>NW_026137570.1:2598333-5196666 GCF_009805555.1 Andrographis paniculata
CTCCATCAACTACAATTGACTTAAAGACTCCTCAAGAGGTATGGTCCGGTAAACCCTCTGATTACTCTAATCTAAGAATATTTGGATGCCCTGCATACGTTCATGTGAATGATGGTAAGCTGGAGCCAAAGGGTGGTAAAATGCATATTTCTAGGGTATGTAACAAGAGGTAAAAGTTTATCGACTGTGGTGTACAGAAGGTAAAAATCCTGGTAAATTTCTTATTAGCATAGATGTAACATTTGATGAATCTGCTATGCTTGATCAGAGTAGAGGTTGTGAAAGTATTGCAGGTACAAAAGATTGTGGTGCTAGCCAAAAGGTGGAGTTTGAGACTCCTGACAGAGTTGTGTTAGAGGAAGAGCAGCAGGATAATACTATTGATCAATCCGATCAACTAGATCAGTCAAAACCTCAAGGGAAACCGGTTGAGGGGGAAGCTGATGACGCTGGTACTGGGGTTGAAGATTCCATAGCAGCAAGAAAGGGAAAGAGAAATATTCAGAAATCAGCTAGGTTTGCAGGATGTGTCAATACATGTGACATAAATACTGTGCTTATACACTGGCGGTTGGTGATGATCTTGGCTCTGATGAGCCAAAGACATATAAAGAAGTTGTGGCGAGTAAAGATGCAGAAACCTGGATTATGACAATGAATGAAGAGATGCAGTCTCTTGAAAAGAACAAGACTTGGGATCTTGTTGCACTACCAAAAGGGGTGAAGCCAGTGGAATGCAAGTGGGTCTTTAAAAGAAATGAGGGAATTCCTAGTGTTGAACCTGCTAGGTTCAAGATGAGACTGGTGGCAAAAGGGTTTTCACAAAAGGAAGGAATCGATTACCATGAAGTCTTTTCTCCTGTGGTGAAACACAAACCCATTCGGGTTCTTTTGCCAATGGTGGGTGCTTTTGATCTGGAGCTAGAGCAGCTTGATGTAAAAACATCATTCATTCATGGTAATCTAGAAGAACAGATTTACATGTCTCAACCGGAGGGGTTCTACAGTTCTAAAAGGACAAGGTATGCTTGTTAAAGAAATCTCTGTATGGCTTGAAGCAGTCTCCTAGGCAATGGTACAAGAGATTTGACTCATTCATGTTGTCTAATGGTTATACTCGTAATCAGTTTGATAACTGTGTTTACTCGAAGAACGTTTCTACTTATTCCTTTGTCTATCTGCTGTTGTATGTGGATGATATATTAATTGCAGCTAAAAACATCGCTGTAATTAATGACTTGAAGGCTCTACTAAAGGGTGAGTTTAAGATGAAGGATTTGGGTGCGGCAAAGAAAATACTTGGTATGGAGATCTGGCGTGATAGAGAAGCAAGACGGCTATGGGTTTCTCAAGAAAAGTATATTGAGAAAGTTTTGTAGGCATTCTCTGTTGATCAGTCCAAACCGGTAAGTACCCCTTTGGCGGTACACTTGAAACTTGATCGAAGCACTATACCGGCTACAGATGAAGAGGTTAGTTACATGAATACGGTTTCATATTCAAGTGCAGTTGAAAGTCTTATGTATGCGATGCTATGTACGAGACTGGATCTCGCTTATGCGGTTAGTGTGGTGAGCAGGTTTATGGCTAATCCGGGTAAAGCTCATTGGAGAGCTGTAAAGTGGATCTTGCGATATTTGGAATGAGCGTATGATATTTGTCTGGTATATGATGATAAATGCCATGGTGATGGTCTTGTTAGCTATGCAGACTCTGATTACGGGGGTGACTTGGTGAAACGAAAATCACTGACTTGTTTTATCTTTACTCTGTTTGGATGTGCAGTCAGTTAGAAGTCTACTTTACAACCTACGATTGCACTGTCGACGACTGAGGCGGAATACATGTCAATGACTGAAGGTATTAAGGAGAGTATCTGGTTACATGGTCTGGTGCAGAGTTTGAGTTTGAAGGTGGAGAAACCGGTGTTATTCTGTGATAGTCAAAGTGCTTTGAGTTTGGCTAAAAATCCAGTGTATCATGAGAGAACCAAACATATTGATGTAGGATTGAATTTTATCCGTAATTTCTGGAGGAAGACAAGTTTTCTATTCAGAAAATAGCTACATAACACAATCCAGCTGATATGTTCACAAAGGCGCTACCGATGGAGAAGTTTGAGCACTGCTTGAACTTGGTGAATATTCGTAGGAGGTAAAGCCCTCTCAGGGCATCTGGCAGGAAGGAGACGACTGAGAGATACTGACGAATCTTTGGCGGTTGGAGAAACTCCAAGTCAAGGTGGAGATTGTTGAAACGTGACTTGGATTTAGCGGTCTACCCGACCCGAAACCAAAGCGAAAGGGTTGTTTCAATTGGCAGGGTTCCTTTTGGGCTTATCCTAATTAATAACAAATAGGCTTAAAGTTTAGGGTGTTTTGGGGTGCTTATAAATAGACAACTATGGTTCTTAGTCGGATGACATAATTGTAAATCTCTAAATCAGTATAATAAAATCTCTCTGATTCTTGCCCGTGAACGTAGGTTGACACACCGTTACCGAACCACGTAAAACCTCTGTGTTCTTTATTTGCTTTCTTTCTCGTTTTCTCATAATAAACAGAAAAAATATATCTAATATTTATTTTTTATTCGAAAAAAAAAAAGTAAATCTGAAAAGTGTCGATAGAATCATTTAAAAAACACCTAAAAATATAAACAAATAAAAATTAAATAATTATATATATATATATTAATTAGTTAGTGTTTTTTAATCCTATCAGCGAGAAATATGATGCTAATAATGTAGTTTTAGAAATATATTCTTAAATGATATAAAAAGATTTTAAATCACATGGAAAATATATAGTAAACTACATTATTGAGCATTATTTATTTATTTATTTTGTGTGTGTTTTCCCATAATAATTTCTCTTATAATATACTCCCTCCGTCCCACATAATTCGTCCCTATTTTTTATTTTCGTCCGTCCCACATAACTTGTCCTTTCTATTTTTGGAAATATAATTATACATTTTAGTTGCATTTTAAATTTTAAATTTTATAATTTTCTTAATTTTAATTAAACTATTTACTTATTTTAATCTTAATCTATAATTATTTTTACTAAATAATAATTATTTTTACTAATACACTTCTTAATTACTTACTAATTATACTTTACCTAAATTCTCGTGTATACAGTAATACACCCATGTTACATGAGACGGAGGGATAATTGCTTTATGAATATCTACACCTCTTTATATTAATTCATTAAAAAAAAAACTTACATGAATTATACTATGAGAGTAACAATAAAAGCTTCTCCTAGATACAACTTAACAACAATATAATATATTTTTTTATGTTCCAACTCAATGTATCTATTTTATTATTTTTGTTTCTCTTAATTAAAAAATATTTATTTTTTATTATAATAAAAATATTAATATATAAATACCAAAATACTTTTAATTTTTATAAAATATTCATTTTATTTGTACTCACAAGGGAAAAAAATATTAAACAATTTTATACACTTTAATTTCACTAACCAATAAAATAATATTATTTTTTAATTTACTAAGAAAACAAATATATACTTTTAGCACGGACGAAAAAAAATATAGAGAAAGAGATAATAATAAAATTAAATTTCAATTTTTTCTTGTTAAAAGTAATAGTAATGTTCTCATTTCAAATTATTTATAATTATAATTTTGGTTATCGAAAATATAATTTTTGTTGTTGAATGGCATTTCTTAGTACTTTTAAATATAATATATATATATATATATATATATTTGAACATAATATTTAATGTGAAAAAAACAAATATAAATAAATTTAAAAGGGAAATTAGAAAAGAATTTGTGTGGACTAAGTACATTGTCGACACCATACCTAATATGATGACTATATTTGATTATATATAAAATAGGAAATTTAAAAATTTTTAACTAACAAAACGACCCTTATCGAATTTTTATATGTAACTTATTGATAACTACACATTTATCCTTTTCCAAAATTTTATTTATTTATATATAAGGTATCGTAGTTGTGCATACTCACGTAACTTATATAATTCATCGTAATCGAAAACGACCCTATCCAATTAACATATGATTTTCTTGCTTACCTAATACTATATATAATTAATTTTAGACCTTGTTTACTATGTAGGATTAGTGGCCTTGTTAGGAAGGTGTCGAGCGAGTATCGATAATGTAATTATATTCAAATAATTATAAGTTATCTTATCGAAATTAATTTAATTCAATAGTTGTAATCGATTAGAGTATTGGATATCATTGCCATAATAATGTTATTAGCTAATGCGATAAATGAATATAATTCTCAATTAAATTGAACATAATTATATATTAGAGCATTTGTAATAATAATAATGTATAAATAAACAAATAAATAATTTTACTAGAGTTTTAAAAAATATTTTGGGCTCGGTTTAGTTGTGCTTTGAAATTGATTTGAAATAGAGTATTAATTTGAATTTTGTTTAAACAGTAGTCCTTCGTCCAATGGTAATCTTTTCATTTGATTTTTGTACGCAGATTAATAAAAATTAGTATTCTATAGATATGTAGTGTTAAAAGTAACGTAATGTTCATTTTATCTTTAAAAAGTAATGTGAAAAAGTAAAAAGTACGAGTATTTTTATATTTAATTAAAAGTTATTTTTTAAAAAAAAATAATAAAGAAATGAAAAATTTTGATTTGGACGAAATAAAATAAAAAATAAGAAGTTTAGTAGTGAACGAGATGTGATATGTTGATGCTATTTTTTGTGAAAAAAATAATAATTTATTTTTATTGTAAACTGTGCAAAATAAATAGTAATGATTTTAATCTGAAGTGCAAATTAAATAATAGTAATACATATAGTAATACATATAAACTTTATATTCATATCAAAATTATTTATTCAAAAAATTAAAATTTAATAAAAACATAATAAATATATTTTTAATGACTAAAAATGCATGTAATAGAAAGTTTAAGAGCAAGATAGGTTAATTATTCATTTATTTTTCTTTCATAAAAAGAAATTGAGATTTTTTAAATTTTTTTTTTTATTTTTTTTGTGTTTGGATTTGTTAAAATATGGAAATGAATTTCGAATAGTGTTTGAAATTAATTAAAAAAAAATTAATAATATTGAATAAAATATTTTAAATGGAAATCAATTACTTTAAATGTAAAGTAATTTTATGAAAATTATATGAATTGAATATGTAGTTTTTAAATATATATTAACTTTAATCAAATGAAGAATCCAAAAATGTCTATTTCGATAGTTAATAATTAACTCAAAACCAAAAATAAAAAAATCTCGTAACAAAGCGACAAAAATAACAAAGCAATCAAATGTTCGATCGACACAAAATCAGCTAAATAGTCTTCGATAATTTACGAGCACATGATCAAAGAAGCACGACTCAAATTCGCACACATATTTTTTAAAAAATTCAGGGTGTGTTTGTTTTGTGAAATAGGTGAAAAAATAAAAAAATTTATGTAAGATACAGATAATTGTGTATAAAATATAAAAATATGAATATGCATAGTGTATTAATTTTTTTAAAAAAAAAATAGTAAGAACAAACTTTAAATATAAAAAATAAAAAAATAAATGGTAAGCTATTTTTTTTAGTCCTGGACCCTTGTCATTTTAGTCTCGTAAGTGGAGCCTGTCACAAACTAGTCCCATAAGTGAAAAAATTTCGCTGCTTTAGTCCTCCGGCGCCGGAGATGCCCGCGTGGCTCGCCGGAGGTGACATGTCCGCCAGGTGTTGCTGACTTGGCGGACACGTGGATTTTTTATTTTATTTTTATTTTTTAAATATTTTTAAAAACTTATTTTTAATTTATTTTTAAATTTTATTTGTATTTTTTTTATTTGGTCCAATTAAAAAAATTAAAAAAATGAAAAAAATAATAATAAATGACACCTGGCAGACACGTCACTTCCGGCAAGCTACGCAAGCGTCTTCGGCGCCGGATGACTAAAACAGCAAAAAATTTTCACTTATGAAACTAGTTTGCGACAGACTCCACTTACAGAATTAAAATAATAAAAGATCTAATTACGGACTAAAAAAAAATAGTTTACCCAAAAATAAAAGACCCTCGCCATTTTATTGAATGATTATTAATTAATAATTGAATTAATAATGTAAGCTGGTCGTCCGACTAACACACATTTAAAATTTGGTCGGGACGGATAAGTCCACCTCTCTCTCTCCTCAATAATGCTCATATATTTAATTAAATAATTAGCGAATTATTATAATATTTTGTTTTATTAAACTTAAAGGATACGTCCTTTGGAATTTTGCCCTTGAACTTTACTATTTACTATTTTTTAAAAATATATATATATATATCAAATTAAATATTTATTTTTTATTTTTATATTCAAAATATTATACTCTTTTTTTCGTCTCTGAGGATCATATTTATTTTTTTCGTCATTGTATTTAACATTAAAAATATTTTCATATTTATATAAATTTTTGTACAAATGTCCTTCTATTAGTATTATAACACACTAGTTGAAATATTTTTTTAATTTTTTCTTAATTTGTATTATATTTTGATATTATAATTAATATTCAAATATCAACACGCAAAAAGTAAATAAAACCTTATAATCGGATTGAGGTAATATTAACAAATATTTAGATCACATCGTACACTTATTCATATTTGTTTTTTATTATTCAAAAATTAAATCCAAAATCCGCATCATCGGTCCCACATAATTTATCTTTTTCCTTAATTGAAAAATAATTATACAATTTAATCATATTTTAAATTTTATAATTTATAATTTTTTTAATCATAAATAAATTATTTAGTTATTTTAATTTTAATTTATAATTATTTATATAATATAATAATTATTTTTATTAATTTATATTTTAATAATTTATTAATCATATATGTATTTTCTAAATTTTCATATATATGCTAATACTCCCTCCGTCTTACTTAATTTGTCTGATTTTTCTATTTTTTTCGTTCGTCCCACGTAATTTGTTCTTTCCTTTTTTGAAAATATAATTATACACTTTAATTACATTTTAAAATTCATAATTTATAAATTTTTTTATTTTTAATTAAATTATTTAGTCATTTTAATTTTAACCTATAATTATTTTATTAAATCATACTTCCTCCGTCGGCTCTAAGAATCTCATTTACTTTTTGCGTCATTATACTTAACATTAAAAGTATCTTTATATAATAATATTATAAGATAATAATAGAACTATTTTTGTCATTTTCCCTTAATTTTTACTATGTTTCTATATATAATTAATATTCAAATATCAACACGCAAAAAGTAAATGAGACCCTTAGACCCCGATGAAAGTAATAATTATTTTTATTAATATACTTTTTAATTACTTATTAATTATACAATACCTAAAACTTCATATTTAAGCTAAATAAGACATTTTAGGTGGAATTGTATTACTCTATTTGTCCCATAATAAACTATTCATTTTTTCATTTTAGTCCGTCTCATAACAAAATATCAATTTTCTTTTTTAGTAACTGTATTATCTACCTAACATTATAAATACCCTTACAATTTACAATATATTACACAAATATCGTTACCTTAATATCACACAATATTAATAAGGTTATTTTAGTCATCTCTACTTTATTCCTACTACATTCCAATATAATACTAATATTTTTTAAACTTCGTGCAAAAAGCAAACGAATACATAGTTATAGGACCGAGGGAGTATAACATTTTATTGAAGCACTACAAAAAAAAAGAGTATATTTGCAACGAAATTTCGTCCATAAAATTCACATAACTAAAATAATTTCATTACTAATTTCATCTCTAATATTATTAGCAACGAAAAAAATGAATTTTTAAACTAAGGGTGTGTTCGTTTGATGGATTTGGATAAAATTCCACTATTCATCCAAAAAATTTTCTCCAAAAACATCAAATCAAACACCTATTTTTCATTTTTTATATTATACTAAAAATCAATTTTACATTCAAAACATCACATCATCACCTGTTTATATCACATCATACAACTATTCAAATTCAAAATTTTTACTATTCAAATCCCGACTCAAAATCCAACCTCCCAAACAAACAAACTCTAAGAACCCTTTGTTACAAAATTGTAGGAGTACATAACCACGTTGAGACCATAAAGAATTGACGTAATGTTAAGCTCCAAGGCAAGGGGGAAAATATTTAATATATTTAAAGCCATTGGGCATTGTCCATTTGTCACGTCATTCATCCACAGAATGGCTTTTGGGGATCCTCAAACAATAATCCTCATAAATAATAATAATAATAATAAATAAATAAATATTCCAAGTCTCCATTTGAATCTATCAACATGATTTTTATTTTTATTTTTATTTTTATTTTTATTACTATTTGATTTTCAATTATTTAATTTATTTATATTTGTCTGTCTGGATTGGACCGATGATTGTCAATTCTAAAATCCCCTTTTTATTCGCGTCACATATAAAAATATTATTTTCCAGTTGGCTATAGATACTGCTTGAGAGTTGGGGCCAAATTTGTTGTTATTTCATTTGCATTTGCATTTGCATTTGCATGTCAATAAAAAGGGCAGAATGAAATGAATAGGCATCATGCATGAACTGTATATTCACCTCTAAATATTCTGTCTTTTCAATTTTTTGATGATCCCTTTTCTACATTTTATTTATTTAAATAAAAAAATGGAATCCACTCCAATTATTGAGGACTTACATATATACACACACAAAGAAATTACATAAGATGGAAGGGGATTATCATTAGAGCGGTCAAAATCTGATCCGACATGACAATTCGATACGATCTGACACGAAGTAATTAGGTTTGGGGTCAAATATTTCAATTCGATTATTTTACGGGTTGACACGAACCCGACACGATAGTAAACGGGTCGGGTTAGGGTTGAGACTCTCAATTCGAACCCGACACCACACCCCGATTATAATATATTAATATTGATTAATATATTTATTATATATGTAAAATAATCATAATTTAATAATTTTCTCATAAATTAATTTAAACTAAGTTCAATTTTAAATAATTCAACATAATTTACGCTCAAACCAATAATAACTAACATAACACGACAACATAACAAAAAATTATTTAATCTGAATCAAGAAATTCGACTTAATTATGTATACGGGTCAACACGAGTCAATCCGAACCCGAAACGATAATAAACGGATCAGCACGAACCCGACACAATCATAAACGAATCGGGTTAGAGTTGAGTAATTTATCCCGTTTAAAGTATTCAACCCAACACGAATCGACCCATTGCCATCTCTAATTATTATTCTTCATGTCATAAAGAAAATATATATTTATCTTTTTTATTTGTCTGTCATAAAAAATTAGATTTGTTTGTTTTTTAAGGAAAAAAATTACTCATTTTCTCTTGTAAAATTAGAACATTTATGTCCAGCGCAAAATGAAGAGAAAATGTTATAAAGATGACATTTGTTGTAAATAAATGTTGAATAGAAGATAATAGTTAAATATTGATTTATTAACTTTGTCAAAATCAGTGATAGGGAAAATTTAACAGACATAATAAATAGAAAAATAAAAATAAATTTGACGGACAAATATACTAATTTTTTACTCTTTTTAACCTCTTTTACTATTAAAAACAAATAAAATATATATTACATTAAAATTTGTGCTCAAACTAAATGAACTTATTTTTATATAAGGGAAAGAGTAATTGCTATAGAGTTATTTCTTATTGTAATTTAAAACAATAACTGTGGCTTTAATTATTTGTTGTGGTTTTCAACTTGAATTTTACTATTTACTGATTTTTTTTAAAAAAAAACTTAAATTAAATATTTTTTATTATTTATATTACACTAAAATCAATTTTATATTTAAAAAATTATATCAATACGTATTTATATTAAATCAGATAATTATTTTACTTCCAAATTTACCATACTCAACTTTAAAACTCGGAAACAAATACACCATAAACCTTGAATTTATGCTATCAGGTATAATGTTAAAATTATTTTCACGGTCGAATTAAAAGAGTGTATTTATAAGCTATAAAATTTATATTTTTGATCGAATTAAAATTACCATTACAAATATTGAATGATATTTAAAGTGGATTTAGAGATTTGGAGTTGGAATATAAGTAGAAGTACTACTATTTAATGAAGATGAATTCGATTAATCTTAATTAATTACGGTAAATACGAAGGTTCTTGAACAATATACATTTGTTCAATCGACATAAATTATCATATTTAACAATTATTTTATCTTTAAAATATTAATTACATAAATAAAATAAGCACAAATTCACAAAATTTTCAAGTTTTCTTTTTGTTAATATTATTTGCACACTTAAAAAAAATAAAAATGATTATACTCATATTCAAGGGCATAAAATTCACTATTTGAAAATTTTCTAATATTAATAAGTGGTAATTTTTGCAATTTTATAATTACTTAATTTACTCCCTCCGTCCCACATATCATGTCCACGTTGCCGTTTCTGTCCGTCCCACATATCATGTAACTTTCTTTTTTCGAAAAATGATTACACATGTTAATCTTATTTTAAACTTTTTAATTTTTTTTTAAAATTTTAATTAAACTAATTAGTTATCTTAATCTTAATCAATAATAATTAATATTATACATTAATTATTTTCACTAATACATTCTTAATTATCTACTAATTATACTTATTCTAAATTCCCGTGTCTACAGTGACCATGACATCCATTGTGGGACAGAGGTAGTATTAAACATGCATTAAACCCTAGCCATTAAATTAAATCGTGGTTTTTATACTAATTGTGATGCTTTGTAAGGGAAGGATTTGTAACCACAAACATATGACTAAGTTTTTAAATGATGCATCTGATGACTTTGTTCTTCAATTAATTAAAATTATTATTGTTATCTATTTATTTATTTATTTTAGGGTTTAATTGGAGTGATGAGTAATTAACAGTACTCTCTCTCTTGTTTACTATTTTTGTTTGTTTCAAAATAATAGTCTTATTTCCATAAATAGCAATATCACCATAAAACTATCATTGCTTGTTTATTTTTATTACACAATTGCCACTACTTTTTACACTAATACACTCACAAAGGCAAAAAAAATCTTTTATCTATAATTTTTATCAACTATCAATATAATATTCCCTCCGTATAACAAAGTATCAATTTTCTTTTTTAGTAACTGTACTATCTACATAACATTACAAATATCCTTAGAACTTACAATATATTACACAAATACCATTACCTTTATATCACACATACTAATAAGGTTATTTTAGTCATTTCTACTTTATTCTTACTACATCTCAATATAATACTAATATTTATAAAATTACGTATAAAAAGTAAATAAATAACTAGTTATGAGACGAAGAGAGTCTATATTTTCTAAATCCCGTGTCCAAACTAATTCTATATTTTTGAAAGGAATATTGAGGATAAAAGGGGGATGAGTTAGAGACAGGAGGGTGGGGCCCAGAGAGATACCGACCAATAAAAAGTCAAAGGAGTTTAAATAATTGACATAATAAGTCAACGGGGATTAGCCTCCAGGGACGACTTGCCCAACCACCTTCAGTGGTTTTCATTTCTGCCACTCTCTCTTATCACTCATCACTCTCAATTTTATTTATTTATTTTTTTCAATAAAAAAATAAATTAATATAATCCTCTCTTCGTCCATTTCAATTATTTTTTATTTATTTATTTATTTATTATTTATTTTTTTGTCCCACTATTCGATTGACACGTTTTTATTTTTATTAAAATTTACTAAATTTATATGTACTTAACAAATATAAATCAATTTAATTAAGTAGGATCTACTCAAAAAATTTTTATTTCTATATCTCTTCAATAAATAAATATTTTTTTTTACATTTAAAACTTCTATTTTTTTAATAAAATTAGCTTTATCTAATTATAAATTAATAAATATATTTTTTTATTTGTTTGTAATATTTAAAATTTTATTATCTACAAAATACCATTCTGTATATAGTTTTATAGAGATATAATATTTAAAATATTTAAATATGTATTCCAAAATTTACTTTAATCACATATATTAAAACTCTCAATAATATATTATTTATACAACAATATAAAAAATAATATTATACTCCATCCGTCTCAATACAATAGTCTTGTTTACTGTTTTTGTCCGTCCCAAAACAATAGTCTTATTTCCATTAATAACCATATTACCATAAAACTACCTCTATTTTTTTTTTTTATTATACAATTGCCATTATTTTTTACACTAATATATTCACAAGGGCAAAAAAAGTCTTTTATCCATATTTTTTACCAACTATCAATATAATATCAATATTCTTTAAATTTCGTGTGCAACCCAATTAAAACTATAGTTTTGAGACAGATAGAGTAATTCAATATTATTAACTAATAAATATTTTTATCTTAAATACCGTATCCCAAATCAAATCAAATTTGAGTGGGAGGAAGACCATTTTTAATATATATATATATATATATATAAATTCTTAAAAATATAAATAAACATTTGAATGAAGGTTTGTTCATTTCGATGTTTATTATTTAATTTTTATAAAAATATATATATTTTTTTACAAAATATTGTATTTAAATCACTTTAGCTAAATAAAAATAAAATAATAATAATAATAAACCACCAACTAATACATACTAATATTGTTTGGTTTTGTGTTTAAATAAGTACGATATTTTGTATTTAAATAGTTATTAGATATAATGAGTTGTAATTCAATATTATTTTTAAGTAATAAATTATACAAATATAAAAATATTTTTAATATTAAATACAATGATAATAAAAAATATATATATAACTTTTGTATCAGAGATGCAGTATTATATTATCATGTAATATCAGATAGGCATTACCTGGCCTGTATAAATATGTATAGTGACTGGATTAAATCAGCACAATGCTAATTTGACACAAATAGTTGATTTAATAATTTTTTTTTTTTTTTTTTTTGGGATCTCTTAATATAGGTTGATATTGAATTAGTTACTATTAATTTATTTGGTAGTTATCAAATAAATTATATTATTATTATTAGTAGTATTGGTAGGTTTTGGTAGCAAACAAAAGAAGGGTTTTATGAAGGCCACGTGTCGGGTGGTTTTAATTTGTTATTTGAAAACCCTATGGAAAGTAGCCATTTTTATCGGAGATTTATAGGTTCCAAGTTGCAGGGTCACGAGGGCCCTCGCTCTCTCTCTCTCTCTCTCTCTCTGTAAAAGCAACGAAAGCAACGTGTCATTTATATTTTGTATAGACAATATTAGGTCCGTATAGTGTGATTTTCTCGCCGGGCCTGATTTGAAAGGTATTAGGTTCGGCCGAGGTTTACCCAGTGCGCATTTTCGGGTAGCGGCTGCGGGTTCTCACGTCATAAAAAAATATATATATATACTACTCCCTCCGTCCCAAACACCGTGCAATATTTTCTTTTTGATATATCCAAAACACCTGCAGCATTTCCAAAATAGGAAATAATTAATTATACTTAATCTCTACCCCACTTTTTATTTTATCTCATCACCCAAATAAAATATATATTTCTCTTTCCATCACATTACCTAATTTCTAAATTATCTTACTTAATACAATTCACCTAAAAATCCGTGCTAAAAAACAAATGTTGCACCTTATTTGGGAGGAAGGAGTATTATTTATTTTATTTTGGCAAAGTATTGAAAGCGAATTAGAGTTTTTCATCTCTTTGTTTACTTTTTCCTATGAATATATATAATATTTCAAATATTTAAAAATATTAATGAATATAGTTATTAGGGGATGGTTACGTTGGTAATTTTTTAAATCAGCACGTTTTTTATATATAAAAATAACACATATTAGTATTACATACAACACACATTAATATTACACACAGTACATGTTGTGTATAATAAAAGTATATGTTGTTTTTTAATAATAACAAGTGTGTCGTATGCAAGTATATATGTCATGTGCTAAAATCAACTGTTGTGTGTTGTATGAGACTATAGCATGTGCTGTTAGTTCATGTATTGTATTTGTATTATATTAACACGTATAATGTATTGTCTGTAGTAATACCGTGTGCTGTCTGTAACAAACAATATACGTTGTGCTCTATTTGTATTATATTAATATATAGTGTACTGTTTATAGTAATATTATGTGATAGTTTAATAACACACGACATGCTATTCAGCATTGTTGCCACCTCGATAGTTATTATCATCAAATAGTGGGATGGAATATCTCGGAAGTCATTTCCTAAAATATTGTGTTTTGTACAATGAAAATTGAGTTTAATTATATTTTCACAAATAATAATAATAATAATAATCGATTTTTGTTTCAATTGTGTCTCGAATAGTAATATATGTATTTTATTTTTTAAATAATAATAATAATAATAATAGTTTGTGTTGTGTGTTAGAAGTAAAATTATTGAATATTGTGGGATGGTAATAAGGGAGGTGACACGTAGATGAAATATAATAATATTTTGAAAAAAAGGCATTGAAAAGTCCACCAAAGACTAATAATAATAATAAAGAATATTGGACACGTTTCCAAAATGCAAAATACAAAATTTGTTTTTTGGTGGGTAAAAGAAGGAGATACGGAGATGGAGCACCACTCAAATTGGACATCCCTAATTAGCTTTGCCCACCCATTCATTTCAACTTACCTACGCACAAATTACAATCTCTCTCTCTCTCTCTCTATATATATATATATATATATATATATATATTTATTTATTAAATATTTCATTATTTTCACTTTTGACTTCTGCACAGCCATTGTTGTTACACATAAAAAAAAAAAAACAAGTTATTTGCTATTGCTGAAGACAGACTCAGACTGCTCACAGACTATACTAAGACTTTCACATGCAACAGTTGTTTATTCGTTTTGTCTTGTCCATTTATCTTATCTATCCAAATATCCACGCAAGACAATTTGATAGAATGAAGATAGTCAAAGAAATGTCAGATTTATATTGAGGATCGCCCCATTCCATTTATGTGCTAAGGAAATTAATTGTTGCTTAATTTACACTAAATTCAGGTTGTTGTATACACAGCATGGGACAACCTCGGTTTAGGGAAAGAGCACATTTGAAAGCTTATCCTTGAGAGAGAAATTATTGTAGAAGCTCTCACTCGAGTCTCTTCTCATCTCTATGTTTTTTACTTGTGTTTGATACACAAAACTCACTGTAGAAGTTGTCGGAGGAAGGAGTTTTCGGAGACCCAAAGGAGATGACAACCAGCTTGTTGGCTGCATTACTCTAGGCTTCTTGTATACATTGGTGTCAGTACGCGTTTGTGACTTCCAGTACCTGTTCATTGAATGCAAGATAAGCTTTTGTGGAGGATATGTGTTAAGTGAGTTTAAGGTTGTTATGTATTATTTTTAGTATTGATTATAGTGGAGTATCTTCTGAATTGAGATCTCTCATATGTAGATTGTTAAAATCAAATTGGGTTAACAATCACTTGGCTCATTTATTGCTTTTCTGCTCAACTATTTATATCGCTGTCAGCGAGTTGTTGCTACTGTGAGTCAATTGCACTTCAAGGGAAATTGGTCCTATTTAAGGTGTTCGAAGAATATTTGTCGATCCACCATTTCCCAACAATATATAATTAACAACAGTATGGCCGCAAATCCTTTGTTGATCCGATCAATTTACTGATTTGATCGAGTTAGTATACGCTATATGAATGACCAATATATGTTTATACATATCTCAGTATATATTGTATTAGAAGATAGCATATATATTGAATTATAATATAATATATATTATATTATAAATATACTGAAATATAAATAAATATATACTGATCACCGTATAGCATACCTTGATCTATGTCCAATTCTATCATTTGCCTCATTTTTCAATATTCTTACATTGTTGCTTTTACTCCACCACAGTAAACCTAGCTAACTAAACCCCATGTTCATATATATATATATATATATATAAAGTAATTAATGGCTCATATTTCATGCAAAATTGTCGTTGCTTTAATCTATAGAGTAAGAGGAAAAAACCCACGGTCATGCTTCAATTCATTGCATAAATTAAATAATTTGAATGTATATATTTAGGATTATATATATATTAGGTAGAAAAGTACGACAAATAATGTCGAAAACACACACATGGTGAGCCTATATTCAACCATTGATTTCGATTGTCCTTTTTAGTGCTTTTTGGATGTTATTTTTAATGAGTAAACTATTTTTTTAGTCTCGTAACTGCACCGCTTATCATTTTAGTCTCGTAAGTGGAACCTGTCGCAAACTAGTTCCATAAGTGAAAAATTTTCGTTTTTTTAGTCCTCCGGCGCCGGGGACGCCCGCATGGCTCGCCGGAAGCCACGTGTCCCGCCAGGTCAGCAACACTTGGCGGACACGTGGATTTTATTTTATTTTTATTCTTTAATTTATTTTAAATTTTATTTGCTTTTTTTTTATTTGATCCAATTAAAAATTAAAAAATAAAAATAAAAAATAAAATCTATGTGTCCGCCAGGTGTCGCTGACGTGGTGGACACATGGCTTCCGGCGAGCCACGCGGGCGTTTCCGGTGCCGGAGGACAAAAACAACAAAAAAAATTTCACTTATGCGACTAGTTTGCGACAGGTTCCACTTACGAGACTAAAATGTTTTGTTTGGTTGTGTTTTCATTCTTACAATAACTTTCATTTTTTTTTTCTCCAAAATAATCATATCATAAATTTTCTAAAAATTAATATATATATATATATATACATGAATAATAATAATCAAAAATTGAATATTTTATTTATAGTCTATAGTGCATAAAAATATATTGACTAAACTACTCTTTAATATATACATATGTATATGGTATTATATTGTTACATAGGAATTATATATTTATTAAGTTTAAAATTCACATATGGATTGTAGATAGCAAAAAAATATTACTCTCTCCGACATACAAATCTGTGCTCATTTGATCGGATACAGGAATTGATAAAAGATAGTAATAATTGTTAATTTTTCTTTTTATAGTAAAAAAAAGTACAAAAATGTAATAATTTTTTACTTAAAAGAGAAACGAGAATAGTTTTCGATGACAACTCAAAAAGAAAAGTGAGCATAGATTTGAATGGCGGAGAGAGTAATATGAACAATGGACAGAGTATTGTTAACATATTATTTTTTATTTAAAATATTATATTAAATACCTATGCGTTATGCAATATTTCAATTCAAAATTTTAATAAAAAAAGCTAGCAAAACAATTCATTGAAAATATTAATAGATTTATCTCTAAGCTAAGTGGAAAACTAAACCAAACCACACATATGTAATTAACTAATTGAAGCAATACAAACCATTTGTATAAAACTGTCCTATTTTAAAAAATATATACTTCATTCGTCTCACATCTCATATTCACGTTCATGTTTCTGTACATCTCACATCTCAGGTTATCTTTATTTTTTAAAAAAATGATTATACATTTGAATCTAATTTCAATTTTTCCATGCAGTCAGAATACCAATATCTTGTTTTCAGAAATATTTTCTATTTTATATATTTTTAAATTCTAATTAAATTAATTAATTAATTTAATCTTAATTTATAATTATTTGTATTATTTTTATTAATATATTTTTAATTATTTACTAATTAAGGGTGTGTTTGTTTTGAGGATTGGATTTTAAATACACTGTTCATCCTATTCTTTCTCCCAAAAATATCAAATCAAACATCTATTTTTCATTTTCTCCCAAAAATATCAAATCAAACATCACATCTAACGCCTGTTTATATCACATCATACAACTATTCAAATTCAAAATTTTTACTATTCAAATCTTAATTCAAAATCCAAAACCCCCCAACAAACACACCCCTCTTTCTAAATTTCTGTAGCTACAGTGTTATATATATATATATATCAATAGAGATAATAAATCACTTAACCAAAAAATAAAATAAAAACAAAAACAAAACAAAACAAAACAAAAACACCAATTGGTTAAAGGCTTAAATTAAACAATAATTCAAGTCAAATATAATAACAATAACATGAAATGAGATAATTAGTATAATAAACCTATCAAAAATTAAACCCAAAACACAACTAATTAATTTATCCAATTCTTGTTTATAAAATTAATGGACTTAAGAAAATTCACACCTAAAAAATTAAATCAATTCTTGTTGATGCAATAAATGGACTTAAGAAAATTCACACCTAAAAGAATTGCTAAAACTAGTGTGCACGATGAGGTGTCACTTAAATAAATTTTAAAATTCTAAAAAACAAAATAAAGAATAAAAATAAACCGACCCCCCCCCTTCCCCCCCCCCCCCCCCCCCCAACAGCTATATAAGGCAGGCTGGAATTCCCCCAATAAGCTCATTATCCAATACATACATACTCAAGTCTCCATCTCTTTCTCTCTCTATCCCTCTCTCACTCTACTTTTTATTACAAAAAAATTACAATGAGTTCTATATTGCCGGAAACTGCCCGAGACATCGAGACTTTGCCCGATGCCTGGGATTACAAGGGCCGGCCCTCCGTGAGATCCACCTCCGGCGGCTGGCTCAGCGCCGCCATGATTCTCGGTACGACGAGAATTAATATAATAATAATAATTATTATTATTATTAGTATATATATCATATCAAATAATTATTTTAATTTTCTTTTTTTATTGAATTTAGTGAATTTTTTTTAATGGAGTAGGGGTGGAGGGGTGCGAGAGGCTGACGACACTCGGAATTGCGGTGAATCTGGTGACGTATTTGACGGGAACGATGCATTTGGGCAATGCAACCGCCGCTAATAATGTCACCAATTTCCTCGGCACTTCTTTCATGCTCTGTCTCCTCGGCGGATTCGTCGCCGACACTTTTCTCGGCAGGTAAAATCATAATTTAATCATTTATTTTATTACTGTAAATTCTAACCATAGGTTAGTTTTTAACCATGGTTAGATAGGTAACTTTTGCCTTCGTTTTTTATCCTATTTTGCTTATTGGTATTTATCTCTAATATTTTCAGATACCTCACTATTGGTATCTTCGCCGCTGTTCAGGCCACGGTAAGAACACACTCATATACATATATATATATATATATTTATTATATATATCTTTTGGCTTTATTTAGCATTGGATTTGTAACTATGATTATCCTTGATTTTGTCACGAAGGGTTTATTCTCTTTGATTTTGTTTTTTTAACTATACAATATCACCAATTTTTTTTCCAAATATTATAACATCGAAGGATCATATTTAATAATTTCTTTAATATTTTATAAAAATAAAAAATAAAAAATTATAAAGTTATACGGTAACAAAAAAAAAATGTGTAATTTCTATCAATATTTGTGAAGATGAGAATCGAGAGTGTTGAATGTAATATTGGTAGATGTTAATATAAAATAATATTAACAATAATAATAATAAATGAATATTATGGTAATTTGTTCGTGAATATCGATTTTTGGGTTTGAATTTTTTAATAATAAAAAATTCAATTTGAATAGTTTTTTTTGATGTAATATAAATATACTTTGATATAATATTTTGAATGTAAAATAAATTTGTAGTATAATTACTCTTTGGTCAGCCTCTAACGTCACATTTACATTTTGTATAATGTTTTTTTTGGAAAGATATCATTCTATATTATAATACACAATGGAAGTATTTTTATAATTTTATATATATAAAAATAATAATAATTATTTGATTTAATATTTTTTTAGAAAAAAAAATCTAAATAGTAAAAATATGTGAAAAATGCAGGGGGTGACTATCCTGACAATCTCGACGATAATTCCGGGGCTCCGGCCGCCGAAGTGTCCGGCGAACAGTCCGGCGGCGTGCATTCCGGCGAGCGGCAAGCAGTTGATGGTCCTCTACTTAGGTCTTTACCTGACGGCGCTCGGCACCGGCGGCCTGAAATCGAGCGTCTCCGGCTTCGGCTCCGACCAGTTCGACGAGTCCGACGCCGGCGAGAAGAAGAAGATGGTGAAATTCTTCCACTGGTTCTTCTTCTTCATCAACATCGGCTCCCTCGGCGCCGTCACCGTCCTCGTCTACATTCAGGATAACGTCGGCCGCCAATGGGGCTACGGAATCTGCGCCTGCGCCATCGTCGCCGGCCTGGCGGCGTTCCTTGCCGGCACGCGCCGCTACCGCTTCAAGAAGCTCGTCGGCAGCCCGCTCAGGCAGATCGCCGCCGTCTACGTGGCGGCATGGAGGAAGCGCCGCCTCGACGCGCCGTCGGATTCCGCCATGTTTTATGATATTGACGATATCGTCGTCGGCGGTGACGGCCGGAGTAAGAAGAGGAAGCAGCGGTTGCCTCACAGCAAGGAGTTCCGGTAAGTGAATTTTATTTTTATTTTAATTGATTGATTGATTTATTATTATTATTATTATTATTATTATCCTTATTATAATTTTATACAATTATTTAAAAGTAATTTAAAATTTTATTTACCTTAGGTATTTTGATTTTACTAGGCTTTGCTCTTTCTAAATTTTTTTTACACCTTTTTCCAAAAAAAAACAATACACTGTACATTCATTATTTTTACATTTTCTACCCGATTTTGTATGTCTTACATTAAAAAAAAAAATTCTTTTTCAACAATCTCACAAAACAAAAAGACTCTATTATAGGTTCCCATTATCTGATAATCAAAATATCGGCGATAAATGTTACATTATTTTCGATCATTTTCAAAATAAAAGAATGATAATAGAATCATAAACACTATATATATTTTATAATATTTTTCATTATTTTTATTGTTAAATATTTCATTTTTTCTTATAAAAAAAACATAGCATCTAGCTAGTTATGTATTTCAATTTTTCTTAAAAGAACAAACCCTTATAGTTGCATGCAAAATTAACCTTTTATTTATTTTTATTTTTTTATCTTACAACCTAAGTTTTCTGTTTACTTATATTTTCATAATTACTTTCATATTATATAAAACATAGTGTTTTTTTCATCTAAAATATTAATATATATATATATGTATTATTAAAAAACATGATATCCCATCCTTATAGATGTCACGTGAAATACTTATATTCTATTCAATTTTTTTTACTATTTTAAAACTAGCATAGCCAATTAAACTTCAAAAACATATCAAAATATCTAAATGAAACCCTAATTATTTTGGTATAAAAAATATGAAATAATTGCAAAAATGTGCATGCATGTAGATGTAGGTGTAGCAAATCAATATCAATGATTGATCAAGTTGAGATATATATATATATATATAGTAATCTATTTTGGTCATATATATATATATTGTGGAATTATTTGGGTATGAAATGGACCAATGGTCCAACATGAAAGCTCATTTTATTTGGAAACTTGTGGCCCACCTCACCTCATGCCAAATTTACAAAATATATATATATATATATATATTACATATATCAACAAGTTTTTGAAATATTTACTATTACTATTTATTTGTCACAAAATTGAATGTTTTGGACAAAAACAATAGACAAGTCGCCTACCTTACTTGTCTCTTGCACATCTTTCTTGTTCAAGAAATTTAACGTGGGCCTATATATATGTGAATGGAATATTCTCCAATTCAAGAAATATAAATTAATTAATAAATAAATAAATGAATCTTTATTTACTTTTTGTAAAAAATATATATATATATATATGTATGTATGTATGTATGTATTTGGAAAATGGTGTCAAGATATGGCCTCACTTGCTTGATTAGTAATAATAATTTAAATTTTTGATTAAATTAGACAATAATTGAGGAAATAGTCAACTTTTGGATATTCATACATATATACATATTCATGCATTTCTAAAGAATGGAATCGTGATTAGTAAGTTGTAACTATATATATATATATATATATACCATCACACTACAAATAAAATAGTATATCTGTAACAGAATTTCGTCCCTAAAGTTCACATAGCTAATACAATTTCATTCATAATTTCGTCTCTAATATCATTAATAGCGAAAAAAATAAATTTAGAAACGAAAAAACTGTTACAAAAATGATATTTTCTGTGTCAACAAGGGAATCTTGCTCATAGGATATCATGCATTTATTAATTCTTCAAATTAATCTTTGAGTATGCATATTTTCTCACCTTTTTTTTTCTTTTTATCATGAAATTCATAATTATGTTAAATTTTATATTTAGATAATATTTAATTTGATATTTTGAATAGAAAATTAACTATTTTTATAACTTATTGAATAAAAAATAGTATTAAGTTCAATACATTAGACCTATATATAAATATAAAAAATTATGTCCGTTTTACAAAAATATTCACACTTTTTAAACTTTATATTAAATATTTTTTTTTAAAAGTAAAATAGTTATTTAAAATAGTATTTTCAAAAGAGAAAAACTAAGGGTGTCGTTTGTTCGTGGGTTTGAGTTTTTTAATAGTAAAAAAATGAATTTGAATTGTTATTTGATGTGATATAAATCTTTGTTGATTTAATGTTATGAATGTAATATTGTAGTATAATATAAAAAATGAAAAATAATTGTTTAATTTAATATTTTTTAAAGAAAAAAAGAATCTGATTAGTAAAATCCTATACTAAAATCCACAAAATAACACAACCTAACTATTTTTTTCTCTCATACTTAAGGTTTTTGGACAAAGCCGCGATAAAGGACCCCCGATCATCGTCGCCGGCGAACAAGTGGAGCCTCTCAACTCTAACCGACGTCGAAGAAGTGAAACTCGTAATCCGGATGCTTCCGACATGGGCGACCACAATAATGTTCTGGACCGTATACGCGCAAATGACGACGTTCTCAGTGTCACAAGCCACCACGATGGATCGCCACATCGGGAAATCCTTCGAGATCCCGGCGGCGTCCCTAACCGTTTTCTTCATCGGTAGCATTCTCCTCACCGTCCCGTTCTACGACCGCGTCATCGTCCCCGTTTGCAAGCGCTACTTCAACAAATCCCACGGGCTCAGCCCACTAACCCGTATAACCGTCGGGCTCGTCCTCTCGATCCTCGCGATGATCGCCGCCGCGCTCACAGAGATCAAGCGGCTCCGCGTGGCCCAAGAACACGGTAGGGCCCACGACCCCTCGGCCACCGTGCCGATCACCGTTTTCGCCCTAACCCCGCAATTCATCCTCGTCGGGGCGGGCGAGGCGTTCACATACATGGGTCAACTCGACTTCTTCCTCCGCGAGTGCCCTAAGGGGATGAAGACGATGAGCACCGGGTTGTTCTTGAGCACGCTATCGTTAGGGTTTTTCTTGAGCTCGATTCTCGTGACGGTCGTTCACAAGTTCACTGTCCACAAACCCTGGCTAGCTGATAATCTTAACGAGGGCCGGCTTTACGACTTCTATTGGCTTTTGGCGATCCTTAGCGTCTTCAATCTCGCGATATTCTTGTTTTGTGCACGAACTTATGTCTATAAGGAGAAGAGGATGGCCATGGAGGGCATCGAAATGGACGAGGCCGACGAGCCTGTCTGCCATTAATATATATTTGAAAAATGTATGAACATCGATCGGCTGAGGTTGGTTTTTTTTTTTTTTTTTTTTTTTTTTTTTTTTTTTTTTTTGTATAAAGGAAATGTGGAAAAAGAGTCACGTGGATGAAGAAAATGACTCTCTTAATTTTAATTTTTTTTTTTTTTTTTTTTTTTTTTTTTTTGGTATTGTGACATAAAATGGATGGCCTAAATAACGACGGAAGTCGTTTGGCTAATAAGCATGATTTTTGTTGCGCTACTTTTGTATAATATATTTAGGCTCTTTTTTTTTATTTTTTTTTTCCTTTATGTTTTAATTTTATTTTTTCCGTTTTGTTATATTTTGAGAATTTTTCAGTTATATTATTAATAATACAATCAAATGTTATTTATAGATTTTGGGTAAAAGTAGTTTAATAATAACATTCTAATCTAAATAATAATAGTAAGATATATTAAATATTCAAACAAAAAAAATTTCAAATCGAATCAAAAGAAACATACCATAAGGTTTAAGGCCTAAATCCTAAAATCCTATTGAAGTTTTTGTTTTTTTAACAAAAAATAAAAAATCAAGTTTCGATCATTTATTTTTTATTGAAATAGTATTATTTTTTCTTGCAAAATATTTGAATCAGAATTTAAATTCAAAACAAAATTAAACAAATCATAATATATTTTTTACTATTCTAATTTTTTTTTTTCAAATTTTCAAAAAAAACAACTTATATATTTTTGTGTAGTTGAACGTGAATTTAATGGTTTATACACGTTAATAAATACTTTATATTTTGAATATACATCAATCTATGTATTTTTTTTTTACAATATATTTTTTCATATCAATCATATATCTTTTGTTTTAAAATAATAACAAGGAATGCCGAAAGAAGGAGGCATACGATGTCATCTCGGGCAGCAACGCTTCCTTTTCTATATACACTAGGAGGGCATTGGTATAGAGAATGAAATTGCAGAGAAATAATAGTAGAGAATAAAATTAGAGAGAAATGGAATTGAGTAGAGAATGAAAATTAATTCTCTTGTTTGATAAAACAGAAAATTCATTTGAGAAATCTAAAAAGAAATGCAGATATATGAATGAGCAAACAAAAATAAATGATTAACCCGATAAAAAGAGAGTTTTAACGAATGATAATTCATGAAAAATATTTTTGGTAAATTTTTTTTAAAAAAATTATAAATTATATACGATGTTTTTTAAGATTATATTTTAGTACAATTTCTTAAAATATCGTAAAAATTAAATACTTTGAAAATAAATTAAGCTTATTTTTTGTAAAATTAAAATAATATAATTTTAAAAAAATTATAAAAATTAAATAGTACAAAAAAAAATTAAAATGAAAAAAATATATATATACTCAACATCATTTCTCTCCATTTCTCTGCATATGAGAGGGAAATGAAAACAGAAAAATGAAATGATTTATTTCTCAAGTTCCATTTCTCTGACTCAAACAAACAAGAGAAATGATATCATTTTTATTTCTCTGGCCTCATTTCTCTGACTCAAACAAACAAGTTCATTTCTCTGACTTCATTTCTCTGTACCAAACACAACCTAGGAGAAATGTTTGTTCGATTCATTTTGTGGCGTAATTTTATTAGTGGGATTGGTGTTGTAGGGGACTGAGGAATCGATGCCGTGTTGGACCTAATATAAATAGATGTTTGATTTTATGTTAGGGGAATGTGAATAGTGGGAGTTGGAGCAACCCCGTTTGTTTGGGTTTTTATTAAATCTACTAACTATTTTTCAGTTAAAAATATATTACCTCCGTCTAACTCTAAGGGTTTCATTTACTTTTTGCGTGTTGATCAATCAATGAAAAATGACAAAAGTACTTCTATTAGTATTTTATAATACTATTGTAATAACATTTGTATAAAAAAATATACAAATATAAAGATATTTTTAATATTAAGTACAAAGAAGCAAAAGATAAATAAGACCCTTAGAGTCGGACGGAAAGAGTATATGATCTTCATTTGGTGTTTTGTGTGTTTGTGTTTTGTTTTTTGTTTCTTTTGGATAAAATAGTTCATTTTTATAGTGTAGATGTAAACTTGATATATATATTTATTTTAAAAAATTTGGAAAAAAAAAAAACTAAAAATCCATAATACATTCTAAATTGTCCATGTCGCTTATTTGGCCGAGTTGACATAAGATAATAAGCGACATTGTTTCGAATTCTGAACATCTATTTGGAGTTTGATTATCCCACATTGTCATGCTTGGAATTAGATTCGAGATCACCTAATTCAACGCAAGTACTAGATAAGACAAAATTAGTATCATCATCTATGAATTTTGCTTAGTCAAATGTAGTTATGCAAAGTAAAATATGTGAAAATGATTTTTTTTTTTGTCTCTCACTGGATACATTGGCTTTTCTTTTAGTATTTTATGTCGAGACTTTAGAACTCTAAAAGCCTTTTTCAATACAATTTCTTAACAATGAATGATAGTAATGGAATGTTTCACAATATTCCTATGGATCATTTTCACGAATTTATGATTGATTGATGGCACTATCTTTGAGTATATAGTCAAAAATTACTTATTTTTGGATAATTTGTCTACCAAATAATATTTTCCTAAGAATACAATAATATTATTGTATAATAAAATAATTATTTTTAAATTAATATTTAAAATATAAAAAATTACCTATGGGAGGTTTTGGAAAGTTTAATATAGGATTATCAATAGTGTAAAATTTTATGTGCACCATGTATGAATTCCTCCCATCCGGTCAAAATGTAAAGTTAATAATAAGTCGAAATTGCATATGGCAAGAACATTAATATTTGTGGTGTATTTCTTTTTGTGGAAAAACCTACACACATTTCCCTAAAACTATAAATACATTATACATACTCGATATTTTTATATTAACTACACAATTTCTTATACCTTACATAAAAAAATATCATTTTAAACCAAAATACAAAACAAACAAACTTCATTGGTGTTTCTTTTCGTTCTTTATATCATAATTGTATTTGTTTTGAAACAACCGCGGTGATTGTTCTTGTGTTGTTAATAGCTCCGATACAATCCTAACAATATATAAAAAGTTTGGAAATGAATTTGAAAATTAGCTAAAGCAAAACTTTGAAGAAGAAACTAAAAGAACCATGTATGGCTTGTAGTGAGGGTTGTTAATGGTATACGATAGCATTTCGTTGAATTTAGGATCTCCTAGTTATCTATATATATATATATATATATATATATATAAAAAGAGATTGGTGTGGATTCACTTCACTAAAAAAATTTTGTCATTTTTTTTTATTTTTTTTAATTATTTAATTATTTAATAAAATAAATATATATTAAATGTTATTAAATATATTATAATTAATAAAATTATAATTAATATATTTTTAAAGATAATAAGAAAATTTATTTAATTTTATGATTAAAGTAAATTATAATATAATTTTATTTTCATTTATACCCCTATAAAATTTAATAATTTTGGAATTTAATTTTCATCATTTTTATAATTAATGCTAATTTGATTAATAATCAGTAAAATTAAAAATAAATCATTATATTTTCTAATCCTAATATATATATCTCTATAAATGTCAGTAAATTTTATAATTTTATAAAAAAAAAAATTTATATATTTAAAGAGGTTTTAAATGCTAGGGATAGTCTTTCAAAGAATATATTAAAAAATGAAAAACATTATAAAATTTTAAGACTTAGTAACTTTTATAGAGATATATATATATTAAGATTAGAAAATATAATGATTTATTTTTAATTTTATTTATTATTAATCTAATTAGCATTAATTATAAAAATGATGAAAATTAAATTTCAAGATTATTAAAAATTTTTATTACTTTTAAATAGGGGTATAAATAGAAATAAAATTATATTATAATTTACTTTAATCATAAAATTAAATAAATTTTTTTATTATCTTTAAAATGTATTAATTATAATATTATTAATTATGATATACTTAATAGTATTTAATACATATTTATTTTATTACAAAAATCAAATTGTTAAAAAAAATGACACAAACAATTTGGTAGAGTAAATTCCACATCGATCTCTTTTATATATTATATAGATAGATAATAATGAGATATTGAAACAATTCTATTTTCTTTACAATTTCAATAATTTATGTAATACTAATATTTTAATTATAAAAAATCTTGCAAATAAATAAATATTGTTGTCAGAAACTATTCACATAAACAACACATGATTAATAGGAAGTGTCAATATTTATTATTTTTTTCTTGACCTAAGGATCATATATAATGAATCTAAAATATACTCCCTCCGTATCAAATCTGTGCTCAAATACTTATATATGAATTTGAATAAAAGTAAATAATAATAATAATTTTTTATCTTTTATTGTAAAAAATAAAAAATGAAAGTACAAAAACGTAATATTCCCTTCGGACTATTGAATTGCACGTAAATTTTTTAATATTAGTATTATATTTGATTATAATAAAAAAGACAAAACTACCCCTATAGATGGTGTAATAGAAAATGAATGACATTGTAAGTTGAAAAAATATTTATTATATTAGGTAGATAATACAATTACTAAATTAAAAAATAGTAATCTTGTGTTGGGGGGACGGACAGAAACAGAAAATAACAATATTTTCAATGGGACGAAGAGAGTATACTTTTCTACTTAAAAAAACTAGAATACTATGATAATCCAAGAAAATATGAACATAGATCTGAATGACTTTGATATAGGATTTGCAGTGTAATAAGTCCATTTATGGACAATCCTTCCTTGATATAGGAATCAAATTTGTGGCACAATAACAACAACAAAAAATAAATAAATATAGTCCCGTAAGGGATGGTGGTGTGCGAAATGAATTTGGAATCATAGTCTGACCTCAATTCCAAAAAAACTCTAACTCCAAAAATGTACAAAATTTTTAATAATATTTAGGCTATATGACATTATTGTTTAGTCGAACCCGAGAACTTTGAAGAAGCATTCAAAGAAGAGCCATGTATAAAAAAGCCAAGGAAATGTAGATTCAAGTGATCGAGAAAAACAAAACTTAAGGACTCAAACTCAAGAAAGTACAATTTTTTTAATAATATTTATGTTATATGAAATTATTTTTTAGTCGGACCTGAGAATTTTGAAGAAGCATTCAAAGAAGAACCATGGATAAAAGCCATGGAAACGCAGATTCAAGTGATCGAGAAAAACCAAACTTAAAAACTTGCTGATAGGCCAGCAAATAAAGACGACATCGGAGTCAAGCGGATTTACAAAGTCAAACATAATACTTATAGGTCAGTTCAACAAGACAAGGCTAGACTCGGTACCAAAAGATATTCACCACATGGAAAAATTGATTTGAAACAACATCACACTTATCACAAGCAAAGGAAGGATACTTTTACCTACTTGATGTAAAGTCCGCATTCTTGAATGGCTCCGTATCCAAAGGAATATACGCTGATCCATCAAAGGCAAGTAAGACAAGGTGTATCGATTAAAAATAGCATTGTGTGGCCTAAAGCAGGCACCTCGATCGTGGTACAACGAAATAAATGGTTACTTTATCTAAAGTGGAATCCTGAAAATCAAGAATGAACCAGTACTGTACACTAAGCATCAAGGTACCGATACTCTCATTGTTACCTTTTCTTTCGATGACAGGATCCTCATAGGCGGAAGTGAAATGATTGAAGAATTCTATGGCTCAAAAAAAATGGGTGACATAGGATTGCTTTGATAATTTTTGGGAATGGAAATCTAAGAGATAGTATTTGTAAAAATAATTATGCACAAAAGATTCCGAAGAAGCTCAAGATGTTTGGATGCCATTCTATCTCTACACTAATAATTATGGATGAGAGTATAATAAATCTATAGCCAACATTAGATTAAGAGTATAATAAATCTTATTATGTTATTCCCCTATTTCACATTTGTGTATATATATATATATATATAGCCTCTCTTACTATAGCTAATACATTTTTTGTTGTACATATATAATATGCATGTAACTTGTGGAAATACACAGCCTTAAAGTTTTCCTATTCACAAAATAAGAAAATCCAAAACATATCTACACAAATAAATTTGGTACCTTTTTATCCTTCCAATGTTCGGATCACAAAAGGCATAATCGGGCGAGTGTTAGGCGAGAGTTGTATGCATAACAACGCAACCTGAATGCATCTTTCAACTTCTTTCACTGTAAATTTACATAAATTTGCCGTGCATATCATGAGTATTTGGCTAGTAGAATATAAATGAAATGAGAGTATTTAGGTGGGACAATTCTAAATAAAAATGAGATAATATAATAGGCGGAACGTAGGGAGAGAGTATATATAATTATTCATGTGTTTTTTTATGAATATATTTTTTATATTAGGTATGGAGAATTATGTAGTAATATAACAAATTATATTTTGTACTGAATTTTTAAACTTTTTTTGGGCGAATAGAGTATATATTATATATATTGTGTTAATATGTATATATTGTATATTTTGAATAAATTGGGTGAACAAACTCATTGTTGTTGTTGCTGAAAATTAGTTTTTTGAATAGTCTACATGGATTCGATACTGTCAAAATTGTTGCGTATGCTTTTACTATGTGTTGAATACCATAACTATTACTATTATTGTTATTAAGGATGGATGGAGTTGAGTGTTGCTAGTTCTATGTGCAGAAGAACAAAGAAGCAAAGGCATAATGATAAGTATAAAGAATTAAGTAAATATGTAGTTACAAAGTTAAAAAGGAGTACCATAATTTGCCATGTCGGAGTGTTCTTTGTCGCCGCATTAGTAATTAGTAAGGATCCCAGAAGGATGCAAGTGGAAGATCCCATACTTCTTCATATCCTTCCAACATTCGGAGCACAGAAAGCATATTTGGGCGAGTGTTAGGCGAGATTTGTATGCATAACAGCGCAACCTGAATGCATCTTTTAACTTCTTCCCCTGTAAATTCATCCCTAAGTGATTCATCCACCAATTCTAATTCCCTGCATTCATTCCACAGCCTCTGAGCCTGAAAATCCACCAAATTATATAAACATCTATGCTTCACACATAGTAACAAATTGAAAATTACAACAAACAAAACAACGAGTGCACACAATTATAGCAATCTAGGCTTGGTTTACTTTTGATTTTGAACTTATTTTTTGCACTATTAATCAATAGTTAGTTTTTTTCAAAAAAAGTCACTATCAAATACCTAATTCTCTTTTAAAATATTACATAAAAAACTAAGGGCTTATTTACTAGGAATTTGATTTTGTGTTTTAATGTGAAAAGTAGTTTGGATGTGAGGTATATAGGAAAAATAACTGAAACAAAACTATAGGTAAACAAAGTCGTGTTCTATATTCAAAACTTCACCTCCAACGTAACATCAAACACCTATTTTTTATTCTAACGTTTTACAAAAAATATATCAAAGCAACACCCCCCCCCCTTCCGGTTACTTGACAGAAAGTTCATAATAAAATGTAACTCTATATTGTGTGTATGCAAGTTTGTGTGTGCTCGTGTTCATCGCTTACATCCTGTACAAGAATCATAGGTTCGATATCAGATGAACTGCTGCCATATCTTGTGTTAAATCTTCTTCCGGCTACAATCTCCAGGACGACGATACCAAAGTTGTACACATCTGTTTTGTCAGACACCTTCCCATGGACATAGGAATATGGACACAGATAACCACTAAACAAGCACACAAATACAAGAATTATTGCAGATAAAAAAGAATGTAAGAAGCATTGAGGAATTTATCAGATACGTACAAGGTCCCATATACTCTGGTTGTCAACTCAGATTCGTATTCTTCAACAATCTTTGCAAACGAATTATCAGAAATTTTAGGATTCAGAGCAGCATCCAACAAAATGTTTCCAAGATTGAGATCAATGCAGATGATATATAGTCCACAACCTTGATGAAGATATACTATAGTCCTTGAGCAATCCCCATTATTATGTTGAAGCGAACAGCCCACGAAAGGCATGGATAAAGTTCTTGTTGTGGATGACCAATGAGTAAACGTTAGCTCATCTCAGTTTTAACCTTGATATAAATTAGGAGATAAAATCAGAAAGCTGAGACCAGATATAGAAAATTGACACTAACCTATATAAAGATCCATACTTCTGTTTTCTATGTATTCATATATAATTAGTTTTTCTTCTTCACAATAGCCGAGTAGCTTAATGATGTTTTTATGTTGGAGACGAGAAAGCAAATGAATCTCATTATTAAACTTCTCATATCCTTCCGAAGAAGATCCTGAATACCATTTAACTGCAATCTTCTGTCCTGTAGACAAGACTCCCTATAGAAGACAAACAACAAATATGATATAGAGGAAAAGGTTTTGGACAAACAGCCACTTTGTCGTATATTTAAGGGAGAGTATTACCTTGTAAAGTGTACTGAAAGCACCCCGCCCAATTTGATTTGATATTGAGAATCCATTGGTGGCTATTGAAATTATATCCCGATCAAACCTGGTTGGCCTACCAATTTCTTCATGAATAAATAATCCAAATGAATCTCACTGTTGTCATGGCGTCGCCATGGCATCCTGGCGCTTTTTGGGGAGCGCCAGGACTCCTCGCCTCGCCATATTAAACAAAGTGACTTGGGTCGGCCTTAGCAAGGCAATGGCGATGCCTCAACAACGCCATGGCACTAGGCAGGCTAGCCAAGAGCCTTGTAGATCTCCAGCCTAGCCCCCAAATTGCATCGACCTCAACCCGCAAATCTTGAACCCGATTCAATCTAACTTGTTACCCTCTCTCTCCCCCGCTCTCCTCTACTCTCTCCTGTTCTAGCCATGGTTGTCCATTGTGTACAACCGCTACATTCCATGGCGTACAACAGCCCTCCTGTACTCTCTCTTCTTATCTTCTTATCCGCTCAGGGGTTATTTTTATTTTTTAAATACTATTATGGTATTATTATTTAGTGCATTAAATTATTATCTATTATTTATTTTACGATTACTATTTTTAATTTGTAAATCATGTAAATCATCTTCTTTAATTTTATTTGTTAGTTACCTTATATTTTCTTAACATAATACTATAAAATTAATTATATAAAATATAATATGTACATATAAGTTATATACACTTACACTGTGATCGCCATATTGTTGCCATGGTGGTATGGTGGTCCACAGGCGCCGCGCCACAAGTCAGGTATCCTGAAGCTCAAGCACTTGAACGAGTTGCACGACAGCTTCAGCCATTGTTGGCCGTTGCTCTGGTTCAGAATAATGTAAGCATCTTTCCACAACTGCTACAAAAGCCTTCACGCTATTTTCTGAGACTTCATTTCTCAGATGTGAAGACACAATTCGATCAACATTCCCTGAATTAATGTTCTCCCGAGCCCACGTGGTCAAAACTCGCTGATTTTCTGGAAGCCTTTGATTGATGGCTAGTCTGCCACACAATATTTCCAACAGCACCACCCCAAAGGAATATACATCACTTTTCTTTGTTAGCCTACCAGTGTATATATAGTGCGGATCAATGTACCCCATAGTGCCCCTAACTGTTTTTAGATTGCTACTGTCGGCATGTTGGGCCAAGCCAAAATCTGAAATTTTTGCTACCAAGTTTTTATCAAGCAAAATGTTCACAGTTTTTACATCACCATGTATAATTCCCAATCTGTCGTGAAGATAGTCCAGTCCACGAGCAATTCCAATGCAGATATTAAGGCGTTGCATCCAGGTGAGAGATGAGTAGTTCTCTTGTGGCACTTTTAGGCGGTCGGCTAGTGTTCCACCAGCCATATAATCATAAACAAGAATCATTTCTCTATCTTCTTCACAATAACCAATTAAAGAAACCAGATTATCGTGTCGAAGCTCAGAAAGAGTTTTGATTCCAATGGAAAACTCATGTGCACCTTCACTGGAGTGTGGTTTCATCCTCTTTATTGCAACAATAGTTCTCCCATTATCAATCATCCCTTTGTACACTTGACCACACCCACCCTCTCCAATCAATAACTTGTGGCTAAAGTTTCTTGTGGCTGATTCGATCTCAGATAGTGAAAAACGACGAGATAGTTGTTTTTCATTGCTCTGTGGTTCACTCTGCGTTTCACTCTGTGATTCACTCTGTTGATTACTCTGTGGTTCCCTGACTACAATTACCAAAGAAAAAACTACTACCACAAGACTTGTAATAACATACCAATAAACATAAGGCAAGTGTGGTGCATCATGATCTGGAGGCAACGGATTAGGACTGGCAAGAATGACACCATTGTTGCTCAGCTTAAATACTTCAAATCCATCAACAAGTCCATTCCCATCAACGAATTCATCGTACAGATGCAGACTAATTACAAGATCACATATACTCTGCTTTTTATGCCCTCTCGTCACTGCCAGATAGTCCACATACTTTGGAATGTTCTTCCCATCCCTTTCATTCATAATGTCAACATTACTATGAACAATCTTTTCATTAATCAGGACATCAAACATCAAATCATCATATTCCATGATTTTGAGAGCTATCCCAGAGAAATGAAGCCTCACAAAGTACCTGAATCCCACATCAACCGGTACTCTCCAGGTGCTGTTTTTAACTACGCTGAGCTTCTGACTTACCCACACAGGATATGTGTGATCAAAACCATCAATAGATGGATCATTAATCTGCCTAACACTTAGTCTATGGATTAATTCTAGAGCAGTGTTGTAATCAACAGACACCTTAGACTTCTGACCAACGACTTGGACGCCATTATCGTCATCACCAAAATAAGAAAAACTGGAGGGCACAGAAATAATCTCAATTCCATTTATGAAGGCATATGAATTTAGTAATGGAGAGAAAACTATATCAAATTTTTCATTATCTCCCAAATATAAACAGAATTCCTTCACAATAGAATTCACACCAAGGGCCTGAGCAGCTAATGAAGCGCTGAAATTACGAAGCAGTGTGAAATAACCGACTTCAACACTGAACAAATCCTCAAATCCTTTAGAATCCTTGTACGGAGCAGGAATAAAATGGAATCGAAGAATTTTTTGACCTGGATTCGGTCCAAATGCGTATGAGAATTGGGAACGAGAGATCCTCGCAGTTCTGTAGGGAACTCTATCACTATCATCACCGGAAATCAGCAAATTCTTACGAAGAACAGTTGAAGTGGTTGAAAAACCTTCAATCCGAAGAAGGTAGGGCGAGTTAATGTCAACGTCTCCCAGCCATTGTCGGCCATTGCCTGCCGTCGAATTGCCGGCAGAGCCGCAGTCGATTGAAATATCGCCGGCGAATTCCTCCGCTGGATTGCTGCTGCTGCCGGCGGCGATTGTGCTAAACCAGAGGAATAGCAGAGATGTAAGCATGGTAGCTCCGATATGCGGGAAAGGAAGATGGAGAATCGGCGACGACTTTCGTAATCAAGTGTCGCGAGCATTGCTTCCTCTGGTTCAGACGAATGAACCTTTTCAAAATAATTAAATAAATGTCCAAAGTCAAAATAATCTTTTTTCCTAAATATAATAATGAGTGCATCTAATTGATTTTTAGATTCAAAATTGATGTTTTGAATATAAAATTGATTTTTTAATATAATAAAAAAATAAAAAATAAATATTTAATTTAATATTTTTGAGAAAAAAAAAATTAGATTAGTATAAATCCAATTCCCAAACAAACAAACCCTAATAAGATTCATATTTAAACATTTTACCACACAATTTAACGTTGTAGAAAGTAATATTTTATTAATCAATTCAAAAATATTTTTTTAATTGATATACAGTATTTGTGAATTATTGGTTGAACATATTCTTTATTTCTAACTATTATTAAAACCATATAAAATACTCCTTCATTCTGTCCGATCTAATATAGTCTCATTTATGTTTTATGTGATTATATTTAATGTTAAAAAAATATTATTATAGTTGTATAATTTTATTTTTTATTTTTTGTATAAATAGCATTATAATATTATTACAAGACACTAATAAAAATATTTTTGTTATTTTTTTTATTTGTACTATATTTTAATATTCAAATATCAACACGACAAAAAATAAATAAGATCCTTAGAGCCGTCCATCGGAGGTAGTATGATATTTCAAATTATTCTACTTAAATTTCTTTATTAATTTTCACGTAACGTTTCATTATTAATTTTTTCCTATGAACTTCCCTTTCAAATTACATATTTCTTTCAACTTTAACTTTTATTAAAAAGATTTAAATATCCCTACTAGTTGAAAAAGACTGATATGCCCTTAATATACAAAATTTAAACAAATATAAAAAAAAAAAAATCTCACTGTTTGAATTGTTTTTTCCGCTGAACGATCCCGCGCTGCTGAGGTTAGTTTCGTCAGACTAAGTTTTTGATTTTTCTGGCATCATCATCAATAGGTTATTACTCTCAACATTTGAAATCCTAAATCATTGCTAAGTTTTTATACTATTTATTTTTTTGTTTTTAAATAATTTCTTGGGTAGTGTATTTTAATAGGTTGTTGATTTTTTTACAGTAGAAATGTCAAGTGAATAAAGTATATCTAGTATTTTTCTTGCTTGTAAGAATGACGGAGAGCTATACGTAATATCAAGAGAGTCGGATGCTATATTGGTGGATATTTTTTTGAAACTAGAGCGAAAATGAAGATACATTAATAATAATTTAACGAAACTTCAATATATGGCTCCACTGCAAAAGCTATTTGTCACTTTGGATTGCGACGAAAATGTTGCAAATATGATACGCATGCATTTAGATTTGAAGTTGACGATGGTTGATATGATAATATTATCGAACAACGAGGCAGTTCGTTAAAATTCCAAATATATTATATCTAGTGTGGGTGTCGGCGGCGGCGGGTGGCGGACGGAAACAGACGGCGTGGCGACGGAGGCGGATAGAATCGATCAAAGGTGAAATACAATACAAACAGGGCCGTCCCTGGGCCTGGGCGAAAGGGGCGACCGCCCAGGCCCAATCTAGATTGGGGCCCATTATTTATTTATGTTATGTATAAATTATTTATATATAAAATTATTTGACATTAATGTATTAGTATAAGAATATGACTTGGTGGTTAAGTATTATTAATATTAATAGTATTATTCATATTTTGCACATAAAAAAATTAGGAAATTTATTTTATTTAATTATTTATATTTTATTATAAATAAAAATTTATTATTTATACATATTTATGGGCTCCTAATTTTTTTTAAAATATTGTTAATATTTATACTATTATTGATATTAATAGCAAGGGTTTTATATAGCGTTTGTTAAAATGTAAGGGAGCCTTACGCAATTTTTTAAATTTATGCTAGAAAAAATATTTTTTTAATTTATATTTTATTATTGGTAAAAAATATTATATATATATATTTAAGGGCCTCTAATTTTTATTTCGCCTCGGGCCCTTCGAAAGTCAAGAACGACCCTGAATACAAAATTAACTAGGGTTGATGACAAGAACACAAAGCACATTTTGTGACTTTTGAAATAAATTTGATATTTTTGTAATTTTTTAAATAATAGAAGGATTAAAAAATCATTTCATAGTTATAGGTAATATAAATTTATATTTAGGGGGTTATATCGAAAAATAATCAAAGAGAAAAGTTTTAATGAAATTTTCGTAAGTTTGGATATTTAGGTAGAATTTAACTTCTTTTTGGAAAATCATATCTAGTTTATGATATGAAACAGTTGATAATATAAAATTGCAATTTTTTGGACCCTATTTAATTTTAATTTTGCAGCCTAATTTGATTATTAATATAGATATAAAGTTATTATGAATAAAGAGTATTAAAAAATATGAGACAAATTAATAAAATATTATTTTAAATAAAAATAAATAATTTATTCAAGGAGATAGTTTAAAATATATAAATAATAAATCCTCCATCCAGAAATATATATTTCCTCCTCCCGTAACTATATATCAATTTACTTTTTGAACGATGAATTTTAAATATTAATAGTATTATATATTCATATATAGTACAAATTAAGAAATAAAAATAAAAATACATTTATTAGTATTCTATAATACAAATATAATAACATTTATACAAATATTATATAAATATAAAAATATTTTTAATGTTAAGTAAAGCTAAATGGATACATGTTAAGTGATAGAAGAAGTATTTATTTTTTGTGGTATTTTTTGTATTTAATTTTTTTTTTTCTTGTGTTGTAATTTCTTAAAAAGAGTGTATTTATTTTAGATGATCATTATTTATTCCAATCCAAAGCTTAATATATTTATTATGTATTACTAACATTCGTGCGACTAGAGTCCTATTTACTTTTTAGGTGTTGATATTTAAATGATAATTATTGTATCAAAATGTAGTATAAATGTAAGAAAAAATTGTAAAAATACTTTCATTGGTGTCTTATTATACTAATAGAATGACATTTGTAAAAAAAAAAAATTATACAAATATAAAGATATTTTTACTGTTAAGTACAATGACGCAAACTCTTAGGGACGGACGAAAAGAATATTATAAGTCTGAGATAAAGTAAAATTTAGTATAATAATACTATAATCGAGGGTTGTTAATCATTCTTTTATAAATGATATTAAATAATACTAAGGTATTATTAATATCTAATTTACTATTAATTTTATCCTATAATTAAATGTATTTTCGTCAAAAGTAAGTTTTATACAACAATCAATTAAAATAAATATTAGATATTTTATTGCATGATTATATAATCCATTATAATAATACATATTTTATAATCATATGTTAGAAAGTAAAACTCATCCTAATAATATAAATATGAGAGTATTTATGATCTATATTGTGATAATTTTATTAACAAAATAATAGTCGTGTTTGTTTAGTATTTTAATTTGAAATGTTTTTTTTTTTTTTTAATAGTTCCTTGGTTTTATTTGATTTGTTTATTCTTTTTATTTTTATTCGTCCCACATAATTTGTTATTTTTTTTGAAATATAATTCTACACTTTCATCATATTTTAAAGTTCATAATTCATAATATTTAATATTTTAATTAAAATTTTTAGTCATCTTAATCTTAATCTATAATTATTTTATTAAATCATAATTATTTTTACTAATACATTTTTTAATTATTTACTAATTACACAATATTTAAAATTTCGTGCCCCCAGCTAAAGTGGACAAATTAACTCGGACTGAAGAAGTATAAGGTATAAAAAATCAGTAATATAAATAATGCCCTCTATGTCAACTTTGAAAGTTTACATTTATTTTTTGCATCTTGATTTTTGAATATTAATATTATATCAAAACGTAGTATAAATCAAGTTTATATGAAAAATTATATAAATATGAAATATAAAAATACATTTAATATTCTATATAATGATTCAAAAGGTAAATATAAACTTATTAAGTGGATGAAGAAAATAATATTTTATAAGAAAATTATGTCAAAAAAAATATTTGGATGAAGACACCCATATATATTAATAAATGGAGGGAGCATTATTCTTTTCATCGTAGACGAATGTCATTTTTGGATTTTATAATAAATTAAAAAATAATACTCCCTCCATCCCATTGAATGGTTACCATTTTCTATTTTTGTTCGTCCCAAAATAAGGTTACCATTTCTTAATTTAGTAATTGTACTACCTACTTAACATAATAAATACCCTTTCAACTTACAATATATCACACAAATGTCATTACTTTTATATTACACCATACTAATAGGGATATTTTTGTCTTTTTTACTATAATCTAATATAATACTAATATTAAAAAATTTACGTGCAAAAAGCAAATGCCACACTTGCAACGGGACGGAGGGAGTATTAATATTTTATTTATTAGTAAAAATATATAAGATAATTTTTATATTTTTGTTCTTTGTATTTTATATATATGTGTAATGATATTTTTGTAATTTAGTTCAGAATTAAGGGTATTTTGATTTGACTTATGATTATTTTAATATAATACTACCTTCGTCCGGCTTTAAGAGTTTCATTTACTTTTCGTATGTTGATATTTGAATATTAATTATTATATGAAAACGTAGTACAAATTAAGAGAAAATGACAAAAATACTTTTATTAGGTCTTATAATATTATTATAATAACATTTGCGTAAAAAATTATACAAATATAATGATATTTTTAATGTTAAGTACAATGACACAATAAGGTAAATGAGACCTTTATAGTCGGACGAATGGAGTATAAAATAAAAATTTTGAGAAAATCGAAAAAAAATTATCATCCATGTATACCTAATTATCACTTTTGTCCTTTATTTATTTCAGTGGCAAAATATATTTTACACGCTTGCGAAAGTCGTTATTTCGTGCGTTATGTTCACACGTGCGGTCATGCGCGTTCAGAAGATATAAATGAGTACTTTTGCAAACGTGTATAATATATTTTACCAGTGAAATAAGTAAATAACAAAAGTGATAATTGATATAATTGAAGAATATTCTTTTGTAATTTTCTCGAAATACTTTTGAATGAAATATTAAAAAAAAAAAAAATATTTTCAGTTGGGATGAAAATTATAAAATACTAATCAGCGTGTTCACCCAACAAAATTGATGTGAGATATTAAGTATGAAAAAATATATTACATATATATTAATACAATATACTATTATTTTTTTTATCCACTCATAAAAACTTTTAACATCAAAATTGCACATAATTTAGTTGTAGCTTAAAAAATTAGCATCATACTTCCTCATCATATAAATTGCAGGACGGTAATATTTTAAAAACGTATTACACTAAATCAGTCATTTAATATAAAATATTATTATTTATATATGTACATATATATTATGACGTGAGAATTTACAGTCACTATTCTTTGAATTTTCATGTCAAAAGAAAATAAATAAAATACAAGGTGGATAAATATATATTTTTTATATTAAATATGAAAAGAAATTCAATTGAGAATGATAATGAATTCTTTTGTTTGGTGAAATAAAGAATTCTGTGGATGAATGTAAAAAAATACAATCCACAAAAGAAAGAATATACTATATTGCTAGTTAAAAAAAATAAATAAATCACTAAAAAATGATAAATTAGATAAGAAAAATATTTTTTTATTTTTTAGTTATATTTTTAATTTGATAATTTATTTTAATAATAATTTAGATAAAATAATTTTATGAATTTGAATAATATAAAAATTAAATAATAAAAAATAACAGATAAACACAAATTAAATCATAAAAATTAAATATAAAAATTAAATAATGAAAAATAACAGATAAACACCAATTAAATCATAAAAATTAAATATAAAAAATAAAATAAATAAGCATATAAATAATACTTCATTCTCTCAACTTTATTTTTTATAATTTCTCTGCGTACAAACAGAAAAATAAATTTAAAGAATAAAAAATGATCTATTTTTTCATATGTGAATACACAAAATAGATTCATCGTACCTTTTAACATAGAAAATACAATCATAACCCTCTGTCATATCTCTCTTTCTAACTGTGAGGTGAGCGAGCCGGCCAGCAATGGCGGAAAAGTACACGTCACTGAAAATCGAGCAGAAATCCCCAAATTCACGAGTCTTCTACCTGTACCTCAACCGCCCATCGCGTATCAACGCTCTCTCCCGCGAATTCTTCACCGAATTCCCCGCCGCCCTATCCGCCCTAGACAACAACCCCGATGTCGCCGTCATCATCCTCTCCGGCGCCGGCAGCCACTTCTGCTCCGGCATAGATCTCCAAACGCTCGGATCTATCTCCCAACCAACCTCCATCTCCGACGCCGGACGCACCGGCGAGAAGCTCCGCCGCGACATAAAGTTCCTCCAGAGCGCCGTGACGGCGATCGAGGAGTGCAGGAAGCCGGTCCTCGCCGCCGTCCACGGCGTCTGCATCGGCGGCGGCATCGACCTCATCACCGCCTGCGATGTGAGGTATTGCACGGCGGACGCCTCCTTCTCGGTAAAGGAGGTCGATCTGGCAATCACGGCGGATCTCGGAACTCTCCAGAGGCTTCCGAGCATCGTAGGGTTCGGAAACGCCATGGAATTAGCTCTAACTGCTCGAACGTTTTCCGGCGCGGAGGCGAAGGCCATGGGATTGGTCTCCATGGTTTACAGCAGCAAGGAAACCCTAGAAAAAGCGGTTGCGGAAATCGCCGAGGGTAAAATTCATTCTCAATCTTCTCATATCAATTTAGCAATTTCTGATTACTGTTTCGATCCAATTCGTGCTAACAATTGTTGATGAAAGCTAAAATTAATGTCACATATGGAAGAGTCTTGTTAAATTTGTTCCTGTAAAGTGAAAATTGAGCCTTCTTCCTCCATAGAGTTCTTACCTCAATAGCTTGGCTTCATTTCCAATTACAGATCTCCAATGGCTGTCAATTCAGTTTAGATAATCAGATTAGGCTTATAGGCATTACTTGCACACTACATTGGTGAAATTTACTACTCCCTCTTTCCTGTAAATTTAGAACATTAGGTTTCGCCATGCACGAAATTCAGAAAAATGAATATTTTATTGAAAGAGTGATAAAAGTAAAAAAGTAATTGGAGGTATTTTTGAAAATTTAGTTAGAAATGGAAGAAAATAAGGAGAGAGAATGTAACACAGATAGTGACATTTTGTGTAAATAGTTGTTGAATGGAGGATAATAGTTAAGTGTTATTTATTGACTCTGCAAATTAGCAATGGAGTAAATTTAGCAGACAAATTAAGAAGGGAAGTTACATTAAATTTTGCGGCCGGAGGGATTAATTAGAATGCATGAGTTTTTCGATCTTTTCTAGCGAGTCATGTAGTCGATTTATCCCTCATAGTTTTAAGCATTCATAGGCTCCTCATTCGAAATTCCTCTATTGATGCTTAAGAACAGATAGGCCTGGAAAAAAAATTACCGAAAATGTAGTATGCTGTTCATACCTTAACGAAAAATAATTGAAAATACCGTAATTTTTCTGTATTCCGTAGTGTAACAATATCATATTGAAATTGAAATATATTGTGATGTCAGCATATGCTTAATGTATACAGTGATACCGGTATATTTTCAGCATACCAGTAATTTCTTGATATATGGATCATTTTTGGTATTTTCAATATACTTATTTTTGATAAGATATATCAAAAAATTGGTATGGTATTTTCAATATTTGAATATATGATATTTTCCAGATTAGTATTTTTATTATGATATGCGGTGCATTGTGAAATTTCAAGTATAGTTTACGGTCTCATCCCTATGAACAGAGGCGTCTTGTTAATGTTTTTGACTGAAAGTTCGATATGGAAAGTGTTTGATGACATACAAAGATGAAGAACAATGTTGTGTGTGTGTATATATAAACATATATATATGTACATATTTTGGTTACTTAGGATTCGGTTGTGTACTTCGATTTTAGGTTTTGGTTTGAACAGTAATATGACTAATATCTTGTTAGATGAGATAGTGTATTTTATAAGAAACTGTGATGGTTGTTGCGCAGTAAATAAGGTAAAGCCTAAGATTTTTGTGTCGAATTAGCTTTTTTGGATGTGTTAATTGAACTTTTTACCATGTAACCTCCATAGCTTATGTTTTCGACATGATTTGCCGATCACAAGTTTAGAAATGTTCCGTTGCTAATAAGGTAGCTATTGGGATTTCATAAAGTTTTTGTCTTCATAGATTGTAAAAATATTATAAGTGTTCGCTTGTGGATTTGGATTTTTTTTATTTGGATTTTTGAATAGTAAAAATTTGAAGTTGAATAGTTGTTTGATGTGATGTTTTGAATATAAAATAGATTTTTAGTATAATATAAAAAAAATTAGTTTGATTTGATATTTTTTGAAGGGAAAAAATAATCTGAATAGTAAAAATTTTTAGTAAAACTTTTGTGGTTTTTACTATTCAGTTTTTTTTTTTCCTCAAAAAATATCATATCAAATACTTTTCATTTTGTATATTATACTAAAAATCAATTTTACGATTAAAAATATCACATCAACGTCTATTTATGTCACATCAAACAACTATTCAAATTCAAATCTAAACTATTCAAAAAATCCAAACGCCAAAAATTAAACCCACAAACAAACACACCCTAAATGTTCTGTGCCATTTATTTGAACAAATTGTTTGTAAATGTGTCGAATTAAGCTCGGTTGCTAATGGCAGGCATTGCTTCGAGGTCTCCACTAGCGATCATAGGGACAAAGAGAGTGTTGTTACAAAGCCGGAACTTAACAGTCGAACAAGGTCTGGACTACGTTGCGACATGGAACTCGGGAGTTCTTTTATCGGACGACTTAACCGAAGCAATGTCCGCTCATCAGCAGAAGCGAAAGCCTTTATTTGCTAAGCTTTGACGAAAACAAATTTCCGGGTAAGTTTCTTCTTACGCCAATAAGCTTCCAATAAATTTTCTGTTTCCTTTAGATTCCCTGACTATCTGGCGCGAGTTGTATTATGCCGGATTAGTGTAACTATGTTGTTAGATTCCTAAATAATCTCGCGGTGCCAAATCCGGTGGGCGCGCGATTGTCACTTGCGGCCAAAAGTGCGGCGTGTGCCGGATACAAGGTTAGAATAGTTATGCGAATCGAGCTAATTGAAACCTTCGGTATGTTTTGTGGTAAAACTAGTTGAGCTCGAGCTTGAAAATTTATTTGGAAAGTTACATGGGAGTATGTTATATGTATGGAATATAACTTGATAGTTTATGAAAAGTTAATGGGCTATGTTTGTTTGAAGTTATGGTTTTTTTTTTTTTTTTTTTTTTTTTTTTTTTTTTTTTTTTTTTTTCAATCATACAATTTTTATAATTATATATATTGCATCATGTTCAAATTATTATTTAAATTAATATTTGGAATCAAAATACAAAATTAAAGAAAAATGAATTAAATAAAAATGAGCAATAAATTTATATTTGTTGTGAACTGCACTTATAGTACACATATAGTCGACATAAATGAAACTTGGATGCTTTTATACGTCAGATATTTACTTGCATATGTATATAAACGGGGAGAATGCTTGTAAATGAAATGAAAATCATTCTGCACACGATACATATAATATAATACTCTCTCCGTCTCATAACAAAGTATCCATTTTAGTCCGTTTATAACAAAGTATTCATTTTCTTTTTTAGTAACTGTACCGTATATCTAACATTACAAATATCCTTACAACTTACAATAAATTACACAAATGTTATTACCTTTATATCACACGTACTAATAAGGTTATTTTAGTCATTCATACTTTATTCCTACTATATTTCAATATAATACTAATATTTCTAAAATTACGTGCAAAAAGCAAATGAATATTTAGTTTCGGGACGGAGGGAGTATAATATATCCCCTCCGTTCCAATACAACTATTTTTGCCCGTCTTTTTATTTCCATAAATAACCATATCACTGTATAATTATCTTACTTTTTCATTATTATTACACAATTGTCACTATTTTTTATACTAATATATTTTACAAGGGCAAAAATATCTTTTACCTATATTTTTTTACTCACTAACCGTAGAAATAATTAGTATTTCTATTGGTTATCTCTGCACTATTATACAACAATATTTATTTTTGATTTCATCCAAAATTTTAGCTCGTGCACCTCGAGTTTCAAATTTGCTTTAATCATGAGTTTGTTCCTTAATTATCTATTTATATTTTCTATTTTGATTCGTCTTAAAACAAAATATTCATTTTCTTTAATAACCATAACACATATCTACTATTAAAATCACCGTTCAACTTATACTATATTATGAATTTACCACTACAATACATTTTTAATTCTGAGACACTTTAGTCATTTACCTGCAAAAAGGAAACCTATATATAAATATAGGATGAAGTATAATATTCAAAAAGTATATATTATATGAAATATTTATTTTTTTTATAAAATATTATACCATATAAAATATATATATATATATATATATTATAAACTGTGCCAAAGACTCCATTAGCTTGACTTGATATGCCTGTTTTGTTGGAATTCAATTCAATTTTATTTTATTTTTATTTAAATATAATATTTTATAAAAACAATTGTATATTTTTATGAAAGATCATAATAATTACAAAATAAAAAAATTAAATTAACCTAAAAAAAAATCAATAAGTATCGTATCGAGAACGTATGGAAATTATTTAAGTGTGGGGCATAGCCTCCTCTACAAAATCCATTGTTCTTTAACATTTACCATTCCTTCTCCATTATTTCAAGATCACCAAAACATATCCTCAATCTATAATAACCAACTAAGCTGCTAAAACCATACAACAATTTATAAAAATCCAATTATATATATATATATGTATTTAAAAAAAAAAAGGCAAAGCAATGTACACAAAGCGCAAAGAGAGGGATACGACATACGATTCTCTCTACCAACACAGTTTGTGTTGCTCCAACTCCATAACCGATCACAGCTGAACTTCATCAAGTTCATCTCCAGACGACGATGATCGATACATACCCGACGCCGCATTTCCACTTCCGAGCGCGTCGTGGTGGAAGCTCCCGCTCCACGATGCCACGCGCCGCGACTGTGCCGGAAACATGCCGCCGCTGCCGCCGCCGTTTCTCCCCTGCGTCGGGATGTTGTTCATGCTCGCAAATCTCGGCATTGCCATGGCCGGAGGAGGAGGAGGCGCAGCCGACTGAGTTGGAGAAAAGGCTGAATGACTGCCGCTAGTGTCTTGGGCTGTTTCGAACAAGTGAGTACCAGGAAAGGATGAAAGATTGTCGCTACCGGCGGCGGTCACAGGCGCATCGATTTGACGTTCCGCGGCGGGGACGGGAGTGGGCACGAAGAATTTCGGGTTACCTCCGCCTGCCGCCGGTTTCATGGCCACCGATGGGACAGGGAAGGTATTTGCCGCATTCACAGCGCCTTTGTTGAAGGTGTCGACATACCTGCCAAATCAAAATGCAGTAAAAAATTGTCAATATTATCTCTCGCAAAAACATCACATTAAATACTAAGATTGTGTTGTTTTGTGAGTTTTACAGTATATTTTTTCTATTCAGATTTTTTTTCTCTAAAAAAATATCAAATCAAACAATTACATTTTTTTTTTCCTCCAAAAATATCAAATTAAACAATTACATTCTTTTTTCCGTTAAAAATATCAAATCAAACAATCACTTTTTCTTTTTTATATTATAACACAAATTTACTTTAATTCAAAATATTCATCTATTTATATCACATCAAACAATTATTCAAATTCAACTTCTTACTATTCAAAAACCAAAACTTAAAAACCCAAACCCACAAACAAACACACCCTAATTTTTTACTATTATCATTTATTTTTTCAAAACTCCAAAAATCTGTCCAAACGGAGATGAATATCGACAGAAATAATACTCTGGAGGAATCGAGCAACGAATGATTTGTCTATCGAAGATTTTTTCCTCTGAATATAACAAATGTAAGCTTTAACATACCTAGATCGGACGCCCAACCTTCCCCGGGCTGAATATTGATTGGATGTCGGAGGAAGTGGCGGCATTCCGGAATTATTATCCAAAATATTGCCGCTTTCGGGAATCCCATTGCTAAGAGAAGCCTGGGATTCCAATGCCGTCTTCAAGTTGTACTCGGAATTTCCATTCTGAAAAACTGTGGTTGGGGGTGGGGGAGGAAGGGCCGGTTCCTGAGCTGGAGTTTCCGCGCCTTCCTCTACCCATCTTTTAAGTTTTTCGTCATAATAGAATTTATTCGACTCGCCCAATTTTGCCTAGAAAACAATCAAACATAAGAAACCAGCCGATAATGGGTTTTTCTAACTTTTTAAGTACAAATATCGTTAAACATATGCCGTCAACGAGAAATTTAAATAGATGATACCTGGCGGCCCTGACGGGGTTTGAGCACTAATCCAACAGTCTTTTGAAGTAGTTGAGATCCGAAACCAAAACGGCCAAAACGAGACGTTCCGCCACTGGATGATGCTTTTTCTTGTGTGCCAACTGAATTTGGTTCCTTTATCAAACTAGCATTATCCTAATATAACCATAACGATCGACTAAATTTGTTAAATCACATTTAAGTGAAATAAATGACTAAATAGGAGAAAATAAGAAAAGACGTTCGCGTGGACTAGTAGAGGTAGATTAGAACAAACCTGCCTTGGACTTCTTCCGAAATCGGGTTCTGATACGCTCCTTGTGCGCATTAATTTTCCGTCGGGATCGACTGACGGGTTGCTTATGGGCTCCAATGATTGGGAAGGCACTAATGTCGACATAGCCAGCGTGGACTGACTACTCGACACCCTATTTCCGAGTAATTGATGATTTTCAAAACTCTGTGCATTGATGTCAGGTGTTGGCACTGGTGGAGGCATGCTCCCGACAACTCGGTGGGCCGTACTGTCGAAAAGATTGAGTAATCCCCTAACCAACTTTTTGGGAGCTAAGTTTGTCGAGAATCCTCCCTGCGTAATACATTTTGTTTTATGCATATACAAACAAACAAACAAGAAAGCTATCAAAATCGAGATGTGTCGCTATACCTGTTGATGGGATTTGATTCTTTCTTCGAGTGATGAAGCTAACTGTCGTAGAGCCTCTGTTTCGGGAGTTCGAGCAGTTTTGAGGGATTTAAGAACCACTTGGCAGTATCTGCATTAAAAAATCGACCTGAGAATTAAAACAGAAATCGAGGATAACAAATTTAAAGGATATCAAAGGAGGTTGTGTTAGTACTTCATTGCATCTGATATCTTCCCAACTTCTGCCAACATGTGCGCATATACAAGCTTATACGGTTGAAATGGAAGCAAGACGAACTGAGAATTTCCGAGGGTTTTTGAATACTCGTATATTTCCGTCCTCTGTAAATTTACAAATATAAATCAAGCATCTCCACGAGAACTAAATGGAACATTAGTTGTGTCAACGAAAAACTTTAAATGGAAGTGACACGGATTATCATTAATCGCCGGGCCTATGCCCATGCGATAACACTACCACTCAATAAATATAGTTTATCTAAGTTTCTACATTCTTGAATAGGCATTAAAAATTCACAAAACTTCCCCTGGATGATTAAAATCAGGAGCCATAAAGAAAAAATGAAGCCGAAGCTTAAAGAAACGCAAAGTAATAAAAATTTTTTTTTGAATGATACTAGTTTCCCATCTTCAGCTAATCTTATCCTTTAGTCTTTTCTTAATCTACAAACACCTGTCATTCATATGTGTGTGTAGATATATATATATAATAATCTCGAGTTGTTTTCCCCCTTTATTTTTATGGAGTTTCTGCCAAAACATGCTGCCACACAGTGGAATACAAGTTACCTAAAAGGCAATCAACATATTTAGAACTTGACGTTTCTGTATCTACTAATGCTAAAAATCATGCCCGAGTACGTTATGCAACAAATGTAGAATAAAAAATATCGGTAATTAGCTGTAAAGAAATTAGAACATATTTCTATACTAGGTATTTAAGTATTTATCAAGTGTTTTACATGGAACATCCCATTAAATTACTCCCGAATCTATTCATGGTGGAGAGTTGTAGAGGCGAGGTTACAAGTGTACGACTTTGAGTTGAGTTTCTTCCTGAAAAGAGAAAGAACTAAAAAATATTGTGTTTAAATCCTATAGCAATTTCTTTAAATCTCCCGATACTCAACTTTGAGAAAATTGTTCGGGAAATGACAGTTTCACGGTCATTGTTAGTGTGGTTAGGCATTTATAAACTACGGTGACAACATTTCACGTAATGCTGTAAATTCACTTTTTGAGTTGCTATAACAAAAACTTTTAAAGTGCTAGTTCACAATAAATCAGCTAAACCTGAATAGCCTCTGGACTCGCATATGTACGTGGAAACTTAAAATGGTCAACTCCGAGAAGACACATTCTTGCAGTGTCTGAATATGACTCAAAGCTTGCTTCAGCAATCAAATAGCATATATGTGCAGCAATGATCTGAAATTCAAATAATCATAGATAAAGAATGAAATTGTTAGCAAATAGAGATGGGATCGGAGAATAAAGAGGAAGAACTTCAGACACTTAGTCAGCACTTACATCGCCTCTTTCCCTCCATAAACAATCCCCGAGATGCATGAGGACAAGTTCATCATCCTTAGTTCTGTTTGCAGTTATCACAGCCAAATTCTCCGCCCAATCATCCAGCATCCCATTGGCACCAAACTGCGTTTGGCAAAAGAAACATCGCAAAACAAGCTACTTTAAGCTTCAGGAGTCAGGCAAATTTTTGTATAACAGTCGAAGAACATGCAAACAGAAGGCACTCATACAATTTACAAGAATACGATCTTTATATTTGTAAGGAGATGAGCAAAAGAGAACTAATAACAGCGCATAACATCAACGGATGTATTTAAAATCATACAGTATTCCCTTCATACCTCAAGCGGCTGTGGAGCCATATTCAAAGCACCAGCCATGCTATTGGTAGTTGTGCTATCAACTGAGAAGACATCCGCCGGTTGACCAGCTATGAGCAAGCACAATGTCCTCAAAGGCGCACCCGCTACAAACAACCGATGTGCCATTTGCTTGACAGTTTCCACATAGAACTGAAGCAGAAAATTGTCCAACTTAAACAAACAGTTACGGGTGCCGGAGCAAAACATGTGCAAACTGATGGGGTATCTTATAGCAACAAACCTGGTCACCGAATTGTGCTGCAAGAACAAGGGCAGGACCCCACAATTGACCCTCTTGTGCACGTTGTAATGCCTCTTTCTTTCTTCCAGAAACCAAAAGGGATTGGACCTCAGCAGCAGTGGCCTAAAACATGAAGTGGTGCTTCGTTACAGGTTTAAATAAAATTTATGATCTAAGTGGAAAGACAATATCTACCTGCATCTGACCTCCAGATGGCATCATTTGCTGCAAGCACTTTGCAACGGCATCATGTTGACCATACTGTGAACCACTAATTCTTGCAGATGCAAAAAGCTTAGCAACAGCTGATTCTGGAGCATCATTTTCCTATTGAATCAATAAAAAATACATGACTAAGCCAGATCACTACTCTCACAAACATCGATGACGCAAAGCATTCGCAATAGCATAAAATCAATTGTAAATGAGATGCAACTATAGCCCATTAAATAGTGCAAGGCACCAGCAAGAGTAGCTCATGAACAATTATGTATCTACTAGCCAAAGTCAGACTGAATGACCCCGATCATTCAGATGTCACTAGGCACATGTATTTGAAACCACAAGCTTGGTCATGAGAGCTCGATGTTTAGTACAAATCAGTGAAATGACAGTATCCAAGAGGCCAATGATGACAAGTGAAAACTAGATCAGAAGATATTCATGTAGAAATGAATATTAGGTTTTTGTCAAACTAGACATTTTTGTGCAAAAAATCTCACTAGAAAACCGATAGTACCTCACCAAATCAGTCGGTGATATTGTGTTTTTTTGACTGTGAAGCAAAGGAAAATCATAAACAGAAAAAACAAACTCGCATACAGAAAGTGACAGCAATAAGCATAGAACTCAAGGAGTAATGATAAGAAATGTCAAGTTGTTAGATTATAATTTGTGAGGACAACACCTGCTGTTAGAAAGCAGGAGTCGATCTAATCTTGCAATATGATAGATCTAAGCTAGTAATCTCACCCAAAAGTAATTTCTTCCAAACAAAACTATCTACCTTCAAAACAGCATCCGCCCCATAAGGAGATCGCAATTTCCCATAATACTGGCAGGAAAGTTTAAGTAGTGAGAGAAGCAGCTTCGAAACTTCAGATTGCCTGTAATCCATATCAGAATTGGACTCGGCTATTCTTTCATCAATCCACTTGTTCAAATCTCTACTTCCAACACTTCCACCGCTTAGAGGACCTGGAACACATCGCTGAGAGACAGCTTGGAAATAACTGCAAGCACCCAATCTCTGGTCGAAGGCATCGTGCTTTTGATTGATTACTTCTGATAAGTTTAGTACTGATATTGAGCTTCCTGTGTGATTCTTCAATACAAGAAAAGGAATTTTAAGAAAAAAAGGAACAACTTTTTAGCATATAGCATAAATTTATATACTAACTTACAACGAGGGGATCCAAATACAAACCTGACTTCCAGAGTAAATATTTTCAGGAGAGCTACTGTCTTTCAGCACAATTAGCTTTCCACCAAAACCAAACGTAACCAATGCATGCGCAGGGCGACCTGCAGATGACCTCCCAGAAGCAACAGCAGCATAGGAAATATGAGACTGAGATATTTGTGATGGTTTCGTAGAAAAGTCAACTGAATTCTGATTGATGGAGTAGTCCCGTGCTACATGAATTGGGTCATGTTGATTGGTTCCAGGAAGCATTGGGAAGGTATTCAAATTTTGACCAAAATTTCTATTATATCCGCCCATAACCTCATGATGAACAGTATTTTGTCCATTTTCCGCACCTGTTGAAACATTTTGCTCATAGGTATGTTCCATAAACTGACTCCCACTGTTCTGAAAAGTAGCAGCACCAGAAGAATTGTTAGGTTGCCACATGGTTGAATTCTCAGAACCATAGTAGTTGACAGGTTGAGTCCATCCTTGATCTTGGACTTGGTTGCTGACGCCTTGAGTGTCGTAGAAATTACCTTGATTATATGCAATGTAGGTCTGCTGATTGTACTCCATCTGTTCCTGAACTTGAGCTGTAGAAGAGACAGATTCGGTGTACGATTCCAAAGGCTTCCATTCCTGCGCAATTGAATCATAATACCAGCCCGGGTACTGAGGATCAAACAAAATATGAGGTGGGTAAACACTGTTCACTTGTGAAGACTGATCCCAGTCTGATGGAATCACAGCCGTAGGATCATCCGGTTGAGATATCTGATTCCAATTTGTCGTCTCAGCCTCAATTCCAGGAGTAGATTCATCAGTTTTCATCATATAAGAGACCTTTTCTGTCTCATGAACACTCGTTAGCACATTTTCAACGGCTTCATTTCCATCAACCGGATACCACTGCTCGGAAATTGGATCATACTTCCAGCCTGGATACTGATTCCAGTACTGAGCATCATTAGGATCATAATTAGGGTATTTAATATCGGGAGTCCCATTTTCCCCCCAATCAGAAACTTTCTGCCTGCTCTTCAAACTATCCCCGGCTGCATTTCCAACTGCGCTACCTCCATTGCCACCATCTCCTATTTCACTGAAAAAATCGGAGTACGATCCAAAACCATTATCGCCATTGTCAAATGAATCAGCATGAAATGAATTCCATCCCACTTCTTTAACTCCTGGCGACTCCGAATCACCGCCGCTCTTACTCAACAAAGCTGTATCAGAACTATCCACGCTACTGCTCTGACTCTCGACTGCCGTACTATCAGATGGCTCAAAACTAGCCTTTCCAACCACATTCGTATCAGTTAAACCGTCGCCGCTCGCAGATGATGAATCAGCTAACACTTGGGCAATCGCAACCTCATTTTTCGATTGAATTGCCAATTTATCGATTTCAGTCAAATCCAACGAGTTTCCATTTTTCTCAAAAACTCCAAAACCACTTATCTGCTCAACATTCTTAGTTTGTGCGCCAAAATCATTGTCGGTTCTACTAATGCCATCATCATTATCCACAAGTTCGTTGATACCCAGATTGGCAAACGCCTTAGCATCATCAGATTCATTCCCATCCGACAGCAATGGCGCCTTAGACGCTTCTCTAGTCAGCTTGAAGTCAACGTCGTCATCGTCATTCACTAATTTATCGAAAAAATCCTCATCCGTATTATCCTCCACCAGGAACGAAGGAGGATTCGAAGCCATCTACTCAAGCAGTCGCCTTAAACCCGAAATACTCCCAAACGAACTGCACAGCAACCAAATTCCAAAACCCTAATATTTCCCGACCAATCCACACTCAGATCCAACAACAAACTCACCCAATCAATCCCAAAAAGCCCTACAAAGATCCAAAATCCATAAGAATTATCGAAATTCAACCTAATTAACAAAAGGAGGAAAGCAACCAAATATAACCCTCCCAAACGCCGGAATTGCAATTCACTTAACAGACAAGCAAAGGATCCAATAAAAAAAAAAACAATCCAGAATTAGCAAAAGGGAAGAAATTACCCAACTTACAGATCAAATCAAGATGAAACTTGGGGAATCATCGAATCATTCAATACAGCTGCATGGAGAGAGAGAGAGAGAGAGAGAGAGAGAGAGAGAGAGAATATGTGCAGTAGTGAGTAGAAGAGAAGAGAAGAGAAGACAGGCCCTGGATCTCGCAACTGAGGTCCCAGACGGATTGCAAACCACCGAATACTCGCCTCTGACCGTAGAGTAAATATTTCAACCTAATTATATATATAAATATATATTAATATTAATATTAATATTATATTTAATAAGCCTTTTCACTTTACCGGACTTTGGTTTGACTTTTCACAAGGCTAATCCAATATATTGTACATATATATATATATATATAATATTATTTTATTCAGCTAAATATCACATCGTGTGTTTGATATATTGCGTGAATTTATTGGTGTTTTAAATTTTATTTTATTTAGATTATTGTAGTGTCCAATGTAATATCATGCGAATTTTCAAAAATAATTATAAATAATACAAAATACTTTTTTTACAAAAATTAAAAGTAAAAAACTTTTAAATATTTATTATAAAAAATAATATATTTTATATTTTTAACATATTTCTGTATACCAAAATATAAAAAATTAATTCATCTGAAAATAACGGAGTCAATATATGTTATGTATATGATTAATAAGTATTGTCCATGATGTTTTAGTAAAGTGATACTTCCTCCGTCCACAGATTAATATTCTATTTTTTTATTTGGGACGTTCAACAACTATTGTCTTATTTCCTTCTTTTTAAATACAAATTTTACATTTTTATCCTTAATTCATTTATTACTTTTAATCTCTATTATACAATTAACAGTAAATTTGTCAATTCATAACAAAAAGACAATCACCTAAAAAAACAGTGCAAATATACTTTACGACAATAGAAATTGGACGGATATATGCCAACAATAGTATATATTGTATGTACTATCATCATAAATTGTTAACACATGTTTTATTCCCTCTTGATCTAATTATTTTATTTAGGTTAGACACGGACTTTTAGGTATTATGTAATTAAAAATGTATTAATAAAATAATTATGATTTAATCAAAATATTTATAGATTATAATTAAAATGACAAAATAGTTTAATCAAAATATAAAAAAATTATAAATTATTAATTTTAAAATGTGATTAAAATGTATAATTATATTTTTTGAAAAAAAAAATAATAAATTATATGGGACTGACAAAATAAAAATAGTGGACAAATTAAGTGAAAATGAGAGAGTATATATTATCTTAACATAAATTCTATGTTAATTGTATTTATGTGACATTGAGATTAATATAATATGTATTTTTAATAATATTATTCAATTGGTATGTTATACTTTATAGTACTATTATATAGTAAGTTTATAATTAGTAAAATAAAATAATATGCGTGAAAAATTAAAAATGGCAGAATAATATTTTTTGTGTTAAGTATTTTACTAATTAATTGGGAATGTTTCAAAATTTTTGAATATTTTCTTTATTTACAACTTTCTTAATTGTTTGGGTAAGTCATTTTCTTTCCCGGGGTTTGGTTTTTAATTTTTTTTTTTAGATTTGATTTTTTTATTCGATTTTTTAATGGTTAAATTTTAAATTTGAATAACTATTTAATATCATATAAATATAAATTTTGAATATAAAATTAATTTTTAGTAAAAATATATAAATAAAAAATAATTATTTAATTTAATACTCCCTCCGTCCACTCATAAAGTATACAACACGGTTTAAAAAATAATAATATTTTAATTATAGTTGGTAGTTAAAATTAGTGTAATAACATTTTTTCTCTTGCTTTTTGGTGTAAAAGTAACGATGTGATGCAGTAAGTATTTGTGGAAAAAAGGTAAGATATTTTTGTAATTGGACGTTGTAAAATAGAAATATGTATACTTTCTCATGATGGGGTGAGTATTTTTTAAAAAAATAATAAAAATGTTGTAAAAAATTCCTAAAAGAACACAACTATTTTTTTAAAAAATAAAAATAGAATGAATGTTACCATTAAACTAAAGGAATTTAGGGTATGTTTCTTTAGATTTGTGATAAATTTGATTTGAATTTAGTATTAAAATAATGTATAATGAAATGTTTTAAATTATATAACATAACCTTGTTTTTATTAGTAAAAATATACATTGTGTTGAGATCTTTTTTTTGTTAAATTAAAATTTGTAAAAAACATCGTATTTGTCAAAATTAATATTTAGTTGTCAATATATACTTATTTATACAAATAAAAGGTAAATATACTAAAAAAAAATTGAATAAATAAATAAATAATTGATTAATATATATATATATTTAGTTTTTTTCTTTATGACAAGCTATTATTGGTTTATACAAAATTTATAAAAATAAATAATTGATCAATTATTGATTTATATAATTATTATTCAAAAAGATTATTTAATATATTTATCATTTTTATCTGTACCAACTTTGTATAATTAGGTCTATAATTACAATAAAAAGCAGTTTTGAACACAAAAAATTATACGGCAATAAATAAATAAATATTATATATTTTGTGCATTTTACTAAATCAATAACGTGTTATATAATTTAGGTTTTTATATATTTTGTGCATTTTACTAAATCAATAACGTGTTATATAATTTAGGTTTTTTTTTTTTTTCATCCCGGTGTAGGCTTTGGCTTGATATGCACTTAAAATTGTGTATCATTTCTTTTAAAACAATATCAATCTTCATTTTAAAAAATTGCAATTCATGTTTAATTAATGTATTCTCAATCTTCGCCCGGCCTTTCAAATTGTCTCAATCGATCGATCCAACAATTAAAAATCAAATCTTGTAGTCCCGTAAAAAATGATTCAGTGTCGTAGGATTGGATCTATAACTATGAGGTCATGTGTGATTTGAACCCCCGACGCCTATAGATCACCTATCACACATGGTTCGTCTAGTATGACTTACCTTATCGAGCCTAGTTTACAGGATATTAAGTTCGATCGAGAGTTTACATTTTCATGTCGTAAAAAAAAAATTAAAAAAATCAAATCTTGTAACCAAATGCAAAGGCTAATTTATCCGTTAACATAAGCACAACTACACTTTCATTTACAAGTTCTCGACGACAATTCTACAAAGACATAATGTCCTGCTCACAATTAAAAGACTTAAGAAGATACATACATAAACACCAGAGGATCAATAAATTGAATTTCATTTCGAAAATGTAACATAAATTTCTTCCTTTTTTTTGAACCATATAGTATATATATATATATATATATATAGCACGAAAGAATGTCGAAGAAGTTACAATATCTATAAGGCGAGAATGATAATGGTAATGCTGCAGCTGAGCAGCAGGTAAAACCAGGATGGCCTCTCAGAACAAAATTTCCTGGAATTTCCCAATCCATTCACATTCAAAATCATATCGATGAATAATCCCATTGCGCCCAACACCCAAAAACCTGCCGACACAAGAAAGATAACGATCCCTTTATTTTCCAAATGTAACTGATTCTGTCGAACCTTTTCAACCTCCAATCTGCATAGTAAACAATAAATAATCAGTTGAGTAGAATGTTAAGCTTGACATAAACACAATTTCCCCGAGTAAGAAATTTCGGGTTTGTTCACTTTGTTATTTTCAACGGAATAATTCTCCATAAATATTATCAAAAAAATATTCTCCTTCCGTCCACTTTAAAGGTTTACATTTATTTTTTAAGCGTTGATATTTAAATATTAACTATTATATCAAAACATAATACAAATATAATGATATTTTTAATGTTAAGTATAATGACGCAAAAGATAAATGTAAACTTTCAAAGTGGACAAAGGGAGTATTATACGACACTAACAAAATATATATATATAATATAAATATACACTTTATCTGTTCACAAAAAATCAATTCAATATAAAATATTATTTTTTATATTTCCGTCACATCTACCTAAAAACACAAAATGAACACACCATTCATTTCAACATAATATATACACACGGTTTTATTCAACAAATTTTTATTAATAGCAAATAATTACTTTCTTCTATTATAAAGATCACCACAAGTATATAGATAATGCATTATTCACCGAAGTATATGAAGCCGTATAACGTGAAAAGGATTGAGAATTAAGGCAAACCTTAGGATCGCATTTTCTTTGATTATACTGTCCAATTGCGACGAAACATGAGATTTCCATGACACAAGATCGTCAATCCTTGTATTCTGTAAGCATTGCAAAGTTAGATGACAGTAAAATTTGCATTAACCGAACAAAAAAAAGTTGCAAAAAAAGAATTACAAACCGTGCCCTCTCTGCTTTCAGATAAACTCCGAATATCCGACGCAATCTTCTCCAAGAGCGCGCCTTTATCCCCGACATCCTTTTCAAATTCTTTAAACATATCACCATAACGGGAATTCAATTCCTCTAAGTATTGCTCAACAATAGCCAAATTCATATCCAATGATCGTACTTTTGTCATTAAAATCTTAAGAACACTATCTCCCGGCATCCTATTAAATTGTCGGTGACGGACACCTTCAACTGGATCGAGCGCATCGGCTTCCAGTCGTATCCTATTGGCATCAGAGTTTCCAATTGTGTTGTCTTCTTCCTCGACTGAAAATTCAATACCGTCCCCTTCATTCGGCGCTTGATGTTTCGGATTAGACTTCTTCTCATCTGACAATTCTCCGGACGCTGACGGCTTATCTTGAACTGAAATCAGATCCTCGAGCATTTTCTCAACAGCATCTACGCCGTACACTTCGAGAACACTCAAAGTACAATAGAATTCTGAGCCGTGATGGCTCAGAAGATTCAATTTAAGATATCTCACCCATTTCGGTTCGGGAAGAACAAATCTTTGGGTATGCTTCACATTTGCAGCCGTAAAATTTCCAAGTTTGACCCACGAATCAGTCGGATAAAAGGGACTGCCTAATAACTCAAAATCTTTCAAATTCGACGAATGGTGCTCGAAATTAGCTATTTCTATAGCATCCACCAATGTTTCTTCAGAAAGTTCTATGACGACAAACTTTTCTTCAGTTGAGCAAGGATTTCGGAGATACTTGTCTTTATCTCTGTTTAATATGTTAGACGCCCCCTTGGCTTCCTTATTGTAATTCAAAATTTTTGCGCCTTTTGAAGCCGACGCGTAATTGTATTCTGCCCCGCCAGGCTCGACTCTATGTATGATACTTCCATCCTGACCAGTTTGATACGTGCTTCTCGAACTAAACGCTTTATTTTTGAATTCATCGAGACCTGGAGGTACTCCATTTGATGACAACCTGTCCATTTTCGACTCTTCCAAATTGGCGGGTGGATTTCTCTTTGACTTAGCCTCCTCTACAGTATCATATTCAGATTTTATTTCTGCAACACTAAAATCAGTTTCATGAGTATGCAGAGATGAGTCGGCATAGGGACCTTTAGCTTCAACGCCAACTCCTTCTGATGGATGATTTCTGTCGACCGACAATTCAGAATTTGCACCTTCATCAGGTGAAACTTGCTCTTTATCCCATCTTGTTGTATTAACGGAATATTCTTCATGCTTGTCTACATCCCGAAAAAATATATAAATAAGAAAGGTAAAGTGAAAAAATATATAAATAAGAAAGGTAAAGTCCAGCTTGAAATGAGAATTAAACACACAATTTGTAATTTGATAACGACAAATATATGCTGACGGGATTTCAAATTTGAGTTTTGAATAGTTAAATTTTCAATTGGAATAACTCTTTGATGCGGTATATCTGATGTGATATAAATAGATGTTGATTGAATATTTTAAATGTAAAATTAATTTTTAATAGTATAATATAAAAAATAAGTGTATGATACAATATTTTTTAATGAAATTTTTTGGATAAATAGTATAAATCCTCCAAAATCCTCCAAACAACACATCCTTAAGCAAATCTAAAAAAATATCATTACAACAAACACATCAATTATATCAATCGCTCAGACATATCGAATACACAAGATACACAAAGCACAGTCAATCAGTCACTAATCAAACACTTCACAACAACTCTAAGCAACAAATGCAGTTGTAAGCTATATTTTAAAGAATTGCCTACTCGATTAGGTTGAAATCACAAGGTAGCTTACAAGAATAGCCCGGTGAAAGAGATTTTTATATAAAAGAGGTGTGTTCTAAGATTTTGTTGATTTTTAAGCGAAATAGTTGTTGGATGCAAATGTTTTATACAAAAAAATAAGTACACTTTTATAAAAAGCTGTGAAATTGCACAGTAAAAAATTGGAAAAAGAACTCAAAAGAGATTAATCAATAATCTAGAAAGTTAAAATAGCAACCTAACCTTTCTGACCATTACCATAGCCGATCCAGGTATTCAAAAGAAACACAAGGCCCCATAGAACGACGACGACTGAAAGAGAGACCTTATACAGGTGTTTCCTCCCCGAAATAACCTCTTCCAAAGCTCTTCTTTTTAGAAGAGCTTTGCGTGATCTCTGCATGGCGCATCAATCTTAACTCACTGCATATCACAAACTGCGTAAGCAACGCCAAAATGGACTAAATCATGTAGTACAAATGTAAATTTGAAAATCCTTTCTGACATATTTATAAAGGGTGTGTTCGTTTACCAAATTTTTACAAATGTCTACTATTCATCAATTTTTTTTCCCAAAAATATCAAATCAAACAATTATTTTCACTTTTTATATAATACTAAAGATTAATTTTATATTCAAAATATCACTATCATACAACTATTCAAATTAAAAAATTTTACTGCTCAAATCCAAAGAAGAATTCTCATCCAAAAAACTGTACACACATAATACACACATATACATATATACATAAAAATCTTCTCATGATCAATTAATACATAAGGCCATGATTAAGTGGAAGAACATATCTTCCACCCTAATTCGAAGCATCTAATTTGAGAATAAATTGACATAATTACAGTAGTAGCTAATCGAATTCTGGAGAAACCATCACCATAGTTCCTAAACAAATAAAAGCAGGCGATCAGATAATATATAGTTCAAATTCCATTGCCAGCAGAAAATGAGAGATTAGAACACAACATCAAAACTTAACATAGAAGACTACTACATAAGCATGGAATTGCTTGTGATCAAAGCTGCCAATGTTGTGAAAGTCACCGCAGTGGTTAATTCATGTCCAAAACTACAGATTTATGAAGAGAGTATGATAAGAAAACTGCAGATGTACAGGAGGCTTTCTACATCAAAATTGAATTCAATTTCAATTCTCAAACAGGCTAAGAGGAACTCAAGCTGAATCCCATCCCAAAACACAGCATAATTCCAACAGATCTTGATTACGTCGATTCAAAAAATTGACAGATATTCAATCCAGAAATAAAAAAAAAACAATAATCATCATAATCATAATACGAGTTGAGATCATTCGAAGAGTGGGAAATTGAGGAGCCAACTCACCGAAATTTCGTGATCCGTCAAGGGGTTTGAACGATTGAAAAGTGGCAAGTGCAATAGAATCCAAGAAAGCCTCAGATTCGGCGGATCGAATGCTTTACAGAGAAGGAAAAAGGCAGAGGCAGAGGCATCTTCCCTTTGCTTCAAAATTAAATCGGCAGACAGATAAACGAAGAACCCATTGCTATTACAAGTGGAATTCGAAATTATCGGGACAATCACTCAAAGCAGAGTCGCATGAATGAAGCGACCCACCATTATCAGCGTCAGCAGGTAAAGTAAGGAAGGGCAAAATGGAAATTAAAATTGAAATTGAAATTGAAAAAGAAAAAGAAAAATGGGTTTTCTTGTCATGGGACGCGTAGATCCAGAACAGAATGGCAATGGCAGTCGGGCTCGTATGGGTGCCTTCGACGCCAATCTTTTGTGAACCCACTCTACCGGTTCGACGTGGAAGAATGAATAGAAGACGACAAGCAACTACAGCACAGCAGAATTGTAGACTTTATGCGTGTCCTCCAGCGCTATACAGATCATATATATATATATATATATATTATCACTTTCTTGCAAGGCGTCCATTTAATGTATGATATAGGTTGTATTTTTTAAAAAATGAAAAAATAAATTAATAGTAAAACCAAAAAAATAAAAAAATAAAAAAATAATAATAATAAAATTATTTTTTTAAAAGAAAAATGGGAAGTTCCAAAATATTAGTAAATTTTATTTTACTATTTTTTTTCTTATTTATCTTAAAATTTAAATTTAAATATCAAATTTATAATTTTTTATTTTATATGATTTTATAATATTTTGATTATTTCATTTGTTTACTTAATTTCTGAATATCTATATTTCTTATTTAAATTTTACTTTTTAATTACAAATAATATTGTGATTAATAAAAAAAAAATATATTTTACATTTAAACACATTATATATAATATTTTTCATAATAGCTGTTGCAATAACATAGTTATTGCTTATTTACTTATTTATATGAAAATATTATAGTATATAATAGTATTAACTGATTTTGAAGAATATCTTAAATATTGTGGAGAATATTCTATATTATCATTATTATTTCTTTTATTTACATTTATAAATCTAATAAAATACTATTCAAATAAAGAATAACTTTCATCCAATTGGTTGCTCAACTTTTTTTGTATGAATTTTAATAAAAGTGTAATAATTTGCATTATTTGTTCTTTTTATTGAAAAAATTTACAAGAAAAAAAAGTTATGTAATATTTTACTAAAAAAAGAAAATAAGATGATTTTTTTTAATGATATATCATTTGATATTATATAATTATTGATGATTCTCTATGGTGAAAAAAAAAAAGAAGATTAATACTCTAATTTTGAAGGTTGAAAACAGGGGAAATGAGCTGGTATTAAAAATCTGATAAGGTTATTATCAGGAATTTTGTATATATAGATATACATATATATATATATTTTTTATCAAAATAATATTTTAATGATATGAGAACTGCAATCGGAAATACTCAAGTGAACTTGGCCTGCCGAACCTAGCTAGTGATTGGAATGGTTTTAGAGATTTTCTCTAAATTTTATTATTCATCAACATTTTTCATCAAAAAATATCAAATCAAACATTATTTTTTATTTTCTATATTATACTAAAATCAAATTTACATTCAAATTATTACATCAACACCTATTTATATCATATCATATCACTGTGTAAATTAAAAAATGTTACAGCTCAAATCCAAATTTAAAAATCCAACCCATCTCACAAACACACTGTCAAAGAAAACAAAATATGCATCTTAAATGTTGGCGTGGTGGTGGTGGTCATGAGTTCAAACCTGGTAAAAAAAAAAAATATGCATTTTAAATGTTGGCCTGTAAAAAAAAAAAATATACATACTTATATTGGGCAAGAGCATACTCATCCCTCTCTGTTCCATTGGGATTTTTATTTAATTTTTAAAAAAATATATATAATATATAACAAATTTTGAAATTAATAAAAAAAATAATAGAAATATAAATTTCAAAGTGATGAATTTTTTAATAAGTAATTGTATTAATTTTTATTTTAAAAAATTACAAAAATAAATATTTACCATATATAGTTATTGATATAGTTTTAATTTGTTATTTTATAATAAAATAAAAATAAAAATAAAATTATTATTTTATAAATTATTCCCTCTCCCTCCAAATTTAATTTCATCCTAATTCCGCCACTACCCTAAATTATTTGTAAATGCAATTAATCTATAGGTAACTATAGTAAATAAACACAACGAAAAAAAAAAAAAAAAGAAAAAAAAAAGGGATCTTCCATCATCGGCCCGGAATGCAGAGAGTATGGTTTTCAATATCATATATTTGAAGTGCACAGCCGTTCACGTGTCTGTCCCAAAATTTCCGACCAACCAGGTCTTCTTCTTTGTATTTATAGGGATTCTTTAGGGTTTTTCCCGGACAATCGGCTGCCGTCCGATCTCCCCGGTGGCTGAATGATCTGCGACCGTCGGATCTATCAAAATCGGGGAGATCGATGCATCAAAATGAAGACGAAAAGATTCTTGAAAAAAAATAATGAGTCCATTGAAGAATGCCTAGGGTAAATTCTCTGAACGGATTGGTCGAAAAATTTGTCAGTTAATTTCCATTGAATTTTGATTTTTGTATATATATATATATATAGAGGGTATTTTTCAAATCAGCACACATAAAATACAAAAACACAGGTCTTTGTTTGGCACAGTTTGTAATAAGGACATGTGCTCTTCGTTTATAATTACATATTGTACAAATGTATGTGAGATGCTATTATACCATGAATTGTTAGTTTATGTATTATATTTGTATTATATGAATATAAATGATATATTATAAATACTATTTGCTAGTCATTTGTGTACTGTTCAACACAGTGCTGAATATCAGCCGCCATTTATATATATATATATATATAGAAATTCATATTTATATATAAGAGAATTTTATGTTTTTATTATAATTTTTTGAGACAGTAAACAAATAATCAAAATATTTTTTACATAAAAAAAATATATTTGAATTTTTAGGATAAAATATACCCTAAACTATATATATATATATAAAAGAATAATTGAACAAATTATTAAAAAGAAAGAAATTATTTCATTTAAATTATAAAAAATACTTTTTTAAATAACACGGTGATTAACTTAAGAGATATGTTTGACCCAATATTTTTTGTTGTTTTCTTTTAATTAAAATTATAATTCACATTTCTTGCACATATATATAAGTAAAAATATGTTGTATATATTACAAAGTGTTACAGTCAGTTTTAAAGAAAATATTATTTTTCAGAAATTGTGAGACCAATTAATGGACTCAAAAGTTTTCGAACTTTTTTAATTAAAAAAATTAATATAAATAATAAAGTTTCGGAAATTTCAAAACAATTTTTTTAATTAAAGAAATAATATATATAATAAAGTTTCAGAAATTTTGAGGCCAATTAATGGACTCGAAAATTTTCGAACTTTTTTAACTAAAAAAATTAATATAAATAATAAAGCTTCGGAAATTTCTAGACTATTTAAATTAGATTCGGAAAATCCGAACTTTATATTAATAGTTAAGGAATGGCTTCGGATATTCTGTGTCTTATAAATCAAATAATATTATATAAAAAAATTCTCGAAACTTTCGAAACAATTGAAATAAAAATTAATTAATATTATTTATATTTTGTTTAGCAGTATCGGAATTAATTCCGAAGCTTTTTTCGAGGCCTATTTCCAAAATTCTGGCAGTCCAAGTTCTTACTAAACAGCCATGTATTCGATCGTCATCTCCATATCTTCCATTTAGGGTTTCCTGAAACGTTGGCCAGCAACTAGACGGCGTCGTTTCAACAATTAATTTCTCTCTCTCTCTCTCTCTCTCTATATATATATATATGTATAAAGATACTTGGCCTAAATACTGATCTTTTATAGTGATGTAATAAAATCATCAGCCCTATCTGCAAGAAATTCCACTGACAAATTTAAATATCGATCCAATTCTGAAGTACAAAATGACGAAGAACTGGATAAGAAAAATGGATAGTGTCATTACCTATAATCCAATTACATACATACATACAAATATATATATATATATATATTATAAATTGATATTGCAATCAACATAAAATAATATGAACCAAACTTAAATCAAATTGTGAAAAAAACAAACATCAAACAAAATTTAAAAATGGCAGTAAATTAATTAATTAAATATTAAAGTGCCATAACTGAAAGAGCGTGAAAATTCTCTTGGTCGGCGGCGGTGGCGCGTGCGTGATTGATCCTCTGAGAAAGCAGCCGGAAAACCCTCTGCCACCGCAGGGTTAGGGTTCCGGCGGCTTCTCCGTCGAGCAACAGGTGGCGCAGCTGGAAGCACAAGTGGCGGAGGACGTGTTCCAGATCTGCCCACGTTTCCTGAATCGGATGCAAACTCAGTAAAATTTTTAGCAGGAAAGGCCACAGCAATGACGTCAGCAGCGGACTCAGGCCCCCGTGAATCATCAGACTAAGCTTCGCCGCCGCCGCCGCTGCCGCCGCCACCGGAAAACCCATTTTTGTATGTTGGATTCGTGGAAAGAAAATTAGAGTGGTTTCTTTGTGCGGGAGGCAGTAGAAGGACTGGATTCAATACATAAAAATGTATTTTATTGTCGTCACAGTGTTAGTTAGGGTGTGTTTGTTTTGTGTTTTGATTTGAAAGAATAAGTTTTGTTTTTTTTTTTTTTTCACAGAGTTTAAGGTATATTAATACTGCGTTGATATAAAAGTAATAATATTTATGTAATATATAAAAGTAATAATATTTATGTAATATATTGTAAGTTGTAAGAGTATTTGTAATGTTAAGAAGATAATACAATTACTAAAAAAATAGATATTTTGTTATAGGAAGAACCAAAATAAAAAAATAGATAATTTGTTAAAGAAACGATGAAGTGTTTTTTTTTTATGTAAAATATAAAAAATTGTATAAATAATATAAAAATTATAAGTGTGAGAAGTATATTAGTTTTTTAGGAAATATGTTGAAAATTTTTGGGTAAAAGAACAAAATATCCTCTCTCTCTCTCATATATACTGCTGTATTTGAAACAGTATCATCTGTTTGTTTTGGGGATTAAATTTTAAATACATTATTCATTCTATTTTTTTTCCTTAAAAATATCAAATCAAATACTTATTTTTTATTTTTTATATTATACTAAAAATCAATTTTACATTCAAAACATCACATCAACACTTATTTATATCACATCATACAACTATTCAAATTCAAATTTTTTACTATTAAAATCTCAATTCAAAATTCAAACCCCAAACAAACACATAGCTAGTTTTTATTTTTTCAAAAAATATCAAATGAAACAGTTATTTTTTATATTATATTAATAAATAATTTTATATTCAAAATATTATATTAAACGTTTATTTATTCTATATTAATAATTATTTTTATCATTAAAAAAAATCCAAATCTAAAAATGAAATCCACAAACACAATATGTTTGGGAAATAAATTAAATGATCAATTGGATGCAAGATGAGGACAAGAGGGTGGGGCTAAGAGGCATGGCGCACGAAATTTCCATGCACTTTCCATAGAGAAAAAGGACATTTGTACATGCAATGATGCATCAATTTTGATATATCATAAATATATGGACACGGATCAACTTATCTTAAGTCAGCGTTATTTATTAATTTAACTGAATCAACATATATTTATATAGGTAATTAACATATATTTATACATATATATATATAAATATTGTACTATGTGTAAATATATGTTGATTATATATATAACATCTGCTGATTCGATGAAATTAGCACACCGGATCGGCACATGATTCGCAGCCTAAAAATATACATATATATATATATATATATATCATACTAATTCCGTGCTGATTTGTCCGTCACTAATAATGCGGAAACATATATTTAACATAACACAATAATACTTCTTCTGTCCCTTAACAATTTATCCATTTTTTCATTTTGGTCGGTCCCATAACAAAGTACCTATTTTATTTTTTAGTAATTGTATTATATACCTAATATTACAAATACTCTTCTAATTTACAATATATTACACAAATGTCATTATCTTTATATTATACAATACTAAAAAGGTTAATTTAATCTTTTATCTTTATTTCTATTACATCCCAAAATAATACTAATATTTCTAAAATTTCGTGCAAAAAATAAATGAATATATAGATATGAGACGGATATAGTATAATATACATTAGATATTTTAATAGTACATGATCTAATTTCATATAATTATTACAGTGCAATATATAAATTATCTTCCCACCGTCTCAATACAATAGTATTGTTTACCATTTTTGACCGTCTCAAAACAATAGTCTTATTTTCATAAATAATCATATCACCGTAAAACTACCCTACTTTTTCATTTTGATTACACAATTGCCACTACTTTTTACTCTAATACACTCGCAATGGCAAAAAAGTCTTATATCCATACTTTTTACCAACTACCAATATAATATCAATATTCCTTAAATCTCTACTCAATTAAGACTATATTTATTGGACGGAGGTAGTATATCACATAGTTCTATATAACATAATATTACTCCCTCCGTCCCACATAATTTGTCCCTATAATCTATTTTCGTCCGTCCCACATAATTTGTCCCTATTTTCTATTTTCGTCCGTCCCACATAACTTGTCATTTCTATTTTTGGAAATATAATTATACACTTGAATCGCATTTTAAATTTTATAATTTTCTTAATTTTAATTAAACTATTTACTTATCTTAATCTTAATCTATAATTATTTTTACTAATATACTTTTTAATTATTTACTAATTATATTTTACCTAAATTCTCGTATCTAGTCAAATCAACTACTTATTTAACCTTTTTAGCAGGCTAATGGCGCCATATATATATATATATATATATAAATATAAAAGATTATTGATGATTGAGTTGGCACTTATAGAACGATATTGGTCTCAACTTGTCCTTTAGACTAACCAATTAGGCTTTCTATATTTGAATTTAAAAAAATAAAAAATAAAATAAAATAAAATTTGTCCCACTATGGAACATTATTAGTGAAAGGGCCGTAACATTGGAATTAAATAATAAAAAGAATATAGATTGTTTTCTACCTCTAAAGTATATGTAAAATTAAGATTATGAGATTAAATATTGGGAGACAGAAATATATATATATATATATATAATAGGTCTGGTGTTTCACCACGGACATTATAGTTATATTGTTTATTGAATAAATTGTTTTTAGTTTCGTATACGACTTTATTTATTTATTTATTTTTTTATCATTTCAGAATTTTAATTGATTTTTTTTAAAAATAATTTCATAAGTAAATTTTTTTTACTAAAACGGTCAATCAGTGCAAGATTTGTTATGTTGGTCTGCCATTGCTGATATAGTTGAATGTTTTTGCTACTTCAGATACGTTAGAAGATCATTTTAGCAAAAGTTTTTTTTTTTATTTGAAAAATTATTTTCAAATATGGTTTATTTAAAGTTCTAAAATGATAACAGATTAGATATAAAATTAAAAAAAAAAAAATAGTTTACCAAGATATTTTGTAAAATACTAATAATAAAAAAAAAATTTTACGTGTCGCTGACATGACATCTACATGACGATAACATATCAACTGTATCAGCAACAACGAGCCAGCATGGCGAGTTCGTCACCGGAGGATCATTTTAACAAAAATTTTTTACTTACATAACTATTATCAGGATCCATTTTAAGTCCTAAAATGCTAAAATTGGTTGGTTACTGGACTAAAAATATTAAAAATTATATGTTTACTTTTCATACGTCAATTAAAAAATATTATTCTAAAAAAATATTATTCTCTTCATCGATCAATAGTATGTTATCTTTTCTGTAATTTATAAAAGAAGTGGATATATGTTTAGTGGACGAAAGTATTACTATATATAATTTTTTAATCCGCAAGATAATATATATTTTTTTTAATATGTGAGTAGTATGTAAGAATACATTGATTAAAATGTCATCCAAATGTAAATTCTTTTTATTAAATGTAAGTATTCTAGATAAAATGTAAATATATACTATATATATTATTACATAAAAATCTGTAATTACAAGTTTATTACCTCACAAATAAGTCATCTTTTATGAACAAATATAAATATATATTTTTATTTATTGGAAACTGTAATAAGTATATTTTATTAATACATCACGAAGACTATGTCAGCGAAGTGTGTTTATTTGAATTTTGGGCTGAGAATTCAATAGTAAAAAATTTAAATTAAAATAATTGTATAATGTGATATAAATAAGTATTGATATGATATTTTAAAAGTAAAATTAATTTTTAGTATAATATAAAAAATAAAAAATAAATACTTGATACAATATTATATTTTTGGAAAAAATTTTATGTAAATAGTAAAAATATTTGGAGATCCTCCAAACAAACACATATATATTTCTAGTAATGAGAAGATATATTGATTTTGGATACTATAAAATAATAAAATAAATTAAATTAATTAATAGGAAAAGGAGAAATTATTAAGATTATCATTTCACAATATTTTTAATATTTGTTCTGAAACCCACTAAGAAACTTTTTCAAAAGCATTGGTAAAGATTCTAATATTCCTGTGAGAGAAGTTAATAATTTAAATACTCCCTCCCCGTCCCTCATATAATATGAGTGTATTACTGTAGACACGAGAATTTAGATAAAATATAATAAATAAGTAATTAAAAAACATATTAGTAAAAATAATTATTATTTAGTAAAAATAATTATAGATTAAGATTAAGATAAGTAAATAGATTAATTAAAATTAAGAAAATTATAAAATTTAAAATTTAAAATACGATTAAAGTGCATAATTATATTTTCAAAAATAGAAAAGACAAGTTATATGGGATGGATAAAAATAGAAAATAGGGACAAATTATGTAGGACGGAGGGAGTAGATGGTTTGGACTTTTCGAGACAAGTTTAATTAGGGAATTATTTAAACGCTAAAATATTACAATATATATATATATATTTGTCGAACATTCCAAGTTAGGATCGGTCCTAATTTTCGAAAATTTCGGATTGAAAAAAACCAATAAAGACTCTTAAATATATATATGAATAATATTTTTTTATTTTTAATAAAATATATATAATTAAATAAAATAATTATTCAAACATTTCTGGATGAAAAATAGTAATAGAACTTTTGAAGCACTAAATATGCTGCTTATAATACATGATTTTATTTGTTTAATAACATTAATAAATAATACTCCCTTCGTCTGCTGCCTATCTATCCGTTTATTTTTTGCACGTAGGTTTTAATATATTAGTATTATATTGATATGTAGTACAATTGATATACATAAAGACTATTATACCCCTTAACATTTATGGTAGTAAGTGGTTTTATTTGATGGCATTTGTGTAATATTATATCAAAGGTGGGGTAATTTTATATTTTAGTGAAAGATACATTTACTAAAAAAGAAAATGGATACATGTGCGATGGACATACTAAAATGACAAAATGAATAAATTGACGGTGGATAGAGGGGGTATATTAGTTTGACAATATAATACTCCTTCTGTTCACAAATTAACGTCCTACTTTCCTATTTGAAATGTACAACAATTTTTGTCCTCTTTTTATTTTTATACACAAAATTTACTTTTTTACCTTTATTTTATTTACTCTTTCATTTTCTATATACAAGATTAAGTGCAAATTTGTCATTTTATAACAAAAACTCTAATTACCTATGTAACACCCCCAGTTGGCTCATACTGGAAATGCTACCGCCACACTGCATCATGAGGTCGTCAAAGCAGTCTAGAATTAAATCCATTTTAAGAACTAACATAAAATATGCCATGTCATGCTCGAAAATAGAGTTTAATTTCCATCATTTGCAAAATAAATGCCATGCCATGCCCATACTGAAATAATGTAACAATAATGTCAAAATCGACAACTCATGCACATATACCCATATACATATGTCAAAGTGAGCAGCCGGAATAACCTCGGCTCCATAATAACGGCTCACTAGACTATCATCAATAAATAGCCGGAAAATCCTCGGCTCAAGGAAGGACCTGGTAAACCCATAATAATATAACGGTCACCCGGTCACTTCCATATACCCACCATACGACTCCCGCAATCAATACATGGATAGCCGAGCGTTGTCGCCATTAACCACAAGACACCCCATAGTCTGTGATAGCGAAGATAGGACCCTCCTGTCTAGCCCTACCCCGTGTAACGTAGTAGAATCCGTGCAACCTGGAATCACCCGAAGGAAACCCGGAAACTCTACTCCTCCTCGCACGCCCTAACGGGATCGCGTTTGGAGTTTGGCATATGATCCTAAACTACCGGTAGACCTCACTAGTAGCTACTCCAATGAGTGGAACAACACCGAACACGAATGATTAGACCAAATACGTCTCAACTGCAATGGGTCTAATCCCTGAATGACCGTGCGACTAAGTCACCCAGTTGTCCGACTACTATCGTCCACTATCGCCAAAGTGTTACGGTACATCGGGGTCGAATATCCTAACCCCAGATGATGCCCTCGCCTAGCACTACCGCACACGGCGACTAAACGATAGATCCATAAAACATATCCGATAAATCGTGCGATGTGTGCAGCATGTCAATAAGTGAATTTAATGAAAAGGGCTGGTGAGACGGCCCACCTATCCTCCTTTTCATAAATTCACCAACACGATCAAATACGTATATCAAATATCGTAAAACGAAGTTTCACACATGCATATACACACACATATATACATATATAGATGCACTGACCAAATGGTTCCACATAATATCATATCAATATCAGAATCAGAATCACATGCAACATAAATACCTAATTTCTTAAAATTAGATTTAATTCCCTACTGCTTACCTCCTACCGATACTTTCTGGATTTTTTTATAACTTCACCCAAATCTCCTCCAACGTACACCTGTCCCATTATTTACTCAAATCAGATGAGCTTTATGCTTATTCTCAGGAGCTACCTGCTTATTCAAAAGCTAATTTCTATAATTAACTCGTCGGGCTCCAAACTTTTATATTTAGTAGAATATGATATTCTAGCTATAAAATCCTTCTACCTCATAATATTTATATTGCCCGATTATTAAATAAAAATACGCAAAGGTATGAACAAGCAGGCAGGTGCAAAACCATTAACTAATTTGCTGAAAAAGGATGCAAAGATTAACTGGGATCACGAGTGTGAGTCATCCTTTTTAGAATTGAAACATCGATTAACTTCAGCGCCAATTTTGGCTTTACCAGTGGAAGGTGAGGATTTTGAAGTGTATAGTGATGCTTCGAAGCAGGGATTGGGATGTGTCTTAATGCAGAATCAAAGAGTTATTGCTTATGCATCACGACAACTAAAACCTCACGAAGAGAATTATCCGACACACGACTTGGAAATGGCAGCAGTGGTGTTTGCTTTGAAGATTTGGAGACACTATCTTTATGGAGCCCATTGCAGAATATTTACTGACCATCAAAGTTTGAAATATATCTTCACCCAAAAAGAATTGAATTTAAGACAAAGAAGATGGTTAGAATTGGTGAAGGATTATGATCTTGAAATTGTGTATCATGAAGGCAAAGCAAATGTTGTAGCCAACGCCTTAAGTCGAAAACCAAGGCATAACTTGGGCTTCATGTCGGTTGCTGATGAACTGTGCCAAGATTTAGCGCGGATGGAAATTGAGGTACTTGGACGGGGTATGACTCGGGGATATTTGCAAATGATACAAGTTGCATATGAGTACTGCATTCCATCCTATGACTGATGGTCAGTCAGAAAGAACTATCCGTATTCTGGAAGATATGCTAAGAGCTTGTGCTATGGAATTTCAAGGGAGTTGGGAAGACCACTTGGATTTAGTGGAATTTTCATATAATAATAGCCATCAAGCAAGTATCGGAATGGCTCCTTTTGAAGCTCTTTATTGTCGAAAATGCAGAACTCCTTTGAGTTGGGACGATATGAGTGATCGACTGATACTGGGTCCGGAAATGATTGAGGAATCGAAAAATAAGATTCGAATCATCAGAGGAAAGATGAAGGCAGCTCAAGATCGTCAAAAGAGTTATGCCGATAGAGCCCGACGTGAGGGTCAATTTCAAAGTGGAGATTTTGTCTTATTGAAAGTATCCCCAATGAAAGGTATTAGAAGGTTTGGGATTAAAGGAAAATTGAGTCCGCGTTATGTTGGACCTTATGAAATTGTCGATCGAGTTGGTGATTGGGCTTATCGGTTGGCACTTCCAAATTCTATGGAGCGTATCCATAATGTGTTTCATATATCTCAGCTTCGTAGGTATGTTGCAGATCCTTCTCATATTTTATCTCCAGATGAGATAGAGCTGAATGAAGATCTTTCGTATGAAGAAAAGCCTCTGTGGATCATGGACACAAAGGTCCGAACCATGAGGAATCGAGATATTCGTATGGTGAAAGTAATGTGGTCCAGACATGGAGCGGAAGAGGCCACGTGGGAAGTAGAACAAGAAATGTTCAAAGCATACCCACAATTGTTTAATTAAGTTGCCTTGTTATGTGTTTGAGTTTAGATTTCGGGGACGAAATCTTTTTAAGGGGGAGTGGATTGTAATGCCCCGATTTCGGAATGTATAAAATAATATTATTATAGCAAATAATATTTTTATAATATTTTGGAATCAAGAAATTAATATTTTGGGATAAATCTTATTCCTATTTTATATGTTGATTATGATTAAAAAGACTGTTAAATGGATAAATATCGATAAGGTTAAATATAAAAATATAATATATAATTTAATAATATAATATAATAAATAAATAAAAAGGATAAAGATGTTTTTAATAATAATAATAATAATAGTATAATATAATATAATATAATATAATATATAATAATAATAATATAATATAATATAAATATATTTATTAAGTAAAGAAAAACAAGCAAACTTGCAAAGCGAAGGCAGAGGAAGAAACGCGAAGGAGAAGATAGGAGAAAAAGAAAAGAAGAAAGAAAAAGATTTAGCAGTTCGATTCGATTCCGATTTCGGTATTGTATTTTTTGTTATACGTAGAATTTAATTATGGATTTTAATATAAATTTAGATATTGAAGATATTAAATTAGAAATTCTTCAAAAATTCATAACTGGCTATTTGGCTATTTAATCGACGAATTTCTTTAGCTAATAGCCTATTCGTAGTCCTAGTATTATATTCTGAGGATTTCGTATCGATCCGAGCCGAATTGAAAACGGCAGTGTATTGCACCTGCCTGTTTATTCATATATTTAAGTATTTTTATTTAATAATCGGGCGATATAAATAGCAGGAGGTATAAGAGTTTTATAGCTATAATATCGTATTCTACTAAATATAAAAGTTTGAAACCCAACAAATTAATTATAGAAATTAGCTTTTGAATAAGCAGGTAGCTTCTATGAATAAGCATATAGCTCAGCTAAATTGAGTAAATAATGGAACAGGTGTACGTTGGAAGAGATTTGGGTGAAATTGCGAAAGCTAGGGAGTGTCGACAAGAGGTAAGCAGTAGGGAATTAAATCTAATTTTAAGAAATTCGGTATGCATATTGCATGCGATTCTGATTAATATGTTAGTGTGATATTATGTGAATCATTTTGTCAGTGCATGTATATATTTATATATATATGTGTGTGTATGCATGTGGGAGACTTCACGGTTATGATATTTGATATACGTATTTGATCGCATGGGTGAATTTATGAAAAGGAGGATAGGTGAGCTGTCTCACCAGCCCTTTTCAGTAAATTCACTTATTTGGCATGTTGCACACATATTGCACGGTTTATCGGATATGATTTATGGATCTATCGTCTAATCGCCGTGTGCGGTAGTGCTAGGCGAGGGCATCATCTGGGGTTAGGATATTCGACCCCGATGTACCGTAATACTTTGGCGATAGTGGACGATAGTAGTCGGACAACTGGGTGACTTAGTCGCACGGTCATTCAGGGATTAGACCCATTGTAGTTGAGACGTATTTGGTCTAATCATTCGTGTTCGGTGTTGTTCCACTCATTGGACTGATCACTAGTGAGGTCTACCGGTAGTTTAGGATCATATGCCAAACTCCAAACGCGATCCCGTTAGGGCGTGCGAGGAGGAGTAGAGTTTCCGGGTTTCCTTCGGGTGATTCCAGGTTGCACGGATTCTACTACGTTACACGGGGTAGGGCTAGACAGGAGGGTCCTATCTTCGCTATCACAGACTATGGGGTGTCTTGTGGTTAATGGCGACAACGTTCGGCTATCCATGTATTGATTGCGGGAGTCGTATGGTGGGTATATGGAAGTGACCGGGTGACCGTTATATTATTATGGGTTTACCAGGTCCTTCCTTGAGCCGAGGATTTTCCGGCTATTTATTGATGATAGTCTAGTGAGCTGTTATTATGGAGCCGAGGTTATTCCGGCTGCTCACTTTGACATATGTATATGGGTATATGTGCATGAGTTGTCGATTTTGACATTATTGTTACATTATTTCAGTATGGGCATGGCATGGCATTTATTTTGCAAATGACGGAAATTAAACTCTATTTTCGAGCATGACATGGCATATTTTATGTTAGTTCTTAAAATGGATTTAATTCTAGACTGCTTTTAAGAAAAATATTTGATTCAGGTACGCATGGCACCTCCGGGACAGGGGACGTCTCGGGAGATAGAAAGACGGGCTGAATGAGTGAACTGCATCTGATGTATTATATGTAAATTCTAACTAGAAAAACCTCCCGTTTTGGGAGTGTGTTTTTGTAAATATTTATAAACTTGTTTTTTTTTTGAAATAATAAAATGTTTATATAATTAATTTTAGCCTTAACACTGTGTTGTGGGGCCCGAAGTAGGAGGTGACGACCTCATGATGCAGTGTGGCGGTAGCATTTCCAGTATGAGCCAACTGGGGGTGTTACAACCTAAAAATACGTGTAAATATCAAATAAGACATTAGAAAATGGACTGAGGGAGTATATAATATTTTTATGAAAACATAAAAAGGAGTATTGTTGTTCTTTTTTGAAATATATTTTTTAATAAATAAAAATAATATAGTATTTTTTTTTATGATTGGTAGAATATTAAATAATTTATATATTTCTTATTATTTTGTAAGAAAGAAAAGGAAAGAAAAAACAATACAGAAAACCAAGGTTGGAGAGGAGAAAAAATAAAATTATAATTTCATCTCCAACAGTTATAAGGACAATTGGATTAATTTTTAATCCAAATCAACACAATAGCTTTTCCCATTTAAAATATTATTTGTTTCCAAAAATTGGATGATATTTTGCCTTTAATTATATTACTTAATTTAATCTATTTAACTATAAATACATAAATAGAATAGATCCTACTATATTTTATTATTAAAATTTTATATAATAATAAATTAATATATAGTGTTAATATCTACAATACATTGTGCATATAAATACATAGATACACTATATTTTCTTTTATTTAATTATTGAATATAATTAACTATACGAACTATAAATTCTCGAATATGAAATATTATTTTTACCGATATTTACTGCAATTTATTTTGTAGACTGATAAATTTGGACGCACTTTGACTTACATAGAATCATATCATTAGTGTTAGAGTAAAAAAAATGAAATGCCTACCAAAGAAGTTGCGCTCTTGAAGTAAATTCAATTTCATATACATTTTTTTTTTTTCATATTGTATTAATAGATTATTTAATTATGTGGATTTTAAATTTACAGGAGAGTTACAAAAATTTGATGAAAATAATTCCACTTCAAAATCCGACCCAATCAAACTTATTAAAACATCTGGTGGTTTCAACTCAAAGGAACGTGTCTTTGGACTTGATTCTAGGACGAGGTTTGCATATATTTTTGTTAATATTATGGATATATTTTATTGTAATATTTTGAATTATAACTATATAATTATTTATTAGGTGATGAAAATCTTTTCGACGCAATTTATTTTTCAAAACATCAATAATTCAACTTCTAACGAACTATAACTATATTATCCCCAAATGGATAGTCCATTTCACATTTGGTGAGTGCGTGAGGATGGAAGTGAGTATCAGAATGTTAAGATACTACCGAAATGAAGAGAAATATTATAATAAGTTCAATAACGGTGATAAAACAATTCAACTAACTCAATATTATTAAGATTTACTTATTATTTTAATTTCCTATTAAATGTATTTTATCGCAATAGAAAATCTTAAAATCTCCCATTAATGGAAAATTAAAATAATATCAAATCTTAATAGATTGAATTGGTGGAATTATTTCATCATCGTCCTCATAATTATTATCATCTGGTATCTCCCCACTATTATTGACATCAGCACTCCGATTCCCACTTCTATCCTCACGCATTCGACAAAGGTCAAATAGACTATCCATTTAGAGATAATATGGTTCTACTTCGTTAGAACCATATTAATTCACTTATTTCAATATACGTAATCTATATTCATGCTGAGATTCTTATATATAAAAATGCTTTGTGAAATTTAAAAGTAAAAACTATTCTAACATTAATTAAAATATCTTATTAGATTAATTCAAATTTAAATATACCTTAAATGTTTCGAACCATTTATCCATTTGGCTATCAGGGATTTAGTTTTATATACATCCAAAGTTCAAGAAATTTAGATCGGAGTATATTGCCTACATTTTTAACCAAACCTGAAATTGAACGGTGAAATATATTGTTATCCATTGTTAGAAATTATCTTTAAAAACAACAGGGTAAAAAAAAAAAAAAAAACTTAATAATTATAAATAGTGAATATTGTATATGCTAATTTTAATAAAACTCAATCAAAATTATTTGAAGTGATCCATGCCCAGTTATAGCAATTTCAACATCCGAATTGTTGGTTGACTCCTATTTGTAGATAAATAAATAAATGATATATATTCCTAATAGATTAATCTTTTAGGTAAATCAATCATTTACTTCATCTAATATGGTATCAGAGTCTTATGTTTCGAGTTTGAATAACTTTTAGGTAAATAGATGAAGAAGAAGATTAAAAGATTTTAAAAAATATGAACAAAATAACAGAAGAAAATGAAATAAAATAGGATACATAGACAGCTGGTGTACAAATAAATTGGATTTAATAAAGAAAAAAAAATTGTTTAATTATTAAAGAATATATAAAGAGATGACATAATCGACTACTTATTACTTCCATAAATTAATTTTATTATTATATATTATATTGTTAAAATATTATATTTGCGATATTCTATATAAATAAGTAATATGGAATATTTTTTAACGTTACAAAAAAAATAATAATATAGTTTTTAAGCAATATTATTAACCATATATTCATTTTTATGACTTTGGTGTGATTATATAATATATTACTAAAGAAAATATATTTAGTACATCCAGTTTTAATAATTGTAAGAATACATATAAATAATAATAATTATTATAATTAGTATTATTATCATTTATTATTATAAACAAGATGGAGAATATGATGAACACTTTATTTTTTTTTTAAAAAACAATGATTTGGATCTTAAAAAACAAACCAAAAGAATTTAATTATATTTTTAGAAGTTATAAAAATATTAAAACAAAATAGAAAGTACACAATTCTGAAAATTTTGGAAGTTGTAATCACAATAATTTGGAAAGAAATAATGTAATCATAGTAATAAATATAATGTGTAATTATTGTAACACTTATTTTTCAATGATTTTCTTGTATTTGTAAAATAAATATTTTTTGGATAATAATTTACTTTATTAATATATATATATATATATTTATAAACAAATACTCCCTCCGCCCTAATCAAAATACAATCTTTAATATATTTTTGTTCATTCAATTTCAAAGTATCATTTTTTTTTATTTTAAAAAAAATAATCATAAATTAATATTAAAATATCCTTAATTTTTACATAAATTACAAATATATCATTACACATATAATTATTTTATACAAAAAAATTAAAGAACAAAAATATAGTAATATCTTATACACTTTCACTAACAATAAAATACTATTATTTTCTAATCTTCTACAAAACCTCAAAAGACTATTTTTCAAAATGGTTGGGAGGAGTATTTTATAGTTAAATAAAAGAATATGTATTATATATATTTATATGCAAAATATATTGTAAATATTAACTCTATATATATATTAATTTAGTGTTATATAAATCTTTAATAATAAAATATAGTAAAATCTATTTTATTTATGTGTTTACCGTTAAAATAGAGTAAATTAAGTAATATAACAAAATAAAATATCACCTAATTTTTGAAACAAATAATATTTTAAATAATTTATTTATTATATACAATAGTAACAAATATTTTAAAATATATGTAGTAATATATATTTAGTATATATAAATTACCTTAGTTATAAAATGATTTATTTTTATTTTTATATCAACTAGTAAAAATAAAATTTATATTATACAAATATCTCTTTATAAAAAATAGACAAGTACTATGACTTTGTTCTTCCAACATTATTTTTAATTATAATTTTTTAAAATAATAATAAATTATCAAGAGTGCTGCGACAATTACATAACAATTAGAATTATTGCGGAATTCTACCATAATTTAAAAAATGATATGGTTCTAAATTGTCAAGGATTTTCTTTGATGATTCCTTTGGAAATATTAAAAAATTATCTCAAACATGTGACAATTGTTAAAAATATATAATTTCTTAATTGTAACAAAATTTTAGACATACGGTTTATAATTTAAATTCATATATTTATCACAGACATTCGCGACAAAACCAAAATAATTGTTGCAAATTTAGGAATCATCTTTTTATTATTGAATTTAATAAATTGTCGTATATATTTGCAACAAAACTTAATGAAATTTATTTTCGTTGCGGAATTTTGTGACAAAAAATATAAAAAAGTAATATTTTTTAATGGTATACATATTTGTTGCATAAGTCTGCGATAATAAAATTGTATATTTTATTTCTTTTTATTTATAGTATTATATTGTAACAATATATTCAAATGCGAAAAATATTCCGCCACATTCAGGTATTTTTCTAATAGTGTGCATGACATATTCGATAAAAAAACGTCAAAAAACAAAAAAAAAAAAAAAAATAAAATTGAACCAATGACCATTAGGGACCATAACATAGAAACTCAACCACTGTTTAGGTAGCAAGGTGTTATGTATGTTTGAATTAAAGTGATAAGGGGATTCCAATGTAAAGTCATCTTATAATATGTAAGACAAATAAAATCACAGAAAATAATATTCATTCTATCCGTCTTCAAGGGTCGTATTTATCTTTTGCATCATTATACTTAATATTAAAAATATCTTTATATTTGTATAAATTTTTTTTGTACAAATATCATTCTATTAGTATTATAAGACACTAATGAAACTATTTTTGCAATTTTTTCTTAATTTGTACTACGTTTTGATATAAAAATTAATATTTAAAGATCAACAAAAAAAAAAACGCTTAGAATCAGACGAAAGTAGTATATTTTTACTGAAAACTCCAATTCTCAGCATTATTCCAATCAAAATAATATTTAACTTGCGGTGGAAAAATAATATGTCTTTTAAAACTTTTATATTGATTTTTTGGTGATTTAATGCTGTTTGAATCATACAAAAATTTTAAACAAAATGATGCACTCCGTCCGTCCCAAAAGAAGTGTCTTATTGAGAGTTGGAACGAGAATTAAGGAATAATAGTATTTAATTGAAAGTAGTTATAAAGTAGAATGTAAATGACTAAAATGCTCTTGTTTTTTTGAAGGATTTTAAAGAGTATGTTAGAGTAATAATTAGGGGTAGTATAGAAAAGTAGGAATAATGTTGTTATAAAGTGGGGACCACGACTACTAAATAAGGAAACAAGACAATTGTTTTGGGACAGACGAAAATAAAAAAACAAGACAAATCTTTTGGGACGGAGGGAGTATTACATTAATGAATCGATAAATTGTCTATATATAAGTTATTTAATCCATAGTAAAATATATTTTGAAAATTTACTATGGAATTAAAAGAAATTAATTATTGAAATTTCAAATAATTTGAATAATTAATTTTTGAATTTTTTTAAATATTTGAAAATATTAAAAAAAATTAAAAAATGAAATTTAACATTAATGAATCAAATTTAACCAGTTTTTTGAGATATATATATTTTTTACTGCAAGATTATGTTAACAACTAAAAAACAATTTAACACACAAATATGTAGCAAGAGTGAGGAACAAGTCCAATCTTTATTATTAGAGAAAAAGAAACCACATCGGTGTACATAGGCAGCGATAATGAATGAGTAATCGCTAAGGTCACACAGGACCACAAACTAAGTAAACCAACACATGAATCAACAAGGAAAGCAACGTGTTCTCACAGGAACACATTCAACAGTTCACAGTCAGTCATAAACCAACAAACATCAAGGTAATAAGAAATGATACAACCAGATCTATAGTGAACCAGATGTATGTATCACACCAGTTGCTTTCCATAAGCCTTGTACACCGGAACTTCAAGGTACATCACATCAACTGATTGGATAAGCTTGTGAAGAGAAGAGAAGTGATAGAAACTCTAACAATAATATGTATAAGTGATGTATTAGCAAAGATGAAGTGAAGGAAGATCGATACGGAGATCGATTAGAGGGCGAACGAATGATGGATGCGTAATGAAGCGATTCGAGTAATCGTGTGTAGATTGTGCACAAGTGAGAATAGTGTATGGATTAGAAGTGAAGAGCGATTGATTTTAGGTGCTTTGAGTGTGCTGGCAAGTGTATGAAAGAGGATGATGGCGACTGCGAGAAGTGCACTGTGAAGCAGTGTATGGAAGGAGAGCAGCGAGTGCAGCGGCGTAAGGTGAGAATAAAGAAGATGAACTCTATATGCCCTAAGGGGCTGGTTTATATATATATATATGTATATATATGTTCTCACAATGGGCTGGCCCAAAAAGTGTATGGCCCAAGTATCAATATTAACACCCTCTCTCACTTGAACGGCCATATTTAACAACCTGAAACAAGTCAAATAGATTGTTAAGTCTGCATAAATGAGTAATTGAATGACTTCCTAAACTCTTAGTTAACATATCCGCACGTTGATCCACAGAGGGAACAAACTTTGTAGATATTACTCTCTTTACTATATAATCTCTAACCAAATGACAATCAACCTCAATGTATTTTGTACGTTCGTGAAAAACAGGATTTGCAGCAATTGTAGTGCAACTGTATTGTCACAAAATAAATCAGCAGGTGTATCAAGAGAAACATGTAAGTCCTTTAAAATACCAAGGATCCAAACAATTTTAGAACAAGTAGTAGCGATGGCACGATATTCAGCTTCAGCTGACGAGCGACTCATAGTCGACTGCTTCTTGCTTTTGAAAGAGATCAAAGAATCTCCAAGAAATATGCAGAAACCTGTTACAGACTTTCTTAAACTGGGACATGAAGCCCAATTAGAATCGCAGTTGCGGAGACATGCAATTTTTGAGAATTTGAAAAAAGTAAACCTTGACCTGGGGAACCTTTTAAGTATTTCAGAACTTTAAGAGCAGCAGCAAGGTGAGATCGTTTAGGTTTATGCATGAACTGACTTAAAACTTGAACAGAAAATGCTATGTCAGGCGAGTCATAGTGAGATATATCAATTTTCCGACAAATTGTTGATACACGGCAGGATCAGATAGAAACTTATCGCTTTCAGTCTCAGTATTATCAAGTTTCAAATTTTGTTCCATTGGAACAAGAGCTGATTTGCACCCCAAAACACCATATTCTGCAAGCAGCTCCAGGGTGTATTTTCTCTGACTAAACACAAGGCCCTTACTACACTCAATTGCCTCTATTCCTAAAAAGTATTGAACTAAACCAAGATCTTTAATTTTGAATCTATCATGCAAGAACTGTTTAAAGAAAGAAATAACACCTATATCATCCTCTGTGATTAAAATATCATCTACATATACAAACGCAACAGTGATAAGACCATTTTCAGTTTTAATGAACAGAGAATAATCATGAAGAGACTGAGTAAACCCAAACTTTATCATTGTTGTTTTCAGTTTTTCATTCCATTGGCGAGGGGTTTGCTTTAGTCCACAAAGAGACTTTTTCAAGAGACAGACCTTGTTCTTAAACAAGTCAGGATACCCTTCCGGAGGTAACATATAAACTGTCTCATTAAGATCTCCATGTAGAAAAGCATTATTAACATCTAGTTGAAAGATTTTCCACCCCCGACAGACAGCCAAAGAGACAACACAACGAACTGTAACCATTTTAACTACAGGTGAAAATGTTTCATGAAAATCAAGACCCTCTCTCTGACTATAACCTTTGGCAACAAGGCGTGCCTTGTATCGTTCAACACTGCCATATGAATTATATTTTACTTTGAAAACCCACTTACAGTCAACTGGTTTTCTATTACTTGGTAAATTTGAAAGAATCCAAGTATTGTTCTCAAGTAAGGCTTGCATTTCAATATCCATGGCTTTCTTCCATTTTGGATATTGTAGGGCTTCACTCACAGAATATGATTCAATTGCTTTATCAAGATTAGCAAGGAAACAGGTGGCTGTTGGAGAGATTAACTTTGGAGTTTGACAGACCTTGGTTATTGGATATCTCACACTAGCGTGTCCAAGAAACACTTCACAGTCTCTCAAATAGGTTGGAAGCTTAGAGACTCTATTAGACTTGCGCCTGCTTTAAATTGCCCCAGAAGAGAGAGTGTTTGTGTCTGGTATGTGAGAGTCCTCACTAGAACAATCTGTGTTGTTGTCCAAGGTTGCAGATTGTTATGAGTCCAAGTGAGAGTCTTGGACATCAACAACAGGTGCCATCAATGGACTGCCTTCACAGGGTTGAAGAATATCATCATAGGCACTAGTAGGGGGTGCTGGAGTATAGTTTTGAAACTGCAGAGGTGAAACTAGAAGAGTATCCTTGAAAGGAAAAATGGACTCATGGAATTTGACATCACAAGATATAAAAATAGTATTTGACTCAAGATCCAGCACCTTGTATCATTTTCTATTTTCAGCATAGCAACAAAACAACATCTAGTAGCACGTGCTTGAAACTTATCGGTGGGATTTACCATTGTTGCATAACACAAGCAACCAAACACTTTTAGCTTTGTAAAATTAGGCTTGCACCGATGAATTAACTCAAAAGGTGTTTTACCACCTAGAAGAGAGGTAGGCGTTCTGTTTATCAAATAAACAACAGTAAGAACAACATCTCCCCACAGAAACAGAGGGCAACTACTGTGGAACATAAGAGCACAAGCAACATTGAGAATATGACGGTGTTTTCTCTCAACAATTTCATTTTGTTGAGGGGTATACACAAAAGATTTTTGGTGAATAATTCCTAGAGAGGAGAACAAAAAGGATAGGGAGCTGTTTAAAAACTCAGTCCCATTATCAGAGCGAAAACATTTTGTTGTTTTTCCAAACTGAGTTTTTATGAGAGACACAAACTCTATGATACAACCACTCACATCAGATTTAGCAGCAAGTAAGTACACCCACACAACGCGAGAAAAGTCATCCACAAGTGTTAGAAAGTATTTAAAACCTCCTCTAGACTCAACTCGATACGGTCCCCACACATCTCCATGAATGAGATCAAAGGTTGAGGTGGACTTATGATCACTAAGGGGAAATGGTGTCCTAGTTTGTTTGGCCAGGTGACAAACATCATAGACAACACTTTTCTTACAGGAGAACTCGAGGTCAGAATCAAGGAGACTTAGATTAACATCAGAGGGATGTCCTAAACGAAGGTGCCAAAGATCGTATTGGTCTAAGGTATTTACACTACAGGATTTGTAAGAAGATGACACTTCTACCGGTAGTGTATAGAGACCATTATTGAGCTTGGCAAAGAACATACTTGAGCCATCAATGATACTGTAGATGGTAAAGCCATTCCTAAAAAAAGAAACAGAAAGTGTCCTAAGGGAAACAAGCTTTCCTATTGACAACAGATTGAGAGTGAACTCTGGAACAACCAAAACATTTTCAAGGACAATGTTATTCCTAAACTGGAATTTCCCACATTCAATAACCCTAACAGTTTTTCCAGTAGGTAAGGTAACATGCAGAGGGCCACTTGAAAGCTTTCTAACATCAAAGAGGATATTTCTATCGGCTACTATATGATTAGTAGTTCCTGAGTTTAAAATCCACTCACAGCACATAGGTGAATTACAAGAAAAAGTTGAGGATATAACATTAGCTGATGAATTCTCAGTACCAACAGTCAAAAATTGGCTAGATGAAAATTTTGCAGAATTACCCACATGTTTATTTTGTCTAGGAATTTGTTTTCTATCAGGATAGCCAATTAATTGGTATCATTTCTCAACTAGGTGACCTGAGCGACCACAGTGATAACATTTCAAATTTGAATTTTTTGCATTTGATCTGAATGTTTTCTTAACAACAAAAGCACCTGTTTGTTTAGGTGATTCTGTGATTGCACAGATTTTTTTGTGTGACTTTTCTTGTGAAACTATGTTATAGGCCTCAGACACAGAAGGAGAAGGGTCCATAGCAAGTATTGTGCTCCTAACAACAATATATTTATCATTTAAACCCATTAGGAACTGCACAAGTCTTTGAGTTTGTTCATATTTATCTAAGGAGTACTTGGCAGTACACATGCACATGTCAACAACCTTAATAGAAGCTACATGATCCCACAAAACTCTCAGGTTTGAATAGTATGCACTTACACTGTCATTTCCTTGAACACAATTACCTAGTTCTTTCAAGAGAGCATATACATTGGCTGCGTTACTCTTTCCATATGTTTTCTTATTTTCCGTCCATATATCTGAGGCTTTGGTATGAAAAACAAGAGTTCTATAGATGGATTTATCTACATAATTTAATATCCAAGACATGATCATAGCATTACACATGCTCCACCTTTTAGACAACTCAAGATCAGTAGGCATAGGCACATTACCTTTAACAAAGTCCAGCTTATTCTTTCGTAATAAGGCTATAGTCATCGCTCTATCTCAAATTATATAGTTCTCACAACCGGTGAGTACACATGAAACCAAGGATGCACTAGATGAATCTGAAGCATAAAGGTAAAGAGGATCAAAGTAATTCAGACTCACCATATGAGGAACATTAGACAAACCTGAAGTTTGAGCAGAAGTCTCACCCATAGTGACTAGGGTGAAAGAAGAAACTAAAAAATACCAGTTACAGTGGTCAGCTACTGGACCTCTTATAGAGACTAGCCAGTTACTTGTACACCTAGACTTTCCTAAACACTTAGAAGGAGGATGAGACTTACAGAACTCTTGTTGAGGTCATACAGTACCTACGAAGACAACGAGAAGTGAGTTAAACTTAGCTCTGATACCATGTTAACAACTAAAAAAAAATTTAACACACAAATTTGTAGCAAGAGTGAGGAACACCTACACTCCAATCTCTATTATTAGAGAAAAAGAAACCACATCGGTGTACATAGGCAGCGATAATGAATGAGTAATCGCTAAAGTCACACAGGATCACAAACTAAGTAAATCGACACATGAATCAACAAGGAAAGCAACGTGTTCTCACAGGAACACATCCAACAGTTCACAGTCAGTCATAAACCAGCAGACATCAAGGTAATAAGAAATGATACAACCAGATCTGTAGTGAACCAGATGTATGTATCACACCAGTTGCTTTCCATAAGCCTTGTAGACCGGAACTTCAAGGTACATCACATCAACTCACTGGATCAGATTAATAGCCTGCGAAGAGAAGAGAAGTGATAGAAACTCTAACAATAATATGTATAAGTGATGTATTAGCAAAGATGAAGTGAAAGAAGATCGATACAGAGATCGATTAGAGTGCGAACGAATGATGGATGCGTAATGAAGCGATTCGAGTAATCGCGTGTAGATTGTGCACAAGTGAGAACAGTGTATGGATTAGAAGTGAAGAGCGATTGATGTTAGGTGCTTTGTGTGTGATGGCAAGTGTATGAAAGAGGATGATTGCGACTGCGATAAGTGCACCGTGAAGCAGTGTATGGAAGGAAAGGGCAACGAGTGCAGCGGCGTAAGGTGAGAATGAAGAAGATGAACTCTATATGCCCTAAGGGGCTGGTTTATATATATATATATATATATGTTCTCACAATGGGTTGGCCCAATAAGTGTATGACCAAGTATCAATTTTAACATATTATTTCATTATTAATTTTCATATAAATACATTATTAATTTCTCTTAAAAGATATCACATTCAATCATTATATAAACAAACATAAAACACAAACGTAGCAAACATACCCTAAATCATTTAAACATGCTACAATTAATTCATTTTCTTTCATTTAAATTGTTGATTCATAACAAAGCAGTTGGTTTTTGTTTTAGTTTGAACTTCTTTTTTAAATTTAATTAGTATTTTAATATGATATTTTATTTAAAAAATATATATATTTTTATAAAAAATCCGTATAAATAGAATAGTAAAAGAAATTTAGTTTAAAACACAAATCAAACCAAACAAACCCATGCATGAACTTTTATTTTCACTTTTTTCCCCAAAGTGATTGATCGATCCATCCAGCAATGTAAACAAGACTTGAATGTGGTGAACTATAAGTATCACACTACATCATAATAAAATAGAAAGCTTACTACGTACATTTGGCTTTTCTATACCCTAATTTCTAAACATTAGGGTTAATCTCCGGCAAGCCTTTAGGGTTACGGTTGATGACCAATTTTTTCCTCCGGCGCCGGCGACGGCCGAGCCTCGTCGTTGTGGTGCTCATTAGGACTTTCCGGCATGTTAATGGTGGCGACATCACCGAGTACCTCATCCCCTTGGTATTGTTGCACTACGAGCACCGAATAGGTCGACGTGAAATCCGGCGAGGCCAACAAATCTCCTATTGCGCCGAGCTCCGGACACTCGCACCAATCGCTAAGCCCCGCCGTCACCGGAGAAGTCACGCCGCGCCCCCGACCTACTATCACCAAGTCATGGTTTTTGTTCATCGACCTTATGATTCCGACGGTTTCTTCGCCATGACTCACCTCTCTTTCCATGTATGCAACCGACGAATTGTCTTCGGTCCCTTCGCAAAATTTATTTATGTACTTCTCATCAAGATCTTCCTCGAGCCCATTGTGTGACGTATTTTCTCCTGTTGTAAAACGTAGTATAGTGAGGTTGTTCCTTTGGTGCTCGGAGAGCCTCCACGCGAAGGCCAACGCCTCTCTATCATCGGGCCCTCCAAAAAATAGCACGGCGACGTGGTGGAACTTATTGTTCCCGGAGAACGATCTCGCCGGCCCATTGAAGCCTCTATCGACAAGAATTGCCACACTACACGGCGCATTGTCGAGCACATTTACATTAATAGTTCGAATGGCCGGATTGGTGACTTCCATTCCACCGTCGACGGTTTGTTGCTTGTGGAAAGGCAAGACGATGAGCGTGACATGCTTGTCCTCGGCGACGCCACATATGTCTTCATGCATTGTGGTCGGGGGAGATATCGCCGTGAGCGGGTTGAGCGTGATGAACTCTTCTTGTTGCACGAAGTTTTCGAAGGCTTTGAAGATATGGTACGATTTGTTGTTGGATTGGTTTGTCGCTAATTTTCGCATGTTGTGGACAATGAGCATCGCGGATTGGCGACCGGTGACCTCGAGGAGGTGGAGGATGTACGCGCGAATTGGCGAGTTTTTAGTCGCGTTTGTGGCCTCGAGGAGATGGATTATTGTCGGGACATTCCTCGGCGTATGTATGCATACTAATAGGCGAAGCTCACCGCCGGGCTTTGCTTGTTGAACGGTTCGCCTCTTGTAAGGGACGTATTTTCGACCCGGTTTTTGTATGTTCGTGATGGCCGGTTGGACGATTGCCGTCATGCAAGTCGCTACTACGATAAGTATCGCGAAAGATTTGTCATCCAAAACCTACATTCGAATACCAACATTGATGTTATTTTTCAAGGTAATGTCAATGGAAGATTACAAATTTAGTTCTATACATACGGTTAATTATTACTACCTCTGTGTGATTCTAATAGTCTCATTTACCTTTTACGTGTTGATATTTAAATATTAATTATTATTTGAAAACGTAGTTCAAATTAAAGGAAAATAGTAAAAGTACTTGTATCAGTGTCTTATAATACTATTATAATGATATTTGTGCAAAAAATTATATAAATATAAGGATATTTTTAGCGTTAAGTATAATGACGCAAAAGGTAAATGAAACCTTAGGGCCGGACGGAGTGAACACTTTTTATCTTCGATTACACTATTATTTAGTCCCTTAACTTCATTTATCATTTTAGAATATAAATAAATTATACTCCTTCCGTCCCAAAACTATAGTTTGGGTTATTTTTTGCACGAGATTTAAAGAATATTGATATTATATTGGTAGTGGGTGAAAAATACGGGTAAAAGATTTTTTTGTCCTTGTGAGTGTATTAATGTAAAAAGCAGTGACAATTGTGGTAAAGGTAATTTTATAGTGATATGATTATTTATGAAAATAAGACTATTATTTTAAGACGGACAAAAATGATAAACAGAACTACTGTATTGGAACGGTGAGAATATATGAAAACAATTCCACAATAATAAAAAAAAAAAGGGCAGAAATAGTTATTCGATACCGGAGTTGACTATGGTGTCATTATGACCTGTTGGAACTGATGTGTTCACATATATCTATGTTGTAAGTGCCATTTGTAATGCTATATTTTGTTTATATCTCATCTCATTAATAAAATAAATGCAAAATCCAAAAGTCTACATCATTCTTCTATGTCATTTAGAATGGTCCGACTTCACCGTGTTTTAGAAAATATTATATAAAATTTATTAAAAATTGTATAATATTTTTTCGTATTTTAAAAATTATTGTACAGAAATTTTAGAAAAATAATTTTATGCAATATTTTTTAAAATATAAAATAATTTCACATAATTTTTAAATCACAAAAAAAAGGGGTGCAGATTTCATAAAATAAAGATAAATTAGGAATAATTTTACCTAAATAAAATATTATACGTAGCTATGTTGTTAGTGCTACATGTGCATCAACTCCGGCAGATCATGATAGTGTCATGTAGGCAACCTCGTGCCAAATGATTAATTCTACCAAATTGTTTTAGTTGTAGGATTATTCATATCCAGGAACAATGATAAAACGAGAGACTAAAAAATAATTTATCTTTTGATCTTCAATATTTCATCGGTTGTGTTTTGGTCCTATCTTACAGAAAAACAATATTTTCTCGACCTCTCATCTACTATCTTGCAAAAAAGTCGATCTTCTTATCTAGAAAAAAAACTAACTTTTTTGCAAGATATGTGACAAAAACACAACCGATGAAAAATAAAGATTAAATAATCATTAAACTATAAACATAGAACAAAATTTACAATTTTCCCTAACTTCATCGTATGTATCATACCTAGAAGAAACATATACCTTTTGATCTTTGCCAACATTAAGCACAATCATCTCAAGAAGGCCTTTGGTGTTCATGAGCAATCCAAGAGTAAGTCCTTCATGGAATGGTATGTTACAATAAAGAGAAGCGAGTAGTGTCCCGGTAACTTTACCGAGCGAAGCGAGAACTATAACAAGGGCGAGAAGCATCCAAGTCCCAACGCCTTTGATCGTTGTAATGTCCGTCTTGAGACCATTTATCGCGAAAAAAATGGGCAACAATAGCGCCGAGACAAAGTCCTCCAACTTCTCGATAAGCATCACACCGATAGGTCCATTAGGGATGATCAAACCAAAGACGAAAGCCCCAAACACGGCGTGTGTCCCCATCGCATCGGTTATGAAACCAAAGAGCATCACGAGCGTAAGAATTAGGCATATGTAGAACTCATTGATCGCTTCGCCTTCGGGTGTTCTTTGTAGAATCCACACAAGCATCGGTCTTACCGCGAAAAAGCAAAAAAGAACAAACCCTATGCTTGAAAATAACACCCACAATGAGGATAGGGACAAGGCCTCATCCTCGGCTATTGCTATCGCGAGCGCCAATAGAATCCACGCGGCCATGTCGTTGATGAGAGCCGAAGCCATTGCTATTTTTCCAACATCGGTGTTGAGAAGCTTCAACTCGGCTAGAATGCGCGCAAGCACGGGGAATGCCGTGACCGATAAGGAAACACCGAGGAATATAATAAATGTGCCGAGTTTTACCCATTGCCCGCTCGTGTGTAGCACGAATGCGAATGATACGCCTATAAGGAAGGGTAGAATCATCCCGGCCGATGAGATCACCAACGCTTTCTTTCCCGTGTTTTTTATCATTACAATGTCCATTTCGACTCCTACGAGGAATAGGAAGTAGAGAATCCCGACATTCGCCATTGTCTCGAGGACCATCACGCTCCGGAGTGGAAACACCATCTCCGCAAACTTCTTGCTTTGTCCGAGTATCGATGGCCCTAAAATTATCCCGCCCTGTCAAAATTTTATCGCATAATTCACTTTGAAAAAATTACTATGTAAGAAAACTCTACAATTTTTATCTCCAAAACGATTAAAAATTAAATAATTTTTTATAAGTAAACGCACCCTAAATAAAAGCATAGTTTCATTACACAACATTAAAAACTAAATTATTCTTAAACTATTAAAAACTAAATAATCCTTCAAACTAAACGCACCCCTCAATCAAGTGTAGTTTCATTACACAACATTAATGATCAAAGAGACGTACGAGGATCTCAGGGATGACACGAGGTTGGCGAAACGGTTTCATGACGAAAACGAGGAAGCGAGTGGTGAGAATGATGAGTGTCAATTGCAATACAAAGAGCGGCAACGCGTAGTCCAACGGGTTATCTCCTTGCCAAATGCCGTTGGTCGTGATCATGGTCGGGGCATAGCACACGATCGGCCGGTACGACGTGGTGTTGCTGCCCTTTTCCGCCATCTTCTCCGATAAGTATTGATGTAATTTCAGGTTATTACAAGAATAAACTTTGTAGTGTTTGTCCCTTCAAAGGCATGTCGGAAATATATGTATCAAGTGTGTCATCTTCGTGGATTCATAGTCAAAATTATATTCGAAAGTCGCAGTCTATGCAACTGCTAAATTAATGCTAAAAGGGAGAGAAAAACACAGAAATTTGAGATGAAAAAGGAATGAAAATTTTACAGAAATTTAGTTAGATGAAGAATGGGTGTTTTTGCTTTCCTTTTTTGACCCCTAAGTTTTTAGGGTTTGTGTTTGGGAGGTTGGCCTGTTGATTAGGGAGTATTATCACTTCTGTGGACGATATACCTGCCAAGAGATTGATCCCTAATTATAGAATTAATCAATTAATTTAAAATTGGAAATATATATATATATATTATCGGTACAATATCGATCATTATATATCGATATACCGAATACCAAGCTGAATTATACATAGAAATACAATCAAAATATTATACAATAATCTTAACAAAGGTACTTTAGCTGAATTATAACATGAGGTAGGTGATATAATATTGTACATATATTATTATATTCATAAAGTAAATTGTTTTTTTAGTCCGTAACGACCTCTTTATCATTTTAGTCCTGTATGTGGAGCATGTTGCAAACTAGTCCCAGTGAAAAAATTTTGCATAAAAAAAATAAAAATAAAATAAAAATAAATTTAAAATAAATTAAAAATAAGTTTTAAAAAAAGTTTAAAAAAATAAAAAAATAAAAAAAAAATCAACGTGTCCACCAGGTCAGCGACATCTGGCGGGACCTGGCGGACACTTCACTTCCGGCTAGCCACGCGGGCATCTCCGGCACCGGAGGACTAAAACAACGAAAATTTTTCACTTATGGAACTAGTTTGCGATAGGTTCCACTTACGGGACTAAAATGATAAATGGTCCATTTAGGGGACTAAAAAAATAGTTTACCCATATTCATATGGATTATATAATATACGATAAAATAATTCAATGTTTACTAGAATTGATTATTGTATAATATTATTAATTTTGCCTAAAATATCCTTAATTAAATAATAAAATTAATAGTAAATTAGGTATTAATAATAGATAAAATAGTTTTTTTATGTTAATTATATTTTAGTATTATTTATTATCACTTGTAAGAGAAAGATTAATAATTTTTAATTATAGTATTATTATACCAGGTTTTACCTTATCTTGGATTATAATAATAGATAGTAAATATATGATTAGATTGTATAACAAAATATTATACACCCTAAACATTCAAAGTAAACACACCCCTAAATTTATAAGATTGTAAATTGAAAACAAGTTATGATTCGAGTCTATTATTTTCTTGAAACGAAATATAGAACTATGCTTGTTTGGAATGGATATATCCATTATTGACAATGCTTACAAGATAATAAATCACACTAAAAGGTACTAAATTTATTACATAAGTTTGGATCTTACGAAAAAAATTGCAAAATATATTCTCATGTATACCCCGATATCACTTTTATCCTGTATTTATCTCGCTGGCAAAATATATCCTACATGTTTGCAAAAATCGTTATTTTTTGTTTTTAGCCGGGCGTGACGTTTCACACCACGCGCAGTGATGCGCGATCATGTGCCGATAGGCGCGACCAAAAGATATAAATAACGACTTTTGCAAACATACGAGATATATTTTGCTAGTGGGATGAATACGGGACAAAAGTGATAATGAGGTATACATGTAAAATATTTTTTGCAATTTTTCCCACCTAGTTGTGCACTCCCATTTTGTATTTTTTTATTTTTTTTTTTTAACGTAAGAATCCGCAGCCGATTCTATATGTTTTTGTTATAATGGTGGTTGAATGCAATATTTTTAAGATAAAAAGAGAATTGTACTATAAAGAAAAAAAAAAAAAAACACACGAAGAGAAGAGTTTTTATTTCTTTATTGAAGAAGCAATTATCATATGGTATTGGATAATTTTGTCCTTCGGTATTGTTAATAGATGGTATCAATGGCAGGGCCCAATTTTATTTTATTTTATTTTTTTTAAATATATAATATATATTTTAAAAATACTTAATATGATTAAAATTAAAATATTACAAACAGTCAAATTTTAATTTGTTTTTCTCATTGACCCTTTATATATATATATATAAACTTATAGGCTTAAGAATTATTATATCTAGATGATCGAATTAAATATTTGTAATACTAATTTTTTCTATTAAATTAATTGGGGTAGCCAATAAATAGGGCACCCCCCTTGGCTTCGCCACCGGATGGTATGCTTATACATCTTAACGAAGGACCACGATATAATTAAATATTACGTGGAAATTCGCAGCCACTATCCGAAAGTGTGCACTGGGTAAATTTGTTATACGTGAGATTTTATCATCGCATAATTTAAATTTGCAACAAATTATGCGATTATTATTATTGTTTTTTCTAGTAGCAATCGTATCAATAGAATTGTTTTGACATCGATTTTATAGGGTTCATTCTTTTTGTGTTTTTGTATATATTTTTTCATTTTTGTTGTTTTTCAAATGAAACGGTAGTTGGACATGATATTTTGTATGAGTTATTAATATGGGTAAATTGGTTTTTAGTCCCGTAACTGAACCCTTTCCCGTAAGTAGAGCCTATCGCAAATTAGTCCCATAAGTGGAAAATTTTCGTTGTTTTAGTCCTCCGACGCCAGAGATGTTCGCGTGGCTCGCCGGAGGTGACGTGTCCGCCAGGTCAGCGACACCTGGCGGACACGTGGATTTATTTATTTTTATTCTTTTTAAATTTTTTTATAAAATTGGACTAAATAAAAAAAATAAAAAAATACAAATGAAATTAAAAATAAATTAAAAAAAAGTTTTTAAAAAAAATTTAAAAAATAAAAAATAAAATAAAAAATCCACGTGTTCGCCAGGTGTCGTTGACCCGGCGGACACATCACCTCCGGCGAGCCACGCGGGCGTTTCCGGCTCCGGAGGACTAAAACAACGAAAATTTTTCACTTATGGGACTAGTTTGCGACAGGCTCCACTTACGGGACTAAAATAATAAAAGGGTCCAGTTACGGGACTAAAAAAACAGTTTACCCTATTAATATATTTTTTACTAAAAACAATCAAGCTACGTAATGAAAAAGCAAACAAAAGGTCAATCAAACTAGTATATCAAATTATATAAATTTTATTTTATAACTCACATTCGTGTCAGCAAAAAATTTTGTGCACAAATACAAGGATTTTATGCACATTTTTTTGACAAACACAAAGGAGAAGTATACAATAAGATTTACACAAGTTATTGTATACATTTATGCTAAAATACAATACTACATTTATATATATATATATAGGTATCTATGCATTCTTTAGAAATATCATAAATTGCACCCATATAGATATGTATGTATATAATAATTAGTCGAACTGGATTGCCGTATCGTATGCTAATCCCGCCTTCCATTCAGTAGGAATGACGCCGACAAGCTGCACCCACTTTACTTCACCGTTGATCGCGCTAACCACTTGTATCCTTATCGTCAATGCCCCTCTCGGAGGATTTTCCATATCCCATACTGTACCGAACACTCGTCGCATATCCCTCCATTCCTTGCAATCCTCCTACGTGTATATATATTATTTTTTGTGTTAATTAATTTTTTCACGAATCCACATATTTCTTAACAATACGGGAACAATAGAATAAATATAAACAAATAAGGCGCGTAAATGACAAAAAGATCTAGGGAATTAGCTATGAGAAAACACGACGAATAACAAGAATTTGATATTGTAATTATATGTGATTACAAGTCCTACAAAAAGAATTATACTATATGTATTTTATTTTATTTTCAAGAAATTAACAATATACGACAATTAATGGAAAGATTCACTTTGTTCATATGATCAAAATAGTTTTGATTTTATCTAAACCAAATCAAATAGAATTTTAGATTATAGCAAAAAATATTTATTGTATAAATATTTCAAGAAATTTACCAGACATGATTCCATCTTTCAGTTTCGAAAGCTATGTTTACTAGTTATATGTATGCTTTCAATTCCAAATCTTTTCTTATTAATTTTAATTTAGATTGTATAAGTTTTCTCAAATTTTCTTTTATATTTATACTAGTTTTTCGATCTGATTCATCTAAGAAAAATTAATATAATTATTTCAAATAAAATGTAAAGACAAATATTCTTAAAAAAATAAACTATTAAAATTATGCATCTCTTAGAATTTCATGTCAAAGGATAAAAATAATAAATAGTATTTAACATTTAATAGTTGACTATTAAAACATTTTTATTACTTAAGTCATCATTCTTTATATATTTTGTATTTAAAATGTCAAATCAAATATTTATTTTTAAAATATCTCAAAATTCCAAAATACGATACAAATCCTTTATTCACTCATCATAATTAAAGTATTTATTTTTTGCACGGTATTCTTTTTTTTTTTTTTTCCACTTTGTCTAATGTGAGCGAACAGTTGTTTCTCAAAAATAAAAAATAAAAAAATCTAGAACAACGCATACCGCTATCGTCTACTAATTTGTCACGAGACGACAAATCAGCATAAATAGAATGAAATAATTGGACGGCGAGACTTACCAGCCACACTTGAGCGGCAACAATATCGTAAAACCCCGCTTGGTATATAGGGAAAATGGCAATGTAGCTCGGGAAGCTACTACGCTCGTGAACTTTGAGCTTGAGATTATAGCTATACTTGCAAGGGATTCTTCGGTACTCAACATCGATCACACCATAGGCAATGAGCTCAGAAGCCATGTTTGGGAGCGCCAAACTGGCGTAGGCGCGAGCATTTAGTACAAAGTCAGTGTAATGCCCAATGGCAAAATCTGTCACCACGATATTTGTCCCCTCTTTGCTACAATGTGTCGGGATCGTGCACCTAACCTACAACATAAATTATAAATCCATCATTTGTTATCAATTATGTTATCTATGGTCAATTATCACTTTTATTTTTTTTTCCTTTCTGGTATGTATCTTCTCTATTATATGTTTTGTTTTGTACCTTGTGAAAAATCAATCTTTCTTTTTAAATTTGTGATATTTTATGGGATAATATGTGAGTGGAGAATGCATAATGGAATAGTGAATATTTGTATTTTAAGGGTTGTGGATGTCCTTATCCTTCCAGGCTAGCCATCCAATATGTTTATTACACAAAAACAAGAACTTGGAATTAAATTAGTATGTGTTGTATGGATTATTATCGTGTACTGTCAGTTTATATTATGCATTTATGTTATATTAACATGCACATTCATATGTTGTGTGAATTATTATCATATATTGTCAATAAATAGCAACATTGGTGTTATACTAATTTACATCTTTGTCCTTAAATCAACTGTAATGTATGTTATATAAAACTATTATCATATACTGATTCAGCAATCTAATTTAGGGTAATTCCGATCATCTCATTCAAAATATATGTAAAGTACCTAAAAAAAAGATTACTTCAAAATCGCCTTAGTCCAATATATATAGCTATAGAATTTATCTAGTACCTGGTAGCAGGCACCACAGCCCGATCCATTCTTGTAAAGTCTCGACACCCCGGCAGTTAGACCGTCGTTCACTATTGTCGCATATTCTCCATAACCACATGCTCCATCTACAATTAATTAGTATTTTTTTAAAAAAAAAAGTCAAAATAAGTATTGAATATAAAACTTTACATAAATTTTTGCTTGAAAATGAATTGTATGTTTGCTTATGACTTTTTTTTTGCGTGTCTTTATATATATATATATATATATTGTGGTGAAAAAGTTGCTAGATGTGGGTTTTTAATGAAAAAACTGCTTTGGATGTGAGAAAAATAAAATACGAACATGAGCTATTGCATCAATTGCAGCGTGTCTAGAAGTATTTTTTTTTCTCTTATAATTATAATTTTAAAAAGAAAAAAATTTTATAAACACACGTAATGCGAAACAAAGATTAATAATACAAACAAAACACGCCCGAGTTAAAAGTATACGTACGAGGATTCCCAGGACATTCTGGGCTTCCGTAATATGTAGCCCTTGTACAAACATACCCGTCTTGGCAATGACACGGCGAAGCAACAACGAGCAACACAAGAACCAAAATTGAGAAAATAGGAAAGTTCATATTCATATACATATATAGTTGTATCTTGATTAAAGAGTTGACTAAAATCTATGTATGTAATGAAAGGGAAAAGAGTGTCGAATGTGTGAAATATTTGGACAAGAATATGGCATTTATATAGCCCTGAGATGAAGCTTGGTAGCTTGGGATGAAGTACGTACGCGCTCTGTTATTTTGACGTCTGACTTTAATTTTGTTCTATGCAGTTATTGCAATTTTTTGTAAAAACATATAATATTGTTTTAGGTAAAATTGTCTATAACTTTCAAGTGATTTCGAAATTTAACGTAAATACTATTTTTATTTTAAAAATTGCATGACGTCCCTTTATACTTTCAAAAACGTTGCATGAAACCCCTCTGTGCTTTCGAAATTCAGTGTAAATCCCTATTTTACTTTAAAAATTGGATAGCGCCATTTATACTTTTAAAATATTGCATAAAACCCTGTCATACAAACATTATAGATAAGAGATCTTCTCATCATACAATGAAGGTTTAATGGCGGTGAAATTTTATGCAATGCTTTTTTAAAATATAAAGAAGTGTTATGCAATTTTTAAAATAATGAGATATTTTAGGTTGAATTTTGAAACCACTGTGTACTTATGGGCAACTTTATTTATTTTTTTTATAATGAAATGTTAAATTCAAACTATTATTTTAAATAATAATAATAATCTAAAACCAAAAGAACACGCTTAAAAAAAATCTTATTTTGTATATAACAATATTTTAGTGAATGGTGGGAAGTGAGATTTGGATACAAGTGTGCCCTTTAGATATGAGAACACCTCCACTTACTCCTCAATGCACTTTCTTTATTATTATTATTTTGGTATTGTATTATTATATTATATTATATTATATTATATATAATTATTTTTAATAATAATCCATTGTTTGTTCTTTAGCCCAAATTAATGGATCCAATTATTACACGAATATGTGATGATGATAATTGATTAGCTATTGCTGATGATGTTTAGGAATGTTTAAAATTTTGGCATGATTAGAGACCCCATTTATTTATTTATTATTATTATTTAGTACTACTTTAAGATCAATGGAATTTGAAATTTTAGAATTACATATGAACTATAGTTTTGTGGTACCAAATTTAATGTGAGCTTTAATTTAACTTTAAAAACTAATAGTACCTCCGTACACCACCGATCTATCCGTTTACTTTTTTCATGTTAATTTTTGAATATTAATTATTATATCAAAACTTAGTACAAATTAAGGAAAAACAATAAAAATATTTCTATTGGTGTCTTATAATACTAATGTAATGACATTTGTACAAAAAATTATACAAATATAAGGATATTTTTAATGTTAAAAACAATGACGCCAAATACAAATGATAGATTGGTTGTGAACGAAAGTTGTAGTATTTGTGCAATAATAATAATGTAATATTATAGTGATATGACTATTTACAGTAACGAGATGATTTAGGACGAATATAAATGATAAATTGAGACAAAAAAGGGTATTATTTTTTTTTATATATATATATAAAATATCATATTTAAGTTCCGTAAGTAATGGTATACTGGTGTTGGATGAATTATAACGATTTTGTTTACAACACATAGTTCGTCTAATATAATTTTTCTTTTTAACGTAGTTTAATTTATACTCCCTCCGTCCCAATACAATAGTCTTGTTTATCATTTTTGTCCGTCCCAAAACAATAGTCTAATTTCCATAAATAACCATATCACCATAAAACTATCTTTTTTTTTTCATTATTATTTACACAATTGTCACTATTTTTTACACTAATATACTCACAAGGGCAAAAAATTCATTTATCCTTATTTTTTACCAACTCTACCAATATAATATTAATATTTTTTAAATCTCGTATCTAACACAATAAGACTATACTTTTGGGATGGAGGGAGTACGTTGTTACGTTGACTTGCAGCGGCCACGTTAGTAAAAAAAAACATATATAATGATAATAGAACCAGAACCAAAAATCACCCAAAAATTTGTAACAATAATAGCACTTGGATGTCCTCATTATGACATGTGCATTCTTCATACAAGATCTTTATTTATTTATTTATTAAATATTCACCATATAATATATATATATATATATATACACACACACGCACGTCTTATAGTTAGGCTAAAGAACGTTTCGTGGTTCAAACAAGTGTGGAAATCGTTGAGGGCTATTGTGCTCACCCCCAATAGCACTTGTAATTAAAAAATTTACAACACAATCAATTAAATGTGTATCTCATTAATTAATGGAGTTTTGGTTTTGTTTGTATTTGAGTTTTAGTTTTTTTATCGAGATTATATTTTTAAAAAGAATATTTTAAATTAATGAAGAAAAATTAATATATTTATAATTTAAAGAATTTAAAAATGAAGATTCCAAAGCTATATGCAGTTTGGATGCGTGGAAAGCAAACACCGTTAAATAAGGACGGTTGAGAGGGTTAGACACATATATGTTGAAGTGCAAACTTAAGTCTCATATTGAAAGATAAAAAATTAAAACAAGTATCCACAACTTATAAGTCCACGTATGATTCCACTAGTATGAAACTTTTTGGATGAAGTTCAAATATAAATCTGTGCGTGTTCTACCCAATACCAATCTTGAGCTCCATGGACTATAGCACCACTATCAAGTCCTTGCAACAAGGCCGCCTGCCTGAAGCGTTGAAGATAGAGAATGTTGGTTGCTTGTTGATTGATTCGGCATAACGAGTGATAGATATACCTTAAACGGAAAATTGTTCGTTCAGGATGTTTCCTATTGGTTGTCTTCTAGTTGTTCCAGGTATGTATCTTTAGAAGTTTTTTTTTTCTCTAACAACTTTAATAATATAATAATAAGACAAACCTTCAAACATCTGCTCCCCTTTCTGACCTAGGGAACCGCTACCGAGTAAACAATATCATAGTAGTATTGAATTATCTAGTTTTAATAAAATCTGCCAAATAGTGAGTGTGGGTTGGCTCACCTCATCAATCTATTTTGACAGTTCGAATCTTAAAACTCATTGTCTAAATAAGTTGAAAATTGATATTTTAACTTTTGTAAGATTAAAAATTGGATAAAGCATGTAAGAAATTTAAAATAAAAAAAAAATTATAAAACTATCTCAATATTGTGTATAGAGCTGCTAAAATAAATTGAATCCACTAGATTGGCTTGCTCTCATTATGACTACCCATACTTTAAAGGATTGTTGGATTAAGTAAAATTTGATCCACCCCCTCCCTAGATCTCCCAAGAAAACTACCAATTTGTGGGTTATAGTAAATTATGGATTAGCTCGCCTCATTAACTCATTCTAACAATTACATATAATATTATAATACATATAATTACTACAAAACCACAATAACATGAATAATGTTTATTGTATTGGATTGCAAATGATTATCTATTTATTTCATATAATTAACACACAAATAATTCTTCATAATCGTTAGAGTAAACAGATGCCAAAGGCATTCAAATGTACAAAACTTTTAATTCTTAATCACCCATGATTATCATTTCCCCATCCATATGAAGCTCTTACCGTGTCACTTGTAAAAAGGAACTTGTTCGTTAACTACACGTTACTTTGAAATTCTCATTATAGAGAATTTGTAGGAGTCGAAGGCCCAGTAGATCCACAATAATTATAATTGAATTGAGTTCCTCTTTTCACCCTAGTGTTTATGTTTAGGAATTTTATTTTGCGTTATTGTTGTATCCAAAAAGTGCAAATGGAGGGGGGGAAAATGGCGAAACAACATGATTTGGAGATGATTCAGTCCAAGAAAATGATAATCCGCCAAGAAAAGTATGAATGGATTGTGTAAGAGGAGGACTACAAGCTAATAATTTCAAAATGATACGATTGGAGTGAAATCGAAACAGAAGATAGAAGAAATGAAAGTTAAGGCAGCATAAATGACAATTAAAGTGGCGAAAATGACAGTTATTGTTGTTACTTGGGCGAATTTATGAGAATATGGGGGAACTTATGAAGGATAATAAATAAATGAAGTCTTAGATGACTTTGAGGAGGGAGGGAGATTTAATGATGAAAATTGATTAATCTATTATGATGAACATTAAGGAAGTAACTTACATTAAAACTTTGATTAAAAAAATGGATAGTGGTGGAAGTTACAAGAGTTAAGTGATAGAAGATATTACTTGGAAAAATAAATTAGCATTATTTTGGTACTGTGTATTGAAATACTAATTGCATGATGATAAAAATGAGAGGAAGTCATAAGGGTTGGCGGATTTGGAGTTATGGATTGTACTAAGTAGATCATTGAAGAATTTAAGGGTTATGAAAGTTATGAAGAAATAGAGGATGCCTTAATGATCTCCAATAATGATGAATGTTAAAACACTTATTGAAGTGTAATAAAAGTATAATGAGGTATATAAAAATCAAGATGGAAGAAGGAAACAAAAAAACAACCAGCACACCACAAACTTGTCTATATTTTTTTCTACCATTTTTCTTTCCTTATATTATCTTTTTACTTTTGTTCCTTATAATTTTCTAGTAATATATTTCATTTTCTTCCTTAATATAACACAATTTTATCTTGTTTTTCCCTCTTCATGTTGGATTTCTCCAACTTTTGTCTATTTCTTTTACCTTATTTTATCATATTTTTTTTTTTTGTTTATAATATCATCTTATGCGAGACTAGCCCGAAGGATTTTTGAATCATCCGGAGAACTCACATTTTTAACCCTTTCGACAAGCTTTAAAATTAAAGACCGGCCGTCAGAAATCAAAATTTCAGATACAACAGTTATATAAATAACCTTGTTCAAATTTTTTTTCTCACTGTTGTTCTTTTAGCGGTTGACACGTATCTACCTTTGTTCCAAAATAATTTAGATTTTCTACGTTGAAATCCGTTATTCCTCTTCACAATTAATTTTTTATTTCTTGATATTGTTGGCTAAAATTTATAATGCTATATGTTTATTTTCCAATAATACATCCAAAGTACTCATATATATATTAAGTGAAAATATTTGTTAATGTGATACCTTGATTTAGGATAGGGTTTAGATTGATCGATTAAAACTAGTCATATCAACAGTGTACATTTTTTTTTTTTCATGAATCCAATTAAAAATAAAACTCTAGAATTGAGTGTGTGTCCTGTAGAGCAATTTTAGGAACTAACGACCTCTTGAAAAGTTTACCAAGATGTGCACAAGTAAGAACAAAACATTTGAAGTACGTGTATAAGGACAAACCATACTAAGAAAATTTAATTCATGAAGAGCTAGAAAGTCGGAGTGAGCTAGATTTATACAGGTAGATAGAATGATTTTATTTTATTTTTTGAATGAGGGAAAGAATAATAGAAGAATATATAGTTTGTAAGAGCAAGAATACTCCTTGATTATTCTCAATGCTTTAGTCAAAATTTTAGAATCAAAACAAAGGATTGATCTATAAACGAAGGTTGTTATAGCAAACTTGGTTTTGGCCTTGTGAAGTCTAAATTTTGAATTCCAACAAGTGGGACTTTATAGTGCTTCTCAACCAACCATACATATATAGATATAGGTCCTATTTGTTACACTAATTTAAATTAGTGGGTGACAACACATTGAGTACCTATGTGTGTTTTGTACGTTAATTTTTATAATAACATTGATTGGAAAAATTAATTATTACACCTAACATCATTTTATATATTAGTAAAACCATTAAGTTTTAATTGTATGATTGTGCACAACATCGAAAGTATAGTCCGTACACAAGAATTTCACATCGATTTTCTAGCTTGAACAAAAAGTGTTAATACATATATTTAGAAAATATATATTTAATTTTTTTTTTATAATCATAGTATTTATATTGTTTGAGATATTTGTAAGATTTTTAATTTATTTAAATGACTTATATGTCACTATTAAATGTATTATTTTTTACTATTGAATAGAAATTTTCAATTTTATATTATAACAAAAATAAAATTACTTAGGCGTCAAATGGAGATTGAGTCGTACAAATTTGTTACAAATGAATGTTTACAAATGAATGTTTATCAAGAAAAGTTATCTCCACGTCAAGAAAAAATTAAATTTGGATATAAATTTTTTTTTTTTTGGAAAAAAAAAACTCAAATTAATAAGTAACAAAAATTATAGATAAAAAATATATATATAAATCCTAAATTTTACTAATATTGTCTCTCTCCTCCACATTCATGTCATGATTTCATTTTGGAAAATAAGGGAGTAGGGAAACATGAAATGAAGTATTTGAAATGTCCGACAAATAATTCACCAATTTGTGTAAAATTGTGAAGAGATTATTTTACTGATGAGAAATTTGGCTCTCATGAGTTTTTATATATATATATATATATATATTGTTAAAATTTCATAGAGTTCAAAATGTTGATACTTTGATGGAAAAGAAATTTTCAATGTTATGTTTTGACAAGTTTATTTAGTTTTCACATAAATTATTATTAAGTTTGAATACCTAGGAGTTGCTTGGTTATGATCCTAAATTAAAATTAATATAATTCAATTTATACAAATTTTACTAAAACTTTACTATTTATTCTTACAATATATAAAATTAAATTACTATTTAAACTAAAACTAAAAAAATCTCAATTTTTCTAAAGCATATGTTTAATATGTTTACGTAACATCCAAATAATAATATTGAAATGCCACGCATCAACACCAGAAGAACATCACACAAAAGCGTAATGTGCCCCGATGCTAAGACTAAAACATAATAAAAGTGAGTATAAAAAAATTTCTTTGCAAAAAGTCTTAAAATATATTTATCAACACTTACAAGTATTTTCAAAAGCATGTAATCGTAAAAAGTCTTTACGTGTATTAAAATTCTCAATGTATCTCAAAAGTAGGGAGTATGTGTAATTATAAGTTCAGACACTATCCAATACAAGTCATGCATGCTCTATAAAAGTCTCATTCCTATGATGCATCAAGTGGACAAATGTCCACAAATTAACTCTACATTGAAAAAAGTAGTAACATCAGCTAAAATTAAGAAATGAATTAAATATACGATGCATGAAATAAATCATCAACAATAAACGATAACCAAGAAACAACTATAACTAGCCAAAATCTGCTCATTCAATACATCAACTGACCTGCTAATTAACGGCTAAGTCTAGTCAAAACTATGGCTCAGATAATTTATCAATCGAATTTATAATCAACAATTGAGTCTAGCCAAATTTAAGGCTCACACAATTTATTAATAGATTTGTCAATCAACGGCTAATTCTAACAAAATCTATGGCTTACACAATTTATCAATCGACATGTCAATCATTGGCCAAGTTTAGCCAAATCTACGGCTTACACAATTCAACCGAATATATCTCATCGTGTAGACAATGTATTCATACATCAACTATCAACAATTTGTTCATCAATTGCATCAATAATTCAATAAACGATTTGTCATATATCCTATATATGTCACATCAACTTCCAATAGCAATTAGTATTGTCATACATAACAAGTTCATCACATATCACATACGAATACATAATCATAATACATATTCATTTCAAATGTGCATAAGTTAACACCTTACCTTACTTATAGAAACTTAACTAACTCAATTACCATTAACTCGTGAAACTTGGTTCGATCGTATTTCACCTAATCACCAAACATAATTAATTAACTTACTCAAATTTCGTACAAATCTTATAAAATTCATCATAAATTCATAGTTAGCCCGAACATTATGAAAGATGTGCCAAATCAAAGATCAAAATTTCAAAATTTCATTTCAAAGACCAAAAATTTGATTAATCATTTGAATCATATCTAGAATATCATCTTAACTCACACAATCCATTCAATTTGGGATAATATAACAGTTAATTTTATTGTAAAAATTACTAAAACTATATTTTTACACTCGAATTATTGGTTTCTAACTAAAGATAACACGTATCTGCATCTAAAATGAAACAAAAATGCGAAAACAATATCCAAAAATTACAAAAAACTCTTCGAACACATTACAATATTTTTCTGCCAAGAAAGCAAATGCATAACTTTAGAAAATCATTAAAATCTATTTTTCTTTCAAAGAACTTATATTATATGTCAAATTAAAGTTAAATCATGAAGAATCAAAATATTATTTAAAAACAAAAAGTCTATATTTAGATAACCGAAATAACTTAAGATAATGCGCACAAATTATGAAATCGAGTTTTAAGGGTAAAAAAAAAAAAAGGTATAATGATTTACTCAAAAGTCACTTCAAACTTGAGTGGGAGGGAAGGGGGAGACTAGAGCTTCTTAGGGATGTTTGGGGGGATAAAATGAAGGTAAAATATAAGTGAGAAGTAATTTTTATATTCAAATTTTGAATTAAACATGTTATGACTTTTTAAAAAATGAATTTGGTGAACCAACTAACCATTGACTACTATCTTGGCTATAATTGAAGCAACATGTCATTTTTGTTTGAAGAGATAACTTAAGAACCTATCAAATGACATAAATTTATGCATATCGGATTCGAATTTAAAAATCAGCATTCATTTGAAGTTGATGTATTGACGACAATTATTCAATTAAAAAAACACCTAATGAGTCAATTCAACTATAGACCGGGTATTACAATTTACTATTTAGACACATACAATAATTATAGCCACGAAAAATTGTGCACATTTCTCGTTTTAGACATTGTGGTTTCTTAATTTTGTGTGCATACATCAGCCAAATCCTACGACACTTTTTATTAACTTTTGTTATGTTGTACGTATATTTTTTCTTTTAATTGAAATACACACGAAGATCTAATTAAAAATTTTAAAAAATACAATATTCGTTTGATTAAAATTACTTAATGCTTAAATGTCGAAATTTAGAATACTCAATATGTTATAGCATACCCAAAACAAAAATGACAAATCCTTTCCCCCCCCCCCTCCCAAAAAAAATAATAATAATTAAAGGGGGATCAAACTTCTAGGATGAAAAAAGAGAAAGGGGGAGAATTCATTAGATATAAAAAATAATTAGAAATGTACATTCTTCAACCACAAGATTTACTACTCTCTCTGTCATCAAAACTTAGTCACATTAAACCGGACATGAATTTTTTTTTAAAAAAAAAGTAAAAATAAATTTTTTTTTCCTTTTATAGTTCACAAAATTCTTTTGTACTTTGATTGAAGATCCTTTTATAGTTCAATACATAACCATTCTACAAAATATATGTTATAGTTAAACAATTTTTTTACTTCGTTTAACACGTTTATATTATATATAATACAACTTATTGTTGTTCAATACGATATAGTTTAGCATATTTACTTTATTTTAGTCCTTAATTACCAACTTTGTTGTAACCTTAACATATATAATTTAGTTGTTAATTGTTTAACATAATCACTACAAAAAAAAAATATTTAATTAGCTACAATATTTTTAACTATGAAATATTTTTGTAGTTAAAATGTGTCATTTAGCAACAAAATTAATTTCATCGCTAAAAATAAATTATGTACTACGAAAGTAATTTCGTTGCTATTTTTTTTTTGTGAGAAAATCACATTTTCATAGAAAAACGGTTTTAGCTACAAAATTATTTTCCATAACTAAGACCATTTTGCTACAAAAATCATATATATTTTATTGCTAAAATTTTTTTGTTCTAAATTTTAATTTTATAGCAAAAGAGCTTTAGCTTCGTAGCTATATATTTTTTCTTAACTTTCATTGCAAAAAACTTTTTTTTGCTACCAAAGTCATATTTTGTCGCCAAAGACCTTTACTAACGCGGTATAGGCTTCGAAATGAGTTTCGTCGCAAAAATATTTTTACTATAATTCATATCTTTTGCTACGAAATTTTATTGTTGCTAAATTTTAACTTTTTGTAGTGTTAATTGATGATTAATGACTAACATTCGACTAATTTGATAGTTTAATGACCAAAATTATTATTTGAAAATATATAACCAAAATTGACACACCTAAAAATAAAAGAAACAATATACTCCCTCCGTCCCAATACAATAGTTATGTTTATCATTTTGTTCGTCCCAAAACAATAGTCTCATTTTCATAAATAATCATATCACTATAAAACTACCCTTACTTTTTCATTATTATTACATAATTGCTACTATTTTTTACGCTAATACACTCACAAGGGCAAAAAAGTCTTTTACCCGTACATTTTATCCACTACCAATATAATATCAATATTCCTTAAATTTCGTGTCAAACACAACCCAAATTATAGTTTTGGGACGGAAGGAATATATCATATACTTTAACCCTTTTAAGTCCTACTTCGATAAGTATTTATTTTTTGTTATTGGAAATTGATATTTGTACTTTGTTGTGCCAAAACATAAAAGATAATTTCATTGTATAGTTACTTCATGTGATTCTATCAAATCTTACACTATCTTATAAATGACATTAGATAATTAATAATGAGTATGATAGAATTAAACTACTATAAATATTTTGTTAATCTAGAGTAATTTCATCCATTCAACATATCAATGTTACAAATGTTTTAACAAAATTTCGGGTGTATGCTTTGTAAAATAATTTGAAGAAATATTTTTTTTATGTAAGGTATATGAATTTGTGTAGATAATAAAAATAATAAGTGTGTGTAATATATTAATTTTTTTTGAGAAATATATTGTATTTTTTTTACAAAAAGAACACATCCATTTTCTTATAAGAAATTATGTAGATAATATAAAAAAAAAAAAACAGAGTTTTAAATATAACTAAAAATATTTATTGATTATGGAAAGATTTTGAATTGATCCTACATCCTACGATATGTATGATGCCATAAGTTATAAAGTTAATTAAATTAATTTATTTTTATTAAAATATTATAAACGAATATAATTTACTAGAAATAAAAACATGTCAAATAAAATTAAGAAGACTAAAACAAAAAATGTGTAAATTGATTTATGTCGGAAGGAGTACTACTTTTTCAGACATGACCATTTTTCTTGAACAAATATCATTAATCACACACACATATATTTTGGGTGCATATGGTTTGTGTTTGTATTTGATATTATTTTTAAATGACGGTTTCATGATATTTTACAAAATAAAATTATATATTTTAATAAAGAATCGTAGAGATTGCATAATAAGAAATTTAAAAATTAATAAAGGTAAATAAATAAATAAAATTAAATAGAACAAAGCCTTGGATTAATATTTTCTAAATTCATAGGTCAACCACATATATATATATATATAAATATATATTGTGTTTGGATCAGATGCTGAAAACTTTAATTTCAACATTCTTGTTGAATGCTTAAAAAATATTAATTCTAATAACTTAATTAAATGACATAATTAATATAATTTTATATAATCTATTTTTAAGTATCAGCATAGGTGAGCACCGGATCCATGTTGATATCTATGTTAAAGACACGCATCGTCGAGTGGCCTAAGTACTTTATGACCATTATATTGTTCTATTCGCACGATGAACCCTAATATTGTGGTAGGTGTTGATCGATCGAAGTTGTGACATCTACCCCTTCCCCTTTTCCATTCATTATTGCATCATAGATCATTTTTTTTTTGTAGTTAATTCTTCATTCTTTTTGTATTCATGTAGGGTTTGCTTTCTTTTTAAAAAAAAAAGTTGGTTAGTACCATAGTTATTTTGATTAAAAGAAAATACTGAAAATTACATAGTAAATAAATTGGAGTTAATATGAGATATCCCCTCGTTGTAGAAGGTGATGTTACAAGTTTGTATATTAATATTATTCTCATAATTGTTTAAATGAATAAATTTCTAGATGCTATCACACATAGACATAAAGGAAATTGGCAATTTGCTCTATCTATATATGTTTTTACTTTATTTTCGTATTATTTATACATTTATAAAAATAAACTCAAATAGAATAAAAACATCTTTTAATAAACATTACATTTAGGGTGTGTTTGGTTGAGGGTTTGGATTTTGAGTTGGAATTTGAATAGTAAAAATTTTGAATTTGAATAGTTGTATAATGTGATATAAATAGGCGTTGATGTGATGTTTTGAATGTAAAATTGATTTTTAGTATAATATAAAAAATGAAAAATAGGTGTTTGATTTAATGTTTTTGGGGAGAAAAAATAGGATGAATAGTGAAAATCCAAACAAATCCCTCAAACAAACACATCCTTAATATATCTATTCTTGTTATCTAAAATAGTAGATTACACCAGAAATGTATTATTTTATCTCATAAAATATTATAATAAAATACTATTTAAATTTAATTTCGAAACAAAATCTCAAAATCAAATGAAAACCAAATATACTAACAATTTCTCATTCAAATTATCATATCAAATATTGTTTCAAATGAAATTTTCAATTGTTTCCAAACTTCAAACCCAATCCGAACCCCCAAACAAACGGACCCGAATTCTAGTCTAGTCGAGGCCTTATACATAATCTTCGAATTCGAATCCCACCAATGACAAACAGTTCTTTCCTTTAAGGATCGATCCCAAAGTAATTAACACCCAACACATATACCATATATATATTATTAACTAAGATTGAAAAGGATTAATGGAGCAACATTATACCTGTCTCTATCCATCGATCCTTTCTGTAACTTATAAGGATGTGACAAGAAACAAGATCACAAATTAAATTCCCAGTGGAGGTTTAACTGGATTGCAATAATATTAATTGCCTCATTCTTTCTGGAAGACAAAAATGGCACTCACTGTTCAGTTGGTGACCAGCAAACCCTACCAGCTATACATACAGATGTATATATATATATTTATATTTATATGTATTCTTTTCTGTGTGTGTGTTTATGGTGACATCAGGATGAAGAAGCAGTGGATGGATTGGCCACTCTGCACTATAGATATTCCTACACTTGTTCCTTTTCTAGCTAGAGTGAATGAAGCACAATTTAAAGTGGCCCATAAATTTATTAATTTTATTTACTTTTGGAAATGAAGATGAAGTTGACAATCTTATTGCGTTTCGATATGTTTCGAAAGTGTTTTGAAAGTTTTTTACTTGTACGGGAATAGTAAAATATTGAATATAAAGTAAGGTTCTGTTTAAATAGAAGTTTTGAAATTTAAGTTTCGAAGAGTTTTGATAATAGCTTTGAAAGTTGAATAAAAAATAGGTTTATAATATGATATTTTGTATAGAACATAAGTTTTTGATATAATCTTTCTAATTATAAATATATTTATTTTATATAATATTTTCTTTAAAAAAAATATATTAGAGATAAATAACGACAGAATTTTCAAAATATTACTCCCTTCGTTCCTTTTGAATGGGCTCATTTGGGGTTTTGCAGTAAATTAATAAATAATAGTATTTTATTGGTTAATGGAAGTGTACAAGAGGTTTTGATATTTTTGTTCTTTGATATTTTGTATAAAGTAACTGTACGTGTAATGGTACGTTTGTAATTTAAGTAAAAGTTGAGAATATTTTCATATTAATGTATGATTATTTTTTTTAAAAAATTGATACTTTCAAATAGAACAAACACAAATAGTAAAAAGAATACTTTGAATCGGAACGGACGGAGTATATATAAACAAAACCTAAATATTTGACACGACTATAAATAGATATTGAATGCAATATTTTTAATGAAAAATGAGCTTTTTATTATAAAATTTTAAATAAATAAAACATGTATTTAATTAATATTGTATCTTTTGAAAAATTGAATTGTTAATAAATAATGCGAAAATAAAGTTGAAAACAAATCGTCAATCAATTCATCAACCACCATTAACACAATGGAGGGAGGTTCTTGTATCTTCTTCTTGCCTTTCCACATGTTTGTTTTCTACGCCTCTGCGTGTGTGTTCTTGTGCCATCTATGGAGTTGTCCGGAAAATTTTGTTCCGTCAACATCGCTTCCAATTATTACCAACTATTAGGAGAATATATATGATGTGATACAATTATTGAAGTAGCAAATTTAATATTCGTCGCGATTTTGTGACTAAAATGGCAATGAAACACAAATCAAGATCGCCCGAACATATTGGTAGTGTAGTCATTAATTTATTTATAGCTCTCCCTTTTTTTTGTATGAATATGAATTTTGTGTGTGTGTGTGTATATATTATCGAGGCAAGAATTACGCAATAAAGTTTAAATATGATAATTCTATAATTCGCAATAAGGATTATTATAAGGAAAGTTTACTTATTGATAAATGCTTTCATTATTTCTTTTGGTTCTGGCTAATTTTTTGTTGTCACCGATGTTTTAACAGCATTATTAAGAAGAAAATTAAGAAGCGCGTATAACTCATACTCCGGGTGTAATTTGTTGATTCTATGACTAAAGCTATGATGGATTGCAAGAATTATCCAAATAATAATAATAGAAATAATTTTGTAAGATATAATATAGTGGTGTGAGGCTGAACTTATAATCATAAGATCATATATATTGAAAAAGAAAATATGTACATTAGACGTAATACTACAACCAAAATGCTATGTAGCAGCATAAAAAAAATCGATTAAAACCATAGATGACACATTGGGTCGAAAAGGCCAAAACTATATTTAGGATTACTATGGAATTATGAATCACACAATCTCTTGAAATATTGTCAATCGAAAAATGGCATAAGAATATATTGTCCGACAAAAATGCATCACTATTTTTCAATTAATATGTTCCATTGAAGTCTTCTCTCGCATATATCTTTCATCTTGTCTATTTGTTGTTCTATACATTTTTTTTTTTTTTTATGACATGAAAATCGACAGTTCAATTGTTAATTTGCGAGTGTTTTATACAAAAGATAATTTGTGTGAAGATGGATAGCATTCATACATATGATGAGTGTTTGGTTTGTTTTTTAAACTAAAATTTTTACTATTCAATCGACAGTATTTTTATATATGTATTCATCAATAACGTAGAGTTCACTCACTCTTAAGCAAATATGGTTAATGTTTACTATAATTTTTTAAGTATTTTATAGTGAAATATGAAAATTTATAAAAATATTATAAAGAATAATATTTTGTATATTTTAATTAACTTTATTGTTATCCGTATATGTATATTATATATATTTTTTGTAAATTCTTTTATTATTTTGTGTAGAGTATCAATACTAAACAAATACACTATAGTGTGTGTTTGGTTTGGATTCTAAAACCAAATAATATTTACTCGGTACTTAATATAATATATTTTTTTACAAAATATTATATTAAAATATTACTCTCTCTGGCTCATAATTAGATATTCATTTGTTTTTTCCTCCTAGTTTTAAAAATATTAGTATTATATTGGAACGTAGTAGGAATAAAATATAAATAACTCAAATAACCTTATTAGTATGTGTGATATAAAGGTAATGACATTTGTGTAATATATTGTAAGTTGTAAATGTATTTGTAATGTTAAATAGACAGTAAGGAAATGACTACTTTGTCATGGGACGGACTAAAATGAAAAAATAGATACTTTATTGTGAGACGGACTAAAGTGAAAAAATTGATATTTTGTTATGGAAAAGAGGGAGTATTTAAATTCAAATTCAAATCTCAATTTCGAATCAAAATAAACACCTTAGTGATTACAAATAAATTAAATTTTATTTACCTATTTTAAAATGGTGATTAAAATACTGCATCATGTTGTAATATATCGGCATATATTTCACTATTTCAAATGTAAGTTGTAAGTTGGATTGAAAAATTTTTATTTAAATAATATTTTATTTATGAGGCAATATAAAATTTTAAAATATATTTAAGTATTTTAAAAATTATATTTATGTAAAATATACTTTTTTCATCCCAAATAATAGACTTGTTTTACCATCTTTATTCATCACAAAACATATAATTTTTACCATAAATAATCATCTTTATAAACTTATCCCCACTTTTTTAATTCTAATTATACAAATATCACTACTTATATCTAAATTAAAACACATACGGGTAAAAAAATCTTTTTAAGTTTTAAGAAGCACTTTATGCCAAAAGTAATAAGCCTATTTTTTGGGACAGAAATAATGTACAAGATGAATATCATTTTATATGAAATCAAATAATATAAATCTATTCTTAATATAAAGCTAATTAAATTAATATGTTAGAAACCTAATTAAATTAATTTATAATAGTTCATTAATTTTTGTGAATATATTTTACTATAAATAGAATTTTTTTTTAAAAAAAAAAAGGTCTTATGGGAAAAAGGAGTATATATTATTTTATCCAAAATAAAAAAATATTATACACTACAAATAAATAAAATATATCCACATAATTAACATATATTTAAAAAAAAAAAAAATCAAAATTTTGAAGAGATTGTAAGCAAGTCCTACAAAAGAAAATATTGAGAAATATATTAAATAATTCATTTTCGAAAATAGGAGAAATTTGAAAGTATAGCATTCATATTCATATAAAACGAAATAAAGCTTTATTTTCCAATCCCAAACCACTTTTTCTACTGTTCATTTTCACAGTGCCTAATGAAAAATATAATATTCTTTCCCACAAAATCACATCAAAACATTATTTAAATTAAATTAAGAAAAAAAAAATCAAAAACAAACAAACATATGCTCACCCTTCAAACTTAATTCAAGTATCAAATTTCTATTAATTCAAAATTTGTGCACTGGAGTATACACCATCACTAATCATTCTAACAGGGTTAAAAATAGTTTTAAAATAGTGAATCGAGTGAATTGCCAAGAAACATTACAGTTAGTTTTTTTTTCCTTAAACGAATTCTAAAAATATTATTCAAGAAATACAAAATATATATATATATATATGCATAATAACAAAATTCAGCAAAAAAACACACTAAGACACAATCCCTTGTGATACTTTCACGATTCTCCATACCCCACAGCAAAAACACATTAAATACTATAAACACTAAACAAATATAAATTAAGCAAAATCTTGTAAAATAAAAATGTATAGAAGTGGGATGTAAAGCTGACATGCATTCTGATTTATTGACTTTGAACATGCACTTACTGTACAAGCATAGAAGCCATGAAAGAGTCCAGAAGCTTTTTAGATGAGGTCACTATAATCTCAGATAACTGCCCATTCTGTACAGAGCTGAGCTGAATCAGAGTAAATGTGGAACCAAATATTCCCAAGATTAAACTGATTCATCTGTAAAAATCTCAAAAAGTCCGGCTATAATAATGCATGGAAATGAAAATAAAATAAAATAAAATTCAGCCCATAACCTGGATGCAGTTCAAAATTAGTTTTCAGTCCTCCAAATGAAATCCAAAAGCCTCAAACACAGAAATGTTGTTGTAAATTAGCATGTTATGTTCATTCTCTTAATTAGGTGTTTTAACAGTCAAAGTTGTTTCAAATAAACTTTTTTGTATGCAGAAGGTTCGTACCCGAGACATCTAGCTCAAGCAAGTCATCCCTCTACAAAGTTAACTTATCTTTGTTTCATAATTAACATAGTTCGAAATATAAGAACTGCAGATAGCGAGTTAACTAATAAGAGTACGGAAAAGTTTGGAGTTCGACTCTGTCCATAGGGAGCACACTTCCAAGCAAAGTCATATTGCACAAATGCAACCTAATTGAAATCCAAACTAATTAGGATTGTTATATCACCGAATAATAGATGAGATAAAGTGATAAATATATAAAAGATACAAATGTAACAGTCGATTAAATAGGTGAGCATTTCCAGGCAACAAGTAAGTTTAACAATAAAGGGATCTTGGATGAGTCAATATTACCTTTGGGTGCACATATTACAGGTGTGCAATGACCTAATCAAGCCAATAAAGTTACCAAAACAAAGCTAACCAAGTTCTCGCAATAATAATTACCATAAGAAGCTTCTGACGTTTATCATGACTTTATGCACCTTCTGCCAAGGTTCCCTTTGATGTGCTGATATAGAGCACTGCATTTAGGAAAATAAAATGAAGAAACACACCTCAGTTCAGATATAATCGTGTTTTCTGGCATCAGATTGAAAGCTTGTGTTAACAATGGTTACCATTATTTCCACGAATAAAGGCATCCCCATATTTGTTCTTCAACTGGCCATTCACGTACTCTTCTGTTTGTTCCATTGCAATGTTCATATAACCATCCAGACATGCAAGAATACCTACAGAATAAATTAAGGTAGTATTAGGGTGGGTTGCATCAAATTGGATGGAGAGATTCGGAGTTCAATCACTTTTTTATTTAATTAGATTATTTTCATCATTAGTGGTTAACTAGAATGTTGAAACCACTATGGCTATCTGTCAATTCCAGGGCAAGATGATTAATAGTACAAATTGTTATTGATATTGCCCAGTCAAGCTGAAATTAAAACATGTGTAAACAGTATAGATGAACAAGAATATGGATCAAAACGATGCAAATATTTTAACAAAAGAGCATTAGCATCTGTTCATCAAGATCACAGGTCCATATATTATGTGGCAATTTAAACATCACAGATATTAGATTTCACATGAATCATGATCATTGCACAAGGCTAGTTTCAAGTTTATCCTTTGTTACTAAATCAACGTGTATGAGAAACCAAATCACACATAAACTACATGGATTCTTCAGCACTGTCATCTGCCCAACAAATCATTGTTTAGATAGAGACTTTTGGAGTTTTGAAAAAAATTGGGAATAGTACAAAATTAGTGTTTGATGCGATGCTCTGTGAGAGAATATATATTGATCGGATTTTTTGAAAGAAATTACTGTTAGTATAAACATGCAGAGTATTTTCCAGTGCTCAATAAAGATATAGCATTTCATTGAATAGAACTACATTAAAGGGTTCAATAACATTAGCCTATTCCTCAAGAATTTCATACTGCCACTCCTTTAACCTGAGAATTATCGGCATCAAATAAACACAATATCAAAAACCTGCCATCCCCCCACACCATTATGAAAAATCACTTAAACCAAAGCAATCACCACACTACAATTGCCTATACATGCATTAAGCCAGTGTGATAAGTAACCACCATCCATGCATATGCCGATAGAGAAGCCAATCTAGCACTAGTGAAACACATACGATGAAAAAGAAAGCTATGAAAATGACAATGGCTAATTAAAATTAACTAAATAAACTAACATTATTCACTTCCCAGACTTTGAGAGTTCATCACAATGTTTACAGAAACGAAACTCAAAATGGTACCAAACCCTTCATTGTAAGAAAAAAAAATAATCAAACCATTTTTGGATACAATACTTGACATATATTAAATAACCATAAGTGAATATGTAAAGATCCAACATTTAAAATCAGAATATATATATATATATATATGCATGTATATGCCAACACAGGGTCCAAAAAACTCTTAGTCCCCATTTGGTTGGATGAGTTTAGATCTTAGAATTAATCTTAAATTAATGGATTTGAATTACATTGTATTTGAAATATACTCCATAACTAAAATTCATCATTTGGTTGCAGGGAGTAATTGAAATGACACAATATAAATATTAAAGAAGATGAATTTGAATCCACCCCATTATCAAACAGAACGAATGAATTTAGTGGAGTCATTTGAAAACCCTCTGCCCCAAATCACTCCAATCAAATGAGGCCTAACAGTGTGTTTTGTTTGTGTTTCTGTTTTGTGTTTGCATAGTGGTTCGACATGATGTTTTGTGAAATGAAAGTGTATTTTTCTTGGGAAACATCGGATTATACAGCAACAAAGTGGGGAAAAAAAAAAGAAGAAGAACTTAAACCTTTAGTTCAGTACAATTTTCCACTATTACAAAGCATCTACGCCCCGCCCCCCGCCCCCCCCAAAAAAATAGCCATCCCAAATCACACACTCAGCCATCAGAAGAATATCGTCCAAACGAACAGATAATCTTTTCGTACAAAACTTATCCATAATTGAAGAAAAATTACAGCAAAAGTGGAACAAATTGCAGCAAACCCTCGGAAGCAAAACAGCAGGCTTTTAGAATTGCCTTTCAATATTCACCAAAACCAAAAAGCATCATATATTCAAAAACAAAAGAAAGGCACAACAGAACAGAACCAACGGAGTGGAAAAAACCTGAAATTGATATAACAATACCTCTATAATCAACCCCAGAATTCAGTTTAACTACAACGGGACGACCGCGTATGGACTTGAGAAAATCGGCAGGGGTTTTCGCCGTTGATACCTTCTCCGCCATTATTCCAATCGATAGATCAACTGATACCAAATCTGAAACACACAGGCACACGATTAGCCGAATCAAAACAACGTAGATCATTTCCTTTAGCAGCAAAATTCAACATACAGTAGCAGCGCACGCAAAGAACTCACCTTGGAGCTTGATAATAGGAAATCAATTGCAGTCCAGCAAAAGTGTAGCAGCAGCGAGAAGATTATTTGGGAATAAAAGCTTTGATTTACGAACTTTTCACCGGCGGTCGAAGTCAGAAAAATTTTCTACCAGTGGCAGGCTGAAGATGAAGAAGAATTTCATGACATTGGTCATCTAGGGAGGGCACTTTGGGAGGGTTCGATGACCCGACCCGGATTCGATTTTAATGGAGCGGGTTAATATACTGTAAAATGAGTAGCGGGTCGGGTTTTTATTTATTTATTTTTATAACCCTCGTACTTTTATTTATTACTCCCTCACTAACTATTCACGTTAAAATCAAAATTAGACATTGTCTAAGGTATTATGAAAAAAAAAAAAAAATGAAATTTTTTCAATCAAGAATGTAAATGTGATACTTATTATCTATTAAAATACAAATATTAAAATTATAGATAAATTTTGGCCAAATTGTTTATAAGTTAAGTTATTGTAATTTGAAAAATACGATGAAATTTTTTTTGTATTATTTAAAATATTCCATATATTTCTTTAAAAAGGGATTTTGTATAATGTTTAAAAAAAATATGATAAAATCTCAAGTTCATGAATCATGAAAAAATAATTATACTCCGTCCCATAACAAAATATCTACTTTTTTATTTTAGTCTGTCTCGTAACAAAGTATCTATTTCATTTTTTATAGTAATTGTACTATCTACCTAACATTACAAATACTCTTACAAATTACAATATATTACACAAATGTTATTACCTTTATATCACACATACTAATAAGGTTATTTTAGTCATTTCTATTTTATTCCTACTATATTCCAATATAATATTAATATTTTTAAAACTACGTACAAAAAATAAATGGATACTTCTTTATGAGACAGATGGAGTATAATTTTTCCCAACTAGAGTTACGTTAAATTCTCCATTCATCTCAATTCAAATGGGTTATTTGAATTTTGTAGTAAATTAAAAAATAATAAAATCGTAAATCATTTGGTCAAATCAGTATATATATTTTCACATAGTACAACATAGGCTATGTGATAAGATATCATATATCGTGTTACAAATATAACATATAATATTACGGTCAAATCAGCACCATCAGCATGTGATCTATGTTCGAAATAATAATATTTATTAATTAGTTAAAGTGTATAAGATTTTTTTAATATTTTTTTCTTTTGTATTTTATATATAAATTAATTATATGTTTAATAATATATTTGTAATTTATATAAATATTAAATGATATTATGGTATTAATGTATAATTATTTTACTATATTAAAAAGTTAATGTTTTTGAATAAAACATGACAAATATGTAAAAAGAAAAAGCTATGTTCAATTGTTACAAAAGGAGTAATTTTCTTACGCATAAAATTATCGAACAACTATACTATATTAAATTTTCATTCACTACTAAGCTAATTAATTTATGATTTTTATTTGTTTAATTATATATATATATAAAAAAAAAAAATAAAAAAAAATAAAATAAAAAAAAAAAAGGAAGAAGAAGAACATATCCATTTTCAAACAAGCCGTCAATAATATGAGTAAATGTCAACTAAAATATTACATTTATATTTGTAGCACAAAAAAATTACCATTTTGTTGTACACAGTATATACGTATTAAATTAATAATTTAATCCTAAATAATTGAATTATTTTTCAACACTTCCCCTTATTCAAATTTGCGTACTTTCAGCAATGATCTAAAATAAACATGTTTATTTATTGGAAGCGTCTTGGTTAGTATGTCGGTCACCTGCTCCCCAGTGCTGTAATACTTTAATGCAATATCTTCCTTGGCTACGAGCTCACGAATAAAATGGAAACGTATGTCGATATGTTTGGTCCTTCCATGAAATGCAGAATTTCTTGTTAATGCAATAGTAGTTTTATTATCACAAAAAATTTATGTCGCTCCAGATTACCTCCTAAACCAAACACATTGACAAGCTGAATATGTAAGCTAATTATTGTATTGTTTGTAGTCGGATGTCACATCGCCTTTTCTTTCTTTCTTTGCGGTCTTCGTTAGTTTTATTACTTCATATACATGCGTAAATGTTAGATATATATAGTATTCTTAGATATATATATATATATACACACACACACGTATATTTGAATTCATTGTAACCCTCGGTACAATGTAAAGCAATAATTTTTAGAGATTTTGAATTTTATTTTTTAAAAGGAAATGATTCGTTAAAACATTTAATTGATTATTGTATTTAATTTATAAGATTTTTAAATTTATGTAACTCGTTTCAAAATTTAGAAATTCTAATTTCTTTTTACAATCGATATCCTTCCTAAAACTCTTCCCTTTCTTCTTCCTTCGTCCTTCTGATTTCGCCGCCGTTCCACCGCCTTCGACCCCTTCCTCGCAATTTTGAAACTCCACCGATGGTTCATCGTAATTACCGTTCGAGTCACCGGTAAAATTTACTTATTTTTTATTCTCTTTATATTTTCTCTTTTTAATTTTGATTTACTTCCACATCTATGCATAAAACCCCCGCCACTCCACGGCCATGAATCCCTACCTTGCTCCGTCGCTCCACCCCTCGCAGTTTTAAAGCTCCATTGTTGTTGCCCATTCTAATTATTGATAAGATTTATTTTTATTATTTTCTCTTTTTTTTTTTTAAACTTCATCTATTTCAACACATATAAGAAAAATGTGTGTATACAAATTTCTTTAATTCCTCTTCTCATTTTCTTATTTTTTTCTCCTTCCTTTCACCATTTTCTCCGGTGGTCGCCGTTGTCGTCGATTTTAGCCCACCAAAATGTCGTTCTCTGTTTCCGTCGTCCTTTTTGATCAAAGACAACTAAAGGTTAAAAAATCTCAATTTGATCTCACTGTGGTGTCCAACCCGATTGTGTAAATGAACGGCCTCTACCACTGTGCAATTGTGAAAGTGCTGTAGAAAATGTCTAAGTTCGTATTTTTTTCAACATATAAAATTATAATGATAATATAATGAAAATAAATTGAGTATCAATTTCTGTAAATCAATGTTTGCAAGCGGTTAGGAAAAAAAAATTAATATTTTTTATATGATTAAATTTGTTCAAGTTATATGATTTGTTCCTAATAATTATAATATATATTTTGCTATAAATATTTTAATATAAATACAAAAGAGTAACTAAATTAAATTTTGTATTAATTAAACAATAAATATAAATATAAATAACAACAAATTGTTAAAGATATAAATTCTTTTGTAATCATTACTTATGTAAAAAGTTGAAAATTTTATTTTGATTTCTAAAATACAAATCTTACATTGAAAATGCTAAAGTTTTTTTTAGTAATAATTATTTCTTAAAAGATTATAATAATTATTTTTTATAATTTTTTAAATAAAAAAAGTTGGGGAGCTTTTTTTTTCTCTCAATATTATTTAAACATATTTAATTTTAAATTTTACATTTATTCTTCCGTATGTACTTTTCCTCATTTTTCTTTTCTGTCTTTTGCATTCTCTTTCTCTTACTAAAAATCACCCCAGTTTGATATCTAAGATTTTGATAATATTTTTTCTATTTTCATAATTTATAATTGTTTATTACTGACAATTTTCACCGTAGGAATTTGTCATGCAATGCATAGTTCATAAGATTAATATTGACAAATTGAGTTCATGTATTACACGAGACATTATTTATAATATTCATAATGCATAAGTGATAATAGCGAATAAAATATACATATTAGTACCTCATCGTTATCAACTAATCTTGCGGCATAATGTGACCATTGAAGATTGACGAAGATTTTTTGTACGAATTCCACAATATTGTCCACTATAACATATATATATATATATAACAATTCACTAATCTTAAATTCATAATTTATTTTATTAAATTGTTGTGCAGATGTATTCAAATTGATTATTTACATGGATGATTGGTACTTATCGAAGAATGGTTTATCTCATGCGTTAAATTATTCTTCTTGATATAATGTACATTGTTAATTTTTTTTTTATTTATTTTTAGTACTAAATTATATTTACTTTACTTTTCTTTATAATAAATATAAGTATAACAGTCGTTCATATGATTCTACGCATCAAATATGCCATGGATGACGGTGAAATACTAAAGAATATTTTTTAAAAAAATATTACTCTATGGGCATATGGTGTTATGATAAAAAATTACGAAGGTATATAGTTAACTCTTTATTATATTTTTATTTAAATTACATTAATTATATTGTAATTTTTTATTTACATATTTATTGTTTCTAAAATTTTATAAGTTGATATATTTTTCACACATCATCAACTCTAAAATGTATATTTTTTCTAATATTCTAATTATAATTGATTTTAAGTATTTTATTTAGGTTTAAGGGTGATTATTGTGCGAGAAGTTTGTGTCATTTTTTAGGTCAAGATACTTATTGAAAATATCAAATACCAAACGAATTTGGATACATGACTTCAGACATGAGGAAGGGGTTGAATATATAATTTTAAATATATGTTCGACTATATGTATAATATTATTTAAAATAATTACCATTTATTTATACATAAACTTTTTTCAAATGATTGTGCGTGTCCAAGATATTGATGTTAATAGCATGTGAAAATTTTACATTAATTATGTATATCAAGTTTACATAAAAACGTATGATAATAATGAGACCATGAAATTCAAGTTATTCGACAGACATCTTAAATATATATTTTATATGAAAGATCCATGTATAAGTATATGACAACCCACGTATATTTTACATACTAGTTTTATTATAAAATATATTTTATATGATTTACTTATATTTTAAGATAAATGGATAAATAATACTAAAAAATTATTTAGGTGCATTTATTGACCGCGTGTTCACATTCAGGTTACGAGAATAAATTGATGTGAAGAATATGCACACATTATAAAAAGAGTTATTATGGAGATCTTTTTATAATATGTGCATATTATTCACACAAATCTACTCTTATAACCTAAAACATCGAAGATAAAACATATGGTCTTGCAAATGTTAGAGGCACAAGAACAATGAATATGAACGCGGCGGTCAATAAATGCATTTAAATAATATTTTAGCATTGTCTATCTATTTAACTGAATTATAAGTCAAACATATAAAATATATTTTATAATATAAAATTATATAAAACTAATACATAAATTATACCTGGATCGTCGTATACTTGACAGATGAATCTTCCATAAAATATATATTTCAAATGTCTGTCGAATAACTTGAATTTTATGGTCTCCCTACTATCATACGTCTTTATGTAAACTTGATATATATATAATTAATTTAAAATTTTCACATGTTATCAATATCAATTTTTAGGAAAAATTTTACCTATAAAAATTATGGTAATTATTTTAAATAATATTGAACATATAATCGAACATATATTTAAAATTATATATCTAACTTCATACTCACGTCTAAATAAATTTGATATTTTCAATAAATTTGATGTTGAAAATATCTTCACCTGAAGAATGGCACCAACTTCTCTGTGCAACAATCGCCTCTAAACTTAAATAAAATAGTTATCAATGATAATTAGAATATTAGGAAAAAAAATTGATATAAATATTAAATTTAATTACTCATCAATTATGAAAAGATTCGTTAAAGCTCGTTGGTGGGTTTATATACATTTTAGTATAATGATGTATGTAAAAAAAATACAATGTAAAGATAACACTGTAACTTAAATAAAAACATAAAAAAGAATTAACTATATATCTTCAAAATTCTTTATCATAACACCTTAATATTTTTCGAAATATATTTTTTAGCATTTCACAGTTATTCATAGAAACGACTGTTATACTTATATATATAAATAAATAAATAAATAAATATAATTTACTTTGATACTAAAATATACTTAAAAAAAATAGAAATTAACAATGCACCACTTTGTATCTGCCCACTTTGTATCCACCTAAACAACCAAACCGAATACATATGCACAACAATATAATAAAATAAATTATGAATTTAAGATTAGCGAACTTATTATATATATATATTTCGGTTTAGAAGGACATTAAAATTCAGCCATAAAATTTTCGTCAATCTTTTATGGTCACATTATGCCGCAATATTAGTTGGTAATTTGTATATTTTATTTCTGCGATATGAATATTATAAATAGTCCTTTTTACATGACATAACAGAATCGGACACTATTAATCACATGAACTAAGGTTTTTTTAGTACGAGGAAGGGATGCAGAAGAAGACAAAAAAGAGGAAAAAGTATATAAAAAAAGAATAAATGTAAGAATTTAAAATGAGATAAGATGTTTAAATAATATTTAAGGATAAAAAAAAGCTCTACAACTCTTCTATTTAAAAAATTCTAAAAAAATTAATTATTTTAACTTTTTTAAAAAATAATTATTACTAAAAAAAAAATTTATGCATAATAAAGTTTTCAACTTTTTACACAAGTCATATGATTACAAAAACAAAATCTTATATCTTTAACAATTTAAAAATACGAACCTCACTTTTTTCTTCTGTAGGTGACAATGGGGCTGACACCACAGTTTCAGATCAGATTGAAATTTTTTAATCTTTATTTCTCGAACTGATATTTTTGTGGGCTAAAATCGATGGCACCAGTTACCACAGGAGAGAAAAGGCTGTAAGGAAGGAAAAAATAAAGAATGAGAGCAATAAAAACAAAATTGTATACTCATTTTTATTATATGTATAGAAGTGGATCAAGATTAGAAAGAAAAAAAAAAAAAAAAAAAAAAAAACAAAGAGAATAAATAATACATATAAGTCTTAGATCTGCGAATATACGTGGAAGTTGATCAAAATCAAAGAACAAAAAAAGAAAAAGTAAAAGATAAACAGAATAAAAATTAAATATAAGTCTTAAATCTGCGAATACATGTGAAAGTGGATCAAAATTAAAAAAAGAAAAGAGAGAATAAAAAATAAATATAAGTTTTACCGGTGATTCGAACATGTAAGGCAGATGAATCGGCGGTGGAGCTTCAAAATCGCGAGGAAGGCGGCGGCGCAGGACAGGAGTCGAAGGCGGTGGAGCGGGCGGCGCAAGCAGGGATCAATGGTGGTGGAGCGGCCGGATCGACCAAATTTGGAGGATGAAAGGAGGAAGAAATGGTACAGTTTGAGAGAGACGGCGGTTGTGAAAATAATTTAGGGTTTCTGAATTTTGAAATAAGTTACATAAGAGTAAATGTAATTTATTTTCTATTTATAATTAATAGTAAAATATTTTAACCAATCAATATTTTAAAAAAAATATAATTCAAAATTCTTAAAAATTTATAATTAATAGTAAAATACTTTAAACAATCAATATTTATAAAAAACAATAATTCAAAATTCTTAAAAGAATTTGTTTTATATTGTGGCGGAAGTCAGGATGAGAGTTCAATTGTGACGTAGATTTACAAATACTTGTAAAATAAGAAAATTGATATTTTGTTATTCTTTTTAATATATACGACATACTTTACCATACTAGTTAATACATAATATATATATTATAATCATTACATACATTTATATATACACACAATATATATATCTCTATAAATATTATATAAATTAGTGATTAGTATTAAAAAAATAATTAATATTTCTATAGCTGATTATCACATTTAAATGTATGTGAGGTAAAAAAATCAATAAAATAAAATTTAAAAAGAATATACCTATATCGAGCATTTAAAACACTGTTAAAACCAAATTTCAAAAGAACACTGATCTGATCTGAGAAGTTCCCAACCAAAACATCATAAGCTTATAAAGACCACAGAGCTAAACACATAACGAAGCATTTAAACCATAGCCATAGCCATAGCCATAGCCATAGATATAGAGCTGTCAATATATTTCATTGCAAACTTTGTAATTAATTTCTGGGCACGAAATAATATAGAACAAAGAATTCCCTACAATGCCGCCGCAGTCGAATTCATACCCGAAAATTTTTTAGTTTAGTAAACCATACCGTACAAGAATCTCCCCCTTCTATCCTTCCTTCCTCTACACGAACTTATCTATTCTCGACGGTCTGTTAGAGCCGGGCGGCTTGAAGTCCCCGAGTTGCAACCGGAAATTTGATCGAATCTCCTTAAACACAGCTTCGGATTTTTCTTCCTTGATCATCTCCAATAAGCTTCCCATTACTTCGGCTGCTAACCCTGTTTCCACGAGCTGCCCTCGCTCTTCTCCACCGTCGAGTATCAACTGCCCGATTTCAGAAAGTGAAATGGTTTCCTCTATAACAGCTTGCGCGAAAATTCGGCCGAGGAATTCTGCTGCCTTTGGGGCGTCGTTGACGACGTCTTCCAAGACGGTAAGAACGGACTCAAACCTGCAGGAAGGGTCGGGATAAAGAAAATTACCATGTAATGTTGTTTATGTATATATATATATGTATGTGTGTGTGTGTGTATATACCCTTTAGCGAGTAGATCTTTGTTTATGACTCCATCTTTGTGTTTTGCAAGGTCGGTAAGAAGCTTTGCCAAGAGACCCCGCTCCAGGTCTTTCCTCTCGAAAGAATCCGTGATCCAGAGGGAAATCATTGAGGGGTAGAAGCTCAGGGAATTCAGTTCCTTGATGCATAAAATCATTTCATTGTTGTCTCTTGCACTGGAAACATAAACAGAGAGTCAGTGAAAGCCTAAAAAAAACTTTGAAAACACGACATATTTCAGTGAATCTATACATAAGAATTGTGTGCACATATAAAATAGAAATCTGATCAGGTTTTGGGCAGCTCAGTCTCATTCGATTTTGCTAATAAAGCTATTTCTATTACTAAATTAACTCCATAGATATTGTGGTGTTCTGTAAAGCATTTTCCGTCTTCGCCTAGTAGCCTCCTCAGCTTCTTAATGGGGTTTTTAAAACAAATATGAATTCCTAAGCTTGCAGGATCTCTGTCCAGGTGAAATATTCAATAATATTGGTTCTGATTTTACAGTTGTGCAAAAGCCTATAACCTAAGAGACATTCTTCACCTATGGTCATTACAATACTAGTACACCAATAATCAATCACTTCTCCCGGCCCAACCTATACTGATGACAAAGACCACAGAGAAGCATCAAAAACACTTTTTATGGCATTGCAATAGGCAATGTAGAACATAGGTAAAGAATATTCAGAAACACAAAACAAAAGTAGAATACACTCAGTCAAGCATATGTTTCCTTCAATTTCGAGAGCATTGTCTTTTCTTTGGGAGAATCCCTCACAAAATTTAATAAACCGTGTACTTTTGTAAAGCTTCCAATCCAACCGAGTGTCATCTCAAGAAATTGGGTCAACATAAGGATGGAGTTTGGAACAATTTCATTTTGAGGATCATGACAAAAGAGTTGATCTAAAGATAGAAGTAATTGCCCTAGTAAACTCACCTCCAATCTTTCCAATTTTTTACCAAATAATGTTAAAATATTTTAAGTGATGTTAGTTGATAGGAAAGTTTACATACGAGGCCCCACATATACTAGTTATGCATTTAAATGTTCAACAATAAAATTTCATCAATTAGTTTCCCTCATTCTAGTTTCCATACCACTCCAGAGAAGAAATCTTAGGAATTGGAAGTACACTTTGACCTACTCGCTACAACATATCAGTGATTCATCTTCCGTCCAACAATAGCATAACCATTAACTACCACAATGGCCAATACTTGCATATGAATGAAGGTGTTCTATTGAAATTCTTGGTAAGCAAATGATGCCTAGAATCCCAGGGAGAAAAAAAACAGACGGTCTATCTGTGAAAAACTGACAGATTTATAGAAATGAAAGTGTAACCCAGACAACAAAAGAATTGCTTCTATGATCAATTGTCATATCAAAGTATGAACTGGAGAAGACAGTCTCGAGCGATTGAACAGTTCAATTTCTAGCGTATAAGCATACCATCATGCAGGATCTCAATTCTCAAGAAAGCCCAAAGCAGATTCATTTTACCTTCAAGTTGGCATGCTACAGCACTACAGCAAATATCTCTGCAATCATACTAACATAAAGTGTTTATGGTTTAACTAGTGCATGGAAATGCAAGCTAAACACTTCCGTCAAAGACTCAATTATATATTATAATAACTAATACTCCTTCCGTCCGCCAAATTTATTCTCACTTTTCTTTTTAGTCCGTCCGCTAAATTTGTCACATTACTAATTTTGGCAAAGTCAACAAATTAACATTTAATTATTACCGCTCATTCAACACTTATTTACAACAAATACCACTAACTTTATTACATTCGCTCTCTTCATTTACTTTCATTTCTAACTAAATTTCAAAAAATACCCTCAACTACCTATTACTTTTTCAATAAAATGTTCATTTTTCTTAAATCCCGTGCCGGACCCAAATGGGCTATTTTTAGTGGACAGAGGGAGTAATAGGCAAGAGAAGCTAATTTACTAATGCAATCTGAACCTAAGTCATCTTTCCAGAGTCTTAGGATGTGTTTGTTTGGGATTTTTCAAAAATTTCTACCATCCACTAATTTTTTCTCCCAAAACATCAAATGAAACTCCTATTTATCATTTTTTATATTATACTAAAAATTAAAGCTTTGGATCAAATACTGTAGTGATAAACAATTCAGCATAAGCTGAAATTGATCCAAACCCTTCATTTTAATTAATTAAATAATTTAATTAATTAATGGTGTAGATCAAATTCAGCATCTAATCCGCTCTGAAAAATTAATTATACATTCAAAACATCACATCAACACCTATTTATATTAGATCAAACATCTATAAAAATTGAATTTGTTACTATTCACATTTTAAACATAAAATCCAAACCCCCAAACAAAAACACCCCTAGTTACCCCCTACAGAAGAACTAAAAACATGTTGGCCTCTAATATGGCACTACAAAACAACAAAATTCCAATACATGCAAATCCAAGTCAAAACAATAATCACAGATGCAAGATACAGTCTTGGAAACACACTGCCAGACTGTAATATGAATAATAGCAAACAGAAAATGAGAGGTTGGATGCAGAATAGTACCTGTAGAATTCTCTGATGGCAGACAATGATTTTTTCTGCAATTCCTCTTCAGAAAAGACATTTTCTGTAGAAACATTGTCCATACTAGTGGGTGGACCACCTTGCTGGGAGGTAGAAATAGATCTATCTGAGCCACGTTCTGTGCTTCTAACATCTCTATTCCCAGAGTTGACATTTGGCTCTTGTGAATGCAGTTGATCAGAATCAGATGGAGCACCAAAACGAGCCGGCATATGTCTTGGCATAAGATCCTCTCTTTGGACTTGAGGTGTCCTATCAGGGGTAGTACTGAAGCCATTTAGACCAGGGCCCACCACCCGAGCATCAACACTGTGTGGTGAAGGCTGTCCTCGGAATCCCATTCCTCTCACAAGACCACCCTGGGGCCCAAGTGTTATGGAATCATCCACAAGGGCTCTTTGGGGTAAAGGAACAGACACCGGCCTGTTCTCAAAAGATTGTCTTTCATCTATCCGAACATCCTGGAACCCAAAACCACGCAATTGGGGAGAGGCAGCACGAAAGCTGCTGCCCATATGGGAATTTGGAGAAGATAACATACTAGGAGCTCTAGAAAAATCCATGGATGGACCTCTTCTAACAGAATTTCCCATGCTGGGACCACGTGACAGCCTGCTAGTTTGTGCCTGCCGCTCTTGTGCTGCATCTCTGTGCACCTCCTCAATCTTTTTTGGACCTTCAACTTTCCTCCTCTGCTGCCACTTATTCTTTCTCAGATCAATGGCATCTTTCAGCATGAACCTGACTCTGGAAGACAATTGCATATTATTGGACAGCCGTGCCATAATGTCAAAATAAGCATCCATGTGATCCTTTGCTCGTGGATGATCAATCATCTCCCCAATTGTGCTCATCAATTTGCACAAGGCTTCAATGTTTTCTTCATCTGGATCTTGATTATGACCCAACAATTTATTGATGCACTCATGCATTATCCTCTCTGTTAGCATCCTCTTCTTGTACAGTTCGCCAATTAGTCTAATGTTGCCTAACATGCGCCTCCGAACTCGAAGTCTCTTCTCCTCCCTTTCCTCTTCTGTCTGTTTAACTTCACCTTCCTCTTCAGCTTTATTGGCTTCTTCTTCTTCTCTTTCTCCCCTTTCAAATTCTTCTTGGCATTTGTTCAGGAGCAACCTCTTGAAAGTAATCTTGTCATCATCCACTCTCAATTCTGGTAAATCTGCTGCAAGGTGAAAGCAGAAATCTGCATACATCTGACAAAATGTAGGTTCCATCAGAGCTTTATCAAAAATCTGAGAGATTACCCCAGACAGTGTAACAACATTATCTATGTTCACTTGTTTAACTTGCTGGAATAGTTTTTCAAAATTTTGTGGGGTAAGCTTGTTCAAAATGCCCTTCAGCTGCCTCTGCTTAGCTTCTTCTTCATCGGTAACCTTACCCACTTCATACTTCTTCTCAGCTCTGTGCATCATCGGAGGTGGTGTTTGCGGAGAAGGCATCAGACCTTTCTGGAAACCAGTTCTCCATTGCCTATCAGAATCAGAATAATTTCTTTGCAGGCCAAGCTGAGATCCATGAGTCTGCATTGGCCCGGCGAGAATTCCCCCAGCATACTGAGCAGTACCTTGAGGCATTGGATTCCTCAGAACACCATAATTACTTCCTTGCATAGTTCGAAAACTGACAATATTATTACCAAACCCGACATCTGTCCACATGTCGCCACGGGCTGGCATAAGTGGGCCAGGCATTCTGGTCCTTCTATCATCATCAGCCAAGCTGCTTGATCGACGATCTGCTCTAGGACCACTACCCGGTCTGTCAATATTTCGTCCAGGACTATGATGTTCACGTAAAATGTTCGCAGTGGAAACCATCAATGCCTCAGGTATATCAGAGATTTGTAATCCATCCGGAAGATCAGTGCATTGGTATTGAAATTTGAGGAGAAAATCCCGAGTGTATCGTTTCCTCATTATTCCAACTGCATCTCTCTCATTAGTCTGGTTTTCATTCTTCGTAGGCCCTAATTGAGGGGAGGCCTCCGCGGCATCCTCCCAATCGTCCGGCTCTGCTCGCACAGCAGGTTTCTTCGGTGGCACAAGACTATCTTGAGACTCTTCAGGTGTCTGTTTCGAACTAATGCTTGAATCTTTCTCTGGGTTTTCTGCAGAGCCGACATCTTCCTTCTTTCCCTCTGGGCCCTTGTACGCCATGTACAGGTCGGAGCTGGTGCCCGCGGCCTCTGCTTTCCTGTAAAGCTCCTTCTTTTTCTTCTTTGCTCTGGGAACAGCAGTTTTTACAGCATTTGCATCAGATGAGGCTTTATCTTTGGTGCTTTCTGAAGGAGAAACTAAGCTGCTATTAGAACTGTCAATATCATCATGTTCACACTTCAAGGTAACATCACAAGGAGACTCCTGATCTACCACAACAGGCTTAACAGCTATTTCCATCTTCGCAATGCTATCTGTAACACTTGACGGTGCATCTGGAGTAGGAAATTTATCATCCTGTGCAGGTGAGGAATTCACTGGTACAGAATTCCCAGCAATTCCACTAACTTGTACTTGAGTAGAAGAAGGTAATGCATCGGTCATCTTAACATCAGTGGAGTGTAGAACTGCAGCTTCTTTTGGCTTTTCCTCACTTCGCTCTGATAAATCGCCAGTTGTTGATGTTAATTCATCAGATCTTGGCTCAATTTTACCAGTAGGTTCTATAGACTCCAAAGAAAGAGACTTTAAAGATGATTCCAGACTATCCTTGTGAAGTTCCAAACTGCCAGACCTACTGGCTTCTTCTTTTTCTTTCCCAATAATATCAGGCTTTAATTTATTGGTATGTACATCTTTTGTGCCTAAACTTTTAGACAAACCATCTTCCTTCTCTTCTACAGAGCCAATGCTTATCAGATTAGCATTCTCAGAAGAAGTAACAGCTGTTGAGGATGATTCCTTAGCAATTTCAGGTACCAAATTAGAAATAGATAGGTCAGATTTTGTGTTCAACGGTTCAGATTCTGACAGTGGAGAAGCCAATGAGAGTGAGGTTGATTGATTTCCATCCTGGATTTAATGTGAAAATCATGGTGAATATGCTTAAATAGGTTAATATACATAACTGGATCAATGAACAAGCCACAAAATACCTGATCTGCCTGGCTTTTATTGCCCAACTGGTTAGGTTTATCACTCGTGGAATCAGGCACAATAACCTTTTTTGATCCATCAGAAGGGCCCTTCAATGAAGACACAGAATCACCTGCACGAGCTGAAGCAGAACTTGAAGTGGTTGATGCATCTCTCTCCCTGTTCATTGAGCCTGTTGAAGGTGTGGATGCTGATGTACCCGACTTGGCACGAGGTAACAAGCTCAAAGACGAAGTGTCAACTTCTTTCTTATGGCTAATTGATTTTGCATCATGTAATGTTGAAGATTCCAAGGACTCTGTCTTTCCAACTGAATTTGGTGTAGATCCTGGAAGCAGCTCTTTCTCCCCATAAGTGGTAACAGGTGGCTTTATTGTCACCTACAGGAAACGTGCCAGAAAGGTTATAGAAAAACAGGCAACTTAATCACTCATGTGAATACGTGATTAATGTGCAAGCCATAATAGCGAGTTTCATCTTTCATAAGAATAATGGAGAAACAATCTTCTGAAGAATGTCACTGACCAACCTGGTTATATAACCTTTGCGATTGAGTAGTAGGCTGAGCATGGGTGCTATTCATGGGAACAGAGCTTCCAGGAGGATAATAGATGGGACTGGCACCGTAAGAAGTTGTATAAAAATTCATAGGATGATTGGGAGGGAATGAAGAGATAGGCTGTGATTGAGGTGGCACATTAGGTTGTGACCTTGCACCAGGTGAGCCGTCAAGCCTTAACTCCTCATGAGTTTCTGGGTGGGTGATCCTCACGGATTTGCGAGAACTACCATAATTTCCAGCCTGCTGTTGTGGAAACTGTGAGCCCACATTAATTGCCATGTTCCCTAACCTAGGTGGTAGCTGATGACCCATCTGTGCAGGGAAATTAAAATTTTGGACGGGATGCAGCATTCCTTGGGACTGCATGGGGTGTGGCTGAATGAACATTGGCTGCTGCAAGGGAGGAGTACCCATAGGCATCTGCATTGTCAAAGGCATTGATGTTCCTGACATTGCTTGAGATTGAATTTGAGGACCGGGACCTCCAAATTGCACAGGAACGTGCTGTTGGTGAAATGGCATCTGTATGGGCAAGCCAGGGATAGGATTTACAGCAGGCTTCGGAGTTTGAGTAACAGAGGGTGGAATTGAAGCATGTGCATCCTTTTTAGGTTTGGGAATTTGTTGAGCTTGGCTAATCTTAGCTTGGTCAGGATTCCCGGCATTCCTTGGCAGTGGTTGCTTAGGTACAGATGGAATTGGCGCAGCAGGAGTGTTCCTTGAAAAGTCTAGGTGTGCCTGTCAAGAAAAAGGAAATTTACATAAAATTCATCTTCAAAGATTTAGTACAAACAATAGTTCAGTCATCACCACCACATATGTAGTTAGATATAAGCCACGTATAGAGAAATTGTAGGTGGTTTCACTTTAAAGTTTATTCATGCTTGAGAAATTATCAATAAGGTAAAGGAGTTTGACTATTGACCGCTATCAACGACTAGCTGAACAAAATAATACAGCCAAAGCCATTGAAATCAGCTGAAGAGATGATACAGAAAATAAATTGTAAGTTTAGAGGGGCAAAAGGAGGGTTGTAGTTGATATGTTGGTGCTTCTTGTAGACCCTACATTTTTATTTATATTTGTAAAGACTTCAATTTTTATTTGGGGAGCCCAAACTCGATTTATAAATTAAATCACTCACTTAAAGAAATGCTTATCTTTTTATAGATTCAACTTTCCATCATTGCTAGTTTTTAGCATAAGTTATATATGTGATATTAAGAGCATATTTTATTTCCTTCTATACTTTTACTAGTATGATTTATTATGAAATATTTAACAAACATAATAAATTGGCCACCTTGAACTTTGAGTTGTCTTCTGCAAAGCAGTTTGTAAAAGGAATCAAAATGATTAATTTCCTTCCTGACATTAATATAAAAAATAAAAAACTATCTAAACTTCTCCACTTTTGCAAATTATAGTCAAATGAAACACTTCTATTTGAAAACCAACTCTCTTGTGCCCTATTTAAAAAACAAGAAATAAAAGGCAGAGGAGACCTACACACCTGAGCCTTCTTTTGCTCATCCAAATTTGGTGGTGCAGAACTCGTCCGAGCAGGTATCTGGAAGAGAATTAAAAGTAAACAAGTGCCTTCTTGTTGTGGAAGTAGTGTTTGGCATTTAAGAACAGAAATTTTAGAAGAGAAATACAAGGTATGCTGCCGTCATGCAGCTATGTAATACCTGCACTCCTCCGTTCATGAAACCTGGACTTATAGAGCCGAATTGAAGAGGAAATGACTTAGCCGGATCCCCTGAAGCTAGACATTACAGAATATGTACAAGCATTAATTCAACTTTTAATTTTATTACAATGATTAACCAGCAAATGAATATTGAGAATAAATCACTAAATAGCCCCAAGAGCTGTAGATACACACATAGGGTGTGTTTAACTGTGGGATTTGATTTTCGATTTTATTATTTCACACCTTTTTTTTCTAAAAAAACATCAAATAAAACACCTATTTTTTATATATTTTATTACACTAAATTAAATTTTACATTCAAAACATCACATCAATACGTAGTTATGTCACATCAAACAACTATTTCAATTCAAAATTTTACTATTTAAAACCAAAATCCAAAACCAAAACCAAAATCTTACAGGTAAACACACTCATACATACGTGAAATCAAAGATAAACACATACATACTCATGTAAAATCAATCAATTTTATACCTTTTGTAGGCGTTTTGGGGGCTCCAGATTCAGAGCTGGTACCAGAAGAATTTGTTGTTGGGGCAAGAGGGGGAACACCAGGGGACGGCTTGGGAGCATCTTGTGTATTTATTGGAGTCACAACTTCGGTCGGTTTGACGTTCGGAGAAGACTTGGCAGCAGTTGCTTCATATGCTCCAACAACTATATATATACACACATTAACACATACTTGTTAGAAATCAGAAAATAAAACATAATACTCCCCCACTTCACTTTACCAGTCAGTAATAAAAAGATCATCACTAAGACGAACATCCTTGTGAACAGAACTTTCAATTCAAACTAGCATAGCAAATAAAGGAAAGGATATCTAAAATGAGATGTAATAAAACCACATACTATTAGTAGGTTGCTGTTGAGGACCATTCTGCCCGGGATTCATCTGCCCGGGATTCGTCCCCCAGTCTGAATCCACATTCGGGCCTCTTGCCCGGGAATACCCTCCTGGTGCATTGTTATTGTATTTCTTTGAACTGCATTTTAGAACAATTTACAAGCGAGATATGGAAATTTGATGAAATTATGAGCAAACAATCCAAACCCTAGTACATTGAGCAATGAAACAGCCACTCAGATCCACATTCCTCCTCAATCAAACAATCGACACACATAAAACACATATTAAATTTTAAAACAAAACCCTAGTTCAAATTCAATTACAACAACAAGTACTGTACCCGCGGCCAGCAGGATTAGGGGTGCCGGGGGCGGCGGCGGCGGCGCCGCCGCCGCCCTTACTCGAGACGCCGCCCGGAAAGTTGCGCTGCTGATTAGAACCACCAGATCGGCCGGATTTCCTGTACTGCGTAGACTCGTTCCTCTCACCCCTGGATTGATTACGGGACATAAATCCTAACCCTTGAGGAAACAACACCACTTTCCCAAAATCGAGAGCAATCCTCTGCTCGGAGAGATCCTACAGACAAATGAACAGCATCAAAATCAATAATTTCTCGCGCATTCAATAGTACCACCAACAATCTAAACGGCGATTAGGTAAAACCAACGCGAACATCACGAATTGAAATTTGTTTACCTGAAGCGAATTGGGTAGCAATATCTAGTGGCGAAAACGAAAGGGCGGAACCATGAGCAGTGGATACCGCTGGAGAAAGGAGACGACGTCGACGACGAACAGCAAGAAAGAGAGAAGAAGAAGAAGAAGAAAGAAGAATAGTGCTGTGTGTTTTTGCGCAGCGGTAGAACTGAACACGTCAAGTATTCGTTTGGCGAATTGTTTCTTTATATATTTTTTATTTTATTATTATTATTATTTATTATTAATTTACCGTCTTTAATTTTTAACAAACCTATTAAAGAAATACACGCTGTGGGCATCTTTTATCATACGCATTTTTATTTTTATTTTTTATTTTGTTTGTATTTAAGATTTCATATCGAATGTTGATTTCATTTTACATTAAAAATCACAAAAAGATCACACCTTATAATTATGTAAAAATTAAAAAAATAAATTTATTAACTTTTTTATTTTGCAAAGTACCTTTTTATCTTTTTTGTGTCTTATTTGAAAATATATTTTTTTATTTTAATAAAAATAATTATATATTAATATCTCACTTTCCTTTTTTGGAAAGTGTATACAAAATTTCTAATTTAATTTTTTTTAGTTTTAATTAACCTAATCGGTTATTTTAACCTTAATCTATAATTATTTATATTATAAAATAATTATTTTTACTAATACATTTTTAATTATCTACTAATTATACTTGCCCTAAATTCTAGTGTCTACTGTGACCCAAACATTCAACTTGAGACAGAGGGAGTGTTTCAATATTTTATTATTTTCAACTTTTTACATAAATTATTATGAGACTATCCACTTTTTATTCTAAAAATAGTTGAAAATGAAATTAATTTTTACCGTAATTTGTAATTTATAATAGTAATACTTTGCAACAATCCAACCCATGCTTAGCTAAATTTTGTCAGTATGTTCATATGTACTTTTGGATAATTTTTACATTTCTTCCATTTAATAAATGTTATTATCTCCGTTTACTTTACATATATTTATTTTAAATTGTCTGATTACAAAGCAATCATTTTTAAAATATCATATTTTTTTTCTATAAATACTTATATTTTATAATCACATTATTATGTTTACCTTAAAAAACAAAAGCAAAATTAATTTTACACTACTTTTAACTACTTACCGCAATTAAAGTTATTATTTTTTAAATTTCGTGCCAAAAGTAAATGTATACTTTCAAATTGAACTGGGTAGATATAGATAATACGTGTATCTAATCTTTAACGTGTCAAGTCTAATTTTATTATTATTATTATTATTATTATTGAATGCTTCCAAAACCATAAATCAAATATAAATATATAAGTCTCGTCAGGGATGACTTGATAATGTGGAGAAAGACTCGTAATCGTAAAATTATAGATTCAAATTCTGACACATCTAAATGGAGCTACAAGGAAAGTCCTTCTCCTCCTTTCTCATTTTATTTGGTGATTTCTCACTTATATTTTAAAAATATATGTATATAGTATAAAAGTAATAATTACAGTGAAAAAAATATGTTGAAAATATGTAAGTATGGATTTTTTGGTTTTTTATTTTTAGTGAGAAACTATAGGGAACATTATTTTTTAAAATCTTGTACGTGATTTCTATTTTATTTTAAACTCATAACTAAACTTTGTATTAGGTTAGTCTCACAATTAAAAAAAAATTGGCAGAAATGATCATCAGGGGCTGGAGAGTAACCGAGGTGGCACACCGGATATGTTGATGACACGTGAACAATTTTTTAGGATCATTTTTGTTAAAACCTTTTAGTTATGGGACTAATCTAATACACAATTTAGATATGTTTTCTTATGTATATGCATAAAATAAATTGTATTATTTTGTAAATTTCAACAATTAGCTCCTTTATTTTTTTTTTTTTATTAAATTTTGGTTCCGCTATCGCTATGCACCCCACCATTTATATATCAAGTCTTTTTTTAACAAATGCTTCCAAATTAGAAATCATATATAAATCCAAAGAATTCTATGATATTCCACGTCTATTTACCTATTGATATACATATCATGTGTACCTCACCTTTTTCGTGTCAAGTTAAAAAAATTTACGAATACTTTCAAAATCTTCAATTATGTGTATCCCACTCTTTACGTGTCAAGCCTAGATTTTTTTACGAATACTTCCAAAATCAACGGTCATATATAAATATATAAGACTTCGGGTGTTCCGCCTACTTACATATTGATATACATGTCATGTGTGCCCCACCCTTTACGTGTCAAGCTTTTTGTTTTTTTTATTAATGCTTCTAAAATTAGCAATCAAATATTAAAAAATTAAATAGAAAAAACTATATGATATTTCGTAACTAAGTGCATGTTGATATACATACAATGTATATCTCAACCCTTACGCGCAAGCGCATCAACCTCACCTTTTTCGTGTCAAGTTAAATGTTTTTTTACGAATGCTTTCAAAATCCTCAATTATGTGTACCCTACTCTTTATGTGTCAAGCCTGGATTTTTTCACGAATACTTCCAAAATCAACAGTCTTATATAAATATATAATAACTTCGGGTTTTCCGCCTACTTACATATTGATATATATGTCATGTGTGCCCCACCCTTTGCGTGTCAAGCTTTTTGTTTTTTTATTAATGCTTCTAAAATTATCAATCAAATATTAAAAAATAATATATAGAAAAAACTATATGATACTTCGTAACTAATTGCCTGTTGATATACATGCAATGTATATCCCAACCCTTATGCGTAAGCGCATCACAACCCATTGTAGAACTTACCTAATATTTATAACAATACCGGATGGCGTCTAGGCTTTTACTCAATATAGGCCATTTACGAACATTTCTATAAGACTTGTTTAACACTATTGTTTCAACAATGCAACAATAGTTGTGAAATTTTATGCATAACTTTGCTTTTTTTTTTTCCCCTTAATTAAAATTATCATTTCCACTTATAATAAGTAAATATACAAGCAATTTGTACCACATTATCCATGTAAAAGTAATTTATTGCTAAAGGATTTATTTTTTAGCGTTTTAACGTCATCACATGTGATGCTCGCTAGGCAGTTCTTCAATTTAAATATTTTTTGACATTTGTGTCAGACTTAATTATTCGGCACTATTCACGGAACGGTTGCGGAAATGGTTGTTGAAATTTACTATAACATATTTCACTTGTTTGTTTTCATTAAATAAAATTATTAAAAATTAGTTTTCACAACGGCTTCTGAAAAATGTATTAAAGAATTTGGTGATGATATAGCTATAAAATGATGTAATACAATGTATATTCTACCAACCACATGTTGAACATACCAGAAGTCGTTACTATATTAAAGGGCTTGCATACGAATTTTAACGCCATTATTTATAAGATCTATAAAAAATTTACTTTATTTTATTCACTATTGGACATGTATGCCTCGGATTTGTTTGATATTGATTTTTTGAACACTGCAAAAATAGTTGTGGAAAGCTTGTATGGCTTTTTTTTTTTCACTAAATAGTTTTTTTATTATTTTGTGGCTTGAAATTAAGCTCATTTATCAAGTAAAAAATAAACCCAAAATTAAACCCTAAAAATTAGGTTAATAGATATGAAGAAATGAGTGAAGATGGTGTTGCGACTGAGATTTTGGAGAGATTAAAATTAAAGTGTTATCACTGTCTCAACATTAATTTATAGTTATATACATCAATCGAGATTTGAAGTGGATGTGACTTGTGAATTAGACTATTCATAAATAGATTGGAATTGTAGTTTATGTTGCTTGTAGCCGTTGTTCCACTACAAAAAAACTATTGATTTGTGAGGGAAAAATTCCCTCACAAATAAAATTATTTCCTTCGCAAAACATGTTAGCGAGGGAAGTTGAGAATGAATACATGTCATCGTTATACACCTGCTCGCTAATTTAGATCCGAGGAAAAATTCCCTCGCAAATGTTTGCGAGGAAATTTAGCGAAACATCGATTTCTTCGCAAATGTTTGCGAAGGAATTTTGCGAAGATATAGTTTTCCTTCATAAATTGATTCAAAATTTGCGATGGAGTTCATTCCTTCGCAAATATCCATCGCAAATTGATTCAAAATTTGCGAGGAAGTTCATTCCTTCACAAATATCCATCGCAAATTAATTCAATATTTGCAAGGGAATTCAATCATTCCCAAATATCCATCGCAAATAATTTTACAAATTTTCATCACTAGTTCATTTCGAATTCCTATACTTCCAAAATAATTAAAAACTAACAATATATATTTATTTTAAATTCGTACACCTGTCTCAAACAAGTATAAACTAACATTATAAGAAATTATTTTAACAATCCAAATAGTAAGCACCGTGTAATACAAAATAAACTCCATCTCCAATGCCATATAATAACATAAAATAAAACAAACATTCCATCAATTCAAAAAATACCAAAAGTAAACGAAATATAAAGCAAATATACATCACGCGATCGTGGGAGCACCGGTATCGCCGTTCGGGTCATGATGGTCTAAGTGAGTCTGAATCTTTCGTAACTATTCCATGATGGTCATATTTTGTTTCTTCATAATCTGCTGCTTGTGTTCTATTCTCATTATGCATTCCATATCTGTAGGTTCAACTGTAGGGGTAAGACCGTCACTGTTAAACGATGATTGTTCAGTAAGCACCCTTGATGCCAACGATCCCAACCCAAATATGCGTTTTCTCTTATCACGGGGGACTAAGCTTAGAAACACCTTGTCCTTGCTATAGTCATTGTCCCCAAGTTGGGACATCCCTTCTTCAATATATTTCATTCCATCCTAAAAATACAAATATATTCATGAATTGTATGCAATACTTTAAATAGTGCTTTAAAACATATGATTTTTATACTGCTACTCAGGTAGCATTCGTGTTGCACCATAATTTTTTATCGTGTTTCCTCGTGTGAGCCCACTCATACGTTCCCCATTTCTCAAGATTCTATATTGCATATCGAATATTAAACCAAAAGAATACACAATTATATATGAGTAAAATTAATGCTAACCAACTTTTTTGCCGCCTCCATGAACAAGCGTGATCCCCCGGTATGCATCGACTTTGGATTATTTGCTAAATTGCCCCGACGTCTATTACTTTTTGCAGTCTTTGATCTTTTTTGTGCATCATTGAAGCTCCAAGCCCTTTTCCATGCACCAAGCACCCCAGTGGGAATGATCTTGTGTGTGGTTTTATTCCGCCCACCTCGAATATCACTCATCCACTTGTTATAGGCCTCTTGTGCCCTAGTATTATGTTTCTTTAGGACCTTTTCCTCATGAGCCAGATCCCACCTCATGTACTTCTGCATTGATTAGAATACACAATATAAAAATGTTAGAAGAAATAGAAGTGAATCTAAATTATTATGTTAAGAATTCACATAATTAATTGACATACCTTCATCTCAGTCGTATACCACCGGCATGTATATTCTGGTACGGAGAGCCATTTTTTTCCTTCCTCCATTAATTTTGATTAGAAAATATCTCAGAACTTAATCGTAGCATCACGCAGCCAGAAGATGCTATAATTTTTATACAGTTTAAACTAATACTACAATACCAAGTTGAATGCTAGCAAAAGGATCTTAGACAAAAACATACCTCCCACCCGACTCGACTCTCACTTCGACACTTGGGTCATCTCCAACAGCAATATCCCCTTGAGAATCTCCAACATCTGTTGGAATAAGAACTTCATGTCATCTAAAAAAACTTTAACTATAGCATTCTCATAAAATTTACTTACGTGATGTGGTAGCCTGTGTATTCCCGGCCGATGTAGCATCTACGGACATACCTGCATAATGAATAGTTATAAATTTTATTTATATTTGTACAACTTCAAAGATATTGAAATTTTTATGCATTTCTTACATGACCCTTTTCCCACTTGGGTCTCAGAAAAAACTCGGCTCATGTTGCTCATCTTGCATTTCCGCGTGCCACAACAACATTTATGACCTTGCCAGACGACGAATGTTCTTACTTCGTTGTTCTTCATTGGATCCTTGCGACATCTACAATTGAAAGTACATTATCAGAAATCTTAAATATAGTTCGGAATCATGAGAAAATATAAATAAGACTAAATCTTATAAAGTTATAACCTAGTCATAAGATACATCATCATCCAAACTCAAGGAGTAAAATTAATTGTAATCAGAACTAGATGTCTCAAGAAAGACATCTTCCTTTGTATTAGAGTCATCAGACATTTGCAAGGGTATACAAACTCCGCCACCTATTGATACCAAATTTATATCTTCCCCGATTTTAACGAATTCAATCATGCATACTTCAACAACTGGATCCTGGTACGTCTCAGTTTCTGGTTAAGTGAACACTTCTCCATCTACCAATTCAATCTAACCTTGAGGTTTCACCCGGAAAACAACCAACCAATCATCTTTGTCCTTTCTCAAACTTGGGAATGAAATATAGCTGACTTACATAGCTTGCAACCCAAGTATAAAAGGTTCATAAGTGCATAGCTTTTTCCGTTTGTTTACCTCAACCAAGTTGTAATTTTCATACTTATTTGTTCTGACATTACTAGTTGGATCGAACAATTATAATGAAAGAAGATGCATCGTTTTATGGGTAGCGCATAAAACTCAACCTCCATAATTTCTTGAATATTTTCGTAATACTCTAACCCTCCAGCATCTATGTAAACCCCGAAATTATAAGTCGACCTGCTTAATCCATGAGTCTCCGTGTGGAAAAGTTAACCATTGATAACACAAATTGGATATGTGATAACCTCCACCAACAGGCCGTGCGCAATATCTCGAAATTTTTTATCCAAAACGTGTTGGTTCGCCGCCTAACATAGAGAAGTAGATAATTATACCATATTACTAGAGCATTAAAGTAGTTGTATGTCAACACCAAATACATACATATTCGTAGAACCATGTTATAAAGTTCTTTTAAAGCTGCGAAGCAACCTTGACCTCTAAAATATGTGGATACAATTGCCTCAATTCATTGTCAAAGATCCTACAATAAAAACATCAAGTTTCACTAATACATAATAACATATAAACAAAAGTTGTAATCAGGAAGCCCAAAAAGCTTACGATATGAACGGATCTATTTCGGGGACATTCAGGAGAAAGTATGTTTGAATTGCATTTTGTTTTCTAGAAGTTAGAAACCGTTTCTTGGGTTTGCCTTGCAATCGGGATAGATGGTTGAATACAAGCAATGTATCACTATTTCCATAAATAGGTGCACCACCGTTATCCTGTCTAGAAACATTCATTGCACGCGTATAGACGTTTTTTTTCAAAATAGTGCGAGCAAAAGAAACTACCCTCCCTTACGGGAAATGCATTTACAATGGATCCTTCACCAATGGCCTTATTTTTAACCATCCTTTTGAGACGATTCAAAGACCTATGAAAAGAAAACAACAATTTTGTGTAGGTTATGCAAACAGGTTTAAGTATACACTAAAGGTGACATGAAAGAACATTTCAGATTGATTCTCTGTACCTCTCGAAATAATATATCCAACGAAATTGAACAGGCCCGGCAAGTTTCACCTTGTGTTGTAGATGGACGGAAATATGTTCCATACTATTGAAGAAGACTGATACAAATATTGTCTCCAAGTTGCAAAGGATCACGGGTATTTCAGACTCCAATATCTCCATATCACTAATAGTAACAACTTTTGACGTAAGCCAACGAAAGAAGTTGCTTAACTCGGTTAGTGGCTCCCAAATCTTCTTAGGCAAGAGCTTTCAAAACCCAATTGGAATGAGCCTTTGCATGAAGACATGACAATCGTGGCTCTTCATCCCAAATAACCGATATTTCGTCATGTCCACACATCGGCCAAGGTTGGACATGTATCCATCAGGCATCTTCAACTTTTCAACCCACGTAAGGAATTCTTTCCTACGAGGTTTATCCAATGTATACGCAGCTGGAGGGTATTATTGTCGAACAATGTCATATTCGAGTTCTTTTCTATCACAAAGTTCTGTCATGTCCGCCCGTGCCTTTGCATTATCCTTTGTCTTACCCTTCATATCCATTACCGTGTTGAATATATTCTCGAATACATTTTTCTCAATGTGCATAACATCCATATTATGTCATACCAATAAATCCTTCAAATAAGGTAAGTCCCATAAAATAATTCTTTTCTGCCATCCACACACACGGGCAAGCCTCTGATTCACATCAGTAGCATCTAACTCTGTTACTATCAAAAATTCAAAACCATCTATCTCTTGGAGTTGTTCCACTTCCGTTTTGATACAAGGCTGGGGATTGAAGTTGGTAATTCCTTTTTTAAATTTCTTTTGATCAAAACGGTACGGGTGATTCTGGGGAAGAAACTTACGATGAGCATCGAACCATGACTACTTGCAACCATTCAAGAGAGTGAAAGCCACTGCGGGTTCCTGACATATCGGGCAAACAGTCTTTCTAGAGGTCCCCCACCCAGACATCATCGAATAGGTAGGTAGATCTCCTAGAAAAAATAGTGTTATTATTAATATAAAATTTGAGGACAATTACTTATAGATAAATATGCATATTTTTACCTATAGTCCATAATAGTGCAGCTTTCATGATAAAATTTTGCCCACGAGATGCATCAAATGTTTTAACTCTAGTGAACAATAGCATGTTCAGCTCCTCGATAAGTGGCTGCAAATATACATCAATCTTTTGTTTTGGATTTGCACTACCTGGTACTACGACAAAAAGAAACAAATATTCATCTTTTAGGCACATGTTTGGGGGAAGATTGTACGGTGTCACAACTATGGGCCAACAAGAACATGGTCTTCCTGATTGTCCAAATGGTTGGAATCCATCGATGCAAAGACCCAAACGTACATTCCTTGCCTCCATTCCGAAAGAGGGATATAGTGCATCGAGATGCTTCCAAGCATTCGTATCACTCGGGTGGCACAACACATCTCCACTTTTATGACGATGACCCGCATGCCACCGCATATATGAAGTCGTCCTTGTAGATACAAATAGACGCTTCAACCTTGGTGTGACGGAAAAGTAAAACATGTACCGTATTGGCCGTCGTCGCCCATTTTTTACTTTATAATGCGGTTTTTTCAAAAAACTTACAACACTCTAAGCACTCATCTTCTTTCCAGAATAACATACATCCCAACTGACAACAATCAATCTTTTGTGCCGGCAATCCCAAACCCTCAATCAATTTTTTTGTTTCATAAAAATTCTTCACGAAACAATTGTCCTTTGGCATGATATTGTGCATTAGCTGGCACTGTGCATCATACCATCGCACGGGCAAGTTAAAATGCTTTGATAGTTAGCATCCTCACCACAGTGGATAATAAATTTGTCTTTATGCAACCCTCATATAACTCCTTTTCAGCCGCACTGAGAAGGTCATATAATTTCTTATCATCTGGGTTCGGTTCTTTAGCTTCCACAACACGTGCCTCAAAATCGGGACCTCCAGCGCCTATCACCATTTGGGTGTAATCACCTATTGCAGGTTTAACAAAACTTTTTGGTACTTGTCTGTTTGATTGATTAGAGCTACCACTCCCGTCATGCTCCTCACCATGACATGTCCTCTTTCGTAAAAACGAACGAATCCTCTTGAGTACAAGTGGTATTTCACATCATCGAAAGGAAGAAAAATTATATTCTTGCAACTTTACATGGACATCTTATGTTACCATCGATCCTATACACCTCTGGAATGGTCATACAGTACTTAAGAAAATTGTCTACCCCAACAATAAAATCCCTATTCAGAATACCATTTTGCATTCTATTGTACATCCAAGACCGCATAGCAGTACTTATGTCGCATTTATATTATGCAGAAAATACAAATTTCTAAAAATAATTTTAAAAACATTGATAAACAATAATGGATATATAAAGAAAAATTAAGCTCATAATAAAGAATAATTACTTATATTAAAAACATACACAATTTTTCTCTTTGATAGATCAATCATAATGTATTCATTGTTATTAGTGAATAAAAAAGAAACTACCAGAGATATAATATAGATTCAAGGAAAATACCTCTTGGGACTGCGGTTGCAAGATTTTCTTTATTTGCTTACAATAAACTCAATGAACTAGTTGCAATCGTGCCTTTGGCTCCACATATATTATATGATTCCAATCGATAATAAGGGGCATAATAAGAAAAATAAAAAATATATATCAGCTAAGGAAAACTCATGAGTCATCTATCGCTTTTATGTTTTATACAATATAATGGTTAATTAACGAGCCCAAATAAATACATAAATAAATAAATAATAAAAAGAATATTAAGGATATATCAACTAGATAAGTGATTAATGAGTATAAATGAGTTAATGGTTTCCGAGGATGTCCCTGACTTCTTGTTCACTGTATCCCTGCACAATAGAGGTGTTGCCGTCAATCCAAGCCAAATCTCAAATGGATTACTGAAAGGAGTTAAGGGAAACTCAGAGCATTGAGTAGATTCTTGCGTTTTGCTAGACGTCAAAGATTTTCCCGGCTTGTTTATTGAAGATAAAAGGAACCAACATGAAGAAAACAATTCTTTTGGATAATGAAATGAAGCAAGATGGCATTGTGAAGGGAATGGGAATGCTGTTGGAAGTGGTAAAGTTGCACATTCTGAGTCAGTTACTATTCCAAATGATGAAAGTTTGAATCAATCTTTCCATGATGCCGCTACCAAAAAGGAAAACTCACACGACGAGTATCAAGGGGCGCGGGTGGTAAAATAGAATCTAAAAAAGTTTATAGCCTCTTAAACCCAAAGAATAATGAAGTCTCTTATGAAGAGCTTCGGTCCTCTTTGGCTCTAAAAAAAGAATTCAAATTGGATAGCAGCAGCAACAACAACCTTGCTGGAGATGAAAGAACATCAGCAAAAGAGCCACTAATGTAGCAAATTATCTATCTATCTATCTGTCTATCTATCAAGTACGCACAACACATCACACAAACCTTGTATGTTTCCTATTTTCGCTTTCTTGACATTTTTAACTCAATATCTCCCTCAATATATGTTTTACACATTCAGATTTGAATTAAAAGGTGTGATCTACTATCTAAGAGAGCAATAATAATTTGTAGACACTGAGATGAGAATAAGAAAAATGGAAACATATGTGAGATTTATGTTTTGGCACTTAGAACCTGATTTGATGTGAGATTTCTTGCAAGCATGTATTAAGTCTTAAATAAAATCTTTGCTAATGCATACTTTGGAGAAAATAATATAGGAACCAACTCAAGTTAGATCCTTATGTTAACAACATGTTCTATGCTTTCAAGAAACATCACAAGAAATCTAGTTGTAGCCTTGTCTTGCCTAAAATATTTTGAAGTTATTGGTATTTGATCTTGTGTATTTGATGGCTAACCAAAAGTTCAATATTTGTGTTTTCATGCACAAACATGATAACCTTAAACCAACAAGTTCAAAATTGTACTCAAACAATAAATGATTTTAACATTATACTACAAACATGTCTTTTCAAAGTAATCTACCTCCAGTGTAATCCGAAAACCAATTGAAGAAACAAAAAATTAAATAAATAAACACAAACAAAACTGAAAATTAAGATTCACTTTTGATATGTACACTCCAAGACTTCTGTGAATCCCAGAGCACTATATGCATAGAAATATACCAAAATTCACACTAGCCCACCGAAGACCTCTGTGATTAATAATAAAATAGACATAAAAAGGTTAGAGATAAAACAAAATGTAGCATTTTACATAAGAAATCAATATCTCTCACTACAAGTGCAATATCATAGAAATTTAGGGTGTGTATTTCTGTTTTGATGTTTTTCAAGTAAAACTAGTGAACATGATGATTTATATGAATAATGAAACTTGATGTGATGTTTTTTAAGAAGGGTTAATGGGTTGAATAGTTGAAGAACACAACATTATGAGCAATACTACTTTGTTTTATATCAAATGCAGACAAAGTGAAATCAGAAAATCAATACTTACTTGATTTGCAATCAGCACATTCCTTGTTTTTAGGAAATTTAAGAAGTCCTTCAAGAATCTGATAAGACAAATAAAATAGTAAGCTCCCAGAAGAAGACAGACAAATTAAATAAAAGGGGACAAACTGTAATAGTGCACAGAGTATTATAATTCTGGGAGGATAGCAATTGTACTAAGCAAATATGAAGGATAAGAACATAATGGAAGACCTCAAATAACAAACTCCTTGCATATCTAAGGTTTAACGTGCACATAAATAGAAGCTTGGAAAAGAAATCATTTTGAGCAATACAAAGGTGAGTATACTATACCAGAATTTTAATGCTATCATGAGAGCTTCATATAAAATTTTATAGATAAAATCTTAATAACTTAATTATCACAACAACAAAAAAATTGTTCTAAATTCCAATCAATTGATATTAATTTAGCATACTATGCCAGAATTTTAATGCTATCCAACATATTTTTGTACATAGCATTCATTAATTCTATGTACAAGATCAGTAGACTAGTAATTAAATTGATCAGATCATATCACCATTTTGGAGAGGCACAGTAACTTTATGTCTTACTGCCTCACTTTCCTATTTCTGCATTGTAGCACTACTTATTTCTACATCTCTCATTACACTCTAACTTCATTAATGCTAATAATTAGTAATCACCCTAGTTACTTATATAATAACACACACTCAACAAAATAAACTACCCTTAACTTTGAACATAAGTAAGTTAAATAAAACAATTAACAAAAGCTGTCAATTCTTCAAAATATATAGATAGATATAGTTTATAGAGCCAATGGATGGTTGTTGACTTGTGTCATTATCTTAAGTTAATTCTCACAAAACATACCAGATCATGAAACGCAAGGAAGAAGAAGAATACAAGTTAATTTTCACTTCTGCAAACAAACACACAAATAGACATAACACACACATATATATATATATATCAGAATAAGAACTTAAAAAATATATCATATATAAATTACCATAGGATTTAGAGTTCATCTTCAAGTACTCTCTCCTCCATCATATCATATGTAGGGTTAATTCGAAGCTCTGGACATCTTAGGAACACATAACAAAACCAATAATTGCAAATCAGAATAACTAACTCTTCATCACATCAGCCGAAGCAAAACAAAATAGATGGATTGGAGAAAATGAAAAAAAAAAAAAAAGAGGAAAAAAAAAGAGAACAAGAGGAAGAAAGAGGAAAGTGATGTGGGACGGCGGCTAGATTAGAAGGTGTTTTGGTATCAATAATTTTAATAATATTTTTGTAATTAAAATTATTTTATATTATTATTTATTTTTTATATTAAAAAATGATAATACTAATATAATAAAATAAGTATTTCATTCGTTATATAAAAATATGTTTATTTTTTTATTTAAAAATATTTGTATTTTTTAATAAAAAATTATATTATATTTTATAAATTTTTCATTATAATTATTTTTTTATTAATTTAATAAAATATAAAATTTTATTAAGAACAATATTTTCTTTTTTACTTTCGATCCTTTTTAAAAATAATTTAAAAAATATTATTTATTAATAAAAATATTAATTTGTAAGTTTTTGAGGGAATATAAATCTTTCGTAAAATTCTTCGTTAATAGCAAGAAATTCCTTGCAAATTATGTTCGTTAATTACGAATTAATTAATTCCCTTACAAAATTCCTTCGTAAAAACAAAATTCATCGGTATTTGTGAGGGATATAAAATCCTTTACAAAAACCCTTCGCTAATGTATATTTTTTTTGTAGTGTTCTTGCCCCTCTAAAGAATTTGGATCTAATTTCATTTTGATTGTTGCCTATTCAGTTGAGTTTGTGTAATATCCTTGGAGTCGGGCCAGTATTAGGCAAATTCTCGTGGATGAGCCGTTGTCAGGTCATCCGAAATTGAATAGTAATTAAATAGATTAAATAGACTACTCATGTTAATAATGTGTGCATTCTTTTTTGAGAGCCCTACTGAAAAAACTCTAGAATTAAGTATACTTGTCCTAGAGTAATTTGAGAATGAGTGACCCCTTGGGAAATCTCTCAGTGTGCGCGTGACTGATGACAGAGCGCTTTGGAATGACTCGTGTTGACTTGTGGGGCCATTCTAAATCCAACATGCCCGATTTTGCATGACTTGTGAGCCGGGGTGTCACAGTTGTTTATTGGTTTTATTTTTCAATTTGTCAAGAGCATGTTGTATTTAGAACTATTTTTTTAAATAGAATTCTTGTCGCCTTGACCCGTGGACATAAGGATTTGTCTCGAACGATGTAAACTGTATCTATTTAATCTTCTATATATGTTTGGGTCAAAGATTTCTTTTTCATTTTTTTTATATTTTACAATAAATTGGTTTCAAAGCTATTATGATTGGTCGTCAAACCGTACAATTATTTGATTTGGATTGCTTTCGAATGCCTTGAAAAAATATAAAATGGGCATATTTGATGAAAATAATGGTTTTGAATTATAGTGGATTAAGATGAGTGCTTTATTGGTTTAACAAAGCACTAAAGAGAAGAGATGCATTTCCGGAAGACATGTTTGATGATGACAAAGAGAACTTTTGGTGCGTGCTCTTAGTGCTATTCAATTCTCTTTGAGTGATGATATTTTGCGTGCTATCGTAGATGAGACATTGTCTAAGTTGTTTACTACTCAACATTATTTGAAATAGTAGCGCTACACTATTCGTATAGGGGAAAGTGCATCCATTATGAATATATTTAGGATTTCAATAAGATCATTATGTCTTTGAAAATGTTGATGTCAAGATTGATTATGAGAATCATATATTGATTTTGTTATATTCTTTACCTCATTTCTTTGAGAATTTTGTTGATACAATGCTACAAGATCATGACTTTTTTTTTCTTGAATGATGCGAAAGCATTATTGAATTCTAAAAAGTTGAATCATAAGGTATCTGAAAACTTTGTTGATGATCAAGCTAAAAGGTTTGGTTTCTAGAGGCAGAATATGTTTCAAAAATAATAGAGATATATCTAGACTTAAAACTAAAGTTAATAAAAGTCAATATTATTATTTTAAGGAAAAAGACCACTAGAAAGATAAATGCTTGAAACGCAGATGATAGAAAAGTTATTGAATCCTCAACCGCTAATGATTCTTCTAGCTTTTCCGAGTTTGGACAATGTAGAAGTTTTTGTATCAAATGGGTCACTTGGTGATAGTTAGGTAGTTGACTTGGGCTGCTCATATGATATGTATCCTAATATAGACGAGTTCTTCTCATGCCATCCCGTTGAAGCTGAAATTGTATCGATAGGGAATTTTATATCTTGTAAGGTGGCTAGAATAGGGATATAATTTCGAAACTCATAAGTCCTATGTGGTTTCGAAATTTAGCATAAAATCTCTCTGTACTTTAAAAATTGCATGGTGCCCCCTTAATTTAAAAAATTTTGCATGAAACCTCACCGCCGTGAAACTTCCCTTGTATGATAAGAAGATAATTTCTTATCTATATGTTTTTCATAGCATGGGGGTTTTAATGCAACATTTTTTAAAGTATAAAGGGGAGTAATGCAATTTTTAAAGTAAAATGAGGATTTACGCTGAGTTTTGAAACCACATAGGGGTTTCATGCAATGTTTTTGAAAATATAAGAGGGTGCAATTCAATTTTCAAAGTAAATGGGAGATTTACGTTGAGTTTTGAAACTATAAGGGAGTTATGAGCAATTTTTCCTTTGAATTAAGATGTTTGACAGTATTGTGAGGATTTTAACTAATATTTGTACATGCCAGAGTTAAAGAAAAATCTTATTCTCTTTGTCATTTAAATCTATGTTCACTTTCTTTTTTGGATTGTCAAAAAAAATTATCACTTCCTTTTTGTTAGCAAAAATACTCCATTTGTCTCAAATATGGTGCAACAATTATTTCCGGTATGAGAATTTAGGTGTGTAGTATTAAATATGATAATTTGAAAATTAAGCAATATAATGAGAGAGAAATTTGTAAATTTATTTGAGTGATGTGATTGGATAAAGCGTGAGGTATGAATTAAATATATTGGATTATTTTCTATTTTAAAAATGTTGCAAAATGTTTGAGACATACAAAAAAGAAATATTGCAGGGTGTTTGTGACAGAGGGAGTTTATAATTTTTTATATATTTTCACTATAAAAGGCAAAATATAATAATTATTACTTATTTTTATTAAAACTCTTGCCCAAATATTTGAGCATACAATGGGATGAATGAGGGAGTTTTTTATTGAGTACTCTTGATTCACTTTCTACAGGTTTCTAGTAGTTTTTTTACTATGATTTGTGAAAAATTAGTAAATTGTCTTCATTTACTTCAAGGTAGGACTGTTATAGGTTCTACCTCAATTTTCACAGATTTTTCGTCAAATCTTGATTTAGATAATGCTAGTTTGTGGCAGATGAGTCTTGGGCATATGAGTGAGGCAAGTGAGTCTATTCTGAGCATTAATTGGAATATTATAATATTGAAAAACTTGATTTTTGTGAGGTTTACGACTGCTACTCACACACGAAGGGCATATTGGATTACATCCATCTTGATCTTTGGGATCCTTCTCCTACACTTTTCAAAGGTGGTTTTCAGTACATGATGATTTTTTATCGATGATTTTTTATCGATGATTATTTCAAATATGTTTGGTTATATTTTCTAAATAAAAAATATGAAGCTTTTTCCAACATTCAAAAAGTTCGAAGCACTTGTTGAGGATCAAACATTTTAAAAAATAAAATAAATTGGAATTTTGTAAAAGTCAATTTAATGAGTTTTGTGAAAATATAAGAATTGTAAGAAATTGTACAATGAGAACAATACCATAGAAAAATAGTTGAATGGATTAATATGACTCTTTTGGAGAGAACTAGTTGCATTCTTGATAATACAGGTTTACTTAATGTATTTTGGATTGAAACCATAAACTTAGCTTGCTATTGGTGAATAGAACTCTCTCTTTGTTCCTATTGGTTTAAAGAATCCTATTGAGGTATGGTCCAAAACACCTACTTATTATTCTTATTTGAAGGTATTTGGTTGTCTTGAACAAGCTTATGCAAAAAATGGAAAGTGCGAGTCTCGGTTGCATAAATGCATATTTCTAAGCTACGGCCTATGCATATGGGGTGAAAAGGCTACAGATTATGATGTATTAATCTTAGTTCATTTAAATTTTTTTATTAGTAGAGATGTCAAGTTTGATAAAAAATAAAAATAAAAAAATCATGCTTCATCCGATGAAAAAAAGTCAGAAAGGACATATGATACAAATAGTGATCATGGTGTCAGTGAGAATGTGAAGTTAGAGGTATAAGTTCCAGAAAAAGGTCAAAAAGGTACTTCAATCCCGCCTTTGGATACTCAGAAAGTCATACGTGTCACTCATATTGAAACCTTTGATGATTTGAGTATACTAAAAGAACAACAACATCGTAGTATCACCACTAATAGAGGAATGAGACATATAATCCCACCTCAAAGCCTTGCAAATTATGTCTCTTTTGTTTTGATTGCAACATAAAATTATGAAAATTTCCATAGTGTGGATAATCAAGTGGATACGTAGGCTAAATCATTGCTGATATTTAAGTTTAGGTATTACCCAAACTTAATAAGTTTATGCAATACATGAGTGCTCGAGTGGCACATTGAAGGGGGCAGCATTACAAAGTTCTTTTGTTTTGGAGTTTGATAATTTAAAGCCAATCTTGAAATTTGTCATTTTGTGGCTTCAAATTAAGCCCATTCATCAAGCTAAGAATCAATTCACAATTAAACTTTAAAACTATGTATATATATATATATATATATAAATGAAGATAGTGCTGCAACTAAGATTTTGGGGAAATTGAAATTAAAGTGTTACCAAAACCACCGACGCCAATATATATATATATTATCACTTGAGATTTGAAGTGGGTGTAGCATGTGAATTAAACTATACGTAAAGATATTGGAATTGGAGTTTCTGCTGTTTGTATGTTGTTGTTGCTACCCCTCTCACGAATTTTGCTCTAATTCTCTTATGATTATTGCCTATTCAGTTGAGTTTGTTTATTTGCTTTATTTGCCAGTTTTTTCAAGAACATTGTATTTGAAACTCTTTTTTATTAGTAGAATTCTTGTTGTCTCTACCATGGATGTAGGATTTATCTCGAACTATATAAAAATTATGTCTCTTAAATATTTTGCATTATTTTTGTGTTAAATATTTATCATATTTTGCTATATATTTTCCTTTTTTAAAAAATAATATCTTTCACAAAAAATTTTAAAGTGCATAATCAAATGCAAATATTAAAAGAAAAAATATTGATGGTACTTCAATCCTAGTCGTTGGTTGAGCTTACTAAAATTCATTGTTAGAGGATTTACATGAGATTTCTTCATTTTTTCTATAAAAAAATATGAGAATTCGTAGTCGCTACTTTTCAAATGCGTTTTAGGTATCTGATCAAACCTAATATCATGCAAATTAGACCAACAAAGTAACCACGATGGATTCCATCAATTTTAACTATATTTCAACTTATTTTGGACATTAGTGTTGGATTGTTCTCCGTTAATGTTTAAATAGCGTCAAAAAATTTGTGAAAACTTATTATTTATAATTGGGCTTATTGGGCCTAGGAAAATAATGAGTGGAATTGTGGAATTTCACCGTAATAATCAACCCAATGGTAGGAGGAATGGATCATATAAGATTGGGTGGCCCGAATTGTAAACACAAGACATGATCAAGGGGGAAAACAGACGGACAGTAGCAGCTTTGATGGAAGAGACAACTATGGAAGTTACATAAGAAGAGTATAATGGAACTAAATGGAGCTCTAATGAAAGGAAAGTAATAGCGGGCGTTACCTAGTGAATAAATGAAGTATAATGAAGCATATTGATGAAGAAATAAAAGCCAAGGAACTCGGATCACAATGGAGGACCAACACACACAACAACAATCAATCGATTAAGCACATTCAAATTTTCTCTGTTTTTTTCTTCCATTTCATTCTAATTTTTATTTTTACTTCAATCCCTCATGCATTTTCTCATTTTTTATGCACTTTTTCAATGTTTCTTACTTTCTAATTCAAATCAAATTCGATTAGTGTGTTTGTTCCTTGGTGGATTTAATTTCACACCACCTATTTACCAATCCATTTGACACAAAAATTTATCCTAAGGGCTTTATGAAATGCCTTAAGAAACCTTTACATTTATTTTTTGACAAATTTTCTTAGGTTGTTCGACAATAGAATATCTGAATTCTTTTGATAGAACATGTCCAATCTTTTTCTTTTTTTTTCATTTTTTTTTAACAAAAGCTTTCAAAGCCAATAGTCAAACAAAAAAATATTTTTATGCTATGTGTGTTTGAGGTTTAAAAAAAAAAATCACTATTGAGTATTTATATATATATATATATAAAATATCAAGTCAAATGCATATTATTCATTTTTATATTATATTATATTATATAAAAATTTTATATTTAAGATATCACATCAATTTCATATAATATTAAACAACTATTTAAAATTATTTTTTTTTATAATTCAAAATATAAAGGTAAAATTGTTTATAACTCCCATGTGGTTTCGAAATTCAGCGTAAAATCTTCATGTACTTTAAAAATTGCATGGCGCCTCTTATACTTTTAAAAACATTGCATGAAATCCCACCGCCATGAAACTTCCCTGGTGTAATAAGAATATGATTTCCTATCTATATTTTCTGCATGATGAGAATGTTTAATTCAACATTTTTTTAAAGTATAAGGGAGCGTCATGAAAATTTTTAAAGTAAAGAGAGGATTTACGTTGAGTTTTGAAACTAAATAGGTGTTTCATGCAATGTTTTTTAAAGTATAAAGGGACGACATGCAATTTTTAAAGTAAATGGGGGATTTACGTTAAGTTTCAAAACCACAAGGGAGTTGTGAGCAATTTTTGACAAATATAAATTCAAAACTCAAGCCTCGTACAAAATACGGACCATTAGATTTGTTAGTTCATGTTGGCATATTTATTTATTATTTGTGTGGGATTCCATCACGTCCTTTTTCTATTGTTGGAATAACCAGAATAACCTCAATTTCTCAAAAGGCAATTAGCGTTACATTGGTATATATATATACATATAATAAGTGCATTGATTAGGGTTTTGTTATGGATTTAAATGGGGTTGAATCTTGGCATATAGCAAATGATCAGATATTGAATTAATAAAAAGCATGTCATCATGTTAATTTGTCTCTGTCATCACAATAATCATCCTATCGTCACTATAAACTATTTGATTTTGTTCTATGATTGTTTTTCTTATCATCTCACCATATTTTTTTTTTAGGAAAGATCAATAGATATATTAATACCGAAAGAATAAAATAACAAATACACTGAGCATATCCAAAGGATCAATGTCGAACTACCAACAAAATTTGACAATATGGACTATTCAAAATCAAGCACCTTATGGATCATTAATAAGTACAACGGCCAAGTAAACAAGTCCAAAAAGACCATCGGCCAAATGCTAAACTATATATATGATAAGCGAAACCTTGAACTTAAAACAAGGAATTTATTATGAGTTTAATGAGTGAAGCGTGTATTATTGAGCATGTTCTGATATAGATAAAAGAAGTGAAGTTGTCGACCCTAAATTGCATTATCACAATTATTTATACTTTTTGTACTGGTGAGTTTCCAGGTAGAACACAGGGATTTTAAATCGTGAAATTTAATGAAGAATCTATGCAAGCAAGGCACAGTGGAAAAGCATTTGAGCTGGCTCACTTACGAGCGAGCCAGAGAATAACACTACTGTGGAATTAGAATAAAGCAAGTAAGGTGAGCGGATGGTGAGACGTTCGGCGAAGGCAATATGCAAGCGATGGAGGCAGCGAGGGTAGTGGTGAGCGAGGGCAAGTGTGGAAGGGAAGTGGACTATAGATATGGGAGCGTTATTAGGTGAGCGATAAAAGGGACCAAGTAATGTTGTGTGTGATTTGTATGTTCTTAGATGGCTAGAGTTCCATGGTTGTAATGAGCTAGTGATATTAGTGAGTAAGCGAAATATATATATTTATAACACGTAGTGACAGAAGAAGTGAATGTAATTGCTCAAAATATTTAACACAGAATTTGAATTCTCTGGTACTTGACCTGAAGGGATTTACAACAAGACTTCAATGACCGTCAAAATCAGAACATTATAAGTAAGAAATTCTACTATCACTAGAAATTTCTATAACCAATAGAAAAACGCCTATACCCCATTAATTATCTTAATCTCTGTCTCATTTGTGGTTTTACCCTTTTGTTACCTCTCTTAATTGGAATTGAATTCAGGACAGCAATTAAGCAGGTCGACAAGGCTCCCGCGTACTTAACTACATTGTACTACCTAAATTCTCTTAATGAATACGACGCAATTATAGGCTCAGATAATTGATTCTTTTATATTCTTTCTCAAAGAAACATATAGACATTTTGACACAAATATGAAGCGGCGGTGAATGCGATATGAAGAAATCATGATATTTGATTAACTACTAAGAAAATAGTAAAGATTTACATTACCAAAACAATAACAAAGCCATAAATCAAAAACAGTAAACTATTTAAAAAACAGTAAAGTAAGCGGCCAGATGAGGAGAAAAGCTCAACTCCTCTGGCAATTTCTATCTAGAGAACTCCCTTACAGAGTTGGAGCTCTCGGAAAACACAAAAATTTGCAGAAAATAAGAACTAAAGTAGTGTATTTCATTATGTATATTTATAAATGGCATCTGCCCCTACTTATAGGTCTATGAGAACAACGGTTGCAGAGCGGTTTAGCGGAGGTTGGAACTACTAACCAGTTAGGCGGTTTGCAGCAATTAATCTGTTGGAGCAGTTGCAATGGTAATAACTTCCTGATTGCTGCTTCGCTCGCTTTGGAATATAAAGTCATAGATCTTTCTCACTTGTCTAGATGGTTGAAGGGCATCTGCACAGCTTAAGCGGTGTTATCCTCGCTGGTTGGTAGCGGAATGGCTTGACCGCTGAGTGACGAACACTTAGTAAATTTTTAGAGTGGTCCAATCTCGCTTTGTAGAGGCGGATGTCTAGTGGTTGGCTCTAGTGCAAGTGGTAAGTTCGTCGCTTGCCAAGCCGGAGCGCCGTTGCTTGTCTTACAACACTTAGCTTTTCTGGGCCAGAAACATCATTTAAAAAGGTCAAAAACATTAATAATCTCAACAGAAAAGCTTTTGATCATACCAAGCGATGCAACTCAATAAAGTATGTCATAAATAAGATATTGTGATGGTTTTCACAAAAAAATTCAAGTAAATACACAATTTTATCAAGCAAAAAGTATGTTGTTATTTGGATTTATCAATATATAAAAAAACTACATTAATCGACCATACCTAGTGATCATAAGGAATTCTGAAAAAAAAAAAAAAAAGAACAGTCGAAAAAGGTCAGAAATTCTAGTTCTAAACTGTTTTATGCAAGCATCGAAAGTCAATGGCAAATTGTACACATCCCAGAATAAAAAAATGCTTTGTACCTTTACTGATCAACAACATCTCAAATCCAACAAATGTGAAAGAAACTTGCTCTTGAACCTTTGAATAAACACTCTTGAACAACTAAAAAACCTACTTCTTTAAGCCAACTCCCAACCAGTTGCTCTGATAGATAGCACAAGCATCTCTCAGAATATTGCAAACCAATATGGTATGAAAATATGCCTCGCATATGTAGCCTACCTCATGTTTAATGAATAACTTTCATCGTCAAGCCAAATCATTTTTTTAAGAGATAAAACCAATCGAGGCATACAAGATACAATACTAATTATGTTTTAATCTTCATCAGTGTGATTTGAGGATTCATAGAAAATTTCAAGCATGCATTTGTTTCGAGCGGTCTATAAGTAATAGATAGTTGATGCTAAAGCAGTCTTTTGCATTTTTTTTAGGCACCGATTTTCTATGTTTTTTCTTACTAAACCAAGTGGTGGCACAAGTGAGTGTTTTCAAGTCTGGTCAACCAAGCATTAATTAAGATCCAAACATGAGTAGAAAATAAATAACAAAAGAAAAGGTGTTGGTTGTCCTCCGGCTGGACCTTGCAAAGATCATATATCGGGTCGATGTCAAGAAAGCTCAACCTATATTTGGTCTTTAGTTTCTAAAGAGGCAAACCAAAGAATAAATAAGTGTTTTTGGAGCACAAAAGTAGTCCAAATGATGGAAACAACAAGCCATTTACAGCTCTTAGGTTGGAGAGCATCGTATGACAAAAGAATGTTAATTTTTTCCAACTTTAAATCATTTAGAGGTTTTCCTCAAAACACATTCAGTTAAGCCATATATATCAATTTATTCAGTCTGTTAGATCTCTTCTTCTTTGCGTGCGATTCTCTCTTTATTCTTCCGTGTGCGATTCCCTGTGGGAATTTAGGGGTTCTTTCTCCGGTGTTGTTTCAACCTTTTTCTTTCATTGATTTTTCCGGTGAGTTCTTCTTCTTTATGCACTGAGTGATCATGGAGTTTGATCGGAGTGAAGAGTTAGAGTTCGGTGTTAAAATCCGTCAGTTTAGGGTTTGTTTGGAGGCGGTTAGGTAGTCCCTAAGTGAGTCATTCACTGCCAAGAGAGGTTGTAGACTGAGCAAACTAAAATTTTCCCTAATCATTCTTGTTGAATTGTTGTCCGCTACTTTGTCGAAAGAGGGTCGTCAAAGTCATCTTGCTGCTGGAACCACCATCATTGTTGCTGCCTTTTTCTAGTCCGAGGACTAGAGACTGCCGTTGCCCGGAGAACATCACCATCACCGCTGCCCAATATACGTCGTTGATCGATTGGAATTTTCGAAGTGCTATTGACGTATGGAGCAATTAGGCTTTCTTTGTCCTTCAATTGCAATGACATCGAGGGAGTATTGGTTAAGGATTTGTTTGTTTATAGGGCTATTTCAGTTTAATTCCCTGGTAGTTAAATTGATATTTTTAGCCTTCATTTTGGTCCGGTTAATTTCTAATTACAAAAAATCTTTAGTTTATGTTACATTTCAATCTTGAGACATATTCTAGTTGATGTATTTTATTGTTTGACATATCAGAAAATATAACATGTGATGCATCCATTATACCCAAAACAACTCATTTTTATATTGATGAATCCAAATAAATTTGGCTAAGAATACCAAATTCTATGATGAAAGGTAACAAAGACTCAAAACTTCATTTACTATCTTGTATATTGATTTTCAAGCAACCATGGTTGTTTTGATTTTCTATCGGAATAATGAAAAGATAGAAAGACAAAAGAAACAAGTACCTTGAACCATTGATTGCATCAGATCCAAGTGGCCAACATATGAAAGACTGTAACCATTCCAATGTCTAATATGGTCTAAAGTTAAACCAATTAAGCCATAAAAATGGGTGACTCTAAATTTCCTGAGAGAGATCATCACTCCAAGATAATGTAAAGGCAATCTACCATAAGAGAAGCCTGAGAGTAAAGAGAGTTCTTCTGATTCCTCAGTCGATGTTCCTGCAATAAGGATGCTAGATGTTTCTCATATTAGTTTCAACCTCGAAACTCTTCCGAATCAATCAATAAAATCCATTAAAGTACTCAACAAATGGGAAACCCCACAAGATTTCGAATGTTGCCGCCAAGATGACACAATCTTGCCGATTACTTTAAAGCCAGGTTTTCTTGGAAATAATAGCCAAGCAATTCATAATGCCAAAAACAATTTATATCCACAACAACATCAATTGGAATTACACAAGTGTCACATTTGGGAATATAGTGAAACTCGATATACAATTTTGAGAACTTACAATTTTGGCTATTTTCTCAATCCAATTTGGTAATTTTTGGTGAGTTTTCTCCATAGAAATGACCTTCATTATATCATTTGACAAACTACTTTCACTTGACGAATGAGCGGAGACAAGAAGACATTTTGAGGGACTCTAATTTCACACGGTTCAAATTTAGCTTCCGAAAGTGATTCATTTCAATACGATAAACAAGACATCAACCACCCAAATACTATAGCAGCCAACCAAAATAAATTTGAATCAAATAAATAGATGAAAAGTCTAACTAATCCAAAAGAAAAATGCACTGCTAAGCTCTAAAAAGCAAAAAATGTAGCATGAAGGAATGTGCTCACTCACCTCCACCAACAAAAACACAACACCAAACACACTCAAACAACTGACACTTAGAGAATGTCTCAAACACACTTGCAACAACGACAAACAACTACTAAAAAATTGGAGAGAAACACCACAATAGCTAGCCCAAGCACCTCAGACCTTCAATCACAATATAATAGGACATCACAACATTTGAGATGAAAAAATGGGACACCCATACATCCACTCCACTCAAATGCCACCAAAGGAGAAGATATCTTGCCAAACAAATAACACAACAAAAATTGAGCAAAACTCCACTCAAATGAGAGAAGATGACCAATTGGATTAAAAAAAAAAAAACTTTAAGAGCTCATCAACGAGCATCAAACTCATATATTGGTCGGAGAAGCCTCCTGATGATAGACGAAGACCCAAGTCTAATGACCTAACTCAAAAAATAAAGAAACCAAGAAAAAAAATCTACTCATTATGAAGGCATAAATGGTCAATTCTATAAGAAATAAAAGTATGAATAGTTAATTCTATAAGGAACAAAAAATATCAAAACATAAATTTGATGTCCAATATCAAAGGGCGTATAATATTATTTTTTATAGTATTTTATATTTGTTGTTAAAAAGTGAAAATAGTCAATAAATGTGATAATTCATATATTGACCATAGTGCATTATTTAAAATTAATTATAATTGAAATAATATTATATAGAAAATGATATAATAAAATAAAAAATAAACATATTCATATATGCTTCCTCCGTCTGGGATATTTAGCTCATTTGGGCTCGGCTCGCAGATTAAAAAATAAATATTTTATTTAAAAAATAAAAAAAAGTAGAAAAGTAGTTGTGGGTATTTTTGAAAAATTAATTAAAAATTAAAGAGAATGGAGAAATAATATAATAAAGTTAGTGGTATTTATGGTAAATAAGTGTTGAATGAATAGTAATAATTAAATATTGACTTTTTAACTTTTTCAAGTATAGTAATAAGATAAATTTAACGGACAGGAGAAAAAAAAATATGAGAATAAATTTGGCAGACAAAAGAAGTATTCAATCACACACTCGAGTTTTTATCACTGATATTTGACTTTTGTTACTATGCTAACACCACAACCAATATGTGCAAACATTACATATATTATTTTTTTGGACCTAGTTTTCAGGGTATTAAGTTCGTTCAGGGGTTTACTCACAGCGCACTCGTCGAGTAATGACTGTCAGTTCCCACATTATTTTTTTAAAAAAAAACATTACATGTGTTATAAGCTAGCAACACATTTATATTAATATAATGCAAATATATCAAATAAACTAATAACATATAATAATAATCCACACAACATATAATACTATTGATTTCAACACATAAGATGTGTTAATACAACTCATTTATAAAGTATAATTATCATCACATGCTTCAATTGATACAACATGTGTTCTACTAATTGAAAATATGTGCTTTTTGTTTATCTTTTATGTGTTGATTAGAATTCATCATCTTTAATGTGTTGATTAGAATTAATTATTGTGTTTATTCACCATAATCAAAACATGTTATCTCCAAAATTGATTTTCTTTGGATGGCCTACGAACTAAGCCGGTCGGAAAGCTATTTTGTGGATACTCCGGAGAATTCAAAAAGGCCTTCGGGTTTTGTCTCACATATAATCGGTAAATGAAAAAAAAAAGATAAAGAAAATCGAATTAAGAAGACAATAAACACTCAAGAATGTTGAAATAATGGATAAGAGGGCAAAAAATTCAAACAAAATTAATAAAAAGACTAGATGATAAGCAAGAATATTTGAATGTTAAATTAAAAGACAAAAGAACAAAAGCAAAAATAACAATGAGACCTAATGCATATGATGCACACACTAAAACTAAAAAGAAGAACAATGAAAAATGTTAAAAAAAAAAAAAAAAGCAATGAAAGTTATTGTTAGAGTGTTTATATTGTTGTCCATATGTCTATTTATCTTAGTCTTTATCTCCTAATTATACTTTACAAACACACTTTATTAACAAAGTAACTCCCAAAGTCTAAATGATTTTATTAATCCTAAAAAAAATAACCGTTAGTGTAGAAACTTTAAGATCCTTCATCCTTCTTGTGGATTGGGTTTCTCTCATGGACTCGTGAATTTATACTTTTGGTACTGTGTTGAATTAATTACAATCGTTTCATTGAAGTTAGATAGTGAAAATGATGATAAATTGAGGAAAGAAAGAGTTGGGTCCAATGTGTTGATCACTGAATCTTGATTGGTGGTTGAGCAATTGATGCTTGGTGGTGGTAGAGGTGGCGGAAACTAGAGTTGTTAAACAAATCGAGCCGTTCGTGAACTCGGCTCGGTTCGACTCAAATCGGTTCGGTTAAAGTTTGTTCGCAAACGTTAACGAGCCGAGTCGAACCGAACAACATAAACAAGCTCGTTTGGTTAACGAACGAGCCCGAGTTTTGTTCGTAAACGTTCGTTTAAATCATATATTTATTATTAATATTATATATACATATAAAATTATAATTTATAAATAAATAAAATATTAATTTTAAATATATAAATAAAATAATTTTAAATTTTCCTTTTAATTTATATATAAATTTAAAAAATAAGACAAACGAGCTCGAACGAACTCAAATGAGTTTAATCGAGCCAAACACGAACACGAACTCAAACAACAAAAATCTTAACGAGCCAAACTCGAAAACTTAATAAACGAACACGAGCCTTGTTCACGAATGTTAACGAACACTTAAAATTTGGCTCGACTCGGCTCATTAACAGCTCTAGCGACAATTGAGCAACCAGTGAATGTGAAGATGAAAATGTGGTGAAAGTAATGGTGAAGGAACAACTGGATTTTGGTGGTGATGGTGTTAGCGGCATGACAGGTAGTTAGAGATAAAAACGGATGTGGGAAAAATGAGGAGAACGAGGCTTTTGTAGTGAAAGATAACTGATATTTTCTAATAATTGATATATTTTTCATTTTTATCTATTCCATAATAATTGACATATTTTTATGAGTAAAATTTATTAAATTAAAATATATTTAAAAAATATAAATTAACTTAATTAACTATCTAACATATAATATCATAAATTATATAGGACATATTCAAAACTCTTTTATTTATTTTTGTCGCTCTCCTATAAAAATAAATATTTTTTTTCTATATTTAAAACTTCACCTTTTTTTTGTAAAATTAGTTGTGTTAATTATAAATAAATAAAAGTATTTTTTATTTATTTTTATTATAAAAAAAATTTATTCTCTACAAAACTATATCCATATTGCATATATTTTTTATTACGATATAATTTTTAAAATATTTAAATACATATTCTAATTTTTTTAATTATATATTTTAAAATTTAATTTAAAAATATTAATATTGTCAATAATATAAAAATAAAAAATAAAATTATAATTAACTATTATTAAGTCAATTAAAGATTATTTTTTTAAATATGTATCACTAATGAAAGAGTTCAATTATGTTGAGACGGAAGTAATATTGATTTCAATTTAAAAATTAAAAAAAAAAAACACATAAGATTTGATAATAAATTATCTTATAAATTTATGAATTAAAATGAGTAAATGAACAATGTTGTTTGTATTATTTGACTTTTAGTTTGATTTAAATAATATTTTAATTTAATATTTTATAAAAAAATAATATATTTTTATGAAAAATCGTATAAATTAAATTATAATATTTTTTATATAAAATAAAAAAATAAACACATCCATATATTTTCAATTTAATCAAGGTACTATACATTTTAAAAAAAAAATTAAAATATATTATATTCAATACTTCTTTTCTTCATTAAATTTTTTACAAGTAAATTAAATTAAATTAAATTAGTATTTTATAAATATATAATATAATAAAATAATATAATATTTATTTTATAATTAATATTAAAATAAAAATAATATAAAAATAAAAAAATTTTAATATTTACTTGAAAGTTATTTTTTAAAAAAATAAAATAGAAATTTTAACTTAACAAACAAAAAAAGTAAAATAAGAAATTTATGTTTTGATTAAAGATGTATATATTTTTAAATAAAAGTAATTATTTATAGTAATATTTTTAAAATCACCTTCAATAAAAATATTTAAAAAAAGAATTTGTTCATTTTATATTTTTAATAAATGTTATATTTATAAGAATCATATTTATAATATAAAAATAATATTTTATATTAAATTATTAATTATTTTTTATAAATTTTAAAAATATATAGTATATATTATATATTTAATAAATTTTAATCATTTCACACATAAATGTTAGATGAACAAATTTAATATATCTATATGTTTCTTTGGCTCGAAATTTAATTTTTAAAAAAAAAAATATATTTTTTTATATTATATATTATTTTAATATCAAATTCAAACTAATTTTTTTTTAAAATTTTTTTAAAGAAACGTACTAATTACAAATTACAATTTTTTTATTAAAATAATAATAAAAATTGGAGTATGGGCATGAAATCGTTCACAAGCAACATATCTCTATCTTCATCCCCAAAAGCGAACCCTAAATTTCTCCGCTCTGCTTCCATCCCCATACGCTCCGCGAATTCCATCCTCCCGCACTCAAATTCGAGCCCCATACACTGGATTCCTCTTTCAATTTCTCTGCAATTGATTGAATCATGTACAGAGATCGCGGTGGGCGCCCCTCCAAGGGCGGAGATTTACTGGATCGGAAGCGAATCAACGATGCGTTGGATAAGCACTTGGAGAAGTCTTCTACATCGTCGTCCAGAAACAAGGGTGCCTCCATTGCCGCGCCGTCCACCTCCTCCGCTGCCGCGGGGAAGCATCTAGACCCTCGGGACAATCGCTCTTCGTCCACTCTCACTACTAACAAGAATAAGGCTTCCGATGGTGAGTTGTTTCATTTTTTTTATTTTTTATTTATCATAATTATTATTCGTAATTATCTAATTGAATCTCGTGGTTTTTATATACCAGTAATGGGGCAGGCAGTGTGTATTGTTTAGAATTTTCTTAGTTGTTTTAGTTTTCCTTCATGATAATTTTTTCATGTTACTTTTCTTCTTTGGTTATCAGTTTATAATATATATATATATGTATGTATGTATAGATAATTTGGGTGAATGTTGTTGCTGTTACGGATTAAAAGTATCCTCATTTGCTTCTGTCAGTGACCCGCTAATATGAGTGAGTTACTAAGACCATCCCCAACCCACAGAAATTACATGAAACATTGAAATACAATAATTTAATACGGAGTAGTATAAGCATTTCCATCTCCATCGATATGATTGAAATATTCGGAAAACACATTTGAAGTAGACTGAGGATTTGGTTATGAAATTCCATTGCCCTTTTACATAAAATTTCTTCTTTTTGGAGTTAATAATAAGCATGTTGAGTATGAACAAGGAATAAAATTAAGTCTGTGTCCATATTTTTTTTTTTTCTAAATGTGTGATTCTCTTCAATGTTAATTTCTTTCGTTCTATTTATATAAATTATTGTCTGTAAAAGATGATTTTTTTAGTATTTCTGGAACCACCTAATTTTGTTCTTTAGCTTCAGTAATATGGGCAACAACTTCATCTTCAATTTTTGTCTTCCACTTTGTTTCTTTCACTCTTATGCACCCGTTCCTATGAAGAACCACCAATATTATTATATAATTAAATGGTGGCCGACTCTCATCTTCATTTAAGTTAATAGAAAATGATGAATCTACGGGAGATTCAAAACAAGTGCTATCCGATGATGATATCTTGGTGGAATCATTATTTTGAGATATTTTATAAGGGTATCTAGCTTCATTGTGATCATTAAGTGTTTCGAAATCTTTTAATAAGTTCCAAATGCGCTCAAATTTAAAACTTTTTTTCTTTTTAAGCTTGCATCTTATTTCATTAGTATCTCTTTTGTTTGATTTAACTGCAAATAATACTTTGAAGTTACAAATAAGTTTTTTTTATATAGAAAAAAATAACAGTAAATGTAAGGATAAAAACTTACAATGTCCATCTCTGATGCACCATTGGGTTTTGGGATTTTTACTTTCTTGATGCAAGCAAATTGTTTTCTGACAGCTTTCTCCATGACTTGGATCTGGTTTTGTAAAAATTTGGCGCTATGTATCTCCCAATCAGTGTTTCTGTTTTGGTTATATGCATTGGTGACTCGATTATAAAATTGATCCCTTGATTATTGGCTGTCCATAATTGGATCTTGGAAGATATCCAAATCTTGTTGACCAATCGCAGTTGATGGTTTGGATTTCATCTTTGTTTCATTTGTTGAATATAGAACTATATTATTCAAATAATTATCATATATTATACATTATCAAAAATCTAGTCATCCATCTTTGACCAATCCCAAGTGATGGTTTGGAATTTATCCTCATTTCATTTGTTGGATATGGATATATAATATATTTAAGTTTCACTTGAGCTACTCATTCCATAAATTAGTATTCATTCGGCCTATAATTATTCATCAAACACATCTTTGACCTATTAGAATAATATTCTTTCTTTAGATTACTTTTCATCTTCAGATGATGATGAAGGTAGAAAACTTTTCATAGAGTCCATTCAAGAAGATGAAGTAGCAATATTCACAATACTGCAAAATAATGCTTATTTGGAACAATTACTCAACCCCATCAAGTCAACCCATCGAGGTTCTATCCCAGGTCATCGAATTATATAGTTTTGGGTTTTAATGTAAAAGTGGTTGATATTGAGTGCAATTTATAAATATGAGAAGTTAAATAAACTAATATAAAAGTAAAATATGTAGGGACTATTCCTTTTAAAGTAGAATTGGAGTTTGTGGATGGAGCAAAATTGTTGTATATCTATTGCATTTTCACTGTGGTTGCAACATTTACGGAGTTTGTGATTGCCGGTGGCCTAAATGTTGTGTTTTTGAGTTGTGAGTATACCTCATTGGCTTTGTTCTAAGCTGGATGCTGAGACTAACTAGAGAGTTATCATTGTGAAAATGGTATTTATATATTTCTTCTCTACTTCTATATATCTATCTATATATATATATATATATAAGCATTTGAGAAATTGGGAAAGCGCTGAAATCCGCCATCATTAGAATTTCATGGCTTTGTTAATTTTATATATGCCTGTACTTGAAGGAAATTAAGCCAGACACTTTAGATATCTAGAACCAGAGAAAAAGCATGTGCAATTATTCAGGTGTTCTACAGGGTTGCCAGAGTCTAAAGGTGAAAAAGAGATGCAAGAAAGTCATTGTTTAGGGCTGTAGTTTCAGCGTTAAGTTGCCTAGGGAAGGAAAACTATGCTTTAACATAGCAAGGCTTTGGAAAGGCTATGTTTCACATGTGTGTAAAAGAATACCTGTTTTTGTCCGCTTTCTTGAAGGGCAAAGGTTTATCTAATAAAGGATCTTTACACAGGGCGATAACTCAGTGATAGCCATAGAAGTATATAAACTACTCTGCTCACTGTATAGACTCTTAGCAATTTGATGTTTTTTTTAGATGATGATAATCTGCCCATTTGGAGCGCAGAATCTTATGTACATTAGCAGTTACTGTGTTCGAGGAAGCATGTTTGATAGCATCTACATTGAAAACAGCTAGATAACATTTTGAATGATGATACAACTAGATTGTAAACAACTTGCTTCTATGCTAGAAAGTTCGTCTAAAGAAAAAGTGTTAGATTGTATCTTACCTGCTTCTGTAGTTTTCCAAGTTACTATGTACTTTGCTGCTTCTGTTTGTTGACGTGATATTCTGACTCATACCATGTTTGCAATGGTATAAATGTTGAATTTAGCTTGTTATATATGTAATTCAGGAGTACTTCATTGTCTTATTAATGTTTTTGTACAATTTTTTAAAACATTGAAGAGTTCATTATTTTACATCCTTGCCCTACCATATGAAACACAAGGTTCAGTTGCATATCTTTGTTATGTATGTATTTTTCATGTGTGATAATCTACTCATTAATAGAAGTTAAAGTTGCATATGTATCCTGTTTTGCAGAGGAATCTGAAACAAATAGTGAAGAGTCCGACGTCAGTGGTTCTGAGGGTGATGATACATCCTGGATTTCATGGTTTTGCAACTTGCGTGGAAATGAGTTCTTCTGTGAAGTGGATGAGGACTATATTCAAGATGATTTTAATCTGTGCGGATTGAGCAGTCAAGTTCCATATTATGATTATGCTCTCGATCTGATTTTGGATATTGACTCCTCTCATGGTAAGCAATTTATTTTATTCTATTGTGACAACTTGAACAAGAGCTTAGTGTAGTATCACATGCTTCTTTTTTTCTTTCAAATTTGTTATGCCTTGGTGTACATGTTCCTACTTCTAATAATTTGTTTCAATATATGTAAGGCATTGCAAACTATCTTGTTACTTATGTCTATTAGAACATCATGACGTTTCTCCTAGTCCGATAAATTTATAATCATGCATTGCTGGAATTCCAATCAATTGGATTCTATTCCATTGGTTTGATTTTAATGTAGCTGAAGAATGTCGCGATTCTCATTGACGTAAAATTGAATATTACAATATACAAAAAACCCTAATATAATACAACTATCCAAAATACCTAAACTGCCCCTATACATAATATATCTAACTCTTTGCCTCATATTGGAGAATACACATTGTATTATCCAAGTGTAATACCCCGAAGTTAGGTCAGTGCTAGGCCAACTCCCGTGGATGAGCCGGTGCTATCCCAGGTTGAATATATGTTAAATAGATTGAATAAATTACTCATGTCAATAATGTGCGCATTCCTTTTCGGAAATACTATTGAAAGAACTCTAGAATTAAGTGTGTTTGTTCTAGAGTAATTTGAAGATGAGTGACCCCTGGGAAGTCTCTTAGAGTGCGAGTAAGCGAGGGCAGAAGCGCGCTAGAAAGACTCGTATTGACCTGTGAGGCAGTCTACGATCCAAACATGCTCGGCTTCGCGTGGCTTGCGGGCTGGGGTGTCACACCAAGTTTGTCACATAGAAATTTAATTTGAGGGCCTTTATGAGATTTACTAAGAATGTCTACAAGTTGATCATTTGAAGCAACATGGTGAGTGGCTATACATCCAGATAACACCTTCTCTCGAATAAAATGACAATCAATTTCTATATGTTTAGTCATCTCATGAAACACCGGATTGGACGCAATATGTAAGTCAGCTTGATTGTCACAAAAGAGTTTCATTTCTGAAACTTCCATCATCTTAAGTTCATGAAGAAGTTGTTTTACCCAAATAAGTTGACATGTCGCTAATGCCATGGCTCGATATTCTGTCTTTGCACTTGGTCGAGCAACAACATTTTGTTTCTTACTTTTTCATGAGATAAGGTTACCTCTCACAAAAATGCAATATCCCGAAGTAGAGCGTCTATCAACTGGAAATCCTGCCCAATCAGCATTGGAGTAGCCAATTATTTCAGTGTGACCTTGATTAGTGTACAATAATCCTCTACCAAGAGACCCTTTGATGTACTTCAAGATTCGAATGGCAGCATCCAAGTGACTATCGCATGGAGACTGAAGAAATTGACTCACAACACTTGCAACAAAAAAGATATCAAGTCGAGTAAGTGTGAGATAGTTAAGCTTATAAACCATTCTACGATATCTTTCTGCTTTAGCTAATGGTTCCTTCTGTCCCGAAAGAAGCTTCAAATTTGATCCATGGGAGTCTACTAACTTGCAATCTGACAAACCAGTTTCTTCAAGAATATCCAAGCGTACTTCTGTTGTGAAAGAACAATACCATCACGTGACTGAGCAATCTCAATACCAAGAAAGTACTTTAATGGTTTCATAAATTTTTTTTGAAAATGCTTAAATAGGTGTTGCTTTAAAAGAATGACCTATTTTTTATCATTTCCAGTGATAACAATACCATCAATATACGTAAGAAGATATAAGCACTTGTGTACTTATAAAAGACTTAATGGCCTAATGCACTTTGGATCATGCCAAATTCTTGTATAATACTGCTGAATTGACCGAACCAAGCACGCGAAGATTGTTTTAATCCATATAGGGAACGGCATAGTTTGCAAACTAGACCAGACTCCCCCTGAGCAACAAATCTAGGTGGTTGCTCCATATAAATTTCCTTCTGAAGTTCACCATTTAGAAATGCATTCTTAATATCAAGTTGATGAAGAGGCTAGGAGTGCATAGCAGCCAAAGCAATAAAAAGACAGATTGATGACATTGTGGCAACAAGTGAGAAGGTTTCAGTATAATCCTCACCAAAGACCTGTGTGAAGCCCTTAGCCACCATACGGGCCTTGAGACGAGCAACTTGATCATCCGAATCAACCTTAACTGCATAAACCCAACGGCAAGCCACGGGGGGCTTACCTAAAGGCAAAATACACTTAGTCTCAAATACCATTAGCATGCAAAGCAACTATTTCATCTACCATTGCCTACCGCCAACTTGGGTGAGAAAGAGCTTTACGAAAGGATTTAGGAAGAGAGACGGAGGATAAGTTTGACACAAAGGTATAGTATGTGGGAGACAAACAATGAAAACTAAGAAAATTGTAAATGGAATGAGGATTACGAGAAGAACGAGTATCTCGTCGTAACGGTGCAGGATCCGGCAAGATAGGAGCCGCAGGAGAAGAAAACAATGGCAAGTCTTGAGAGCCGGGACAGTCGATAGACGTTGGAGGAACATGAGCGGTAGAACCATAGGAAGGGAACACTTGCGTGTGAGGACAACGACTATAAACCTGAAAAGGTGGACGCAAAAGAAGAGGAGAGGAGAAAAAAATAGGTAACACGTGGTTGACAGTCGGGATCGATAATGACGTAGAGAAATAAAGTGTGGATTCAAAAAAGGTAATTTATCCCGACCTAAAGAGTGATTATGAACAAATGCAATACACCCTAAGACACGAAGGGGTAAATGATATAAAGGATCTTGAAGGAACAAAATCTGATGGGGAATTTTATTCCGGAGGACCAAGGACGGCATGCGGTTGATAAGATAGCAGGCACTAAGAACAACATCAGCCCAAAACTGGAAAGGAATGTGGTGATGCACAAACAAGGTATGAGCCGTCTCAATTAGGTGGCGATTTTTGCATTCAGCCAGCCCATTTTGGTGAGAAGTATAGGCACAAGAAGACTGATGTAAAATACTACGAGATAACATAAATTGAGTCATAGGAGTAGAGAAATATTCAGTGGCATTATCAGTCCGAAATATTTTAAGAGACACCAAACTGATTTTGAATTTCAGCATAAAATGTTTCAAAGATAGAAAATAGTTTAGAATGAGCTTTCATCAAATAAAGTGAAGTACATTTTGAGAAGTCATCAACAAAGGTAATAAATTACCGAAACTCAAATACAAAAGTAGTTCGACACGGACCTCATATATCAGAGTAGACTAAAGCAAAAGGCATATCAACTCTATTATTAATCTTTTGGGGAAACAAAACGTGAGTTTGTTGCCTAGTTGACACGACTCACAAGACAATGAAGATATACTAAAAAGGCTTGTAACAAGCCGACGCAACTTAGAGAGACTCGGGTGATTCAACCGTTGGTGCAATAGTTGAGAAGAACCGGCAGTGAACATGCAATTGAGAGTGAAAGTGGTGGAGGTTGGTCAAGGTGGTACAATCCATGGAGCTCAAGCCCTTTTCCAATCATCCTCTCTGTTCTACGGTCCTGAATAGAGAAGGAATCAGAGTAAAATGTTATTGACCAGTTCAAAGTTTTGGTTACTTGACTAATAAAAACAAGATTAAATGGACAATGAAGAACAAAAGAACAGAGCATAAGAGAACACATGGCAATGGTTGAGCATCACCAACAGCCTTTACAGAAACTCGTGACCCATCAGCTAAAGTAACATCAAGTAACGAGGTAGACTTATGAAAATTCGGAAAATAATTTTGGATTACTAGATAGGTGATGAGAGGGTGTGAGCGATAGAGGCAAGGGATGAAGGACATGACTGCTTTGAAGCTTGGTATGCAATATGCTCCTCATAGTCGGAGCCAATCAAAGTGACAGAATTGCACGATAATTGAGGAGTTTCAGCCTGCGCAACAACAGCCCGAGGTGGCCGGCCATGCAATTGAAACATTTATCACAAGTATGGCCTTGCTTGTTGCAATAAGTGCAACATGGACGAGAGTAAAACTAAATTGAGTTCAGCTTTGATGGATGAAAGTACCGAGATACTCTGGAATTGTCAATCCGGGTTGACAAAGATTGACCAAATTAGATACCACACTATAGAAGCGGTGAATATCATTGGTATATAAAGTCTTCGTATGTCTCTAGAGATCATAATAGTTTGTAAAATTGGTAAAAATTGGATGAAGACTTGGATCAATAGATTGCTAAAGCAAACTGCATAATAGAGCATCAGCCTTAAGCCATGCAGCTTTCTCGATCAGCGATCTGAGCGGATGGATGGAATAACAAGATGATTTTTTAAACATTGACCCATACACCACATTTAGACAGCTTTAGACCAAGAGCCATAGTTAGAATCCCCAACCAAACATTCGGTAGCAATGGCCGGGGTTAGAGAAAGAATACCCGTAAAAGAAGTAGAAGCAGACATGTTTAGGGCAATATTTGAATTGAATCAAGCTCAATAAATCCAGAATCACAAAAGCAACTGAAATCTTAAGCCACAATCTAATAACAATCCAACCCAAGAAGAAAAAGAAAACAGAACAGCCTTAACTGGACAACCAGACCGAAGGAAGGGAGAGAGGAGGACAGCGCGACGGCGGTCGGCGCAGCGGCAGGCGGCGGTCGGTGAGTGGCTGGACAAGGTTAGGGTGGCTTCGATACCATGAAGAATATCGCGATTCTCATTGACGTAAAATTGAATATTACAATATACAAAAACCCCTAATATAATACAATTATCCAAAATACCTAAACTGCCCCTGTCCATAATATATCTAACAGTAGCATTGGTAGTGTTCAATTTACAGGTAAAATTTTGGAGTTTGGTTGCGTTTTGAGAATGATAAAGTTTTGAATTGAAATGATCGTTTTACATAATACAAGTATGTGTTTGATGTGGTGTTAGGAATGTAAAATAAATGTTAATGGTGAGACCAAGAGTTTGACGACACAACCAAACAAACCCTTGACTATTAGAAATTTGGTATTATTGAACCCATTGGAGTTTTCTACAATGTGGCTGCCTTGAATCTTGATTTGGACCTTTGTACTTGTGAATTTTGCGAATCACATTCTGCTCGCTTCTGTTGATGCTGTTTGGCCTTTCTGTGGTGTTCCTTTCTCCATGTTTAGTCAAAGCTGCAATAAAAATTGTTTAATTTCTTTCTAGTGCATCTGATTTCCAAATCTGTACCGTAGAAGTTGAATATTTAATGGTGATACTATTTACTTTTCGATTAACATATGAAGGTGATATGTTTACTGAAGAACAGAATGAATTGGTTGAATCGGCTGCTGAAATGCTTTACGGCCTTATCCATGTCAGATACATTTTGACTACCAAGGGAATGGCTGCAATGGTATATCATTCTTTATTCATGGACTATCATGCATCAGCTGATTCCATCTATTTTTGTTTCGGTATTTATGTATATCGACTTGTGTAACTAACAGTTAGAGAAGTACAAAAACTATGACTTTGGAAGATGTCCAAGAGTTTACTGCAGCGGACAGCCTTGTCTTCCTGTTGGACAATCAGACATCCCGCGCTCGAGTACTGTGAAGATATATTGTCCCAAATGTGAAGACATTTACTATCCACGATCCAAGTACCAAGGCAGTATCCTTACATTACGATCTTTTGAAGCTTTAAGCCTTAATTCGTTTTTCATTTGATGCATCTACCTTTTACTGTCGAACATGGCATATTAAATGTGTACATAATTTATTTTGGATGAAGAAGGGAAAACACGCGCACAGCTTAACGTGTTGGGATAGAAAACTCACTTGATACTACATTTTAGGCTGCGATCAATTGTTGTAAATCGTTATGGTGATTTTTTTCTTGACTGCCAAAGATATCGATGGATCATACTTTGGAACCACATTCCCTCACCTGTTCTTGATGACATACGGCCACCTCAAGCCACAAAAGCCGACGCAGAATTATGTTCAAAGGGTTTTTGGCTTCAAGATTCACAAACCCTGAGAAGGAAATTTACGTGTGCTCTTCATCTGTGTTGATCAACCAATTCTCGTCTGGCATCTCTATTTCACAGGTCCAGTGGCAGTGGCAATGGCACTGCAGGCTATTCACAAGACGAAGTTGACTGCTTGATGGAGAAGTAGCTATGAAGCCAATTTCATCTTAAGCCATGTAAGTTAATTTTAATTTTTCATTCGGCGAAATGTTTTTTCGATGCTTCTTGTGCTTGCTGCTATCTTGACAAGAGTATAATATGCTTTTATTGTTGTTGTTGTAGACTTAAAAAATTGCGCCTGTGTGTAGCATTGGTAGAAGCTGAATTTTAACCTTAAGTTTTGGACTATGCTATGCTTCTGGGTAACAATGTAGCCTTAAATGTTTGCATTATTCATGTAGCAATTTTGGAGTTCATTTCCTTTCATGGTTGGTCATTTTTGTTTAATTAATTAGGGTGTTTGTATTTCTGAGTGTACTTGGATGTTTGAAGTATATACCTAGAATATACTCCCTTCTTCACTCAAATGTAATTTATTGTGTAAAATATAGAATATTTTTATTAAAAATAAATATATTAGAGTTACATTGGTAGTGGATGGAAGGGAGAGACTATAATAGAGCATTTGATGTAGTCCATTTCTTATTATTTTTATAATTATTTTCACTTCTTACAACTAATTACCTTTCTCTATTCTATATGTTCGATAAATTTATTCAGTTCTTTTTTTTTTTTTTTTAAATATGTCTGTGCAAAATTAACAAATTAATATTGAACTATTTTTTATTCAGCATTTTTATTTACAACAAAGGTTAATACTTTTATTACATTTTTCTCTTAATTTTTTTTTTTTAATTTCAACTAAAATTTTAAAAATATCTCTAATTATCGTTTTACTTTTATCATTTTTTTTAATAAAATATTTATTTTATTTTATTTGAATGTTGAAACAGGTATGATGTTGATGAGAAATGTTGATGAGAAAGATATTTGTAAACGAAAAACTTATTTTAACAGGCTCTGCACCTGATAGGTTGGGTCTGGATCCAAACATATTAGGGCGTGTTTAAATGGGGGATTATATTTAAAAATTTTGTTTTTAAAAAAATATTGAATTAAATATATATATTTTTATTTTTTATATTATATTAAATATCAATTCTATATTCAAAATATTAAAGATATTCAAACAATTGTTTAAATTAAAATTTAAAATCAAAACTTCCAAATAAACACACCCAGATTGTGTATTTATTATTTATAATTTTATATGTTTTTTTGTAAAATACAGATAATTGTGTTTTGAGTTTTAGGCCTGTTTGGATTGCTGAACTTTTGTCTTCTACTTTTGAAAAAAAAGGATTTGTTTGTATTGGTTTCAAAAGTAAAAACAGTTTGAAAAGTGTTGTTTAAGAAGCACATTTAGGGTAATTTCTACAATAAGCAGAAGTTTTTTTTTTAGTTAAAATTATTGTTTTAATTTTTAATAATAATAATAATAATAAAATACAATGATACGACCCCACTTACACTATACTACTAACGCCATTTCAACCTATTTGTAAACAATAAATATGCTATAATCCATCTTAATTACTTACATCTATAACAACCTGTTCACCTGTTATAAATTTTTGTTTTCAGCAAAACATAACATAACTCAACAGTAACCTATTAATATTAACCAAAAGGATCTCAAACCATATCAAAAACTACACAATCGACATACTATTTATAATAATACCATACAACTTCTAAAACAGACGTAATATAGCACAACGAAAGCAAAACAAGCCACGGTCAAGCCACGGTCCTGCCCGCAGGTCGTCATCTATGTACACGGTAACTCAAAATGCCTGTAAGAGCGTCATGGCTACTCCAGTCTGTCCACCAAGTCATATATCATTAGGATTACCTACAATGCATAAACTGAGTGAGATTTATAAATCTCCGTAAGTAGAAATTATGCATGATGTGAAGTTTATCTCAAAATTCTCACTATGCAGAATGTGCTCTCATTTGAAATCACCAATTTATTTATGAAATACTTTCCAGGGCCCCTAGACACACTGTCATACACCGGAAGAGCTCAATATCCATATATTCAAATCAAACGGTGGCCTACACCAGGTAGCCTACACCGGTTTCCTCGTAAGGTTTCCCCGGGTCGCTTCTTCCCAGGTCGCCTCTTCCGAATGCATTGTTTAAGCATTGTATGCAAAGTCACAATAGACGGTGGCCTACACCAGGTAGCCTACACCAGGTTTTCCCAGGTCGCTTCTTCCCAGGTCGCCTCTCCCGCCCTCGGTGTATAATCAGCAGTCGAACATAGTAAAACCATCTTATTTCATTTCAATGCATGATATGCATGTTTAATGAAAATGCAATGCAACATATTTCACAATATACATATATTATTGAACTCATTGGTTCAAACCACATCAATTTTGGAGCTCACAGACTCCTTCAACATCAAATATAGAGTTCACAGGCTCGAACCACACAATCACATAATATTAATCACAGTTTTCTGATATTCACATATTATCAAACGAACATAAATAACTTACAAAATAATATATTTATGCATTGTAGTTGCAAATGAGTTTCTACTTACCTGAAATTCGTCAAAACGTCAATAATCCTAACTCTTAAAGTCCTTTTTCCGATTCCAGTATCGTATCTAAAAACAATTAATTACAAATATTACCCCAATTTACTAAATAATTATTTCTACTCAAAACTTCCTCTATTTAGTAAAATAGCTATAATTCGTGAACACAAAAAATACCTGAATTAGACTTTTAATAAATTCGATTAAAATTTTTTTTTGTTTTTCTTTTCTTCTTCGCGTTTCATTTCCTCTGCCTTCTCCGTGCATTCTTCAAATTGAATTGAAATGGATAAGGTGGGGCTGGGGGTTATTACCCCGCCCCACCGCCTTAGATATATATATATATATATATTTTTTATTATTATTATTACTATTATTATTATTATTATTTTCATAATTATTATTTTATGTATTTAGTTATTTTATTTATTTTACTTTTTATTTAATTACTACAATAAATTTTCAAGTGATCTATATTTAATTTACATCAATATCCAAATAATTTACCAAATCTATTTTTATCTACTAGAATCTCATATAAATTATGATAATATTTTATTATTAATAAGTAGGTAAGCGCATATACCAAATTATAAACAATTTAACATATAAGTAATATATCAGCACCTAAAATATAAAATATATATTGGCCAATGAGTAGTGAGAAACTCGGGTATCACATACAATACTATAATATTATATAATATAAAAATTATTAATTTATATATTGTATTTTAATAAAAATTAAAATATATTATTATATTATTATTAATTTATATATTATATTTGAATTAATATTTAAAATGGAGATATTAAATTTAGACAGGAGTATATAATTTTTTTAATTATACTAAAATTATTATTAAATACAATTTATAAAATTTTAAAATAAATTATAAAATACAAATAATTTAATACTCTCTTTCGTTCAAATAGAATAAATATTTACTTTTGGTACGGTATTTAAGAAATAATAGTATTTTATTATAGTTAGTGGTTAAAAGGAGTGTAATTACATTTTTGTCTTTACTTTTTTGGTGTAAAAGTAACGATGTGATCTAAAGTAAGGGTATTTGTGAGAAAAGTAAGGTATTTAATGAAATGTTTACTTTATAATTGTATTTTTAATTGATATATTATCCTTCAATTAAAATTTAAAAAAATAAATAACCAAATTTTAAAAAATATATTTTCTATACTTTAATTTAAAATCTTTATAATTAATAAAAGTTAAAATAAATTATAAAAGTTTTATAGAAAGTGCTACTCCCTCCGTCCCTTATCTATCTATATGTTTGTTTTTTGCACAGAGCTTTAGGAATATTAGTATTATATTGAGATACGGTATGAATAAAGTAGAGAAAGACCAAAATAACCTTATTAGTATTGTGTGACATAAAGGTAATGACATTTTTGTAATATATTATAAGTTGTAAGGGTATTTTCAATGTTAGTAGAAAGTTAAGTTATTAAAAAAAGAAATGAGACGGACCAAAATTAAAAAATAGATAGATTGTTAAGGGACGAAGTCCTTTTGAGTAATTTTAATATTTTATAAGGACTATCAACTCTATAACGTCCAAATAGTTTTTTTTACAAAAGGCTGATTTTATAATGATTTATCCAAATACAAAATCGAACTGTTTTTGCTTTTGGGTTCTGCTTCTGCATTTTCCTTCTACTTATTTTTTTAAGTCAATCCATCAAATTGACAATATTTTTGAGATAAAATAGTTATTATTTTTTTTTTGAAAATTGTAAAATAAAAAAAAAAGATAATATAAAAAGAATAAAACTTTTTAAAAGTAGTATTTTAAATAAAAGTTAGATATTTAAAATAATTTTTATTTTTAAAAAGGATATATATACATGTAAAAATATTTGAAAACGCATGTTTATTTAGGGTGTGTTTGTTTGGGGGTTTGGATTTTGGATTGGGATTTGAATAGTAAAAATTTTGAATTTGAATAGTTGTATGATGTGATATAAATAGGGTTTGATCTGATGTTTTGAATGTAAAATTGATTTTTAGTATAATATAAAAAATGAAAAATAGGTGTTTGATGTGATGTTTTTGGGGGGAAAAAATTGGATGAATAGTAGAAATCCTCCAAAATCCTTCAAACAAACACACCCTAGAGTTTAAATATTTAGATTGTATAGACACGGTTATTTAGATAATATAGATTAATTTTTTAATAATAAATTATAATATTATTTTATTATTATACGAGTAGTATTATTGGTATTTTTTTAAAAAAATATTTTATTATTATATCTCAATAAAATATATACAATATGAATATTATTTTGTAGATAATAAAATTTTATATTAATATAAATAAATAAAAAAGATATACTCCCTTCGCCCCCTTAAAGAAGTATCCAAATAAATACTTTAGCATGGAATTTTATGTTTATTAGTATTATATTGGTATGTAGTGGAAATAAAGTAAAAATGACAAAAATAACCTTATTAGCGTTGTATGATATAAATGTAATAATATTTTTGTAATATATTGTAATTTATAAGAGTATTTTTAATGTTAGATAGATAGTACAGCTACTAAAAAGAGAAATAAAGACAGAACAAAATAAAAAAGTAGATAGCTTGTTAAGAGACGGAGAAATATTTATTTATTTATAATTAATTTAAAACTAAGTTTTTATATAAACTTTGGAGTTTTAAATACAAACAAAAAAAATTGGTTATTGAAGAGATATATAAATAAAGAGATTAATATGGGTTTTATGTGTAATAGTTTATAAATGTAATTAAATTAATTTATATTTATTAAGTATTTTCTCCATCCCAAAACAATGGATCTCTTTCATTAGTGATGCGATATTTAAGGTAATAATGCTTAATTAGTTAATAAAAGTGAGTTGTGAATTATTTTATTATTTTTTATGTAATTAATAATATTGTGGTTTTATAATAAATTTAATATATATAATTAAAAAAATTTAGAATATTTATTTAAATACTCTAAAAATTATATCTCAATAAAAATATATTACAATATGAATATTATTTTGTAGTGAATAAAATTTCATATAATATAAATAAATGCGCTTATTTATTTATAATTAATATAGACAAATTTTATAAAAGAGATGAAATTTTAAATATTTTTTAAGAGAGGGATAGAAATACAAAGATTTTGACATATGTAAATAATGTATTATGTTATATATTATATATACTTATTAAGTATATTTTGTTTTAGTCACTTTTACCCAAAAAAAAAAATATATAGAGTAAAAATCATTTTTGGTCCCATTCAATATCATAATTATCAATTTTGGTCCCATTCAATATCATAATTATCAATTTTGGTCTCATTCAAAAAAAAATTATCAATTTTGGTCTCATTCAAATAAAAATTTATCAATTTTAGTCCCAAAATGGTTGACTAGGACTGAACACGGCCGTGATGGCTTGAACACGGCCATGTTAGATGACTCAGAAGGTGACTGGGCATCCCAGGCAGCCAATATGGCCGTGTTGGTCTCAACACGGCCGTGTTGATTACCCTGCACTTCTGAACACTGCCGTGTTCCTACCCGTGTTCTGAACGTTCATGCCCATGTTCCTGCCTATGTTCTCAACATAGTCATGTTCTAGACCATGTTCATGCCTATGTTCTCAACACAGCTATGTTCTATGCCATGTTCACGACCATGTTTTCAATATAATTATATTGTAGATCATATTTATTATTATTTTCACTTTTTGGTTAAAATTATTTGATATATATATTTATAATTCAACAAAAATATTTTTTACAATTATTTCATAATATAAAAATTAATCAATTTTTGATATTTTAAAAATATATAAAAATAATAATATATTAATATATTTTTAATAATACTCCCTCCGTCCCACTTACCATGCCACATTGCCGTTTCTGTCCATCCTACATTCTATATCACTTTCTTTTTTTGAAAATAATTACACACTTTTTTAATTTATTTTTTTTAATTTTAATTAAACTAATATGTTATCTTAATCTTAATTTATAATTATTTATATTATATGATAATTATTTTCAGTAATACATTCTTAATTATCTACTAATTATACTTATTCTAAATTCTCGTGTCTACAGTGACCCAATATCCAACGTGAGACGTAGGAAGTATTATTTTAAATATTATTTTGAATAATAAATTTAATTTATAATTTATAGAAATAATTAATGTAAAATAATATTTTAAAATTTTTACGATAAATTTTTAAAAATATATAATGATTATTAAAATATATATATTAATATATTATTATTTTTATATAATTTTAAAATATAAAAAATTGATTATTTTTATATTATGAAATAATTGTAAAAAATATTTTTGTTGAACTATAAATATATATATAATAATTTTAACCAACAAGTGAAAATAATAATAACTATAACCTACAATATGATTATATTGAAAACGTGGTCGTGTACATGACTTAGAACATGACTGTGTTGAAAACATGTGCATGAACATGGCCTAAGCTGTGTTGAGAACATGGGCAGAAACATGGTTGTGCTCAGAACATGTGCAGGAACACGGTCATGTTCAGAATTGCATGGTAATCAACACGGACCGTGTTGGCTGCCTGGATTGCCCAGTCACCGTCATCCAACACGGCCGTGTTCAGTGCCAATCAACTATTTTAGGACTAAAATTGATAAATTTTCATTTGAGTTGGACCAAAATTGATAATTTTTTTGAATTGGACCAAAATTGATAATTATAATATTGAATGAGACCAAAAATAATTTTTGCTCTAAAATATATATATATATATGTAAAACATACAAAAGAAAAAAAAAAGTTATCTATTACGACTTTAAGATATATAACTGAGTTATTTATTTATTATAAGACGGATTAAAAAAAAAAAAAAGAGTTATATGATGGGGATATTTTGGAAAATTATCTTTATTTTTTGTAGGTTAAATAATGGGCTACAATATATTGCTTAGGAATTGAATATTTTTATAAAATGATAGAATTGTATAGTATAAAAAAATAAACAAGAAGAATACAAAAAAGATTGGAACCGTTAGATTTTGTTTGGTTGTGTTTTTCAGATTTTTTTTTCTATTTTTTTCTTCAAAAGATTATATATTTACTTTTATACTCCCGTCCCACTGCAAATAAATTTTTTATAATATATAGTAAATTAAAAGATAATAATATTTTATTAATTATAAAAAATATGTAAAAAAATTTGACATTTTTATCATTTGAATTTATATATAAATTAATTATGCATAATAATATATTTACAATTTAAATAAAAATTAAATATACTTTGTATTAGTTTATTGACTATTTCTATTGAAAAAAGAAATCTTCAAGACAAATATAAAAAAAGAAAGGTAAAAAATAGTTATTGAATTTATTTAAAATACTGCATCAAATAATATTTCATATCATATTAAACATATACTTTAATTTAATATTTTATTTTTATTTTTTTGTTAAAATAACAAAATAAAACTAAATAAATTTATAACTTTTATTTAAAATCTCACATAAAATCTTGTTTACATTCATAGTTAATAGTAGTATTTATTTTTTTTTGGCAAAATTACCCATAACTCTCTCGTGGTTTCGAAACTCAGAGTAAATTCCCCATCTACTTTAAAAATTGCATGATGTCCCTTTATACTTTAAAAAATATTGCATGAAATCACTTTGTGGTTTCGAAACTCAGCATAAATCCCCATTTTACTTTAAAAAATTGTGTGACGCTCACTTATACTTTCAAAAATATTGCATAAAGCCCCCTATCATGCAAAACATATAAATAGAAAATCATCTCCTTATCACACGAGAAAAGTTTCATAGTATGGAGTTTCATGTAATGTTTTTAAAAATATAAGGGGTATCATGCAATTTTTAAAGTATAGAGAAATTTTATGCTTAATTTCGAAACCACAGCAGAGTTATAAGCAATTTTACCTTATTTTTTTATTATTTACCCATGACCAACTATTCCCAAACCTACCATCCTAAGAGATCCTACTCCATGTAGATGTTCATACGCTTTTAAATATATATATATATAAATTTGTATATGAGATAAAAGTTTAGACTCTGATACTATCCAATTATATTCATTTTTTTATTAAAAAACATCAATTTAAATATTATTTCCTGCACACAATATTATATGTAGATGACCAACTTTTTTCTTGTTTTTAAAAGTTTAAAAAACTAAACAATTTTGGAAACTTGAACAAGATTTGATTTGCTTGCGTAGGTTGGAAAAACATACAAAATTATCAAAAGTGTTGTGTATATATATCATACATCTTCCGTCATTCAAATATATGTTCGAATTGTCAATGAAAAATATTCTCGTTTTCTTTTTAAATAAAAAATTATTATATTTTTATACTTTTTTTTACTATAAAAAAAAAAATAACCATTATTACTCACTTTTATTAAAAATCATGCCCGATCAAATGAGCACACATTTGCACAACGGATGAAGTAACAAAAAATAACAAAATACTAAAATTTCGGTATGCCAAAAAATGCCATACAATAAAGATATAATTTGATATTATATATATATAAACACATTTCATTTTGATATTTTTGGTTTCACTATATTGATAGAGACATACGAAATACTCCCTCCGTCCCATATCTATGTGTTTTAAAAATATTGGGTAAAAAGACTAAATTAACCCTATTAATATTATATGATATAAAAATAACGATATTTGTGTAATATATTATTAATTGAAAGAGTATTTGTAATATTAGATAGACAGTACAATTAAAAAAAAAAAAAATTCTTTTTATAAGACAGATCAAAATAAAAACATTGCATTCAACATCTACTTTACCAAAACAAAATAAAATATCCAAAACACAAAAGAACATACCCATAGTTGCAAATAAAAGCATCGGAAAATTGCAATTTAGCCACAAGCGTAGAAATGAAAGTTGCAAATAAAAGCCTAAAAAATATCACAGCTATATCGATATATTTCAAACTAAAAATCGAAGAAACCGTGCTGCGGCGCACATGATTGGCAATGAAAAACTGACCTCACTAAATCTAACTCTCCGTCTGCTCCCTCAGCCTTCTGATGGTGCTTCTAACTGTCACTGCGCTGGCCGTGCTGTAGAACAGATACGATAAACACGTCGTAACTTGATAAATAAGAAATCCAACTTTATGATATATGTAAAGGGGGAATAAAGTTTTACTTGAGTGTGTAGGCACCGCCTGCTTTCACTTTTCCGCAGTCCTTGCAGCCCCAAATGCCAACGGCCTTTCTCTTTACTGCGTACTGTGGCACAAACCAACATTAATGAATTGACAAACAGAATATGGACAAATCATGAGATACAATAGAAGGGGGGGGGGGGGGGGGGTGGAGGGATCATATATGTATATCTGCTTAAGCATACCTTTCCACAAAACTCACAGAAAAACTTGGAGTGCTGGCTCACTTCCATCTTCTTTATCTGCTTTCTCAAACTTGCACCGTATCGGGTGCCTGAAATGTTGCAAATAACATATGAATAAAAATTACATTCTTGAGATGCCAAAAACCACCAGAGATTTGACAAAAAAATGGAACATGCTCAAATATTACATCCGGAATGGGGGGGAATTGCAAGAGCTGTGTAAGTAACATATAGAAATGGAGTAATTATAAGAATGAAGCACCTACCATACTTCCCAACAATACCAACCTTCTTGGTTCTCTTGGCCTGCAAAACAATTTAAAAAATTAGTATTAGGTTAAGGCACCTAGATCACTTTGAGTGATAGGGCAATATTACCTAAGTGTTTTAAGTGATATGCTAAACTTTTGGGAAGTTGATCACTTCAATGGTCTATTGATCTAACAATTATTATATAACACTTAACTATGTTTTACTGTAAATATTATATAAGAGCTATACATATAAATTATATTTGCCTTAAAATTTTTGGTTTTGAAAAAAGATGGATTAATCAATCACACAACAGAGCATGAGATCATATCTTAAGATTTCCTATTCATATTTCTTAAAACATGGATCATGAATGCAAATATTCCAAGTAAGAATTGAATAACAAATATGAGTTACTTGAATTCATTAAACAATTCCAAAAGCAATCCTGCAAAATTACATGTCAATTGTGAAGATAAAACCAATAATCATTGCACAGATAAATAGTAATAACATAAAATAGCACACATCTAGTTATCTGCACATGAACATCTCTACATAGATCAAATTAATGCAGGTCACACAGTGACAGCGAGGTTAACCTCCACATAACCTACAACATTACATTCGCACACAAATTACAAAATTAAAAATAAAATAAAATCACGACATGTGCAAATCACGCTGATCAACAGGCTCCAGAACAAAAACTCATAAAAGAATAGAAACAGAACTTGTAAAAACAAATAAAGTCACCACGAAATTAACGCCGCAGCAATTACGCACAGAGGAATGGCAACACTCACAAGCTATCAAGCAAATTCACGCAGTATCAAATCACATAGCAACAGATTATGGCTGCAATTGACAGAGCAACGTAAGGAGAAGCAGCACTTACCATCGCAGATCTGCGAGAGAGGCGAGGAAGCGCAGAAACCCTAGAGTCAGCTAGCTGTTCTTACACACCACCAGATATTCCATTGTTCATATTTATAGTCTTACGGATTTATTAGACATTAGGCCCATTACCTAATAGTGGGCCTCAAAAAGGCTTATTTCTTAAATTGTGCTTACCAAAACCCATTAAAATTATTATTATTATTAGAGAAAAAATAAATAAAAAAAACTCATGGATTTTAGTGATTTTTTTAACCGTTTGATCAAAATTGACTGAAATTGTTTATAATTTGACCAAAATTAATCTCTTCATTTGCATGTTAAGCTTTTGGGTGTGTTTATTTTCTATCTAAATTTAACTTTTATATTTCATCTCAGTGTATTATTTTTATTATTTTTGTTTTTCTTATTAAAAAAAATATATTTTTAATTATAGTAAAAGTAAATTATTTATAAATATTAAAACACCTTTAATTTTTTTTAAATTATTTATTTTTTGTGTACTTAAAAAGATAAAAATATCAAAATTATTTTATATTTTTATTAATTAATAAAATATTATATTTCTTAATTTAGTACTCCTTCCGTCCCAAACAGGATGCAATATTTGCTTTTGGCACGTGTTTTTAGGTGGATAGTATTAAGTAAGATAATTTAAAAATTAGGTGATGTGATGGAGAGACAAATATATACTCCCTCCGTCCAAACAATAAGTATACATTTACTTTTGGCGCGAAGGGTAGGGTAAAAGTAGTGTAATGACATTTTTGCCCTTATCTTTTTGGTATAAAAGTAATGATGTGATGTAAAATAAGGGTATTTATGAAAAAATGAGATATTTAATGAAATAGTTACTTTATAATTGAACGTCCCAAAATAGAAATATGTATACTTTGTAGCTGGAGGGAGGGAGTATTTTATTTTTTTATTTAGATGATGTGATGGGATAAAGTGTGGTAGAGATTAAGTATAATTAATTATTTTCTATCTTGTAAATGTTGCAAGATATTTGGGACCTACCAAAAAAGAAATATTGCAGGGTATTTGGACATATCAAAAAGAAAATATTGCAGTGTGTTTGGATTTGGACATATCAAAAAGAAAATATTGCAGGGTGTTTGAGACGGAAGAAATATATATAAAAAAAGAAAAGTACTTTTTATTAAAAAAAAAAAAAATACTGACACTCCAAAATATATTTATGCAAACCTTGTAGTTATGGTATTAATATTTTCTACAAAGTGACTATATTTTAAAAATAAATTAATTAAAACTTAAAGTTTTATTTATATACATACTGTTAAAAATTTTAATACTTATTTTATTAAATTTAAAAATATATATTTACTTTTGAAACAAAAATTTAAACATATATTTAAAGTAAATAGTTGTTAGTATTTATTTGTATAAAATATTTATGTTATTATTGAAAAAATAATTGTAATACAACAGTATAATTGTAAATAAATACTCCTTTGTCTGAGTAAAAATATCTCTTTGACTTTTATACGAGAATAAGAATTTAAGTATATTAATATGTTATAAATGTGTAATATAATACTCCCTCCATCCCATATAATTTGTTCTTTCTATTTTCGTCCGTCCCATATAACTTGTCCTTTTTATTTTTGCACTTTAATCGCATTTTAAATTTTAAATTTTATAATTTTCTTAATTTTAATTAAACTATTATTTTATTTGTTATATGATTTCATAATTATTAGACAAAATTGCTCATAATTTATGGGTGTGTTTGTTTGGGGAATTGGATTAGATTTTCACTATTCATCCTATTTTTTTCCTCCAAAAAATATCAAATTAAACACCTATTTTTCATTTTTTTATATTATACTAAAAATTAATTTTACATTCAAAATATCACATCAACACCTATTTATATCCCATCATATAATTATTCAAATTTAAAATTTTTACTATCAAATCCTAACTCAAAATTCAAACCCCTAAACAAACACACCCATATATAAAAACTCCTAAAAAAAAAAATTTTATGTAATATTTTATTTAAAAACACAATAGAGTTTCAAGTAATTTTTAAATTACCACAAAAAATTGTACAAGTCTTTCTAAAATACAAATGAATTATGAGCAATTTTGTCTAATAATTATGAAATCATATAACAAATAAAATAATATGGTATTTAATAATAAATGGATTGTTATCAAATAAATAAGGCTCTATTTATGTATAAACTTTTGAAAATTTTGGTATTATTAGTAATAATAATTTCATTTTTTATATATAAAAAAATTATATCAATATGTTTCTTTTTTTATTTTTATTTTTTCTCTCGTACACATTAAATACCATAGAATTTTGTGCTATTTTAATTTTTTTTTTTTCAAAACTTCATATATAATTTATTGCTTATTTTATTTTATTTTCCAACTACTATTAAAAATACCTCTAATAAAATGTACGAATATATAATTGAAATGTTTATTTATATTTTATTTTACAAAATATTTAGTTAAATTTTCTCCGTGAGTAGGTATTTTTAGAATTTAATTATTAATTTTAAAAATTAGAAAAATTTTATTAAAATATTTATTTTTATTTTTTTAAATTTTTTGTAAAAAATTAATATAATTTTATTAAAAAAATATATATATTTTTTTCATTAAAAATAGTATAAATATAAAAGAACAAAAATCATTAGTATATATATTTTTATTAAATTAATTTTTAATTAATATATATTTACATCAAACATATAATTTTAAATAAATATATTATCTTTAATATAAATATTATGTTATAAAAAATATATAAATAAATTAATAATATCAATATTTTTATACTATCTTTGTTTTAAAAGTTTAAAAATTTTATAAATAAATAATTGACATATAAAAAAATAATTATTTTAAATTTATAAAAATGAATTTATAAGTTATTAGAAGAAAATATAATTTAATAATTAATAAATAGTGTAATAAAAAATATATTAATATATATGAAGAATTCATTAATTTTAAGGAAAAATATATGAATAAAAAAAAAAAACTGATATGAAACAAAATTAGCTTTATAAACCCAATAAACTAAACACTAATTTATCAAACAAAAAAATTAACTGATTTACTAGTCAAATAGCTAAAACTCTTCGATAAAGCTAAAAAACTTTTGGAAGTTATACACCTAAACATCAAACAGGAACTACAACTAAATAATGTAACAAAAAAGCTATTGCAGAATTATTAGTATTGTTTTTATGTTATAAAAGTCACAAATACATATATATATATATATATATATAAAATCGATGTAAGATCCACTCCACCAAATTTTTTTGTCATTTTTTATTATTCTTTTAATAATTTAATTTTTTTAATAAAATAAATATGTATTAAATGCTATTAATTATATCATAATAGTTATATATATATATAAGAGATTGATGTGGAATCCACTCTATCAAATCTTTTTTATCATTTTTTTAAAAATTTTTTTTCATAATTTGATTTTTTTTAATAAAATAAATATGTATTAAATGCTATTAAATATATCATAATTAATAAAATTATAATTAATATATTTTTAAGATAATAAGAAAATTTATTTAATTTTATGATTAAAATAAATTATAATATAATTTTATTTTCATTTATACCCCTATTTAAGAGTAATGAAAATTTAATAATTTTAGAATTTAATTTTCATCATTTTTATAATTAATGCTAATAGATTAATAATAAAAAAATAAATCATTATATTTTCTAAGTCTATATATATTTATATATATATATTTAAAAGTCTTATAATTTTATAATTTTTTTTTCATTTTTTAATATATTTATTGAAAGACTATCCATAGCATTTAAAACCTCTTTAAATATAATTTTTATTTTTAGAAAATTATAACACTTAATGACTTTTATAGGTGTATATATATATTAGGATTAGAAAATATAATGATTTATTTTTAATTTTATTGATTATTAATCTAATTAGCATTAATTATAAAAATGATGAAAATTAAATTCCAAAATTATTAAATTTTATAGGGGTATAAATGAAAATAAAAATTATATTATAATTTACTTTAATTATAAACTTAAATAAATTTTCTTATTATCTTTAAAAATGTATTAATTATAATTTTATTAATTAATAATATATTTAATAGCATTTAATACATATTTATTTTATTAAATAATTAAAAAAAATGACAAAAAAAATTTAGTGAAGTGAATCTACACCAATCTCTTATTTATATATATATATATATATAGATAACTAGGAGATCCTTAATTCCACGAAATGCTATTGTATAGCATTAACAACCCTCATTTTAACGAAATGCTATCATATACCATTAACAACCCTCGCTACAAGCCATACATGGTTCTTTTAGTTTCTTCTTCAAAGTTTTGCATTAGCTAATTTTCAAATTCATTTCCAAACTTTTATATATTGTTAGGATTGTATCGGAGCTATTAACAACATAAGAACAATCACCGTGGTTGTTTCAGAACAAATACAATTATGATATAAAGAACGAAAAGAAACACCAATGGAGTTTGTTTGTTTTGTATTTTGGTTTAAAATGATATTTTTTTATATAAGGTATAAGAAATTGTATAGTTAATATAAAAATAACGAGTATGTATATATATTTATATTTTTAGGGAAATGTGTGTAGTTTTTTCCACAAAAAGAAATACACCGCAAATATTAATGTTCTAGCCATATACAATTTCGACTTATTATTAACTTTACATTTTGACCGGATGGGAGGAATTCATACATGGTGCACGTAAAATTTTACACTATCGACAATCCTATATTAAACTTTCCAAAACCTCCCATAGGTAATTTTTTATATTTTAAATATTAATTTAGAAATAATTATTTTATTATACAATAATATTATTGTATTTTTAGGAAAATATTATTTGGTAGACAAATTATCCAAAAATAAATAATTTTTGACCATATACTCAAAGACAGTGCCATCAGTCAATCAGAAATTCGTGAAAATGATCCAAAGGAATATCGTGAAACATTCCATTACTATCATTCATTGTTAAGAAATTGTATTGAAAAAGGCTTTTAGAGTTCTAAAGTCTCGACAGAAAATACTAAAAGAAAGGCTGATGTATTCAGTGAGAGACCAAAAAAAAATCATTTTCGCATATTTTACTTTGCATAATTACATTTGACTAAGCAAAATTCATAAATGATGATACTAATTTTGTCTTATCTAGAATTTGCGTTGAATAAGGTGATTTCAAATCTAATTCCAAGCATGACAATGTGGGATGATCAAACTCCAAATAGATATTAAGAATTCGAGACAATGTCGCTTATTGTCTTATGTCAACTCGGCCAAATAAGCGACATGGACAGTTTAGAATGTATTATGAGTTTTTAGTTTTTTTTTTTTTTTTTTTCCAATTTTTTTAATATGTTTATCAAGCTTACATCTAAACTATAAAAATTTAACTATTTTATCCAAAAGAAACAAAAAGCAAAACACAAAACACACAAAACACCAAGTGAAGATCATATATATTTTTAACTAAAAAAATAGTTACTAGATTTAATGAAAACCCAAACAAACAAACCCAGTGTGGGTATGGTTGCGGGGTTGCTCCAACTCCCACTATTCACATTCCCCCTAACATAAAATCGGAACATCTATTTATATTAGGTCCAACAGAGCATCGATTCCTCGGTCCCCTACAACACCAATCCAACTAATCAAATTATGAAACATGTTAATTATTCAATAATTTTTTATTTTAATAAATTATATATTAATTACAATTTAATTCCTAAATAATTAACTTATAAACTTCTCTTCACCCTTAGCCCCAACAACTGACTTAACAGCATGTCAGTTATCATCTCCTAATACAATTCAGAGTCAAAGTACAGCTAATTTTTCGAAGACAGAAAATGAATCAAACAAACATTTCTCCTAGTGTAGGGTGAAAAATGCTTTATTATAATTTAGCATTAACATAAAGTCAAATATACGAGAAAAAACATGACATTCTTCCAATATATCATATGGAAAATTTTGAGCTGTTAAAACATGGTGGTACCTCTGTTAAGCAAAGATCTCATGAAAACAAAGACCTTTGGCGGTTGCGTTCCAGTCGGGCTTCCCTCTGTTTCAACCAACAAAAAGAAAAAGAAACTAACGTTTGATCATGGAGTTCGGTATGTAATTCTAAAAACAATTAGCTAATGAATATAGAAAAGGAAGTGTTGCTGCCTGAGATGAACATTGTATACCTCCTTCTTTCGGCATTCCTTGTATACGTCAAAATATTCTTGACATTTACTCTTGTCAGTGGTATTCGATTCTAAGCCTGAAATGTTAGAAAGATAGCAATAAAGTTCGACAATCTATAATTGCAGTATCCAGAAAATTCAACACAATGAGAGATGATTAACTAAGCTTTCATGAGAAATCACTGCCATGGAATTTCCTCAACATTACATATGTACATAACTTCATCTTTTACCATACAACAACATAAACATTGCCGCAAACTTATTGGCACTAAATCTAGGGCTTTATTTATTCTGAGATTTTTTTTTTTTTTTTTAATTCTATTACTATGCAATCCTCACGGTTTATTAAAATATACTATTTTATCTCATAAAGCATAACATCCAACGCACTATTTAAACCAGAATCCAAAACCCAAAAAAGTAATAAGAATAATAATAAGTCACCAATTAAGAGCACCAGGTGCTGTCTCTGTTCAAATACGAGCCAAGTAGGAAAAGAACAATATCAATAGGCACATTTCTAGTACAAACACCTTCATCAATATTAATGTGATAAATTTGGAACTTTGCATAATTAAAATTTTTTAAAACTGCCAAATTGGTTCTACAACATTCTGCCAATCTTTTCTAACGAATTCAGATCAAATGTGGAAACTTGGTGTACTAACCGATCTCAGTTATGCACAAATGGATAAATTTGGCACAAACTTGATATGCAAGTATGCAACTACACAAAACCTATAACAAGTAGACAACCAAGAATGAAATTAATAAACTTTACCAATTCCATGTGCTGAATTCAAAATCCCTACCACTGATTCTACAATCCTTATGACCAACTTCACTGTGAATTCCATTCATCGAATCTAAAATTATTGATTTACCGAGTAAATTACAAGATTCCAAAAGTTTGAAACACTGAAGCAAATTTAAATTCTTTGGAGATCACATAACTTGGATAGTCTAGTGGGGAAGCGTTTGATATGCCAAAATGTTAACCAAGAAACATTTACCATTTATCACTGTTACTATCCAAAATCAAAATATAAAGGAGGAAGAATTCTCAAACTATGAATCCTCCGGTTGAAACTCAGGCGAAAACATAAGCTTCGAAAGAGAAATCAACTTTCACTTCTCCAATAAAAAACTTAAATTCAATCACTTGCTAGCAGAGTTTTGCAGTATAAATTTATCTGGTCTACACTCTACAGCACTCGCTTGCGTTCTATCCAATAAACAAAAGTACATACATGTGTATATGTATAACTTCGACAATCAAATTCCTCAAATTTCTAACCCTAAAACCCAACAATCACATATCATTGCCTAATTGAGTTCAAAGCTAGGGTTACTAGTTTTTTAAATTGAGAATTTACAATTTCCAGATGAATCGATCATGCCTTTTCCCGAATTCCGAAAACCGCAGAGTTCTCAGCAAAAGATTCCGAATTAAACATAAACGAAAAGGTAAAACAAAGCAGAAAAAGCAGACATTTGAGAGAGTCACTGTAAGCAGAGAAGCATTCTGAATCGGCGAGTCTGGAAGCGCTTGGATATGGCGGTGATTGCGATTTTGACGACGCCATTTACACCTTTGAGTCGATGCTGCTGTTGCTTTGTTTGGTATGGGTGCTCGCTCATTTGTTGTGGGCCGCCATTTACGTTTTTTTTTTTTTTTTTTTTTTTTTTTAAATTATTATTATTATTATGATTTTAAAATATATGATGGAATTTTTGGGTCGGTTAACAAATACTACGAAACAATCGGATAAAATCGGTGTTTGTTTTGTATTATTATTATTATTATTATTATTATTTGTTTTTTATTTTTTATTTTTTAATCTGATATGGAAAAGCCAGCAGTTAATATAAATAATAATAATAATAATACTTAACTTGAATTTTTAAAATAAAATATGTAATTTATATAAATAATAAATTTTAAGTATGATATTTCGTAAAAACATAATTTTAGAAAAATAAAGTAAAACTAAAATTAAAATTATAAATAAATCAATTTATTTAAGATTTAATTTGAAATATAATTTATATTTTGATTTGAATGGATGATACTCCATTTCTCACAATTTGTCAATTATTTCTATATATCCGTATATCCTACAGAGAGGAGAAAAACAAAAAGTTTGCACAAAAACAATGATAGCGATTATGCAAACACAGACCGCGGCGGCGACTATTTTAGATTTGCAAACATATTTTATAAGTATATAGTCCACAGTATTATATTCTATAATTATATTATAGAATATTATATATTATTAATAACGTATAATAATTATAGAATAATAATATTTTTATATATTAATATTTTATATTTTATAATTTTAATTATATTACTATTTATTATATTAATTTGTTTTAATTTATTAGAATTTTAATATAATTTTTTAATATGTGTAGATGTATTATTAATGTAACAAATAATGCAAACTGACAATGAGATACAATGGATATGGGGAAGAATAATATCTCATTGTCAAGTGATTTGGGTTCAAATCATCTTCATATTTTTTTTAATTAAAATTTATTTACATATTTTTGTATACAACCAAAAAATAAGAATTTGTTGTAATATTATTATAGAATTAGTCAATAAATACAAATTATTTCTACTGCTAACCATTATTTTATATTTGATATTATATTATATACTGTGAACATATAATATATAAGTAAACATATATATATAGATGTATAGTATATATATAAAGATATATATATATAATATTATATAATGCAGTAATCAAATGCAAATGCAGAGAGAAGAGGAAATTGCAGTGCGGTGTTTCATTTCATTTAGAACATGTTGAGTCATTGACCTCAACCAAACACATTCTCGACTAGCTTCATGTATTGTCAATATTTCAGCATGATTTGAAGAAGTGACAGTTAAAGTTTGTTTCATCGATCTCCAAGAGATCACTATTTTGCCACAAGTAAATATATAGCCAGTTTGCGACTTGGCTTTATGAGGATCCGATAAATATCCTGCATCGGCAAAACCAATTAATTCATGTCGAGAATCTTTTGAGTAAAATAACCCGAGATCAATTGTTCCTTGGAGATAGCGAAAAATGTGCTTAATCCTGTTCCAATATCGTCGAGTAGGCGATGAACTGAATCTTGTCAATAAATTTACAACAAATGATATATCAGGTCGGGTGATGTTAGCAAGATTCATCAATGCGCTTATAGCACTCATATATGGCACTTCTGGGCCAAGTGTTTCTTCATTTTCCTCTTTTGGTCTAAATGGATCCTTTATTGGATCGAGTGCTCTGACGATCATTGGGGTACTTAGCGGATGTGATTTATCCATCATGAATTGTTTCAGTACCTTTTTGTATAATTTGATTGGTGGATGAAGGTTCTACTTTCCAAGTGCTCAATTTGCAGGCCAAGGCAAAACTTAGTTTTTCCAAAATCTTTGATCTCAAACTCCTTTTTTAGATGTTCAACAACTTTTTGGATTTCATCATGAGTTCCAATTAAATTGAGATAATCGACATATACAGCGATGATTACAAATTCAGACCCATTTTTCTTTATAAAAACACATGGACATATAGGGTCATTTATATAACCTTCTTTGGTTAAGCTTTCGCTGAGACGATTATACCACATTCGGCCTGATTGCTTGAGCTCATACAAAGATTTTTGCAATTTGATGGAATATGATTCTTTTGGCTTTAATTTAAATGATTCAGGTATGTTGATCCCTTCTGGGATTTTCATATAGACGCCATTGTCTAAAGAGCTGTGAAGATAGGCAGTAACCACATCCATTAATCGCATATCAAGATTATTGTGTACTGCCAGGCTCACCAGATACCTGAATGTTATTCCATCCATGATCGAAGAATATGCTTCTTCAAAATTAATACCCGGTCTCTGGGAAAAACCCTGGGCTACAACTCTTGCTTTATATCTTGTGATATCATTATTTTTATTTTTTTTTCTCACAAACACCCATCTGTAACCAACAGGTTTCACATTTTCCGGTGTTTGGACTATAGAACCGAATACTTGCCGTTTTTTCAATGAGTCCAGTTCAGACTTAATTGGATCTTTCCATTTTGCCCAATCATCTCTTTGCCGACATTCATCAACTGATTTTGGTTCATAATCCTCGTCATCTTTCATTATATCAAGTGCTACAAAATATGCAAATGCATTATCAATATTTGTTTTCTTTATGTTCCAATATTTTCCACTGGTGGTATAGTTAACAGAAGTTTCAATAACTTCATCATCACTTTCATCAGAATTTTTAGTATCAACCTCTTCAGGGGTTGTACTGACCTTTTCAGGTATTTGATCATTATTGATCTCTTCACCAGTATTTACAATTTTCTTCTTTCGTGGATTCTTGTCCTTGGAAACCAATGGTCTGCCACGTTTTACGCGGGCAGTATGCTCATTAGCACTCGACACTTTCCCTTCTGGGATATTTATTTTAGCTGGTGCATTTGCTACTGCAATATATGATTTCGTAACTCTGGCAGCATCATTAAAAGCATCAGACAATTGATTTTCAATTTTCTGCAAATGCACAATTTTTTGAACTTCAAGTTCACTATGTTTCGTACGAGGATCAAATTCAAGTGGTGTTTTCCACGAAATTTCTTTTTTCAGTTGATTACTGTTTCCCCCTAATGTCGGGAAATGAGAATCATCAAAATAACAGTCTGCAAACCTTGCAGTGAATAAATCACCCGTTGTTGGTTTAAGATATTTTGCGATCGAGGGTGATTCATATCCGACATATATACCCAACCTTCTTTGAGGTCCCATTTTCGTGAGTTGAGGTGGCGCAATTGGAACATAAACAACACACCCAAATATTCGCAGGTGAGATATATTTGGTATTTTTCCAGAAACCAATTGAGTGGGGGAATAACAGTGATAACTTGTCGGCCTTATTTTCACGAGGGCTGCTGCATGCAATATAACATGTCCCCAACATGATACGGGGAGTTTAGACCTCATTAATAATGGTCTAGCAATTAATTGCAATATTTTGATAAGGGATTCAGCCAGGCCATTTTGCATATGTACATGGGGAACAGGATGTTCCACAGTAATCTCAATTGACATGCAGTAATCATCAAATGTATGTGATGAATATTCTCCAGCATTATCTAGACGTATTTTCTTTATCGGGTGATCTGAAAATTGTGCTCGCAATTTAATTATTTGTGCAAGTAGTCTAGCAAAGGCTAGATTACGAGTAGATAACAGACATACGTGTGACCATCGCGTTGACGCGTCAATTAGTACCATAAAGTACTTGAAGGGTCCACATGGTGGATCTATTGGTCCACAAATATCACCCTGAATTCTTTACAGAAAAGCTGGGGATTCAAATCAACCTTTGTTGGAGATGGCCTGATTATTAACTTCTCTTGGGAACAGGCAGCACAAGCAAACTCATTCGGACTCAAAATATTGTTCTTTTTCAATGAGTGGCCATTTGAATTTTCAACAATTCGCCTCAGCATTACATTGCCAGGATGCCCAAGTCAATCGTGCCAAGTTTTAAATTCGCTAGTAGCTATTTAGTCTACTAGGTGATATGTTTCAATAGCACTGATTTTTTAGTAATATAAGCCGGAAGAAAATGATGACAATTTTTCTTTCACAATTCTTTTGTCATTCACAACCTGAGTTATCAGAAGATATTCATTTTCTGCATCATTTAATGTTTCAATGTGATACCCATTTTTCCGAATATCACTGAAGCTCAGTAAATTCCTTTGAGCTTTGCTCGAGAACAAGGCATTTTCAATTGCCATTTTTGTCCCTTTTCGGAGATATACAATAGCTTTTCCTGAGCCTTCAATTATTTTCGATGCACCACTTATAGTAACAATTGTGGTCTTTCCCATATTAAGATGGGAGAAATAACTTTTTTTTTCAGAATACTGTGAGTCGTAGCACTGTCGATAAGGCATTGGCTCCAAAATATTTGGCATCCATATCTTTGCAAGAAGGTAAAAATAATAAAAGACATGTATTAGTAACATAATCAAAATAGTCTTACATTATAGGAGGTAATACAAAAAGGGGGGCATAAAACATCAAAATAACAAAATAGATACAATAATATTTTATCATTTAACATCATCAGCTATATCAAGCAGATCATCGGCATCCAGGTGCGTGATATTTTCATTCATCATATCGTCAAATGTGTTATCGTGGGCAACGTGATTTTTTTCGGGGGAAATTCTTCCATGTCTTTCTTTTGAGGCCCGATATAGTTCAGCCAAGTGACTGGCTGTGCAACAAACATGGGCCCAATGGCCTTTGATTCCACACCGGGTGTATTCCTCGTAATTATTTTTGTTTCTTCCGGTGTTGAACCTCTGTTGAGGTATGTACGGCCTTCTGTCATTATATCGCCGATTTGGCACATATCGGGGCTTGTTTTGATAATTATTGTGACTGTATGCGTTTGCCCGGCCCCGTATGCGATTCTGATTTCGATCGCGATCAATTCGCTGATTTCTGACTTGCCCACGACCACGCATCGGATTTGCCGGCTTATTGTATTTGCCTCTGGAAATGGATTTGCACATGTCGGCCGAGATTTTTTTATTTTTCAGCAGCAATTCATTATTTTGTTCGGCCAACAAAAGATAGGTGATCAGCTCAAAATATTTCTGGAAGCCTCTTTCGCGATACTGCTGCTGCAAAACCATGTTAGAGGCATGAAAAGTGGAGAAAGTTTTCTCCATCATATCAGATTCAGATACATTTTCGCCACAGTGGCGCAGCTGTGATGTTATTTTAAACATTGCAGAATTATATTCTTGGACTGTTTTAAAGTCCTGAAGCCGTAGGCTTTGCCATTCGCTTCGTGCCCTTGGCAACAATGTCAGCCTCAAATGATCATATATTTCTTTCAATCTGTCCCATAATTCGAGTGGGGATTCCAGCGTGACATACTGCATTTTCAGTGTTTCATCGATGTGATGGCACAAAAAGATCATGGCCTTTGCACAATCTTGGCTCGGAGAGTTTTTATTCCGGGTAAAAGTATTTTCCAAGCCCATTGATGCCAGATGCATTTTAACATCGCGAACCCATGCCATATAATTTTGGCCAGAAACAAAGAGAGGGAAAAATTCCTATTTGGCAAGGTTAGTCATAATAAACAGATAAAATATAAAATATTACTTTGCGGAAATTAAAATATATAATCGTGCTGATAACATGTTGTAATATTATTGTAGGATTAGCCAATAGAAATATTAATTATTTCTACCGCTAACCACTATTTTATATTTAGTATTATATTATATACTATGAACATATAATATATAAGTAAACATACATATATGTATATAGGTGTGTATATTATAATATATAGATGTATAGTATATATGTAAAGATATATATATATATAATATTATATAATGCAGTAATCAAATGCAAATGCAGAGAGAAGAGGAAATTGAGAGGAAATTGCAGTGCAGTGTTTATAGGTATATTTATAGGCAACAAACCCCAACACGAAGGAAATAAAAGCAGACATATCGAATACGTAGCACCTTCGTAGGCGCTACGTGTATAACAAAATTATTAAATAAAAATTTTCAATTAAAAATATTTATTTTCAAAAAAAATTGGTATAATTTGCTATTATATTATATTTTTAAAAATTATTATCATTTTTCACTAATATATTTTGAAATTATTATTATTTTATTAAAATATTACATAAATACTATCCTAATATTTATCACGTATAATAATAATAATAATAATAATAATAATAATAATAATAACATATTTTTAAGAATCCATCATGAGAGATTTTGTATTATACAATTTTTTCATAACTTTCCTATAAAATCAAATAAAATTCATAGACATTAAAAATTTATGGATTGTTGGATACCTTCACATTTTAAAAGACTTTTAAAAGTTTGAATTGAATACCCCAAATTTTAAAAGACTTTTAAAAGTTTGAATTATATAATCTTTAAAAATTTGGATTGAATACACCTAAATTTTAAAAATCCAATAGAATACACCTAAATTTCATATTTTTTTAGTCCGTATGGTTTTTAATAAAAGTATATAATTATTTTTTATCTTAAAATATCACAATAAGTATTTATTTTTTTTACTAATTTTCAATTTTTTTTAAATTTTCAAAACTTTAAAAAACTATGAGTGTGTTTGGCAATTAGTCGATAGCTTTTAGTTGTTAGCTGTTAGCTGATTCAATTAGCTGGTTTGACTAGCTGATTCAATTAGCGGTTTGTAAATAATTAATAATAGTAATTATTTTAAATTTACAAAAATAAAAATATAATATAATAAATTAAATATATTAAAAATAATTAATAAATACTGCTATAAAAATATATTTATATGTATAAAATAAATAATTAAATTTTAAAGGTAAATAAGGAATAATCAAAATTAAAATGAAAAAAGTTCTTTCAAAAAGCTGGGCAGATGAACTTTTCACAAATTAGCTTTTTGGGTCCAAAAAGCTCTTTCAAAAAGTTAATTCACCAAACATCTAAATTATCTTTTTGACTGATCAAACAACTAAAAACTGTTCAATAAACTAAAAGTTCTTCAAAAAAAACTATTTCCCAAACAGGCTCATATCTAAACAGGGTTTGAATTCCTTGTGTCGTTGAAGCTCTTCATTAACCTAAGATACTAGAAATCACCATGTTGCATATATTTTCTTAATAAGACAAATCATACAATTTAAAAATGCAAGTCATTTATCAATCATATACCAGACTTCTGTATAATCTTATATTAAAACTATATTCACTTTTGCTTTTTAGTGGTAGAATTTTCTAGAAATGTCATAAAAATAATATATACGCATATTAGCACAATATTTAAAATATATACACTTTATTAATTAAAAAAAAATCAGTAATTCAATACAAAATATTATTTTTAATATTATTGACATAATTTTTCATACCTATGTAAAAAAAAACAAAAAAAAAAAAATACACACACACATCCATCGCAAAATATATAATAAACAAACATTATATCCCCTCAAAAATATCAAATCAAACACCTATTTTTCATTTTTTATATTATATTAAAAATTAATTTTACATTCAAAACATCACATCAACACTTATTTATATCACATCATACAATTATTCAAATTCAAAATTTTTACTATTCAAATCCCAACTCAAAATCTAAATCCTCAGACAAACACACCCTATAGGTTTAACTTATACTACACTAACTCTCTTTAAACTTAATTTAATTAAAACTTGAACTTATATAGTATTGACAACCTAAGAGGTTTACGCTACCACTACCAGAAATTTGAAAATCGACTTCGAAAAAAAGCTTCGGAATCAATTATGAAGTTATTAAAAATAATATTAAATAATTTTTATTCCAATAGCTTCGGAAATTCCAAGACAATATTTTATATAATATTATTTAATTTAAAAGACACGGAATGTCCGAGGTCATTCCGTGACTATTGCTACAAGATTCGGAATTTTCCGAGTCCATTATAAATAGTCTCGGAATTTCCAAAGCTTTATTATATATATATATTATTTTATTAAAAATTTGTCTCAGAAATTTCGAAACAATTTATAATATATATTATTCATATTTAATTATTAAAATAGTCTTAGAAATTTCGAAGCTTTTTTATATATACAATTTTTTAATTAAGAAAGTTGCCTTAGAATTTCCGTGACAATTTATTATATATTATTTATATTTAATTAATGAAATAGTTTAAAAAATTTGTAGCTTTATTTTATATTATTTTTTAATTAAGAAAATTGTCTCGGAATTTCTGAGATAATTTATTATATATACTATTTATATTTAATTAATAAAATAGTTTAAAAAATTTCGAAGTTTTATTATATATTATTTTTTAATTAAAAAAGTTGTCTCAGAATTTCCGAGACAATTTATTATATATATTATTTTTATTTAATTAATAAAATGGTTTCAAAAATTCCGAAACTTTATTATATATTATTTTTTAATCAAGAAAGTTTTCTCGAAATTTTCTCGACAATTTATCATATATATTATTTTTTAATTAAGAAAGTTAGTCTCAGAATTTCCGAGATAATTTATTATATATATTATTTATATTTAATTAATAAAATAGTCTCGGAAATTTCGAAACTTTATTATATATTATTTATATTTATTAATGAAATAGCTTTGGAATTTCCGATCTTTTCTTAAATATATTATTTTTTAATTAAAAAAAATATTTCGGAAATTTCTGAAGCTATTAAATAATTCAAATTTTCCTCTTTCACCCTCTCTTAAATGTAAATATACTACTAATAAATACTACTCCTTTCATCCCTTTACACTTGATACCTTTGAGTTGGACACGATATTTAAGATAGTTGTATTTAAAGAGTTAATGATATTGAATTATAATATTAATTTATTAATTTTTTTATTTAAGTGGTGATAATAGTAATTTTAAAATATTTAAATGTTACAATAAAAAATAAATTTATTTTTTTTATTTAAAGATATTAAATTAAAATGGTTAAAATTAATAATTTTAATTGTAAATTGAAGAAAAATTATTTATTTTATTTAAATATTTAAAAATTGTGTTTATTGAAAATTAGTGATCAATTTACAAAAACACCAAATGAACCATTACAAATCGATTAGAAAATTGCCTAGAGTTCTCAATGGCGTCTGTTTTGGTTGTGCAGCAATATTGCCCGCAACTGCCTCCGGAATATGTGGATTCACTTAAGGCAGTAGACGAAGCTGGTGAGAATACATATTGAGTTTATATATATACATATATGTATGTACCATGTATATGATATGTACATGTAATTTATGTAGTAGCAGTGCTGCTAAAACTACAAGATGAGCTGATCTTGTGCACACTCAGTTATATAAATACTCCCACCAACAACAAAACTAATACTATCAATATCCAAACAACATCAAACAACAACCAACAATTTCATAAAAAAACAAAACTATTTCCCTCGTAATATTTCCTTCAAAAAGGCAATCATTACGGCTAATATAAAAAAAAAATTACAATTGTCAAATATTCATTTCCATCCTAATATTTCTTCCAAAAGCAATCATTACTTTTAATATCACCAAAACTAACAACAACAATATCTAACATCATTAAAAATACATTTAGTACCTAATCAAATTTTTCTCCTAATATTTCCCTCCCAAATAGTTGAGGTGCTATAAATGCACTTGAAAGGAGCACAACCCATATTCATTCAATGCATTGTAGAATAAAAGAATCAATAATATTCTGGTATTATCATGAAGGCAAAACAACAAGAAATATAAAGCTTTTTCGAAAAAGGTACACAAATTCTTCAACATTAATAAATTTTTAATGCATTCAAGTATATAGAGTAATGAAATATACTGTTTTTTACCTTCTTTTCAATTATACTTTCTCTGACATCAAATAACACAATTCTTTCTTTTACCTCAGGCCTTCAATGACAAAGAGTAGAGAATTTAGTGACAAAGAAAGGAATGCTATAGTGCAATTTTTACTTATAAATCTCAAAAATGGCAAACCTACTTTTGGTAAAATGTTGGAAGTGCAAAAGATGTTTTCATGTTCTAAATTTACAGTTAGTCGGTATTGGAAATAAGCCAAAAAACAATTAGAAAAATTGTGGAGTTGTGCAATTAAGTGGTAATAAAAAGACTGTTTTGAAGCGTAAGAAAGTGCTTCCAAACTATGAAATTATTGCACGTGTTCCCTTGAAAAAAAGAGGATCTATTCGTAGTCTTGCTGCATCTATTAAATGCTCAAAAACCATTGTTTGGAGGTGGTATTCAACGGGAGTCTTAAGAGCCCACACAAGTGCTCTTAGACTTGATTTGACAGCTCCAAACAAGCTGCTCATGCTGGAGTTTGCACTTGATCGAATTGTTGTTGCATCAATACAACAAGCTATTGAATTCAAATGCATGGATAATGTTGTACATATTGATGAAAAGTGGTTTTATATCACTCGAGGATCACATAGATTTTATATGACCCCAGAAGAGGAAGATCCACACAGGACATGCTAGAACAAAACATTTCTTACTAAAATCATGTTCATGTGTGCAGTTTCTAGACCACTATACGGGTTGGATGGTTCGTTGATTTTTGATGAAAAAATAAGGATTTTTCCATTCACATACCAAAACATTGCTAAAAGGAGTAGTAAAAATCGTGCAAGAGGCACACTAGTTACTAAGCCCATTGAAGCAATCACAAAGGATGTGATAAAGTCTTGCTTAATCAACAATGTAAGTATATAAAAGTTTATTTATCGAAATGTTAGAATAAATTATGTTTGTTTTTGTACTAGTATTTCTAACTAGCACAATCAAACATATTCTATTTCAATGTTTGCATTCACTATGTTTAGAAGATTGGATGTTAATGAACTTATTTTCTAATTTTTGATAGATCATCCCAACAATAAAAAAGAAATGACCAACCAACACGACAAAGAGAATTTACATTCAGCAAGATAATGCAAGACCACACGTTAAAAATGATGATGCGGATTTTAGACAGGCTGCCACAAGTGATGGTTTTGACATTATATTGGTTCAGCAACCCCCTAATTCTCCTGACTTGAATGCTAACGATCTAGGATGATTCTGTGCCATACAAAGCATTCAAATTGAAAAGGATTGCAGCAATGTGGATGAATTAGTGAATGCAGTGATCCTATCTTTTGAAGAATTGAGTGCTGAAAAATTAAATAAAGTTTTCTTGAGCTTACAAGGCTGCATGGTAGAGATAATGAAGACTAAAGGACACAACAAGTACAAAATTCCGCACAATGAAGAAAGATGCACTAATTGCACAAGGTGCTCTACCTAGACAATTGAATGTGACAAAAGATTTGGTAATTGATTGTCTTACATATCTCATGGATCAAGGAAAAGTAGACTACGCTATGCTTGTGTTGCAAGGACTAAATACTGAGGTACAAGATGCAATCATGTCTTCTTTTTCAAGAATAACACTTGAATGAGATAAAAAACACCTTTTGGTGAAAGAAGTACAAGTATGCACAATTACGCTAGTAGTAATGCAAGCTTTAAAGATGCATAAATATTAGCCATGTAATATATGCACTTTTTGTAATGTTTATATTGTGCTTCCATGGTGAATGAATATGCAGTTTTTTGTAATACAAAATTCAATACTACAAAGATTTAGTTTTATGAAAGCACATCATTTTCATATGAAACACTTAGATGCATTTCATTGTCACCAAAATATTACTTTCATCATATACAACAAATACAACATACATACTTATAATAAAAAAAAGGGCAACACAACTAGTTTTTTATTCTACAAAAATTTAGGCATATTCATAATAAATTTATCATATCAAATTAAGAGAACTAACCAATATTTTCATCATGTCCAACAAAGGAAGACAACACAGAAACAAAAATTAGCCTAGAAATCTCATATCAAAAAATTTAACAATAAGTACAAAATTGAAATTTAATTATCTCACACTGTGAAGATGGAAGGAAAATAGAGCAATTAAAACTCTTCAAATATAGTTAACGGGCGTTTGAACCGCAATGGTGAATTTGGACAAAATGAAGAAACATATCCATCGACATGGCTATGGGGCTGTTTTTTAATGGGTGTTTCAGCCACATAGGAGAAGGGGTGGTCACCAAGCGCCGCCACCGCCGATTCATCAGGGGAAGAGTATCGAAAACAACCTCAACTGTATCTACCTCATGAATGAGAAATCGAGGTCTGTATCTACCTCGTTTGAAACCCTCGGCGGCGGCGGCGCGGCGACCGATCTATCTTCATCGTTGGAAATCGGCTCGCATATCGGATGAGAAGAAAGAGATCGGCTAAGTTTTCTTCGCGGCGTTTGAGAGGAAGAGATCTGTCTTCTATTTCTATTTAATTAGATATCGCCGCGTCGGGCCATTTTTGGTTTCTAGAACTTTGGTTCCGTCTTTCTTTCCCCGACGCGTTCCAACTTGGCCGTCCTCCTATTACCCCAACACCCCACAAATCTTTGGGATTAGCCCTTAACCGACTTTGCCTAGGCCACAACAACCTCCAATCATCCGATCCCATCATCACCGCCATCCTAGCCGACGATCGTAGCAACTCCCATTTTTATGTATACAGGAAGTATGCTTGCTATGCGGTCGGTCTCTTTTGGCCCTTTCCTGTGTCTTCACCCATTGCCGAACCTAATCCTCTTCCTCATCCGACCTATCTCTTCTCCTGGGACTCTGCCCTTAAACCCAGGTCTTTATTTGTTAGCAAAAAATTTGATAAAAAAGGGCCAAAAATCATTTTATACTTTTAGTTATCAACCTCAATTTTTGGCATGCCAATTCGGCTGCCGCTAAGGTCTACCTAGCCCCATCGCCCGTCCTCACCTAATACCTCAGAGTCCCGACGAACGGGTCATCCCCGAATTGATTTCTTCTCACATTTCCCAACTCACCACTTACATAACTTCCAATTCTTACATTCATTTCAATTCTTCTCCTGAAATTGTCGAAACCTTCTGCGAATGGTGGTCGGTTACATGGGCCCTCTTTGCCCCGGACAAGGATTGGCTACTAGGTATTCTCCTGCCCTAGCCTGCTTTGGTTTTAGGGGCGGCCCGACCTATCAGCGCCTGAAGAAAGATAGCCGCCCCGGGTGCCGGGTCAAGCACCCCAAAGAGGAAGAGAAAAGCTTCCCAGATCCAAACAGTCCCGACCTCTGGAACAGACCAGTAGGCCACCGAGGACTAATTGTCAGTTTGGATGCCAATAAGGACCCGGCCCTGTCTAGGTATGCTCGAAAGTCTTAAATTATTTCAATATTTCCTTAACTTTCTAACTTATATTATTCTTCATATCAGGTCCGACCTTGGCAGCACCGACCGCCCAACCGACTCCAGCACCGGCCGACCCGTCAAACCTTCCAGGTGACCAGCCTCAAGTAACCGATTCGTATTACTATTCTCCTCATACTTTTAACAATTCAGGTACTGAACTATGTCATTCCATCGCAGGCTCTACCCATCCGAACACATGCACCACTACTTGCTTTGCCGATGATCAGTCGGGAGGGGGACCCGACTAGGAGGCAATCCCTTCCCTCACTGCCGATGAGTGGTCGGGAAGGTGCCCCGACCAGGAGACAATCTTTGCCAGCACCTCCGAGAGATCTGGTAATTTTCCTGAACACCCGATTTCTATAACTTCAAACTCCATAATTGGAATAAATATCTAACATATTCATTGCAGACGCCTTCACCACCCGAACCGGCGATAGCAGCAGCTTCGTCTGATAGCGAGGCAACTGCCTCACAGATGGGCGGACTACCGGCTGAGATTGCGGAATCTTCCTATCTTAGTGAGGAGCCAACTGCCCATCCTGCAGCCGCCTCCATTGCAGCCGCCCCTATCACGGTTGCTCATGCTGCAGCCGCCCTTATCACGGTTGCTCCTGCTGCAGCCGTCCCATCCGCAATTGCTGCCGCTGGAACCGTCCCGGCTGCGGCCATCCCATCGGCGGCCGTCCAAATTGCATCTGATGCACCGGCCGCGGGCACCCCGGCCGCAGCCGCCCTGGACGTGGACGTCCTGGTTGCAGCCGTCCCACTCCCAGAGGCGGCAGGACGGGCAGCAGAACCACCTGCGGCCGTCCGGCCAAGAGGTCCCCCTCAGGACATAGAAGAGATTTCTTCTTCCGATTCGAAGACCTTTGTTAACTTGGTAGCCTCTTCAGAATCTCCTTTCATTACTGAATACCAATTCTATCAAATACTAAATACTTCATATTTCAACTTTAGGGGCCCAGGTCAGCACCGCAACGACCTTTTGCAGCAGCCGAAGAGTCGGCCATTGCGGTGCCGGCTGCCCGTACTCCCCGACCGACGACGCTCCTCGCGCCCTCCATAACCACGGTCCGCCCGGAAGTAAGTAAAAATCCCATAAGTGATCCTTAATATATTCTCTCCATGAAAACTAAACATTTGAACTCTCTCTTAGGGACATCTTGATCTAGCCCCTCTGTCGGCCATTCCGATTCCGGCGGAAATTAAGGCTATCTTTGATCAGGCCGTCAATCGACCTTTCCCCAACTTGGGGTTAGACTTCCTGGAAAGTCTCCTTCAGGCGGTTGGTGGCCTTTTATTTCAAACCCCTTCGGAATCGGCGGCCGCCCCAATTCTGCATCGGCTGATGGAGAGATTGATTGAACTTCGAAACGACATCTTACTCGTCCGACTCCTATCAGCCGAACCATCCCAGCCAAGTTCGGATCAGATAAGTCTGGAGGCTTCCTTGGCCAAAACCAGGGAATCCCTTCAGTAAGCCACTGGACGGTTGGACAAACTCTTAAGCGCCAAGACTCAAATAGATGAGTCAATCAAGAATAGTCCATCCTGGAGGGCCACGTGGCTGACGAGCAGCGCCTAATTGAGCGATATAAGAAGAATGAGGCCGACTTGGATCAAGAATTAAAGATTCAAGCCCGGTCTCAATTTATCAGAAGATATCCGACGGCTGTCCAGGGCCGAAGATAAATGGTCCCAAATCAAAACTTCCCTGGGGGCCCTTTTGTAACTTTTTGTAAATTCTGACTTAGTAAACATTTTTTGTTTCTCCTATCGACAAGGATCACTTTCCGTACTCCGAATCTCTAGGGACCAAATCAAACTTACTTCCCTTATAAAAATCATTTTCCTTTGTGATAAAACAAACAAACTTCGAAAACAACTTAAAATTGGGACATACCTGAAGTATTAATTAAAATGTCACACAATCGACCCCATGTTCCTTCAAAAAACTGGGAATGTGCCATTCAACCCTTCTTTGTGGGTAACCATCCCGTCGGTGGCCATGCTGAAGACTTGTTGCACACACTCAAACAACTGGATTTCAAATTCAGATTTTCCCAACGAGGAAGAAAGACCATTCATCGTGTTATTCGTCTGATGGAAAATGTTCTGGGAGGATATGAAACTCTTCGTGATATCCTAAACCGCCTTCCTGATATTGATCACCATATGGACTTGATTGAACATCACGTGACAACCATACTTCCAGACCTTGGTTGGGATCATATATTTTCCAATCAGCGCACAGTCTTTTCAAGACTACGCACTCTTGTTGATCGTGAACGACAGGCCATAACAGACATGAAAGCCCGTACTAATCACGACTTAGAAGAAATGCAGAATCAATGGAAATGATACCAACCTAATTTAGAAGACCTTCTTGATGAGGAATCAGAATTAATTTCTAATCACTGGGATGAAGATTCTGACTCAGAAGAAGGAGGTCCCCCGCACATATCAATATCTGATAATGAATGAATCCTATTTTGGGTCCGAACCCCCTATTTTTGGGTTCTGAATAAAATTTCATGTTTCATGCATTTTTCTTATCTGAAAAGGCAGGAAAATACCTTTTCAGATATCTATCATTAATACAATCATGTACTCTCTTACCTTTTTGATTTATCATAATAAATGCACAATTTCCAACTTCCTTATGAATAATAAATGGCCCTTCCCAGTTCAGAGACCATTTTCCTAATTGATCGATCTTCTTATATGTAGGAAGAATGGTCTTCCAAACCAAATCCCCTTCTTTGAAAGTCTTATAAAGGACTTTCTTTCCATAAGACTTTGCCCTGATTCCATTCTGCTTTACAATCTGATCGATTGCATGAAGTCGGTTAATATCCAGACTTTCCAATTGCTGCAACATAACTTGTTGATATTCCTCAGTAAACTCTCCAGTAGTAAAACTTGTACGATGATACCTGAATTTCGGATGGTAACACAGCATCTTGCCCAAAAGTAAGTTGATATGGTGAAAATCCCGTGGCCGAACTTCCGTTATTCTTGTATGCCGATAAGGCCTGAGGTAACAGCAAATGTCACTTTCTTGGATTCCCCTCAACCATCTTCTTTATAATTCCAATAATAATCTTATTAGCCGCCTCTGCCTGTCAATTAGCTTGGGGATAATAAGACGAAGAATGATTTATCCGAATACCAAACTCTGCCAAGAAACTTACAAATTTCTCCCCCATTGAAAACTAAACCTTGGTCGGTGGTTATAGAATGAGGAATACCATACCTATAAATGATCTGATTCAGCACAAAATCAATCACCTCATTTTGATCCACATTTTTTAAAGCAACCGCCTCGACCTATTTGGTAAAATAGTCTATTGCAACCAAAATAAAACAATGATGTTTGGATGAAGGGGGATGTATTTTGCCAATGATGTCCATGGCCCATGACTTGAAAGGCCGTGGTTTTACCATAGCTTGCAACTCAGTAACTCACAAGTGATTCAACTGTCCGTGCTTTTGACATTCTTGGCAACCTTTTGCAAATTGTATGCAATCTTCGAAGATCTTTGGCCAAAAGAAACCCAAACAATGAATAGTCTATCTCATATTCAAGCCTGCTCGATGAGCTCCACGGATCCCACTATGTACTTCTGTCATAACTTCCAAAGCCTATTTAAACCCTAAACATTTTAAAAGTAACCATTTGAGCGTCCTTTTGTATAAAACTTCTTCTATCAATTGGAATCGTAGAGCCTTTAACCGTACCCCTATCGGCACATTTTCTCTTGGATTTTGTAGATACATAACAATTTCTACCCTCCATTCAGTCCCATATTCTGTTTCTGACTCGTCTTCTGCACAAATCTCTTTCGGGATTCCTTTACAAGCTTTTTGAGTTAACTCATCTACAAGTTGGTTTTCCTTCCTAGGAATGAACTCAATTATCACCTCTGAGATTCTTGATAACAAACAATATACAATATCTCTATATCTGCGTAGATGAGGATAATTGCAAACATATTGTTTGGTTACCTGATTGATTACCAATTGAGAATCTCCTCTTATGATCACCGACTGAACATTCCTGACTATTAAAGCTTCCAATCCCAAGATTAAAGCCTCGTATTCTGCCGAATTATGGGTCATAGCTTCTAATTGCAGCTGTAATTTGATCTTTTGGCCATCTGGTCCTTTTAACAAGACCCCTGCACCTGATCCATTTTCAGAAGTAGAACCATCAAAAAACATTGACGAAGTTCAGGTACTCACATAAGATATGCATCTGATATGTTCTTGATTATATCCCGAGAATTCTGCCAAAAAATCTGTTATTGCTTGACCCTTAACTGCCTTCAACGGAGAATGTTGCAAATCAAAATGGGCTAACTTGATAGCCCATTTCATAAGTCTGACCTGCATGGTAGGTCTTTGCAAAATTAATTTGATAAGATCTACCTTTGAAATGACTTCTATTCTTTTAGGCGGCATATAATGCTCAAGCTTGGTGCATGCAAATACCAATGAGTAACACATCTTTTCTGGCATAGTATAATTTAGTTCTGGTCCTACGAGAGTCTTGCTCAAATAATAAATCGCCTTTTCTTTCCCATCATCACCATCTTGTGCTAGTAAGGAGCTCACCACTTCGTGTGTATTGGCCAAATAAAGCTTGAGGGGCCGATTAGGAAGCATTAAAACTGGAGGTTGAACCAAAGCTTGTTTTATAGTATCTAATGTTGTCTGCTGGTCTGGTCCCCATTCAAAAACGTCCTCCCCAGCCTTTAATAACTTAGTAATTGGCCTAACTTTTCCAGCATCATTAGAAATGGATCTCCTTAGATAATTTACCTTGCCCAAAAGACTTTGTACTTCCTTAACCATCTTGGGTGATCGGATGGATAGAATCGCTTTGGCTTTGTTGGCATCGATTTCAATTCCCCTTTCATGCACCAAAAAACCTAAAAAACTTCCAGCTGATATACCAAAAACGCATTTAGTTGGATTCATTTTCAGTTTGTACTTCTTCATTCGGTTGAATGCATCTTTTAGATCTCTCAAGTGTTGCTCGAAACTGGAAGATTTGACAATGACATCATCAATATAAATTTTCATAGACTTGCCAATGAGGTCATGAAAGATCGAATTCATGGCCCTCTCATAAGTTGCCCCTGCATTCTTCAAACCGAATGGCATAACCGTCAATTCGTAAATACCTAAAGCTCTTGGACACTTGAAAGCTGTCTTATGAATATCTTCTTCTGCCAAAAAGATTTGATTGTAACCTACATAACCATCCATCAGACTGAGGATTTTATGTCCTGCTGCTGAATCAACCAGCATATCGGCCATAGGCATTGCATATTCGTCCTTAGGAGTGGCTATATTAAGATCTCGGAAGTCAATACATATTCTAATCTTACCATTCTTTTTAACTACTGGTATGATGTTTGCCAACCATTCTGCATAATGGCAGGGCTGAATAAAGCCCACTTTAAGAAGTTTCTGGATCTCTTCTTTGATTTGAGGCATCAAATCAGGACTCATATGCCTTGGAGACTGCTTGTAAGGTTTAAAACCTTTTCTGAGTAATCCCAAGGTAAACAATCACTATTATTCTTAATAACCTCAAGTATCTCCACTTGTTGCTCTTTAGACAAATAATTACTTATTCTTACCATTTTCGGAACCAAGTCGGTTCCTAAATTAAATTCCAACAAAGGGTCTTGAGCTGAAAAGGTTGGTTCTGTCTTTTCTAACAAATATGGCCACCGAAATTGTTCATCTTCCTGATAATGAACATCATACATCTTTTGAATTTTTTTCTGCCTATTTTAAAAACCGATTTAAGTAAAACTGATTAATAAGTAAACTACAATCTTCCAAATTTGTACTATCCATAAAAGATATATTGTCAGATAGGTTTGGCTTCCTTACGAGCCATACATGAGGGTTGTTCTTTTTAGAAGAACATAGAATTCTAGCTGGTGAATCTATAACCCTTCCTTGGGTATTCACTAGCTATAAATGCCTGAGACATTGAGGGTAAATGACTAGAATAAAACACTGACTCCTTAGCCTTTTCTGATGCGCAAAAAGGATTGTCATTTGCTTCCATTTTAAAGACCTGATTACCCTCCCAAAATATTAATTGCTGATGCAGTAATGATTGCACACATAGAGAGGCATGAATCCAGTCTCGCCCAAGTAGGACCGAATATGTAGTGTCTGCATCCACTATAAAAAATACGGAAGAAATTGTTTTTGGTCTTACTTCAATCGGGGCTACCATCATACCCTCCAGTTTTTTCGGTTGCCCTGTGAAACTAGTCATCTTGAAATCCACTTGAGACAAAATCGTGAATTCCTTTCCCTAACTTCTTGAGGGTCTTTAATGGCATAACATTGAAGACGGCTCCATTGTCTATGAAAACCTTCGAGATTGGTTTCCCGCAAATGTGCGCATTAACATACAAAGGTTTCAAATGAGAAGTTGTGCCCTCTGGGATAGGAGGAAAGACTATGGGAAGAATTTCTGACTGGAAATCAGGATCTAAAATCTTCGCCCATTCTGGTTCCTCCGTAGAACCATCCACCAGACTTGCCCATAAAGGTTCTTCCTCAATCCAATAAACTTCTGTCATTCGGCAGGGGACTCGTGGGCCTAGCCGAGATTTGACAGATCTTGAATCTACTTCTGTTGTACGAAATTCTTCTCCTGCCTCGTTTCCAGGTTAGGCTGTCAGTGATTCTAAAAGAAATTCTTCAAGAGATGGATTAATGTTGATTTGTTTACAATACTGACATCTAAAGCCTTCAATTTTTTCGTCTGATGCTTCTTTACCCCTTTTCTGTATGGACCGACTTCTTGCCGGATCATCAAAAGCACCTTGGAAATCGTTTGGTTGTCCCGTTGAAGGGACTCCTTTCCTGTACCGCGCAGCATACCTACGTTTAGCATTACGAATTTGGGTACGATTCATACCTGGAAATCGAGGGTCAATATCAACTGGTAGAGGTTTTTTTTCCGAACCCAACTGCTTCCGACCAGGCCGGTCTTTCTAGTCGGATGGTCTCGGACCAATACTTGTTCCTTCAGTTCCACATCAAAAGAACCGTCTTGGTTATCCCATTTTTCTGCTACTGGCTTTTCATAAATCTTGAATCTTTCTTTTTGTTGGCAATTATTTGATTGATCTATTCTTCTTGATCTGAGAGTTGCTCGTATGTCAACCATTGTTGTAGTTACTTTTGGAAAAGGCTGTTGTTCTACGCCGAAAGTAATATATTTGAGTCGTCCTGCCTTGATGGCCTTTTGAATTTCCTTTCGGAAGTGTGTGCATTGGCTTGTACTGTGTGTGAAGGAATTATGCCGCTTACAATATGGTCTTCCTTTGATTTCTTCTTTAGTAACCAATCTTTGCCCTTTCGGAATTCGGATCTGTCCATTTGTCAATAGGATATCAAAGATTTCGTCAGCCTTTGAACTATCGAATGTCGGTTGATCTCTTCTCTCAGTTCCTGGCAATGGCTTCAATTTGGAGCACATATAAGGCTTTCCAAAGATAATTTCGGCTGTCATTTCTTCCGTTCGATCAAAATCAGGGTTGTATGTTTCCGTCTCCATACTAGCCATTTGTTGAACTTTACTACGCCTGAAATTTTGATCTTTTTCTCTGAAGAGAGATTTTAAACGTCCAGCCTTGGATGCAAGACCTGCCAAATCTTCTACGTCATGTGCAGTGAGTGTCTCTCTCAAACGAACATGCATATTGCGGACCACTAAATTGGTCATCTCTTTTTCATTAATAATAGTGGGACATCGTCCTTTCATCAATCGTACCATTTCGATAAACTGCGAGGCTGACTCTTCTGGAAATTGTTTCATTTCCAACAAATCGGTTAGAGAAACGGTTTGTAAAGGGTTGAAGAATCTAGCATGGAACGCCATCTCTAAACCTTCCCAGGTTTGTATTTGTCCAGGTGGTAAATTGACAAACCATGAAAAAGTTGTCATAGTAAGAGACAAACCAAATAGTTGTAGTTTATAAAAAGGATTATTACCGATTTCTCCTAATTGCGCCGTGAAACGACCCACATGTTCTATGGTGGAGGATCCATCTTCTGCTGAGAAAGCATGAAAGTCGGGTGGTCGATAATTCCTTGGGAGAGGATAATCGTTAATGATCCTTTCTGAAAAAGGTCTTTGATAGGCGGGGCGGTTGGCCACATGGGGATTCAAGCCGAAATGAACCCTCAAAACATGCGCAATTTCTTCAGGATCCAAACGAGGATGTTGATGATCAGGGATATGAATGGGATCATGCATATGTCCTCCTTGCCTATCTTCCCTTACGATGTTCGGCTGAACGTTATCAACTCATGGTCCCAAAGGAACACTATTAGGGAAAGTTAAAGGAGTCTTCCCCATATATGTTCAGTTGATAGTTGTGGCGCTAGGAACTGTACTATCAACATATGACGACCATACAAATGTTGATCCTGGAAAAGTTGCCTGAAAGCGAGACGGTGACAAGGCTGGAGGCGTGTTTGAATGTAATGAGACTTTGGACAACGCCTGATCCAACATGTTCTGCATTAAATTATGTTGATCGTGCAGCATCGTTCGTATGGTAGTCATCTGTTGATTGTTCAATTGCTGAACATAAGTCAACCATTCAGGTTGCATTTGAGATGTCCCTCCTGAAGTAGGAACAACTGTGGTTGGATTTGAAGTCGTTGCAGAAACTCCGACACCGGTGGTGTTGTTCTAAAATTGAGTGTCTGCCATAGTATTTCTACTAATAATTCGTCCAGAACGCAAACGTATGAAGTTGTTGTTGGAAGTAGGATTAGCTATCTTGCTTTCACTCCCACTGTGGTCACCAATTTGTTGTTTGATTTTTTCAACAAAACAAAGTAAAATTCGAAAATATTATCGAACTTGAAATGAAAAATTTATTTGTAGCATAAAGCAGTGAATGTATGAAAATAAAATGTGACCCTCAAAAGGAAATTTGCGACTAATTTTGCTTTTTTTGAATATCCTCTCCTAGAAAGGACCTGAATCTTTAAATATTTTCTAAGAAAACGTTTTAAAACATCGTCTGGTCAGTTACAGCAACTGCCGTCAACCGCCCCCACATATTACTCCTCCACTGACACGTGTCTTAACCGTCTCACAAACTGCTCCCGCTAGTTCCAGAAGCTAACTGGCTCAGCCAACCGCCTCTGAACACCTTATCTCTTCAAATGGGTGGCTGGTCCAACCGACCACTTAGCCATCGATTCTCCTGCCTAAAATAACCCTTGGCTCATTGGACGGACGGCAGACCAACCGACTACCTTGAGAAAACCCGTAACCACCTGATGGGCCCAAAGACGGGCCCGCCTCTCCTCTTATTTTGTTTACCCTTATTATAAATTCCATACTCAACAATTTCTTTATCGATGATAGATATAGAAATAAAAATGTTTTGAATGACCCCGGTAAGAAGTTAAAATTTTAGTTAAACTGATTTATATTTGTTAAATATATTTAAAATGAATGAATTTATTAAAAATAAAAAATATATATATGTTATGAGAAGAACAAAAAAAAGGATATGTAGCAGGACAAATGGAATAATTATTTATTTATTTTAGATGATTAAAATCCACAATGATTTAAGGCATTTAATAATAGCTATATTTAGGATTATTAATCCTTCCTAAATAACTAGTATCAAATTATCTTAAATATTTGTTTATATTAAAAATCTATTTTACGCTTTATTAATAGCTAATCTAAAAATAATTATTGTGTAAATTAATATATTTTAGGTATAAATCACAATTATATCTACCAACATTTTATATTATGATTATATAACCAATTCAAAAATCATTTAAATTATAATTCTTCCATACAACCAAAAATCATGTAAATTATATCTACCTACATTTTATCTTATTTGATCGTCCTTATAAATATATATATTGTTAGAAAATTTCGGAGAAATTAAAGAGATTGTTTTATTGATCATTAAAATAAGGAATATATATAAGTAATACAAAACAGACTCGATATATTCAAATCTAATTAATTTAATATATGAATAAGATCAAATTTAAATTTAAATATATTAAATTTAAGAGTGAATATCTAAAATATCATATATATATATATTTATATTTATATATCAAAATTTTATAAATAACACTCTTATAATGCATCATATTTACATAAACATTCTAAGAGTAAGAACAAAAACAACTCATGGTTAATGATATACACTCTCCGTTCCATAACTAAGTATTCATTTATTTTTTGTATGTTGATCTTTAAATATTAATTATTATATCAAAACGTATTACAAATAAAGGAAAAATTGCAAAAATATTTCTATTAGTGTCTTATAATACTAATATAATGACATTTGTATACAAAATTATACAAATATAAAAATATTTTTAACGTTAAGTACAATGAATACCTTGTTATGAGAACGGAGTGAGTATTTGTTTTCCTATTCATCACAATTACTTTTTTATATATAATATTATTATTTTTAAAATCCATGGATATAAAATGGAGGTAATATAAATTTATATATATATATATACATACACAACTATATTCTTTTTGTATTTTAAATATTTTGGCTTTTTTTTAAATTTTTAAATGAATGTTTGCTTGTTTAGTATTTTGATATTTGAAGAATCTTTTGATATAAATTATATAAAATTGTGTTGGTGATATAAAAAATAGTATTTTATATTAAATATTAATTTTTATGAGAGGATAAAATATACATTATGAATCGTGTTGAAAAGAAAAGTCTGGGCAAACAAACTCTTTGTCTCACTCAACGATCGATATTGACTATAAGTACCAAAGCTTTATTATTTTATAATTTTAAATTTAAATCAATATTATTTACTTTATTTTCAATAAAAGAAATATATATATATTATTTATTTATAAAAAATACATCAAAATACTATTTAAATAAAAATTTAAATCAATATCTAATTTTAAATGAGAACGAAACAAACCTCAAATTTTATAATATTTATATTTGGTCAATTTTGATCCTTCCAATTTATGAATGAATCCCCTAATATTTTATTCCATATTGCCGTTTTTTAATGTTTGAATTTGGATTTGTTAATTGTAAAGATTTTAATTAATGATATATAATACTTCATCTATTATTGGAAAAATATATTTACTCCGTCCATAGAAAGTATGATTATTTTATTTGTAATTTACAAAGAAAGTAAGTAATTTTTTTTTGAAAAATTGAATATATATTTATTTTTATGCAAGTGTTAATATGGTGAGTGATTTTTTACTTTATGGAGTATTTTTTATAATAAAGAAAAATCTAAAAAATAATAGTATAAAAGTAAAAAAAATGTACTCTCGTCATCCCAACTCAAAGTACTCTTTTTACCATTTTCGCTAATATCATTTCAAAGTATATATTTTATATTTTAGTAAAAGTAATCGTAAAATATTTTATATTTTAGGATGTGTTTTGTTGAGTTTGTGTAAGATTTTCTTTTCTTTTTTTTTTTATTTCTTTAAAAATATTACATCAAACATTTAATTTTATATTATTTTAAAAAATAATTTTTATATTCAAAATATTATATTAAAATTTATTTATATCATATATCGAGTAATTATTTAAATTAAAATTTTTTTAGACAAAAATCTACCTTATATGTCATACTCAATGCAAAGATTTTTTAAAAATGAATGATACAAAGCATATTTCAAAATATTATACTCAATGAGTATTAGGTACGTTTCTTTAGCAATTTTTTTTTTAAGTTTTACTATTTGGACGCTGTGTTTTTAAAAAGAAAATATATTTTTTCTTTCACAAAATATTTCATCAAAATACTATTTTCATATCAAACTCAAACTAAATTTTTTTCAAACTCATCAAAAGAAATACACCCTAAATTTTTATTTTTAGTTTTTTTTTTAATTTTATTTTCTACCATTTAATATTTATTCATGATATTTTGAAATTATATATTCCATCCGTCCTTTTTGAACGTGGCTCTTTAAGATGTTGTAATAAATTAAAAAATAATAGTATTTTATTAGTTAGTGGAAGAGTGTAAAATATTTTGATATTTTTATTTTTGATTTTTTATATAAAGTAATTGTATGTATAATAATATATTTGTAATTCAAGTACAAATTAAAAGTATTTTAGTATAAATTTATATTGACTTTTTAATAAAAAAAATTCAAAATTTCAAATTCAATCCAACTTAAAATAGATATATATATATATATATATTTATACCAAATAATTCTCACTCTATCTTCGAACCAATTTCTCTCAAAATGTAAAGTTATCCCATTGCTTCTTTTGTTTTTTTTTCTCAAAATGCTAAAGTTTCATACCATTTTTTTAACGAAAGTCGTACCATTGTTTTTTTTTTTTATTTTTTATTTATTTCTCTATGGATCAAAGTCAAATACACCAAGAAATACATACATACATACAAATCTTTTCCGGGTGTGTTTGTTTGGGGGGTTTGGAATTTTGATTGAGATTTGAATAGTTAAAAAATTTAATTTATATAATTGTATAATGTGATATAAATAGGTGTTGATGTGATATTTTGAATGTAAAATTAATTTTTAGTATAATATAAAAAATAAAAAATAAATATTTGATTTAATATTTTAAAAAAAAAAATTAAATAAATAATATATTTAAAATTCAAGCCCCAAAACAAACATATATCCGACGACACTCACCAGTTATGGCGCATTAAAACGATCCCACTCGTAATCTTTTTTTTTTTTTCCCTCTCTCACACCTCAAAATAAAGCAACTCTCCTGCACTTTCCTGCTCAACATTTTCTTTTATTTATTTATTTTTTATTTTTTATTTTTTTTTTAAAAAAAAAAGCCCACAAAGAAAATCCTTCCCTTTACTTTTCTTGGCCCCCCAAACCCTTCAAAACACTCCCATGGCTTCTTTTACTCATCAATTAAATACCCTCAACACAAACTGCAAAAATATTCTCCCCAAATTCCACATTAATTTGCCCTAAATTGAATTTAGGGTTCTTGATGTGACAAAAAAAAAATAAATAAATAACATGAGTGGAAATATTAGCAATAGCAATTCTTCTGTTTCTGCAAATTCCTCAGCAGCTACAAAATTCATCAAATGTGTGACTGTTGGTGATGGTGCTGTTGGCAAAACTTGCCTTCTCATCTCTTACACCAGCAATACTTTCCCCAGTGTATGTATTTTTCTTTCTTTCTTTCTTGATTTTTGATTTTTTTTTTAATTTTTTTTATTTTTAATATTGGGGTTGTGTTTAGTTTATGGGTTTTTTTTTTTTTTCTTTTTTTGAAATGGGTTTTGTGTTTCAGGATTATGTTCCTACAGTGTTTGATAATTTCAGTGCCAATGTTAGTGTTGATGGGCAGACAGTGAATCTTGGCTTGTGGGATACTGCTGGTATGTATGTAATGATCATCCAATTTTTTATGTTTTTTTTTTTGGCTAATCTTATGTAGGACTGTCTGTTTGATGATATATTTTGATTCATGTTTTGAATTTAGTGATTCTCATCAATGTTGTTGATGGATTTGGTCACAATTTGCACAAACTGAGTGTGTTTTGTTTAGTATTTATAGTTTAAGATGTTTTTGTTTTGAGGGGCAGAAAATGTGGTTTTGTTTGTTTTTGTTTATTTATATGTATATATTGTTTTTTTTTTATTAATATTTTCCAAAAATATGTACGACTAAAATATTAAAATATTAAGTGAACAAATTCAAATTTTCAGGTCAAGAAGATTATAACAGGCTAAGGCCATTGAGTTACCGGGGAGCCGATGTCTTCCTTCTTGCATTCTCCCTAATTAGTAGGCCGAGCTTCGAGAACATTTCCAAAAAAGTAAGTCTCTTTCTTTAAATTAATTTTTTCAAATTTTATTATTTGAACTCTGTATTTCCCTAAAAAAATACGCTTTTTTATTTCATAAAATATCACATCAAACATCATTTTAATACCAAACTCAAACAAAATTTTTTCAAATTCAACCAAAAGAACATTAATATTATGTATTCAATTTTATTTTATTTTTTATTATTTAATAAAATATGGGTGTCAATTCGTGTTTTCAGATTGTATTCATGTCAATTGAGCCATTGAGTGTAACAAAAAATGTCAATTTGAACCCCAAATTTGATCCGAAACTCTAAATCTGAACACGCCACAAATTTTTTGGGTCAGATTTATATAAACCTGATTTAGTTTCAAGTTATCCAAAATCCAATCAAATCGGACTCGAAACAGGCTTGAAAACTTAAAAGAGTCAATTTTACCTAAACAAAATCCATTTTAATTTAATTTTTATATTATTTATATTTAATATAATATAAATAGTATAAATTAAAATAATAATAATAAATAATTTCACATCAACTCGAAACCCGAAACTTTAAACCCGATATTATTTTTATATTTCGGATTATCTGGTTAACCCAAAATTCGATCCGAACACGACACAATATTTTTTTGGTTTTGAGTTCGACTCGACCCAATTTTTCGCAAACTCAGAAACATTAAAACTCGAGCTAGAAAAATTTCAAAACATATTCGATTTTCCAGGTCGGATTTAATTTTCCAAACTATTACCTAAAGAAATGTAGTACTATTTCTTTTCAATTCACTAATGATCTTTGGAGGAACCATTCGAAAGTGGTGGTTACTAATCCGTCTATCTTTGTGTGTTCGAATATATACATATAAATATTTTGGCTACTTTTCCTTTGATTTTGCGACGCTGCCGGAGCAGTGGGTCCCGGAACTGCGACATTATGCGCCCTCGGTGCCCATTGTTCTTGTGGGGACAAAACACGGTGAGCCTCTCTTCCTTCGTCCCACACGAATGATTTGTTTGTTTGTTGCATTTTTAAAAACTAAGTATAACTTTTTAATCTTTTGTTGCATATATTAACATGTTGCTCACTTTGCTTTCCCCTAAAGTTTGCTCCTTTTTGTATGTTCTTGATGGGCTCCCCATACATTTTTGTTTTGGGGTTTGGATTTTGAGTTGACATTTGAATAGTAAAAATTTTTGAATTTGAATAGTTGTATGACGTGATATAAATAGGTATTGATGTAATGTTTTGAATATAAAATTGATTTTTAATATAATATAAAAATAAAAAATAGATGTTTGATTTGACAGTTTTTTGGTGAAAAAAATAGGATGAATAGTGGATTGGAAATCCAATCCCCCAAACAAACACACCCTTAAAGCCTTTTGCTTTTCTACTTACGTCATGATGAGGAAACATTCTTACACATATATAACTGAAGTTGGCGCTTTGAGCTAATCCTTCCGTTCCATATATTTTGCTATTGATAATGCTAAATTAACAAAGTTACTAAAATACCCTTTTCAATGTAGGTTGATGTGGGCCTTTATAATCTAATGATATTTTAGTTTTTACCCATTTAAACATTATTTACCAAATGCTTTATATCCCAGAACTATAGTATTAATTGGATTGGATACGAGATTTAAAAAATATTGATATTATATTGGTAGTCGATAAAAATTATAGATAAAAGACTTTTTTGCTCTTGTGAATATATTAGTGTAAAAAGTAGTGACAATTATGTAATAAAAATGAAAAAGTAGGGATAGTTTTATGGTGATATGGTTATTTATGGAAATAAGACTATTGTTTTGGGATGGACACAAATAGTAAATAAGACTATTGTATTGAGAGAAAGAGAGTATAAAATATTAGTCTTTTCGTTCCAATTAAAAATATTACTTTTATTATTTTCGTTTGTAAAATTGAAAATTATTTATTTTTTATTATAATATATAATCACATACTAATATTAAAATATTTTTTAATTTTTACATAAATTAAAAATATATCATTATACATATTCATAAGGTAAAAAGGACAAAAATGTTAAAATCATCTCACACTTTCACTATCCAATAAGATACTTCTCACTTTGTCTGGAAAATTTAATCCCACTTCTATGTAAAAATAAAATAAAATAAAAAAAAAAGACTAATTTTTTTGGACGGAGAGGTTATTATTTTTTACTTTATTTAAAAAAAAAAAAATAGAATGAATACATTAGTCTGCTATAGAGAGATTAGTAATTAATCAACATTAAAATAAGAAATGTATCTATACTTATTGATTGAGCTTAATAATATTACATTGCAGATCTAAGGGAGGACAAGCAGTTCAAAAAGAATTATCCGGGGGCGTGCACTATTTCCACGGATCAGGTACATATATATATATATAGCTTATACTCCACTCGTTTCAATACAATAGTCTTGTTTACCATTTTTGTCCGTTTCAAAACAATAGTCTTATTTTCATAAATAACTATATCGCTATAAAACTACTTCTACTTTTTCATTTTTATTACACAATTGCCATTACTTTTTACACTACTACACTCACAAAAGCAAAAAAGTTTTTTATTCATACTTTTTACCAACTATCAATATAATATTAATATTCCTTAAATCACGTGTCCAACCCAATTAAGACTATATTTATAGGACGGAAAGAGTATTTCACTTTTGATAGCTCTAATGGTTAATTCAAATAATATTTACTTCAAAGAAAAAAAACTAAAATGCTAAAAAAATGTAACTTACACTAGGGGTGGTAAACCGGACCGGCTTGGTTTTTGTGCCTGCCCGGTCCGACCCAACAATGTCATGGACTAGACAGGCACGGCCTGGTTTCAATCCGGGCTTAAAAAGCTTGGCCAAATTTTAAATCGGGTTGTTCCGGGCCTGTTTGGCTCATTAATTTTTTAATTTTTTTCAAGTTTTTTAGTTTTATTTTTTTTTTTTATTTTAAAATGATTTAATAAAATTTTATATGTTAAGTGTAAGAATTAAATTCATGATCTTATACTTACACTAATTAAACCATTGCACTACACTTTCATTTTAACATAAATTCATTTGTTAATATATTGATAAAATTATTTTTTAAAATTATATTTAATTTAAAATCGGGCCGAGCCAAGCACAGTTCAATCTTGATGGGCCTAGGTACAGCCCGGTTCATACTTGTGCCAAGTTCGAATCAGATATCAGATTGTACCTATTTTTGGCGGCTCTTGCTTACACTACCAAAAATACATTTTATTTTTTTCCTTAGTTAAAATTTTTGGATCATAGTTCAGTTTCTTGTAGGACTAAAAATGCTACAAGATACAAATGCATATGATTGTTTCGTTTGTGTTTTGATTTGAATTTGAATTTAAATATTATACGATGTTACATTACACTTTCACTTAAAATTATGCAAATTGAATAGTAAAATAGCGGGTTTGAAACCCAAATCGAACAAACCTTCGATTTTGATTCTTTATTATTTGAAGGGCGAAGAGCTGAAAAAGCAAATCGGCGCAGTGGCATACGTCGAGTGCAGCGCCAAGACGCAGCAGGTTTTGTCTCGACGACATGGCCGGCTTGCTCTTTTCTTACATACACAACAACGTAACATGTACGAGGTTTTTCTTGGTGATGCAGAATGTAAAGGCAGTGTTCGATGCAGCGATAAAGGTTGTTCTCCGGCCGCCGAAGACTAAGAAGCAGAGGATAAGATACAGCTCGTGCAAGCTTCTGTAAGAAAAAAATGCAGCATCAATGGTGATATATATATATATATATTTATATATGTATGTATGTATATGTATCTATATTTATATATATATATATATGTATTTATGTGGTTGGATTAATATCTGCATTTTGAGACTATAGCAATATTTATAGGTGAAGAAGAATTGTGGTTTGTATTCGTATGCTAGCTTTCATTTTTATTTTTATTTATTTTTACTATATATGTGTGTGTATTTTTTTATTAGCATTATTTTACACAACAATTGTATTGTGTTTTGTGTATGTGTACGTGGATTTGTTCTCGTTTATATATATTTTTATATATATATATATATAATTTTTTCAATATAAATAATTTTCAAATTATAAAATAATGGTAGGGTTGCATATGAATTAAGACAATTTGGGAGCAAAACATTTATAGATAAAAATTATAAAATAATGCCAGAGTCACGTATGAATTTAGACCCTTCCGCGGGCAGGGGCAGAGGGGTGGATGTACGTGGCGGCAAGGGGGCCTCCCCCTCCTCCACCTCACCCCTTTTAATATTTAATTTATATTTTATAATATATAAGGTATAAAAAATAATAAACAAATTAAAAATTGTTAAAAATGGATAGAATATTTATGAAAAATTAAAATTAAAATTTAAATTTTGAATAATAAAAAAATTTATATCACAATAATTATTTAACGCTATAAAAATAAATATGAACAAAGAATAAATAAATAATAATAATAATAATACAAAAAAATTTCAAAAAGTTTTCAAGCAAATAAATAGGAGATAATATTTTTAAAAACTATTTTAATATTTTTTTTATTATATATTAATTTCAAACAATATAAATACGTAGTTGTTACTATAGGTTGATATTTTGCATAATTTTCGAAATATGATAATTTTATTGATAAAATTATTGAATAACAAGTAAATTATAATAGTTTTGAAATTTAAAAAATAAGCCTTCATTTTCCTCCAGGTCTGGTTCCGCCTTGTGTTCAGGAGACAAAATATTTAAAAATACAAATTATAAAATAATGACGTAATCACATATAAATTTAATTAATTTTGGGGGCAAATGTACATAAATAATTAAATAAAATTAATATTTTAATACCAAAAACTAAAAAACAAAAATTGGGCTTGGACGGGGGCACGTTGCCCCAAGCTCTGTGGTTCTGTCAGTGATTGGGGGTTGGGTCTGGGAATTAAAATAGTACTCCCATTCACTACAAAAAATTAATATATTTGTAACGGAATTCCGTTCCTAAAGTTCACGTAGCTAACGTAATTTCATTCCTATTTTCGTCTCTAATGTCATTAGTAACGGAAAAAGTAGATTTAGAGACAAAAAAGTTTTGTTACAAAAATGATTTTTTCTTGTAGTGATTGTTCCATGCTTCCCCTCGCTAGCTACAATAAATAACTAAAAATATATTAGTAAAATAATTTTAGTATAATACAAATAATTATAGGTTACGATTAAAATAATTAATATATTTAATTAAAATTTAAAAATATAAATTAAAATTTTGAAAATATAATTAAAATATGTAATTATTTTTTTAAAAAAAATAACATATGATATGAGACATTAAAAAACGATAACTTGAACACAAAACGTATGACAAAATGAGTAAAATTTAAAATTATAAATAAGTGTTGATTTCATATTTTTTTTAATGTACAATTAATTTATAGTATAATATAAAAAATAAAATAGATATTTATTTTGATATTTTTATAAGGAAAATAAGAATGAATAAAAAAATTGAATTATAAATCCACAAATAAATAGAAGTTAAAAGGACATACTAATATGTGGGGATTTGCAATGTATCCCGAATATCTATATATATTTATTTACACATATATTGATAATAATAATAAAAAAAATTAATTTAAATAGTTATTTAACGAAAATTTTAATGTGATATTTTGAATTTAAAATAAACTCATTATTGTTAAAAATAATATACAATAATAAATCAAATATGGTGTAAAAGACCGTTGTTGGAGAATACATTTTTTTTATTTTTTTTGTGTTGCTTGATTAGATATAAGAAATATGAATTCATATTTATAGGATCAAAGATACTTCTAGATGCATGTATGACCATTAATCTACATTATGTATAATTTATTAGATACATGTATGACTCTATATTCATGCATTGATTTATTAGATAGATATAAGACCATTTATACACTGATTAAAAATAACAAATCAATAATTTTACACTTATTTTTAATTTGCAAGTTTCAATTGCATTTTCAACTTTTTGAATTTTTTCAATATCATTGTCTTTGCAAGAAAATCAGCCAAATCATCTATGTAAGAAAAAAAAAAAAAAAAAAAATATTTATGGATACTTGTCCCTTACTGACAAGTTCCCGAATGAAGTAATGACAAAACTCTATGTGCTTCGAGAGAGCATGAAACACTGTATTTTTTGTTACTGCTATGGTAGATATGTTGTCACAGCAAATTTGTTGTTGCACTACAACAAAACATTCATATTTCCTATAAAATTAGCTATAGAAATTTTTAAAAATATATGTAGCTAATGAATTTGTTATAAAATTAGCCATGAAAATGCATTTAGTGGCTATAAGCAGTGTAGCTAATTTTGCCACATAAATTGTCATGACAATTTGCAATATAATTTTTCACAACTTATTTGACATACTATTTGTCATGACAATAAATTTGATATATATTTTGCCACATCTAAATAATAATTATCTTACAAAAAATTTCCACATAAATTGCTACGATTTATTTGAAATTTTTTTTGTCATGAATAATTAATATTTAAATAATTGAAATAAAATATTTAAATAATTAAAATAAAATATTTTAATTTTTCATGTGCATAGAAATACAAATTTGATGCAAAATTTAAATTTTTGAATTCAATATTATAAATATTAGCAATAAAAAAATATTAATATAACATTATATTTTCTAAACACTAACAAACTTAATATTTTAAAATACATATAGTAACATCAAATACAATATTTAATTAGATACTAATAAATGCACATGGAACTAAATTTTACAAATTTTGGATTCTTAAAGTTTTGAGATATATGCTGCTTTTAGGGTTACATGTGCTTCATTCGTCTTCGATGTCAACATTCTTTTTCTTTTTGGTGTCCAATAGCTCATTTTTTTTCTTCTTGGCCTCCCATAGCTTTTCAGTTTTCTAAGTCCTAAAAAATAATAATGAAAAAAATTAAAAAATAAATCATTAGTGACATACCATTTAATGACAAAAAGAACTAATAATATAAATAGAAAAAATATTAGTAATTTGAATGCAAAACAAAATGATGAAAGGGTGTGTTTGTTTGGGGGATTTAATAAGATTTCTACTATTCATCCAATTTTTTCCCCCCAAAAATATCAAATCAAACACCTATTTTTCATTTTTTATATTATACTAAAAATCAATTTTATATTTAAAACATCACATCAACACCTATTTATATCACATCATACAAGTATTTAAATTCAGAATTTTTACTATTCAAATCCCAACTCAAAATCCAAACCCCCAAACAAACACACCCAAAGTAAATTAACAAATTTTTTTTAAAAAAAAAAAACATATGAATTTTTATTTTTCTAAACCGAAAAAAAGGAAAAATTGTAACTAAAAAAAAAAAAACTTAATATGAGTATTAAAAATAGAAAAAAGAGCAAGAAAAATAAAAAAAATTACAAAATATTAGTTAAAAAATATTATAAAAAGAAAAAAAAACCAACGATTCAATATACATGATGATTCGATGAAAACTCAAAAACATATAATATATAAAACTAAAATTGTTCAATGGATGAGTATTCCTTCAAATATAATAAACTAAATATTATTATATCAACAAAATAAAAATTAATAAATATTTAATTAATTTATAGCAACATCGAAATTATACCATAAAAAGAATATAAATGTTTAGATTTTACTTTTAGAAGATAAATGAAAAATAGATAGAAAGAAATAAGAGAGAAAGAAGAAAAAAAATTATATCCATTGTGATAATTCGTGTAAACTTGATAGAAGTTTTTACTATATATAATATTTATCTGTTTTTATTTTATTATATTAATTAAATAAATAAACTTTTGACAATTTAAAATTTATTCTTAATAATATAAGTATATTATATAAATATTATAATTTAATATATTATACATTTTTAATTTATTATATAATAAGTATATTAATTATAATAGTATAATAGATACAAATAGATATTTGACTATTTCAATCATATTATTTTTAGTTTTTTACAAATAATTTATCCATAATTTATACTTTAATAAATTGTAAAAATATTAGTTTATTTTCAAATAAGTTATAATAAGAAATAAATAAATTTTACAAATAATTTATCCATAAGTATTATACATTAATAAATGGTAGAAATATTATTTTATTTTAAAATAAGATTTAAGAAGTGTAGATAAATTCTATGTATGTTACAGTAAAAATTATTATGATTTTGAATGGTTAGTTAAGATAATTTATTATACAATATTTTGCCACAATATTTGATATGAAAATCATTAATTTTTTATTTGCTTATATATTTTTGAATGAATGTAACACAAATTTGCTATAAAAAATAACATGCAACTAATTTGTTTCAATATTATTCATGGAAAAAATTTATAACAAATTTTGCTTCGAAAATAGTTATGGATAAGCATATTTTTATTTTTTATTATATTTTTGTGGCAAATTATGTAACTGATTTGATATATAATTATTTTATAACAAAATTTTGTAACTATATCAATGTTTTCCAGTAATGTTGGCTCATTTTGAACTTATTGTATGTCAGTGAAAACTCTTTTTAGCCAAACTACTTCACATATTGCATCTGTGTATGCGATATATTCAGCTCCCGATGAAAATAGTGCCACGGAATTTTGCTTTCTAGAACTCTAAGAAATCACATTTGAACCAAGACAAATAACATAGTCAGATGTGCTTTTTCGATCGTCAAGTGATCTTGCCCAGTCACTATCGGTGTAGCCAATTAACTTGCATTCTTGTTCCTTTGTATACTAAAGTCCAACTCCTTTGGGGATTTGCAAGTATCACAAAATCATTTTGGCTGCAGTAAAATGAGTTTTACTAGGAGCTTGCATGAATCTTGAAAGAACACTTTAACGGATAAGCAATATTAAGTCTCGTGTGAAAAAGATAAATTAAAGATTTAACCAATTTTTTTTAAAAAAATAATATCTACATCTGGTTTTTTTTTAAGCCATTATTTTACTCTAATTTTTCATTCGACATCATCGGTGTGTTTGCCAGCTTGCAAGTCTACATGTGAAATTATTTAAATAATCTTCAACATATCTTTCTTGTGAAAGAAATATTTCTCCTTCAGCTTATTGCACTTGGATGCCAAGAAAATATTACATAAAGCCAAAATTTGTCATCTTTAAATCCTTCATCATTTGCAAGTTAAATTCCTTCACAAACTTAAGGTCAAACCCAAAATAAATTAAGTCATCAACATATATGCACAAAAGCAAGAAATGAGCATCGCCTCTTTGGATGTATAAGACAACCTCATTTAGACTTTGATGGAAACCGTTGACATCTTTGACAAATACTTCGACTCCTCAATGGCTGTAACACAATTATTGAATTTTTCAAGGAGACTCTGAAGGTTTCTCAATAACTTTCTTATCCAATATAGTGTTTTCAAGACATTGTATTTGATTCAAAATTTCAGAAGCTTTTGTAAAGAACTCCCAAATGTTTTTGCTTTCCACCATAATTAAGCTGTCAAAATTCCCCCAAAAGAGATTAAAGTTTGATGGAGATGACTTTTTCATTTCCTTGAAATTCATTTTGCAAGACCTTTCAAGCATCCTTTGCTTTATATTTGTTGAAAATTCGGAGTAAAGTGGTTTTGCTTACTCCCTATTTTAAATATTGAAGTGTCGTTGTATTCTTCTTCAAATTTTCTTAATATTGCTTTTGTTGAGTTATCGATGCTCCTTCTGCAAGTATAAGATAATTTGTCTTCAATGATATCCCATAATCCATAAGAGAAGAAAATATTAATCATCTTGTTTCTCCAATAATCATAGTGTTCTCTTTGAAAATTGGAATTTCACTTGGTGAATACTTGAACATTGTCATCGCCGCCATTCATTGTCGTTGAAGTTGGAATTTTCTTAAGGAAAGCTAACCAAAAAATTATATATTTGGGTTGATGATTACCTTACTATGATAACAAATATGTTGAACATAAAATAGAATAACAAATCGAATATGTTGCTGCCATTGGATAATATATTTTTAAATTTTTCGTTTTGCTTGATTACAAATGAGAAACATGGATACATGTATAGTTATAGGGTCAAAGGTTCTTCTAAATGTATGCATGATTATTTGATGTATTTGTGACCTTTAAACTATATTTACATATAATTTACTACAGATATGTACGATTCTATATTCATGTATTATTTTTTACTAATATAAGTATGGTCGTTCATGCATTGATTGAAAATAAAAAATTAATAATTCCAATAATTATTCTTTTAGGATTTAAAATGGATTTTGTATAGAAATTACCCCAAAACAATTTTTTTCTTTTTCACAAAAATGATCATCCGTCACAAAAACTGACTTGTTGTTAACGATGTGGTTCGCCGGTGCTGATTTGGCGTTCATATATCTAATTTGTCAACGCCATGTAGGCGACATTTGGATTTTATTTATTTATTTATTTATTTTCTGATTTGGACCAAAGTCGATTTTTGGATTTTTACAAAAGTGTGTTTGTTTGGGAGTTTGAATTTTGAGTTAAAATTTAAATAGTAAAAATTTTGAATCGAAATAGTTGTATGTTGTGATATAAATAGGTGTTGATTTCATATTTTGAATGTAAAATTAATTTGTAGTACAATATAAAAAAAATAGATGTTTGATTTGATATTTTTGGGGGTAAAAAATTTGATGAATAGTAAAATTGGAAAAGTCTCCCAAACAAACACACCCAAATATTTTTAAAGAATCCACCTATCACTCAGGTGGCGCTGACAAATCAAACACGTGAGCGTCAAATCAATATTGGCGAGCCACAACATCGACAATGTGTCATTTCTAGTGACATAGGATCATTTTATGAAACTTTGTTTTTTATGAAACAATTTCCATAAAAGATCTATTTTGTTTGAGGGTTTGGATTTTGAGTTGGGATTTGAATAGTAAAAATTTTGAATTTGAATAGTTGTATGATGTGATATAAATAAGTGTTGATGTGATGTTTTGAATGTAAAATTGATTTTTAGTATAATATAAAAAATGAAAAATAAGTGTTTGATTTGATTTTTTAGGGAAAAAAAAATAAGATGAACAGTGTAAATCCAATCCAATCCTCAAACAAACACACCCTTAGAGTCCTAAAGTGATAATGAGGTTATGTGCGAAACCTAAACAAAAAAGAAAAGTATTCTGAAATGATTAATATTTGATATATCGCTGAAAGAAAAATGGATATAATGTGATATATTTCATTCATCTCAACACAATATATTTGTTCACTTTGTTTTTAGATGAATGCGTTTTTATTTTATGTATGAAATTTGTATCGGTAGTATAAAAAATAATATTTTATAATGAATTATTAACTTTTTATGAGTGAATAGAGTGTATATATTATATATATCGTGTTAATATGTATACATATTTTTGTAATATTTATAAAAGATTGTGTCATTCAAAAGAATATTGGGTGAACAAACTCATTATGTATACTTTTTATTTTTTTATAATAAATTAAAATATAATAATATTTATTTGTTAGTAAAAATATGTAAGATAATTTTGACATTTTTGCTTTTACAAGTACAAAAAAGATACATATTTTTGTAAAGATTAAGAGTATTTTGATATTTATATATAAATTATTTTTACTATAATAATAAATAAATAATGAATTAATTTTGAGTGAAATAAATTAAAATTGTAAAAGATAAATTTTAATTGGAACGGGAATGAGTATTTTTTTAATATTAATATAGATTAATAGAAATAGAAATAAAAGGGTTTGTTGTTAAGTAATATAGATGAATGATAACACTCCAGCGCCGCTCGTCTTCTTCCACAATTACCCTGCGAAGGGAGAGACACAATGATTCTGCAAATTTTTTGTCAATCCAGCGAAGATGTCGATGTCGATGTCAATGTCGATATCGATGAAGAGCTCCAAGATGCTTCAATACATTAACTATGAGAAAATTGCAAAAAATATACCCATGTATATCACATTATCATATTTGTTATGTATTTATCTCTATTGCAAAATATATCCAATATGTTTACAAAAGTCACTCACATGGCCGCACATGACGTTCACAATATGCGCAGCGGTCAAATGATAGAAATAGCAACTTTTGAAAACATGTGATATATATTTTGTCATCAAGATAAATAAATGACAAAAGTTTTAATAGGGTATATGAACGTGACGATTCAGGCCGGCCCTGGGCCCGAGCATGAGAGGTGCCTGCCCAGAGTCCACAGTAAATAGGGGACCATTATATATTTATGTTATATATGTATAATTTTATATATTTATAATTTATTTGATATATGTAAATATAAAGGGTTGTAGTTTGGTGGTATAGAGATCAAATTTTAATGTTAAGGTTTTAAGTTCAAATTCTATATGTCTTAATCATTTAAAAATATTATGTTCTTTATATATATTTAGAGGCCCATATTTTTATTTTTTTTTTTCACTCTTCGAAAATCAGGACCGACCCTGCAGATGAACCTCATCCTCAACGACTGCGAGAAATTCCGCAAATTGCCGCCGACGTAAGGTTCAAAAAAGAAGCGGGAAAACCGCCACGCTTGGCCTCGTGCTGCTCAGGGGTAAAAAAGTCATTTTCCTCACCGTCGAACGTCTTCCTCCCCTCGACGAATCTCGCCTCAATCAGTAAGTAAGTTGATTGTGGAAATGGGATGAAGACACCTAACAAATTAAAGACCCTATTAGATTTAAGATGACTGTGGCTCTTTTATTGTGATTTTGATTATTTTTACGGTTTAAATGTCATTACTTTTTGTACCTTAATCTGAAAATTGGATTGATTGATTGGCTCTACTCATGCAATATTTTTATTTTATTTTAGATATATAATGATTTTTGGTGTATAATACGTGAAATTTGTCAAAAGTATAAAATATAGTATTATTTTAGATTGAATATTTGAATTTGTTTTTAATAAGTATTTGAATTTTTGTTTTTTTGACTTTTATAAAAAGTATATTATGTTATTTATTATTATTTTGAGAAATCACAATTGACAAATCCTGTTAAAAAAAGAGAGTGATTATATCAATATATATATATAAAGTGAGTGAATTATTAGCAAAATTTAGTTTAGAGTTTTATTAAACATATTACTAAAAATAGTGACAAACTCATAGTCAACTATCACTCTTACCTTTTAATTGTCATCATGGAAAAAATATATTTATATGTGTCATTTTTGTCGCAATTTTTGTCCTTTGGCCGCGCTTAAAGTTCACGACGGATAGAATCTCACGTACACATAGTGGAATTGTGCTACGAAAGACAAAAATCATGAAAAAGTGACACTTATAGAGTATATTTTTCCAAAATGACAATTAAAAGACAAGAGTTATTATATTTTTTCAAAATGACCATTAAAAGACAAGAATTATAATTACACCTATATTTAGATTCAAAATTACAAGAGACTCGCACGATTAATCTGAAATGACCAAACGAATCAACTAATTATATTGTTTTTATTTTTTTTTTATCCAAGATCATTTAGAACAAAAAAAACCCTAGATGTTAAAAAAAATGTACATCAATTTTCAAACTCAGAATTATACAAAACTTGCATGATTAATCCGAAACGATAAAACAAACTAACCAATGATATTGTTTTGTCCATTGGAGTGGTTTAGAACCCTAAAAACCGTATATACTGAAAAATGCATTACTAGAAAAAAGGTTGATAATTGCGAAAAGTTGTCGCAAATTTTAATCTGTGACAATTAAAAGTCACGGAAAGTAATTTCGTGACAAATTTATGTCATAACTTTTTGTTTTGACTATTCCGTAAATAATATTTACAGAAAAAGCTACAAACAATTTTCCATGATTATTTAAAGTAACGGCTTGTGTAACGAAAATGTCCAAGGTATTTCTATTCCGTGTCTTTTGATTATTTCGTCACAAAAATTGTCACGAAATTTTTTCTTGACTATTTTAAGTTGCGGCAAAAATAACCAAAATATTTTCAACATTTTAAATTATTACAGATATTGTCATAGTATAATTTTTGTGACTTTTTAAAATCAAATGTCACAATATAAGTAACGAAAATAACTATAAATTTTTCTTATTATTGTTTGTAGCTATTCAAAGTAATAACAAAATAATAAAATCATCTTCAATATCTTTATTCAATATCGTTCCTAGCTATTCAATTTTTTGTTAAAAATTCATGATGATCTATTAAATAAATATGTATATATTTTTAAAAGATAAATTTATAATTATAGTTAAAATATAATAACAAACAAAAAGTAATACTTTAGAGTAGATAGCTAAGTTGGCATGATAGGTCGTGTAAGTCTTTAATAACTATAAGGTTATTTATTGTCACAGAAATGTCACCACTTAAAAAAAGTCACCAGCAAATTCAACGGAAATGGTTCCGTATATTTTTCCGTGACTTTTTAGTAAAAAGTCACCAATTTGTACTAAAACCATAACTTTTTTTACCGCAGCTATAGCCTAATTTTCTGGTAGTGATGTAAATCATTTTAAGACTTGGAATTGGAGGAAATTTGAACGTTTCATTCAAAACAACATAGCGAACCAAACAACGATATTATTTTGTCCATCCGATCGTTTAGGACCCTAAAAATTCCAAAAAAAAAAAAAACTCATTTTTAGGATCTGAATTGAATGGAACTTGCACGGTTTATCCCAAATGACCAAACGAAACGTAAAACTATTTTTAGACTCGCAATTAGATGAAATTTGCACGGTTCATCCGAAACGATAAAACGAACTAACCAACAATATCTTTTTGTCAATCTAAGATCGTTTCGGCCCTAAAATCTCTAAACCCTAAAAAAATATATAAATAAAAATTTTAGATAAGAAATTGAATAAAATTCAAAAAGTTCATCCGAAAAAGCTAAAATAACTTAAACTAACTTTTAGACTAGAAATTAGAATATCAATACGTTTGCCTTTTAATTGTCACTGTGATAAAATATATATCACATGTGTCACTTTTTCGCAATTTTCATCCTCTAGCCGCGCATCGGATACAATCTCTGGGACATGTATTTTGCAGGTGTCGGTGCGAGTGAGATTGTGCTATGGAAGTAAAAAATTACGAAAAAGTGACACTTGTAAAATATATTTTATCAAAGTGACAATTAAAGGAAAAAAATGTGATAATTGATCATAAAATACGAAATATTTATTACAAATTTTCCTTAATATGTATATATATATTGAGTTATATATATACTGAGTAATCGAGATATATATGTGTATATATATATATAAATTATTGAATCATGCCAATAAATATGTTAATGAAAACATGCTAAATAAAACAATGAAATTATTGAACTATATACAATGTAAATAAGTTGAACAATATAAATAGAATGGGCATAATAATAATAATAATAATAATATATTTAAAAATATACACATATAAAATATATTAATCATATTATTATTAGTATAAAATATTAATTTAAAAATTAAAAAATATTGGTTCCGTTGACCCAACATTTTCAATAAAATAATTTTTATTGTGTGGTATATAGAATTCTCTTAAAAAATGAAATATAAGTTGAACAATATGTATAAAATTGGCATAATAATAATAATAATAATAATAATAATTGAAAATATATTTAAAAAATATATTCACATATAAAATATATTAATCATATTACTGTTAGTATAAAATATTAATTTAAAAATTGAAAAATATTGACTTCATTCACCCAACACTTTTATAAATGATTTTTAGGGTGTGATATATAGAATTGTTTTAAAAATATTAAAATATATTATTTTAGATTACATATTTGATTTTTTATTTATTGTAATTCTATTTTTACTTTTTTATAATAATCATTTGAAGTTTTTTTTTAAAATTTTTTTAATCTTTTTATAAAATATTTTATATTTTTTATTATTATTTTTGAAAAATCATAAATTAAAAATAAATAAATAAATATTATGATAATAGATCTATTATTGCAATGGGTTCCTACAATGCTTAATTCGTTTTAAGCGGGCCGCTTCCACAACTTAGGCTAATAAATGGTCGACCTAAGGAATGGGTTTGAAGTCTGATAACAGGTAAAAGATGTGCTTGTTTGTGGTTTTTTAACAAGATTTTTACTAATTTATTAAAAATTTATGTAAAAAATATAAAATCAAATTCATATATATATATTTTTTAATATTATAACTAAAATTAATTTTATATTAAAAAAAATTTACAGCAATCCACATTTATATGCTACCTCTGTCCGACAATCAATTTTTCTTTTTTATTCATCCTTAAAAAATTATTCTTTTTTATTTTTAATAAATTTATTCATTTTAAATATATTTAATAAATATAGATTAATTTAACTAAATTTCTAACATTATACAAATGGGATCAACTCAAATTTTCTTTATTTTTATTTTTCTTCTGAATAAACAAATATTTTTATCTATATTTAAAATTTTTCATTTTTATAAATTAATTTTAAATTAATTATAAATAAATAAATATTTTTATTTGTATTATATAAAATTTTATTATTTATAAAATGATACTCATATTGTATATATTTTTATTGAAATATAATGTTAAAAATATTTAAAATACCAATAACAATACTCATATAAAAAAAATGAAAAATAATATTATAACTATTATTAATAACATATTGATTTAGCGTGTTTGTTTGAAGGTTTGGATTTTGAGTTGGGATTTGAATAGTAAAAATTTTGAATTAGAATAGTTGCATGATGTGATATAAATAGGTGTTGATGTAATGTTTTGAATGTAAAATTAATTTTTAAAATAATATATAAAATAAAAATGAATTGTTTGATTTGATATTTTTTATGAGAAATTTTTGGATGAATACTCAATTTCCTGATTACTCTCTTTTTCGTTCATTTGGTTGCATTTATTTTGTCTTCATCTCACCTCGCGAATTAGAACCATGGGTTCGTTTGTTTTGCTTCTTGGGTTATGAGGTAAAGCATAAAAGTTATTAGTGTTAGAATTTCTTATCTAATCATGCTGGTAAAATAAAAAAATAAAAATAAAATTGTAAAATTTAAATATAAAAAATAAAATAAATAAATATATAAACACACTGAATTCTTTTAATTTCATTTCTCTCAATATCGCTGTGCATAAATGAGATAAATGAAATTAGAAAATAGAAAATAGTTTATTTCTCAAACAAACAAACAAACACACAAAATAGTTTATTTCTCATACATATTTACAATAATATACAAATCGTCTAAAGAAATTAAGAATTTTATAAATATTTTAAATAAGGTAAATATAATCAATATAGTACATATTTTTTAATATATCTTAATATTTTTTTTATTAATATCGTGAAATTCATAGTTACATTAAATAAGGAAATATATATTTATTATTTATGGGCATGCTAAATACTTCCTTCGTCCCACAAAATTGAATCATTTGATTAGAGATACGGTATTTAAAGTAAATATATTTAATTAGTTAATAATAATTAATTATAATATTATTTTTTATATAATTAATAATATTTATAGTTTTAAAGTAAATTTAATATATATGATTAAAAAAATCAAAATATATGTTTAAATATTTAAAAGTTACATAGCAATTAAAAAATATATTTAATATGGATATCATTTTGTAGAGAATAAAATTTTCTAAAAATATTTTTATAAAATATGTGTAGTTTTAAATATAGATAAAAAAATATTTATTTTTTAAAAAGATATAGAAATAAAGAAATTTTGAGTGAATTCTACGTCATTTATGATGTTATATGTTATGTAGTTAATTAAGTTGATTTATATTTGTTAAATATGTTTTGACTTAATAATTTTTATCAAAAATAGAAAGATGTCAATTGTTATGAATAGACAAAAATAAAAATAATGTCAATTGTGGTGGGACGGAGGGACTAATAAAATATATTATTACTAGTTGATCAACATGGATGGGTTTATCTTGTCCGCGGTGAAAATAAAGGCAGAGATTATTCTGCAGCAATCCAATAAATCCGATTTAATGATACTTCTATCTAAATCAAAATTTATTAATTTTAAATAATTTAGTTGCATTGTTATATAGAGTAAGCTTCCAAATCTATCCGTATCATGTGCCTTTTTTTAATTTTCGTTTTATTTTTTAAAGTCACTTTTTTATTTCGTAATTGATTATTTTATGATTTTAATCTTCTAACTGAAAGTATGTATAAGAATAATCTTGGGGTGTGTTTGTGTGGGGGCTTGGATTTTGAGTTGAGATTTGATTAGTAAAAATTTTGAATTTGAATAGTTGTATGACGGGATATAAATAGGCGTTGATGTGATGTTTTGAATATAAAATTGATTTTTAGTATAATATAAAAAATGAAAAATAGGTATTTGATTTGATTTTTTGGGGGGAAAAAATTGGATGAATAGTGTAAATCCAACCCAATCCTCCAAACAAACACACCCTCAGTAACATTTCATTCGATCAGCTAGAAAATATATATATTTTTATTTTGGAACGTCTAATTATAAAGTAACTATTTTATTAAATACCCTATTTTATTTCATAAATACTCTTAGGGGTTGTTTGGTTCATAGACTTTTTTGGTGGGATTGGGATTTCACAGTAGGATTTATATGTGATGGAATTTATTATATTTAGGATTTGAAATCCCATATTATGTTTGGTTGGTAAAATGTGGCGGGAACTATATTTCGTGGATTTGGATTTTTTATATTCTAAATGACATAATTGTCCTCTTATGAATTTTATTTATTTTGACAAATTAAACCTCTAATTTATTATTAATATAAATTGAAAAGATATCAATAATTTTATAGGATGACAATAGATTCGCGTAAACTCGAGACCCGACCAAGCCCGACTTATTTATTTGAAGTTGAGCCCAATTATTTGAGTATTAGGCCTGGATCCGGATCATGATCATGATCAGAGTAATATAATAATAATATATCAACCATATATATCAAAAAATAATTTCGAATAATATAATTATATTAAAAATATTTTTTGAGTTTAACATATTCATTATTTTATTATAATATTTTTCTAATAAAATACATAAATTTTAATATACATTGGATCCGGTACATGTGTAATTTTAAATTAAAATTTAAGAATTGTAAAAAAATGGATTTTTCGGATCCATCAAGTCTTACCGGGTATAGTCTCGGTTGGATCTAGTATAATCGGATCCAATTTAAATCTCGGATTTAACAATATATATTTGGGATGAATATCAATTCCGACTGAACCCGACTTATGATCGTCCCTATAATTTTATAATTCAAATAAAATTTATAATAAATAATAATTTAAACATTAATTTATTTAAAAAATATTGTACAATAAAAAATAATATAAAATTAATTAAGTATATAATTCAAATAATAATTAATGTTAAAATTATTTAATTTTTTATATAAATATAATACTATTATTTTTTTTATAAGAGGATATAAATGTAAAAATTAAAATTTCAAGAATGGGATTTAAAAGTAACATGGGTATCCCCATTACAAAAAAATCCCTTATTTGTAGGATTTTAGACCCATTTTTCAAATCCCATCATTTTAAATTCCACCTTCTTTTTATTAACCAAACATGGATTTCATAGGATTTTAAAATCCAAATCCCATAGAATCCCATCAAATCTTTGAACCAAACAGCCTCTTACTTTACATTATATCATTACTTTTATACCAAAAAGTAGGAGCAAAAATGTCATTACATTACATTAAGTGTTTGTGTTTTAATTTTCCAGTGAAATTGTATGTGCATGTAATGCTTCATATATAAAAAAAAAAAATGATATATTTTTATAGAAAATATGAATATATTTGTTTAAGGGTTTAAGTTTTTTTTTTTAAGTTTAAATAGTAAATTTTTTGAATTTAAATATTTATTTAATGCTATATAAATAAATAGTAATATGCTATTTTAAACATAAAATAAAATTTTAGTATAGTATACAGAAATATAATTTAATTTGACATGTTTAAAAATTAAAATTATAGAATGACAAAAAAACAAAAAAAGATATTTAAAATCCGCAAACAAAGACAGTGTATATATATATATATTAGAGAATGGATTATAAATTGGATGCAATCTCATATATTATCAAATAATCTAAAAAAATTTGTTATTAAATATAATAAAAATTGTTATTGAATAATATAAGAATTTTTATTAATCATATTATAGCCGTAATTTGCTAAATGATACATAAAATTTTATTATGTGTTTATTTAATTAAAAAACTATACATTTCATAAAATTAATTGCAATTTATTCACCTAATATTTCTTCAGTGGTACGAATCTTTATAAATATTACTCCATTCGTTCATTAACAAATTATTTATTTTTTAATTTTGGTCCGTTCCATAATAAAGTATTCATTTTTTTTAGTAATTGTATTATCTATCTAATATTACAAATATTCTTACAATTTACAATATGTTACACAAATGTCATTACATTTTTATATCACACAATACTAATAAGGTTATTTTAATCATTTATACTTTATTCCTACTACATCCTAATATAATACTCATATTTCTAAAACTCCGTGCAAATAACAAACGGATACATAGATATGAAACGAAAGGAGTATAAAAATTATAATTTTTACTCACATTAACACAATATATAATATGTATTTTATTCATTAATAAAAAAAGTTAATAATTAAATACAAAATATTATTTTTTATATTATCGACGCAATTCTTCATACTAATAAAAAAACCAATTTATCTAAAACAACTCTAAGTAAACAAACCATAAGTTTCTTTATTTAATTCAAATCATATACTTCTTTCATCCCTTAACAATCTATCCATTTTTCTATTTTGGTGTGTCCCATAACTAAGTATCTATTTCCATTTTTAGTAATTGTACTGTCTATCTAACATTACAAATATTCTTCCAATTTATAATATATTACACAAATGTCATTACCTTTATATCATACAATACTAATAGGGTTAATTTGGTCTTTTTACCTTTATTTCTACTTTACCCCAATATAATACTAATATTTCTAAAACTCCGTATAAAAAACAAATGGATACATAGATATGAGACGGAGGGAGTACATCTCAAATAAATAATTAAATACAAAATATTATTCCCTCCGTCCACAAGTAAGCTTCTCATTTATTTTTTGCATTTTGATATTTAAATATTAATTATTATATCAAAATATAATACAAATTAAGAGAATGATAAAAATAGTTTTATTAGTATTTTATAATAATATATAATGACATTTGTACAATAAAATTATACAAATATAAAGATATTTTTAATGTTAAAAACAATTACCGCAAATATAAATGAAAAATTTACTGATGGACGAAGATAGTATTTTTATATTACCGAAAATATTCTTCTTAATAATAAAAATAAATTTATCTAAAAACGAATAAATTTATTTAATTTAAATCATATACATCTCACCTTAATTTATAAATCTATTTTCAAGATAAAAAGGAAAGTTCCATTTAATTGTCTCAAAATATTTTGCATGACCCTCCTAACTCGCCTCCACACTCCAGCAGCCCACGTGCTGGTCAAAATTCCTGGATGATCTGCACCGTCCATTTTCTGAACTCCTAACTTCTACGGCATAGATCGTTTCAGGACTCAAACTCCTGGTACTAGCTCCAAATCAGAAATTACCTTACTAGCATTATTTTTTTCCAGCTCCCGGTCCAAGCACCTGAGGGAGTTCACGCTCAATTAATACGCGCCCAAACTCCCACGCCAACCGCGTGCACTGCCTGGGAGCAGAGATCCCTGGACCTCGTAGGTGATTTTCCCTAAATAAGAACGCATTATAGTTTGTCAAACAAACACCACAAAACACATTTGAAAAACAGAATTTCAGAATTAAACTAAATGGATTACTCGAAGTATTCCACAAATCTTGCTATCCTCTCTCTTCTCTTAGCGACCGTCATTCTCCTCTGTTCCAGGCAGAATTTGTCCTACAAATCCTTGATTTTCTCCTCAGAAAATTCTCCGGTAGGTGAAGGCGCTGTAGATTTCGAATCACGTTTCTATCAATTTTATTTTCCCCTAATTTGATTTGCGGAGTGTTTGGTGGATTGATCTTGAATTTTTTTTTTTACCTGCGTAGAAGGATGATCTCCAAATAGCGCTGGAAAGAGCGTCGACGCCGGAGAAGACGCTGATCATCGTTGTTATAAATGAAGCGTACGTCGAACCTATCGAGAATGAATATCCGACGATGTTCGACATTTTTCTCGAAGGATTTTGGATCGGAGATGGCGTCCGATCGCTCGTCGATCATCTGCTGGTGGTTGCGATGGATGAGAAAGCGTATAACCGGTGCGAATACCGGCGGATGAACTGCTACAAGCTTGCGGCGGCGGCGGACGGCGAGGCTTTCGCCGGCGAGAAGGTTTATATGTCCAATGAGTTCATCGAGATGATGTGGCGGAGAACTGCGTTTCTATTGGACGTCCTTGGGAGAGGTTACAGTTTCATCTTCACGGTAATTTTTTACTTTCTGCCATTAATTAATGCGGTTCATTGATTTTTGGTTGAATTGCATTTCACTTGCTTTTTATGCGTTTTTTGTTTTTTTAAAGATAAATTGAATTAGAAAACTTATTAAGCTCTTAGAATCTGAACAGTAAAATCAAAAGAATCATATGGAAATTATACTAAGTTTAATTAACATAAACATTAACTATTAAAAAATTTAGAATAGAACATATCTCGAAATTTATGAATCCTTTGCTTGACATGCATATAGTATATACTGTTGTGTTGTTTTTTTTTTTTTTTTAATACATTTTAAAAAAAAGTTTTCTAAAATAAATTATGTAAAAAAAATGGTAACATTATAATAATTTGAATAAGAAAGTACTTAAATGTGGAATTTTATTTTGGTAAATAATATTATGTTAATTTTACTTTATTTATTATAAATTATCAATATTACATAAAATATAATTAGGTATGTCTAATTATTTAAATTTATTAGATGTGTTTGGTATGTGATTTTTATTTTTATTTTATTGTTTAAATAGTAATTTAGATGTGGTTTTTGTTTTTGTTTTTGTTTTTGTTTTTTTTTTTGAAAAATCAATTATATTTTTATTAAAAAAAAATAGTAAAAATTAGACAACATAATTAAAATTGAAGAATAATTGCCAAAAATCATGCCAATATTCTAACAAGTACTCCATATCCTTAAGCCTCTTGAAGATAGGTTGAAACTAAAAAATGTTTCAATTTAGGAAAGATTTCCTTCCCGATATTTATTTGTCTTTGTTATTAAATGAAGAAATAATGCAGGTTTTAGGGAAAATCAGTACTAACTGACCAACTCACCCCAACTAAATGCATATTTACTTTGGGAAATTATTTTGAGTTACATGGAATGTTTTTTTTATTTAATTTTTTTTTAATTTTTTTTAATATGTGAAAATATATAATATTGTATATTTGCTTGAGATATCCTTTTTTTTTTTTTTTTTTAATTTTAAGTTTGTATCAATATTTCTTTATTTCTATTTTATTCTAGATAATTTTGAAATTGAAGTTTTGATTTAAATTTTTGTTTAAATATTTTTATAATATAATATTTTGTGATTCTATTTTATTCTAGATAATTTTGAAATTGAAGTTTTGATTTAAATTTTTGTTTAAATATTATTATAATATAATATTTTGTGAAAAAAATAATATATTTTATTAAAAATGGTACGGAACTGAATAGTGTTAATTTGGATTTCAATATCAAACAAAAAAAAATTATATAGTGTTAATTTAACACTATTATTTTAAGTAATAAAAAAAAAATGCGTGTATGAATTGCCCTAAAGATGCACTAAAGTAGATATTGTATATTTGATGTTTTCTAAAGTTTGAATCCTCAAATCTCATTTTTCATCTTTTTTTTTTTTTTTTTTTTTTTATCTTATTATAAATAATTATGTAATTTTTATGCAAAAATAAACATAAAAAGATTTTTTATCTGATTAAAGTAGGAGTCATAAATTACTTGTAGACTACGGCAAAAGTTCAACCTATTTTATTGAACTTTTTACATCATTGCCTGTTGCGGTCAATATTGGGTGATTGTCATAGTAGATTAGGACCATGAAAATAAAAGTCAATAATATAATTAAATATTTAAGGATAAACACATTTTTGCAAAGATAAATTACGTGCAAAAAAAATGTACTTACGGTGTGTTTGTTTGGATGTTTGGATTTTGAGTTGGAATTTGAATAGCTGTATGCTGTGATATAAATAGATGTTGATGTGATGTTTTGAATTTAAATTGATTTTTAGTATGATATAAAAAAAATAGATGTTTGATTTAATATTTTTGGGAGAAAAAAATGGGATGAATAATATATTTAAAATCCAATCCCTCAAACAAACACACCTAGTACTTTTTTAATATATATATTTTTTATTATAATTTTTTTATTTGACTAGAATATTTGAGACTATTTGCATTTTATGATTGCAACTATACTGTACATTTGATATATTTTTTTTTAACACTTATTTTGAGTAGCAGTCCAAATATACTCATTTACAACAACGTTTTTTAAATAAATCATCATACATACTTTTAATTAGGATTGTGTGTAGAAGTATACAAAATAGATCAAGTTTTCTAAAAATTATTTATAGGAAAAAAAAGTACTCCCTCTTAGATACCATGTCCATGTTGCCGTTTTTATCCGTCCCACGTACCATGTCACTTTTTTTTTTTGAAAATGATTACACACTTTAATCTCATTTTAAATTTTTTAATTTTAATTAAACTAATTAGTTATCTTAATATTAATTTATAATTATTTATATTATACGATAATTATTTTCACTAATACATTCTTAATTATCTACTTAATTATACACCTCTAAAAATACCGTGTCTACAGTGTAGCAGACACGGTATCTAGGACGGAGGGAGTAGTACGTAGTGGAATTTACCCAACGTCAAAGTGTAGGACCGGGGTGTGGGTTTTGTTAGTGTTTTGAATTTGATTTTTTTTTTTAAAGAAAATTAATTTAAATAGTATTTTAACGTTATTTTTTAAGAATCATACTAATTGAATGGTAAAAATTTGGATTTAAAATGCAAATAAATCAAAAAGATTGCTGAGAATTTGTTTATTTGTATTTAAAAATAAAAAATAAAATTGGAATTTGATTTTATCTTTTATATTATAATATTTAGTTTTGATATGATATTTTGCAATAAGAAATAAGTATATATTTTTTTTTAATAAAGAAATAGGATTGTCAAATAGAAAAAAAAGTTGAAATCAAATTTCAAAAGAATAGAGTCATGCAGTGTTTGAATTTAATTTTTTTTTAATAAAAAACATGATATGAATATTATATTTTAATATAAGATTTGTCTAAATTTTAATACATTTTAAGACGAAAATAATATTTATTTTAGAATGGGAAGTAGGAGAATAATTGTGAAAGCATAATAAAGCACTTTCTAAATATTATAAATAGCAACAAATTAAAAGCTATGCTAAAACGAAAACAGTACAAAAATGGGAAATAAAATAAATATAAGGAGAGTATTATATTGTGGAGCCATTTGTAGTAAATTATACATAAATAATTAGGTGTATAGGTTGCAAATAGTTCAGCAACATTAAATGCCCCCCGCCCCACTAGTAAGTTGGCATACAGAAAACACCCCTAGCCAATTAGATTACACTAAAATGACTATTAACACGTTGAAACACATGGAAATAGGCAATAGCATTCCATCTCCCGTCGGTGCGGTTACAAATCATCCATGCTATTATGTTTTTATCTGGATAAATTGTTTTTTAGTCTTATAATTGGACCTTTATCATTTTAGTCCCGTAAGTGAAGCTTATCGCACACTAGTTCCATAAGTGAAATTTTTTTGTTATTTTAATTCTCCGGTGCCGGAGACGTCCGTATTGCTCGTCGGAATCCACATGTCCGCCAGGTGTCCCACCAGGTCAACGACACCTGGCGGACATATAGATTTTATTTTATTTTTTAAATTTTTTTTCAATTAGACCAAATAAAAAAATTATAAAAGACAAATAAAATTTTAAAAATTTTAAAAAAATTAAAAAAATGAAAAAATAAAAAATAAATTCATGTGTCCGACAGGTGTCGCTGACCTGGCGGACACGTGGATTCCGGCGAGTCACGCAGGCGTCTCTGGCGCCGGAGGACTAAAACAACGAAATTTTTTTACTTATGAGACCTGTTTGCGATATGTTTCACTTACGAAACTAAAATGATAAGGAGGTCAAGTTACCGGACTAAAAACACAGTTTACCTTTTTATTTTTATTTCTATATTTTAAATGCTAGTCTTTACTATAATACTTCCTCCATCCTATAAATAAAGTCTTAATTAGGTTGGACACAAGATTTAAGGAATATTGATATTATATTGGTAGTTGGTAAAAAGTATGAATAAAAGACTTTTTTGTCATTGTGAGTGTATTAGTGTAAAAAGTAGTGGCAATTGTGTAATAAAAAAGAAAAAGTAAGGGTAGTTTTATGGTGATATGATTATTTATGGAAATAAGACTATTGTTTTGGAACGGACAAAAATGGTAAACAAGACTATTGTATTGAGACGGATGGAATATATAATACCCCTCCGTCCTGGTGCAATGTTGCCGTTTACTTTTTACACGTAAATTTTTTAATATTACAATTATAATGGATTGTAATGAAAAAGACGAAAATATCTCTATTAGTATTGTATAATATAAAAATAATAACATTTGTGTAATATAGTGTAAGTTGAAAAGATATTTATTATGTTAGATAAGTTGTGTAATTACTAAATGAAATGGTAATCTTATTTTGAGACGTACGAAAATGGAAAATGGTAACCTTTCGATGGGACCGAAGAAGTATTTATTTTTTAAATAAAAAATCAAAATATATTTAAAACATTTCAAAATGCAAACAAAAATACCTTAAATCTTACTATACTTTTTTTTAAAAAAAAAAGAAAAAAAATCTTACTATTATCTTTGATTACATAATAGCCATCGTATTTTATAATAAATGTATAAAATCTTTTTTATTTTATTTATTGAATGATATTTATGTTATACTTATTAAAATAACATTTTAATTCAGATATTGGTATTCTTCGTAAATACGTGTCTAATTATATAAATATTATTCAAACAAAAATTGGAAAAATATCTTTAATATTAATTTTTGAATAAAAACTATTAGCAACTATATATTTCAAAGCTTATTAAAATTAAATTATATTTTATCTTCATTCTACGAATTTTGAATAAAAGGTTGTCAAATTTTTCTTTATTTATTTTATTCATTTAACAATATTTAAATGATTTCACTTTATTTATTTATATAACATTTGCATATATATATTTACTAATAATGTCAGCATTTTGATAGCGAGTGTTTTATGCATATGCATTTATAATAATATACAAGTACTAAGAAATTTATCCTAAAATATATATATATATTGTTTTTTTTTTCTTTTTATCAATCGAAATTATATATTTTCTCCGTCTAATAACTAAACATCTATTTGCTTTTTATACGTAGTTTTAGAAATATTAGTATTATATTTGGATGTAGTAGGAATAAAGTAGAAATGACAAAAATAATCTTATTAGTATGTGTGATATAAATGTAATGACATTTGTGTAATATATTGTAAGTTGTAAGAGTATTTGTAATGTTAGGTAGATAGTACAGTTACTAAAAAGGAAATGGATACTTTATTATGAGACAAACTAAAATGGAAAAATAGATACTTTATTATGGAACGGAGGGAGTATTAAAATCAATTCTAATATATATTGTATTGACTATTTATTATTAATTACACAATACATTTATATTATGTTAGTATTCATTTTGCATTGAAATCAATTGTGACATTTACAATGTCTATTGCTACAATGCATTCTTAGTTCATATTTTACCTATTGATTACTTCTAATACACACTCTAAGTCTCTAATTGCCTTTGAATAGAGACCATGTTTAAATAGAAATTTACTATTTTTATCTTCTTCTAAGGGTCATATTTATATTTTGCATCACTGTACTTAACATTAAAAATATCTTTATATTTGTATAATTTTTTATATAAAAAGTATTTTTATATATATATTTTTTAATTTTTACTATGTTCTGATATAATAATTAATATTCAAAGATCAACATGCAAAAAGTAAATGAGACTCTTAGAGCCGGACGAACGTAATATAAAATTTCAAAAAAAAATTAAAAAAATAAAAAAATCAGAATTTATTTGATTTTTTATTAAAAGATGCTATATGGTACTCTCCGTTCATCAAATTTATACAAATTTTCTTTGTAAAATTTAGCTGATGGAGATAATATAATTTTTGTAAATATTAAAAATATTTATATAAATAGATTTTTATTTTTTATTCTTTTAAAAAAAATACATGACTATGTTGCGTGCATTCTATACAGCAATGAGTAACAAATGGCCTAACTCGAATCTCCCACAGGATGCGGACGTGCTATGGCTAAGAAACCCGTTCAAAAAACTAAGCTCAAGCGGGTCCCACGACCTCGAGATCAGCGTCGACAAGTTCAATGGCGACGAGTCGTCGATGGCCAACCCGATCAACACGGGCTTCTACCACGTGTGGTCCAACGACCGCACGGTGTCCCTATTCCGCGCCTGGCACGAAGGCCGGCGCAATTCCACCGGCCTCAAAGAGCAAGACGTGCTCCTAAAGATGGTGCGCCGTGGGGCGCTCTGGAAACTCGGCGTCCGGACAAGGTTCCTCGACACGCTCTACTTCAGCGGGTTTTGCCGCGACAGCAAGGACGTCGAATCAGTCGCAACGGTCCACGCCAACTGTTGCCGGACGATTAAGGCGAAGGTGCTGGACCTGAAGAAAGTCCTGGCCGACTGGAGGCGGTTCAAGACGGAGGGGGTTGTTAATAAGACGGCGGGGTTCACATGGACGGCACATGGCGCGTGCATGCGCTCGTGGAAGTCCAAGGGGTGAAATGGTCATTTTGCGAAAAAACAGGTACGAGGCTTTTTAGAGTTATATGGTAGTCAAAATTGAATGAGATTTATTTCCATGTCTATATTATATATATGTGTCTATATTGTTGATTGGTTGGGTCGTTATAGTGAGAAGAAAAATAATAAAATTTTGAATTGAAATAAATTTTTTGATATTATATATATAACTATATAAGATATATTTTCTATTTGTTTGACGATAAGTATCTCTTTATTATTATTATTTTTTTTAAGTTTAATAAATATTGTATTTAATTATGTAAATACTATTTTGTTGCTATTGATGTGTAGTAAAGCTATATTTACTATAAAGTATACTTGATACTAGCGTAAGTATCCGTGCGTGCAAAACAAGTACATTGATTATTTTTTTGAGGGATCTTTATTAATTAAAATAGAAACTTTAGACTTGTAATATAGGATGTACATGTCATTTCTTGCAATTATATTATCCTTCATTTTCATGGAGTGTTTGTATATGTATGATATTTTTAAATATATTTTTCTCTAATGCATGATATCTAAATTGTGTCGCAAAAGAAGGTCCTTTCAATATAGAGGATCCCAAAAAAATACTGTGTTTCGTTCATTTGTATGTTTGTTCATATCCGTGATATGATTCTCCATGCGGATCATCCAACACTGGGGTATCATACAGATTCATTTTCATAATACCTCGGTATAAATCCTCTACAACCACTTCTAAAAGAATGATCTGAGGGAAAATTCTACCCATTGTAATCTAACAATTAAATTATTAACTATATTGATAGAGCATCTTAACATCCCAGTTGTGCTTCATCTAAACACCATACCATACCAAATGATCCAATAGTTTATAATAGAGTAGCACGCATGTGAAAATTTTGTTTTGTATATGTATCATATGCTCTATCCGTACACCATATTTAGTCCATTTGGGTTCGACAGAAGAATTAAAAAAAATAAATATTTTATTGAAAAAATATAAAAAATAAAAAGATAGTTGAGAGTGTTTTTGATAATTTCGGTAGTATTTAAAAATAACGAAAAGACTAATGTAATAAAATTAGTGATATTTATAGTAAATAAGCGTTGAATGAAAGATAATAATTAAATATAATTTTTTTTACCATTCCAAATATATTAATGGAGTAATTTTTTTTTTAAAAAAAATGAAAATAAATATGATGGAAGTATTATATAGAGCTGGCAAAAACTGACCAACACGACAACCTGACACGATCCGACACGAAATAATTGGGTTTGGGTCAAATATTTCAACCCGATTATGTATACGGGTTGACACGAACCCGACACGATAGTAAACGGGTCGGGTTAGGGTTGAGGCTCTCAACTCGAATCCGACACGACAACCCGATTATAATTTATTAATATTGATTAATATATTTATTATATATGTAAAATAATCATGATTTAATAATTTTCTCATAAATTAATTTAAACTAAGTTCAATTTTAAATAATTCGACCTAATTACACTCAAACCAATAAAAACTAACATAACACGGCAACGTAACAAAAAAATTATTTAATTTGAATTAAGAAATTCGACTTAATTATGTATAAGGGTCAACACGAGTCAACCCGAACCCGACACGATCATAAACAGGTCGGGTTAAGGTTGAGTAATTTAATCCGTTTAAAGTATTCAATCCGACATGAACTCGATACGAATCGGCCAATTGGCAGCTCTAGTATTATATACCCTTCTTCCCAAAGTTTAAACCATTTTTCCACAATGAGTTTTTTTGGTTCATGAATGACAACTTCTAGATACATTTCTTTTTTTCTATCTACAAGTATCGTGGAGGAAAATGGTAGAGAGTAAGACTAACATGCCAATACAGAGTAATTTTTCGATGTAAGTACCAAATTGAGCAAATCCGTCAATACATAACCCTAACCGCTCCTAAACCGGCAAACCGGCGGTTCGGAACCAATGGGCAAGATTTTACAATACCAGTTATTCGCTAGGACCCGACCGAACAATTAAAAGTTATTTTCGGGTCGGATCCTACTTCTTCCTCCTCTTTTCTTCTTTGGATCAATATCAGTCCAAACCCTACCTTCTTCTTCTTCTTTCGATCGATCGGACCAAAACCTAGCGGGAATCGGAGGAAGCAGAAATGGCGACGCTGAGGAATTTGAAGATAAAGACATCAACCTGCAAAAGAATCGTCAAGGAGCTGCACTCGTACGAGAAAGAGGTCGAGGCAGAGTCTGCCAAAACCGCCGATATGAAGGCCAAGGGGGCTGATCCCTACGATCTCAAGCAGCAGGTTCGTTTTCTACTAATTCACTCACGCAATGCTCTGTAATCTGCTTCAATTTTTCCCCCTTCTCTTCTCAGTCTGGCTCTGCGATTTTACCCAGCAGTTCTGAAATGGTTTGTAATGCCTAAGTTCGCTAATTGAGAGAACAACGTTTCGATTAGTGATCATTCTGCCAAACATTTTCGCTACTGAAGGAACTAAAAGTTCATAATCGTAGCTTCCAACTTGTTTGGTGAATCTATGTGTAGATTAATGGAGATGGATTTTATAACTGAGTTTTTGACATATTGACTATGCAAAGATGTTACGGCGAGGATAAAGTTTGGTAGACTTCCCAAATGACTGTTTTACACATTTCCTTTAGATAATGCTCATGAACATTAATTTTTTCAGTAGATTGGTAAAAACTATTGTTCTGATGTATACTCTTCAGGAGAATGTGCTAGCCGAATCAAGGATGATGGTGCCGGACTGCCGCAAGCGTCTAGAAGCTGCTCTGAGTGACCTTAAAGGCACTTTGGTAAGTAAGGATGGTTTAGGTGCTCGTCTCATTCTTTAATGCTGAATCAGTTTCAGTGCATTGTTGATAAATTACGAATGAGTTTGCTCAATGTATTTGGGAAATCAAAAGGTAATATTGTGTTTACAAGATTTAAATTTTTTGAGAAGATGAGTTTCTTTAGGTGTTTTTAAATACTTTTGATGTCACCGTGTTATAAAAGCATGATATCCCGACCATAAAGTGTTATAATTTACATGGGTGTGGGGAGTTGATTTTTCTTTGCATTCGTATGATGTTCGATGTTTTATATTTTGGTTTCTTTAAAATTTTGTAAATCTGAATGCTGAATGCTTTTAAGTTTATTTTTATTTAAAAAATGCATATGGCTAGTTGAAGATGGCTGAGGAATGCATATTGTTGGTTAAATGAATCTTTTGATCAATCAAACGCGTCTATTCTCTTTGAGTGTTTCTTTTTTTCGATTTTCTGTTACTATGCAATCCTCCTGATTTCCTATAAAATTACATTATATATTTTCTCAGAAAGCATCATATCTACTTACTCCACTATTTAAATATAAAATACAAACACACGTGTTTGTTTTACTTAGTCAAGTTGTAGTAACAATGATCTAAAACTTTCATACGATGCTATTAAAATGACGAGACGTGTTAAAAGAATGGATATTAGATTTTTTTATGATGTGAGTTCCGTTTATTGTGATGAATTTAGTTGAGTAGGTATTCTGTGCTTTCTGTTTTTCCTTGGCCGGAAAATTCTAAATGACGCTTCGTGTTAATGAGAAATTATGAAAGTTACCCATTAATACACCGGATTCATTTGAGAGGTTTTCTGGTGCTTTTTATGCAGTTTATTTTATAAAAGTAATATACATATACTTGATTTGTAATTTACTTACCCACTATCCTTTCAACCTGTGGCATTTCTATCTAGCATTACCGATTTTGTGAGGAAATCACATCCAAATTATCATTAAAAAGGTACAAAAATTCATCAACTAAATATGAGAATTTTTTGGTCCGCTTTAGATTGATTCATCTAGATTATTGTGTTTTTTACATTTCTTAGCTTAATTTTTTGTAGATTCAGTTTTTTACATTTCTTGATCTGTTCATTTCATTTTCTATACAACTCTATTCTCAGTTATTCTTTCTCTGCAATTTTATCCTCTGTATCAAAAACATCCTTAAGACCATCTCCAACCCAGCACCGTTAGTCGGTAGATTTGGAATCGTGCGGAGCAACGCCAATTTTTTGGCATTGCTCCTATTTTTTTAATTTTAATTTTTAAAAAAATTTTAAATTTTTTATTTTAACTTTTAAATTTATTTTTTATTTTTAAAATTTTTTAAAAAATTATTTTAAATTATAAAAATAAAAAGTTGTTTAAAATAATAGGAAAAATTGAATATTTGAAGAATAATAGTGAAAAATGGAGTTATGGTTGGAATAAAATTACTGTAGCAAGTTAAAACTGAATAAATAGAGTTGATGGGTTGGAGATGGCCTAAGTCTTGATCGCCAATTTGTCATTTCTCATTTGTTGCACATGATTACATATGGTGTGGATCCCATTAAATGACACCAAAAATCTACTATACTGAATGATCATTACAGAAATTTTCGCTTCCTATTAGTATGCATGCATTTATATATGAAACATGTTATTATCTACCTGTATTTTGTAGACTGAGCTGGAGGAGTCAGGAGAGAAGGAAGCTTCAGAAATTGACGATGCTCGTAGCACGATTGCACAGGTTGAGCAGTTGCTTAGCTCCTCGGAAGGTTAGTAACCCGATCTAGCGAGTGATATTTATCGAATCGTCGAATTTGTCTTGCTTGTGAGTGTACTGTTACATTGCTAAATGGAATGGGATTCAGAATGTCTTTGGCTAGTTTCATTTGTTTGCAATTCTGTGCACTCACTCTTGAAAATGATCATTTGACATTTGTTTTTTGGTGTGAGATTTTAATGTTTCAACTTTAATCATTTGAATGAGTTGCCATTGTTGTTGAAGTAAACTTTAGTGAATACATTTTATAATTCATTCATGTTCTGATTGAATATAATTAGATAGGATAATAATAATAGCATTATAATACTCTTTGGTTGTGTTTTTAGCAATTCGGGCCACCCCGGTTTTTTCGAGCTGGCCGGCCCGACCCAATTCCAAATCATACTGCGTCAGCACCGCTTGATTGCAAATCGGGCCTTGAAAGGCCGGCTCGAGCACGACCCGGTCTTTTTAGCTTTGAGAACAAAGTATACTTGAATAATAGAAGTTAAAAATTGAACCACAACCAAATATATAAAAACCATTTTAAAAATCAGGCTGGGCCAGGCATTACTCGATCTTTATAAGCCCAGGCACGGTCCAAAAGTTTTCGAGCTATTTTTGGAGGCCCAAGTACAATTTTTTTTAGACGGTGTTTATTTTTTATCACTCCTAGTTTTTAGGAGTGTGATAGAATTTTGGGATATTTTTGGGTTGTTTTATTGTAGCTTGGTTTTGTGTTTGAATAGTAACCTCTGTTTAATCGAACTTTGGTTTTAGTTCTTTTACCGGATAATTTTCACAATTTTTTTTTTTTTTATAAAAAAATACTCTCTACGTCCCACATAATTTGTCTCTATTTTCTATTTTTGTCCGTCTCACATAATTTGTCATTTTCTTTTTTGGAAAATTAATTATACACTTTAATCATATTTTAAAATTTAAAATTTAAATTTTTTTTAATCTTAATTAAAATATTTAGTTATCTTAATCTTAATCTATAATTATTTTTACTAAATAATAATTATTTTTACTAATACATTTATTAATTACTTACTAATTATATTTTACATAAATTCTCGTGTTTACAGTAATACACCTATATTACATGGGACGAGGGAGTATATCATTTGTCGTAGAGCTGGCAAAAACTGACCCGACACGACACCCTGATACGAAATAATTGGGTTTGAGTCAAATATTTCAACCCGATTATGTATAAGGGTTGATACAAATCCGACACGATAGTAAACGGGTCGGCTTAGGGTTGAGGTTCTCAACTCGAACCCAACATAACAACCCGATTATAATATATTAATATTGATTAATATATTCATTATATATGTAAAATAAACATAATTTAATAATTTCCTCATAAATTAATTTAAACTAAGTTTAATTTTAAATAATTCAACCTAATTTATGATCAATCCAATATAAACTAACATAACACAACAACACAACAAAAAATTATTTAATTTAAATCAAGAAATTCGATTTAATTATGTATACAGGTCAACACGAGTCAACCCGAATCTGACACGATAATAAACGAGTCAACCCGAACCCGACACGATAATAAACGGATCAAGTTAGAGTTGAGTAATTTAACCCGTTTAAAGTATTCAATCCGACACAAACCCAGCACGAATCGACCTATTGCCAGCTCTAATTTGTCGCAAAATATTATGTACATATGACACAGAACTATTCAAGTTGAAATTTAAAAACAACCATCAAGTAATCAAATCTTTTAATTATGAAAATTTTATTTTTAGTACTCCAGCTATTTTATTAGTAAGTGTGGAAGGCCTAAGAAAGTTGACAAATTTACTATTTGCAAGTATATGGTTCTCACTTATATTAAGAATTTGTTTGTGTTAACACTATGTTTAAAATTTATATAAGAATTAATATACTTTTCGTTCGCCTCTAAGATTTACATTTAATTTTTACATTATTATATTTAATATTAAAAATATTCTTATATTTATATATTTTTTGTTTGTACAAATGTCATTCTATTAGTATTATAAGACACTAATGAAAGTATTTTTGTATTTTTTTTTTTTAAATTTATATTACATTTTAATATAATAATTAATATTCAAAGATCAACAAGTAAAAAGTAAATGAGACCAAGAGCCGGACGGAGGTAGTAATATTTTCGTATGATATAAATATACATGTCTGTTGATGGCTGACAATTAGTTGTTAGCTGATTCGATTAGCTGTTAGTTGATTCGCTTAGCTGGTTTGACTAGCTGATTTGATTAGCGGTTTGTATTAAAGTGTTTGGTAAAATAGCAGTTTGATATTAGCTGTTTATACTTAAAATGTTAATTCGAGATATTTTATATATTATTTTCAATATATTTAATTGAATTTTTTTGATTGGTAGATTTTTTTTAGAATTGTATTATTAATTTTAAAAATTAGAAATTTTTTATTAAAATATTTATTTTTATTATTTTTAAAATATTTTGTAAAAAATTAATGCAAGTTAATTGAAAAATATATATCTATTTCATTAGAAATAGTATAAATATAAAAGAACAAAAATATAGTATATATATTTTTATTATATTAATTTTTAATTAATATATATTTCCACTAAATTTATAATTTCAAATAAACCTATTCATTTTTAATAAAAATATTATGCGATAGAAAAATACTATATAAATGAATCAATAATATTTTTATTCTAAAAAATTTAAATATATATATAAATAAGATAATTGACATATAAAAAAACAATTATTTTAAATTTATAAATATGAATTTATAATTTATTAGAAAAAAAAATAAATCCAAATAATTAATAAATAGTGTAATAAAAAATAAATATTAATATACGATGAAATAATTAATTAATTTTAAGAGCAAATAAAAAATAAAAAAAATTAAAATAAAAAAGCTAATCTACCAAACACCCTCAAAGTTAATTTTGTAATTTTACTATATATTTTCAATGAAGTAATTAATTAATTTTGTATCAGTAAAAAAAATTAATAGTGCACTAGTAGAGTCGCTGCAGCAAAAGAGCATACACTAGTTTATAAATACAACACTGCAATGCTTTTTATCTTTTCATTATTTAATTTTACCTTTTTAGGGCAGGATTATTCTCCTTTATACCGGTGTTTTTAATTAAATTATATTTGATTTTTTACAATCAAATAAAAAAAATTAATTATATTTTTAAACTATAATATGCATAATTATATGAGAGAGACTGAAATGAATATACCGATTACTTTTGCATCATTAATAGATTTGTTTAATTTTATGATTGATTTCAAACGTAAACATATATATATATATATTTTATATGTATATTTTTATAGATACATGAAATAAAAACATATTTATTAATATAAATATATTATCACCATTAAATATATACAATTACTATTTTTTCAAATAAGCACTCTAATTATTACGATACAAAAACAATACCTCCCTTAATAAATTATCACAATTACTTTAAAAATTAAAAAATTCAAAACTAAAATTCTTATCTAATCAATAAAAATTTATATCCTTAGAGGCTTAAACACTTTGATTTTTAACTGTTTATTCAATATTTTTCAATAAAATAATTTTTCATAAATATTATGTAAAAATACAAATATATATACCTTAATATAATATATATATTATAACTCATAAAATGTTAATTATTTAAGAAAAAAATATATTATTTTTTATATTATCATTCTCATACTAGTGTCCAAAAAATTCAATTCATTTAAAAATATTTAAGTTAGGTTATGTTTCATTTTTTTTTTTCATAAGATTAATTTCATAATACTTCCTCCATCTCACCTACTATATCCACGTTGGCGTTTCCGTCCGTCCTACACGTGTTATGTCACTTTCTTTTTTTAAAAAATAATTACACACTTTAATTTTATTTTAAATTTCTTAGTTTAATATTTTTTTAATTTTAATTCAATTAATTAATTATTTTACTATTAATTTATAATTATTTATATTATAAAATAATTATTTTTATTAATATATATTTAATTATCTATTAATTATAATGTGAGATGGAGGGAGTAATTTTTTAAAATCATAATTCAACAGAGAAACCCGCCGGCCGGCTTACATATAAATATCTGATCTGAACTCTGTCTGACATTCGAACTCCATTCATTCATTCATTAGTGGAGTATTTTCCACTGAACCTCCACCGCCGCTCCCCACCCTCTCTCTCTCCTCTCTCTCTGTAACCGCCGTAGTCTCGAACCAACACCTCTACGATGTCTCTGAGCAAAGGAGAATTGGCTGGTCGTTTCCTCGGACGCTGCATTTTCACCGGTTTCGGAATCGCCCTCGGCTGTGCAACCATCGCTAAATCCTTCTTCCTAGTTAACGGAGGCCACTGCGCCGTCGTCTTCGACCGTTTCCGCGGCGTCATTGATGATACTTCTGGAGAAGGCCTGCACTTATTGATCCCATGGATTCAGAGACCAGTCTTCTTTAACATCCGCACCCGTCCCCACGCTATATCCTCTGTATCAGGTTTGTTAGATTTTCGAATTTTTCTGTTGAAATTTGTACTCGTGATTGCCGCAATATTCTTATGTGTCTTTTTTTTTTTTTTTTTTATGCCATAGAACTTGACGTAACTGAACATGAGCTGCGTGAATCGTGATGATCTGTTATCTTTAACTTGCGTGTGTAGTACGATTGAAGTTGTTCGTGTTTTTGCGAGAATATATTATTAGAACTGGAGAATTTCTTATGCTAGATAATGAATGTTTCAATCAATCTATTCATTCAACTAATTGATTCGTCGTTTCTTTGTAAGTTTCTTCAATTCATTTTATTATTACTTTATAGCGTTTTATGATCTATAATTTGCAAGCAAATGCACCTCAATTTACTGAATGAACGAAGTTTTTTCTGGTTTCAAAGAATAATCATGTTGAGCCTCATCAGGATATCTTATTAAACCTCTAATTTCATTCATTTGGTTTACGCATAGTTTTGATCTACTCCAGAAACGAATTCGTAACACACTTCTACTTCTCTCAGAGTAAAAACTACAAAATCGTTTTAGGATTTGTGATCTAAAACAATCATCACCGTTTCATCACTGTTTGTTTCGAATGATATTCATTGTATCGTCAAACATCAGCACGTTCCTTGTGCATATAATGTTCATCTAAATTGAATAGTGTGGCTAAGTTCGACAATTCTATGGCGACAGAACATTATTTTGTGTTCTGAGTGTTATGAACTTATGATAGCAATACATCTCTCCAAAATCGATATCAGTTTAAACTTCTTGTAGCTCTTGATTTACACTAGATCTCTGATAATGTTTGGCATGTTTAGTTAATGCATTCATCACTGCAAACTGAATTTTCCCCCAATGACTACAGGCACCAAGGATCTACAAACTGTGAATGTAACTCTGCGAATCCTATCATGCCCCGAGGTAATTTTCCTTCCTCGAATTCTAAGAGAACTGGGCAAAAACTACGACGACATAATCCTCCCATCCATTGCCAAAGAAGTTCTAAAATCTGTCGTTGCACAATTCAACGCCGAAGAGATTGTAACAAAGTATTACGACGTTACTGACATGCTACAAGAAAAACTGAACAATAAATCAAGAGCTTTCAACATTCTTGTGGACGATGTTTCGATCACACACTTGTCATTTGGCGAGGAGTTCTCAAAGGCTGTGGAGCAGAAGCAGGTGGCACAGCAGGAGGCAGAGCGGTCTAAACTCATGGTGTCGAAATCAGAATACGAGAGTAAAGCCGCCATTGTTAAGGCTGAAGGTGAGAGTGAATGTGCCAAGCTGATTTCCGAAGCTACTGAAGCTTCCGGAACAGGTCTGATTGAGCTGAGGAAGATCGAAGCTGCTAAAGAAAATGCTCAGGTGCTGTGCAGCCATGGAACTGTGATGTATTTGCCGAGCAACAACAACGTGCTCATCGATGTCAAACCTCCCTGCAAATCTTGAGGTAAACTTGCCTTACTGGAATTTCTTTTTCTGCATTGCTTTTTTAATTCTGTTTTCGTGTTCTTGATTTGTGTGGCTTTTGCATCTACTTGAGCTCTTTTATGATTTGGTTTTGTTCTTATGCTTTTCCGGTGTTATAATCGCACTTTTTTGTTGGAAATGAGAGATTGAACGTAGTAAGCTTAGATCCTCTACAATGTCTAGCTCCTTCCTTGCCTTACCTGAGATTTTTTAGTATGTGTGTTTTCCTATTAGGTTAAGCTTTTTAGGTGAAATGTCGTTCAATATTTGAGGACCTCATAGTTTGAAAAATTTGAATGGTTGTGCTTAACCTTCCATGGAATATTTGGGAATTTTGTACTTTTGAAAAAAAATTTAAATAGCAAAACGTAAATTTAGTTTGTTACGGAATCAATTTTACATTCAAAACATTGCATCAACACCTATTTATATCACATCATACAACTATTTAAATTCAAAATTTTTACCATTCAAATCTCAATTCAAACTCCAAACCCTCGAACAAACACACTGTATTGTAAGAGATGATAAATATTGGATAATTTTATTTTTTTGAATAAGAAAAAGAATTATTTTTGTTTGGAGGTTTGGGTTTTAAATTGGGATTTGAGTAGTAAAAATTTTGAATTTAAATAATTGTATGATGTGATATAAATAGGTGTTAAGTGATCTTTTGAATGTAAAATTGATTTTTAGTATAATATAAAAAATGAAAAAAGAAGTGTTTGATTTGATATTTTTTGGGGAAGAAAAATGGGATTGGATAGTGTATTTAAAATCCAACCTCAAACAAACACACCCTAATGAATGTCAAAAGTTCCAAAAGTGTAAGTGAACCAACTTGATTAGATTTTCGAAAATGTCGATTGGCTATCCATACCTATAACTTGTACGATTATGTTACTTTTTTTCAAAATAAAAAAAATAAAAATTATTACTACATATTTTAATCTCATTTAAAAAATTTTAATTTATAATTTTAAAAATTTTAATTAAGTAATTATTTATTTTAATTTTAATATATTGATTTATATTATATAGTAATTATATGTACTAATATATTTTTAATTATATATTAATTATAATTTTTAAAAATTTTTATGTTTCCAATAATTCGGATACAGTAACCTGTGAAAGTATTTAATATGTAATTTAGTAGGAATAAATTGTATATAATATAATTTTTTAATTGATAAGTAACGCTATTAAAATTATCTATATAACATAGCTATAATCTCACTTTATATATATATATTTTAAAACTATTTTTTACAAAATTCACTAATAAATATTTTCAAAGTTATATTAAAATAAATATTAATATTTAATTAAACTATTATATAAAAATTATTTTATATATAAAATTTCATATCCAACATTTATTTTCATTATACAAACTTATCTTTTTTTTTTCTTTTTTTTTTTTTTTTTTTTTTTTTTTAATTTTCAATTTACTGGTCCCATAATTCCACAACTGAATGAATGGAATTGAATTCGATGGATCCATTCTAATATTGCTACTCCCTCCCTCACACATTCATGTTATATTTACTGGAGATAAAAAGTACAGATAATATATATATATATTTTTTTAAATGTTAAAAGTAGCGGTAATTGTGTAATAAAAATAAAAAAATCAGGGTAATTTTACGATGATATGATTATTTATAAAAATAAGACAATTGTTTTGGGACGGACAAAAATGATAAATAAAACTATTGTATTAAGACGGAGAAAGTATTTTTTTTATTGATTTATATAATTGTATAAACTTATGTAACAAAGTTTACAAATTTATTATATTTTATAAAATACAAGTAATATTAATAAATAATACTATTATTTTTACTCAATATTGAGTCTCAAATTCATTTCAAAACTCCTCAAGGACAATATTTCAAGTATAAATTTGATTTGACTTATCATCCTTGTAACAAATCTTATTGTCCAATGCACCGTAAGGCATTTTTATTGGGCAACAGATATGTATTTGAAAAAATTATACAGTAATAAATTTCAATTTCGGGTATATATATATATATGAAAGAATAACAATAATAATGATATGGGCCTTCCTTTGGGCTCATAAAATAAGCTTCCCAATCCTATAATTTAAATAGACTACAAATAAAATTAAAGAAAAGAGTCACCTAAAGTACATATAAAAATTGAACTACAAAAATGATCGACTGCAAAGTAAGTGTGTTCATCTTCTTGTATGTTTCTTGGATGATTTTCTTTTCTCCAATCCAAGATATTTACTCATGTCTTCTTCCCCGCCGTCGTCGTCTTCCCCACCCCTTCGCCTCTTCTTGCCGGCGGCACTTTCTTTCACTTTCTGCATAAATACAATGTTAGACTCGCAGCCGGGGCACAATTTGCTAAAACACATTAACCGATGTGGTTTCTATGAATATTCATTCGTATACCATTTGCGCTAATCTTTTGGCTTCTGCAACTCGTTCCAATAGCAACAACACTTCTTCCTCCCGGGTCGGGTATTCAGGCAATTTCTTACCTGTTGTCGATAGATACATAATATGTGAGAGTGAAGATTTTCGCAATTATTGTTTTTCAGTTTTTGTCAGTTACCTATAAGCTTCTCTATTTGTAAATACCATTCCAACTCGTACTGATTTACAATTGATATTGCGACCCCTGACCGCCCAGCTCGGGCAGTTCTCCCAACCCGATGTACGTAGTCCTGCATGTAACCAATATATATATATATATATATATATGTGTGCAAGAATTTTAGAAGATATTATAATTGATGAACCAATTAGAAACTCTCGACAGTTCATTAAAAATCGAGGATTGTTAACCTTGGAGTTCATAGGAATGTCGTAGTTGATAACCATGTCTACCATGGGAATGTCGAGTCCTCTGCTGGCGACATCAGTGCATATAAGAATGTTACATTCACCAGCCTTGAACTTGTTCAAGGCTCCAAGCCTTTTCGTCTGCAATTATAAAAAGTTATAGAATGAACACAGGGGTGGGGTGGGGTGGGGTAGGGTAGGTTTGTAATGAGATGACGGGTAGGATACCTGAGTCATATGCCCATTGATTGGGATCGCTCTAAATCCAAGATTCCGAAGCATATGAGCTAAAAGAGCCGTTGCATCACATGTACGGGTGAAAACCATAGATGTACTTCCCGACATCTCGGTCAATATATATACAAGATAACAGTCCTAAAAGAAAAAGCAGACAAAAGGGAAAAAATAATGGTATCGATCGATGTCAAGAAAAATGAAAAATCACATTAGCAAAAACTATCGACCTTGTACTTTGCAGGAACAAAGCAGTATTGTTGCTTCAGCGTATCGACCGTAGAATACTTGGAAGCAGCTTCAATCTATAGTCGAATTTAAATAAGAAATTTATTTCGTAGAAAACTAATGGGAAAGAATCGCGCAGCTACCTTACCTTAACAGGGTTTTTGAGACAAGCTCTTTGCAGCTTTTTCACCTGTCACAAATGGCAACCACAGATTACAAAAACATTCGAGAGAAATATCTATATATATATATATATATATATGCTCCCTCCTTCCTTTAACAATCTATCCATTTTTCCATTTAGGTCTGTCCCATAACAAAGTATTAATTTCTTTTTTAGTAATTGTACTATCTACCTAACGTTACAAATACCCTTCCAATTTACAATATATTTCACAAGTGCCATTACATTTATATCATACAATACTAATAAAGTTAGTTTATTCTTTTTATCTTTATTTCTACTACATCCCAATATAATACTAATATTTTTAAAACTCCGTGCAAAAAGCCAATAGATATATAGATATGGGACAGAGGGAGTATATATATATATATATAGATTGATGGATTAACATAAAAGACTCCATTGCTTTCGTTACCTTTTTAGTCATGGTTGCAGAATATAAATATGTTCTTCTCTCACGAGGAATAACATTCAAGATTTCATCGATTGCTTTTTCAAAATCATCATTCAGCAATCTATCAGCTTCATCTAGAACCTATAAGAAAAATCAATCATCAATATATAAATCATCATTTCAGGTATCATATTAAACCCCAGAACCTCAACATATAACCAAATAACTTAAACCTAAATGCCAATCAATAAAAACTCCAATAATAAGCATGGGAAAAAATAATAACAACAATCCTTACCAAGTATTTCAATGTACGTAAAGAGAATCCTTTAGTATTCGATAGATGATCAACTAGTCGACCCGGCGTAGCAACCTAGAACATATAAGACAACAATCAACTCAATACATCATGCAAAATAATCAGCTTTTACATCAGCAATGAAGTTTCAAGAAGACAACAAATGGATACATGAACTTCGAATAATATCGAACTGATCGACAACCTCAAATTCTTACAATATGAACACAAATGGCTATATCAGTTACGAAATCTCATACAACAAATTAACAAAACCCTACCTGGATATGTAATGATAATCTAACAAAGTAAAACATCACAACAAACTACAAAAACACAATTACATATTTCTTTCATCGATTGAAACTAAATTAATCAAAATCCAAACTCACAACAATGTGCGGTCGCTTTCCTAGAGCAATGCTCTGCTGCACCATATCCACACCTCCCACAAGCTGCATCGAAAACATAGCCAAGGAACTCATTTAGCTAAATGTTTCAGATAATCATCAAAGGTGCAATATATATCATGGCAGCAGTAATTTGATTTTGATTTTGATTTTTGATCTTACCACAGCACACTTGACGCCAATTCCAGAGCCCAAGGCTTCGAACTGCTCCGCAATTTGAATGGCGAGTTCTCGCGTTGGGGATAACACGCACGCGAAAAACGCCTGTGGTGTTTCCAACAGCGATTGAAGAATTGGAATGGCGAAGGCGCCGGTTTTGCCCGAACCTGTTTGGGCGAGTCCGATTATGTCGCGTCCCTCCAGAGCAACAGGTATTGATTCGACTTGTATTTTACTAGGGGTTTTCCAGCCGAGAACGTCGCACGCCTCTACCAGCTGCTCGTTCACCCCCAAGTCCTTGAATGATTTATCCTCCCTCTCCTCCGCCATTGAAAGGCCAAATTAACGATTTCGAGCAAATACAGCGGCGATTGCAACACCAGCGCTGGCCAGAACCACAGTGGAAGACGACAGCAATCGAAAAGAAACTAGAATGGAATTGTTAGGGTTTTAGACTTGCTCAATAACGCAGGTTTTCGGGTTTCAAACCGGCGGTTCCGGTTCAACCTAAACCGACATCGAACCGTAATCGGAACCTCCCACGGTTCGGTTCGAATAGGCAGTTCTTTATTTTTTATTTTTTATTTTTCATCAAAAAAAAAAAAAAAAAGAGAATAGGGATGGAGAAGATCAGGAAAAAAAAAAAAGTAATAGTCTTCCCGTCCGCCTCTAAAAGTCATATTTATATTTTGTGACGAGTGTAATACTATCTTCGTCCGGCTGTAAAGGTTCTATTTATTTTTTGCTTGTTGGTCTTTGAATATTAATTATTATATCAAAACGTAGTACAAATTAAGAAAAAATTACATAAATATTTTCATTAGTGTCTTATAATACTAATAGAAGAAAATTTGTACAAAAGATTATATAAATATAAGAATATTTTTAATGTTAAGTACAATGACGTAAAAGATAAATGTGATCTTTAGAGACGGGCGGAGGGAGTGGATTAATTTTGAATATATTAGAATGAGTATGATTGTGATCTCACATTGAAATCAATAAAATTTATTCATAAAATTATATTAATATTTTGTTATATTAAAAATTTTATTTAAATAAAAATTTAAACCAATATTTTATTTTCATTTCAAATCACAATAAACAAACTCTTAAAATTATAAAATGAATACTTGATTTTGAGATTGAATCAATATTTGGGTGTGTTTGTTCGGGGGTTTGGATTTTGAGTTGAGATTTGAATAGTAAATTTTTTTAATTTAAATAATTGTATGATTAGATATAAATAGGTGTTGATGTGATGTTTTGAATGTAAAATTAATTTTTAGTATAATATAAAAAATAAAAAATAAATGTTTGATGTGATATTTTTGGCGAAAAAATAAATAAATAGTGTATTTAAAATCCAATCTTCCAAACAAACACTAATATTCCATTCATTGCAAAGTAAAATTTATTTTTCATTAAAAATGTTTCAACTATTTACTTGCATTAAAATAGATGTAAAAAGTACTCTCTCCGTCCTTGAGAGATGAACCCTTTTATTAAAGACACGATTTTTTAGGTAGTGTAAATTAGTAAGTTATTAATAATAAGTTATGATATTAGTTTATTATTTTTTATATGAATAATATTATTGGTGTTTTAAAAAAATTTAAGATTATATCTCGAAAAAAATTATGCAATATGGATATCATTTTGTAGATAATAAAATTTTATATAATAAAAAATATTTTTATTTATTTATCATTACCATAAATTAGTTTTATAAAAAATGAGGAGTTTTAAATATTGATAAAAAATTATGTTAATTGAGGAGAGATATATAAATAAAAGGATTTTGAATGGTCCTACGGATAAGATGTTAGAAGTTTAATTAAATTGATTTATATTTGTTAAGTATGCTTAAGATTGATAAAGTTATCAAAAATAGAAATGAGTCATATTTTGTGAGACGTATTAAAAAGGAAAAAGGATCATCTATGGCGGAACGGATGAAATATATAATTATATTTATAGCAATTGTCTTATCGGTAAAATTTATAAGATTCTTGACTTAATTAAATCATTTGTAATTATAAATATACACATACTTTTTAAATTGAAATAGTGTTATATAAACAAACGTAAACATTCGTTGGCACTATTGTAACCATTTATTATCCTTTTATAACTTCTATATATAGTCGTTGTATTTGTACGAGAATAGATAGGTGTGAACACAAAATCCAATTACATACACTCTTTCTATTCAATTGTGTTATGCATCATACTTAAAAATATATATATATATATATATAATAGTACACTCATATACATACAAATATTGTTATATATATCACACGACACTACATATGTATATATCTCTACTTACCATTATTATATTATTATTATTACATAATATATTATCAGCACGAAGGTTTTTGTATATTTTATTTTTGGTAAATTTTATTTTTATACTATTTATTTTCTAAATTATGAAAAATTTTGCAAAATTTTCTTTTAAACATCTGTCTCTCATCGACAATAATTTTATGACTTGGTTTTTGGATGTAGAAATGCATCTGGTTTCTATGGACCTTATTCATACAATTGCCAGTGAAAGTACGACTACAAACCAAGATCGGGCCAAGACTATTATTTTCATTCGTCACCATCTGGACATTCCTTTACAGTCCAAATATTTGACGGTGAAAGATCCACTTGGTTTGTAGAATGAATTGAGGAGAGATTTGAACACTTAAAATATATCACTCTCCCAAAAGCCCGACATGATTGGCTTAACTTGCGATTGCAGGATTACAAAACTGTTATAGAGTGCAACTCTGCTATCCATCAGATTACATCTCAGTTAAAACTCTGCGGAAAAAATATTACTGAGAATGATAAATGGGAAAAGACACTCTTTACCTTCCATACTTCTAATGTTGTGTTGCAACAACAGTATCGTAACAAAAATTTTCAAAAGTACTCACAACTCATTGCATGTCTTTTATTAGCTGAGCAAAATAATGAGTTTCCGATGAAAAATCATCAGTCCCGGCCCACTGGTTCCAGTTCGTTCCTTGAAGCGAACGTGATATTTTCTGAACGAGGCCGATGACGTAGTAGAGGCCATGGACGTAGTCGCGGTCGTGAGAGTCAACGCGGTCGATATACCCTTTACAATCACCACGGTTTTGACATTGACAAGAAGCAGAGTAAACCCAATATGGAGATATAGCCGACAAGGCTAAACAGGAAGAGGCAAATAGACATTTGTAATCGGTGTGGCATTGAAGGCCATTGGACCAATATCTGCAGAACAACCAAACACCTAGCTGATCTCTACGAAGCCTCACTGCAGAAAAAAAAAGAAAGAATGTCGAGATTAATCACCCTGATAATGATGACGACCCCGATGATGATCTTTTTTATTACGACACAACGTATCTTGATATAGCGGATTTTGTCGTAGATCCAACAAACCCCTAGTGACAGACATATTATGTCATTTTACATTATGCTACTTTATATTTTGTAATCTTTAAATTATCGCATATTACCTTTTTGTAATGTATTTTGTAATATTTATATTTGACTTTATTAATACTGCGTTTATTTAAATTTGAAGGTTAAATGGATACCAATCAAAATGATGCAAATATGTGTTTCATTGACAGTGCAACGACACATACTATATTGAAACACGAAAAATATTTCTTCCATTTGAAAAGGGAAAAGATGAATGTCAATACAATAATTGGCAGTGCAAAATTAATTGAAGGCTCTTGAGAAACTATTATATTTCTCCCCGCGAGCACAAAAAATATGATACAATATGCACTGTTGGCCACTAAAGCTCGAAGAAATTTACTGAGCTTTCATGATATTCGTAGAAATGGTTATCACATTGAAACTATGAGTGATACCGATGGTGAATTTTTTGATGACCAATATCATTGATAAAAAGAAATGCATCATTGAGAGATTACCCTCACTTTCTACTGATTTATATTATGCCAGATTAGATGTTGTTGAAACACACCCCACGGTAGATCAAAAGACTACCGATTTTCGAATATGACATGATCGCCTTGGGCATCCTGATAGTATAATGATGAGGCGGATAATTGAAAATTCTCATGGTCATTCATCAAAAAGTTAAAAAAATGTTAAACTCAAATGAGTTAACTTGTGTTGCTTGCACTAAGGGAAAATTGATAACCAGGCCATCGTCAGCTAAAGTAGGTATTGAATCACCTACATTTTTGGAAAGAATACACGGTGATATATGTGAACCAATAGACCCACCATGTGGTTCATTTAAATATTTTATGGTTCTTATTGATGCATTTACCAGATGGTCTCATGTCTGTCTATTATCGACAAGCTAGCATAGCTATTATAAGAATGAGGCCGACAAACTATCATATATATTCCCCTATGTAATTAGTATTTGGTCACGAACCAAATATATTTCATCTATGTATTTTTTGGTGTGCTGTTTATGTTCCTATTCTACCCTCTAAACGTACAAAAATGAGTCATCAATATAGATTGGACATTTATGTCAGGTATGAATTGCCGTCAATTATAAAATATCTTGAACCTACGACGGGTAATTTATTCACTGCAAGATTTTTCAGATTGTCATTTTGACGAATCATATTTTCCGACATTAGGGGGGACAAAAATGAACTGAAAAAGGATATTAATTGAAAAATCCCATTGAATTTTTGTGATCCTTTTACAAAGCAGTGTGAACTAGAAGTTCAACACATCATTTGCAAAATATTGCAATTCAGTTACCAGATGCTTTCAATTACTCGAGCAAAGTCACTCGATCATATATCTAAACTGCTAATGCTCCGACTAAAATAATTGTCCCTGATAGACAAATAGGAAGTGCTAATGAATCAGCGACACACTTGAAGCGTGATAGACCACTCGGTTCCAAAGACAAACATCCTTGAAATAAAAGAGGAATTAATGATAATCATGAAAATATCAGGAATGAAATTGATAAAACTCAATCTAATGAAGAAGTCAACCATGAAATAATTGCTTAAGAAGAGCATGATCTTGAAGAACATGACGACATTATTGAAAACTCAATCAACTATGTTACTTCAAGAAAATGTTGGAACTGTAAATAGACAATTATTGATAATGCTTTCATCCAATTTAGTACTTGATATAATGGAAGAAAATGAGGATCCAGAGCCAAAATCGGTTCATGAATATCGACAAAGAAATGACTGGCCAAAATGGGAAAATGCGATTCAATCGGAGCTTGACTCATTAAACAAAAGAGAGATTTTTGGGCCAATTGTTCAAACACCAGATGGTATAGAACCAGTTGGTTACAAATGGGTGTTTGTATGAAAAAGAAATGAGCATAATGAAACTGTGATATATAAAGCCCGTCTTGTAGCTCAGGAATTCTCACAAAGACCTATAGTAGATTTTGATGAAACATGCTCCCCACTTGTTAATGGAATAACGTTTAGATATCTTGTGAGCCTAGCAGTGCGATAAAAAGCTCGACGTGTGTCTTTTAGACGTAGTTACTACAGATCTTTATGACTTATTGGATACTGATATTTATATGAAGTTTCACGAGGAATTCAATATGCCTGAAACATACAAATTAAACCCAAAGGAATCATATTCCATAAAATTGAAAAAGTTATTGTATGGACTTAAACAATCAGGGCGAATGTGGGATAATCGTCTCAATGAGTGTTTAATAATAATAAAAACAGAGAGGTTATCCTAATGATCTCATATGCCCATGCATCTTTATCAAGAAAAATTGGTTAAATTTTGTCATTATTGCAATATTTGTTGATTATCTCAATTTAATTGGAACTCCTGAAAAGATCCAAATTGCAGTTGGATATCTAAAGAAAGAATTTGAGATCAAAGATTTTGGAAAGACAAAATATTGTCTGGGATTACGAGTGGATCATGCTAATAATTAGATATTTATTCATCAATTCACATATACCCAAAAAATATTAAAACAATTTTGGGTAAACTGTTTTTTTAGTCCCCTAACTGGACCCCTTTATCATTTTAGTACTGTAAGTGGAGCATGTCGCAAACTAGTCCTATAAGTGAAAATTTTTTGCTGTTTTAGTCCTCCGGCGCTGGAGACGCCCTCGTGGCTCGCCGGAGGTGACGTGTCCCGCCAGGTCAGCGACACCTGGCGGACACGTGGATTTATTTATTTATTTTTTTATTTTTTAAAGATCCATTTAGGCCAAGAAAAGAAAATGAAGAAAATGAAGAAATACTTGGCCCCGAGGTACCATATTTCAGCGTTATTGGCGCATTAATGTACCTTGCAAATTGTACCAGGCCAGATATATCTTTTTCAGTAAATCTACTGGCTAGGTTTAGCACATCCTCCACAAAAGTGTCATTGAAATGGTATCAAACACATTTTTCGTTACCTTCAAGGAACTCATGACGACCTCAGTTTATATTATTCGAGTGAATCTCGAACTGAATTAATTGGTTATGCTGACGCTGGTTATCTGTTTGATCCATAGAAAGCAAAATCTAAAACTGACTATTTATTTACTTGTGGTGGAACTGCAATATCTTGAGATCTACTAAAGAGACGATAACAACTACTTATTCGAACCATGCTGAGGTTTTAGCAATTCACGAAGCCAGTCGTGAATGCGTTTGGTTGAAGTTTATGACTTACCATATTCAGAAAAATTGTGGCTTGATTTCTAATAATGTATAACCTGATACGATTTTATTTGAAGATAATGCAGCTTTGATAGCTCAATTAAAATGAGGATATATTAAAGACGATCTGACAAAGCACATATCCCCAAAATTCTTTTTTAATCACGATCTTCAGAAAAGTGGTGAAATTAATGTACAACAAATTCGATTGTCTAAAAATTTTGTAGATTTATTTACGAAGGCGCTACCGACTGCAACATTCAACAAATTGATACAAGGAATTGGAATGCGTCGGCTGAAAGACATCAATTAAAGTCCAAAACAAGGGGAGCGTATTAATACATAAATGTTGTACTCTTTTTCCTTCACTATGATTCTTTCCCACATGGTTTTTAAATAATAAGGTTTTAACGAGACACATTCTTTGTATAAAAACATCAAAGTGGGAGTGTTATATAAACCACATCGACGTAAACATCATGTGGATCATTTATCATCTCAATCGTATATGATATGTAATGCTTTGTTGGCACTACCGTAGCCAATTCTTATCCTCTTATAACTGCTATATATAATTGTTGTATGAGAACAGATAGGGATGAACAAAAATCCAATTATACACACACTATATTATTGTTATAATATATATAATAGTACACACATATACATACATATATTGTTATATATATTACACGACACTACATACATATATATCTATACTTATCATTATTATATTATTATTATTACATAACAAATAAAACATTTTAATTTTATATTTCAATTACTTGAATACTATTAATAACAAGAAATCATTTTTTTAACTAATTGAGAATTGATGATATAAATGGATAGTAAGGGCACTTCCGTCACATAAATTCAACAATAGCGGTCTTGATTTGACTTAATTAACATATATGTATGAAGAAAGTAGAACATATTTGATAGTACATTTTAATATAATATATAACATATATTTTGATAGTACAATACAATGGTGTATAACTTTCACAACCATTCAATTTTTCAATGGTGACCAATTTTCTTTTTTCTTTTTTTTTTTTTAAAAAAATCCTATATCTATTGTATTGCATCTTTTTATCAGCACAATTATTACCTATGAAATTATTATGCATTAAAACTTTCAAAACTCAAACCAAATTTACTAACCTACAAAATGCAAAATTTAAACTCATCTTAAAATTCAAATATAATACAAACTTAAATCAAGTTTTTCCCAACTCACCCAAAAAACACATTATCATAAGACCATCCATAAATTCTTCAAAAGTTTATCTTCACTTTGACATCATACTTTTTCTTACATATCCTAATATATTTCCCCCACTTCAACAAAAAAATAGAAATAAAAATAAATACATATATTTATATTTATATTTATATTTATATCAACATAATTTACTTTAAATTTAAATTTAATAAAAATATCAATATATAATTTTGAAAAGAATAACATTTTATATAATACAAAAATAAAATAAAAATAAATATAACTAGAGAAAATATTAAAGAAAAAAAAATTACCGTGAATTTTTGTCCAAAGAAAGCCAACTGCAATTTTACATTTTTTTTATAATACGTCTGACATAGTCTCTCGATGGTACCTTGTTGGTTCTATGCTTGCGAATGGACTGGGGGCAGACCTACAGCCCATGGGTCTTTTTCTACATGGGTTGTACGGGTATATACCCCTTTAGCCACGGTAGTGGTTTTTACTTTGATTCCTCCGGCCATAAAGTTTCTAATAGGTATTAGTGCCCCATCCCTGACTCCACCAACAACTGATCTGTAGGAAGTGAATTGCTCGAACATAGGGCAACCAACAATCGCCTGACACGTAGCATATCCGCAGCCGACACAACCTACAAAACCGTTGCTGCAATCGTTCGGGCAACAACCGAACCTTGTTCCAAAGGTTTCCTAGGGTCCCCCATTGTCTGTTATGAGACATGTAGCAATTGGACAACATACGAATCCTTCTGTCGAGCCTCCCCGAATCAACCATCAAGCATTCACAAACGTGGTGCCACAGATGTATGACGGTTTGCTGTGTATACTAGCTGAACAACATTATCAACATTAATTTTCAGGTCATATAGTGGATGAACACCCATTGCTGAGAACATGCGTATCCTGGAGTTACATTATTTCGGCGAAGACTCCCGATCTATGATAGAGCATGTTAGCCGATTCACTGTGTAATGCGGCGGTAAGTTTGGAAATAATGATTTGTATAAATTGTAATTATTTTCTTTATCTTTGTGAGGCCCTGCAGTCAACTGGTATGCCGTGCGATGTCTAAATTTGATATGTTCATGGATCGAGTTGGAGAGGGATTTTCACGAGAGGTTTTATACGTCGTTGCCGGAGATTACTGTTTCAGATCTTATAAGCATGCGGGAGAGGGGTGATGAGACCCTGGAACATTTTTTTAGAATTTCAAACGTGCGGAAGGACATTGTCAAGTGCGGATTCCCGGAGGCTAGGTGGTAGATATTGCAATCGATAATATGCTGCTCTATCTACAAGAGAAGCTTGCATTACAGGAATACCCCAATCTTCGTCATTTGCCATCGACGGTGATGAAGGCCGAACAAATGCATCACAAAATGCAAGTTACTCGACCGTAATGTGCATGTCAGACAATCCACTTTGTTCAAGAACAGGATGATAGGCTGCCTTCCGTCGATGATACCAGTGACATATGTATCCTTGAGTTTACGCAAGAGAAGACATATGTTTTCCTCGCTTTAAAAGCCTCTAGAAAAAAGGCCACTATAAAAGGACAATACTCGTTTGATATTGCAAACTCGGAACATATTTTTGAATATTTACTAAAAGACAAACAGCTTTGGTTGAAAGAATGACACAATTTTCCATCTGATGAGGAGCTAAAAGGGAAGAGTTTTTGTAAGTGATATGGGGTTTTCAGCCACACGGTGGGAAATTGCATCATATTTTGAAATACGGTGCAAAAGGTGATTAAAGAGGGGTGATCGCGTCTTGCTGATCGAACAAAGATAAAGGTCGATACTGACCCCTTTTCAACCCATGTGAATGTAATTGAGATCTATTCCAAGAAAGAGAGTTTACCAAACATTTCAACGCGGAGAAGAATACATAAACTGCCAATGCCGTGCAAGCCTATCATCGAGCGTTTCGGGCAAGCTTGCCATCCCCCACATAGAGCTCCTGTAAGCCGATCACAAAAAGGCACCGACAGTGTTGGCATCAAACAATGGGGCTGGCGAGAGAACAAGGTTTGGAAATGAGTCCCGATGCACTGCCCGTGGTCACCGCTCTTGCAGAGGTGTCACACAAAGATTTTAGACAATATTTGAGTGAAGCGTGGGCTAGGCACGCAATCAAAACAGCCCCCGAGCTAGACATTATGTTCGGAGACCTTGGTGCCGCCTAAATAAATGCAAAATGGAGAACGAAGCAACATGACAATGTTGTGTGGACTATTACACATGACGTCAATTCTCAGCTCGACTTTCACTTAGAATCAGCTCTGACTGACCTTCATTTTACTTCTAAATGAATGTAGGGAATTGAGACCGATCCACCAGGCTGAGGCGAGCACTTCGCAAGCTGCATCAAACAAAGATAAAGGAAAAACACCGATAATTACGTCGGATTTGAAGAACTCGAGGAGGAACAAAGGATTGATGCCTTTGATGGGGATGATTTTTTAAATCAAGTTTGGATATTATTGCTTTTGACCGTGAACTCGATCGTGCACTTCAATTTCAAGGCGATTTTGCAATGAATACAGTTGAATTTTTTCCTGCCGAGTTTATAGCTCATTGCGATCAACCCAGTCATTACAAGAAGATATATTGGTGGAAGATGACAACCGGTAATGTGGGTGATAGAAGATAGCCCCGTTGAGGACGTTTTCCCAAAATTCATAATTTTTTGAAAGTCGACAGAGAATGAAACGCCCATTTGAAACCTTTATCTCACCATCACATTTGATGGACGTCGGATTTGCAAAGTGTTAGTCAATGGTGGGACATCAGTCAACATAATGACACTCTTCATATTGCAAAAAATTAGAAAAAATCTCAATGATCTAGTGCCGTCTAGAATGTGAACTACCGATTTTACCAGTAATGCACATAAAGCTCCCTACATCGTGGTCGCCGAAATGGCTATTGGATTAAGGAAAGACACAATGACTTGCTTTGTAATTGAAGAAAAATCCTATTTATTCATTAATCTTTGGGAAAGATTGGATCAATACTCCTCAGTCCGTTCCATCGAATTTGCACCTGTGCGTAATATTTTGGAATGTAGGTCGCGTTAAGGTTGTTTAGACCGAATCCGATCCATTGGCAGAGGTATATGCGTTAGAAGTGATTTATTATTCTCTTGAAGGTTTCCCTTGTCTATAATGTTGTAGGGAGCTGACTGTGGGATGAATATAAGTTGATGTCGAAAGGTTTTGAAGTTTGCTCAAAGGCCAATTCATCAAAGAGTTTTGGGAGATTTAAAAATATCTTTTAAGCTACAAAAAATGATATATGTATAAAATGAATATAGTATCGTGCGTGTTCCTGTAGTAACTCCAGAAACTTCATCAAAAATAAAAAATCTCTTTAACCGGTGAGTGTTCGGGTCGAACTCAGGGAATATGCGAATACCCTATATTTAATTAGAAAAAGTGCAATGATTTAATGCAATCGAAGAAACTGAAACGATAAATTACAGAAATTAAATCTAACTAAAAAACAATAAAATATATGTATCTCGAAAAGAATGGAGCGAGGCATTTGTGTGTGACTTTTGCGTTCCTTAATGGTTAGGTTTTCATGATAAAATGAGTAGGATGACGATAGTGTGATAGCGAAAAAATATATGTATAATTGCGGGGAGTTTCAGAGGAAGGACTGTGATCGCATTTGCTCGCTTAAGCCCGATTCTCGACTTGGTTGGTACTTGACCTTACGGGATTTACAACGAGGCTTCAGCGACACCTAGCGAAGAACATTATTTGCTAGAAAAGCCATTATCATCGGACATTTTTGTGACCTAATAGACCAGCGCCTATGTCCAATGAATTTTTCTTCCAACCGTCTCGCTAGTGGCTCTATCCCTCTGATACCTCTATTTAATCGAGGTTAAATTCGGAACAGCAACTAAGCATGTCAACAAGGCTCCCGCGTACTTAGTTGCTACGAACCGCCTAATCTCTATTAATGAATACAATGCGATCATAGGAATGGATTGTTAACCCTTCTGTCGCCCTTCCGCAATCTTGTCGAAATCTAACTTTAACAATTCAAATTGAACATGAAATTTTTGGGTGAAGGTAAGGTGAAGAAGTATGATAGGAATTTTATTAGCTAAAATAGTATTTTGGAATTAAAAGAAAATGAGGAGAAAATCAATTTGCTCGCAACACAAAATCGAAAATCGCATATTATCAAACTAGATGGATGATAAAATAGTGTGTATGGAATGATGGGTAGTGTGTATGGTTATGTATATAAAATACAATGAGAAGAGATATATATATATAAGGGAAAGAAACTTGGCGATTACAACCGCCCATAAATAACTACTTCTAAAAACAGCTACTAAAATAACTATTAATAACTTACTAATAACTAACTATTTTCTAGAAGGTCTAGAATAAAATTACATAAAACAACCAAAAATTAGCTAAGGAATAGTCAATAATGCATGAATTAGTGGGAGCAGCTAAGAGAAAACAAAAGTAAATGCAGGAGCTGAGGGGTGCAAAGCAGTAAATGCAGCGAAATTCTGTTTAGAACAGTAAGTGCAATGAATATTTTGTGCAAAATTAACGTTGGCTGGCGCAGTAATCGCAGGAGCTGGTTAGTGGTGGATTTAATGCAACCGTCACTGACAAAGTAAATGCTCGCTAACCTGCGGAATTTAATGCGTCGCTTCGCTGGAACTGAGGCAAAATTAATGGTTGCCGCTGGAATTCCGCGTTCGTTGCTTTCCGCGCAGAGTAAATGCAGCCGCTGCTCATCGATTCCGCACAGCCGCCGCTCACTTTCCGTGCAGGTGCCGTTCACTTTCCGTGCATGGCCTTCCGCCACTCACGGACTTCACGCTCACTGCTTTGTGTACAACCGCCGCTTGCTTTCCGCGTTCACTGACTTCTGTGTAGCCATCGTTGGAATTCCGCGTTAGCTGCTTTCCGCGCCAATGTTGACCTTTGACCATTGACTTTCACTTTCGGGTGCTGACTTGTGTTGATTTTTACGATGATGGTCGTTTTTCGCTTCTGAAGTCATTTTTTTCGCTTTTTAAGGTCAATTTTGGATTATAAAACCAATTTTCAAACATTATTTCATCTGCATAAATAATAAACATCTTATAAATATTTATTTAAATAAATAATACTTATTAGATAATATTAATTTAACCAAAATTAAATACTTAAATAGCACATAAATAATACCTAAAAATATAATTCAACGAACGCATCAATTGATTTAATTTATGCACCAAAATAATTATAAATTATACTTAAAAATTAATAAATTAATATTTTACGCACAAGATGAAATAAATACAATTATTGGAATTAATTAATATAAATTACACCAAAACTTGACATAAAGAAATAATTAATTAAATAAAAATAAGCTATAAAATATGACAAAATCAAGAGTTATTACCAATTTACAACCAAAAAACAAGTTAGTTTTGCATGGAACCGATTCCCGAACTGGCCTAGCCATATCCACCCGGTAATAAGGCAAAATCCCACAGCCTTGGGGAAGACCAGTTCCTTCTCCCGAAGCCTTCTAAAATTGAGGATGACGAGCAGTTCCCAAGCCCTATTCGAAGGACTGTGTGCCGGTGTTCGATCCACATGATCCATTTGAAGAAATCCATTTAGGAAGTGAAGCGAGTCCTAGGACCACATGGGTCAGCGCTTGTTGGATGGAGCATCCAAAAATTGTCTCATCAAATTGGTTGAAGAGTTTTGAGAATGTTTTGCATGGAATTACGATAAAATGCCCGGATTGACCCAAAATCTTGTCGAGCATCGATTGCTGACGAAACTCAATTTCAGACCTTACAAGAAGCCTCCAAAGAGGTTTAATTTATATATCCTAAAGGAAATTAAGGAAAAAAATAGAGAAATTGTTGCAAGCTAATTTCATACGTACTTTCCGCTACTCCAAATGGATTCCCAATGTCGTGTTAGTGATAAAAAGAATAGGAAATTGCACATGTGTATTAATTTCAGGAACATTAACCTTGCAACTCCTAAAGACGAATATGTGATTCCGATATGCTTTTCTAAGCCCCGACAGAGTATGAGTTTTTGTCTACATGGTTGGTTATTCGAACTATAATCAAATTTATTTGGCTGAAAAAGATGCGCACAAGACGGCTTTCAGATGCCTAATGTCGTTCAGCTTGAAGAATACAAGAGCGACATATCAGCGCGCTATAGATACTATTTTTCATAATTTAATTGGCACGTCCATGGAGGTTTACATTGACGATGTGATTTTCAAAACCTAAAGCTTCGATGACCATTTGAAGCACCTCCGACAATCCTTCATTCGCATGAGACAATATAACCTTAAAAAGAATCCTACCACGTGCATGTTTATCGTCCGAGCTGGGTAGTTCTTGGCTTCGTTGTCTATCATGCGGAATTGAAGCCAACACGAAGTTCAGAAGCTTCGGGGCAGCCTGCGTGTAGCAAGCAGCTCGTGAAGCGATTCGGTCTAAGTCATTCTAAATTTTCACCAAAAATATCAATTGGTTTAGAAATTTTAAAATTCTTCCTGATCAATACTTTTGTGAAAGGCATTTTATTATCTCAATATAAATGTTGCACAATGTTTGGGCCAGAATTAAGACCGAACCACCTAGTAAGTGGCCCAATGCACGACCCAACCAAAGGGAGAAATAAAATCCGTTATATATAAAAAAAAAAAAAAAAATCTTTTTATCTTGAGTTTGTTAAGATATTAGCAGATTTATTTGGATATGATAAAATCTTAACTGGTTGATGGTAGAATTTAGAGAAAGTATATATTTCCTAATTCCAATCAAAGTATCATTTTTATTATTTTTGTTTATTCAATTCAAAAATAGCTCTTTTCCAATATAGTAAGGGTGTGTTTGTTCTACGGTTTGGATTTTAAATTAAGATTTGAATAGCATAAATTTTGAATTGGAAAATGTTATGATATAATATAAATAGGTGTTGATATGATATTTTGAATGTAAAATTGATTTTTAGTATAATATAAAAAATAAAAAATAGGTATTTGATTTGATGTTTTTTAGAAAAATTTTTTAGATAAATAGTTGAGTTTTGGCAAAATCCTATAAACAAACACACCCTAAAATCATTTTATATACAAATACAAAAATACTTTTACTTTTACAGAAATTACAAAAATATTATTATTTTATTTATATTTTATAAGAACAAAAATATCAAATTATCTTAGATATTTTCATTAACTAACAAAATATTATTATTTTTTAATTCACCAAAATATATATGGCCATTTAAAATAGGGCTGAAATAGTATAAGTTTTGGTGTTTATTTTTTAGAAAACCATTACAGAGACCTTGAAATTTCATTCAAATTATCTCTTCTTTTTTTTTTTTTACTTTAATTTTCTTGCTTTCTTATTATTTTTATTTTGCACTTTTTTTTTTTCTTTCTTGCTTCCTTGCATTTGATACTTTCTTTTTTTCTTTTCATTATATTTTTCTTGCATTCTATTCGTTTATTTCATTTATTGTTTTTTATTTTGTTTAACATCGTGCAGAATTTTTTTTTAAGAAGTTGAAGAATTCATCAAAATTCGTGTCGGCTCATTTTGATAAACCACCAAAAAAATATTTTGAACGATAACACATTTTTCAAAAATTTTATCGCTAATTGCAACATGTTCAAAGTCCGTCGCTAATTTCCATGACTAATTGCTAGTTTTTTTTTTTTTTATAGTGTAGGTATCTAGGCCCGATCAAAAATTGGGCTTACCCAACACATCGGGCCAACCCAACATGAAAAATCGGGTCGATCCATACTACCTTTAACTTTAAGGATATTTTGTTTGATCACAAGATAAGTTTCTAAAAAGCTTGCCCTAATCGTTGCTAACTTATTTTACAAGTTGAATAATGATTTAAATATAATAGTTTATGAGATAAATATATATATATATATTGTGAAAATAAGAAAACAAAAGTCCAAAATAATAAAGAGAAATGCACACACACACACGTCTATTCCTTGATTTTTAAGCAGTGTTAATGTAGGACACGGTTGTACTATTTTACGTGTCCACATAATTTATTTCCAAATTATCTCATATTTATATAATTTATTACAAAAATAACCCTACCTTTTGATATTTATTTTGAAGTTTTCTGCCATAATTGCGGTGTTTTTAGTAATTGCTTCGTTGTCAATTGTGAGTCAATTCTCTATTATTATTACTCCCTCCGTCCTAGATACCGTGTCTACTACACTGTAGACACGATATTTTAAAAAGGGTGTAATTAGTAAATAATTAAGAATATATTAGTAAAAATAATTATCCTATAATATAAATAATTATAAATTAAAATTAAGATAACTAATTAGTTTAATTAAAATTTAAAAAAAAAATTAAAAATTTAAAATGAGATTAAAGTGTGTAATTATTTTCTTAAAAAAAAAATGATATGGTATGTGGGACGGACAAAAACTGTAATATGGATATAGTATCTGAGAACGGAGAGAGTATTATTATTATTATTATTTTTTTTAATTTTAAGAATGTTCATCCTCTACGTATCCACGTGTCTGTCTAATATTCCAATCCACACTTAAAAAAAGAAAAACAAAAAAATAAAAATCCAATCCACACTTGCCTATTATTTTCAGATTTTTTTTTGTTATTACATACTCCATCCGTCTCAAATATCGTGCAACATTTGTATTTGATACGAGAATTTAAGTGAAAAATATTAAGTATGATAATTTGAGATAATTTGGATATTAAGTAATGTGATTGGAAAGAGAAATAATAATTATTATTTTTTTTATTTGAGTAATATGATAAGATAAAGTGAAGTTTATATTAATATATGTATATAAATATTATTATTTATTTCTAAATTTGAAAAATATTGCAGTAAATTTAGGACAAACAAAAAAATAAATATTGCAAAATGTTTGGAATGAATGGGGCATTTTTTTTTTTTATACAATTACATATTTTCTTTTTAAATTTTTTTTTTTTTGTAAAATATATCAACTCAGTTACTACTTTTATCTCCTATTTATTTTGATGACAAAATATATTTAATATTTTTTTCAAAGTTTTTGTTTTTTATTTTATTCCGAACATACATGATTAGTCCATATAAATCAATTTATCTGCTTTCAACGTCATATAATATATTTAAAAAATATATAAATATTTAAAATACATCATGTATATATAATTAATTATAGAAGATACTTATAAAAAAAAAATAATAAGATCAAAATATTCACGTGCAATACAATTTTTAGGAATGTGCAGAAAATATTTTACTAACGAGATAAATATTTTAAAAAATGATAATTGAGTATATATAGATAATACTACTTTTTTGCTTTTTTTTTTTTTTTGAACATATCATCATATTCAAATTATTGTTAAAAAAAAAATCACGTTTGCTTGACGGTTTGGATTTTTGAGTTGAAATTTGAATAGTAAAAAATTTAAATTTGAATAGTTGCATAATGTAATATAAATAGGTGTTGATGTAATATTTTGAATATAAAATTAATTTTTAGTATAATCTAATAAATGAAAATAGACATTTGATTTGATATTTTTGTAGAGAAATAATTTGATGAAATAGAAATAAGGGAAAACTTTCAAAGAAACACAAACCTAATAAATACATAGCATAACCCTTCATTGTTCTTATATATACATACATTGTTTTGAACTCCATCCGTCCGCCTCTTAAGCGTCACATTTACTTTTTACGTCATTGTATTTAACATTAAAAATATCTTTATATTTGTATAATATTTTCTACAAATGTCCTTATATTAATATTATAACATACTATTGAAAATATTTTTACTATTTTTTCTTAATTTGTACTAACTTTTAATATAATAATTAATATTCAAATATCAACACGCAAAAGTAAATGAAATCTTAGAAGAAATAGGTAGTATTTTATATTTAGGTAAAAATCATTGTTAAAAGTAATATTTTGTAAGAATGATATCTATTGAAAATAGAAGAAAATATACACACACAGTGATGAACCAGCAGTAAGATTTTGGGGGAAAAAATATCAGAATTTTTTTTTTTTTTTTATCAATTTAATATTATTTTTTTCGATTTCTTTCTGCACAGTCGGATAAAAATATTGAAAAAAATATTAAATTTTTTATTATTATTTTTTTAACAAAACTACATAAATTAAAATATTTTTTTACTATAAAAAATAAATTTTAAAGGCTCAATTTAATAAACAAAAATTTTATTATTTTTATACAATAAAATAAAAAATGGGGAGTAAGGAGGGAAGGTTGCAAATTAATGAAAAATACATAATTATATTATCTTTTAGACAAAAAAATATATATATTTTGGGGGCTAGGTAGCGGACTTTTAGCCCCCATTTAGTTCCGACTCAACAAACACACATTAATAGAGTGCATTTACTTTATAATGTAAAATTATAATTGTTACCAGTATTATTTTAATCGCTTTGATTACCGCTTATTGGTCAAATCAATATAGTGTTGATTTGACTCAATTATCACATATCCTTAAAGAAAATAACAAATACTATTATACTCCCTCCGTCCCAAATACTGTGCAATATTTGTGTTTGATACGGGAATTTAGGTGGGGAGTATTAAGTACGGTAATTTGAGATAATTTGGATATTAAGTGATGTGATTGGAGAGAGAAATAGTTATTTGTTTTTTTTATTTGAGTGATGTGATTGGATAAAGTGAAGTGTATATTAATATATGTATAAAAATACTATTAATTATTTCTAATTTTGGAAATGTTGCAGTGAGTTCGGGACAAACAAAAAAAAGAAATGTTGCAGGGCGTTTGGGACGGAGGGAGTAATATATAGCAGATATCTGAATAACATATTATATAATTACATGTAGCAAAATATATTATAATTTCAGAAAACTATATTATGATTTCAACACAATCGTAATTTTTATCTAATTAACAAATGTCTATAAAAAATATTAACAAATATTAATATAATATATAACACATTATATAAAATAACATGTGCTATCTTCCTTGTGATGATTTGCTAATTATTTAAACTTAATGTGCTAACTTGAGAATATATTATTTGCTTGTGATGATTTGCTAATTATATCAGATAAGTTTGCTGATTTGGCCAAATCAGCAGCACTCTAACCATAACCAATTTTAATATATAAATTGACCGTTGTTATGGTGCTGATTTAGAAAAATCAATACTGTACTAATTTTTTTATATAGCACCGTTCGAACTTTCAGACAGCACCGTTCAATTGTTATGATAGTACAAATTTAAAATTCAAATAACACTAATTCAAAGTTCAAATAGCACCAAATATATATATTCTATAGAGCATTTTCATAGAGCATCACACACGCATCAAAGTCATATTTTTGTGGAACATTAGTTTAAAAACTAAATAAATAGCATACAAATCTTATTTAAAAAATACAGTGTTATCTGCATTAAAACTTGATGCTTTCTGAATACGTACTTTGTGCTTTCAGAGAAAATCAGCATAGTGCTAACATCTAATGCGTTGACGCCATAACGGAACCGATATAGATTATATAATCATAAGGCAAGTTAACTAATCCTATGGCTACTTGATTATATATATGGTAATATACATTTTTAGTACAAACAATAATTACTTTGGAATAGATTAATCCCAATTTCATATAAGAGAACAATTATCCTTAATTATAAGACTATTACTTAAGTCACATTTTAATTAATCCTGAGGTTTAATAATCTAAAGAAATATATGTATAAGATCATTTAACATAATATCTTAAAGTAAACACACTTGTACAAAATAACTTATAAGTTAATGATACCTATATATATATATATTTATAGACCACGATTATACTATTTAGGGATTTATACATGATTTATATCAACATAATGTTAATATTTTACAAATGCATGCTATGAAATAATTATAAGTATGTCACGATTCATCTCGACACAATATGCATATTAATATAACACAAATATATATATATATGTTAATTGTATGTATTACATAAGGATGTAGAAAATTAAAGTTTAGTAAATTCTAGTGCACTGTAGGGGGTAATCTTTTAATCTTTTACACAATTTTTTAATTATTAAATTCTAAGTTCATCAAAAAAGAGATATATATATATAATATTACATTAAATATTATCTAAATAAAATATCCAATTCAGACGAAAAACAAACACACCTTAAGAATCCCAAATTATTAATAATATATATATATATATATTACTATATTAGAATATGATTTTAAAAAAATACATGTTGATTACAGAACCAAAAGAAAAAAAAAATAAAATACGTTTTTCCTGATATATATTACCAAAAATACAACGGAAGAAATCAATTCTAGAGCCTGCTAACTTCTCAACGGAAATTGCTTATATGATAGTTGACAATGATTGAACACGATTGTATTAAATCATGTTCAAACATGCGGACAAGATGTTCTAACAATTCGATAAAAGATATTTTTTCTTGTATTAGCTATATGTTTTTTCGCACCTAACAAAAAAAATCATTTCAAATTAAACAAACAACGTCAAATCCAAAAGAAAGACCAATGTTATTTCCACGAGAAATGGTCCGATGGTGTGAAGGTGAATTCGTGATCATGACGTCATAGATTCAAATTTCCGACGCCTTACCTTCACTATATAAAAAAAAAAATAATAGTATATTTGTAACGAAATTCCGTTCCTAAAGTTTACGTAGCTAACATAATTCTATTCCTAATTATGTCTCTAATATCATTAGTAACGAAAAAAATAAATTTAAGAACGAAAAAATCTCGTATATTTTCTTGTAGCAAGCTTACTTACGCTTCCTACGTTATAAATTAAAAAAAAAAAAAAAAAAGAAAAAAAAAGGACTAATGTCGAGAGTCAAGACAACATATATACACATACATATACATATATATATATATGCATATGGAGAAGTAATGGGAAGAAGAAATCAGAGCTTCTCAACAATGGCGGAACAATCTGAAGCAACAGAAGCACAAAACAAGCCCAAGAACTTCACGGAATGGATCGAATACATCAGCTACGATTCGCAAAAAGACTCGCCGGCCGAGCTTCGCAACGCGCTGCTCGTGGTAGCCGCGCTGTTCCTCACCGTCTCCTTTCAGGCCGCCGTCAATCTTCCGGCCCACATATTCGGCAAGTCGGAAAACGACGTAAGCAAGACCGTGTACCTTTTCTGCAACACGATCCTGCTCTCGGCGTCGATGCACATAATAAACTATGTCACGGCCGCGATGCCGTTCCGGTGGGAGATGAGGGCCGCGGCGTGGTCTCTTATGGCGACCTACGGTTGCTTGGTAGAAGCCACCGATATTCATCGGCACCTTAAGACTGCCGTCACGCTCATTCCGATGGCGACTTGGCTTTTGCGGCTCGGAATGTCTTTGTTGTCCAAGATAAAGAAGAAAATTAGCTCCACCGGTTCGACTTGATCGATCGATCGGTGTCGATTTGTATTTATTTTTTTATGTATCCATGTGTTGCTCTAGGTATTTCAATTTTTTGGTATTTTTTCTTTAAAAGAATTATTTATTATTACATGGAAACACAGTCTCTATTTTTAAAGTATGTTTTGGATAAATTTTCAATTGAATATAATAATATGAGAATTAAGTCAGTAGAATAAGTCACAATATTTAACAATGTGTTGATGGCCCGATCGGTGTGGCCTGTATATGACAATATCGAATCGAATCCTCCGGCATTCTCAAGATAGTATCCGAGCTAGTCTTGCGACGACTTGTGTAATAATGTATAGAAGTCCTATACAAAATATATGAATGAAATTACTAAATAAGAAAATTGGTCTTATTTGAAAAAAATCAATATGGGCCCAAGACAATTCTTTTTGCTCCTCGAAACATCCCAATTGACCTAATGTAACTAAAATTAAAATTATATTAACAATATACAATGTTTTTAGCAAGCAAAAATAACAACATTAAGTCAATTTTTAATTTGAAACAATAAAAAAATAAAATAAAAATGTATAAATATCCATCACATAGATATGTTGTTCGCTCTAAGTTCAGACCAAAGATATAAACATTAATAACGACAAAACCTAAAAATAACACAAACAAAACGTTAAATTAATTCGGAAACAGTTTGCGAACTCGGTTCGCTTTGACTCGTTTGAATTCGTTAAGAGCACGTTCATTTAACTAAACGAGCCGAACACGAACATAAATTTTGGTTCGTTATGTTCATGAACGAGCTTGAGCTTGTTCGCGAACATTTGAAAAATATTTATTAAAAAATTAAATTAATATTTTTATATGTAATAAGTATATACTACATATGTTCGGTTTCAAGGGTCTCATTTATCTTTTGTTGATTTTTTAATATTAATTATTATATCAAAACGTAGTACAAATTAAGAAATAATTGTAAAATTACTTCCATTAGTATCTTATAATACTAATAGAATAACATTTGTACAAAAAGTTATACAAATATAAGGATATTTTTAATGATAAGTACAATGACACAAAAGATAAACGTGACCCTGAGAGGCAGACGGAGAGAGTATATCTTTATAAATATTATAATTAATTCTATTTTGCTTAAATTTATTAATATAAAATTATAATTATTATTAATTGAATTTAATTTTTTAAAAAAATTAAAAAATAAAATCTCTTAATGAGCCGAGCCGAGCCGAACCAAACACTAACAAAAAAATTGTTAAACGAGTTGAGATCAAACAAAAATTTCAGCTCGTATTTCTTAACGAACGAACACGAACCGAGCTCGAGTTTTTAACGAGCCGAACTCAAATATGACAAGCTCGGGTCAGTTCGGCTTGTTTACAGCTCTGCCTGCACTAGCCTATATCTGGAGGTTCCAATCCAATCGAGATTCTCTATTAAAAGATTCGAAACATGAAGTCACTCTACTAATGAATTCTAACACTTCCCAATTTCTTGAAGATTCCAAACCCCAATAACCTATTCGAGAAGGGCTAGGAATTTCAGGGTGTGTTTGTTTGAAGGTTTGAATTTTGAGTTGAAATTTAAATAGTAAAAAATTTGAATTAAAATAGTTGTATGATGTGATATAAATAGATATTGATACGATGTTTTGAATGTAAATTTGATTTTTAATATAATATAAAAAATAAAAAAATAAATGTTTGATTTGATATTTTTTTGGAAAAAAATTAGGTGAATAGTTAAAATTTGTGACGGAAGTTGTTGATGTATTCAAACGTTGCTCCATGTCGGATGCTGAATGACCGTCTCTCCTAAAAGTTTAAATTGTTAAAAAAAATTGACCATTAATTATATATCCGCAAACATGAGTCTCCAACATAATATATTTATATTATAAGAGACTAATATAAATATTTTTATATATTTTTTACATGTACTATCTATTAAAATAATATTAATTAATATTCAAATATCGAAAATTTATAATTTCTTAAAGTTGGTAGTCAAGTTTAAACATAAACACAAATGCACCCACGCAACGCAACCCAACCCAACCCAACACACGTCTATTCCTTGATTTTTAATCAGTGTCAATGTTGGATGCGGTTGTGCTATTTTACGATGTCCACAAAATTTATTTCAAATATCATATTTATATGTCATTTTACAAAAATAGCCCTAGGTTTTGGTATTTATTTTCAAATTTTCTGCCATAATTGTGGTGTTGTTAGTAATTGTATTGGTAGTCAATTGTGAGTAGAGCTTGCAAAAATTGACTCGATACGACAACCCGACACGATCTGATACAAAATAATTGAGTTTGGGTGAAAAATTTCAACCCGATTATGTATACGAATTGATACGAACCCGACACTATAATAAACGGATCGAGTTAGGGTTGAAGATCTCAACTCGAACCTGACACGACAATCCGATTATAATATATTAATATTGAGTAATATATTCATTATATATGTAAAATAATCATAATTTAATAATTTTCTCATAAATTAATTTAAACTAAGTTCAATTTTAAATAATTCAATCTAATTTACGCTTAAACCAATAAAAACTAACATAACACGACAACACAACAAAAATTTCTTTAATTTGAATCAAGAAATTCGACTTAATTATGTATACGAGTCAACACAAGTCAACCCGAATCCGACACCATAATAAACGAGTCAGATTAAAGTTGAATAATTTAACCCCATTTAAAGTATTCTACTCGACATGAATCGACCCATTACCGGCTCTAATTGTGAGTCAATTCTCAATTATTATTATTATTATTATGTTTTTTCCCAAGTACTTTCATCCTCTACGTGTGCATTTAATAGTCCAATCCACATTGCCTATTATTTTCAGATTTTTCGTTATTAAAATTACATTATGTTTTTACCTAAATAAATTTTATTTAATTATTTGAGATATTCTTTTGGAAATTTTTTTCATAAATAAAAACATTTAAATCATATCACCCAAATAAATTTTATGCATTTAATTATTTTTTAATTTATCTTTTTATAAAAAATATAATTAATTTATTATTTTAAAAATTATTTTTATATTCTTTATACTATATACTATTAATATAAATTCATGCAAAAAAATAAAGTATAACTATAATATTAATAATTTTATAACCTTATATATATATATATAACCTTAAATGTATATATATAAAATAAAAAAATAAAAGGAGAGATAAACATTAATGAAGAAATAAATGTATAAGCGGTAATTAATTTGTGGTTAAACTATATTGACGCTGATTAGTAAAGACAAAATCAAAAAGACCGGTAATAAATTGTTGTGAATACCGCGATTAAAATACAAGGAATCAAATGAATAATGTATTTCTTAGAAATTTTGGGGGAAAATGATGAAGTTGTTTTATTAATCATCAAAATAAAGAACTAGACAATACAAAGCAGAATCGATAAACTCAATTATAAGTAATCTAATATATAGATAAGATCAAATCTAGATATAAATTTACTAAATCTAAAATTAAATATCTAAAATATCTCAACAGTATTAAAAAGGGAAATTGAATTGATGGAAATATGAATAAAATTGCAAGGAAGAAAAAAAATAAAAAATTATCCCTTAAGGAATGAGTTGTTGGTGTAGAGTAGTCTCGTGCGGTTAAAATCATAACTTCAAATTTCCAGACGCTTCCAGAATTTATCTACCACACATGTTTTACCAAATCTAATTTTTTTTTGTCAAATATATATATATAGAATAAAATAATTGCTGTAAAAATAAGAATAGGATGAAATTTTTTAATGAAAAAATTACTGAAAGGAAAGTAATGAATAATAAAGTAAATAAAAGAAATAAAATTAAGAAAATTTGTAGAGTGAATGGTGATCTCTCCCGAGGATGCTGCCCCTTTTAAATCATCATTTCTCACATTCCAACTACAATACAGTTATTTACTTAGTATAGATTAGTAAATTATTAATAATAAACTATCGTTTCAACTTATGCTATTTACGGGCGTATATATAATTAAAATATTTTAAAAATAATAAATAAAATATAAATAATAACTATTTTAAAATAATGTTACATTATACATGTATGCTTAAATGTTAGTTTTTATTTTGAAAAAAATTAAAATAAACTATATTTATTATTAAAATTTATTTTTTACATTTAATTTTTATTTAGCAGAATAATAAATAATTATTTATTTTAATTTTATATTGCAGATATTGAAATAAGAAAACTATTAATTTAAAATATATAAAATTATTAGTAGATATAAGATTGATTCAAAATTGTAAAAATTGCAAAATATATCAAATAATTATATTTATTATGAATGTTATAAACTTTCTATATATATTTCACAAGTAACAAACTACATTTTATAAAATGTAACATAAAATAGAATTATTTCAAATTATTAAAACAAAAGAACAAAAATAAAAACGTAAAAATACAAAATTAATTCAATTGAATCTATCATTAAAATTTATATTCAATTAATAAATATAAAATTTTATTTTAAATAATATATAATTAATTAATATCAAATAAAATATTTGAGTGATAAAAGTATATAAAATATGATTAAAAAAATAAGAAAAATAAATAAAATAAAACAGTCTTTATCAAATAAATATTGTTTATATTTTTTTTATTTAATATAAAAAAGTAATTTATATTAAATAAGAAAAAATTAATTTTTTTTAAAAATAAATATTTAGAAAATAATTAATATTATATGATGTGCTTATATATTTATATTTTTATATAAATTGTTGTTTATCAATCTTAAAAATTAAAATGATTAGTCATAATTAATACTAAATATAAAATAAATAAATTTAATTTTAATTATATTTTTCTAAATCTGTAAAAATCAAAATATACCAAAAATAAAAAATAAAATGAAAATTGAAAAATTACATATAACAATATTATTGTTGAGTAAGAAAAAATCAATGTGCAGGGTTTTCGAAAATGGGCCTAGGGCTGTAGATTGGTGTATAGTTCAATTGGTATGTTAATGGCAGTGGGATCCTAAATGAGTCTGAATATAAGCGAAACAGCTCAAGTGTTATTAAGAAATGAGTTTTTTCGGGAGAAACCTGTGATTAGGATGAGACGGCCGATACGGAGGTCGGTCAAAAGAGGAAGTCGGGCGAAAAAGGATGAGACGGCCGATACGGAGGTCGGTCATAAGGAGGTCGGGCGAAGAAAGATGAGATGGCAGACACGGAGATCGGACAAAAGGAGGTCGGGCAAAGAAAGATGAGATGACAGACACGGAGGTCGGACAAAAGGAAAGGTCTGTTAATTGGTCGGGCGAAGAAAGGTCTGTTAATTGGTCGCTTAATTAAGCGACATGTTAATCGACTGATCTTGGCCGGTTATTTGGTCAAACAGTAGTTTAGTCGCTTGAAAGGGCGGTCAGTTGGTCGCTTGATTGGGCGATCGATGAACCGTCTGGACGAATGGTTGTTCAGCCGTTTGAAGGGACTGAATGGTGGTCGTTCGAGTCGGCGACTGATTAGTCGTTTGTTCTAGCGACCAGTTAGTATCTGGATTGGTCGGTTGGTCAATCGTTGGGTTATTCGGTAGGTTCAGTCGGTGGATGGTCCAGACGATTTCTCAGTCGGGTGATGATTTATGATCCGTCTGAAAAGGCGAAGGTTGTTTTCAAAGTTATAGGGTCGAGCAAACGGTTGTAAACACGATGAGGTTTCTCTGTCAGTTATAACTAGTAGTGCACGATCTGATAACCGACTTAGAAGGCATATAAAGGAAGTTACAACCGGCAAGCGGATCGGACAAGTGGAAGGCGGACAAGAGGAGACGTAGCAGCAGGTGTGCTGGTCGGACGAAAAGCGGTTCTAAGACGGTTGAGAGAAGTTACAACCGGCGAGCGGATATGAAGGCACGACCTGGTTGTGGCGGTTGACATAGGTTTTAAATAGGTCTGTTTATGACCTAAAGAAACCATCTTCAATCAACATCAAATTCAGTGAATTTCTTTTGGGGATCACCATTTTACTTTTACAGTCTGTAGTATTTATTTTCCTATTTTATTTATGTATCGTACGGTGTCCAGGGATTCTTAAATCTCAGGCATTTTATTTTATCAAATTCGAAGATAATCTCTATTTTCGGGTTTTACTTTTTATTGTTGAAAATCGGCATCAACAATTTGACGACCACAGTGGGAGAAAGACAAGATTGCTGAGGTCCGGCAGAATCATTAGAAGGATCCATATGGCAGGCTAACAGTCCCAAGTATCTTCAACACCGGTGGGAGAAAAAATTTCACCACCTGCTATGCCAAATGCAGGGGAAGCACCACAAGTACCTGCCGATTGGGTGTCTTATGTTCAACAATTGAACAATCAGCAAACTTTGGTCATGTAGAATATGTTGCGTGAGCAACAAAACCTCATGCAAAACATGCTAGATCAGGCTTTGTCAAGGGTTACTCTTCAACCCACCCAATCACCCTCAGGGATGTCGCCATCCAGGTTACAAGCAAATTTTGCCGGACCTTCATATGTCGACAGCACTCTTCCAAGTGCCGCTACTAGGGTCGATAGAGGGAAAACTCCTCTAACATACCCAAATAATGTTCCACTGGGTGTCAAGAGCCGAACCAGCCTTCTCTAGGGAAGAGAGATTGGGGGGACAGGCTCATAATCCCATCCCAGCCGAGCCAACATTCTCTAGGGAAGAGAGGTTGGGGGGACAGACTCATAATCTCATTCCTGTTTTCGACCCTATTCCACCTATAGTGGATCCGGAAGACATTGCTCAAGTTCTGCGGGTACATTTTGGAATGAATCCTCAAACATTGAACAGGCCGGCATATCAGAGGCTTCCAGAAAGAATCATCAATGAACATCCTCTTCCAAGAAACTATAGGCCACCAGATTTTCATTCTTTCTCGAGGGAAGATGGAGCCTCAACCATTGAACATGTGGGGCGTTTCACGGCTTAGTTGGGAGAAGTGGGCAATAATCCATTTCACAAATTACAATTGTTTGGATTATCTATCACAAGAACAACCTTTTCTTGGTTTGCCAATCTTCCGCCGGGGCAGTTGCAAACTTGGGAGGGCTTAGAAACGGCCTTTCATGCAAGGTTCTTTAATCCTCTTCTGACAGTCTCACTCACAAACCTTCTGGAGATCAGGCAAATGCCGGAGGAGACCGCCTACCAATTCATAGAGCGGATACAATTGATGAAAGGACAATGCTCGACAGTCATTGAGGAGGGCGAGATGACCAATTTGGTGGTCAGGAATATGCATACACGACTTCGAGAGGCTTCGACAGCCCACGATGTTTGAGATCTGGCCAATTTAGCATCCAAGGCAGGGAGGTTAGAATCCCTTTTTAGAGAAAATGATCACAACTTCCGTCAAATGGCCAATGTCGATACAAAGATGTATGCACCAGACGACGAACAAGGGAAAGGTGCTGAAGAAATGGCGGCTGAAATTGTACACAACAAGCCCTATGTATGTTCCAAATTGAAGCCCCTTCCAGGGGCAGAAGAGAAGGAACAACCGACGTTTGATGCATCCAAAGCAAATGAAATCTTCGATATTCTACTAGCGGATGGGCAAATTCGTATACTGAAAGGGCAACGGTTGGCAACAAAAGATGAGATAAAGGGAAGGCCACACTGCAAGTGGCATAACTCTTTTACACATTACACAAACCAGTGTCCGCACTTCCGAAAGAAAATCCAGAGGGCGATCAAAGCTGGAAGATTCAAATACGTGACGATGGGAGTGGAGCAGCAGCCTTTCCCAAAAATAACTACGGCAGCAGTGATCTCTGTGCGTTCTTCACAGAGCCCACAAAAGGATGATGAAGTAGACAAAAAACGGAAGGAGTGCAAGCCAAAGGAACAAGAGCTTGACCAGGATGATAAGTTCACAATCTACGAAAATAGGGTGGCTGAGAAGTGGGACAGAAATGATGGCTCATTCGAAGTGGAGTTAAAGGACAAAATGGTAGTGCGAGATCGACCAACGCGCAAGCCACCACCAATCCGCGATAAATGGAGGTCGGATCAGAGGCTGACGTGGTCTCGGATGATGGAGGTCGGTTGAGGGACAGCCGATGGAGACCCAGGGTTGTCCTATAAAAAAGAGAATTTCAAGATTTTGAGTGCATAAATATGGAAGGGTGAGAGAAGGGTTTTACATAAACCCCACGATGTGACATGACACAGTGTAATGATAGCACTGTACTGCAAACTCCTAAACGTCATGAGAAGTGACGCTTAGGAGTCGGGCGGGAGGAGACAAGTTGTTGAGTAAGAAAAAACTAATGTGCAGGGTTTTCGAGAATGGACATAGGGCTGTGGACTGATGTATAGTTCAATGGGCCTGTTAATGGCAGTGAGATCCTAAATGGGTCTGAATATAAGCCAAATAGGTTTTTTCTGGAGAAACCTGTGATTAGGATGAGACGGCCAATACGGAGGTCGGTCAAAAGAGAAATCGGGCGAAAAAAGATGAGACGGCCGATACAGAGGTCAGTCAAAAGAAGGTCGGACGAAGAAAGATGAGATGCAGACACGGAGGTCGGACAAGAGGAAAGGTCTGTTAATTGGTCGGACGAAGAAAGGTCTGTTAATTGGTCTCTTAATTAAGCGACCTGTTAATCGACTGATCAATTGGCCGGTTATTTGGTCAAACAGTAGTTCAGTCGCTTGAAATGGCGGTCAATTGGTCGCTTGATTGGGCGATCGATGAACCGTCTGGACGAATGGTTGTTCAGCCGTTTGAAGGGACTGGATGGTGGTCGCTTGATTGGGCGATCGATGAACCGTCTGGACGAATGGTTGTTCAGCCGTTTGAAGGGACTGAATGGTGGTCGCTTGATTGGGCGATCGATGAACCGTTTGGACGAATGGTTGTTCAGCCATTTGAAGAGACTGAATGGTGGTCGCTTGAGTGGGCGACTGATTAGTCGTTTGGTCTAGTGACCAGTTAGTATCTGGATTGGTCGGTTGGTCAATCGTTGGGTTATTCGGTAGGTTCAGTCGGTGGATGGTCCAGACGATTTCTCAGTCGGGTGTTGATTTATGATCCGTCTGAAAAGACGAAGGTTGTTTTCAAAGTTATAAGGTCGAGCAAACGGTTGTAAACACGAGGAGGTTTCTCTATCAGTTATAACTGGTAGTGCACGATCTGATAACCGACTTAGAAGGCATATAAGGGAAGTTACAACCGGAGAGCGGATTGGACAAGTGGAAGGCGGGCAAGAGGAGACGTAGCAACAGGTGTGCCGGTCGGACGAAAAGTGGTTCTAAGACGGTTGAGAGAACTTACAACCGGCGAGCGGATATAAAGGCATGACCTGGTTGTGGCGGTTAACATAGGTTTTAAATAGGTCTGGACATCAAATTCAGTGAATTTCTTTTGGAGCACCATTTTACTTTTACAGTCTGTAGTATTTATTTTTCTATTTTATTTATGTATCGTATGGTGTTTAGGGATTCTTAAATCTCAGGTATTTTATTTTATCAAATTCGAAAATAATCTCTATTTTTCGGGTTTTACTTTTTATTATTGAAAATCGGCATCAATAATTATATTATCCAATATCTTTATATAAGATAACATAAATAAAAAATAAAAAATATAATTATATTATTTAATATATCTTTATATGAATATTATATTTATACTTTATTGTATGAATATTATGTGTTATCTTCTTCTGCAAAATAAATAAAATAGAAAATATCTATAAAATATATTAAAAATATTAATGTATTATATGTTTACCTTTTCTCTTCTTATTCTTTACATCAATTTATCTGCAAAACAAATAAAAAAATATCTGCAAAATTTATATAAAATATCTACAAAATACATTAAAAATATTAATAAATATTATGTAAAATATATTAAAAATAAAATTTATCCTAAAAATAAAAGCAATTTTCTCGGAAAGAACGCATTTGAAAATTTGAAAATAAATATAGTATTGGTAAAATGGAGAGTTATCAAATCCTTGCCGAGACAGGCCGAGAGTCCTAACTTGCTTTAATTCAATCACTATTATTCAGAGAAAGAAATATGGTATAGTTAAGTTTTTAAATTGAAAATTACTTACCACAGGAAGAGAATTCAGATTCAAATGCATCCACACTCCACAGTCAGCATCATCAATGTCGAGAATTGCATCACAAGAAAAAATCGAAATAAAACAAAGTAACGATTAAGAAATTGAAATAAAGCAATTAACAATTAAATGTAGAAAAATCTGAAAATTGTTCTGAATTTCTGAGATGTATAAATAACAACAATTGAATTATCTTAATACAAATTATTCTATGATATTCAACCAAATTCTTCAACCCAAAGGAAAATATGAAAATTCTCCGAGGAGACAAAAATGTATCAATGAATTTCTTAAAAGCCAAATGGTTGAAAGCCAAATTTGAAACCTTCTTCAAAGAAATACGTGTGATTATGAGATTGAAAAAACTGCAACAAAAAAAGAAACTTTAAAGAAACCGTAAAATTTGACTGATAAACTGTATTTCTTTTTATTTTTTTAACACTGAAAAATCCAAAATCTTAAAATGTCAGGAATCAACAAAGTAGGACCCACACCCTTTTCTACAGTGATATATATAGGATTATGATATTATTTTATTATTTTTATATGAATAGTGTTGTTGGTATTTAAAAAATATGAGTTAATGTGTGTCTGTTTGAGGGTTTGGATTTTGAGTTGGGATTTGAATAATAAAACTTTTGAATTTGAATAATTGTACGATGTGATATAAATAGGTGTTGATGTGATATTTTGAATATAAAATTGATTTTTAGTAGTATAATATAAAAAATGAAAAATAGGTGTTTGATTTAATATTTTTGGGAAAAAAATGAAATGAAATAGTATATTTGGGGGAGAATCCCCAAACAAACACATTATGATTAAAAAAACAATTAAAATATGTATTTAAATAGTTTTAACAATATATCTAAATAAAATATAGTATATAATATGGATATATCGATAATAAAATTTTATACTCCTATAATACAAATAAATAAAAAAATATATATTAATTTATTTATAATTAACTTCAACTAATTTTATGAATAATGAGAAGTTTTTAAATATAAATAAGAATATTTATTTATTGAGAATAGACATAAAAATAAAGAATTTTGAGTAAATATTATATATAAGATATTAGAAATTTAATTAAATTAATTTATATTTGTTAAATATATCATCTGTTACGAGACAGATAAAAAAAAATAAATTATCTATAAGGGAACAGAAAAAATATTTTTTAGCAACTTACTAAAACACTCTTTAAACTCATTATCCTCAGAGTAGTAGATAGTGGACTAATGGTCAATATTTTTTTAGAGAGTTTTGGAGCACATGTAGAGTTGGACTAAGCAACATTCGAGTTGGGCCTTTTCTTGGGCTGCTGTGTTCTTAGTGTTGGGCTTGATGTTTGCAAAAGGCTAAAAATGTCTTTCACTAACACTGTTGGGCTTCACTCGATGTTGGCTCAATACTATTGGGCCTTCACTCACGTACCCTTCATTCAAAACTTATTTTAATTTTGGGTAAACTGCTTTTTTACCCGACCTCCTTATCATTTTAGTCCCGTAAGTGAAGTATGTCGTAAACTAGTCCCATAAGTGAAAAATTTTCGTTGTTTTAGTCCTCTGGCGCCGGAGATGCCCGCGTAGCTCGCCGGAGGTGACGTGTCTGTCAGGTCAGCGATACCTGGCGGACATGAGGATTTTTTATTTTTCATTTTTTTAATTTTTTAAACTTAATTTTAATTTATTTTAAATTTTGTTTGTATCTTTTTATTTTTTTTTATTTGGTCCAATTAAAAATAAAATTAAAAAAATTAAAAAAAAAAATCCACGTGTCCGCCAGATATCGCTGACCTGGCGGGACACCTGGCGGATACGTCACCTCCGGCGAGCCACGCGGGCGTCTCCGCGCCAGAGGACTAAAACAACGAAAATTTTTATTTATGAGACTAGTTTGTGACAGACTCCACTTACAGGATTAAAAAAAACAGTTTACCCTTTAATTTTTATTTTTATTAACTCGGACTTCATTCTTGTAAAGTCTCATCAATTCGAAGCATTTCGAGATAAGTGTAATACAAATATACAATCACAATTATAGTCGAAGCATTTGAGACATATGATTCATTAGTTTTACAAATTAAATACAAATAAGTTTTACATAATTTTTAAACCATATGTGAATTAAAGTGATGACTTTTTATCGAACTATAGTGAATATTGTGATATTTATCTAAATATTCAATTGGAATTTATTTTTGGAGGATTTCTTCGGATTTTTACTATTCGTTTAATTTTTTCTTTTCAAAAATATCAAATCATAAACATGTTTATCATTTTTTATATTATACTAAAAATTAATTTATATTCAAAATATCACATCAATATCCATTTATATCACATTTACAACTATTTCAATTCAAAATTTTTACTATTCAAATCTAGCTCAAAATTTAAACCTTCAAACAAACACACAATAAATTTACGAAATTTCTGACCCACAATTACTGAAATGTTCTCACAAAAATAGAGAGAAAAATGATCTCTTTTAACTCTCACACCTAATACATTGCACTTTAATTTCCAAATAAATCGGTGGAGTTATATATGCTGCTTCAAAGGCTCCATCCAATCATGTTCGTTTCCGGGATTTTAGAGAACCTTTATCATTCTCCAATTTTTTTCGAACAAATATCAGATAAAAATATTAATCCCTCGTTTCAAACAAGGTGCAATATTTGTTTTTGGTACGGGTTTTTAGGTGGGTAGTACTCCCTCCGTCCCATGTATTATGGGCCTATTACTGTATATACCAGAATTTAGGTGAAGTGTGATTAGTAAGTAATTAAGAAGTGTATTAGTAAAAATAATTATCGTATAATAAAAATAATTGTGGATTAAGATTAAGATAACTAAATAGTTTAATTAAGATTAAAAAAATTATAAAATTTAAAATTTAAAATGAGATTAAAGTGTATAATTATATTTCTAAAAAAGGAATGGACAAATTATGTGGGACGGACGAAAATAAAAATAGGGACAAATTATGTGGGACGGAGGGAGTATTAAGTATAATAATTTAGAAATTAAGTGATGTGATGGAGAGAGAAATGTATATTTTATTTTTGTATTTGGATGATGTGAGGGGATAAAGTGTGTGGTAGAGATTAAATATGATTAATTATTTCCTATTTTGGAAATGTTACAGAGTGTTTGTGACATATCAAAAAAGAAATGTTATTGGGTGTTTAGGATAGAGAAATTATTTTTTACTCCATGTGTCTCTAATATATTCTCTTTAGAGTTTTCTAGTACATTAACAAATAATATTATTTTAGTAGTTAGTATAAGTGTGTAAGGAGTTTTGACATTTTTGTCATTTAACTTTGTGTATAAAGTAATTGTATGTGTAATGATATATTTATAATTTAAGTAAAAATTAAAGGTAATTTGATACTAGTGTATGATTATTTTATTAAAATATGAAATAAATACTTTTAAATAGGACGGACGAATATGGTAAAAAGGATATTTTGAGTTGGGACGAAATGAGTATTTTTTATATTATAGTAAAAGTTAATTTTATATCTAAAATATCACATGGAAGTCTACTCATATCACATCAAACAACTGTTCAAATATTTGAAAATATGGTATGGCATGTAAGTGTCTGACCGTTTTTTTTGTTTGAGTTTAGATTTTTTATTTGAGTTTAATTTAAATATTCTATTCGTTCCTTAATAAATTATCCATTTTTTTATTGTGGTCCATCGCATAACAAAGTTTCCATTTCTATTTTTAGTAAATGTACTATCTACCTAACATTAAAAATATCTTTTTAATTTACAATATATTACATAAATATCATTACATTTATATTATACAACACTAATAAGATAATTTTACTCTTTTTACTTTTATTTCTACTACATTTCAATATAATACTAATATTTATAAAACTTCAAGCAAAAAAGTAAACGGATAGATAGATATGAGACGGAGGGAGTATATAGTATATTGACGCGATATTTTCTAAGAAAAATATTATTTTTTGTTGAAAATTATACAAACTATATAATATTGATTTTGGCTTGAAATCAAAATCAAACAAATTATAACTATCTTGCAACTTTCAAGAAATTTCTTTTAAGTCGTTTGTTCAGTGTCTGAAATGAATAACATAAATTGTTTGCCTCTAAATCGAAGTTTACATGTGAACATATATATACATTAAGCAAAACTTATTCTAATAAGGATTTTGACTGTTGTTAACAGTGTTGAATGATATTATTCAGCACCCTACCGACAATACATTGTATATGTATAAACATCAAATTACATATATATATATATATAATACATGATTTACTTTAATATCATACAAAGACAACATATGATATTAATCTACACAACACATGCTACCATTAATCTCAGCACACATCACATGGTAAAATAATATACTAAATAATACTCTCTCCGTTCACTTACAATATTTACATATTTCTATTTTGGGACGTCCAATTACAAAGTTAACATTTCATTAAATATCTTACTTTTATTCACAAATATCCTTACTTTACATCACATCATTACTTTTACACAAAAAAGTAAGGGCAAAAATGTCATTACACTACTTTTAACTACTCATTATAATTAAAATACTACTATTTCTTAAACACCGCGCCAAAAATAAATGTAAACATTGTAAGTGGACGAAGGTGTATATAACTAACAACACATACTAATGATATACACAACACATATTTTTTAACAACTATATATTGTTTATAAGATTATAATGTGTTGATCAAGTTAATCAATATGGTGCTAATAGATATTATTAAAATTCTGAGTAGGAACAAAATATGAGTACTTGTACAAAATTGAAAGAAGTAATTAAAACATACAAATAGCTATGACAATATTAGTATTTTCAATATTCTACTTAACGAACAACAATTGACACACTTTGTCAATCTATTTTTTTTAATTTCTTTTGTATCCGTATTTAGAATTAAATAAAATTTGCACAATTTATTCGAAATGAGCTAATTAGTCAAAGATATTGCTTCACTATGATGTATGGCATTTTTACCCATTTGAGATCATCTTGAGCTTCAAAATAACATTTTTTTTTTAGAAAAAAAAAAGTGTAATTACTTTGAGAAAATTGCAAAAAATATTCTCCATGTGTACTCTATTATCGCTTTTGTCTTATATTTATCTCGCTGACAATATATATCTCACATGTTTGCAAAATTCGTTATTCCTATCATTTGGCCGCGTGTGACGTTCACACCACGCGGTAGTCACGCGCGGCCAAATGACATAAATAACGAATGTTGCAAACATATAGAATATATTTTGCCAGCGAAATAAATACAGGATAAAAGTGATAATAAGGTATACACGAGGGATTTTTTGCAATTTTCTCTAATTAATTATAATTTTTGGATTTAGGGTTTTCGACCCTATAAATACCTATGTCTTCATTTTGTAAGTTATTTTTCGAAAGAAAGCAATTTTGATCCTAATCGGAAATTATTGTTTTGTTCGAACTTCTTTATTTGTGTATCAACATCAATTATTACGAGGAATTATCTCTTTGTGAAACATAAAACAATTACGTGTACTTAGATCTACATGAAGTACTAGAGGTGAATAGAATAGTTTGGTTGGAGGTATTTGGATTAAATGTATTTTGAATGAGTCAATCAAATTCGTTATTTTGTTTGTTAAAACGACGTATTGCAAAATTAGTTATGGATTTCTAATCCACGACCTTTAATATTTAATGCATCATTTCAAATATTTTATAAAATAAAATGATGAATTATAATTGTTGGAAAGGGATCACCGATGACAAAGATGTCCAATGCCTCTCCTAATGCAATGCGCAACGGAACTAGGAAACCAATTGTGATAAACACAATACTTTACAAATTATTACGTGGTTAGAGCTTCAATATTTTTAGGATGTACTAACTTATGGATGAAAAAGTGCGAAAAGCTAAACAAACAACACATATAATTTGATTACTCAGTTCGGTCTAAAAATCTATATCTGGAGGATTTTAATTCAGAAGTCTCTCACTAAACCAATCACTGGTTTACACGACTCAAGAAATCATGCAAACACCACAATCTATCATCCTTTCTAGTCCTCCTTATTATATCAACATAGAGATTGACAGTTATCCGGTCGTATTGACTCTAAGAGATTAACTTTGAGTAAAATTGCTTATAGGTTGGTGACAGTGGCAGAGCTAGACTTGTTCCACCGACGGGGCTAAAGGTTTCGTTGAGGTCGAAAAATAAGTAATTTTAATTATTTTGAACAGAATTGATGGTAAAAATATATCTTCTAACGTATTCTATCAATATAAAAATATTAATTTGTTAAGAATTGATTGGATTTGAATGGACAAACGATCTATGTGTGTGTTTCTTCAGTGTAATTTTGGCCAAAACTATTGTATGACCACTGTTGGCCCGGGTTTAAGCGCCAAACCAGGCCTATTCTACCGCTGACATGTTTTATTTATTTATTTAAATAATAAATGTAAATTTGAATTTTTATAATATGTATAATTTAATAAAATATGTACAATATATATGTTAAGTTTATAGCGAATAATTTTTTTTATAAAACAAATAAATAAAAATTTAGAAATATATATAGATATAATATAAATTTATAATTAAATTATACAAATTAATACATATTTATATTATTATATTTATTACTTATCAAATCAATTTTATCAAAACGCCCCAAATCCCCAACCGAACCTAAATACAAAAGAAACATCAAAATTCAAACTAAACTCAAAATTCAAATAAAAATCAAACCCAAATCCAAATTTCCGAAAACTCCCCTAAAGAAATACACCATATATAACAAATAATATAGTCAGACGTAACGGCTGGGACGACGGGAGCCCCTATGTGGCGCTGCCACTGATTGATGATCTTCTTTGGCTCTGCCCCTATAGTTGTTTGGGGGTTTGAATTTTGAGTTGGGATTTGAATAGTAAAAATTTTGAATTTTAATACTTGTATGATGTGATATAAATAGGTGTTGATGTGATGTTTTGAATATAAAATTAATTTTTAAAATAATATATAAAATAAAAAATAAATGTTTAAAATTCGAGCCCCCAAACAAACTCAACCTTAATGAAAACACTCATTCTTCTTCACAATCAACATATTACAGTATACAAAGATTGTTTGATATCGATGTCAGGTCTGGACAACTCTGTCAAACTTGGAAGGGCTTCAATTTATTTTTTCTAACAATAATTATAACTATTTAAAATCCATTCATTTAAAATCTAGCACCTTTAAATCCAAAAATCCATCCAACCAAATGAGGTCTAGGATGGCATATGGCACCGTACCGAAAATACCAGTCCATATCGATATTGTACCGAACTTTTAGGTATGACTAAAATACATATCGGTGTCGTACCGAAAATTTTGGTATATCGAAATCTTTCGGTACGGTATCGGTATATACCGTTTATACCGAAAATTTCAATTTCGATACGATACCGGTATATACCGCTTATACCGAAAATTTTGATTTCGGTAGATACCGGTATATACCGATTATACCGAAAATATAATTTTAAATTTCAAAATAATTAAAAAAATTAATAAATATCACTTTTCTACGCCACAAAAATATTATGAAAAAGCCAATAAATTTTCTATAGTTTACATATTTTTTTTTGTTATAATTTAAAAAAATATTAATAATTATTATTTATATTAATAATTAAATTATTTAATAAAAATAATATCGGTATGGTATCATACCGAAATACCGAATTTTCCGAAAATTCATACCGATACCGTACCGAAAACTTCGGTACGATATCCATACCATACTGAAATTTTCGGTATACCATAATTTTTGATATTTTCGACACGATACGATACGATAAGTCGATATTTCGGTATTTCGGTAAATTTATCCATTATGAGGTCTACAGGTTTTTGTTTGACTCGTTTCCATATGAATAGCTGAAAGGGTATTTGACTATTTATTATTAATATCACAAAAAAAAATAATAATAAACATAAGATTTAATTATCTATTTTGGTTATTTTTCGAGAGCCATCCCTAAACCTTGTCAACTTATTTTGCAAGTTGAATAATAATTTAAATGTAATATTTTATGAAAAAAATTAATGTATTTTTATAATAATCACAATTTTTTAAGCTGTGTAATTTATTACAAAATTATCATATTTATATAATTTAATACTTCCTCCGTCCCACATAATTTATCCATATTTTTTATTTTTGTCTGTCCCGCATAACTTGTCATTTCTTTTTTGGAAATATGATTATCCAGTTTAATTACATTTTAAGTTTTAAATTTTACAATTTTTTTAATCTTAATTAAACTATTTACTTATCTCAATCTTATTTATAATTATTTTTACTAAATAATAATTATTTATATTGATACACTTCTTAATTATCTACTAATTATATAAATATATAGGACAGAGGGAGTAGATGAATAAGCCTAGCTTTTGATATTTAATTTCTTAATTTTTGTGTCAATTTTCCTGATGTAATTGTTATAATAGTCAAATGTAAGTAAAGAATTATATATTTTAATAATAGCTAGTAACAAAATATAATCATATATAATTAAGAGGCTTCTTCCAAGTGCTTTCTTCTTTCCTATATTATATCATATAAATACGAGTTTGTACGGATCTGCCACTTGAAAAGTCTATCTTGCCCCTCATTTCAAAAATGACAATTTAGCCCTTAACCTACCTTTGTACTGGCTTGAAAAGACGAGATTGTACGGATCTGCCACTTGAAAAGTCTATCCAGCCCCTCATTTCGAAAATGACAATTTAGCCATTAATCTACCTTTGTACTGGCTTGAAAAGACGTTTTGGAACCGTCGCCAGCAACCACCGTCAACCGCCCAAGACGAAACGTTTTGAAACATCGTCTGCTCGGTTACATCAACCGCCTCGCCAAACGCCTCCACCAGTTCCAGAACTCAAATAGCCCAACCGACCAATCCAAAGACCAATCGCTATACCAAAAGACTTCTTGGCCGCACCAACCAAGCGACCTGTCTATCCGCCTGCGGACCAGCTGACTTGCCTATCCGACCGCAGACCAGCCGACCTACTTTATCTGAACATCAGACCTGTTTGTCCGACCTGTTGACCATCAGACCTGTCTGTCCGACCGCTAACTATCCGACCGAGGACCAACCGACCATACCAACCGACCGACCGAGGACCTTCTGACCTGCAAATCCGACCGCTAACCAACCGACCTGATCATCCGACCGAGGACCAACCGACCAGACCAACCGACCGAGGATCTTCCGACCTGCCTATCTGACTGCTAACCAACGCACCTGACCATCCGACCGAGGACCAACCGACCTGAGCGCAATTTTTTTTTCCTTTTCCACCCGATTTCGTGTCTATCTTCCTTTAAGATCCTGCTATCCTTATTATTATTATTATTATTATTATTATTATTATTATTATTATTTTTTTTTTTTTTTTTTTGCGTAACAATTATCAAAGTTGAAATATCCTTGCTATTTTTGACATTTCAAAACTCATAAAGAGATGCAGGGTCACCCTTCTTATCTCAAACATTTCATCTACATTCTCCTCTATTTTATTTTTTATTGTTGTTGATGCAATTTTTCAACAATAAAAAATAAAATCTGAAAATAAAGTGTTGATGTATTTTTTCAACAGACAAAAAGTAAAATTCAAATATATGGAAAATATCCTTAAATTTGATTAATTAGCGCCTGAGATTAGGAATCTCTAATTCCTCCTTTATTGACACGTGCCTTGCACCGTCTCGCCAAACGCTTCCACCAGTTCCTAAACTCAACTTGCCCGACCGACCATTCCAGAGACCAATTGCTAGACCAGCCGACCTACTTTATCCGACCTGCTGACCATCAGACCTGTCTGTCCGACCTGCTGACCATCCGTCTGTCCGACCTGCTGACCATCAGACCTGCAGACTTCCCGACCTGATCACTTTTCGCCTTGACGACCTCCCGACCTAAGGACTTCCCGACTTGACCACTTTCCGTCTTGAGGACCTCCCGACCTGAGGACTTCCCGTCCTGACCACTTTCTGTCTTGAGGACCTCCCGACCTGAGGACTTCCCGACGTGACCACTTTCCGTCTTGAGGAACTCCCGACCTGAGGACGTCCCGACCTGAGGACTTCCCGACCTGACCACTTTCCGTCTTGAGGACCTCCCGACCTGAGCGCAAATTTTTCTACTTTTCTGCCCGACTTCGGGTCCTACCTTCGTTCAAGACCCTGCTACCATTATTTTTATTATTATTATTATTTTTGTACGTAACACCTTAAATTTGATTTTTTAGCGTCTGAGATTAGGAATCTCTAAACACTGTACGGTACATAAAAGGAAATTGATTGGAAAATTAAAATGCTGAAAATTTAAAGTGGTGATCCCCAAATCTGACTTTGCTTTGTTGAAGTTGATTGAAGATGCTTGAAAATAAAAAATCTAAATCCTTAAATATTACTTGAAAAGACGTTTTGGAACCGTCGCCAGCAACCGCCGTCAACCGCCCAAGACGAAACGCTTTGAAACGTCGTCTGGTCGGTTACATCAACTGCCCACTAATTCCTCCTTTATTGACACGTGTCTTGCACCGTCTCGCCAAACGCTTCCACCAGTTCCAGAACTCAACTGGCCCGACCGACCATTCAAAAGACCAATTGCTAGACCAGCCGACCTACTTTATCCGACCGCAGACCATCAGACTTGTTTGTCCGACCTGCTGACCATCACACCTGTCTGTCCGACCTGCTGACCATCAAACCTGTCTGTCCGACCTGCTGACCATCAGACCTGCAGAATTTCCGACCTATGGACCATCCGACCCGCTAACCAACCGACCTGACTACCCGACCGCAGACCTTCCGACTTGTCTGTCCGACCTGCTGACCATCAGACCTGTCTGTCCGACCTACTGACCATCAGACCTACAGACTTTCCGACCCGCTAACCAACCGACCTGATTAACCGACCTGAGGACTTTCCATCTTGAGGACCTCCCGACCTGACCAACCGACCTGAGCGCAAATTTTTCTACTTTTCTACCCGACTTCGAGTCCTACCTTCCTTCAAGACACTGCTACCATTATTATTATTATTATTATTATTATTATTTTTGTACGTAACAAGACCTTATGTATTAGTTGATTTGGGTATTAAAACTTGTATGTTGTTATACACGAGATTGTATGGATTTGTCACTTGAAAAGTCTATCATGCCCCTCATTTCGAAAATGACAATTTAGCTCTTACCCTACCTTTGTACTGGCTTGAAAAGACGTTTTGGAACCGTCGCCAGCAACCGCCCAAGACGAAACATTTTGAAACGTCGTCTGGTCGGTTACATCAACCGCCTCGCCAAACGCCTCCACCAGTTCCAGAACTCAAATAGCCCAATCGACCAATCCAGAGACCAATCGCTAGACCAAAAGACTCCTTGGCCGCACCCACCAAGCAACCTGTCCATCCACCTGCGGACCAGCTGACTTGCCTATCCGACCGCAGACCAGCCGACCTACTTTATCCGACCGCAGACCATCAGACCTGTCTGTCCGATATGGTGACCATCAGACCTGTCTGTCTGACCGCTAACCATCCGACCGAGGACCAACCGACCAGACCAACCGACCGAGGACCTTCCGACCTGCCCATCCGTTCGCTAACCAACCGACCTGATCATCCGGCCGAGGACCAACCGACCAGACCAACCGACCGAGGACCTTCCGACCTTCCCATCCGACCGCTAACCAACCGACCAGACCAACCGACCAAACCAAACGACCTGACCCACCGACCTGAGCACAAATAATTCGATTACATTTTTGTTTTACAGTTTATATTTCAAATAAATAATGTTTCACTACATTACATTATAGAATAGTCGCGCGGTATACCGCGCAAGAGCGTGTTCTAGTATATATATATATATGTCCATTTACCAATTCCATTTTATAAATGGTGTATTCAACTAATATATATATATATATTTATGATAAAAATAATAATACTCATTATCTTTAACAAAAAATACAATTATTTTAAATTTATTATTTTTGTCAAGAACCGATTACCTTCAACAAAAATAATAAGAATTAATTAAGTACTATATTTTTTTTTTTTTGGAAATCTTAAAATTTAAAATTTAAAATTCAATAAAAAATTATCTATAAATATATTTAAAAACACATTAACTAATCATAACTTTTTATCTATCATATTTTATAATTATTTTTTTTGTCTCATAGTTTTCCTATTCAAGTTTTAAAATAGTAAATTATATGCTTCAAATTATTAAAATTTAACATAGATTAATATTTAAAAATTAAAATATAATATTATATAAAAATATTATTAGACAATAAAAATATAGAACTATGTATAAATAAATAAATTATTTTTATTATATTACAACATAATAAAAATATATATAAGTAAATTAATTATTTTAAGTATTATAAAATAGTAAATGTAATGAGTTGAAGATAATTAACTACAACGAATGATAAAGAAAGTAATTTGAATATTGAAATAAATATGACGTGTATGCAAGGCCAGCCCTGGGCCCGGGCGAGAAGGGCACCCAAGGCCCAATCTAAATAGGGGTCCATTACATATTTATGTTATATATAAAATATTTATGTATACATATTATTTAATTTTAATGTACTAGTAGAGAAATGTGGATTGATGGTTACATGTTACATGTACTACTATGAAGTCATGGAGTTCGAATTTATGTACTTTCAAAATTTGAAAGTATTTTTTTTAAAAGTACAATGATAGAGGGAGTATTAATTAATACTATTATTAATATTTTGCATATAAAAATATTAGAAATTTTATTTTATTCAATTTTTTATATTTTATTATAGATACAAAATATAATATTTATAAATATTGTTTTGACAAAATTAATATTAATACTATTATTGATATTTTATCTAAAAGTACTAGAAAAAGTTATTTGATCTAATTATATATATTCTCTTATCTATCTATCCGTTTGCTTTTTGCATAGAATTTTAGAAATATTAGTATTATATTGGTTTGTGGTGTAACACCCCCAGTTGGCTCATACTGGAAATGCTACCGCCACACTGCATCATGAGGTCGTCACCTCCTACTTCGGGCCCCACAACACAGTGTTAAGGCTAAAATTAATTATATAAGCATTTTATTATTCCCAAAAAAAAAATAGTTTATAAATATTTACAAAAACATACTCCCAAAACGGGAGGTTTTTCTAGTTAGAATTTACATATAATACATCAGATGCAGTTCACTCATTCAGCCCGTCTTTCTATCTCCCGAGACGTCCCCTGTCCCGGAGGTGCCATGCGTACCTGAATCAAATATTTTTCTTAAAAGCAGTCTAGAATTAAATCCATTTTAAGAACTAACATAAAATATGCCATGTCATGCTCGAAAATAGAGTTTAATTTCCGTCATTTGCAAAATAAATGCCATGCCATGCCCATACTGAAATAATGCAACAATAATGTCAAAATCGACAACTCATGCACATATACCCATATACATATGTCAAAGTGAGCAGCCGGAATAACCTCGGCTCCATAATAACAGCTCACTAGACTATCATCAATAAATAGCCGGAAAATCCTCGGCTCAAGGAAGGACCTGGTAAACCCATAATAATATAACGGTCACCCGGTCACTCCCATATACCCACCATACGACTCCCGCAATCAATACATGGATAGTCGAACGTTGTCGCCATTAACCACAAGACACCCCATAGTCTGTGATAGCGAAGATAGGACCCTCCTGTCTAGCCCTACCCCGTGTAACGTAGTAGAATCCGTGCAACCTGGAATCACCCGAAGGAAACCCGGAAACTCTACTCCTCCTCGCACGCCCTAACGGGATCGCGTTTGGAGTTTGGCATCTGATCCTAAACTACCGGTAGACCTCACTAGTAGCTACTCCAATGAGTGGAACAACACCGAACCCGAATGATTAGACCAAATACGTCTCAACTGCAATGGGTCTAATCCCTGAATGACCGTACGACTAAGTCACCCAGTTGTCCGACTACTATCGTCCACTATCGCCAAAGTGTTACGGTACATCGGGGTCGAATATCCTAACCCCAGATGATGCCCTCGCCTAGCACTACCGCACACGGCGACTAAACGATAGATCCATAAAACATATCCGATAAATCGTGCAATGTGTGCAGCATGTCAATAAGTGAATTTAATGAAAAGGGCTGGTGAGACGGCCCACCTATCCTCCTTTTTATAAATTCACCAACACGATCAAATACGTATATCAAATATCGTAAAACGAAGTTTCACACATGCATATACACACACATATATACATATATAGATGCACTGACCAAATGATTCCACATAATATCATATCAATATCAGAATCAGAATCACATGCAATATAAATACCTAATTTCTTAAAATTAGATTTAATTCCCTACTGCTTACCTCCTACCGATACTTTCTGGATTTTATAACTTCACCCAAATCTCCTCCAACGTACACCTGTCCCATTATTTACTCAAATCAGATGAGCTTTATGCTTATTCTCAGGAGCTACCTGCTTATTCAAAAGCTAATTTCTATAATTAACTCGTCGGGCTCCAAACTTTTATATTTAGTAGAATATGATATTCTAGCTATAAAATCCTTCTACCTCATAATATTTATATTGCCCGATTATTAAATAAAAATACGCAAAGGTATGAACAAGCAGGCAGGTGCGATATACTGCCGTTTTTTTATTCGACTTGGATTGGTACGAAATTCTCAAAATATAATGTCGGCGCTACGAATAGGCTATTAGCTAAAGAAATTCATCGATTAAATAGCTAAATAGCCAATTTTGAATTTTTTGAAGAATTTCTAATTTAATACTCCAATATCAAAATTCGTATTAAAATTTATAATCGGACTCTACGAATAGCAAGGAATACCATACCCAAGTCGGAATTGGAATCGGACGGCTAAATCTTTTTCTTTTTTTTTTTTTTTTTTTTTTCTTTCTCTCTTCTTCTTCCTCCCTTCCTTCTCCTCCTTTGGTTCGTTGCTGCTGCTGCGTTGGATTCTTTCTTTCTTTTCATATTATATATATATATTATATTATTATTATTATTAAACGTTATATATTATTATTATATTATTATTATTAACGATGATGATAAGGTTCTTATCATCATCTACTATATTATTATTATATATATATTATATATTATATATTATATATTATATTTATATTTATATTTATTTTTAATTTTATCGATATTTATCCATTTAACATTCTATTTAATTATAACTAATATACAAAATTGGAATATAATTTATCCCAAAATATTAGTTTCTTGATTCCATTACTATTGTCAAATATTTATTTGCTATAATAATATTATTTTATACATTCCGAAATCGGGGCATTACAATCCACTCCCCTTTAAAAAGATTTCGTCCCCGAAATCTAAACTCAAACACATAACAAGGAAACTTAATTAAACAATTGTGGGTATGCTTTGAACATTTCTTGTTCTACTTCCCACGTGGCCTCTTCCGCTCCATGTCTGGACCACATTACTTTCACCATACGAATATCTCGATTCCTCATGGTTCGGACCTTTGTGTCCATGATCCACAGAGGCTTTTCTTCATACGAAAGATCTTCATTCAGCTCTATCTCATCTGGAGATAAAATATGAGAAGGATCTGCAACATACCTACGAAGCTGAGATATATGAAACACATTATGGATACGCTCCATAGAATTTGGAAGTGCCAACCGATAGGCCCAATCACCAACTCGATCGACAATTTCATAAGGTCCAACATAACGCGGACTCAATTTTCCTTTAATCCCAAACCTTCTAATACCTTTCATTGGGGATACTTTCAATAAGACAAAATCTCCACTTTGAAATTGACCCTCACGTCGGGCTCTATCGGCATAACTCTTTTGACGATCTTGAGCTGCCTTCATCTTTTCTCTGATAATTCGAATCTTATTTTTCGATTCCTCAATCATTTCCGGACCCAGTATCAGTCGATCACTCATATCGTCCCAACTCAAAGGAGTTCTGCATTTTCGACCATAAAGAGCTTCAAAAGGAGCCATTCCGATACTTGCTTGATGGCTATTATTATATGAAAATTCCACTAAATCCAAGTGGTCTTCCCAACTCCCTTGAAATTCCATAGCACAAGCTCTTAGCATATCTTCCAGAATACGGATAGTTCTTTCTGACTGACCATCAGTCATAGGATGGAATGCAGTACTCATATGCAACTGAGTACCAAAGGCTTCCTGCAATTTTTGCCAAAATCGAGATTGAAAACGTGGATCACGATCTGATATGATCACCTCAGGAATACCGTGTCGTTTAACCACATAATGAACATATAATTTGGCCAATTTCTGCATACTCCAAGTCATACGTACTGGAATGAACACTGCTGACTTGGTCAATCTGTCTATAATTACCCAAATTGCATCTGTTCCCGACTTTGACCTTGGAAGTCCTGTTACAAAATCCATTGCGATAGAATCCCATTTCCAGAGTGGAACTTCTAAAGGTTGTAGCAACCCCATTGGTCTATGATGTTCTGCTTTTACCTTTTGACAATTTAAACATCGTGCAACAAATTTGGCTACATCCTTCTTCATGCCCTTCCACCAAAAATGTTGACGTAGGTCATGATACATTTTACTTCCCCCCGGATGCACTGAGTATGGTGTATTATGAGCCTCACTCATAATCTGCTCTTTCAAATCATTTCGATCCTTTGGGATACACCACCTCCCGTGAAATCGAAGACTCCCATCTGGAGCAATATTAAAATTTTGAGTCTGACCGTACTGAACTTTCACTGCAAGCTCAACCATTTTATTATCTTCCATTTGAGCCGCTCTAATGCGATCATAAATTTCAGGCTCAACTTGTATCATTTGCAAATATCCCCGAGTCATACCCCGTCCAAGTACCTCAATTTCCATCCGCGCTAAATCTTGGCACAGTTCATCAGCAACCGACATGAAGCCCAAGTTATGCCTTGGTTTTCGACTTAAGGCATCGGCTACAACATTTGCTTTGCCTTCATGATACACAATTTCAAGATCATAATCCTTCACTAATTCTAACCATCTTCTTTGTCTTAAATTCAATTCTTTTTGGGTGAAGATATATTTCAAACTTTGATGGTCAGTAAATATTCTGCAATGGGCTCCATAAAGATAGTGTCTCCAAATCTTCAAAGCAAACACCACTGCTGCCATTTCCAAGTCGTGTGTCGGATAATTCTCTTCGTGAGGTTTTAGTTGTCGTGATGCATAAGCAATAACTCTTTGATTCTGCATTAAGACACATCCCAATCCCTGCTTCGAAGCATCACTATACACTTCAAACTCCTCACCTTCCACTGGTAAAGCCAAAATTGGCGCTGAAGTTAATCGATGTTTCAATTCTAAAAAGGATGACTCACACTCGTGATCCCAGTTAATCTTTGCATCCTTTTTCAGCAAATTAGTTAATGGTTTTGCAATCTTCGAAAAATCAAGAACGAATCGCCGATAATATCCTGCCAAACCCAAAAAGCTTCTTACTTCTGATTGATTGGTAGGTCTTGGCCAATCCAAGATTGCCGCCACTTTAGAAGGATCTACTGAGATACCCTTTCCAGAAACAATATGCCCCAAGAAAGCAACCTCCTTCAACCAAAACTCGCATTTGGATAACTTGGCATATAACTTTCTTGCACGCAATATGTTTAATATTACATGCAAATGTTTTGCATGCGTCTTTTTATCTGGGGAATAGACCAAGATATCGTCAATAAATACCACCACAAACTGATCGAGGTATGGTTGAAAAATTCTATTCATCAACTCCATAAACGCAGCCGGGGCGTTAGTCAACCCAAAGGACATAACCGTGAATTCATAATGCCCGTATCTAGTCCGAAAAGCTGTCTTCGGAATGTCATGCTCTGCAATCCTTAGCTGATGATATCCAGATCTCAAGTCAATCTTTGAGAATATAGTTGCACCTCTCAGTTGATCAAATAGATCATCAATCCTCGGAAGAGGATATTTGTTCTTCACCGTGACTTTGTTCAGTCCACGGTAGTCAATACATAACCTCAAACTTCCATCCTTCTTTTTCACAAATAAAACTGGAGCTCCCCAAGGCGATGTACTAGGCCGAATGTAACCCTTATCTAGCAATTCCTGTAGTTGCAATTTAAGTTCAGCTAGTTCTAAAGGTGCCATCCGGTATGGAGCCCTTGATACTGGCTCAGCACCCGGCACAATATCAATAGCAAAATCCACCTCACGAGCTGGTGGCATACCCGGAATGTCATCAGGAAATACATCAGGAAAATTTCGGACTACAGGAATATCTTGCAATCGCTGCTCCCCTTGCGTCAAATCTCTTACCTCACACAGATATACTGGAAACCCCTTACGAATAAATGATTGAAATGATAGGGATGAAATTACCTTCATAGAAGGTTGTCTGGCAGATCCTGCATAATTCACCTGTTCGCCCATCGCTCCAACCAGCGAAATTGATCTTTTTCGACAATCAAATTGAGCTTGATATGCCACTAACCAATCCATCCCCAATATTACATCGAACTCGGATAGCTTGATGCCCAACAAGTTAGTAACAAAATCAACCCCTTCAATACTAACCGGAATCTGCATATAAAGCTCTCGGCATTCCAACACTTCTCCTGATGGAAGTAAAACTTCCACTACCACTTCTACTGATGAATTCAGACCCAATCGTCTAACTAGACGCTTAGATATGAACGAGAACGTTGCACCCGAATCGAATAACACAAGAGCAGGAAAACCGCAAACCAGAAATCTACCCGTTAAAACCTCACCTGGATGATAATCAGCTTCTGCTTGGGTAAGAACATTTATTCGTCCACGCTGGTCAGGTCCTCTGCCTGGCTGCCTAGATGACGAACGTGACTGACTTCGTCCCCCTCGCCAAGATGATCCTAATCCTCTCCCTTGTGACTGCGAAGACGGCGGCTGCCATGGCCTAAACCTCGGTTCTGGAAACTCCCTTGCAGTTACCACACTTGGACATAACCTGGCAATGTGACCACTACCACCACATTTAAAACATGTTAATGGAACTTTATCACAACGAGTACCTGGGTGGCTTGTTCCACAACGCCGACAAACAGCCCCCGATTGCTGAGACCTCTCCTGACTCGGTTCATTAATCGAAATCCCCTTATACGATGGCCCAGACCTGAACATTTGCCACCATTTCTTTTTACCCTTGGGCTCATCCTCCACTTTAGCTTTTCCCTTATCTCGAACCTGATGTTGATAACCTATTTCCTTCTCACTCTCCTTTTGTCTGACTTCCTGCTTCTGATAAAATCGGGCAGCACGCTCGTAAGCCTCATACAATGAACTGATATCCAACACCGCTAAAGCTTCTTGAATTCTGTGTTGCAACCCGTCTACAAAATGGTCAATTCTGTCTCGCTCACAGGAAAAGTAGTCAGGAACATACATCTCCAACTCATTAAACTTCACAAAATAATCCTCAACTGACATCGAGGCCTGCTTTAAGTCCAGCAATTCTTGCTTCTTCGCTTTTCGAATATGCGACGGTATAAACCTAGCCTTTAACTTTGCTTTAAATTCATCCCAAGTCATATCCACTTGGTCTACACCTGCAGCTTCTTCACCTAACCACCACCGATTTGCTCGGCCTTCCAAGAAATAGGCTCCAATATTAACTCGTTGATCTGGCGGAACCTGAACAACACGAAATATCTTTTCCATCTTTTCAACCCAAAACTCAAGGACTCCTGGCTCCACTGAACCAGAATATGTTGGTGGGTTATGCCGCATCACAGCATCAATGAAACTCCTCTGTTGAGGCATCATCGCGGCCATAAACTGCCGAAAGAAATCCTGACTAGGTGCCTCTGTTGGTACATGCGCTGGCACAGGATACTGTGACTCATCAGACGAAGGATCAAACTCTGGGCCTTGAATAGCCCTACGTACACCACCACCTCGAGAATTCGACATACTGCCCCCAATTTTTCCTGATTCAATATCAATTCAGCACACAGCTAAACCAAGCATAACAATAAAAGATAGATCACATTAACATGAATGCACCCGCAAAACCCAAACCTCACCAAACCAATTCAATATCATTATTATTTTCAAAACCTTTTTAATTCAAAGAGCCAAAATCTATCAAACCTAGGCTCTGATACCAACTTGTAACACCCCCAGTTGGCTCATACTGGAAATGCTACCGCCACACTGCATCATGAGGTCGTCACCTCCTACTTCGGGCCCCACAACACAGTGTTAAGGCTAAAATTAATTATATAAGCATTTTATTATCCCAAAAAAAAATAGTTTATAAATATTTACAAAAACATACTCCCAAAACGGGAGGTTTTTCTAGTTAGAATTTACATATAATACATCAGATGCAGTTCACTCATTCAGCCCGTCTTTCTATCTCCCGAGACGTCCCCTGTCCCGGAGGTGCCATGCGTACCTGAATCAAATATTTTTCTTAAAAGCAGTCTAGAATTAAATCCATTTTAAGAACTAACATAAAATATGCCATGTCATGCTCGAAAATAGAGTTTAATTTCCGTCATTTGCAAAATAAATGCCATGCCATGCCCATACTGAAATAATGTAACAATAATGTCAAAATCGACAACTCATGCACATATACCCATATACATATGTCAAAGTGAGCAGCCGGAATAACCTCGGCTCCATAATAACAGCTCACTAGACTATCATCAATAAATAGCCGGAAAATCCTCGGCTCAAGGAAGGACCTGGTAAACCCATAATAATATAACGGTCACCCGGTCACTCCCATATACCCACCATACGACTCCCGCAATCAATACATGGATAGTCGAACGTTGTCGCCATTAACCACAAGACACCCCATAGTCTGTGATAGCGAAGATAGGACCCTCCTGTCTAGCCCTACCCCGTGTAACGTAGTAGAATCCGTGCAACCTGGAATCACCCGAAGGAAACCCGGAAACTCTACTCCTCCTCGCACGCCCTAACGGGATCGCGTTTGGAGTTTGGCATCTGATCCTAAACTACCGGTAGACCTCACTAGTAGCTACTCCAATGAGTGGAACAACACCGAACCCGAATGATTAGACCAAATACGTCTCAACTGCAATGGGTCTAATCCCTGAATGACCGTGCGACTAAGTCACCCAGTTGTCCGACTACTATCGTCCACTATCGCCAAAGTGTTACGGTACATCGGGGTCGAATATCCTAACCCCAGATGATGCCCTCGCCTAGCACTACCGCACACGGCGACTAAACGATAGATCCATAAAACATATCCGATAAATCGTGCAATGTGTGCAGCATGTCAATAAGTGAATTTAATGAAAAGGGCTGGTGAGACGGCCCACCTATCCTCCTTTTTATAAATTCACCAACACGATCAAATACGTATATCAAATATCGTAAAACGAAGTTTCACACATGCATATACACACACATATATACATATATAGATGCACTGACCAAATGAAACATAATATCATATCAATATCAGAATCAGAATCACATGCAATATAAATACCTAATTTCTTAAAATTAGATTTAATTCCCTACTGCTTACCTCCTACCGATACTTTCTGGATTTTATAACTTCACCCAAATCTCCTCCAACGTACACCTGTCCCATTATTTACTCAAATCAGATGAGCTTTATGCTTATTCTCAGGAGCTACCTGCTTATTCAAAAGCTAATTTCTATAATTAACTCGTCGGGCTCCAAACTTTTATATTTAGTAGAATATGATATTCTAGCTATAAAATCCTTCTACCTCATAATATTTATATTGCCCGATTATTAAATAAAAATACGCAAAGGTATGAACAAGCAGGCAGGTGCGATATACTGCCGTTTTTTTATTCGACTTGGATTGGTACGAAATTCTCAAAATATAATGTCGGCGCTACGAATAGGCTATTAGCTAAAGAAATTCATCGATTAAATAGCTAAATAGCCAATTTTGAATTTTTTGAAGAATTTCTAATTTAATACTCCAATATCAAAATTCGTATTAAAATTTATAATCAGACTCTACGAATAGCAAGGAATACCATACCCAAGTCGGAATTGGAATCGAACGGCTAAATCTTTTTTTTTTTTTTTTTTTTTCTTTCTTTCTCCTTCTTCTTCCTCCCTTCCTTCTCCTCCTTTGGTTCGTTGCTGTTGCTGCTGCTGCGTTGGATTCTTTCTTTCTTTTCATATTATATATATATATATATTATATTATTATTATTATTAAACGTTATATATTATTATTATATTATTATTGTTATTAACGATGATAAGAATCATCATCTACTATATTATTATTATATATATATTATATTATATATTATATATTATATATTATATTTATATTTATTTTTAATTTTATCGATATTTATCCATTTAACATTCTATTTAATTATAACTAATATACAAAATTGGAATATAATTTATCCCAAAATATTAGTTTCTTGATTCCATTACTATTGTCAAATATTTATTTGCTATAATAATATTATTTTATACATTCCGAAATCGGGGCATTACATGTGGAATATATAAAATAGAAAAGACTAATATAACATTATTATTAGTATTGTGTGATATAAAGGTAATGACATTTGTGTAATATATTGTAAATTGTAAGGGTATTTTTAATGTTAGTAGAAAGTACTGTTACTAAAAAAAATAAAAAAATAAATATTTTGTTATGGGACGAATCAAAATAGAAAAATTGATAAATTGTTAATAAACGAAGAGAGGGAGTATATTATTTATAAGGGGTCTTTTAGTTTTATTATTATTATTATTATTATTATTATTATTATTATTATTTTGCATTAAGAAGAAAATAAGTATTAGACAAAATTATTATTATTATTAGGCAAAATTATCAATAACTCTCTTGTTGTTTTGAAATTCAGCGTAAATCATTTCTATAATTTATAAATTGCATTACGCCCTTTTATACTTTTAAAATTGTTGAATAAAACTCCTTTTTATATTTTTTGGATGATGAGAATATGATTTCTCATTTATATTTTTTTTTATGGTGTGAGTTTCATATAACATTTGTTAAAGTATAAAGGGACGCTACACAGTTTTTAAAGTATATGAAAATTTTATTATAAGTTTCAAAACTACATGAAAATTATGAACAATTTTATCTTATTATTATTGATATTTTTGCATAAAAATACTAAAAATAATGTTTTCTTATTATTTATATTTGAGTAAACTATTTTTTTAGTCTCGTCACTGGACCCCTTTATCGTTTTAGTCTCGTAAGTGGATCATATCGCAAATTAGTCCCATAAGTGGAAAATTTTCGTTGTTTTAGTCCTCCGGCGCCGGAGATATCCGCGTGGGTCGCCGGAGGTGACGTGTCCGCCAGGTGTCCCGCCAGTTCAACGACACCTGGCGGACACGTGGATTTATTTATTTATTTATTTTTATTTTTTTTAATTTTTTTAATTGGACCAAATAAAAAAAAATTAAAAATAAGTTTTAAAAAAATTTTAAAAAATGAAAAAAAAAAAAAAATATCCACGTGTCCGCCAGGTCAGCGACACCTGGCGGACATGTCACCTCCGGCGAGCCACACGGGTGTCTCCGGCGCCGGAGGACTAAAACAACGAAAATTTTTCACTTATGGGACTAGTTTGCGACAGGCTCCACTTACGGGACTAAAATGATAAGGGGGTCCAGTTACGGGACTAAAAAAACAGTTTACCCTTTATATTTTACTATAGGTAAAAAAATATTATATATATATTTAAGGGCCCCTAACTTTTATTTCGGCCCGGGCCCTTCGAAAGTCAGAATCGGCCTTGCCTATATGAGAGAGATAAAGAAAATAATAGCCTAGATGTAACGACTATAACGCATGCTCTTATCAAAACATACAATACTCTCTCCGTCCCAATAGAGTTGTATTGTTTTTCTATTTTCGTCCGTCCCAAAGCAATTGTCTTGTTTCCTTATTTAGTAATCGTGGTCCCCACTTTATAACAAAATTATTCATACTTTTCAAAACTACCCTTAATTATTACTCTAATCTACTTTTTAAAATCATTCACAAAATAAGGGTATTTTAGTCTTTTACCTTCTATTTTATACTTACTTTCAATTAAATACTATTTTTCCTTCATTCTCGTAGCCACTCCCAATAAGACATATTTTTTTGCGACAGAAAGAGTATATATTTTGTGTATATTAAAAGATCAATAGTTTAATATAATATTATTCTTTATATTACCAACATAATTTTCTATATATAACATAAAATACATACATAAAAAAACACAAAATAAACACACATCATTACCTTAATTATTATTTATAGATATTTTACTATATAATTATCATGTATATATATAAAAAAAATTATTATTTTTATAAATTATTACGCTTAAACTACTATTCGAATAAAATAATAAAAAATCACAAAGCAAACACACAATCTATATAACCGTTCAATATATATCCATACAAAGTATATATACGTTTTGTTTCGTTTTTATATTTTAATACTCCCCGTACCGTTGGTGTGATGTTTTGTGCATATTACACTTCGACCCGACCCGACCTATCGAAACCCGGATCCCGTGCCCGCGGTTCGACCCGATTGAGTGATGAATTGGAGGATGGGTTCGGTTGGCCTGAACCGCCCTGGACCGCCCTCAAACCGGTCCAAGGGGTCTGATATATATATACCCTGCTTCCCGGTTCACTGGACAGATTAATCCTCACTCCTTCACATCGCGATATTCACTCTCTGGAGCCCTAGTTTTCCCGACGAATGCGATCGATCTGTCTGGTGCATTCCGGCGAGTTTGGCCATCGAAACTTGAAGTTCATCCACCGTGGTTGTATTACAGCTTGTTCTAGAGCTGTTCTTCGGTTTGATTTCTCGATTCTATGTTTATGGGCTGTTCGTGGTGTAATTGATTGTCCGCGATGATTTAGGCTTAGAATCTTGAGATTTCTTTCGATTAGGTTGTTAATCGCGCTGATTGTGCGTTTCTGTGGATGTCGGTAGTGTTTGGGTCGAGGTTGTGTGTAAGTGTTGCTAGTCGGTTGAAATATTGGGTAAACTGAGTCCGGACTCCTTCGATTAACAAAGTATATAAAAGATTCGATGTTTCTTGTTTCGTATGTGTTCGATTAGTTGTAAACTACAAGTATTAGGTCCTAAATTTTGATTACAAGTGGTATCAGAGCTGGTTAGGGCTTGCTAGTTTACTGGAATCGTGATTTTCGAGTTCCTGGAGTGAACGCCTAGTTCTCTCTGTAAAATCCGAAGGTTTTGTGTAAATAATTTCAAGTTTTTCGAAGTCTTGGTTGTTTACTGTTCTGTCGAAGTGAAAACTGAATTTTTATGGTGTTTTCACTTCTGTAAAGTTTAGATCTCCTTGATTAAGGACTAAGATAGGCCTGTAGGAGATTAGGACTTGAAATCATCCTTGTTTGGTTGATTTGGGTAGTTCCTTGTTGATTGATTCATCCAAACTTTACTAATTTGTGTATTAAGTGCGCAGTTGGAAGGATTTTACAGGTTGGAGGTCTTGAATTACGAAAAGAATGTCAAAGAATAGTTGCGGAGCTTGGAGTGGGTAACATTCCTAACCCTGTCACATATTTTTGTGAGATTTCAGTTTTGGGGTGACTAAGTGTGGCGATTTGAGTTTGTTAAGTGGCTGTTTTTGTGCTAAGTGGCTGTTTCTGTGATAAGTGTGGCTGTTTGAGGTTATTGTGACAGTTAAAGTGTTAGTTAGAGCAGTTTGTGTAAAGCTGGTTGTGTGTTATGAAATATTAACTGCTCCTAAGTTAGTTTTCTCAAGAAACTAACCCTTGGATTAGTTACTATTCAGTTTTTTCTCTGTTCTGGAGCATTCTTATCTGGTGGATATTTTTGTTGAGATTTTATAAACAATAAATCTGTTTTTAAAGCGATCCAGTGAATCTGTTCTTAGGACCAGTAGTTTTTCTTGTGAAATTTGGCCTGTTCTTGTGTCTTTTTCTTAAAACAGATTGTTTTTCCTCTTCATTTTAAAAACATGGCTAGTCAAGCATTTTTTAATATACAACCTTTTGATGGAAAATCTGATTTTGCAATTTGGAAACAAAAGATGAGAAGTGTTCTTGTAACTCAAAGATTGATAAAAGCAGTTGAACCTGATCAAGCAACAGACCTTTCTCTTGAAGAAAGGTTTGAACTTGATGAACTTGCATCTTCATGCATTATTTTAAACCTAGCTGACCATGTAATTAGAAAAATAGGTACTTATGGTTCAGCTGAGGATTTGTGGGACAAATTAAATAACATGTATACTGAAACTTCACTTCCAAATAGGATACATTTGTTAGAACAATTCTTTAGTTTCAAATTAGATCTTTCAAAGACAATAGATGAAAATTTAGATGTTTTTTCAAAGTTAATTCAAGATATAAAACTTACAGGAGATAAAAACATAGATGATTACAGCTCTATTGTTATGTTAAATGCAATCCCTAGTACATATTCAGATGTAAAATCAGCTATAAAATATGGTAGGGATGTAATTACTCTAGATGTTGTGGTAAATGGTCTAAAAAGTAAAGAAGTGGATTTGAAACTAAGTAAAGCTAATAAACATACACATGGTGAGGTGATGCATGTTAGGGGTAGATCTCCCTTTAGACCGAATAAAAATGGCTCTTTTTCAAATAACAATAAGCAATGGAATAACTCCTACAATAGTCAATATAAGAAGAAGTCTAGGAGTAAGTCTAGGAATAGATCTCAAACCCCTTCAAAGTATGTTAAACGGTGTTTTAATTGTGGTGACACTTCACATTTCATTAGGAATTGTCCTAAGAAGAATAGAAACTTGAATAACAACAACAATAACTTTAGAAATGGAACACCCACTATTAATACCTCTTCAAATGAACAAGTAAATTTGATTTCTCATGATGATAGCTTAGGTGAAGTGTTTGCTGTTACTGCTGAATGTTCCAATGTGACTGCTTTTAATAAGAATGAATGGTTATTAGATTCAGCTTGCACCTATCACATGACCCCTTTTAAGGAATTTTTCAGTGATTATAAAACCCTTTTAAACTGTAATGTGACTATGGCTGATAATAGGGTTTGCAGTGTTAAAGGAATAGGGACTGTTGTGCTGAAATTTAAATCTGGAAATGTTTTAAAGCTGTGCAATGTGAGACATGTCCCTAATCTGTCAAATAACTTGCTTTCTTGTGCTGGTTTGTCTTCTTTAGGACTAGAAGGAAAATGGGGAATGGATTTTATGAAAATAACTAAGGGTTCTTTAGTAGTTTTCAAGGCTGATTTGAGAAATAATCTCTATATTGTGTCTGCTGTGCCTATTTGTGAATCTGATGCTTGTGTGAATGTTGTCCATGACAGCACTGAGTTGTGGCATAGGAGATTAGGTCATTTGAGTAATAAAGGATTGGAGATTTTGCATAAAACTGGTTGTTTAGGTGCTGGAAATTTCTCAAATGTGCCATTTTGTGACAATTGCATATATGGAAAGCATCATAGAGTTACTTTTCCTCAAAAACCTACTGAAAGTAGGATTTTTTCAAAAGATATCCTTGAATATCTTCACTCAGATGTGTGGGGACCAGCTAGTGAACCCACACATGGTGGTAGAAGATATTTTTTTACTATAATTGATGATTTTTCAAGGAAAGTTTGGGTATTTTTAATGAAACAAAAGTCTGATGTGTTTGAAATTTTTAAAAATTGGAAAATTTCTATTGAAAATCAAACGGGTAAGAAGATTAAGTGTTTGAGAACTGACAATGGCTTAGAATATTGCAATACTTGGTTTGATAGCTTTTGCATTGAAAATGGAATAAAGCGACATAAAACAGCCCCTTATACACCTCAACAAAATGGGGTGGCTGAGAGGATGAACCGAACTCTATTAGAAAGAGTTCGAAGCTTGCTTGCTTCCTCGGGTTTATCCAAGAGCTTTTGGGGTGAGGCTGTTCTTACAGCAGCCTATTTAATTAACAGATCACCTTCAGTGCCTTTGAAAGGTGAATGTCCTGAATTTAGGTGGAGTGGAAAGAGAATTGATTTTTCAAACCTGAAAGTATTTGGCTGTTCTGCTTTTATACGTGTTTTCAATGATAAACTTGAACCTAGGGCTGAGAAGTGTGTGTTCCTAGGGTATCCCGAGGGTGTTAAGGGATATAGGCTATGGTTAAACACTAAACCAGGTTTCAAAACTTTTGTTAGTCGAGATGTAGCATTTAATGAGAATGAAATGCCCTGTTTGAAGCAAAATCAGACTTTAAATGATGAAAATACTGCTGTTAATGGTCCTAATGATACTCAGAATGAGGTGGAGCAAAATCATTATAATTTAGCCAATTTAGAGGCTGAATTACTTGATTACAGTGCCTCAAATAGAACTGATACCAGAACAACCAGTTCTGATCCAGATTTTAATTCTGGAAATTCAGAGACTGGTCTGGAGATCAGTTCTGATGATGTTAATGAGAGAATGGAATCTGGAATTGCTGAAAATATTGATCAAAATCTGGAAAATTATCAACTTGCTAGGGATAGAGTTAGGCGAAATGTAAGACAGCCCCCTAGGTTAGATGATTTTGATGTTGATGTTATCTCCTTAGCTTATAATGTGTTTGAATCATTAGATGGTAATGAACCAAGGTCATATAGTGAAGCTATGAAATCAAAACAAAGAAATGAGTGGGTTAATGCAATGAATGAAGAAATGAAGTCTTTAAAGGAGAATAAAACCTGGATTTTGGTGCCAAAGTTAGCTAACAGTTCTGTTGTTGATTGTAAATGGCTGTACAAAGTAAAACAAGATGAAAATGGAGTTAGATTTAAAGCAAGATTAGTTGCTAAGGGGTTTACACAAAAGGAGGGAATAGATTACAATGAAATTTTTGCTCCTGTTGTTAAATATTCTACTATAAGACTCATGCTTACTTTGGTTGCCTATTTTAATTGGGAATTGAAACAATTAGATGTAAAAACTGCATTTTTACATGGTGATTTGTATGAAAGGATTTACATGAAACAGCCGGAAGGCTTCTTTGATAAAACTAATCCTAATCATGTGTGTCTTTTAAAGAAATCCCTTTATGGACTGAAACAGTCCCCTAGGCAATGGAACATAAAGTTTGATGAATGCATGAAATCTTTGAAATTTAATAGAAGCAATTTTGATCATTGTTTGTATTTTAAAATAGCATGTGAGCATCCCATATTCTTGCTATTATATGTTGATGATATGTTGATTATGTGTCCTAGTTTGGAAACAATTAATCATGTAAAAGATTGTTTAAGCAAGAAGTTTGATATGAAATACCTAGGAGATGCAAAGGTAATTCTTGGTATGAATATACTTAGGAAAAGAAAAGATAACATGCTGTTTTTAAATCAGTCTTCTTACATTAAGAAAATTTTGAATAAATTCTGTATGGCTGATGCTAAACCTTCTGCTGTCCCCCTCACTTCTAATTTCATTTTATCTAAAGAGCAATGCCCAAAATCTGAAACTGATGTGAAATACATGCTGAATGTGCCTTATACTAGTGCTGTAGGTTCTATTATGTACCTGATGGTGTGCACTAGGCCTGATTTAGCATATTCTATTAGCTGTTTGAGTAGATACATGGCTAACCCGGGTGTTGAACACTGGAGTGCATTAAAGTGTGTGTTTAAATACTTAGTTGATACTATTGAAGTTGGTCTAGTATTTGGTAAACACACTAATGAGTTAAAACTGAATGGCTATGTGGATTCTAACTATGCGAATGATAGAGACTCTAGGAAGTCTACTACGTCGTATATCTTTACTTTGTGTGGTTCTTGTGTTAGTTGGAAATCCCAACTACAACATATTGTTGCCCTCTCTACGACAGAATCGGAATATGTGGCCATAACTGAAGCATTGAAGGAAGGTATGTGGTTAAAAGGTTTATTAAATGAAATAGGCTACTTGAAAAATGAAGTAACAGTTTTTTCAGATAGTCAATCCGGAATTCAGCTTTGTAAAAACCCAGTCTTTCATGATCGAACGAAACATATAGATGTTAGGTTTCATTTCATTCGTGATATAGTGTCTAAGGGTTTTTTAAAACTAGAAAAAATACCTTCTGAGTATAATCCTGCGGACATGGGAACAAAAGTTTTATCAATAACAAAATTCAATTTGTGTAAGAAAACAGTTTATATAGATACTTTTGATTAGGAGAATCTTTAAAACTTGAAGGTTTGTATCTTTTGTTGTTTAAAATTCTGTTTTCAGCATGACATATTTAATCATGTAGCTGTTTTTGTTAGTTGTGAAGCTGAGTTGTTTTTATAGTTGTTTTAAAACTTGAGAACATTAACCGTGTTAATAAGTCCGCAGGTTAAAAGACTAAATCGTTGGAGCTCGGACAGGGATGACACCCTTGAAGCACTTTCTCCAATGCCCAAAAAGGTGGAGATTTGTGATGTTTTGTGCATATTACACTTCGACCCGACCCGACCTATCGAAACCCGGATCCCGTGCCCGCGGTTCGACCCGATTGAGTGATGAATTGGAGGATGGGTTCGGTTGGCCTGAACCGCCCTGGACCGCCCTCAAACCGGTCCAAGGGGTCTGATATATATATACCCTGCTTCCCGGTTCACTGGACAGATTAATCCTCACTCCTTCACATCGCGATATTCACTCTCTGGAGCCCTAGTTTTCCCGACGAATGCGATCGATCTGTCTGGTGCATTCCGGCGAGTTTGGCCATCGAAACTTGAAGTTCATCCACCGTGGTTGTATTACAGCTTGTTCTAGAGCTGTTCTTCGGTTTGATTTCTCGATTCTATGTTTATGGGCTGTTCGTGGTGTAATTGATTGTCCGCGATGATTTAGGCTTAGAATCTTGAGATTTCTTTCGATTAGGTTGTTAATCGCGCTGATTGTGCGTTTCTGTGGATGTCGGTAGTGTTTGGGTCGAGGTTGTGTGTAAGTGTTGCTAGTCGGTTGAAATATTGGGTAAACTGAGTCCGGACTCCTTCGATTAACAAAGTATATAAAAGATTCGATGTTTCTTGTTTCGTATGTGTTCGATTAGTTGTAAACTACAAGTATTAGGTCCTAAATTTTGATTACAGTTGGAATGGTGACATTTGCTTTTTGCACATAGATTTTTTAATATTAGTATTATATTAGATTATAGTAAAAAAGACAAAAATACCCCTATTAGTATAGTATAATATAAAAATAATGACATTTGTGTAATATATTGTAAGTTGAAAGAGTATTTATTATGTTAAATAGATAGTACAATTACTAAATTAGAAAATGATAACCTTGTTTTGGGACGGACGAAAATGAAAAATGAGAACACGGATGAAGTACTATCTTTTAATCTAAAAATAATTATTATATATATAATATTTTATAAAATAAATCTGTTGAAAATATAAGAAAAAACACACATATGATATATTTACTTTTTATATATATATATATAAACCCACAAATTATTAAGTTCTTGGAGGTGTGTTTTTTTCAAAAATTTTTTTTTTCTTTAACAAAATATTTTACTATACATTATTTTAATATTAAATTTAAATCAAATTTTTTCTAAACTCATAAAAAAAAAAAACACACACTTAATCAGAAATTTCTATATATATATACATATATATGAGCATGCGCGTGTGAATATATACAATGCATGAGGATATAGAAAATTGAAATTATTAAGTGCTAGTGGCTCTATAAGAATCCCATATTATTTAAATAATATATATATATATATATTACAGTATGATTGAAACAAATAATTTATATATATTATAGTATGATTGAAACAAATAAAAAAGAAAATGAAAGACAACAAAATAATAGGTTCTTAGTTTGAAAGCTTCAAACTTACTCTAGTAGTAACTTTTATTATATTATATACATCACTAGTTAACGTCCTAATTACAACTCGTTGATATGTATTGAATTTAGTTTGTCACCTCACCGAATTTTTACGGAGTTTCATTGTCCGGTCAGCGAGTCAGGGGCTCAAAAGGGGCGAAGTCCCCCTTGTCTGGTCCGGGGGCGTGGAGTGGCCCCGGCTTGATGGTATGCAGTAATAGGCTTTTGAGTTTGCATTGGACTTGAGCTCGTCTGATGGTATTCTTTTATGGGTTGTTTGGTTCATGAATTTGGTGGGATTTCATGAGATATAGATTTTAATCCTAATTAATTTATGTTTGATTACAAAATTGAGGATGAAATTTAAAGTTGATGAGATTTTAAAATTCTGCAAATGCAGAATTTTTTAATAACGGTATATTATCGGTTACTTTAAAATCTCATATTTCATATTTTACCATTATATCCTCATCCAACAATAAGATTCATATTTTCTTTCTTCTTTTTAATATTAAATGTATATATATTTATATTTAAATTATATTTTTTTTATTGATTTCATAAAATATAATATTTTATTTAAACATACAACTATAAATACATATATTTATTTATAATCATTAATTTTATTTATATTTAATTATATTAGTAATGATATTTTAAATAAATTAATAATTTCAATTTATTTGATTGGTGTATTAATTTTGTATTTTTAGTTTGAAGTGTCTTTATATTAAATATGAAAAAATAATTAAATTATCTTATTTTTTAGTGTATAGATTATATATTATATATTTTGTATGAATTTATATATATGTATTATATTTTTTAATATTAATCGAAATTCGTATTAAAATTTTTTTATTAGAAAACACCAAACTTAGCAAAAACAAAAATAAAGATCCAAAAAAAAAAAATGATGTAAAATTTAATTATATCATTTAAAATATAAAATTTACAAATGCTTCAATCAATTTGTAAAATAAACTAGATTTGAAAATACAAATCTTAGATAACTTTACCAACCAAATATAAGATATGATTCCAAATTTTAAATGTAATAAATCCTATCACTTGTAAATCCTATGTAAAATTTCAATCCTATAAAAAAAAAATCCTTGAACCAAACAAATTCTTAGTTTATTTTAATAGACCTAGACATGAAATTTGTAACTTGTAACATTATCATAGTAAAAAAAAAAATAAAAAAATCTATTCTCCGTTTCTGTCTGTGAACATAGTACCCACCACGTTTTTTTTTTTTATATTTTCTGTTTGTTATTCGATCATTAACCTTAATCCGGCACAACACAACTTTTAGTATTAATGTATAATTAGTTTTACTATAATATAAAATATATACTTTTAAGTTTTAAATAATAAAACAGACAAAAATAGCAAAAATAACACTCCCACTGCCAAGAGAATATTATGTAATGCCGGCCAATATTTTAGGGTGTGTTCGTCCGATGGATTTGGACAAAATTCTACTATTCATCCAAAAATTTTTCCCCCAAAAACATCAAATCAAACACCTATTTGTCATTTTTTATATTATACTAAAAATCAATTTTACATTCAAAACATCGTATCATGACCTATTTATATCACATCATACAACTATTCAAATTCAAAATTTTTACTATTTAAATCCCAACTCAAAATCCAAAACCCCGAACAAACATATTGTCAGCTGTCACACTAAACACATAAACAACCTCATATATATATACGTACATACACGCGCGTGTGTATATATATATATATATAGAGAGAGAGAGAGTAGAAGCCATGGGAAGAATCAGAGCTTTCTCAACAATGGCTGAACAATCTACAGAATCACAAAACAAGCCCAAGAACTTCATGGAGTGGGTCGCATACATGAGCTACGATTCGCAAAAAGACTCGCCCGGCGAGCTTCGCAACGCGCTGCTGGTGGTGGCGGCGCTGTTTGTGACGATCTCCTTTCAGGCGGCCGTCAATCTTCCGGACCACATATTCGGCAAGTCGGAAAACGACGTAGGCAAGACCGTGTACCTTTTCTGCAACACGATCCTGCTCTCGGCGTCGATGCACATCATAAACTATGTCACGGCCGGGATGCCCTTCCGGTGGGAGATTTGGGCCGCGGCCTGGTCTCTAATGGCGACCTATGGTTGCTCGGTTGGAGCGACCAACATTCCTCGCTATCTTAAAACTATTATCACCTCCATTCCCATGGCGACTTGGCTTTTGCGGTGGGCTATGGCTTTGTTGTCCGCGATGAAGAAGAATAAGAAGATGACGATTATTAGCCCCGATGGTTCGACTTGATCGATCGATTAATCGATGTCGATAAGTATGTTTTTATGTTTTTGATGTATTATTCTTTGTATTGCAAATTTTGAAGTATTGCTCTAAAATAAATTATATAACACTCTCTCTTGTGTTTTAATAAAAATACTCAAAACACTCTATGTTTTATTTATTACGTGAAGTTCTCTTGTATTAATGTCAAGTTTGTATGAAACAATCTCTTTGTCCAAAAGTAATATTTGGGTTTAAATAAAAATTTAAATTACAAAATTTTATACAAATAGAAAATCGTATAAATAATTTTTTAGAGTAAAATAAATAAAAAATAATTGATTAATCATTCCTTTTATAGTTTCTGAGGACAAATTGTTATCTGATTTTTACAAAAATTATAAAAATAAATTATTGGTCAATTATTTATTTATTTATTTTATTCAAAAAAAATTTTAAATATTTTTTACGTTTTTTATTTGTACAAAACATACCCAATATGTCTTTATTTAGACCCAAATATTAGTTTTGGACAAAAAAAAAAAGTTATGTGCAAATTTTACATTAGCACGAGAGGTTTCACGCAATAAATAAAACACAAAATATTTTGTACATTTTTATTAAAACACAAAAGAATGTTATATAATTAACCCTTATTCTAATTGCGTTTTGTTCGGTACGTGTCTGTCTTGCTTATTTTTTCACATGTAAATTTTAAAATATTTATATTTTATATGAATATAGTACAATAGATAATTGAAAGGATAATTATGCCTTAGAAATTTTAGTAATATTTTATATGTAAGTTAATCGAGTTCATATAATTATAGATAAATGTAAATATTTATTATATCGGATGCACAGAATGATTGTTTCACGTAAAAATTTAAATTATTAGGGAAATGCATTACTAATTTATTTATTCGTAAACCAGAGTCCTCAACAATTTTTTTAAAAATGATACGGAAAGGATAACTACTAAAAAAATGAGACAAGCGGATTAATTTTGAAATAAACTAAAATGGAAATATAAATATATTGATTCGAAACGAATGAAGTATATGAAAGTTTTAAAATATGAATTATGTTTGTAGATGAATGTATATATATATATATATATATCTTAGTTTTAACATTATTTAATAAATTTTTAGAATAATATTGAATGAAATGTTGGCATTGAACAAAGGGATACAAATTTGTCCCCAAATTGCAAAGCAAATCATAGCTATAGAAACAAGCGATAAGTTCATGTGTGTTTGTTTTTTATTTGATTTTTGAATTTAATAATTATTTGACGTGATATAAATAAATAGTAACGCAATATTTTGAATATGGAATTGATTTTTAATATAATATAAAATAATCTTTTCACTCAATTAAATTTTTTCTAACACAATTCTCCATATATATATAATATTTATATTCTTTCTATCACAAAAATCAATAATTCAGTATAAAATATTACTTTTTATATTATTAACTCAATTCATCATATCTTACACAAAAAAACTAAAATATTAAGAAAAAAAACCAAAAAATATTTATTTGATTTAATATTTTTTTAAAAAAAAATAATACTTCCTCTGTCCAACATACCATGTCCAGTTGCCGTTTTTATCCGTCCCACATTCCATGTCACTTTCCTTTTTTGGAAAATAATTACACATTTTAATCTCATTTTAAACTTTTTAATTTATTTTTTTTAATTTTAATTAAACTAATTAGTTATCTTAATTTTAATTTATAATTATTTATATTATAGAATAATTATTTTCACTAATACATTTTTAATTATCTACTAAATACATCCTTCCTAAAATACCGTGTCTACGGTATAGCAGACATGGTATGTGAGACGGTGAGAGTATTTTTTAAAAAATCTACAAAAAGAACACAAAGAATTCAATGGAAAGACAAATTGTTTGCATATGATGTATAGGTAATTTCTAGGTAATGAATAAATCAACACTGGATGGCGACATTAAACCAAATATACGAGTAAAGACTTAGACAAATAATTATTTATATAAGGTGTGTTGTTTCGGCCTCATTTCCATAGTCTCTCCTTTTTCTTTTTCTTTTTTATTTCACTTCAATTGGTAAGTTTTTATTTTTGGTAAAAATTTATTAAATATAAATTTACATAGCAAATATAAATCAATTTAATTAATTTATAACATATAATATAATATATCGTATACGACTTATTCAAAATTCTTTATTTTTATCTTTCTTCTCGATAAGCAAATATTTTTATCTATATTTAAAATTATTTTTTTTTATACAATTAGTTTATTTTAATTATAAATAAATAAATATTCTTATTTATTTGTGTTATTTATAATTTTTTTTCTCTAAAAAATGATATCTATATATATATTTATTGAGAAATAATATTTAAAATATTTAAACACATATATATGTTAAATTTATTTTAATAATATATATTACTTGTTATTTTAAAACTATAACAATACTACTCACATAAAAAAATAATAATAAAATAATATCTTAATTTCATATTATTAATTAATTAAATCTCATTACTTTAAATACTATGTCACTAATGAAAAGAGTCAATTCAATTCCGACATAAAAAGTATTATATATTTTGTGTAAATATATGTTGGAAAACACACTTATAATATTTTATATATATGAAATAAATAATAGTAATTTGTACAGTAAAGAAGACAAAACAGTATCTTCAGTTACGCTCTATTTGTTTGTAAGTTTCGGGATGCGATTTTGCAATTAGCTAATTCAATTAGCTGTTAGTTGTTAGTTGATTCAATTAGTCGATTTAATTAGCAGTTTGTATCAAAGTGTTTGGCAAAACAACTATTTGACATTAAGTATTTATACGCAAAATGACAATTAAGGACATTTATATATTATTTTATGAAAATATTTAATTTTATTTATTTTGGTTTAAAATTTATGAAAATTTTCGTTATTAATTATTGAAAATTATAAAAATATTATAAAATATTTATTTTTATTTGTTTTTTTTAGATTTGAGAAGAATTTTTTTATTAAAAAACAATAATAATTTTTTATTGAAATTGTGTAAAGTATAAAATAATAAATTTTTTTTATATATATATTTTTTATTATTCTATTAATTATTGTTTATTAACTTTTAATGTAAAATTTATATAATAAAAATATATAAACAAATTAATAATATTTATTTTTTCTATTTGATTTAATTTTAATAGATTTATATATTTTACAAATACAATTATTTATATGTAATAATTAATAATAGTAATTATTTTAAATTTATAAAAATAAAATTAAAATTTAATAAATTAAATATATTAAAAATAATTAATAAATAATACAATAAAAATATATTTATATGTATAAAATAAATAAATAATTTTTAAAGGTAAATAATGAATAACTAAAATTAAAATGAAAAAATTCTTCTAAAACACTGGGTATATTAGCTTTTCAAAACTTAGTTTTTTTTATTAGTCAAATAGCTAAAAGTTCTTAAAAAAAAAAAAAAAAAAAAAAAAAAAACTCTATTCCAAACATCCTCAATCAAATTACTATTGAATATGTAAGAAGAAAAAAAAAATCAAATTCAACTCTTAATTTCATATAATATTAAAAATTATTTTTATTTAAAATATTAAATAAATAGCTATTTATATTCAATTAAAATTCTATTTAATTATTCAAAATTAAAATCCAAAACACAAAATTAATTAATCCTACAAACAAACACATATTTTATGTTCGAAGGTGATACTATTCCAAAAAATATTACTAAAAAATATATAATATATCTTCTTTGTTCACTTACATACTATACATATTTCTATTTTGAATTATCTAATTATAAAATAATTATTTCTTTTTTATTAACTATGAACTCAAAATTTTATACCGGTACATTTATTTTACTTTTACATTATTACTTCTACAAAAAACAAAGTAAAATCAAAATTATTTTTACACTATTTTCAAATATCTATTACAACTAAAATATTACTCTCTCTCTCTCAATACAATAGTCTTGTTTATCATTTTTGTCTGTGCCAAAACAATAGTCTCATTTCCATAAATAACCATATCACCATAAAATTATCCTTACATTTTCATTATTATTACACAATTGTCACTACTTTTTACACTAATATATTCATAAGGGCAAAAAAGTTATTTATCCTTATTTTTTACCAATTACCAATATAATATTAATATTCTTTAAATCTCGTGCCCAACATACAATAATACTATACTTTTGGGATGGAGGAAGTATTATTTTTTAAATCCCGCATAAAAAAATTCATGTATAATTTTGAAATTGACATAAGGAAGAATAATATACAAATATCTATATATATAATAACAAAGTCAATAAAAAAATCCTAAAAATAAACATAAATGACATAAAATATTAATATTTTTTATAATACTTTTTCAATTCTCCATATCATAAAAAATACTACTCCCTCCGTCCACAAATTAATGTAATGTTTTCTTATTTGGGACGTCCAACAACTATTATCCTATTTTCTTTTTTAAACACAAATTTTATATTTTTATCCTTAATTCATTTATTATTTTTAATCTCTACCGTATAATTAAAGACAAATTTGTCAATTTATAACAAAAAGATAATTATCTGAAAAATCGTGCAAATATACTTTAGGACAATAGAAATTTGATGAAAGGAGTATAATAAATCCATTCTTTTTTTTTCTATATTCATTATTATCTAATTCTAGCAATTGACCAAGACTTAGTAAAAGTATTTAATAAAAAAAAAAGTAAAAAATAAATATTACTCCTATAAAATACCATACCATAAAGCTAATGAAATTAAAAAATATTTATAATAATAAAATTATCAGCCACTAAGCACAAGTAAAACTAACCAAAACCACTTATTTAATAACCTCCAAATAACAAAGTCAAAGGAAAACCACAAATCCCCCTATTTTTCAGACCATTATATCATACCCAATTTCAACCTACAATAATTAATTTCATTCACTACATACCCAACACATACATACACACATATACGTATAATTTATACGTAGAAAATAAGAAAATAAAAAAAAATGCAGTCGAAATTCGATCCGTACGAGCACCTCAACGTGGCCCTAAACAAGGACGGTACACTCACGCGCCACCGCAAGCTCCCCCAATCGCCGGCGACCGGCGAGTCCGCCGTCGGCCACGCCGTCCTCAGCAAAGACGTCACCCTCAACGCCGACAAGAAAACGTGGATGCGAATCTACCGCCCCGCCAAGCTGCAGGTCCCGGGACCCAAGCTCCCGATCATAATCTACTTCCACCCCGGGAGCTGGATCCAGATGAGCATCGCCGACACGCTCCTCCACGACAACTGCAACCGCATCTCCGCCGAGGTCTCCGCCGTCCTCGTCGCCGTCGAATTCCGCCTCGCGCCGGAGCACCGTCTCCCGGCGCAGTACGACGACGCGCTCGACGCCGTCGCCTGGGTCCGGGACCAGGCCGGCGCCGGCGCCGGCGATAAGTGGATCAAAGATATCGGCGACGTGCGGCGGTGCTACCTCTACGGCGTCAGCTGCGGCGCCAACATTGCCTACAACGCCGCCCTGCGGTTGGCGGAGATGCGGCCGCCGGCGGTGAGGCTGGCGGGAACGATTTTGAACCAGCCGTTTTTTGGCGGGAAGAAGAGGACGAAGAGCGAGTTGAAATTGGCGGCGGACCCGTTTTTTCCGCTGCCGGTTCAGGATCTGTTCTGGGAGCTGGCGCTGCCGGTCGGGGCGGACCGGGACCACCGGTTCTGCAACCCGTTTGTGGAGGCGGCGGGTAGGGAGAAGGTTCGGAACCTGGGCCGGTGTTTGGTGATCGGGTTCGGCGGCGACCCGCTGATAGACCGGCAGCAGGAATTCGTGCAGAAGCTGGTGGAGAGAGGGGTGCAGGTGGAGGGGCGTTTTGATGACGTGGGCTTTCATGGGATTGATATGACGCAGAATAAGTGGGCCAATGCTATTCTTAATTTAATCAAAGAGTTCGTTTGATTTTTTAGGTTTTCATTGATTACGAAGTTCTTATTTTAAAAAACAACAAAAAAATAAAAAAAAAAATTAGTTGATTAGGATTGATCGATTGGGTAATTTTTTCTATGTGAAGATTTTTTTCGTGTGTGTTGAGAAAATCTTGTCGAATTCGGGTCGGGTCGGATAGGATGCTGATTTAAATTAATCAGTATTGTAAAATATAGGTTGTCAGCATGTGTCTTAAATGAATATAATATGTCGTGTGTTGATTCTTGTGTTGCATTGTCCGTTGATATTTCAAGGGTGCGTTCGTTTAGGGTATCTTTATTAATTTTTACTATTCTTTTCGTACACACAAAAAGTAAATATTTATTTTTTGCGAGATATTTAAAAAATATTAGTATTTTAATTATAGTGGACAGTTAAAAATAGTGTAATGATATATTTTTTCTTTGTTTTTTGGTGTAAAAGTAATTATGTAATGTAAAGTAACGGTATTTTTGGAAAAATGTGAGATATTTAATAAAATGTTTACTTGGACGTCCCAAAATAAAAATATGTATACTTTCTAGCTAGACGGAGGAAATATTTTATTACTTTCTCCGTCCCAATTAAATTGTCTCATTTAGTTTAGACACATACTTCTAAGTATTATATAATTAGTAAGTAATTAAGAAGTGTATTAGTAAAAATAATTATATATTAAGATTAAATAACTAAATAGTTAATTTTAAAAAAAATTTATAAATTATGAATTTTAAAATATGATTAAAGTGTATAATTATATTTCTGAAAAAAAAAAGACAAATCATGTAAGACAAGCGGAAATAGAAATAGAAAGATGAGACAAATTAAGTGAGACGAAGGGATTAAAATTTTTCTTTCCTAAAAACATTAACTCAATTACCTATTTTATTTTTTTTTATATTATATTTAAAATTAATTTTAAATTCAAAATATCACATCAACACCTATTTATATCATATCATGCCACTATTAAAATTTAAATTTTTTATTATTCACATATCAATTCAAAATCAAATGTCCAAACAAACACACTATAAATGTGTGTAGGAGTATTTGAGTTCAATACGAAAATTAAGAAAAAAAGAAATATTGAAAGGTAAAAAAAAAAAGTAATAATGTGGATGAAGTATTTTTAGAAATTTAATTAGTAATTAAAGTTGATGAATATTTTAATATAATAAAGTAAGTGACATTTATGGTAAATAAAAATTGATCCCAGAGTAATATTTAGACGTTGATTTTTTACTTTGTCAAATTTAATAATAAAGTTGTTGATATATTTTTTCAACAATAAAAAGGTAAAATCCGAAAATAGGAAATTATCTTCAAATTTGATATATTTAGCGCCTGAGATTAGGAATCTCTAAACACTGTACGGTACAGAAAATAAACTGGAAAGTAAAAGACTGAAAATTTAAATGATGATCCCCAAATCACTGACTTTGATGTCGTTTGAAGATGTTGAAGATCATTTGTCAGTTGCCGATCCCAATCCTTAAATACTCTTCAGAAACAGTACTTGAAATCGTCGCCCGAACGATTACAACGCCTCCTCTCAACCGTTTGTTAACCCCTCTTTTGCTAACACATGTTCTCGGCCGACCAAGCTATTTATTCTCACTTGCCTTCCGCGGTATCCGACCTCCACAACAACCAACAATCGCTTATCTAACTATGAATCAACCCACCTGTTGGCCCGACCACAGACCTTCCGACTTATTGGTCCAGCCGCAAACCTCCCGACTTGCAGACCATTCGACTTATTGGCCCAACTACAGACCTTCTGACTTGCATATCGTCCGACCCATTGACCAACCGACCTGCAGACCATCCGACTTACAAACTGTCCGACCTGCGGACTTTCCGACCTGCGGACCTTCCGACCTACGGACCTTCCGACCTTCGGACTTTCCGACCTGCGGACCTTCCGACCTGGGGACCTTCCAACCTGAGGACTTTCCGACCTGCGGACCTTCCGACCCGCTATTTCCTTAGAAACACGTCTATTTCACCCAATTTTCTCGAAACACTCCTTGATCAGTCCAACAGACCCAATTATAGGCCTATATTTTCTTCTAACTTGGGCTTTTTAACCTAATTATAAATTTCATACGTAACAACTTGCCCACCGCCATCGGACTTTCAAACGTCACTCCTTAATCGCCGTTTGGAAGTTCGCAATATATATACAACCATACCCCTTTGGTGAAATCGCCTCTGCAACTGCGATCAGTTACTGCAACACATTCTGTGCCACCAAACTCTTCATCCTCGCTATTAGCTTTCATTGTTTTTCAATCTTTGCAACTCCAGAATCATGGCGAATCAATACATACCGGCACTTCCCTTCGACGGATCAGTTCCTGAGATAGCTTTTGTACGACGAAAATGCTCACTCCAACCATTCGCCCATACTGCACTACCCTTGAAGACTCCAATCGAATGAGAAAGGTCTTGGAGGCAGGAAATCTACTAGCTATCAACAATCCCAACTACAACGCTATCCGTCTTCATGATAGCACTAAAACTCATCTAACAGATCCCAAAGATCCCTACCGCACCTGGTACAAAAGGGTAGCAGAACACTTTCAAGATCAATGGAAAAACTAACACATTGACCAGGCCATACTTCTGTCTACGCTCCCATGTCATTTACATGAAAAAGTTCTTCTAGCACTGTCGGCGTTCTAGCACCCTGAGATGTGCGTCTTCCTTCTTCCCGCAGCCCCCATCAGCCCCACACTCATGAATGTGGCCATGATCGCACATCTGCCAATTGTAAGAGAAGACCCTGTAATGGGTGCCCTAGATGGGCAAGAGCCCAATGCAGACCATTTGGGCTGGTCTCTGGCTGGTGTGAAGGAATGGGGCTGGACCAAATTTTTAAATGACCAGGAAGGAGCAGACGGGACCCCTGTGATCGACTGTGAGCATACTGCCTTTTTGCTCTTCTGGCTCTGTAGGTATGTCATCGTTTCTCCTTCGAAATGCGTCCTTTCCTCTCATCTTGACTTGGCCATACATATAGCCTCTGGCCGATTCTTCTCTCTAGGTACTCTTTTCCTTGCCAATCTCTTTGAAGGGTTATCCAGGGTTAGCACCCGCCTTACAGATAAGGACGGTAAAAAATTAGATACCGCCGCATCGGGCCCTTTTTGGTTCTTAGAATTATGGTTCCGTCTCTACTTTCCCGACGCGTTCCAACTTGGTCATCCCCCCGTTGCTCCCACACCTGATAAATCTCTGGGAATAGCCATCAACCGACTCTGCTTGGGTCGTAATACCCTCAAAGCATCCGACCCTATCATCACTGCTATTCTAGCCGACGACCGTAGTAACTCCCGATTCTACATATACCGAAAGTACGTCGGTTACACATCCGGCCTGTTTTGGCCATTCCCTGTATCTTCGCCTTTGTCCGAACCAGACCCACTTCCGCATCCAAATTACTCTTTCTCCTGGGATGCTGCTCTTAAACCTAGATCTTTATTTATTAGCAAGAAAATTGATAAGAAAAGCCCCAAAGCATTTTATACCTTCGGCTATCAGCCTCTATTTTTGGCACGCCAATTCGGATGCCAACAAGGCTTACCTGGTTCCATCGCCTATCCACATTTAATAATTCAAAGTCCAGATGGGAGAGTCATTCCTGAATTGATCGCTCCTTATGTATCCCAGCTTACCAATTACATAACTTCCAACTCCTACATTCATTTCCGAACTTCTCCAGCTTCAATTGAATCCTTTCGCGAATGGTGGTCGGTCACCTGGGCCTTAATTGCTCCTGACAAAGATCGTCTGCTGGGCATTCTCCTACCTCAGCCTGCGTTGATATTAGGGACGACCCCATTAACCAACACCTGAAGGAAATTAGTCACTCAGGGCACTGGATCGGGCACTCCACAGAGGAAAAGAAGAGCTTCTCAAACTCAAGCTATTCTCTTCTCTGGAAATAATCAACCGACATTGATAGACCGCCCATCAGGTTTGGCCCCCGTAAAGACCCGACCTCGCCCAGGTATATTCCCATATTCCGAACTTAATCTGATTCTTTCCTTACCATTTTATTAATCCTTATTTTTATATTCAGGTCCGACTTCGGCCAGGGCGACCGTCAAACCTGCTTCAAACCCAAACAAATCAGCAGAGCCACCAACAGACCAACTTCACAAACCTGAACCCCCGACCAAATGACGGGCCTCAATGAGAGCGCCTTCACATGCCGAACTGGCAACAACAGGGGCCTTATCCTACAGTGAGGCGACTGCTTCAGAGATGGGTAGGTTACTTTATGTCGTTTCCGACCCATCTCTACCTAATATGGCACCAATGGCCACACCTGCATCCGCCTCTGCCGCAGTAGCCTCTGGTGCAGTCGTCCCTGATGCGGTAGCCTCCAAAGATAGAAATATCTCTGATGCGGCCGTCCAAATCGCTCCCGACGAACCAGCAGCAGCCGCCATAGACGCACCCGACGGGCAGCCGATCTGAGAGCAGCCGACCTAGAGGCAGCCGTCCTGAGAGCCGCCGACCCGAGGGCAGCAAACCCTCCTCCCCTTGACTAAAACCAATGAATCAATTCAACAGGCGACTGGAAGAATGGAAGGCCTCTTAAACGCCAAAACGAAAATAGAAGGATCAATCCAACAAAAAGAGGCAGAATTGAGAGTACTTCATTAAGAAAAGTCGGTCCTGGAAGGCCACATAAGCGATGAGCAATGCCTGATTGATCGATACAAGAAAAATGCAGCTGACTTGGACCAAGAATTAAAGATTCACACCCTATCCCAACTTATAAAGCTGTACCAGTCGGCTACTAACAACAAGTGACTCCCCAAGACAGAAGACAAATGGTCTCAGATAAAAACCGTTTTAGAGTCTTTTCTATAAAATTTTGAACACCTTGACTTAGTAAATAATTTTTTTCTCCTTTTGTCAAGGATCACCTTCCAAGACTCCTACCCTCAAGGGAAAATATCCAAAACATTTCCTTCATAAGCATTTGCAGTCCTTGCAAATCAACGCACAAACGTTTAACCATAAATTGAACCTTGAGCACGCCTGCAAATAAATATTAAAATGCTACACAACCGTCCTCATGTTCCTGTAAACAATTGGCAAGGTGTTATTCAACCCTTCTTCGTGGGTAATCATCCAGTTGGAGGCCATGCGGAGGACCTGTTATGCATACTTAAACAATTGGATTTCAAATTCAGATTTTTCCAACGAGGCAGAAAAACTATTCATCGTGTTATTCGCCTGATGGAAAACGTGCTAAAAGGATACGAGACCCTTCGGGATATACAAAATCGCCTTCCCGACATTGACCATCATATGGATTTGATTGAACACCATGTGACAGCCATACTTCCAGACCTTGGCTGGGATTATACATTCTCCAATCAGCGCGCAGTATTTCCGAGATTACGCACTCTTGTAGATCGTGAGCGCCAAGCCGTGAAAGACATGAAAGCTCGCACTGACTATGATCTAGAGAAGATGCAAGACCAATAGGAGAAGTATCGACCTGACTTAGAGGACCTTATTGATGAAGAACCAGAACTAATCCCTAATCACTGGAATGAAGATTTTGACTAAGAAGAAAGTAATCCTCTCCATGACTCAACATCTGATAATGAGTGAACCCTTTTTGGGTCCGAACCCTTGGTAATCGGGCTCTGAATAAAATTACTGTTTCATGCTTTATTGTTATCTGAAAAGGCAGGAAAATACCTCTTCAGATATTTAGCATTAATACAGCCGTGTACCCTTTTACCTTCTTGATTTATAATAATATAGACACCATTTCCGATCTCTTTTTGAACTATGAATGGTCCTTCCCAATTCGGAGACCATTTCCCTAATTGATCAATCTTCTTATATGTAGGAAGGATAGTTTTCCAGACCAGGTCTCCTTCTTTGAATGTTTTATAAAAAACTTTCCTTCCGTAAGTCTTAGCCCTGATTTCACTCAGCTTCACAATTTGATCAATTGCATGAAGTCGATTGACATCCAAATCTTCCAACTGCTGTAACATAATTTATTGATATTCCTCAATAAACTCATCAGTGGTAAAGCTTGTACGTCCAGATGAAACATGGACTTCGGCTGGCAACACAGCATCTTGTCCAAAGGTGAGCTGATATGGTGAAAACCCTGTGGCAGAATTTCTGTTATTCCTATGCGCCCATAAGGCTCGAGATAACAACAAATGCCATTTCCTTGGGTTTCCTTCAATTGTTTTCTTTATAATCCCAATAATAATCTTGTTAACTGCTTCTTCCTGCCCATTAGCTTGGGGATAATAAGGTGAAGAATGATTCAGACGAATACCAAACTCTGCCAAGAAGCTTAAAAACTTCTCCCCAGTAAAGACCAGACTTTGGTCGGTTGTTACTGAATAAGGAATACCATACCTATATATGATCTGATTCAACACAAAATCTATCACCTCCTTCTCATCCACATTTTTCAAAGCAACCGCCTCCACCCATTTGGTGAAATAATCTGTTGCAACCAGAATAAAACAATGATGTTTGGACGATGGGGGATGAATTTTACCAATGATATCCATAGCCCAAAATTTAAAGGGTCATGGCTTTACCATAGCTTGTAACTCTGTGACTGGCAAGTGATTCAACTGCCCATGCCTCTAGCATTCTTAACAACCTTTGGCGAATTGTATGCAATCTTCGAAAATCTTTGGCCAAAAGAAACCCAACCGATGAATAGCACATCTCATATTCAAACCTGCCCGATGAGCTCCACAAATCCCACTGTGTACTTCTGTCATCACCTCCAAAGCCTGTTTGAACCCCAAAGCTTTCAGTCGTATTCCAATCAGTACATTCGCTCCTGGATCTTATAGATACATGACAAGATCTGTCCTCCAGTCGGTTCACGTCTCTGTCTCAGGGCCGACCTCTGCACATATATCTCTCGGGATTCCCTTGCAAGCCTTTTGAGCTAATTCATCCGCAAATTGATTTTCCTTTCTAGGGATGAACTCAATTATCACTTCGGAGATCCTTGATAGCAACCGACCTACCACATCCCTGTATCTGCGTAGATGGGGATAATTGCAAACATATTGTTTGTTTACTTGGTTAATTACCAACTGAGAATCCTCTCTTATGATAACCGACTGAACTTTCCTGGCTATCAAGGCTTCCAATCCTAAGATTAAAGCCTCATATTCTGCTGAATTATGGGTCATGGCTTCTAATTGCAATTGCAAACTGACCCTTTGACCATCTGGTCCTTCCAACAAAACACCTGCACCCGATCTGTTTCCTGAGGTAGAACCATCAAAAAACATTAACCAATTTCGGGTACTTACATAAGATATACACTCAGTCGGTTCCTGCTCACGACCTGCGAAGTCTGCCAAAAAAACTGCTATTGCTTGGCCTTTCACTGCCCTCAAAGGGGAATGATACAAGTCAAAAGGCGCTAATTTAATGGCCCACTTCATAAGTCTGCCCTGCATAGTAGGTCTTTGCAAATATAACTTGATGAGATCTATCTTTGAAATAACCTCAATTCTTCTGGGCAACATATAATGTTCAAGTTTGGTGCACGCAAACACCAATGAATAACAATTTTCTCTGGCATAGTATAATTTAATTATGGTCCTATGAGAGTCTTGCTCAAATAATAAATTTCCCTTTCCTTTCCATCATCTCCATCTTGTGCTAATAAGCAACTGATCACTTCATATGTATTTGCCAAATAAAGTTTGAGGGGCCAACCCTCTTTGGGAGGCATCAACACAGGTGGTTGAGCCAATGCTTGCTTTATAGCTTCTAAAGTTGTCTGTTGGTCTGGTCCCCACTAAAAAACAATTCCTCCTGCCCTTAATAATTTAGTGATTGGTCTGACCTTGCCAGCAGCATTAGAGATGAACCGTCTGAAATAATTTACTTTCTCCAAAAAACTTTGAATTTCCTTAATTTGGGTGGTCGGCTGGCAAGAATTGCGTTGGCTTTATTAGCATCGGTCTCAATTCCCCTTTCATGGACCAAGAATCCCAAGAAACTCCCGGCTGAGATACCGAAAGCACACTTAGTCGGGTTCATCTTCAATTTGTACTTCTTCATCCGACTGAAAGCATCTTTAAGATCTTTCAAATGTTCCTCAAAACTGGAAGATTTGACGATGACATCATCAATTTATACTTCCATAGAATTTACCAATGAGATCATGAAAAATTGAATTTATGGCCCTCTGATAAGTCGCCCCAGCATTTTTCAAACCAAAAGGCATAACTGTCCACTCATAAATACCTAAAGCTCATGGACATCTAAATGCTGTCTTGTGAATGTCTTTTTCTGCCAAAAAGATTTGGTTATACCCTGCATAGCCATCCATCAAACTGAGAATTTTGTGTCCTGCTGCCGAGTCAATTAGCATGTCGGCCATAGGCATCAGATATTCATCTTTAGGAGTGGCCATGTTATGATATCTGAAATCAATGCATATCCTGATCTTACCATTATTTTTAACCACCGGTACAATATTGGCCAACCAATCTGCATAAGGACAAGGCCGGATGAAACCTACTTTAAGAAGTTTCTGAATTTCCTCTTTGATATGAGGCATTAAGTCAGGACTCATATGCCTTGGAGGCTGCTTGTAAGGCTTAAAACCTTTATTAATGGGCAACCGATGCTCTATCAGATTTCGCTCTAAACTAGGAATTTCCGAATAGTCCCAAGCTAAACAATCAATTTTGTTTCTTATAACTTCGAGCATCAATATTTGTTGCTCTTTGGACAAATAACCACTCATCTTGATTATTTTTGGAACCAAGTCGGTTCCTAAGTTAAATTCCAACAAAGGATTTTGTGCTGAAAAAGCTGGCTCTATTTTCTCTAATAAATCAGGCCGACGAAATTGCTCATCTTCTTGGAAATGAACATCACGAATCTTTTTTATTTTTCTACTTTTTTTCAATATCTGGTCTAAATAAAACTGATTAATAAGCACACTACAATCTTGTAAATTTGCACATTCCATAAAAGATATATTACAAAGATTAGGTTTGGCTTCCTCAAGAGCCATATAGAAAAAATGTTCTTTTAAAAGAACATTGAGTTATGGCTGATGAATTTAAAACCTTTATTTGGGTATTCATTAGCCATAAAGAACTGAGACATTGAGGGTACATGATCGGAATAAAAAACTGATTCTTCAACTTGTTCTTATGCTCCAAACGGGTTGTCATTTGCTTCCATTTTTAAGACCTCATTGCCTTCCCAGAACATTAATTGTTGATGCAGTGTTGATGGTACACATTTAGATGCATGAATCCAGTCTCGTCCAAGTAGGATTGAGTATGTAGTATCCGCATCCACCACAAAGAAAACAAAAGAAATCTTTTTAGGACCGACTTCAATTGAGGCGACCATCATACCTTCTGGTCTGGTCGGTTGCCCTGTAAAGCTAGTCATCTCAAAATCCACAGGAGATAGATAGTGAATTCCCTTCCCTAACTTCTTGAGAGTCTTTAATGGCATCACATTAAAGACGGCTCCGTTGTCTATAAAAACCTTCGTGATTGGTTTCCCACAAATATGAGCATTAACATATAGAGGCTTCAAATGAGATGTTGTGCCTTCTGGAATGGGGGGGGGGGAAGACTATTGGAGGAACCTCTGATTGAAAATCAGGATCTGAAATCTTTGCCCATTCTGGCTCTTCTATAAAATCATCCACCAGACTTGCCCACAAGGGTTCTTCTTCAATCCAGTTAATTCCTATCATTCGGCAGGGGACACGCGGCCCTAATCGAGATTTGACAGACCTTGAACCAGTTTCTGGAATTTCGTCCCTGGTTTCAGTTTCAGGTTGAACTGTCAGAGAGTCCAAACGAAATTCCTCCAGAGATGGATTGATGTTAATCCGCTCACAATACTGATATCTGAAACCTTCAATTCTCTCATCTGGTACCTCTTTACCTCTTTTTTGTATGGACCGACCTCTCTCATTGCAATTAAAAACGTCTTGCACATACTTAGGTTTCCTTGAGGAGGAGACTTTTATGGACCGACCTCCCTCATTGCAATTAGCAGCAACTTGTATGCTGGTCGGTTGCTTTGACGAGGTGACCCCTATGGGCCGACCTCCTTCCAGAGAATCAATAGCGCCTTGCACATCATTCGGCTGCTCAAACGAGACGACCCTGATGGACCGACCTCCTTCAGTATATTTAGCAGCGCCTCGGATGTCGTTCGGTTGCTTCGATGAGGTGACCCTTATGGACCGACCTCATTCTGGAGAATTAATAGCACCTTGCATATCGTTCGGCTGCTTCGAGGAAGAGACCTTATCCCTGTATTTGGCAACATACCTGCGCTTGGCATTCCGAATCTGAGTACGATTCATGCCTGGAAAACGAGGATCCACATCAATTGGTAAAGATTTTTTATTTCGAGTCCATTTGCTTCCGACCGAACCCGTCCTTCTAGTCGGGTGTTCTCGAACTAAAGCTTGATCCTTTAATTCCACATTAAACAAACCATCTTGTTTATCCCATTTTTCAGCCACTGTTTTTTCATAAACCTTGAGTTTTTCTTCTGGTCGGCCACTGTTTGATGAGTTCCCTTTTCCCGATCTAGGACTTGCTTGTATGTTAACCATTGATGTGGTTACTTTTGGAAAAGGTTGTTGCTCTACACCCAAAGTAATATATTTGAGCCGACCTGCCTTAACGGCCTTTTGGATCTCATTTCGAAAATGAGTGCATTGGCTTGTGTTATGTGTGAAAGAGTTATGCCACTTACAATATAGTCTTCCTTTGATTTCTTCCTTAGTAGCCAACCTTTGCCCTTTTGGAATTCGAATATGGCCGTCAGTTAGCAAAATATCAAAAAATTTCATCAGCCTTTGAATTGTCAAACGTAGGTTGCTCTTTTCCTTCAGTTCCTGGCACTGACTTTAACTTAGAGCACATATAAGGCTTTCCTGAAATAATTTTGGCCGCCATTTCTTCCGTCTGATCATAATCAAAGTCGTATGCTTCTTTTTCCATACTCGCCATATGCCGAACTTTATTACGCCTGAAATTCTGATCCTTTTCTCTGAAAAGAGACTCTAAGCGTCCAGCCTTGGAAGCAAGACTTGTCAAATCTTCCACATCATGAGCAGTGAGTGCCTCTCTTAGGCGGCCATGCATATTCCTGACCACCAAATTGGTCATTTCTTTTTCATTGATTATAGTAGGACAACGTCCTTTCATCAAGCGCACTCTTTCAATAAACTGTGAGGCTGACTCTTCTGGATATTGCTTCAATTCCAATAAATCGGTAAGAGAAACAGTTGGTAAAGGATTGAAGAATCTAGTATGGAACGCCATTTCCAACCCTTCCCAAGTTTGTATTTGTCCAGGTGGCAGGTTTACAAACCATGAGAAAGTTGTTCTGGTGAGAGATAACCCAAATAATTGCAATTTATAAAAAGAATTATTTCCAACTTCCCCTAATTGTGTTGTAAAGCGACCCACATGCTCTGTGGTGGAGGATCCATCTTCCCTTGAAAAAGCATGGAAATCAGGTAGTCGATAATTCCTTGGCAGTGGATAGTCGTTAATGATCCTTTCGGGGAAAAGCCTTTGATAAGCAGGGCGATTGGCCATCTGAGGATTCAGGCCGAAATGCACTCTTAATACTTGCGCAATCTCTTCAGGATCCACACGAGGATGTTGTTGATCAGGGATGAAGATGGGATCTTGCACATGTGCTCCTTGCCTCTCTTCCCTGACAATGTTTGGCTGCAGATTGTCAACTCTTGGTCCCAAATGAACATTATTAGGGAAAGTTAAAGGAGTCTTTCCCCTATCTGTTCAGTTGAACGTTGTGGCGCTTGGAAGTATGCTATCAACGTATGATGGCCCTGCGAAATTTACTTGCATTCTTGATGGTGATATTCCTGGCGGCGTCTGAGTGGGTTGAAGAGTAACCCTTGATAAAGCTTGATCTAACATGTTCTGCATGAGATTTTGTTGCTCGCGCAACATGATGTTCTGTTGCTCGCGCAATATATTCTGCATCGCTGAAGTTTGCTAATTGTTCAATTGTTGAACATAAGACAACCAATCGGTAGGTGGTTGGGGAATCTCCCCAGGATTTGGCATGACGGGTGGTGAAATGTTTTTTCCCATCGGTGCTGATGATGATTGAGGTTGTGAGCCTGCTATACTGATTTTTCTGATGATTCGGCCGGACCTCAGTCGTATGAAATTCTCTGTTGATGTAGGATCAGCAATCTTGCCTTTCTCCCACTGTGGTCACCAATTTGTTGATGTATTTTTTCAACAATAAAAAAGTAAAATCCGAAAATAGGAAATTATCTTCGAATTTGATATATTTAGCGCCTGAGATTAGGAATTCTGTCTCCACTTCTTCGATCCCAGATGTCTAAGCCGATGATCGCGCCCAAATCCACATCGTTCGATTCCTCCAAGATTGAGCGAAGGGCTATGAAGTAGTCAGGACGAATGTCAGTGGTGTGAGCAGTGATCATTATTTTGCTCAACGACCACTTCACCCATTCCTTTTTCTCTTCATCCACCGACCCGAACTTCAGGTTTCTTTTCTCATATGCAGGGGTGGTGGCGAAGGTCCTGTATAGCGACTGTAGTTCAAGTGAACTGCAGACCTCCGTAGCCTTCAGCTTGTCTTGCATCTCTTGGCCGGGGTAGTGGTGTTCCCAACCCAAGAGTCGGTTGATCTTCCTGGCTGAGCAGTCTACCCATTTTCCCCGAACGTAGACATGTTTTAGACTCTCAGCCTGATTCAGATTAGCGTAAAACTCCCTCACCAGTGATACATCCACTGGTTCATTGGGGTTTCTGATCAACCACGACAGGCCCCGCTCCTCCAGCCAGTCAGAGAGCGGGCCTGTGATCTTCTCGGGGTCAAATCCTCTCTCGTAGAGGATCCCCATTGCCTTCATCCGCTCATACGCCGCCGCTGCGTCAATGTTGGAAAAGTGCAGTTTGTCATACTGCTTCGATCTCAATACGTCCTTTGCAGCGTCGGCAGCATTCTTCTTGGAGATATTGCTCCGGAATGCCTTCATTTTCCTTGGCGGTGCTTCTAGGCAGGCAAATTCGTTTTTAAGCTCCTTCAGCTGGTACTCCTTCAGCTGTTCGTATTTCGATTCTTCTAATTCCAGCCACCAGTCGCTCACCGGATACCTCTGCTCTGTTTCCTCAGTGTATTCGAATCTAAGGTATTCCTCCGGGAACTCTGGGATGAATTTTCGGAATGGCAGTGACTTAAGCTGCCTGAGCTTCCCCCAGTCTTCTGTTAGCTCCAATACTCTCCTCCTCTTGTAGTATGCCTCAGGTGGCGCTGGCTCTACTAATTCTGCCCCTGAGGTTGTTGTCACCACCTTACGTCCGTCTGTGGATTTGATTCTTTGGACTCTTCGTTCGATCCTCTCCTCAACTTTCTCAAACTCCTTCTTCAACGTTTCTTGCTTTGCTGGATCTATTTTGCTAAGCTTGTCCTGAAACTAGGGTTTCCAGAATTATTGTTTGTCATACGAACATTATGAATCCTGCCTCATTATATTTAAATGTAAATAACATCCATATAAGGCAATCACATTCAAAGTTCCGGTGATTTTAACCCTAAATTCTCCCCCTCACAACGAAACAGAACACTACTGTAAACGTTACGTTGTGAAAAAGGGAGAAAATCACAAAACAAAACCTAACCTACAGATTAGAGTGAAATTCATCCGTAGAAAGCAAGTATATTAGTTATTGTATCTAAATCTAGCATATGACAGACTTAGATTCACAGAAATCTAACAGGCAAACATTTTCGCAAAAATGAAGAACAGTGAAATATCGGGAAAATAATTTGCGATTCTGTGTTTTTAAACGTTAAATCGGCGAGAATCAACCGTAAAATAGAGTTTATGTACTAAGGTTAACCTAGATCTTACCTTAGATGAAGCTATTATTGGTTGAAATGGTGAGATTTTGAAAAAAAATTTCGCTCTGAGAGTGGCGGTTACTAAAGCTTCGGGAGGAAGTTACTGTAGGGCAAAAGTGGAAAAAGGACTGTGGACTGGGGTATTTATAGATTTTCTCAAGACTCTCTGGAGGACAAGTGGAGCGATGCCAAGTCCACTGTAAATACGTATAAAGGTATAGGGGAGGGTATTTCAGGGCGGGCGAGCGGTTAAAGCAACACTTCTATACACCTAAGACTGACACAAAAGCGAAGATGAAAGCGGTGCTGGATGAGCGATACTGCTTCCCCAGTGAATATCAGGGTGAAACAAGCGAAGCGGTGGTTGACTTGGGTCAGGCTTAGGTTGGAAGTTAAAATGCTAACACTAAACTATTCCTATAAAGCGATAATCCTATTCTAATGAAAGCGATAAAATTATGAAATCTATTTATGAAAGCGGTAAAGGAAAGCTTGTAAATTTTAACTATGAAAGCGATAAGTTTTAACTAGAAAAGCAATAAAAGAAAGCTGTAAATTGGCGGATATAAGATTGGGCTTCTGGATTCTTTTCACGAAATTCTATCATCGCTTGAGCTTCTGAACCTCAATCAGATTAATCTCTGCATTGGCCTGTTGCAACACAGGCCCTTCAATATACGGTTTCAGCCTCGCTCCATTCACCAAGAAGGAATCTTTCTCTCCGGGGGTCTCCACATTGTTAATCCTTATGGCTCCACTTGGCAGCACTTGTCTGACAATATACGGCCCAGTCCACCGTGACTTCAATTTCCCTGGGAATAAGTGGAGCCTAGTGTCATATAAAAGAACTTTGGATCCCACCGCAAACTCTTTCTTTTTCAACTTCTTGTCATGATAGAATTTCATCCTTTCCTTATAGATCTTTGCGCTTTCATATGCAAGGTATCGGAACTCGGTTAGATCGAGCAATCTTTTCGTGCGCCTCTCCTGCGCTGGGAGAAGATCAAAATTGAGATACTTGATAGCCCAGTACGCACGATGCTCTAGTTCCAGTGGTAGGTGGCAGGCTTTTCCATATACAAGCCGATAAGGGGACATTCCAATTGGAGTCTTGAAGGCTGTTCTATAGGCCCACAGCGCATCATCCAATTTTTCTGCCCAATTCTTGCGACTCTTATTTACTGTGGTCTGGAGGATGTGTTTGATCTCTCTATTTGAAACTTCCACTTGACCGCTCGCTTGTGGATGATAGGGGGTAGTTAGATGCTGGCGCACACCATATTGCTGTAGGCTAGATTGTAGTGCCTTATTCACAAAATGGGTGCCTCCGTCGCTTATTATTGTTCTAGGGACCCCAAACCTTGGAAATATGGTATATTTTAGGAAGCGGATCACTGATCGAGCATCATTTGTGGTGAGCGCTTGCGCTTCAACCCACTTACTCACGTAATCCACCGCCACCAGAATGTATTGTTTCCCATTAGAAGGTGGAAAGGGACCCATAAAATCTATCCCCCATACATCAAATATGTCCACAAACAAGACTCCAGTTTGGGGCATCTCATCTTTCTTCGAAATGGACCCCAGTCTTTGACATTTGTCGCAAGCTTTGGCAAAGGCATCTGCATCTCTTTGTAGGGTAGGCCAAAAGAAACCTGACTGCAAAACTTTGGCCGCTGTGCGCATGCCAGCGAAATGCCCTCCTACATGGGACCCGTGACATTTGTTCAAGATCAGCGGGATCTCAGACTCCGCTACACAGCGACGGAATATCCCATCTGAGCCGATGTTGAACAAGTAAGGTTCATCCCAAAAATAATCCTTTGCCAAACTGAGCAATCTCTTCTTTTCCCTTTGTACAGTGTGTGCTGGAAACTGTCCTGTAGTTAAAAAGTTGGCCAAGTCAGCGAACCATGGCTCTTTCGCTTGCACCAGGAACAGTTTCTCATCTGGGAATTGTTCATTGATTCCAGGAGATTTGTCCTCCTCTTGTTGCAACCTACTGAGGTGATCTGCCACATGATTTTCCTTTCCCTTCTTATCTTTGATTTCTATATCGAATTCCTGGAGCAACAAAACCCATCTAATCAAGCGGGATTTTGTCTCCTTTTTCTCCATCAAATATTTAATAGCTGCATGGTCAGTGTGAACAATAGTCTTGCTTCCAATAAGATACTGCCTGAATTTCTCAAAAGCGAAGACAATAGCTAGCAGCTCTTTCTCGGTGGTAGTGTAATTCTTTTGAGCGGAGTCCAGCGCTTTACTTGCATAGTAAATGACGTTAAGTTTAGACTCCACCCTTTGTCCTAGTACAGCGCCGACGGCATAATCGCTTGCATCCGTCATTAACTCGAATGGCTCACTCCACACTGGTGCTGAAATTATAGGAGCAGAGGTCAGCTTATCCTTCAATATTTGAAAAGCCTCCTCACACTCGCTTGACCAGCGGAATTGAGTATCCTTGCACAGTAGTGATGTGAGTAGTTGTGTGATTTGACTGAAACCTCTGATAAAACGACGGTAAAACCCTGCGTGACCCAGAAAGCTTCGCACTCCTTTCTCATTCGAGGGCGCTGGCATTTTTTCGATTACACTAATTTTTGATCTATCTACCTCTATACCGGCAGACGAGATCTTATGGCCCAAGACAATTCCTTCATTCACCATAAGGTGACATTTTTCCTAGTTCAGCACGAGATCAGTCTCTATGCATCGGAGGAGTACTTTTTCCAGATTATTCAGGCATCTGGAAAATGTCTTGCCATACACCGAGAAATCATCCATAAAAACTTCGATACAGGAGTTCAGGAGATCACTGAAAATATGGTACATGCATCGCTGGAAGGTGGCCGGAGCGTTGCACAGCCCGAACGGCATCCTCCTGTAAGCGAAAGTCCCATATGGACAAGTGAATGTGGTCTTCTCACAGTCCTCCGGTTTGATGGGAATTTGATGATAGCCTGAGTAGCCATCGAGGAAACAGTAGTATTCGTGACCTGCGAGCTTCTCAAGGCATTGATCAAGGAAGGGAAGTGGGAAATGATCCTTCTTTGTGGCTGAATTCAGTTTTCTGTAATCGATGCAAACCCTCCATCCCGTGACAGGTCTTGTCATGAAGACCTCCCCATCCTCGCTTGTCTGTTCAACAAATCCTCCTTTCTTGGGAACCACCTGGGCTAACCCACTGACTGTCACTGATAGGGTATATGATTCCTGCATCGAACAATTTGATCACCTCTTTCTTGACTACTTCTTGCATATTTTCGTTCAAACGCCGCTGAGGCTGTCTACATGGTTTTGCATCAGCGTCCAGCCTTATATGGTGCATACACACCGCTGGGCTGATTCCTTTAATGTCTGAGATTTTCCATGCAAACGCCGCTTGATTTCTTCTGAGAAGTGAGATGAGCTGAGCCTCTTGGTCCGGCAGTAATAAGGCGGAGATTATCAGCGGGTAACTCTCCTCCGGCCCAAGGAATATATATTTGAGGTGTTCAGGTAATTTCTTCAGCTCATCCTTATTGTTGGTCTCGCTCGCTGGTTCCCTATTCGCTTGTTCAATGGATTCAGTGGGCGCTTGAATGTCGTCGCTTGCCTCAGCTGAATTCTTTTTATCTTCCAGTTCGAGCGATCCATTACCTGAAATTCCTTCCAGGCTATCAAGTGTAACATGGTTCTCAAAAGTTATTATTTCATTTAACTCATTGATAAAATCACAATTTTCTTCCTGAGGTTGGCGCAGTGCTGAGTTCATGGAAAATGTGACTTTATCACCACCAAAACTCAAGGATATTTTTCCTTCAGCAACATTTATTGTAGCTTGAGCGGTGGCTAGGAAAGGTCTCCCTAATATAATTGGAATGTCGCGGTCTTCGCTCATTTCCATAATAATGAAATCTGCAGGGAAAATAAATTTGTTTACTTGCACGAGTACATCACGAATGATTCCTTTAGGCAATCTTATTGATTTATCGGCAAGCTGAATTACAGTTCTGCATGCTTCTAATTCATAAAGCCCTAATTTAGAGAAAAGCGAGAAGGGCATAAGATTGATACTTGCACCTAAATCACATAATGCCCTAATCGGCTCTAAATTTCCTATTATACAACTAATGATAAAACTCCCAGGATCGCTGAGTTTCTTTGGGAGGTCCTCCTTAAATACGGCGCTGCACACACTTTCCAGCTGCACCGCTGCCACTTCATCAGGAAATGCCCGCTTCCGATTGATTATATCCTTGATAAACTTAGCGTAATGTGGCATCTGAGACAAAGCATCAGCAAACGGTATAGTAATTTGAAGACTACGGAAAGTATGTACAAACTTATCAAACTCCTTGGAGTTGTCCTTCTTCCCAAATCGTGCGGGAAAGGGAGCTCGAACCAAAGGCTGAGCAATATCCTTTTCCTTCGGGTCAGACTCCTGAGCGGCTGGTATTGCTCGAGGTTGGGATGGGCCTTGCTCCTTAGATGGAATCTGTGTAATTTCATCCTGCACAGGCATATTAGCAACAATAGGGGAAGAAGATTGATTCATACCTCTGTCTGGCAGTGGTGGCGATTGCGTCCTTTTTCCTCCTCTAGTTTCGATGGCCTTTGCTTGGTTCGGGACAGTCTCGACTGTCCCAGGCAACGTTCCTTTCTGCTTCAGCTTCAGCGCTTCAGCAATCTGCCCGACTTGTACTTCCAGCATTTTGATCGAAGCAGATGTGTTTCTTTGGAACTCCTGATTCGCTCGCTCTGTGTTCCTCCAGAGTTCCTCCAGACTCAACGGGACTTGTGCCGCTGTGGGAGGTTGAGCGAATGCATGTGCCTGCTGCGGGAAATGGGGGGTTTGATTGTATTGTTGATGATGTGGGTGATATTCCCCTTGAATATATTGTTGTGCAGCGAACTGTTGTGGCCTCTGAAATTGTTGCTGAGGACGCGGTCCAGCGGGGCCTTGAACTTGCCCTTTTTGGAACTGCTGGAATTGAGGGGCATTTCTGCCAGCCATATAGAAGACCTCCGCCGGGTTCTGAGCTTCCTCATTTGAATACTCAGCAACCTGCGGACATTTTTGGTCGTCATAAGCTTTCTCCTCGCATTCCGCGGCCTCATGTAGTGCTTGTTTTCCTTTATTACGCAGGTCCTGCTTCATAAGCTTAGACAGCTCCTTCACTTGGATTGACAAACTGTCGATCCTTGCATCGTGAGATACGGAAGTAGGGACCTGGTACAGACCCCTCGATGGCTCGGGCCTATTGGACTCTGGCCAACTTGACTGATTGGCCGCCATCTTCTCAATCAAAGCCCTCGCTTCAGAGGCACAACGCCCCATAAGCGAGCTTCCTGCCGCTGCATCTAAGGACATTCTGAGTTCAGGAGTAATTCCTGAGTAGAAAATCTGAAGTTCCATGAAGTCCGGTATTTCGTGATGAGGGCAGTTGCGGAGTAGTTGTTTGAATCGGCTCCAGGCTTTTGGAAGGGTCTCATCACTCGCCATCTTGAAAGTAAGTATTTCATTCCTCTGGCGAATGGTCTTTGATACAGGATGGTATTTGCTCACGAAGGCCTGCGCTGCTTCCTTGAATGAGCCAGGGATCGGATAAAGGTTATCAAACCATTTCCTGGCCTCTCCTGTTAAGGAAAATGGAAACAAAATCAGTTTGGCAGCGTCCTCCGTGATGCCGTGCAATTTGGAGGTGGCAGCGATCCTATTAAAGTTCTGTAAGTGTTCGTAAGGGCTTTCATTGAGTAGCCCATGAAATTGGCTCTGGCTCGCCAGGCTGACGAGCGCTGGTTTCACCTCATAATGGCCAGAGCCTCTGGGCGCAGAACTTGTAATCAAAGTGTGATCCAGAAGGGTCTGGTAGTGAACATCCATGGGGACTTCAGCAAGTGGGCGATCAGCAGCCCTATGACCCTCAGCCCTCTGGTAAGGCTCAACAGTAGGTGGTGGTGGAATGATGGTTGTGGGTATCGCAGCGGTGGTGGCAGCTTGTGCCGCTTGGGAAGCAATAAATGCTCCCTGCGCAGCTTGAGTTTGTTCCACCTGAGCGAGGTGCGCTTGCAGCCCCGCCATTCCTTGTTGAATGCTACTGAGGGCTCTCAATAGCTGCTCCTCAGTCTGTGAAAGTGCAGGAGGAATGACAGTGGGTGCCACAGTGGGGACGTGGAGCGGCACCTCCTGCGAAGATGCAGATGTGGCGGAATTTGAAGATGTCCCAGCGGCAGTCTGGAAAGCTGGGATGACAGTAGGAGGAGCGGTGGCATTTCCTTGATTCGCCATGAGTTGTTCTCGCACTTGCTCTCGGAACAGACGTCTCTGTGAACGAGCGGAGGGAGTAGGACTCGTGGGACGCTGAAAACGCTTCGGACCCCTACAAAATGGCAGCCACATACAAAAATTTAAAGTTAGAAGAATTTTAATTGAATACAAAAAGCATGATTACAACAAATTAAAAGTAAATTATGGCGCTTCAAAAGATTTCCAACAGATACTTTTCATGAGTTTCAAATCCCCGGCAACGGCGCCAAAATATGATAACCGAAAGATATATTTGTTATTGTATATTAATTCGCAGGGAATTTTATTCAAAAATCAATTAGTAGAGTTTTTATAGAAGAATGGTCAGATATAGCAATTGTGTGGTTGTAGACCCTGGATAGTTATCACAATTATTTATACTCTTTTTACTGGTGAGTTTCCAGGTCGAACACAGGGATTTAAAGTCATGAATTTCAAAGGTAAAAATCTTGGAGAAGCGACGAAGAGACAAAAAAAAGGGTCCGCTTGGGTCCGCTTGGAGCGGGCCTAAATTTTCTACTACTGAAAGCGGTAAATAAAGCAGTAAAAGATGAACGGGGGCGAGCGAAGCGAAAGCGATATGATTGGGATGTGAGTGAGCGGCATATTATATGTATATGTATGTGAGCGAATTAGAGTGGAAAAGAGGTGTTGTGTCTGAACTGTGCGTTACGAAATGGGTAGAATTCCCTGGATGCAGCGAGCGAGTGACGTAATTGTGTTATCGGAAGTATATATGTATATTACGAAAATGATGATAGAAAGATGTTGTAATTATATAAACTCGATTATAAAGAACTCATCACACTGGTATTTTGGCCTGGGGGGGATTTACAACAAGACTTCAATGACACCCAGAATTAAGACATTATAAGAAAGAAACCCTACTGTCACTAGGAATTTCTGCGACCTAATAGACCCCCGTCTATGTCCCGTTAATTTTCCCAATTTCTGCCTCATTAGTGGCTTTACCCCCTGATGTTGGTACTCTTTTATCAGAATCAAATTCAGCACAGTAATTAAGTAGGTCGACAAGGCTCCCGCGTACTTAACTACGTTGAACTACCTTGAGACCGCTTTTGGCGCATCACAAGGCTTAATTAATTAATTCGTCTCTCGCTCTATACCAGTGATATGAAATTCTCTAAATTGATTTATATAAGTATGGAAAATTGTGGAAGGATTTAAATTGAAGAAGAGAATGATATTTCTTTATATACTATGAAAACTGCGAAAAGGATTAGACTACAAAGCTGTAAATGAAAGCAGTAAGCTAGTCTAAGAAAGCATTAAAGACGTGGCCAAGGGAGGGGGAATACGCCCACTCCCTTGGCCTTTCCTGTGGAGAACTCCCTTACAGGGTTGGAGCTCTCGGAAACAGGAAGACGACGAACGCTGTGTGTATTCTGAAGAATTATCCAAGAATTCGATCTCCTATATTTTTACATACAGATATCTGGCCCTATTTATAGCAGCTGTAACAGGACGGTTGCAAGAAGCTGTTGGGTAGTTCCAACCGCTGGGCAGTTAGGCGGTTGCAGGTGGTTATTCTGTTGAAGCAGTTGCTGGCCATAACTCCCAGGGTGTCCGCTTCGCTTGCGTTGATGGCACAGATCTTCCTCGCTTGCTGGAGAGCAGGAGGGCATCAGCGTAGCACGGCTCGCTTGAGCTAGCTGGAATTGGAATAGCTGTACCGCTGCATTTGAAGTACTTAGTTGAAATTTGGTGATAGTCTGCAGCGGTGGGTATCTGGACTGTCGCTTGCAAGCGGGAGGGGCTATCGCTTGCGGCTATGAAGGTGGCCGCTTGCCTCTCGTGCCTTAGTGTTTTCAAGGTGTGTCTTGGGCGCTTGCGAGCGAAGGCGGCTGTCGCTTGCGGCGTCTGCCTTAACTTTTCTGGCTCCAGAATACCGCTTAAGAGGGCAAAAATCGTTAATAATCTCAACAACGAATTCTGGGTCATGCCTGGTGATATAAATCAATATTGTATGCCGATTACGAATTATTTTGATGGTTCTTATGCAAAAATTCAAGTAACACACATTTTTGTCAAGCTAAGAATATGCTCATATTTGGAGTCATCAAGCACCAACAATCTAGAGGGAATAACACAGAAAGATTGGATCTGGGTCGTCAGGACTTGCGCCATCGTATCCAAACTGGAAAAGAATGGAGGCCAAAAGGAGTTTTCTTAAGGGTCGAGTTTCCGCCAGGAGACGAATTTCACGGTGACGATTGGGGGAAGTCCAATTCCTGAAGACGAACCTAAGATTGACGCCCTCATGTGTGAAGAGGCCTCAGAAATGGCTGTAGATATTATCGCCGACGACGGAGACTTGGGACAGCACAAAACCAACCTCGAGATTGGGACAATGGGCGTATTACCTTGGGGATTCAAAGCGCCTTCGTCCCAACCTGATTTTTCCAGGGGAATATCTTACTGGAAGAAATCGGCCCGTTGTATTGGCCAGAACAAGAGTAGAATGTTTTGGAAAGAATTCCGGATCCAGTCATTTTCCAGAAATTGTCTGATGAGAATACACGGCACCTTAAACCACTATTCCTTACCATTCACCTCGATGGAAAAACGGTCAGCAAAGTCATGGTGGATGGGGGAGCATCAGTCAATATCATGACCTTGCCCACTTTGAGGAAAATAAGAAAAAGCAGAAATGATCTCGTCTGGACAACCATGCGAACGACCGACTTCACCGGAAATGCGCATACGACAGCAGATGTGTTGGTGGAGAAAGTGACGGTCGAAACAATGACGAACCAAATGGCTTATTTCATCAACGAAAGAAAGCCAACTTATTCAGTCACCCTCGGGAGGGATTGGATCCACACTACCCAGTGTGTCCTTTCGACATTGCACCAAAAAATTATGTTTTGGAACAGAGACCAAGTCAAGACGGTAGAGGCCAAGGCTGATCCAGCTATGGAGGTGCATTTCACAAAGGCTGTTTATATTTCCCTCGATGTATACCCACTGTCCATGATGCCGAAGGACGCTGGAATGAGGAAAAAATGCGATCTAACCATGAAGGGGTTCGAAATAAAATTCGAGGCCGACGCACGGCCTAATAACTCAGGTATTTATCATGTCTGACATCCTAATTTTATAGGATTTGGAGGTGAGAGCAGACAGGTCCGACTGTACATTTATATGGGCTGAAAATCATGCCGCTCAACCTCTTGACGGGCAGACAGGGACATCCTCCCAGCCGCCTAATTACGATCAAGACGAAGAGGATGTTCATTCGCCGATTCGAAGAGCTGCTCCACCTTTCGAAGCGCTGGACCAATTGAAGGATATTAACTTGGGGGATGAGGCAACCCCTCGGGCGACACGGGTCAGCGCCTTGTTGAATGTCGAGAGGAAAGAGCGAATGATTGCTTTGATATGAGCATTCAAAGATTGCTTCGCATAGGATTACCATGAGATGCCGGGGTTACAAGGAACATAGTACCCGGAGTGGATTTCCAACATTGTTCAAGTAGTGAAGAAAAAAAAAAAGATCCAGCTTTCCGTTGCCCCGGAGAAATCGGAATCTTCAAATTGATAATAATGCCCGCCGGTCACCAAAACTACTGAGAATGCCGTCCGGTAGCGTCGTCAGAGGAGGACCAAGGGTCACCGTGAGAAGTAGGAAGAACTCGCCGGTGAAAGACGAAGGGAAGAGCTCGAAGGACAAAGGTTTCTTTCGCGAGCAAGAAGAGAGGGAGAGAAAGTGAAGAGTAAAGTTTATGGGGCGATACCAAGAAGATGGGACAATACGCACGAACCAAGATTCAGGAGGTTACAAAACTATCCGGAGTCCAAATTAATTTTTACCTAATATAGTTTTGTGGGGGGCATTTGTACACTCCAAAACTCAACCAAAGGCCCAATCCATATTGGGAGCCCGACCTAAGGAGAACACGGCCCACAAGAAGGCCCAAATCAGTAAGATACTTGGTCAAAGGAGAAACGGATAAAATATAATTTGAAAGTGAGAAGAATTTCGGGGAGGTTGGAGAAAAATAAGGAATGAAAACCTTATCTGAACAAGGTTTAGGGAATAAAAGGAAAAAGAAGCCGCCGTGAGAAGGCATCTCATCTTCTTCAACATTAATTTTTTCTTTGCAATTTAATTTCCGCAGTATTTTCAGGATTTTTACAGCTTTCTTTGATTAATTTCAATTTAATTTTCAGCTTCGTTCTTGTTTAATCTATCTTCTTTTTTCATTAATTTTTCGGTTATCGCAAGATAGCCCGGATCCTTTCTTGAGGAGGCTGGGGAACCCTACGATTAAATCAATTCCGACAGGCTTTTCCGATTAAGCCGTTGGTGGCGATTTTTTGACGACAACAGATTTTGTACACTCCAAAACTCAACCAGAGGCCCAATTCATATTGGGAGGCCGACCTAGGGAGAACACGGCCCACAAGAAGGCCCAAATCAGTAAGATACTTGGTCAAAGGAGAAACGAATAAAGCATAATTTGAAAGTGAGAAGAATTTGGGGGAGGTTGGAGAAAAATAAGGAATGAGAACCTTATCCGAACAAGGTTTAGGGAATAAAAGGAAAAAGAAGACGCCGTGAGAAGGCATCTCATCTTCTTCAACATTAATTTTTTCTTTGCAATTTAATTTCCGCAGTATTTTCAGAATTTTTACAGCTTTATTCGATTAATTTCAATTTAATTTTCAGCTTCGTTCTTGTTTAATCTACCTTCTTTTTTCATTAATTTTTCGGTTATCGCAAGATAGCCCGGATCCTTTCTTGAGAAGGCCGGGGAACCCTACGATTATAATCAATTCCGACAGGCTTTTCCGATTAAGCCGTCGGTGGCGATTTTTTGACGACAACACAAATAAAAATCAAACACACGCATACTTTTTTGAGTAGAAATTTTAGGTTGTGGTTGAATAAAATTACAATAAATCAATTGCAATTTCTTTATAGTTGCTCCACCTTTTTAAGTGAAGGAGGAGGATGGTCATACATATACTTTCAATTTATACTTGTTTATATTAATTTTTATTATATAAAGTTAAAATATAAAAATAAAATAGTTGTTATAAATAAAGAATTTCATCGATTACTATTAAAATATATTATTCTATTGTTGTTATAAATAAAGAATTTCATCGATTACTATTAAAATATATTATTCTATTATTTTAAGTAAAAAAAATAAATAAGTAAACGAGGAACACCAATGGGTGTTTGTTTGAAGGTTTGAATTTTGATTTGAGATTTGAATGGTGGATATTCTCAATTAAAATAGTTGTATGATGTGATATAAATATATATTGATATGATATTTTGAATATAAAATTGATTTTAAGTATAATATGAAAAGTGAAAAATAGATGTTTAATTTGATATTTTTAGGGTAAAATTGTTCGTAATTCTCATGTGATTTCGAAATTCAGCGTAAAATCTCTCTGTATTTTAAAAATCGCATAGCATTCCCTTATACTTTTAAAAACATTACATGAAATCCCACTACCATGAAACTTCTTTATATGATGGGAAGATGATTTCCTATATGTATGTTTTGCATGGCGGGAGGTTCCATGCAATATTTTTGAAAGTATAAGAGGGTATCATGCAATTTTTAAAAATAAAGTAAAGATTTACGCTGAGTTTTAAAACCACAGTGTGGTTTCATATAATATATTTTAAAGTATAAAGAGACGCCATGCAATTTTTAAAGTAAATGGAGGATTTACGCTGAGTTTCGAAACCACAAGAAAGTTATGGACAATTTTGCCTATTTTTAAATAATTTTTTTTTATTATTTTTATAAATAGTAGAAATTTGGTAAAGTAAATTTTACCAAATTTTGAATTGTTTCACTTAAACATTTTACTTTCATTGTTTCACTTATATTTGGGATTGTTTCACTTAAATAGTTTATTTTTATTTATAGTTTATGTAGTTTTCAATCAATTATTAGTTTAACTTCACGTCTACGCATATTTATCAAAATATCATTATGCACTATATATTTTAAATCCATTAAACTTTAGAATATTTTAAATATTTTCATTTTACATAAGTTCAGTTATCAATATAATACTATTATTTTTTATTAATTTACTATAAAAATCTTTCAATATCATACTAGTGTAATAGGAAGAGTAATGCTTAAGCTGAATGTAAGGGTTTTTTTTTTTTTTTTTGCTATTTTGATTATTGTGTGAAATAGTAATTAAATGTAATATTTTGTATATAATAATAATAATAAGTTATATGTTAGTATGACACATCAAAATAGGTGTCATTACATGCATGTGGTGTTTTAATTTTGTAATGTTAAGTGCCTACTGTGTTTTTTGGATTTGGTTTGAGAAAAATTGATTTTTGTTTGGTATTAAAATTATTTTAATAAGATATTTTGTAAGTAAAAAAAATATTTTTTGAAAAATGCTGGATACAAATAGTAAAATTTGAAAAAGTTTTGTCAAAGAAACACTAAATTTCCAAAAAGCCTAAATAGACTGCGCAATGTTGTGATACCTTTGGAGTTAGGTCCGTACTTGGTCAACTCCCGTATATGGATGAGCTGGAGCTAGACCATTCGAGATTGAATAATGATTAAGTTGATTGAATAAACTATTCATGTCAAAAATGTGCATTTTTCTTTTCGGGAGCTTTTCTGAAAAAACTATAGAGTTAAACATATTTACCCTAGAATAATTTGAGATGGAAGAACTTATATTGATTTGTAAAGCCAGTCTAATTCTGACACGTCCGATCTGCATGACTTACGGGTCATGGTGTAGCAAGTGTATTAAAGAAAAAATAATAATGCCCAATCTTCTCTCACTTTTCATACTTTCTCCCCGTATATATACATTTGTAGCCCTTATACATTATTAATATAACAACTATGAATTTTCTCAAATTAATAATATATTTATTTTGTAATATTTCTTTTAAAAGAAATAAATATGAATGTTGAACGTGTCATAAACAATAATGCCAAAGACAATTTATTTCTCATGAATAATGCATCAACATACACTATTTTAAAATATAAAAAATATTTTAGCTTGAAGTTGGTAAAATTGCACGTTAATACTTTAAGTTGTTGTGCAAAATTAATTGAAGACTCCAAAATAACAATAATTTTCATCGAATGACTAAAACTTGATATTTCAAATGCATTATTTTCTAGAAAATCTCAAATAAATTTACTAAATTTTAATGATATTCGTATAAATAAATATCATATTGAGACATCAAATGAGACAAATAATGAATAAATGTAACTTACAAATTTTATTGGTGGAAATAAATATATAATAGAGAAATTGCCCTAGTGCCTTTCGGCTTATATTACACAATGTTGAGTGCAATTAAAACTTATCTTATAGAACAAAGTCTACTGATTTTATTATTCGGCATAATCAACTTGAACATCCGGGCAATATTATGACGAGACAAATTATTAAAAATACTCATGACCATACTCTGAAAATTCAAATGATATTGAATATAAATGAGTTGAAATGTATTGCTTGCTCAAAATGAGTAGTTAATAACAAGATTATCACAAGGAAAATGAGAATTGGATCTCCTATATTTTTTAAATGAATTTATAGCGGTATAGGTAGGTATGTAGATCATGTAGATCTACCATGCGGACCATTTAGATATTTAATGGTACATATCGATGAAGCTACTCGATGGTCGCACATATGTTTATTATCCAACTACAATTTGGCATTAACGAGATTTCTTGCTCAAATAATTAAATTACGAGCACAATTTTCAAATCGCATCATGTACCGTATATACATACTCAAAATAAGATTAATAGTTATAATAAGATTAAAACCGACAAACTATCATAGTTACTCTCTAGCACAATAGGTGTATGCAACAAACATACTGAATCCTTAAAAAATTTTCATATAGATATCATTATCTAATTAGTAGATGAGTGATTGATATATATGATTAGAGAAAGAATTGGACTCTCTCTCGCTGTACTATAGGGTAGAGTAGAGTTAATAGTCGTAACTCTCTCAATTCTACCAAGGCTGGCTCCGAAACTACATTGGCGGCACCTTGCTCTACCTTATATATCCGGTTTCTTATGATGTTTTTATATTTACTATTTGAAGTGCAATGTCTATGTTCCTAAAGGCATGTACCTTGACTGCGCACTGTTGTTCAATTCCCCCCCCCCCCATCTTTTTTTGCTACCCGAATTTCAATTTCATATTGCATTTTTATGCGGATGTTGGATTTCAATTTTTGTGAGGATTTTCGATTTCTATTTTTCATTAGAAGTGCTTAGTTTGAAGAATATTGCTTTAGTTTTGAAATTCGGCTTGATTTTGTGTCCAGTGTTTAGGTTTGCATTTTGCCATTTTGGTGTATGGATCTTTAATTTTTAGACTTACCTTTACAATTGCATCCATTTTTAGCTATGAAAGGGTTTTAGATTCTCTGAATTTATATAAAATTTTTTGAATGATTCAGTATGTTTGTTGCGTACAAATCAAAATTTTAAAAAAAAATGTTAGTCAATCAAATTATAAAATTCTTTATATAGACTCAAGCAACCTGGTTAGATGTAGTATAATCGTCTCAGTGAATATTATTGAAAGAGAGATATACTAATGACTTTATTGCTCCATGTGTTTTTATAAAGAAAAATATGAGAAAATTTGTAACCATATTTGTATATGTACACAATTTGAATTTAATTGGAACACATGAAGAGGTCTAATAAGCTATTGAATACTTGAAAATGGAATTTGAAATCAAGGATTTTGGGAAAAAGAATTCTTTCTTGGTATACAAATTGAATATTTGCAAAATGAAAATTTCATTCATCAATTTGTATATATCTAGAAGGTATTAAACGATTTGCAATGAATAAAACACATTCATTAAGAACTTCAATGATCGTTACAACTCTTAATCCTATTAAGGATTTTTTAGAAACCCCCCCCCCCCCCCCCCCCCAAAAAAAAGAATGAAGAAAAACTTGATCTTGAAATACCATACTTAAGTACTATTGGCACACTAATGTATCTGGCTAATAGCAAGAGGTCGGATATAGCATTTGCTGCAAACTTATTAACAATATTTAGTACAGTAAAACAACATTAGAAATGTGTTGAACATATTTTTTGTTATTTATAAACAACTATTGATTATGGTTTATTACATTTAAAGATATGTCAGATATAAATTGATTATAAATTGATTGAATATGTGGATGTTTCTAACCCACATAAAGTCAAGTCTTAGACTGACTATATATTTGCTTGTGGTGGCATTGTAGTATTTTAGATTTTTATTAAACAAACATTGACCGTGACATCTTCAAATCATGTTGAGATAATAGCAATTTATGAGGCTAGTCGAAAATGTGTATAATTGAGATCAATGACTCACCACATTTTAAAGAATTGTGGTTTAAAATCTGAAAATGATAATCCTCTTATTATTTTATATAAAGATAATGCAACTCGTATAGTTCACTTAAAAAATGATATATCAAGAGAGATAGAACGAAATATATTTCATCGAAACTTTTCTTTGCTCATGATCTTCAGAAAATGGTGAAATAGATATGCAGAATATTCGATCAAATAATAATTTAGCAAATTTATTGACCAATAATTTACTGGTGAAAAACAATAAAATATGTCGGCTACGAGATGATGAGGAGTAATTTAAATGCATAAATGATGTATTATTTTTCCTTCAATGAGACTTTTGTTCCATTGAATTTTATTTTTTTTAATAAAAATTTTAATAAAATGTATTCATTGAGATTAATAATACATTAAAAAAAAAATGATATGATACACCAAAATAGATGTCAATACATGTATGAGATGTTTTAATTTTGTAATGCCAAATGACATATTTAATGACTAATTAAATTTCCAAAAGCCTATTAGTGTATTAAATAATAATAATAATAATACACATTCTTCTCTCTCCCTTTTCAAACTTTCTCTTTCTATTTATAATAACATATATTTGCAAATACATATATTAATTAATATTATATTTATATTTCATGTATATATTATACAAACAAAAATTGGCAAATAATACGAGATCTCAGTACCATTTAATCTATTTTAAGCTTGAAAGAAATAAGAAAGCACTAAAAAAAAACCCAAATAAATAAATAAATCCAAAAAATCAAAATACTGCTACATTCTCTTAAAAAAAACATAGACGAGAAGAAAATAGTAAATCTGAAGAGTATAATCGTGTTTTACAACCAAAAAAAAAAAAGAAAAAAAAGGAAGAAATTTGAACAAATTTTGTTACTATAGAAAAACCAAATTACCCCGACTTCAATTCAAGCATAAACCTATAAACAAAAAGGATTGATATCCAATGCCATCGCGACTATCCACAAAACAATAGTCTTAGACACATACATAAAGCACAAGTTTTGTGACGAGGCTGAGTGTACCTTGCGACAACGAACATTCAGACCCACACATGACGGTCAAGTAAAATATTGGGCAAATATTTAAGATCCCATTAAGTATTGCGATATAAATGGAATCATGACCATGAGTCTACGTTGAATTGGACAAAAAAAAACCAAAAAGTTGGAAGAGAACTTAAAAAAATACACAATAATAATAATAAAAAAACAACCCAAAAATCAAAACCAAATGAGCATAGGAAAATTGATTCTTTTTGTTAGACAACAAAGATCGACTCCGCCTCATCGGAAGCATTTAGGCGGCCACTACATCGAATACGAGAGCTATGGATGAAGAAACGGAAAACGGCAACTGCACATCGAAAACGAGAGCTATGGATGAAGAAACGGAAAACGGCAACTGCACATCGAAAACGAGAGGAATATGTGTAGGAGATAAAGATGAAGGTGGCAATTTCTTCTCAAACACAAGAAGAATGGATGGTAGGGTTTTTGAGAAAAGAAGAAATTAACAGATAAAATCATGGTAGAATAGTAAAATTTTTAGGGTTTTGGATTTTGAGTTGGAATTTAAATAGTAAAAATTTTGAATTTGAATAATGGTATGATGTGATATAAATAGGTGTTGATGTGATATTTTGAATGTAAAATTGATTTTTAGTATAATATAAAAAATAAAAAATAGGTGTTTAATTTGATATTTTTTTAGAGAAAAAATGAAATAAATAACATATTTAAAATTCAATCCCCCAAACAAGCACACTATATATCACATATTCGTATATTTATCTACCATATTATCTATTTATATATTATTATAAAAATTCATTGTCTTCTATAGATACTTTAGTTGTATATTACATAGTATTATATATAAAATAAAACATTTGAAACTAAAATATGCAATAAGATAAGTTGATCCATTCTTTTATTTCTTATTTTAAAATTAATACTTCATCAGTCCAAAATCAAACATTATTTTTTTTTTTATTTTATAATAAATTAAAAAATACTAATATTTTATTAATTAAGGGAAATATGTAAAAAATTTTGACATTTTAAAATTAATAGTATTTTATTACTTATGAGATTTTTATCTTTTACTTTATATCTCAAAATTTTTTTCCTCAAAAAACATCAAATCAAACACTCAATTTTTTTTAAAAAAATTTATTTTATTATACTAAAATTCAATTTTACATTCAAAATATCACATTATATATTTATATCAATAAGACTCCTGAAAAAGAATGTGCACATTCTTTGACATAGTAGTCTATCAATTCATTTAATTTCTAATCAACTTTGGTCTAACACCGACTTATCTACACACATGACTTATCTACACACATGACTTGACCAAGCAAACGATTCAACTCCGGAGTATCACAAATAAATATATACTTTCTAACTTGGGAATGAAATTTAGGGACAAAAATATTATTAATGGTGTATTTCTTTTAACAATTTTTTTAAAATTTTACTAATTTGATTTTGAGTTTTTCAAATAATATATATATATATTTTATAAAATATCGTTTTATTCAAACGAAATCCAAATAAACAAAGTAAAAACTAACACTCACTACTAATTTACTATCTCCGTCCCACATAATTTGTCTCTATTTTTTATTTTCGTCCGTCCCACATAACTTGTCCTTTCTATTTTTTGAAATATAATTATGCACTTTAATAGCATTTTAAATTTTATAATTTTTTTAATTTTAATTAAACTATTTACCTATTTTAATTTTAATTTATAATTATTTTTACTAAATAATAATTATTTTTACTAATATATTTTTTAATTATTTACTAATTATATTTTAACTAAATTTCCGTCTCTATAGTAATACTATGTTACGTACGACGGAGGAAGTAATTCCCAAAACACCATCCACAAACCCACCCAAAAGCTCAGTCAAGTAAACACGTTCAAATATAAAGACAAAAAAATATCATTATTCTTAAAAAATATATATATATAAAAAAAATAAAAAATAAAAAATCATACACACAAAAAGGCGCACAATTCCCTAACCGCTGAATTGATGATTTCACACAAAGAGATGGAGAGGAAACTACACCAAAATAAATATACATAATAATATTATATAAATATAAATATAAATATATATATATATATAATCATGTGTACAGTTTATTTTTTTTTATCATTTTGAAAAATTTCCTGTGCAACAACTCTTGCTCTTCAATCTTCAATCCCCCGCCGAATCCACGGCGAGGAGTTAATCCTCCCTTTCCTCCTAAAGAATGCTCTCTCCGTCCGCCGGAAAATCCATTTCCGCCTCAAATTTGGACTCCGGTGAAGAAACCAGGGACAAGCACCACCCGGGCTGGCCCGACCCGTTTCCTCGGCGGCGGGTCGACCCGGAAGAGGCGTTGAAGCATGCAATCCTCATGGCCCGCCGCCACCGGCCGGTTTCGCACTCCGGCTCCACCACTCCATACTCGGAATCCGAAACCGACTCCTCCGATGCCGCCAACCCTAGCGCCGCCTCACTCGACTGCACCTCCTCGTTGTCCGACGAGCTCTTACTTAGGGTTTTCGGCAAATTACCCGACGCGAGGCAGCATATTTCGAATTCGCTGGTTTGCCGGCGGTGGTGCGCGCTCTGCGGGAAGCTTCTCCGGTCGATTCGGCTGTTGGATTGGGAATTTCTGGAATCCGGTAGGTTGAGCTATCGTTTCCCCAATTTAATCGAAATTGATTTAGTCCGTGCGTGCGTGAAATCGGAGAGGAATTTGGGCACACTTTTAAGCAATAAATTGGTAGAAATTCGATTGACTTCCGGATTGTTGGAAAACGAGGGATTCTTCGTCAGGAACGAGGACATGATCGATTCCATAAGAATCGATGAAGGCGTAAGGATTTTAGCTGAGGGTTGCAAGAATCTAAGGAAAGTATCGCTGATGAACGTTGGTGAAGAAGGATTAGGTTACTTAGGGAAGGAATGCGAGCTTCTACAGGAGATGGAATTGCATTATTGCAACGATTCAGCATTGAAATCGATCGGCAGTTTTCGAAACCTGCAAATACTGAAGCTAATCCCGAGCATTCCGGCAATCTACGCCTCGGTAGTTTCTGACATTGGGATGACCTTCTTGGCACAGGGCTGCCGGAGATTGGTGAAGCTCGAATTGGTGGGTTGCGACGGGAGTTATGACGGGATTAAGGCGATCGGGCAGTGCTGCCCGATGCTAGAGGAGTTGTCGGTGATTAGTCATAGGATGGAAGGGGGGTGGTTGTCGGGTTTGTCGTATTGTACGAATTTGAAGACTTTGAGGATCGAATCGTGTGCTAACATTGATGTGAGTCCCGGCCCGGTCGAGCATTTGGGGTCTTGTGCGATGCTCGAGGAGTTGTGGCTGCAGCGGTGCTTGATGCGCGACGAGAAGGGTGTGTCGGCGTTGTTTTCGGTGTGTCGGGACGTTAAGGAGTTAGTGGTAGAGGATTGTTGGGGGTTGGATGATAGTGTGTTTGCTGCCGCGGCTGTTTTTAGGTATACATTTAATTTGGGCGTTTTGTTGGTAGAAGTTTATTTACGATTGTTCTAATATTGTGATTGTTGTTTGCGTGGTTTTAGATGTTTAATTGCTCCGTCGTCGTTGATTTAGTTGTCGCATTGGCATGATTATCTTAGGCATTTTCGATGTAGATTGGATATCTTTTGGTGTTTGCTAGTTTGTGATCTTTTTTAGGAATTCCATTTGGTTTTGCATTCGGGTGGTAGATGTGTGTTTCTTTAGGTTTGGATTGGGAATATTTGGTTTAAATTTTGTATTTAGATAATATATTTGATGTGAAATTTTGTGAGAAGAAAAAATATACTCTCTTTGTCATCCAATTGTGTGCTCATTTGATCGGACACATGTTTTAAGAAATAGATAAAAATAGAAACTTTTACCTTTTTAGAATAAAGAAAAAGTAGGAAAAGTAGTATTTTTTTACTAAAACGAAAACGAGAATAAATTTACATGACAACTAAAAAAAAGTGAGAATAAATTTGATTGACTGAGTGAGTGAGTATATATTTTTCGAGAAATTCAGAGTCCAAAATAGTGAAAATAGGGAAGAAATAACCATAGTTGAAAGTTTGGGAGTTTCTTGAAATGATGGAATAGGAGACGTTGCTACGAGTTAAATTTACGATGCTATCTTATGAAGTGGCTTTGGTGCGCTTTTATAGAATTTTAAATCTTTTTGTGGTTTCTGCGTAGATATTCCATAGAGTTTCGTTTATTTATGATAATTTGGGAAAGTGTTTTAGTTGCCGATCTATCATGTGTAAGTTCAAATATCGAATGCCTTCGAATTTGACTTCTATGTGATGATTAGGTATGGGATTGTAATTAAATTTCATTAGAGCCTAAAACCAGATAAGAATTGAAATAAACTATCATCTTTGTATCGGCGATTCTTTATCCACTTAGAATCTTTTATGTCTTCATTTATACATGACAATTATATTCCCGTGTGCTTAATTTGATCGTAGGGCAATCAGATCTCTCTCGCTAGAGGGGTGCTCGTTGCTGTCGACGCAAGGATTAGAATCGGTGATCCAGTCTTGGAAGGATCTAGAAAGGCTTCGAGTAGTCTCTTGTAATAACATAAAGGACAGCGAAATGACGGCGGATCTTGCCACTCTATTCTCCGTCCTCAAAGAATTGAAGTGGCGACCCGATTCCCGGTCACTTCTATCAGCTAGTCTTGCCGGGACGGGAATAAGACAAAAAGGGGGCCGATCTTTGAGGAGCAAGTGAAACTAAAACAAATCTATATCGAAAAATGATATCCCACCGGTAAGAATCTCATATATCTTCTAAGCTAACACAAATACGAAGTGCTTGTATTCTTTCATTTCTTTCTTACCATTTTCAGGTACGTTAAAAAAAAAAAAAATTAATTTTGTGTCGAATTAGGTCCTCTTCTTTGATGTTAGAAGATCTATTCTTCCGGCCTTATTACTTGGTCGAAACTTCGAGGTATATGTTTGTTTTGTCGGGGAGAATTGGACTTTACGTACGGGCTATTCTCATTTTAGTCGCTTTTCGATGTCCGTTTTATCGGAGATTTTGTAGGAGAGATTATTGGCTTTCATTTTTTAGCTGGCATGCTCGTATATAAATGATTTCGCCAAAGGTGTTATAGCAAAGAAGAGTAAGAAAAGCTTATCTCAAATTCGATGAAATTTTTACATCGAAAGAAAGTTGTGAAGATTACAATAGCTTGTCTAGCAATTACTTTGTTGCGAATCCGCAAAAATTTCACTTTGTATCCGCCGGATCTGTCAAATTAAAAAATTTCAACAAGCTTGATTCGACCCGATTTATCTACAAATTATCTATTTATTTTTTAAATAAATTAAATATATATATATATATATGATAAACACAAATTTTCATTCGTCTTCGCTGCCGCCACCAACACTAATAACAATAATAATATTTATTATTTAATTAATTGGGTCGGAGTCCGGGTCGGGTAGCATTTGCTATTAAACCCTTGGACACTAAATAAATGAGTAGGATTCAAGTCGAATCTCGAATCTATCCGTACCCATTGGCATCCTACTTCTATCTCACATTAATGATAGAAAAGATTAAAGTACTCTTAGGTTTTAAATTATAAATGAGACAATACAAAATAGTAAAGGAAATAATATCGCGAGATGGATGATATTTTTTTACCATTTGTTGAAGAATACTACTCATTTAGTTTCAAAAGAATAATTTTTTTTATTTTTGTAACAATAATTTTATTTTTATAAATAATCATATAACCATAAAATCACTTCTATTTTTTCATTATTATTACATATATCATTATTCTTTACACAAATACGGTCGCAATGATATCTTAGTTTTTTACTATCTATTTTATACTAATTTTTTATATAATATTATTATTATTATTTTTTTTTTTTTTTAAGACGGAGGAAGTATAGATATTTAAAGTGTGATCAACTTTTTATTTAACAATGTTTAATGACAAAGCTATGAATATGTTACGAGTAGTTACGATATTATAAATGCAATTTATTGTTCATTTATGAAATCTATCTAATTAATTAATCTACCAAAAAAGCCAATAATTTGCAATCCCAAAACACAGCTTGAAATTACATCAACTGTGATTTTGATGTTTTACAAACTTTGATTTGTTTGTTTGAAGTTTTGTTTCATATTATAATAGTTTGAATGGATGTTTGGAAAAAATATGTTATAAAAATAAAATACTACTACCTCCGTCAAACTTCAAGGATATCATTTACTTTTTCCGCGTTAATATTTAAATATTAATTATTATATCAAAATATAGTACAAATTAAGAAAAAATTGCAAAAAATACTTCAATCAGTATCTTATAATACTAATAGAATAACATTTGTACAAAATATTATACAAATATATGAATATTTTAACGTTTAAGTACAATAATGTAAAAGGTAAATGTGACCTTAGAGACGAGAAAATACTATATTTTTATAGGAAATACTCCCTTCGTCCCTTAACAATCTATCCATTTTTTCATTTTGATTCATCCCTTAACAAAGTATTCATTTCCTTCTTTATAGTAATTGTAGTATCTACCTAACATTACAAATATCCTTCTAATTTACAATATATTACACAAATGTAATTACCTTTATATCATACAATACTAGCAGTGTTAATTTAGTTTTTTTGCCTTTATTTCTACTTTATTCCAATATAATACTAATATTTCTAATTTAGTCTTTTTGCCTTTATTTCTATTTTATTCCAATATAATAATAATATTTCTAATTTAGTATTTTTACCTTTATTTCTACTTTATTCTAATATAATACTAATATTTCTAAAATTTCGTAGCAAATTGATATATAAATACGAGACAGAGAGAGTATAAAACTTTATATAATAATAAAAAATTATTAAAAATCAAATTCCAAACAAATAGTCATAATTAATTAATGTGATTTTAGTTAATCACTTTACTGAAACAGGTAGTTTAATTAGATAAATACTAAATACATTTATCACATTATATACTTTTCTCTGTCTTATAAAAATATACGCATATCATATTTAATAGGAAGTATATTTTTTCTTTAAATTTTATTCATTATTTTTTCATCTATTTACATCATTGTTCCACATATTTCTTACGAATTATTTTACTTTAATTTAAAAATTATATTACTAATTCTATAAAAATTCAAATTCAACATAATTTTATAAAATAGAAAGTAATATAATTGTAATTTTGTAAAATAAATTAATATACACTATTATTCATTAGCTAATTTAATGAAATGAAGGAATAAATAACATCTCAAGTTGGTCATAAAAACACTAACCTTAATAATTTTATAAAACACTATAGGAACAATTCAATTTCAGATTCATAAAAAATAATCCCTCCGTCCCATAACAAAGTATCTATTTTTCCATTTTAGTCCGTCCCATAAAAAATTATCCATTTTTTTTAAGAGTAACTGTACTATCTATTAACATTACAAATATCTTTACAACTTACAATATATTACACAAATATTATTACTTTTATATTACATGTACGGTTATTTTAGTCATTTATACATTATTTTTACTATATTCCAATATAATACTAATAATTCTAAAACTACGTACAAAAAATAAATAAATATTTATTTATGGGACGGAGGGAGCAATATTATTTAAATTTATACTCCCTCCGTCCCATAACAAAATATTCATTTTTCCATTTTAGTCCGTCCCATAACAAAGTAGTCATTTCCTTTTTTAGTAATTGTACTATCTACCTAACATTACAAATACCCTTACAACTTACAATACATTACTTTTATATCACATACTAATAAAGTTATTTTAACCATTTCTACTTTATTCCTACTATATCCAATATAATACTAATAGTTATAAAACTACGTACAAAAAACAGATAGATATTTAATTCCGGAACGGAGGAATGGAGTATTTTGGTCCAAATATGTTCTATTATATATATTAAACTTTTTTTTTTCTTTCATATTGACCAAAATTTTCTTCTGAAAAATATAACACCATTTAGTATCTATTCTTTTATTTAAAATATCATATATCCCACTTTTAATACACTAGTCATTTAATTAATTAATTAATTCTAAATCCCATTATATATTATTTTTATTTATATATTAAATATAAGATTCAATTTCATAATATAAACTATATATTTATACCATATCAAGCTAATTTCAATTAAATGTTTTTACCATTTTCATAACACAAACACAATTAAGCAATTCTTATATCCAACTATTTACATTAACAAAACAAAGATCTTTGATAAGGCAAGAAAGAAATGTTAAACATAAGAAAACATCACAAACACAGGTTCTGATCATTTGAAGTTTAATTTCAATTTTTTTTTTCCCTAATGTAAAAATATAATTATTTTCTCTGACAAAATATCGCTCAAACAACAATCGAACTAAAACCGAAAACCAAAAAACAAAATCGAACTCCAAAAGAGCATGAAATTTCACTATCCTCAGCTACTCGAACACAAAAATTACGATACATATCGTGACACATCCACATTGAAATCAAGATCACATTGCGACAAATCAGACAAAATCCATCAAAAACAAGCGTAACATATCTTTCGCGCAATCCGTAACAGATAAGCTACCATAACTCGCTAATGCATATTCTCATGATCACAAATAAATAGTTAACGCATAAAATAGGCAGATTTCGAACACAAATAACCAGGAACGATAAAAAAAAAAAAAATAACACATTTTTTTTTTTTTACCATGGATGACGAAGCTCTTCCACGCCGAAGACTATTTTACTACTCCCCATCCTGGCTTTCATCTTTTGCAAGCTTAATCATGTCATCGATTCGAAGAATGGTAATAGCAGCTTCGGTGGCAAACTGTGAAAAAAGATGTTTTGGAGAGAATTAAAGTTAAAACAAAATTTTGCATAATAGAGAATTCCAAACGTTGATGGGATGTCGGGTGCTTTCTCTAACCTGGATTATTTTTACTTTGCTCATGGCTGGCTCGATTACTCCGGCTTCCAAATTGTTGCGAACTGTGCCTTTCACTAGGTCGAGACCCATGCTGCAACAATATAAAAAGGGTAATTAGCATTTTTCATTCAAATACTTCTATAAGCACCAAAGACAATTCGTAACGCAGAATACTTCGGCCACATGGTGTGCAGAGAAAGGAGTTAGAATTATAATGAAGATTTAAGTCGTAATAAAATGAATGGGGAAATAGGAAGAATCGACGAGAAGAATGATAAATCCATACAACCATTTCTGTCTACTTTTGAACTCTTCCCTTTCACTATATTGAATCTTTTTGCTTTTCGTTCTGTCTATCATGTTTCCAGACAATTCATATCAGGCTTATATCTTGGATGTATGAGGCATTACTAAAATCGACAAGACACCACGAAAAAGAAAAAGGAAACTAGGTGTTTGGATTTGGTTCGGGGGTTTGAATAGTAAAAAATTAAATTCATAATTTGATGTGATATTTTGAATGAAAATTTGAATTTTGATGTGGTATATTAAATAAAATAATTATTTAATTTGATGATTTTGGAGGAGAAAGATTCAGGAATAGCCCCAAGCCCAATCCAAACACTAGTGATTCATTTATTCATGAAAAATAATAATGTGCAAGAGGGAGAACTAGTCCTGGCACATGGCAAACTCTAAAATAGATGAATCAATACTTACGGAGAATTTAATTTCAAATTTCCATAAATTTTTCATGATAAAAAAATGACATCAAATAATCAGTAAACTGACAAGGCAGCAAACAGGGAATACAAACCTTGACAAGTGCCTCTTATCTGCCTTAGTTTGTGCAGTGTGGTGGTAAGCTCGTAGTTTAGCGACAAGTTCAGTAGCATCTTTGGCCGCATTGACAGCAAGTACCTAAAATGAAATATTCCCAAATTGCTTCACTTTGTAATAATAATCAAGAGAGGACCTGAGATTTGACACTAATGATTCAGGAAACCCGTTGGACCTTTGGTATGATAAGTAAAGATTCGGCAAACTCTGCAATAGCCAGCTGCTCCCTGGATCCTAGGGTTGTGGCCAAATTTTCCAGATATACTGATAATGCCGCCTCAGCTGCGCCTCCACCAGCAACAACCTATAATTCCATAAATTCCTCAGTATAATAACGAGTATGTATATATAGTAGCATCAGTTTTTAGATGAGCCCCAAGGTAACATTGACACATTAACACATCTTAATACTTAAAAGAAAATCAAGACTGAATATAATCTACGAACTGCCTAGCTTCGAACAAAATGAAAAAAATAACAGTGGAGCATATATGACCTATGGAGATAATAGGTTTGTTTACATGTATTTTTCAACCCATTTTTTACAATTCATTTGATCATTCTACAAAAAAAGGCCAAAGATGACTAATAAGAATGTGCATCAGATGCCAATCTGGAAAATCTCTTCATGAATTATTATATTTAATTTCTGCTATATATATATACAAAATTATGAAATCTTTAATCCTAATTAACTTCAAATTGATTCGCACACATGAAGCCTATATTCCAGACTTCTATATATACCTATCAATTTTACAATCACATCAATATATAACACAAGTATATATGTATATATTTAATATAAGATATACTAAGTTATTTTAATATTTATTGCTATTCTACTCAAGAGAACACATTTATTTCAGACCAAAAATATATTTAAATTTTAAATAAAGCCAATATCTTTATATTGGAAGTAATGTTAACAGCAAATCCTAAAGAAACAACGCCAATGTAACAGCACAAAGTTAAAATTCCTTGAAATGGGTAAACTTAATGCTCAGACCAAAATAAAGTTGAAACAAAGACATTCCTACAGGGATACAAGTTATGAGCAAGATTCTTACAGTATTTGATTCTAGAGTCCTTTTGACAATGCAAAGGGCATCATGCAATGCCCTGTCCATCTCATCAAGCATGAAATCATTCGCACCTCTAAGTATTAATGAAACCTGCAGAAAACACATATCAGATTAATAATATGAATCCAGCAATTCTGCATAGATCTAAAATCTATGCATAGCTCACATAGGGTAATTTACCAAATAAATAAGCCGGGGTTCAAACAAATGAAGAAATATTTCGATACCAACAGTTTAGAAAGAAGAAACCAGTCATATATGTCTGGATATTTATTCTAAATTTCTTGTGAGTGTTTTAACTTTTAACCTTATAAATTAAGTGTTGTTTGTTGATTTGAACTGTAATGGAAAGTTTTTAAATTACAGTTCAAATCAACAAACAACACTTAATTTATAAGGTTGATTGGATAAGTATTATAACATAATTATAATGTAATCAGATATAATATATAGCAGTTATAATTATCAGGTGTAGGATACAGGATTTTGCAATTGTGATCATAAAACGTAACAACCAACTAATAGTCAATTATTTGAAATGCTTTACTTGCATGATCAGGGTAAAATATTATTTTGTAAAGTGTGTTTGGCAGATTGAGTTTCACTTCTCTTTTCATTTTTCAAGAAGGCATCGAAACATAGATGCCTTTATCCAACATGCTCAAATTGCAAAAAAAAAAAAAAAAAAAAGAAAAAAGTCATAGTGCTATACTGTTACTGCACTACAAAATTAAAACTCATACCGCATTTGATGTTTTTGTCCCTTTTATCATAATCACATCATCATCAGCAATGCGTTCCTCAACAACTTCATCAGCATATCCTAGAAATGAGGAATCAAATGTTTCTTCCCCTTCCATATCTGCAAATGTTGAAACCTGCACAGAAAAATGAGTGGGATAGGTAGGAGTCACTCAAGGACAATGGCCAAAGGAATTACCACATTAACCATTTTAAGCCCCGCTGCTTCATTATGTTATCTACAATAACATACTATCTTAATGTGAAGGCAAACATCCTAATGGCTCATCAGTCAAAATTTCATATGCACAAATAACACCCATGTCTGTTGGACTAAAGAATGTATTCCTACAAATTATTTTTAGATATGAAACTTCATAGAATCTGGAAGAATATTATTAGGGAAATTCACTACAAACATTGTTTGGTTGAGAAAGTAATTAGGATGAATTGCTACTCCACAGCATGAAACAACTTTATTAATGTTTTTTTTTCTCATCGAAGGCAGAAGATAAGAGAATAAACATTGTCAGAATATGCAACTGAAGAGACAGCTTCATTTCATCCTTTAACAAAAACTGGAGCGCAAAATTGAACTTTTTTAGATCCTAGTAAATTACAGTTACTGACACTTGAAATGTCAAAAAGTAGCTGTCAATTTTATATGACTGGTTTCAAACTCCATGTTAACCTGAATTTATTTGTTATAAAGTATTATAATATTGGAAGGAAACAGGTGCACATTATATAGAAAGCATATGCATCATTTGATAATGAGAAGCATATACCGCAGTTGCACCAGTTGCCTTGGCAACATGGCGTAGATCTTCTTTGCGGACACGTCTCACAGCAATTGCACCAGCCTCCACAAAGTACTGTCGAAACAATAAGACCAGATTTAACACTAATCAACGAACAGAATACAAAGGACAATTTAACTTACATTCCTTAAACAGAATAAAGAAAATAAAAATGATAAATTGCATATGATTTCAATAATTAATGTAAATCCACAACATTTTCTTACATGCAAACAAGAAAATAATTCTAATATTGAAGCATTCCAAAAATGAAAGCTAAGGCCTAACAAGCCTCGAACTTCTGGTAAGATAGTTCTTTTTAAAGAAAACAAACTAGACATAGAATCAACATCTTTGATGTGTTGTCCACATAGCATGTGGAAATAGGAAGCATAGATGCTCTTACTACTGGTATTTATTACCAGGATCAAGGAAAATTAGAGGTATTAACAAAACACAGCATTACAGAAAAAACTTGCCTTAAGTGCCATATCATCTATCCCTTTTGTGGTTAGCACGACATTTGCTCCTGCCTTAAAAAGCTTCTCAATGCGTTCTTTTGTCATGTCAGCTTCTCTGCAAGAAATAAGTTGCATAATTACCACAATACCCTAGCCAAACAGAAATTGATGGGCAAATTATTGAGGCTGCACTGGAATACATTATTTGAAGGATATAACCAATACCGAATAGTAGTTAAGCAAAACTAAACAGATCAATGAACTAAATCTAGTCTAGACTGGAGAGTAAAAACAATTACACTGAAACATAACAATTTATAAAAGATGAAAAGAGATAATCACCTTTGGCGAATCTTTTCCAACTCCCTAGGATCGGTGACCAGAACTTGGATACCCATTTGCATCTTTGTCTTTTGAAGATTGAAATCAAGACAAGCAATTTTGGCCGGTGCAACCCTCAGAGGCATCCCTTGTGCAGCACGTCCAGTGTTGAGTGCATATCCTTTAAGTAAATAGCTGTCTCTAGCACTTTTTCCATGGGCTTTTAGTATGTTGATTCCCTGAGCATCAAGAAGATTATGTGAATTACAGCTACAAAACAATTCATAGCATGCGCTCATCTATTCTGAATTCATTTACTAGATCTGAAATCTGATAATTGAAAATTTCACATGGAATCAAAAAAGTGAGTTAAAAGGAACTTCAAATTCACCGAACCAGCATGCACATAAAATTAAGTACTTCTGATATTGAGTGAAAAAAAAATAGGAAAAAAAATAAAAGATTAATAAATGTTTCGCACAATTACAGGTCTATTCACAATCAGTTTTCCACCTTATTTTAAAAAACTATTCATTCTACTATTTTTCCTTTCAAAACATCAAATTCAACACCCATTATTATTCAAAACATCAAATCCAACAATTATCTTCATCTCAAAACATTAAGGTAAAAAATGTGCACACACATACACACAAGCAAGCACACCCTGCATTCTACATAACGTGATTAATCATTCCCAAATCCCCTTACATCAATACATCCCATAAAAGAAAATAACGTGTAGCACTTTGAACTATTCCCCACGTACATATATAAGAGGTAACGTGTTCATGCAATGTACTTGCCTATATTTTTGTTTGACTGAAATGAAGTTAACACAGGAAATAGATCTTTGCAGAAGAAGATGAAAAAAATGAAAATGAAAAAGGGTAATAGAATAGTGAAAAGCGCCCTATGGAACAGGCTCATACTGATCTCAAGATTGAAGTATTATCAAGAAATAAGTAAACACTGTGTACGAACCTTGATTGGGTATTTAACTTCACCTCTTGCATTAGTCATCTTCACTGCTTGCACAGCCTCCACAACCTGAAAATTGAATAAGTTGAATCAGGTTCTTCATGAGCAGAAGTTAAAGAGCTTATACCAAATACCACAAATATTCAGAATGGCAGGAGCCAAAAGATTATCATTCAGATTGAATGTCAACCCATTCAACCATTTACCAGATTTGCAAAGAAGTCACTGTCACCGCCTATCAACTTTGAGGACATGCTAGTCTTGGCAGAGTTTACAAGAGAATCTTTCCCCAGCTTTTCCACCTAGCATACATAAAATAGAATATCATGCCAATTCCAATTTTAAAAGAGAGAGAGAGAAAGAAAGACAGCATATCATGCCAAAATTGTAAGCCAACTAAATCTTACCACAACATTAATTCTTTTATCCAGAATTCATAACCTATATGTTTACAAGTAACTCATTGTACCACTAGATTTTTCAAGGGTTTAGAACTAACATTATTTCCTATTCATAAACTTGGAAAATAGAGAAACAACACGCGAACTGTAAGAAAACAAAAATATCGCATTTGGGGCAACAAATAGCCAGGCTAATGTACCTTAACAGCAAGCTTTTCATCAACATACTTGCACGCTTCCCTCATAGCAAGCTGTCAAGGAGATGTTTAGACAATTACAGAAAGCAGCATCCATTGTAAACCAGATGAAAATAATCATACTCACTCTGTATCCACTGATTATTGATGTTGGATGTATCTTATTTCTCACCAAATCATTTGCTCTCTGCAGAAAACACAAGAAAACTAAATACTCAAAAGGCATACCAAAGGGTAACTTAAAGAATTTCAGACAGGGATATAGCAAAGCTACCTTGAGCAGCTCAGCAGCAATAATAACAACAGAAGTTGTCCCATCACCAACTTCTCGGTCTTGTAGTTCTGCTAACTCAACTAGGACCTATTACCACAATTAGATCAAAACAACAAAGATAAGAATAAATTAATTTACAATTAGAGAACTCTAGGAAATTTATAATAAACTACGCACCTTGGCTGCTGGGTGCTCCACCTCCAGCATTTTTAGTATTGTGGCACCATCATTAGTGATTGTCACATCACCAATATCGTCTACAAGCATCTGGGCAGTACAAAAAGTTGGAGTGAGTAAATATAATCCTGATTTCACTTCAAGTGAGAACATAATAGAAAGAGATTCAACACTAGATGACTGCTAACTAAACAAGCAAGCATTGCCATCTAACAAGTATTAGCATGCTTTATGTTCACACAATCCATAGTTACTCTCAAAGGCTCACTGCCCACACAGCTACTGAAAACAGAAGCTACTTTCTATGAATCTTCAGAGCTAACATTGCCCTACAAACTTAGTTTCTAGGTCAGAATGTATCCTCCTAATACAAAAATGTCGAAACACTCAATTCACTAAACAAAAACACTCACAAAATCAAGATTTTCTTTTATGTACATAACTATGAAAATTCAAGAATTCAATAGCTTATCATTACCTACCCTCCAATCAAATTCAAATTCAAATAATTTCATACTCATAAGATGCAATGTTCGACAGTGTTTAAATCCACAAAACGCGCTAAAAACATTCCAAAATTCTAGAGCTACATTAGCACAAAACTTCCGGATCCAAAACTCAATATCCTCCATAGTTTAAACACAAGCACCACAAGCAACCAACTCAACCTAGACATTAACACAACATCAATGGCAAGTACGAAAATGACAGAATACACCAAAAAAAATCACCTTATCAAGGCCAACAGGACCGAGCGAAGATTTAACAATGTTCGCAACCGCCTGGCACGCCACCACTGCACATTTCCCGGAAACAAAATAAATCCAAAATCATATCAACAGGAAGCAACATTCTCAAACACACAAAACACATTTGTACATAAACCGATGCATATTGCGAACAAAAATGAGGAGCACACACCATTTTGAGTGCGAACATCCTGGCCGGACTGGCGCTCGCCGGAAATATCAGGAGTCTGAGAAATAATCGCCATGTGAAAGTATCCGAGTCCGGATCGCTTAGCTCGATCGAGAGATTGAGAGTGGAAGTGGCGGTGAAAGTTTTCTGACGAGTTGAGCGCCGAGAGAGCAGCGAAGGGACTAGTGAAAAAGGAAGGAGACCTCAGCAGAAGCAGAAGAGGAGAGGTTTGGGAGGGAGGGTTTGGGAATACGACGTCGTACGCTTCGTTTATAACATTTGGGCTCAATTAGGACATAATTCAGGCCCATTTATACGCTAAGTGGGCCGCTCCTTCTGCGGCCCAAATATATTTAATGCTCCCAATGTAATATAGATAGATTCGAGAATTTAAATAAAATATAATTAGTAAATAATTAAGAAGTGTATTAGTAAAAATAATGATTATATATTAAAAATAATTATAAATTAAAATTAAGATAATTAAATTGTTTAATTTTATAAAAAATTTAAATTTTAAATTTTAAAATATGATTAAAGTGTATAATCAATTTTTCAGAAAATGAAAGGAAAAATTATGTAGGACGGACGAAAATATAAAATAGGGACAAATTATGTGGGACGAAGCCAGTATTATTATCTGTCATTGAATCTTAAGTTTAAATATTATTGGCGTGTGCATATACTTAGGAGGGTGTTTGTTTGGAGTTTTTGTTTTTAATAATTAAATATTTGAATTTGAATAATTATTTGATATGATATTTAAGAATATAGAATTATAATTTAATATAATATAAATAAAATTTAAAAATTTAGAAGAAAAAAATAATGAATAATTTAAAACACATAGCTAAGCCCTCTAAAAATCCATTAACAAAATGTTTTGGATTTGTTTTGTTTTGAATTGAAATGTAAATTTTTTTATTAGCAATTTAGTTAAAAAGTATTTTAATTATATGAATTGTAAGATAAAATAATACTCCCTTGGTTTTCAGATACCATGTCACTTTCTTTTTTTTTTTAAAATGATTACACACCTTAATTTCATTTTAAATTTTTAATTTTTTTTAATTTTAATTAAACTAATTAGTTATCTTAATCTTAATTTATAATTATTTATATTATAGGATAATTATTTTCACTAGTACATTTTTAATTATCTACTAATTACACTCCTCCTAAAATACGGTGTCTACGGTGTAGCAGACACGGTATTTAGGACGGAAGGAGTATATTTTTATTTGAAATAGTTGGAATTAAACAATAGAATTTTTTATTCTAAATAAAAGACAAGCACACTCTTTAGTTTTTTATTGTTATTTAAACAATAAATATGATGTGGTGTTTTGTAATTATTAAAAAATAATATAAAAAAACATAATTATTAAAAAAAAAACTTAAAATAAATAGAACACTATCACTATTATTTCTTGGATTTTTTTAGCTTTGTGTTTATATTGTAAAATGATTCAAAAAAATATTTTTTTTATAAAAATAATAAATAGGTATAATATGCTATTTTTTTAAAAAAAAAAAATATGTTGGTTTTTACTTTAACTTTTTATAGTCACAACTCACAAGTTTACCCACACTATCAAAAATTTTTTTTCTAGACAATTTTTTTTTTTTTTTGATATATTTACTTATGCTTAGGGGTATTTTTGGTTATTTTAAATTTAAAAACTTTTGAAATATGAATTATCAGTTAGAAAGGATGTATTTAATTGATAGTTTTTTAATAGTATTTTAGATGCTTATTTTTAGGATAAACAATATATTTTTATAAAGAATTATAAATATTCAATAAAAGAAATATATATAAAAAAGTATCGAGTCAACACATCAATTCATATAAAATGTTAGTATTGAATTGAAATTTATTGACAATAATTTTTATAATGTATAGAATAGTGAGAAATGATGTGGGAAAAAAAATATAGACAGAGAGTGTATTATTTTAGCCAAAAAATACAAATATTTTTTTTCAAAATAATTAATATATCGTACATATTCATTATTTTTATATTATTTTATTATCATTTTTATATTATTCATACACAAAATATTGTTTCACAAAACAAACACACCCAGAACTTGTGTATTTGTTAATACTATTATTTTATGTGTTGTGAATTGTTTTCAAAATAATATAAATTTAAATTTAAAATAAATACTCCCACCGTCCCATAACAAAGTATCTATTTCTCCATTTTAGTCCGTCCTCTGACAAAGTATCCATTTTATTTTTTTATTTAGTAACTGTACTATCTACCTAACATTACAAATACCCTTACAACTTACAATATATTACACAAATGTCATTATCTTTATATCACACATACTAATAAGGTTATTTTAGTGATTTCTACTTTATTCCTACTATATCTTAATATAATACTAATATTTTTAAAATTACGTGCAAAAAACAAATAGATATTTACTTTTGGGACGCTGAGTATTAAGGATGATATTTGAACTTAAAATATGTATGAAATTGAATATTAGGGTGTGTTCGTTTGATGGATTTTGTCAAAATCCCACTATTCATCCAAAAAATTTTCCCCAAAAACATCAAATCAAACACGTATTTTTTATTTTTTATATTATACTAAAAATCAATTTTACATTCAAAACATCACATCATCACCTATTTATATCACATCATACAACTATTCAAATTCAAAATTTTTACTATTCAAATTCCAACTCAAAATTCAAACCCCCAAACAAACACACCCTAAATGAAAATGTAATATCTTGAATGTGAATATTAAATTATGTGTTTAATATGACTTTTAAAGGAAGAATATTTGAACTTGTAGTTAAAGGGGTTATCAAAATATCTAAACTTCGAAATTTTGATTAGAACTAAATTAAAATTTAATTTGGATTTTTAAAATTTTTCAATTGATTCAAATTTAATGTTTGATAAATTTTGGATTTTTAGGTTGTGATACTATAAATTTGAACTAATTTGAAATTCGAAATATAACATTTTAATATATTTTATTTTATATATTTACTATTTTATTAAAATATTAGTACTATATTTTAATAAAAATAAAAACTCAAAATTACCAATTACATTTTAGTAAACTTAATTTTTTGTATCTTATATACATTTAATATTATAAAAAAATTATAAAAATTTAAAATAAAATTTAAAATTTAAAAAATAATTCAAAAGTTAGAATTTTGGGTTATTTCAATTTGGTTTGAATGTTTTAATTCGGTTTCAAATTTTTGAATTTCAGTTATTTATGCTCGGTTCGGATTGGTTTTGTTAAAAAAAAAAAATCAAAATTTCGGATTAGTTTGAATTTGGCAAAATTCAAACAAAAAATCCTAATGTTCACACCTATTTGTTAATATTATTTATTACTCCATTCGTCTCATATCTATATATATCAATTTGCTTTTTGCACAGAGTTTTAGAAATATTAGTATTATATTGGGATAAAGTAGAAATAGAGATAAAAGACTAAATTAACCCTATTAGTATTGTATGATATAAAAGTGATGACATTTGTGTAATATATTATAAATTGAAAGGGTAATTATAATGTTAGGTAGACGGTACAATTACTAAAAAAAGAAAATGGATACTTTGTTATGGGATGGACTAAAATGAAAAAATGGATAGATTGTTAAGGGACGGAGGGAGTATTAATTTTTGTAAAAAAAAAATATGTAGTATTATTTTTTTTAATAAAATATCACATCAAGATACTATTTAAACAAAAATTTTAAGCAATACCCATTTCAAATAAAAATTTCGAACCACAAGAGTGTGTTTCTTTATCCCAATTTTTTCAAAATTTAGTATTTAAATTCTATATTTTTCGAAAAAAAAAATTCCTCGGATAAAATATTATTTAACTACAAATCTTAAATTAAATCTTTCAAAAGAAAAAATTCTTATGGTCTAATTGTCTTTAACGTTGGAGTCATGACCGTAAAACTATGGGTTCAAATACTTTCGAATTTACATCAAGATCACTTATGGCATTTGAAATGGATAAAAAAAAATAGTTGTAGAAAAATTTATTTATGAATTATGCTGATGTAAAATGTTACAATAAAAAATATGTAAGTCAAATGTAGAAATAGAACTATTAAAGCTTATTAGGTCAAAAAGGGAGAGTACTGTGGGACATTAATTATCAATGCCTATATTTAATAAGAAATCTAGTCACAAAATTCACTATTAACATTATTGCATTTATATAATTTGTTACAAAAATAATATTTATAGTTGATCTTCCTATTTTGTCCATACCATTTAATTTATCTTTTGCAAATTTTATTTTATTTTTTATCACGTGGGAACTCGCAGCCGCTACACGAAAATACGCACTTTGTTTATTTTTTGCAAATTTTGTTAACTATGAATGAATATCCTTCTTTCCTAGCATTATTAGTATGATCTTTTGTGTTTTTATTTTTGTTTTGAAATTTTTTTGAGGTGAAATCCTGATTTGATATAATATTTTATATTAAAAATTGTATTTGATTTTATACATTTTTTTAAAAAATAATAACAAAACACAACAGAACTTATATATATCAAGATGAATATTATTGTGGTTCGCTTAGTGACTTGCTTGTCAGATCTAGTTTGTAGGTATTAAGTTCGGCCGAGGATTTAGGGTTTAGGGTTTACTGGTGCGCACTTTCAGTAGCGGCTACGGATTCCCACGTCACAAAAAAAAAAAAAAAAAGATTAATATTACTATGCATTACTAAAAGCAAATGACATTAAAGCAAATGGTTGAAATTGTGGTTGGCTTCCAAGTGGGAGACATTTGAACCTAATTGTAGTTCAGCAAATAATTCCGTTTACATAAGAAAGTTTTGGATTCAAAAATTTAGAAATAATAATAAAAAATAAAAATAATATTTGATATAATACTTTCTATGAAATAAAAGTATTTAATATAATATTTTTAAAGAATAAATAGTGCTTAAATTTTAAAAATATAATATGTAAATAATAAATAGTTTTTAGATCACAATTAATTTTATTATTTATTATTCAATATGTACGACTATTAATAGCAGTATGCTATTTATTTTGATGGAATATTATATATTAAAAGGGTAAATTATATAACACTCTTTTGTATTTTAGTAAAAATGCACAAAATATTATTTTTTTTATTTAAAGCGTGAAACTCCCTTGTGTTAATATAAAATTTGCACGAAACATTCTCCTTGTTCAAAACTGATATTTAGTTCTAAATAAAGATCTAAATTACGTAAGTTTATACAAATAAAAAACGTAAAATATCTTAAATAATTTTTTTGAATAAAATAAATAAATAAATAAATAATTGATTAATATTTCATTTTATAGTTTTTTTAGGTAACATTGTTATCTAATTTTTACAAAAATTATAAAAATAAATAATTGATCAATTATGTATTTAATTATTTTATTAAAAAAATTATTTAAAATATTTTACGTTTTTTATTTGTACAAAACTTGCATAATTTAGGTCTTTATTTAGAACCAAATATCAGTTTTGGACAAGGAGGGTGTTTCGTGCAACTTTACATTAACACAATGGGATTTCACACAATAAATAATAGACAACGTATTTTGGATATTTTTACTAAAATATAGGGAAGTGTTATACAATTTAACCTATATTAAAAATTATTTAACAAAAAATAAAAATAAAAATAAAAATTTCATCACAAATTATTTCTGTAACTTATTTAAATTTAAGTTAAAATTTTATAGATATCGTGGTTAACATCTCCAACATATGACAAGGTTCCGAATTTGATTACACAAATGGGTGTGTTATTAAAAACACCAAAAAAAGCATTTTCAATTTAGTCATGTTAGATGTGTGTATTTTCAACAAAAGTAAAATTTAAAAATATACTTCGAATTTGAACTGAAAATTGTCTGAGATTACAAATCCCAAACAGGTGCATATTAAAACTAGAAATTGAAATAAAAAAGGTAACTAAAAATATAAAATGATGATCCCTAATGAAATTTTTATGAAATCTTCGTTGATTGAAGATGCCCCTATCCTCTTATCAGAACCGTTGATATACACATCCATCCGAACCGCATAGAACCGTCCCTTGGTCGGTTACCAGATCGTGTGCCGAACCGCTTTCGGTTATAACCTTTGTATCCCATGTCAGAACGTGGCCGGTTATGACTGTTAACGACGAATTCGGCAGCTTCATTCGGTTCCTAAACAACCAAGAAATTCCAATCAAATGAGCTTTTCAAACAATGAACCGACCAACCTATTTTGATAACCTATCTAGGCCCCATCACTCTACCCGACTAGCATCCGGTTCGAATATTCTACCGGGCTCATCACTAGCCCCACTCTCTTCCTCATCCTAGGCCCAAACCCTAATTTTGAAATTTCTATACTCAACAACTTGTCTCCCTTCCTCCTGAATTTCAATCGTCAAACCTCGATCGCCATAAGATGTGACGGTTGGAAGTATGTGACTCACAATAGTGTAATCATCACGCCGTTTTAAGTCAAATCACAGGGTTTACTAAAACCCTATTTGCCAAACAAATCATTTTTTCTTCATCACTTGCAAAATTTCCTCTACCCTCAATTCCCTTCATCTTCCTTATTGTAAAAATCTCCTTTCGATCCCTCACATTGCTCCAATGGCCAACCAATATGTCCCTGTCATTCCTTTCAATGGCTCCGACCCAGACACACCATTTGTTTCTTCGAGAGTCCTAACCCTCACCATCCGCCCTTACTCCAAAGAGTCAATCCGTTGTCAGGTCACTGAGATCTCACGTGATTGATGGAACTAAACTAAGATAATCTATAGAAATCAAGTAAAACAAATTGCAAAAGACATAAAATCATGTAATTCGAATTAAAATGCATAAACATAAACTAAAAACATGAAAAGAAATAGAGAAATATACAAGTTGTTCTTATTGTGCGTGTATGTGATATGTGTTTTCCCTAGCTTTAATCCTAAGATAGAGTAACCGCCTCTTCCATTAAAAGGAGCATTTTCAATTATGTCTTCCACCACACCCAACCACCTGGTAACCTTCTTCCATCAGCTCTCAACCGTTTCCATTGCCTCTGGACCGGGTTCCACTCGTTCTAAACATCTTTCATTGCTTCTGGACCGGGTTCCACTCGTTCTGAACATCTTCCATTGCTTCTGGACCGGGTTCTATTCGCTCTGAACTTCTTTCATTGTCTCTGGAACAGACCTGCCGCTTACCTTAACATGCTTCTATCATACTCCTAGCCGGTCCACGGGGATATGTCCCCAATAGCCTCGAGTTACATGGAATCATCCTTCTTCTTTCTTTCGGCTTGACTCATGGAGCCTTTCACATAGAATATGTATGTGCCGGGGTGTTCCATAGATGTTACGAAGTTACCGACCTAGGGCCGATGGAAGTTAGTGTTTAAGGGCCTGTGGAAGCTACATTCTCTTGCTCTGTGGAAGCACCGCAACCCAATGGAAGTTGTTGCCTTCAGCCTGCTGGAAGGGGCGACGTTTGAATGTATAGAAGAATCACTTTGAGATGAAATTTCGGCGGTTGGGTGTTTTCCGTAATTTGAGTCACTTGGACTTGGGGTCTAACATCTCCTAAAACTTAATAAATCGAATTGAAAGCATGTAAAATACCAAAGTAAATAATATAATGTTACATTCATCTGTAGTATTATTTATTGATGAAAAAAATTCACATCACGTTGGTCACTCTCAGAACTCGAAGATACTATAACCGCATCATCTTAAGAATATTTTAAAAATGACATCATATTAGTAATAATTAAAATAAGAGTAATATGAATGACATTATTTGAAATAATATACCAAATCAAATTAAGATTAAGAATAAAATTGATTGAAATGATCTTATTGAGTAATTATTTCAATAATTTTATAAAGTAATAATAATAATAATAATAATAATAATAATAATAATAATAATAAAGCATCCTTCTCTATTATCAAATCCAAGTTTTGGACTGGCCGATGCCTATATTGCTTCAAATGGAGTTGTTTCCTCTATCGCAATCGAGCAACTTTAGTTCTACTTGTATAGTATCCACCTATATATAAAGATAAAATATTATATTATAACAATCATTAGAACAATATTTAAGGAAAAAAATAAATTAAGGTTCTAGTGCTCACTGAAAATTAGAATAAAACAATCGCCCACTCAACAAATCTACAATGAATTTGAATTTTGGATATTAAACCAAAATTACATATAGATAGATTATAAATTAATTTAATTAAATTTCTTATATCTTACCCATTACCTATAAGATCCACTCAAAATCCTTTTATTTTTATCTATCTCCTTAATTAACAAGTATTTTTTATATATCTTTAAAACTCTTCAATTTTTTTTTATAAAATTAATTTATAGTAATGATGAATAAATATATTTATTTATTTATTTGTATTATATAAAATTTTATTCTATACAAAATAATATCTATATTGTATATATTTTATTGAGATATACTATTAAAAATATTTAAAATACCAACAACACTATTCATATAAAAAATAATAAAATAATATTATACCTTATTATTAATAATTTACTAATTTACATTACCTAAAATATCGTGTCCCTAGCCAAAATGGTCATCTCATCCGGAACGAAAGGGAGGACATGACATTCAATTTTTCTTTATTGATTCAATAGCCAAAATAGAGTGTTTAGCTAATGGATACATTTCTGTTCACAAAACCAAACGTTTTTAGATAGATTGATATTTTATGCGTAGAATGAAAAATTGTAGAAAAAATATAAAATATATTATTTTAAGTTGAATATTTAATTTTTTATAATAAATATTAGAAGTTTTTTGACTTTTTTATTTTTGTAAAAAGTTTTTTTTTTTTTTTTTTTGAGAATCGCAATTGAGAATTAGTGTTGAGAGAAGATAGTGCAATTGGTTTTGTTTTTTTTTTTTTTACGTAAGATATGAAAAACCGTATCGATAATTTAAAAAATACTAATATTTTAAATTAAATGTTAATTTTTTTGAAAGAATAAAATATAAATTATATATTTTGAAAATTGTATCAATATAAAAATTGTTTGATTGAACAAAACCTTAGTTTGAATTATGGAGTACAATAATTTTTCCTCTAATTTAAAATTATTGTTCTTAATCACCATGCTCTATAAGCATATCAATCTATTCCATAAGTACAAATTCAGCTCCAAAGAGAAAATAATTAATAAATTGATCTTGATAAACTGATCGAAAAAAATTATATAATATCGTTTATAAATCAAAATATCAAAAATTATTTCACAAATAAATTCGCAAAGTGGTGACTCCTCCTTCTCTTCCCCCTTCTTTAGCGTTGTCTATCGTCTTCTCGCTGGTCTTCTTCTTGCTATTTCATAAATTATTCCGCCCTTCTAATTTTGCTTTGATGGACTTTCAAAAATATTACTACCTTCCGTGATTCAAATTATATGTATACATATTTTTTTGAATTATTATAAAAAAATATTCTCGTTTTCTTTTTAAGTAATAAATTATTACACTTTTGTACTTTTTTATTATAAAAGAAAAAGTAACAATTATTATTCAATTTTGTTAAAATTTATGTCCGATCAAATGAACATACATTTGGATGACGGTAAGAGTTTTTTGTCATTAAAAAGATATGGACATTTTGTTTGTTGGTCATAAAAATAAATATTTCCTTTTTTTTTTTAAAGTAAGCATAACATTTTTTTTAACTTTTATATCACTTTTACTTTTATTATTGTTATTATAAGAGTTATAAAATAACAAAAAAATATACATCATATTAAAACTAATGTAAAAAAATAAATAAAATTTATTTTTAGATGGTGTAAAAGTATTTAATTAGCTAATAATTAAACAAAAAAAAATACCTAAAGGAGGGACTTTAATGGAAGAGAGGGCGAAGGGTTGGGAAGATAATATTAAAATTGTAAGTTTGATTCATATGGAAGAAAATGGAGGGAAGGTGAGTGAAAATAGTATTTTTGTATTTGGTTAAGCAAGGAAGGGTAATGAAAATATAATAATTTTACTATTTTATTCCTATAATGTATAAATAAAGAAAAATAAAAATATTTAATAAAATTTTATTAATTTTATTGATAAAACATCAATTTTGATATAAGAATAACAAATAATGTGACGTAGTTTATTTTAAAATAAGTATATATATACTTATATCATTTAAATAAAATATAAATAAAAATAAAATTATATATAAGAAAATTGAATCATTTAATAACAAAATAATCATTCTAACAAAAATTTTATTTATCTAGAATAAATTACAAGATAAATATTATTTATAGTGTTAAATTAAAATATAATAAATATAAATTTATTTTATTAATTAAAACCTAATCTTTAAGGGATTAATTTAATTTAATTTATATAAAAAAAATTTTATAATTGAATTAAATTATAAAATTTAAAAATATCATAACTAATTTTTAAGTATAAAATACGTATAATATAGTTTATGTATAATAAAATGCAGATAAAGTAATATATAATACTAAAGAATATAATAGTAATTTTATAAATTAAAAAAACACAAACATCTTTCACTCTCATCCAAATTTTCCCAATTTTGAAGGAAAATAAAATAAGTTCATTTTATATTCCCTCTCCTTTATTCCTTCCCTTCCCATCTCCTTTAAAAAAAATTGAACCAAACGAAATAATTGTAATTTTTTTTCCTCCGGTCCACTCCATTTCCCTCCAAATTCCTCAAACCAAACAGACTCTAGGAGCCGGAGGTGTAACGGTTAAGATGTTAAATATAGCTAATCAGACATAGTCAATATATGTAATAGTTCACACAATATATATCATAATTGATCTCAATATAATGTGTATGTTAACATAACACAAATACATGGCTTAGTTGAAAAATATGTCACGGGAAGAAACAAACTCCTCCAAAAATTTTACGAGTAGATTTAAGAAAGCACAATAGATTAACATCAATGGGACTATCAATCTACTTGGACCATAGTTATGGAGAAACATGACAGACGGTTCATAGATGAATCGTAGACAGATAAGCATACAAAACTCTCAAATATAAACGCAGACGAAAACAAAGATTCTAAACGGAAAGATTAACAACTGAAGACAAAATCTCATTTTTTGAAGACCTCCGGGTACATTCCAGATTGAACGTACCCGAAAAAATAAGACTTAGTATATTGTATCTACTCCAAAAGAAAATTAGGCTCTGATACAATGTAAGAGTGTCTTACGGAAACTAAAAAATTGCATTATTATTCATAATCAAAATAGAGGCCTATAAATAAGTATGACATATAGACTCGAAAAATTCAAATCTAAACAACATAATCTATAGATAAACCAAATTCAAATCTAAATTGAATATCTAAAATATCTCAACATAAACAATAAAAGACACACAATGTTTTTTGACTGGTATACAACCTGCATTTGAAAGATTTCAATTTAGAAAATGTTCACTACAAACCTCTCAACACGTTGTATATGAACTAAACACTAACAAATATTTAGCAAGAACTATCATTTCAGACATTCTCTTTTACAACAATTATACAAGGAATTGTTATTAAAATTGGCATTGAAAGAAATAAATGTATCATGAAATTGGGTCAACGATCAATCCTCTTTTCAAAAATTAGATATGCCCCGATAGTGCCTCCGGTGGCAGGTATTCTAACCCCAATGATAAAATAGTTTTCATCTCAAATGAGAGTGACACCTCAGATCTTCGGAGCTCCGGTGAACAAATAGGATGGAGGAACTGAGCTAGAGAGATTGCCAAAAAGCTAAAAGAGAGGAGAAGATAAGGAGATGATGTTGTTGGTATGTTTCCACTATGCCAAAATGACAGAGGATTAATTACGATCGTAATTATGACCTTAATTACCAATGTAATGTATTCTAATTTCAAATCTTCCGTTTGAGTTGGTCGTAATTGATTATAATTTCAATTCTTCCATTTTAGATGATCGTAATTTATTATAATTTCAAACATTCCGTTTGAAACTATTATATATAGTTTATTCTAATTTCAATCATTCTGTTTGAGATTATAATAAATTCATCAAACGGATAAGATTTTATAATATTGTGACTTAGGTCATATACATGAGTTTAACTTAGAGCTACACAATTTAATTTGTCTCGAGATAGGCAAAATAGCTAAAATATTAACGAAGTCTCATATATAATAAATAAATAATATTTATTATATCATCCAAATTAATCCAATTCATTCGGTTCACCGGCCCGTCGTATTTTCACTCACCGATTAATCGGTTGCGTAAATTAAGAATTTCATTTTTTAATATTAAATTCTACCGATTAAATAACCGATTATCTAACATGAACTAACTTGCATCTTGATTATCTTCTACGGTTGAAAATCACAAATTTATGAAAGCACAATAGATGAATGGTTGTTATATGGTTATAAAAATAGTATATCAACCAAGTATACACAAACAATATAGTAAACAATAAAATACACATTATGTTTGTTGACTAATATAAAACCTACATTTGGAATATTTTTAATTTAGGAAATGTTCACTACAAACTTATCATTAGGGGTGGGCAAAAAAATCGAATCGAACCGTCAAACCATTAAACCGAATCAAATTGAATCGAATTTTCGGTTAACCGAGCAAATTCGATTTGAAAACAAATACTGCATATTTGATATTTGCCCGGTTCAGTTCGGTTTCGGTTTTTTATATTTTTTTCGGTTCGGTTAACCGAATCGAATATATTTATGTTATTATAATTTAAAATTTATATTAATAATTATATTCGATTCGGTTTCGGTTCGGATATTTGAAGTATTTGCAAATATTTTGATTTAATTAGAATTTTAATTATTTTTAATATATTATTTTTTAATTTCGGTTCGGTTCGAATTATTTGCAAATATTTTCGGTTAACCGAAATTTTCGGTTCGAATATGGTTCACAATTTCGGGTATTTGTTCGATTCGGTTCAGATATCAAATACCTGCATGTTTGCAAATATCCGAACCGTACCTACTCCTACTTATCATCACGTTACACATGAACTAAATACCCTCTAATATTTAACAAGAACTATTCTTTCAGACATTATCTTTTACAACAATTATACAAAGAACTAACTTACATTTTGATTATCTCCTATGATTGAAAAACATAAATTTATGAAAGAAAAATAGATGAACATAATTTTAATCTGTTCTTGTTTTGTGGTTATAAAAACACTATGCCAACAAAATATACACAAACAATAGAGTAAACTACAAAAGACACACTTTGTTTGTTGACAAGTATAAAACTTACATTTGAAAGAAATTTAGGAAATATTCACTACAAACCTATCACCACATTATATATGAAGTAAATGTTGGAAAATACTTTCGTGAAATATGAGATACGGCTAAATTCGAAAATACAAAATCAAATAGATGCGAAATTAAATTCGAAAATACAAAATCAAACAGATGCGAAATTAAATTCGAGCTTCGCATAGCACGCGATTTCCTTGAAGCGAATTCGGCTCTCCACCGATCACCTCCTAGGATAGAACGAATTATAACGGAATGACAGATTCCGCAACCGAAATAGAGAACTTTTGGAAGCAAATTTGCTGAGAATTATCTAAAAATTTAGAAGGAAGAGGTTTTCGGTATATATTTTTTTTTAAAAAAAAAGAGGAAAATATAATATATATTATATTTTTTTAGATTATTTTGTATTTAATCACGTGTAGAGAAAAAAAAAATTGTCCAGCACGTTGCATTCAATTGCAATAAATTATTTATTTGATTATTTATTTATTTATTTATTTTTCAAATAAAATAAATTAATCAAATAAAATGTGGGACATATAATTTATTCCTCTTTCACTTATTTAATTAAATACCCAACAGTAAACACCAACAAATATCCGCAAGAACTATCCTTTCAGATCTTCTTTTTTACAACACATTATACAATGAATTGACTTACATCTTGGTTATTTTTTTTTGTTGGACCTCGTATCTCTTTTTTGTCACGTATACTTTCTACTCACATTAAAAAATTTAGAGCATCTTTTATACATGAAGAGTTGAGCGAATCGTTTGAAAGAACACAAAATACTTTTTGATGTGATGTTTTGAATGTAAAATTAATTTTTAGTATAATATAAAAAATAAAAAATAGGTGTTTGATTTAATATTTCTGGAATAAATAGTAAAGTTTGGGAAAAATCCTCCAAACAAACACACCCAAAATCTACGTCTAATTAAGTAGCTCAAGGTCATTAACGATCACATATCACGCTTCTAATGCTTCCATAGTCATACCAAGATGCCGGTGACATTTGAACATGCAAACATATCGATTTTTTTAAGTCAAAAGAATATTTTTTCGTATGAAAAATACACAATTTAGTCAACTCTACAATGGTAGAGATTTCCTTTCATGTATTGTTCTAGAGCTATGACGACGAGTATGAAGTGATAGCAAGCTGTAGTAATCCACAAAACACATACTTCATCTGTCGTCGGAAAAATATATAAATTCACATTTCTTTTTTGTCTTTCATATAAATAATTAGGTTTTTGTTTTCTTTTCTAGAAAAAATTCATACAACCTTTTATCATTTTATTCATTGTTTACTATAAAAAAAAAAAAAATCGTATAAAAATTCTACAAATTTTATAGAAATTCAATGACGAAAGAAGTATTATTTTTCATTTTAGCTATACGCTAATAAAAACAGATATTGCCGTCTAAATTTTTTTCTTTTTTTTTTTTTTTCTTAATCCTTATGTCCAATCAAATCTACATAATTTTATCGGCTAGACGTCGTCGCTTAATCAGCACACTAACCACTAGAGAGAAAGAGCGGGAGAAAAGACAAAAGAGAATAATGCAAGAACCAAAAATAGAATGCAAAAGCCATGAATCATTTCACCAATTAATCTCACCAATCGCCATTCAACACCCAACACTCTTGCTCTTACCCTTTGCATGCAACAAACTAACACTTATTATTGTTACATCCTCCATGGAATCGAATGCACATAAATATATATATATATATATATATATATTTATTTATTTTTCGATCAATATATCCATTTCTTGTTACTCGTACAACAACAAACTGATCGATCGAGAATTTGATATTTCAGAGTGAGAGTGACGACAATCTCATTATATAATCACATTATCTAATTAATTAATTAACTAATAACTCATCGATCATCCAGCACGTACAATTGATGTAAGTAAGTAGTTATGTAATAAGGTCGTCATCATCATCATCATCATCATCATCCAGACAACACATCATATCCCTATTTAATTTAATTTAATTTAATTTTGATTTGATTTAATTATTAATAATAACTTAATAAAAAAGCGAACTTGTCGGCTCCCCGGAGCTGCAGCCGCCGTTGTAAGAGCACTCCGCTGAAGATCTCGCCGGCGAAATCGCCACCGTCACAATAGACGACCCGGTGAACGGCGCCGCCGCCGTCGGCGGCGCAAGCGGCGGCGGCGGCCCTGTTGAGCAGATTTTTAAAGTCAGTTAGGGTTAGAGGAAAAAGTGTATCTTTTCAAAATTTGGTAAGAAAAATATTTTGTACTTTGTGTTGCTTCGGCGGGACTGTTGCTGATAATTTGAGATTTGATCGTGTCTTGATTTGTTTGGTGCGATTTCCGGCGCCGGCGGTTGTGGTCGGCGAGTCTTCTCCGGCAGCTCCTCTTCCCGTTGTCGAATTCCGACAGGAGATGGAATCTGAAAAAAAAAAAAAAAAAAAAAGAGAAAATTAATTTGTGAGATGTGAAAAAAGAAAAGTTGTTTCAAGAAGTTCCGGGAGTTCAACTCCTGGTGAATATGTACTTCCACGATCGACACGTGGTCGGTTTAGATTTAATAGGAAGTGAAGAACACTTGAGTCTCAAAAAATCTGAAAATTACAGGGACATAAGTGCCCTCGGGATCGCCCCCAATCATTGGTTTCGCCACAAACCCCAAGAAGGGCATTACCGGCTTTTCACAAAGGGGGGCATTAAGTAATTTCACAACCTGCTGCACTGCTGGCAGAACCGCTGGGTCAGACCGGCGGCGACGACGGTGGCGGCTTTGGAGTGGAACTCGCAGACCTTATGCCGCCGGTGGTAGTGCTTGGCGTGGCTGAGGTCGGCGGAGCAGCCCTCCACCTGGCACCGGGGAACATTAACCGAACCGGGTTCAACCCCTCTCGACCGGAGGTAAACCCGGTTCACAAACTCCCCATCCGCCGACGAGGCGAAGTAAGTCCTCCCGCCCAAGTCCAGTCCGATCCGGCCGTTAAACTCAAACCCCGGCTCGGTCTTCGGCGCCATTACAAAACCGGCCGGTTCGAGGGACAGCATCGAGGCCGGTTGCGGGTAGTACGACGACGCCGGTCCAGGAAAACCGGCGAAATGCTGTACGTTGACGTTCTGGTTCATCTGCAGATCCTGACCGGCGGCGGCGGCGGCGAAGTGCGCCTCGACCGGGCTGAAGGCGTAACCGGTTTGGGCGTAGGGGTGTAAAACCGGGCGGTTCGGTTCTTGAAGATGGTCGCTTGTGAGCACCATGGAAGAAGGGCTTCCCCATTCGTAGTCCAACATTGTTTCTGATGATCACAGAGAAAGAAAGAAAGAAAAAAACTGAACTGCTGCGATCAGACAACAGACGTAGAGAGAGAAAGCGTTAGAGAAAGAGAGAGAGAAGGCTTTATGGGAAATGAGAGAGAAAAGAATCTGTCAGCTTTAAAGGGGGGAGAAGATTTTGCACCGTAGAAAGGTTGCGAGTACGGTTGTTTTCTCGGGGAGTCCTTGGATCGGAGGTCCTAAGTCATCTGCAGCGTTTATTTGGGTGCGGATGGTGATGGGTGCTGGAGTCCCAGGAGTTGGTGAAAATGGCACTTGAGTGGGGATTTGGGGAGCATGTCGGGTTTGGGGGGATTTGGGGAGCATGTGCTTCTTACAAGGGACAGAATTTACAAAAAAGCAATAATTGAGAGTGGCTGTTGTTGCCGAGTCCATGGACTTCAAGTCCAGATGGATCTCCACCGTTGTAAGGTTGGGGAGTTCTGGTGGTGTTGGTAGGGCGGGAGCTTCCAACTTAACGAATATACTTTTGTTGTGTCTTCCCAATTTTTGTTAGGAGTGATGATAATTTATTGGTGCCATTGTTTGATTTTATTATGTTATATTAAGGTTAAGTATAAAAGTATTGTACATTTACTTGTGAAGTATTGGTTTTGTACTTTGATTTTTAACATTAAAGTTTTGAATTAGAATAGGCATTTGATGTGTCATAAATATATATTAATATTATATTTTGAATGTAAAATTTGATTTTAATGTAATAAAATAAATAAATAATATATATTTAATTTGATGTTTTAGAAAAAAAAAATTAAAATAGTAAAATCAATAATAAAATCTTACGAGTAAACAAAACCTTAAATATTTATATAATATCATTCGACCTTCATATATTTTTATTTTGCAAAAAAAAAATATCTATATATGTTTGCTTCTTTTTTTAATATATATAATAGTAAAAATTACTTAAAATATATATTCTTTTAGAATTTGATTTTAATATTTTTATTGAATTTATTATTCAACCATTGTGATTCTTTATAAATAATAATTATTTTATCACATAAAACATCACAATCAAGGAATTTGTTTTTTTAGTGTACTGTCATCAAATTAACTCAAAATATCAAAATACTTTCAAGTTAGGTTTTGGTGAGATAAAATAATGGGTGTGTTTACCTGTGAGATTTTATTTTCGATTTTACTATTTTAATATATTTTTTTTATATAAAATATCAAATCAGACACTTATTTTTTAATTTATTATATTATATTAAAATTAAATTTTATATTATAAATATCACATCAAATAAGTATTTCAATTCAAAAGTTTAGTATTAAGAACCATAAGGTAAAATCAAAATCTTCAAGTAAACACACTCAATTTGTCTTCTTTTAAATTTTAGATTTGAGTTTTAGATTTCAAAATAATAAACAATTAAATCAAAAGATTATTTAATATTATATCTGCTAGCTCTAAAAATCTCATTTAGTTTTTACGTGTTGATATTTAAATATTAATTATTATATTAAAACGTAGTATAAATTAACAAAAAATTACAAAAATATTTTAATTAATGTCTTATAATACCACTAGAAAGAAATTTGTATAAAAAATTATACAAATATAATGATATTTTTAATATCAAATACAATAACACAAAAAGTAAAGGTAAATGTAACCCTTTAAGGCGGATTGAGAAAGTATGATACAAGTATATATTTCATATTACTTTTCACTGTACTTGAATAGTCTTCCAAGAAATTTATAATAAATTAAAAAAATAATATTATATTGACGAGTGAGTTTGTGTAAAAAAAAAGTATCAATAATATACTTATGTTTATGTATATTGTACGACGATATTTAAGTAAATAAAAAAAAAATAATAGTAAATTGATAAGTGAATGAGACCACAAATTATAAATGAAAAATATATTATTTAGGTGATACAATCATAAATGAAAAATAAAATTATTTAAGTTGGACAAAAAAGTATAATATTTTAAATGTAAAATTATTATTTTTTTATAATATATAAATAAAAGTTAGTATATGCTTAACTTTATGATTTTTTATAAATAATTTTATGAATAGTACGAGTCATCCTTAAATAAATCAAACTTCCAAATTTTAGAATTTTGAAGAGTTTTTAAAATATTAAAAATTTTAATAATTAATGTGACCTAAATAAATAATAAATGTGATGTTTTAAATTTTTAATAAATATTAATTAATAATGACAAAACTATTAGAAATATGTCGGCTTATTTTTGTTGTTGTTTGAAATGTACTATTAATTTGAATTTTTATTTAAATAATATTTTAATGCAATATATTTTTTTTTTGTCAAAATTTTTTTAATTTGTTTTTTGTCCGTTAAATTATTTTATTATTTTATTTGGAAAAGTCAGAGGAGTTAATATTTAATTATTATAATTCATTCAACATTTATTTATAACAAATTTACAACAAATATCATTAAATTTATTATATTCTCTCTTTTTAATCTCTTTAATTACTAACTAAATTTCTAAAAAAATATCCAACAACCTTTTTATTTTTTTCATTTTTAATAATAACATTATATTAGATATAGTAATAAATGGTTTAAAAAGCAAGGAATTAGATTTAATTACTAGGCTGTGATGCATCCCTACAGGAGCAACCATCGGTAAATAACTTGGCCAAAAAGGCAGAGAATATTAGATATATTTTGGTCCAACCCAATACCAAGCCCAACCCGTAATCCAAAACCCTTTAACCCGACCTGACCCGAACCGACCCGCACCCTTATAACTCCCCCTTCCCCTTTCTCATTTGGGACAGAGTGTATTGCGTGATTAATTAGTCTGGTTTTTTTTTATCTCCCACTGGTTCATCTTATTCGCATTCTTCTCGGTAAGGTTGGGGTTTCTTCTTCGCCGAAATTGCAGTCGCTCTAGTTCGATTCCTTTGATAAGTTGTTCATCTGGGTGTTCTTTGTGAGGTTTCGGGGGAAATCGGTTTATTAGAGTTTAGGGTTGATCGAGTCCGTTGGTTTGGGGTTTTGTTTGGAGGCGGTTGGGTTAGTCCCTAAGTGTGAGTCATTAGGTTGTAAACTGAGCTGTAAAAATAGATTCCCCTATCGTTTGTCAAATTGCTTGGAAATCGCCGGAAGATGAGGAAGTCGCCGGAGCTGCTGTCTATCGAAAGAGGGAAGTTCAAGTTCTGCCTTGTCCAATTTTGGATCCTGATTTTTGTCGATTGTGTTCTTAAATTGATTTTCAGAAAGTCTGGTGTCTTTTGATTTCAATTTTGTTGGACACATTCTAGTTGATGTTTTCTTTGTTGCTTGACTGATTACGTATATAAAAACACAACAAATAAAATACTTATTTTCTTTAAATTTTTGTGTCGACCCCAAATGAACTAAATATTGGGGACGAATGAAGTACTCCCTCCGTCTGGCTCTAAGGATCTCATTTACTTTTTGAGTCATTGTACTTAATATTAAAAATATCATTATATTTATATATATATTTTTTTTGCAAAAATATCATTAGAATAGTATTACAAGATACTAATAGAATTATTTTAGTCATTTTCCTTTAATTTGTACTATATTTTTATATAATAATTAATATTAAAATATTAATACGAAAAAAGTAAATGAGACCCTTACACGAGATGAAAGTAGTATTTTTTATAACATAAAAATCCGCAAAAACTAGGATGGCAAGGCCCTAGATGAACCATGCATAATAGGCACTTTATGATCACAAATTTATTCCTACTCCCTTGAGATTATTCTTTATGGGGTGCAAAGTGAATAATATTTAATTAAATAAAAGAAAAACTTTCTTTTGTGAATTTTATCAGATGTTTTTACTATTTAATTTTTTTTTCTCTAAAAATATCATATCAAATAATTACTTTTTTTATATATATTATATTACAAATTTATTTTACCTTCATGACATCAACATTTATTTATATTGCATCAAACAACTATTCAAAAATTCAAACCCCAAAACTAAAACTCACACACAAATACACCCAATATGTCAATGGTTTTAAATTTTCCTTTTGCATTATTTATTTAAGGAATTTAAAAAGGTTTTTTTTTTTTATTATTTCTTTATGTTTTATTTTAATTTCCTATTTTGTGGTGCTTAAAGGCTGGTACTGTTTTACCAAACTCAGACTTGGAAAATTTTGGCAGTGTTAATTAATAATTGTAATGAAATTATTTTGACTTATTGATAGATATTTATAAGGGTTCATTGATTAATGGGTTCACGAGAAATTAAGGTCCCGGGACCAGCGGTCCCATTATAAGATGTACCATTGATTATGCGTGGGCCCCACTCGGTCAAAGGCTTGATCTGCCATAGGACCTCCTGCATTCTCAATGCCTTTCTCAGGATATATATAAAAGACACTTTTAATTATAGGACACGTGTCGACATTTGAACTTGCCGTATATCAATGTTGTGTACTCAATAAAATTGATTTAATATAAATATATAAATAAAATATTATCTGAATGGTCCTTCCCGTATTTCTCTATTTTTAAATAATATTAAGGCAAAATTGTTCATAACTCCCTTGTTATTTTGAAATTAGCGTAAATTCCCCCTATACTTTAAAAATTGCATGACGTCCCCTTATATTTTAAAAAATATTGCATGAAACCACTTTGTGGTTTCGAAACTCAGCATAAATCTCCATTTTACTTTAAAAAATTGCATGACGTTCACTTATACTTTAAAAAATATTGCATAAAATCCCCTGCCATGCAAAACATATAGATAGGAAATCATCTTCTTATCACACGAGAAAAGTTTCATGGTGGTGGGGTTTCATGCAACGTTTTTTAAACTATAAGGGGTACCATGCAATTTTTAAAGTATAGGGAAATTTTACGCTGAATTTCGAAACCACATGGGAGTTATAAGCAATTTTACCTAATACTAATAATATAATAAAATACTAATCATCCGTCTCAATACAATAGTCTTATTTACCATTTTTATCCGCTCTAAAACAATAGTCTCATTTTTATAAATAATCATATCACTATAAAACTACCTTTACTTTTTCATTATTATTACACAATTGCCACTACTTTTTACACTAATACACTTACAGGGCAAAAAAATCTTTTACCCAACCTTTTACCCACTACCAATATAATATCAATATTCCTTAAATCTCGTATCAAACACAACCCAAACTATAATTTTGAGATGAAGGGAGTAATAAATAGCATGTATTAATTCACGAGTAATATTTTTTTAATTGGTTAACTAAATTTAAAATTTAAAATATTTCAAATATGATTATTTTTAAATATATTTTAGTGACGCTAGCTTTAATTTATGTATCTATTTGTATAAAAAAAATATAATGAAATTAAATTTGATTGCGGTAATTTTATAAAATATTGTAAATTTTTTATATAAATAAATTAAATATGTATAGTACGGTTAAACAAAAGAAGAAAAAAAAAAGACTTACTGGATTTGTATTATTATGTCATGCATTGTATTTGATGAACTTATTATTCGTCTAATTTTTTTAAGTTAATTGCGCATATTGACTATAAGTTTGCATAATTTTTACTAATTATCAGTTGAATTTGATTTTATATTAGAAAAAAAAGAAATTGAAAAAATTTGCAAAAATTTCATATTATTACTTTGATTTAAGCATGTTCATTATACAGAAAGTTTTGATAAGTCAAAACTTAAGGATAAAATTGAGATTTTGCACCAAGAAGAAAATTATGAAGCAAAATTTTTTTTACATTCATACCTCATAGGGCTGCACCGCGGTTTTGATACTAAGGAGAGCAAGAATTAAAAAAAAATCATCTGGGCAAGAAAGTAAGTGTTAGTTTTAGGATAAAAAATACTAAAATAAAAAACAAGTTTGAAAAAAACAAAAAAAACTTTATTAAAGAACACAAATAAAGCGTAACACAAATGGAAAACAAACAATACACTAATGTGGCTCAAATTTAAAATTGGTTAACTTTATCGAACAAAGAAACTTATAGGAAAGAAGAGCTACTCCGGTGACGGCCAACGGACACCCGGCGAACCTATCTCCTACCCAAAAGGAAGAAACACAAACCCTCGAAATAGAAAAACATGATTTGGATGAATCGGACCGTATAAACCTCACCAAACACTTCCCAATGTCCCATAGAACAAAGGCATAACTAAATCGCAGTGAATATTGCCGGAAAACACATGTCGGAGATACACCAGAGAAGAGGAAGAACAATCGCGACATAGACCCTTTTTGAGAGAGAAAGGATATCAGTAGCTGTGCTGCAAATGTGAGAGGCAGCAATATATGTTACTGCAACAGACGACTAGGATTAGAACCCTAGGATGGACGACTGGGATCTGATTGGGGAAAATTGGACCGCGGGTCGGGTCATCGCCAGACGGGTCAGATCTTGGCCAAAATTCAACATTTCTCCATCATTTTGGTCGAGATTCACATGGATAAAGATCATCACAGCCACACATATTACTCAACTATACTGTAAGTACACATTTAAAAAATAGAATTTGAAAAACTAATCAAAAGTATCAAAGTTCATAATATTTAAACATGACTCAAATTTAGAAACAGGCAGCGATTTGGTATCCATAGCAGTCGGATTGAATTCCGAAAGAATCTTCTCCAAATTTACGAGACCTTTACCAACTATATCACGAATAAAATGAAACCTAACATCTATTGTTTTGTTCGATCGTGAAAAAAAGGATTCTTGCAAAGTTGAATGCCCGATTGACTATTCGAATATACTACAATATCACCCGATAACACACCAATTTCAGATAGCAGCCCCTTTAACTAATGTGTCTTTCAAGGCTTTAGTAATAGCAATATATTCAGATTCAGTCGTAGATAATGCAACAATGTGTTGTAATTGTGATTTCCAACTAATAACAAATCCACACAAAGTAAACACATAAGAAGTAGTCGATTTTCTACTATCTTTATCATTCGCATAATTTGAATCAACATAACCTTTCAAAATCACACCACAATCAAATTTAGAGTATTTTAAACCCAAATTCATTGTGCCACACAAATATTTCAAAAGTCACTTTAAAGCACACCAATGTTCCACACCGGAATTTGACATAAATCGACTTAAACAACTCATAACATAAGCAATATCAGGCCTAGTACTAACCATAAGGTACATGACCGAACCTATTGCATTTGAATATGACACATTTTTATATTCTAAATCGGCTTGTGTTTTACGTAACTGACTTTTACTTAAAGAAAAATGTGAAGCTAATGTCACACTAACAGATTTGCAATTAGTCATATTAAACCGCTTAATTACCTTTTTCACATAAGATGACTGATTTAAAAACAAAACAAATTTTTTTCCTATTTCTCTCTATGTGCATGCATAAAATAACTTTTGCATCACATAAAAATTTCATATCAAATTGATCACTCAAACATTTATTAATTTGATTTATGACAGTCACATCAGAACTGATTAAGAGCATATCATCAACATAAATCAACAAAAAAACAGATTTATCATTTAAAGTACAAATAATGATCAAATTAACTTATATTAAAATTTAAAGATTTCATACAATTACCAAACTTTAAATTCCATTGATTGTTTTAGGCTATAAAGAATTTTCTTTAACAAACACACAAAATCAGGTTTATTTTTGTCAATAAAACCATCGGGTTGTTTCATATAAATCATGGTGATTAACATGTTAATGTTATTTTCTTTTTTTTTTTTTTTTCACTTTAAAAATCCATTAACAATCCACCAATGAACAACTTTCAGGTTTGTTACCAAAACCAAAGTGTTATTATCATGTAAGAACTTTATTTCATCATTCATTGCTTTAATCCACTCATTTTTATATTTTGAATTGATTGCTTCTTCATATGGCTTTGGTTCATTACCATCAAGTGTATCAAACACACTAAAAGCATATGAAGTCAAATCAAAATCATTAAATCTAACAGGTTGTTTAATAGTTCTTTTGGGTCTATTCGAAATACTTTGACTCAAATTATCACTTAAAGGATCACACACATTTTCTTGTTGAAAATCAGCACATTGGTATCAAACATAACATGATTAGAACAGGAACCCATATTTTCAGATTGAAAAGCTGTTTCAGATTCAGATTGATTTAACTTCGTTTCAAAATTTTCAGAATTGTCTTTTTCACCATATTTCAATGAAAAACCATCAAACTCCACCTTATTTTGAATACTATCAATTTCAGAAGTTGAAACAGGTAACACATTCATCAAACAAGGCATTTCAAGCTCATTAAATGTAACATCACGACTTACATTTATTTTAAAACCAGAACTGTTTTTAATCCATAACCTATAGTCTTTAACACCTTTGGGATAACCAAGAAAAACCCATTTATCTGCCCTAGGTTCTAATTTATCAGTTAGAATTTGAGCAAATGCAGCACAACCAAACACCCTTAAATTTGACAAATCAATAGGCTTTCCTAACCATATGGATTCAGGACAATTCCTATTGAAGGGAACCGATGGGGACCTATTCACTAAATAGGCTGCTGTTATAACAGTCTCTCCCCAAAACATATTAGGCAAACCCAAGGAAGCCAACATGCTTCTAACTCTTTCTAAAAGAGTTCTATTCATCCTCTCAGCCACCTCATTTTGTTAGGGTGTGTAAGGGACTGTTTTGTGCCTAACAATAGAATCTAACCATTGATTACAAAATTCAAGGCCATTATCAGTCCTTAAAAACTTTATTTTCTGTCCAGTTTGATTTTCAATCAAAACTTTCCATTCTTTGAATATCTTGAAAACATCAGATTTTTTCTTCATAAAAAATACCCAAACTTTTCTTGAAAAGTTATCAATAATAGAAAGAAAGTACCTACTACCACCATGTGTGGACTCATTCGAAGAGCTCCACACATCAACATATATATATATTCCAATATATGAGATGATTTAATCAATTTAGGAGCTAAACCGTTAGGAAATTGGACTCTATGTTATTTTCTATACACGCATTCATCACAAAAAAAAGTGAAGAAGAAATTTTATCTTTTCCAAAATAACCATTTTTGTGTAAAATTTCTAAACCTTTAGCACTTATATGCCCAAGCCTTTTGCGCCATAATTCAGTTTTATCATCACATACTTTATTTGAAAAATTAGAATCTAAAACAGGCTCCACTTTAGTAACATACAAGTTATTTTTTCTTTCAGCTTTGAAAACAACTAAAGAACATTTTAAAACTTTCATAAAACCATTTCCACATTTGCCTTCCAACCCTATATCCTCTAAACTCACACAAGACAACAAATTATTGGACAAATCGGGCACATGTCTCATATTATTTAAAACTAACACAAAACTGGTTTCAAATTTAAGACGAACAGTGCTAACACCTTCGACTCTACAAATTTTATCATTTTCCATAGAAACCGTGCAATTATTTAGTGTCTTGTAGTTTGGAAAAACTTTTCTTAAAGGTGCCATGTGATAAGTACAAGCTGAATCATGTAACATCTAATTCATACACACCGAATTCGCATTACAACAATCAGATTTTACCATATACACATCACCAAAGTTCTGAAAATCAGAAGTGTAATTAACATGCTCATTAGATTGTTGTTTGTTACTAGACCCAACTATTTTAGTACATTGTTTCACATAATGTCTAACTTCTCCATAACCAAAATACTTTTTTTTCGGGGTTTCTAGACTTAGACCTAGACTTACCTCTATAAGTTTTCTTCCCTTTATTATTATTATTATTTTTTTGGAAATTCTTATTACTACCCTTTCGATTTGCATTACCTTTCCTATGAGGAAATCAACCTCTAGTATACATGACTTCACTGGATGTAGACTTATGATTTTATTAATAGCTAAATCCAATTATTTACTTTTCAAACCATTTATGACAACATCCAAAGCTATATTGTCTCTACCATATCTAATAGCAGATTTTACGTCTGAATAAGAATTAGGTATAGAATTTAACAAGACAATAGAACTGTAGATATCAAAGTAGTATCCCCAGTCAATTTTATGTCTTGTATTAATTTATGATAAATGTCTAAATTTTCATCAATGCTCTTTTGCAAATCAAGTTTAAAGCTAAAAAATCTTTCCAAAAAATACAATTTACTTGGAAAAGAAGTTTCAATATATAATTGGTCTAATATTTCCTACAAATTCTTTTGCAGTTTTAACAATTCCAACTTTTCTAATCACAGAATTAACAAGTTTCATGATTATAAATGAATGTGCTTGCTCATCTATTTATGCTTTGCGTTCATCATAAACAATTGCAACATAATTTTCATCAACTGCCTTAAAAACTTTTTGAATAATAAAAAAAACCTTTCATTTTCTATTTCCATATAAAAAAATCTGTTTTTCCATAAAAGTGAATCAAACTTAGAAGATGATTTTGAGACATTTTGAAAAGACATATTTTATTTTAAAAAAATATTCAGATTTTGTAAAAACAAAGAAAAATACAAATAGACAATTTTTTCAAAATCCTTACACCCAAGAACAATTAAGACAACAAGCAGCAAAAAACGAACAAGCAATATCATACACAATAATCACTGCACAAAAAACACAAGACAAACTATTTTTCCCAAAACAATTTAAAACCACATCAAACAAGTCACAAATAGGGATATTCACACAGCAATCAACCTATGGCTACAGTCAGCAGTCCACTATTGCACTAAAGTAAATAACAGGAATCAAAATATCAATCAAGATTCCTAAAACTGCAATCAGCAGTGACTAAATTACACGGGGTTTCAAATTCATATAAAAAACACAGATATCACATAAAATGGAAGGGTTAAGATTTTTACCAATAGGTTTTTCAAAATTATAAAAAACCTTATGTGAACTACCAATAAGTTCACACGCAGTGCCGATTCTTTGAGGCCTGTCTAAGTCGTGCTCTGAAAAAACCACAAAAAATGTTAGTTTAATACATAGAACAAATATTTGTTCTTTTTTTTTTCAAATAATTCATTCGCTTTCTAAAACACATTTCTTTTAAAAAAAGAACATAACATATTATTTAAACAAAAATTTGTTCGTAACAAATTTTAAAAACCCATTTTCAGAACTGGGCAGAACTAATGTATAACATGTTTAATAAGAAAAAACTGTTTGCTGCAAAAAAATTCAATGACAGAACAAAAATAGAACAAAAATTATAATATGAGCTGAATCTAAAAACAATAACTTTCGTCGAAGAAAAAAAAAAATCTCTCAAGGCCTGATTAAGAAATAACAAAGCACATTAACTCTTTTGAAGAACAGCGAAGGAACACCTAAGAACTTACGTTTTCAGATTTTTTTTTTTTAAACTAATAGCTCTGATACTACTGTTAGTTTTAGGATAAAAAATACTAAAACGAAAAACAAGTTTGAAAAAAACAAAAAGAACTTTATTAAAGAACACAAACAAAGCGTAACACAAATGGAACACAAACAACACACTAATGTGGCTTAGATTTAAAATCGGTTAACTTTATCGAACAAAGAAACCGATAGGAAGGAAGAGCTGCTCTGACGACGGCCAACGGACACCCAGTGAGCCTATCTCCTACCCAAAAAAAATAAACCCAAACCCTTGAAATAGAACAATACGGTTTGGATGAATCGGACCGTATAAACCTCGCCAAACACTTTTCCATGTCCCACAGAACAATAGCCTAACTAAATCGCTGTGAATATCACCGGAAAATACACCTTTGAGATACACCAGAGAAGAGGAAGAACGATCGTGACAAAGACCCTTTTTGAGGAGAGAAGGAATATCAGCAGCTGCGCTGCAAATGAGAGCGGCAGCAATATATATATCACTGTAACGGACGGCTAGGATTAGAACCCTAGGATGGACGGCTAGGATCTGATTGGGGGAAATTGGGCCGCGGGTCAGGTCATCGCCAGACGGGTCAGACCTTGGCCAAAATTCAACAGCAAGAATGTCGTGTGATGGCTTGTGCAATCAAGACGGCTGCAAGTAAAATTTATTTGTTTTCGATTTCTAGTCATGTTTAGTAGCTAAATTTTTATTCTAGTCTAAGGTTGGATTGAATTTTCGGATTATAGATCTGTGACAATTGAATCTTTTGATTAATTGATATTGTGCAATTTTTGCATATCGTGTCTACAGTCATTAAATGTGATTTATTATTGTGATCAGGTTTTAAGTCTGTATATTGATTATTTTTTAATTGAATAGTTGCATCCGTAATTGTGTATTTATTTGATAAAATAGTAATTAGGTTAACGTGCTTAGCCTAGGAATTGCATGATCGAATAAGAAATCTTTCGTAATTGATTTATTATTCGAATTGGGTTTTTTTTCTTGAGTTAAATTCAATTGGAGAATTTTTACTATAGTCGTGTCTAGTTTAGTTCTTTCAATTAAAGAGTAGTCAATTGGTTGTACCGTTGCCACCGATAAAGTTAGAAAAAATTGGATGTTCGATCATATCGAACACCTATAACAAATTTATCAATTGTTTGATTAAATTATTTAATTCGATGATCAAATTTACTATCTAACTTTTCATCCAATCATTGGACTAGAGAGTTCTACTTTTTGATAAATCTGTTCTTATTTATTTCCTTGTTTGGTTTTATTTGATTTAAATGAATTTTCCTATCAGAGATATTTTAATTCTTGATTAAATTCCCCATATTTTAATTAAATAGACAACCAAAGAAACATAATCACAGTCTCTGAGGATCGACCCTATTTTCATTATTCTACAACTTCTTAAGAAACAAGTAATTAGTTGATTGACAATTCACGTCTGTCAATTTTTTGCTCCGTTTCCTGGAACTGGTTTGATCATTGTTACTTTTGTTTGATCTATTTATTATTTCTTGTTACACTATTCTCTTTATTCTTGATTCTGGTTTATGCCTCGATCTTCTTGAACAGAAAATTTGATATACGACTCTGAGATCAAAAGGCTAGCAAGAAATTTTAAGAAAGAAGCTAGAAAGAAACTGGAATCCGACATGAGCTCCAGCACACAATCAAGTAGTTCTTACACTTCTGACGAGGATTGTGATCCTATCATAGCTAGAGAAGATACTGGACACTCAAGGCGTTGGCAGCTTCGAATTTAACTTTACAGCCCCTCTGCATTACCTTTATTGTCATTGATGATACCATTAGATTTTAACTAAAATTTTGATTGATACACTTACTTCCATCTTTCTATGGTCTTGCAGGTAAGGAGCCCCATAAACATATGCGTGAATTCAAAATTGTCTGCTCAAGCATGAAACTAGCATGAGTCACTGAGGAACAAATCAAGTTGTGAGCGTTCCCTTTTTTCATAAAGGATGCAGTGCAAGACCTTTTATCCATAAAGCACAACTTAATGGGCTGACATACAAAGAAAATTTTTAGAGTAGTACTTCCCGGCGTCTCGAGCTACAACATTGAGGAATCAAATAAGTGGGATCAAACAACAACCAGGCGAGACATTACATGAGTACTAGGAGTGATTCAACCGCTTGCAAGGTGTCCTCAACATCAAATATCTGAGCAGTTGTTTATCCATTACTTTTATTAAGGCCTCAGTTGGACAGATCAAAGCAACATTGATCTTACGAGTCAAGGTGGATTATCTGAAAAAACTCATACAAATAAATGGGATCTGATCTCTCGAATGGCAACGAATACACAATAATTTGGTACTCGAGATAGTGGAGTAGTCGATTGCTCTAACTCCGATCTTGTTCGACAACAGCTATCTGAGCTAACTATGATTGTACGCCAATTGGTGGTTGGTCAGACTCAACAAGTGAGGGTGTGTGGCATCTACACGAGTATAGAACATCCTACTGATGTATGCCCTAAACTTCAAGAAGGAAACTCTGTAGAACTGAATGCATCCGGCATTGCGCAAGCACCCTACAGGCAGTACAACCCCTTCTCTAATACATATAATAATGGATGGAAAGATCATCACAATTTTCGGTATGGGAATAAGCCACGAGGGTTCCAAGCACAAACGCCAACGTAACAGGTGTATCACACCCACCACTTTAACCTGCTGTATCATCAGGTATGTCTTTAGAGGATATGCTTAAAACCATGGCTGCTACCACTTTACAATTTCAACAGTATATGAAGACTAACATACACAATTTAGATGCGAAAGTGGAGCAACTAGCTACTGAGGTACTCCAATTGAATGGGCGTGTACAAGGAAAATGACCATTCCAAGCTAAAAAGAATCCAAAAAATATGAGCGCGATAACTCTTCAAACCGGTAAGGTAGTGGAAAATCCACAAGTAGTGGTTCCAAAGGACAACCATGAAGAAACCTTTGAGAAGAAGATTGAACAAGAAGACATAAAAAGTTGATGAGGTACATTTTGAACCCCATTTCAATACAAAGTCTAACGAAACACCATTTCCTTCTAGGTTGGTGAAGCCAAAGAAACCAAGTAAGGATAATGAAATTTTGAAGGTTTTCAGAAAGGTTGAGCTCAACATACCATTGTTAGATGCGGTTCTCCAAATCCCCAAATATGCAAAATTCTTTAAGGACCTGTGCAATATCAAAAGAAGGATGAAGGGAGACGTGTGCATTATCGCCAACGAAAACATTTATACAGTCTTACAAAGAAAAATTCCACCGAAGTGTGGTGATCCGGGTATGTTTTCAATTTCTTGTAAGATAGGAAATTTAGAAATAAGAAGAGCCTTGCTAAATTTAGGAGCTGCGATAAATGTGATGTCTAAATCAATTTATAACCCCTTGAACCTAGCACTTTTAAAGAAAACAAGCATTGTGATTCAGTTGGCTAATATGACTAATACATACCCTAAAGGACTTATAGAAGATGTTTTAGTTCAAGTAAAAGAATTAATATTTCCTATCGACTTCTATGTGTTGGATATGAAAGATGAGAATTCACCAAACTCTTCACCCTTGCTCTTAGGAAGGCCTTTTTATTTGTACAACTGATGTTAAGATTGATGTGAAGTAAAGAACTTTCAAGATGGCTTTTTATGAGAAAATATTAATCTAAACATTTTTTATGCCATGAAATATCTTGCAAATACTCACTCGTTGTATTCTATAGATGTTATTGAGCCTGATGTGCAGGGTAGTCTTCAGCTGAGAGCCTTTGATGCGTTGGAAGTGGCGTTAGCTAATCATCTAGGTCTTCATGAGGCTATTGATAGCATGATAGATGCTAGATTGCAAAGGATGATGCATGCCTTAGGAGCCGTCCACAAAGGTATGAGCTCGCTCCATTATTGTTACCTAAAACTAATTAGTGTTTGTTACCATTTATTGTGCAGACACCAGAGTGAAAATTGGAGTAATTTTCAGACCACTTTAAGTATGCCTACTTAGGCGAAAAAAAAGACTTTGTTCGTGATTATATCATCACATTTTACATCCGACCAAGAGCTCAAGTTGATTTAACTTCTGAAGAATCACAACGAGGCTCTAGGATGAACGATTGCAGACATCAAAGGTATAAGTCCATTGTTTTGTACTCACAAGATTACTCTTGATGAATGAGTAAAACCAGTCCGAAAAGCACAAATAAAGCTCAATCCAATAATGACTGAAGTGGTGAATAAAGAAGTCATAAAGTTTCGGGATGCTGGGATAATCTATCCGATTGTTGATAGCCAATGGGTGAGTCCTATCCAAGTGGTGCTGCCGTGCCAAAGAAAGCAGGGATAACCATGAAGGAATCAAGATGGTGAGATGGTTCCCGTTAGCAACCAAACAGGATGGCGGAAATGTGTTGATTATCGTAGACTTAATGCTGTAACAAAAAAAAAATAAGGATCATTTTTCTATTCATTCTATTGACCAGATGACCGAAAGGTTAGCTGGCCGTGCTTACTACTCCCTCCGTCCCAATACAATAGTCTTGTTTATCATTTTTGTCCGTCACAAAACAATAATCTTATTTCTATAAATAACCATATCCCATAAAACTACCCCTACTTTTTCATTTTTATTACACAATTGCCACTACTTTTTACTGTAATACACTCACAAGGGCAAAAAAGTCTTTTACCATACTTTTTACCAACTACCAATATAATATCAATATTCCTTAAATCCCGTGCCCAACCCAATCAAGACTATATTTATGGGACGGAGGTAGTATTATTTTTTAGATGGATTTTCAAGATATTTGTAGATTGCAGTAGCACTAGAGGATCAGGAGAAAACGACATTCACACGTCCTTTGGGTATGATCATGTACAAGATGATGTAATTCTGATTATGCAATGCCCCTGCAACCTTCCAAAGATGTATGCTGAGTATTTTCTCTGAGTATATTGAGAAAATCATAGAGGTATATATGGATGATTTCAGTGTTTATGGTGATAGAGTTGAAAATTGTCTTGATAACTTGGCTTGAATTTTGAAAATATATTGTGAGGTTAATTTGGTATTAAATTAGAAGAAGTGTCAATTTATGGTAAATCAAGGTGTGGTTTTAGGTCACGTTGTTTCTTCTAAGGGCATAGAAGTAGATAAAGCAAAGGTTGATCTTTTTTCCTACTCTGCCTCACCCCACTTTTGTTCGAGAAGTGCACTCATTTTTGGGTCATGCAAGTTTTTACATGAGGTTCATAAATGATTTTTCAAAGAATACATCACCATGGTCGAGTTGCTTCAGAAGGAAGTTTCATTTGAACTTAGTGAGCCATGTAAGCAAGCCTTCGATCAGTTTAAAAAATATTTGATCACCCGACCAGTTGTGCAACCTCCAAATTGGAATTTTTCATTTGAAATGATGTGTGATGCAAGCGATATGATAGTGGGAGCTGTTTTGGGTCAACGAGATGGAGAAACACCTTATATTATTTACTATGCATCAAACGCGTTGAAAAGAGCTCAGTAGAATTATACTATGATTGAGAAAGTATTACTTGCCGTCGTATTTTCTTTAGAAAAGTTTCGGTCTTATCTTTTCAGTTCTAAAGTTATTGTCTTTTATGATCATGTAGCTACGGCATTTGATGACCAAGAAGGAAACTAAACCGAGATTGATTCAATGGTTGTTACTTCTTCAAGAGTTTGATCTAAAAATCCGAGAAAAGAAATGATCCAAGAACTTGGTAGCAGACCAGTTGAGTCGAATCCCAATCACTGTGATAACAACTTTCCATTGAATGAGATATCTTATGATGAATAATTACATGCTTTTAGTGTTTATATTCCTTGTTATGCTCATTTAGTGAACTATCTTGTTATTAATCAGTTTCCTGCAGGTTGGCCTAAAACAAAGAAGGACAAGTTATAGAGCAATGAAAAATACTACATGTGGGATGAACCCTATCTTTGAAGACGATGTGCACATCAAGTCATAAGACAATGCATTGAGGAAAGTGAGTTCCACTCGATCCTTACATTCTGTCATACACTAACGTGTGGAGGACATTTTGGAGCTCAAAGAACTGCAAGAAAGGTGTTGGGTAGTGGATTCTACTAGCCTACGTTGTATAAAAATGCCCATTTATTATGTAAGTCATGCGACAAACGCCAACGTGTGGGTAATTTATCTTCTCGAGCAGAAATGCCCCAAGTACTGATTATTTTTGTGAGATATCTGATGTGTGGGATATTGATTTTATGGGTCTTTTTCCATTTTTTCATGAATTTCTATATACTATACTTGTTGATTATGTCTCGAAGTGGGTGAAATCAAAAGCCACCCGAACTAATAACTCAAAAGTGGTTGTAGATTTCATAAGGAGTAATATTTTTACTTGTTTTGGAATGCTGAGAGCCATCGTGAGCAACAGAAGCACCCATTTTTGTAATAAGATGATAGCGACATTATTCAAGAAGTACGGTGTACTACACAAAGTGTCTACATCCTACCATCTGCAAATGAAAGGTCAAACTGAGGTGTCGAATAGAGAGATCAAATCAATTCTGGAGAAGACTGTTCGACCTGATAGGAAGGATTGGAGTCTAAGACTACCAGATGCGTTATGGGCATACCGTACTACCTACAAAACACCCATTGGTATGTCGACATACATGTTAGTTTTTGGTAAGCCTTGTCATTTACCTATTGAATTCGAGCATCAAGCGTTTTGGCTGTTAAAGAATACAATATGAATTTTGATTAGGTGGGAGCCCATATAAAGTTGCAGTTGCAGGAATTTAAGAAAATTTGGAATGAAGCATATGAAAGCTCAATGATATACAAGGAAAAGACGAAGGCTTTTCATGATTGGCATATCTCTAGGAAAAATTTTGAAGTTGGTCAGAAAGTTGTTTTCTTCCATTCCAAGCTTAAACTCTTTTCAGGTAAGTTGCGTTCTCGTTGGATTGGTCTATTTTTTGTTTATAATATTTTTTCTTTTGGCGCAATGAAAATCCAAAGTTTGATTTCAGAAAAAAAAAAAAAAATTATTGTCAGTGGCCATTGTTTGAAGCCATATTTGGATGGATTTCAACCCAAGGTGGTTGTGTGGATTGTCCTTGAAAATCATGTGCAAGTTAAAAATAAAAATAAAAATTGACGTAATAATGTCTAACCAAAGACATTAAAGAAAGACGTTATTGAGAGGCAACCCAAATTTCTTTCCTGCTTTATTAATTTTATTTTTATTTATATGTATTTTGTGTTTATTTTTGTGTCTAATAATTTAATTTGCTTGATTTCAGAAGATGTTCTTGATTTGAGCATGCACAGAGTGGTTTTGGATGAGATTAATGAGAACATTTCAAAAATTGGCTTTAATTTAAGCATAAGCATACTAAATTCCACAAGCTAACATTAATTTGAGCATATCCGTGCTTGTTTTCATGCTTAAAAATAGGGTAAATTATAATTTAACAACTTTTGGGGCGGTGAAAGAGCAATTTATAGATTATAAACCATAATATTTCAAAATAATGTCTTCCTCACTCCTTAAGCCATACAGCCCTCCTCTCACTCACGATTCATCTCGACCGGACCGGACCGCGCACAATCCCCATTTCTTCTAGTCTGCTGCTCAGCCCACCAGCTGCAGTCGCCCTCGCCGAATCAGCCGCCATCGAGTCTGCCACCATCGCGCCCGACACATCTCGCTAGCACCATCCTTCTTCTATGCTCTTATTTCTATTTCGAGTTCGCGGTGTTCTTGGTCAAGTGATTTCTTGAATTTTCTTACTACAGGATGACGAAGAAGAAAGCTCCAAATAGGGCTCCGAATTCAAAGAAGCCTTTACGCACTCCCGTTCAATGCATTCTAGAAGAGATTGCATCCCCAAAATGGATATTTCATCTTGTGCTTGAAAAGGTTTCTTGTGAGATGGAGCCTTTGGATACGGCTGCTTTACAGAGGATGAAAATATTTCCAGTGCTCGAACCTCCTATTCACTTGGAATCCTCGCATGATTGCGATGTTTATGTCCGTCTTGACCCTATGGAGGCTGAACTTAGAGACTTACGACATGACCTTGAACTTGATTTGATGTCCATATCCCACTAATCTCCTCATTAAAAACGTGTATCATCCTGCATCGTGATTTGATGATGCTAAAAATGTGTTTTGTTCTTACAAAATTCACAGGGAATTTATAATTGAAAAATCAGTGAGTGGGAATTTATAGAAAACGATCAGATATAGTAATTTTTGGGGTTGTAGACCCTGAGTAGTCATCACAATTATTTATACTCTTTTTACTTGTGAGTTTCCAAGTCGAACACAAGGATATTAAGTCATGAATTTCTACGGTGAGGATCTTGAAAAAGCAATGAGAATGCCCCTGAGGTTGTTATCACCACCTGACGTCCGTCCGTGGATTTGATCCTTTGGACTCTCTTTTCTATTCTCTTCTCAACCTTCTCGAACTCCTTCTTCAACACTTCTCGCTTGACTGGATTCTTTTTTGTTAAGTCTGTCCTGAACCTAGGGTTTCCAGAGTTATTGTTTAATAAACGAAATTTATGAATCCTGCCTTACTGCTTTAAAATGCTATCAACATTAATGTACAGGCAATCATTTTCACAATTTCAGTGATTTTAACCCTAGATCCTCCCCCTCACAACGAAACAGAACACTACTGTGAGTGTTACGTTGTGAAAAAGAGAGAAATCACAGAACATAACAAAACATACAGATTATTGCAAAATTGAACCATAGGAAGCAAGTAAATCAGTTATTGTATCTAAATCCAACATATAATAGACCTAGATTCACAGAAATCAAACATATAAAAAGTTTTGCAAAAATGACGAACAGATAGTTATCGCGAAAATAATTTGGGATTCTGTATTTTTGAACGTTAAATCAGGGAAAATCAACCGTAAAATCGAGTTTATGAGCTAAGGTCAACGTAGATCTTACCTTAGATGAAGCTATTATTGGTTGAAATTTCGAGATTTTGAAAAAATTTTGGCTTGGAGAGTGGCGGCTACTAAAGCGTCTGGAGGAAGGTACTGTAGGGTAAAAGTGAAAAATGACTGGTGACTGAGGTATTTATAGGGTTTTCCAGTGCTCATCTGGAGGGCAAGCGGAGCGTTGCCTAGTCCATTATACTTACTTATAAAGGTATAAGGGAGGGTTTTCAGGGCGGGTGAACGAGTAAAGCAATACTTCTATTTATCTAAGAATGACACGCAAGCGGTGGTGGAAGCGGTACTGGGTGAGCGATATTGCTCCCCCAGTGAATATCAGGGTGAGACAAGCGAAGCGATAGATGGCTTGGGTCAGGCTTAGGTTAGAAGTTAAAATGCTAACATTAAACTACTCATATAAAGCGATAATCATGTTCTAATGAAAGCGATAACAAAACTGTAAACCTATACTATGAAAGCGATAAGAATTATGAAATCTATCTATGAAAGCGATAAGAATTATGAAATCTATCTATGAAAGCGATAAATTCTAACTAGGAAAGCGATAAAAGAAAGCTGTAAAATTGGCGGATATAAGATTAGGCTTCTGGATTCTCTTCACAAAATTCTATCATCGAACGAGCTTCTGAACCTCTATCAGATTAATATCTGCACTGGCCTGCTGCAATACAGGCCCTTCGATATATGGTTTCAACCTCGCTCCATTCACCAAGAAGAAGTTTCTTTCTCCTGAGGTTTCCAGATTGTTGATCCTTATGGCTCCATTTGGCAGCACTTGTTTGACGATATACGGCCAGTCCACCGTGACTTCAATTTCCCTGGGAATAAGTGGAGCCTAGTGTCGTATAGAAGAACCTTGGATCCCACAGTGAATTCCTTATTCTTCAACTTCTTGTCATGATAGAATTTCATCATTTCCTTATAGAGTTTAGCACTTTCATATGCAAGATAACGGAACTCAGTCAGATCGAGCAATCTTTTGGCGCGCTTTTCCTGTGCTGGGAGAAGATTAAAGTTGAGATACTTGATGGCCCAATACGCACGATGCTCAAGTTCCAGAGGTAGGTGGCAGGCTTTTCCATATACAAGCCGATAAAGGGACATTCCAATTGGAGTTTTGAAGGCTGTTCTGTATGCCCACAACGCATCATCCAATTTCTCTGCCCAATTCTTGCGACTTTTATTTACTGTGGTCTGGAGGATGTGTTTGATTTCTCTATTTGAAACTTCCACCTGACCGCTCGCTTGCGGATGATAGGGGGTAGTTATATGCTGGCGGACACCATATTGTTGAAGGCAAGATTGCAGCGCCTTATTCACAAAGTGGGTGCCTTCATCGCTTATTATAGTTCTGGGGACCCCAAACCTTAGGAATATGGTATATTTTAGGAAGCGGATCACTGATCGAGCATCATTAGTGGTGAGCGCTTGCGCTTCAATCCATTTGCTTACGTAATCCACCGCCACCAGAATGTATAATTTCCCATTGGAAGGCGGAAAGGGACCCATAAAGTCTATCCCCCATACATCAAATATGTCCACAAACAAGACTCCAGTTTGGGGCATCTCATCTCTCTTTAAGATAGATCCCAATCTTTGACACTTGTCGCAAGATTTGGCAAAGGCATCAGCATCTTTCTGTAGGGTAGGCCAAAAGAAAACCGACTGCAAAACTTTGGCCCCTGTGCGCAGGCCAGCGAAATGCCCTCCTACATGGGACCCATGACATTCATTCAAGATCAGCGGGATCTCAGATTCCGCTACACAGCGACGGATTATCCCATCTGCGCCGATGTTGAACAAAAACGGTTCATCCAAAAAATAGTCATTTGCCAAACTGAGCAATCTCCTCTTTTCCCTTTGTATGGTATGCGCTGGAAACTGTCCTGTAGTTAAGAAATTGGCCAGGTCTGCAAACCATGGCTCCTTCGCTTGCACCAGGAACAGCTTCTCATCTGGGAATTGTTCATTGATTCCAAGAGATACGTCCTCTTCTTGCCTTAACCTACTGAGATGATCTGGCACATGGTTCTCTTTCCCCCTCTTATCCCTGATCTCTATGTCAAATTCTTGGAGCAACAGAACCCATCTGATCAAGCGGGCCTTTGTCTTATTCTTCTCCATCAAATATTTAATAGCTTTATGGTCGGTGTGAACAATGGTCTTGCGCCCGATAAGATATTGTCGAAATTTCTCGAAAGTGAAGACGATAGTTAACAGCTCCTTCTCGGTTGTAGTGTAATTCTTTTGAGCGGAATCCAGTGATTTGCTTGCATAATAAATGACGTTCAATTTAGATTCCACCATTTGTCCGGGTACAGCGCCGACGAAATAGTCGCTTGCATCCGTCATCAGCTCGAATGGCTCACTCCACACTGGTGCTGTAATAATATGAGCGGAGGTCAACTTCTCCTTCAGTATTCGGAAAGCCTCATCACACTCGCTTGACCAGTGAAACTGAGAATCCTTGCACAATAGTGATGTAAGTGGTTGCGTGATTTGACTAAAGCCCTTGATGAAACGGCGGTAGAACCCCGCGTGTCTAAGGATACTTCGCACTCCTTTCTCATTCGAGGGCGCTGGCATTTTTTCAATTACACTAACTTTTGATCTATCCACCTCAATACCAGCAGATGAGATCTTGTGGCCTAAGACAATTCCTTCATTTACCATGAGATGACACTTCTCCCAGTTCAAAACGAGATCAGTCTTAATGCAGCGGAGAAGTACTTTTTCCAAATTGTTCAGGCATCTGGAAAATGTCTTGCTATATACCGAGAAGTCATCCATGAATACTTCTATACAGGAGTCTAGGAGATCACTGAAGATATAGTACATGCATCGCTGTAAGGTGGCCGGAGCATTGCAAAGCCCGAACGGCATCCTTCTGTAAACGAAAGTCCTATATGGACAAGTGAATGTAGTCTTCTCACAGTCCTCCGGTTTGATGGGAATTTGATGGTAGCCTGAGTAGCCATCGAGGAAACAGTAGTATTCGTGACCTGCAAGCTTCTCAAGGCATTGATCGAGGAAATGATCCTTCTTCGTGGCGGAATTCAATCGTCTGTAGTCGATGTAAAGCCTCCATCCAATGACAGGTCTTGTCATGATGACCTCCCCGTCGTCGCTTGTCTGTTCGACAAAGCCTCATTTCTTGGGAACCACCTGGGTTGGGCTGAGCCACTGGCTGTCACTGATAGGGTATATGATTCCTGCATCGAACAGCTTGATCACCTCCTTCTTGACTACCCCTTGCATATTTTCATTTAGTCGCCGCTGAGGCTGTCTGCATGGCTTAGCATCAGCATCCAGCCTTATATGGTGCATGCACACTGCTGGGCTGATCCCTTTAATATCTGTAATCTTCCATGCAAACGCCACTTTTCTTCTTTTGAGAAGTGAGATGAGCTGAGCCTCTTGGTCCGGCAACAGTGAGGCGGAGATTATCAGTGGGTAACTCTCCTTCGGGCCAAGGAATATATATTTGAGGTGTTCAGGTTATTTCTTCAGCTCATCCTTTATGTTGGTGTCGCTGGCTGGTTCCCTCTTCTCTCGTTCAATGGATTCAGTGGGCGCTGGTGTGTCACTGCTCGTCCCAGCTGAATCCTCCGCAGCTTCTAGCTCAAGCGACCCGTTATCTGAAATTCCTTCCAGATTTTCAAGTGTAATAAGGTTCTCAAAAGTTATTATTTCATTTAACTCATTGACAAAATTACAATTTTCTTCCTGAGGTTGACGCAATGCCGAGTTCATTGAAAATGTGACTTTATCTCCACCGAAGCTCAATGAGATTTCGCCTTCGGCGACATTGATCGTGGCTTGAGCGGTGGCAAGGAAAGGTCTCCCTAATATTATTGATATTTCGCGATCCTCGCTCATTTCCATTATAATGAAATCTGCAGGGAAAATAAATTTGTTTACTTGCACGAGTACATCACGAATGATTCCTTTAGGTAATCTTATTGATTTATCAGCAAGCTGAATTACAGTTCTGCATGCTTCTAATTCATAAAGCCCTACTTTAGAGAAAAGCGAGAAAGACATAAGATTGATACTTGCACCTAGATCACATAATGCCCTAATCGGCTCTAAATTTCCTATAGCACAAATAATAATAAAACTCCCAGGATCGCTTAATTTCTTTAGGAGGTCCTCCTTAAATACGGCGCTGCACACACTCTCCAGCTGCAACGCTGCCGCTTCGTCAGGGAATGCCTGCTTTCGGTTGATTATATCTTTGATGAACTTAGCGTAATGTGGCATCTTTGACAAAGCATCAGCAAACGGTATAGTAATTTGAAGACTACGAAAAGTGTGCACAAACTTATCGAATTCCTTGGAGTTGTCCTTCTTCCCAGGTCATGTGGGAAAGAGGGCTCGAGCCAAAGGCTGAGCGGGACCCTTTTTCTTCGGTTCAGGCACCCGAGTGGCTGGTATCGCTCGAGGTTGGGATGGACCTTCCTCCCCAGTCGGAATATGTACATCTTCATCCTGTATAGGCGCGTTAGCAACAAAAGCGTTAGGAGAATGATTAATACCTCTGTCTGGCAGCGGTGGTGATTGTGTCCGCTTCCCTCCCCTTGTTTCGATGGCCTTCGCTTGGTTCAGGACAGTCTCGACTGTCCTAGGCAACGTTCCTTTCTGCTTCAGCTTCATAGCTTCAGCTATCTGCCCGACTTGTATTTCCAGCATTTTGATCGAGGTAGAAGTATTCCTTTGGAACTCCTGATTCGATCGCTCTGTGTTCCTCCAAAGCTTCTCCAGACTCAGCGGTGCTTGGCCCGCTGTGGGAGGTTGAGCGAATGCAGGTGCCTACTGCGGAAAGTAGGGGGCTTGAAAGTATTGCTGTTGATGTGGATAATATCCTCTTTGATGATATTGTTGCGCAGCGAACTGTAGTGGCCTCTGAAATTGTTGCTGAGGACGCGGTCCAGCGGGGCCTTGAGCCTGCCCCTTTTGGAACTGCTGGAATTAGGGGCATTTCTGCCAGCCATATAGTAGACCTCCGTTGGGTTCTGAGCCTCTTCAGCTGAGCACTTAGCAACTTGCGGACCTTTTTGGTCATCAAAAGCTCTTTCCTCACATTCCGCGGCCTCGTGCAGCGCCTGTTTTCCTTTATTACGCAGGTCCTGCTTCATTAGCTTAGACAACTCCTTGACTTGGATCGACAGACTGTCGATCCTTGCATCGTGAGAAACGGAAGCGGGAACCTGGTATAGAACCCTCGATGGCTCGGGCCTGTTGGACTCTGGCCAACTTGACTGATTGGCCGCCATTTTCTCGATCAAAGCCCTCGCTTTTAAGGCACAACGCCTCATTAGCGAGCTTCTTGCAGCTGCATCCAAGGACATTCTTAATTCAGGAGTGATTCCTGAGTAGAAAATTTGAAGCTCCATGAAGTCCGGAATCTCATGATGAAGGCAGTTGCGGAGCAATTGTTTGAATCTGCTCAAGGCTTTTGGAAGGGTCTCATCACTCGCCATCTTGAAAGTGAGTATTTTATTCGTCTGGCGAATGGTCTTCGATACAGGATGATATTTACTCACGAAGGCCTGCGCTGCTTCCTTGAAAGAGCCAGAAATGGGATAAAGGTTATCAAACCATTTCCTGGCTTCTCCAGATAGTGAAAATGGAAACAGTATCAATTTTGCAGCGTCCTCCGTGATGCCGTGAGATTTGGAGGTGGCAGCGATCCTGTTAAAGTTCTGTAGATGCTTATAAGGGCTTTCGTTAAGCAGCCCATGAAATTGGCTCTAGCTCGCCAGACTGACGAGCGCTGGTTTCACCTCATAGTGGCCAGAGCCTCTGGGCGCAGAACTTGTAATTAAGGTATGATCCAGAAGGGACTGGTAATGAACATCCATGGGGACTTCAGCAAGCGGGCGTTCAGCAGCCCTGTGTCCCTCAGCCCTCTGGTAAGGCTCAGCAGTAGGTGGTGGAGGAGTGATGGTAGCGGGTATCGCAGCGGTGTTGGCAGCTTGTGCCGCTTGGGAAGCGATAAACGCTCCCTGCGCAGCTTGAGCTTGCTCTACCTGAGCGAGGTGCGCTTGCAGCCCCGCCATTCCCTGTTGGATGCTACTGAGGGCTCTCATTAGTTGCTCCTCAGTCGGTGTGAGCACATGGGGTACGGCAGTAGGGACCACAGTGGGGATGTGGAGCGGTGCCTCCTGCGAAGATGCGGATGTGACAGAGTTGAAAGATGTCCCAGCAACAGTCTGGAAAACGGGGACGACAGTAGAAGGAGTGGCAGCATTTCCTTGGTTCACCATAAGTTGTTCTCGAACTTGCTCTCTAAACAGACGTCTCTATGATCGAGCGGAAGGAGTAGGACTTGTGGGACGCTGAAAACGTTTCGGACCCCTACATAATGATAGCCACATCAAGGAAAAAGTTAGCAAAATTAGTAAAAAAAATGCAAAAATCATTACAAAGAATTTAAACATAATTTATGGCGCTTCAAAAGATCCTCAACTAGAATACTTTTTATGAGTTTAAAATCCCCGGCAACGGCGCCAAATTATGGTGATGGTGAAAATGTGTTTTGTTTTTACACAATTCACAGGGAATTTATAATTGAAAAATCAGTGAGTGGGAATTTATAGAAAACGATCAAATATAGTAATTTTTGTGGTTGTAGACCCTGAGTAGTCATCACAATTATTTATACTCTTTTTACTGGTGAGTTTCCAGGTCGAACACAAGGATTTTAAGTCATGAATTTCTACAGTGAGGATCTTGAAAAAGCGATGAGAATGCGGGAAAAGGATCCGCTTACAGCGGATCCAATAACTAGACTATAAAAAGCGGTAAGAAAAGCGATAAAGATGGAATGAGCAGGAGTGAGCGAAGCGAAGGCGGAAGATGATGTGCCAGCGGTAACCAGATGATCGGGACATGAGCGGAAGCGGGGACCAGATGAATGGGACATGCGTGAGTGGCGGTTACCGAGTGAACGGGACATGAGCGAGCGGCACATTATATGTATACATATATATATATATATAAATGAGCGACCGAGAGTGAAGGAGAGGTGTTGTATCTGAACTGTGCGTTACTAAATAGCTAGATGTCCCTGGAGGTAATGAGCGAGCGATCAAATTGTGTTATCGGAATTATATGTATTTACGGAGGCGGTGAGAAGGAAGTAGTGTAATTATATAAACTGAATATAAAGAATTCATAACACTAGAATTTTTGACCTTAAGTGATTTACAACAAGACTTCAATGACACCCAGATTCAAGATATTATAAGAAAGAAACCCTACTGTCACTAGGAATCTCTGTGACCTAATAGACCACCGCCTATGTCCAATTAATTTTCCCGAAATCTGCCTCATTAGTGGCTTTACCCTTCTGTTACCTCTTTTTAATCAAAATTGAATTCAAAATAGCAATTAAGTAGGTCGACAAGGCTCCCACGTGCTTAACTACATTAAACTACCTCGAGACCGCTTTTGGCGCATAACAAGGCTCAAATAATCAATTCTTCTGTAGCTCTAAACCAGTGAAATGGAATTCTCTAAATTCAAACTCTATGTAAGTGTGTAAAAATGGTGGAAGAATTTATGATGAAGAACTGAATGATATTTCATTATCTACTATGAAAGTATGAAAAGATTAACGCTACAAAGCTGTAAAACAAAAACAGTAATATAATCAAAGAAAGCTGTAAAGACTTGGCCAAGGGAGAAGGAGAACTCCTACTCTCTTAGCCATTCCTGTGGAGAACTCCCTTACAGGGTTGGAGCTCTCAAAGACAGGAAGAAGAAATTGCTGTTGAATACTTGCTAAAAGTGTTTTAAATCGAAGTATCGATTCTTTTTTATATAAAGATATCTGGCCCTATTTATAGCAGGTGAAACGGGACAGTTGCAATCAGTTGTTGGGTAGTTCCAACCGCTGGGCAGTTAGGCGGTTGCTGGTAGTTATTCTGTTGAGGCAGTTGCTGGCCATAACTCTCAGGGCGCTTGCTTTGATTGCCTTGAACTGTAGGGGCGCAGATCTTCCTCGCTTGCCGAAGGGCTGGAGGGCATCAGCGCAACTAGGCTCGCTTGTGCTAGCTGGAAATAGAATGGTTGTACCGCTGCAGTTGGAACACTTAGTTGGAATCTGGTAATAGTCTGCAGCGGTGGGTGTCTGGGTTGTCGCTTGCAAGCGGGAGAGGCTGTCGCTTACGGGCGGTGAAGGCTGCCGTTTGCCTCTCATGCCTTAGTATTTTCAGGATGTATTCTGGGCGCTTGCAAGCGAAGGTGGCTGTCGCTTGTGGCGTCTGCCTTAGCTTTTCTGACACCAGACTACCGCTTAAAAAGGCAAAAATCGATAATAATCTCAACAACGACTTCTGGATCATGCCAAGCGATATATATCTATAATGTATGCCATTGATGATTCATTGTGATGGTTTTTATACAGAAATTCGAGTAATACACAGTTTTGTCAAGCTAAGAATATGCTCCTATTTGGAGTTATCATGATTCAGGGTAGTATCTTTCCCCCTCCTTTTATGTACTTTATTTTTGTCTTTGTTTTACATTAAGGACAATGTCTAGTTTAGGTGTGGGGGGCGTTTTGCATTTTGATACCATTGCATGATGCCTTATGCGTAGATAAACTTTTATGTGCATTATTGCTTGCGCTGAAATTTGCATTGATTTGCCTATGAATTTAGATTTAGATTGTTCCAAGTTCGATTAGTTTGAATACCCATGTGAGTTTTGAGCCTATATGAGCATTCAGTTGCTTTTTATTCTTTGATGGTGTTAATATTGCTTTTGGATTTGATTGCTAGAACTTGCCTAGTTATGCATGTTGAACATAATTTCAAATAGTCGATGCGATTAAAATGATAAGGGTGCATTAGGATTACCCCACTTGGCCTGTATATTTCCTACCTCTCATCTATCACTTAGTGAACCTTTTGAGCCTTTAACCCCTTTTTTGTTGATAAAATATTTAACCTCATATCGCCTACGACCCTTTTCTTATATAGCTGATTATTTGAGCCTGTTGCGATAATGCATTTTGAGTTCATCGCTTATAGTTATTGCTATTAGACATTATGAAGGTTGAAGGAAATAAAGAAATGTTAAAAATCAAATTTGTTTTGCTTGTTGGTATAAATTATATCGGTTGATTGGTAAATATATATATATATATATATATAAAGGTGCAAAAAAATAGTGCAAAAAAAAAAAGTGCACCCAGAAAAAAACAAAATAATAATAATAATAGTAAATATATATATATATATATAATAACAAAATAGATTGTTTGATGTTTGGGAAGTGTTTGTATTTCATTGAAACCCTAGTTTTTGGTTTAGATTGAGGCGTTTCATTTTGAATACAAAATCGAAAATGCATATGATATACGATGAATTTAAATGTATTGTTGATACTTAGCCGTTTTATCCGTTTTTCTTATCTCAACCAAAAGCTCCATTACAATCCTTAAAACGACCATTTGGTTTTTACATTTAATTATTATAATAATCGATGAAGACTTGATTTTTATGCAAACCTATGCACTAATCACTTTTCATTACGTAAGTCGAGCGATAATTAGTCTCTTGATTTATTGGAGTATTATTGACTGCATACACTTTTCTCTTGTGGCGATGGTTGGACTTGGCATGATCCTGACTTGATAAAATAATGGATAGGGAGAATAATATTCTATATATTAATTCCTTTTGAAAGTATAAAGATGTAAAATGATATAATTATAATTTTGAATAAAATGTAAAAATATTTTATTAATATGTCATGACCATATTTATTAATTAAATTAATTAATTAAAAAAATTAGTACGTCCTCTGCCCCTTAATAAATTATCTATTTTTTTTTATTTTAGTTTGTCTCATAACAAAATATCAATTTTCCTTTTTAGTATCTATAATATCTAGCTAACATTAAAAATACTCCTACAATTTACAATATATTACACAAATGTCATTACATTTATATCATACAATACTAATAGGATTATTTTAGTTTTTTCTATTTTATTCATACTATATGTCAATATAATACTAATATAAATAAAAACTGTGTAAAAAGTAAATGAATATTTAGTTATAAGACGGAGGAGTATATTAATTGTAGATAACTTTAAATGCTAAAATAAATATGTATTAACAGTGGATAGGGAGAATAATTGATTATTCAGTCAATAATTTTTAAGTGGCACAATTTTCTACACAAGTGTTATTTTAAAATATAATATGAATATATTAATACAATATATATATTATATTTTATTTATTTACAAAATTCAATGATTCAAAATAAAATAATATTTATTCAAATTTGCAAATGACATCAGTATATGCTGAATTTAATCTCCATCTTTAATTTTAAATTTAATTTTTTAGTTAAATAAATAATTTAGTAATCAATAATTTTGATTAAATTCAGCCATATTGATTTGAAATATTCAACATAGTATTCTTACTTTTTTTATATTATTAATACAATTTCTAATGTTTGATATAAAAAGAAATACATTATTAAAAAAAATTAAAGGTGAACAAACCCATTACATTATACATATGTATATTCGTAAATGTAAATTTATTTTAGTTTAGTATTTTAATTTAAATAGGGTAAATCATATAATATAACGTACTTTCCTTTTAATTAAATATATTCAAAATAGCTTATATTTTATTTATTAAATGAAACAAAAACATACAACATTCGTTTTATTCAAAATTTCTATTCAGTTATAAAAACACATCTAATTATGCAAATTTTATCAAATTAAAATGAGAAAAATATCTTAAAATAATTTTAAATAAAATAAATAATTTATCAATTATTCGTTTAATGATTTTTTTAAGACATATTGTTATTTAATTTTTAAAATATATATAAAATAAAGGATTATTTATTTATTCATTTATTTATGTTATTCAAATAAGTCTATTTAAGATATTTTACCTCTTTTACTTTTATAAAAGTTACATAATTAAGTTTATATTTACAACTAAATATCAAATTTCAGACGAAAAAGGTGTTTTGCACATAGTTTAATTTAACATGAGTAGATTTCACACAATAAATAAAAAATGAGATATTTTCTGTTTGAAATTAAACACCAAAATATCTCTATTTTTCATACCATTTCTTTTAATCTCATTAATCAAGGGTAAAATAGATTTTGCATTTCTCTATTAAACTACATATTTATAACATATTGGCGCATATTTCATGCTGATTTGACCGGATCAACACATGTCATAAAGATAACAATATATATTTATATATTGTCCATCATATGCGGCGATAGGATATTATATATTGTGTTATAACATAGCATATGCTACGGTGTGCTATAAATATGTATAATATATGATATTTATATATATAATATATGCTGTTCGGTCAAATCAACACCATGATATAACCGAATTAGCATGGGATTCATACACAAATATTAATATATCCAAAAATCAAAGGATAGCTTTCACTTTGTCGAAATGAATATTATATTAAAATACTATCTACATTAAAATTCAATCAAAGGACTCAAATTCAAATACAAATTAAAGTGCGTTCAATTTGAGTTTGTGGGAAAATGTATTTTTTATATTAAATATATTAGAAATTTTGGAGAATAATAATGAAATTATATTTCTCAAAATTAAGAGTTTACAAGATATATATAGTAGTGGACTCAGGCCTAAACTAACAAAATAATATAAAAAAAATATCTAAATCTAACCAAAAAATATCAAAGAAATATCTATGTCTAGCATCCCCCCTCAAACTCAAGATGGGGTAGTAGAGACCAAGTTGAGTTTGTCCAAGAGTAATCGAAAGCGGCTTAGAAGAAGAGACTTGGTAAAGATATATGTTATTTGATCTGCAGAGGATACCGGAACGAGATGAACTCCCCCATTTACAACATGTTATCGAATGAAGTGACAGTCAAGCTCAATATGCTTAGTGCGCTCGTGGAAGGTATCATTATGGGTCATCTTCACAGCACTCTGGCTATCGTAGTGAAGAGTCGTAGAAGATGGCTAAGGGGCACCAAGATCAGTGGGTAGTCGTCGAAGCCATAAGAGTTCTGAAGTAGACTCAACAAGAGCATGATACTATGACTTGACACTTGAGCGGGAAACTAAAGTCTACTTCTTGCTGCGCCAAGAAATGAGAGAATTACCCAGAAAGAAGTAGAAACCAGTGGTCGAACGACGATTTGTGGGATCATCAGCCCAATCAGCATTAGAGTAATCGCTGAGAGTCAAGGATGAGTGAGAGGGAGAAGTGTAAACCATGCAGAAGAGTACCTTTTACATAAAGAAGAATATGTAAGACGGCAGAGTGGTGAAAGGTCCTCGGAGCGACCATGAACTGACTCACAATATGGACTGCATGAGCGATATATGGTCGAGTGACAGTCAAATATATCAAGCTTCCAACAAGCTAATGGTAGAGGATAGGATCATCAAGAAAAAAGCCATCATGAGGGATAAGTCGAACACCGTAGGCAATTGGTGTGGAGGCTACCTGACAGTTTTATGAGACCAGTTCGAGCAAGAAGATCAGAGGCATACTTAGCCCGGGACAGAAAGAAATCATCAAGAGAATCAGAGACTTCAAGCTCCAAGAAGTAACGAAGGGGACCCAAGCTCTTCATCTGAAACTGTTGGCTAAGATATGTATGTAGATCAGAAATACCAGACACATCATCTCATGTGATAATCATATCATCAACATAAAGTAAGAGTATAACTATCTCAGTTGAAGAACGACGAAGAAATAGACCAGAGTCGTAAGCACATGTGGTAAAATTAAACTCCAATAGTGCAACACTAAATATGGCATACCAAGCCCGAGGAGCCTGCTTCAATCCATATAAAGCGCGACGTAAGCGACATGAGCAAAAGTCTCCTTATAGTCAACTCCATACTCCTGGGAATAATTTTTGGCCATCAGACGAACTTTGTAGCGCTCAATGGAGCCACCATAAAATTAGTCTTGATTTTGAAAATTCACTTTTACCCAATAGATGTCTTTCCAGTGGGCAAATCCACTAAATTTCAAGTGTGAGTCTTTGCCATAGCCTTCAATTCCTCAGTCATAGGTTGCTTCCATAATGGATCAACACTCGCCTCACAAAATGACCTAGGCTCATGAGGAAATAATATGGCATAGTAACAATGATTATCACGCGAGGTTGACTCACTCTATGTGATCGATGAGGTATGACAGGTCCAGCGACCGCAGACGGATCAACATCTGGAGACAAGGTCGGTGGTGGATCAGAAGCCTCAACTGGAGGTGGATTAGAAGCTTCAACTGAAACAGGATCCGGAGGCGGTGATGGAGCCATAGCATCAAGATTAGGAAACAAGGGAGGACATGCGGACAAGAAGGAAGGTGAACCAGGAATAGATGAGACATGAAATTTAGACATGGTGGAAAACATGATACTCTCCCAAAATGTACCAAGACGAGATATACGCAATCGTTTAGAAACAGGATCCCAAAGCCTATAACTTTTATGCTCTGACCCATAACCAAGAAGACAACATACACGCGCACGAGGTTCCAATTTGGAACGTTCATGCGGAGGGATAACGACAAAATCGACACAACCGAAGGGACAAAGGGTACTATAATCGGGTGGCTGACCATATAGACGCTCAAATAGGTGTTTTTATGGAGGACAGATGATGGAATACGATTTATGGTATAGACAACAGTGAGGGCGGCTTCCTCCCAGACCCTATCATGACAAGAGGCAGACAAAACAGATGCACGAATAGTATCTAGAATGTGACGATTTTTGCGCTCAACGCGACCATTATGTTGAGAGGTTAATGGACAAAAATGTTGAATCAATGTACCTTGAGCAGAGAGAAAACTTAATAAGTAGAATCTATATACTCAAGGGCATTATCAGTACGGAGGGTCTGTATGGGACAAAAAAATTTGAGTTCGAACCATTTGAGCAAATTGAATGTATGTTTGAGGTAATTCTGAACGATGTTTCAAAAAAATATATCCATATAAAATGAGAGTAATCATCCATGAAAATAACATAATAATGACACCCACTCATAGAGGGAACACGGGAAGGACCCCAAATATCAAAATGAACCAAGGAAAACGGTTTACTTGCGACCGACATATTTTTTGAAAAATATAAGGCTGGTTGTTTTCCCAAATAACAGTGTAAGCAATCAAATTACTCAAAACGAATAGGATCCAAATGACCCTTATTCACGAGAGACTGAATTTTAGAGTAAGACGCATGACCAAGATGAAAGTGCCATTGAAGACTAGGGGAAGGAAATGTATTAAAAGGGGTATGAGTAATAGCAACAGAGACATTACTTGGAGGAATTTTCAAAGATTGTACCTCAAATAGTTGACCCATTTTTCGATTTGTCCCAAGAATTTGACCCATACGTGGATCCTGAACCTGCACACAAGAAGAAAAAAATGTAACAGTAAGTCCTTGCTCAACTAATTGGCCAACTGATACAAGATTTAAAGTCAATTGAATAATGTTGTAAGTATCACGAAAAGATATAAATGGTAGAGATACAGATCCTGAATGAGTGATATCCATGCGACTCTCATTAGCAGTATGTATAGGCAATAAAGAAGACACAAGATGCACATCAATCTAGAGGCCAAGTGGAGGTGTCATAATGGCAGCAACTAGAATCAAAATACCACGAATTTTTCATACCAGAAGGGGAATTGGAAGCAAGAACTTGGTGCAAAAGAGTCACAAGATTCTGGACTGAGGAAGCCATGCTAGCAACAACACAAAAATAAAATCAACTCCGATGACAAAACCAACCACACCATGACACAGGGAACAAAGACAGGAGGTGACGGCCGGAAAACAGTAGATGGTGGTGGCGGTGTCGACCGGAAATCGACGGAGAACGGAGAACAGCTATGGCGGTGGCTAAGGTTTCGTATTTGAAAAATCGGGCTCTAATACCATGTTAGAAATTTGGAGAGAAAATAATGAAATTGTATTTCTCAAAAGTAAGAATTTATAGTGAACTCAGGCCTAAACTAACAAAATAATATCAAGAAAATATCTAAATCTAACAAAATAATATTAAAGAAATACCTATATCTAACAAAATATAAGAAATTATGTCAATAATATAAAATAAAACTATTTTGTATTAAATTATTAACTTATTATAAATTCAAAAAATATATATTATATTAATATATATGTGTATATATTATATATTTTTTAAAATATTTATAAAAATTATATAGCCTAAAAATACAAAATGAACAAACTCCTATTTAAACAGTCTGTATAGTGAAAAAAAAAAAAAAAATTAAAGATCAAGGACTAATAATAGTTACTAGATCTAAATTAGGGCTTTTGGTATAAAGAATAAAATTGCAGAGAAATGAAAATAGAGAATAGAATTGAAAAGAAAATGAATTGACCTGAATGAAAATTAATTTCCTTATTTAGTAAAATAGAGTTGAGAAATGTAAAAAATAAAATAAAATCCAGCTATCCAAATTGATTAATCGGATAAAAAAGAGTTTTAACGAGTAAGAATTTATGAAATAATATTTTTGATGACTTTTTTTTAAAAAAAATATAAATTATAAATGATGTTTTGCAAGATTATATTTTAGTACAATTTTTTAAAAAATCGTAAAAATTAAACGCTTGAATAATAAACTAAATGTGATTTTTGTAAAATTGAAATAATATAATTTAAAAATTTATAAAAAAGTAAATAGTACAAAAAGATTTAAAATATTTATATATAGTTCAATATCATTTCTCTCAATATTTTTTTTAATACGAAAGATAAATGAAAATAGAGTACAAAAAAGATTTAAAACATTTCTATTTGTCTATTGTCAATTCCCTGTCAATTTATACTGTTATCGTACCGAAAATCAATAGTATAGTATCGTATCGTACAAAAATTTACGACATCTCAAAAATACGATATTTTCGGTATTTTTTTCCATGCTTACACACATCTAATACCCATTTACATCAAAGACTAGCTATTTATTACTTCTCCATCTTACATATAATGTCATATTTTTTATCTTTGTCCGTCCTATATTTCATATCAATTTTCTTTTTCAAAAGAGATTGTATACTTTTATATTTTTTATTTTTTATAATTTTAATTAGAATAATTAATCATCTAAATCTTAGTCGACCATTATTTATATTATCTTGTAATTGATTTTACTAATATATTTTTTTAATTAATTTTATCAATATTTTTAATTATTTACTAATTACACTCGTTTTCAATTTATATGTATACAGTAATCTTGATATTATATTTGAAACGAATGAAATATTATTATTATTATTATTATTATTATTATTTCTAAAATAATGCCCCATCTCTCTATTATTTATTTATTTGTTTGTTCTTTCAAATAAATTTTAGAATATTACTAATATTCTATACATAAATAGTACTACTGTAATAGAAGGATAAACAAATCTTTATTTTAACTCTAAACTTATTTGTTGTTATTTATTATTTTTTTTATGGCATTTATAATATTATGCATAATGTAGGAATATTTTTTATTTAAGTAGAAATGAAGTAATATACCGGGTGTGGATGGTTCATATAAGAAATCAAAATTACAACTGTACAGTCGGTATGATTTTAATAAAAATAAATTATTTTTTAAAAAAAATATTACTCCATCCGTCTCACAAGGGTTATTTGGAATTTTGTAGTAGATTAAAAAATAATAATATTTTATTAGTGAGTAAAAATATGTAAGATATTTTGATATTTTTGTCATTTACTTAATGTATAAAATTAATTATATATGTAATGATATATTTGTAATTTAGGTAAAAATTAAAGATATTTTTGTATTAATATATGATTACTTTTATTAAAATAAAAAAGATAAATAACACTTTTGAATGAGACACATAAAATAGTAAAAATAATAAGGGTGAATTATATAATATCCTCTTGTATTTTAGTAAAAATGTACAAAACACCATAGACGTGTTTGACAATTAGTTGATAGCTGTTAGCTGATTCAATTAGCTGATAGCTGTTAGCTAATTCAATTAGTTGGTTTGACTAGCTGATTCGATTAGCTGTTTGTATTAAAATGTTTGGTAAAACAACTGTTTGATATTAGCTGTTTATACGTAAAATGACAATTGAGGACATTTCTATTTTATTTTTGTTTATAATATATTCAATTATGTTTTTTTTAGTTTACAATGTTTAAAATATTTTGTTATTAGTTATTGAAAATTATAAAAGTGTTATAAAAGTATTTATTTTTATTACAGTTATTTTTAAAATATAATATATTTTTATTAAAATATATAAATAGTTTTTTCTATTGAAAATGATGTAAAATATAAAATAATAAATTTTTCGTGTATATATTTATTATGTTAGTTATCGATTAGTTCATTATATTTATAATTTTTAATAAATTTAATTTATTTAATTTATTTTTAGTATAAATTTTATATAATGTAATTTTAATATAAAAATAAATTATTAATATTTATATTTTCTATTTTATATTGATTTTAATAAATTTATATATTTTACAATTAAAATAATTTTTATATAAAAATTAATTATTTTAAATTTATAAAAAGTAAACTATAATAAAATATTCTAATATAATTAATAAATAATTAAAATATATTTATTTGTGTAAAATACATAATAAATTTTCAAGGACATATAATGTAATGTCCTGATTTTGGAGTGTATAAAATAATAATATTATAGCAAATAAATATTTTTTTTTATAATATTTTGCGATTAAGAAATTAATATTTTAGAATAAATTTTATTTTTATTTTATATATTAATTATGATAACAAAGACTGTCAAACAGATAAAATATCGATAAAGATAAATATAAAATATAATATATATAATAATATAATAATAATATTGAAGATGATGAAGAAGAAGATATAATAATAATAATAATAATAATAATAATAATAATGATATAATTATATATATATATATATATATAACAAACAAGCAAACCCATATTCGAAGGAATAGAAGCAAACGCAAGGAGAAAGAGAAGGGAGAAAGGAGAAGAGAAAAGAAGAAAGAAAAAGATTTAGTCGTCCGATTTCGATTTCGACTTCGGTATTGTATTCCTTGTTATACGTATAATTTAATTATGGATTTTAATATGAATTTCGATATTGGGAATATTAAATTAGAAATTCTTCAAAAATTCATAACTGGCTATTTGGCTATTTAATCGACAAATTTCTTTAGCTAATAGCCTATTCGTAGTCTTACCATTATATTCTGAGAATTTTGTATCGATCCGAGCCGAATTAAAAACGGCAGTGTACTGCACCTGTCTGTTTATTCATATCTTTAAGTATTTTTATTTAATAATCGGACGATATAAATATTATGAGGTATAAGAGTTTTATAGATAGAATATCGTATTCTAATAAATATTAAAGTTTGAAACCCAACGAGTTAATTATAGAAATTAGCTTTTGAATAAGCAGGTAGCTCCTATAAATAAGCATATAGCTCAGCTGATTTGAGTAAATAATGGGGCAGGTGTACGTTGGAAGAGATTTGGGTGAAATTTTGAAAGTTAGAGGGTGTCGATAAGAGGTAAACAGTAAGGAATTAAATCTAATTTTAAGAAAATTAGGTACGCATGTTGCATGCGATTCTGATTAATATGCTAATGTGATATTATGTGAATCATTTTGTCAGTGCATGTATATATTTATATATATATGTGTGTGTATGCATGTGGGAGACTTCACGGTTTATGGTATTTGATATACGTATTTGATCGCGTTGGTGAATTTATGAAAAGGAGGATAGGTGAGCTGTCTCACCAGCCCTTTTCGATAAATTCACTTATTTGGCATATTGCACACATATTGCATGATTTATCGGATATGTTTTATGGATCTATCGTCTAGTCGTTGTGTGCGGTAGTGCTAGGCGAGGGCATCATTTGGGGTTAGGATATTCGACACCGATGTACCGTAACACTTTGGCGATAGTGGACGATAGTAGTCGGACAACTGGGTGACTTAGTCGCACGGTCATTCAGGGATTAGACCTATTGTAGTTGAGACGTATTCGGTCTAATCATTCGTGTTCGGTGTTATTCCACTCATTGGAGTAGCTATTAGTGAGGTCTACCGGTAGTTTAGGATCATATGCCAAACTCCAAACGTGATCCCGTTAGGGCGCGCGAGGAGGAGTAGAGTTTCCGGGTTTCCCTTGGGGGCAGTACATCGAATTCTTGAGGTGATAGTTTACATAGTGCTATTCGAGGCCCAGAGCTAGATCCTTCGTCTGATGAGTCACAATATCCTGTGCTAGAGCATGTACCAATACAGGCACCTAGTCAGGATTTCTTCCGCCAGTTTATGGCTGCAATGATGCCTCAACAGAGGAGTTTTATTGATGTTGTGATGCGGCATAACCTGCCAACATATTCTGGTTCCGTAGAGCCTAGAGTTCTAAAGTTCTGGGTTGAGAAGATGGAAAAAATATTTCGTGTTGTTCAGGTTCCACCAGATCAACGAGCCAATATCGGGGCTTATTTTTTGGAAGGTCGAGCAAATCGGTGGTGGTTAGGTGAGGAAGCTGCGGGAGTGGACCAAGTGGATATGACTTGGAATGAGTTCAAAGCAAAATTAAAAGCTAGGTGTATACCGTCTCATGTTCGAAAAGCAAAGAAGCAAGAGCTGTTGGACTTGAAGCAGGGTTCGATGTCAGTCGAGGACTATTTTGTAAAGTTCAATGAGCTAGAGAATATGTTCCTTGACTACTTTTCCTGTGAGCGAGATAGAGTTGATCATTTTGTAGATGGGTTGCAGCAGAGGATTCAAGAAGCTTTAGTTGTGTTGGATATCAGTTCGTTGTATGAGGCTTACGAGCGTGCTTCTCGATTCTATCAGAAGCGGGAAGTCAGGCAGAAAGACAGTGAGAAGGAAATGGGGTATCAACATCAGTTTTGAGATAAAGGAAAAGCTAAGGTGAAGGAAGAACCAAAGGGTAAAAATAAATGGTGGCAAGTATTCAGGTATGGGCCATCATATAAGGGGATTTCAATTAAAGAACCGAGTCAAGAGAGGTTTCAAAAATCGGGGGTTTTTTGTCGACGTTGTGGAACAAGTCATTCAGGTACCCGTTGTGATAAAGTTCCATTAACATGTTTTAAGTGTGGTGGTAGTGGTCATATTGCCAGGCTATGCGCAAGTGTGGTAACTGCAAGGGAGTTTCCAGAACTGAGATTTAGGCCATGGCAGCAGCCATCTTCACAGTCACAGGGGAGAGGATTAGGACCATCATGGCAAGGTGGTCGAAATCAGTCACGTCTGTCATCTAGGCAGCCAGGCAGAGGACCTGACCAGCGTGGCAGAATAAATGTTGTTACCCAAACAGAGGCTGATCATCACCCAGGTGAGGTTCTAACGGGTAGATTTCTTGTTTGCGATTTGTCAGCTCTTGTGTTATTTGATTCGGGTGCAACGTTCTCGTTCATATCTAAACATTTGGTTAAAAGATTGGGTCTGAATTCATCGGTAGAAGTGGTAGTGGAAATTTTACTTCCATCAGGAGAAATACTGGAGTGCCGAGAACTCTATATGCAAATTCCGGTTAGTATTGGGGGAGTTGATTTTGCTACTAACTTGTTGAGTATGAAGTTATCCAAGTTCGATGTGATATTGGGGATGGATTGGTTAATGGCATATCAAGCTCAATTTGATTGTCGAAAAAGATCAATTTTGTTGGTTGGAGCGATGGGTGAACAAGTGAACTATGCAGGATCTGCAAGACAACCTTCTATAAAGGTAATTTCATCCCTATCATTTCAAGCACTTATTCGAAAGGGGTATCCAGTGTATCTGTGTGAGGTAAGAGATTTGAAGCAAGGAGTGCAGCGATTGAAAAATATTCCTGTGATTCGAGATTTTCCTGATGTATTTCCTGATGATATTCCTGGTATGCCATAAGCTCGTGAGGTAGATTTTACTATTGATATTGTGTCAGGCGCCGAGCCAGTATCGAGAGCTCCATATCGCATGGCACCGTTAGAACTCGCTGAACTTAAATTGTAAGTACAGGAATTACTGGATATAGGTTACATTCGTCCTAGTACGTCGCCTTGGGGAGCTCCAGTTTTATTTGTGAAAAAAAAAATGGAAGCTTGAGGTTGTGCATTGACTACCGTGGGCTTAATAAAGTAACGGTAAAGAACAAATATCATCTTCCGAGAATTGATAATCTATTTGATCAACTGAGAGGTGCAAGTGTATTCTCCAAGATTGACTTGAGTTCTAGATATTATCAACTAAGGGTTGCAGAGCATGATATTCCTAAGACAGCTTTTTGCACTAGATACGGTCATTATGAATTTATGGTTATGTCCTTTGGCTTGATCAACGCCCCGGCTGTGTTTATGGAACTAATGAATCAAATTTTTCAACCATACCTCGATCAGTTTGTGGTGATATTTATCGATGATATCTTGGTATATTCTCCAGATAAAAAGACATATGCAAAACATTTGCGTGTGACACTAAATACATTGCGTGCGAGGAAGTTATATGCCAAGTTATCCAAATGTGAGTTTTGGTTGAAAAAGGTTGCTTTCTTGGGGCATGTAGTTTCTGGTAAGGGTATCTCAGTAGATCCTTCTAAATTTGAGACAATCTCGGATTGGCCAAGACCTACCAATCTATCAGAAATAAGAAGCTTTTTGGGTTTGGCAGGATATTACCGAAGATTCGTTCTTGATTTTTTGAAGGTTGCGAAGCCATTAACTAATTTGCTGAAGAAGAACACAATGATTAATTGGGATCGTGAGTGTGAGTCCTCTTTCATAGAATTGAAACATCGATTAACTTCAGCACCAGTCTTGGCTTTACCAGTAGAGGGTGAGGATTTTGAAGTTTATAGTGATGCTTCGAAAAGGGGATTGGGATGCGTCTTAATGCAGAATCAAAGAGTTATTGCTTATGTGTCACGACAACTAAAACCTCATGAAGAGAATTATCCTACACATGACTTGGAGATGGCAGCAGTTGTGTTTGCTTTGAAGATTTGGAGGCACTATCTTTATGGTGCCCATTGTAAAATGTTTATTGACCATCAGAGTCTGAAATATATCTTCACCCAAAGAGAATTAAATTTAAGACAAAGAAGATGGTTAGAATTGGTGAAGGATTATGATCTCGAAATTGTATATCATGAAGGCAAAGCAAATGTTGTAGCTGATGCCTTGAGTCGAAAACCAAGGCATAAGTTGGGCTCTGTGTCAGTTGCCGATGAACTGTGTCAAGATTTAGCACGGATGGAAATTGAAGTACTTGGACGGGGCATGACGCGGGGATATTTGCAAATGATGCAAGTTGAGCCTGAAATTTATGATCATATTAGAGCGGCTCAAATGGAAGATAATAAGATGGTCGAGTTGGCTATAAAAGTTCAGTGCGGTCAGACTCAAAACTTTAATATTCCTTCGGATGAGAGTCTTCAATTCTATGGGAGGTGGTGTATCCCAAGGGACCGAAGCGATTTGAAGGAGAAAATTATGAGTGAGGCTCATAATACACCATATTCAGTGCATCCAGGAGGGATTAAAATGTATCAAGACTTACGTCAACATTTTTTGTGGAAGGACATGAAGAAGGATGTAGCCAAATTTGTTGCACAATGTTTAAACTGCCAAAAGGTGAAAGCAGAATATCATAGACCAATGGGGTTGTTACAACCTTTAGAAGTTCTGCTCTGGAAATGGGATTCTATTGCAATGGATTTTGTGACAGGACTTCCAAGGGCGAAGTCGGGAACATATGCAATTTGGGTGATTATAGATAGATTGACTAAGTCAGCAGTGTTCATCCCAGTACGTATGACTTGGAGCATGCAGAAGTTGGCCAAATTATATGTTCATAATGTGGTTAAACGACACGGTATTCCTGAGGTAATCATATCGGATCGTGATCCATGTTTTCAATCTCGATTTTGGCAAAAATTGAAAGAAGCCTTTGGTACTCAGTTGCATATGAGTACTGCATTCCATCTAATGAATGATGGTCAATCAGCGCGAACTATCCGTATTCTGGAAGATATGCTAAGAGCTTATGCAATAAAATTTCAAGGAAGTTGGGAGGACCACTTGGATTTAGTGGAATTCTCATATAATAATAGTTATCAAACAAGTATTGTAATGGCTCCTTTTGAAGCTCTTTATGGACGAAGATGCAGGACTCCTTTAAGTTGGGATGACATGAGTGATCGACTGATATTAGGTCCAGAAATGATCGAAGAATCAAAAAATAAGATTCGAGTTATCAGGGAGAAGATGAAGATAGCTCAAGATCGCCAAAAAAGTTATACCGATAAAGCCCGACGTGAAGGTCAATTTCAAAGTGGAGATTTCGTCCTGGTAAAAGTATCTATGAAAGGTATTAGAAGGTTTGGAATTAAAGGAAAATTAAGTCCGCGCTTTGTTGGACCCTATGAAATCCTCGATCGAGTTGGGAATTGGGCTTATCAGTTAGTACTTTCTAATTCCATGGAACGAATTCATAATGTGTTCCATGTATCACAGCTTCGTAGGTATGTCGCAGATCCTTCTCATATTTTATCTCCGGATGAGTTAGAGTTAAATGAGGATCTTTTGTATGAGGAAATGCCTATTTGGATCATGGACACAAAGGTTCAAACTACGAGGAACCGAGATATTCGTATGATGAAGGTAATGTGGTTCCAGTATGGAGCAGAAGAGGCCACGTGGGAAGTAGAACAAGAGATGTTCAAAGCATACCCACATTTGTTTAATTAAGTAGTGTTGTTATGCGTTTGAGTTTAGATTTCGGGGACGAAATTTTTTAAAGGGGAGTGAATTGTAATGCCCTGATTTTGGAGTGTATGAAATAATAATATTATAGCAAATAAATATTTTTTATAATATTTTGGGATCAAGAAATTAATATTTTGGAATAAATTTTATTCCTATTTTATATATTAATTATGATTAAAAAAACTGTTAAACGAATAAATATCGATAAGGATAAATATAAAATATAATATATATAATAATATTGAAGATGATGATGAAGAAGATACAATAATAATAATAATAATAATAATAATATATAATAATATAATTATATATATGTATATATAAAACAAATAAGTAAACCCATGCTCGAAGGAATAGAAGTAGACCTCCGCAGGGAGAAAGGAGAAGAGAAAAGAAAAAAAAAAAGATTTAGCCGTTCGATTTTGATTCCGACTTCGTTATTGTATTCCTTGTTATACGTAGAATTTAATTATGGATTTTAATATGAATTTCGATATTGAGAATATTAAATTAGAAATTCTTCAAAAATTCATAACTGGCTATTTGGCTATTTAATCGACGAATTTCTTTAGCTAATAGCCTATTCGTAGTCCTACCATTATACTCTGAGAATTTCGTATCGATCCGAGTCGAAACGGAAGTGTACTGCACCTGCCTGTTTATTCATATCTTTAAGTATTTTTATTTAATAATCGGACGATATAAATATTATGAGTTATAAGAGTTTTATAGCTAGAATATCGTATTCTACTAAATATAAAAGTTTGAAACCCAACGAGCTAATTATAGAAATTAGCTTTTGAATAAGCAGGTAACTTCTATAAATAAGCATATAGCTCAGCTGATTTGAGTAAATAATGGGGCAGGTGTACGTTGGAAGAGATTTGGGTGAAATTGCGAAAGCTAGGGAATGTCGATAAGAGGTAAGCAGTAAGGAATTAAATCTAATTTTAAGAAAATTAGGTATGCATGTTGCATGCGATTCTGATTAATATGCTAATGTGATATTATGTGAATCATTTTTTCAGTGCATGTATATATTTATATATATGTGTGTGCATATGCATGTGGGAGACTTCACGGTTTATGGTATTTGATATACGTATTTGATCGCGTTGGTGAATTTATGAAAATGAGGATAGGTGAGCTGTCTCACCAGCCCTTTTCGGTAAATTCACTTATTTGGCATGTTGCACACATATTGCACGATTTATCGGATATATTTTATGCATCTATCGTCTAGTCGTTGTGTGCGGTAGTGCAAGACGAGGGCATCATCTGGGGTTAGGATATTCGACCACGATGTACCGTAACACTTTGGCGATAGTGGACGATAGTAGTCAGACAACTGGGTGACTTAGTCGCACGGTCATTCATGGATTAGACCCATTGTAGTTGAGACGTATTCGGTCTAATCATTCGTGTTCGGTGTTGTTCCACTCATTGGAGTAGCTACTAGTGAGGTCTACCGGTAGTTTAGGATCATATGCCAAACTCCAAACGTGATCCCGTTAGGGCGCACGAGTAGGAGTAGAGTTTCCGGGTTTCCCTTGGGTGATTCCAGGTTGCACGGATTCTACTACATTACATGGGATAGGGCTAGTCAGTGGAGGTCCTATCTTCGCTATCACAGACTATGGGGCGTCTTGTGGTTAATGGCGACAACTTTCGGCTATCCATGTAGTGATTGTGGGAGTCGTATGGTGGGTATATGGGAGTGATCGGATGACTGTTATATTTTTATGGGCCTTCCCTGAGCCGAGGATTTTCCGGCTATTTATTGATGATGGTCTAGTGAGCTTGTTATTATGGGGCCGAAGGTATTCCGGCTGCTCTCTTAGACAAATGTAGTGAGCCTATGATTATGGAGCCGAGGGTATTCCGGCTGCTCACTTCGGCGGATGTATATATGTATATATGTGGATGTGCATTGTTGTCGAGTCTGATATCTGTATTGCATCATTTCACTATTGGCATGACATGACACGTATTTTATGATTAACGGGAATTAGACTTTATTTTAAAAAGGTATGAAATGACATATTTCACGTTAGTTCTTAAAATGGATTTAATTCTAGACTGTTTTTAAGAAAATATTTGTTTCAGGTATGCATGACACATCCGAGACAGGGGACGTCTCGGGATATAGAAAGACGGGCTGAGTGAGTGAACTTACGTCTATTGTATTATATGTAATTTTTTAACCGGAAAAACCTCTTGTTAAGGGGTGTGTTTTGTAAATATTTATGAATCAGATTCTGTTATATAATAATGCGTTTTTATTGTTAATTTTAGCCTTAACACTGTATTGTGGGGCCCAAAGTAGATGATGACGACCTCATGACGCAGTGTGGTGGTAGCATTTCCAGTATGAGCCAACTGGGGGTGTTACATATAAGGAATAAAAAATTTTTTACAGAAAAAACTATTTCAAAACGCGGGGTAAGTTAGCTTTTCAGAAATTAGCTTTTTAGGTCCAAAAAGCTATTCCAAAAAGCTAATTTACCAAACACCTAAATTAGCTTTTTGCCAAACACCCCCCATGTGTTGTATTTATTGTTTGTAACCTCTTGCACAAAATACTCTCTTTATCCAAACCCGATATTTGGTTCTAAATAAATATTTAAATTACTCAAGTTTTATACAAATAAAAACATAAAATATTTTAAATAATTTTTTTGAATAAAATAAATAAATAAATAATTGATCAATCATTTATTTTTATAATTTTTATAAAAATTATATAACAATTTATTTCAAAACTATAAAATAAAGGATTAATCAATTATTTATTTATTTATTTATTCAAAAAAATTATTTAAGATATTTTGTATTTTTTATTGGTATCAAATTTACGTAATTTAATTTTTTATTTAGAATCAAATATCAGTTTTGAATAAGGAAGATGCTTCGTGCAAATTTTACATTAACATAAAAGAATTTTACGTAATAAATAAAACACATTTTGAACATTTTTACTGAAACCCAATAAGAATTATATAATTTATCAAAATAATAAATTAAGTTGAAATATAAAAAGTATATCAAACTACTGTTAAAAGTGAAAATTCAAATCTAATCCGATTTTTTGGAACCAAAACCAGCAAACCCATTATCCTCTCCCCCATCCTAAATTAAAGAAAGTTGCACAAATTTTTAAGTATTTTCAGATTAAAAGATAAGAAAAGAAATTTATACAGAAACATTTGTGTTTGGTTACTATTCTAAATTTGATTGACACTGTATTTTAAATTTTTTATCATTTTTATTTTTTTAATAAGCAAATTAGTAATGACAAAATTAGTTTTATTAAAAAGTAATGCCAAATGATGACATAATTGTAACTATAAATAAATACTCCATCCGTATTAATATAATAGTATTGTTTAAAGTCATCAAAATGAGTTGAGTCTGTCGGGTTGGCCTGCCCCACCTTCTTTTAAGGAGGGTTGGGTTGTAATTTTTTAAGTCCGTTAAAATGCGGGCCTAAATGGACCAACCCACATGGGCCGCGGGTTGAGGATGAGTTAGCCCGCAGGTCAAGTAAATATAATAATTAGTATTCACTCGTCTAACTAAATATATTTTTTTACCATTTTTTACTTCCATATTAAAAAAATATAATAAAACTAATCAAATATTAATATAAGAATATATTTTAATTTTTTATAAATTACAAACATACCATTATAAATAAGTTAAGACGAACAAAATAAAATTTATATTATCATTAGCTTAAATAAATTATCAATAGTGTCTACACGTTATTTTTTTCTCTAACTATGTTATTCATGACATTGTTATTTGTTTTGATTTTTCATCATTTGTTTTATTCGTCTTCCATTTTATTATTTTATAATTTTACAAATTCATAAAATTAATTATGATTTATTTTAAAATGAAGTATTTTTTATTATTAATTTTTTTAAGTACACCAATTAATAATATTTAGAATTGAGAATATTTATATTTGTTATTTATTTTAAAATTTTTATTATTTAAATTCTACAATAAAACTATTTTTAACTATTTTTAAATATTAATTACAAATTTATTTATAATTTTAATATTCTTTTAATATTTTTAAAAAATCCGTGGGCTAGCCCGCTTAGCTCGCCACCGGTCGGTGGGTTGGGTTGAGCTGTTGAAATTTTGATCCGCCCCGCCGCGGGTTGGTCCGCAAATAACCCGCGTATTTGCGGGTTAGGGTGGGTTGTCGGTCAATCCGCCCCACTAACTCGTTTTGACAGGTCTAGTCTTGTTTACCATTTTTGTCCGTCTCAAAATAATAGTCTCATGTCCATAAATAATCATATCACCATAAAACTATTCATACTTTATTATTATTACACAATTGCCACTATTTTTTATACTAATATACTCACAAGGGCAAAAAAAATCATTTATTATTATTTTTTACCAACTAATAATATCAATATTCTTTAAATTCCGTATCCAACACAATAAGACTATACTTTTGGGATTTATGGAGTATAAAAGTAGGATTATTGTAATTTGTGGTATCATTGATGATTAGTAAATAGGAAAGATGTATATATTTGAATTGAACAAACAGAAAATAAAAATATGAAATTTAGAATTGGACGAAAAGAATATATTTATATATATTAAAAAAATTTCATATATTTATAAATTTATTTTATGTTAATTATAAATAAATATTTTATTTATTTATTTATTCGTATTATATAGAATTTTATTTTCGATAAAATAATATTTATATTATATATTCTCTCCGTCAGTCTCTAAGAATCACATTTACATTTGGCGTCATTATACTTAACATTAAAAATATATTTTATATATATATATATTTTTGTACAAATGTCCTTCTATTAGTATTATAAGACACTAATGAAAGTATTTTTGCAATTTTTTTTTAATTTTTATTACGTTTTGATATAATAATTAATATTCAAATATTAACCCACAGAAAGTCAATGAGATCTTTAGAGTTTGGACTGATGTAGTATTTCTTTTATGAAAATATAGTAGTATTTTAAATGTTTAATCATATACTTTTATTCTTTTTAACTCTATATATTACATTATAAATTAAATATTATTTAAATTAATTAATTTTAATCCAATTTCTAACTTAAAATACATCTTGCAGGATCTTGAGCGAAATAATCGCTGTAACTCACCCAATATATGTTTGCATATTTTACCCTTTTTTTTTATTTTTTTCATTATAAATTAATTAAAAAATTATCTTTGTTCTCTATTTATTATTATTATTATTATTCTGTAAATTTTACTTTTTTATTTTTTCAATCTTTTAATTTTATTCTCAAAACTTTTTTGTAAGGATTTTTAATATATGAGATTTTAATAGAAATTCTTTATACTCTCTTTTTCTAAGCTAATTCGTCTACTTAAGCTGGGACACAAAGATTATGTAATTACTAAGTAATTGAAAGTGTATTAACAAAAATAATTATAATATAATAAAAATAATTATAGATTAAAATTAAGACGATTAACTATTATAATTAAAATAAAAATATTTTAAATTTTAAATTTTAAAATATGATTAAAGTGTATAATTATTATTGGCTTGAGAAATCCAACAAAACAAATTAAAATCCAAAATAATATTTCGAATTTGAACGATAAAGCTTGGAACTATAAGTTCTCAAGCGACAGACAAAGATTTGAAGGAAAAAAGCAAAATAACGAAAATGCTAACGGGAAAATAAAGTGGTGATCCACAATAAGATTCTCTTGGAATTTTGTCAGATCGAAGATCCTCTCCCTCAATCGCTGAGGCTGCTTACTTACGTATCAAACCAACCCGTTCAGAACCGGTTCCATGGCGATCACCCTTGAAAATTGCTTCCACGTCGGTTACCTTTGAACCGTCCGAAATTGCTTCCTAGTCGGTTACCGACCTAAATCGTCCGAACTCGTTATACTGTCCGAACTCGATTCCTAGTCGGTAACCTTTGTGACCAACTGACAATATGTCCTACCAAAACAATTGCTACGTCTCTGATCAAAAAAAAATATAGTTCCTACGTCGGTAACCTTTGTAGTTGTTCCAAGGCCCAAATTCAGATAAAAAACTGTTCGTAGAGGCAACCATCCGACCGGCCTGGCCCTAACAACCATCCGACCGAATGACTCTGGCCCTCCACTGGATCGCCACTGGGCCCATCCATTCATCCTTCCTAGGCTTAAACTCTAACCTCATTTTTTGTACTCAACAACTTGTCTTCTCCTCCTCTGACTCCCGAATGTCACTCTCGATTGGCGCAAGAAGTGACAAGTCTGTAACAACTATTGAGAGTTTTCAACTATCAACCCCATGTTCTTGCGCATCAATTCGGTTGCCGACAAGGTATTCTTTGCTCTCTTGCCTGACTTCACTACCGGCTTATTCTGAGCAACTACTAAACGACCTGTCAACAACCGACCCTCCAGCCACAAATCCTCCGGTGGTTGGGCTCCCGTCTTTGGGTCCCTCAGCGGCTGGCCCTTCCGAAGCCAGCCAACCAGCGGGGGACTCTTCTGATGCCAACCGACTTCCCGTTGGAGAGGATTCTGGCAGACATATCCTGAAGCTAACCGACTTCCCTTTTGACAGTTGTCTCCAATCCTTCTTATGTGAGGCCAACCGACTTTCCCTAGTGTTGGCTCCTTTCGGGTCGGCTCATCTTGGTTCCAACGCAATCCTGGCATCCTGGCATCCTGACCTCAAAAGGGGACCGTTCGATGGCTTTATATGTTTGTTCTTCCATAAGTTTCTGAACCTCAATTGGTGAGAAAGACCCAAACCGAATTCCTTGGCCATTTTCTTCGATCTCCTCTACGACTAGCAATCGAGGATCGATGTCGACCGGAAATGGCTTCCTGGTTCGACTCCATTTACCATCGACTTAATATGGCTTTCTCGTTGGCTAATTTCGTACCAAAACCTGGTCTTTAAACTCCAATTCATATGTCCCGTCTGGACGATCCCATGTTTCTGCTACCCGATCTTCACATATTTTAAAATCTTTCTTCAATTTTCTCTTCAGGCCTTCCTTATTTGGTAATTCTTTATTTGAAGCAACTCCGATTGTAGCCATTGTCACCTTGGGAAACGGATGTCGTTCGACACCCAGGGTGACATATTTGAAGCGTCCAGCTTTGATAGCCCTTTGAATCTCCTTCCTGAAATGTGTACACTGACTTGTATTGTGGGTGAAGGAATTATGCCACTTGCAGTAAGGTCTTGCTTTGATTTCTACTTTCGTGGCTAGATGTTGGCCTTCAGGAAACCGAATTCGCACATCTGCCAGGAGAATATCAAAAATATCGTCTGCTTTGGTACTGTCAAACGTTGGTTGATCCATTCCTTCGGCTCCTGGAATTGGTTTCATCCTCGGGCACACATACGGCTTCCCACTGACTATCTATGTCGTCATCTCTTCTACTTCGACCATTGGATTGGTCTCTGTTGTGTATGTGTATGCTTCCATGCTAGTCATCTGTTGACCATTGTAGCGCTGAAAATTTTGATCTTTTTTCCTTAACAACGATTCCAAACGTTCAACTTTAGATTCCAGACTGGCGAGATCCTCGACATTGTTGGCGGTTAGTGCCTCCCGTAGCCGTCCATGCATGTTTTGGACCACAACATTGGTCATTTTCTTCTCTTCTACCACAGTCAGACATCTACCCTTCATCGAATCCTTTCTATAAACTGCGCAGCATATTTTTCTAGAATCTGTCTCATTTCCAATAAATCAGTTAAAGACACCATTGGAACGGGATTGAAGAATCTGGTGTGAAAGGTTGTCTCCAATCCTTCCCATGTGTGTATTGGCCCATGTGGCAGATTAAAAAGCCAAGAAAAAACCATCTTGGTCAGTGACAGACCGAACAATTGCAATTTATGAAATGGGTTGTTACCGATTTCACCCAACTGGGCCATGAAGCATCCCACATGCTCAATAGTAAAAAACACATCCTCTCCTGTGAATGCATGAAAGTCGGGTGGCCGATAATTCATGGGAAGAGGATGTTCATTGATGATCCACTCAGGGAATGACCGTTGATATGCGGGCCTATTGGTAACCTGTGAAGTTATACCAAAATGGACCCTCAGGATGTGCGTGACACCGTCTGGGTCCAATCTGTCCGGATGATGATCCAGAATTGGAATGGGTTCATGAGGACCTCCAAGTCGGTCATCCCTCTGTCCAGGTCGGTCATCCTTCTGTTGAAACGGTTCAGGCCAAGTCCCCAGAGTGATATTATTTAAAAAAGTGAGGGGAGTTTTTCCTCTCTCCCGCCTACTAGGGGCTGTAGCACTTGGAATTGTGCTATTCACGAACGATAGTCATGCAATGTTTGCTTGAAGGCGTGACGGAGACATTCCAGGAGGTGAAGGCCCGGACAAAAGCAAAACTCTTGACAGGGCTTGATCAAGCATATTTTGCATCAACATTATCTGCAGGGTTTCCGTTTTCTGATTGTTCATTTGTTGAACATGATTTAACTATTCGGCTGGTATTTGGGAGACGATCCCCTTAGTGGGGATTGATGGTGGCGTTGCCGTGGTGGCCCCAATCGTTGTGCTGAGGCCTTGAGATTGAAATTGAGAACCTGCCATGAAGTTCCTTGCAACGGCTCGACCAAATCGGAGTTGTATGAATTTTTTTTTAGACGTAGGATCAACAATTTTGTCTTTCTCCCACTGTAGTCGCAAATTTGTTGGCTTGAGAAATCTAAAAAAACAAAGTAAAATTCGAAATAATATTTCAAACATGAACAATAAAGCTCAGAACTATAAATTTTCAAGCGATAGACAAAGAGTTGAAGGAAAAAAGCAAAATAACAAAAAGGATAACTGGAAAATAAAGTGGTGATCCCCAATAAGATTCTCTTGTAATTTTGTCTCACTGAAGATCGTCTTCCTCAATCGCTGAGGTTGCTTAAATACGTATCAAACCCGTTCATAACTGGTTCTATAGCGGTAACCTTTGAAAACTGTTTCCACATAGGTTACCTTTGAACCGTCTGAATTCGCTTCCTCGTCGGTTACCGACCTCAACTGTCTGAACTCGATATACCGTCTGAACTCGATATACCGTCCGAACTCGATTCCTAGTCGGTAACCTTTATGACCAACCGACCAGGTGTCCCACCAAAACAGTTCATACGTCGGTAACCTTTGTAGCCGTCCCAAGACCCAAATTCGAATAAAAAAACTGTTCGTAGGGACAACCGCCTGACCAGTCTGGCCCCAACAACTATCCAACCGAATTACTTTGGCCCTCCACTGGATCTCCACTGGACTCATCCATTCATCCTTCATTGGTTAAACTCTAACATCATTTTTGTGTTCAACAATAGTTTCTTTAATTTTTTTATTAATATACTCCCTCCGTCCCAGAACTATAGTTTTAATTGGGTTGGATACGAGATTTAAGGAATATTAATATTATATTCGTAGTTGGTAAAAAATATTGATAAAAGACTTTTTTGCCCTCGTAAGTATATTAGTGTAAAAAGTAGTGGCAATTGTGTAATAAAAATGAAAAAGTAGAGGTAGTTTTATGGTGATATTGTTATATATGAAAATAAAACGATTGTTTTGAGACGAACAAAAATTGTAAACAAGTGGGACGAAGAGAGTATATATAGTTAGTCAATTATGTATAATTATACTAAATTGCATATTTTTATTTATATTTCATATCAATATTATTTAATAATATTGAAATTTAAGTTGAAAATTTTAAGGTTTTATATTATTTTTACGATTAAATAATAAAAAGATGATAAATTTAATTTAACAACATAAATTTGATTTATTAATATAAATTAAAAGTTTATTTACCCATTTTTTATGCATATACATTAATATTATATATACTCCCTCCGTTCCATATTTATCTATCAATTTATTTTTTGCACGGAGTTTTAGAAATATTAGTATTATATTGTGATGTAATATAAATAATTAGTATTGCATGATATAAAGGTAATGACATTTGTGGAATATATTGTAAATTGGAAGAGTATTTATAAGGTTAAATAGACAGTACAGTTACTAAAAATAAAATGGATACTTTGTCATGGGACAGACCAAAATAGAAAAAATAGATAGATTGTTAAAGGACGGAGAGAGTATATTATTCACTTATAAAAAGGTAACCATTCAATACAAAATATTATTATTTATATTAACAACACAGTTCTCCATACCAAAAAAAAAAATTAATTTCTCCAAAAATGTTGAATGAACAGATTGAATGTGTTTCTTTATCCGCAAAAATTGAAGATATAGTCGGAAATTAGTTAATGTAGAAGTAGTAGGAGCTTCAAAAATAGAAAAATATACTCTATCTTTTGAAAAATAGAGTTATGGACTGGACATCTTGTGAGTAGCATTTATCTAAAATAACACTCCTTCCGTCCTTAAATATGTATCCGATTATTTTTTATGCATATATTTTTAATATTAATATAATATTGATATGTAAAACAAATTAAGAAAAAAATAGCAATAATAATTTTATTAATATTGTATGATATAAGAATAATGATATTTGTATAATATATTGTAAATTGTAATGATAATTTGAATTTTAGATAGATAATACAATTATTGAAAAAAAATAGATATTTTATTATAGAACAAAAAAAATAATAAATAAATACTTTCTCCGTCACGCCACAAGTGACTTTTTTTTTTTAATTTGTCCCATATAAGATCAGTCATTTCTATTTTGAAAAACATAATAATCTTAAACAAATTTAATAATATAAATCAATTTAATTAAACTAGAAATCTTTTACCTTCGTTCAAAATTCTTTTATTTCTATCTTTGTTCAATAAATAACTACTTTTTATCTATATTTAAAATTTTTGTATTTTTATAAAATTATGTTAGGTAAATATATGTAAATATATATTATATATTATAGGTAAATTATTTATTTATTTATATTATATAAAATTTTATTTTATACATAATAATATTCCATATTATAGTACTCTTATTTTATTTAGATATATAATTTTTAAAATATTTTAAATATCTATTCTAAAAATTTTAATTGTATATTAATTTAATTTTAAAAATAATAATATTACTTATATAAAAGATAATAAAATAATAGTATTATAATTATTATAATTAAGGGGATTTGGACTTAAATCCCTCTAACCTAAAAACATATTTATATTCAGTCTCTCTTTATTTTGAATGTCCACCGAACTCCCTACTTTTTATTTTCATTTACACTTGACTCCCTAATATTTATTTTACCTTTAAAATCACTATATAATGTAATGAATACTGTTTGTACTTCCATTATTTTTATATAAACCTACACTATTTAATTATATACTCTACAATTATCCGTCTGTACAAAGAAACTGTAAAGTCATGTGCCTAAAATTTTTATTTATGTACTGAAATGAGTTACAGTAAATTAAACCCAAAAATAAAACATAACTCTAATAAAACCCATCATTCGAATTGTGGCTTGGTTATATCTTCGGAATTCGTCCTCTACCACGCTTCCACTCTCAATCGAAACCTCTCGCTGAAATAATCACTATCGATCATTCTTGCAGAAACTTTCGTCACCGTCAGAAGTCTCCACTCGTCAGCTAGAGCTTCGTCTTGTTCGAGATGCCAAAAAAACCTCCTCCCCAAATAAAGTTTGAAATGTAAGTTAAAATTTATGATTTTTTTAGGATCCAGTCTATAGTAAAATAATTGAGATGTGAGGCGGATGGGCTTCTTGTTTTTATCAAATACCGTAGGCAAATTGTTTCTTGTCGGATGATTTTTTAAGTACAAAGGTGTTGGACGATGTCTCTGTCATGGGGTTGGTTATAGATGTATCTATTTTTATCGATTAGTAAAAATTTTGTTTGTTCTTTATATTGTTTACGAGTGTTTCCCATTGTCTTTGGAGTGTCTTGATTGTTAATTAATATGCCTCAAATAGAATATTACTTACCTTTGTAGTTATGCCATAAATTTGAGTTTGTCTTGGGTATACTCATGAACACATGTTTTTATTTGAAATGATGGCATATCCAAAAAAGAATACAAAGGGTTTTATCCAAATTCTCTATACATTTCTTCTATACAAAGATGACTAAACTTAAAGTTAGGATGAACGACAAACAACTAAAAGCTTTGCAACTTACACTGGTTGGATATGTGGAGGAGTTTTATTGATGCTGGATTGAAAAGACCATTACAGATGTCAATGTGAGAGTCTTGACTGTGGGTTACTTATATGCATATACGCTGAAAGTTACGGTTTAGACGATAAAGACCGTCATTCACTAGGCGGCTGGCCGTCCGAATTCAATGATGTCAAAGCTTGTTGAACTAAAATTGCTGCAAGAATTTTAGCATAGGCTCCGAAGGGTCTGTCTAATCCAATATGAATGTTTGGGATGTGATTTGTTACAATCGAATTGATGAATAGCTTATATTTATGGTTAGGTATGGGTACTTAGCCGTTGATGTTATATTTTCAACTAACGCATGATATTTTAAGAAGTTGTTTATATGTACTTGTATTATGGTCATGTATGCGTCTGTATACATGATAGGTAATCCAAATTTTCTAATATACCTTTGTATGTTACTCGGACACCCAAATCACATGCGTAGATGTACTAAAGGAGAACACATACCCACAAAATTAAATAATATACTCCATCTTGATATATTTCGTGATTGGATGTCGACAAAACCTTAGGCCGAGACCATATACCCCCCATGGTGATATTTGTACCTTCTTTTCGAATTTATATACCTCTGTAAGTAACTTTACCCAAAATCAATGTATAGTGAGAAGATGTGTATTCACCAAATTGTTCTGAAAGCACCGATGGACCAAGGACAAATCCACATTAATGACTAATATGTTTCTTAGAGTATGAGAAAGTCCAATATGTGTTAGTACTAATATTTTCTATCCCTTCTAGTTTATTTACTCTCGTTGGGTATTACTTCTCACTCTCAGAAATGCTTGGACGGGCAATTACATTACATAAAACGTGTTAGGGCATCAGTGATGCAGTGACTTCAATATATCTATTACCATGGGTCACTTCAATATATTTTATTCCATATTTATTGTAAGTGACATTTTTCATCCACCATTGAATGTATGGATAGGTTCTTTTGTATGTCATCTCGAAGTATTCATTGTTACACACTCACTGCCCATAAAATGAATATGATATAATTAACTCGTAGTTGTTTGATCCAACAACAATCATTGATAAATTATGGCCCTGTTGGTTAAATACCCGTGTTCACATTAATAATACCCGCGCACAAATATAAATGCTTTCATACACAAATATGCACCCGCTTACTCGTACTATGTGTACCTATGGTATTAATGAATATACTTTTTAAACATCATAGAATACCCGTATTGTCACTATAACAACTCCATTCAAAAAATTAAATACCTACACGTAATTTAATGTTAATGTAATTTGTGATACATAATGGAAACACATTATAAGTCATGTTATACAGTAAGGAGTACTTCGGGGATACAAAGGACCTCAGGTATTACGCTGACGTTAATAAGCCAAGCTTTATATATAGTGTATTGTCGTCGTTGATAATTGTTATCACTGATCATATTTTATACAACTACAATAATTTTTAATGTACTTTTATTGTGAATTCATATACCCCTAAATATAACTAATTTGCAATTAATGTGTAATGATACATACTCTCACATATTAGTTGTGTATGCCGAGGAATATAAGGGAAATCTCACTAATTTTGAAATCATTCAATAGTGGTCTCATACAAAGATCTTCGTTCAATGCACAATCATCCAAAAATAAAAGGAAATTTCAGTCATATGATGAGAAACCAGAAATACCTCAGATAAAACCTCTTTGCAACTTTGTGAGTTATATCTTAGGCGACCACAATGATCATATTATTAAAATGTTTCACCTGTTGTGATTCAAACTATCTTTTTTTGGTCGGCCTAGTTGGACAGATATTGTATGAGAAATTATCTTACCCGCGGGTTGTTCTGCGTCACATCTATCGTTTCTTGGATGGCTGCGATTACGCAATAAAGTTTTGAGCAAGTGATATAGCCTCCACACAAACGTTATATGCTGCTCAAAATCCTTCCATAGGGATGCATAAGTAGCTTTGTTTAAAACGGACGTCCATCATTTCTTGTTGTGCATCAAATATCTCTGCATTACCTATACAAAATATAATTACCCTGTTGCACATATCATAATAAATTAAATATATAGTCTGCACATACATGTGTGCAAAAGTTGTCCACTAGGCTTCAGAAAATATGGCGGGAATAGATTTTAGAAATTCCGAGCGTCTATGTAAAAAAAATTATTTTCTTCCAATTATACTGACCATCAATGCGAAAAACAGACCTTCAGCTCCAACAAAATAATTCTCAATTTTCATCATTTTCGACAGACACGACTACATAGAAACAAGATTTTATGAACATCCAATCTACTAGCATATGAAATATATACCAAGGTTCGTACATGAGTACTCGTATTACATATCAACCAAACCAGAGTATCTTCAAATAAATAAAACATATAATATCATACAACAAGGATATAAGATTAATAACTATAGGTATACTCTACCAAATAAATATTTTTGGTGAAAATGCCCACGTTTACTACCATAAAATCGCAACCACCCCTTCAAATTTGTTTCTCCTATACATACTGTCCTATACGATGGGTCACCATGACTGTAAAAAATTATCAACTATTGCGCAATTTCTCGAACATGGCACAATCACCAAAGGATTTGTGAAATAATAGTGAAAATTATCGATCATACCGGAGTTCTGATCTTCGTCTTCAGTGGAACGTAAGGAGGATCGGTCGTGAGCCCTAATATATCACTATAATCAACCAAAAAAATTATCACAACAAAAGAATATTCGAAATCAAAACTTCCTCTTACTAGTGTTTTCCTCATGCAAAATAAACCTAAATATAAAAATATGGATTTGGCATCACCATCGATCACTCACAAATAAAATAGAAGTCTGGGTTGAAGTTCTTTCGCGCAGAAATAAGCTATCGACGAGAGAAGAATATCTAGAATGATAAATTAGATTTTGGAGAGAGAAAGAAAATGTAATATTGTAATTGATATTGAGGTGGGAAGTTAATGCTAATAATTAATAAAAAATGGAGAGTGCAGTGTGTGAAAAGTATAGGTAAGAACTGAATTTAAAGATAAAAATAGGAGTAGAGATTTTAATCCAATTGTCCATATAATTAAACTATTTAATTATACTTTATTACTAACCAAAAAATCAGTTGACCGGGAACCCAGAGAGTATTTTATTAAGGAGGAAGTATATTTAAATTTAATTTATGTGGTAAATAAAATAATTATGCAAGCAAGCGTAAAAGGTGATAAGAAAAGTTGGCTAAGGTTGCGTAAAGAAGTAAGAAAAAGTTGTCTGACTGACTAACACAGACGTTGACCGACTGTCCGTACGATTTTTGTTTGCTAAAAAACACAAACTTGGAGAGCTGCCTGCGACTTTAATTAATTAAATAAACACTTTTATTTTTATTTTTTTGCCAGTGTGTATTTTTTTTATATTTATTATTCCTTACCATGGTGTGTTTGTGTTTATAAAATTGTTGAAAAAAAATAAAAATTTATGTGATATATAAAATTTTAATTTAAATAATATTTTAATATGTCATTATATATGATTTAAAACAAAGTACTTTTTATTAAAACCGTCCGAACTAAATTGTAGAGATTTAAGTTTGAAACCAAAATTGATCACACAAATTATTTTTTTAAAAAATATCATATTTAAATATTTTTAAATTTGTTCATCTTGTATTTTTAAATGGGAAACTTGGATTAAAATGTCTGTCAGATAAATATACTTGCAATTCAGTTCCTATTAGAAATTAGTTAGTCTGCAGTCTCTACTTTATGAATTAGGTTTGTTATAGCTCCCCAATATGTATTTTTCTCTCAATCACCGTTGTATACGCAACATGTACTCGAAATAGGTTGATCAATACTTCAAATTTTGTAATATATACCTATATTACTTCCCGTTCTACCTCTACTGTAACCTTATATACTTCTAGTTAGAAATCGCGTACCTTTTGTTTTTGTGAATTTAAAAAAAAAAACAATTAATTCACGATTTAATAAGGGTAAAGGCAGGAAACGTCTCATAACTCCCCTCACACCGATTTTAAACCCTTTTTCTTCAATCTCTCGGAAAACCGATGCTCTCGAACCTCCGGCAATTAAGTAACAACCGATTTTGTGCAAAAATGTGAAGAAAACAGCTGACCGCTCCCATCCCCCAAGACAAGCTCGAAGAAGTAAGTGCCAGGTTGGACCTTTTTCAAGTTTTGATTTGTTGACCTTGATATTATACCGTAGTTTGTTCGATTATTTGAGGTGTAAGTCTTGGTCCCGTGTTTGTATGCATTGGTTTGGTGTTGAGAAGCCCTAAGTGATTGGTGTAGTTTTATTTGTTAATCGGATTTGAAATCGTTCGTAGATTTGCCCAGATACACCGAGTTGGGTGTTTCATTTTGGCACCAATTTTGGATTATTTTATTTATTTAATTTTTTATTTTTGTTAATTTTGTAGATGTACATTTTGTTTAGTTACCCGAAGTTGCATATTTTAGTTTTTTTTATTGTTCGGGTAATGTGAACTTGTGGTATTTATTTACAAACCGGGGAAAGAATACAAATAGGTTATCATCCGATTTGCAGTACCATGTTTTCATAACGAGGTGGAGAAAATGAAGAAACACATATTGGATGAACATATTAGAGCTATCAAAATGACTCAATTCGGCCATTTTCTGGACTGCCCAAAGATGAGGTTATAGTGGCACAGCCTACTTGCCTTGATTAATAACTTTAGCCCGGAGCCCACGTCATTCAACATCGGAGCTGACATTATGGAAACAACATGATATTATATTTACCATTTGTTCCCACATGTTAGCATCACCAGATAGCTCATTCCATTACCAACATGCTTGCAGAATACATATATATACATGTAATATTACGTATATAACTTTATAATAGCAATGTAGTTGTGTGGCATGTGGAAATTTTGTGTTTAGTTGTGCTATATAGGTAATCGTGGTACTTAGCAACAACAACGGGTTTTAATCAACTATTAGAATTCCAAATGATTACCCAATAATATAATTCAAATACCGTGGAAATAACATGATATTATATTTATCATTCGTTCTTACAGAGTTGCATCATCAAATACCTCAGTACATTGTTAATATACGTGCAGAATATATTTACAAACCTCTACTATTTCATTATATACTTGTGTAATAGAGTTACATACCACTTACTACAATAAAATATACCAGCAGATCCAACCGGTTATATCCTATTGACGCATAAAGTAATTATATTACACCCATTGAATAACGTTATATGCTTTGTAATCACGCTATTGAAAAATATGGCATAAGCTGTTGAATGTAAATGTATCATGCCCAAACCTTTCCACCAAGTATATATGCCCTGGTAACTTGTGTTTCAGAAACCGACCGTTCTTTGTTTGAAACATTCAATTATTGTCGGTAATAAGGGATGAATGTATCATTATAGTATTCCCGTGAATCCCAGAAATCTACGTAAAGCTAAACAATACATATTTACCGTAGATGACTGAACAAGTCATAAAGGACTTAGTTAAACTATGTTGGTTGTCACTTGTACATGCTTTATTGTCTTGTTATTGAAAAGTGTGGGCATGTGCTGTCGAATGTAAACGTACTATGCCCAAATTTTTCCATCGGGGTTGGGAGAAGAAGTACTCACACCGAGTTCGTGAATTGGCCCTTCCATAAGAGGATCAATTGCAATCAAACACATTCATGGATACTTGCTACTACACAGATAATACCTAAGCAACCATTATTTATACCTTAAATGTCGGTGTTTGTACCCGGAGCACATACTAACATACCTACATCAAATATCGATATGCCCTAGCACAGATCTTACGTACCGATAAAGTTGGTATCACATGCTTCAATATCAGGTATATATACCCTGGTAACTTGTGCTTAGGTAACCAACCATTTTCGGTTCAAAATATTCACTTATTGTCGGTAATCAGGGATGAATTCATTGTAATAGTATTTCCATAACACTCTGAATTATATAAGGAAATAAACAACATATTTACTATAGATGACTAAACAAGTAAAAAAATGACTTAATTATATTGTATGATATATGTAGAATTATACTCTAACCTCCACTTGTAGATGGCTAAACAAGTTATAAATGACTAAGTTAAATTATATTAGTTGTTAGAATATATTATTTCTGTCACGAATCGAAAATCTTTAGACTTATTACATAGTAATCTACATCGTAGCACACACAACAATATTCAAGTGAACACGCTAGTCGTAATCTACTATTAGGACTTCAAATGTTTTTTGCGTAATAGGACAAACACATCTTATCTAAAATATTTTGACCCATGACATAATAATCCAAACTACTGCACACTTATAAACTCAATATCAATTAGCCAGAAACATTTCAAAGAAGTATAACTTGGTTGAGTTTGTAAGTACTTCAGCATGGCTTCGATGTACCCCCTATTGATTTTAATGTACCAATTCTAATCAAATTATGTACCCGGACTCTGCTTTCATGTAAAGAAAAAATATAATATATGACATAGGTGGGTAATTATGTATCTGCATACTTTAAATGAATGCTCGCTTCACTGTACTCAATGACATAAAGTGAGCTCGATAGATTTCGATTAGAACAAGAATTCATAACCCTTTTAGTATGGGTCTAACGATTGCAACACAATATACTACTTACTTTTTGCCATTTAGAAAATTAATTAACATAAATTTACTCTAATTTTTAAATGGATAATACGCTACAGACCCATGTGTTTCGTGACACCAACTATATATTCTTCAAAATAAACAAAATACTGACCCACAATTTGTGTACCTGCGTTACATTTTAAGAAATATCTATCGTCAATGAGTCATATATAAAAGATCATCATCACATACCCGTAATTCTCATTCATCTACCACATTACATCAAATTTTAAAAATAACATCAATGCAACACTCTTATTGTTGTATATTTATATACAATATTACATTATGTCTAGCACATCAAAAATAATTATAATGAAATGATTGACGAACATCCTATAAAAATATAAAATTACACCTCTACAACAATCGCGTCTGGCTTTAACCAATTTCCAGCGGGGCTAATAGATAAAATCACTAATCTGGTAATTGTCTTCTCCGTCAGGGGATTGTCTGAAATCGACCACACTCAAGGATATATGCTATTACACAGATAATACCTAAGCAACCATCATTTATACCTTGAATGTCAGTGTTTGTACCCAAAGCACCTACTTATATACCTGCATCAAATACCGACATACCCTAACACAGATCTTACAAACTTATAATAATAGTGTCATATACTTCTATAAAGTGTACACATGCCATGGTAACCTGTGCTTGGGAAACCGACCATTTTCGATTCAAAATATTCACTTGTTGTCAATAACCATAGATGAATTCATTATGATAATGTTACCGAGATGATCATATATGTTACAATGACAGAGCTTATCTACAATGCTTCAATTACGAATCATATATTCATAGCAAAATAGGGTCTTGCTTGGCCAATGATGATTAACTAACAATTGAAAAAAGCAAAGGTCTATATATAAAACAAAAATAAATGCATGGATTTATGTGTGCAATCAAACTTACACCAATTGTGTCGTCTTTTAGTAACAACATTTGTTACATTGTATAAAACATATAAGATACCTAGTACATCTTCTGAATGTTCATATTTCCAAACACTACAAGAAAAAATCATTTTTGTAACAAAACTTTTTTGTCTCTAAATCTACTTTTTCCGTTACTAATGACATTAGAGACGGAATTAGGAATGGAATTACGTTAGCTACATGAACTTTAAGGAAGGAATTCTATTACAAATAGATTATTTTTTTGTAGTGAAATAAGCAGTACTGCTATAATCATAGGCATGATGACCCATACTACACAGAACAACACTCTCCAATTCAACCAATAACTCAAGCTAGTAAGATCTTTATCTGCGAGCAACTGCATTCTGTTACGAATATTGCACTTTAATTTCAAATATAATCATTAAAAATTATAGCTAAAAATAGAAGGAAAGAGCGTGGGGGGCGCACCATCTCCTCCATACTTCAAGTTAAAACAACCACCGCCACCACGACAACAACAAGTAGAAGCTAAATAAACGAAGAACAACGAGTAAATACACATTGACAAAACATCTGGCAGACATCGATCAAATCACATTTGTTATAATTGAACGCAAGAATTCAATATCCAAGCTGAAACCACTTCAGACACATAGCAGAAGATAACAACTTACTTAATCGAAACAAAGAAGTTCAACTACAAAGTAAATAAGCAAAGCCTGCAAGACCGGAAGTAAATATGGATTCTTCTTTGGCAATGAATATTGGAACTCGGGAATGGTGGAGGATAAATATGCGCTGCATTTTGGTTTCTCTCGTTGGTGACGGTGATCCATAGAGAAAGAACAAACTCAAAATGAATTTAGTGTAACATGTGCACCAAAACAAGTGGCCACCAACACTTTTAGAACAAATTTAAGATTCATAAAGATACACATTATATGTTAATAAAGTTTTATTACAGGTAATGAGTTCGAATAAAATTGAGTTTTGTTTTAGGGAGAGTTGGTCTACATTGATTCGACATATAACTATTCAATCCAAAATGATAGAGTACCTTCAATCGCCTTCAACCAATTGCATCAAAAGCCCGATGGAAGCTCCACGGAGTTATATAAAAAACAAAGGAAAACAAAAAGATAGTAGAAGAAAACCTTGTTGGAGGCGCTGCTGAAGCTACAATCTGTAAGATTGGATTTTGCGTTGTTTAAATCCCGACAGTATCCTAACATAAAACATGATTTTTATCGAAAAATCTAATAGCTTACTCTTTTCCACCGATTTTCTTCTTCTTCAAGATTTGAGCGTGCTTCTTTGTTAACAATAGGACTGAAATATCTGCGTTAGCACAGCACATTCCAGATATATTACTAACCTTAAAAAACTCTAACGTGTGTCGATTCTTGCCAGATACATAGCGCAACTGACTGGATGGCAACATCGATTTCGAAGGGAAGAGAGAGATCTGCAACTGGAGAATTGGTGGGTCTTCAAGATCGGCAAATCATGGGCAAGAAAATGGCCAGTTCGATTTTGCAGTTGTCGTTTTTTTTCTCTCCGATTTTGCGCGAAGAAAGCGATGAATTTCGAGATATTGCAGCAGTTTGGATGAGATAGGGAGAAAAGAGTAAACAACACGATAAAGAAGGGAGTGCAGTGTAAGGGATTTAAAATAGGGACTGAATTAAAAAAAAAAAAATTATTATGTAGAAAAGAATTTAAACCCAATTATCTGTTTTTAAATTGATGATTTTATATGTTATATATGGAAAATTATATTACTAGCATAAACAATAATATTGTGTACTAAAATATCGATCTTTTTTTATAAATAAATAAATAATACTCCCTCCGTCCCACATACCATGTTAACGTTGTCGTTTCTGTTCGTCCCACATTCCATGTCATTTTTTTTTTTTTGGAAAATGATTACACACTTTAATCTCATTTTAAACTTTTTAATTTATTTTTTTCAATTTTAATTAAACTAATTAGTTGTTTTAATTTTAATTTATAATTATTTATATTATAGAATACTTATTTTCACTAATACATTCTTAATTATCTACTAATCACACCCCTCCTAAAATACCGTGTGTACAGTGTAGCAGACACGGTATATTGGACGGAAACGGTATATTGGACGGAAGGAGTACTATATAATATATAATGTATGTGTTAATGTATATTATATTTTTTTTCAATAATATATATATAATATCGATCAAACCAAAAGATTTTAAGTTTTAAACAAAAAAGACTAACTAAAAGACAAAAAAAAAAAAAACACTAAATGAAAGTTCTTAGGAGTAGACAAATTAATAAAGTACAATTATTTGAACTTATTTTGCAGCTTTTAATGTGGGGCTAAATATGAAATGTTGGTCCAATTATTCTAAGCTTTGGCCATGCAAGAAAATGACACATCATAGGATCCACATACATACATACATACATACACAGTACCATCCATCCATCTCTTAATTAATTATTTCATTGCAACTCAATATCGTGTCCCAATTATTATGTACTCCTCCGTCCATTAAAATTAAAATTAAAATTAATTTATTTGGATTCGACACAAATAAAAAAAATATATATATATTTTATTAAAAATGTAATAGGTAGTTAAAGATATTTTTATAAATTTAGTTAAATAAATAAAGAGAAAGAATATAATAAAATTTGTGGTATTTATTATAAATAAAAGTTGAATGGAAGATAATAATTAAATATTGATTTGATGATTTTGTTAAAATTAGTAATTTGATAAATTTAGCAAACGGACTAAAGAGAAAAGTGAAAATAAATTTGACAGATATGTGAATTAATTTTAGAATAAAATTTTATAGGATGATTTAAATATATTTTTTATTTAATTTTAAATTAAAATAATTATTTAATATCATATAAATAAATATTAATGTAATAAACTAATTTTTATCGTAATATAAATATATAATTTAATTATTTAATTTTTGATATTTAATTTTTTTTTGAATAATAAAAACTTAGAAAGAAACATACACTTGGAGTTTTGAAAAGTTCTGAAGAGTAAAAAATAATATTTTATGTAGTATATTGTAAGATAAATAATTATTTAATGCAATAATATTTTAGAATAAAATTACTATAAATAAATGGTGTAAACAATAATTTGAAAATATAGTGATAATTTTTTTAATTCATTGGTACCTCTTTGAATGAAAGACAATAGCTTTGTTTGTTTAGTATTTTGTTTAGAGGTATTTTTATTTTATATAAGATATATAAAATTGTATTAATAATATATAAAATAATACTTCCTCTAAGAAGGGTGACATTTGTTTTTTACACGTAGATTTTTGAAATCAGTATTATATTAGATTGTAGTAAAAAAAGACAAAAATACCCCTATTAGTATGGTGTAATATAAAAGTAATGGCATTTGTGTAATATAATGTAAGTTGAAAGGGTATTTATTATGTTAGGTAGGTAGTACAATTACTAAATTAGGAAATGGTAACTTGTTTTTAGACGGACTAAAATAGAAAATGGTAACCTTCCAAGATGAAGTATTTTTTTTGCTTAATGTTAATTTTTTGTGAAACATTAGAATATATATTAGGATTCGTGCTGAGTGAAAAAACTGAATTCACATAAGTTTTAAAACAATTAAATTCAATTATTTTAAGTAATCCGCCCAACTAGTTTTCTACCTTACACAATTCCTAATATATATCATAATTGAATTTACTTAAAATAATTGAATTTATTTTTTGAAAACTTATGAGAATTTAGTTTGAAATTACTTAAAATTGAGTTCTTAAATTATACGTCATTCATCAAATTAAAATGATATATTTTATTATGGATACAATATTTAATAATTAATAATTGTAAATTATGATTCCTTAAAGGTGGTCTGGTGGTGTTGGATGGATTCGTGACTCGTGAAGTCATGAGTTTCCGACGCCTCTAGGTATATCTCAACAAAAGGAATTTAAAAAATATATTATAATAAAATTTTATATAATGCAAATCAATAAGAAATTATTTATTTATAGTCAGTATAAACTAATTTTATAAAAATAAAGAGTATTAAATATAGATAAAAATATTTATTTATCGAACAAAGAGATAAAAATAAAGGAGTTTTGAGTAGGTTCAATATAGTGTATGTTATAAAATTAATTAAGTTAATTTATATTTGTCAAGTATATTTTAAATTAGTAAATTTTACCAGATATAAAATGCGCACTGGGTAAACCCCGGCGAACCATGTATGGCAGGTGACCTGAGGCGTCGGAGGTCATCCCTTACGGGACAAGTGCCTACTAATCTTGTTAGATCAATTTGTTGTTCATAGGTGTTTCTTGAATTACAGTTACTTGCCTATCATTATTGTTTAATTTGTGGATTTTTTATATTAAAAATTTTTAAATAAGTAAACGGGTCAATTTCGTGTTAATTGCGTCAGATTTGAACGAGTTGAATTTGTGTTGGATTTTTCTATCTTGGTTAGAAAATGATTAAACGGGCAAACACGTCATTTTTTAGTTAGTCGGATTTGAGCGGATCAAATTCATATCGGATTTTCTAATCCGTTTAAATAAACAGATTGATTTCGAATTGAATATTTAACTTGAACGGTCTAAAAGTTCAACTTGACATAATATATATGGTACATTTGCCAGCTCTACAAACAACAACAAAAAATGCAATTTTCTGAGTTGTCCATCATTAAATTTATTAAATTTCATAATGATCAATAATTATGTATTTATGATAATTCCGACGTATGCCCAATACGCCTTGAATTAAGAAAAAAAAAATTAAAATAAGATCATAGTTCAAATTTATTTATGTATAAACTTAAAACGTAAATAGAAATATAGAATTATCCAAAGGAGCTTTGTTTATTTGAGATTTTTATTTTCGATTTCTTTGTTATGTAGTATTATGATTCATTTGAAAATATATTATTTTCTATATAAAAAGAAAATGTAACATCCAATTCATGATTTAAGTAAAGAAATAAATAAAAAAATATCAAGTAAATACACGAGTATGTCCTTTTGAAGTTCCATTTTATTCATCATCATTATTATAATTTTTTATTTTGGCTTAAATAAGGGTTTAGATATAACGTTTAATGAAAAAGAATATTTTTACATAAAATCATGATAGTTATATATAGTTAAAAAAAAAAAAAAAAAAATCTTTATCTAAATGATATCATATCAAAATTTTATTTGTTAATTTATGGTATTACATTGCAAATTTATTTTATATTTAAAATATTATATAAAGCACTTAGTTTTGATATAATTTTGTATAATTTAAATTTATTGTGCCGACAAAACATGGTAGAACCACACAACATATGTTATATCCGATTTAGGTGTTAATTGGGTCAAATTACGTTGATACAGATAGACAACACATGAATTCTAATGTAAGATAATACAATATACAATATATCTGATCTATGTGCTAATTAAATCAAATTACGTCGTTACAGATAGACAACACATAATTTTTAACGTATGATAATACAATATACAATAGATATTCTAACAGAACAGGATAATACAATATACAACACATCATATTATTGTTTTTTTAGCATAATAAACATATATATACACAACACAGTATAACTGCACAGAATTCAGTTTTAGGTTGCGTTTATTTTCAATGATTATATATAATGCCTAAATTATTTCAATGAATTATATAATCAATGGATTAATTAATATAACGTTTATTTTGCATGATTAAATATTAGATAAAATTATATTATGTTTACTTTGTTTGATTATATGATATGATTATTTTTTCTTACCCAAAATATCTTTAATAATGTTATTATAAACTATTGTAATTCAAATTATTTTATATAGTTTTTTTCTTTATAATTATAGCGATATAATATAGAACAATATTAAAATTTAATTGATTTATTGTCATGACATAATATGTATATATTTTTTGATATATTTTTATTATTCATTAAAATATTTAATTTTGTCATCAAAATTATAAATTAAATTTTAATACTCCCTCAGTCCAATTCAAAGGTTACCATTTTCTATTTTCGTCCGTCCCAAAACAAGGTTATCATTTCCTAATTTAGTAATTGTACTACCTACCTAACATAATAAATACCCTTTCAACTTACAATATATTATACAAATTTCATTACTTTTATATTACATCATACTTATAGGGGTATTTTTATCTTTTTACTACAATCCAATATAATACTAATATTCAAAAATTTACGTGCAAAAAACAAATGTCACCCTTCTAATGAGACGGAGGGAGTAACATATTTTATAGTATTTTTATCACTTTATACTATTCATTAAAATTTAACAAGATATATAAAACTTACATTTCAAATGAAATTAAAATATTTTGAACAAAAATATTGTTATTATATTTAGATAAAATATTTCTAAGTGTTTAAATATAAGAATAATTTAGATAATTTAGTATGTAGGATTAAAGAATACTATATGGTTAGATTGTATTAATAATTCTATAAATTAGTATAATTATAACGAATTTTTAATTATACACCTTAATCTCATTAAATAAACACATTCAAGTACTTATCAAATCAAATCAACAAAGTACTGATTTGACCAAATAACACCCTAACTCAATATATCTTAATGATATACACAAAATATACTCTTATTTATTACAAAGTATGTGTTTTGTATATTATTACAATATACTGATTGATGCTAATTAGCTATAACTATCATGTTTTACAGTATTATTAGGGGCATATGTATTAAGGGGCTTGGGGCAGCTGCAAAAATTCAGAATTTTTTATATTTATACTAAATTGGCTTTCTTCTTCTCTTTTCTCTCTCTAAATTTCAATTTATATAGATAAAATTGTTCAGAATTTTCCTGTGGTTTCAAAACTCAGCGTAAGTCCTCATGTACTTTAAAAATTGTGTAATGTTCTCTTATATTTTAAAAAGCGTTGCATAAAACTCAATTTTACATTTTTTTTTTTTTTTGTGATGAGGAGATGATTTTACATCTATATTTTTTGCATGGAGAGGGGGATTCATACAATGTTTTTGAAAAGGGTAAACTATTTTGTTAGTCTCATATCTGATCTCCTTTATTATTTTAGAACTTTAAGTGGACCATGTCTGAAAATAGTCTTGTAAGTAAAAAAATTTCGCTAAAATGGTCATCCGGTGCCGAACTCGCCACGTTGGCCTGCCGTTACTGACGTGGCGCTGACGTGATTAATATGTCATCGCCACGTAGATGCCACGTAAGCGACACGTGGACTTTTTTTTCTTGTTTTTTGTATTTTACAAAATGTCTTGGTAAAATATTTTTTTAGTCTCGTATATGACCTTTTTTTATCATCTTTAGGGACATTTAAATAGACTTTGTCTCAAAATAGTCCTGCAAGTAAAACTTTTTTGCTGAAATAGTCCTCCGACGTGGCATCTATATGGCGATGACATGTCAACCGCGTCAGCGCCACATTAGCAACAGCTGCCAACGTAGCGAATCCGGCACCGAAGGACTATTTTAGCAAAAATTTTATACTTACGGACTCTTTTCAGATAAGGTTCACTTAAAGTCCTAAAATGATAAAAGGATCAGATATAGAACTTAAAAAATAATTTATCCTTTGGAAAATACAAGAGAATGTCATACAATTTTTAGAATATATGAAAAATTTATGCGGAATTTCGAAACTATAAAGAAGTTATGGATAATTTTGTCGTTTATATATTGCTATAAATTATTCTGCCTCTTTTTTTTTTTTAATTTCGCTAGTGTTGTACAAGAGAAATTAAAGAAGGCTTGGTTGGATCAATAAAACTAAGATAAACTGTTTTTTTAGTCTCGTAATTGGACCCCCTTATCATTTTAGTCTCATAAGTGGAGTCTGTCGCAAAATAGTCACATAAGTGAAAAAATTTTGCTGTTTTAGTCATCCGGCGCCGGAGATGCCCGCGTGGCTCGTCGGAGACTACGTGTCCGCCAGGTGTCGCTGACCTGGCGGACACGTGGATTTTATTATTTTTTTTATTTTTTTTAATTTTTTTAAAAATTGATTTTAAATTGATTTTTAATTTTATTTGCCTTTTTAAATTTTTTTTATTTGGTCTAATTGAAAAAAAAAAATTAAAATAAAATAAAATAAAATCCACGTGTCCATCAGGTGCCGCTGACCTAGCGGACACATGGCTTCCGGCGAGCCACGCGGGCGTCTCCGGCGCCGGAGAACTAAAACAACGAAAATTTTCACTTATGAAACTAGTTTGCGACATGCTCCACTTACAGAACTAAAATGATAAAAAATTCATTTACGAAACTAAAAAAAAAAAAAACAATTTACTCATAAAAGTAAGCCGATATTTTGCCCCCAGTATTCAAAATCTGGTCCCGGCACTTATTATTATAACAACATTATTGTAACATTGAATCACGAAAACAATTAAACCTACTATGAAAGCACTTGTCTCAAATATTTTGCTTTAAAGGTGTTTTCATTTTCAATAAATAATGGAGTTTAGTTGCTTCATACAAGGAAACTTCTTCTTGTCTTTTTCGATCATCAAAAGTGGTAAGAATGTGATGGATAGGCTACACCATTATAGCATTCCTTAAATAGAAATTTTATTATAAGGCATATATAATATAAGCTAGTTATTCAAAAAATAATTAGAGATAACAATTAGGACAGATTTATAGATAGTGGAATAAATAATTTGGGGATATATATGAGATATATTTATGAATTGAAGGCTTTTCGTGTGTATATAAACCTCCATTTTATGTGAAATAATGTAAGATTACTTTGGTCTTAATTATTCAATTTAGTTATAACATTAGTTTTAAGTAGTAATGATTTATTATGTTGAAATTATATATGGTGATTTTAAAATACTACAACAACAACAATAAATAATAATAATAATAATAATAATAATAATAATAAAATTTCGTAGCTAATAATAAATTATTTTTTTAAATAAACATCACCTGCTTGTTTTTTCACAAAATATTATATCACATTATTTTACTTTAAAAATATAAAAAAATAATTAAAATTAAAAAAATTGAAATATAATATGAATGTGCACTTTAGTTACAAAACAAACATATTATTAGTTGTTTATACACTTAAGGATAAACTATGTTTTTAGTTCCGTAAGTGGATCCATTTATCATTTTAGTCCCGTAACTAGACGTTGTCTTAAAATAATTTCGTAAGTGAAATTTTTTTACATGTTTAGTCTTCGATGTCTATATGGCACCTGCATGGCATGCCATCGGACACATGTTGGCCAGGTCAGCACCACGTGGCAGACGTGTGCCACGTGGATAATTTTTAAGTTTTTAATTTTTTTTTAAAATATAAAAAACTACAAATATAAAATATTGGATAAACTGTTTTTTTAGTTCCGTAACTGGACCTCCTTATCATTTTAGTCCCCTATGTGGAGCATGTCGCAAACTAGTAACATAAGTGAAAAATTTTCGTTGTTTTAGTCCTCCGGCGCCGGAGACGCCCACATGGCTCGCCGGAGGCCACGTGTCCGCCAAGTCAGCGACACTTGGCGGACACGTGAATTTTTTTTTTCATTTTTTAAAATTTTTTTTAAAACTTACTTTTAATTTATTATTAATTTTATTTGGTCCAATCAAAAAAATTAAAAAAAATGAAAAAAAAAATCCACCTGGCGGACACGTGGCTTCCGATGAGCTACGATGGCGTCTCCGGCGCCGGAGAACTAAAACAACGAAAATTTTCCACTTATCAGACTAGTTTGCAGTAGGCTCCAGTTACGGGACTAAAATGATAAGGGGATCCAGTTACGGGGCTAAAAAAACAGTTTACCCTAAAATATAAAATATAAATATAAGATATAAAAATTAAAAAGTAAATAAAATTAAAATTAAAAATTATACATATTTTCATTAAGTCAGCGCTACCTAGCATTTAATAATTTTTCTATTAGTATATTATTTTATTTTATTTTTATTTTTTAATATAAAAAAAAAGTAAACTGTTTTTTTAGTCCAGTAACTAAACCTCCATATTATTTTAGTCTCGTAAGTGTAGCATGTCGCAAACTAGTCTCATAAGTGGAAAATTTTCGTTGTTTTAGTCATCTGGCGTCAGAGACACCTGCGTGGCTCGCTGGAAGCCACGTGTCCGCCAGGTGTCCCGCCAGCCGCCACATCAGCGACACTTGGCGGACACGTGGATTTTTTATTTTATTTTTATTTTTATTTTTTTTCTATTGAACCAAATTTAAAAAAAATAAATTAAAAAAGAAATAAAAAAAAATTAAAAAAATAGAATCCACGTGTCCTTCAGGTGTCGCTGACCTGGCGGACACGTGGCCTCCAACGAGTCACGCGGGCGTCTCCAACGTCGAAGGACTAAAACAGCAAAGATTTTTCACGTATAGGACTAGTTTGCGACAGACTCCACACTAAAATGATAAGAGGGTCCAATTACGGGACTAAAAAAATAGTTTATCCTAAAAAAAAGTTATCCACATATCGGCCATGTGGTACTAACATGCCGTGGATATGTGAATATTTTTTATTTTATTTTTTTTTAATTTTATAATTTTATTTTTTTTATTTTTGCGTATATTTTTTATTTTTTATTTTTTTTATATTTTATATCTTATTTTATTTTAAAATTTTAGTTTTAATTTTTATATTTTTATTTTTATAGTATCTTATTTTATTTTATATTTTTAATTTTATTTTTTATATTTTTTAATTTTTATTTTTAAAATAAAATTATTATTATTATTATTATTATCTACATAGCGTGTCCACCGGCCAGGTGACGCTGATCTGACATGTGTCCACTGGTATGCTACGTAAGTGCCACATAGGTATCGATAACTAAATGTGCAAAAAAATTTCATTTACAAGACTATTTTAAAACAGTCTCCGATTACAAAACTAAAATTATAATAACATCCATTAGAAAAACAGTTCATCCATGTATTTATTAATACTTAAATCCAAAAATTCTTTTATACTATAAATAAGAATTAAAATTCATAAATATAAAAATGTGTAATGCAGTATAAATTATAATGCTATTGAAAATATAGTCAAATTTGATTAGGGGTATAAAAATTACTCCATCCGTCCAACTTATTATGTACATATTTTCATTTTCGTTGTTTAACTTATTATGTCACTTTTTTAAAAAAAAAAATTATACACTTTAATTACATATTAAATTTTTTAATTTATAATTTATAATTTTGAAATTTTAATCAGACTAATTGATTATCTTAATTTTAATTTAAAATTATTTTTATTATAGGATGATTATTATTACTAATACATTCTTAATTATTTAGTAATTATACCTCTCATAAATTCTTGTGTTTACAGTAAACAGGATACGATAGCCGGGACGAAGGGAGTACTAATTACTAATATTAATATATATATATATATACTACCAGCGTTCGGCTCTAAAGGTCTTATTTATTTTATGTGTGTTGATATTTGAATATTAATTATTATATCAAAATATTGTACAAATTAAAAAAAAATTGCAAAAAATACTTTCATTAATATTTTATAATACTAATAGAAGAATATTTATACTATACAAATATAAGGATATTTTTAATATTAAAATACAATGAGGTAAAAGATAAATGTAAAGATCTCTAGAGTAATAAATTATTACTTTCGGTCGGGACAGATTCTTCTTCTTTAGCAATATCCTAAAATAAATCAATTTTATATGAAGTTAAAAATACATATAAATATATTTATTTATTAAAAAAATATAAAAATAATTATTTTGATTGAATCTCATAGATGTCACGAATTTGTTTGATTGTAATTTGAATTTGAGGGGAAATGAAGTATTATATTTGAATTTTTGTTTAAATATATATTTTGATATAATATTTTTTTGAAAAAAATAATGCTCCTTCTATCTCTTTAATTTGGCTAGTTTAGTTTAGACACAGAGTTTTAGATATTGTTTAATTAGTAATAAATTAAAAAGTGTAAAATAATTATATTTTAATAAAAATAATTATAGATTAAATAGTTTAATTAAAATTAAAAAATACAAATTATGAATTTTAAAATGTGATTAAATTGTATAATTTGTGGAACAGATAATAGAAAAAATAGACAAATTAAGTGAGGTTGAAAGAGTATATTTTTATTAAAGATTGTACTAAGTGAATAGTATTGATTTTGGTTTAAAATAGTAAAATAAAATTCCCAATAATTGAAAAAAAAAATTGGAAACATTATACCAACAGGAATTTGAGAAATAAACCAAACAAACATCCTCAAATTACACAGGGTAAATTATGTAACACCCCATTGTATTTTAGTAAAAATGCACAAAAGACCCTGTGTTTTATTTATTGCGTGAAGCCCCATTGTGTTAATGTATAATTTGCACGAAACACCTTAAAACTGATATTTGATTCTAAATAAAAACTTAAATTACGTCATTTTTATACAAATAAAAATTGTTAAATATCTTAAATAATTTATTTGAATAAAATAAATTAATTAATCCTTCATTTTATAATTTTTTTTATACAATTATTATCTGATTTTTATAAAAGATTATAAAAATAAATGTTTGACCAATTATTTATTTATTCAAAAAGTTATTTGAGATATTTTAATTTTTTAAAATTTAAGTAATTTAAGTATTTATTTAGAATTAAATATTAATTCTAGACAAAGAGAATATTTTATGTAAATTTTACATTAACTTAAAAAATTTTTACAAAATAAATAAAATATATAATATTTTGTACATTTTTATTAAAATACAATTAGGTGTGTTATATAATTATTTAAACCAATTACATATAATGCCCCTGATAAGCAATAAGAAGTTACGGGGATAATGAATACGTGGGCGTGATTAATTTGAGTAGAGAGAATAAATAAATAAAATAAAATAAAAGACATGCGTGATAAAAGAAATCATAAATAAAACAAATTGGACATTTATAGGTAAGCAGAGTGGGCCCTACTCTCGTGATTAGTTTCAATTATTTTACTCACTGCCTCTAAATAGGAGCCATTCATGCATCGTTATCATCATTTGATTTGATGTAAATCGAATTTGATTGTGCTCATTATATATATATATATATATATTTTTTTTAAGGGTAAACTGTTTTTTTAGTTCCGTAACTGGACTTCTTTATTATTTTAGTCCTATAAGTAGAGCCTGTCGCAAACTAGTCTCATAAGTGAAAAATTTTCGTTGTTTTAGTCCTACGCCGGAGACGCCCGCATGACTCGCTGGAGGTGACATGTCCGCCAGGTCAGCGATACATGGCGGACGCGTGGATATATTTATTTTTTTATTTTTTTAAATTTTTTTATTTTTTTAATTGGATAAAATAAAAAAATAAAAAAATACAAATAAAATTTAAAATAAATTAAAAATACGCTTTAAAAAAAATGAAAAAAAAAAAAAGAAATTCACGTGTCCGCCACGTCAGTGACACCTGGCGGACACGTCACCTCCGGCGAGCCACGCAGACATCTCTGGCGCCGGAGGACTAAAACAACGAAAATTTTTCACTTATGGTACTAGTTTGCGACAGGCTCCACTTACGGGACTAAAATGATAAAGGGGTCCAGTTACGGGACTAAAAAAACAATTTACCCTTTTTTTTACTACTTTCGTCTTATTCTATTCCCTCCATCCCACATAATTTGTCCCTATTTTCTATTTTCGTCCGTCCCACATAACTTGTCATTTCTATTTTTGGAAATATAATTATACACTTTAATCACATTTAAATTTTAAATTTTATAATTTTCTTAATTTTAATTAAACTATTTACTTATCTTAATCTTAATCTATAATTATTTTTACTAAATAATAATTATTTTTACTAATACACTTTTTAATTACTTACTAATTATATTTTACCTAAATTCTCGTCTCTACAGTAATACACCCATATTACATGGGACGAAGGGAGTAGCATACTGTTCCCTCGGCCTCGTGGAATTAGTTTACCTTTTTTTAGGCACGTTATTTAAAAAATATTATGTTATATAATTAGTTTATTTAATTAATTGATGTAATGAAATATTATTTTAAATATTCTTATTTCATAAAAATATTAAATTAAAAGTTAAAATATATTTTTTTTTATTTTTAAATATTGAATTTTTTATTTAGCAAAATTATTTAAATAATAATAATAAAATCAATATATACAATTAGATAAAAAAAATTAATTATTTAAATATAATTAATACAATAAAAAAAAGTATAATAATAAAATGTTTATATAAACAATGCATAATTTTTTCAGAATTTTGTTGTGGATTAAAAATAGTTTGTTGTGACATACCAAATTTAATACCACATCATATACGGTACCAAAATTTTTGATATGATATTTTACCGTATCGATACCGTACAAATATTTTGGTATATTAAATTTATGGATAAAAAAATACCAAATTATGGAAATAATGTGTTTACTCATACAAAAAAACTATCGAAAAAATTTCAAATTTTCAGTACGATATGACATTTTTTTGTATGATAATGATATATAGTTAAATATTTTCAGTATATATAGAAAATAATTTCTTTTCGATAAGTTTGTATATACCGAATATTCGATACAATAACGATATTTTTTTAATAAATTAAAAAAATTAATATGGTATACAATATAATTCCATATTTTTTTGTATACTGTCAAATCATCTATAAGTGAATTGCATATATAGAATATTAGAATATAATGCTTAGCGGCCCAATAGAAAAATTTAAAATTAAAAATCAAATAATTACATGAACAAAGAAAATAATTAAAAATCAAATTTCTTTTTAATTAATTTTCCAATTATAAAATTTTAAATTAAACATCAATTTTATTTTTTTTATATTACATTAAAAATTTTAAACAATTCATGTTTATCTATTTATATTATATTAAATATTTATTTTATTTTTATTATTTAAAATTCTAGTCTAATTTTTAAATTTACAACTAAATAAATAATAAAACTAAAGGTATGAAGTAGTAATTAATAGAATATGATTAAGTTTTTTAATTATAAGTATTAGTTATTAATTATTACTATAATGTGAAAGTAGACTAATTTGGTGGGACAGTTAAAGAAAAAAAAAAGTAGACTAATTTGGTGGGACGGTGGGAGTACTTATTTTGAAATTTTATAGTATTTCTTTTGTCTTATTTAATTTGTCAATTATTTTTATTTTTATTTGTCATACATAATTTGTCTTATTTTTAAAATATTATTATATACTTTAATTATATTTTAAAATTTATAATTATAGTTTTTTTATTTAAATTAAACTATTTAGTTATATTAATCTTAATTTATAATTTTTTTATTAAATTATAATTATTTTTAATAATACACTTATTAATTACTTACTAATTATACCGTACCTAAAACTCTGTGCCTAAGTCGACAGAGACAAATTAGCTGAGACAAAAAGAGTAATAAACTAAAAAATAATATTTTTTTCATCATGCAAATATATGCTTATTTGATCGGATAAAAGGAAAATAAACATATATTTGAATTACGGGAGAATAATACTCCTTCCGTCCCACATAAATTGTCATTATTTTCTATTTTTGTATGTCTCACATAATTTGTCTTTTTTTTTTTGAAAAATTGATTATACACTTTTTTTGATGTATTTTTTCAACAAACAAAAAGTAAAATCCGAAAATAGGAAATTATTCTCGAACTTGATATATTTAGCATCTGAGATTAGAAATCTCTAAACACTTTACGGTACAGAAAATTAACTGGAAATTAAAATGCTGAAAATTTAAATGATGATCCCCGAATCACTGACTTTGTCGTCGTTTGAAGTTGATTGAAGATACCCTATCAGTTGCAAATTTTAATCCTTAAATACTCTTCAGAAATGGTATTGGAAACCGTCGCCTGAACAGTTACAACGCCTCTTTTTCAACCGTCTGCTAACCCTTCTCCTGCTGACACATGCCCTTAGCCGATCGAATTATCATTCTCACTCACTCTCAACAGTATCCAACTCTTTGGACCAACTGCAGACTTTCCGCCCTTTTGGCCCGAACGCAACTCTTCCGCACTGTTGGTCCGACCGCAAATCTTCCGTACTTTTTGGACCGACTGCAGTCCTCACGCCTTATTGGCCCGACTGCAAACCTTCCGCCTTTTTGGACTGACCGTAGACCTTACGCCTTGTTGGTCCGACTGCAAACTTCCCGACTTGCAGACCACCCGACTTGTTTGGTCCAGCCGCGAACCTCCCGACTTACAGATCATCCGACTTGTTGGTCCAGCCGCAAACCTCCCGACTTACAGACCATCTGACTTGCTCGTCCAGCCGCAAACCTCCCGACTTACAGACCATCCGACTTACACATCGTCCGACTCACGGACCTTCCGACCTGCGGACTTTCCGACCTGCGGACCTTCCGACCTGCGGACTTTCCGACTTGCAGACCTTCCGACCTACGGACTTTCCGACCTGCGGACCTTCCGACCTGGAGACCTTTCGACCTGCGGACCTTCCGACCCGCTATTTCCTTAGAAATACATCTACTTTACCTGAGTTCCCCGCAATGCCCCTCGACCAGTTCGATCATCTCAATTGTTAGGCCCATTTTTTCTTTTTACTTTGGGCTTTTTAACCTAATTCTAAATTTTATACGTAACAACTTTAATTATATTTTAAAATTTAAAATTTAATTTTTTTAATCTTAATTAAACTATTTAATTATCTTAATTTTAATTTATAATTATTTTTACTAATATATTTTTTAATTATTACTCCCTCCGTCCCACATAATTTATCCCTATTTTCTAACTTGGCCTTTCTATTTTTGGAAATATAATTATGCACTTTAATCGCATTTTAAATTTTAAATTTTATAATTTTCTTAACTTTAATTAAACTATTTACTTATCTTAATCTTAATCTATAATTATTTTTACTAAATAATACTTATTTTTACTAATACACTTCTTAATTATTTACTAATTATACTTTACTTAAATTCTCATATCTACGGTAATAGTCCCATATTTTCTGGGACGGAGGGAGTAATAATTATACATTTTTAATAGTAAAAAAGTTGAATTTAAATAGTTGTTTGATATGATAAAAGATAGAGGTTGATGTGATAAAAGATAGAGGTTGATGTGATGTTTTAAATGTAAAATAAATTTGTAGTATAATATAAAAAAAGTAACTATTTGATATGATATTTTGAAAAAAAAGAATTTGAATAGTAAAAACATGTAGTAAAAAATTTAATTAAATATATATATTTGTTAAATATATTTAAAATTAATAAATTTATTAAAAATTAATATATCAACTAGTATAAGACCGAGGAAGTATTATATTCTCTCCATCCACATAATTTGTCTACTCTTACTATTTCGGTTTATCTTACATAATTTGTTCTTTTTTTTTGAAAATATAATTGTATACTTTAATCATATTTTAAAATTCATAATTTATAATTTTATTTAAACTATTTAGTCATTTTAATTTTAATTTTAATTTATAATTATATTTACTAATACACTTTTTTATTGTTTACTAAGTACATAATACCTAAAACTCTGTTGCCAAATTACCTAGGATTTTGGGAGCATGTAATTTATAACTTAAACAAAATTAAAAAATTCAAAAACTATTATCAACTAAATATTGTTGTCTGTTTGCCTATTGCTTTGTTAACTATTTATGTTTATAATTTTGTACAATGAATCAATTTTAAATATATTAATGTAAAATAATACTTCCCCGATCATGTAAAATATATTTATTTGATTTGGATATAAATTTTAATATAATGTATATTTTTCGCCTTTTATAATAAAAAATAAAAAATTATTAAATAAATTTATATGACGGAGGAAGTATGATTTTTTACTTTAAAAAATAAATATATCGATTTATGACATATAAATAAAAAAAAATGAGTATTTTATATGACAGAGCGAGTAATAAAAATATCCTTCCTTTTAAATACAAAAGAAAAATAGTTACAATATATATTTATTTATTTTCAAAATCCAAATTCAAGAACTTTTACTAATATAATGAGTCATTTCTACCAAAATGATGTCTTGATAACTAATAGTAGTACTTTATTTACCAAAGATGATATTTGTTCGTTTAATTTTGATTTGAAATTATGTATTTATTTAAAATTTTAATTAAACAATATTTTGATATAATATTTTGTAAAACAAAATAGTAAATTTTTGTAAAAAATAATGTAAGATGAATAAGATTATTTTTTATTTAAAGAAAATACTACTTTCTTCTTCCCAAAATTATAGTTTGGGTTGTGTTCGGCACGGAATTTATAGAATATTGATATTATATCGGTAGTGGATAAAAAGTCCGGGTAAAAGACTTTTTTGCCCTTGTGAGTGTATTAGTGTAAAAAGTAGTGATAATTGTGTAATAATAATAAAAAAGTAATAGTAATTTATAGTGATATGGTTATTTATGAAAATAAAACTATTATTTTAAGACTGACAAAAAATGATAAACAAGAGTGTATATGAGTTTGTTAGTAGATGAACGAGAGAAAATTTTACTTTTTAAAAAATATATATTTTATATAATATTAGGTAACCACTACTATTAAAAATAATAAATAAATAAACAAGAATTTGTTTGTTTATTTTTTTTATTTATTTTTTTATTATAAAATATAGAGGATTGTTTTGATTATATAAAAAACAATGTTTTTTATTAAAAAATTTAATTTTTTTAAAAAGATAAAATATATTTCATCCGTCGGTTTTATTTATCTTTTGCGTCATTGTACTTAACATTAAAAATAGTATTATTATATTTGTATAATTTTTTGCACAAATATCATTGTAATAGCATTATAAAACACTGATAAAAATATTTTTGTCCTTATTTTTTCTTAATTTGTATTACGTTTTCATATAATAATTAATATTTAAAGATCAATACGCAAAAAGTAAATTAGACTCTTAGAGCCGGACGAAAATAAATATATTAACAATTGTGTAAAAAAGAATATCGTGCAAACAAACTCAAAATCACTAACTAAATACATTAGAAATTCAAAATTTTAGCAATAAAAATAAAACAACATTTACATAATAATAATAATAATAATAATAATAATAATAATAATAATAATATGAAATGTGGAAAGACAATAGTTTAAGGGGCAATAATTGATGGTTACAACAATAATAGGGAAAGATAAATTGGGCACGTTATTGTAAAACGAAGGGAATTTTTTGGATGAATATATATTTTATATTAATATAAAAAATTAAATGGATAATATAAAAAATAATATTTTGTTTTAAATTGCTTATATTGTGTGAGTGAATAAAATATATACTATCTCTATTTATTTATTTTTTACGTCATTATACTTAATATTGAAAATACATTTATATTTATATAATATTTTATACAAATATTATTACATTTTTATTATACCAACACCAATACATTTTTTTTTATCTCCTTTTTATCATTTTAGTTCCGTAAGTGGAACATGTCGCAAACTAGTCCCATAAGTGAAAATTTTTCATTGTTTTGGTCCTCCAGCGCCGGAGACGCCCGCGTGGCTCGCCGGAGGCCACGTGTCCGCCAGGTCAGCAACACCTGGCGGACACGTGGATTTTATTTTTTATTATTTTTTATTTTTTTAATTTTATTTATTTCGTCCAATTAAAAAAAATGAAAAAAAAATTAAAAAAATTAAAAAAAATGAAAAAAATAAAATAAAATCCACGTGTCCGCCAAGTGTCGCTGACCTGGCGGGACACATGGTGGACACATGGCTTCTGGCGAGCCACGCGAGCATCTCCGGCGCCGGAGGACTAAAACAAAGAAAATTTTCCACTTATGGGACTAGTTTGCGACAGGCTCCACTTACGGGACTAAAATGATAAGGAGTTCCAGTTACGGGACTAAAAAAACAGTTTAACCATGAATATAATATTAATATAAAAAAATTCAATACGTAAAAAGTAAATGAATACTTATTTAAAAAACTGATGAATATTATATATATTGTGTATTATAATATTATTTTATTATTTTTATATAAATGTTATTGTTGTTATTTTAATAATATGATTTGTCAGTTATTAGTTTTTATTTATTGGATTTTGGTTGATGTTTGAGAGCTATCTAGACATTGAATAGGCTGCAGCAAAAAATTGGGCCTATACGATCTGAACCTAAAGTTTATTAAGACTCACATTGTTATTGCCCCATAAGTCTATTTGTGATGATTGTGAACCCAAAATCGAGACATGTAACAGATTGATGAAGCGTCATTAGAGAGAATCTAAATTTGTTGTAACCAACTAATTTGATAGTTGGGCAAATTATATTGTTAAGGGAACATTATGGAGTTTCTAGTAGAGAATGAAGTGAGAAAAATCAAATATTGAAGGTGGGGAGTTAGCGGGACAAGTTGAGTACGGAAAATCATCAAGAAATGAGTAGATAGAATTCTTGAATGTGTAGCTCGATTGTATCCACACATCCTGTGCTTCTATAGTGAGTTTCCACTAGGTTGGAACCCCCGATGTAGGCTAGTGCAGTCGAACTAGGTTATCATTTCGTTGTGTATTTATTGTTCTTCATCATCAGTATGTTCACTCGCAGTTCGATCGTCCAACGAACAACCAGTCTGTGCTAAGAAATTTTTGTGTTTGTGCTTGAGTTAATCATTTTTCAGGGCCAACATGAATTAATATTTATGAGTAAAAAACTTTTAGAATGTGTTTACATATTTTTAGGAGTAAAAATTATTTTGGTCTCATTCAATGTCATAATTATCAATTTTGGTTTCATTAAAAATCATTGAGTGAGATCAAAATTGATAAAAGATTTCAATGAGACCAAAAATGATAATTATGATATTGAATGAGATCAAAAATGATTTTTACTCTATTTTTAGCATTATATGTCAATAAAATATACACTCTCTGTCTCATTTCAAAGTATCATTTTTACCATTTTTTGTCCGTCCCACTTCAAAATATCCCTTTTAAATTTTATAAAAAAATATCGGACAATAATACTAAAATACTCTTAGCTTTTACTTAAATTACAAACATACAATTACTTTATACGTAAAGTTAAATGACAAAAATGTCAAAATCAATAAAATACTACTATTATTTTTTTAATCTAATACAAAACTCCAAATGACCTTTAAAATAGATATGATGAAGTATACAATATGAATATTATTTTATAAATAATAACTCTATATAATACAAATAAATTAAAAAAATGTAGGAGTATATATTTATTTATAATTAACTTAAAATATTTTTATTAAAAAAATAGAGAGTAATAATTTTAGATAAAAGTACTTATTTATCGAAAAGATATATAAATAAAAGTGTTTTGACTGAATTTTATGCGTAAGATGTTAAAAATTTAATTAAATTAATTTATATTTGTTAGATATATTTAAGTAAATAAATTTACTAAAATAATCCTAAATAAAATTAAGAAAAGTTATCAAATGGAGAGGGTATTTGATATTAATATAATTATTGCAAAATCCAATAATTAAGCTTAAAAATGGACTGGCCCATTACTTATTGGGCTTTAGTACAATATTATAGCTAGTTCTTCTTTATTTGCATAATATTAAAATGCTTTTTTTAGATTATATTTAATTTGCTTGGTTTGTTCCTGTAAAATTGGCTTGAGTTTGTCTAATAGTGATTCCATGCCAATTTTTTGTAACATATATGTATATATATATTTTTTGAACTATGAGTGAAAATGGTTATTGAGAATTGGAGAAAACGGAAACAAACACAATTATAATTTATTATTTTGATAAGTTAATTAATATTGATATAAAATTACGTAAACATGTGTTCGGATCCTCGACCCTTATTATTATTTTTTTTTGGAGCGGAGAACTCTCAGCTCCAATTATCTGTTTCTAATGAAGGCACGAATAAGCAAGGGCTTTTTCGTCCTTCAACTCCGAGGCACTTGCATCCATTTTTTCTCTGGAAAACTCGTCAATCTTCAGCCCTATTCGATTTAATTAATGTCTAATTAAATAAATGAGTTTAAATTAAGAAGAGTACATATAAATGAAGCTCGGTTTAGATATGCATTTTGAAAATTTTAGATATTTGAAAATTTTTTAGTACAATAAAAAAATCAATTATTTAATACGATTCTAAATATATATATTGAATGTGACATTTTAATTGAAATTTATGCATATGATATGATTTTCTTTCTTTTTTTATTTAAAAAAAATTATTATTGATAAATTATATCAAAATTGTAAATATATATATATATATATATATATATGTAAACAGAAGTTAAATTATTAACCTTGCACAATGGACCATGTTCCCTTGTCGCATGTAACTGGAAATGAGTAAATGAGGCCAGGTTGAATCCCATATGATCCATCAGAACACACTCCCATTGACACCCAACTTCCCTAATTAAACACACAATGTCATTCATAATATATATAGGTATTGTGATATTTTAAATATAAAATTAATTTTTTAGTATAATATAAAAAAATAAAATTAGATATTTAATTTGATGTTTTTTAAAAAAATATTAATAAATAGTAAAATTTGGTTAAAATTCTTGAACAAAAAACACCCACGTATATAAGTTTATATAGAGAGAGAGAGAGAGAGATTTACGAACCTTTGGTGTTCCGAGGATCCAATCGCGCATATGGTCACATGCGGCGCTTGCGGCCGATAATGCACTCGAGAGCTTCCTTGCTTTGATTATTGCCGCACCCCTTTGTTGCACGGTCGTTATGAATTCCGTATTTAACCTAATATATATTTATATGGATCGAATGATAACATTTTCTTGTGATGCGATAAAATAAAATTTAAAGAATTTTTTCTTTTAGAATTTTAAAATACTACTTCCTCCGTTTAATATGAGCGTGTTACTGTATATACATGAATTTAGGTAAAGTATAATTAGTAAGTAATTAAAAATTGTATTAGTAAAAATAATTATTGTATAGTAAAAATAGTTATAGATTAAGATTAAAATAACTAAAATAGTTTAAATAAGATTAAAAAAATTATAAAACTTAAAATTTTAAATATAATTAAAGTATATAATCATTTTTCAAAAAAAAAAGGACAAATTATGTGGAATAGACGAAAATAGAAAATATGGACAAATTATGTGGGACGGAGGGAGTATAAAAATATAAAAAGTAAAATATATTATACTTCTATAATTTACAAAATAAAAGCATAATTCTCTCGTATAATTTAAAATATGAGTTAAAAATACTCACCATTTGTCATCCCCAATAAGTTCTCTTACGGGTTTTGGGCCATTGCACGTTTTGACCGTTGCATGATTCACGTCAGGATATTGAGTCGAGGAATGGTTCCCCCATACGATTACGTTCTTAACATCACTTACATGAACATTTAGCCTCTCGGATATTTGTCCTAAGGCTCTATTATGATCGAGCCGCGTGAGGCAAGTGATATTCTTCTCTGGAATCGAAGGAGCAAACTCTTTCAAAATTAGGGCATTGGTGTTGGCCGGATTGGCAACCACCAAGACCTACAATTGGACATGGATGCTCATAACTTGCCAAACCGAATTTACTATATCAAGGTCTCCATTGAATTCTCGTAATTAGATAAAAATTTGCGTAGAAAACAAGAATGGATAAGTTAACTGAAACATAAACATTGGCGTACATAGAAACTTAGGCTTCATTTAGATACGAAAACTTGAAGTTTTAGAAAATTTTGGGAATAATAAAAAGTTGGATATTTAATAAGATATATGGTGAGAAAAAATAAGTATTTCACAGAATATTTTTTTTAAAAAAAAAATATATTATTGATAAATAATATTCCCTATGTCTGGTGGTAAAATTTTTGTTTGATTTTTCACGCGGATTAAGGTAAATTAGTATTTTATAGATATGCAATGTAATAAAGTAATGTAATATCCATTTTACCTTTGAAAAGTAATGTAAAAAGTAAAAAGTAAAAAGTAAAGTATTTTGATATTTAGTTGATAGCTATTTTTTCTAAAAAAAAAAAAAATCAAAATTTTTAATTTGAACAAACTAAAATAAAAAACGAAAAATTTAGTAATGAATAGAGAGAATACTAAAAAAATTTATAAAAAAATATGTATATAAACAAAGTCTTACTTTACAGTCCGAGGAAGCATACTTCTCTAGAGCCGATGCTTGATTCTTAAAAATAGCAACATTCTTCGACATGACGTCCTTCCTCTCCATCCCTTCCTTTCGGGGGAATCCTCCCAACATAATCGCGATATCTACACCACTACAAGCTTCGGCAACATCCGTCGTAGCCACAATGCCTAATGACCATAACAATATGATTAGTTTGTGTAATATATTTTTCTTCGTTCTTTTTTGCATAATTATATACTTTTTAGTTAAAAATAATGGTTGATATTGTTTATCTTTTTTTTTTTTACTATTTTTTTTATCTTAATCAATTTTATCTTGTTAGTTTCTTCCTATGTCAACGTTTTATATCCACACACAAAAAAAAAAAAAAAAATGTCTTATTTAACTTTTTGCTTAAGTTTGATCATTCTATTAAGCTTGTCGGGAGAAAAAATGTCGGATTTATTAATAATGGTAGAATGAATATATTTTCAAAAGGATATTTTTAAAAAAAGAAAAGAGAAGAAGTTTTTTTCATTTGAATTTGTGTGTGTTTGGTTTGCGACTCCTTTTGTGTTTTTTTTTTATGTTTTTTTGACATATTTATCTATAAATATTATAAAAATACAATGTATACATATGTTAAAACAATATATTATATATACTTTATCAATTAAAAATACAAGTAAAAATGTAAAATAAAATATTATTTTTTATATCAATTAACGATTAGACTTTCTCGTACCTAATATATAAATAAAAAGAAATTTTAAATTCAAAACATATAATAAGTATATCCTAATATTTTTAACAAAAATAATTAGTACAACATATTTTATCTTTGTTATGTTTTTTGAATAAAAATTAATTATCTAAAATGATTCATTTAATTTTCTATAATCTCACAATATATACAGACACATGTATTCTTTTTTTAGTCGAATATATATCATATAAATTAGTGAATCTATTTCATTCTTTTCTTACAATAAATATTAACATTAACATAAAAAAAATATTTTATCTTTTTGGATTGCACGAATATTTTTTTTTTTTTTTTTATATGAATGTTACTCAAATTACAATATATATACATTAATATAATATATATACTCTATCAACTCACAAAAAGTCAATAATTATTAATTTTTTTTATATTACCAATATTAATTTTTATATCTATCGTAAAAACACGTTCATAAAAAACATAAAGTAAATACAATGAACGCATATTTAACATTAGTGATATTTCGTTTAAAAAGTATTTTTTTTAAAAAAAAATACTATATATAAAATATGGATGTCTTTTCTTTAGTGTTTTAAAATTTAAATTATATTTTATGTGAGGTAAGAAAATTGTCTGATTAATATAAAATATAATATTTTATATTGAATTTTTACTTTTTAGGAGAGAGTATAATATTATATATATACATAAAAAATCATATCAACAAAAAAATTATTTGGATGAACAAAGTTTATATCTTCGATTAAAATTTTTATTATTTTTTAAACAACCAAAAAGTCGAAATATCAAAGCACAACTAAATATACATCGTTATATTTTTCTACCAGCGTATCCCTAGTTAATCACTAACCATCATTACAGTTTCATCTTCAAATTTTGAACAATCAACAAGTTGATTTCAAATTTTATTTCAAATTGTAATTTTTGTGTTTAACTAGCTACCAATGGATCATTCACTTTCACGCCATTTAATTTTCTAATAACTCTTAGCTATCTCATGGTAAAAACATATCGCAACAATGTGTTATAAGTTTACGCTAAAAATATGATTCTATACACATAATCAAAATTTCGCGTATGCGCATAAAATTTTACTTGTAAGAAGAGGAAAAGCAGAATCGATGAGTTCCATCTTGAGAGCATTGAGAGCCTCGGAGGCGGGCTCGATATCAAGCATGTGGATGACGACAGGTTGGTCGAATCCAAGCATTTCTCCTCTTGCTATCATCGGAATGATGGAATATCCTATTTGACCTATATATTCAAAATAAACCATAAACCTCAAGTCAATCAAGAGATGTATTTTAATCTTATACTCTATTTGTCCACCAGTAAGCTTTTCATTTGACTTTTACACGTAGATTAAAGTAAATCAATATTGTATAGATATATAGTGAAATAAAATAATATAATGTCTATTTTACCTTGATATTAAAGTAAAAGTAATATGAAAAGTAAAAAAATAAAGGTATTTTGGTATTTAGTTGAGAATTATTTTTATAAACAAAATAGAAATGAGAAGTTTTGATTTGTACAAACTAAAATAGTAAAATGAAAAGTTTACTCTCGATGGAAGGAGTATTTTATTATCAATTTTATCTTTTTCTTATTAAGTTGTGTTTACTTCTATAAATTTTTGAGAAATTCTGACTTTGTTATCTTTTAATCATTTTTTTTTAATTATACAAACATATAATTCTCATAAAAATATTTTTATATATTCATACAAGTTATTACATCTATGACTGTTAGAGGATCGTCTTACTTAAAAATTTAAGCTCGTAGGAATATGTATAATTAATTTATCTATATACGGGAGTTAACCAACACGCTCCCTTATTAATTAATATATTACATAAACTTTTTAGTACTATTAATATTTATTTAACAATTTTTATCAATAATTTTTATATATTCTAAACAAAATATTATATAAAAGATCTATTTATATCACTTCGAATGTCTAGATTTCATTCTATTTTATTTTGCAAAATTTTAAAATTTCAAAACATATTAAAATATATCTATATATAAGGATTTTTTTTTTACTATTTTAAATTCAAATAAATACTATTTATTCAATATAATTTTTAATAAAAATATATTATTATTATTTTTTTATAAATCATTACGTCAAAATACTATTTAAATTAAAAACTAAATCAACATTTTATTTAAAATTAATTTCAAACCACAATCAAACAAAATAATTTTAACAAATTTAATAAATAAAATAGGTATCCGAAAAAAAAAAAAAAAAAAAGAAAAAAAGTAAAATGATGAATTATATATATATATATATATATATAGACATGCCTGCAGCCCCTGTGACAAGAACAGTGAGAGGTTCCTTGTCAAAATGCAGCAATAAGCTCCTCATGTGCTTCACAATCTTCCATGACAACATCAAAGCTCCCAAAACACCTATGGCTTTTCCTATTGAAATCAGATCATTATTATTATTATTACTGTCCATTATATATTCTATTTTTTCTTGCAATTTTAATTTTGAGGATATCTCTATGCAATAATTCTGCTAGAAAATTATTGTGTGTATATATATATGGGTATGAAAATCTCATCAATCATTAAATAAATTAATTAATTAGGACATAGTTTGCTGTCACGTGAAGGCACGTGATAAATAATGAAGGCATGGTATGCAAGACATGGGATGGTATATCACTGTTATCTTCCCAAGAAACGAATATTCTCTCTCGAATCTTGTGTGTTTGTTTTAGATTTTGGATTTCAATTTTGAATACTCCCTCCTCCCATAATTATGTATTCATTTGTTTTTTACACGAAATTTTAAAAATATTAATATTATATTAGGATATAGTAAGAATAAAATAGAAATGACTAAAATAACTTTATTAGTACTGTGTGATATAAAAGTTATGATATTTGTGTAATATATTGTAAGTTGTAAGAGTATTTGTAAAATTAGATAGATAGTACAATTACTAAAAAAAAATAAAAAATCGATAATTTGTAATGAGACGGATTAAAATAAAAAAAATAGATATTTGTTATGGGATGAGTATTATTTTCGTTCTGAAAAAAAATATGATTTATTTTTAATACGTAGATTTTAGAATATTAATATTATATTAGTTTGTAATAAAAAAAATAAAAAATATTATATTAATATTGTGTAATATAAAAATAATAATAGTATTGTATAATATATTATAAATTGTAAAGATATTTATTATATTAGATAAGTAGTACAATTATTAAATTATGAAACTACATCCTTGTTTTAGAATAAAGAAAAATAGAAAATGATACTTTTCTTATTGGACAGATAAAGTAGTAAAATATAAATTTAAATTTAAATAATTGTTTAATATTATATAAATATGAGTTGATGTGACGATTTTAAATTTTAAATTTATTTTTAATATAATATAATAAATTAAAATTGAGTATTTTTTATGATATTTTTTATTTTTTTTATAAATAATATAAATATGGTAAAGTCATTTAAACATACACACAATATTGTTTGGGTTGTGAAGGGTGGGAAAAACGAAATATTGAAATATTGTGTACGTCATATAAATATTGTATTGAAAACAATGAAAATTTGATAAGGCCTGATACTATATTAAATTTATTTGATACGACAATGATATATAATTTTGGTATTTTTTATATTTTAGTATTTCTATAAGAGTGACAAAAACTGACATGATACGATAATTCAATATGAATTCCATACGAAATAATTGGATTAGTCAATAATTTCAATTCGATTATATATCTGAATTGACATGCACTCGACACGATAATAAATGGATCGAGTTATAATTGAGACTTTCAACTCGAATCTGACACCCTACAATCCGATTATAATTTATTAATATTAATTAATATATTTATTATATATACAATAATTCTAATTTGATATTTAACCTACACACAATTTTAAATAATTTATCGTGATTCATTGTGCATATTACACTAGAACAAATAAAAATTAATATAACACAAAAATCGAACAAAAAATAATCGGATTTGAATTAAGAATTTTGACTCAATTATGTATACAGGTCAACACGAATCCGACACTGTAATAAACGGATCGAGCTAAGATTGAAGGATTTAATCCGTTTAAACTATTCTGTTAGTTTAATTAATTAATTAATTAATCATATTTAATTTTGAAATTTAATCCGATATATATTAATTTGATTATTTTGGATTATCTTATCTAATTAAACTAACCATAAATTGTACCAACATTTTTCTTCCATTAAGTTCATCATATTGAAATATACGTGAGAAGTGACAAAAAAATTGCGATGGACGATTTTTCTTTTTAATTATAAATACTCTCACATACGATTTACTAAACTTACTAAAATAATCGCGATGGACGGTTTTTCTTTTTAATTATAAATACTCTCACATACGAATTACTAAACTTACTCTTAAAAAATTAGAATACACCATTGCTATTTGGGAGCAAGGGTTTGGTAACATCTTTTTAGGGTTCCCAAGTTTGGCAACATTTCATAGGGTTCCAACCTATTAATTACTTTTAAGATCTGAACGATATATTTAATTTTAGGAATGACTAGAGGCTTGTTTAATTTTCGTATTCGCTTCCACTAACATATTTGATTTAATAATTATTTCTAACATTTGGTATTAGAGCGATTCTGCCTCGGCCTTGCTTTGAATTTTCTTCTTGCCATATTTTCTTAATTAAAATTCGATCCTGGGTTTGAAAAAATTTTCATTCTGATTTTTGAGAAATTTTCAATTAAAAAAAAAATTCTTTTACGAAATTAAGCTCTGCAAAATACTCCCTCCGTCCAATTATAATTGTTCTAAAGTATATTTGCACGATCTTTTAGGTAATTATCTTTTTGGTATGAATTGACAAATTTATTCTTTATGATAAGGTAGAGATTAAAAGTGATAAATAAATAAAGGATAAAAAAGTAAAATTTGTGTTTAAAAAAGGAAATATGAACAATAGTTATTAGACGTCCCAAATAGAAAAATAGGACATTAGTTTGTGGACGGAAGAGTATTTGAATCAATTGATTTAATGTTTAGTTGTATGTTTCCGTTAACACGTTCGGGTGTGTTTGTTTGGGGGATTGAATTTTAAATCTACTATTCATCCCATTTTTTTCTTTCAAAAACATCAAATTAAATACTTATTTTTTATTTTTTATATTATACTAAAAATCAATTTTATATTCAAAATATACATCTAACACCTGTTTATATCATATCATACAACTATTCAAATTCGAAATTTTTATTATTCAATCTAAATTGAAACACCTTGAATTGAGATTGTACTTGCGTTTATTGATAATTGCATCAGACTGATTGTGGATTAGACTTTGGCTGCGCAAACAATTGTTCGTGTGAATGTGATAATAATAATAATTCTGCTCTCCGTGTGAATGTGAATATTATTAATCCATGATGTTAATAATCCATTATGTTGTGCGTTGTTTACCATCATCATCATCATCATCATCATCATCATCATCATCATCATCATCATCATCATTATTATTATTATTATTATTATTATTATTATTATTATTATTATTATTATTATTATGAGGCGTGCGGAATTATTATTATTATTATTATTATTATTATTATTATTTTACGAAAATATCTACATTATATTCTTAATTGAAGCATCATGCTGGTATTAATTTTATTTTATTATGTATATGTTTATTTTGTGTATTTTAGATTATGTGTTTATGATGTTTGTGATATTTTAATTTTTAATTAATTGGGGAACAACCACAGTATTCTCGATTAATTAAAAATTTATTTATAATTTATTTGAAATCACATTAATAGACATCAATTGTAATTATCGTGTACAATGTGATGAAATCTATCCATAAGAGTCTTATTATATTTATATGAATAATTATGATAAAATATTGAATTGTATTTCTTAATCTACCCACAGAAATTAAGAAAAGATACGTAATTTGATAGTTTTACCGTAAAATTTTTGTTTGAATATAATTGAGTAAAACTTTAGCTCACATGCAAGTCTTATGTTTTTAGATTTATGTCTTAACATGTTTACATTGGTAGAACATGTAATTTATTTGTCTTATTTATTGATGAACATGTATATTTAATTTTGCGCGTTTAATCCTATGGATTTCTTTGATATTAAGTGTGATATTCCCGAATTGACTAGTGATAATTACAAAATTTGGAAGGAGATGATTCTCCTTCATTTAGGTTGGATGAACATTGATTATGCTATTCGTGAAGACAAGCCGCCGGGTATTACTGAAACCAACGAGCCAGATGATGTTGATCTTTATGAGCGGTGGGAGAGATCTAACCGTCGTTCTATGATGCTCATAAAGACCATCGAGCACATAATGCGCATGCGAGACATTGCGTCGCAACTGAGAAGCTTATAGGTGACCATGTCTGAGTCCTCTCTTGTCTATTATATTTTGTGCACTTTACCTCATCAATACGGTCCATTTACGATATCCTACAACACACATAAAGATAAATGTTCCATCAATGAATTGACGACCTTGTGTGTCCAAGAGGAGGAGAGACTGTTGATGGAGGAATATGAGAAAGTGAACCTGACAGTTCATGGAAAGAAGAGAAAGTATGATGCAAAGGGGAAGGGACCTGTGCCAGCCGAGCGGGTTATAACGAAGGATTCTACATTTTTTTTCTGTAAAAAGAAAGGACACACGAAGAAAGACTACATTAAGTTCGAAACCTGGCTCGAAAAGAAAGGTATCCCTTCTACATTTGTCTGTTATGAATCTAATATGGTTAATATTACTTATAAAACATGGTGGATTGATTCTGGTTCTACAATCCATGTTTCCAATACTTTGCAAGGTATGGAAAGCCTAAGGAAATCAATGAGAAGTTAACAGTTCATCTATTCCGGGAGTCGGATGCATTCACCTGTGGAAGCCATTGGGACGTGCAGTTTAGTGCTTATTAGTGGTTTTGTTTTGACGTTGGAAAAGACTTTTTATGTTCTTAGTTTTTCCAATTCTATTGTCCATCTCATAGTACTAGAATTGTGGAATCGAAAAATGCTAAATTTCTCGAGAATGACTTAATTAATGAGAGAGATCATTTTCAAAATACTCATTTTGAAAGAGATCACTATAAAGATCAACGTACTAAATCGAGTGATAGATTAATTGCCTTCCACAATTCTCAAGTTCCAACATGTGTTAGACGATTAACTAATGAAGTTCCACAAGCCGCTGAAAATGATCATGTAGATCGAGTTGTTAATGAAGAACATCAAGAAAATGTTGAAAAACCTGATGATGAATTAGTTGGTTAGCAAGTTCTTCATGATAATGATGAGACAACATTGAGAAGATCTACACGAGTCAGAAAACCAACTATTTCTAGTAACTTTATGGTGTATCTTCAAGAATTGGATTACAATATAGAAGCCGCAAATGATCCTGAAATGTTTTTACAAGCCATGAGTTCTAAAGAGTCTGATTTATGGCATGATGCTATGAAAGACGAGATGGATTCTATGGCATCAAACAAAGTCTGGGACCTTGTCGAATTGCTTGATGGTGTAAAAGCCATTAGATGCAGATGTGTTTTCAAAACCAAAAGAGACTCTAATGGCAACATCGAATGACGTAAAGCAAGACTTGTCGCCAAAGGATTCACTCAAAGGGAATGAATCAATTACACTGAGACATTTTCTCTGGTATTTAAGAAAGATTCTCTCCGTGTGGTCATGTCATTGGTAGCTCAGTTTGATTTTGAGTTACATCAAATGGACGTGAAAACGACATTCCTAAATGGTGATCTAGAGGAAAAAAAAACATCATGAAAAGGATTTACCTCTAGTGGTGGAGAAAATTTAGTCTGTAAACTTAATAAATCCATATATGGATTAAAACAAGTCTCCCGCCAATAGTATTTGAAATTTCATGATGTTATCTTTTCATTCGGCTTTGAAGAAAACGACATGGATCATTGTATATACCAGAAGGTTTGTGGGAGTCGTATTTGCTTCCTTGTGTTGTACGTGGATGATATTTTGCTTGCAACTAATGATAAATGAATGTTATATAGGTGAAACAGTTTCTTTCAAAGAACTTTGATATGAAAGATATGAGAGAGACATCTTATGTCATTGACATTAAGATCCACATAGATAGAAATCGAGGCATTTTTGGTTTGTTTTAAAAAGCATATATCACGAAATTTCTAGAAAGATTTAATATGAAAGATTGTTCACCGAGTGTAGTTCCTATTGTGAAGGGTGGCAGACTCGATTTGTGTCAGTATCCAAAACATGACTTTGAAAGGGTACACATGAGAAATATCCCTTATGCTTCAGCAGTCAGAAGTCTTATGTATGCTCAGGTTTGCACCAGGCCTAATATAACATATGTTGTTGGAGTACTAGGGAGATATCAGAGTAATCCGAGTGTTGACCACTGAAAATCTGCAAAGAAAATGATGAGGTACCTTCAAGGTACGAAGGATTTCATGCTCATGTATAGACAAACTGATGTTTTGGAAGTGATTGGCTACTCCGATTTGAACTATGTTGGTTGCATTGACATTCAGAAATCCACATCGGGTTATGTGTTCATGTTGGTTGGTGAAGATATCTCTTGGAGAAGTGCAAAGCAGTCTATCTTGCTACTTCCACTATGGATACTGAGTTTGTTTCATGTTTCGAGGCTAGCTCGCATGGCGTATGGTTGAAGAGTTTCATATCCAGGCTTAGAGTCGTTGAATCTATTTCTAGACTGATCAAGTTGTAGTGTGACAACTCTACTGCGGTGTTTATGGCTAAAAACAATAAGAGTGGGAGTCGAAGTACACACATCGGCATCAAGTATTAAGAGAACGTGTCAAGGAAAATAAAGTGGCCATTAAATACGTTAGTACAGAGTTGATGGTTGCTCGATCCCTTGACTAAAGGCATGCCACTAAAGAATTTCAGGGATCACGTAGCAAGTATGCAACTTGGTTCTACAATGTAATTTATTTGCGCGCATTGTTATTTGATATTCTTATTCAGTTTAGTGTTTTCTCGCGTTATTGTACACATTTGTTTATTATTGAGGAAACTCGCTTAAGTTTAACCCGGAATAAATATAGGATTTATTCATTGAGTTGTGAATTTAGTTTGAGATGCTTGACATATCGTGGAAGTTAACATTCGTTTCTAGAAGACCCGCTGCCATGATTTGTATGTAAAGTTTTTCATTATGTTTGTGATGGTTTGAGTGGGCAAATGAGAGAATATTAGTTAATTAATTAATTAATTAACTAATCATATTTAATTTTGATATTTAATAAGATATATATATTAATTTGATTATTTTGGATTATCTTATCTAATTAAACTAACATTAAATTGTGCCCACATTTTTCTCCCATTAAGTCTATCACATTAAAAATATACGTGATAAGTGGCAAAAATATCATGATGGACGGTTTTTCTTTTTAATTATAAATACTCTCACATACGGGTTACTAAACCTACTATCAGAAAATTAGAGTACACCATCGCTATTTGGGAACAAGGGTTTGACAACATCTTCCTAAGGTTCGAGGGTTCGACAACATCTTTCTGAGGTTCCAACCTACTGATTACTTGAAGAATCCGAAGGACATTAAATTTTAGCAATGGCTGGAGGTTTGTTTAATTATCGTATTCACTTCTGCTAATATATTTGATTTAATAATTATTCTAACATATTCCACCCAACACGAATCTGACATAAATCGACCCATTATCGACTCTAATTTCAATATATATGGAAAACTACCATACATTATTTCAGTATTTACTATATATATATATATGAACAATTAGGTATATTGACATCAATATTATTATTATTTTTTTTAATTTTTTTTTTCAGAGTTATATATATTTAAATTTTGGTATTTAAGCATAAGTTGGTGTACCCATATCAATATCATACTTTTCAGTTTATTGAATTATTAATACAATACAATATGCTATTTCATATCCGTCCGGATTTTTCATATACCCATTTTTTGTATGGCATTGATACGATATATGTTGTATACGGTATAAAATTTAGTTTGCCATCCCAAACCAACTTATGTATGTGTTTTGGATTGAATTTTTCTTTTTTTAAACTCACAATTCTTGGAATAAGTGGCCCAGCGGTCTCAGGCGACCGGCATAGGAGAAGGTAGAAAAGAGCCGGCTACTTTTTATTTGAATAGAACGAACTCGGAACCGTCGATTGGCGCAAAAAAAAAATAAAAGAAAAATTCAATCCAAAACACATACATAAGCTGGTTTGGGACGGCATGTGTTTTAATATAAAATCTTATAGAAAATAATATATTTTATTTAGACCGATTAAATAATATTCCACCCGAAAGTAATATATTTTATTTAGACCGATTAAATAATATTCCACCCGTCCCATTTAAGATGATATTTTTTATTTGAGCACGAGAATTTAGGTAGTATATATTAGTTATTTATATAGTGAAGATTTGTTATTTAATGATTGTGTATAATAAAATACATTATATATGATTAAATTTTTTTTAAAATACGTGTTTAAATATTTTAATTATTATATTTCAATAAAACATATATAATATAGATATTAGAGAATAAAATTTTATAAAAATATTTATTAATTGAGGAGATATAGAAATAAAAGAGTTCTGAGTAGGTCGTACGTATAAGAGTTTAAAATTTTAATTAAATTGTTTTATATCTGCTAAGTGTGTTTAAGATTGATCACGTTAACTCCATTACATTCACCTCAAAAATTACCTTTAATTTTTTAACAACTAGATCAAAATTGATTGAAATCATTTATAATAAAACTGAAATTGATGAGGTTTTTATATTGGAACTTCAAAGACCCTTTGAAATGATACGGAGGAGATATATATTTTTGGGTTGAGATTACATGCTGAACAATAAAATTCAACATTATGCTGATTGAATATCAACTATTGGATTACAATTTTTAATCTAATGACTTGTATTAATTTAGGGGTTTAATAATAATTTTAGAATTCTCATAATTTATATAACTACATCAATCATTCATTCTCCTCCCTCATTTGAAAAAACTCAAGAATCTTCCAACAGAATTAAAAAGAACTTATATAGAACTCAACATCTTACTATTTATAGGAAAACACTTTCTAATAATACATCCAGCATATTGTTTGACATATTCCAACATTTAATATACGCAGACTCCATAGATTGACATGCAATGAAATTTACAAAACCAGAGTAAATACCTTATGGCCTTATGCGATTTAATGGATTAAATTTACTGGATTCAATTTATATAATTGTGTTAATCTAATGATTTTCATAAATTTTCAAGATTTAGATATTAACGAAACTATTAGAATCTCGTTTGATGTGTTAAGAATTTGATAAAACTGTATTAGAAATCATATTTAAATTAGAATATCGAAATTACTATTAAATAAAATAAATTAACATCATGCTCAGTTGACTTTAGCATTTACCTATGCACATGGAAACATCTTATATTATGTTATGCAACACCATATTTGATTAGTTTAAATACAAAATTGAGAGCATCTTACTATTTATGGGTAATAATTTTATAATGAAACATATTTTTTGACATATTTAGCATTGAATATATGAGTACTCCATAGATCTACAAACCTTAGTAGCTTCTTACAAAACATAATCCAAATTTATCAGCATATAAGCATAGGATCCGCTTTCATATTTTTTATTGATGTTGCGAAAAGAAATAGACTATTCTTTTTAGATTTCTCACAATATTTTTATTATTCATCTTAAAAAAATACTCACTCCGTCCCAACTACTTTGTCCACTTTAGTTGGGGCACAAAGTTTTAAGCATTATGTAATTAAAAAATAACTAAGAAGTATATTAGTAAAAATAATTATAGATTAAGATTAAGATGAGTAAATAGTTTAATTAAAATAATTAAAAGAAATTATTAATTATTAATTTTAAAATATGATTAAAGTGTATAATTATCGCTACCAGAATTTTTATGTTTTGCATCGGAAATAGCTTCGGAAATTTAAACTAAGTTCGAAGCTATTTTTAATTAGCCTCAGAGTTTGTTTCGAATTGATACCCGAGTCTAAAAACTCATCACTTTTTTGAAAGTCTCGAAAATTCTAAGGTTGTTTTGATTTGTCTCGGAATTTCCGAAGCTATTTTGAGTAATGTTGGAATTTCTAACACCGAGTCCAAAACAAATATATCAACAGGCGCATGCACTAATTTTGATAATTGCCTCGGAATTTTTCGATTCAGAAGTATATTTTTTTTTCAAAATATTGCCTCAAAAATTTTGAAACAAATATTAACTTTTTTAAATAATTTAAAATTTTCTCCTGTATAACTGCCGCCACCACCGTCGCCTTTGCTGGAGAAGCCACCGGCGCCTTCGCCGGGTACGCCGTGGCCGTCTCCTCCGGAGTGAAAGAAGAAGAAGAAGGAAATCACACCTCTGCCATTGCCGCTGCCGGAGAAGGAGGAGGAGTCGACGCCGGAGAAGAAAGAGAAGGTGGCGAAAACGTGCCGCCTCTGGCCCTGTTGTTTTCGTTGCCGCTACTCTTACCGCCAGAGAATAAGGAGAAGAAGATGCCGTTGTCGCCGCCGCCTCCGCTTTTTTTTATTGCCGGAGAAGAAGGAAGAAAAGGAAGATGCCGTTGTCATCGTAGGCTCCGCTGTCATCACCACTGCTTCGTCGTCATAGGAAGGAATGGAGAAGGAAGGGAAGAGGAAAAGAAGAATTTTGGAGTAGAAAAATAAATGAAGTATGAGAGAAGAAAGGGGGAAAGAAGATTAGAGAAGAAGATAGATGGGTGAAGAAGAAGTGAGACCATCTTCAACCCACAAGTTACAATATATTTTTCCATTCTTGCAGGGTCTTCTAAGTAATTTATTGATAAGTGATTTTTTATGTTTCAATCACGGGGAATTTGTATTGGAATTAGTGTGAGTGTGCTATTGTGGATGGTCAGATATAGGTTAAAATATGTAGTTGTAGACCCCGAATCGTTTATCACAATTACCTATACTATTTAACTGGTGAGTTTCCAAGTCAAACATAGGGATTTTAAGTCATGAAAATTCATCAAGAATCAACTAGTGATAAACAACGAAAAAAAAAACATAAAGGGGCTCGCTCATGAGCGAGCTAGAGGGCCGATTTAAACTAAGGCAGAATTAAAGAAAACAATTAAAAGCGAGCGATGGGATGAGCGGCGCGAGGCTGGTGAGCGGTGGGGGCCAGTGAGAGTGGCTGGTGAGCGGAGGTACATGGGGAAGATGACCGTGGTATATGTATATATATAGTGAGCGACAGGAAGTGACCAGAGGATGTTGTGTGTGATCTGTGCGTTCCGTAATGGCTAGTTTGTCATAGATGAAATGAGCGAATGATGTTAGTGTAGAAACGGAGATTATATGTATAACACGTAAGTGGCAGCAGATGTGAATGAAATCATATAAGCAAATTTACACAGAACTTGAACCGCTGTTATTTGACCTTAAGGGATTTACAACAAGACTTCAATGGCGCTCAAAATTAAAACATTATAAGCAAGAAATGTTACTGTCACTAGAAATTTCTGTGACCTGATAGACAAGCATCTATGCACCTTTAATTATTCTAATTTCTGTCTCATTAGTGGCTTTACCTTCTGTTACCTCTCTTAATTAAAATCGAATTCAGGACAGTAACTAAGCAGGTCGACAAGGCTCCCGCGTACTTAACTACGTTGAACTACTTAGAATATGTTAATGAATACGGTGCAAAATTAGGCTTAGATAATCGATTTTTCTCTGTTCTTTCTCAGCGACTCAAAATTCCATACTAATCAGGCTTATACAAATGTGACAAGGGGAAATGAGCGATGATGAAGAAATTGCGTATTTGATTACTTACTAAGGAAAATAGTAAAGATCTATATAAGGAAACAATACAAAAGTAGTAAATCGAAATTGTAAACTTAAACTAGAAATAAGTAAAATGACTGGCCAGAGGAGGAGAAAATCTCAACTTCTTTGGCCATTCCTGCTGAGAGCTCCCTTAGAGGGTTGGAGCTTCCGGAAGGTAGGAAGGCAGTAGGAAAATTACAAAAATTGAAAGTGTATACTCCTGTCGAAGTATATTTAGAAAAGATATCTGACCCTATTTATAGCTAGAGGGGACAACAGTTGCGAGCAGTTAGGAAGTTGTTTCAACCGCTGAGCAGTTAGGCAGTTGGCGGCGGTTATTCTGTTGAAGCAGTTTCATTGGCCATAACTCTCAGGGCGCTCGCTTCACGTGCTTTAATATGTAGGGGCCCAGAACTTCCTTGCTTGACCAGATGGCTAGAGGGCATCAGCGCAGCTAAGCGGGGCTATCCTTGTTGGCTGGTATCGAAAAGGCTTTACCGCTGCGAGTTGGAAACTTAGGTATTTCCCTTGAATGGTTCACTCTCGCTTTGCTACGGTGGATGTTTGGTCGTTGGCGCTAGATCGAGCGAGAAGAGCGTCGCCTGTTGAGCAGATAGCGCCGTAGCTTGACTTCCAGGACTAAGCTTTTCTGGACCAGAAACATCACTTAAAAAGGCCAAAAACGTTAATAATCTTGACAAATTAGTTTTGGATCATGCCAAGCGGAATAAATCAATAAAGTATGCCATAAATAAGATATTGTGATTTTTTCACACCGAATTCTAGTAATATATAGTTTTGTCAAGCAAAAAATATGTTATTATTTGAAGGTAATCAAACATCTTCATACTAAACATTTGTTCGTCCGCGAACAAACTCAATCGCATGAATAAAGAGTTATCCCGTTCAAGGCAGTTAAGTATTGCCTAAGATCAGTACCATGGTTGTGGGTGGAGTAAATCTCAAGTAGAAACAATTGATCTTTAAACATTCAAAACTTGTCAGCTGATTTAACATGTGCGGAGTCATCCAGGTATAATCAACTTTGCTCGCTGAGCCGGGACTATTTTTTTAAATAAGGGAACCTTTAGCCGAAGGGTGCGGAGAATCAGTTTTTTTTTCTTTGCATCGCTCATTAGATTTCGCGATGGGTCACGAGTTTCAAAAAAACATTGTGTTTGCTCGTGACCGTATTTGATTTTCATGCACCTAGGCCTTTTCAGTCTCCTTTAATAATAATAGTTCCTTCCCGCTTTGCTTACATCGTATCTCAAATCATATTTAAGAATTTCTCTTTTCAAGTCATCTCGTTTGACCGAAGTATAGAAAAAATTTTGCTTGCCCTACTGAGTATGGAAAAAATGAAACAAATGAGGCACTAATCTTTACAAGTCATATCAGCGGGTACTTCGTTTAACTCAACATTCACATAATTGAATAAGTTAAAGGAAAAATTACTAAGTTCAACGCTTGCAAGTTGTCTAACTCTACTCTAAAACATATCATAAGACTAACGTAGTGATGTATTAAAAGGATTTCAAATAATAACACATGCTTAGGATTATGATAGGCATGCAGTACTGAAAAATTCAACTTGTTACCAAAAGCCTATCGTGTCATTGATCATAAAAAATTCTGTACAAGCCTTGCCATTATCCAAAAATATGTACATGACAGGGGAAAATCCTAATTCATTTCTCCTTGGGGCCCGTGTATCCACGTCCTGCTGGAGGAGATTTCTTGCTTTGCTCCCGCACTAGCTCCTCAATTTGCTACAGACTCTTCGTTGTATCAAGATTTTGTTTCATGATTATCGCATTCTGCTGGGTGATGGCTGCGAGGGCCTTAAGAAGTTCAGTTTGGCTCGCACCCAAACTTGCAGCTTGAGTCTCCAATGCGCCACGTGCAATTCTAGTGTGGCATTTGCCTTTCTTCCAGCAGTCAGTATCTTATCCAAGTTCCTGACGTGAGAGTCAATCATTGATTGCAACACCAGGTATTGCCTGAGCATCGCTTCATCGAGTTCATCAAATCGTTTTCCGATTGCTTTGAATGTCGCACGGGAGGTTGAAGTACTTGCCTCCGCGGGTGCCGATGACTATCGCTCGGACTCAGTTGAGCTGATGTCTACTGACTCTGGTTCCTTCTCAGAATCGGGTGTTGGCTCGGGAGTGACATCCCTCAGGAAGACAAGCTGCCTCGCTGCCTCATACTCCAACTGCTCGGTTTTCTTTCTCTTCAAGTATCTTCTAAAGCGCAGTTGGAGTTGGGTCAGCGGCTTCCAGTATCTCAGCAGCTTGGCCAGCACCTTCATTTTCCTCTTCTTCTTTCGCTCATACTGTCACTTATGTTCGAGCTTTTGAATTTCCGTGAGCAGCTAAGCTTGTTCCTGATAGCTAGAAATCGCATGCGTTTTATGTTCATATTATATGCGATATTTGATTGATTTTGATTGAATTCTACCTAATTTAAATGCGTATTGTTTATTTGTTGTGTGTAGAGGGCAAATATCAAATTTGACATAATTGGCAGAAAAAGTAAAGAAAAATTCAGATTTGCACCACCTAGTTTTCATGGTCATGACTAACTATACCCTCATGACATGAGAATTTAATTAAAGTCCCAAAAGCCCAGCTACAATAATTAGGACAAAAATTAAATAAAATGAGAGGATCACGCGCAGAAAAGGGAGAGACGGCCAGAGCAGATACGCACAAGAGCAGAAGACTGACATAATCATAGATCGCACATGAGCAAATCGACAGAGAAGATTTCCCCTCTCACTATGACTTTATCTTTCTCTATTGTTCTTTGTTATTTGATTATGGAGTAGATACTTTTCTGGTTTAAGGGATGATAATGTTTTGGTTCTTGTGTTTTGGAGATTCTTAATTTTCTTTATAAAAGTTCTTTTTTATTATCAATATTTGTCTAATTCTGATAGTAACGTTTGTGATTGTTAGATTGATTGAATATTTTGGTACCGATATTTGAATTAGTCTGATAATCTAAAGTCAATTCAGGTAGGATATCAGTAATTTTATTCACACGTTAATAGGTGACAACCGGGTTGAATAGTTCATTCCCGGGGGTTAGACAATCAAACCTAATTGCTCATCTTAGGTAGTAATTGTTCTGAATTGAGTTTTTCTATATTAGAATACGATTAGACAATAATTCCTATGGGGTACCTAGGTTTTTTTTAGCTTAATTAGGGGTAGTTAACGGTCGTACCTTAATTACGTATATTGTAATAAAAAATTGGTTGTCAGAGCTTGTTGATAACTATAACCAATTTATTGATACTTTAATAAGAACTAACTTTATTAAATCAATGATAAAACACAAGTGCCATAACTGCATCATCCATTGAGCCAGGCATCCCCTTAATAGCTAGTTCTCCCTTAATTTAATTGCTTTCTTGTTTTATTTTCATTAGATAATAAAAGAAAATTCCCCCCAATTATTTACTGCATTAGAACACGAAAGAGTGAATCACAGAATCCCTGTGGAGACGATTCCTTCTCCTGTATTACATTAAATTGTGATCAAGGAATATGTGAAATATTAGATTGACCGTGCGACAAGTCAGTTCCTCCGTAAATTTCTTCTCTTCTTCATCCCCCTCATCGTCGATGAATGTTATATATGATTTTGCCTAGGCAGGAGTCAGAACTTCTGCAGGTGTCACTGTTTCTATTGGTGTTTGGGGGCTATAAGGTATGGGTTCGCCTTCGGTCGTCCCCCACCGTTGTCCCTGTCGCTTGCGGGGACATCTGAAAAATCGAGAGAGTTGTTATAATTGTCTTGACCTCGTCGGTTTCATCGGCAGGTTCAACGCTTGTGGCAGCGGGGACCTCGGCGGCTTGGTCTTTGAATGATTCTACTGTCACATCTACGCTGCCGATGGTTTCTTAAGTGATAATGGTCTCCCGCTCCTTCTCTGGTCCAAGAGCAGTAGGCTCCTCCGCTCCGGTTGGTTAATGGGAGTGGGCTCATTGCTTGAAGTTCCAATATGAGTTGGCTCACCTGCCCCCTGTTGGTCGAAGGGAGTAGGTTCCATCGCTAGTTGGACTGATTTGTCAAAATGGTGTCGCTTCACGCACGTGGCCCGCTGGTAAGGGTCGTTCGGGCTGCTCAGTTGGCTCTCTGATTGTGATCCCCTTCCTCAGAAGAGAGAGCGGGATCGTATCCTGTAATGCTTCAGCCTCCACCGCATTGCCCTTCCCTTTCTCATTCCTTGTCGCTTTCCGATAGGGTGTTATGTTTTTTCTCACAGTAATTTTCGCCTCTGTTTCTTTATAGTTGACTCAGGAGCGGGATCTTCCTTTCTTTTCGCCATCTTCTCACCAGAGGTCGCCTTCGGGACTTTGCCACCTTTATCACTTCGGGCCTGCTCTTCACCAAAGAGGCTTTCCTCAATCTCCCGAGCAAAGCGGATAGCCTCATCTGCTTTGTCAGCGGGTATTTTATTGGAGATAGTGCATTCCGAGTCTGGCTCAGCAGCAGCCTCTTCCGGTTTGGCTTATGGCGCCACATCCTCATTTCTTTCGGGCAGGCGGACAATCTCCCCCCAACAACTTTCATTCTTTTTTTTGTCGGCGGGGAGGAATTGTCGTCTTCACCTTCCTCTTCTACTCTTTGGGGATAAGACTAAACCTCTTAGACTCCAGCCAATATTTATGAAAGACCGCTGGGAGTAGCGGCTTCATCTGTAATTCCGGGGCTGGAGTGGGCAGATCAACGTCTGTGCGTCTGTATAATTCCGTAATCAGGGTCCCCATGACCCAGCATTCGGTCCACTTTTCATCTTGCCCAGATATCTATGTAGATCATTGCGCCCATATCAATATCAGTCTTTTCTTCCAAGACTGAACGCATTGCGATCAGATAGTCGGGTCGAATGTATGTGGTATGAGAGGTGATCATAATCCTACTTAGTGACCATTTGACCTATTCCTTCCTGTCATCGTCCATCGACCCAAACTTTAAGTATCATTTTTCATTTTCGGGGGCAGTGGCGAATGTCCTGTAAAACGTCTGCAGCTCGAGTGAGCCGCACTGCTCCGCTGCATTCAGCTTGTTCTCCATCTTTTGGGTCGGGTAGTGAAATGGCCAACTCAAGACCCTGTTGGTGCCCCTCGCTGAATAGTCCACCAATTTACCTCTAACATATATGTTTCTAGGACTATCAGTCTGGCTTATATTGGCATAAAATTCCCTCACCAGTGAAAGATTCACTGGATCATTGGGATTTTGGATCAATCAGGTCAAGCCCCGCTCTTTTATCCAATTAGCGAGCGGGTCTGAGATCTTCTCGGGGTTAAATCCTCTATCGTAGAGGATCCCAATTGCCTTCATTTTTTCGTAGGTTGTTGCCACATCGATGTTGACAAAATAAATAGAATCATATTGTCCGGTAGCTAGCACATTCTTAGCGGCCTTGGGCAGCGTCCTTCCTTGTTATCCTCTCACTACGAAAGGCCCTCATTTTCTCTGAGATCGCTTGGCGAGCGAACTCCCTGTCAAGTTCTGTCTGTTGGAAGTCCTTCAGCTCCTCGTAATCCAACCACCAATCGCTCACCGGATACCTCTGGTCAGTTTCGTCAGTATACTCGAATCTAAGGTAATCTACCGGGATCTCTGGGATAAATTTTCTGAATAAAATGGACTCCAACTTCCTGAGCTCGCTCCAATCTTTGGTCAACTCTAACAGCCTCATCTTCTTATGGTAAGCTTCCTACGGCCCTGCCTCAACGAATTCAGCTCTCGAGCTTGTTGTCACCACATTCCGTCAATCTGTTGATTGGATCCTTTGGATCCTTTTCCAAATCCTGGTTTCAACTTTTTCAAACTCCTTTCTCACAGTTTCTTTCTCGCTTTGATCTATTGTGATGGTTGAAGAAAACCTAGGGTATTCCAATACTTTGTGCGAACAGAGCTCAAACCAGAACACTTTAAACCTGCATCATTAGTATCAAAATAAAAACAAAAATCACGTAACAGGCAAAAATATCCTAATTCTCGCTAATTTGAACCCTATTTCCTCATCCCACAACGAAACAGAACACTCTAGGGAGGGTTTCGTTGTGAAAAAGGGAGAATAATCAAAAACTTAGAAAATTTCATAGAGAATTGTAAAATCAATCCATACAAAGCAAGAATATAAGTTATTATATCAAAATCTAGCAGATATTAGACTTGTAATCATAGAAATTGAAGTTATATTGATTTTCGCAAAATTTCAAAGAACATATAGTTTTCGTGAAAATTATTTTTGATTTAGTGTTAATGCGCGTGAAATCAGAGTAAGTAAACCATGAAATCGAGTATTTAGATCAAGGCAAACCGAGATCTTACCTCAGATTTAGCTAAAATTGGTTGAAGGATCAAGATTTTTTAATTTTTGCACGGAGAACTGACGGTTTTCTTTAGCTTCTGGAGGAAGTTACTGTAGGGTAAAAGTGTAAATGAACGAGCACAGGGTATTTATAGGGGATGTCACTCGCTTCTCAGAGGAAGGTAAGCGGTAGTGTGGTATTGTAGTCAGACCATTATTATATTATTATAAAGGCATAAGGAAGGGTTGTTGGGCAGGTGAGCGGTTAAAGCACTACTTCTAATTATCCTAAGTATGACACACAAACGATAGTGGAAGCAGTACTGGGTGAGCGGTAACGCTCCTCAATAGGGATCAGAATGAAACAAACGAAGTGATGGTTGGCTTGGGTCAGGCTTAGGTTAGAAGTTAAAATTCTATATATCCTAATTGAAGAAAGCGATAATAAAAACATTTAAACTATCTTCTACAAAATCGATAAGCCTAGCTATGAAAAAAGTAATAACTATTTTATGAAAGCAATAAAATCTCACTACGAAAGCGATAAACAAAAGCAATAAATTCTAACTATGAAAAATATAAACAAAATCAGTAAATTCTGTTGGCAGACATAATATTAGGCATCTATGGATATTAATTCTGAGTTCTAATCATTGAGCGAGCTTATGAACCTCAACCAGATTCATCTTTAGATCAGCCCGCTGCAAAATAGGCCCTTTAATATATGGTTTCAGTCTCGCTCTATTGACAAGGAATGAGCCACTCTCCCTGGGGTTATCCAAACTACTGATTCTTGTGGCTCCACTTGACAGAACTTGTTTGACTATGTACTGTCTAGTCCACCGTGATCCCAATTTCCCTGGGAATAAGTGAAGCCTAGTATCATACAATAAAACCTTGGATCCCTCAGTGAACTCTTTCTTCTTTAACTTCCTGTTGTGATAGAACTTCATCATTTCCTTATAAATCTTTGCGCTTTCATATGCCAAGTAGCGGAACTTGGTTAGATCAATCAGTCGCTCAGCGCGTTTCTTTTGAGTGGGGAGAAGATCACAATTTAGAAACTTGATAGTCTAATACGCGCGATGCTCGAGTTACAAAGGTAGATGACAAGCTTTTCCGTAAACCAAACTATATGGGGACATCCCAATTGGAGTTTTGAAGGCTGTTAAGTATGCCCACAGTGCATCATCCAATTTATATGTCCAATTCTTGCGACTTTTCTTAATTGTGGTATGGAGGATGTGTTTGATTTCTCTGTTAAAAACCTCCACCTGACTGCTTGCTTGTGGGTGATAGGGAGTAGTTAGATGCTGGCGAACATCATATTGCTGAAGGCAAGATTGCAACGCCTTATTCACAAAATGGGTGCCTTCATCGGTTATTATAGTCCTTGGAACTCCGAACCTCGAAAATATAGTGTATTCTATGAAGCAAATTATAGAGCGGGAGTCATTTGTAGGGAGCGCTTGAACTTCAACCAACTTACTCACGTAGTCCATAACCACCATAATATATAATTTTCCATTGGAGTTAGGAAAAGGTCCCAAAAAAGACTATTCCTCACACATCGAAAATATCCACAAATAAGACTCCAATTTGAGGCATCTCATTTCACTTTGACATAGAGCTTAATATTTGGCACTTGTTGCAAGCCTTGGCAAAGACATATGCATCCTTCTGTAAGGTAGGCCAAAAGAAGTTTGACTGCAAAACTTTGGCCGTTGTACGCTGGCCATCGAAATTCCCTTATACATGGAAACCGTGACATTCATCCAAGATCAGCGGGACCTCTGATTCTACTACACAGCGATGAATTATCCCATCAGAGCCGATGTTGAACAAATAAGGTTCATCCCAGAAGTAGTCATTTGCCAAACTGAGCAGTCTTTTCTTTTCTCTTTCTATAATGTGAACGGGAAATTGCCCTATAGCCAAGAAATCAGCTAGGTCTGAAAATCATGGCTCCTTATCCTGCACTAAGAACAACTTCTTGTTATGAAAAGATTCATTTATACCTAGGGATGTGTCCTCCAATTGTCTCAATCTACTCAAATGATCAGCAACGTAATTTTCCTTTCCCTGGCGGTCTTTGATCTCTATATCGAATTCCTGAAGTATAAGAACTCATCCGATCAAACGGGTCTTCATTTCCTTCTTCTCCATAAAATTTTTTATCGCTACATGATTTGTATGAACAATGGTCTTGCTTCTGATCAGACATTTTCTGAACTTCTTCAAAGCCAAGACGATATCTAGCAGCTCTTTCTCGATTGTAGTGTAATTTCTTTGAGCATAGTCCAACATCCTACTGGCATAGTATATGACGTTTAGCTTAGACTCCAACTTTTGTCCTAAAATAGCTCTGAGACGGCGTAATCACTAGCATCCGTCATTAACTCGAATGGCTCACTCCACACTGGTGCCGAAATGATGGGAGCGGTGGTGAGCTTCTTCTTCAGAATCAGGAAAGTCTCCTTACACTCGTTTAATCACTCAAAATGAGCATCCTTGCATAGCAGTGCGGTGAGCGGTTGAGTGATTTTGCTGAAGTCCTTGATGAAGCGACGGTAGAAACCGACATGTCCAAGGAAACTTCTAACTCCTTTTGCATTCGAGCGCGCTGGCATCTTTTCGACTACACTGACTTTTGATATGTCCACCTTAATTCCGGCGATCGAGATCTTATGGTCTAAAACAATTCCTTCATTTACCATTAAATGACACTTCTCCCAGTTCAGCACGAGATCAGTCTCAATGCAGCAGAGGAGTACTTTTTCCAGGTTATGCAGGCATCGGGAAAATGTTTTGACATAAACCGAGAAATCATCCATAAAAACTTCAATGCAAGAGTCCAGGAGATCACTGAAAATATGGTACATACATCGCTGGAAGGTGACTGGTGCGTTGCAGATCCTGAATGACATCCTCTTATAAGCGAATGTACCATATGGACATGTAAAAGTTGTTTTTCTCACAGTCCTCCAGCTTGATGGGAATCTGATGGTAGCCTGAGTAGCTATCGAGAATAAAATAGTATTCTTGTCCTGCGAGCTTATCAAAGCACTAATCAAGGAATGGCAGCAGGAAGTAATCTTTTTTGGTCAATACATTTAACCTTCTATAGTCGATATAGAATCTCCATCCAGTGACAAGTCTTGTCATGAAAACCTCCCATTCATTATTTGTTTGTTTGACAAAGCCTCATTTCTTGGGGACCACCTGGGTTGGGCTGACCCACTGGCTGTCGCTTATTAGATAAATAATACATGCATCGAAAAGCTTTACTACCGTCTTCTTTGCTACCTCTTGCATATTCTCATTTAGGCATAGGCTTTGCTTCAGCTTCCAGCCTTATATGGTGTATACACACCGTTGGACTGATTCGATTGATGTCCGAAATCTTCCATGCAAAAGCCGTCTATATTCTCTTGAGAAGGGAGACGAACTGAGCCTTTTTGTTCGGGAATAGTGAGGTGGAGATTATCAGCTAGTAAGTCTCCTCCGGGCCAAGGTATATGTACTTCAGGTGGTCAGGTAATTTCTTCAACTTGTCCTTAGTCTCGGATTTGCTCTTTGGTTCTCATTTCACTTCTTCTATGGACTCTGGTTCTCGCTCACCAGAGTCCACAAAATGCTTCAGCTCGAGCGAATCCTTTTCTGAAATTTCTTTCAGAAGTTCTAATCGTTAAACAATTCTCAAGAGCGGTTAATTCATTTATAAAATCACAATTTTCTTCATGAGGTTGGTGCATGGCGTTGTTCATGGAAAATGCAACTTTGTCTCCACCTATGCTCAATGTTATCTTGCCTTGAGCGACGTTGATGTTAGCTTGAGCAGTGGAAAGGAAATGTCTCCCCAATATTATAAGAATTTCGCGATTTTCGCTCATTTCCATTATTATGAAATTTGCAGGGAAAATAAATTTATTTACTTGCACTAGTATATCATGAATAATCCCTTTTGGGAGTCATATTGATTTATCGGCAAGTTCTATTACAGTTCTGCATGGTTAAAGCTCATAAGCCTCAATTTACTAAAAAACGAAAAACGTATAAGATTGATACTAGCTCCTAAATCGCATAATGCCCTAATAGGTTTTCGATTCCCAATTGTACAAATAATAATAAAAGTCCCAGGATCGCTCATTTTCTTTGGGAGGTCCTCCTTAAATACGGCGTTGCACATCCTCTCCAATTGCACCACTACTTCCCCTTCGGGGAATGCCCGCTTTCTATTGACAATATTTTTTATGAATTTAGCATAATGTGGCATCTGCAACAAAGCATCAGCAAACGGTATAGTGACTTTAAAATTACAGAAAATGTGTACAAAAGTCTCAAATTCCTTGGAATTATCCTTCTTCCGAAGCTTGGTAGGGAAAAGAGCCCTAGCTATCGCTTGAGTTGGGACTTTCTCCGTCTGTTCAGGTACCCGAGTGACTGGTATCGCTCCTGGCTCGGACAGGCTTTCTTTCTCATTTGGTACTTGGTTGTTCTCATCCTGCACAGGTAAATTAACAACAATAGGGGTAAAAGAAAGATTAGTACCTCTGTCTGGCAGTGGTGGTAATTGTGTCCGTTTCCCACCCCTTGTTTTAACTGCCTTCACTTGGTTCGGGGCAATCTCAACTGTCTCAGGCAGCGTTTCTTTCTGCTTGAGCTTCAGTGCCTCAACTATCTGCTCGACCTGAGTTTCCAGCATCTTGATCGAGGTAGATGTATTATGTTGGAACTCCTGATTCCCCCATTCGGTATTTCTCAATAGCTCATCTAGACTCAGCGGCTGCTGTGCCGCTGTGAGAGGCTGGGCGAAAACAGGCGTCTGCTATGAAAAATAGGGGGTCTGAAAATATTTTTGTTGCGGATAGTATCCGATTGATAGTATTGCTGCACAGCAAATGGTTGTGGCTGTTGAAATTGTTGTTGAGGACGTGGTCCAATAGGCCTTTGGGGTTGCCCCTTCTGGAACTGCTAAAATTGAGGAGCGTGTATGTTCGTTATGTAAAACACCTCCGTTGGGTTCTGAGTCTGCTCAGTGGAGCTCTCAGCAACCTGCGGGCTAGATTGGTCTACATAGGCGCACTCCTCTGTTCCTACGGTTTCGCTTACTACCTGTTTTCCTTTGTTATCAGATAGATCCTGCTTCACGATCTTGGCTAGCACTACAATCTGGACCGATAGATTGTCGATCCTGGAATCCTGTGAAACTGTAGCAGAAACCTGGTAAAGACCACTAGATGGCTCCGGCCTGCTGGTCTCTGGCCAACTGGTTTGATTGGCTGTCATCTTCTCAATAAGAGCCCTCGCTTCTGAAATGCAACGTCCTATAAGCGAGCTACTCGCGCTGCATCAAGAGACATCCTCAACTCCAGTAGATGATCTGGAGCTCTATAAAGTTAGGAATCTCATGATGGGGCAGTTGCGGAGCAGCTGCTTGTAGCGGCTCCAAGATTTGGGTAGGGTCTCATCACAAGCTATCTTGAAGCTCAGTATTTCATTCCTCTGACTAATGGTCTTTGAAACAAGATGATACTTGCTTACGAAGGCTTGCACTGCTTCCTTGAAAGTGACAGGAATCGGGTAGAGGTTATCAAACCACTTTCTGGCTTCTCTTGTTAAAGAAAAGAGAAACATAATTTACTTTGCACTATCCTCCGTGATGCAGTGGGAGTTGCAGCGGCGTTAGCGGCCTGAGCCACTTGAGTAGTGATGAACGCAGCCTGTGCAGCTTGAGCCTGCTCAACCTGTGCGATGTGCGTTTGCATTTCAGCCATTCCCTGTTGAATGCTAATCAGAGTCCTAACAAAGCTGCTCTTCAGTAGCTCTCAAGATATGGGGAATAATAGATGGTTGGACTACAGTGGGGATCTGGAGCTAGGAATGGGCATTGTTAGAGTATTTGCAAATATTCAGGTATTTGATATCTGAACCGAAACAAACAAATACCCGAAACTGTGAATCATATCCGAACCGAAAATAACTGAATTTTTGGTTAACCGAAAATATTTGCAATATTTGCAAATAATTGAACCGAACCGAAATTTAAAAAAAATATATTAAAAAATAATTAAAATTCTAATTAAATAAAAATATTTGCAAATATTTCAAATCTCCGAATCGAAACCGAACCAAATATAAATATTTATATAAATTTCAAAACATAATACTACCTCCGTCCCATAAAACCGGTAACATTGGCCTTTTGCACTTATATTCAGTATTGGTATTCGAAATGAATTTGCTCAGTTAACCAAAAATTCGGTTCGGTTCAGTTCGGTTCATCCGTTCGACGGTTCGGTTCGGTTTTTTTGCCCACCTCTATCTGGAGCGGCATCTCCTACACCGATGCCAATGTGGAAGAGTTTGAGAAAGTCCCAGTGGCAGTCTGGAAAGTTGGGACAACAGTGGCGGGGGCAACGACATTTCCTTGGTTGGCCATTATCCATTTTCTAGTAATTTCTCGAAACAGACGTCTCTGTGTGCGAGAAGAAGGAATAGGACTGGTTGGACGCTGGAAATGCTTTGGACCCCTGAATTAAAATAGCCACACAAGATAAAAAGTTAAAACACAATAAAGGAAACACAAAACAGCGAAACAAAATTATAGAATTTAAAGGTAAATTATGACGCATCACTAGATCTATTCAAGACTTTGTTTCTTGAGTTTAAAATCCCTGGCAACGGCGCCAAATTATGATAAGTGATTTTTTATGCTTCAATCACAGGGAATTTGTATTGGAATTAGTGAGAAGTGTGCTATTGTGAATAGTCAGATATAGGTTAAAACATGTAGTTGTAGACCCCGAATCGTTTATCATAATTATTTATACTTTTTAACTGGTGAGTTTTCAGGTCGAACACAGGAATTTTAAGTTATGAAAATTCATCAAAAATCAACTAGTGAAAAGCGGCAAAAAAAAAGAAGCATAAGCTAGAGAGCGATTTAAACTAAGGCAGAATTAAAGAAAGCAGTTAAAAACGAGCGATGGGATGAGCGGCGCAAGGCTGGTGAGCGGTGGAAGGCAGTGAGAGTGGCTTGTGAGCGGAGGTAAGCGAGGAAGATGAGCGCGGTATAAGTATATATATAGTGAGCGATAGGGAGCGACCAGAGGATGTTGCGTGTGATTTGTACGTTCCTTAATGACTAGTTTGTCACTGATGAAATAAGCAAATGATGTTAGTGCATAAATAGAGATTATATGTATAACATGTAAGTGACATCAGATGTGAATGTAATCATATAAGCAGATTTACAAGGAACTTGAACCGCGGTTATTTGACTCTAAGGGATTTACAACAAAACTTCAATGACGCCCATAATTAAAATATTATAAGTAAGAAATGCTACTGTCACTAGACATTTCTATGACCTGGTATACAAGCACCTATGCCCCTTTAATTATTCTAATTTTTGTCTCATTAGTGGCTTTATCCTTCTGTTACCTCTCTTTAATGAAAATCGAATTCAGGACAGTAATTAAGCAGATCGACATGGCTCCCGCATACTTAACTACATTGAACTACCTAGAATCTATTAATGAAAACAACGTGAAACTAGGCTTAGATAATCGATTCTTCTCTGTTCTTTCTCAGCAATTCGGAATTCTATACTAATCAGGCTTATAAAAATGTGAAAAGGGGAAAGAAACGATGATGAAAAAATTGTGATATTTCATTAAACTAGTAAGTAGTAAAGTGAACTGCCAGAGGATGAGAAAATCTCAACTTCCCTGGTCGTTCCTGTTGAGAACTCCCCTACAGGGTTGGAGCTCTCGGAAGGTAGCAGGAAAATTACAAAAATTGCAAGTGTATACTCCTGTCGAAGTATATTTATAAGAGATATCTGGCTCTATTTATAGCTAAATGGGACAACAATTGCGAGCAGTTAGGAAGTTGTTTCAACCGCTGAGCAGTTAGGCAGTTGGCGGCGGTTTTTCTGTTGAAGCAGTTGTACTGACCATAACTCACAGGGCGCTCGCTTCGCTTGCTTTGGTATATAGGGGCGTATACCTTCCTTGCTTGCCCAAATAGTTGGAAGGCATCAACGCAGCTAAGCGGGGCTATCCTTGCTGACTGGTATCGGAAAGGCTTTACCGCTGCGAGTTGGACATTTAGGTATTTCCCTTGAGCGGTTCATTTTCGTTTCGCTGCGGTGGATGTCTGGTCGCTAACGCTGGCTTGACCGAGAATAGCGTCACTTATATTTTAAATTTAAAATTTTACTCCTTCCATTTCATTTAATTTGTCCATATTTCTATTTTCGTTTGTCCCACATAATTTATTTTTTTTTTTAAAATATAATTATACACTTTAATCACATTTTAAAATTTATAATTTATATATTTTTTATTTTAATTAAACTATTTAGTAATCTTAATATTAATTTATAATTATTTTTATTAAATTATAATTATTTTTACTAATACACGAAAGAAATATTATGTTATATAATTATAGTAAATAATTTAAATTATTTTAGGGTAAAATATACTTTTTGGTCAATATTTATTTATTTCGGTGTCAATTGACTAAATAATTTAAATTATTTTAAGGTAAATATACTTTTTTTTTCAATATTTATTTATTTCGATGTCAATTTCAATTTTATATTATTAAAATAATAAATAAAAACTAAATTTAAATTAATTTAATGAATAATGAATCAAAATTATTATTTATAATAAATTAATTAAAATTGACACATTAATAAATAAAAAAGAAAAATAATATATTTTAATCATTATATTATTATTTAATAATTAATATTTTTATTTAAAATTTAATTTAATTATTTATTAAATTTATTATTTAAATCATTTTTATATTACAACGATTTAATCAATCACGGAGTATTATATATATATATTTACATAGATAAATTATAAACATAAATTTAAATAAAATAAAAATAAAATTTACTTAATTAGTAGCGGCCATTTTTGCAGGAATCCACAGTGACACTGTTACTCCACTCCAAAAATTCTGGTGTTTTTTATATTTTTGATATTTTTTTGTTATATTGTGTAATTTTAATTTTTAGTAGATGATATATAATTTTATATTTTAAAAATTTGTATGTAATTTTATTTTATTTTGAAAAATAATGTATAATTTTTTTTTTTAAAAGTGATATATATTTTAGTTTTTGGAAAGTAATATATAATTTTATTTTTTAAATGTTAATTTTTATATATGTAATTTTTAAATAATTTACAAATTATATGTGTATGGATCTAATGTAAAAATAAATTAAAGTTGAGGTATAATTTATAAATATGAAAAGTTATATAAAATAATATAAAAGAGGAATATATAGGGAATATACTTTTTAGAATAAAAATTGAAGTTTACGGTTGGAGTAAAATTACTGTAGATCAACTGTATTTTTATTGTAGCAACTGCAAAAATGGAGTGGAGGGTTGGAGACGGCCTGATAGGTTTGAAAATTTTTTAGGCTAATTAAATAAGTTTGAAAATTTCGAGACTAATAAAGATGTGAAATTAGTTAAGATTTGGAATTTTCGAAACCAATTTTAATTAGTTTGGAAGTTTCGAGACAAACTACAATAGCTTTGGACTTTCCGAGACTATTCCGAGATTAATAAGGGTTCAGAATTTCCGAGATTAAGAAATGTTCGGAATCTTTTAGACTAATTAAAATATGATCGGAAGTTCCGAGACTTATTGAAATAGATTCAGGATTTCCGAGACTGTAAAAAATTGGAATTTCCGAGACTACTTAGAATAGGTTCGGAATTTCCGATACAAATTAAAAAAAGTTCGAAAGTTTCAAGATTAATAAATATTCGAAATTTTTCGAAGCTAATTACAATAGGTTCAAAATTTCCGAGACTATTTAGAATATGTTCAGAATGTCCGATACAAATTAAAATCTAGTTGAAAATTCCGAGACTAAAAAAGTGCGGAATTTTCCGAGACTAATAAAGGATCGAGATTTATATAATATAGCTTCGAAAAATCCGAGTTTTTGAGACAAAAAAATTAATTGATTTTATATTTATTATATATATTTATAGTTTTGAAATTGATTCCGATACAATTTCCGACCATAATCAAAGAAATTTTGATAATGACATTATGTGGGACGAATCCATATAAAAAGATTGGAGAAATTACGTGGGATGAAAGAAATATTAAATCAAACATTTATATTTTATTTTTTTATACTATATTCAAAATATCAAATTTTTTTTTTAAATCACATAAGACAATTATTCAAATTCAAATTTGTACAAGATGAATTTATTTATTTTTGACATAAATAGTCAGGTTTAATTACCCTACCTCTCTATACCTTCCAATTAAGAGATGACATGTATATTTTATGGGGTGGGATTGCATGTTGAAAATTAAATGCTGATTGCATATTAGCCATTGGATTAAGGGTGTAATTGTAATTTTAATAACCCTAATTTATGTAACTACATCAAATATCACCCTCCTTCATTCTTTCACGCAGCAATCGGTGGGGAGAAATGTCATCATTTATTCTTCACTCTCCTTCATTTTTCAATGGTTGATATCAACAAAGGTGGGCAGAATCAATTATCCATTATTTCAACCCCATTCAACCGTTCAACAAGGAATGGAAACATCGAAGAGATTGCAATTTCGGATGATCCAGCGCCTTTGCCAGTACCAGACGCGTTGGAACGGGAATCGCTCAATCGTGTAAGTTACGCATCAAAAATTGACTTGAAATCGTGAACATCGTACCTTCTGTGATCAATTTCATTGAAATTATGTTATTCTGTTCAGCGGATTGGAATTTCGTAAATATACTTTAGCATTCGCAATTTAATGAGAACGTTAGTTACTAGCATGATATGTGATTGTATTTGATATAGATATCAACATCTTGTCATTTATCTGAAAGCATATTGAAATATGGTGGTCAGCATTTTGATTAACAGAATTTAGCATTCCATGTGTGCAGAGTCCATAGATTGACATGCAATGGAATTTACAAAACCGGATGATGCTTACAATTTCTATTGTGAATATGCATACAATAGGGATTTTTCAGTGAGGATAAAAATTCAGAAGAATTTCAGAAAAGATCGCACCAGATACAATACATGGAGTATTGTTGCAACAAAGCAGAGTTCAAAGAGAGTAGCAGTGTGAAACCAAACAATCTTGAGATTAATCTAAAACAATGCAGCGAGTTAAGAAGGATCAAAACCATGCATCATAGTCATGAAATGGGAACAGACTGTAATTCAAAGATACAACTTCAATTTGACAAGAAGAATGCAAAGTACAAGTGACATACTTTAAATACTACCATAATCATGATCTACATCCTACAAAACACAAGCACATGTTTGTATTCAATCGTAGGATTAATACATCACATTTAATCATTGCGAATACAAATCAAGAAGTCGGACTACCAATCAGATCATCGTATGATTTGTGAAAATAGTTGTCGGAGGAAAGAAAAATGTGAATATGCTTCTTTACTTGGCTCGTCTGCTCATATTAATAGATTAGTATGTTGAGTGTATTATTCATATATGCTGTTGAATGAACGTGAATATGCTGAGTAGGTTTTTACAGCCAGACAGTAATGTTATTCAATTTCTTTATCAATTTCTGAATATGCTGAGCAGGTTTTTACAGCTAGACAGTAATATTGCTTTAATTTTTTATTTTTATTTTTTATCAATTTCAAAGAGTGGTGGAGAATCATAGAGAATAAAAAAGGAACAACAAAATTTTTTCGCACGAGATAGAAGGTTGGTTGCAAATCATATATTCAACTCATTGACGAAATCTGCAGCTATATTCTACACACTGAATGTCTTTCAATGGTTTCAGGAGCAATACCAAAGATCATTTGAATTCATAACACAGTACTTAGATGAAAAGGCAACATATCTTATATATAACATGGAAAAGACATGCGATCAACATCTTGTGCGCGTAAATATTCAAGAATCTTCAATTGAGTGCACTGCAATATATATAAAAACTCTAGAATGTTGTGTTGTCATTCAATACGCACGATGGATGTATTAGTAGAAACAGGGTGTGCACAGTTCAAAAATATCCCAAACAAATACATATTGAATCGATGGAGAAAAGATGCTAGGAAGATGTTACAGTAGCACCACACAAGCTTAACATCTAGTCGAGAGGAAATAGATTTTTCAGAAAGATACATATCATTGTGCCACTTTTTCATGAATTCTGCAACGTTAATAGCATCTGAGCCGAAGGATTACAGTTAATTTTTACATAAATTCAATGAATTGCTTCACAACATAGTTACATTCCCAAATCTGTATGGAGGAATGCCGACGGATGAAAATAACAGTTACGTTTTGTATATATTTTATATTTATTGAAATATATATGATATTAAATTAATCGATTCTTCATGCTACAGGAGAAGTACAAAATATAACGACTGCAGACCATTTCATATTGAAGCCAAAAGACAATTCAAATGGAAAAATTAAAAGAAATATGTTAATCAGCAACTCTAAGAGACAAAAGAAACATCAAATGATGAATAAGAAAGATAACCATCAGGATAAATCCAAAAAAAAAATAATTTTTTGTCAGTTCATATATGATTTAGCTGCAAAGTATTGTGAATAATTGATATTAAGCACTTACATATACAAGACCAAACATTTTTTCGAATACTAATAAACATCTTATTGAGTATCAATAAGCATTTTCTAGAAGTGTGTTTAGGATGTCAATGAACTATCAAATTATATGAATGTTATTCGAGAAAATGCTGCAAAATTAATTGTCAAGTTAAAAAATTATTCTTGAAGTCATGCAACTTTTTTTTTTAAAAAAAAAAAATTAACTTGTTTCTACGAGCTCATGGAAACCAAGCTTGTTTCGGCCGAGAGTAGCCAACTTTTACAAAAAAAATCTGTTTCTAGCGAAAACAAAGTCTGTTTCTGCTAGCTCGCAAAAACAGACCTTGTTTCCGCTAGAAACATGCAGCATTCATTCTAAACCTGTCAACATTTATATATACTAAGTCAAGCATTTTACTATGTATCGGTCAGCATCTTGTGTTTTAACAAGAAGCATGAGTATTAAGCAGTAATTGTTGCGAAATTACAGTCAACAGATCAATCACCAATTAAAATTCAATCCATCGATCAACACCAACAATCTATTCAAGTTAAATCGATCGATCAATACCAACAATCTCTTCAAATTCAATTCATCAAAATCAACAAATCAGTCATCACACTTAATTTTTGTCTTGTCCACGACCTCGTCCTCGCCCTAAACATTTACCCTAAACTGCACAATGGAAAAAACAATACTTACCAAAAATCGCTTCCATGGACGCGCCTAGTGTCGTCGATTTGAAGGACGGTACAGAGAGTTGAAGAAGACGAATTAAAGACGACGCGCGAGGGAAGGGTTTCGTTGAAGAAGGCGATTTGAAGACGGAATGGAGAACAAATGAACGTGATGGAGGATTTCCATTGAAGGCGATTTGAAGACGGAATAGAGAATAAGCTAGCGCGATGGAGGATTTTTGTTGAAAAAAACGATTTGAAGGGGGAAGATTAACGATTTGAAGACGAATGGTTCATATACACCTATAAGTCTTTAAAATAAAATTACTATATTACTCCTGCATAATCTAAACCGTTCATCATAATCTAGGATTGGATCAGCATGGTGCTGATGGGGCACTCATCAACACCGGGTCCGTCTCCATATTTTATATTTTATTTACATGAGTAAACTAATTTTTGTAGTTTTGTAATTAGACTTTTTATGATTTTAGTTCCATAATCAGATACATTTTTTAAATTGTCTCGTAACTAATTTTTTTTTTTTTTCATATTTCATAGTATTCTATGCTTATGTGGCATACCGACAGATACACGTTGGTCCAATCAGCGTCATCTGTTAGACGTTTGTCTGTGACGTAGATTATTGTTAATTTTATTTTATTTCTTAATAAGAAGATATAGAGATAGAAAAAAAGGATGTACAAAATATAATAAACTCAAATACTCCCTCAGTATAATAGTTTTATTTTCATAAATAATCATATCACCGTAAAACTACCTTTACTTTTTTATTTTTATTACACAATTGCCACTACTTTTTACGCTAATACACTCAGACAAAAAAATATTTTATCCATATATTTTACCAACTATCAATATAATATAATATTTTTTTAAATCTCGTATCCAACTTAATTAAAACTACGACGAACTGACGCAATAGTACTTTCGAATGTTGGATACCATTTCAAAAATTTTCTAGAAATTATAACATATTTAATTCATTCAATTACAATTAATTATTAATTCCAGTGGTGTTGAACGAGTAGAGGCTTCTAGAAGTTTTTGTTTTTTCTTTTTGAGGCTTCTAGAAGTTGACAAGCCAAGGCAGTGCAGATGAGCTGGCGCCCGCAAACCATATTCATTTTCATGGCGACAAACCACACGAATATTTCCTCGTACGCAGTTGCATTTCCCTGTTTTTGAGTTTTTCCACACTCTCTCTGCCTACATCACAACCTTCCCATGGGTTCCTCCGATCAAGTCGCTGCCTCCGGAGCACCTCAGTCCTACCAAAATGTCATCGTAATGCGCCATGGAGATAGGCTGGACAACTCGTCGCCTCTTTGGGCGGCGTCGGCTCTGCGCCCCTGGGATCCTCCGCTGGACGACAACGGCAAGGTGCGAGCCTTCCGCACCGGAGAGAAGCTCAGAGATCAGCTCGGTGTACCGATCCATCGAGTTTTTGTTTCGCCTTTTCTTCGATGCCTGGAGACCGCTGCGCAGGCGATATCCGCCTTGTGCTCCGTTGGTAAGGACTCCGGTGGTTCGAGCGACCTGTCTGTAAACGGAATGGTGCTGGATCCTTCGAGAATCAAGGTCAGTAGCGTTTACACACACTTGCGCGGTGAATGTGGGTATGGATGAATCATGATTCATGAATGTGTGTGAGCGAATGCGTCAGTGTTCTGTGCGTAATGGTGGATGGCTCTTTCATTGGCGCTTTTAATTTCTTTAATGAACCCTTGATTGGATTATGTTGCTGTGATTACATTCTTGCTGTTTATTTGAACGTCTGATTAAAACTGTTTGAACTCTTTTTGTTTTCCTTTTGAGTTGTGAGAATGTGAGCTGTTCGTTAGATTCTGAAGCGAGAAAGAGAAACATTATTCTGATGGGCGCTCGTTCTGTTCTTATTTTTCCATTGGATGAATTTGAAGAACAGAAGCAGCGGTTTTAGCTCAAAAACAGAGCAATGCCATTGCCAGGGCAGGGATGAGGTAAATAGACTGTTGAATTAATTTGAGTATATACGCTTCATGATAGTTATAGCCCATAGAGGAGTTAGTTTTAACAAGCCTAACAAATTGAGTAGTCCCTAACAACAACATGCAGCAAGCACTAGAAGCTTACTCCTAGCCACATCCATCTGGCTGTGAGTGATGCTGTTGCTGCACTTGCTGCATTTGTTATCATACCCCTGGCAAGCGAAGATGGGCTGGAGAAGCCCAGATTCAGCTCGCCACATGCAGCAACAAAGATGGCAAGTGGCAAGGCTTTAGTGAACGTGTAAGAAAGTTGTTGAGAGTTGAGAGGATGGTATGGAAACTAAAACCATAAGCAAAGTGCTTGCAGAAAAAATGGCAATCAATGTCGACATGCTTCGTGTGCTCATGATGAAATGGGTTTTGAATCATGTGAATGGATGACTAGTTGTCACAAATACCATAAAGAGGAATGAAAGAGGGCTGAGGGAGGGATGAGTGGTTGTCACAATAAAGAGGACTGGAAGAGGGCTAAGGGAGTAGAGAGTCACGCATCGGATAGGGGATCCACGACAACTCAGACATTGTGGCTACTAAGGATCGATATTCAGCCTTGCTGATGAGCGGGTTATAGTAGGCTGCATTTTGGTCTTCCATGAGCAAAAGCCTATTAAGGATTGGGCGGAGTCTAAGCAGCTAGCTTAATTGGCGTAAAAAAAGATGCAGTGAGTCAATGGACCTTCCGGTGGGAAGGGGAGTTGAAGTTGCATAGTCCCTTGAAGATGCTCTCCGGTGATCGTTTGTAGGGGCTGCCATGAACTGTGTTAGCTATTGTATAACATAGCGTATGTATGGTCTTGTAATAGTGATGAGATAGAGGAGACGATCAACAAGACTTCTATACTTGGCAGGATTAGAGAGAGAAGTGCCTTTGTCTTTCTAAAGTTTGGTGCTAGTAGCCACTGGAGTAGAGCTAATATTAGCAGCTAGTAGACGATGGATAATATCTTTTAAGAACTAGTGTTATGAGAAAGCAAATCCGTTGTCAAGATTGAATGATGTGAAAGCCAAGAAATCCATGTGCTGGACCCAAGTTCTTAATGGTGAATGTAGCATGTAAGAAGGCCTTTGGAGCTTCAATGGAGGACAACTCATTATCAATAAATAAGTATGTTATTACCATAGACCAATAGAGATATGAAAGAATGAGCTGAGGTGAGTGTAAATAGATAATTTTCGTAGGATGATTGGACAAAGCCATAATCAAGATTCTTCAATGTGGACCCTTTGTACCACTGTTGGAGGGCTTGTTTGAGCCCGTATAGAGATTGTGTAAGCTTACATACGTGTACTGTCGGGACATTGCTGCCTTCTGGAGTTAGCATGTAAAGTTCTCCATCAATGTAACCATGTAAGAAGGTATTATTGATGTTCAATTGATGAACATCCCATGATTTGAACATCCCATGATTTGATCAAAACAATGGCAAATAAAAATAAAAAGGCAACTACCTTAGTCACAAGAGCAAAAGACGCGTTATAGTCCTTTCTAGGGACTTGCAAGAACCTCTTAACCAACAATCTAGCTTTATAACGTTGTATGCTTCAATTGGAATTGTGTTTAACTCGAAAGATCCATCTGCAAGAAATGGGTGTGATGCCGTTGGGAAGCAATATAATGTGCCATTCTTCCTTAATGTCTCAAACTTCTCATCCATAGAAGCTCTTCAGGAAGGGTCTTTTGAGCCTGATCAAATGATTTTGGTTCTGTATGTCACCATTTGAGACAAGTGCCATGCAATGCTAAAATGGGTTGCATTTAGGAGGAGCTGTGAAGACATAGAGGAGGAACTGTTTGAGCAGGGATCGCATATTTCCATATCTGGGAAATTAGATATAAATAAACCTTTTCAAGGATTTCCAGCAGCTGTCTGCATATTTCCATTTTGGTGTCGACTTGCTGCATTAATATTTCATATGCCAAAACTAAAAATGATATTTTTCTAACAGGATTGAATATAATTCTATAGGTGCGTTGGGAAGATTCAACTTAAAATCTTTTGTACTTTAGCTTGTATGAGAGCAATAAGTTCAGTTGATCAAGATATAGCAGCTTAGTTGCCTTCTTTCTTCTCATTAACAGCTCCAGCCATTTTTATTTTTTTTCCCCACTATATCCATGTACAAGTTCATGTAATTGGCAGCAAGTTTCTTTGTTGTGCCCTTCCTTTTTATAATACTCACACACATACTTTCTCTTGTCTACCGGTGATCTTTTCTTGTCATTACTCTTTATGGACTGTGACTCTCTATTAGTTCCTAGGACGGAATTTTGTTCAATCTAATGTGAATTTTCCTTTGTTTTTCAACTTGAAGGAGAAGAGGATATTTCTGGCTCATGCTTAGAAAAGGTTCCATTAAAAGAATCTGTCTATGAGCTGCATCATAGGTGTCGTAGAGACCTATTAGGAATTGGATTAGCATATCTCTATCCATTATTTGTAGGAGCTCGGTGTTTGATCAATAGGTGCATTCCTGTGGTGGGTTTACGGTTAGAAGCTCTTGCATATTTCGTGCAATTTAATAACATAGATAGTTTTTGATTTATCTCTTTGCTTCAATGTGTTGAGGGACCTTTTAAGTTGATAAACAATGGAGTCATTGGATCAATCATATTTCTCCTTTAGGCTTTCCCAGGAGCTTTTGCAGTACAAAAATAAATGCTGCTTGTAAATCATTAATAGTGAAGTTATGTATCCAAGCTCTAAAACCATCTACCTTCACCAGCAAGGAATCTTGCTTTGCCTTCAACAAGGTATTCCAAACTCGATATCTCCATATGAACTAGTTGGAGCCATTGAAAGGAATTGAAGACAATGTTAGGTGTGGTTAATAACTACTCCTCAGCTGCAATGCTTTATGAAGAGTGGCCCGTTGTAATGCAATCGCTTGAGTAGCCAACCGTGATATGGCATATGCTGTTGCTTTTGTCTAAGGATTGTTATTGGCATTGCTAGATGTTGAACATTAGATCAATGATGCTCTGATACCATGAAGAACAGAAGCAACCTTCTTAGCTCACTAAGGAGGTAATGCAAAAGGATGAGAAAAAGAAATTTTTGAATTAATTTAAGTTTGTTTGGGGGTTTGGATTTTGATTAATTTTTAAATTGAAATAAATGTTTGATGTGATATAAATTGATGTTGACGCAATATTTTGAATATAAAATTGATTTTAAGTATAATATAAAAAAAATTACAATTAAGTGTTTTGATTTGATATTTTGAGTGAGATGAATTTTTTAGGAATAGTAAAAATCCTTGAAACCTGCCAAACAAACTCCCATCATATCTATACCTTATAGAAGAGTTAGTTTTAACGGCCAACAAGCACCAGAAGCTTTCTCTGGTTGTGAGTTATGCTAATGTTGCACTTGTTGCTGCAAGTACTTCACATTTATTATCAAAATTCAAGGCTTTTTTGTATTTTCTTACGCTATAATGTCTTGATCTTGTTTGAGGTTTTTGGGTCGTGAGGCGATAACAAGTCTGAAGTCTTGACATGTATAGGGATTGTTGAGAAAAAGAGGGAAAATAAAGTTATATTATTCCAAAAAAAGAAAAGGGAAGAATATATATATAGCAAATTAGAAAATCTATTATAGCTAACTAAATCATGGATATAATATAGATATGAATATGGATATGGATATGGATATAAATATAGATATAGATATGATTTTAATAAATCTAACACTCCGCCTCAAGCTGGAGCGTACAAATCATACGATTCAAGCTTGTCCCAGATAGACTGGGGGATCTAGGACCTGCCAGAGCTTTCGTAAATACATCTGCAAGTTGATCATCTGAAGACACATATTTAGTATCTATATATCCAGAGATGAAGTGACAATCTATTTCGATATGCTTCGTTCGTTCATGAAATACTGGATCTGATACAATGTGTAATGTTGTTTGATTATCAAACCATAACTTCATCTTCGTCATAGTTGTCAATCACGGATAGCGGTGCGTAACGGTTAACCTCTAAAATGCTATAGCGGAATAGCGGATAGCGGTATGACCGCTATTTAGATATTTAAGAATATATATATACATATATATTATTACGTATACAAAATTACAACAATAATATAGAAGAAATCTATAAACTAAACTCATAATGACCAATCAAATGTCAACAAAAAATATATAATTATAATGTTTAGATAGTTATATAAGCAAAAACAATTAGATCACTATTGTTTGATAAATAGATATCAAAGCTAATCAGATTCAAAATCTGATAAATTTGTTTCTTCTTCAGTTTCACCATCATCGCTGCCACTCTTGTCTAAATATTCTTCCTCTTCTTCCTCCTCCTCCTCTCTATTCTCATCCATTTCTTCTATTGTAGCATTCTTTCTCATTGATGTTTGCATCCTAGTGTAGAAAGCAGACTCGTTAGCTCCAGTAGCATCAGCAACAACTCCCCAAGTCAAATTATCATTCTCAAATACTAACTCATCCTCGGCAAGTTGTCTATCTTCATCAACTTCTCCAATTAACCACTCATTGGAATCATCAATATCATTCAAAACAATAGGATCAATGACATCATTGCTATCATAACGATCTAACAGATTTTGGTTATACTTGATATAATTTGCAACTTCTGGCTCTCTAATTTGTTTCTTTTCTTGGAATGAATCTAACAATTAATTAAGATTTAAGATAAATGTTAGTTTCTTTTCATCTAAATTATAATAGAAAAGGAAGTACATTTTATAAGTTAAAGTTATATTTCAATTACTTACGTGTTCAAAAATACTCCAATTTCTCTCACAACCCGATGAGCTACAAGTCAAGCTCAATATCTTTATGGCCAACTTTTGCAGGTTTGAAACATGACTTCCATAATTCCTCCACCACTCAGTTGTGTCATTCAATATAACAATAAGCTGAATAAATAAACTATATATAAACTTTATAGGAAAAAAAATAGACTTATGACTTAAACTGTAAACTAACCAGGAGCCAATGTATGTCTTTGCCTTATAGTTGCATTTAAAGCAAAAATTCCAGCACCACTTTTATAAACTGCCAACTGTTTTGTAATCTTATCGACCTCTTCTTCAGAAGTACTCAATCTCTCAATACACTTATATAGTCCGTGTGTAACTTCAGGTTCAAACTCAATGCTTGGATTGGAATAATAAAAATGTGGATTTAAGAAATGCCCTGCTGCATGTAGAGGGTGGTGAAGCTGACATTCCCACCTTCTATCAATGATCTCGAATACATCCTCATACTTCTCTTTCTTTTTTTTAAAACATTTTTCAATAGCTTCTTTAGCTCTATCCATCGCTTCATATATATATATATATCCCATAGCAGGCTTCTTTTCATTGTCCACCAATCTTTTCACATGCACAATAGGACCCATTATCTTAAGAGCATACAAAACATCATTCCAAAATGTATGGCATCAATACAAGACCATTTGCCTTTTTGCCCTTAGTTTCTTTAGCTGTCTTTGATTGCAACCAATCATCAGAAGTGAACATCTTTCTAAGATTACTTTTTTGTTTATGCAGCCTTTATAAAGTCAAAAATATCGTAGCAAATCGGGTGACTCCATGCCTAACCAATTCCATCTTATTTGTGAACTTTCTTATCAAATTTAAAGCAATAGAGTGGTTGTATATGAATCCCACAAGAGAACAACCTCTTTGTGTAGTCCTTTTGACTCATGGGATCTTCCCAATGTCTTCTAACATTAAATCCAAACAATGAGCTGCACATGGTGTCCAATAAATATGCGTTCTCTTTGCTTGTAAATATTTACCTATCATGGGTCAATAACTTATCTAAGAATTAAGGATATAAGATTAAAACTAAATAATCAATAAAAGAAGTTAAAGGTTAAAAGTCATACCGGCCAATACGTAGTTACTTCCATTGTCCGTTACTACTTGGACAACATTTTCCTCTCCGATCTCATCTACAAAGGAGTCTAATAACTCAAATATTTTTTCTCCTGTCTTCACAAATGAAGAAGCATCCACACTTTTTACAAACATTGTTATGTGTGGACAGTTTACTAAAAAATTTATCAATGTTCTATTCTTTCTATCTGTCCATCCATCGGACATAATAGAACACCCAAAGTTTAAGCACTCTGCTTCAAGAGGTTTCGTCATCTCCCTTGTTAGTTCTAGTTTTTTTTTAACAAAGGAACTTTTAATTCATGATAACTCGGAGGCTTTAGATGTTGGCCAAAATTTCCTATTGCATCGACCATCAACTTGAAACTTTTTGATTTTGCAACATTAAATGGGATGGGATTTCTGTAGAAGAATCGAACAATGTACTGATTTGTCATTGCTCTCGCTTCTTTGTCACAAACATCCTTTATACTTCTTTGTCGTTGAGCTTTTCCCATCGTTGCTGCTTCTGATTTGTTCATGAATAATACATCCAATGGACCTTTCACATTTAACCTTTTCTTTTCTCCACTAAGTTCAGTTGCCGGTCTTTTTCCTATTTTTCCCGACCGAACAAGGTGTATTTCTTGAAGAGCTTCTAAATCATCCTCATCTTCCCTCAACTCATCAAGAATATCCTGATCAACAGCTGTCTCTTTTTGTTGGTATGCTTCAATGAGTGTTTTCTTGATCTCCAATGGAATTTTTTTACATGCCCCCACATCTCCCCTTATTCCCATTGGATGTCTCTTTGCTCTTGTAATTCCTCCGGTTGTAGTTTTTGAGCAAAAATCACAAGTAACGTATCTTTTATTATTGATATCTTTCAAACTATTCCATTGCCAACCAATATCTAAATTTTCTCCCGTCGGTTTCACCATGCTGCAACTAGTTGACATAATGGAGAAGTCAGGAGATGGAACAGTTTGAAAAAAAAAATCTGGGCAGAAAATGGAACAGAATCTGGGCAGAAGATGAAAGGGAGAGAAAGATCACTTGTCTAGGAGGGAGAGAAGAAAGAAATATGGGCAGAAGATGGACAGGGGAATAAAATCACTTATATAAAAGGGAGATAAGAAAGAAATAAGGGCAGAAGATGGAAGGGGGATACAAAAGATGGAAGGAGGATAAAATCACTTATATAGAAGGGAGAGAAGAAAGAAATAAGGGTAGAAGATGGAAGGGGGAGAATATTGAAGAATTTGATGATCGCTAGTCTAGGAAAGTAAAAAAATATTTATGGCAAAATATCAAAAGACTAAAATATATTTATGGCAAAATATCAAAAGACTTAAAATTTAATGGTATAATAAATATAATAAAAATTTATATCATTTTTGTAATAAATATTATATAATGTTTTTAAACCGCTCCGCACCGCACCGCACCGCTACAGCCGCTACCGGCCGCTATGCCGCTATTGCGAAAATGCGGAATCGCAGAGCGGCTGTTGCGGCGAGTTGTTGATCCGCTACGCAACGCTACTATAGCGTGCTATTGACAACTATGATCTTCATCACATCAAAGAACTTGAGTTCACAAAGTAATTGTTTAATTCAAAGAAGCTCACATGTAGCTAAAGTCATAGCACGATATTCAGCCTCAGCGCGCAACCACATTTTATTTTTTACTTTTTCAAGATATCAAATTGCCTCCAATAAATACGCAATAACCAAAGGTAGAACGCCTATCGATTGGAGACTCCGACCAATCAGCATCTGAATATCCAACGATTTCAGAATGACCATGATTTGTATAAAGTAATTATTTTCCGGGAGACCCTTTAATATACCGCAAGAGTGCCTTCCAATGAGAGTCACATGGAGACTGCATAAATTGACTCACTACACTTACTGCAAATGATATATCTGGTCGGGTGATAATGAGATAATTAAGTTTTTCAACCAGCCTTTTATGTCGTCCAACATCAATATCAGTCAATGGTTCCCCCTGTCTTGGAAGCAATTTTGTATTTAGATCCATAGGGGAATCCACAACCTTATATTCATTTATACATGTTTCTTCTAACATATCAAGAACATACTTTCTCTGAGATAGGATAACACCATTCTTCAATTGGACAATCTCAATTCCTAAGAAGTACCGTAGTGGTCCAAAGTCTTTGACCTGGAAATGATTGTGTAAATGTTCCTTTAATTTTGTAATACTATCCATGTCATCTCCATTGATGACAATATCATTAACATAAACAATTAAGTAAACGCATCGCTCTTCTAAATTATGCTTGAAGAATATGGTATGATCAGACGAACATTGTGTCATACCAAATTCTTTAATAGCAAGACGGAAACGTCCAAACTACGCCCTTGGAGACTGTTTAAGCCATAGAGTGAACGACGAAGGCGACATACAAGACCAGTTGCTCAATATATACCTTTCTTTAAGCTCACCATGCAAAAAGGCATTTTTAATGTCAAGCTGATGAAGGAGCCAACCACGCATTGCTGCCATCGGAAAAAAAAGGGGCTAACAGAAGACATTTTGGTAACGAGAGAGAAGGTTTTTGTAAAATCCTCTCCATACATTTGAGTAAAACCCTTTGCAACAAATCGATCTTTAAGTCGATCAATGCGACCAGGTCCAACTTTGACTGCATAAACCCAGTGGCAAGCTACGGGTGTCTTTCCTAGCAGTAACGGAACCAATTCCTAAGTATCGTTAACATGCAAAGAAGACATTTCCTCCATCATAGCTTGACACCACCTGAATGACCCAAAGTCTAATGCCAAGAGCGAGGAACAATGATAAAGTCTAAAGTAGTCACAACACTGCAAATGGAAGGAGATAAACGGTGATAACCAAGAAAATTATAAATAGGATTTACGAGTGGACCGTGTACCTCGACGTTGGACGACAGGTGACTGAGGAGTCGCAATTGGGGAAGGCGATAGAACCGGAGATGAGCCATCAATAGGCGCAGGTGATGGTGAAGTAGATATGTTTTGACGTTGCCATGTATGGCGACTATAGACTTGAAGTAGAGGCTTAGGAATGGGGACAACTCGAAGAGGAGTTACATGTATTAAGGATGAACTGATGACACTGTAAAGTATTGTGATGATTCAAAGAGCATGACATCTGCACTAAGATGAGTGAGAGGAGAATAATATCTATATCCTTTCTGAACTCGAGAGTACCCAAGGAAAACACATTCGATGGATCGAGGGCGTAATTTGTCCAATCCAGGGGAATGGTCATAAACAAAGCACGCACAACCAAATACATGGAGAGGTAAAGGGTACAGAGACACATTACGCTGAAGACATGTTATGGGAATCTTAATGTCCTAAGATAGCAGATGGAAGACCATTGATGAGGAAACATGCTGTAATAATAGAATCAGCCCAAAAATAAAATGGGACATTATAATGTATGAGGAGAGTGTGAGCTGTTTCTATTAGATGACGGCTCTTGCGCTCAGCCACTCCATTTTGTTGGGGAGTGGAATGACACGATGACTAATGAGTAATTCATTCAGATGAGACAAAATCACTAAATGAGTGAGAAAATACTCTTTACCATTATCACTTGTTAAAACCTTGATACATGTATGAAATTGTGTACGAATTTCAGCACAAAAATTTTTTAATATAGAGAGTAATTCAGATTGATTTTTCATTAAATAAACCAAGTAACTTGACAAAAATCATTAATAAACGTTACAAAATATTGGAAACCAAGGGTTGAAGTAGTACAACAAGGCCCTCAAATATCAGAGTGAACCAGTGCAAAGGGCTCAGATGCTCGACTATCGACGCGCTTGGGAAAAGAAGTAAGAGATTGCTTCCCAAGCTCACATAACTCACATGGTAACGAATATAGTGACGAAAAATTAGAAAAAATATGCTTTAATTTAGACAGATTGGGATGACCTAATCGTTGGTGGAACAATTATGGAGACTCAATAAATGATATAGCAATGGTAGAGGTATTGCGAAGGGACTCAATTAAGTAATATAGCCCATAAGACTCACGTCCAGTACTAATCGTCCGCCCCGTGCTGTAATCCTGAATAACAAAAGAATCACTAGTTAGTAAGATTGAACAATCTAGATCTCTAGTGAGACGACTAATAGATATGATATTAAATGGACTTTGAGGGACATTAAGAACATAATGAAGAAGTAAATTTGGTGACGGACAAGCTCTATCAATAAATTGAGTGTAAGCTTTATCACCATTAGCAAGAGTAACATGAGTTAGTGAATTTGATGGATGAAAGGTAGAAAATAAGGAAGGACAACCAGATACATGATCAGTTGCACCCATGGACCAAGAAAAGTCTGAGAGACGCCAATGACGGGAGTATGGGTGTCAGGTAAGTCGGCAGTACTGAAGGAGGATGACTGCTGAGATGCTTGATACTGAAGGAATGCAGCATAATCTGCTCCATGTAAGCTAATACTGTCAGATGAATTTCCAGGCGAATCAGTAGTAACAACATTTGTCGAGCGAGGGGGTTGTCCATGTAATTTGAAGTAACGTTCTAGTGTATGGCCCATCTTGTGACAATAACTATATTGTGGACGACGTCCACTACGATCTTGACTTCCTCGCCCACCACGATTTTTATCACGATTACCGGAGCTAGGATTTTGAGACACCAAGGCTGAACTATCAGGAGTATTAGTAGATGGAATAGCCACAAGGGTATTGCTACTAGAGGAGAGTCGTACTAGTCGAATAAGAACATCATCCAGCGTGGGTACAGTGGCAACTCCTAGTATCTGGTCTCGAACATGATCAGTTCAGGCTTAAGGTGAACAATATACGACAAAGAATTTTTCTCCCAAGCAGCCTCTGAATTTGCGGAACCGGTAGAAATTAGGGAACGAAACTCCTGTCGAATAGTTTCCAGTTTACTCAGATAAGTGAGAAGATCAAGTGTGATCTTTAAGTAAAACGAGACTGAAGACTACATCATAGTAGCGCCGAATATCATTGCTGTAAATGAAAGCAGCTTTATTCCAAACTTCATAGCATGTCTCAAATGATTAATACGTAGGAAGTATGGTTGAATCCAAGGAATTCCACAATAAGGCACATAATTAGGCATCAACTTTTGCCAATTCAGATCGAAGTTCTTTAATTATTGACTCAATATTTGCAAGGTGGTCATATTGCCCTTGTCCTTTAAACTAAAGTCATATAGATGCAGCCAATGACTTATAATTAGATGCACCTCGTAATTTATCGGTAGTAATAGATTGAAAATTTTGAATTTTAAATGGATCAACCATAGAAGTAGTACCAAAAAAGCTCCCTGAGAAAAAATCAGGTGGACAGTTGGCGGCGCGTGGCGGCGGCGGCGCGTGTGTCTCACGCACGGTGGCGGTGGAAGGCGACACTACCTGAGGCATTTTGAGGATAGGAATGCACCAGTAAGGCGCATGTCTAAAAAATAACTCAAAGTGAAGTTGAAGAAAGAACTAGGATTTTGGTATATTTAGGGTTTGAAATGAGGCGTCTGCTAGAACTAGCGACGGCGATTGGAAACTAAACCGTAATTTTACCTAAACCCTAGTTGGCTCTGTTACCATACAGAGAAATAAAGGAAAAATAAAGTTATATTATTCCAAAAGGAGAAAAGGGAAGAATATATATATATATATATATAGTAAATTAGAAAATCTATCCTAACTAAATAATGGATATGGATAAGATATAGATATGGATATGGATATAGATATATATATATGGAATGGATATGGATATAGATATAGTTATAGATATCCTTGAATTTTCTCCAAGTGATCCTACTCCACTTCATGGTGATAATACTAATGCAATTCACATGTGTTTGTTTGGAGGATTGGATTTTAAATCCACTGTTCATCTTATTTTTTCCCCTAAAAAATATCAAATCAAACACCTATTTCTTATTTTTTATATTATACTAAAAATCAATTTTACATTCCAAACATCATATCAACACCTATTTATATCACATCATACAACTATTCAAATTCAAAATTTTTACTATTCAACTCCCAACTCAAAATCTAAACCCCCAAACAAACACCCGTGGAAATCTAGTCTATCATAAACTAATAAAGCACATAGAGGTGGGCTGCCACTACATCCGGGAGGCCTTTACTCGAGTTGTTATCACTCTTCCCCATCTCACTACTGATCTTCAAATTGGTGATGTCTTCACGAAGGCTTTGATAGGCCAAATACATAAGTTTCTTTGTGGCAAATTGCTGTTGGTCGTTTCCCTAGCATCAATTTGAGGGGATGCCAAATATTCTTTTTTATTTGTTAACATAATTAGATGATTATGTAATTATTGTAATTAGAGTACATTTTTAATAGTTGTATACTTAGGATAACTTTGATTTCTCTCAAAGTTAGAGGCCTCCACTCATGGATATATATATAGGTGTAACATTCTTTTGATAAGACAGAAAAATTGTGTTTCAACTAGTGCAAAGAAAGACTTTACACACAGAGAAAGCCTCCCTTTTAGATCTAAAGAAATATACCCAAGTAAAGCGAGTGAAGTCATCAATAAAGGTAACAAAGTATGTGACGCGTTCACGAGAAATTAAGTGCAATGCCCCACACATCAGAATGAACAAGTTCAAAAGGTTTTGTGGTGCGAGTTTGATGCAAAGGAAAAGGAAGGGTTTCGCTTTTACCAGTTTGCAGAATTCACAATCAACATCATCAATCAAAGAAGTCGAGTTTTTATTCCCAAGCAAATCAAATTTAAGCAAGACTCAAAGTACATGAGAATTAGGATGTCCTAAATGTTTATGCCGTACATGATTATCACACTGGACAACATTGCAAGCAACAAAATTTGACACTGGAGGAGACAAAAACAAAGGAAAGAGACGTCCTACTTTAGGTCCTTCACGATCATTTTCCCCGACACTTTATCCTGCAAAGACAGCCATAATGAGAAAATTGAACAACACAATTTTTGTCAACTAATTGCCCAACAGATAGAGGTTAGTGGACAGCTTAGGAGACACAAACACTGTATTTAGAGAGACTGAAATATCACCAACAACTGTAATAAGCAAGGAATTTCCATCTGTGGTATGAATCTGAAAGTCTCTTTTATATGTTTGTACATTTTTCTAAGATAAGGAATTTTCATCCATGCCTTGTACAACAATAAGTCCCTCAGCAGCCACAATTGCGTACACTATATAAGTGTACTCCGCCCAAAGATTTTTCAAAGGAGGAAAAGAATTCTTGGATTGACATACTCCTTTGAGAAAGTTGATTGAGTTCTAGTTCTAGCTGAAACCTTCATGCTGCATTGGGCATCCTTCACCTCTCATGTTACATATTTATCTTTCTTTGTTTCACAGTTGGGTGTTGGCTTTATCCCATCAATATGACTCTACAACTCCTTTCCCGTGACAAAGATTTGAAATTGGAATGCCTAGGCAGAATAGTTCTTTCCATTAAATCAGACAATAAAATTTTCAGATTGTTCCAAAGACATGATTTAAACAATAACAAGAACTTAGAAATTGGATTAAGAAAAGAAAAAAATAACAAAACGATAGGACACGAAAGAAAACAAGATCAAGAACTAAGATCAATAAGAAACAAGGCTCAAGTTTCAATATGAAACGAGATCTCATTGTTTTGGCTCTGATATCATGAACAAATAAAGAAAGAGAAATACTGAAAAAAATTTTGTCACGTTACATCTATGTATACAAGGGTGAAAACCTCTAACTTTAGCCATAAATCAAAGTTATCCTAAGCCAATATACAATTACTAAAAAGACTAATTACAATAATTACATAATCATCTAATCATATTAACAAATAAAGAAGAATATTTGACGTCATTCTCATTAAATGTGACATCTATTGACACAAAATTTCTTGGATGGAGGATGGTAGCATTTGTATCCTTTTTTAGTGGAAGAGTATCCTACATTGATTACATTTTTGGACTTTAGGATCCTGATTTCCCCTGTTTGAGCCATGAATATGAACAAAAGACGCATATCCAATGACTTTAGGAACAAAATTATTTTTGGTTCTTAAGTCGGGAGAAAAGGATGTGGAGAACTTCCAGTGGACTTTTGTGGTGTTGCAAAACATGAGATGTGTGGTTGTAAAAGCTGTTTCTCCCCAAAAGGTTTTAGGTAGAATGTTCTGAAACAACACTGCTTGAGTTTTCCGAGTAGCTCACCATTGTTTTTTTTATTTTGCTACTCCATTTTGTTGTGGAGTAGATGACTTATGTATAATCCCATTATTTTGGACTTAAGGAGTGAGGACTTGGTTGAAGTAATCCCTAACCAAGGTTGTTACGGCGTCGCCTACGCGACGCCTAGGCTTCCTGGCAGTGATGATACACTGCCAGAATAGGTCGCCTCTCCGTTTGGCGAGGCTGGCATCCAGGCCCCACTTTGGTGACGCCATTTCGCCAAGGCGATGCCAAATGGCGTCAGGAAGAAGCTATGAAGCTTTGGGCCTTAATCCAGGTTTAAACTAGATTAAACTTGTTGAGATATTTTTAGATATTCAGATTTAGATTTAGTAGATTTATATCTAAATTTGATCATATTCATAGATTAGATTACTTAGATTTGAGTCTATAGAGTCTGTTTTGTATTGCCTATATATAGGCTCCTTATTTTGATGATCAATAAGATAATCTCATTATTTTTCCCCAAAATTTCTAACATGGTATCAGAGCTTATTTTTTTCATGGCGTAGATATAGCCTACCAACTCGTGTTTCTCCGGGTACATTCAACCTGGATTGTACCCAGAGGTCTTGTGATTTTGAGACCATGCCTTTGCAAGTCTGTCTTTTTGCAAATCTGTTTGTTGTCTGTCTGGTCTTGCGTGCAATTTGAAATTTGTATGCAATTTGCATATGAAATCTACTGAGATCTGTCTGCTATCTACCATATGTCGACTGTCTGTCTGTTGTATGTGTGCGATTTGCCATCTGTCATTGCATGTCTGTTGCTTACGTGTGATCTGCCATCTTTCTTGCTTGTTTGTTGCCGAAAATTTGTCTACGATCTGTCATATGTCCGTTGCTTATCTGTTACTTGCGTGCAATCTGTTTGGTGTTGCGATCTATCTGTTTTCGGCTCCGGTGGAGTCTTGTCGTTTTCGACTCCGGTAGAGAGTCATCTTGTTTTCGGCTCTGGTGGAATCATGTTGTTTTCGGCTCCAGTGGAGTTATGTTGTTTTCGGCTCAGGTGGAGAGTCATCTCATTTTCGGCTCTGGTAGAGTCATCTTTTTCGCCTTCAGTGGAGTCATGTTGTTTTCGGCTCCGGTGGAGTCATAATTTTCGGCTCCGGTGGAGTCATCTTGTTTTTTGCTCCGGTGGAGAGTTATCTCGTTTTTTGCTCCGGTGGGTGTAGAGAGTCAACTACTAATTTTATTTATGTTTTCTTTTTGCGTTTATATTCAAATTTCTTATCAAACTCAAGTTGGTTTCTGTTATACCACTTGAGTTTGAGGGGGGATGTTGAGATATTTTAGATATTCAGATTTAGATTTAGTAAATTTATATCTAGATTTGATCATATTTATAGATTAGATTACTTAGATTTGATTCTATAGAGTCTGTTTTGTATTGCCTATATATAAGCTCTTTATTTGATGATCAACAAGATAATCTCATTATTTTTCTCCATAATTTCTAACAAAACTCTTTCTAAAATTAACCGACCCTTAAACCCACTCTAAACTTGAATCCCAGTCCTAAACGCCCTCAACTCAGCCTTACCTTTGTGTTTAGTCTCTCACTCAAGTATCTTGCTGCCGCCATCCATGTCTTCGGTTTCGTCTTCCATCTTCCATTTCCGTCGTCGCGCAAGTATGAAGAAATGTCTGGATATGTTTCAGTTGTAATGTGGAGTAGAGTGTAAATATATATATAATTATATATATAATAATTAGTGGTGCAAGAGGGTTTGCAACCTTGGAGGATTATTTAATATTCCCTCCGTCCACAAACTAATGTCCTACTTTCCTATTTGGGATGTCCAACAACTATTATCATATTTCCTTTTTTAAACACAAATTTTACATTTTTACCTTTCATTCATTTATTACTTTTAATATCTACCATACAATTAAGGGCAAATTTGTCAATTCATAACAAAAAGACAATCACCTAAAAAATCGTGCAAATATACTTTAGGATATTAGAAATTAGACGGAGGGAGTATTATACATGTAATTTTATGTACTATTGTATAATGTAAATTGTACCTGTTTACTTGTTTATGTATATTGTACTGCATGATAGTACTAAGTTATGCATAGTGCAGAGTAGTTTAGAGTACAACATTGCAACATTGTACTGTTGTGGGCCTGTGGCTTGTTGCTGACCGAGTGTATATATATATATATATAATATGCTAGTAAAGACAAGTGCTATATATAATATATATGTATTATATATATAGTGGATGATTAAGATATGTTAGGATATTTCTTTGTTCCTTTTATTTTTGATCGGCTGGTAGGCAGTTTTTTTATTTTTATTTTGTAATTTCTAATTTAATTTAATTTATTTTATTTTTAAGTATGTTTGATTTTTATTTTAGTTTTATACATGTTTTAATGATTGATCTATTACTTATACATTTTATTATATATATATTTTTTTGTACTAGTTATAATTTAATGGTCGATAACAAAAATGTCCAAGATTTATCAAATGATCCGACAAGAAAGGCCAAATCATTTGATCCACGATAGAAGTATGGATTTTGGCCGGATTTGAATAACAAAGATTTGATTTAATGCGCTCTTTGTCATAGACAAATGCATTCTGAAGTCAAGAGGTTAAAGCAACATTTAGTTTGGAGCTACGGAAATGTTGCTAATTGCCTTAACATCACAGAAGAAATTCGTAAGGAAATACATCAATTTATGAACAAAAAAGTGAGATGAATAAAGCATCGCGGCGTATTACCGAATTTGATGATTTTGAGGATACCGAAGACAATGAGGAGTTGAACGAAAATCAATCTACGGGTGGTACGAATTTATCTTCCAAGCTTTCAGTGCATCCAAGTTCAGGAACAAGTAGCAAAAGAAAGTTGGCTCAATCAACTTTAAATTTTTTTGAATCTCCGAGAGTTGGAAAACAAAGTAAGTCAATTACTGCAATGATTCAAAAGACTCATGAAGATTGTTGAAGAAAGACATGGATGATTATGTTCAGAAAACCATCAAAGTTTTTACAAAATGAAAAGATGAAACAAAAGAAGTGCAAAGGTGTATTGCCAATTTTTTCTATGAAAATGACATTCCATACAATGCTTCCAAATCAAGAAGTTACGAAGATTATGGTTGAGGCCATCAGACCGGTTTGAGACCTACCAGTTATCATAAATTGCGAGAATCATTTCTTGAGGATGCAGTAAATATAATAAATAAGTTGAAAGAAAGACACATGGAAGCTCGGAAACAATATTGGTGTTCCCTTATGTCATATTGGTGGACAGACAAAAATGTTCTTGTCAATCGTCAAGAAAGAGATTTTTTTCTTGAAGTCTATTGGTGCATTAGCTGAGTCACATGATGCAAGAATGTTGGTTGATCTGCTTGAAGAAAAGGTCAAAGAAATTGGTAAAGAGCATATTGTGCAAATTGTGATGGATAATGGAGCAAATTATAAAGCAGCGGGAAGATTATTAGAACAAAGCATTCCTGGTCTTTTTTGGACACCCTGTGCAGCTCATTGTATTGATCTCATGCTAGAAGACATTAGGAAAATGAATGAATTTAAACCTTACATTCAAAAGGCTAAGGATGTCACCACTTTTATTTATCGACATGAGAGAATTCTCAGGGAAAATACCGGTTGCAGAGATCTGGTGAGGCCAGCGACTACCTGATTTGCTACCGCATTCTCACTTTGCAGAGTTTAAACAAACATATGAATGAATTGAGGCGGTTATTTGTGAGTGATGATTGGAGCAATAATAAGCTGTCGAAAACGGCAAAAGGAAAAAAGGTGATGGAAACCATTCTTTCGTCGAAATTTTGTGATCATATAGAAGATTCTTTACGAGCAACACTTCCTCTTTTGATTGTTTTGAGGATAGTTGATGGTGATGAAAAGCCAGCCACACCTGAGCTTTCTTTGGCTATGAATCACGCAAAAAAGAAAATAACTGAATCTTTTACGAGCAATAACAAAACAAGGTTGTTGGCCAAGTTAATGGAAATAATTGAGGATCAATGGAGCGATCAAATAGAGGTGAAGTTATATGGGGCTGCACTATTCCTAAATCCTTCAAAATATTTTGAATTGAAGAGGAGTGATCCCGTATTTGTTCGTAAGCAACGTCAGCTGTTTCATGATGTTCTAGAAAATATGATTAAAGATGAAGAGTTGATGGATAAAATTAGAGGTCAAGCAGATAAAGAATCGATTTGAAAAAAGGTCTTCCACAACCTTTGGATGCTTTCCTGGCCACTCCTTTAATTCAAATTATATTAGTATTACGATAAAATACGAGGAAGCTTTGCCGTCAATTGGCAATCAAGCACCAAATGCGAAAGAGTTCTTGTAAGTTTTTTTAACATATATATATTTTTATTTTCTATGAAACTGTGACACCTCGGCCCGCAAGTAAAGCCGGGCGTGTCGGGATCGTAGACTGGCCCCACAGGTCAACACAAGTTCTTTCAACGTGCTTTGTCTTCACTCGCGCGCACCATGAGAGATTTCCCAGGGGCCACCCATCTATATTTAACCTTTGATGGCCTGGTACCGGCTCATCCATAGGAGTTGGCCATGCAACGCCCAACTCCGGGGGTATTACATTCCCCCACTTAAGAATGCAACGTCCACGTTGCACCCCAAGGATCATCAACTGCCAAGCCCGTCATCAGTTTGGTTAACGTCTGCCGGTTGTCGCAGGTCGGCTTTGATACCAACTGTGACACCTCGGTCCACAAGTCACGCAAAGCTGGGCGTGTCGGGATCGTAGACTGGCCCCACATGTCAACAGGAGTCTTTTCAGCGCACTTTGTCCTCACTCATGCGCACCCTGAGAGACTTTTCACGGGGTCACTCATTCTCAAATTACTTTAGAGCAAGCACGCTAACTCTAGAGTTTTTTTAGTAAGGCTTCCGAAAAAGAATGTGCACATTGTTGACATGAGTAGTCTATTCAATCTATTTATAACCTATATTCAACTTTGGATGGCCTGGCACCGACTCATTAACGGGAGTTGGCCAAACAACGACCTAACTCTGGGGGTATTACAGAAACTTAATTTCAAATATTGAATATATTCTTTTATATATATATATATTTTAGTTGATTGGTGGGATGCATATAGTGGTGACAACGAAGAACTTCGATTACTTGCCGTACGGACTATTAGTTTATGTTGCTCTTCTCCCGATTGTGAGCGCAATTGATTCACATTTGAATTTGTAATAATCTTCAAATTTTTATAGTTTTATTTCTAGATTCATACCTAGAAAAGAAATGTATTAGAGTACCAAAGGCTAAATGATTTGGTGTATGTTAAATATAATCGGAAGATTGCACATGACTTTCAAAAGCGGCAGGAAGAAGGAAGCAATTTTAATCCCTTAATTCTTGAACAATTTCAATGGGACAATGAATGAGTTGATGATTTCAACCTTCATAGTAGAGGTGTTGGTGAATCCTCAAGTCCACCCATCGTGTATGATTGTTGCCCTGGTCTTTCTAACAGACGTTTGGAAAATGAAAATGAAGAAAATGATGAAGATGATGGTATGAATACCGAAGACTAATGTGAATTTGAGAAATTTAGGGATTTTTTTTTTCTTTTTTTTTTGTGTTTTTGAAACTTTCATATTTTAACATATTGATATTTTAGTATTTTGATGATTATGTTTAATATTTTGATATTTCATTTGAAATTTAGTGATTTGATGTTATTATTTATATTGTATAATTACATATTAGAAACTTATAATAAGCAGGTTGTTGTATTTCCATATTGTCGCTATTTCGGGCGCCGTGTTGCTGTGCCTAAACGCCCTAACAACCTTGTCCTTGACAAACTTCAACAGGAACAACAAAGTGACACGGATACAATCATCAATAAAAGAAACAAACCATCGTGTTCAAGAGACATTAGGAATAGTAGGACCTCATATATTAGTATGAATGAGGTAAAAAGAAAAATAATTTTTCTTTTTTATTACTAATGGGAAAAGGCATTCGCTTATATTTGGCGAGTTCACATACATCACAATGAAATTCCTCAAGGCTTATATCCATAAACAGGGTGGGAAACAAGATCTTAATAACCCTAAATGATGGATGTCCTAAACGGTGATGGTAAGATAAATTTTCTAACTATTAGATAAATGGCTTTCTGATGTTAGACCCTTACTCTGGACCAAGTTCAAATGACTTGGCGTCTCAAAGTAATAAAGGTTGTCTCTTACTTTAGGACATCTAACTGTCCTCCATGAAACCTTGTCCTGAAACACAACCATTATAAAAACCACATTGCATAATAGATCTTGTGTAAGCTTTTGTATAAAAACAAGATTGGTGGATAATTTGAGGACATGAAAGACATTCTTAAGGGTCATGGTTGGGTTTGTTTGAACATTGCCTACTTTTGCAATAATTGATAGAGATCCATCGGCTATGACTGTTTTCCAACTACTACAGGCTGAAAAGTATTTAGATGAACGGGTCATATGATCGGTGGCTCCGGTGTCCATGATTAAGGCTACTCCACTCTTCACTTTGTGGTGTAGCAGCAATGTGTACTTGTCCAGCATGGTGTAGAGGCTCTTTATTCCTTACTTGGTCTCCCTTTTCATTCCACTCTCGGCTTGGGGGCTTTCTATGAAGCTTCCAACATTCCTCTCTAGTATGTCGAGAATTTTTACAATAAGTACAAAACAACTCATCCCGATGCTGTGACTTAGGTTGAATTACTCATTGCTTTTGGATCTAAGGCAATTTTGATATCACTAGCCACCATAGCCATGTTATCAACAGTCAACACTTTATGGTTCCTACATCTCAAACCTACTGCTTTCTTCTCTTCGAATTAGTGATACAACAACTTCATTTGAGGTTAGGAAGGATTTGGCTCTCACTTGATCATACTTAGATTCAAACCACAGAGAAAATAATAAACCCTGTGTTTTTTTAAAAAAATCTTTTAAATTTGCTTGCATTTGCCAAGCAGTTGGTGTTTATTACCCTATAATGGTCGAGTTCCTGCCACAACGATATTAATTCACTGCATATTCAGTCACTGTTATCGTCCCTCGTTTTGTTGCTATCATTTTCATTTTGACTTCATACACCTGAGCCACATCTTTAGACTTGGAATAGGTTTCTTGAATAGCATTCTAGACATCCTTGGCAGTGTTCAAGAAGATATGAGTATCTTTGATTCAGGATCATAGAATTCCATAACCAAGTCATTATCATAGGGCCTTCTTCATCCTACGCTTCAAATTTGGGATTTTCCTTCTTTGGTCCCAATGAGATGACTACTTTTTCCTTTTCCTTTCAATGTCACTTGGACAAGTTGGGACCATTTTAGGTAGTTATTTTCCATCTAGTCTACCTTGAAGTTCACTGGCATGTTGGACTCAGATTTTCTCCCCGAATTGTGCAGTCTTTGTCAGGTTTCACATATTATAACTTGTAACTTCCGGTGAATAGGACTAACAAACTTGAAAAATAGTCCAGAAAACTCAGTAATAGGAAGAAAGAAAACTAGCAGAATCAAGAACAGTTCCAAGAAAGAGCTGCACTGATACCATCTCAGATTTTGAACAGAAAAATCAATTGAAGAAAAAGATTAATTTTATTAAAAAAAAGGTATATTTTACATATAGGAATTGACAGATTTTTATACAAAATTTCCTAGTAACTATAAAATGAAACTATCCTCTATCTTATCTAATGAATCATAGAATCATCATCAATCTTATCCCATGAATTAGGGGATCTCTAGCTGTACAAAGGAAATAAGATATTTATTTCCTAAAATTAAATTGATTTACATATTTTACCACAATTTTACTCTTATGACTTTTGACATGCTTTACAAGTTTTTAATCTTACCAAAAGTCAAAATATCAATTTTCAAATTATTTGACAATAAAATTAAAGTTGTCAAGATAGATTGATAGGGTGAGCCAGTCCCCCATCCATTATATCGTAGATTGTGGAAGTGTGAGCTTTAGTTGGGGTTAATTAAAATGGCTTGGCCCATCTGTCCTTTAAAGCAGGGTAAAGCAGGCCAACCGGATAGGCTCAATCCATTTTGATAGCTTTAATCCTAATGTATATCTTAGTTCCTAATTTTATGATGGAAGAATCCCTTGATTCTTTGCCAAAATGCTTATAGTGAGTTTTGTGGCTTGACAACCTCAGAAGTAGATCTAGTTTGGATTTAATTGGTAGTTTCGAGTCATTTTCTTTCATTCTTTGTGATATTTTTGTAAAAATTAGCATTAATGCCTAATTGAGTGGGAGCTATCATGATTAGCTAAAGAAAATTTCCAGTGATACTTTTTATGAGTTGACTATGCTTTTGAAGAATGCATAGTGATTATTACCTACATGTGAAGGAACTAAATGAACTTTTGATAGAGAAACTAGAAGATATGAAACAAAAAGAATGAGATATTTTAGATAGGATGTTGATATGCTTTGAATCTAGTTTGCCACTTCGCTGAGTTTTACGGAGGTCTCGCTGAGTTCGTATTGTGTGCTCTCTTAATTTATTTAAATAGACTTAAAAGATATGTAATTTAGGTTAATCTGTATCAGAAATCAGTATTTGTAATCTGTAACCTAGCTGCCTTCAATAAATCTGTTTTTCGTTTCTGTCCGTGGACATAGCTAACACGTTGTTGATAAATTACAAAATCTGTGTTTTCTTTACTCTTCTGTTTGTTATTCCATCATTAATCTTAATCCGTTACAACATAGGAAATCCATGACCCCAATTCATGTCTTTTTCACCTGACATGTCGTTCCTCGTGGCAAAAGCGAGGTTGACAAATAGCACACTGCAAATTTTGGTAGATATGTATGGGATACTATGTATGGCCAATAACTTCATCAGACATGATAACTTTTTAGCATTACGATGTCGGAGTTTCCAAACACCTCAATGAACTCAATATCATCACATCATAGTTGGCTTCTATTAAATTGAATTTGGTGTCAAAGTGAAAGTCCTAATTTTTTTGTTGAAACTTTGAAAAAGATGGGAAAATGTTGGAAATTACATCACTGCAAAAGAAAATATGGACATTATTGAAATCTATGCATACAACCGAAAAAAAAGGATAAAAGAGTTAACAATTCAAGTATAATGGCTAAACTGATTGTTACCATGGGTAGTCCCTTGTGAAGTCATGGGTCTCCCTATTTCAAGCTACCGCTGCTGCAGTTTATTCCTTCCGCTCACTTAGTTGCTATCAGGCGTTAACAAGAAAAGAGTGAGTGGGAAATCCGATCTTAGAGCTGAACCCCTAAAGCCACCGTGTTTCTCTGTTGCACTAGTTCGGAAATTATGGAAATTTACACCTCTAGTGATTTTAGAATTTTCTAAGTTGAAAGAATTATGGAAAAAAATAGGAGATTTCTATATCAAAACTTCAAATGGATGCAAGTGGAAGCTATGTGACATTACAGACATCCTAAGATTGAAGAGGAATTTGATCCCTACAAGAAAATTATACAAATAAGGCTATGCTGCAACATTTGGATGAAAGAAAAAAGGTGTCCTATACCTGACTGGAATATAAACTAAGTTTGTGTTCTTAGAGAAGTTGGAACTATGCATAGTTTCAACAGGCCTTGGATGGTAAGAAGGAAAAAGTTTGGCGCCATTGTTATTATAAAAAGCTGAAAGTAAAAGATACAATTAGTTTTCATGCAGGAGATTTTTGGGTTGCGTGGATTCAAAGACCTGCATGCTCTATGCTTGGAGGATCTTCGAATCCCTTGTGTTTATATTAAAACTTTCCAAGGTCCGCCTCATGGAATCCAAGTTGAGAGAGATAAATTGAACAAATATGGAAGGTGACAAGAAGTTTGAAGTTTAGAGAAATGGTTATTATTAAAATTCCGTTGGCATGGGCAAATATAGGCATAGAGTTTCAACCGTATGTATATATATTTTAATTTTTCTAATCCTTTCTGATGCAATGATGTAATCCGGTGAGTCTCTTGAGTTTACTTTTTTCTTTTTTTTTTTTTTTTGGTTGGGGGTTGATATTTTCGTAACAAGCGTGAAAGGATATACACGCTCTTTGGTTTACGGTTAAACTTCTTTGATCAAAGGAATTTGGTTAGGATGTTCATGGAGTGTCTTGATTTAATATATCTGATATTATGTTATGACTTGGAGTTAGTGCTGCAGTTCATGTTATGCTATAAATGTAAGTGCTCATTTCAAAGGCATTATTTTAGCATTATATACTTCACTTTTCCCCATTTTTATCTTCATGTATTCTCCCTGTGAAACAAAGTTTTACATAACGTTCTACATCTCAAATTCTATCTTTCTTTGAAGAGTAGAAATTATCATTACGACAAATTTTATGGAGATGATCCAGTATAGTTAGTATAGTGAAATGTATAGGAACATGGGTATCTGCTTTACCTGCATTTTTATGTAACTTGAAGTTGAACTTTTGCTAGAACTTCTTTTTTATACATTTCAGGTTTCAGTCGAGTTTGGATTGTCTGAGATGCTGAACACCCTAGCTATTCGAGCTTCTGTGGCTCCTAAAGATGGAAGATTTAGTTTCAATATCTCTCAATGTGAAGCTGTCTTGCCAGCTGGAACTGTTGATAATTCTGTTGAATTGGTTTATAAGGAGGTAATCTTCATTCTTCACCAGTCGAATTTACACTTTCCGACTAGAATAGTAATATATTTGTCAAGGTCAATTCTCTCTGTGCTAGATGGTGCACTTTTGAGTGTAGGTACCAAAATGGCAAGAGACTCTGGAAGGTGCTCGAGCTAGATATGTTGAGGTGATCAAGAAACTCGCCGAAAAATATCCCTCGGAGAACTTGCTGCTCGTGACGCACGGTAACCTCCATGCATAATATCATTTATCAGCAGAGCATCGGGATTGTTACTTGCCTCACAATTTTCTTTCAGGGGAAGGAGTTGGATCAGCTGTTTCTAGATTCATACCCGGAGTTATGGTATGTGATGTTGAGTATTGTGCCTATTCGGTTTTCCGCAGACCAATAGTGTTGGGTGCAAATCAGTCGTACACTGCTGGAGGAGACTTCGTCAGCTCCCTCAAAGACCTCTTTGGGGTTACAATAGTTGAAGAACCTAACAATCCTTAGAACCTTACACGAATTTTAATTTGTTGTGTCATTCTTTTTTCTGAGCCAGAAATAAACACAATGCAGATTGTTTTTGAAATTTCATTTCCCTTCGTATGACTGAACATAAATTTTGAGATTATAATGTTTGGTATGGCAGACAAGTTCTAGGAGTTCTGGATCTTATGTTTATAAAGAATTTTGTTAGCTACCAGGTTGCAGGGGCTGTCAGTGTCGACTAAATCAAGACCATTCTCTTCCAATATCGGATGTTCGTAAGGGCTCTGTAGCAAGAAATTATAAATTCTGTTAAAGAAAGCTCTTGGTGTAAATTGCATGGGCTAGGGAATCTTTTACAATATATCGAATTGGTATGGTAGGTGAACTTGTGACTGCTAAGTAAGGAATTCACATCTTGTAGTTCTTTTCTTCTTTTTTCTTTTTTATAATATAGGTAAAGACTTTTCTGGAGGTTATCCATTCTAGTATTATTTTTGTCCAAATGTGCGTAATTTTGGAGTTTTGATGGGATCAAGTGCGTTAACTGCTTAGCTGGTCTTGTCTAGTGTGACTTAGCTATTACGTTCAGTCGGTTTGTCTAGTGTGATTTAGCTATTATGCTCAGCGAGAGGTTTAATAGGTGCGAGTCCTAACTTTCTTCTCTTCTGAGCTTAAATTTTGTTTGAGGCGAAGAAAAAAAAAGAACAAGAAAAACTGGTGGTTGGGTCAGATCCTGCCGAGCGCCACTGGACACAGTCGTTCAATCGATCACGGTTTTCTCCTCTGATGAAAACTTCAGGAAAGAGTTATTTTATTTTTTTTTACGCACACACACACACACTCCATGGGAATTGAATTCTGAACATCAAACATGTGAAGAAGTGCTCACCCATTTGAACTATATCTCTTCACCATAAAAGACTTATAGATTGATTGATTATTCATTTTTGCAATTGCTTTGCAGGTGAACGAAGTATATATCATCAAACTCGGTCAGTCCCGCTAGAATGCACACTCCGATACAACAAATATTACATTACAGGTAACCAATCCATTTTCCTTTTCATTGTGTATAGCATTTAGTTTATAATAATAAAATAATCTACTCTTGCGTGATATTTTTGCGGAGTTCACTCAAGATGTAATGGCAAGTAGAAGTCAATCTAGTGAGGCATTTTGGAAGAATAAGTTATTGTGTGATATTTTTTCGGTGTCCATTTAAATTATAATTGCATCGTAGAGATCAACCTAAGGAATCATTTTGGAAACAAATTATTATACATTAATGTAATTGATGGTTAGTAGTTGGAAGTTGGATTAAATGCAACAATAATTTATTCATATAGTTGAAGGTTGAATTAAATACAACGAAAATTAATTTATTCCATATTATATGAATTAATTATCGTTGCATTTAATTCAATTTTCAACTATTAACCATCATCTACATTAATGTATAACAATTCATTTCCAAAGTGCTTCATGATTAATCTCTACTTGCAATTGCAACCTGAAGTTGCAATGAACTCCGAAAAAATGTCACACAATAATTTATTTTTCCAAAATGCTTCATTAAATTGACTTTTACTTGCCGTTGCATATTGAATGAACTCTAAAAAATGTCACACAATAACTTTTCCTTTTAGTCACTGTCAAATAGTTCGGTTAGACATACTGTTATATTGATAGGTGTGAAACCGAAAGCAACAAGAAGAAACAAATATATAAAAAAGTTAAGCAATAAAAAGAAGAAAATATAATGAAGTTGTAGCGCTTGTAAAATGCAATGACTAATTTTTATAGGAGAAATAGGCAAAAATTTTATGTTGGAAAATTAATGAAGTAGTTGGTAGTTGAGGGTTAGATTAAATGGAAGGATAATTAATTCATCTTGTTGATTGTTAGTAGTTCATAGTTGAGTTAAATGCAAGATAATTAATTTATAAAGTTAATAGTTAGTGATAATTAATTCATTTAGTTGATGGTTAATAGTTGAAAGTTTTAATTCATTTAGTTGATGGTTAATAGTTGAAAATTAGATTAAATACAAAAATACTAATTCATATTGATGGTTAGTAGTAAAATTAAATATAACGATAATTAATTAAAAATAAATAATTCATGTAGTTGATGGTTAGTAGTTGAAAGTTGAATTAAATACAACGTATAATTAATTCATATCATTGATAGTTAGTAATTGAAAATTGTATTAAATGAAACAATAATTAATTCATGAATTTAAATGCAACTATAATTACTTTATATATTTGATTGTTAGTAGCTGAAAGTTGGATTAAGTACAACAATATTTAATTTATAAAGTTTATTGTGAGTAATTGAAAGAGAGATTAAATGTAATGATAATTAGTTCATGTAATTGATGGTTAGTAGTCTAATGTTAAATTAAATGCAATAATAATTAATTTACAAAATTAATGGTTAGTTGTTGAAAGTTGAATTAAATACAAAAATAATTCATTACTGTAGTTGATGATTAGTAGTTAAAAGTTGAATTAAATGTAATAATAATTAATTTATAAAGTTAATTGAAAATTGAATTACATAAAATTAATTTATGAAGTTAATGGTCAATAGTTAAAAATTGAATTAAATGCAATTAAAATTAATTCTTATTGTTAGCAGTGAATTAAATGCAATGATAATTAATTTACTAAATTAATTGTTAATAGTTGAAAGTTGGATTAAATGCAATAATAATTAATTAATTTATGTAGTTGATGATTAGTAGTTGATAATTGATTAATTACAACATTGATTAATTTATGTAATTGATGATTAGTAGTTGAATGTTAAATTAAATGCAACAATAATTAATTTACAAAAAAATGATGAGACATATAATAGAGAACAACTAAAATGATAACGTATACAAGAGATCTGAGATGAAGAAAATATTATCTTGTTTGTTCCAATTCAAATATATTTTTTCTTAATTTCGTCTCTCTCAACTCAAAATATATATATTCCTATTTTTGTCATAATCACTCAAAAATATTCATTTTATATTTTAATAATGTTACGCACAAATAATAATAATAATAATAATAATAGCAGGATCTTAAAGGAAGTTAGGACACGGAGTCGGGCGGAAAAGGAGAAAATATGCACTCAGGTGGGTTGGTCTGCAGTCGGTTGACTGCAGTCGGATAAGCAGGTCGGAAGGTCCGCAGTCGGATAAGATAAAGTTGGGCACGGAAGATCGGACATAATAAGGTCAGACACGGAGGTCGGACAGGACAAGGTCGGGCACGGAGATCGGACGTGATAAGGTCGAGCAAAGCAGAAGTAGCGGCAGACGCGGAGGTCCGTCAAGATGAAGGTCGGACAAAGAAGAAGTATCGGCAGACGCGGAGGTCTGTCAAGAGGAGATAAGGCAAACAGAGCCGGTCGGTTGGTTCGCTGTCGGTTGGTCCGGTCGGATGGTCCATAGTCGGTTGGCCCGCGGTCGGACCAACTGAGGTCGGGCGAAGAAGGACGGCTGATACGGCGGTCGGTCGAAAGAGGAAGTCGGGCGAAGAAGGACGGTTATTACGCAGGTCGGACCAAGTGAGGTCGGGCGAAGAATGAGACGGACGGTACGAGGTCGGACAAGAAACCAGATGGGGGTCGCTTGGTGGGACTACCAAGAATTCGTTAGGTCTATGCGATCAGTTAGTCTCTGGATTGGTCGGTTGGCGCGACGGTTACCGTAACCGACCAGACGACGCTTCAAAACGTTTCGTTGTGGGCGGTTGACGGCGGTTGCTGGCGACGGTTCCGAAACGTCTTTTCTGAAGAATATTTAAGGATTGGGGGTCAGCAACTGGCAGAGCATCTTCAATAGACATCAAATTCAAGAGAATTGTTTTTTGGGATCACTGCTTTATTTTTCAGTCTTTAATTTTATTTTTCTATTTTATTTATGTATTCTATAGTGTTTAGAGATCCCTAATCTCGAGCACTAATTATATCAAATTCGAAGATAGTTTCCTATTTTCAGATTTTACTTTTTTATTGTTGAAAAAATACATCAACAAATAAAAATAATTATATACTAATACCAAAATATCCTTAATAAAACATTGTTTTTTATGAGAAAAAAATTATAAACTAATATCAAAATACCTTAAATTAATTTACGGTAAAAAAAATATTCTTTTTACACACTTGTATTAATTAATAAAATATTATAATTTCTTAATCTACTATAAAATTTCAAATAGCACATTTGGAATAAGTAAGATGAAGTATTTCTTACTTCAAACATTGTTTCCCCAAATAAAGTATTTCAAATAGGTTCCTTATTTTGATGATAATAAGACGATCTCATTATTTTCTCTAAAATATCTAACAGCGTCTATTTGTGAGTTTTAAAAAAAATAATATATTTTATTTATTAAATAAATATTTATATTTAGTAATATAAAATAAAAATAAAAACAAAAATAAAAGTATATTTTTGTTATGGATTTTAATATCCTCTAAAATCTAAGGAATATCAAAACTAAAATAAAATAAATATTTATATTTAGTAATATAAAATCAGAACAAAAAAAAATGCAATGTATTTTTTGTTATCAATTTTAATATCATGTAAAAATTTTAAAGAAACATCAAAAACTATAATAATAACGATAGACCAAACAAGAAATTTTGAAAATTAGAAACACAAAGTAAACAACCAATGACTAAGTAAAGCAAATGCTTGTTGAGCGCTCTCTCTCTCTACATGCATGAGATTGATTTACCCGTGATAAGCGGGTTGGATTATAGGGCCAAAAATATCAATAATATTTTTTTTTTATTTTTTTTGTTTTTTTTTGAATTTGAGCTGAATTTAATTTTAATTTATAAGCTAAAAAAGTGTATCAATAATCAAATTACATTAGTAAGAAATACTCCTTCCGTTCTTCAATAATTTATCTATTTTTTTATTTTGGTCCGTTCTATAATAAAATATCATTTTTTTTAGTAATTGTACTATTTGTCTAACATTACAAATACCCTTTTAATTTACAATATATTACACAAATGTTATTACTTTTGTATCAAACAATACTAATATGGTTAATCTAGTCTTTTTACTTTTATTTATACTATATCCTAATATAATATTTTTTAAAATTCTGTGCAAAAAGCAAATAGATATATAGATATGGGACGGAAGGAGTATAATATAAGCCAAAACATATCCCAATTAAGCAGATGAAAATGGGATAATAAAATTTTATTACAAGTGGTTCTAGAATTCAGTGATGGCGGAGAAAAACTAGAAGTTGAATCATAGGATATAAATGGTAAATTTATTATAGTTTTGTTGCGACAAAAGACTTTTAAAATTTCTAAATTCAAGCTTCATCAGTCCGTCTCTAAAGATCACATTTATTTTTTATGTCATTGTATTTAACATTAAAAACATAATTATATTTGTATAATTTTTTATAGAATTATATTTCTATTAGTATTATAAGACACTAATATAAGTACTTTTACAATTTTTTCTTAATTTATACTACATTCTGATATAATAAGTAATATTCAAATATCAACACGTAAAAAGTAAATGAGAACCTTAAAATCGGATGAAGGTAGTAAGTAGTAAAATATTAATATTTAACATAGTGTTTTGTGAGAGAAAAATATATTTAGTGTAATATTTTCAAAAAGTTGAATACTATCAAATTTTTAAAATTGTTGTATAAATAAAGAACTTAAGAATTTGGAGAACCAAAAAAACTTAGGGCATTCATTTCCTTGTTTGTGGCTTTCGTGTCTTTATCTATAGCTTGTTGAATTTATTCATATTCTGAATTTATTTAGTTTTAACTTTTAAGCATTAAACCCTTAGCTTCCATTTTACCCTTTAGCTAATTTTATTTGATACTCCTTCCGTCCTATTTCTCATGTCCATATTTTTATTTTCGTCTGTTCTATTTATTTTATCATTTTTCTTTTTTTGAAAAAGAATTATACATTTAATCTTATTTTAAAAAATATAATTTATAATTTTTTAAATTTTAATTATACTAATAAGTTATCTTATCTTATGATAATTATTTTTACTAATATATTTTTAATTATTTATTAATTATATCCCTCCTAAATTTTCATATTTACAATAAAGCGGACAAAATATCCGAGACAGAAAGAGTAAATTTTTGTATTTATTTTGGGCATTTCCAGTGTCTTTATTTTATTCTTTTATTTTTCATTCATTTTAAGCATAATATTTATCGAATTGACAACTTTCCAACCAGCAAAATCCAATTGGATATGTAAAAGACAAATTTTAGCAGCAAAATGTATGTACAGGAATTTTAATCCCGATTACATTACAATTTTTTTTCTATCCATCCGTTTAGCAGATCCATTTTTGATATACTTAGGATAGAATTCAAGATTGATAAATAAATTATTTCCTATTCTCTAGTTTTCTTTCTCTTATGTGTGTAGGAAAATGGAGAGAAATGAAATTAAAAGATGACAGTGTGTTTATATATATATAGATATATTTTTATATTTAATTTTTACGATTTAATTTTAGTTTATTTTTTATTATTTTTCTTACTATTATTTAATTTTTATATCGTTCTAATATCATAAAATATCATATCTAAATTATTATTAAAATAAATTATCAAACTAAAAATATAAATAAAAAATACAATAATATTTCTTTATTATCTAATTTATCATCTTTTTAATGATCGATATATTTTTTTCAACTAGCAATATAGCGTGCGTTGTATATTTTTTTTTATGTTTTGCAACTAAATTTTATGTTTTACCAAACAAAAAATCAATTATCATTCTTTGCTGAATTTATTTTCTATGCAATTCAATTATCTACTATCATTTATATGCAATTCCATTCTATGTAACAAAAGTAGATTTTGTTTTCTTATATACCAGCGGAATACCCGTACTACGCACGGTGAGATCAACGAAAAAAAATTATAATCATATATTTTTTATTTAATAGTAATTTATTTATATTATATATATATATATTTTTAATCCATATAAAAAAATAAAATAATATTAATGAATTATACTATCTTCATAAATATTAAATTTTGTAGTATTTTATTTTTATTTCTTAATTGAATATAAAATTATAATATAATATTATTACTTTTTATATTTTCTTTATAATCGGAATTACAAATAAATACTTTTTATATTTTCTTTATAATCGTAATTACAAATAAAAATTATTTATCAATATATACATTGTAATTCTAGAATAAATTTATAACCTAAATCTATATTTTTTTTTAAACATATATATGTGTTTATATAATTATTTAAAAAATTAGTAAAATATATGCATTTACCTTTGGATAGTACTATGCATTTATTTTAAATTTATTTTATAATTTTTAAATACAAATATATTAAATATTAATTAATAAAAAATATATTAAGAATCTACACAACCGTCACCTTTCCACACTAAATATCATACAATAAATTAAGAAATCATATATATGTAATATAAATTATGATTTATATTATGTATTTGGAATAAAATATGCAACAATATAACCAAAATAATTTAATATTAAAATTTGGAATAAAATATGCAATATAACCAAAATAATTTAATATTAAAATTTGGAATAAAACATGCAATATAACTAAAATGATTTAATGTTAAAATAAAAATTTAATTTATTATGAACAAAATCAATTAAAAAATATATAAAAATTATACATATATTTAGATGTGTTTAGAATTTGATTGATTATGAAAATAAATTTATTATTCATATATTTGGATGTGTTTACAACTTAACAAATAAAATCAATTCCCCAGATAACTTAATTATAGTATTGTAACTCTATGTGATGAAAAAAAAATAATAAAAATAACATATAACTTAATACAAATTATGATCAATTTCTGATTTTTCTTTCCTTCTTTAACATTCATCTCTTTCCGAAGAAATTAAATACAAAATAAAAAAATAACCATAAATAAATTCAAAATTTCAATTTCAAAGTAAAAAAAAAAATTATAACTCTTGCTATGCGCCACATCAAAATAAACAATTTAAAGAATAACAAAAAAACTATAATCAATAAAAAAATATCAGAACAATTGTTAAAAATTGAGAGAATATGAAAAGAAAATAAGAAAATAGTGAAAAATAAAATGAAAATTTTAAAAAATTGTGATTACTCAACTCATTTATAAACAATATGAAAAACGGTAAAAATTAATTTTCCCATTAACATTCAGTTAAAAAACCTATTTAAAACCAAATTTTGAGAAAACCGTAAAACCACCACATTTATTGATAAAGAGTTAAAACGATAAAACAAAACTAAAAAAATGAAAAAAAAATAATAAAAATAACATATAACTTAATACAAATTATGATCAATTTCTATTTTTTTTTTCTTCTTTACATTCATCTCTTTCCGAAGAAATTAAATATAAAATAAAAAAAATAACCATAAATAAATTCAAAATTTCAATTTCAATATTAATAAAGAAGAATAGCAAAATAATTCAATATTATCAATAAAAAAATATTTATTACAAAATTGGATAACTTATCATATTAAATATAGATAAAATATTTTTAAAAAAAATTCCTACCGTGGATTGTAAAAGAACAAAATTCAAAAACTTACTTAAAGAAGACGGCTCGTAGTAGAAAATTTTTGTCAAAATGGCTCAAAAATTATATAAAAATTCTAAAAAAATTAATTAATAAAAATGAATATGAATCAAATAATATGAAAATATAACAATTTGAAGAAGTAAAAGTTTCAAAGAACAACACCCTCCCTCTTCGTGAAGAAAAAAAAAACCCTTGCACACCCTGTAAAACTTGCCTGAAAAATAAAAAGAGAACATCCCGTAAAACTTGGCTGAAGAATTTCTGTAAAACTTGCCCGAAGAAATAAAGGGAGAACACCCCGTAAAATTTGGAAAAAAAAAAAAGAAAAACACCCTGAAAAAAAATAAAGTTTTTGTTGCCCGAAAAACATCACCCTTGCCTTGCCTGAAGGAAAAAAAAATAAAAGAAAGAACACGCTGTAAAAACTTGTCTGAAGAAATAAAAAGAGAACACATTGTAAAAGAAGAAATAAAAGAAGGACACCTGTAAAACTTGCCTGAAGAAAAAAAAAAAAAAAAGAAACTTGCCTGAAGAAATTTTCTTCTCGGATGGCAATCTTCTCTAATAAAAGAAATAAAGTTTCTGTTGCAAACAACACCCTTGCCTTGCCTGAAGAAAAAAATAAACTTGCCTAGGAGAACACACTGTGAAACTTGCCTGAAGAAATTAAAAGAGAACACCTGTAAAACTTAACTTGCCTGAAGAAAAAAAAGAAGAATACCCTGTAAAATTTGCTTGAAGAAATTTTCTTCTCCGGATGGCAATCTTCTCCGATAAAAGAAATAAAGTTTTTGTCGCCTGAAGAACACACCCTTGCCTTGCGTAAAGAAAAAAAAAATAAATTACCCTTCCCTCACATGTCTTCTTTTCTTTCTTCTGGCACCAACAGATGAATGGTGTTGAACGGATTGTATATATATATATATATATATATATATAAAAATCAATTTTATCGACTAACATTGAAACCACCGTACCACTATTTCAAAACCCCATACCATTGCATAAATTTACAAAAAGTGGGGTCCATTTTTGAACTGTTATATATATATATATGATATGATTACTCACTAAAAATTTTTACAGATGTTATATTCGCTGTCCAAATACAAAATGGTAAATTATATAACACCCTCTTGTGATTTAGTAAAAATGAACAAAACACTCTATATTTTATTTGTTGCGTGAAATTTCTTGTGTTAATTTAAATTTTGCACTAAACACTCTATTTGTCCAAAATTGAATTTTGATTTTAAATAAAAACCTAAAATAGTTTTATACAAATAAAAAATGCAAAATATCTTAAATAATCTTTTTGAATACAATAAATAAAATAAATAATTTAATAATCCTTCATTTTATAGCTTTTAAGACAAATGGTTACCTGTTTTTTTTATAAAAACTACAAAAATAAATGATTGATCAATTATTTATTTATTTTATTAAAAAAATTATTTAAAATATTTTATGTTTTTTATTTGTATAAAAATTGCATAATTTAGATCTTTATTTAGAACCAAATATCAATTTTGGCAAGAAAGATGTTTCGTGCAAATTTTACATTTACTAACTTATATTTATTTATTTCAATACCAATACATCAAAATTAAAATATAAAGACAAAAGATTTTTTTACACACAAAAATACTATATTTAAATACTACTCTTTCTGTCTGAGTCATATATATATATATATATATTTTTGTCTGTCCAATTCAAATGTATGTATTCTTAAGTTGTGAGTTTCTTTTGAAGCGCCTACTACAACTGCTTAAACATATTAGGTTCCTATAAAAGCAGTTACCTTTCTAACTTTCTTTCTCATTTTTTCTTCAATTGGTGAGGCTAGTTTTTTTAGAAAAATATCTTTAATTAAATACTAAAATATTTTAATATTTTATCATTGTTTATTCAACACCATTAATATCAATATAAAAGAAGATAATTTACACCTACATAACTATAAAATAATACAAAAGTCAAATAAGTTCATAAGTATTATTTGTTAAGTAAATATAAATCCATCGAATAGACAAAAGTAAACATATTTTTTAGTAAAAATCTATTGGTATAATCCACCCATATTGATATGTCTCTTCTATTTTCTTATAAAATATTTAAAAAATTATAAAAACTATTCTATCTAAACATTATAATTCCCCAAAAGATATTAATCATTCTTATCGACTAACAACAAAAATTCTATTTTCCTAAAACACTAAAACTAGCATTATCTTTCTAAAAAAATAACATACTATATATAAATATTCACTCTACACGATTTTTAATAAAAATATACTATTTTCTCATATAAAAACATTATTTAACCAAAAATTTAATTGAACTTTTTATTTTAAATTACAATAAAATAAATATTTTCTATTTGAAAGAGTCCATTCAATATATATACATATATTATAATTTTCAAATTTAAGATAAATAATTGTATTTATATTAAGTCAAATTAAATACAAATGGTGGACATACATGTAAGCAAAACCAGGGCGCATTTGTCATTTTCTACCGTATTTATTTTCAAAGTCCTCTGAACGGCCACAAATTGCTCGGTCCGTCTTGTATGTTTGAGGGATGTGGGTGTGAGAGAAGAGATAAAAAAAACATATTGGAGAAAATAGTTTGAACAATGTCTCGACTACACCAGACTTTCTTCAAAGAATTTAGTTTTTTGCTTGAAAATTTAACTAAGAGCAAGCTCAGGGGTATATTTGTAAAACAGCTTTCATAGCACACGTGTTCAACCAATCATCTTAAATCGTCTGATTTGATGCTCACCTTAGGAGGGTGTCAAAATTAAATCTGACCCAAAATAAAAAAAGGGAACTCGTTTGATTTGAAAATTTTCAGGTTCGAATTTGGGTATTTTGAGCTTGCAAAAAAATCGGTTCGATCCGAACCTAAAACAAAAAAGATTTGTGTCGATGTTCGGATCGTGTTCCCGGTTGACCTGATAACCCGAAATATAAAAGCAAGTCATGTTTCGAATTTCGTGTTTCGGGTTGACTTGTAATTATTTATTATTATTATTTAAATTTATAATATTTTAAATATAAAATAATATTAAAAATAAAAATAAAAATAAAAATGAATTTTTTTAAGTTTCGGTCTGTTTCGTACCGGGTTCGCGTCGGGTTTCTTCGGATTTCAGGTGACTTGAAACTAATTCAGGTCAACCTGAACCCGACCCAAACGAATTTGTATCTTGTTAGTCTAGAGTTTCAAGTCAAATTTTGGATTTAGATTGGGTTCAAGTTGACAATTTTTTTGTTACCTCGTAACTCAATCCGACAAGAACACGATCAAAGAAGACAAATTGACACCCCTACCTAGTTGCAAAAAGAAGGAAAGAGAAAAGAGAAAATCGGTGGCCTTGGGCATGGACCGCTCCAAACTGTTCCCAAGCCGCGCCGAAAAAGTACCCTCCAAATCTGCATTAATTTGTGACCTGAGAGAAGCAGCTTCCACAAAGGAGAAACTTTCTAAAATTGCTTTACTGCGTTTGCTGTAATGTATGGTCGATTTTTCAAAGCCTAACCAAAAAACCTCTATTGGAGAGGCCACGGCTTCTAAAAAATAGTCAAATGTTGTTTGCCCTTAAAATTATAACTCACAACTCACAACTAAGCAAATTCTAAATATATCCCTACTTTTACTTTTTGATATGATTTCCAATAAATTCTATTCCCTCCATCCCACTTTTCATGTTCATCTTTTTATTTTCATCCGTCCCATTTATTTGTCACTTTCATATTTTTAAAAATAATTAATACACTTTAATCTTATTTTAAAAAATTTAATTTATATTATTTTTTAATTTTAATTATACTAATAAATTATTTTAATCTTAATTTATAATTATTTTTATTATATAATTATTATTTTCACTAATACATTTTTAATTATTTACTAATTATACACTTCTTAAATTCCCGTATTTTGAGGGACTACTATTTATTTCACAAAACATTGCATCTAAACCATTATTTATAAAAAAATCAAAATCAAACTCCACCAACAACTTAACATAAGGGTGGGAAAAAAAATACCAAAATACTGCACAAACCATACCGAAAATACCGAAACTTTTAGTATACCTAAATTTTCGGTACCAAACTTTTTCAATACGGTAACAATATATAGTTTCGGTATATATTAAAAATACTGTATATCATTTTTATATTTCATATTCGGTATATTGGTATATATGGTATATACCGAAAATATATCAATCGTACCGAATTTTTGGTATACCGATTTTTCAGTAAACCGAATTTTTGGTAGGTACTAGTACGGCAAACTACCATACTGAATTTCGATATGATATAAGGTATAAAATTCGGTAAACCATACTGACACATCTCTGATTGTATACTCCTATCCCAATACTTGATACTAAATATATAATGTTTAAGGTGTGTATTTTTGTACTTTAAAAACATCATTTCCAAAACCTAATTTCTATTAAAAAAATTTCATATTCGAAACACTTCAAAGATATTCAACTAACAAACAACCACTCTTAGGTTGTTGACATCTCAATTCACAAAGCATCATCAATGGTGGTCACAAAAAGATTGACATAAATTTCACAATTATTGGCTAAACTTCTTCAACTAGAGATGTTGAAATTTTTACTCAACAATCAATGAGAGATTGTTATTGCACAAAATTTCCATAAATTCCTCATCAAGAATGAATTCATCTGAGTAGAAGGAAGCCAACTTCATTTAATTAGGAAATGAAATGCATCTAAATAAAGCAATCTACTCACTGCGTGGCCTCGGCTGCAGTCCTAGATTGGATCTTATATCTTCGCCTAAAGCCTTCATGTCATCAACCTGAAAGATTCACAAATGTTTATTTCAGATAACGCATTTTCTTCGCCTCAGGCAAATTAACCGAACTGAGAAATTCAATAAAAAGGCCCGGCCAGTTTTTACTACAAACACAACAAAGCATGGTATAGAAACAGGTGTTGCGTAATAACAAATTTTGTTTAAATATATTTTCGGTATGCAAGAGAAATATAAAGAGTTCAATAAATCAATAATGTTTACTCCTATTTTAGTTTAGAAAAAGCTATTCCTTACTCATAAAACTTGAACCTTAAACCTTAAACATAACCATCACTCTTGACCTCTTATTCACTATTACGGCATTAATTCAATTATCCAAAGTTATTGTATCTATATGTCTGTGTGTCATATATGCACACCGAACTAACTACTTACATCCCCAAATATATTAATTTGTTAAGAATGTGAACCTAAAATATCACCACTTAAAAGGTCCTTACATTTAGACACGATGGGTGTGTTTGATTTGTATTTGTCTTTGCATATAAATCGTGGTTCGATGTGATGTTTTGCGAGAAGATATAGTGCGTTTTTATAGAAAACAAGAGAATCGCCTAGTAAAAAAATTGAAAAAACCCTCAAAGAAAACAAAGCCATTAATATTTTTGTATTGACTACATTTACCTCGAACAAAGGAGCAACTATAGAAACAATAATCAATAAGGGAACAAAACGAGAGGCCTCATGTTCAAATTCCATCACAACCCATTTTCCAAAAGACTAACCACAAGCGAAGTTTGCAAAAAAGATTGCGCACACATACGCAAGAACTCCTATTGGATATACACACATAATATTATACAATTTTGTAACAACTTAAAGGTTTTAGGTCAGAAAGTCACTCTAACAAAGTTAAAGCTTCATTCATTGCAATAGTCCTCAAACTATAACAAGTTTATATGCACACGAAATTGACATCTTCAACCACCAAGACAACATTCACCCTCAAACACATTTCACCATCATTCTAAATCAATTCATAGACATCTTTGTTTCAAAAATTTTCATGAACTTGCAGTAAACATCAGATACTCTTCACCTAAATTGTTTTCTCCTTATTAGCTTAGACACTCATCATCTTCACCAGAATCGATAAATTCCAATCAGAAGCAGCTTATTTCAATTCAATGATGATATGAACACTTATAACAAATCAATAACCATTAGCATAATCCAAATGCATAATTGAAACACATATAATCCAGATAAAATATCAAACACACTTGGGAAATTGAAAATGTAGCTCCAAATCAAAGCACAAATCCGGAATTGGAAATAGACAATAGCTTTTAAATCGAAAGAATTCCTCTCAACAATTAACAAAACCTAGCCTCAATTCAATGAAAAAAAAATACACGGAGACTACTTCGTAATTGAACTCTCACCGAGCGCACGCCGGAAGCTCGAAGGGAAGCTGTGGCGGAGGTGGCTGCAGCGCCGACGAAGAGCGAAGCAACAGCGAAAGCCTTAAAGGGCATTAAGTTCGAATCGCCGGAATATCCTTTCCGGAAGGCCAAAATCCCCAACACAAACTGGGTCGCGCCGGCGGCCGCCCATCCCCAGTGGTCTCCGATCATTCCATTCGCCGGTTTGCCTTCTTCCTTTTCCTCCATTTTCATTCTCGACTGAAGATTATTTACCGGCGCCGTACTGTCAGGCCATCTGTAAAATGGGCCTTTCAAATTTGGTTAATGGGCTTTAACAATAGACTATTTTATTCGTTAACTTAAAATGAAATAAAATAATTTATTGATACTATTGTCAAGTAAGGTTAAAAGGGCTCCCAAAAAGCCTATATATATATATACTTGTATTTTTTAAAATTTTATTAGTTCAATAATTTTTTTTTTAAATATTATAGTATTTAATATCAAATTAAATATTATTTGTTTAGATTTAATTTTAGACATCATAAATCAACCGTTCATTTACTTTTATGTTTGTAGGATATTTATTATCGACATATGGAATGAGATCACTTAGGCAATTATTATCGACATATGGAATGACATCACGAAAATATTGTACTTCTCAACTTATTAAATTCGAAGCACATAATCATTATTAAAATTTTAAAATTAGTTCGGTTTTACATATATTGAATATTATTTGTCATCATTCGAATGATATTGCACTGATCAAATTTGAGATTGATGTTCTACACAATAAATCAAAATTTATTTTTACAATTATTTTAAATGCACAATTTATCCCTTCTCTTTGTTGCTTATTTTCTTACTTTTTATTTATTAAAAAAAAATAAAAAAAATATATTACAATAATAAAAATAAAAAGAAATTAATAATATAATAATAATAATAATAATTGGATAAAGATTCCAAAATACACCTACCACATTGAGAGTATTGCTTAACATGCAAAGTGACAAGTGTTATTACACTTTGCACCTATGGTCAGCTTCCTCTATAAAAACCTTACATCTCTCATCTCAGTGCTCTCTCATTTTTTCTTCTCCGCTTACCATTTTCTTTTAATCATTTTTTTCTTCTTCTCCACCTTATGTCCAAATACAAGTCAAAACTGTCAAGATCTGATAGTCACAGTTTCGTTTTTATATATGACAAACCAAAGTTGCTACAGTGTTTGATAAGTTTTTACCTTCAAATACAATTTATAAGGAGGTAGCAGCACCATTGTAAGAGTAGGACACTAGATGCCCCTCACCACCATATTACCAATTTATCTCCGATTGGAGTACTAAACATAACTTGGTCGGTATAGATAATATTTTGGCAAGTTGCAACTACAACACCATAGATTCATCGAAAACTCAAGAATTGAGGGCCACATAGAGCATATATCTAAACATACACTCAAATCAGGCAATGGATCTTGTATATCTTGGTGTTGTCCTTCCGAAACCTATTCAACCGAAGAAAATTCTAACTCAAGAGAGAAACCAAGCAGCCTTCGAGGCCAAACAATTGTTGGTCATGGTCTCTGATGCAAAGATCAAGGTTAGACTACCAATTCTTTGTATAGGGAGTATGTTGCATAGATAAGAAAATTTAATTTCCATGTAAATATATATATATATACATATATATATATAATAGTATTAGTTTTAGACTTTAATCTTTTTTATCACATTGTCACGATGGTGTAAGTGAAGGATAATTTAAATTCAAAAACTATGTTCCTGATTTGATGAAGATGGAAGGTATGCTGAATTTTACTTGTTTATACTTTGAATAACTTTTATATTATGAAATAATGATTTTGTGATTTAATATATATATATATGTATATTAATTTTTAAGAAAACTTATATGACAATTTGTTACTCACCATCGGATGCTTTTATGGTTGTGTTGTGGACAACAAGATTTGTCATGTCTAATTTAATTTAATTCTAGATATGACAGTTTGTCACCTACCATCTGATGCTTTTATGCTTTATATGACAGTTTGTCACCCAAAGTTGAATTGAATTTAATTCCGAATAATTTTGGATGTAATTATTATTATTACTATATGTATATATATTAGTAGTTTCTCTAATGCAACATATTCAAATTATAATTTTTTTTTCCAGGAATCAGTATCTCTGTTCAAATATAATTTTGAAAATTACAATTATGAATCACCAATGCACCGTTACTATATCCTTATAGTTAAAAAAAAAAAAAAAAAAGTCTACAAGTCATAATTTTGAGATCACACCCCAATTAATCATAATTTTGAGATCACACCCCAATTAAGTAAGTGTATTATATGCAGTGACATATCTAAATTTTTTAATTTGGTAGGTTTGATAATTAATATAATTAATTTAAATTAAAAATAATAAAGTACATCAAAAAAAAACTTCTATTAAAAGGTATGAAACTTCAAATTAACAATCACTAATGCATTAAATAACTACAAATGTTCACGATGAGATCTCATATTTTGGTATCGATTGACAATATCATCGATACTAACTTTCGTAAACACATCTCTTTCTAGAAAATTAACTAAACAATCATTCAATAATTGATCTTCCATGCTATTCCGTAATTTGATTTTGATAATAGTGATCACTGAAAATGATCTTTCCACAGTTGCAGTTGCTACAAGAAGAAGAACACTAATTTCAATAGCAAATAGACCCGTGTTTCATTTTTCTTTGTCTCAACAAGTTTAATAGAAAGTTCGTTTAGATCCTTCAAATTTCAAAATCTCTCATCACATCAAATATCAGTAATGAAAAATTACCCAATGAATATTAAAAAACCATGAATTCTGCTTCTGAAAATTCTGTAGGATAAAATTCTACAAGCCGTCACAATCTCTTTTTATGAAAAGAAGAAAAGTGATCATAGGGGAAAAATCAAGACATACACATCAATAATTATTTACTTACCTCATTGAATCGATTTTCAAGTTCTGGCAATTGTAGATCAATTACACTCAAGAATACTTCAACTCGAAAATGATGGAGATTTGTCACTTGTGGAGATTTATTTCCACGATAACACCTCTTCCCCATAACAACATATTTTTCTTCATATCAAGAATATCCACCTCATGCTTAACTATAAATGATGTAACTTTTTCCATGAAATTATCCCATCAATTCTCTATCAAATCTTGAAGGTTTTTTTTAATTACCATTAACCATGGACATTGTATTTACAATGTCTTGTTCTATTTTTTGCAAGGCCAAATTTAGTTTATTTGTAATTCCAAATATTGACAACATCAAGTGCGCCACAAAACTGAAATCAAATATCATGAAGTGTGTAAGTGACTTAGGTTTATTTTTGTCTTTTATGTCAAAAACTTTTTCAATAGCATCAAGTGATTCAAGAATCAAAGGAAACAAATGAATCACATTTGCAATTGTTTTAAAATGTAATTCCCAACGAGTATCTCCAGGCCAACTTAATCCAAGCTCTTAATATAAACCTGTTCCTGATTCCATTTCCCCCAACGTTATGCTTGCACAACAATTTCAGCTTGTTTTTCTCGAATAATTTCTTTTTTTTTTGGGTGAACCCCTAACAAAATTCAACAAAGTGCAAGAATATCATTAAAACCAACTAATATCTCTATTCTTTTGAGAAACAACAACAATAGTCAATTGAAGTTGATGAGCAAAATAATGGACATAATAAGCACTTGAAGATTTTTTCAGAATTAAAGTCTTCAAATCATTAATTGACCATCGCATGTTAGTAGCACCATCATATCCTTGGCCTCGAATACTAGATAGTGTTCCATTAGCTGTGACTCTATTGCATCATTTAGAGTCAAAGAAGTAGTATTACCGACATGCACAATGGAAATCTTTCATGTACTTCTCTTTTATTAACATATGGCAAACAAAGAACCATTTACTCCTTATCAACAATGTCTGTCAAGGTTGTTACGGCGGCGACGCCTAGTCGTCCTGGCGGTGATGATACACCGCTAGAATAGGTAGCCATGCCGTCCGGCGAGGCTGGTGGGATGGCGTCGCTTAGGTAACGCCTGGACGCGACGCCATATGACAATTGAGGCCCTAATTATTCTTAAACTCAGATTAAACCAATCCAGCCCTAAACCCAATCCTAAAACCTGAAATTCAGACCTAATACTTACCTTCGTATTAGTCTCACTTGAGTCTCTCTCGCTGCCGCCATCTCCACCGTCTTCACTTCCATCGTCGCTGTCTCATCAGGTAAGCAGTTGTGTTTTATGTAATTTAATGAGTAAATACTATCTAGTTAGTATATTATATGTATATATATATATACACTTAGTGCAGATGCATGTAGGATTTTTTTGTTAGTATTTGCACTGCAGTATATATTATTAAATGTTGAGTAGATGACTACAGTGCGATGATAGTTGGATTGCACTATTTAAATGCAGAATGCAAGACTGGATTTCAGGGTTTAGAGTGAAACTAATTTTTTTGTTTTTAGTGAGTAATATATTAGTTGTGTTATACACTTCTACATAATATTAGTTATGGGCAATTATTTTTTATTTTTGTATGTTATAGTTTCTAATTTAACTTATTTTATTTTATTGATTTTTTTTTAAGTATATTTGATTTTTGTATTATTAATTCTATTTGTATTTTAATAAATGACTTATTAGTTATGTATTTTATTTTATATATTTTTCTCTGTACTAGTTTTACGTTAATGATCGATAACAAAAATGTCAAAGATTTATCAAAGGATCCAACAAGAAAAGCAAAATCATCTAATCCAGGATGGAAGTATCGATTTTGGCCGGATTTGAATAACAAAGATTTAATTAAATGTGCTCTTTGTCATAGACAATGCATTCTGGGGTCAAGAGGTTAAAAAAACATTTAGTTGGTAGCTACATCGATGTTGTTAAGTGCCCTAACACCATAGAAAACATTCGTAAGGAAAGACATCAATTTATGAGCAAAAAAGGTGATGAATAAAACATCGCGGGGTACTACTGAATTTTATTATTTTGAGGATACCGAAGACAATGAGGAGTTAGAAGAAAATTAATCTAAGGGTGCTACGAATTCATCTTCCAAGTCTTCAGTGCATCCAATTTTAGGAACAAGTAGCCAAAAAAAGTTGGTTCAATCAACTTCAAAGTTTTTTGAACCTTCGAGAGTTGGAAAACAAAGTAAGTCAATTGCTACAATGATTCGAAATACTTCTGAAGAGATTGTTGAAGAAAAACATATGAGTGGTTATGTTTAGAAAACCATCGAAGGTTCTACAAAAGGAAAAGAACAAATAAAAAAAGTGCAAAGGCGTATTGACGATTTTTTCTATGAAAATGGTATTCCATTCAATGCTTCCATATAAATAATTTATGAGATTATGGTTGAGGCCATCGGACAATATGGTTCTAGTTTGAGACATACTAGTTATCATCAGTTACGAGAACCATTTCTTGAGGATACCATAAATATAAAAAATAAGTTGAAAGAAAGGCACATGGAAGCTTGGAAGCATTATGGGTGTTCTCTTATGTCAGATGGGTAGAAAGACAAAAGAGAGCGACAATTGATAACTTTTTTTGTCAATAGTCCATAAAAGAATTTTTTCTTGGAGTCTATTAATGAATCAGCTGAGTCACATGATGCAAAATGTTGGCTGATCTACTTGAAAGCAATGTTCAAGAAATTGACAAGGAGCAAATTGGCAAATTGTGATTGATAATGGAGCAAATTATAAAGCGGCAAGAAGATTATTAGAATAACGTATTCCTGGTCTTTTTTGGACACCCTGTGCAACTCATTGTATCGATCTCATGCTAGAAGATATTGGAAAAATGAATGAATTTAAACCTTACATTGAAAAGGCTAGGGATGTTACTACTTTTATTTATCGACATGAGACTAGAAGACATTGGGAAAATGAATGAATTTAAACCCTACATTCAAAAGGCTAGGAATGTCACTACTTTTATCTATCGACATGGGAGAATTCTCTGTGCAATGAGGGAAACGACCGGTGGTAGAGATCTCATGAGGCCCGCGACTACCCGATTTGCTACCATATTTCTCACTTTGCTGAGTTTAGACAAACATATGCATGACTTGAGGCAGTTATTGTGAGTGATGATTGGAGCGATAATAAGCTGTCGCAAACGCCAACATGCCAAAAGGTGATGGAAACCATTCTTTCATCGAAATTCTGGGATTAGGTAGAAGATTGTTTACGAGCAACACTTTATCTTTTGATTGTTTTGAGGATAGTTGATGGTGATGAAAAGCCAGCCATGCTTGAGCTTTCTTCGGCTATGAATCACGCAAAGAAGAAAATAACTGAATCTTTTACGAGCAACAACAAAACAAGGTTGTTGGCCAAGTTGATGGAAATAATTGAGGATCAATGGAGCGATCAAATGAAGGTGAAGTTACATGGGGCTACACTATTCCTAAATCCTTCAAAATATTTTGAATTGAAGAGGAGTGATCCCGTATTTGCTCGTAAGCAACATCAACTCTTTAATGATGTTCTAGAAAAGATGGTTAAAGATGAAGAGTTGATGGATAAGATTAGTGATCAAGTAGATGATTACGATAAAATGCTAGGAAGCTTTGGTCGTCAATTGGCAATTAAGCACCAAATGCAAAAGAGTCCTCGTAAGTTTTTTTTTAACATATATATTATTTTTATGAAACTAAATTTCAAATATTGAATATATTCTTTATATATATATATTTTAGTTGATTGATGGGATGCATATAGTGATGACAACGAAGAACTTCGACCACTTACCGTACGGACTATTAGTCTATGTTGTTGTTCTGCCGGTTGTGAGAGCAATTGGAGCACATTTGAATTTATAAGTAAATTTGTTCGAAATTTACTTGTATTAATATTTTAGTAATAATCGTCAAATTTTGATATAAATTTTATATCTAGATTCATACCAAGAGATTAAACAAACTAAAGTACCAAAGACTAAATGATTTGGTGTCTGTTCAATATAGTCGGAAGATTGCACTTCGCTTTCAAAAGTGACAGGAAGAATGAAGCAATTTTAATCCCTTAATTCTTGAAAAATTTCAATGGAATAATGAATGAGTTGATGATTCTCGAGATTTTGTTTATAAAGATGGAGATCTAGAGTGGCATCATGTTGATGAAGTCGTAGGTGCTTCAAGTAATCTTAATAATTCCAACCTTTGTAGTAGAGGTGTTGGTGAATCTTCAAGTCCGCCCATCGTGTATGACCATCGCCATGGCCCTTCTAACAGATGTTTGACAAATGAGGATCAGAAAAATGATGAAGATGATGATATGATCATTGAGGACTAATGCGGATTTGAGAAATTGAGGGATTTTTTTTTTTTGTCTCCGCGTGTGTATTGAAACTTTCATACTTTGACATATTGATATTTTAGTAATTTGATGGTTATGTTTAGTATTTTGATGTTTTGGTATTTTAATATTTTATTTGAAATTTAATGATTTGATGTTATAATTTTATATTGTAAAATTAAATATTAGAAACTTATAATAGGCAGGTCGCCGTATCGCCACATTGTCACCATTTTAGGCGCCGTGTCATCTAGGTGATATGGCAGTCCGATAGCGTTATGCCTAAATCTTCGCTGTAACAACCTTGATGTGTGTAGACTTATAAGCAAGAATAAAAAAAAAAAACCACTATCAAGTTCCTCAATAAGTGCTTTAGTTGTCTCTTTTGCACAAGCATTGATTATATTCTTTTGAATTGAAAGACCAATCAATTGACAATCTCCAAGAGCATTTTTCAAAACCACTTTTTGGTAATCAAAATTATGCACTGAAATTCGATGCAAAAGTTCTAAGAAATTATCTTTATTCAATGATCCTTCACTCTCATCATGACCACGGAAAGCCAATCTTTGAAGCGAAAGCCATTTCCAACATTCAATTGAAGCTTTTAACTGCAAACAATAAGGACTTACTATTCCTCAGATTGTTTAGACAAAACAGATACAATTGAATATATTTTTATTCTTGAAATCATACAATCTTCCCAATGCTTGATTGTGAGCACTCTTAATTCCACTCATATGCTTAGCAAATGCTTCATTTCTATTCCAAGTTCTAAAACTCGTACCAACAAAAGCATCTCCACAGGTTGAGTTATCATCCTTGAATAAGTAACACACAAAAAAATGCTACATCCTTTTCAATACTATACTCAAGCCAAGATTTGTGTTTCTCAAACTATGTAGAGTGAAAACGCGGTTGTTACTCGAAAATACTATTTGAGGAAACAAGTGATTTTCAGGTTGACAAGGTTGCTTTCAAATATATGTTGTTCTAATCATATCTCTATCATCCGCATGAAATTCAAAATTTTTCTTCTTTTTCCCGGATCATGTAGAGATCATAAACATCACATTGACTTAATCTTACTTGATCCCTAGGAGTTCAATTAACTTTAATGCATTGTTGATCTTGATCTTGAATGTCTTGGTGTTCATCAGATGAAAATTCATTTAACTGAGAAGATGCTGGAAAACTTATTTCAAATGGCTCTTCTTTGTCTCAGTAATTTTTTTTAGGAAAAAAATTTAAAATTTGGCTTTAATTGATCATTTCATTTCGAAAAGAAAAAATTCAGTAATAATAATAATAATAATAATAATAATAATAATAATAAAAACATTAGCAAACAACATCACAACAATATTACAAACTCAAAGATATAAAATTATTGATAATATAATACAAATTGGATTGAATAATAAATTCTGAAAAATCCCACAAATCATAATAAGCTCTAAAAGATTAAAACTCTAAAGAAAATATGGTATAAAATTTTTTACAAACCATAAAAAACCTTGATAGACAGCGGCCATCTGCCATATTACCTCTCAATTCATTCCAAAATAATAAAATAATAAATAAAATTAATTACATGTCGAAGGTATTGGTGTAAATTAGGACGCGAGTGAAGATTCAAGAACGGATTGGAAGGGGCCAAGAGCAAAAATAATTAAATCGCGGCTATTAAGGTGGGTGAATGCGTGAACGAGAATTAGAATAAAAGAGGAAGAAGATGAAAAATAAATATAAAAGTAATAAATTAAATTAGGGTAAATATGTAATTTTAGTGAAGAATTGAGTATTATTTTTATTTTTATTGTGATGGATCTTGTCTAATAGTGCAAGTCTGCAAGGCTATTGATTCTTGATATAAATATAAAATTAATAAATTGATTTAAGAGTGTAGTTCTAATTTTAATAATATTTAGTATTATTTTTCAAGAGGGATGACTAAGGTATAAAAAATATGAATAATTACTGGTAAAATATTTTCAAAAAATATGAATCCACGGGATCAATACTTTGTATTATTGTTGTTATAATTTGGACTGCACATAGAAATTCTCTGATAATTTTTTATATTATTGTTAGTTGAATTCGATACAATAAATTGAATATATTGCATGTTATGTCGGTACATGTTTATGTACTAAGAGTTAATTACAAAACTTCCACATGAAATCATAATCTCAAACCCAAACACTACAGTTTCACGCCATACCAGAACCTTTCCACACTATGTTTCTGTGAATGAAAATTTTATTTTGGCATAGGGACAAATGGTGACTTAATTTCTACAGTAAAGACTTTTCAAAAGACAAAAGATATATTTGAGGAAAGATCAAAATATGAAAACTCACTCATTCCATTTTGGTGCAAAGAAAAAAAAAAGGAATATGAGTGATTTACTTAACCGTACAAGGAACTAGGATAGGTGATGAGTATAGTTGAGAAAGAGCGCTTTAGAGAAAGATATATGGATGAAAGCTCTCATCCTTATCTATATCGATTCTCGTTAGTTTGAATGAGTTTATGACACAAAAATGCTCCGGAGATGTCGATGGTGATCGGAGATAATGGAGTTCCAACCGGAGGGGATGATCATGCTCTGAACTTCTTTGCTGTATGGTGGTTGTTAGTACGAGTTTGTAACAACGTGAACCCGTTGAGGTATTTTCCTAGGTTAGGCATGATAAGCGTTAGGGTTGAATGAGTTGTGGTTGTCTTTGTCTTTTATCAACACTGATTAGTGGAACTACTCGTGGATTGGTATCCCCGGATGTAGATTGGTTGATAATTGAATCGGATCAACAAATACCTTGTCTAATGTGTTGTTTTGTGTTCTGCTTTGTTATTTGTTGTTAAGTCGTTGTTTTAACTGTGAACCGTCCATGCTTTGGGAGTTGGCCCTTTGTTGAAGTGTTCGAATGTCTTTTGTTTGATAAATCACTTCCCAACTGATCGGAAAATTTGATTGATGCTTGACTGCTGTCATCATCGGAAAATTTGATTGATGCACCCAGCTGATCCTCGTCGCCAAACAGTGGCCGGCGCAATCGAACCACCCACTTTCCAGCTGTCCGATCAGCCCCCTGAATGAAGGATTTGTGAGTCTCACATTTTCTTATTGGAGACCATCACTAGGGATTGTCCTGCCTTCAGCTCCTCTTGGGTTTATGCTGCAGTCACCGCCGACAACTTCCCAACATTTTCAGCACTTGGGATATGCGTGACTGTAAAGAAATAAATGCGGAAAACAAAGCAACGGCAAAACAGCGGCCAAAGAGGAAGGAACAATACAAACCGAAGGCTAAACTCGATGTCGAACCCCTTGCAGTTCGAATCGAGACAGGGGGAACTGAAAGCACCGTTGAAACTTATCAGGAATTAAACCCTAAGTTTTGGATCTATCGTGTGGAAATAATTGAGAAAAAAATAAAGCAAAATAAATCTAACCTTATTCCTTAGCATAGTCGGATTCGGATCTGCAAACAATGAAGAGTTTTATATTCTTCAAGTCTATGACGAAACCCCTTATGAGAAAACCGTAGGGTTTTTGCCGTTACTACCACGAGAAGATATGAAAAGTAATGGATGTTACGTCTAGACCTGGGATCAGAATCCTAATTTATACATCACCCAATTAATAAGTTACCGAATTTCTGCACGCAGGAGCCCGCACTTACTAAATACATTTAAGCCCTATAAATTTAATAGATCACTTAATACTTAACATGACTGATGGCCCAAATAGTTGCATTTAACCCACAATTGAATTTATAATCCAACAAGCATCTCTAATCTCCACATTGAACAGGAAAAAGAAGCTCATTAGATGTTCGTCGGAGGTTGCCAGAGAAGAAATTGTAATCACAAGCTTGGATTTAGTGAGAGGTCAAAGAGAAATATCTAGAGAGAGAGGAGCAAGGAGAGTGGTGAGAGATTAAGAGCTCAAATTCAAGCCCTACATCCAACGGTCCAGGAGCAATGCAAAAGGTAGACGCGGGTCAACAGTTCACGGGTCATTGGGTCGCGAGGTGGATCACGGGTCATGGGTTAGGGCCATGATTCAATTGGGCCACAAATTATGCATGTTTGTGTTTGTGTTTGGATTCAATAATGGTCTTTATAAAACCTCATTGACCAAAATTTTATAACAGTGACTATTATGACCAGTTTCGGGACGACAACGGCAGCTTAACTTCATTGTTGACTGCTGAAAATTAATCAGCCGGCAGAAAAATTAAACATTGGGTTGAAAAGTATGAAATATCAACTTATATAATCATTAGTGTATAGTACGAATTAATGCTAGTGTATATCTATATATGGTTTACCTATACTTTTTCAAATATTATTAGTTCAGGAGTTTTTTTTTTTTTTAATAATTATCACATTTAATAACTATTTATATATTATTTGCTTATATTTAATTTTTTTACGTTATAGGTTAATAGTACATTCACTTTTATGTATGTCGGATATTTATTGTGGCATGGGGAGTGAGGTCATTTGGGTGAAATTCGATATTTGGCATCACTGTTATATGGTACTCCTCAACTCATTAAATTCGATTGTACATATCCATTGTTAAACATTAAAGTTAGTTCGATTTTACAAATGTTGAATATTATTTGTCATCATTTGAATGAGATTGCTCGGATCAAATTCTAGATTGCTGCCTCTCGATTCATACCCGGAGTTATGGTATGTGATGTTGAGTATTGTGCGTATTCGGTTTTCCACAGACCAAATGTGTTCGGTGAAAATCAGTCGTACACGAATTCTTAGAACCTTACACGAATTTTAACTTGTTGTGTCATTCTTTTTGCTGAGCGAGAAATGAACACAATGCATATTGTTTTTTAAATTTCATTCCCTTCTTCATATGTCTGAACATAAAATTTGAGATTGTAATGTTGGGTATGGCAGACCAAGTTCTAGGAAACTCAGTAATTGCGATTAGAAGCCGGTACAGATGAATTAACAACAGTTCTGAATCTTATGTTTATAAAGAATCTTTTTAGATAGCAGGCTGCAGGGGCTCTCAGTGTCGACTAAATAAAGACCATTCTTCTCGGCATTTTCGTACAACAGAATCTACAAGCCCTTTACGGGCTCCATTGCAAGAAATGATACAATCTGTTAAAGATAGCCGTTGGCCTAAATTGCATGGGGTAGAGAATCTTTCTAATTATCAAATATGTTGGTCGGATTGATATGGTAGGTGGACTTGTGATTTACCTTGCTTGTTGGTGTCGGCTGTTTTTTTTTTTTTTTTTTTTTTGTTTAGGTACAACATAAAGATTTTTCAGGTGCATAATTTTGGAGTTTTGATGGGATCAAGTGTGGCACCATTGTCTGACTGTTCGATAGATCGCAGTTTTCTCGTTTTACTTTTTAATTTTTATTTTATCCCCACATGCACATGCACATACTCATGCACTCTATTAAAATTGAATCACAACTTCAAGCATGCCAAGGAGTGTTCAACAGCTTGAATTACACCATTTGGGCACCAAAGATTTATGCATTAATTGATTTATATTTTGTTTTTTACTCCATATTTTTTAAAATTTACAAATAACACCAAATATTTTATTATTTTTATACATTTAGTATTATAATAATATTTTAAATATTATATTCAAATTAAATTTATTATTTTTTTATTATTTGATCATGAAATTAAAAATAAAAAATATTCTTTTATTATATTAACAAACTAAAAATTTAATACTGTTGAACAATATTTATACGACATATAGATAAAAAAAAATATATGTAAGATTATATGATTAAAGATAATAAGTACTAACATATAACTAATTAATCATCAAAGCGACTGTATTATTCTCATATATGCTAAATTAAAAAAGAAATTGTATAGTTCGAAATGAACATCTCTACTTCTGATTGGGAATCATCACCCAAGAAATTATTGATAGTGTTTTTAATCCCTAGCCCTTTCAACCGTTGGTGTTTTTCGATATTTTCTTATTGACACACTGAGATTACATTCTTCCTCTACATGGATTAATTATTGTTGTATTAATTTAACTTCCACATAATAACTACTAACTGCATGAATTAATTATCGTTGCAACCGCTAACCATCAACTACATTAATATATTAACAATTCGTTTTCAAAATGCTTCCTTGGATTGTTCTCTACTTGCAATTGCATCTTGAATGAACTCCAAAAAAATGTCAACAATAACCTAAATTTAAAAAATGCTTGATTTGATTTGATTTACTTGCATCTTGCATCTTGAATGAACTCAAAAAATAAAAATAAAAAAATAAAAAAATCACACAATAACTTATCTTTTTAGTCATTATAAAATAGTTCAGTTCAACATGATTGTTCTATTTATAAGTGTGAAGCTGGAAGTACACTACAAGAAATTATCAATTTTGTAACGAGGTTTTTTCGTTCCTAAATTCATTTTTTTTTTCGTAACTAATGATATTAGAGATGAAATTAGAGATGAAATTACGTTAGCTACGTGAACTTTAGGAACGAAATTTCGTTACAAATATACTAATTTTTTTTTTTTTTTTTTTGTAGTGACGAAGAAAAAAATGTAATGTAGTTAGACAATAAGAAAAAGAAAATATAATGGAGTTGTAGTGCTTGTATGACAATGACCATTTACAAGAGAACTTGATAAGATTTTTTATGTCGGAAAGTTAATGCACGTGGTGGTTAATGGATGAATGTTGGATTAAATGAAGAAATGATTAATTTATATTTTTTTATGGTTAGTAGTTGAAGGTTGATTAAATTTAACAATAATTAAGTAGTTGAAAATTTTATTCAATGCAATAATAATTAATTCTTGTATTTATGGTTAATAGTTGAAAGATGTATTAAATGTATAATAATTAATTCTTGTAATTAACTTTAGTCATTACGTAATGGTAATTAATTCTTATAGTGATGGTTACTTGTTGAGAGTTGCATTAAATAAAACAATAATGATTTTTTTAGTTTATCGTTAGTAGTTGATGGTTAAATTGAATACAACGATAATTAATTCATATACACTTCTAGAGAATAGTTGATAATTACAGAAATTTATTACCGATTTTAATTCGTAACAATTAAAAATCACAGAGAGCAACTTCGTGACAAATTTATATCACTAACTTCTTACTTTAACTATTCTGCGAATAAAATTTGTAAAAAAAGTTACAAATAATTTTTCGATGACTATTTAAAGTAGCGAATTATTTAACCAAAATGTCCAAAATATTTATAATTCGTGTCTGTAGACTATTTCATTGTAAATATTGTCACAAAATTTTTTCATGACTAATTTAAACTGTAGCACAAATAACAAAAATATTTGAAATATTTTAACTTATTAGAGATATTGCAATGATACAATTTCCGTAACTTTTTTAAACGTCACAAACTTCAATTTATTTAATTATTTTTATTATTGTTCGTAACTTTTTAAAATAATAACATAACAACAAAATTATCATCAATATCTTTATTTTTTATATCTATTATAATTGAACTGGGTCTCTTTTTAAATTGGCTCAAAATTGACCAAATATTATATATACATATATATATATTAATAACGAACCTGTAGCCACTACTCACTTAGTACGCTCTGGGTACCCAAATATTATCAATTTTGATAATATGGGGAGCGGCTTAGTAATAGTCTATGCTCGGCTTGCAATTTTTCAAAAATAAAAGTAAAGATCAACTCATGAATTCATGATATGACTGTTTGCTCTGGAATAAATATTACATTTTTTTTGTCCCACTAAATTATGTGACTAATTTTTTTTCCTCCGCTAAATTTATTTACAATCCATTTGAAGTAAAATAATTTAATTTATCTACAATTTTATTATTTTTACTTTAACAAATTAAATTCAATTTGCTACTATGTTTACTACCTACACATTATTTTTTTATCAATCTTTTAAAAACTTTTCTATAGTACCTCTACTTTATTTTTGTTATACTTTACTTTAATATAAAAATATCATTATTCTTTAATTTTTGTGTTCAATCAAACTTACGTAATTTTATCGGACGGAGGGAGTACTGTTCAATTTATTTTTATTTTTGTAAATATTATGTAGTGCTTGTATTTTTTAAAATTTTATTAGTTCAATACTTATTTTTTTATATTATTATATTTAATATCTAATTATATATTATTTGTTTAAATTTAGTTTATGACATCGTAAATCAATTTTTTTAAATTTTATTAGTTCAATATTTAGGGGGTTGTTTACCCATATTTTTTTTTTCCTTCACAAAAGTCAACATTCAATATAAAATATTATTTTTAATATTAACAACACGATTCTTTATACATCACGTAAAAAAAATTCAAATCAAAACATTAAACAAACAAACGTTTATTTTTTAAAAAATTATATTTAATATCTAATTATATATTATTTGTTTAGGTTTAGTTTTCGACACATAAATTAATAGTTCATGCACTTTTATGTATGTCGGATATTTATTATCGTCTTATAGAAGGAGATCACTTGAGGCAATTAGATATTTTGGCATCACGACAACGTTGTACTTCTCAACTCATTAAATTCGACGTGCATAATCATTGTTAATGTTGCGACGGATTAGGGTTGATAATTGAATAACAAACAGAAAACGTAAAGAAGACACATATTTACGTGATTCATAAAAAACGAGTTGGCTGCCTCTACGGACAGAAACAGAGAATAGATTTTATTGCAGGATTTGAGCCGCTTGGCCGCATGGTCTGGCCGTATGGCTTGCCCATATGGCAGTATGTTAGAATGGGAATACATGCCTATTTATAACATGACTCTATGCCAATAATATCGAAATCATATATCTAAATCTAGGATATATATGTAATATTTAAATCATATCTAGGATTTAATACCTAATATCCAAATCATATCTCTAGATTCAAGATATATTAACAAATCTCCACTTTGACTTGAATCCCACTTCCAGATGCATAATTACAATGCCAGATGAACAAACTTCTCCATTCTGCCTCAGATTTGCTCCTCCTCGGACAACTACCAGGATGCATCATTACAATGCCAGATGAACAAGTGACAAACTAGCTTCAAGGCATCTCCACCTTGACTTGAATCCCACTTCCAGATGCATCATTACGATGCCAGATGAATAAGTGACAAACTACCTTCAAGACATCTCCACATTGACTTGAATCCCACTTCCAGATGCATCATTACGATGCCAGATGAACAAGTGGCAAAATAGCTTCAAGGCATCTCCACCTTGACTTGAATCCCACTTCCAGATGCATCATTATGATGTCAGATGAACAAGTGGCAAACTAGCTTCAAGGCATCTCCACCTCTTGAATCCCACTTCCAGATGCATCATTACGATGCCAGATGATAGATTCCTCCATTCTGCCTCAGATTTGCCCCTCATCAGGTAACTACCTTTGTAGCCTGAAAAGATGTTGCTTCAAAATCAACTTATTGGTTAGAGATTTCGTCATATACAAACTCTCCAACTTCTTCCAGAGGTCAACGGTAGTTTCCTGATCGGCAACCTCGATGATTATATCATCGGACAGACACAACATGATTGTCGAGTGGATCTTCTCCTCTGTGATATCCTACTCTTCATCATCTACGTCTTTACCTCTCGGTTTTCCAAATAACGGCGTCCACAAACCCTCATGCTTCATCAAATATCGCATCTTGATCTGCCATAAGCCAAAAATATTCCTCCCGATGAATTGTTAACCAGTTTGCTGAAAACAGACATTGTTGATCGACTCAAGAAACCTTAATAGTGTGGAAATAAACAAAAACCCTGATCAAAACCAGGCTCTGATACCACTTGTTACGGATATTCTAGGAAATCAAGAAGAGACAAACAAGGACACAAGAACACAAGAATTTGGTAACTCAGTTCAATCAGAATGATCTACGTCTGGGGGCGCTACCAAGCCAGATATTTTACTATAAAGTACGCAGACACATGTTAACGTGAGAATACATGGATATTTATAGGCTAAGCCTATGCCAATAATATCCAAATCATATCTCTAAAATCTAGAATATAATATCTAAATCACATCCTTAGATTTTAGGATATAATTAGGCTTCATATCCCAAGAATCTCCTACTTGAAGACTGATTTCATCTTTCACTTCAATATTTTACTTCATCGGAAACGACAACACCAAGCCTCATTCTCACTCATCGAGGCCACTTGAGATTGAACCCAACCTCAATTCATCTAAGGTCACCACCTTAGACTGTCTTTCAGGATTGTTCATAAATCGGCTCACTACTCCCACTGCACATGCTTTCCACCTCCTAAAGGTATAAAAAAGCATCATATTACACTCAAGAAAATATACCCATACCTCCCTTGTAACGTCATCAATGACTGCGGTGTAGTACTGTAAGCCTCCAAGGGTCGATACCAAAGTTGGTTCCCGTAGGTTCGTATGAACCAACTCCAATTTTTCCTTTTCCAGGTCTCTCCCATCCTTTGAGAACGCCACCTTTTATTGCTTCCCAAAGATACAGTCCTTGCATACTCCAATATCGACGGACTTGAGACCTGACAATCTTCCCTTTGAAATGAGCTTCCCTATCCCCTTCTCGCTCATGTGTCCGAGACGAGAATGCCATAACTTTGTGTCATTATTTATGGCCACGGAACTGATTCAATCTTGCATGGTTTTCGTCATGTAGAGAGTTCCATCTCTTCTCCCTTGGGCCACCACAATGGATCCTTGAGTTACCTTCCACAACTTAGTTTAAAAAACTATCGAGTAACCTACCTCATCCAATTGTCCCACGGAAATCAGATTCCATTTTAGACCCGGGACATGTCTCACATCATTCAGTCTCCACTCTCCACCATTCGGTGTTCTGTTTTGAACCATCCCTTTACCTACAATCTTTAGTGTCTCATCATCTGCAAGATAAACACCTACGGTATAGGATTCCATGATTCCCGAATCATTGCATGAGTGGAATGACACTTCTGAGACCAAAATCCATGACTCTGGCGCCCTGCACTCTCGTTTCAAGTGCCCCTTGTAGTTTCAACATACCACATGACTTGCATCTTCTTTGTCCTTGTTCTTCGGCTTCAACTTTGACCATTCTTGATCTTCACCATTTCCTTTTACCTCAGACTAAATTCAGTCGAGACATTCTCCCAAAGGGTTAGTCAAACCGCACTCATCGTCTTCCTGACGATCTTCTTGTATTCGGCTTTATCCATGTCTTCGGGTTTCTCCTTCAATGCCGCATCTAGATCTTTCCCATACATGTAATCTTTTATCTGCATATTTCAGAAACTGAAGTTCATACAATCGAATACCTTGACAGCATGACGATCACCCATCTTGACTCCCACAAACAAACCCAAGGCTCACTTGATATGAGAGCACACCGGATATCTCATCCGCTATGTTTTCCAAAACCCTTATCCTTCCCTGCCCACCTTGCACCGTCTATCACAAAGGGACCCCTTGCGTGACCTACCAGAATTTTCGGGACCGGCCCAACCCCTCAAGGAGACTTTCGACACAAGACACCTTCGCAGGTCAAAAGGATTCCCACAACCACAATCAATATCCGATGCCTCCCAGTCCACCTTATCAACGAACCAGACTCTGATACTACTGTTGGGACTGATTAGGGTTGATAATCGAATAACAAATAGAAAGCGTAAAGAAGACACAGATTTACGTGATTCACAAAAAACGAGTTGGCTACCTCCATGGACAGAAATGGAGAATAGGTTTTATTGCCGGATTTGAGCCGCTTGGCCGCATGGCCTGGCCGTATGGCTTGGCCGTATGACAGCATGTTAGAATGGGAATACATGCCTATTTATAACATAAGCCTATGCCAATAATATCCAAATCATATATCTAAATCTAGAATATAATATGTAATATCCAAATTATATCTCTAGGATATAATACCTAATATCTAAATCATATCCCTAGATTCAAGGCATATCAACGGTTAAAGTTTAAAAGTTCGATTTTACATATATTGAATATTATTTGTAATCATTCGAATGAAATTGCTCGGATCAAATTCGAGATTCATATGCTACTCAATAGATCAAATTTTATTTTTATAATTATATTAAATGCATAATTCATTCCCTTCGTTGCTTATTTTCTTACTTTTTATTTATAAAATTCAAATGAAAAAGAAAAGAAAAGAAGAAATATATTACAATAATAAAATAAAAAATAAATGAATAATAATAATAATAATAATAGGATAAAGATTCCAAAATACACCTTTATTGACAATATTTCTTGACATGCAAAGTGACACGTGTTCCTCTCTTTATGCCCATCTCATTTTCTTTTCTTCACTTACCCTTTTCTTTTAATCACTTTTCTTTTCTTCCTTTCTTTATGCCCAACTACAAGCCAAAATTGTCAAGAACCTTTGTAAATCACAGTTCTGCTCTTACAAATGGCAAACCAAATTTGCTATTGTGTTTGAAGAGTTTTTACCTTCAAACAGAATTTATAAGAAGGCAGTAACACCACTGTAGGGGTAGGATGTCCACCATCATATTACCGACCTATTTCCTATTGGAACCCTAAACATAATATAGTGGGATTAAATAATATTTTGGAAAATTGCAACCAAAATATAGTAGATCCATAAAAAACTTGAGGATTGAGGGCTACAAAGAGCATATAGATCTGAACATACATTCAGATCTAGCACTGGATCTTGTACAGCTTGATGTTGTCTTGCTGAAACTTGTTCAACCTAAGAAAATTCTAACTCAAGAGAGAAACCAGGCAGCCTTCAAGGCCAAACAGTTTCTGGTCATGGTCTATGACGCAAATATCAAGGTTAGACTAACCAATTCTTTGTACAGAAAGCTTGTTGTATAGATAAGAAAGTTTAATTTCCATGTAAAATACTGTTTTTATCTTTTTATTTTTTCTTTTTTTTCTAGTATTAGTTTTAAAAACTTTAATATCTTTTATCATATTGTTGGGATGGTGTAAGCAATGGCAATTTAAGTTCAAGGAATATGTTCATGTGAATGAAACCGATTTGGTGAAAATGGAACGTATACTGAATTTTAATTGTTTAATACTTTGAATAAAATTTATATTATAAAATAGTGATTTTTTGATTTAATATATATATATATTTAATTTTTAAGGAAATTTGTATGACAGTTTGTCACTCACCACTAGAGCTGTCAAAATGGGCTTAGCCCGTTGGGTTGGCCCGCCCCGCCTCACTTTTAATGAGGGTTGAGTTATAATTTTGTAGGCCCGTTAAAATGCGGGCCTAAATGGGCCAACCTGCATGGGCCTCAGGTTGAAAGTGGGTTAGCCCGCGGTAGGGCGGGTTGGCCCGCGAGCTAACAATATACAAATTATAATAAATTAATTATTATTATTATTTATATTATAATTATACCATATTATATTCAATATAATATAATATAATTAATATATCTTATAATAATTTTCCTAAAATATTTTGGATTAAATTATGTAAACACTTAAATCTAGTTATTATAATATTAAAATCTTTTATTTTATGTTAATAAAAATTTAAAGTGAAAAATTTGCAAATCCACTTTCTTAGCGGCCGCCGCCACCGCTGCCTTTCTTCTTTTCATCTTGGTCGTTGCGTTTTGTGGATTTCGCCTCTTCAGAAATTTATAAGTTTAAATTTTATTTATTGCTAAATTATTTAATTTTTTTTTCTTTTTAATATAGTAGATGATATAATGATATCCAGAGATCGAATTTGTTAGTTATAATTTATTTGGTTGGTTTTTGATTTATTGAAAAATTTAAATGATATTCTATTTTTTTTGCTTTGTAAATTCTTCTAAGGATTGTTGAATGCATTTTTTTTTGTTCTTTTATTGAAATTATTTTATGTGTTTATGGATAGTTTGATTAGTTCTAATATTATACATTTTTTTATATTTTTTTTAAAAAATATATATTTGTGACTTTACCTTTAAAGGTAAATATTACTTTCAATTTATATATTTTTAACTTTGAATGTATACTACTTTTTGATTTTCATTCAACGTATCAAGAGGTGAATATGAATATAGAACATGAAATGAGAAGTTCTAAGGCTATTTCAAATGACAAAAAGATAAAGGTTAGATAACATTCTGATGTTTGGAATTATTTTATAAAAAAAAAAAGGAGAAGGGGAGATACTCTTTGTGAATGCAAGGGTTGTAAGAAAATATATAAAAGTGAGAGAAAAAAATATGGAACTTCTACTTTGAGGCGTCACATGGAAATATGCAAAAAGTTGAAATATCATGATATTGGTCAAATGATAGTTGATGTTGATGGAAAGCTGAAAAGTAAAAAGGCTAATCCAAATATTGTGCGTGAGTTTATAGCTAATGCAGATGTCAAACACAATATGCCATTTTCTTTTGTCGAATATGATGGTATCAAAGATCTTTTGAAGTATGTATTTCCCACTCTTCCTGTTATATCTAGAAACACTATTGTTTCTGATATTAATAAGTTGTATTTAAAGGAAAATGCTAAACTTAAAGAAGTTTTGGCTAATATTCAACATCGCATTTGTTTAACTTCGGATGTGTGGACTGCATGTACGGGCAAGGGCTATATTTGTTTGACTGCTCATTTTGTTGATGAACATTGGAAGTTGAATAGTAAGATATTAAATTTTGATCACTTTCCCCCTCCACACATTGGACTTGAATCAGCTGCAAAAGTATTGGAGTTTTTGAAGGAATGGGGAATTGAAGAAAAAATATTTTCTTTGACATTAGATAATGCATCGAGTAATGATACTATGCAAAATATTTTGAAAGATCAGCTCTCTATGAATGACAATTTATTATGTGGAGGTGAATTTTTTCACATTCGTTGTTCGGCTCACATATTGAATCTTATTGTGCAAGATGGTTTAAAAGTTGGTGCGATAGCTTTGAGTAAAATAAGAGAATCAATGAAATATGTTAAAGGTTCGGAAGGTCGGATGAAAGTATTTAAGGAGTGTGTTATTGAAATTAAAGATATTGATACTACTATTGGTTTGAGGAATGTTGTATGCACTCGATGGAATTCAACATACTTGATGTTGGATTGTGCTATTAAGTACAAAAAAGCTTTAATTTCCCTCAAGTTGAAAGACAGTTGATACAAAATATGTCGTTCAAATGAGGAATGGCAAAAGGGTAAGAAGTTATGCAATTTTCTTGAGCCATTTTATGACATGACCAAGTTGATTTCTGGTTCATCTTATCCCACATCAAACTTGTATTTTATGCAAGTGTGGAAAATTTAATGTTTGTTAAGAAGTAACTTGTCAAGTAATGATGCAATTATAAGTGGGATGTGTAAAAGTATGATTGCAAAATTTGACAAGTATTGAGGCGATTATAGTATTGTGCTTGCATTTGGAGCTGTTCTTGACCCTCGGATAAAATTGCAATCGTTGGATTTTTTTTTATTCAAAGGTTGAAAGTGATTTTGTGAAATGTCAATAAAAGGTAGCACTTATGAAGAGTAAACTATATAAACTTTTTGAAGGTTACAATAATGCTACCAACTCAAGTTCATCACAATCTCAGCCGTCCTCTTCGTTGCATGCATCTCACATTGAAGAAGTGAAAAGAAAAAATAAAATGCTCTTTAGTGTAAATACTCTATTATTATTATTATTATTATTATTATTATTATTATTATTATTATTATTATTATTATTATTATTATTATTATTTTCTTGCATTTTTTTATGTAAATTTCTATTTTTTTAATTTCGTACTTAATATTTAATATTTATATAGGAACTGAAAGCTTTTGTGAATCAGACCACAAGAAGTTTCGGAAAAAATCAACTAGATATCTATTTAGAAGAAGGAGTGTTGGAGTATGATCAATATGAAAATATGAATGTGTTGGAATATTGGAAAGGTCAAAGTCATCGACATCATGAGCTTGGATGAATGGCATATGACATACTATCTATTCCTATTACAACAGTTGCATTTGAATCAGCTTTCTCTATTGGTGGTCGTATTCTCACAAAGTACAGAAGTTCTATGGTTTCTCGGAGAATTCAAACTTTGATTTGCACACGTAATTGGTTGCATGGATTTTCTATTGGTAAGTTATATTATATAATAAATATTTAAATAAATGTTTTATGTTATATTTTTCTATATTACTTTAATTTATTTTATTTGTAGATGATATTGATAATGATGGTGATGGAGATGGTGATGACGATGATGATGATGATGATTGCGTAAGGAATAAGACACTCATGTCAGTCGAAGAGTCTACTATTTTTCATATTAATGAAGATGAACAAGAACAAAATGATGAACATTTTAATAATGATATGATTGATTAATTTTAATTTTGAAACTATTATATTTGCGCATTTGGATGTTGAAAATTGGAATTGTGTTAATTAATATGTTATTTGTTTTGAAATATTTATTATTTCAAATTTTCAATTCTACAATATAATTATTTTTTATTTAACTTTTAGATATTTAATTATAATAAATATAATTTTACATATTTGTAAAAAGCCCGCGGGTTGGCCCACTTGGCTCGCCACCCGCAAGTGTGTTGAGTTGGGTTCATTAAATTTTAAACCGCCCTGCCGTGGGCTGGCCCCGCAAATAATCCATTTATTTGCGGGTTATAGTGGGTTGTGGGCTAATCTGCCCGTTAGTCTGTTTTGACAGCTTTACTCACCACCAAGTACTCTTATAGTTGTGTTATTGATAACAAGTTCCAAAGTTGGATTGAATACAATTACTATAATTGCAGTCATATATATTTTTGGAGGTAATTATTATTGTTATTATTGTTATTGTTATTATTATTATTTATTTATATATTTATTTTTTTGCATAGTTTCTCCATCGCAATATATCCAAATTGTTCAAATTATAATTTCTTTTTTATTTATTTATCCTTTTCAGGAATAAGTACCTCTGTCCAAACACAATTTCGGAAATCACAATTATGAACCATAAATCCGCCATTACTATATCCATATATAGTTACAAAAACCGTACAAGTCATAATTTTGGAGATCAAACCCCAATTAGATAAGTGTATTATATGATTATATAAAAGCCGTTCAAGAGGGATAATTAACATATAAAAATTATTATTAATTACTAGTATAATATTTTCGAAATATATGAATACATAGTATCGATTTTTTAATTTTTTGTATTATTGTTGTTATAGTTTCAGATTGTATATAGAAATTTTCTGATAATTTTTTTTTTTTTTTTAATTATTGTGTATTGAATTCGATCCAATAAATTATATATATTGCATGTTATGTCAGCACATATTTATGTATTAAGGTTTAATTACAAAACTTCTGGATGAAATCATAATCCCAAACACCCTACACTACAATTCCACGCCATCCCAGAACTTTCACACTATTTTTCTTCCCTTAAGCTTCCCATTCAATCTCCACCGGCAATTCAAATCTCGACCTCGCTTGACTGCTGCCCTCATCGGAAAATTCGATTGATGCACCCCAGCGGATCCTCGTCTCCAAACTGTGGCCGGCGCAATCGAACCACCCACTTTCCAGATGTCCAATCAGTCCCCTGAATGAAGAATTTGCGAGTCTCAACTTGTTCTGATGATTAAAACCGGTTGTGGTGAGACGACGGCAGCGGCATTGTCGACTGCTGGAAACTGATAAGCCGGCCAGTTCAAATCTATCACCCCCTCCCCCCTCCGAGCATATGCTACTTTCTCCGGTTCATTAAATATTGGGTTGATAACTATTAAATATCACATTATGTAATCACTCGTGTATAAATCCGATTATATGCTAGTGTGTATATATATATTGTACTTTTTTAAATTTTATTAGTTCAAGATTCTTTTAAACATCACAGTTAATAACTTTTATATATTATTTTCTTAGATTTAATTTTCGAAATCATATGCTAATAGTACATTCATTTTTATGTATGTCGGATATTTATTGTCGTCATGACGAATGAGATCATTAGGGTGAAATTCGATTTATGGCATCACTGCAACATTGTACTTTTCAACTCATTAAATTTGATTGTACGTATTCGTTGTTAAAAGTTATTTCGATATTACATATGTTGAATATCATGTGTCATCATTTGAATAAGATTGCTCCGATCAAATTCAAGATTGATGTCCTACTCAATAAATTAAATATTACTTTTACAATTATAATGAACAATTTATCCCTTATTGCTTATTTTCTACCTTTTTTTTTGTTAAATTCAAAAAAGAAAAAAGAGAAAAAAATAATACAATAGTAAAAGGAAATAATAATAATAATAATAATAACAATAATAATAATAATAATTAATATTAATTGGATAAAGATTCCAAAATCTACGTTTAATGTTTATAGTTTTGTTCAACATGCAACTTGACACACTATAAGAAAATATTATTTTTGTAACGATGTTTTTTCATTCCTAAATCTACTTTTTTCGTTACTAATGATATTAGAGACGAAATTAAGGATGAAATTACGTTAGCTACGCACACTTTAGGAACAAAATTCGTTACAAATATACGATTTTTTTGTAGTGACACTTATTCTCACTCTTTACATCTGCTAATTGATTAGAATCCTCTATAAAAACCCGACTTCCTCTCCTCAATGCTCATCCCATTATATCTCGGCTTCTTACATTTTCATTGCTTTCCTCCTAGTACCTTTTCTTTTTATCCCTTCCTTAGGCCCAAATATAAGCCAAATCTGTCAAATACCTATGGAAGTTACAGTTCCGCTCTCACAAAATAATAAGCTTAAGCCAAACTTGAAGAGTTTTTACTTTCAAATACAATCTACAAGGAGGCACAAACACCACCACTCCAATGCCATAGTGCCATTGGGAGGTAATCAGGGACGGGTAAGCTCAGGCACCAGATGCCATATTACTAATCTATCTTCGATTGGAACCCTGAACTTAACCTGGTTGGGATTTGATAATATTTTGGCAGCTTACAACCCCGACACAATAGATATGTCTACAACTCGAGAAATGAGGGCTACAAAGGGCATAGATTTGAACATACAGTCAGATCTGGCAATAGATCCTGTACAGTTTGGTGTTGTCTCGCGGAAATCAGTTCAATCAAAGATAAATGTGACTCAAGAGGGAACCCAGGCAGCCCTGGAGGACAAACTGTTGCTGGTCTCCGATGCGAACATTATGTGTTTGTTTGGGGGTTTGGATTTTGAGTTAGATTTGAATAGTAAAAATTTTGAATTTGAATAGTTGTATGATGTGATGTTTTGAATGTAAAATTGATTTTTAGTATAATATAAAAAATAAAAAATAGGTGTTTGATTTAATTTTTTTGAAAGAAAAAATAGGATGAATAGTAAAATTTAAATCAAAACCCCCGAACAAACACACCCTAAGGTTACACTAACCAATTCTTTGTACATGGATCATATTGCACTGATCAGAAAATTCAATTTCCATGTAATATTCTTTTAAATTTTTTGTATTTCGTTTAGTCTTTGATCTCTTTTAACACAGTGTCGGGATGGTGTAAGTGAAGGATAATTTAAGTTCAAACATGTTTCTGTACATGAAATTGATTCGGTGAAGATGGAAAGTATATTGAATTGTGATTGTTTGTATTTTGAATAAATTTTATATTATGAAAGAGTGGTTTTGTGATTTGATATTTCTTTTTTAATGTTTCATCTTGCTAAGAGAATTTGTGACATTTTGTCACTCACCACCAGATCTCTTATTATTGTCTTGTGGACAACAACACTTATCATGTCCATTCCCAATGCTGGATTGGATTCAGCTTTTGTGATTGAAGTCATATACCAAAAAAAAAAAAAAAAAAAAAAATGTGTCTACATATCACAATTTTGAAGATCAAATCCCATGGATTTATGATTATTAAAAGTAGTTCAAAAGTATTAATTAATATATAAAAAATATTTCCCCATCTGCCATGCAAATTTATTTTTACTTTTTTTTATTTATTTATTGTCATTTAAATTCATTCTCATTTTTTTTAAAGAATTTTTATTTTTATTTTTAACCACTTTTATTAAAATAAAAATATTCGGTCAAATGAGCACATATTTGAATGACGGAGGTAGTACTAATTACTGGTAAAGTATTTTTTAAAACTATGAATACATATTATCAATTTTCTGTTGAGTACTTTGTATTATCATTGTTATATTTTGGGGTTTTGTATATAAAATTTTGATAATTTTTTATATTATTGTTAATTGAATTTGTTTCAATAAATTAAATATATTGCATGTTATATGGGCATATGTATTATGTATATGTATTAAGGTTTAATTACAAACTTCCACATGAAATCGTAATCCCAAACTCCACACTATAATAATTTCACGCCATATCAAAACCCTTCCACACTATTATTGTTCCGTTTAATCTCCACCGGGCAATTAAATCTCGCCGCCGCCTGACTACTGTCCTCATCGAAGAATTCAACTCTGATTCTATTTAGAGTTTTGCTTCCGACTATGTTCAAAGTCTTGTTTCTAACTTTGATTCCATTCAAGAGACCTACCTCATACTCTCAATTGAGAGTCCTACTTTCGACTCTTATTCATATGGAAGTCCTTGCTCCAATTTTGATTCTATTCAAAGTGCTACTTATGAATTTGACTTTGTTTAGAGACTTAACATGACTCTTACTTAGTAGAAGATTCTGGTTGTCACCTCTTGGAAAATCAAGTTGTTCTCTTCGATATTACCTTTATTATTACGAGGGGTGTTGTGATATATATTATAAGACATATATTATCATTATGGTACTAGAAAAATTCAAGTATTAATTCCAACACTGAATATCGAGGATGAAACATACACCAGTCGAGCTTACCCGAAAAATCGGCACAACACTATTATTTTTTCCATATTATTTATCTATCAATATTTGATGTTGGCGATGGGGTAATACTTGAGATGGATTGTTTCTTGTGTTGTTCAAGGTTGTTGATGTATTTTTGTTTTATCATTTGTAGTTCTATCATTTTTCTACCTCTTTATTTTTCATTCTTGATTTTTTCAAGAAAATTATTCATTTGTATGTCATAATAGAACAATGTTACTATCTTTATATTAATTATGTATGCCAGACGAAGAGTTTCGATGAAAATCAAGCCAAAATAATGTGTATATTTATATATATATAAGACCAAAAGTATAATACTCCCCCGCCTCATCTTATGTTAATTTTTTTTAAGAATTACTTACTTTAGTCTCATTTTAAAATTTAAAATTTATATATATAAATAAATATATTTTAATTTTAATTATACTAATGAGTTATCTTAATCTAATTTAAATTTATTTTTATTATATTCCAATTACTTTTACTAATTATTATGTACTAATCAAATACCTCCTAAATATTTGTAACTGTAATAACTTTAACAGTATATATGCTACGGAGAGCAATAGTTTTATTGAATGTAAACTAAAGTCAATACAAGTCAAACAAAAAAGAAAAAAATATCATTTTTTATGATATCCATATATGCACACACATATATATATATATATCTATAACAGAAAATTTGCAAATAATGTTATATAACGAAATTTATACATGTCCTAATTCCAGCATGCACACAAAATACCCGAAATTGCAAACAATTTAAACAAAATAAAAACTAAAAAAGAAAACTCATTGAACTTATATACATAATGTATATTATTATAAGATGACTTAGATTAGTTGCACAACAAAATTTATGATTTCTACCTCATTTTGTGATTTATTATTATTATTTTTTTTCATGAGAGTAAAACTAAACTAAAAATAAATATTATTGTAATTAATTTTGTATCACTCAAAGGAATGAATGCATAGCAGTTTGTAGCAACGATTATAATATACAGTTATCATGTATATCCACACAAATCTTTCAGCTGTAGTGTGCAAGTGCCAAGTGTGTGCGCTTTTTGTAGAGTTTTGTGTCTGTCAATTTGCTCACTCACCACTCTCTCTCTCTAATAATAATATCAATTGATTTGGTGAGTGAGCAGTGAGAGATACAAAAATCTTTGTCCTATCTCTTTTCTTTCTTCTTTAACCTTAATTCACTACAAATTCAGTTTTTCCAATTTCATTGCACTCATCGAGACATGTCTTCCTCTAGCGAACCGGGAAAGCCTCAACCCCAGCTCCACAATATACTATCCCTCCGGTCACAAACTCATCTACTTTCATCAAATATCACTGTCCAGTTCGAGTCTCCATCCCAGCTGCTCCGGAAAGGAAGTATGCCTTTGTCGAAAGAAATAGAACAATATTTTCGGACTGAACGAAATCCGCACGTCCAGATCAAATCTAAAATCAAAATCAAAATCAGAATTCCCTCAGACAAAAGACAAACCACATCTGCTAGCTCCTAAACTTTAATCTACGGGCACAGGTCGACCAAGATGCCGGTGAGGAGGTCAAGAGCTGGAATCTGATGCTGCGGAATCCAATCCAGAAGAATACCGTCAGTAAGGAGAATAATTCCAGCAGTATTACGGAGGCAAAGAGGAAGCTGAGCATTCCAGTTCCTTTGACCAACTCAGACAGACATGAATGTACTTACTGCAGTCTCTAGCTTCTTCTTTTTATTGCATAGCTTGGTTTAGGATCCGATTGTTTTATTTGCTGTTGAAGATTAAAAATATGTATTGGCTTATCCTTTGCATGGTTAACATTGTGTTATCTCTTTAAGTTTCAATATTGATTTCCATTCATTAAACTATAAAATAAAATAGATTACAAGAAGAAAATTATTATTGACAATAAAATATAATAAAAATAAATAAATAATACAAAAGTATTCATAAATCTTACATTTGAATTATATGAAATTTTTATAAGAAAAATATTTGTTAAAATAAAAGTACCCCATTTTTTTTATTGTGGCGTATGGACAAAATTCTCAATTCCTGCATCCTACGTCCTGTTGTCATCGGAACCCAAATACAAAGTTACTCTGTCTGGGTTGCAGACAAACATAAGCGGTAGCAACAAAGACAATTTCGTCTCAGTAAAGTAAGATATATTGAGAAACACCCGATTCCATATCAGTGCTAAAGAAAATTAATTGGTTCTGATTTATTGAGTGAACAAGGTGGCTGTAAAACTAGCTTAGGACAACCATTGTTGAGAGTGACTAAATTTAGTAGGATAAATTATTGTGTGTGCTCTTACTCATATCTAACTTTATGTCCATACTTTATAATTAAATATTATTATATATAGTTTTATACAAAAAAAAAAAAAAAAAAAAAAATAAGAAGAAAGAGGAATGACAAAGAGAAAGAAGACTTCGCTATCGCAAAGTAAATTTGACTTAAAAATCACTTACTACATTATTGTTATCAATTAAAGTTGGTGGGAGGACTGGTGGCCTACCACTATTTAAATAATGATGCATTAAAAATTACTAGTTTGTATTTTTCATGTTTGTAGGTAAAATTTATGTTGGAGAGAAAATAGACTTTGGGCGTGTTTGACAATTAGCTGATAGGTGTTAGCTAACATAGTTGTTAGGTGATTTAATTAGCTTGTTTGACTAGCTTATTTGATTAGCTATAGCTGTTAGCTAAAAATGTTTGGTAAAATGACAATTGATGACATTTCTATTTTAGTTTTGTTTCTAATATATTCAATTATGTTATTTTGAGTTTAGAATGTTTAAGATTTTTTGTTATTAGTTATTGAAAATTGTAAAAGTGTTATAAAAGTATTTATTTTTATTACAGTTAGATTTAAAAAAATAATATCTTTTTATTAAAATATATACATAGTTTTTTCTATTGAAAATGATGTAAAATATAAAAATAATAAATTTTTTGTATATATATTTATTATGTTAATTATCGATTAGTTTATTATATTTATAATTTTCAATAAATTTAATTTATTTAATTTATTTTTTGTATAAAATTTATATAATGTAATTTTAATATAAAAATAAATTATTAATATTTATATTTTCTATTTTATGTTGATTTTAATAAATTTATATATATTTTACAATTAAAATAATTTTTATATAAAAATTAATTATTTTAAATTTATAAAAGTAAAATTATATTATAATAAAATATTCTAATATAATGAATAAATAATCAAAATATATTTATTTGTGTAAAATACATAATAAATTTTTAAGGGCATATAAGGAATAATAAATATTCTATTTCAAAAAGCCGGATAAATTAGTTTTTCGCTTTTTGGATTAAAAAAGTTAATCCAAAAAGCTAATTTAGCTAACACCTAAATTAACGTTTTGACTAGTCAAACAACTAAAAGTTGTTCAATAAGCTAAAAGCTCTTCAAAAAACTATTTGCCAAACACCCCTTTTTATCTCCTTTAAACAAAGTGTAACTTGCAAATTATTTCTCATTCTTCTTTGTTTCTTCTCCCAACCAAGTTTTGTATTTCTAGTTTTTACCTTAGTGCTATTCCATATACTTTCTGAGAAAAATTTTAAAAAGCTAAGTAATAAATTAAAAATGACATTACAACATAAATTATAATAAAATTATTTAAAAAATTGAAGTTAATAATCACAAAGAATAATTACTTATTGATAAAATCTGCATAAACTAAATTGCTTTAATTTATATAATAATTTTACTAACATTAATTACACATATAACATATAGAAATAATATGAAACACTATATTTATATAAAGATCATTGCTCCTGTTTTATATTTCAAACTATAGAATAATATAACTATAGTTATTATCTAAATCACTATCATTACAAGAAAAAATCACTTTTGTAACAATACTTTTTTATCTCTAAATCTACTTTGTCCGTTACTAATGATATTAGACACGAAATTAGTAATAGAATTACATTAGCTACGTGAACTTTAGGGACGAAATTCCATTACGAATATATTATTTTTTTGTAGTGTATGTATTGACAAGTATGTTGATAATCATATCAATCAAGAAAATTATTAAATTCTTATTTGTGCGTGTAAATCATTCCAATCGAAAAAATTATTTTTTTTTTTGGTGAAGCTATAAGACAAACTTAATTGGGAAAATGTTAGCAATATTTAAACCAATAAAATTGTTGTCAAAATCCATTGTACTGTACAAACTAGACCATTTATTAATGAGTCAAGTTACATCATATACAATTCCTGTTTCTCAACCTAAAAAAATATTTTATTTTATTAATTTACAGATTATACATATATCTAGATTATTAACTATACTTATTTGGTGATCACTCTTTGATGATATAAAATTTTTTAAATTGCAAAAAAATCTATTTCTATAATGTAAATTTTTGTTTCAATAAGAAAATAGGTACATCAGATGAATACATATTAAAAATAATAAAATCTATATTTACCTAAATTGCTAAAGTTTAAAACATGTCTGTGTATATATTTTGATTATATTTATTTCATTGTGTAATACTTATGCACATAAGATATTTGAATATATGAAGATTTAGTTATTACACGGATATTTGCTTTGTTTTTATCTGATAAGTTCATTATTTTCGTTTCGTTGTGCAATTATCAACATGAAATATTCTACTCTTTAAAACAATTATCATAGTTTTTTATTTTATGTATAAACAATACTTTTGTCGCTTATATTAGTTATTAAACTCATATTTATGTCTAGATTATTTTATATTTATCTATTATCGATAAATATGCATTTCCCCCTCCACAGGTTCCATCACATTCATATTAATGTTCACAGCCACAGCTGCAATGCAATTTCTGATTTGAGGCCCTCCGGAGGTTAGAACTCGACTGAGTAATGCACTGCTTCTCTCTGGACCATGACCGTGAGTAGAATGTTGGATTAAAAATCCAATTGTGGGTTAAATGTAACTATTTGGGCTATCAGTTCATTTATTGGGCTTAAATGTGTTTAGTAAATGCGGGCCTCAAATGTACATAAATTCGGTAACTTATTAATTGGGTGATGAGACCAATTAATAATAAGGGATATAAATAGGATTGTGATCCAGGTCTAGACGCAACAACCATTACGTTCCATATCTCATCGTGGGAGTAACGGCAGAAACCCTAGCGGTTTTCTCAGGAGGGGTTGCGCCATAGGCTTGAAGAACACAAAACCCTCAATTATTTGCAGATCTGAATCCGACTATGCTGAGGAATAAGATTAGATCTAATTTGCTTTATTCTTATCTCAATTATTACAACACGGTAGATCTTGGGCTTAGAGTTAAATTCCCGGTAACTTCCAACAATAAGCCCCATCGGAATTTCGAGCTTGTGATTGCGCCTGTGCCTGTCTGTGCCCAATTCAATCAACATGTCTTATCATCCACTCCATTGAAATACTAAAGGCAGCCCTCTTAAGTCTTTGATAAAAAATTGTTCGATACGTTAAAATGTTGGACCGAACTGGCTGAACAAATCGTTTGTTCTGGCTGTTTTTATTTTATATGGTTTTTGTGTGATTATTAGGTGATTGTCACGTACAAAACACCAATTTTAGCGTGCACATTATCCTTGAGATATTTTTCGTTGTGAGCTCAGATCCACTCTCTTCGCACTTTTCAAGATGGAAACTTAAGATGAATGAATTTTATTTTCTGTTGAACATTACCAATGTTTATTGGCTTATCGTTTGCATTGTTATCATTGTATTATCACTTTAATTTTCAATATTGATTTCCATGTTATTCACTGCAAAATGTTTTGTGTTTGTCAGTTATCATTTTCTCTCCCAAATATTAAAAAATTAACAAAAATTAATATTTTAATAACCCTTTTAATTAATGATAAGAACTCCGTAAATATCTAAATAATAAAAAAAACACCAACTTTCAGCACTGTGCTCATTATCAACACAAATATTTGTTTTAAATAAGAAAAGTAAGAACAACAGGAAAAGAATATTTCATATTTTTCTTAAAATGTTTATCCTAATCGCTAAAGATTAAAAAAAATTGTCGTTTCTATATTTCGATTATAGTTGTTTCTTTTAGTGTGTAATATTTTTGCATGTGTTATATTTGGACACATGCATATTTAGTTATTACAATTTACATATATACATATATATGGATTGTTATATGTATATTCTTTGTATCATTGTGCATATATATATGCCTACATGAAAATGTTTTACTTAAAAAACAATTATCATATTGTTGTCAGCTCAAACTATTTTTCGAGGACATATCACAATTCGGGTGGGTTCTCTCGCTCCTTCCAAAAAAAAAATCAGAAACCGTGTTTGAAAAAAAATTAATTGGAAGTAAGAAAAAATTAAAAGATAGAAAAATAATAAATGCAAGCTAAACAGGAAAGTAAAAGGCCGAGGAAGAAGAAAATAAAGAAAAAAAAAAAAAGAAAATAGCGAAAAACTCCTTTGTGATTTTTCGAATTTACTAAAAACTCCCGTGCACTGAAAATTCCATAAAATTTACTTGTGGTTTTAAAAATGTTGCAAAATAATAAATTTTCGTTACAACTTAACAGAATTGTATCCCACGTGCTTCGACTGCGATTTTTATGTAGAAATTGATATATTGTTACGTAAAATTACAAAATTGCCCTTCTGAAGCCATATTACCTATATTTAGAAAAAAAAAAAAACCCTAAGTAAGTAATAATAATTAAAAGAAATATAATTTTCAGATTCCCTTTTTCGATGGAACAACGCCCTGCTCACCTCACTAGGCCGGTGTTGCTTTAGTTCGCCTGATGCCGCAACCTCACTAGGCCGGTGTTGCTTTAGTTCGCCTGATGCCGCAACGCACCGCTCCTCCGCTGCCGCCTGCAGCAGACGACCGCCCCGCAACATCAGTTACCTATCTCCTTTCTTCAGTCCAAATCGACGCAATTCGACGGCAGTGTCGCTCCTCCGTAATTCTAGCTGCCGTTTTAAGCCTTTTCCCTCCAGCACCTGCGCCCATCCAAACTTGCCCAAGTCTGAGCGCCACCAGGTCGCCCGTGCACGCCCAGGCCTAGTCGGCTCCGACCATCACTCCTGCCCTCCCAGACCGTCACTCCACCGATTTTTGGAAAAATATTTCTTTTTCGGGGGTAAGAAGAAGAAGAATTAGATGGATATAAGTAATCTACAAAACACCACAACTGGACTCCGATCATATGTATCAACCATGAAAAATTTAGCCAAGAACAACAAAAATCAACTAAAATACAACTAATTTTGTTTTTTTTAAAAAAAATAGAAATTCATCTAGACTAGGATATACCCGAACCGAGATTTCAACAAGCAAAATAAAATAATAGAGATATGGAAAGTATGGCAAGAACGGTGATGTAAGAGAACCGGAGTGGGTGTGGCGTCACAGCGGCGGCTGGCAAACCCGATAAAGGGGAAGAAAATAAATTTGAAATTTAGGTTTTTTTTATAGAAAATGAAGAAAAGGATGCTGAAGGGAGGGGAATAGAGAAGAAAAATAGGTAGGGAAGAAGAAGAGAGTAGAAGGGATGAAGACTATGGAATGGTGATAACCAGCAGTGGTTGTTGATGAATGGTGAGAAGGCTGAAGAAGGAGGTGACTGTGGCTGCTGGAATCGCCATGGTGCAATGGCGGTCAGCGTTGGCAGCGTCTGGGCACACAGTTGGAGTGGCTAGACGGTCGTGGATGAAGAGAAAGACGACGCTAGTGGGTGGTGTGGGTTGGCGGAAGAAGAGAATATGGAAGGCGATGGTGTCGGTGAAAGAGATGAGGAAGGAGAGAGAAAGTACGATAAAGTAAAAAGAAGAAATCTAATTTAGATAAAAACATAATAGTTAGTATATGTAAAAGTTTAACACTGTTAGTGCAATTTAGAATAAAGGGGCCAATGTACAACATTTTAGAAATCACGAGTAGGTTTTATTAAATTTTTGGACCACAAGAGCTTTTCAGTAAATTCGAAAAATCAAAGGGCGAATTTTGCTATTTTTCAAAAAAAAAAAAAAAAAAAACAGAAATAAATGAAATTGGAAGAAAAAAAAGGGAAAATAAATAAGATTAAAATTTTTGTGTCTGGTTGTCTTTGTTTATACTACTACCTAATCTAATTTAGATAATTTTGGTATTTAATTTTATCCATAATCTACCATTATCTATAATAAAATAAAATAATCACTCAAATTGGACTTTGCTTTAGAGTATCTCCTGCAGCTTGTTGAAGGCTATAAAGCCCTCCAAGTTCGACGACAAAGGCATAGACAACATATAAGGAGGCAAATGCGGGGCAGATATCTTAGTAGAAGTCGGAGAAGGCAAGCTATTAGGATCAATGGGGAAATCTCCGAATCTAAAGATTATTCCAGTTCAGAAAAATCTAAAGTCTCCTCTGCAAATCAGAGAAGATAGGATGCTTTTGCTGACGCAATTGAACTTGGGGAAGTGGCTGAGAATTTGTAAAAGATGGGAAGCTTCTTGGAACAGCAGATTGATTAGATTGCTTTTTCCCAATCAATACATTTCTCAGATCATCAGCTTCTAGAGCAATTTCTTTGCCTGTGTCGTTTTGAGTGACTGCCCTCTGAGCATTCTGCTTTTCATTTAGGAAATTACATAGGTCCACAAGGCCTTCCCCCTGCCTCGGTTCACCATGTTGTTTGAAAGGCCATTTATCCCTATTCTCCGCGATAGGAGTAGAATTGGAAGCTTGAACATCAGGCTTACCAGTATCCAGAGCAGAAGGTTGTTCCAAACAGGCTGAAGATGCACAAGCCGGATTCACTTTATGAACATTAGCTCGACATTCCACAACACTGTGGCACTGTTGAGGCATTTAGAGCAGAACTTTGGGATACTTTTCAAACACCAAATCTTGTTTAAACAAGACTTCCTCCCCTAAATCTTCAACCTCAATTTTAATGATATTAGTAATTGGCTTGGCTACATCGATCTCAACACAAATTCTCACATAGGAGATTCTAGAACAAGATGCAGTGTCATATCCAGCCTCAAAGAGGAAAAAATAACAGAGACAATCAATGTTATGGCTTTCTTATGAAAGAGATGTACCGGTAATGCGGGGAGTTGAATCCAAACTGGATCAATAAGGGATTCTTCATTCAGCTTAAACCCCGGAGACCATTTGACCACACACATCGGGAAGCCTTGGAAAAACCATACCCCTCTCGATCTCAATCTAGAATAGTCTTCTTTGTTAGAGAGGTGGATGAGAATATCTTTCTAATTCAATCTACGGATTAAGAATTTGTCCAACAAGTTCAAGATTATCAAACCACAAAAGAAGCTCTTTCCACGATGCATACCTCTGTGAAATTTTCCAAGAAGAGCAAATTGATACTCCGACGTAAGGTCCAATGTTTCAGCAGCCAAGAACTTCACCTAGGATATCAGTTCACCATTGCAACTGATCTGAAACGCTCAGAAGTGTCAAAATAAGCACATGACTTGGAAGAGTCATTTTTTCGAGCATCTGGAGTGCACAAAGAAGGGGAATCGACAAACAAAGAAAGCACCAGTCTCAAGGCCTCGACATGAAACAAACCAACTCGGGAACAAGAAGACCAAGCAAAGTACGAACATGGAATCCCGATCACAGTGCCATCATTGGCGGGAAGAGCGCCGAATTGAGCTCGTGCAAACAGGATGGTCTCTGAATCTTAAAAGGAACATTTTTTTGGTCCTTTACGTTATTATCCATATCCACGCTTTGGCTTGATCTTCATCGAAAGTCATCACATTGTATAAGTAATTAATACAAACTGTTTGAATATTTGCGAAAAATAGAAATTGTATTTTAACCTAAAAAGACAGTGCATATATATAGACATATATATATGGGCCCCAAAAGACAATATATAAAAATATGCTAACACCCCCCTCAAACTCAAGGTGGTAAAATAGAAACTAACTTGAGTTTGCTCAACAATGTGGAGAACCGGCCTGGGAAGAGAGACTTGGTGAAGATATCCGCAGTCTGATCATCGGAAGAGACAGAAGATAGATGAACAGTGCCTGCATGAACATGCGGACGAACAAAGTGACAATCAATCTCAATATACTTGGTGCACTCGTGGAAGACATCATTATAGGAGATCTAAATTGCGCTCGTGCTGTCACAATGGAAGGAAGTGGAAAAAGGATAAGGAACCCTGAGATCATAAAGAAGCCGATGAAGCCAAAGGAGCTCTGGAGTCGAATCCGCAAGAGCACGATACTCAGACTCTGCACTAGAGCAAGAAATGAGAGTTTGTCTCTTGTTGCGCCAAGAAACAAGGGAACTCCCAAGAATAACACAATAACCTGTGATAGAGCGACGATCAGTCGAATCACCTGGCCAATCAGTATTAGAGAAACCTGCAAGAACCAATGGATAGTCAGTAGAAAAATAAAGACCGTGTAGGAGTGTTCCGTTGACATAACGAAAGACGTGCAACACAACAACATAGTGAACTGGCCGGGGATTAGTCATGAACTGTGCAACAACATGAACCACATGAGCTATGTAAAGGCGAGTGACTGTCAAGTATATCAGAGATCCCACTAACTGCCGATAGCGGGAGGGATCCTCTAGTGGAGTGCTATCGAAAAGAGCAAGTCGGAAGTTGCCCTCGAGAGGTGTGGATGCAATCTGGCTATCAGTCAGACCTGAACGAGATATGAGATCATTTGCATATTTTGCCTGAGATAGATATATGCCATCTGGAGCGTCAGAAATCTCAATTCCGAGAAAATAGCGGAGTTGACCAAGACTCTTCATGTCAAAGTGTCGATGAAGGTAGGTTTGTAGATCGGATATACCAGAAGTATCATCGCCGGTAATAACCACGTCATCAACATACAACAAGAGAATGATGATCTCGGCAAGAGAACGACGAAGAAAGAGAGTAGAGTCATAGGGAGATGCAGAAAAGCCATACTGAAGGAGCAAAACACTAAACTTGGCGAACCAAGCTCAGGGCGCCTACTTCAGTCCATAAAGGGCATGGCATAACTGACATACCTTCCCTGAAAAATCTGAGCCAGGTTGAGGGTATATGTAGACTTCCTCAGAAAAATCTCCATGAAGAAACACATTCTTCACATCCAACTGTAATAATTGCCAACGTCGAATAGCGGCAACAACAAAGAGACAACAAACAGATGTCAAACGAGTAACTGGAGCAAATTTCTCCTCATAATCAATATCATACTCTTGCAAAATACCTCTGGCTACAAGGCGAGCCTTTTAGCGCTCAACAGAACCATCGGAGTGAGCTTTGATTTTGTATACCCACTTGCAACTAATAGGTTTCTTGCCAAGAGGGAGATCGACGATATCCCACGTGCCAGTCTTCTCAAGAGCCTGCAATTCCTCAGATACAGCATCGCGCCACAAAGCATCACAGTTCACCTCACGAAAGGTCCTGGGTTCATGGTGAGATAAAATGATAGAAAAACAATAATAATCAAGTAGATGAGAGGGAGGACGACTTACACGGGTGGGTCGCCGATCAGTGACGGTAGGAACTGAAATTTCCGAAGGGTCGGGCACAGGCTTAGGAGGCGCAGGTGGGTCAGTTGGTGGGGAAGCATCAACATTAGACAGACCAGCAAGAACATACGGCGGTTCGGGACCTGCAGGAGAATGAGAGGAATTTAGAATAGGAACTGACGGGAGTTCGGGACATGTAAGAGGATGAGAGGAATCCATAACAAAGAACGGGGACTCTGACTCAAAAGGAATGGAAAATTTAGACTCAGAGGAAAAGAACTTATGCTCCCAAAATATAACATCCCGAGAGATACGTAGATGATTTGAGACAGGATCCCAACATCGATAACCTTTATGTTCTATCCCATACCCAAGAAAATATAACATACGGGTGCGTGGTTCTAATTTGTTATGCTCATGAGGAGGAAAATGAACAAAGCTGATACAACCAAAAGGATGAAGATGAGAGTAATCAGGTACCTGACGGAAGAGCCTCTCAAAAGGTGTGGTATCCTGAAGGATAGAGGAGGGAGGGTAAGCGGTTAATATTATAAACAACAGTAAGAGCAGCCTCGCCCCATAACCGATCTGGACAACTGGCAGATAACAGCATGGCTCGAACTATGTCTAAAATATGACGATGTTTATGCTCTGCCCAACCATTTTGTTGAGATGTGTAGGGACAAGAACGCTGGACAATAGTACCTTGGGTGGACAAAAAACTAAGAAAGACAAAATCATTATATTCGAGGGCATTGTCAATGCGAAGAGTCTGAATAGGATTTGCACCATTTTAGCGAATGCAGAGTAAATGAAAGCAAGTTTATACCGCTTACGCATAAAGTAAATCCATGTAAAGCGAGAGTGATCATCAATAAAAAACACAAAGTAATGTAACCGAGTAAGAGTAGCAATAGGAGAAGGCCCCCAAATGTCAAAATGAACTAACGAAAAAGGTTTATCAGCAATAGACAAGTTATTCAAAAAAGGTAAAGCTGGTTGTTTTCCAAGTTTATAACGCAAGAAATCAAAAGACTCAAAACGAATTGTGCCTAAAACACTTGTATTTGTAAGAGACTTAAGTTTAGATAGGGAGGCATGACCAAGTCTGAGGTGTCAGTAATATGATAGGAAGTAGAGACTGCAACGGAGAGAGATGGTGTTTGGCGAGGGCAAAGGTGGTCAAGCTCAAATAGGCGGCCTATCTTGCGACCCGTCCCAAGTATCTGACCCGTCTGTGTGTCCTGAACCTGCACACCAGAAGAAGAAAAAATTACAGTGAAATCTTGCTCAACCAACTGACCGAAAGACGCAAGGTTTAGGGCTTAATTGGGAATGACATAAACATCATCGAGGTGGGGGGCGATATATGGGTGATGCGCATGGAGGTATTATCAGCGGTAAGTATAGGAGGGGATGAGGTAACGAGTTGGGAGGAATGTAAAAGGCAAGAGTTAGGTGTCATGTGGTTACAACAGGCAGAATCAATATACCATGTGTTGTTACTTGATGTCGAGGCCAATGAAGGATGAACTGATAAAACCTGAGTGAGCATGTGACGTAGGTCCTCAAGAGTGGGAGACAGTTGAGGTGACTGTGATACGCTAGTGGCAACAACAATGGCAGAGGAAGAGCCGGAAGAGGACTGACTAGCCTTGGGATTCTTGGGACAATACAGACGGATGTGGCCTTTCTGATGACAGTAGTGACACTCAACCTTAGGGCAATAGATATAAAGATGATCAGCATCCGGGCAACTATGACATTTATCAGACTGCGGTTGTCGGGCATCCTTACAATTATCTCTGCGATGAGGAGTAGAAGAGGGAATTGCCAAGGCCGAATCAAGAGTAGGAGCCTTGAGCATCTTGAGGCGGGTGTCCTAAAAAAGAATCTCCTTCATCGATGTCTCTAAGGAAGGCAAGGGATTACGATGAAGCAAGGAAGCACGCACAGACTCATATTCTGGACCAAGCTTCATCAAGAGCTGAATCAACCGAAAGTGCTCAATCTGTATGTCGGCCTCATCAATGAGATCCCATATAGACTGTATAGTAGAGAGGAACTCATTCATATCTTGGCGCGAGTCATGTGTCAGTGCATTCAATGACCCTATAAGTTGACAATAATACATGCCTACAGTAGCCTAATATCGATGCTGCAAATAATCCCAAGCTTTCTTGGCAATGACCATGCGGCGAAGTTGAATCTGAATGGACTTGAAAGAGGTATTCCGAATCCAAATAAGAATAATGTGGTTCTTACTATCCCACTCATCCAAGGCATTATGATAGTCCATGGGATCCTTATTGTTGAGGGGCGCCGTAGAAGTGACAACATGAGCAAGCGGTGTACAAAAGTCGCCATTAACATAATGCCATAATCTTTTACCAATAAAGAAACTCTTCATGGATTCAGCCCACAAATCATAATTATTACCAGAAAGAATAACAGTAATCCCTAAAGCGTCTACACGATCCATATTAAGAGCCATACTATGAAGCGAGAAAATCAAGAATAGTATAGCGCATGCAAAAGAATCGGGCAGATAATCAGACTGGGCAAGCCAACCCCGTAACAGTTGCAAAATAAATTCAAGTCAGATGGCAAAGCCAACTATACTAGGATATCGGGGATCGAAGCAGGAGACGGCGGCCGGAAACCGCCGGACGCGGCGGGAAGGTGGAGGTCGCCGGAGGGATACAACGTCAATCTGCATCGGAGGCGCATGCGGCTGCCACGCGCCGGCGTTGGCAGCGAAAGCAATGAGGATTAGTAGAGTATGTCTATCCTAGAAGAAAAAGATGTTCTGATACCATGTTTGAATATTTGCGGAAAATAGAAATTGTATTTTAACCTAAAAAAGAGTGTATATATATAGACATACATATGTGGGCCCCAAAAGAAAATATATAAAAATATACTAACACAAACAATAAAGAATGAAAAATAATTTTCATGAAAAAGTCGAGATTGGGAAAAAAAAAAAAAAGAACACAGAGAGAAATATGACAATGACCCTGGAAAAAAAAAAGAACACAGAGAGAAATATGACAATGACCCTACTACAAATGATAAAATCAAAACACATTAGAATATGCAATGAAAATAATACAAATGAATGAAATCTGCAATGAAGAAACGAGAGGCTTTTGTGTTTAATGACCTTTCAAATGGTTGCAAAGAATCCTCCCGGAAACAAAATCTGCAATGAAATAATATAAATGAATGAAATCAGTGACAACAATTAGAATAAAATAAGGTAGTACCTCCATATCTTTTTTAAGATGCTTTGGCCTCTTCTTGGGACGCTGCGAAAGTCTCCCTCCGGTCATCAGAATAATATCTTCTTCGACCTCCTCCTTGCTCAAAGGAACTGTATGGTCAGCTTCCTACGAAGGTGTTTGCTGGGATGGCGATGGCATCGAAGATTTGCAGTGAAGATTGAAGTAACAGAAAAAAAAGAATGGGATTTAGCCTACTCACTTACCATTTATTATATACTTACCTTCTACTACTACTACTACTATTATTATTATTATTATTATTATTATTATTATTATGTGGAGAGAGAAAGTGGCATCACAACAAAAATTAAACTCTAGTTAGGTCACTTTATGTTTATATGTATATCACTCCATCCATCCCAAAACTATGGTTTTATTTGGGTTGGATACGAGATTTAAGGAATATTTATATTATATTGATATTTGGTTAAAAGTACGAGTAAAAAGACTTTTTTGCTCTTGTGAGTGGATTAGTGTAAAAAGTAGTGACATTTGTGTAATAATAATGAAAAAGTAAGGATAATTTATGGTGATATGAGTATTTATGGAAATGAGACTATTATTTTGGGACGGATAATAATAGTAAACAAGACTATTGTATTGAGACGAAGAGGATATTATTTTTTTTATTGATAGTTTTACAATATTTTTATCATATTGCTTCATATGATTTTTATTTAGTTCAATAATTTCTTCCAGAATTTGAACAGTATATTCTTAAAGTTGCAAGAGGTAATTATGTACCTTAACATATTGATGTTTTTAGATCAATCTCATCCTACGCCACGGACTAACAATCTTATTAAAAGGTAATTTTAGTATTGAATTAACGATGACAATTGTGTGTTTTGTGCATACATTCGGTAGCGGACAGAGGTGGGGGCAAAGGTGGGCTGTGAAGGAATTTTTAAGGCAAAACAAGCCTTTGCAAATCCTATTGTTGCAACACTTTGCGATGTTTTTCTATCCATCGCAAAATAAGAGCGAGATATTTTAGTGAGAAATTTTTCTAAGGTTGTAGAGGATTAAATTCTTTGCTAATTTCCTCACTAAAATCCTTCACTAATTCCCTTTCTAATTCCCTCGTTAAATCATTCACTAATTTCCTTGCTAATTCCCTCACTAATTCCCTCGTTAAATCATTCACTAATTTCCTTGTTAATTCCCTTGCTAAATCCCTCACTAATTTCCTTGATAATTTCTTCAATAAATCCCTAGCCAATTCCCTTCCTAATTCCCTCCGTAAATCCTTGCTAGAATCCCCAGCCAATTCTCTCGTTAAATCTCTCACCAATTCCCTTTTTAAATCCCTTGCAACATCCCTCATTAATTCATTCTACCAATTACAATCAAATTGCAGTAAAATAATTTCAATCAAAATAAATTAAATTAATTTGATTCCAAATAAATTACTTTTAATCTATTTCAGCTAATTATTTAAAATAGATTATTTTAAAAACGATGTCACCAATTTCAAATAAATTACAAAAATATATTAAATTAAACCTATTTCAAAAAATTCAAAATTTAAAAAATTAAATTAAACCAATTTCAATCAAAATACATGTCAATTTCAACATATTCCAAACAAAAAATAAAATAAATCAATATATTTCAACCAATTTCAAGCAAATTATATTCAAGAATTTCAACTTATTCCAAATAAATCACATTCAACTAATATCAATCAATTACAAACAAATTATATTTAACCGATATCAACCAATTTAAAACAAAATATAATAAAATAAAACTAATTCCAAACAAATTATATTTAATCTATTTCAACCAATTCCAAGCAAATTAAATTTAATTCTAAAAACTAAACTATTAACAATCATATAAACAATCATGTTCCATTAGAAGAAAGATTCAACAATGTAATCAATTATTGTTTCAATAAACGAAACATAACAATATTTAATGTGTCTCCCAAAACAAAATATAAACATCAATATACATAATGCATCTATAACCGATAAGAGTATTTATTATGTCTCTTAAAACAAAATATAAACATCAATATACCTAATGCATCCATAACCGATAAGAGTATTTAATATGTCTCCCAAAACAAGATATAAGCATCAATATACCTAATGTATCCATAACCGATAAAAGTATTTAATGTCTCCCAAAAAAATATAAAATTCAATATATCTAATGCATCCATAACCAATAAGAGTATTTAATGTCTCCCAAAACAAAATATAAACATCAATATACCTAATACATTTATCACCTATAAGAATAACGCCTGCATCAAGAATCAAACAATGTAATCAATGATTGTTTCAATAAAATAATTATAATAGTATTAATATGTGTACCAAAATAAAATATAAGCATCAATATACAAAATACATACATCATGTGATAGAAAAAGCACCCGCATCAAGAATCAAACATACATGCATCTAGCCGAGGTTTACTACATTTTTCTTTATATGCAGCATGATCCAATGTATCAATAACACTACTTCTAATAAGGGATGATAAAATGCATACACTAAACTTGTTCAAGTAATCTTGATATGTGGCTGTATGATGCTTCTCTAATTTAGTACACACATATATATATATATAAAATAAATGAAAACATATATACCTATTTGCCATCTGATTCTGATACAGGTACCAGTACACCTGGTAACCTGAGGTGTTGTCCACTAAAATCGAGGGAACCGACCCCTGCAAAAAAGCTAGGATGTTGGATTGAACAAATTCAAGAAATGTAAAGTCAATCCTTTAAGTTATCCTTACTTACCTGGCACTGCACCTCCACAACATTACAGCTGACAATCTCACAAGCAGCCACAACATCCTAAGATGGAATTTAAAAGAGAAATCAAGTTCAAATGTATAAGCTATATGTGCAATCATCGGTCAATCTATCAAGAATCAAATCATAATAGTATTTAATATATGTACCAAAGAAAAATACCAATATCAATATACCAAATACATACATCATGTGATAGGAGGACCTGCATCACCGTTAGGGCCACGGCGGTTGAAGTCTGCTCGTAACCTACGGAGCTCCTCCATAATGCTGAGGTTTTGATTGACGATGGTTTGGTGGATTTGTTCAATACTCTCCACCCGATCATCCACATGGTGAACATAATCATCAATATGCTGAAGTCGATCATTGAATTTAGTTTCCATTTGTTTGAGGTGCTGATCAATGTCTACAATGGCCGAAGAATAAGCATCGCTCATGAAAGACGATCGATTAGCGGGTACTGTACTCGCTAAAGACCCGAGCCCAAATATCCAATTTTTTTTATTCCGTGGAACAAATTTTAGAAACACCCTGTCCATATCAACCCTGGTAGTGCCTTGCTGTGTCAGGACCCCCACAATGGCATCCAAATCCTCCTGAATTATCAACAACTAATGTGATAAACATTAACTGAAAATAAAATGTGTTATATTTATTTTATTGTGATATATTTAGTTTATAGATAACATAAAACAATCTTAGATGCTTTTGGATTTACATAGTCAATCCGGTTGTGTTTCTTTGTATGGGCCCAAACATACGTTTCAGTCATATTCAATCCCTGCATTAGAATTGAGAATATAAAATGATTGTTTATGAATCAATATTTATTTTAATGTTATAGAATTACATACCATCTTCTTGGACATCTCATAAAATGACCGAGACCCTCATGTATGCGTAGCCTCAGATGTAACATCTGGAAGACCCCGCCGCCTAATTTTCTTTGCAATCTCCGATTTCTTTTTGGCATCATTAGAGCTCCAAACCCTCGTCCATTCAGCCAAGGCCTCCGGGTCGAGAACTTCATCGGCCTTTTTGTCTTTTCCATGCTGGATGCCATGCAACCACTGTTTGTATGCATTTTGGGCCTTTTTTTTGTACACACATAGGGCTTTCTTCTCATTAGTGGAGTCCCACGTAACATGCTTCTGCAACAACATTATATAACAAATTAGTAAATATAAATTAAATATATATGTAATATTTATTATTCAACCAAATATTTTACCTTCATTTCCTTTGCATACCACTGTTTGATGTTCGGCGGAACTTTCATCCAAGAAGTGCCTTGACGATGGATGGATGAACGAAAGATATCCCGGAACTCCTTTGAGGCTTCTTGAGGCCACAAGACACTACAATAATTGAATGTTAAATGTTTTACACTTAAACATATGGATTTAACATATATACCTTCAATTTGGCTCTACATTGATCTTAATGCTATTATCAGCGATAGGCGCTATCGTTGAAGTTGATCCTACAATTGGTATCAAATTATTATAAAATAAACAAATATAAAATAAATATTATTTGTATACTAACCTGAAGCTACAATGGACCCATATGATTTCGTACAAGATGATGCACATGTACGAATTGTAAGTAGTATGATAATTCTCTATGTTATATTAATATGATAAAGACAAGCTCTTGCCGACTTACCTCCATGATTGGTCAGGTACACCTCATCCGTATGTCCTATTTGTTGCCCTCGTCCTCTCTCTTGTCTCCCCTCAACATAAACTCGAACAACATCTGATATCTGTTGGTCAATCTCCTCATCTAATTGATCCCGTGACATATGCATTTCAAAAGATGCATTGATTTATACCTTATAATAAAACTTATAACTTTATTAAATACAATAAAATTATAAAAATCTACACTATATTGACCTATTCATATGAAACATCATCTTCATCGCTAGTCTCCTCCATGTAGTTAGTCTCAGAGTCAGATGTTTCGAGATAAACCTCTTCATCGGTGTCAGATAGATCTGAATCCTCCAATGGTATTCCCCCAACACCTTCAAGAGACACTAAAATTCAAATTTTTGCCAGTGGTAACCCCTTCAATGGCACAAGACTCAACCATTGCATCTTGGTATGTTTTATGTACGGGCACAATATATGTATCACTCTTCTTTACTTCAATCCAACCACGAGGCTTGACTCGACATACAACCAACCAGTCTTCCTTGTCTTTTTTGAGACTTAGGAATGGTATATAAGATACTTGAGATGCTTGCATGCCCAATATAAAAGTTTCGTAACTCCGAAGATTTTTTTATTTATTTACCTCTATTAGATTGTATTTCTCATGTTTTTTAGTGCCCAAGCCCCTCGTCAGATTGAACTACTCACAATTGAAGACCACACACCTTTTGATAAGAAGGGCTGGAAATTCAACCTCCATAATTTCTTGGAGTTTTCCGTAATATACTAAGCCTCCCCCATCTATGCAAACACCACAATTGTACGTCTCCTTGGTAGAACCATGCTTTTCTGTGTGGAACATATGGAATATGTGATTACCTCCACTAATGGACCATGTGCAATATCTTTGAAAGTTAGATTGATATTGACGTGATTTGAAACCTACATTACAAATAATTTTTATTCCATGTAATGTGTAGGAAGTTAACTTAACTTGTTGAAAAAATATTCATTCAGTGTGATTTACTTACATATTGAGAAAACCAACTAGAGAAATTAGCATGAAGTTCGGAGGCAAGTTCAACATCAAATATTGAGGGATTTGCCTGCCTTAATGTTTCTTCAAATAGCCTATAGAGAATATTATAGTTAAGATGCTTATTCAAAATATTATTGAAATCAAATTTGATTTTAAGTGATATACTTACAAAATAAATGGTTCAACTTCAGGACAATTGAGCAAGAAGTATGTATGGATTGACTTTCTTTCTACAGGAGTAAGAAATTGCTTTTTTCCTTTTCCTTGCAAGCATGCAGAATGATTGAAAGCTGCAATAGTTGTACATCGTTGCAAATAGGGGCCGCCAACATCTTGTCTCGGCACATTTCTTGTACGCGTGTGCACATGTTGTTCAAAATAATGTGAACAAAAGAATCCAACTTCTCTTACGAGAAATGCATTAACAATTGATCCCTCGACATGTGCTTTATTTTTTACCATCTTTTTCAGACGATTTAAAAATCTGTGACAAACACATTGGTGAGTATTTACAAGTACATACTAGGGTATTAAAACAAATAAAAACATCAATACCTTTCGAATGGATACATCCAACGAAATTGAACAGGACCTCAAATTCTTGCTTCGTATGGTAGGTGTATGGGGGGATGCTCCATGCTATCAAAGAATGCAGGGATGAATATTGTCTCAACTTTACATAAAATCACCGGGATCTCTTTCTCTATTAATTCCATATCACTCACCGTGATAGTTTTGGACGTCAAACGAAGGAAATAATTGCTCAGTTCTGTCAATGGCTCCCAAAATCTTCTTTGGCAACAACTCACGAAACCTAATCGGAATGAGACGTTGCATAAAAACATGGCAATTGTGGCTTTTCATTCCGAACATCTTGTGCTTCGTCATATTGACACACCGGCGCAAATTAGACATATATCCGTCAGGCATTTTTAACTTTTCAACCCAATATAAGAATTCTTTTTGTCCCGCTTTGTCTATTGTGTTTGCCGCGAGAGGATAGCAATTTCGGGCCGCCTCAAATTCAAGCTCTTTTTAATCACAAAATATTGTCATGCCTGCCCGTGCTTTAGCATTGTCTTTTGTTTTACCCTTCACATCCATTATAGTATTGAATATATTTTCAAACACATTCTTCTCAATGTGCATAACATCTAGATTATATCGAATCAACAAGTCTTTCGAATATGGCAAGTCCCAGAATATGCTTCTTTTACGCCACCCGCATAATTTGCATAGCCTTTTATTAGTCTCATCAGCATTCATCTATGTTACTTTTAAAAAGCCATATCGATCGAGTTCCCGAACTTGATCATCCCCAGATTTAATATGCGGTGGAGGTCGTGAATCAATTATCCTCTTTAAATTTCTTCTTGTCAGATCGAAATGGATGACTGGCCGGTAGAAATCTACGATGTGTATCAAACCACGATTGCTTACAACCACTAGGGAGATGAAAAGACACAGTTTGATTCTGACAGATTGGGCATGCTGTCTTTCCTGATGTACTCCAACCAGACAACATCGAATAAGCGAGGAGATCACCTACAGTCCACAATACGGCTGCTCTCATAATAAAATTCTCCTTACGGAAAACATCAAATGTTTCAACCCCAACGCTCCACAACATGTTCAACTCTTCTATCAAAGGCTGTAAGTATACATCAATTTTTTGTTTTGGATTTGCACCTCCCTGTACAACAAGCGATAAAAATTTATACTCGTCCTTTAAACACATATTAGACGGAAGATTGTATGGTGTCACAACTACTGGCCAACAAGAGTATTGTTTTCCATATTGTCCAAATGGCTGAAATCCATCAGTGCAAAGACCCAATCTCACATTTCTAGCCTTCGATGCAAATGATGGATATCTTGCATCCAAATGTTTCCGCGCCTTTGAGTCACACGGATGACATATATCATCCTCATTGGTATGTCGATGGTCCGCATGCCATTACAGGAATGAAGCTTTCTGAGAGGAAACATATAAGTGTTTTAACCTTGGTGTGAGCGGAAAGTAGATTATATACCGAACAAGTACCCTTTTTCCATTTTTTTTCCTTGTATCAAGCTTTATTGCAAAACCTGCAACTGTTTAGTTCGGCGTCTTCTCTCCAATACAACATACAACCCAACTGACAACAGTCTATCTTTTCTACTAGAAGACCCAAACCCTCAATCAACTTCTTGGTTTCATAAAAGTTCTTGACGAAACAATTATCCTCTGGCATGATGTCATGCACCAACTGGCACTGCACATCAAACTATTTCTCAGGTAGATTAAAATCCGCCTTAATAGTAACCATTCTAGCCACTGTTGATAGTAAAGTTGCTTTGGTACAACCTTTCCACAATTGCTTATCTGCTGTCCTTAAGAGATCGTATAGTTTCTTATCTTCAGGATTAGGATCCTCCTCTTCCCTACGAACCTCAAACTCTGGTCCTACAACATCCATCATCATATGTGCATAAAAACCCATTCTATGATCAATTTATGCTTCAATTTGTTGGACCTCCGATGCCTGGGAGGTACCACTCTCATCATGTGTTTCACCATGACATATCCATCACTCGTACAATCTTACGAAACCCTTAGTGTATAGGTGATGCTTAACGTCCTCCACCGGAAGAAATGGAGCATTGGCACAACACTTACATGGACATTTTATCTTTCTGTTAATCTTATATACCTTGGGCTTGGTTACAAAATAATTGAGAAAATCATTTACCCCGGCCACAAAATCCCTATTCAAAATTCCGTTACGCATTCTGTTGTACATCCAAGATTTTCCGGTACTACTCATGGTAACAATATTTTAATATAAGACCCTACATAAATCCATGGAATAGTAAGATGTAGCAAAAGAAATATATATATATATATATATACAAGAAAAAACAAACTAAGATGGTACGATCTTTTGTTGCATAGTAATAACCTTGAGTTAGAATACTACAAATAATTCAATAAGCACATTCTGGAAACTCATGTTGTCCAATCGAGTATCAGGGAATCACACGCACATAAGATTTAAATGTTTCAACATCATTCTACTGTTCTGATGCTCAGTTTCTATTTCATGTTTAGCATCAACTGTTTTAGTTCTGATGCTCAATTTCTATTTCATGTTTAGCCTCAATTGTTTTAGCTCCTCTACTACAGCCTTGGAGGATGCTCCTATCATAGGATATGCTGGTTGTTCAATTATTTTCTTATGCATTTTATTGAAGTTTGAAGATGTTGTTTTACTTGCACTAGCCTACGGTCGACATTCGTTATTAATTTAGCAATCCTTCTCAAGTTTGGTCGACAATGTTAGCAATTATAAAGTGTTTCATGAAAGATTTGTTATTATTACAATAGCTGTAACCTAAGAAAGTTAAGCAAATCAATAAAGTTTATATGAATCTTATACTCCTCAGATTAAATACAATTATTCTTAAGTTATTAATATTCATGAAGTAGACAATATAGTGGTTGCATCTATGTGTGTGGAAAGATTACACCTTATTCTTCAATAAAATTCATTATATAATTTATGTGTATCCATTTTAGCTGCTACTCACTGAAGATACTTTTTATTAAATTGTAACAACAACTAACAAGTTCAATGGATTCTAACTCGACATCAAATAAGACTAATAGTTATATGTAAATTACATAAAAGAATCAAATTAAGTGAAAGTCATATAGAATCACCCTATCCAGTTGCAACAGAACATCAAGCAAATGAACTACATTCCAATTAAAGCTTTAAAAATAATAACAACACAGTTTGTGGATAATACAAAATTAAGTAATGAAATGATGAATATTAACGAACCTCAAGCTATTAATTCTACAATCCAGTCCATCCATAAAAGTAAACATGTACAAAGTGCTATACTAAGAAAAGAAATGCTCAAAAAACATAGCAGCACAACAATGGCAACAAAAATGTAACAAAAAAATTACTATACAAAATTCAACAATTAAAAAGAGATTATACCGTTGAGAAGTATTTTCGATGAATTTGATTCCTCGAGTAGATTTCGAATAACTGCTGGAGGATTAAAATTGAAGTATAAATGCAGAAATATGTATTAGAATGTTTAGGATTAGAATTAGACGAAGCCAAATGACTAAAGAGAAGAGAAGATGAAGAAGACAACCTGCGTTGGGGAGTATTTTGAGTGATGATAAACTTACCGAACTCAACCGATGAAAATCTACGAAACCAACACTGACGCACAACTCCTCTACCGTAACAAATGTCGCCACGGTAAACAGATAAAGAAGCAAAACTCGTGGTTGCGTCCAATGACGGGGAGCTGCAAGCCTGCAACAATGGGAGAAATTTGACCGCGAGGAAGAAGGTAAAGAATAAATGTGAAAAATGAGAAAACGAAAAGATGAAAATGGGATATTTGACGTTGGCGGCGGCTGCTGTAGGGTTTAGCGGGTAAAAACTTATTATTATATTTTTAGTAAATTAATATTCATTTATAATATTATATATTATTATATCCTTACAGAAAAATAATACTAATATTAATGTTAATAAAAAAATAAAAGATAAAAGATATTATGAATATAAAAAATAATATTAAACATTATAAATTATAAATTAATTTATTTTACATATTTAAATAATAATATTATTTTAAGTTAAATAATTTTTATTTTTAATTTTATTTTGTAAGTATAATTTTGCAAGTAATATTTTGCAAGAGAAATTTTCATTAAATTCTTCTCTATTTTGTAAAATTGTAGTGAAATATATTTTTTTTTATAGTATTCCTAACACAAATTGGCATTAAATTAGCAAGGGATATATACATCGCTAATTCTCTCATCAACTCAATTTCTATACCTAATATGAAACGAAATTGCTAGGAATTAATTCCTCCACAATCATCCTTGGCAAATTGTCACAATTGGGAGGGAATTGAATTCTCTCACAATCATCCTTCACAAACCGTCACTATTGACAAAGGATTTGAGATCCCTCGCAAATATCCGTCACTAAATTAGATTTTTTTAGTAGTGTAAGTTGTCTCATTTAACAAATACAGTATGAGAGCTTGATGTTCCACAATGATATCCAATTCTATTATAATCACTATATGATTTTCCAACGCATAAAACTTCATCAAATTTAGATTTACCTTTGAGGAGCATTGTGTTTTCTTCCATGAGAGTTTGATTTGTTGATTCGAGTTCTTGAATTTTTTATGTCACATTAGTAACTTCCTCGGACGTCTTCTCACATTTGATGCACAAATCGCTTTTCATATTTATCAATCTTGTGTTGTCTTCTGTCAATACATCAATCTTTGTTTCCAATATTTTCACACAACCTCTGAGATACTTAGTTTTGGATATTAAAATCTTTTGTTTAACTACAATTTCAGTATATGCTTCACTTAATTCTCCATGATCCATTTCGGTTGTTCTATTGCAATCATAATCATCGATCACTTTATCATGTAGAGTAAAGGCAACAACATTTTGACCATCATTTTGTTAAGAATTTTTTTCCCCTTAGGATCGATGCTCGGGTTGTTCCTGCAACCAAATAATACTCATTAAGAGTATTAGTAGGTTAGTACCAATAATCAGAATAGCAATAAATATAAGCTAAGAAAACAGTGTTATAATATAACAAAATATCTGGAATAATTTGGTAGGCTCACGTCACAGCCCACTCCGCGCCAACTCTAAGCCTTCCAACGAGGCAACACCACAAAAGGGGAGTACTATGGGTTTTGACACCAAGGAACCCAAAGAAGGGAGGAGATCTCACAAAGGTGTAGAGGAACACAAAGGAGAACACAAAGGATCACACCAAGCGACTGTCTCTCTCGGCTCTCACTCGCTTCACTTCTCCTTAAACCCATTGCCTCACACACACATATATATAGGCTACCAAGAAGCCACACAAAGCCCCAAAACCAGGAAAAAACTTACCTTGTTAATTGAAGAACAAAGGACCCGGAAGACGGAACAGATCACCCTTAGAGCACCAATTTTGGACTTGAGGAAAAGAGAAGCCGAGAATGGGTCTTAATCGATACAAATGAGATTTGGGGAAAGAATTATTCAATTTAAGGATCAATCCGGGTCAGGGTGTATGAACCGGGTCGGTATGAGCAGGGTTGGATCGGGTCGGTTCGGACCTGAAATAAAACCCAACAATCTCCCCCTTATTTCTGGTCGACCATCATGGTCGCATTGGAGGGCATAAACAAGAGTGGGGAACAAGCTAACATCATCGCCTTTATACATGCAACTTACCACATAGATATTGCACACAAAAACATATATATATATATAAATATATAAGCACAAATTAAACATATATGCAAAAAAATAAACAATACCAAGTTATAAAATCAACCCATTCAATTTGCAAAGTTAACATATAACAAAAAATTTAGATTAATATAATATGTACCAACAAAAGGATGCGACATAGAGCTATAATCGAAAACAAATTTCTCAAGGGCAATATTAGGAAACCATTCAGTTTCCCACACTGGATCAATAGTAGAAACATTATCTCTTACTATAAACACGTCACCTACAACCTCATCCTCTGTAGTCATATTCGTTTCATCATGTTGTTGGTTTCTAAAGTTTTCTTTAGGATGCGGACATTGATTTATAAAATGATTCTTATTCCCACAATTATAGCACTTCCTATTCTTACCTTTCCATTTGCATTCATTCTTTTGATTGTCAAAATTATGTGACTAACATCTAGCTAACAAGACCTCATCATATGCTTGTTTCTATTTCCCATTAACTTGTAAGTCGAATTCTTTACTCTTTAATCCACTAATAACTTTTTCTAGAGTTATACTATCTCTACTATACTTAATAACAAATTGACATCAGAAAAAGATTCAGGAATTACATTAAAAAACACAATAGGATTGTAATCATCAATATTTTTGTCTCTTGTTTGTTTAATATCTTGAACTAGCCTAGAACAAACATCAAGATTCTCATCTATTGACTTATTTAATTCAAGTTTAAATCTGAAGAATTTTTCAAGCAGAAACAATTTATTCGGCAAAGACTTTTCCATATACATTTCTTCTAATTTTTTTCAAAGTTCTTTTGCAGAATTATGCTTTCCTACTTTTCTAATCACAGAGTCAGATAAATTCAATATCATTAATGAATATGCATGTTCATCTAACTCAAACTTTTTATCTTCAGTCAACAACCGATTAAAAGCACCATCAATATCTTTGGCAACCTTTTGTGTTATTAAGATACTTTTCATCTTTTGTTGCCAGATTGAAAAATTAATTTTGCCATCAAACGTTTCAGTAGACACAGTTGTCATAATGCCCAAGTATCTATACAAAGTTCACACTATAAGCCACACAAAAATGTCACTCAATTCACTAACTATCAGTGGTCAGCTACTAACTCGTTCTTGGAGCTGCCAATTACGTGATAGCAGTGTTCAAACCAAACAATATTCACATAATTTAATCTCCACTTACCCAAAAACTCATTAAAAGATAAAAGAAAGGGTTAGCCTTCCGTTACCAAATCGAGGGCACAATTTAAAATTTTGATTCGATCGTACAACCCGTTTCCAACTTGGAAGCTCTGATACCATTGGTGGGACTAGACAAACCAACACTAGTATGATATTGTCCTCTTTGGGTTGAGCCCGCAAGAATTTGTATTTGGATTTCCTCCAAAAGGCCTCATATTAGTGAAGTTCATTTGAGACTTATAAGGTGTTTAATTTTCTTCACATTTTTCAATGTGGGACTTGGGTTTGCACTCCAACAATCCTCCTCTCAAACCAAGGACCAACCAATGAGCTTTCCCTGCCTACCTTGTACCGCTTGTCACAAAGGGACCCGCTGCCTGACCAACCACAACTCTTGGGACCGACCCAAAGCCGCTTGGACACTTTCGACACAAGACACCTTGGCAGGTCACGAGGGTGAGGCCACCACCACAACCAATGCCCAATGCCACCCACTCCACTTCACCATTGAACCGAGCTCTAATACCACTGTTAAGAATTTGTTTCCTCTTAGGATTGATGACTCGGATTGTTTCTGCAACCAAATAATACTCACTAAGAATATTAGTTGCCAACTCAACACTAGTATGATATTGTCCGTTTTGGGCTGAGCCCCCACGGATTTGTTTTTGGATTTCCTTCAAAAGACCTTATACTAGTGGAGTTTATTTGAGATTTATAAGGTGTGGAATTTTCTTCACAACTTCTAATGTTGGCCTTCGGTTTGCACCCCAACACATTCTCAGCATCTAAATGTGATCCTTCAACATTATTTTCATCGTCACTCCATCTAACACCCATTGTTTTGTTATTTTTCCTCATTGCTTTTGGGCACTCATATTGGATGTGTACAAAACCATTGCAACCATAACAAATAACATCATTGGATACTACTGGTTTCTTTGGCACTGTAATTTTCTTTTTTTTTTCTGACCAAAAGATTTCTATTGAATAGAAGATTTATGTTGAGTTTGAGTGGCATTTTTCTCAATTTTCTTCTTTAACTGTTTGGCCCTCGTTTTTTTGAAATTATTTTTTTGAGAAAAGATACCTCATCTTCAACCGAATCATCCTCGACATTATTGCTAGATCCATCAGCTATAAATGCAATCTCTTTTTTCGGTTTTGGCTTAAGATGGTTTAAATCATATGTTTGTAGAATTCCAATCAATCCATCCAAGATCATGGTGTTAATCTTCTCCATTTCTTCTAAAGCAACAACCTTGGGAGCGAACTTATGAGTGATTTCTTAACATCTTGTTAACTAATTTCCTTTCTTCGTAGATCAATCCAAGCATGTTAGTCTGATTTAAAATATCCTTGATGCGATTGTTGTAATCAAAGATCGTCTCATTATCTTCAAGTTTTAGCCCATCGAACTTAGATTCGACCATCTGCATCTTTGTACCTCTGATATTCATTGATCCTTCAAATATTACCTGAAGCGCATCCTAAGCTTCTTTCGTTTTAGAAGTGTAATCTACTGGACGTTCAGATAACACGTGCAAAATGTGTAAATAGAGAAACATAGAAGCTTGTTTACCCAAATCGATCAAATAAGATCTATGTCTGGGGGGTTGAAACCCAAGCTCCAATCCACTACAAATTAGTTGAATTATACACCTCAATACACCCCAATCACAATCTCCCAATGATCTCTATCAAGACAACAAATATACAAGAATTCCCAACTTCGTATGATGTAAGTTTCTTTGCAAAGAACACTCACCAGACTGCAACAAGTGTTTCTTGAAGCACCACTAGAGAATCCCAAACAGAATGCAATTTGACTCCAATTCCAGTCTTCAAGCCTCTTTTAAAATTTCATTATGTCTGTATCACAAACTGTGTATCTGCATTCAGTCTTAGTCTTGGTCACAGAAGGTATCTGGTATCACGAAATAATTTCCCAAAAACTCTAACCAGAATCTTGCAGCTCTCTCCTTTTTTGTATAGAAGATCTTCAAGAATTCTCTCTCTAATTCACTCTACAGACTCCCTTGCCCAGCTGAATGATGTAACCAATATGTTTAACAACTTCAATTAAATCCAATTTTGCCGTTCCAATTGAAAATGATTTCTGAGTTGATATTCTTCCGATTAACTCCATGATTTGATCATCAGAATTATCAGATAAAATTTGTTCCGTCTTTCAGCATAGTCATTGTTTGAGCGTAGACTGATGCGGGTCATCCGATTACCTTCGGATAACACCATCAATATTATAAATGTGTCAACATTCTCAACAATATTTATGTAACAAGGAAGAAATTTTATTTAAATCAATAATAATAATAATAATAATAATAATTGTAGACACTAAAAATATATGTCTAAAATCAATTAAATATCATGTATTTTGGAAGAAAATAAAATTCCAATAAAATAAATCTATGGTATTTAATTATGCACATATGTTAATTTTTGTACAATAAATATCAACCATTAATGCAAAAATCTGCTTAAAATGGAAGATATCGTACAAATATTACGTGAATAAATAGAGCCATAATAAATTTGGCAGCAAAATAAATTAATCTTGTCAATAAAGGAAGTATATAAATTAATATCTTCCAAACAAGACAATGATATAAAGATCTTGTCAATAAATGAAGTATATAAATTAATATCTTCCAAAAAAGGCAATGATATAATGATTTTGGCGAGAAAGGAAGGTGCACAATCAAATCCGTCAAGAATGAAAAACAACATCCGATGGAAAATAAAAGATTATAAAATCTTTCCATCCACGTGGCACCATCTGAAAGGAAGCCAAGGCCACCCTCCCCTATAAATAGGAGCCTTGGCCAATTCATTAGAGACCGAAGTTGCATCGAGTATTCAAGCAAAGGGGTAAGTCTCTAGACTCTCTCCGTATTGTTCTTCATGTTCTTCGTGTCCTTCGAAGAGTTCTTCGTCGAAAGTCACTAATTTGGACAAATGATCCAATATTGGTTGACGAATCGATGAAGTTAATGTTCCTCGTCGTATGTCCAAGCCGGAGGAAGGATCAAAGCTCTCAAAGCCGTCGAGGAATTCGTCAAAGCCAAGGGAAGGTCTTCAAAGTTTCTCTCAAAGCTTCGAGGTGTTCATCGCGTTTTTCATAAAAGGTGCAAACTCGGCCCTCTTCGATCCAAAAGTCAAAGGGACATGCCACCAAAAGCGTTATGGAGCACCAAATCTACCTCATCAAAGATCAAAGTCCGGATCGTCTAAAGAAGACAACAAATCCAAAGACGATGATCAAATTGCCAATACGGAGACCAAAGTCCTCCAAAAGCGGCAAAGCCAAAACAAATGTCAAAGTCGCGGATCATCTAAAGAAGAAAACAAATCCAAAGACGATGATCAAATCGCCAATACGGAGACCAAAGTCCTCCAAAAGCGGCAAAGCCAATAAAAATAACAAATTTGTACAAATTTTGTGTTTATTAAAAATAACACAATTTTTTATCTACAATAATAATAATAATAATAATAAAAATAATTAAAAACAACAACAACAACAACAACAACAACAACAACAACAACAATAATAATAATAATAATAATAATAATAATAATAATAATAATAATAATAATAATAATAATAATGAAACCATTCTGCAGTTAACGCACTTTAGAATTCTTGCTTTGTATAAATATACATTTTTAAAATATTGACTGTGAACTTATATAGATCAAATTAAAGTTATATATTTTTATTGGAAACAATAAAATATGAACCATAAGATATATTTTTTTAATAAATTCCAAAAAGCCTTTGATATTATAGCTAATGAAAAAAAATATCTTTTGGATCGAGAACCACCACCAACGATACATATCAAAATATATTAAGTATTTTATAGGTCTGAAGAACCACCACCAATGTTTCCAAAACTACATCCATTTCCGGTGTTTTTATTCTACCATCGTGAATGGTCATACGCCCTTGCAGGATAAGATAGCTTGTTAATATGTATAAATTAAAATCTACACAAAAAACTCAACTTTAAACACAATTAAATAAACTTTAATATATATTTTAATATTATATATACATTTATAAATTTTGATTTATATATATAGGTGTTTATATGTATAAATTTTTGTAATTAACACTTAAAAGAGTCAAAATATTCGGGGCCATGGGCAAGAGCCCAGATGGCCATCGGCCCTCCAACAACAATATAAAGCCAACCAACAAAAATAGAAAACAGAAACTAATATTTTTAAATTAATCCATATTTAATGACGGTAGTCCACCAACTTTTATAACAATTGTAATTAGTAACAATAATTTAGTTGGTGACATTTATAACAAATATATTTTTCAACAGTAGTCACTTCTTTTGCTTTTATAGGCAATGAAACATAATATCTTTTGGATCGAGAACCATGACCATTGATACATATCATAATCTATTAAGGTTTTTATAAGTTTTGAAGAACCACCAACATTGTTTCCAAAACTACATTCATTTCAGGTGCTTTCATTCAAGATAAGAATGATATATTGTAGTTCGGGTGAAAGATAGCTTGTTAATATATTTAAATTAAAATCTAAACAAAAAACTCAACTTCAAACACAAAAACAAACTTTAATATATATATTTATATGTTAATATTATACATACATATATACATTTTGATTTATGCATATATATATATATATATGTTTATATACATGTTCAGGGCCCATGAGTGCCAATAATAATATAAAATCAACCAACAAACGTAGAAAATGGAAACTAGTAATTTTAAATGCTTCAATATTTTAACGATGGTAGTCCACCAACTTTCCTAGCAATTGTAATTAGTAACAATAATAGTTAGTGATTTTTAAACAATAATAGTTAGTGATTTTTAACGCAAATATATTTTTCAACAGTAATCACTTCTTTTTCATTGACATTTTTTCATTAATTTTTTTTTATGTATATAACAGTAAACATAAAAATATTTGTCGTGTTATATATCATCTTCATTAACAGTAGTCAATTTTACGTCATTCTTCTATAAAATGACAAATAAATCTAGCACCAATAAGATAGATGATGATTTGTGTCTAGCAACAATCCACCAAAACTTTTTTACAGCAACAGCCAACATGCAACATCCCATAACTTTATTATTTGCGTGCTATCCTTAGGCTTTGTGTGCACAAACAAGACAGGACTGGTGCTGTCTTGGCTGCTCTCGTCCTCCATCTTCATGAAAAAACTATGCCTATCCATCCCAGAAAATATTCAGCGATGAAGGATGAAGGGATCAAATAGCTTCATAAAACATTAGTGTTCACTTCTACTTCAGGATAAGAAACTGAGATACAGACAGACCGTTGGGTCGGAGCAGAGTCCGACGAGCTATTTTAGCCCCTCAACCCAAACGGGCGGCGATGGAGAGCACATCTCCATTAACGATGCCAGAAGCAATGGGGAAGGCGAATCTCAAAAGCCAATAAATGAGAAATGCTTCGTGCTCGATTTCGCTCTGGCTCCCCATGAATTTCTCCATCCATGGCCCCACCATAGGCTTCTTCGACTTGCATCTAGAAATCACCGACCGCGCTTTGTGCAGTTTCTTCTCGATTTCCCCTAATTTGCCCCTTTTGGAAGCGCGCAGCACCCTCTCCCCCAACACAGAGTATCCGCCGAGCACCACTATGTCCTCGAGGGTCAGAGTAGTTTCTCCCCAGGGGAAAACAAAAGAGTTGGTACTCTCGCACCATTTTTCAAGGAAACCGAAGAGGCGATCCTTGTTTCAGTGTATGGTGATTGTGGAGCTCATTATAGCGGAATGAGAAGCGGTTGCCAGCAAGTTTTCCTGCTTTATCGCAATGATCTTTACAGCCACAACACTTTCCTGGTAAACAGATTTAGCAATATCAAACCAGCCATCAATCGATAAACAAAATTTACAAATTCATAAGAAACCTTTATGAACTACAAATCACCTTTATGAACTATCGGAAGTTTGATTTTGATTTTGATTTTTGTTTTAGATTTGAATATGGATGAGCATATATCATTGTATTATGGATCGAGGATTTTATTACGAAATCGAGTAAACATATTGAACTAGTTTTGGTTTTTGTAGGCTCAACTCCAAACCAAATCGAAAACACAAAATCGACACAAACACACCCAAAAACGCGACGAACACAAGTACACTGGCCTATTACCTACGACACACAAGAAATATAACCCCCACAAACAAGGAAACACGGTAAACAGAAGCCTACACGTTGAGAGAGCCCCTTGCGGCTCAAATCAAAGACACAGGGGGTAAAAACACATGGCAAGGAGCTCCACAGATAATGAGGAAGACAACCTCAAAGACCCGCCGAAAAATCGTTGCCGGAAAGTGGTGCGAGAGAGAGACGAGATGAGAGGCTAGAGAGGGTAAGTTGTAGAGAGAAGATTATGAAAGTGAAATGAGGGACGGCGGTCTTTCTCATCTTTATTATATCCGTAGGTTAAAAGGAATGGACGGCTACGATTTCAACCCTAGATTTGATGGTTGAGATCTAGTTTAATAAAAGAGATCCGGGTCAAAATAGGCGGGTCCGATTGTTCGGGTCACAGGTTCGTGGCAAGGGTGAAGCAGTGGGTCACGGGCGAAGGTAAGTAAGTGGATCGTGGGCCTGTGTCATAGGTCTCGGCCTAGGTGCACTTTCGCTGCGAGAATGAGTGTGTTTGTGTATTATATGTGATGGATCCACTTGGACAAGAAATCCAACAAACACACTTCAAAAATAGTAGCAAACTTTTGTTTTGGGTTTGCAAATTGTTGTTGTTGTTTATTAATTTTTTTATTTAGGGCTTTAAAGATCTCACTTGTAGAATGGAGGGATTTTGGTCACTTTTGTATGCTAAAAATTGATATCAAGTTGTATTTATTTCAAATGTGATATAGATATCAAATTTTACTTTTGAACAAAAAAAATAATAAAATATATACCTTAAGAACACCGACAAGAGAGTATAATATCAAAAAGTTTTAAATTTCAAAAGAACATGAAATATCAAAAAGGTTTACTTATGGGAGAAGTCTTGAATAGAAAAGCCACTGCACATACTCTAACAAAACCCGAAGTATTTCACTTTTCAAAATGGCAATGGCAAGCCAAACATAAAATATGGAACTGTCAATTTTATCTTTTAAAATACGTACTCCCTATCAATATATTAATTATTTATAACATGTGACGGCTATCAATTACCGTTAGGCTAACGGCTGCTTTCACGGTGCTCATATTATAAAACTGTCAACACACTACTTATTTTTCCTATAGCCAATGGATATCAATGAACGACGATAATATTGTAAATTTGAATAGAAAACTTTTTAGTAATAATTTTAATTCAACTAAGAAAAAAAGTAACACTGCATTAATTACAAACATTAATTATAAATCTTTATACAAATCTTGACCATATAACATCATTAGTAAAAAATATTCTTAGTTATGAATTTGTCGTAGCAAAAAGTATATTTCTTGGTCAAACTATGAAATTTTTTGTCCCGAACATTTTACTGTTACAATTAAGAAAAATTATGGAAAGTCGTTCAAATATCATTTATTGCGGTACTCATATCGTAAAAAAAGTTAAAAGAATTCTAATTAATTTTTTTTAATAAAAAAATGAAATTTTGAAAAAAAAATCCATAAATTAAACAATTCAGAATAAAACGTGTTTATATTTAGAACATGATTAAAATCGTGTTTGGAGTATAAGTGTTGCGGTCGTTCAGCCGTGCATTTCCCGTGAGAACCTCGCCGCCATGAAGATTAATAATTCGCCACCAAGGGTTAAGAAATCGCAATGTATATTAACAATTTGGAGTAGTTTTAATTCGATCTAGGGTTTGGGAAAAATCATATTTTTTTATATTAAAAGAGGCGTTTTTTATTAGGTTGATTTGTGGGAACTACAGATTTGGGGTTATATGTTACTGGTGATTGTTGTTGAATATATTATTATCGGTGCATAATGTATCTTTCAAATTCATATGTTCTTTAGCTTTTGAGGATCTATTGAATCAAATTCTCTTTAACCCTCTTGACTTAACAATTAGAGTATCAATTGTTGAGCCTTATTCAGTTTCTATTGCAATGGGGAGAAGCGCAGTAGCAATGCCACCCTCAAACTTAAGTAACTCCAACCAGCAGATTATGCCGACGAGTGATGACTCCAAATATGAGCATATTCTTAGCTTGACAAAAATGTGTGTTACTTGAATTTTTGTATAAGAACCATCAAAATAATTCGTAATCGGCATACAATATTGATTTATATCACCAGGCATGACCCAAAATTCGTTGTTGAGATTATTAATGATTTTTGCCCTCTTAAGCGGTATTCTGGAGCCAGAAAAGCTAAGGCAGACGCCGCAAGCGACAGCCGCCTTCGCTCGCAAGCGCCCAAGACACACCTTGAAAACACTAAGGCACGAGAGGCAAGCGGCCACCTTCATAGCCGCAAGCGATAGCCCCTCCCGCTTGCAAGCGACAGTCCAGATACCCGCCGCTGCAGACTATCACCAAATTTCAACTAAGTACTTCAAATGCAGCGGTACAGCTATTCCAATTCCAGCTAGCTCAAGCGAGCCGTGCTACGCTGATGCCCTCCTGCTCTCCAGCAAGCGAGGAAGATCTGTGCCATCAACGCAAGCGAAGCGGTCACCCTGGGAGTTATGGCCAGCAACTGCTTCAACAGAAAAAACCACCTGCAACCGCCTAACTGCCCAGCGGTTGGAACTACCCAACAGCTTCTTGCAACCGTCTCGTTACACCTGCTATAAATAGGGCCAGATATCTGTATGTAAAAAAGAGAAGATCGAATTCTTGGATAATTCTTCAGAATACACACAGCGTTCGTCGTCTTCCTGTTTCCGAGAGCTCCAACCCTGTAAGGGAGTTCTCCACAGGAAAGGCCAAGGGAGCGGGTGTCTTCCCTCTCCCTTGGCCACGTCTTTAATGCTTTCTTAGACTAGCTTACTGCTTTCATTTACAGCTTTGTAGTCTAATCCTTTTCGCAGTTTTCATAGTATATAAAGAAATATCATTCTCTTCTTCAATTTAAATCCTTCCACAATTTCCCATACTTATATAAATCAATTTAGAGAATTTCATATCACTGGTATAGAGCGAGAGATGAATTAATTAATTAAGCCTTGTGATGCGCCAAAAGCGGTCTCAAGGTAGTTCAACGTAGTTAAGTACGCGGGAGCCTTGTCGACCTACTTAATTACTGTGCTGAATTTGATTCTGATAAAAAAGTACCAACATCAGGGGGTAAAGCCACTAATGAGGCAGAAATTGGGAAAATTAACGGGATATAGACGGGGGTCTATTAGGTCGCAGAAATTCCTAGTGACAGTAGGGTTTCTTTCTTATAATGTCTTAATTCTGGGTGTCATTGAAGTCTTGTTGTAAATCCTCCCCAGGCCAAAATACCAGTGTGATGAGTTCTTTATAATCGAGTTTATATAATTACAACATCTTTCTATCATCATCTTCGTAATATACATATATACTTCCGATAACACAATTTCGTCACTCGCTCGCTGCATCCAGGGAAATCTACCCATTTCGTAACGCACAGTTCAGACACAACACCTCTTTTCCACTCTAATTCGCTCATATATATATACATATAATATGCCGCTCATTCACATCCCAATCCTCTCGCTTTCGCTTCGCTCGTCCCCGTTCATCTTTTACTGTTTTATTTACCGCTTTCTGTAGTAGAAAATTTAGGCCCGCTCCAAGCGGACCCCTTTTGTCTCTTCGTCGCTTCTCCAAGATTTTTTACCTTTGAAATTCATGACTTTAAATCCCTGTGTTCGACCTGGAAACTCACCAGTAAAAAGAGTATAAATAATTGTGATAACTATCCAGGGTCTACAACCACATAATTGCTATATCTGGCCATTCTTCTATAAAAACTCTACTCATTGATTTTCGAATAAAATTCCCTGCGAATTAATATACAATAACAAATATTTTTTTCGGCTATCATAATTTGGCGCCGTTGCCGGGGATTTGAAACTCATGAAAAGTATCTGTTGGAAATCTTTTGAAGCGCCATAATTTACTTTTAATTTGTTGTAATCATGCTTTTTGTATTCAATTAAAATTCTTCTAACTTTAAATTTTTGTATGTGGCTGCCATTTTGTAGGGGTCCGAAGCGTTTTCAGCGTCCCACGAGTCCTACTCCCTCCGCTCGTTTACAAAGACGTCTGTTCCGAGAGCAAGTGCGAGAAGAACTCATGGCGAATCAAGGAAATGCCACCGCTCCTCCTACTGTCATCCCAGCTTTCCAGACTGCCGCTGGGACATCTTCAAATTCCGCCACATCTGCATCTTCGCAGGAGGTGCCGCTCCACGTCCCCACTGTGGTCCCTACTGTCATTCCTCCTGCACTTTCACAGACTGAGGAGCAGCTATTGAGAGCCCTCAGTAGCATTCAACAAGGAATGGCGGGGCTGCAAGCGCACCTCGCTCAGGTGGAACAAACTCAAGCTGCGCAGGGAGCATTTATTGCTTCCCAAACGGCACAAGCTGCCACCACCGCTGCGATACCCACAACCATCATTCCACCACCACCTACTGCTGAGCCTTACCAGAGGGCTGAGGGTCATAGGGCTGCTGATCGCCCACTTGCTGAAGTCCCCATGGATGTTCACTACCAGACCCTTCTGGATCACACTTTGATTACAAGTTCTGCGCCCAGAGGCTCTGGCCATTATGAGGTGAAACCAGCGCTCGTCAGCCTGGCGAGCCAGAGCCAATTTCATGGGCTACTCAATGAAAGCCCTTACGAACACTTACAGAACTTTAATAGGATCGCTGCCACCTCCAAATCGCACGGCATCACGGAGGACGCTGCCAAACTGATTTTTTTCTTTAACAGGAGAGGCCAGGAAATGGTTTGATAACCTTTATCCGATCCCTGGCTCATTCAAGGAAGCAGCGCAGGCCTTCGTGAGCAAATACCATCCTGTATCAAAGACCATTCGCCAGAGGAATGAAATACTTACTTTCAAGATGGCGAGTGATGAGACCCTTCCAAAAGCCTAGAGCCGATTCAAACAACTACTCCGCAACTGCCCTCATCACGAAATACCGGACTTCATGGAACTTCAGATTTTTTACTCAGGAATTACTCCTGAACTCAGAATGTCCTTAGATGCAGCAGCAGGAAGCTCGCTTATGGGGCGTTGTGCCTCTGAAGCGAGGGCTTTGATTGAGAAGATGGCGGCCAATCAGTCAAGTTGGCCAGAGTCCAATAGGCCCGAGCCATCGAGGGGTCTGTACCAGGTCCCTACTTCCGTATCTCACGATGCAAGGATCGACAGTTTGTCAATCCAAGTGAAGGAGCTGTCTAAGCTTATGAAGCAGGACCTGCGTAATAAAGGAAAACAAGCACTACATGAGGCCGCGGAATGCGAGGAGAAAGCTTATGACGACCAAAAATGTCCGCAGGTTGCTGAGTATTCAAATGAGGAAGCTCAGAACCCGGCGGAGGTCTTCTATATGGCTGGCAGAAATGCCCCTCAATTCCAGCAGTTCCAAAAAGGGCAAGTTCAAGGCCCCGCTGGACCGCGTCCTCAGCAAAAATTTCAGAGGCCACAACAGTTCGCTGCACAACAATATGTTCAAGGGGGATATCACCCACATCATCAACAATACAATCAAACCCCCCATTTCCCGCAGCAGGCACATGCATTCGCTCAACCTCCCACAGCGGCACAAGTCCCGTTGAGTCTGGAGGAACTCTGGAGGAACACAGAGCGAGCGAATCAGGAGTTCCAAAGAAACACATCTGCTTCGATCAAAATGCTGGAAGTACAAGTCGGGCAGATTGCTGAAGCGCTGAAGCTGAAGCAGAAAGGAACGTTGCCTGGGACAGTCGAGATTGTCCCGAACCAAGCAAAGGCCATCGAAACTAGAGGAGGAAAAAGGACGCAATCGCCACCACTGCCAGACAGAGGTATGAATCAATCTTCTTCCCCTATTGTTGCTAATATGCCTGTGCAGGATGAAATTACACAGATTCCATCTAAGGAGCAAGGTCCATCCCAACCTCGAGCGACACCAGCCGCTCAGGAGTCTGACCCGAAGGAAAGGATATTGCTCAGCCTTTGGTTCGAGCTCCCTTTCCCGCACGATTTGGGAAGAAGGACAACTCCAAGGAGTTTGATAAGTTTGTACATACTTTCCGTAGTCTTCAAATTACTATACCGTTTGCTGATGCTTTGTCTCAGATGCCACATTACGCTAAGTTTATCAAGGATATAATCAATCGGAAGCGGGCATTTCCTGATGAAGTGGCAGCGGTGCAGCTGGAAAGTGTGTGCAGCGCCGTATTTAAGGAGGACCTCCCAAAGAAACTCAGCGATCCTGGGAGTTTTATCATTAGTTGTATAATAGGAAATTTAGAGCCGATTAGGGCATTATGTGATTTAGGTGCAAGTATCAATCTTATGCCCTTCTCGCTTTTCTCTAAATTAGGGCTTTATGAATTAGAAGCATGCAGAACTGTAATTCAGCTTGCCGATAAATCAATAAGATTGCCTAAAGGAATCATTCGTGATGTACTCGTGCAAGTAAACAAATTTATTTTCCCTGCAGATTTCATTATTATGGAAATGAGCGAAGACCGCGACATTCCAATTATATTAGGGAGACCTTTCCTAGCCACCGCTCAAGCTACAATAAATGTTGCTGAAGGAAAAATATCTTTGAGTTTTGGTGGTGATAAAGTCACATTTTCCATGAACTCAGCACTGCGCCAACCTCAGGAAGAAAATTGTGATTTTATCAATGAGTTAAATGAAATAATAACTTTTGAGAACCATGTTACACTTGATAGCCTGGAAGGAATTTCAGGTAATGGATCGCTCGAACTGGAAGATAAAAAGAATTCAGCTGAGGCAAGCGACGACATTCAAGCGCCCACTGAATCCATTGAACAAGCGAATAGGGAACCAGCGAGCGAGACCAACAATAAGGATGAGCTGAAGAAATTACCTGAACACCTCAAATATATATTCCTTGGGCCGGAGGAGAGTTACCCGCTGATAATCTCCGCCTTATTACTGCCGGACCAAGAGGCTCAGCTCATCTCACTTCTCAGAAGAAATCAAGCGGCGTTTGCATGGAAAATCTCAGACATTAAAGGAATCAGCCCAGCGGTGTGTATGCACCATATAAGGCTGGACGCTGATGCAAAACCATGTAGACAGCCTCAGCGGCGTTTGAACGAAAATATGCAAGAAGTAGTCAAGAAAGAGGTGATCAAATTGTTCGATGCAGGAATCATATACCCTATCAGTGACAGCCAGTGGGTTAGCCCAACCCAGGTGGTTCCCAAGAAAGGAGGATTTGTTGAACAGACAAGCGAGGATGGGGAGGTCTTCATGACAAGACCTGTCACGGGATGGAGGGTTTGCATCGACTACAGAAAACTGAATTCAGCCACAAAGAAGGATCATTTCCCACTTCCCTTCCTTGATCAATGCCTTGAGAAGCTCGCAGGTCACGAATACTACTGTTTCCTCGATGGCTACTCAGGCTATCATCAAATTCCCATCAAACCGGAGGACTGTGAGAAGACCACATTCACTTGTCCATATGGGACTTTCGCTTACAGGAGGATGCCGTTCGGGCTGTGCAACGCTCCGGCCACCTTCCAGCGATGCATGTACCATATTTTCAGTGATCTCCTGGACTCCTGTATTGAAGTTTTTATGGATGATTTCTCGGTGTATGGCAAGACATTTTCCAGATGCCTGAATAATCTGGAAAAAGTACTCCTCCGATGCATAGAGACTGATCTCGTGCTGAACTGGGAAAAATGTCACCTTATGGTGAATGAAGGAATTGTCTTGGGCCATAAGATCTCGTCTGCCGGTATAGAGGTAGATAGATCAAAAATTAGTGTAATCGAAAAAATGCCAGCGCCCTCGAATGAGAAAGGAGTGCGAAGCTTTCTGGGTCACGCGGGGTTTTACCGTCGTTTTATCAGAGGTTTCAGTCAAATCACACAACCACTCACGTCACTACTGTGCAAGGATACTCAATTCCGCTGGTCAAGCGAGTGTGAGGAGGCTTTTCAAATACTGAAGGATAAGCTGACCTCTGCTCCTATAATTTCAGCACCAGTGTGGAGTGAGCCATTCGAGTTAATGACGGATGCAAGCGATTATGCCGTCGGCGCTGTACTAGGACAAAGGGTGGAGTCTAAACTTAACGTCATTTACTATGCAAGTAAAGCGCTGGACTCTGCTCAAAAGAATTACACTACCACCGAGAAAGAGCTGCTAGCTATTGTCTTCGCTTTTGAGAAATTCAGGCAGTATCTTATTGGAAGCAAGACTATTGTTCACACTGACCATGCAGCTATTAAATATTTGATGGAGAAAAAGGAGACAAAAGCCCGCTTGATTAGATGGGTTTTGTTGCTCCAGGAATTCGATATAGAAATCAAGGATAAGAAGGGAAAGGAAAATCATGTGGCAGATCACCTCAGTAGGTTGCAACAAGAGGAGGACAAATCTCCTGGAATCAATGAACAATTCCCAGATGAGAAGCTGTTCCTGGTGCAAGCGAAAGAGCCATGGTTCGCTGACCTGGCCAACTTTTTAACTACAGGACAGTTTCCAGCACACACTGTACAAAGGGAAAAGAAGAGATTGCTCAGTTTGGCAAAGGATTATTTTTGGGATGAACCTTATTTGTTCAACATCGGCTCAGATGGGATAATCCGTCGCTGTGTAGCGGAGTCTGAGATCCCGCTGATCTTGAACGAATGTCACGGGTCCCATGTAGGAGGGCATTTCGCTGGCATGCGCACAGCGGCCAAAGTTTTGCAGTCAGGTTTCTTTTGGCCTACCCTACAAAAAGATGCAGATGCCTTTGCCAAAGCTTGCGACAAATGTCAAAGACTGGGGTCCATTTCGAAGAAAGATGAGATGCCCCAAACTGGAGTCTTGTTTGTGGACATATTTGATGTATGGGGGATAGATTTTATGGGTCCCTTTCCACCTTCTAATGGGAAACAATACATTCTGGTGGCGGTGGATTACGTGAGTAAGTGGGTTGAAGCGCAAGCGCTCACCACAAATGATGCTCGATCAGTGATCCGCTTCCTAAAATATACCATATTCCCAAGGTTTGGGGTTCCTAGAACGATAATAAGCGACGGAGGCACCCATTTTGTGAATAAGGCACTACAATCCAGCCTACAGCAATATGGTGTGCGCCAGCATCTAACTACCCCCTATCATCCACAAGCGAGCGGTCAAGTGGAAGTTTCAAATAGAGAGATTAAACACATCCTCCAGACCACAGTAAATAAGAGTCGCAAGAATTGGGCAGAAAAATTGGATGATGCGCTGTGGGCCTATAGAACAGCCTTCAAGACTCCAATTGGAATGTCCCCTTATCGGCTTGTATATGGAAAAGCCTGCCACCTACCACTGGAACTAGAGCATCGTGCGTACTGGGCTATCAAGTATCTCAATTTTGATCTTCTCCCAGCGCAGGAGAGGCGCACGAAAAGATTGCTCGATCTGACCGAGTTCCGATACCTTGCATATGAAAGCGCAAAGATCTATAAGGAAAGGATGAAATTCTATCATGACAAGAAGTTGAAAAAGAAAGAGTTTGCGGTGGGATCCAAAGTTCTTTTATATGACACTAGGCTCCACTTATTCCCAGGGAAATTGAAGTCACGGTGGACTGGGCCGTATATTGTCAGACAAGTGCTGCCAAGTGGAGCCATAAGGATCAACAATGTGGAGACCCCCGGAGAGAAAGATTCCTTCTTGGTGAATGGAGCGAGGCTGAAACCGTATATTGAAGGGCCTGTGTTGCAACAGGCCAATGCAGAGATTAATCTGATTGAGGTTCAGAAGCTCAAGCGATGATAGAATTTCGTGAAAAGAATCCAGAAGCCCAATCTTATATCCGCCAATTTACAGCTTTCTTTTATTGCTTTTCTAGTTAAAACTTATCGCTTTCATAGTTAAAATTTACAAGCTTTCCTTTACCGCTTTCATAAATAGATTTCATAATTTTATCGCTTTCATTAGAATAGGATTATCGCTTTATAGGAATAGTTTAGTGTTAGCATTTTAACTTCCAACCTAAGCCTGACCCAAGTCAACCACCGCTCCGCTTGTTTCACCCTGATATTTACTGGGGGAGCAGTATCGCTCACCTAGCACCGCTTTCATCTTCGCTTTTGTGTCAGTCTTAGGTGTATAGAAGTGTTGCTTTAACCGCTCGCCCGCCCTGAAATACCCTCCCCTATACCTTTATAAGTATTTACAGTGGACTTGGCATCGCTCCGCTTGTCCTCCAGAGAGTCTTGAGAAAATCTATAAATACCCCAGTCCACAGTCATTTTTCCACTTTTGCCCTACAGTAACTTCCTCCCGAAGCTTTAGTAACCGCCACTCTCAGAGCGAAAATTTTTCAAAATCTCACCATTTCAACCAATAATAGCTTCATCTAAGGTAAGATCTAGGTTAACCTTAGTACATAAACTCTATTTTACGGTTGATTCTCGCCGATTTAACGTTTAAAAACACAGAATCGCAAATTATTTTCCCGATATTTCACTGTTCTTCATTTTTGCGAAAATGTTTGCCTGTTCGATTTCTGTGAATCTAAGTCTGTCATATGCTAGATTTAGATACAATAACTAATATACTTGCTTTCTACGGATGAATTTCACTCTAATCTGTAGGTTAGGTTTTGTTTTGTGATTTTCTCCCTTTTTCACAACGTAACGTTTACAGTAGTGTTCTGTTTCGTTGTGAGGGGGAGAATTTAGGGTTAAAATCACCGGAACTTTGAATGTGATTGCCTTATATGGATGTTATTTACATTTAAAGATAATGAGGCAGGATTCATAATGTTCGTATGACAAACAATAATTCTGGAAACCCTAGTTTCAGGACAAGCTTAGCAAAATAGATCCAGCAAAGCAAGAAACGTTGAAGAAGGAGTTTGAGAAAGTTGAGGAGAGGATCGAACGAAGAGTCCAAAGAATCAAATCCACGGACGGACGTAAGGTGGTGACAACAACCTCAGGGGCAGAATTAGTAGAGCCAGCGCCACCTGAGGCATACTACAAGAGGAGGAGAGTATTGGAGCTAACAGAAGACTGGGGGAAGCTCAGGCAGCTTAAGTCACTGCCATTCCGAAAATTCATCCCAGAGTTCCCGGAGGAATACCTTAGATTCGAATACACTGAGGAAACAGAGCAGAGGTATCCGGTGAGCGACTGGTGGCTGGAATTAGAAGAATCGGAATACGAACAGCTGAAGGAGTACCAGCTGAAGGAGCTTAAAAACGAATTTGCCTGCCTAGAAGCACCGCCAAGGAAAATGAAGGCATTCCGGAGCAATATCTCCAAGAAGAATGCTGCCGACGCTGCAAAGGACGTATTGAGATCGAAGCAGTATGACAAACTGCACTTTTCCAACATTGACGCAGCGGCGGCGTATGAGCGGATGAAGGCAATGGGGATCCTCTACGAGAGAGGATTTGACCCCGAGAAGATCACAGGCCCGCTCTCTGACTGGCTGGAGGAGCGGGGCCTGTCGTGGTTGATCAGAAACCCCAATGAACCAGTGGATGTATCACTGGTGAGGGAGTTTTACGCTAATCTGAATCAGGCTGAGAGTCTAAAACATGTCTACGTTCGGGGAAAATGGGTAGACTGCTCAGCCAGGAAGATCAACCGACTCTTGGGTTGGGAACACCACTACCCCGGCCAAGAGATGCAAGACAAGCTGAAGGCTACGGAGGTCTGCAGTTCACTTGACAGTCGCTATACAGGACCTTCGCCACCACCCCTGCATATGAGAAAAGAAACCTGAAGTTCGGGTCGGTGGATGAAGAGAAAAAGGAATGGGTGAAGTGGTCGTTGAGCAGAATAATGATCACTGCTCACACCACTGACATTCGTCCTGACTACCTCATAGCCCTTCGCTCAATCTTGGAGGAATCGAACGATGTGGATTTGGGCGCGATCATCGGCTTAGACATCTGGGATCGAAGAAGTGGAGACAGAACATTGGGTCACGGGACCCTGATCACAGAACTTTGCCGTCGCGCGGGCGTCGATTTGCCCACTCCAGCCCCAGAACTCCAAATGAAGCCACTGTTCCCAGCGGCCTTCCACAAAAATTGGCTGGAGTCCAAGGGGTTCACTCTCATCCCCAAGCAGAAAAAGAGGAAAGCACAAGCGGCAGCGCCCCCTCCACCAAAAAGAAAGATGAAATTTGTGGGGGGGGAAATCATAAGAGAAGATGTGACACCCCATACCGAGCCAGACTCTGAGAGAACAGTTTCCAATGAAGCTCCCAGCGATGAGGAAGAGGAAGCCCTCCGCTTCGCTCGGGAGATTGAGGAAAATCTATTTGGGGCTAAAACAACTAGGAGTAATAAGGAAGGAAAGGCGCCGCAAGCGGCCGTGGGCGAAAAGAAGTCAAAGAAACAAGAAGACCCTGCTCCACCGCCTGTCAAAAAGCCGAGGGTGAAAGAAGCACTGCGAAAAAACCCAACACCCCCTCGGCGAGCGACAAGGCAGGAGAAAGGGAAGGGAAAGCGGTGGATATAGAGTCAAGCGAGGACACGATTCCCCTCTCCAGACTACGGAAGGGGATCGTCATCAGAGAACCCACCGCCCAACCCGAGAGACCTTCGCCGGCACGGCCAGCAACAGAGGAGGTTTTGCCAAGCCCATCTGGCGATGAACCTGTTCCCTTCGACCAACAGGGGGCAGGTGAGCCAACTGCTGTTGGAATAGGCAAAGAAACCACACCCGTTAACCAGCCGGGAGCGGTGGAGCCTACTGCTGCTGGAGCAGAGGAGGAGCGGGAGACCATATTCACCGAAGAAACTATTGGCGGGATCGATGTCACCATTGAATCATACAAAGAATATCCCGCCGAGGTCCCCGCTGCCACAACCGCTGAAGCTGCCAATGAAGCCGAAGAGGTGGAGGCAGTGATTCTAAATCTTCCTGTCTTGCAGGTATCCCCAAGCAGCCCAGGAACGCATACCATGATCGGGACACCCGCAGAAATTCTGACTCCTGCCTCAACCAAATCTGATAAAACACTTATAGAAGAGGAGGAGGAGGAACAGGACAGGAAGTTCCAAGAACAGAAAGCCCAGCTGCTTGCCGCAGTACAACGAATCGAACGAATGCAGCAGCTCGAGCGAGAAAGAAAAAGGAAAATGAAGGTGCTGGTCAAGCTGCTAAAATATTGGAAACCGCTGACTCAACTCCAGCTGCGATTCAGAAGATATTTACAAAAGAAGAAAGCAGAGCAACAGGAGTACGAGGCAGCGAGGCAGCTAGTATTCCTCAGGGATGTCTCCCCTGAGCCAGCACCCGATTCCCAAAACGAGGAAGAGCCAGTGGAGATCAGTTCAGCTGAGAGCGAGCGACAATCACCAGAAGCGGCGGGTGCTGGACCATCAGCCCCCCGCGCATCACTGGAAAATATTGAAAGAAGATTGGATGAACTCGACTCAGCCATTCTCACCCAATACATGATGACTCAGACATTAATAGACACATACGCTAGGAGTCTAGGTGACGAACTGACTGCTGGAAAGAAAGCGACTGCGGCACTAGAAGAGCGAGTGGAAGCGCTAGAGACTCTGGCTGCAAGCATGGGTACGACGCTGCATGAAATTATGAAAGCTCTCGCAGCTTTTACCCAACAAAACGCCATCCTAATGGAACAACAGCTTGACACAGCCAGGAATCTCCTCCGATTGGAAGACCTAGTGCGGCAGATATCACGCAACCTTCCTCAAGGGCGAGGACCAGCAAGCGAAAAGAAGAAATAAAGAAAGGTCCTCACCCATGTAAAATTGAGAATAACAAGGGCTGTACATAACATCAATCAAGGAGACAACAATTTTTGGTAACTCGTGACAATTTTTCTTTATTGTATGCCTAACATAACCTGAAGTATGTGCTCTTATGTGAAATTCCTGTGATATTCTGCTTGGTTAACTTTGTGATATGTTCTAGAGTAGAGTTAGACAACCTAAGCACATCAGACTAAGTACTTGTCCTTCGAACTTCACCATAACTCGAACACTAGTGTTAGACTAAGTAACAGCGAAAGAGACTTGTGAAAAACTAGTGCCCCCTTCGTTTCAACTTTCCATACTCAGTAAGGCAAGTGACCAGGTTTTTCGACTTTGCTCATAAGGCATAACTTGAAAAGAGAAGTCCTTAAATTCGGTTTAAGATACGATGCAAGCAAAGCAGGGAGGACCTATCATCACAAAGGAACTGAAAAGGCCTAGGCGTGCGAGAACCTAATAAGATCATGAGCAGACACAATGTTTGTTTGAAACTTACGATCCAAAAAAAAAAAAAAAATATACATATATTCTCCACGCCCTTCGGCTGAAGGTTTCCTAGATCAAAAAAAGAATCTCTGCTAAGCGAACAAAGTTGACAATACCTGGACAACTCCAATCTCGTTAAATCAAATGACATGCTGAATACTTGTGTTTCACTTGTTACTAATTGAGATTCACTCTACTCCCAATCATGGCACTGGTTATTAGCACTTCTTGATTGCCGTGAACGGAATAACCTCTTGATCCTTTAATGCAGTTTGTTCGAGGACGAACAAAGGTTTAGTGTGAGGAGGTTTGATGACTCCAAATATGAGCATATTCTTAGCTTGACAAAAATGTGTGTTACTTGAATTTTTGCATAAGAACCATCAAAATAATTCGTAATCGGCATACAATATTGATTTATATCACCAGGCATGACCCAGAATTCGTTGTTGAGATTATTAATGATTTTTGCCCTCTTAAGCGGTATTCTGGAGCCAGAAAAGCTAAGGCAGACGTCGCAAGCGACAGCCGCCTTCGCTCGCAAGCGCCCAAGACACACCTTGAAAACACTAAGGCACGAGAGGCAAGCGGCCACCTTCATAGCCGCAAGCGATAGCCCCTCCCGCTTGCAAGCGACAGTCCAGATACCCGCCGCTGCAGACTATCACCAAATTTCAACTAAGTACTTCAAATGCAGCGGTACAATTATTCCAATTCCAGCTAGCTCAAGCGAGCCGTGCTACGCTGATGCCCTCCTGCTCTCCAGCAAGCGAGGAAGATCTGTGCCATCAACGCAAGCGAAGCGGTCACCCTGGGAGTTATGGCCAGCAACTGCTTCAACAGAAAAAACCACCTGCAACCGCCTAACTGCCCAGCGGTTGGAACTACCCAACAGCTTCTTGCAACCGTCTCGTTACACCTGCTATAAATAGGGCCAGATATCTGTATGTAAAAAGAGAAGATCGAATTCTTGGATAATTCTTCAGAATACACACAGCGTTCGTCGTCTTCCTGTTTCCGAGAGCTCCAACCCTGTAAGGGAGTTCTCCACAGGAAAGGCCAAGGGAGCGGGTGTCTTCCCTCTCCCTTGGCCACGTCTTTAATGCTTTCTTAGACTAGCTTACTGCTTTCATTTACAGCTTTGTAGTCTAATCCTTTTCGCAGTTTTCATAGTATATAAAGAAATATCATTCTCTTCTTCAATTTAAATCCTTCCACAATTTCCCATACTTATATAAATCAATTTAGAGAATTTCATATCACTGGTATAGAGCGAGAGATGAATTAATTAATTAAGCCTTGTGATGCGCCAAAAGCGGTCTCAAGGTAGTTCAACGTAGTTAAGTACGCGGGAGCCTTGTCGACCTACTTAATTACTGTGCTGAATTTGATTCTGATAAAAAAGTACCAACATCAGGGGGTAAAGCCACTAATGAGGCAGAAATTGGGAAAATTAACGGGACATAGACGGGGGTCTATTAGGTCGCAGAAATTCCTAGTGACAGTAGGGTTTCTTTCTTATAATGTCTTAATTCTGGGTGTCATTGAAGTCTTGTTGTAAATCCTCCCCAGGCCAAAATACCAGTGTGATGAGTTCTTTATAATCGAGTTTATATAATTACAACATCTTTCTATCATCATCTTCGTAATATACATATATACTTCCGATAACACAATTTCGTCACTCGCTCGCTGCATCCAGGGAAATCTACCCATTTCGTAACGCACAGTTCAGACACAACACCTCTTTTCCACTCTAATTCGCTCATATATATATACATATAATATGCCGCTCATTCACATCCCAATCCTCTCGCTTTCGCTTCGCTCGTCCCCGTTCATCTTTTACTGTTTTATTTACCGCTTTCTGTAGTAGAAAATTTAGGCCCGCTCCAAGCGGACCCCTTTTGTCTCTTCGTCGCTTCTCCAAGATTTTTTACCTTTGAAATTCATGACTTTAAATCCCTGTGTTCGACCTGGAAACTCACCAGTAAAAAGAGTATAAATAATTGTGATAACTATCCAGGGTCTACAATCACATAATTGCTATATCTGGCCATTCTTCTATAAAAACTCTACTCATTGATTTTCGAATAAAATTCCCTGCGAATTAATATACAATAACAAATATTTTTTTCGGCTATCAACGAGCTTGGCAGAGAACGATTCAATTCCTCTGGCAATTACAATAAGTTTGTTTAGATAAATAATTTTAGTTCATATCTTTAAGGTGCGCTATTGGTATTTGTATTCTTGATTTTGTTGATAATAAATTTTGTTATTTTGATAAATATTCTCTGATTATCTCTCTATATGGAGATTTTCAAATCCTGTGCAACATGTTGTGTTGATAGTTGATGGAAATTGAGAATAACTTGTCAAAATACACTAATTTAAGATATTTTTTAAAAGCCAATAGTTATTCAAAACGTATTTTCTTAAATAATTCAAATATTAACACTACAATAAAAAATATACATTAGCGAAGGATTTTTGTAAGGAATTTTATATCCCTCGCAAATACCGATGAATTTTGTTTTTACGAAGAAATTTTGTAAGGGAATTTATTAATTCGTAATTAATGAACATAATTTTCAAGGAATATAAAAATTCCTTGCTATTAGTGAAGAATTTTGCAAAAAAATTATATTCCCTCGCAAAATTACAAATTAGTATTTTTATTAATAAATAATATTTTTTAAATTATTTTTAAAAAGAATCGAAAGTAAAAAATATATTAATTTTCTTAATAAATTTTAGATTTTATTAAATAATAACAAAATAATTATTATGAAAATTTATAAAATATAATATAATTTTTTATTAAAAAATACAAATATTTTTAAATTAAAAATAAACATATTTTTATATAACAAATGAAATACTAAGGATGGTTCCTACTAAATTTGCCCAAACGGTTCAAACCGCCGATTACGGTTACAAACCGTCGGCTACGGTTTGTGAAAATAGCAAATCAAAATCGAACATTGCAAATGACGGTTTCGGTTACAGTTTAACGGTTTCGATTACGGTTTGAACCGCCGATTTATATATACTCATTTTTAATATTTTTCTTTTTTATTTTCTATTTTTCTAAAAATTTGAATTTTATTTTAAAATAATTAAGTTTCATTTTAATTTTATTTAAATATATTTATTATTTATTTATTATATAAAAATCATATATATAAATAATTATTTAAATTTTTACAATATAAAAATTATTAAAATAATAAATATAGTAAATAATTAAATTATAAAAATATTGTAATAGATAATAAAATAATTAAAATTATATATAAAAATTATAAAATATAAAATATAAATAAAAAAATATTAAAAGTATTATTAATTTTCAATATTATTAATAATTATTTATATGTATTAATATTATTATTGTTATATTTTAAATTTTAATTATAAATATAATGATATTATAATAAAATACACACAATTTAACCCTAATCTCTAATCACATCCACACTCCAAGGACGCCGCAGGCTACAGCCGCGCCTGAGCCAGCGAGCCCCCAAAAACAGGTTCTCCCTCTTCCTTCCTTCTTCCTCAATTCCTCTCATTTCTTTCCTTTTTTCTTCCAACCTCTGTCCTTCTCCTCCTTTCCTCTTCTTCTTTTTCTGTGCGCCTGCCTGCCCCTGTAAAACTAAAATCGACTCTCCCTCCATCCTCTCTATTCTTCAAGCCGAAGTCATCAGTTGCCATTGGAGCGCGGACGATGACGTTCCGCAGCGCTGTTTCCATGAACGCCGCCACCGAGAGCTTGGGTGGCGCCACCAATTCTTCTCCACCATCCACCGTTGACTATGAAGGTAGCTATTGGATAAACTAGATTCCTGACTTCGTGTGTCTATGAATGCATTTTCGGAATACTGACGACTGCTTTGGGTTTTTCGATATTGTTACTCTGCACTGTAATCTGGATTTTGTATGAATGTGATTGCGGTCGGGGAAGTTCGAGGGAGGCTTGTTTCTCTACCTCTCTTTCCTTTATCCTGTCGCGCCGAAGCGTTTGCGTGACTTTGTGCTTGGCTTTGATCGGAAGATATAAATCTTTTGTGTTGCTGTTGTTAAATGATCTTTTGCTATTCTCTCTTCTTCTGTTGTTGTTTGTTTATTTTCTTAATGACGAGTAGCTGCTCTTTCTCATCTTTCTAGATCCTACATACATCCGTCAGCTACGGGGAACCTCTTTGATTAAGATTCAGACTTAGTATTGAAATTTGTGATCAATTTATATGAGGTTATTATAATTCATGTGGAAGAGGTACTTTTATGACATTCATCTGATGAAACTATCTTTCCGGCCTGTTGCACCCCTGGTTTTTCAACAAGCTGTATCGCCGAAATGGATTGGTTTTGGTGACTTTACGCTCACTCTTTGTTTCATCTAGTCGGGAGGAAGCTAGTTGGTGACTGTTGTCTCATAACTTTGCCATTACTCAACAAATCACTAGGTCCTTTCATGTTTGTACTGCACAGTAGTACTTAATAGGATTCTCATCTTTGTTTGTCTGATTCAAGAAGAAGAGGATCTGCATCTAGTGTTCAGTTTGAATCTTAACTTTTCACATCAATTTTAAAGGTTAAATGTCTGATTCTCATCTGCTGTATCACACATCCTTGTAGAATTATCAGAGGGAAATGGATATGGACTTCCTCCACCAGAGATCAGAAATATTGTTGATGCTCCGCCCCTTCCAACACTATCATTTTCACCTGGCAAGGCCTGAGGAGAAGCTTGCTGGAATTCGCATTGATCCCAGATGTAATTCCCGGAGTCGAATGTGAGTAACAGAATAACTGTTGGACCTTTTCATGTTCCACGGAGTTCTCTTTTCTGCAATAAAACTGTGATGAGCTTTAGGTATTTTTATCTATTTTTCCTACTTCTAGTCTTTAGATGGAAATAATTTGTAATATTTATTTCCAAGTCATATTATACAGGGATTGGAATCTATCAGATAATGGAGGACTGTACATTGGGACCTGAAAAAGAAGTACATGGTCTTCCAAGTGGTGCAAAAATCAATTTTGTTTCGTGGTAAGACAGAATTCTGGTTTGTTTATCCTTTGTGTGTGTGAGCAAAGATAAGCTTGCTTTGTAGTCAAATGGAAAATTTCTCATCAGCTGTTCAGTTCTTTGATAGAAGTCGTTTGAATCTATAGTGTTAGGCTTATGTTTTATGTGACAAGACCACAAATTTGGGGTACTACTGATCTTATCTAATAACTTAATTTGATAGTTACCAGTTCTAGATTTGAAGTAGGAACCATCATTTAGATATGTTGTTTAGGTGGATGAGGAAACAGTATATGATTTTAAAAAAATGTATTGCATCTAGCTTCCTCCTGCTGCTTCTGTTTAGACACGACACTTAGAATGAGTTGGTGTTATATACATGTTCTTCCCTTTCTTGCCTGGAGTATGAATTCAGAATTTTTATTCAGTCTTCACAATTTTTTGTACAGCGTTCTTACTATAAAGGGCAACTCTTGATCATCCTTTTAACTCTTTTTTTTTTTCTATTGTAAGGTCAAATGATGGTAGCTATCTGGCCTTTGGTGTTTGAGCTGATGAAGTATTTTCTTTCAATTTGTTGTTTTGTTATAATCATTGAATACTTACCCGTATCTTTCATTTTGCTGCCAAATCTCTTTATTACCAAGGATATCGCAGATGTAAGAATTTATTTATTTATTCAAATGACCTACAAAATTATCTGAAATTGGTTGGGCAAATATCTCCAAATTAATTTATTTTATTTTATCTTTTTAATTTTTCCCTACATAAGTACTATGTTTCATTTAGAAAAGTTCCCATATTTACTTTATTTTCCATGCCCACTTGTAGGGAACCCTTGAACTGAAGGATGCCAGCCTATAAGATTGTGGATAGCAGAAAAGCAAGACCCCTTTTTCAGGCTACAGACATTTTTATAAATGCAGTTTTTGAAAAGTATGCTAATGTACCTCTACATAGCATTGCTAGAGATTCTTTTCTGGATTTTAAATCTGTCTCTCCTATTTCCTTCTCAGCTTTGTTTGGTTAACAACTCAACTCTGTTGGTTTGTACTATTCCTCTATCTTGAGGAGATCCTCCAAAGAAACCTTTGATTCCTTCTGGTCCTAAAATTCAATCTAATGAATAGAAGGAGGTCATTCAAACAAGAACATTTCAAGATCTTCTCAAAGATGATGTGCCTTATGATTATGTTATAACTTTATAAGATTTAATCTTATTTATATTTTCTCATAATTCCGAACTATATTTAAGATTTCTGATAATGTACATTCAATTGTAGATGTCGCAAGGATCCAATGAAGAACAACGAAGCCGGAACATCCGCCATCTGGCAAGGTCACAAATGTTGTTGTGGCAGGCGGAAACGCAAGAGGAGCAACATGAGCCGAGATTTTATGAGACCCAAGTAGGAGAAGGGGTCAGGTAAGAAAGACATAACAATTTCAATATCTTTAAAGTTGTGCAAATATAAATAAAAATCATAACTATTCATTATGTAGGTACATCTGCAGATGCTACATCGGCCGAGAATACACAGGCTATCACATCACGTAAGTAAATTCATAACTATTCATTGCATATTCTAATCAATGCAGAAGTACATCAGGTGGGATCCGGCTCATAAGGAAAAGGTCTTAAAGAAACTTAATACTAGGGCACAAGAGGCCTATAACAAGTGGATGAGTGATATTCGAGGTGGGCGGGATATACTAGGACATTGGAGATGGAGTTTATTTTGTATTACATGGTGCTTACTATTTGGATGGTTAAAATGATTTCTTATAATGTTAGTTTGTGCTTGTTTGAGACGAGTACGAATTTAAAATGAATATATTGTTACTTTGTAATTATTTTGGAAGTATAGGAATTTTAAATGAACTAGTGATGATAATTTGTAAAATGATTTGCGATGGATATTTGGGAAGGAATGAATTCCCTTGCAAATTTTGAATCAATTTGCGATGGATATTTGCGAAGGAATGAACTTCGTCGCAAATTTTGAATCAATTCTCGATGGATATTTGTGAAGGAATGAACTCCATCGCAAATTTTGAATCAATTCTCGATGGATATTTGTGAAGGAATGAACTCCATCGCAAATTTTGAATCAATTTGTGAAGGAAAACTATATCTTCGCAAGCATTTGCGAAGGAATCGATGCTTCGCTAAATTTCCTCACAAACATTTGCGAGAGAATTTTTCCTCGGATCCAAATTAGCGAGCATGTGTATAGCGATGACATGTATTCTTTCGCAACTTCCTTCGCTAACATGTTTTGTGAAGGTAATAATTTGATTTGCGAGGGAATTTTTCCCTCGCAAATCAAGAGTTTTTTTGTAGTGTAATCTTTGTTACATTCGATAAGTGATTCATCTTTCACTATGAACAAATTGCACAGTAAGTTTCATAGTTTTACAACATGGATTGAAGAACTGTGTTAATGTAATTTTCATAAGGAATGCTAAAGTCCAAGTAATGGGATAAAAAGCTTGTTTGCCAAAGTTTTTATAATTTTTTTAACCAATTGAATATGGATTCGACTCATGGTCATTGTTTGAATAGCATAGGTAACTAAATGAATTTTGGCATTGTTTTTCCATAATTATTGGTTGAAATATTCATATTGCTTGGCATGAAATTTGACATTTAGAAATTAATTATACATGGATGTAGAGTTCAAACAAAGTCTGAATGGCAAATTGATAAACTTTGGCGTATGAAAGAAAAAAAAAAAGAACGTAGAGTAGATTATGGAGTTGACAATGCATTTTTATCTTTGTCTTTTAAGTGACTTACTTCAAGAAAGTGATAGAATTTGATCAATTTGTGGATCACGGGGATGGTACTCAATTTGGTGGCACAACCCTTCCACAAGGAACTATGTCATTACAAGGGATATCAAAAAGTCAATATTGAAACTTGGGGAGAAGCTAGTACTATAGTAATTTCTATAGAAGATTACACCCTTATAAGTTTTAGTCATGAGATATACTGTTTTCATGATAACATTTTTTTTTTCTCAATTGTTGTATACAGGTGACATGCTAAGAATGGCTAAGATCTTTATCGTAGTTGCCACAGTTCTGGAGACTGCAATTATTCTGCCAACAATTGTTAGAGCACGTACTCTTGGTCAGATAGTCCATATCAATCCCGTCAAGTGGACGTACAGAGATGTAGGTAATCTATCTTTGAAAGTTTATTTTTTGTAGTAATTTATACATTTCGTAATTAAACACTTATATAGTTTACTTATTCATTGCAGCTGGTTCACCACACCTGAGTTCCTCCAATTTTTGTCGATGCATGAGCATCAGACCACCATGTATGTATTTTAACTTGGACTGGTGTCTTAGATGTTTTCTATATTAGATTGAACATTTTACGTATAATTATGATGTCTTTTGGGCTTACTAGATGATTATTTTGCTCATAAGTATATAATTTTGGTTTATTTGCTCATTATGTAGCCCTTCCGTGCGTAGTTGAGACAATTGTTAGTGTAACTTATTATGGGATCTCTTAGACAGTGGTTGGATCATTTTTCTTTTATAGGCTTTATGATGGATTTTGTAGGAAATATGAAAAACAATATTGTATGAGAATTTTCACGAAATAGATATTATTTTATAAATCGTTACAATTGTATATTTAAGTCGTAACAAAAAGTAATTTTAATGGACAAATGGTTTATTTTTTTGTCACGGAGACATGTTAAAAAAACCATTACAAAAAGATAATATGGATGTCAGAAAATATTTGCAATATATTATTTGTTACGATTATGCTTCGTTACAAAAAAAACTTTTATTTTTGATCACAAACAAAAAATTGTAACAAAAACGGATACGAAAAGATATTGTATTCCCATACCATATTGGGACTGACAGATATATATATATATATATATAAATATTTATGGAACATAATGAAGCTGAAGAATAATGTATTCTCATCCCAAGACCGTAAGTACAATGATCAATCTATGGATCAATAACATTGATTGCTAGCAGTTATCTTGTTGCAATAATCATATACGGACAATAAGAAATATCAAACAATGACCAATCTTTGGTAAAATATAATTAGTAACTAATTTTTAAGAAGTGTATGAGTAAAAATAATTATTGTATAATAAAAATAATTATAGATTAAGATTAACCTAACTAAAAAATTATAAAATTTAAACTTTAAAATATGATTAAAGTGTATAATTATATTTCCAAAAAAGAAAATGACAAATTATGTGGGCGAACGAAAATAGAAACTAGTGACAAATTATGTGGAACGGAGGGAGTATAAGATTATGTAAATTCTAAACATACACAAAAGAAATAAAGTGGAATCCATGACATGAAATTTTAGCATTTCATTACCACAATGTCAAATATTCTTGTGTGTTGATGTTATATTGTAATATTTTGTTAGCATACAAAATATACTGTATGATATACACTTATTTTATTATTTTTAGGATATTATGTTTAGAAAATACTATTTCATATAATTTAGTATATACAATGGGAGTAATAACGTAGTATGTATGTAATATAATTCAGTAGTACATATTTTAATGTCAAAATTGATTGTGCACCTATTCCTCAGTCGTTATTATTATTATTATTATTATTATTATTATTATTATTATTATTATTATTATTATTATTATTATTATTAATGTTGTTCTGTATCCATATATTTTGTTATTTCTTCTTAATTTCATTACTGTACTACTTTTTCTGTTCTAACTCAAAATATCAAAATTCTTTTTTTTCGTATGTCTCACTTAAAAGTATCAATTTTCTATTTAAGAAAAAGTAATCATACATTAATGCCAAATTAACTTAAAAAAATATTTTTAGTTAAATTACAAACATACCATTACACATACAATTTCTTTATACATAAAGTCAAATGGTAAAAATGTCTAAATATGTTTGTACACTTTGGATTGGGACGGAGGGAGTATTTGTTTTCTTCTTTTATTTGTCTCTATATTTTCGGAATTCAAATCATCATTAGATTCCTTCGGGTAATTTTTGTGGGCTTAATCCCGTGATAGAAAGTATCCCCTTAACCATTGGCTCTGAAAATATTCACGTGAAATCTTTGCCTTCTTCTATTGCTTCTCATTTAATTGAAAAACCTCTCTTCACCAATGCCAAATTTCCTCCTTTTTGGCCTCACACTCGGAGTGTGACCAATCAACAATATAAATCATGAAGAAAGACAATCAGTGGGGTGAATGTTTGTTTAGGACCATGAATAGCTTTTGATCTTGTCTTGCCTTGTCAGTATTTTGGGAGTTGTCTTTCGCCTACTGGCCTAGGTGGTAGAAGCTACTTGGAGCATTTGGGCCGGCGGCTTTTACATGATTTGATCCTCTTATTTTATTAGGTTTTAAACTTTTTAGTTGGGTATTTTATATAAGGCTTGTAGTCTTTGGTTGTAATCCTCTTTTATGATGTATAGATTATCTTTACATAAAGAAAAAAAAAGGTAATGTTGGAGAAGGGGGCATTATACATTTAATATACTTATAGAAAAAAAATATATTTAATGTATTGAGCAAGAAAACAACCTCGAATTTGATCCAAGCAATCTCATTCGAATAATGACAAATGCGACAAATAAATATTCAATCTATGTAAAATTGAACTAACTTTAATGACGATATGTACAATCAAATCTAATGAGTTGAGTAGTATAATGTTGTAGTGATGCGAAAAATCATATATTTGACACAATTGATCTCATTCGACATGATGACAATAAGTATCTAACATACGTAAAAATTAATGTACTATTACCATATAATGTGAAATATTAAATCTAACCAAATACTAAATACTAGAAAATCAACGTTCGATTCCTGGGAAATTCTAATAAATTACTAACTAAATTTAAGTTGAACACATTCATTGTTTACAATCTTGTCACATTAAAACTTAACAATATAATATATAAAAAACTAAAAAAATTTCCCAAAATAATTTATTTGGTTGCTCCCGTTATTTTGGACCCTCTCATCCAAGACACATTGCAGAAGGATCTTGTACAAAACTGTAAGGTTTCCTACAACAAATTTCAAGTGGAATTCTATTTACAATGGAAACTGTAGTATAATTTTATTGTTTCAATTCCAAATTTACAAAACTTAAAATTAGCAAAATATATGGAGACGGACAGATTTATATCAAAAAACTCCACCGCATACCATGTCGTAAGGCTAAGGCTTGAAAATAGAAGTTTAACCTACATGTTATAATAATGTACCCTCAAAGTACATAACTTGTTATTTTTTAAATATATGCGACAAAATTACATGAGTATGTCCAACAATTCTTCGGGAACAATGCGTCGAACCCTCTGGTACTATCCAAACCATCGCCAGCGGTGAAGAACCCTTTCAAATTTGAAGAATTTGCGCAATGGGATCCTACTTATCAATTGGAGGACAACTCATGGGAAGAAACACACCACTAGCAGTGCTAAGGACTCAGTTATAGATGGACGGATTATTGCTTCTCATTGTTGTTCAATATTGTTGATGATTTTTATGTTTTGTCATTGATTTTGGGTCCTACTTATTGTTCTATCCCCTACCTCTGTCTTAATATATGGTTATTATATATACACATATTTTCTTCCTCGTTAATTTCATCTTATTTTATACAAATATGGCATTTTTTTGTTCACATATAAATGTGGGGTTTAAGCTAGACTAATAAGTTCTTCCTGATGAAAAAATCAGTTTTGATTACTTCTTTTTCTTTTCTTTTTTTTTTTTTTAAAAAAGTAAAACTTATTAAAAAACATCGTAAAATTTGTTGTTCTAAGAGGAGATAGATCCGGTTTATTGTTCATTGGGGTAGATTGATTTTGATTTTAGATGAGCCGATTAAGTTCTTCTACTGGTTTATTTGTCCTCTAAATTCAGATGTCAAATAACATTTTGCTATGTTTTGCCGCAGAAAACTTGTTGATTGATAGAAAGGAGGGTTTTGTTTGTTTTTATGTTTGTGTGCACCGTATTTTCTTAGGGTTTCTGTCCGTTAGTTTTTATTAGAGACAAACGCAAAGTCTTAGGTGAAATTTATTATCAATCCAGTCTCTTAATTATACCACTCTCTCTCTCTCTCCACACTAATAATTATGATAATAATAATTGATTTGGTGAGTAAGCACTGAGAGTGAGAGCGATAAAAGAATAAATCTTTATCATATATGGTTTGGGTCTTCTTCAACCTTAATTATACCACTCTCTCTCTCCACACTAATAATTATGATAGTAATAATTGATTTGGTGAGTGAGCAGTGAGAGTGAGAGTGAGAGCGATAAAAGAATAAATCTTTGCCGTATCTGGTTTGGGCTTTCTTCAACCTTAATTATACAACACTACCAACCTGCTACTGCTGCAAGTTCTTCCTCAATTTCACTGCAGTCATCCAGATATGCCTTCATCCAGCGAACCCGGAAAGCCTCCACTACGGCTGCACAATTTTAATCTCCCGCCAGAGCTGCAGTGGAAGAAGCACAACACCCGCAAGACCGCTGGCCGCCGCCCCATGAAATCAAGGGCTAGAAGGTCATCTGCAATGGCGAAAGGTCCTTCTGTTCCAGTAAAATCTGTCTCCAATCTGTGGCTGGCGGAAAAAACTTCCTCCAGAATATGCCAGTCTGCCGCCGGCCACTCAGCCACGTTTGATCCAACTTCTGAATCTGCAGAGAGAAATAAAACACTTTCCGAAACCTACTCATCCCCATCCAAATCGAAAACAAAAATCATAATCAAATTCAAACTTCCCCCAACAAGGGACAAAGCAGATGTTCTCCCAAATCTTAATCCACCAGCACAGGCAGATGAAGATGCGAGTGAGGATTTCAAGACCTGGAACATGAGGCCACGGAAGCCACTCCAGAACAAATAATCTCTGTCCGACAACAAGGAAAAGAGTGAGCCATCCTTGTCATTGCTGTCACCGCCGGCAAAGAGGAAGCTGAGTATTACGGTTCCTTTGACCACACAGGAGGTGGAAAAGGATATCATTTTGATGACAGGAGGGAGGCCATCCCGGAGACCGAAGAAAATGCCAAAGCACCTTCAGAAATATATGAATGTATGTACTCCAGATTCCTTTTCTTGCATAGTTTGGTTTAGGATCTTATTGTTAGATACGTCTGTATTTGATTTGATTTTTATCTTTTATATTTACAGATTTTGTTTCCAGGAGGATGCTTGGCCGCCATTTCTGTAGATAAATACAAGGTAACTAAACTCAAAACTATCTAAACCCCAAATTCTCGCTATATAGATTGTTTATTAGTCAATTTAATGAATTTGCGACAAATTTATTTGAAGGATTCTGGTACTGATTGTATGGTGATATATATATATATATGCAAGTTTAGATTGGATTGACTCTCCTTCGTTTCTGTAGCGCGCGGTTGGTTTTTTCTGGTTTATCTTCGAGGTGAACGTATGAACTGAATTATTGTCAATGAGATGGGAACTCAAGATAGATGGGTTTCATTTGCTGTTGAATATTACAAATCTGTATTCATTTATCAATTGCTTTGTTATCATTGTGTTATATGTGTAATTTTCTATCTTGATTTCCATATTATTTTTGCAAATGTTTGTGTTTGTTTGTGTTTTCATTTCCAATTATTTCTGGTTTTTCACTTTCACTAAACATACATAAAATACACTCTCAATCATTCCCAATAAAAATACACTTCTTTCATCCCCCAAAATTACATTAATAATCTTTTTTGGTTGTTGGCTAAATTTGTTATTAAACGATTTCTACTAAAGAAATTTATACATTCATAATTTTATTACTCATATCATAACAAATAATAATGAATTTTTTATTATCTTTTCCACTTAGCCCAAAAGCTTTCTTGCAGTGCGTACTAATTACTTCTTGAAGTCGGTTTCGATATTGGAACTTACCGCTATGGCATCATATCTGAGATGAAAAAATAAAAATATAAAAAATAAAATAAAATAACAACACTGCCACATCATAGAAATCGCAACTAGATTTCTACTACTGTAAATCACGTGACACATAGAAAAAACCCTCCACTCCGGACACTTAGCGAAATAGCCAATTGTTTGTAATTCAATCTGCCGATTGATAATTGTCAAACAAGCTTAAGATTATCAAACGACAAAAGAAGCTCTTTCCACGACCCATATCTGTGTGAAAATTTCCTAACAAGAGCAAATTGATACTCCGAGGTAAGCTCTAATATTTCAGCAGCCGAGAACTGTACGTTGATATCCATGTCCGTGCTTGACCTTCATCGAAAGTCATCACATTGTATAAGTAATTAATACAAACAACAAAGAATGAAAAATAATTTTCACGATAAAAATTAAAAATGAAAAAAGACAAAGTAAATGAAAGAAAAAAAAAAAAAAAAAACAAACCAAAGAGAGAAAGATAGGACAATCACCATAGTACATATGATAAATAAAAACACATTAGAATATGCAATGAAAATAATAAAAATTAATGAAATCTGCAATGAAGAAAGGAGAGGCCATGGGACTTAAACCTAGGTTCCTATATATTAACAATGGTTGTAAAGAATCCTCCCGGAAACAAAATCCGGAACGAAGATAATGTTGGTTATTTTGTTGTTATTGGATTTATCCTCATACGAATTACTTGTAACCCGAGGCGTTAATAGGGTCGAAATATCGTATAAGAAAGGCGAATTTACGCGACTCAAAGTATATCCAATATCATATATACCCTACCGAATTCGATTTCTTCGTATTTTCATTCAATCCAGATTATTTCTCTAACAGATAATATAAAATAATGAAATCAGTCACAACAGGTAAAAGATAGTCATGGAAAGAAAATTAGAATCAAATAAGGGTACCTCCATATCTTTTTTAAGGTGCTTTGTCCTCTTCTTGAGGTGCTGAGAAAGTCTCCTTACGGTCATCAGAATAATATCTTCTTCGACTTGCTTCTTGCTCAGAGTGACTGTACTTGTCAGCTTCCTATAAGGAGTGTTTGCTGGGATGGAGATGGCAATGGCGACAGCTGAGTTTTTTCTTTTTTCTAAGACAGAGAAGATTTGTTTCTTCAACTAGATTTGTTTCAGTTTCATGGTGCGGCGACGGCGATGGCTACTTCCTCCGGCCTCAGCTTTTTGGTTGTTCTTCCATTGCAGCGTCAGTGGAAGAGTAAAATTGTGCAGCCCCAATTCAAGCCTGGCCTGTTCGCCGGAGGATGACGTGATGAGGTGGAGTGCAATGAATTCGAGATAAAATTTAGAGAAATTGATAAGGAGATCGCAAATTGTAAAGACTAATTTGCAGTGAAGATTGAAGAAGAAGAGAAAAGAATAGATTTTTAAGATACTCACTTACCGTAGCAATTCAAGTACTTGTGTATAAACAACTGTAAGAAGAACAGTATATTTCATTCTAAATGAAATTATATGCTAATAATAATGATCAGAGATAGTTAATTTATTATGAAAGTGACACTAACAGTTCAAAAAATATTGTTCTGCTAACCAATGATTTCTTCATATTGCCAATTACATAATAATAATAATAATAATAATAATAATAATAATAATAATAATAATTGTGATGATGATGCTTACCACGATAGTATTACCAATAAAATTTTCATTTATAAAATGTATTCTAATAATATGTTAACAAAATCATATTTAGGACATCTATCTATGCTATCATTAATCATATTACAAATTTAGTATAATATCAATGATATTGGTTCTTACTTTATTTTAGAATTTTCATTTAAAGACTTTATGATTTGATATATTAAAAATTATAGTAGATAATAGATGTTTAATAGACTCGGAATACATAATAATAATAATAATAATAATAATAATAATAATAATAATAATAATACCCTTCAATGTTTCGTTTATGAGCGGTAGTTAGGGTGCTGACGAGGTTACCATATTAATTTGATCAAATTACCAAATCAACCCGAAATAATTAGTAATCCGTTACAAAGCAGATAATATAGTACATTTACTTGAAGTAATTGGCATTTTATCATAAGACATATATCATATATATTGTGTTGCTATATATATTATTTTAATATTTGTTACTTTCTTTATAAATATTTGTTGATAGAGTCAAGTTACTATTGTGATAAAATCATAATATATTTGGCTGAAATCAAAATATATATTATGTTATATGTAATTATATATTGTGCTATTAAAATATATACTATACATATATTATATTATTATATTAATATTTGCTACATTTTCTTTTGTAGATATTTGTTGATTAATTCAAATCATTACGGCGTTGATTTAACCCATGAACACACCAGCTGAAGCATTGTTTAGGAGCTGTATTTCAAAAAACTTTTAACCAATATACTAATCATAAGATATTTTTTTTAAAGTAAATACCGAAAAGCCTTTGATATTATAGCTAATGAAACAAAATATCTTATGGATCGAGAACCACCACCAACGATATATATCAAAATCTATTAAGGATTTTATAGGTCTTGAAGAACCACCACCATTGTTTCCAAAACTACATCCATTTCCGGTGCTTTCATTTTACCATCGTGAATGGTCATACGCCCTTGCATAATAAGAAAACGGTGTATTGTAGCTCGAGTGAAAGATAGCTTGTTAATATGTATAAATTAAAATCTAAACAAAACACTCAACTTTAAACACAATGAAACAAAATTTAATATATATTTTAATATTATATATACATTTATAAATTTTGATTTATACATATACATGTTTATATGTATATGTAAATATATATATATATATTTAATTAACACTCTGAAGAGTCTAAATATTCGGGGCCATGGTCAAGGGATGGCCATTGGCCCTCCAATAGCAATGTAAAGCCAACCAACAAAACTAAAACACAGAAACTAATATTTTTAAATTCATTCATATTTAATGACGGTAGTCCACCAACTTCTATAACAATTGTACTTAGTAATAATAATTAAGTTGGTGACATTTAAAACAAATATATTTTTCAACAATAGTCACTTCTTTTCCTTTGTCATTTTATAGTTTTTTTTTTTTTTTTTATGTATATAACATTAAACATACAAATATCATAGGTTTTTATATATCATCATAATGAACAATAATCAATTAATAATAATAATAATAACGAAACAATATTGCAATTAACGCACGTTAAAGTTCCTCCTCTGTATAAATATACATTTTGAAATATTGACATGAATTTTTATAGAATAAATTAAATTTAAACATTTTTATTGGAAACAATAAAATATGAACTATAAAATAATTTTAAAATAAATTAAAAAAGCATTTGCTTTTATAGGCAATGAAACATAATATCTTTTGGATCGAGAACCACCACCATTGATACATATCATAATCTATTAAGGTTTTTTCTAAGTTTTGAAAAACCACCAACATGTTTCCAAAACTAAATTCATTTCAGGTGCTTTCATTCAAGATAAGAAAATGATATATTGTAGTTCTGGTGAAAGATAGCTTGTTAATATATTTAAATTAAAATCTAAATAAAAAACTCAACATCAAACACAAAAACAAACTTTAATATATATATTTATATGTTAACATTATACATACATTTATACATTTTGATTTATACATATATATATATATATGTTTATATACATGTTCAGGGCCATGAGAGTGGGCCCAGATGGCCCAATAATAATATAAAATCAACCAACAAACGATATTTAAATGCTTCAATATTTTAACAATGGTAGTCCACCAACATTCCTAGCAATTGTAATTAGTAACAATAATAGTTAGTGATTTTTAACGCAAATATATTTTTCAACTGTAATCACTTCTTTTTCATTGTCATTTTTTCATTACTTTTTTTTATGTATATAACAGTAAACATAAAAATATTTGTGGTGTTATATATCATCTTCATTAACAGTAGTCAATTTTACGTCATTCTTCTACAAAGTGACAAATAAAACTAGCACCAATAAGATAGACGATGATTTGTGTCTAGCAACAATCCACCAAAAAAATCTTTACAGCAACAGCCAACATGCAACATCCCATAACTTTATTATTTGCGTGATATCCTTAGGCTTTGTGTGCACAAACAAGACAGGACTGGTGCTGTCTTGGCTGCTCTCGTCCTCCATCTTCATGAAAAAACTATGCCTGTCCATCCCAGAAAATATTCAGCAACGAAGGATGAAGGGATCAAATAGCTTCAGAAAACATTAGTGTTCACTTCTACTTTAGGATAAGAATAGAGATACAGATAGACCGTTGGGTCGGAGCAGAGTCCGACGAGCTATTTTAGCCCTTCGACCCAAGCGGGCGGTGATGGAGAGGACATCTCCATTAACGATGCCAGAAGCAATGGGGAAGACGAATCTCGAAAGCCAATACATGAGAAACGCTTCGTGCTCGATTTCGCTCTGGCTCCCCATGAATTTCTCCATCCATGGCCCCACCATAGGCTTCTTCGACTTGCATTTAGAAATCACCGACCGTGCTTTGCGCAGTTTCTTCTCGATTTCCCCTAATTCGCCCATTTCGGAAGCACGCAGCGCCCTCTCCCCCAACACAGAGTATCCGCCGAGCACCGCCAAGTCCTCGAGCATCAGAGTAGCTTCTCCCCAGGGGAAAACGAAAGAGTTGGTAGTCTCGCACCATTTTTCAAGGAAATCGAAGAGGAGATCCTTGTTTCGGTGTATGGTGATTGTGGAGCTCATTATAGCGGAATGAGAAGCGGTTGCCAACAAGTTTTCCTGCTTTATCGATCTTTACAGCCACAGCACTTTCCTGGTAAACAGATTTAGCAATATCAAACCAGCCATCAGTCGATAAACAAAATTTACAAATTCATAAGAAACCTTTACGAACTACAAATCACCTTTATGAACTATCGGAAGTTTGATTTTGATTTTGATTTTTTTTTTAGATTTGGATGTGGATGAGCAGATCTCACTTTATTATGGATCGAGGATTTTATTACGAAATCGAGTAAAAATATTGAACTAGTTTTGGTTTTTGTAGGCTCAATTCCAAACCAAATCGAAAACACAAAATCGACACAAACACACCAAAATGGTAAACAGAAGCCTACACGTTGAGAGAGCCCCTTGCGGCTCAAACCAACAACACAGGGGGTAAAAAACATGGCAAGGAGCTCCACAGATAAGGAGGAAGACAACCTCGAAGACCCGCCGAAAAATCGTCGCCGGAAAGTGCTGCGAGAGAGAGACGAGATGAGAGGCTAGAGATCTAGTTTGGCGGGTCCGGTGGTTCGGGTCACAGGTTCGCGGGCAAGGGTGAAGCAGTGGGTCACGGGCCAAGGTAAGTAAGTGGATCGTGGGCCTGTGTAATAGGTCTGGGCCCAGGTGCACTTTCGCTGCGAGAATGAGTGTGTTTGTGTATTATATGGGATGGATCCATTTGGACAATTGTCGGAAGCTAATGATCGTCTCACCTAAAAGCTCGAACTTGTTAAGGAAACTAAGCCATTAGTTACATATCCCGCAAACGGGAGTCCTCAACACGCCCCCTCAGGTGCAAGTGGGTCTGCGAAACTTGCACATGCATATGCCACAAATGGGGACGGGCGGGACTCGAACTCGAGACCTAGCCTAGGCTCTGATACCATGTCGGAAGCTAATGACCGTCTCACCTAAAAGCTCGAACTTGTTAAGGAAACTAAGCCATTAGTTACATATCCCGCAAACGGGAGTCCTCAACAACAATAAATCCAACAAACACACTTCAAAAATAGTAGAGAACTTTTGTTTTGGGATTGCGAATTGTTGTTGTTGTTTATTATTATTTTTATTTAGGGCTTTAAAGATCTCATGTTTTAGAATGGAGGGATTTTGGTCACTTTTGTATGCTAAAAAATTGATATCAAGTTGTATTGATTTCAACTGTGATATAGATATCAAATTTTACTTTTGAACATAAAAAATAATAAAATATATACCTTAAGAACACCGAAAAGAGAGTATAATATCAAAAAGTTTTAAATTCCAAAAGAACATGAAATATCAAAAAGGTTTACTTATGGGAGAAGTCTTAATAGAAAAGCCACTGCACATGCTCTAAGAAAACTGAAGTATTTCACTTTTCAAAATGGCAAGGGCAAGCCAAACATAAAATATGGAACTGTCAATTTTATCTTTTAAAATACGTACTCACTATCAATATATTAATTATTTATAACATGTGACGGCTATCAATTACCGTCAGGCTAACGGCTGCTTGCACGGTACTCATATTATAAAATTGTCAACACACTACTTATTTTTCCTGTAGCCATAGGACCAGATTTAATGATCGATCCAATGGATATCAATGAATGAGGATAATATTGTAAATTTGAATAGAAAACTTTTTAGTAATAATTTTAATTCAAGTAAGAAAAAAAGTAACACTGCATTAATTACAAACATTAATTATGAATCTTTATACAAATTTGACCATATCACATCATTAGTAAAAAATATTCTTAGTTATGAAATTTTTCGTAGCAAAAAGTATATTTCTTGGTCAAACTATTAAATATTTTGTCCCGAACATTTTACTGTTTCAATTAACAAAAATGATGGAAAGTCGTTCAAAAATCATTTATTGCGGTACTCATATCGTAAAAAAAGTTAAAAGAATTCAAAATAATTTTGTTTAATAAAAAAAATGAAATTTTGAAAAAAAAAATCCATGATTAAACAATTCAGAATAAGACGTGTTTATTTTTAGAACATGATTAAAATCATGTTTGGGGTATAAGTATTGCGGTCGTTCAGCCGTGCATTTCCCGTGAGAACCTCGCCGCTATGAAGAATAATAATTCGCCACCAAGGGTGAAGAAATTGCAATGTATATTAACAATTTGGAGTAGTTTTAATTCAATCTAGGGTTTGGGAAAAATCATATTTTTTGATATTAGAAGAGGCATTTTTTATTAGGTGGGAACTACAGATTTTGAGTTACATGTTACTGGTGATTGGTGTTGAATATATTATTATCGGTGCATAATGTATCTTTCAAATTGATATGTTCTTTAGCTTCTGAGGATCTATTGAATCAAATTCTCTTTAACCCTCTTGACTTAGCAATTAGAGTATCAATTGTTGAGCCTTATTCAGTTTCTATTTCAATGGGGAGAAGCGCAGTAGCAATGCCACCCTAAAACTTAAGTAACTCCAACCAGCAGATTATGCCGACGAGCTTGGTAGAGAACGATTCAATTCCTCTCGCAATTACAATAAGTTTGTTTAGATAAATAATTTTAGTTCAAAACTTTAAGGTGCGTTATTGGTATTTGTATTCTTGATTTTTTTTGTAATAATTTTTGTTATTTTGACAAATATTCCCTGATTATCTCTCTATATGGAGATTTTCAAATCCTGTGCAACATGTTGTGTTGATAGTTGATGGAAAATTAGAATAACTTGTCAAAATACACTAATTTAAGATAGTTTTTAAAAGCCAATAGTTATTCAAAACGTATTTTCTTAAATAATTCAAGTATTAATCATTGTTACATTCGATAAGTGATATTCGTCTTTCACTATGAACAAATTGCACAGTAAGTTTCATAGTCTTACAACATGGATTGAAGAACTGTGTTAATGTAATTTCATGAGGAATGCTAAAGTCCAAGTAATGGGATAAAAAGCTTGTTTGCCAAAGTTTCAAACTAATTCCGTCTCTAATATCATTAGTAACAGAAAAAATACATTTAGGGACTAAAAACCCTTGTTACAAAATTGATATTTTCTTTTATGTACATTAATATGCCTACATTAATTAACCAATTTGGTTAACAATCCTCCAACCAGATGCATATAAATTGAACTTCAATCAACATGAATTTTAACATATGTGCATAAAGATAATTTTACACATAATTAATTTACCATAGTACACATGCATGCAAACATGTATACAAATGAACAAATGGAGATACACAATCACATTCATAATCTAATATGGCTGCTTTGATTCATAAAATATTACATATATGTAATAATGATTTTGGCGGAAATAAATCATTGCGTAAATGCAGCTGAAAGTATGCATTCGATTTACACGATTAGATGATTGATCTCAATCATAACGCACGAACATGATTGCACAAAATGTCCACACATATTTTATTCCATTAATTAATCACCACAATTCATGAACGAAAAATTGAAAGCAATCTAAATGGACATCAAATCGTCTAATTGCAACAGACATCTATTGATAGTATTAAAAAAAATAGACATCAATTTGTGCAACAAAAATAATGTGTGTCTCGATGCGAACAATTTTGATCAAACAAGTAAATTAATCTAGATGCCAAAATCGCGCAGTGATCAAGATAAATAAATAAGTAAACAAACAAAGCCCAACAATTTAATTCCAATAATATATGGATTCATGCAGAGCCTTTTTAATGCGCATGGATTCGTGTTTGTTCTGAAATTCAATGACAACACAGACAGGATGGCTGATTTCTACACATCTTAATTGAACTTCAATTAATCAATTAGTTTATCTAATTAAAATATTCAAGATCTGCACCAACGCTTGGATTAATCAATCAATCCAAAATCAAATAAATAAATTTGGTCTCTCATGCGTTGATTGAATGGGACCGTTTAAAGATTTATTTATCTTATAATATATCTCAATAATTCAACACGGAAATGCTCTGATACCTATTGTTGGAACTTATCAGAAAAATGTGGACAATATATTTTTGTAGATACAAGTCACAATCGAATACATATTTTACCACACTACGTAGCTCAACGTAACGTCAATTGAATGACGGATGAAGGCTGAAATAATTATTGAAGACTAAGATGAAGGTTGTCGTGCTTACTCAGAGAAGGTGACCGTAGCTGATGACATGATTGAACAGAGATCTCGGAATTGTTTCTTGTGGGGGATATTTCATTTGCGTATTCATTCAGCCTTTATTATGGGTGTGCATCTTTGGGTAAATTTATCCATATATAAAGCTAATTTCTTGGTGGAAAAAGCCTTTCTAGGAAACCCAAAGACAGTAACGGTATGTTTGTTTGTGAGTTTTAGTTTTTGGGATGGATTTATTAATGGTAAAAAATTGAATTTGAATAATTGTTTGATGTAATATAAACAGATTGATGTGATGTTTGAATATAAAATAAATTTGTAGTATAATATAAAAAGAAAAATAATTGTTTAATGTGATATTGTTTTAAAGAAAAAAAATGTAACTAATAAAAACCGGTAAAACCTACTAATAAAGAACACAACCAAGTTTACAGGACTAACAGTAGATAAATCTGGTTTGTTGTTCATTGGGTGAAGATTGATTTTGATTTTAGTTTCTATTCTTTATTTTGCTCTTAAACTATTTGTCATCTAGATTCAGATGTCAAATAACATTTTGTTTACTTCTTTGCTGCCGGCGACAATTTTGATTGATAGAGCGGCAGAGAGTTTTTGTGGATTTCTGTTTTTTTAGGGGTTCTCTGACTGTTTTTATTATCATTTCATACTCTTAATTACCACTCTCTCCCTTCGATCTAATAATAATAATAATAGTAATTAATTTGGTGGTTATGAAAAAGAGAATAATAATTAATTTCGTGTTCGTGGGTGAAGAGTGAGGTATACAACAATCTTTGCCCTACATCTTTTGGTTCTTCTTCAACCTTCAGTCAAATTCTGTAATTTCAACCAGTAGCTGGAATTTTTTCTTCTCCAATCTAATTCAGTGAACAAGATATGTCTTTCTCCGGCCAACAGGGAAAACCTCAATTGCAGCTCCACTATTTTACTCTCCCGCCAGAGCTGCAGTGGAAGAACAAACCCCACACATTCTCCAGAAGGACCCCTCGCCGCCGCCCCCATGGAATCAAGAGCTATAAATTCATCTACTCCATCCCTTTGTGGCGATTCCTCCACTGCAGCCGCGGCAGGTTCTTCTGTTTCAGGAAAATCTGTCTCCAAACTGTCGCTGGCGGGATATAATTCCTCAAGAATATGCAAATCTGTCGCCAGCCACTCAGCCGCGGTTTCTCCAACTTCTGAATCTGTAGAAAGAAATAGAACACTTGCAGACAATAAGAGCAAATTCTGCTTATCCACACCCAAATCTAAAACAAAAATCAAAATCAAAATGAAACTTCCCTCAACAAACCAAAAAGTACACCTGCTCCCGAACCTTAATCCACCCCCACAGGCGGACAAAAATGCAACTGAGGATATCAAGACCTGGAACCTGAGGCCGCGGAAACCATTACAAAATAATACCGTCAGCAAGGCTTCAGATCCAGCTGAGGAGGATGTCACAAGGAAGTGAAGAATAAATAATCTTAGTCCAGAAGAAGGAAAAGACTGATCCATCCTCGACATTGGTGTCGCCGCCGGAAAAAGAGGAAGCTGGGCATTACGGTTCCTCTGAGAAAACAGCAGGTGGAAAAGGATATCGTCTCAATGACTGGAGGGACGCTGTCCGGGAGACCCAAGAAGAGGCCGAAGCACCTTCAGAAATATATGACCGTATGTACGCCAGCTTCTTTTTCTTGCATAGTTTGGTTTAGGATCTGATTCTGTCATATGCTTGTATTTGATTTTTTTTATTCGTTATCATTTTTATTACAGGTTTTGTTTCCGGGAGAATGCCTGGCCGCTATTTCTGTCGAAAGATACAAGGTAATTACACTCAAAACTCTCTAAGCTCCAAATTATCCCCGCATATATAGAGTGTTTATTTGATTTATTCTGGTACTGATTCTACGACGATATATATATATATTTGTGCAGGTTTAGATGGGATTAATGACTCTCCCTCGATTCTCTAGCAGTTGATTTTTTTCTGATTTTATTGGGTAGTGATGATGTGGATATATGAACTGAAGTATTGTCAATGAGATGGAAACTTAAATGAAGAAATTTTTATTTGTTCTTGAAGATTACCTATGTATATTGGCTTATAATATGCTTTGTTATCACTGTGTTATCTCTGTAATTTTCAATCCTTATTTCCATGTCATTTTTTGCAAATGCTTGTATTTTCCAATTATTTTGGGTTTATTCACTTTTGCAAAACATACATAAAATACACTATGAATTATTCCCAAGAAAAATACACTTTTGTTGTCCCCCAAAGTTACGTTAATAATCTTTTCTGATTGGCGGCAAAAGTAGTGTCTAATCCATTTATACTAAAAGACTGTACACGCTCACAATTTTGTTAATGTTATCTTCACGAATACTCCCTCCGTCCAAAAAAAAGTTTATTCCATTTGGATATGACGTGAAAATTAAGAAAAATAATTATTTTAATGAAAAACTGGAAAAGGTAAAATGGTAATAACGAATTTGTCACCATTTTTTCTACTCAGTGTAACACCATTTTCTCAATTTTTTTAGTAATTTTTTCATAATATTTCTATCTTACTCATATATGTTGTGTTAAATAATGTGTTATATATTATATTAATATTTACTACTTTCTTTGTAATATTTACTGATTGAGTCAAATTACTATTGTATTGAAATAAAAATATATTTTTCTAAAATTATGATATATTTTGTTATATAATATTATTTTCTTAATAGATATTTTTTAATTGAGTAAATTAATATTATGATGATTTCACACAATCAATATGGTAAACGAAGTGATTAATTATACTCCCCCCGTTTCATATAATATGGGTGTATTACCGTAGATGCGAGAATTTAAGTAAAATATAATTAGTAAGTAATTAAGAAGTATATTAGTAAAAATAATTATTGTATAATAAAAATAATTATAGATTAAGATTAACATGACTAAAAAATTATAAAATTGAACTTTAAAATGTGATTAAAGTGTATAATTATATTTCTAAAAAAGGAAATGACAAAATATGTGGGACGAACCAAAATAGAAAATAGAGACAAATTACGTGGAACAGAGGGAATATAAGATTAAGTAAATTCTATACATGCACAAATGAAATAAAGTGGAATCCATGACATGAAATTTTTAGCATTTCATTACAACAATGTCAAATATTCTTGTGTGTTGATGTTATATTGTAATATTATGTTAGCTTACAAAATATATTGTATGATATACATATATTTTATTATTGTTAGGATATTTTGTTTAAAAAACACTATTTCATATATTTTAGTATATACAATGGGAGTAATACGTAATATTTATGTAATATGTTTCAATAGTACATATTTTAATGTAAAAATTTATTATGCACGTATTCCTCAATTGTTGTTATTATTATTATTAATGTTTTTTTCTATCCATATATTTTGTTATTTCTTTCTTAATTTTACTATTGTAATACTTTTTTAGTTTCCACTCAAAATATCATTTTTTTTATTTCCTATGTCTCACTTACAAGTCTCAGTTTTCTATTTAAGAATAAGTAATCTAAATTAATACAAAATTAACTTTAAAAAAAAACTTTTAGTTAAATTACAACATACTATTACACATACAATTTGTCTATACATAAAGTGAAAGGGTAAAAATGTCTAAATCTATTGCATACTTCAACTATCTAATAAAATACTATTATTTTTTAATCTACTACAAAACTCAAATAGCCCATTTGGATTGGTAGGGATGGAGTATTCGTTTTCTTCTTTTATTTGTCTCTATACTTTTGGAATTCAAATCATCATTAGATTCCTTCGGGTCATTTTTGTGAGCTTAATCCCGTGGCAGAGAGTATCCCCTTGACCATTGGCTCTGAAAATATGCACGTGAAATCTTTGTCTTCTTCTATTGCTTCTCATTTAATTCAAAAGCCTCTTTTCACCAATGCCAAATTTCCTCTTTTTGGGCCTCACACTCGGAGTGTGACCAATCAACAATATAAATTGTGAAGAAGGTCAATCAGTGGTATGAATGTTTGTTTAGGACCTTGAATGACTTTTGATCTTGTCTTGTCTTGTCAGTATTTTGGGAGTTGTCTTTCGCCTATTGGCCTAGGTGGTAGAAGCTACATGGAGCATTTGGGCCGGCGGCTTTTACATGATTTGATCCTCTTATTTTCTTAGGTTTTAAATTTTTTTGTTGGGTATTTTATATAAGGCTTGTGGTCTTTGGTAGTAATCATCTTTTATGATCTATAGATTTTCTTTACATAAAGAAAAAAAAAAGAAAAGTAATATTGGAGAGGGGGTATTATATATTTAATTTAATATACTTATAAAAAAAAATATTTAATGTATTGAGTAAGACAACAATCTCGAATTTGATCCAAGCAATCTCATTCGAATAACGACAAATATGACAAATAATATTCAATCTATGTAAAATTCAACTAACTTTAATGACAATATGTACAATCAAATTTATGAGTTGAGGAGTATAATGTTGTAGTGATGCCAAAAATTATTGACACAATTGATCTCATTCGACTTGATGGCAATAAATATCTAATAAACGTAAAAATTAACGTACTATTACCATATGATGTGAAATATTAAATCTAAACAAATACTAAATGCTAGAAAATCAACGTTCGATTTTTGGGAAATTAATTCTAATAAATTACTAACTAAATTTAAGTTGAAAACATTCGTTTTTACAATCATGTCACATTAAAACTTATCAATATAATATATATAAAAAAAATAAATCAATTTCGTAAAATAATTTATTTGGTTGCTCCGGTTATTTTGGACCCTCTCATCCAAGACACATTCTAGAAGGATCTTGTACAAAACTGTAAGGTTTCCTACAACAAATTTCAAGTGGAATGCTATTTACAATGGAAACTGTAGTCTAATTTTATTGTTTCAATTCCAAATTTAGAAAACTTAAAATTAGCAAATTATATGGAGATGGATAGATTTATATCGAAAAACTCCACCGCATACCATGTCGTAAGGCTAAGGCCGGAAAATAGAAGCTTAACCTACATGCTATAATAATGTACCCTCAAAGTACAGAACTTGTCATTTTTTTAAATATATACTACACAATTACAGGAGTATGTCCAACAATTCTTCGGGAACAAAACGTCGAACCCTTTGTTACTATCCAAACCATCGCCAACGGTGAAGAACCCCTTCAACTTTGAAGAATTTGTGCATTAATGGGATCCAACTTATCAGTTGGAGGACAACTCATGAGAAGAAACACACCACTAGCAGTGCTAAGGACTCAGTTATAGATTGAAGGATTATTGCTTCTCATTGTTGTTCAACATTGTTGATGATTTTTATGTTTTGTCATTGATATTGGGTCCTACTTATTGTTCTATCCCTTTCCTCTCTCTTAATAGATGCTTATTATATATACACATATGTTCTTCCTTGTTAATTTCATCCATACAAATATGGCATTTTTTTGTTCACATATATATGGGGGGTGTAAGCTAGACTAATAAGTTCTTTCTGATGAAAAAATCAATTTTGATTATTATTTTTTTTTAAAAAAAAAAGAAATAAAGATTATTAAAAAAAAAATTATAAAATTTACTGTTTTAAGAGGAGATAGATCTGATTTATTGTTCATTGGGGTAGATTGATTTTGATTTTAGAGGAGCCATTTGGCTCTTATTAAGTTCTTCTACTATTTTATTTGTCGTCTAGATTCCGACGTCATAGAACATTTTTCTAAATTCTTTGCTGCAACAACTAGTTGATTGATAGAGAGGAAGGTTTTGTTTGTTTTTATGTTTGTGTGCACGCATTTTTTTTTAGGGTTTTTGTCGTTAGTGTTTATCAGAGAAAAAACGGAAACTTTTAGGTCAAATTTATTATCAATTCATTCTCTTAATTGTACCACTCTCTCTCTCTCCACACTAATAATTATGATAATAATAATTGATTTGGTGAGTCAACAGTGAGAGTGAGAGCATAAAAGAATAATTCTTTGCCATATCTGATTTCCTGCTTCTTCAACCTTAATTCACTACCAAGCTGCTGCTGCTGCAAGTCCTTCTTCCTCAATTTCACTGCAGTCATCCAGATATGCCTTCATCCAGCGAACCCGGAAAGCCTCCACTACCGCTGCACAATTTTAATCTCCCGCCAGAGCTGCAGTGGAAGAAGCACAACACCCGCAAGAACCCTGGCCGCCGCCCCATGAAATCAAGGGCTAGAAGGTCATCTGCAATGGCGAAAGGTCCTTCTGTTCCAGTAAAATCTGTCTCCGATCTGTGGTTGGCGGAAAAAACTTCCTCCAGAATATGCCAATCTGCCGCCGGCCACTCAGCCACGTTTGATCCAACTTCTGAATCTGCAGAGAGAAATAAAACACTTTCTGAATGTAAGAGCGAAATCTGGTCATCCCCATCCAAATCTAAAACAAAAATATAATCAATATCAAATCTAAAACAATATAATCCATCACAAAAATAATATGTATTGAGACCTAAAGAGAGTAAGAGAGGGAGCATGTATATTTAAAAACATAAGTATTGTACTTGTACTTACTACATATTTAGTAGATGAGTTCTGTGTGCTCGAAGGAGCGGTAGTACTCAGCTTCCTCTTTTCCGGCGATAGCAATGACGAGGATGGCTCAGTCTCTTTGGTCTTCTCGGATGGATGATTTCTTTTTCTATTATGAAATATTGAACTAGTTTTGATTTTTTAGGCTCAGCCTCAAACCAACTCGAAAACACAAAATCGACACAAACACACCAAAAAACGTGATGAACACAAGTACACTGGCCTATTACCTATGACACACAAGAAATATAACCCCCAAAAACAAAGAAATAAGAAAAACAGAAGCCTACACGTTGAGAGAGCCCCTTGCGGTTCAAATCAACAACAGAAGGGGTAAAAAGCATGCCAAGAAGCTCCACAGATCAGGACGAAGGTAACCATCGAAGAACCGCCGGGAAATTGTCGCGGGAAAGTGGTGCGATAGATAGACGAGAGGAGAGGTTAGAGAGGGTGAGTTGTAGAGAGAGGATTATGAGATTGAAGGGAGTGGCAGCGGTCTCTCTCATTACTATTATAGGTAGGTTAAAAGGAATTGACAGCCATGATCTCCACCCTAAATTTGACGGTTGAGATCTAGTTTAGTAAAAGGGACGTTGGTCAAAACAAGCGGGTCGGGCAGTTCGGGTTGCAGGTTTGCTGAAACGGGTGAAGTAACAGGTCACGGGCCAAGGTAAGTAAGTGGATCGTTGGCCTGTGTCATAGGACTGGGCCCAGGTGTACTTTGGCTGTGAGAATGAGTGTGTTTGTGTATTATATTGGGTGGATCCATTTGGACAAAAAATCCAACAAACACACTTCTAAAATAGTAGAGAACTTTTGTTTTGGTTTACAAATTGTTGTTGTTTATTATTATTTTTATTTTGGGCTTTAAAGATCTGATGTTGTAGAACCGAGGGATTTTGGTCATTTTTGTATGCTAAAAAATTGATATCAAATTGTATTGATTTCAATTGCGATATAGATATCAAATTTTACTTTGGAACAAACTAAGATAATAAAATGTATACCTTAACAACACCGACAAGAGAGTATAATATCAAAAAGTTTTAAATTTCAAAAGAACATGAAATATCAAAAACTTTACTTATGGGAGAAGTCTTGAATAGAAAAGCCACTGCACATGCTCTAACAAAGCCCAAATTATTTCACTTTTCAAAATGGCGATGGCAAGCCAAATATAAAATACGGAACTGTCAATTTTATCTTTTCAAATACGTAATCAGTATCAATATATTAATTATTTATAACATCTGACGGCTATCAATTATCTTCAGGCTAACTGCTGCTTGTAAGGTGCTCATATTATAAAACTGTCAACACACTACTTATTTTTCCTATATAGCCGTAGGATCAGAAGGGGTGACACGATGCAAAATTGTCTTGCCGTCTGTGACTTTGACATGAAGTTCACGTACGTGTTAGCTGGGTTGGAAGGGAGTGCACATGACGCCCGTGTGTTAAGGGTTGCTATCCAAGAGCAAGGAGACTTCCCCTTCCCACCTGATGGTAGGGGCTCTCAACCTTCGTCCGCAACTTTCCAGCGATGTGATTATGATCAACTAAACATTCTCTCTTTGAAAAATAGGAAAATACTACGTCGGGGATTCTGGTTACATGAACGCTCCTCAGTGCCTATGCCTTATCGCACGTATCGCTATCACCTTTCGGATTTTCAAGGAAATAACCCACGTCCCCGAGGCAAGGAGGAATACTTCAATTACCGACACGCGCAATGCCGAAATGTAATTGAACGAGCGTTTGGTTGCCTTAAGCGCCGGTTCGCCATTCTGCACCGACCAATGCCAAACTACAAGTTTGATCACCAAGTCAACTTTGTAATGGCGTGTGCCGTGGTGCGTAACTTTATGTTACTCTGCGGTGAGGATGTGTTGGATCACGCTGCGGAGGGCTACGACCCGGCCGAAGATGACCCATTCCCTGTAACGGTGGTACACAATCGTCAGACACCGAACCCGGGGCGTCAAGACAGGGAAGATCAAAATGAATTCCGTGATATGATTGCGGAATGGTTTTGGGTTAACAGATAAGAACACGAGGATGTGTAATGGCCGCACGCATCCTCCGTTGTCCGTTCTACTGTGTAATGCTAATCTTTTTCTCTTGAATGCCAACCACTGGTGTTGTAAGGTTAACATTAACGTACCTGTGAACCACTTTCTTTACGTTCTTATCTTCGATGATGAGCAAGGAAACAACATTTCACTACAATGGACCGAAATTAACCTCTGTAACAGCACATGTGCGCGACCCACTGAGATTTTCACCCACATGCATGCCAGCAAATTACCAAACGGACTGCACACCCTGTGCTGTCGGTATTCCTATTTTCTGTCGAGAGGAGGATGCCATCAATCGCCTCATTTCGTCTGCACAGCCTGTGCTATCGGTCTTCCTATTTGCTGTGTAGTTATTTTCTGGAAATGTTGTCCCGTGTATTGTCTCACCCACTCAGTGCACATTCATAACATTCATACGCATTGACATATGATCACCCTACACCACGGTTTTTATAATTGTTGGTAACTCTTACTTGGCTACATTCTTGCAGGTGGTATGGGGTCTAGAATGAGGAAATCGATGATAGGAAAGCGTCTTCGTGGAGAACAGAGTGCCAATGCGACGGAAGTAGAATGCGATGATGGTGTGATTCCTTTCAATTAGTTACGCAGCACTGATCCAGATATCGAGGCGAAATACGCGAGAATGAGCATGTTACCGATGCTAACCGGACGCACAATCGATGCTCAGGCCGTTGAAGCTATGGGTGCGGAAGTGGAAATGGAGAGACTGCTTTCGTGTGGGGCGTGGATGAGGTTTTTTGAGATCAACGAGCCCGCGTACAAAGAATTGACGTTAGAGTTTCTCTACACACTAAAGCATGACAGACCGAACTTGTATCTTTACGACAAACCCAATGCGCTGCAGTTTCGTCTGGGAGGCCGTAGCTACTCACTATCCATCACGGACTTCTCCGTTGCACTAGGACTATACGACCGTGAATTCACGGAGACACGCGAGTACAAGAACATGGCCCATACGATGCCTCTGTCTTGGTCAGTATATTGGCCTAGGATAAGCAGCAGTCGGAACTTCAATCCAGGAGCATCTAAGGCATCGACACTGAACTCGCCTATTTTAAGGTACGTCCACAACATACTTGCTCATACACTTTCAGGCCGAAAAGACGCAACTGCGGCAGTAAGTAAGATGGATTTGGAGTTCCTATGGAGCATGAACGAAGGCGTTCCACTCCATCTGGGCTATTGGGTAGCCAAACTTTGTATAACTGCTGCCGCCGACACAAGGGTACGTAGCATTCCAGTTGGCCCGTACGTGACAAGACTGGCAAAGGGGCTCGGGGTGGCGGAACTTCCGGACGGAGTTCCAGATGCTCAAATGGTTCCATGTGGGATGGAGACTCTTTTCAGCATGGGAATTTTGCAACGCCACCGCCGCGGCGATCCTCCAACCCACACTGAACATGGGCCGCCGTAGCCAGGCTCGAGCCACTCCGATCTGCATACCTTGTGTAACGAACGCTTCGACAGGATAGAGACGAAGGTCGATGGAATGTGGACGGAGCTGCGATCGTTCATGGCAGAGATGCGACTTCACCGTACTTCACCATCGGAGTAAGGATGATGTCGTAATGCACTTACGTTTCAGGTATTCCTAGTAATTTGTGTGTATTACTGAACACCGGTCATAACACATTGCTGCTAATGGTCGGCGATGTCCGGAACCAGCTATTACATATTTAGGTACGATTTGTACGACGCTCAGAACTGTACCATGCGTACGGTAACGCTTTCATATGTTTTCTTGATCCGTAGACGTTGCATCCTACATCGGCATACATGTTTAATCTCGACTCCACTACTAATTGGTTGCTGACGTATCGTGACGAATCAAGAATGTAAACATAAAAACAATGGTCGATGGTTGCGTTACGTATGTTAAGCAGATATTATTGTGTTCTTACTGAAATGTGATAATCGCATCATATCTTGTTGTTGAGGTTCAACGTGGACTCAACTTCAAAGGGTTTAACCACAACGTAGTTGGTATATCATTTCGTAGCAGAATATCCACACTCCCAAACCATAGCAAAGTGCATCAAAAAATTTCCGTCCAAAGTACCATTACAAACACGTACTTTATCTTTTTGATGTTACATTGCCAAAAAAAATTTACGTTCAAAGTATCTCATAAATCGTTTTGTTTTATCGCATCACACAACAATTAAAATTTAAATCCTTCATCGTTCAAATATCAATTCAATATCAAAACCTTCAAACAAACAAACCCTTAAAATAAAAATAAAATTAATAATAACATCTTCAAAAAAAAATTTAAAAAAAATTATTTTAAATATATCAATTCCAACCTCACTTTTCTTTTTCACTTTTACTTATTTTAACAATATTTAAATATCTTTCATTTCAAACTATCACATCAATACATCACCTTTTCTAATATAATAATAATTTTTCCAACATAATCATTACAAAATTCAAACCTTCAAACAAACACAACTTAAAAATCCATACTTACAAATCTTCAAAAATCCAAATCCAAAATCCAAACCTTCAAATAAACACAGCCTTAAAATATTTGTTTTCATGAAAATTTTAACCATTTTTTACATTGGCCATTGCTTTTCTAGACGTTTTTCTCTCAACCATCGCCTTAGATCATTTTTTGCCATGTGAAGGAGATGAATAAATTTTAGAAGACATGCAGCTAAATCCTTCTGTTGCTTATGACCACAATGCTTTTGCATCGTCCACAAACGCAAGTAAGCTTATAAATACATTTTGGAGGTGGTTGTTTATAATATACGCTAAAATATATTTCACAGTTTTAGATAGCATATTCCTCTATAGTTTACATCATATATTGCTTATATGGAAAGCACGCTAAAAATCGTGAATTCTTTTTGTTATTGGGAAAGAGGCATAATTAAATATTTTCATAATTACTATAATATAATTATATTTTAATCCCTAACTCCAATCTCATCTATTAATATAATTTTGAGATGTACGGAAAAAATCGTATCAGCATGGTGTTGATTCTAGTAATCGGCACTGTAACAAAAAATTATTGTTATGCATAAAGTACCGAAGTTGATAAAAAAATTATTAAAGAGACGTATAAATGAGAAAATAGATATAAATATAACAGAAAGCTTTTAATTATCACTACAATAACGAAATTCGCAGGTTAACATGCACACAAATTACACACTCAACCAGCAAATCACAACATGCTCATCCCCATCCAAATTGAAAACAAAAATCATAATCAAAATCAAACTTCCCCCAACAAGTGACAAGGTAGATCTTCTCCCAAACCTTAATCCACCGGCACAGGCTGACGAAGATGCGAGTGAAGCTGTCAAGACCTGGAACATGAGGCCGCGGAAGCCAATCACTAACGCTTCAGATCCAGCTGAGGAGGATGACAAGGAAGTGAAGAACAAATCATCTCCGCGGCAGAAGAAGGAGAAGACTGAGCCATCCTTGTCATTGCTGTCACCGCCAGCAAAGAGGAAGCTGATGCATTACGGTTCCTTTGACCACACAGGAAGTGGAAAATGATATTCTTTTGATGACAGGAGGGAGGCCGTCCCGGAGACCGAAGAAGAGGCCGAAGCACCTTAAAAAATATATGAATGTATGTACTCCAGATTATTGAAGAACAAAGGACCCGGAAGACGGAATAGATCACCCTTAGAGCACCAATTTCGGACTGGAGGAAAAGAGAAGCCAAGAATTGGTCTTAATCGATAAAAATGAGATTTGGGGAAAGAATTATCCAATTTAAGGATCAATCCGGGTCAGGGTGTATGAGCAGGGTTGGATCGGGTCGGTTCGGACCTGAAATGAAACCCAACAATCTCCCCTTATTTCTGGTCGACCATCATGGTCGCATTGGAGGGCATAAACAAGAGTGGGGAACAAGCTAACATCATCGCCTTTATACATGCAACTTACCACATAGAAATTGCACACAAAAACATATATATAAATATATAAGCACAAAGTAAACATATATGCAAACAAAATAAACAATACCAAGTTATAAAATCAACCCATTCAATTTGCAAAGTTAACATATAACAAAAAATTTAGACTAATATAATATGTACCAACAAAAGGATGCGACATAGAGCTATAAATCGAAAACAAATTTCTCAAGGGCAATATTAGGTAACCATTCAGTTTCCCACACTGGATCAATAGTAGAAACATTATAAACACGTCACCTACAACCTCATCCTCTGTAGTCATATTCACTTCATCATGTTGTTGGTTTCTAACGTTTTCTTTAGGATGCGGACATTGATTTATAAAATGATTCTTATTCCCACAATTATAGCACTTCCTATTCTTACCTTTCCATTTGCCTTCATTCTTTTGATTGTCAAAATTATGTGACTAACATCTAGCTAACAAGACCTCATCATATGCTTGTTTCTATTTCCCATTAACCTATAAGTCAAATTCTTTACTCTTTAATCCACTCATAACTTTTTCTAGAGTTATACTATCTCTACCATACTTAATAACAGATTGACATCAGAAAAAGATCCAGGAATGACATTAAAAAACACAATAGGATTGTAATCATCAATATTTTTGTCTCTTGTTTGTTTAATATCTTGAACTAGCTTAGAAAAAACATCAAGATTCTCATCTATTGACTTATTTAATTCAAGTTTAAATCTGAAGAATTTTTCAAGCAGAAACAATTTATTCGGCAAAGACTTTTCCATATACATTTCTTCTAATTTTTTTCATTCAAAGTTCTTTTGCAGAATTATACTTTCCTACTCTTCTAATCAGAGAGTCAGATAAATTCAATATTATTAATGAATATGCATGTTCATCTAACTCAAACTTTTTATCTTCAGTCAACAACCGATTAAAAGCACCATCAATATCTTTGGCAACCTTTTGTGTTATTAAGATACTTTTCATCTTTTGTTGCCAAATTGAAAAATCAATTTTTCCGTCAAACGTTTCAGTAGACACAGTTGTCATAATGCCCAATTATCTATACAAAGTTCACACAATAAACCACACAAAAATGTCACTCAATTCACTAACTATCAGTGGTCAGCTATTAACTCGTTCTTGGAGCTGCCAGTTACGTGATAGCAGTGTTCAAACCAATCAATATTCACATAATTTAATCTCCATTTACCCAACAACTCATTAAAAGATAAAATAAAGTGTTAACCTTCCGTTACCAAATCGAGGGCACAATTTAAAATTTTGATTCGATCGTACAACCCGTTTCCAACTTGGAAGCTTTGATACCATTGTTGGGACTAGACAAACCAACACTAGTATGATATTGTCCTCTTTGGGTTGAGCCCGCAAGAATTTGTATTTGGATTTCCTCCAAAAGGCCTCATATTAGTGGATTTCATTTGAGACTTATAAGGTGTTTAATTCTCTTCACATTTTTCAATGTGGGATTTGGGTTTGCACCCCAACAATCCTCCTTTCAAACCAAGGACCAACCAATGAGCTTTCCATGCCCACCTTGTACCGCTTGTCACAAAGGGACCCGCTGCCTGACCAACCACAACTCTCGGGACCGACCCAAAGCCGCCAGGACACTTTCGACACAAGACACCTTGGCAGGTCACGAGGGTGAGCACACCACCACAAGCAATGCCAAATGCCACCCACTTCACTTCACCATTGAACCGAGCTCTAATACCACTGTTAAGAATTTGTTTCCTCTTAGGATTGATGACTCGGATTGTTTCTGCAACCAAATAATACTCACTAAGAATATTAGTTGCCAACTCAACACTAGTATGATATTGTCTGCTTTGGGCTGAGCCCGCACGGATTTGTTTTTTGATTTCCTTCAAAAGACCTCATACTAGTGGAGTTTATTTGGGATTTATAAGGTGTGAAATTCTCTTCACAACTTCCAATGTTGGCCTTGGGTTTGCACCCCAACACATTCTCAGCATCTAAATGTGATCCTTCAACATTATTTTCATCGTCACTCCATCTAACACCCATTGTTTTCTTATTTTTCCTCATTGCTTTTGGGCACTCGTATTGGATGTGTACAAAACCATTGCAACCATAACAAATAACATCATTGGATACTACTGGTTTCTTTGGCACTGTAATTTTCTTTTTTTCTGACCAAAAGATTTCTATTGAATAGTAGATTTATGTTAAGTTTGAGTGGCTTTTTCCTCAATTTTATTCTTTAACTGTTTGGCCCTCGTTTTATTGCAATAATTTTGAAATTCTTTTTCAGAGAAAAGATACCTCATCTTCAACCGAATCATCCTCGACATTATTGCTAGAGCCATCAGTTGTAAATGCAATCTCTTTTTTCGGTTTTGGCTTAAGATGGTTTAACTCATATGTTTGTAGAATTCCAATCAATCCATCCAAGATCATGGTGTTAATCTTCTCCATTTCTTCTAAAGCAACAACCTTGGGAGCGAACTTATGAGTGATTGCTTAACATCTTGTTAACTAATTTCCTTTCTTCGTAGATCAATCCAAGCATGTTAGTCTGATTTAAAATATCCTTGATGCGACTGCTGTAATCAAAGATCGTCTCATTATCTTCAATTTTTAGCCCATCGAACTTAGATTCGACCATCTGCATCTTTGTACCTTTGATATTCGATGATCCTTCAAATATTACCTGAAGCGCATCCTAAGCTTCTTTCGTTTTAGAAGTGTAATCTACTGGACGTTCAGATAACAAGTGCAAAATGTGTAAATAGAGAAACATAGAAGTTTGTTTACCTAAATCGATCAAATAAGATCTATGTCTGGGGGGTTGAAACCCAAGCTCCAATCCACTACAAATTAGTTGAATTATACACCTCAATGCACCCCAATCACAATCTCCCAATGATATCAATCAAGAAACAAATATACAAGTATTCCCAACTTCGTATGATGTAAGTTTCTTTGCAAAGAACACTTACCAGACTGCAACAAGTGTTTCTTGAAGCACCGCTAGAGAATCCGAAACATAATGTAATTTGACTCCAATTCCAGTCTTCAAGCCTCTATTACAATTTCATTATGTCTGTGTGATATATTCTTCAACTGTATCACAAACTGTGTATCTGCATTCAGTCTTAGTCTTGCTCACAGAAGGTATCTGGTATCACAAAATAATTTCCCAAAAACTCTAACCAGAATCTTACAGCTCTCTCGTTTTTCGTATAGAAGATCTTCAAGAATTCTTTCTCTAATTCACTCTATAGACTCCCTTGTCCAGCTGAATGATGTAACCGCTATGTTTAACAACTTCAATTAAATCCAATTTTGCCCTTCCAATTGAAAATGATTTCTGAGTTGATATTCTTCCGATTAACTCCATGATTTGATCATCAGAATTATCAGATAAAATTTGTTCCGTCTTTCAGCATAGTCATTGTTTGAGCGTAGACTGATGCGGGTCATCCGATTACCTTCGGATAATACCATCAATATTATAAATGTGTCAACATTCTCAACAATATTTATGTAAGAAGGAGGAAATTTTATTTAAATCAATAATAATAATAATAATAATAATAATAATAATAATAATAATAATAATAATAAAATAATTAAAAACAACAACAACAACAACAACAACAACAATAATAATAATAATAATAATAATAATAATAATAATAATAAAATAATTAAAAACAACAACAACAACAACAACAATAATAATAATAATAATAATAATAATAATAATAATAATAATAATAATAATAATAATAATGAAACCATATTGCAGTTAAGCACTTTAGAATTCTTGCTTTGTATAAATATACATTTTTAAAATATTGACGTGAATTTATATAGAACAAATTAAAGTTATATATTTTTATTGGAAACAATAAAATATGAACCATAAGATATATTTTTTTAAGTAAATTCCAAAAAGCCTTTGATATTATAGCTAATGAAACAAAATATCTTTTGGATGGAGAACCACCACCAACTATACATATCAAAATCTATTAAGTATTTTATAGGTCTGGAAGAACCACCACCATTGTTTCCAAAACTACATCCATTTCCGGTGCTTTCATTCTACCATCGTGAATGGTCATGCGCCCTTGCAGGATAAGATAGCTTGTTAATATGTGTAAATTAAAATTTAAACAAAAAACTCAACTTTAAACACAATGAAATAAACTTTAATATATATTTTAATATTATATATACATTTATAAATTTTGATTTATACATATAGGTGTTTATATATATATATATTTAATTAACACTTAAAAGAGTCAAAATATTCGGGGCTATGGGCAAGGGCCCAGATGGCCATCGGCCCTCCAACAACAATATAAAACCAACCAACAAAAATAGAAAATAGAAACTAATATTTTTAAATTCATCCATATTTAATGACGGTAGTCCACCAACTTTTATAACAATTGTAATTAGTAACAATAATTTAGTTGGTGACATTTATAACAAATATATTTTTCAACAATAGTCACTTCTTTTGCTTTTATAGGCAATGAAACATAATATCTTTTGGATCGAGAACCACGACCATTGATACATATCATAATCTATTAAGGTTTTTATAAGTTTTGAAAAACCACCAACATTGTTTCCAAAACTACATTCATTTTAGGTGCTTTCATTCAAGATAAGAATGATATATTGTAGTTTGGGTGAAAGATAGCTTGGTAATATATTTAAATTAAAATCTAAACAAAAAACTCAACTTCAAACACAAAAACAAACTTTAATATATATATTTATAAGCTAATAATATTATACATACATATATACATTTTGATTTATGTATATATATATATATGTTTATATACATGTTCAGGGCCATGAGAGTGGGCCAGATGGCACATGACTGCCAATAGTAATATAAAATCAACCAAAAAGCGTAGAAAATGAAAACTAGTAATTTTAAATACTTCAATATTTTATCGATGGTAGTCCACCAACTTTCCTAGCAATTGTAATTAGTAACAATAATAGTTAGTGATTTTTAACACAAATATAATTTTCAATAGTAATCACTTCTTTTTCATTGCCATTTTTTCATTATTATTTTTTTTAATGTATATAACAGTAAACATAAAAATATTTGTGGTGTTATATATCATCTTCATTAACAGTAGTCAATTTTACGTCATTCTTCTAAATTTACGTCATTCTTCTACAAAGTGACAAATAAATCTAGCAACAATGAGATAGATGATGATTTGTGTCTAGCAACAATCCACCAAATTTTTTTTTACAGCAACAGCCAACATGCAACATCCCATAACTTTATTATTTGCACGCTATCCTTAGGCTTTGTGTGCACAAACAAGACAGGACTGGTGCTGTCTTGGCTGCTCTCGTCCTCCATCTTCATGAAAAAACTATCCTGTCCATCCCAGAAAATATTCAGCGACGAAGGATGAAGGGATCAAATAGCTTCAGAAAACATTAGTGTTCACTTCTACTTCAGGATAAGAAACAGAGATACAAACAGACCGTTGGGTCGGAGCAGAGTCCGACGAGCTATTTTAGCCCCTCGACCCAAACGGGCGGCGATGGAGAGCACATCTCCATTAACGATGCTAGAAGCAATGGGGAAGACGAATCTCGAAAGCCAATACATGAGAAACGCTTCGTGCTCGATTTCGCTCTGGCTCCCCATGAATTTCTCCATCCATGGCCCCACCATAGGCTTCTTTGACTTGCATCTAGAAATCACCGACCGCGCTTTGCGCAGTTTCTTCTCGATTTCCCCTAATTCACCCCTTTCGGAAGTGCGCAGCACCCTCTCCCCCAACACAGAGTATCCGCCGAGCACCGCCAGGTCCTCGAGCGTCAGAGTAGCTTCTCCCCAGGGGAAAACGAAAGAGTTGGTAGTCTCGCACCATTTTTCAAGGAAACCGAAGAGGAGATCCTTGTTTCCGTGTATGGTGATTGTGGAGCTCATTATAACGGAATGAGAAGCGGTTGCCAGCAAGTTTTCCTGCTTTATCGCAATGATCTTTATAACCACAGCACTTTCCTGGTAAACAGATTTAGCAATATCAAACCAACCATCAATCGATAAACAAAATTTACAAATTCATAAGAAACCTTTATGAACTACAAATCACCTTTATGAACTATCGGAAGTTTGATATTGATTTTGATTTTTGTTTTAGATTTGGATGTGGATGAGCAGATATAACTGTATTATGGATCGAGGATTTTATTACGAAATCGAGTAAAAATATTGAACTAGTTTTGGTTTTTGTAGGCTCAACTCCAAACCAAATCGAAAACACAAAATCTACAAAAACACAACCAAAAACGCGACGAACACAAGTACACTGGCCTATTACCTACGACACACAAGAAATATAACCCCACAAACAAGGAAACACAGTAAACAGAAGCCTACAAGTTGAGAGATCCCCTTGTGGCTCAAATAAACAACACAAGAGGTAAAAAACATGGCAAGGAGCTCCACAGATAATGAGGAAGACAACCTCGAAGACCCGCCGAAAAGTGGTGCGAGAGAGAGACGAGATGAGAGGCTAGAGAGGGTAAGTTGTAGAGAGAAGATTACGAGAGTGAAGTGAGGGACGTCGGTCTTTCTCATCTTTATTATATGCGTAGGTTAAAAGGAATGGACGGCCACGATATCAACCCTAGATTTGACGATATCTAGTTTAATAAAAGGGACCCGGGTCAAAATAGGCGGGTCCGGTGGTTCGGGTCACAGGTTCGCGGGCAAGGGTGAAGCAGTGGGTCACAGGCCAAGGTAAGTAAGTGGATCGTAGGCCTGTGTCATAGGTCTGGGCCCAGGTGCACTTTCGCTGTGAGAATGAGTGTGTTTGTGTATTATATGGGATGGATCCATTTGGACAAGAAATCCAACAAACACACTTCAAAAATAGTAGAGAACTTTTGTTTTGGGTTTGCAAATTGTTGTTGTTGTTTATTATTTTTTTTTATTTAGGGCTTTAAAGATCTCATGTTGTAGAATAGAGGGATTTTGGTCACTTTTGTATGCTAAAAAATTGATGTCAAGTTGTATTTATTTCAATTGTGATATAGATATCAAATTTTACTTTTGAACAAAAAAAAAATAATAAAATATATACCTTAAGAACACCGACAAGAGAGTATAATATCAGAGAGTTTTAAATTCCAAAAGAACATGAAATATCAAAAAGGTTTACTTACGGGAGAAGTCTTGAATAGAAAAGCCACTGCACATACTCTAACAAAACCCGAAGTATTTCACTTTTCAAAATGGCAATGGCAAGCCAAACATAAAATATGGAACTGTCAATTTTATCTTTTAAAATACGTACTCCCTATCAATATATTAATTATTTATAACATGTGACGGCTATCCATTACCGTCAGGCTAACGGCTGCTTTCACGGTGTTCATATTATAAAACTGTCAACACTCTACTTATTTTTTCTATAGCCATAGGATCAGATTTAATGATCCATCCAATGGATATCAATGAACGAGGATAATATTGTAAATTTGAATAGAAAACCTTTTAGTAATAATTTTAATTCAAGTAAGAAAAAAAGTAACACTGCATTAATTACAAACATTAATTATGAATTTTTATACAAATCTTGACCATATAACACCATTAGTAAAAAATATTCTTAGCTATGAATTTGTCGTAGCAAAAAGTATATTTCTTAGTCAAACTATGAAATTTTTTGTCCCGAACATTTTACCATTACAATTAAGAAAAATTATGGAAAGTCGTTCAAAAATCATTTATTGCGGTACTCATATCGTAAAAAAAGTTAAAAGAATTCAAATTAATTTTTTTTAATAAAAAAATGAAATTTTGAAAAAAAAAATCCATAAATTAAACAATTCAGAATAAAACGTGTTTATATTTAGAACATGATTAAAATCGTGTTTGGGGTATAAGTGTTGCGGTCGTTCAGCCGTGCATTTCCCGTGAGAACCTCGCCGCCACGAAGAATAATAATTCGCCACCAAGGGTGAAGCAATCGCAATGTACATTAACAATTTGGAGTAGTTTTAATTCGATCTAGGGTTTGGGAAAAATCATATTTTTTGATATTAAAAGAGGCGTTTTTTATTAGGTTGATTTGTGGGAACTACAAATTTGGGGTTACATGTTACTGGTGATTGTTGTTGAATATATTAATATCGGTGCATAATGTATCTTTCAAATTCATATGTTCTTTAGCTTTTGAAGATCTATTGAATCAAATTCTCTTTAACCCTCTTGACTTAACAATTAGAGTATCAATTGTTGAGCCTTATTTAGTTTCTATTTCAATGGGGAGAAGCGCAGTAGCAATGCCACCCTCAAACTTAAGTAACTCCAACCAGCAGATTATGCCGACCAGCTTGGCAGAGAACTATTCAATTCCTCTGGCAATTACAATAAGTTTTTTTAGATAAATAATTTTATTTCATATCTTTAAGGTGCGTTATTGGTATTTGTATTCTTGATTTTGTTGATAATAATTTTTGTTATTTTGATAAATATTTCCTGATTATCTCTCTATATGGAGATTTTCAAATCCTGTGCAACATGTTGTGTTGATAGTCAATGGAAACTGAGAATAACTTGTCAAAATACACTAATTTAAGATAGTTTTTAAAAGCCAATAGTTATTCAAAACGTATTTTCCTAAATAATTCAAATATTAATCTTTGTTACATTCGATAAGTGACATTCATCTTTCACTATGAACAAATTGCACAGTAAGTTTCATAGTCTTACAACATGGATTGAAGAACTGTGTTAATGTAATTTTCATAAGGAATGCTAAAGTCCAAGTAATGGGATAAAAAGCTTGTTTGCCAAAGTTTTTATAATTTTTTTAACCAATTGAATATGGATTCGACTAATGGTCATTGCTTGAATAGCATAGGCAACTAAATGAATTTGGCATTGTTTTTCCATAATTATTGGTTGAAATATTCATATTGCTTGGCATGAAATTTGTCATTTAGAAATTAATTATACATGGATGTAGAGTTCAAACAAAGTCTGAATGGCAAATTGATAAACTTCGGCGTATGGAAGAAAAAAAAAAAAAAAAAAGAACGTAGAGTACATTATGGAGTTGATAATGCATTTTTATCTTTGTCTTTAAGTGACTTACTTCAAGAAAGTGATAGAATTTGATCGATTTGTGGATCACGGGGATGGTACTCAATTTGGTGGTACAGCCCTTCCACAAGGAACTATGGCATTACAAGGGATATCAAAAAGTCAATATTGAAACTTGGGGAGAAGCTAGTACTATAGTAATTTCTATAGAAGAGTACACCCTTATAAGTTTTAGTCATGAGATATACATTGTTTTTTCATGATAATATTTTTTTTTTCTCAATTGTTGTAGACAGGTGACATGCTAACAATGGCTAAGATCTTTATCGTACTTGCCACAGTTCTGGAGACTGCAATTATTTTGCCAACGATTGTTGGGGCACGTACTCTTGGTCAGATAGTCCATGTCAATCCCATCAAGTGGACGTACAGAGATGTAGGTAATTTATCTTTGAAAGTTTATTTTTTGTAGTAATTTATACATTTCGTAATTAAACACTTATATAGTTTACTTATTCATTGCAGTTGGTTCACCACACTGAGTTCCTCCAATTTTTGTCGATGCATGAGCATCAGACCACCGTGTATGTATTTTAACTTGGATTGGTGTCTTAGATGTTTTCTATATTAGATTGAACATTTTACGTATAATTATGATGTCTTTTGGGCTTACTAGATGATTATTTTGCTCATAAGTATATAATTTTGGTTTCTTTGCTCATTATGTAGCCCTTCCGTGCGTAGTTGAGACAATTGTTAGTGTAACTGATTATGGGATCTCTTAGACAGTGGTTGGATCATTTTTGTTTTATAGGCTTTATGATGGATTTTGTAGGAAATATGGAAAAAAATATTGTATGAGAATTGTCACGAAATAGATATTATTTTAAAAATCGTTACAATTGTATATTTAAGTCGTAACAAAAAGTAATTTTAATGGACAAATGGTTTATTTTTTGTCACAGAGACATGTTAAAAAAACCATTACAAAAAGATAATATGGATGTCAGAAAATATTTACAATATATTATTTGTTACGACTATGCTTCGTTACAAAAAACTTTTATTTTTTATCACAAACAAAAAATTGTAACAAAAACGGATACGAAAAGATATTGTATTCCCATACCATATTGGGACTGACATATATATATATATAAATATTTATGGAACATAATGAAGCTCAAGAATAATGTATTCTCATCCCAAGACAGTAAGTACAATGATCAATCTTTGGATCAATAACATTGATTGCTAGCAGTCATCTTGTTGCAATAATCATATACGGACAATAAATAATATCAAACAATGACCAATCTTTGGACTGCTTCACAATTCACATAAGTTAAAACCATATAATCATCCCATACATATTATCGTTGATGTATATTTCATTATGTTAATTACCAACTGCCTTTGGGCCGAAAAATAATCACATGAATTAAAATACACATAAACACTTACGTTATCAAGTAAAAATCTCATATAAGAGAGATTATTTTGGGAACGTCAAATACTTGATTTTCACCGTCAAAACGCTGCAAGCATTATTAATGAATTTATAATTTCCTTAAACTAAATTAGAATCAGAGTTGTGTTCAATATATACGGATCTGATTCCACAAAAATAAAGACTATGCATAAGCAACTGAATGCACATGTCTATAAGCAAATATGGTGACTATTGGTATGTTTAGTCGAGCGGCGGCCGAAGGAAGTCGCCCTTTTCATTATCCTATCTCAAGGAAAGTGTCCAAAAACCCCAGGTTTCCATTTTCACTGGCATGTCCTTTTGATGACGATGGGCAGATGTTTTGGATCAAGGATGGGAATGTTTCGTATGTGAATTTATAAAATAAGCTAGCAATATATCACGAGTTATCGAGCAACATCAGCAAATGTCGTTGGACAAATTACTGACTAGCCAATGATAAACTTGTTTTGACAATAAAGTAGTATGTAACTACTTAATCACTGACTTTCCTTTTGGTCAGTCGGAAGCTTTATAAATTACATACGCAACCTTCTAATATATTAAATAAACTGATCTACACAATAGGGGTTGCTTTAACAGCATATTTGTTTCAACCAATTCATAAAATATATTATATTATTTATTGCTAATTAAATTCACCTTAAAATAAATATGTATGTCCAATATATATATATATATATGAAAGTCATAACAATAGCAATTAATTTATAAACTTATTAAAATAACAAAGTAGTCCAAGAAAGACTAAATGCAACGGAATTATAAATGCAAAAATGTCATCCAAAGAGACTATAAATTAAATATAATGAATATTTATAGTTGAATTTGAAAAAACGCATACCGTCGAAAATACAAGCGATTATATATCAAATTTAATTGGATCCTCGAATGGATCAGGATGAACTGATTTATAAAATGAGAAATAAAATCAATAAATGAATTCTGCACCTATTAAATCTAATTGCAGATACATTAATATGCCTAGATTAATTAACCAATTTGGTTAACAATCCTCCAACTAGATGCATATAAATTGAACTTCAATCAACATGAATTTTAACATATGTGCATAAACATAATTTTACACATAATTAATTTACCATAGTACACATGCATGCAAACATGTATAAAAATGGACAAATGCAGATACACAATCACATTCATAATCTAATATGGCTGCTTTGATTCATAAAATATTATATATATGTAATAATGATTTTGGCGGAAATAAATCATTGCGTAAATGCAGCTGAAAGTATGCATCCGATTTACACGATTAGATGATTGATCTCAATCATAACGCATGAACATGATTGCACGAAATGTCCACACATATTTCATTCCATTAATTAATCCAATTAGGACACCACAATTCATGAACGAAAAATTGAAAGCAATCTAAATGGACATCAAATCGTCTAATTGCAACAGACATCTATTAATAGTATTAAAATAAAATAGACATCAATTTGTGCAACAAAAATAATGTGTGTCTTGATGCGAACAATTTTGATCAAACAAGTAAATTAATCTAGATGCCAAAATCGCGCAGTGATCAAGATAAATAAATAAGTAAACAAACAAACCCCAACAATTTAATTCCAATAATATATGGATTCATGCAGAGCCTTTGTAATGCGCATGGATTCGTGTTTGTTCTGAAATTCAATGACAACACAGACAGGATGGCTGATTTCTACACATCTTAATTGAACTTCAATTAATCAATTAGTTTATCTAATTAAAATATTCAAGATCCGCACCAACGCCTGGATTCATCAATCAATCCAAAATCAAATAAATAAATTTGGTCTCTCATGCATTGATTGAATCGGACCGTTTAAACATTTATTTATCTGATAATATATCTCAATAATTCAATACGGAAATGCTCTGATACCTATTGTTGGAACTTATCAGAAAAACGTGGACAGTATATTTTTGTCTATACAAGTCACAATTGAATATATATTTTACCACACTACGTAGCTCAACGTAACGTTCAGTTGAACGACGGATGAAGGCTGAAATAATTATTGAAGACTAAGATGAAGGTTGTCGTGCGTACTCAGAGGAGGTGACCATAGCTGATGACATGATTGACAGAGAGATCTCGGAATTGTTTCTTGTGGGGATATTTCATTTGCGTGTTTAGGGGAATGATGTGACTTTTGTTATTTCATTCAGCCTTTATTATGGGTGTGCATCTTTGGGTAAATTTATCCATATATAAAGCTAATTTCTTGGTGGAAAAAGCCTTTCTAGGAAACCCAAAGACAGTGACGGTATGTTTGTTTGTGAGTTTTAGTTTTTGGGTCGGATTTATTAATGGTAAAAAATTGAATTTGAATAATTGTTTGATGTAATATAAACAGAGGTTGACATGATGTTTTGAATATAAAATAAATTGTTAGTATAATATAAAAAGAAAAATAATTGTTTAATGTGATATTGTTTTAAGGAAAAAAAATGTAAATAGTAAAAACCAGTAAAACCTACTAATAAAGAACGCAACCAAGTTTAGAGGACTAACAGTAGATAAATCTGGTTTGTTGTTCATTGGGTGAAGATTGATTTTGATTTTAGTTTCTATTCTTTATTTTGCTCTTAAACTAGTTCTCATCTAGATTCAGATGTCACATAACATTTTGTTTACTTCTTTGCTGCCGGAGAACAATTTTGATTGATAGAGCGGCTAGAGTTTTTGTGAGTTTCTGTTTTTTTTAGGGGTTCTTTGACTGTTTTTATTATTATTCCACACTCTTAATTACCATTCTCTCCCCTCTCTCTAATAATAATAATAATAGTAATTAATTTGGTGGTTATGAAAAAAATAATAATACTTAATTTCGTGTTCATGGTGAAGAGTGAGGTATACAACAATCTTTGCCCTACATCTTTTGGTTCTTCTTCAACCTTCAGTCAAATTCTGTAATTTCAACCAGTAGCTGGAATTTTTTCTTCTCCAATCTAATTCAGTGAACAAGATATGTCTTTCTCCGGCCAACAGGGAAAACCTCAATTGCAGCTCCACTATTTTACTCTCCCGCCAGAGCTGCAGTGGAAGAACAAACCCCACACATTCTCCAGAAGGACCCCTCGCCGCCGCCCCCATGGAATCAAGAGCTATAAATTCATCTACTCCATCCCTTTGTGGCGATTCCTCCACTGCAGCCGCGGCAGGTTCTTCTGTTTCAGGAAAATCTGTCTCCAAACTGTCGCTGGCGGGATATAATTCCTCAAGAATATGCAAATCTGTCGCCAGCCACTCAGCCGCGGTTTCTCCAACTTCTGAATCTGTAGAAAGAAATAGAACACTTGCAGACAATAAGAGCAAATTCTGCTTATCCACACCCAAATCTAAAACAAAAATCAAAATCAAAATGAAACTTCCCTCAACAAACCAAAAAGTACACCTGCTCCCGAACCTTAATCCACCCCCACAGGTGGACAAAAATGCAACTGAGGATATCAAGACCTGGAACCTGAGGCCGCGGAAACCATTACAAAATAATACCGTCAGCAAGGCTTCAGATCCAGCTGAGGAGGATGTCCACAAGGAAGTGAAGAATAAAAAATCTTAGTCCCAGAAGAAGGAAAAGACTGATCCATCCTCGACATTGCTGTCGCCGCCGGAAAAAGAGGAGGCTGGGCATTACGGTTCCTTTGAGAAAACAGCAGGTGGAAAAGGATATTGTTGTTGGGAGTAATTCTGATTATGTATTTGGTTGATTATATGATTAGTTATATATTATAATTTGTCATTATTTATTCCATTAATTTCCTAGCTAGTTATGTCTATTTAGAATTCAAATTTAAAATTGTGTCTGTTAGTGTTGAAAGGTCGTGTCTATTAGAATTATAAGATTGTATACATTGGTCTTGTAGGATATAAAAAATATACAGATGGTGTATCAGTCTTTTTTATTATCATAGAAATCATTTAGATTTGTTTTGCATATTCCCGATCTTTAATTTGTGAATTTAATTTCTAACACTTGGTATCAGAGCCAAGTTGATGCCCAAGTATCTCAAACTGAAAAATATGTCGATAGAAGAAGGAGGAGGAAAGGAGGGCGGTTCAGTCCCGTTTCAATGTCCCATGTTAACTCAGAAAAATTATACGACATGGGCGATAAAGATGGAAGCCATAATGGATTCTCAGGGGATCTGGGACTCCATCGAACCACCGGCCGGAGAGGCGGTGAGCGATAAAAAGAACAAGATGGCTAGGGCTTTTATATTCCAAGCAGTTCCAGAAGACATCCTTCTGCAAGTGTCGAAGAAGAGGACCACGAAGGAAATCTGGGAGGCATTGAAGACAAGATATCTTGGAGCCGATCGGGTGCAAAGGGCAAGACTGCATACGCTGAAGAGTGATTTCGAAAGGTTGCGAATGAAAGAAGGTGAGACGATAGATGAATTTTCTGGAAACTTGAGCGCCATGGTATCAAAATTTAATAATCTTGGTTCAACAATTGAAGACAATACACTTGTTCGGAAAATTCTTGATTCAGTTCCGGACATGTATTTACTTTTGGTTGCTTCAATTGAACAATGTTGCGACTTAGATACCATGCCATTCGAAGAAGCTATTGGCCGACTCAAAGCTTATGAAGATAGGTTGAAGCTTCGCAGTGGAAATACAAGCAATGAGGGAAGTTTATTACTCACTAAGACAAATTTTCAAAAGAATCAGAATACTTCGGGAGGAAGTTGGGCATCAGGTAGAAGAGGACGTGGATCTTACCATCACGCTAAAGGCGGCCGGTATGGTGGTCGTGATAGAGGAGACGGACGAGGAAAAAGTGAACATGTCAATTTTATACAATCTCGAGATTTCAGGTATAATCAACACAAGGGCAGAGATAAGCGCCACATAAAATGTTTTAATTGTGAAAAATTTGGGCATTGTGCGTCAGAATGGAAGTCATCGTCGAACGAGAAAAACAATGAAATAAATCTAGCCCAAGCGCAAGAGAAGGAACCTGCACTACTTTTAAGTGTTTACGGGGAAAACACATTACCTAAGGTATTGCTTAATGAAGATAAAGTGCTCCCAAATCAGAGTGAAAGAGATGGTGATGATGTATGGTACTTAGATAATGGTGCAAGCAACCATATGACGGGGAAACAAAATCTTTTCGTTGAACTTAACAAGGAGATAATGGGTCAAGTTTGTTTTGGTGACGGGTCCAAAGTACAGATTGAAGGAAAGGGATCCATCTTATTGAAGTGCAAAAATGGCGAACACAAAGTTATTTATGAAGTGTACTACATTCCACCCTTGCGGAGTAATATTCTAAGCTTAGGGCAATTAACAGAGGAAGGATACAAGGTAGAAATGTTGAACGAACACTTGAAGGTTCATGATGAACATGGGAAATTGATCATGAAGGTGCAACGGTCGAAAAACCGTGTGTACAAGATTAATCTTCATACCATACATGTCATGGACCGAAATTGATCAACTACACAAGACACGGAATAAACTAACTACAACGGAACTATCAAAAGAACAACGAGAAAGAACGAACAATTAAACGGAACTAACTAAGCAAGAAAAGAACAAATTAACTCAGCGGAAACGAATAAAGTGAGAAAAAGGATAATTGAAAGAGAAGCAAACCTAAGTAAGTACTAACGTAAGCATGACCCGATACCCTTCTAGCATCGAACCATCCTCCACAAAGGCACCACCTCGGTCGACACTTTGGAGAGCTCTTCCATCTTCCCCAAATGCCATGAACTTGAGGCTTTATACTCAAACCCGAATTTTTGAACTAAACCCCATGGAGCATGCAATGGAATTGCATTCCATGAAATATTAGACTAAAAGAGAAAGTATTGCTATCAAGTATAACTTTCCATAAAAAGGAAATGATCATAAATGATCAAATATTTACAAAAATATTCTTGCTTGGTGTGTCTTACAATGCACCTTAAGGGTCCTATTTATAGGAGTGGGGGAAGGGGCAAGTGGAGTGATTTTCCAATGTGGGATAGGTTGTGTATAAGTAAGTAACCTCCACATGAGTGACACCTAGCTAATGGTCCCCCCTTGCATGTGAGAGGCATGTGAGAGTTTATTATATTTATATATATATATATATAAGTGGTTCCAATGGATGGTCCCCCCACTTGAGAATGTGTAACATAGGTTTATATAATTACGTATTAAACCCTCTATTTTAGCAAACTCCTAGGTTTGCAAAACTTTTCCTTTAGTTGTCCGATTGAGGCGTTGCAAGCTCCAATGTAACCTTTACAACCATGGCACTCGCCCTAGGCTTTCCATCAAGTCCTCGCATGTTGTAACATAGTCCGTCCGTTGGGCCCCAATTCTCTAATTTCTTTATCATGCCTTGCAATTTTTCAATGCACGCTTTTGCTCGAGCTCTCAAGACTGGTCCGATTGGAATATGTGGAATTGCAAGTCCCGATCTTTTCGTATCCATGTCAATACAAGCAGTTTGTCTTGCCATAAGCTCGATGATGAAGCATGGTTATGGCATGCGAGGCTCGGTCATATAAAATTCGGGATATTGGAGTTGATGGTTGAGAAAAATATGGTGCGTGGTGTGCCAAGAGTGAAGCACCCGAAACAAGTCTGCAAAGGGTGCTTGGTGGCTAAACAAACTCGCCAACCTTTTCCAAAGGAAACTGAGTATCGTGTTTCATCCCCACTGAAACTAGTCTATGCACACCACAAAGATTGGGAGGAAATAATTATTTTCTGCTGATTGTAGATGACTACAGCAGGTTTATGTGGGTTTACATTATCAAAACAAAAGATGAGGAATTCCCGGCATTCAAGAAATTCAAGGCACAAGTCGAGAGTGAAAGCGCATATAAGGTAAAAATGCTAAGGACTGACCGAGGAGGTGAATTCACGTCACAACAATTCAACGAATTCTGTGATAAAGAGGGCGTGAAAAGGCAACTCTTGGCACCATACAGCCAACAACAAAATGGGGTTGTGGAGCGTCAAAATCGAACTGTTCTTGAAACAACGAGATCCATGTTAAAGGCAATGAGTGTACCAGAAAATTTGTGGGGTAAAACAGTCCGGCATGCAGTGTATATTTTAAATAGAGTTCCGACAAAAGGTTTGAAGAGCATGACACCGTATGAGGGCTGGAAGCGGAAGAAACCATCTCTTGAACATGTCAAGATTTTTGGTTGTATTGCGCATGTGAAGACATCAACGAATCACTTAACAAAATTAAGTGATCGAAGCTCAAAAATGATTTATATGGGAATCAAACCTTGTAGCAAAGCTTATCGTCTCTATGATCCTCTTCGAGATAAGATATGTGTTGCATGTGATGTAATTTTTGATGAAAAAGCCAAATGGAATTGGAGTGAACAGCAAGGCACTCAATCAAGCACAAGATTTGGATGGTTTAATGAGCACGTTCCTGGTGGAGATGAAGGTGATAGTCGAGATCCAGTTGGTGATGGAGTTGGAAGTCCAATACATCAATTCGAAACAACTAATGACCAGACTCTGCCGTTATCAGTGACAAGAAGTGCAGACTCCTTAAGGAATTCAGCCTCTCGAGATAGTCCATTGATTCAGACATCTGATGGTAGCCAAGAAGCCAGTCAGACAGCATTCGATCACACACCCATTCGTGGGTTTCGCTCTCTTTCGGACGTTTATGCACAATCAGATGTTGTAGAGGGTGAAGGAGAAGAATTGACGTTTGTTGGAGAGGAGCCGACATCATTCCAGGAGGTGTCTACTGATGCAAATTGGAAGGAGGCGATGCAGAAGGAACTTGAAGCAATAAACAAAAATCAAACATGGAAATTGACAACACTTCCCCAAGGAAAGAAACCCATCGGACTGAAATGGGTTTTTAAATTAAAGAAAGATGCTGAAGGCAATATTGTGAAACACAAAGCAAGGTTAGTGGCAAAGGGATATGTACAAAGACAAGGAGTGGACGTTGAGGAAGTGTTTGCACCGGTAGCTAGACTTGAAACTATACGGTTGCTATTGGCGTTGGCAGCTTCGCAAGGATGGCGTGTCCACCATTTGGATGTAAAGTCGGCATTGTTGAATGGCATTATACAGGAAGAAGTGTATGTATCCCAACCTGATGGTTTTGTTGTCACAGGAAAGGAAACATTTGTGTATAAATTACACAAGGCTCTTTATGGATTACGACAAGCCCCAAGAGCATGGAATATTCGTCTTGACAGCGCACTTAAAGGAGTTGGCTTTCAGCGGTGCCCACAAGAGCAAGCTGTGTAAAAGAAGTGCATGTCTAAAGATCTGTTGATAGTTGGCGTGTATGTAGACGATTTGATTTTGACCGGAACAAGTGAAAGGCTGATTTGTACATTCAAAAGGGAGATGCAGAATGTATGTGGATAACAGATCTGCCATATCCTTGATGAAGAATCTGGTCTTTCCCGGAAGAAGTAAACACATTGATACCAAATTTCATTTTATTCAAGAATGCGTTGAAGGGGGTTCGATCTATGTAGAGCATATCAGTGGAGAGGAACAAAAGGCTGACATCTTGACCAAGGCACTACCCAAACTAAAGTTCATAGAGATGAGAGATTTAATCGGAATTGAAGATCTAGAACACATGAAGCAGAATTAAGGGGGAGAGTGTTGGGAGTAATTCTGATTATGTATTTGGTTGATTATATAATTAGGTATATATTATAATTTGTCATTATTTATTCCATTAATTTCCTAGGTAGTTATGTCTTCTGTTAGTGTTGAAAGGTCGTGTCTATTAGAATTATAAGATTGTATGCATTGGTCTTGTAGGATGTAAAAAATATACACATGGTGTATCAGTCTTTTTTTTTATCATAGAAATAATTTAGATTTGTTTTGCATATTCCCGATCTTTAATTTATGAATTTAATTTCTAACAATCGTCTCAATTTTTATTCCTTGTTGAAGATTACTAATGTCTATTGGGTTATAATATGGTTTGTTATCATTGTGTTATCTCTACAATTTTCAATCGTGATTTCCATGTCATTTACTGCAGATGTTTGTATTTTCCAATTATTTTGGGTTTTTTTACTTTCACAAAACATATATAAAATACAGTATGAATAATTCCCAATAAAAATACACTTTTGTTCTCCACCAAAGTTATGTTAATAATCTTTTTTGATTGGCGGCTAAATTAGTGTCTAATCTATTTATACTATAAGACTGTATACGCTCACAATTTTGTTATTGTTATCTTCACAAATACTCCCTCCATCCAATACAAGAATTAGTCCATTTAGATATGACTTGAGAATTAAGAAAAATAACTATTTTAATGAAAAACCGGAAAAAGTAAAATGGTAGTTAGTGGTATTTTTGAAAATTTAGTTAGTACTGAGAAGGAATGAAGAGAGAATATAATAAAATAAGTGGTAATTTTTTAAAATAAGTGTAATGAAGGGTAACAATTAAATATTGACATTTTGACATTTTATTTTTTAAATATAGTAATTGGGTAAATTTAACGGACGGATGAAAAAGAAAAATACGAATAAATTTGTGTTCAGGAGAGTAATAAAATATAACAATTTGTCACCATCTTTCCTACTCAATGTAACACCATTTTTATCAATTTTTTTAGTAATTTTCCCATAATATTTCTATTTTACTCATATCTATCTCACTTAGATATTAAACTATAATTATTAGTTTTTTTAGAAATGTTTGTTCATGTTATAAATAATTGCTCAATGTGATGTTTTGATTATAAAAAAGATGATATTCGATATCATACTCTTGGAGAAAAAATTATTGCAGATCAAATAATAACAATCGACAATTTAAGAGAAAAAGTACTGAAATATTAGAGAAAAAAGAGTTTATTTTTGTCATATTAGCATACTATGCTTTTGTATTATTAATTATAGGGGTGGTAGGGTGCTGATCTCGTCAACTCCGCACCATGTTGATGACTAAATCAATAAACCAACTTAAAGTAATTAGCAAATCATCGCAAGACAAATAACATATTACTGAGTTAGTACGTTAATTTGCAACAGTTAACAAATTGTCATAAAATAAATAGCACATGTTGTGTTAAATAATGTGCTATATATCATATTAATATTTGCTACTTTCTTTATAATATTTATTAATTGAGTCAAATTTACTATTGTCTTGAAATAAAAATATATTTTTCTAAAATTATGATATATTTTGTTATATAGAATTATATAATATTATTTTCTTAATAGATATTTGTTAATTGGGTCAAATTAACATTATGATGATTTCACACAATCAACATTGTGATTAATTATACTTCATCCGTCTCATATAATATGGGTGTATTCATGTAGATGCGGGAATATAGGTAAAGTATAATTAGTAACTAATTTTTAGGAAGTGTATTAGTAAAATAATTATTGTATAATAAAAATAATTATAGATTAAGATTAACCTAACTAAAAAATTATAAAATTTAAACTTTAAAATATGATTAAAGTGTATAATTATATTTCCAAAAAAGAAAATGACAAATTATGTGGGACGAACGAAAATAGAAAATAATGACAAATTATATAGGACGGAGGGAGTATAAGATTATGTAAATTCTAAACATACACAAAAGAAATAAAGTGGAATCCATGACATGAAATTTTAGCATTTCATTACCACAATGCCAAATATTCTTGTGTGTTGATGTTATATTGTAATATTTTGTTAGCATACAAAATATACTGTATGATATACACTTATTTTATTATTGTTAGGATATTTTGTTTAGAAAACACTATTTCATATAATTTAGTATATACAGTGGGAGTAATAACGTAATATGTATGTAATATGTTTCAGTAGTACATAATTTTAATGTCAAAATTGATTGTGCATCTATTCCTCAGTTGTTGTTGTTATTATTATTATTATTATTATTATTATTATTATTATTATTAATGTTGTTTTGTATCTATATATTTTGTTATTTCTTCTTAATTTCACTATTGTACTACTTTTTCTATTCTAACTCAAAATATCAATTTTTTTTTTCATATGTCTTACTTCAAAGTATCAATTTTCTATTTAAAATAAATTAATCATACATTAATACCAAATTAACTTAAAAAAAAATACTTTTAGTTAAATTACAAACATACCATTACACATGCAATTTCTTTATACGTAAAGTCAAATGGTAAAAATGTCTAAATATGTTTGTATACTTCCACTAACCAATAAAATCTTATTATTTCTTAATCTACTACAAAACCCCAAAGAGTCCCTCTGGATTGGGACGGAGGGAGTATTTGTTTTCTTCTTTTATTTGTCTCTATATTTCCGGAATTCAAATCATCATTAGATTCCTTCGGGTAATTTTTGTGGGCTTAATCCTGTGGTAGAGAGTATCCCTTTAACCATTGGCTCTGAAAATATTCATGTGAAATCTTTGCCTTCTTCTATTGCTTCTCATTTAATTTGAAAACCTTTCTTCACCAATGCCAAATTTCCTCCTTTCAGCCTCACACTCGGAGTGTGACCAATCAACAATATAAATCATGAAGGACAATCAGTGGTGTGAATGTTTGTTTAGGACCATGAATAGCTTTTGATCTTGTCTTGCCTTGTCAGTGTTTTGGGAGTTGTCTTTCCCCTGCTGGCCTAGGTGGTAGAAGCCACTTGGAGCATTTGGGCCGGCGGCCTTTACATGATTTGATCCTCTTATTTTCTTAGGTTTTAAATTTTTTAGTTGGGCATTTTATATAAGGCTTGTTGTCTTTGGTTGTAATCCTCTTTTACGATGTATAGATTATCTTTACATAAAGGAAAAAAAAGTAATGTTGGAGAGGGGGGCATTATACATTTATTTTAATATACTTATAAAAAAAATATTTAATGTATTGAGTAAGACAACAATCTCGAATTTGATCCAAGCAATCTCATTCGAATAACGACAAATATGACAAATAATATTCAATCTATGTAAAATTCAACTAACTTTAATGACAATATGTACAATCAAATTTAATGAGTTGAGGAGTATAATGTTGTAGTGATGCCAAAAATCATATATTTGACACAATTGATCTCATTCGACTTGATGGCAATAAATATCTAATATACGTAAAAATTAATTTACTATTACCATATGATGTGAAATATTAAATCTAAACAAATACTAAATGCTAGAAAATCAACGTTCGATTTTTGGGAAATTAATTCTAATAAATTACTAACTAAATTTAAGTTGAAAACATTCGTTTTTACAATCATGTCACATTAAAACTTATCAATATAATATATAAAAAAACTAAAACAATTTCCTAAAATAATTTATTTGGTTGCTCCAGTTATTTTGGACCCTCTCATCCAAGACACATTCTAGAAGGATTTTGTACAAAACTGTAAGGTTTCCTACAACAAATTTCAAGTGGAATGCTATTTACAATGAAAACTGTAGTCTAATTTTATTGTTTCAATTCCAAATTTACAAAACTTAAAATTAGGAAATTATATGGAGATGGATAGATTTATATCGAAAAACTCCACGGCATACCATGTCGTAAGGCTAAGGCCGGAAAATAGAAGCTTAACCTACATGCTATAATAATGTACCCTCAAAGTACAGAACTTGTCATTTTTTTAAATATATACTACAGAATTACATGAGTATGTCCAACAATTCTTCGGGAACAAAACGTCGAACCCTTTGTTACTATCCAAACCATCGCCAACGGTGAAGAAGCCGTTCAACTTTGAAGAATTTGTGCATTAATGGGATCCAACTTATCAGTTGGAGGACAACTCATGAGAAGAAACACACCACTAGCAGTGCTAAGGACTCAGTTATAGATTAACGGATTATTGCTTCTCATTGTTGTTCAACATTGTTGATGATTTTTATGTTTTGTCATTGATTTTGGGTCCTACTTATTGTTCTATCCCCTACCTCTCTGTTAATAGATGCTTATTATATATACACATATTTTCTTCCTTGTTAATTTCATCTTATTTCATACAAATATGGCATTTTTTTGTTCACATATATATGGGGCGTGTAAGCTAGACTAATAAGTTCTTCCTGATGAAAAAATCAATTTTGATTCTCTTTTTTTTTTTAAAAAAAAGAAATAAAAATTATTAAAAAAAATATTTTAAAATTTACTGTTTTAAGAGGATATAGATCTAGTTTATTGTTCATTGGGGTAGATTGATTTTGATTTTAGATGAGCCATTTGGCTCTTATTAAGTTCTTCTACTGTTTTATTTGTCGTCTAGATTCCGACGTCACAGAACATTTTTCTAAATTCTTTGCTGCAACAACTAGTTGATTGATAGAGAGGAGGGATTTGTTTGTTTTTATGTTTGTGTGCACGCATTTTTTTAGGGTTTCTGTCGTTAGTGTTTATCAGAGAAAAAAATGGAAACTTTTAGGTCAAATTTATTATCAATTCAGTCTCTTAATTGTAACCACTCTCTCTCTCCACACTAATAATTATGATAATAATAATTGATTTGGTGAGTGAATAGTAAGAGTGAGAGTGAGAGCGATAAATGAATAACTCTTTGCCATATCTGATTTCCTGCTTCTTCAACCTTAATTCACTACCAACCTGCTGCTGCTGCAAGTCCTTCTTCCTCAATTTCACTGCAGTCATCCAGATATGCCTTCATCCAGCGAACCCGGAAAACCTCCACTACCGCTGCACAATTTTAATCTCCCGCCAGAGCTGCAGTGGAAGAAGCACAACACCCGCAAGACCCCTGGCCGCCGCCCCATGAAATCAAGGGCTAGAAGGTCATCAGCAATGTCGAAAGGTCCTTCTGTTCCAGTAAAATCTGTCTCCGATCTGTGGCTGGCGGAAAAAACTTCCTCCAGAATATGCCAATCTGCCGCCGGCGACACAGCCACGTTTGATCCAACTTCTGAATCTGCAGAGAGAAATAAAACACTTTCTGAACGTAAGAGCGAAATCTGGTCATCCCCATCCAAATCTAAAACAAAAATCATAATCAATATCAAATCTAAAACAATATAATCCATCACAAAAATAATATGTAGTGAGACCTAAAGAGAGTGAGAGAGGGAGCATGTATATTTAAAAACATAAGTATTGTACTTGTACTTACTACATATTTAGTAGAGGAGTTCTGTGTGCTCGACGGAGCGGTAGTACTCAGCTTCCTCTTTTCCGGCGATAGCAATGACGAGGATGGCTCAGTCTCTTTGTTCTTCTCGGATGGGATGATTTCTTTTTCTATTATGAAATCGAGTAAAAATATTGAACTAGTTTTGATTTTTTTAGGCTCAGCCTCAAACCAACTCGAAAATACAAAATCGACACAAACACACCAAAAAACGCGACGAACACAAGTACACCAGCCTATTACCTATGACACACAAGAAATATAACCCCCACAAACAAAGAAATAAGAAAAACAGAAGCCTACACGTTGAGAGAGCCCCTTGCGGCTCAAATCAACAACAGAAGGGGTAAAAAGCATGCCAAGAAGCTCCACAGCTCAGGAGGAAGGCAACCATCGAAGAACCGCCGGAAAATTGTCGCGGGAAAGTGGTGCGATAGAGAGACGAGAGGAGAGGCTAGAGAGGGTGAGTTGTAGAGAGAAGATTATGAGATTGAAGGGAGGGGCGGCGGTCTCTCTCATTACTATTATAGGTAGGTTAAAAGGAATTGACGGCCATGATCTCCACCCTAAATTTGACGGTTGAGATCTTGTTTAGTGAAAGGGACGTGGGTCAAAACAAGTGGATCGTGGGCCTGTGTCATAGGACTGGGCCCAGGTGCACTTTGGCTGCGAGAATGAGTGTGTTTGTGTATTATATTGGGTGGATCCATTTGGACAAAAAATCCAACAAACACACTTCTAAAATAGTAGCGAACTTTTGTTTTGGTTTGCAAATTGTTGTTGTTGTTTATTATTATTTTTATTTAGGGCTTTAAAGATCTGATGTTGTTGTAGAACCGAGGGATTTTGGTCATTTTTGTATGCTAAAAAATTGATATCAAATTGTATTGATTTCAATTGTGATATAGATATCAAATATTACTTTTGAACAAACTAAAATAATAAAATGTATACCTTAACAACACCGACAAGAGAGTATAATATCAAAAAGTTCTAAATTTCAAAAGAACATGAAATATCAAAAACTTTACTTACGGGAGAAGTCTTGAATAGAAAAGCCACTGCACATGCTCTAACAAAGCCCAAATTATTTCACTTTTCAAAATGGCGATGGCAAGCCAAATATAAAATACGGAACTGTCAATTTTATCTTTTAAAATACATAATCAGTATCAATATATTAATTATTTATAACATGTGACGGCTATCAATTATCACCAGGCTTGTAAGGTGCTCATATTATAAAACTGTCAACACACTACTTAGTAATAATTTTAATTTAAGTGAAGTAACTTAGTAAAACAAAAAAAGTAACATTGCATTAATTACAAACATTAATTATGAATCTTTATACAAATCTTGACCATAGTATCTATCCATATTTTATACACACGTTATTCATAAGTTCATGATATAATTTTACTCTATGTGCGTGTATGTTGTACATGTTATCTATAGTATTAAAATATATATATTATCTATGATAAATTATGATAAAATTGAAATACTTTTGGTACTATTTTTAATTTAAGTAAACAATTTAATTCTGAAAATGAATATATATTATATTAATTACACACTTATTATAGTTACGAAAATTAGTATTAATTATGATTCTAAATATTTTCCAAATTTTCATCATATTATACTGTGATATCCGCAATATATTCACATTTAATTCCTAATTTCATAATATGTTTCTATATATATATATATATAAATATATGGTATATGTTGAACAAGTTATTGATAGTACTCCCTCGCTCGACCACCAATTTTTCCACTTATTTTTTGCGTATTAATATTTGAATATTAATTATTATATCAAAACGTAAGAAAAATCATGAGAAAATGACAAAAATATTTCTATTAATATCTTATAATACAAACACAATGACATCTGTATAATAACTTATACTAATATAAAGATAGTATTCATCTTAAAAACGATGACCCAAAATATAAATGGGAAGATTGACAATGGACGGAAGAAGTATTAAATTTTATAAAAATGATCCATGGGCAACTTTTATAAAAGTGAAATACTTTTGGAATTATTTTTAATTTTTAATTTAAACAATAAATTTAATTCATGCAAGAAACAAATATTATATTAATTACACACTTTATCATAGTTAAGAAGATCATATTTAATTATAGTTTAAATTTTATGCAAATATTGACCATATTACATTGTGCTATCGGCCGTATATGCGTATGTTATCCGTAATTCAATGATATATTGTCATGTGTATGCCGTACATTCCATCCCTCTTCACATTCAGTGGCAACATTGATCCACGTTGGAAATCGACTTTGCTAAACTCGTCGGCGTGATTGCGGTGCCCGGCAGTCGTCCCATTTACGGTTCACTTTCAGTTGTAACTTTATTTGTTGTTGGTAGCATATGTTTGTGCCGGTGCCTTATGTGACTCGTCCAGACGCCTAATAGATGCTAGCATATGTTTGTTGGCTGGGAGGATGTACTTCATGGTTTTGACTATCATTGAAGTGAGTGGCCGTGTATGTGCGGGACTCCAAATTATACTGCAATCTTATCTTGGACATACACCCGGTTCTTATTTCATGTGTTGTCCTTAATCTCGTATCTTTACAGGATGTGCTTACATCCTCTTAAATATGTTTTAAGCTTACTAGATCAAGCATGCTCCTTGTCTTGAATTCTTCCTTGTTCCAACAATAATCAATATATTGTATACATTGTAGATCATTTTTAAATTTTTTTTCTTTCATCTTGGTATGTGTTGAATATATCCCACATTGGAAAAATGTGGAATCCCCCTTGGCTTATAAGGGTGAGGGGCCACTCTCTATCACCCATTAGTTTTAGGTTGAAAGTCAAAATCTCTTATTAACATGGTATCAGAGCCATGGTACCCATATTGGGTTTTGGATCTTGTATGGATTTTCGACTCTAGGGGGAGTGTTCAATATTTGGAAGCCTGGATCCCATCTTAATTAGTTTTTCACTTGATGGATTAGAAAAACTATTGCAAACATATATGTCTGACTGCACTATGTAATCCGTTACTATAATTGCAAACATTTTGCGAGCCTAAAAAAAAAAAACTATTCTTCTTAACAAAGAAGGTATTCTTAAAATATTTTTTTTCATGAAAATTTTAACCATTTTCTACATTGGCCATTGCTTTTCTAGACGTTTTTCTCTCAACCATCGCCTTAGATCATTTTTTGCCATGTGAAGGAGATGAATAAATTTTAGAAGACATGCAGCTAAATCCTTTTGTTGCTTATGACCATAATGCTTTTGCATCGTCCACAAACGCAAGTAAGCTTATAAATATATTTTGGAGGTGGTTGTTTATAATATACACTAAAATATATTTCACAGTTTTAGATAGCATATTCCTCTATGGTTTACATCATATATTGCTTATATGGAAAGCATGCTAAAAATCGTGAATTCTTTTTGTTATTGGGTAAGAGGCATAATTAAATATTTTCATAATTACTATAATATATAATTATATTTTAATCCCTAACTCCAGTCTCATCTATTAATATAATTTTGAGATGTACGGCAAAAATCATATCAGCATGGTGTTGATTCTAGTAATCGGCACTATAACAAAAAATTATTGTTATGCATAAAGTACCGAAGTTGATAAAAAAAATTATTAAAGAGACGTATAAATGAGAAAATAGATATAAATATAACAGAAAGCTTTTAATTATCACTACAATAACGAAATTCGCAGGTTAACATGCACACAAATTACACACTCAACCTGCAAAATCACAACATGCTCTAGTCCTTTGCAGTTTGGGTGAATATTGGGTATCTATTTTAATTTGTTTGTGTATTCATCTCCTCCAAAATTCTTCTATTATTTCTGTTCTTGAACCCTTCCTGCAAATTCGGTCTTTCCAATTTGCCATTTTGTTCTTCCTTCCCAATGTCTTGCTTGGAGGAACGGATAAAGCCTCCATTACAGCTCCACAGTTTTACTCTCCCGCTACACCTGCAGTGTAAGAAGAATAAACAGAATGCCTCCGTTCCGATGAGCAAAGAGTAGGTGGAAAAGGATATCCTTTCGATGACTGGACAGGAGGCCGTCCTGGCAACCCAAGAAGAGGCCAAAGCACCTTACTATTATTATATAATGTTCATATAATATTGGTGCCCTAAATGTGCGTTTACATAGTTGTTCAATAGATTTTTATTTTATTTTTTTAGTTCAATAAATTCTCTTTTTACGTTCATTTATTAGCAATTTGTGTATTTTTTGTGCACGTTGAAGCATTGGAACTGTTAAAATAATAGTTATGATAGACATGTGTAGTTTCATACTTATATGTATATTGGACGAGATGATATTCCTATGTATTACAAGTATAACACACTCAAAGAAACCAGTATAATTGAAAAACACGGAACAAAACGAGACGAGATCTGGTAGTCATTGAGACCTGCGCTGCAGAAGGACCCAAAACTAGTGGATGACACCTATGAAGAAGTGAAGACTTGGAACTTGAGGCCCCGTAAGCTGATCGGAAAGAAGATAGTGCTGAGGATTACGGTCCCTCTGACTCAGCGTGAGATCAAAGAGAATATAATTTCTATGACGGGACGGATGAGGCCACCCGGACGCTCGAAGAAGAGGCTGAAGCACCTTCAGAATCATATGACGTACGCACATATACAGATTCTTATTCGTAGATTTCATAACATCCATTGCCTTATTAGGATCTGAAGAGATCAGTTTAAGTACCTAATAAATATGTTGCGTTTTTTTTTTAGTTTTGCACTGCAGATTATGTCTCCTTGAGAATGTCTTGACAACATTTCTTACGTTACATACGTGGTAAATTTTAAAACTAAAGATTATACCCATGTAATATATATATATTAATGTATCATTCAGTGTAATCAAAATTTGGTAATTAGTTCGTTTGATATGACTGTGTGATGATGATTATATATATATATGTATGTGCAGATTTAGATGAAGCTAGTCTGATGTAAGCTTATGCTTTGGGGATGGAAAATGGTTTGAACACACTTCTAAAATAGGGGAGCACTTTTGTTTTAGATTTGCAAATTGTTTTTGTTGTTTTTTTTTTTTTTTTTAGGCCCTTAAAGATTTCATGTTGTAGAATGGAGGGATTTTGTGCATTTTTTAATACTAAAAATTTGATATCAAATTGTATATATTTTAATTGTGACGAAGATATCAAATTGTACTTTTGAACAAACAAAAATAATAAAAAATATACCTTAAGAACATCGACGAGAGAGTACAATATTAAAAAGAAAAAAAATACTGTTTCATAAAAAAATTCTAAAATCCAAAAAGAGCATGAAATATCGAAAAGCTTTAGTTATGGAAGAAGTCTTGAATAGAAAAGCCATGCACATGCTCTAACAAAATCCTAATCATTTCATATTTCAAAATGGCGATGGCAAGCCAAAGTAACATGAATTAAAGAATTGCCAATTTTATCTTTTAAACATGTTATCTCTATCAATATTTATTTATAATTGTAATCCATAAAAAAACGAAAGGCCTGAATCACTAACTTGCTCAACGAAGATCTTGCGGAAAGGCTCAAAATGAGCAGATCAATACACCAGCCCATAAGAGCAGGTCCGTGTATGGACTCGATCATAAAGGTGACGTGGGGAGCTATTTTGTAGGAAGAATTTTAAATACCTTTGGAGAAGGTCCCAAGAGAAGCATATCTTTTCACCTTCTAGGGCTGGTCTAGCTTTACAACAGCCCATAAGAGCAGGTCCAGGTGTGAACTCGATCTAAAAGGTGACGTGGGGAGCTATTTTGTAAAATTGGAGGATCCAACTTATCAAGTGGAGGACAACTAATGAGAAGAAACACACCACTAGCAGTGCTAAGGACTCCGTTATAGATTGAAGGATTATTGCTTCTCATTGTTGTTCAACATTGTTGATGATTTTTATGTTTTGTCATTGATTTTGGGTCCTACTTATTGTTCTATCCCCTACCTCTCTCTTAATATATGCTTATTATATATACAAATATTTTCTTCCTCGTTAATTTCATCTTATTTCATACAAATATGACATTTTTTTTCCACATATATATGCGGGGTGTAAGCTAGACTAAGAAGTTCTTCATGATGAAAAAATCAGTTTTGATTAATTCTTTTGATTTTTTTTTTTAGAAAAAAGTAAAAATTATTAAAAAACATCATAAAATTTGTTGTTCTAAGAGGAGATAGATTTGGTTTGTTGTTCGTTGGGGTAGATTGATTTTGATTTCAGATGAGCCGATTTCGCTCTTATTAAGTTCTTCTACTGTTTTATTTGTCCTCTAAATTCAGATGTCAAATAACATTTTGCTATGTTTTGCTGCAGAAAACTTGTTGATTGATAAAAAGGAGGGTTTTGTTTGTTTTTATGTTTGTGTACCGTATTTTTTTAGGGTTTTTGTCTTTTAGTGTTTATTAGAGACAAACCCAAAGTCTTACGTGAAATTTATTATCAATCCAGTCTCTTAATTATACCACTCTCTCTCTCCACACTAATAATTATGATAATAATAATTGATTTGGTGAGTGAGCAGTGAGAGTGGAGCGATAAAAGACTAAATCTTTGCCATATCTGGTTTGGGTTTTCTTCAACCTTAATTATACCACACTGCCAACCTGCTGCTGCTGCAAGTTCTTCCTCAATTTCACTGCAGTCATCAAGATATGCCTTCGTCCAGCGAACCCGGAAAGCCTCCACTACGGCTGCACAATTTTAATCTCCCGCCAGAGCTGCAGTGGAAGAAGCACAACACCCGCAAGACCGCTGGCCGCCACCCCATGAAATCAAGGGCTAGAAGGTCATCTGCAATGGCGAAAGGTCCTTCTGTTCCAGCAAAATCTGTCTCCAATCTGTGGCTGGCGGAAAAAACTTCCTCCAGAATATGCCAGTCTGCCGCCGGCCACTCAGCCACGTTTGATCCAACTTCTGAATCTGCAGAGAGAAATAAAACACTTTGCGAAACCTACTCATCCCCATCCAAACCGAAAACAAAAATCATAATCAAAATCAAACTTCCCCCAACAAGGGACAAAGCAGATGTTCTCCCAAATCTTAATCCACCAGCACAGGCCGACCAAGATATTAGTGAGGATTTCAAGACCTGGAACATGAGGCCACGGAAGCCACTCCAGAACAAATCATCTCTGTCCGACAAGAAGGAAAAGACTGAGCCATCCTTGTCATTGCTGTCACCGCCGGCAAAGAGGAAGCTGAGCATTACGGTTCCTTTGACCACACAGGAGGTGGAAAAGGATATTCTTTTGATGACAGGAGGGAGGCCGTCCCAGAGACCGAAGAAAAGGCCAAAGCACCTTCAGAAATATTTGAATGTATGTACTCCAGATTATTTTTCTTGCATAGTTTGGTTTAGGATCTTATTGTAAGATACGTTTGTATTTGATTTTGATTTTTATCTTTTATATTTACAGATTTTGTTTCCGGGAGGATGCTTGGCCGCCATTTCTGTTGATAAATACAAGGTAACTAAACTCAAAACTATCCAAACCCCAAATTATCACAATATAGATTGTTTATTAGTCAATTTAATGAATTTGCGACAAATTTATTTGAAGGATTCTGGTACTGATTGTATGGTGATATATATATATATATGCAGGTTTAGATGGGATTGACTCTCCTTCGTTTCTGTACCGCGCGGTTGGTTTTTTTTGGTGTATCTTATTGTCGATGAGATGGGAACTTAAGATGAATGGGTTTCATTTGCTGTTGAATATTACAAATCTGTATTCATTTATCAATTGATTTGTTATATATGACCGTATGTGTTGAACACACACAGTGTTTTTAATACGAAGATGAATCGAAGAAGGAAGATGATTTTATTGCTGAAAAACTGAAGCCTTTTTATATAGGCTGAGACTTACAACTGGTTCCTTAATACACGCCAAAGGAAAAAATGAAACAACTGCTTCCTATATAATAGGACTAATAATAGAAAATATAACTGCATTGACTAGGCAATAAAAAAAACCAAAGTGTTTTCCTGTATGCTGGTTTGTTATTCAATACTCCCCCTCAATACCAGCTTCAATCCGTTTTACTAACCCAAGCTGTTGACGGAAGTTTTCCAATTTGTTGCTGCTTAATCCTTTTGTGAATAAGTCTGCAACTTGGTTTTCTGTCCCAATATGTTCCAGTTTAATCTCATCTTGCAAGACTTTTTCTCTGATAAAGTGGTAGTGCACCTCCACATGCTTAGTTCTTGCATGGAAAACTGGATTTTCGGCAAGACGTATTGCTGATAGGTTATCGCAATATAATAAGATATCATACTTGACTTGTTGATGCAGCTCTTTCAACAATTGCACAAGCCAAATGATTTCTTGAGCTGCCATAGTTGCTGCTCGATACTCCGCTTCTGTCGTCGATAATGACACAGTTGGTTGCCTTTTGCTACACCAAGATACAACTCCAGACCCAAACATGACAGCGTATCCAGTAGTTGAGCGTCGGGTATCGTGGTCTCCTGCATAATCAGCATCACAGTAGCCAAGTAGCTTGCAATCTTCGTCCCTTCTGAACTTAATTCCAAAGTCAAGTGTGCTCTTGACATATCTTAGGATTCGTCGGACTGCTTCTAGGTGAGACTTCTTTGGATTTTGCATATAGCGACTCATCACACTAACTGCAAAGAAGATGTCTGGCCTTGTTATCGTTAAGTAGATGAGACTGCCCACTAATTGCCGATACATCATGGCATCTTCTAGATCTTTCCCTTCATGTGCACACAATTTGGCATTTTGCTCCATTGGTGTTGAGATTGGCTTGCATTCAAGCATTCCGAATTTTTTCAATAATTCTGTGGAATACTTGTGTTGATGAAGAAATATTCCTTCATGAGTATAATTTACTTCTAAGCCAAGAAAGTGCTTCAGTTGTCCAAGCTCCTTCATTTGAAAACGAACAGAGAGATTTTTTTTGGTTTGTTGTATTTCTTCTTCCCAGTCTCATGTCATGATCAAGTCATCCACATATACTAGCATAACAGCTAGCTTCTCTTCATTAGCTTTGACAAACAAGCTAGGATCTGCACATGTCACTAAATAACCACTATGTGTAAGAAATTCAGCTATCTTACCATACCATGCCCGTGGTGCCTGTTTCAATCCGTAAAGTGCCTTTCGAAGCTTGCAAACATACTCAGGATGGTTGTGGCTATAGAAACCCATCGGTTGTATCATGTAGATTTCTCGATCTAACTCCCCGTGCAGAAATGCATTCTTTACGTCCATCTGCCACAAATCCCAATTGTTGCTTGCAGCAAGTGCTAATAAAACTCTCACTGTTGTAAGCTTTGCAACAGGGCTGAATGTTTCTTCATAGTCCAGCCCATACTGTTGAGAGAATCCGCGAGCCACCAGTCGAGCTTTATGTCGCTCTATTGATCCATCTGTGCGGCGCTTTAGTTTGTATACCCATTTGCAAGAAATGGGTTTCACATCTTCTCGCTTTGGCATGAGCTCCCAAGTTTGATTATGCTTCAGCGCGGCAATTTCTTCCTCCATAGCTTTAATCCACTCAGGATTTTTGGATGCTTCTTCAAATGTCTCAGGTTCTTTTGCATCGATTTCTTCCGCTATGGCAGCGTTAACATACTTGGGATTTGGATACTTTATTCTAGTCGACCTTCTTAATGGAGTTGGTACTACTTCTTCAGTGGAATTGCTCTCTTCCACTAGTCTTTGATGTACACCAGTCTGCCAAGAATTTTGAACCAAGTCTTTTTCATCACCATTATCGATTTCAGCGTCATTTAAGCGCAACTGAATTTAGGGGACTTCAAGTTTCTTCTGCAGAGCATTTGAATCAGGAAGTTCTTCTTTGCTAGAGGACCACCACGAGGAAGTTTCATCAAACACTACATTGCGGGACGTGTAGCACTTATTAGTTGTAGGATCACAGCAACGTCATCCTTTCCTATTGCTGTCATATCCTACAAAGATACATCTTACAGCTTTCTTTTCCATTTTGCTGCGTAGGTGGTTAGGAACAAATGCATAGCATACACATCCAAAGACACGAAAATGACCAACTGTAGGTTTCAAATTCCATACTTTCTCAAAAGGTGAGAGAAAACTTAGCCTTTGTTGTGGAAGCCGGTTGATGACAAAGGCTGCTGTATTCATTGCTTCCGCCCAGAAACGTCCAGGGACATTTTTCGCATGAAGCATACTCCGACACACCTCTGCTAGGTGTCTGTTCTTTCTTTCAGATGCTCCATTTTGTTGTGGGGTATTAGCACATGTAAATTGTCGTCGCACTTTGCAACTCCGAAGGAAATCTGAAAATTCATCTGAAGTGTATTCTCCTCCATTGTCGGTACGAAGGCAACAAACACACTTACCAATTTCTCCTTCTGCTGTCCTTTTGAATTCTCTAAATTTTGAAAATGTCTCAGATTTATTTTTCATAAAATAAATCCATACATACCTTGAGAAATCATCAATGAAGGTCACCATGTACTTCATTCCACTAGTTGAGGCCTCCTTGATCGGACCGAAAACATCAGAATGAATCAGCTCTAGTGGCTCATTTGCTCGGGAAGTAGAGTCTCCAAATGGTAGCTGGTGTGCTTTCCCGTACTGACATCCAACACATACAGTGTCTTTTCTTACTTCAAGCTGTGGGAGCCCCTTTAGCATAGACTTCTTCATCATAATGTCTAGCTTCGAATAACTAACATGACCTAGTCGCATGTGCCACAAGTCTGCGTTTCATTTTGTCTCGCCTTATCCACATATGCAGCTTCTGCAGACATCACATAGACCGACTCTTTTCTTTGTCCCTTCATCACATGCTCTTTTGGAACTTCAATATGCTGAAATGCCCAAACATCTTGTGGACCAAACAAAACATAGAGGCCAGACGAAGTCAATTGTGCAACAGATATAAGATTTTTCTTCATACCCGGAACATGAAAAACATTTTGGAGTGGAATCTTGATATCGTCATTTTGAAGGGAAACTACTGTATTACCGATGTGAGCTATCGGCAATTTTGAGTTATTTGCAGTCACCACCACATGGCTTCCTTTGTATTTAGACAGCTTCTTGAATTTCTTCTTGTCACCCGTCATATGGTTTGAACAGCCTGAATCAATGATCCAGTCATCATCACAATCGACTTGACATTTAATACCAGTAGCCGTGAGTGCCAACTCCTCTTTTGCGACAGCAACCATGGCCTCTGCATCCCATTCTTCTTCAGATTTTGAGGTAGCCGCATTACTCTCCACAGTTTTCTTCTTCGACCAGCAGTCCTTTGCTATGTGACCCATTTTCCCGCAATTGTAGCATTTTCGGTGCCACTTTTTGTCCATTGTGGGATCCCTTGAACCTCCTTTTAGAAAATGACTTCTTTCGCCTTGGTGATTTCTTGTCTTATCGTCATTCTTCTTGGACCCACGAACATGTTTCTTGGAATTCCATTTGCCTTTCTCAGCATAGAGTGCCTCCTCTTCATTCTTCAGTGAGACTCCTCCCATCTGCTTTGCTAAGGCTTCCTGTCCTGCAAGTAAATTCTCAAACTTAACAAGTGATGGTTGAATTTGCCACCCTTGTATTGCAGCGACAAAGCTCCTATATTCTGACTTCAAACCATGGATGATGATTCGTTTCATCCTGGCTTCACCTATAGGAGCCTGTGGATCCAATTCAGAGATTTCTCGGCATAAAGACTTCACCTTGTGAAAGTATTGTGAGATTGTCATCTCTCGTTGCGCTATCGACAGCAACTCACTCTCTAAAAGTTGAAGTTTTGTATCATTTTTCTTGGAGAACAACTCGGTAAACGTATCCCATACTTCCTTGGGAGTTTTCGATTCCCGTATGTGCTCCAGGATATCCTCTTCGACCGTCGTCTTCAACACGAACATAGCTTTTCCAGCTTTGATCTTCCACTTCCGAAGCACTCCGTTCGCATCTTCAGCTTCTGGTGAAACCACATCGTTTCCATTGACAACTTCCCATAAATCTTGTCCCTGCATATAAGACATAATGCATGTAGACCAAGAGTTATAGTTGTTGTTGTTGTGTTTCTTGACTCCACCGATGACTTGAGGATCACTCATTGTTGCTGCTTACTGCCTTTTGGCTCTGATACCAGACTGTTGAACACACACAGTGTTCTTAATACGAAGATGAATCGAAGAAGGAAGATGATTTTATTGCTGAAAAACTGAAGCCTTTTTATATAGGCTGAGACTTACAACTGGTTCCTTAATACACGCCAAAGGAAAAAATGAAACAACTGCTTCCTACATAATAGGATAATAATAGAAAATATAACTGCATTGACTAGGCAATAAAAGAAACCAAAGTGTTTTCCTGTATGCTGGTTTGTTATTCAATAGTATGTACTCCAGATTCTTTTTCTTGCATAGTTTGGTTTAGGATCTGATTGTGTCATATGCTTGTATTTGATTTTTTTTATTCTTTATCATTTTTATTACAGATTTTGTTTCCTGGAGAATGCCTGGCTACCATTTCTGTCAAAAGATACAAGGTAATTACACTCAAAACTCTCCAAACTCCAAATTATCCCCGCATACATAGAGTGTTTATTTGATTTATTCTGGTACAGATTGTGTGACGATATATATATATATATTTGTGCAGGTTTAGATGGGATTAATGACTCTCCCTCGATTCTCTAGCATTTTTTTTATTTTTTTTTATTTTATGGGTAGTGATGATGTGGATATATGAAGATGGAAACTTAAGATGAATGGATTTTTATTCGTTGTTGAAGATTACTAATGTGTATTGGCTTATAATATGGTTTGTTATCATTGTGTTATCTCTACAATTTTCAATCGTGATCTCCATGTCATTTTCTGCAGATGTTTGTATTTTCCAATTATTTTGGGTTTATTTACTTTTGGAAAACATACATAAAATACAGTATGAATAATTCCCAATAAAAATATACTTTTGTTCTCCGCCAAAGTTATGTGAATAATCTTTTCTGATTGGCGGCTAAATTAGTGTCTAATCCATTTATACTATAACACTATACACGCTCACAATTTTGTTATTGTTATCTTCACAAATACTCCCTCCATCCAATAAAAGAGTTAGTCCATTTGGATATGACGTGAAAATTAAGAAAAATAACTATTTTAATGAAAAATTGGAAAAAGTAAAATGGTAGTTAGTGGTATTTTTGAAAATTTAGTTAGCACTGAGAATGGATGAAGAGAGAATGTAATAAAATTAGTGGTAATATTTTAAAATAAGTGTAATATTTTAAAATTTATTTTTTAAATATAGTAATTGGGTAAATTTAACGGACGGATGAAAAAAAAAATACGAATAAATTTGTGCTCAGGAGAGTAATAAAATATAAAAATTTGTCACTATCTTTCCTACTCAATGTAACACCATTTTTATCAATTTTTTTAGTAATTTTCCCATAATATTTCTATTTTACTCATATCTATCTCACTTTGATATTAAACTATAATTATTAGTTTTTTTAGAAATGTTTGTTCATGTTATAAATAATTGCTCAATGTGATGTTTTGATTATAAAAAAAATGATATTCGATATCATACTCTTGGAGAAAAAATTATTGCAGATTAAATAATAACAATAGAAAATTTAAGAGAAAAAATAATGAAATATTAGAGAAAAAAGAGTTTACTTTTTTCATCTCAGCATACTATGCTTTTGTATTATTAATTATAGGGGTGGTAGGGTGCTGATCTCGTCAACTCCGCACCATGATGATTTGACCAAATCAATAAACCAACTTAAAGTAATTAGCAAATCATCGCAAGACAAATAACATATTACTGAGTTAGTACATTAATTTGCAACAGTTAACAAATTGTCATAAAACAAATAACACATGTTGTGTTAAATAATGTGCTATATATCATATTAATATTTGCTACTTTCTTTATAATATTTATTGATTGAGTCAAATTTACTATTGTCTTGAAATAAAAATATATTTTTCTAAAATTATGATATATTTTGTTATATAGAATTATATAATATTATTTTCTTAATAGATATTTGTTAATTGGGTCAAATTAACATTATGGTGATTTCACACAATCAACATTGTGATTAATTATACTCCATCCGTCTCATATAATATGGGTGTATTCATGTAGATGCGGGAATATAGGTAAAGTATAATTTGTAACTAATTTTTAAGAAGTGTATTAGTAAAAATAATTATTGTATAATAAAAATAATTATAGATTAAGATTAACCTAACTAAAAAATTATAAAATTTAAGCTTTAAAATATGATTAAAGTGTATAATTATATTTCCAAAAAAGAAAATGACAAATTATGTGGGACGAACGAAAAAGAAAATAATGACAAATTATATAGGACAGAGGGAGTATAAGATTATGTAAATTCTAAACATACACAAAAGAAATAAAGTGGAATCCATGACATGAAATTTTAGCATTTCATTACCACAATGCCAAATATTCTTGTGTGTTGATGTTATATTGTAATATTTTGTTAGCATACAAAATATACTGTATGATATACACTTATTTTATTATTGTTAGGATATTTTGTTTAGAAAACACTATTTCATATAATTTAGTATATACAATGGGAGTAATAACGTAATATGTATGTAATATGTTTCAGTAGTACATAATTTTAATGTCAAAATTGACTGTGCACCTATTACTCAGTCGTTGTTATTGTTATTATTATTATTATTATTATTATTATTATTATTATTATTATTATTAATGTTGTTTTGTATCCATATATTATGTTATTTCTTCTTAATTTCACTATTGTACTACTTTTTCTCTTCTAACTCAAAATATCAATTTTATTTTTTTTCCGTATGTCTCATTTAAAAGTATCAATTTTCTATTTAAGAAAACGTAATCATACATTAATACCAAATTAACTTAAAAAAATATTTTTAGTTAAATTACAAACATACCATTACACATACAATTTCTTTATATATAAAGTCAAATGGTAAAAATGTCTAAATATGTTTGTACACTTTGGATTGGGACGGAGGGAGTATTTGTTTTCTTCTTTTATTTCTCTCTATATTTTCGGAATTCAAATCATCATTAGATTCCTTCGGGTAATTTTTGTGGGCTTAATCCGGGGTAGAGAGTATCCCCTTAACCATTGGCTCTGAAAATATTCAGGTGAAATCTTTGCCTTCTTCTATTGCTTCTCATTTAATTAAAAAACCTCTCTTCACCAATGCCAAATTTCCTCCTTTTTGGCCTCACACTCGGAGTGTGACCAATCAACAATATAAATCATGAAGAAGAACAATTAGTGGTGTGAATGTTTGTTTAGGACCATGAATAGCTTTTGATCTTGTCTTGACTTTCAGTGTTTTGGGAGTTGTCTTTCGCCTACTGGCCTAGGTGGTAGAAGCTACTTGGAGCATTTGGGCCGGCGGCTTTTACATGATTTGATCCTCTTATTTTATTAGGTTTTAAAATTTTTAGTTGGGTATTTTATATAAGGCTTGTGGTCTTTGGTTGTAATCCTCTTTTATGATGTATAGATTATCTTTACATAAAGAAAAAAAAAAAAAAAAGTAATGTTGGAGAGGGGGGCATTATACATTTAATATACTTATAGAAAAAAATATTTATTGTATTGAGCAAGAAAACAACCTCGAATTTGATCCAAGCAATCTCATTCAAATAATGACAAATACGACAAATAAAATTCAATCTATGTAAAATTGAACTAACTTTAATGACGATATGTACAATCAAATTTAATGAGTTGAGTAGTATAATGTTGTAGTGATGCGAAAAATCATATATTTGACACAATTGATCTCATTCGACATGACGACAATAAATATCTAACATACGTAAAATTTAATGTACTATTACCATATAATGTGAAATATTAAATCTAACCAAATACTAAATGCTAGAAAATCAACGTTCAATTTCTGGGAAATTCTAATAAATTACTAACTAAATTTAAGTTGAACACATTCATTGTTTACAATCATGTCACATTAAAAATTAACAATATAATATATAAAAAACTAAAACAATTTCCCAAAATAATTTATTTGGTTGCTCCCGTTATTTTGGACCCTCTCATCCAAGACACATTGCAGAAGGATCTTGTACAAAACTGTAAGGTTTCCTACAACAAATTTCAAGTGGAATTCTATTTACAATGGAAACTGTAGTATAATTTTATTGTTTCAATTCCAAATTGACAAAACTTAAAATTAGCAAAATATATGGAGACGGACAGATTTATATAAAAAAACTCCACCGCATACCATGTCGTAAGGCTAAGGCTTGAAAATAGAAGTTTAACCTACATGTTATAATAATGTACCCTCAAAGTGCATAACTTGTTATTTTTTTTTTTAAATATATGCGACAAAATTACATGAGTATGTCCAACAATTCTTCGGGAACAATGCATCGAACCCTCTGCTACTATCCAAACCATCGCCAGCGGTGAAGAACCCTTTCAAATTTTAAAAATTTGCGCAATGGGATCCTACTTATCAATTGGAGGACAACTCATGAGAAGAAACGCACCAATATAAATGTGGGGTTCAATGCGTCGAACCCTCTGGTACTATCCAAACCATCGCCAGCGGTGAAGAACCCTTTCAAATTTGAAGAATTTGCACAATGGGATCCTACTTATCAATTGGAGGACAACTCATGGGAAGAAACACACCACTAGCAGTGCTAAGGACTGAGTTATAGATGGACCGATTATTGCTTCTCATTGTTGTTCAATATTGTTGATGATTTTTATGTTTTGTCATTGATTTTGGGTCCTACTTATTGTTCTATCCCCTACCTCTGTCTTAATATATGGTTATTATATATACACATATTTTCTTCCTTGTTAATTTCATCTTATTTTATACAAATATGGCATTTTTTTGTTCACATATAAATGTGGGGTTTAAGCTAGACTAATAAGTTCTTCCTGATGAAAAAATCAGTTTTGATTACTTCTTTTTCTTTTCTTTTTTTTTTTTTTTTTAAAAAAAGTAAAACTTATTAAAAAACATCGTAAAATTTGTTGTTCTAAGAGGAGATAGATCCGGTTTATTGTTCATTGGGGTAGATTGATTTTGATTTTAGATGAGCCGATTAAGTTCTTCTACTGGTTTATTTGTCCTCTAAATTCATATGTCAAATAACATTTTGCTATGTTTTGCCGCAGAAAACTTGTTGATTGATAGAAAGGAGGGTTTTGTTTGTTTTTATGTTTGTGTGCACCGTATTTTCTTAGGGTTTCTGTCCGTTAGTGTTTATTAGAGACAAACGCAAAGTCTTAGGTGAAATTTATTATCAATCCAGTCTCTTAATTATACCTCTCTCTCTCTCCACACTAATAATTATGATAATAATAATTGATTAGGTGAGTAAGCACTGAGAGTGAGAGCGATAAAAGAATAAATCTTTATCATATATGGTTTGGGTCTTCTTCAACCTTAATTATACCACTCTCTCTCTCCACACTAATAATTATGATAGTAATAATTGATTTGGTGAGTGGGCAGTGAGAGTGAGAGCGATAAAAGAATAAATCTTTGCCGTATCTGGTTTGGGCTTTCTTCAACCTTAATTATACAACACTACCAACCTGCTACTGCTGCAAGTTCTTCCTCAATTTCACTGCAGTCATCCAGATATGCCTTCATCCAGCGAACCCGGAAAGCCTCCACTACGGCTGCCCAATTTTAATCTCCCGCCAGAGCTGCAGTGGAAGAAGCACAACACCCGCAAGACCGCTGGCCGCCGCCCCATGAAATCAAGGGCTAGAAGGTCATCTGCAATGGCGAAAGGTCCTTCTGTTCCAGTAAAATCTGTCTCCAATCTGTGGCTGGCGGAAAAAACTTCCTCCAGAATATGCCAGTCTGCCGCCGGCCACTCAGCCACGTTTGATCCAACTTCTGAATCTGCAGAGAGAAATAAAACACTTTGCGAAACCTACACATCCCCATCCAAATCGAAAACAAAAATCATAATTAAAATCAAACTTCCCCCAACAAGGGACAAAGCAGATGTTCTCCCAAATCTTAATCCACCAGCACAGGCCGACCAAGATATTAGTGAGGATTTCAAGACCTGGAACATGAGGCCACGGAAGCCACTCCAGAACAAATCATCTCTGTCCGACAACAAGGAAAAGACTGAGCCATCCTTGTCATTGCTGTCACCGCCGGCAAAGAGGAAGCTGAGCATTACGGTTCCTTTGACCACACAGGAGGTGGAAAAGGATATCCTTTTCTATGACAGGAGGGAGGCCGTCCCGGAGACCGAAGAAAAGTGTAGGAACACGCCGGTGAGGGCTGTTCATTCCCACGAATCGTTGTTGGATGCCAACGCGTACATACATGGTATTAAACGATCCTAAGCATGCTCCTATAAGAATGAACTAGAGATGTACCCTTTTTGGAACCACCAACAGCAATCACGAACAGGTTGATTCCGCTAGAGACCTTCCAGACTGTTCCCGAACCCCGCTCGAACACCGGATGGGCGGCGATCTATCAAACGGAGGGAGACGAATTTTGCTCTTCGTGAAACCCTAGAGCTGACGGCTTGCACCTGTGGTTTTCGCCTCTTTTAAAAAAAACGTCACTAGGGTTTGACAAAGACCGCATATTAATAAGTCTCCCAACAGGTAATTGGGCCAGACCGGGGATCTTTAGAAGGTGTTGGGCTCGGGCTCCCTTATAGATCCAAATCTCTATATTCAGCCCTGAATATAATTCGAATCATAAAATATTAATTCATTCCATTAAAGAATTAATATTGCACTCCCAGCCCAACCCAAATTGAATCTGGGCTTCTATTAAACTTAATTAATTCCCCATGTTTAAGATGTTCCACATCCATTAATTAATTAAATCTTCTGACAATTTAATTAATTAATATCTTTTAATTCCTTAAGTAATACCACTCAAAACTTATTATTGTACGGATTAAATCCACCTGCAGGGTTTATACAATAATCCTTATTGAGTTCCTTAAGGGGATGTCATCAACCTGGATGTCCAGGACATGGTGCCTTAATGATAATAAATTAATTACTATGCGAATAATGTAGTTGCCCAAAATACGAAGCATATTGAATCACTAAGGATTCTCACTTATGGTAAATTAAAGCAACGAACATTTATTCCATATATTTAATTTATTTCATCTAAGGTTAAGAATTAACAGAGTTACCGAGATCTTGGTTCTTCAATGTCAGAATAGAAGAACATATCTCAACTGTGATCCTTTCAATGTGACGCAGCACATTAGTGTAAACTAATAGTCAAGACAAACTAATTCCAAGTTTACACTACAACTTAAACCGATGGTTTTGTCCATAACCATCTCAGTTGTGAAACCCATTTATATTTAATAAAGAACTGACAACAAGATCTTCCGTGTGATCTCCACACACCATGTTGTCTACAATATTAAATAAGTGGACATGCTAATATATATAAAACATAAATAAAAGCAACACAATGTGAAATAACAATTTATTTATTCCAGTTAATAAGGAAATTGAATAATACAAAAGCGTACTAAAAGTTTGCTTTAAGCACCTTCAGAAATATTTGAATGTATGTACTCCAGATGCTTTTTCTTGCATAGTTTGGTTTAGGATCTTATTGTTATACGTTTGTATTTGATTTGATTTTTATCATTTGTATTTACAGATTTTGTTTCCGGGAGGATGCTTGGCCGCCATTTCTGTTGATAAATACAAGGTAACTAAACTCAAAACTATCTAAACCCCAAATTATCACTATATAGATTGTTTATTAGTCAATTTAATGAATTTGCGACAAATTTATTTGAAGGATTCTGGTACTGATTGTACGGTGATATATATATGCAGGTTTAGATGGGATTGACTCTCCTTGGTTTCTGTAGCGCGCGGTTGGTTTATTCTGGTGTTTCTTCGAGGTTAACATATGAACTCAATTATTGTCAATGAGATGGGAACTTAAGATGAATGGGTTTCATTTGCCGTTGAATATTACAAATCTGTATTCATTTATCAATTGCTTTGTTATCATTGTGTTATATGTGTAATTTTCCATCTTGATTTCCATATTACTTTTGCAAATGTTTGTGTTTGTTTTTGTTTTCATTTCCAATTATTTCTTGTTTTTCACTTTCACTAAACATACATAAAATACACTCTCAATCATTCCCAATAAAAATACACTTCTTTCATCCGCCAAAATTACATTAATAATCTTTTTTGGTTGTTGGCTTAAGTTTTATTACTCATACCATAACAAATAATAATGAATTTTTTATTGTCTTTTCCACTTAGCCCAAAAGCTTTCTAGCAATGTGTACTAATTACTTCTTGAAGTCGGTTTCGATATTGGAACTTACCGCTATGGCATTATATCTGAGATGAAAAAGGAAAAATATAAAAGATAAAATAAAATAACAACATTGCCACATCATAGAAATCGCAACTAGATTTCTACTACTGTAAATAACGTGACACATAGAAAAAACCCTCCACTCCGGACACTTAGCGAAATAGCCAATTGTTTGTAATTCAATCTGCCGATTGATAATTGTCAAACAAGCTTGAGATTATCAAACGACAAAAGAAGCTCTTTCCACGACCCATATCTGTGTGAAAATTTCGTAACAAGAGCAAATTGCTACTCCGAGGTAAGCTCTAATGTTTCAGCAGCCGAGAACTGTACGTTGATATCCATATCCGTGCTTGACCTTCATCGAAAGTCATCACATTGTATAAGTAATTAATACAAACAACAAAGAATGAAAAATAATTTTCACGATAAAAATTAAAAATGAAAAAAGACAAAGTAAACGAAAGAAAAAAAAAAAAAAAACAAACCAAAGAGAGAAAGATAGGACAATGACCATACTACATATGATAAATAAAAACACATTAGAATATGCAATGAAAATAATAAAAATTAATGAAATCTGCAATGAAGAAAGGAGAGGCCATGGGACTTAAACCTAGGTTCCTATATATTAACAATGGTTGTAAAGAATCCTCCCGGAAACAAAATCCGGAACGAAGATAATGTTGGTTATTTTGTTGTTATTGGATTTATCCTCGTACGAATTACTTGTAACCCGAGGCGTTAATAGGGTCGAAATATCGTATAAGAAAGGCGAATTTACGTGACTCAAAGTATATCCAATATCATATATACCCTACCGAATTCGATTTCTTCGTATTTTCATTCAATCCAGATTATTTCTCTAACAGATAATATAAAATAATGAAATCAGTCACAACAGGTAAAAGATAGTCATGGAAAGAAAATTAGAATCAAATAAGGGTACCTCCATATCTTTTTTGTGTCTAGCAACAATCCACCAAAAAAATCTTTACAGGTACAGCCAACATGGAACATCCCATAACTTTATTATTTGCGTGCTATCCTTAGGCTTTGTGTGCACAAACAAGACAGGACTGGTGCTGTCTTGGCTGCTCTCGTCCTCCATCTTCATGAAAAAACTATGCCTGTCCATCCCAGAAAATATTCAGCAACGAAGGATGAAAGGATCAAATAGCTTCAGAAAACATTAGTGTTCACTTCTACTTCAGGATAAGAACAGAGATACAGATAGACCGTTGGGTCGGAGCAGAGTCCGACGAGCTATTTTAGCCCTTCGACCCAAGCGGGCGGTGATGGAGAGCACATCTCCATTAACGATGCCAGAACAATGGGAAAGACGAATCTTGAAAGCCAATACATGAGAAACGCTTCGTGCTCGATTTCACTCTGGCTACCCATGAATTTCTCCATCCATGGCCCCACCATTGGCTTCTTCGACTTGCATCTAGAAATCACCGACCGCGCTTTGCGCAGTTTCTTCTCGATTTCCCCTAATTCGCCCCTTTCGGAAGCGCGTAGCGCCCTCTCCCCCAACACAGAGTATCCGCCGAGCACCGCCAAGTCCTCCAGCATCAGAGTAGCTTCTCCCCAGGGGAAAACGAAAGAGTTGGTAGTCTCGAACCATTTTTCAAGGAAATCGAAGAGGAGATCCTTGTTTCGGTGTATGGTGATTGTGGAGCTCATTATAGCGGAAAGAGAAGCGGTTGCCAGCAAGTTTTCCTGCTTTATCGCAACGATCTTTATGAACTACAAAATTTACAAATTCATAAGAAATCTTTATGAACTACAAATCACCTTTATGAACTATCGGAAGTTTGATTTTGATTTTGATTTTATTTTGGATTTGGATGTGGATGAGCAGATCTCACTTTATTATGGATCGAGGATTTTATTACGAAATCGAGTAAAAATATTGAACTAGTTTGGTTTATGTAAGCTCAACTCCAAACCATATCGAAAACGCAAAATCGACACAAACACACCAAAAAACGCGACGAACACAAGTACACTAGCCTATTGCCTACGACACACAAGAAATATAACCCCCACAAACAAGGAAACACAGTAAACAGAAGCCTACACGTTGAGAGAGCCCCTTGTGGCTCAAATCAACAACACATGGGGTAAACAATATGGCAAGGAGCTCCATAGATAAGAAGGAAGACAACCTCGAAGACCCGCCGAAAAATCGTCGGCGGAAAGTGGTGCGAGAGAGACGAGATGAGAGGCTAGAGAGGGTAAGTTTTAGAGAGAAGATAATGAAAGTGAAGTGAGGGACGGTGGTCTTTCTCATCTCTATTATATACGTAGGTTAAAAGCAATGGACGGCCACGATCTCAACCCTAGATTTAACGGTTGAGATCTAGTTTGGCGGGTCCGGTGGTTCGGGTCACAAGTTCGCGGGCAAGGGTGAAGCAGTGGGCCACGGGCCAAGGTAAGTAAGTGGATCGTGGGCCTGTGTCACAGGTCTGGGCCCAGGTGCACTTTCGTTGTGAGAATGAGTGTGTTTGTGTATTATATGGGATGGATCCATTTGGACAACAAATCCAACAAACACACTTCAAAAATAATAGAGAACTTTTGTTTTGGGTTTGCAAATTGTTGTTGTTGTTTATTATTTTTTTTTTATTTCGGATTTTAAAAATCTCATGTTGTAGAATAGAGGGATTTTGGTCACTTTTGTATGCTAAAAATTTGATATCAAGTTGTATTGATTTAAAATGTGATATAGATATCAAATTTTACTTTTGAACAAAAAAATAATAAAATATATACCTTAAGAACACCGACAAGAGAGTATAATATCAAAAAGTTTTATATTCCAAAAGAACATGAAATATAAAAAAGGTTTACTTATGGGAGAAGTCTTAAATAGAAAAGCCACTGCACATGCTCTAACAAAACCGAAGTATTTCACTTTTCAAAATGGCAATGGCAAGCCAAACATAAAATATGGAACTGTCAATTTTATCTTTTAAAATACGTACTCACTATCAATATATTAATTATTTATAACATGTGACGGCTATCAATTACCGTCAGGCTAACGGCTGCTTTCACGGTACTCATATTATAAAACTGTCAACACACTGCTTATTTTTCCTATAGCCATAGGACCAGATTTAATGATCCATCCAATGGATATCAATGAACGAGGATAATATTGTAAATTTGAATAGAAAACTTTTTAGTAATAATTTTAATTCAAGTAAGAAAAAAAGTAACACTGCATTAATTACAAACATTAATTATGAATCTTTATACAAATCTTGACCATATAACATCATTAGTGAAAAATATTCTTAGTTATGAAATTTTTCGTAGCAAAAAGTATATTTCTTGGTCAAACTATGAAATTTTTTGTCCCGAACATTTTACCGTTTCAATTAACAAAAATTATGGAAAGTCGTTCAAAAATCATTTATTGCGGTACTCATATCGTAAAAAAAGTTAAAAGAATTCAAATTAATTTTGTTTAATAAAAAAATGAAATTTTGAAAAAAAAAAATCTATAAATTAAACAATTCAGAATAAAACGTGTTTATTCTTAGAACATGATTAAAATCGTGTTTGGGGTATAAGTGTTGCGTTTTTTATTAGGTGGGAACTACAGATTTTGAGTTACATGTTACCGGTGATTGGTGTTGAATATATTATTATCGGTGCATAATGTATCTTTCAAATTGATATGTTCTTTAGCTTTTGAGGATCTATTGAATCAAATTCTCTTTAACCCTCTTGACTTAGCAATTAGAGTATCAATTGTTGAGCCTTATTCAGTTTCTATTTCAATGGGGAGAAGCGCAGTAGCAATGCCACCCTAAAACTTAAGTAACTCCAACCAGCAGATTATGCCGACGAGCTTGGTAGAGAACGATTCAATTCCTCTCGCAATTACAATAAGTTTGTTTAGATAAATAATTTTAGTTCAAAACTTTAAGGTGCGTTATTGGTATTTGTATTCTTGATTTTGTTGATAATAATTTTTGTTATTTTGACAAATATCCCCTGATTATCTATCTATATTAAGATTTTCAAATCCTGTGCAACATGTTGTGTTGATATTTGATGGAAAATTAGAATAACTTGTCAAAATACACTAATTTAAGACAGTTTTTAAAAGCCAATAGTTATTCAAAACGTATTTTCTTAAATAATTCAAACATTAATCTTTGTTACATTCCATAAGTGATATTCATCTTTCACTATGAACAAATTGCACAGTAAGTTTCATAGTCTTACAACATGGATTGAAGAACTGTGTTAATCTAATTTCATAAGGAATGCTAAAGTCCAAGTAATGGGATAAAAAACTTGTTTGCCAAAGTTTTAATAATTTTTTTTCATATTATTGGTTGAAATATTCATATTTCTTGGTATGAAATTTGACATTTAGAAATTAATTATACATGGATGTAGAGTTCAAACAAAGTCTGAATGGCAAATTGATAAACTTCGGCGCATGGAAGAAAAAAAAAAAAAGAACGTAGAGTAGATTATGGAATTGACAATGCATTTTTATCTTTGTCTTTTAGTGTCTTACTTCAAGAGAGTGATAGAAAAGATATTGTATTCCCATACCATATTGGGACTGACATATATATATATAAATATTTATAGAACATAAAATCCCAAGACACTAAGTCAAATATCAATGATTAATCTTTGGATCAATAACATTGATTGCTAGCAGTCATCTTATTGCAATAATCATATACGGACAATAAGTAATGTCAAACAATTACCAATCTTTGGATTGCTTCACTATTCACATAAGTTAAAACCATATAACCGTCCCATACATATTATCTTTGGACATCTATTAAGGGTGTGTTCGTTTGTAGAATTTTAACAAAATTCTACTATTCATCCAATTTTTTCCCCCAAAAACATCAAATCAAACACCTATTTTTCATTTTTTATATTATACTAAAAATTAATTTTACATTCAAAACATCACATCAATACCTATTTATATCACATCATACAACTATTCAAATTCAAAATTTTTACTATTCAAATCCCAACTCAAAATCCAAACCCCCCCAAACAAACACACCCTAATAGTATTAAAAAAAATAGACATCAATTTGTGCATCAAAAATAATGTGTGTCTCTATCCGAACAAATTTGATAAAATATGTATAAAGCTAATTTCTTGGTGGAAAAAGCCTTTCTAGGAAACCCAAAGACAGTAACGGTGTTTGTTTGTGAATTTTAGTTTTTGGGTTGGATTTTTTAATGGTAAAAAATTGAATTTGAATAATTGTTTGATGTCATATAAACAGATGCGCTGTTTTCAATGTAAAATAAATTTGTAATATAATATACAATAAAAAGTAATTGTTTAATGTGATATTGTTTTAAGAAAAAAAAATGTAAATAGTAAAAACTGGTAAAACCTACTAATAAAGAACGCAACCAAGTTTAGAGGACTAACAGTGGGTAAATCTGGTTTGTTGTTCATTGGGGGAAGATTGATTTTGATTTTAGTTTCTATTCTTTATTTTGCTCTTAAATTATTTTCCATCTAGATTCAGATGTCAAATAACATTTTGTTTACTTCTTTGCTGCCGGCGACAATTTTGATTGATAGAGCGGCAGAGAGTTTTTGTGGATTTCTGTTTTTTTAGGGATTCTCTGACTGATTATTATCATTTTATACTCTTAATTACCACTCTCTCCCTTCTCTCTAATAATAATAATAATAATAGTAATTAATTTGGTGGTTATGAAAAATATAATAATAATTAATTTCGTGTTCGATGGGTGAAGAGTGAGGTATACAACAATCTTTGCCCTACATCTTTTGGTTCTTCTTGAACATTCAGTCAAATTCTATCCAGTAGCTGGAATTTTTTCTTCTCCAATCTAATTACAGTGAACGAGATATGTCTTTCTCCAACTTCTGAATCTGTAGAAAGAAATAGAACACTTTCAGACCATAAGAGCAAATTCTGCTTATCCACACACAAATCTAAAACAAAAATCAGAATCAAAATGAAACTTCCCTCGACAAGCCAAAAAGTACATCTGCTCCCGAACCTTAATCCACCCCCACAGGCGGACAAAAATGCCAGTGAGGATATCAAGACCTGGAACCTGAGGCCGCGGAAACCATTAGAAAATAATACCGTCAGCAAGGCTTCAGATCCAGCTGAGGAGGATGTCCACAAGGAAGTGAAGAATAAATAATCTTAGTCCAGAAGAAGGAAAAGACTGATCCATCCTCGACATTGGTGTCGCCGCCGGAAAAAGAGGAAGCTGGGCATTACGGTTCCTCTGAGAAAACAGCAGGTGGAAAAGGATATCGTCTCAATGACTGGAGGGACGCTGTCCGGGAGACCCAAGAAGAGGCCGAAGCACCTTCAGAAATATATGACCGTATGTACGCCAGCTTCTTTTTCTTGCATAGTTTGGTTTAGGATCTGATTGTGTCATATGCTTGTATTTGATATTTTTTATTCGTTATCATTTTTATTACAGGTTTTGTTTCCGGGAGAATGCCTGGCTGCCATTTCTGTCGAAAGATACAAGGTAATTACACTCAAAACTCTCTAAGCTCCAAATTATCCCCGCATATATACAGTGTTTATTTGATTTATTCTGGTACTGATTTTATGACAATATATGTATATATTTGTGCAGGTTTAGATGGGATTAATGACTCTCCCTCGATTCTCTAGCAGTTGATTTTTTTCTGATTTTATTGGGTAGTGATGATGTGGATATATGAACTGAAGTATTGTCAATGAGATGGAAACTTAAATGAAGGAATTTTTATTTGTTCTTGAAGATTACCTATGTATATTGGCTTATAATATGCTTTGTTATCACTGTGTTATCTCTGTAATTTTCAATCCTTATTTCCGTGTCATTTTTTGCAAATGCTTGTATTTTCCAATTATTTTGGGTTTATTCACTTTTGCAAAACATACATAAAATACACTATGAATTATTCCAAAAAAAAATACACTTTTGTTGTCCCCCAAAGTTATGTTAATAATCTTTTCTGATTGGCGGCTAAAGTAGTGTCTAATCCATTTATACTAAAAGACTGTATACGCTCACAATTTTGTTAATGTTATCTTCACGAATACTCGCTCGGTCCAAAAAAAGGTTTATTCCATTTGGATATGACGTGAAAATTAAGAAAAATAATTATTTTAATGAGAAACTGGAAAAGGTAAAATGGTAATAATGAATTTGTCACCATTTTTTCTAGTCAGTGCAACACCATTTTATCAATTGTTTTAGTAATTTTTTCATAATATTTCTATCTTACTCATACCTGTTGTGTTAAATAATATGTTATATATTATATTAATATTTGCTACTTTCTTTGTAATATTTACTGATTCAGTCAAATTACTAATGTATTGAAATAAAAATATATTTTTCTAAAATTATGATATATTTTGTTATATAATATTATTTTCTTAATAGATATTTTTTAATTGAGTCAAATTAATATTATGATGATTTCACACAATCAATATGGTAAACGAAGTGATTAATTATACTCCTCCCGTCCCATATAATATGGGTGTATTACCATAGATGCGAGAATTTAAGTAAAATATAATTAGTAAGTAATTAAGAAGTATATTAGTAAAAATAATTATTGTCTAATAAAAATAATTATAGATTAAGATTAACAGAACTAAAAAATTATAAAATTTAACTTTAAAATGTGATTAAAGTGTATAATTATATTTCCAAAAAAGGAAATGACAAAATATGTGGGACGAATGAAAATAGAAAATAGAGACAAATTATGTGGAACAGAGGGAATATAAGATTAAGTAAATTCTATACATGCACAAAAGAAATAAAGTGGAATCCATGACATGAAATTTTTAGCATTTCATTACAACAATGTCAAATATTCTTGTGTGTTGATGTCATATTGTAATATTATGTTAGCTTACAAAATATATTGTATGATATACATATATTTTATTATTGTTAGGATATTTTGTTTAAAAACCACTATTTCATATATTTTAGTATATACAATGGGAGTAATACGTAATGTGTATGTAATATGTTTCAATAGTACATATTTTAATGTAAAAATTTATTATGCACCTATTCGTCAATTGTTGTTATTATTATTATTAATGTTTTTTTCTATTCATATATTTTGTTATTTCTTTCTTAATTTTACCATTGTAATACTTTTTTTGTGTCCACTCAAAATATCATTTTTTTTTATTTCCTATGTCTCACTTACAAGTCTCAGTTTTCTATTTAATAATAAGTAATCTAAATTAATACAAAATTAACTTAAAAAAAACTTTTAGTTAAATTACAACATACTATTACACATACAATTTGTCTATACATAGAGTGAAAGGGTAAAATGTCTAAATCTATTGCATACTTCCACTACCTAATAAAATACTATTATTTTTTAATTTACTACAAAACCCAAATAGCCCATTTGGATTGGGAGGGAGGGAGTATTTGTTTTCTTCTTTTATTTGTCTCTATATTTTTGGCATTTAAATCATCATTAGATTCCTTCGGGTCATTTTTGTGGGCTTAATCCCGTGGTAGAGAGTATCCCCTTGACCATTGGCTCTAAAAATATACACATGAAATCTTTGTCTTCTTCTATTGCTTCTCATTTAATTCAAAAGCCTCTCCTCACCAATGCTACATTTCCTCTTTTTCGGCCTCACACTCGGAGTGTGACCAATCAACAATATAAATCGTGAAGAAGGTCAATCAGTGGTATGAATGTTTGTTTAGGACCTTGAATGACTTTTGATCTTGTCTTGTCTTATCAATATTTTGGGAGTTCTCTTTCGCCTATTGGCCTAGGTGGTAGAAGCTACATGGAGCATTTGGGCCGGCGGCTTTTACATGATTTGATCCTCTTATTTTTTTAGGTTTTAAATTTTTTTGTTGGGTATTTTATATAAGGCTTGTGGTCTTTGGTAGTAATCATCTTTTATGATCTATAGATTTTCTTTACATAAAAAAAAAAAAAAGAAAAGTAATATTGGAGAGGGGGTATTATATATTTAATTTAATATACTTATAAAAAAAATATTTAATGTATTGAGTAAGACAACAATCTCGAATTTGATCCAAGCAATCTCATTCGAATAACGACAAATATGACAAATAATATTCAATCTATGTAAAATTCAACTAACTTTAATGACAATATGTACAATCAAATTTATGAGTTGAGGAGTATAATGTTGTAGTGATGCCAAAAATCATTGACACAATTGATCTCATTCGACTTGATGGCAATAAATATCTAATATACGTAAAAATTAATGTACTATTACCATATGATGTGAAATATTAAATCTAAACAAATACTAAATGCTAGAAAATCAACGTTCGAATTTTGGGAAATTAATTCTAATAAATTACTAACTAAATTTAAGTTGAAAACATTCGTTTTTACAATCATGTCACATTAAAACTTATCAATATAATATATAAAAAAACTAAAACAATTTCCTAAAATAATTTATTTGGTTGCTCAGTTATTTTGGACCCCTCATCCAAGACACATTCTAGAAGGATCTTGTACAAAACTGTTAAGGTTTCCTACAACAAATTTCAAGTGGAATGCTATTTACAATGGAAACTGTAGTCTAATTTTATTGTTTCAATTCCAAATTTACAAAACTTAAAATTAGCAAATTATATGGAAATGGATAGATTTATATCGAAAAACTCCACGGCATACCATGTCGTAAGGCTAAGGCCGGAAAATAGAAGCTTAACCTACATGCTATAATAATGTACCCTCAAAGTACAGAACTTGTCATTTTTTTAAATATATACTACAGAATTACAGGAGTATGTCCAACAATTCTTCGGGAACAAAACGTCGAACCCTTTGTTACTATCCAAACCATCGCCAACGGTAAAGAACCCCTTCAACTTTGAAGAATTTGTGCATTAATGGGATCCAACTTATCAGTTGGAGGACAACTCATGAGAAGAAACACACCACTAGCAGTGCTAAGGACTCAGTTATAGATTGAAGGATTATTGCTTCTCATTGTTCAACATTGTTGATGATTTTTATGTTTTGTCATTGATTTTGGTCCTACTTATTGTTCTATCCCCTTCCTCTCTCTTAATAGATGCTTATTATATATACACATATGTTCTTCCTCGTTAATTTCATCTTATTTCATACAAATATGGCATTTTTTTGTTCACATATATATGGGCGGGTGTAAGCTAAACTAATAAGTTCTTCCTGATGAAAAAATCAATTTTGATTATCTTCTTTAAAAAAAAAGAAATAAAAATTATTAAAAAAATATTATAAAATTTACTGTTTTAAGAGGAGATAGATCTGGTTTATTGTTCATTGGAGTAGATTGATTTTGATTTTAGATGAGCCATTTGGCTCTTATTAAGTTTTCTACTATTTTATTTGTGGCCTAGATTCCGACGTCATAAAACATTTTTCTAAATTCTTTGCTGCAACAACTAGTTGATTGATAGAGAGGAGGGTTTTGTTTGTTTTTATGTTTGTGTGCAAGCATTTTTTTTAGGGTTTCTGTCATTAGTGTTTATCAGAGAACAAAACGGAAACTTTTAGGTCAAATTTATTATCAATTTATTCTCTTAATTGTACCACTTTCTCTCTCCACACTAATAATTATGATAATAATAATTGATTTGGTGAGTGAACAGTAAGAGTGAGAGCATAAAAGAATAACTCTTTGCCATATCTGATTTCCTGCTTCTTCAACCTTAATTCACTACCAACCTGCTGCTGCTGCAAGTCCTTCCTCAATTTCACTGCAGTCATCCAGATATGCCTTCATCCAGCGAACCCGGAAAGCCTCCACTACCGCTGCACAATTTTAATCTCCCGCCAGAGCTGCAGTGGAAGAAGCACAACACCCGCAAGACCCCTGGCCGCCGCCCCATGAAATCAAGGGCTAGAAGGTCATCTGCAATGGCGAAAGGTCCTTCTGTTCCAGTAAAATCTGTCTCCGATCTGTGGTTGGCGGAAAAAACTTCCTCCAGAATATGCTAATCTGCCGCCGGCCACTCAGCCACGTTTGATCCAACTTCTGAATCTGCAGAGAGAAATAAAACACTTTCTGAACGTAAGAGCAAAATCTGGTCATCCCCATCCAAATCTAAAACAAAAATATAATCAATATCAAATCTAAAACAATATAATCCATCACAAAAATAATATGTATTGAGACCTAAAGAGAGTGAGAGAGGGAGCATGTCTATTTAAAAACATAAGTATTGTACTTGTACTTACTACATATTTAGTAGATGAGTTCTGTGTGCTCGAAGGAGCGGTAGTACTCAGCTTCCTCTTTTCCGGCGATAGCAATGACGAGGATGGCTCAGTCTCTTTGTTCTTCTCGGATGGGATGATTTCTTTTTCTATTATGAAATATTGAACTAGTTTTGGTTTTTTAGGCTCAGCCTCAAACCAACTCGAAAACACAAAATCGACACAAACACACCAAAAAACGTGACGAACACAAGTACACTGGCCTATTACCTATGACACACAAGAAATATAACCCCCAAAAACAAAGAAATAAGAAAAACAGAAGCCTACACGTTGAGAGAGCCCCTTCGGCTCAAATCAACAACAGAAGGGGTAAAAAGCATGCCAAGAAGCTCCACAGATCAGAAGGAAGGCAACCATCGAAGAACCGCCGGAAAATTGTCGCGGGAAAGTGGTGCGATAGATAGACGAGAGGAGAGGCTAGAGAGGGTGAGTTGTAGAGAGAGGATTATGAGATTGAAGGGAATGGCGGCGGTCTCTCTCATTACTATTATAGGTAGGTTAAAAGGAATTGACGGCCATGAGCTCCACCCTAAATTTGACGGTTGAGATCGAGTTTAGTAAAAGGGACGTGGGTCAAAACAAGCGGGTCGGGCAGTTCGGGTTGCAGGTTTGCTGACACGGGTGAAGTAACAGGTCACGGGCCAAGGTAAGTAAGTGGATCGTTGGCCTGTGTCATAGGACTGGGTCCAGGTGCACTTTGTGTTTGTGTATTATATTGGGTGGATCCATTTGGACAAAAAATCCAACAAACACACTTCTAAAATAGTAGAGAACTTTTGTTTTGGTTTACAAATTGTTGTTGTTGTTTATTATTATTTTTATTTTGGGCTTTAAAGATCTGATGTTGTAGAACCGAGGGATTTTGGTCATTTTTGTATGCTAAAAAATTGATATCAAATTGTATTGATTTCAATTGCGATATAGATATCAAATTTTACTTTTGAACAAACTAAAATAATAAAATATATACCTTAACAACACCGACAAGAGAGTATAATATCAAAAAGTTTTAAATTTCAAAAGAATATGAAATATCAAAAACTTTACTTATGGGAGAAGTCTATATTTCAAGCATGAAAACATGAAAACATGAATGTTGGTTAAACTTTTCTATATGAAATATGAAATATGAAATATTTCAAGCATGAAAACATGAATGTTGGTTAAACTTTTCTATATGTGCAATAAGCTCCTACTACTAAGAATAGACTAGTCTAACCTTGATATTTGTGTTGGAGACCATCACAGGCAATTGTTCAGCTTCCAAGGTTACCCCTATTCTCTCCGGAGACACAATAATCTTCTTCAATTGGACTGGTTTCATAAGACCACATCCAACCGTACAGGATCATGGGCTCCAATCCAAGATCTAACTGCTTGTTTGGGTTTTTATATATCCTTTGTAGCCCTTTAAATAGTGAAATTTTTTATTTAAAAACAAATTAAAATAAAGGCGCGACATTTGCCGCCTCAACGAAAGAAATAAAAACAAATTAAAATAAAGGCACAACGTGCCTAAACAGAAGACATAAATAATAATAACATTATGAAGAAAATAAATAAATAATAATTATGGGTGTGTAATTAAGTATTATAATTGAAAAATAAAATTAAAAATAATAGGTGCAAACTTCCCCGCCTCATCTTTTGAAAAATAAAAATAATAGGCGCAAAATAAAATAATAGGCGCCGATGCCTCTTATTTTATTTTTAATTAAAGGTGTGAATAATCGAATCATCTCTTTTTTTTTAACTTACTTCTAAAAATTAATTTTATAATAGAGGCGCGAAAAATCGCATCACCTTATTTTTCTTAAAAAAATTAATTTGATAATATAGGCACCAACAACCGCACTTCTTATTTTATTTTTAATTAAAGGTGCAAACAACCAAACCATCCCTCCTTTTTTTCATTTTTGAATTATTTTCAAAAATAATTTCAAATAGAGGCACGAAAAACCGTTCCTCATTTTTATTTTTATAAAATAAATTTATAATAAGTGTTGCTTCGGGCGCCTTTATGTATTATATTAAAAATAAAATAAAAATAAAATACCGCCTATATAAAGTAATAATAAGGTTTTTATATAAAAAACTATAAGACACGGTTTTCCGTGCAAAATTATCTATATATATATATATATTGATGTGCCACGCCGTGCCACCTTATTCGCACCGAACGTAGCTTTTTCAAGTAGTATTAATGATGGTAGTCCACCAACTTAGTTTTAAGACAAGTATATTTTTCAACAGTAACCATTTACTTAAAATATTTTGATTAAGTTGTCTCATTTAACAAATACAGTTTGAGAGTTTGAAGTTCCACAATGATATGCAGTTCTATCATAATCACTATATGATTTTCCAAGGGATAAAACTTCATCAAATTTAAATTTACCTTTGAGGAGCAACGAGAGTTTGATTTGTTGATTTGAGTTCTTGGATTTTCTTTATCATATTAGTAACTTCCTCGGACATCTTCTCACATTTGATGCACAAATCGCCTTTCATATTTATCAATCTTGTGTTGTCTTCGGTCAATACATCAATCTTTGTTTCCAACATTTCCACACAACCTTTGAGATACTCAGTTTTGGATATTAAAATCTTTTGTTTAACTACAATATCAGTATATGCTTCACTTAATTCTCCACGATCCATTTCGGTTGTTCTATTGCAATCATCATCATCGATCACTTTATCATGTAGAGCAAAGACAACAACATTTTGATCATCATTCTGTTAAGAATATGTTTCCCCTTAAGATTGATAGTAGAAACATTATTTCTTACTATAAACACGTCACCTACAACCTCATCCTCTGTAGTCACATTCGCTTCATCATACGAACATTGATTTATAACCTGATTCTTATTCCCACAATTATAGCACTTCCTATTCTTACCTTTCCATTTGCCTTCATTCTATTGATTGTCAAAATTATGTGACTAACCCCTAGCTAACAAGACCTCATCATATGCTTATTTTTCTTTCCCATTAACCTTTAAGTCAAATCTTTACTCTTTAATCAACTCATAGTTGTTCCAAGAGTTATACTATCTCTACCATACTTAATAGCAGATTTGATATCAGAAAAAAATTCAGGAATAACATTCAAAAACACAATAGGATTGTATTCATCAATATTTTTGTCTCCTGTTTGTTTAATATCTTGAACTAGCTTAGAAAAAACATCAAGATTCTCATCTATTGACTTGTTTAATTCAAGTTTAAATCTGTAGAATTGTTCAAGCATAAGGAATTTATTCGGCAAAGATTTTTCCATATAGATTTCTTCTAATTTTTTGAAAGTTCTTTTGCAGAATTATGTTATCCTACTTTTCTAATTACAGAGTCAGATAAATTCAAAATTATCAATGAATATGCATGTTCATCTAACTCAACCTTTTTATCTTCAGTCAACAACCGGTTCAAAGCACCATCTATAGATTTGACAACCTTTTGTGTTACTAAGATACTTTTCATCTTTTGTTACCAAACTGAAAAATCAATTTTGCCGTCAAACATTGCAATAGACACAGTTGTAATAATTCCCAAGTATCTACACAAACTTCACACAAAAATGTCACTCAATTCACTAACTATCAGTGGTCAGCTACTAACTCGCTCTTGGAGTTGCCAGTTACGTGATAGCAGTGTTCAAACCAATCAATATTCACATAATTTAATTTCCACTTACCTAATAACTAATTAAAAGATAACGAAAGGGTTAGCCTTCCGTTACCAAATCGAGGGCACAATTTAAAATTTTGATTCGATCGTACAACACGTTTCCAACCTGGAAGCTCTGATACCATTGTCGGGACTAGGCAAACTTAACACTAGTATGATATTGTCCGCTTTAGGTTGAGCCCGCATGAATTTGTTTTTGGATTTCCTCCAAAAGGCCTCATACTAGTAGAGTATATTTAAAACTTATAATGTGTGCAATTTTCTTCACATCTTTGAGCGTGAGACTTGGGTTTGCACTCCAAAAATCCTCCCCTCAAACCAAGTACCAACCAATGGGCTTTCTCTACCCACCTTTTACCGCTTGTCACAAAGGGACCCGCTGTCTGACCAACCACAATTGTCGGGTACCGACCCAAAGCCGCCAAGACACTTTTGACACAAGGCACCTTGGTAGGTCACGAGGGTGAGCTCACCACCACAACCAATGCCCAATGTCACTCATTCCACTTCACCATTGAACCGAGCTCTAATACCGTTGTTAAGAATTTGTTTCCCCTTGGGAACGTTGACTCGGGTTGTTTCTGCAACCAAATAATACTCACTAAGAATATTAGTTGTTAACTCAACACTAGTATGATATTGGTCGCTTAGGGCTGAGCCCGTACGAATTTGTTTTTGGATTTTCTCCAAAATGCCTCATTCTAGTGGAGTTTATTTGGGACTTATAAGGTGTGAAATTTTCTTCACAACTTCCAACGTGGGTCTTGGGTTTGCACCCAACACATTCTCAGCATCTAAATTTGATCCATCAACATTATTTTCATCGTCACTCCATCTAACACCCATTGTTTTGTTATTTTTCCTCATTGCTTTTAGGCACTCGTATCGGATGTGTCCAAAACCACTGCAACCATAGCGAATAACATCATTGGATACTACTGGTTTCTTTGGCACTATAATTTTCTCTTTTTTCTGACCAAAAGATTTCTATTGAATAGTAGATTTTGTTGAGTTTGAGTGGCATTTTTCTCAATTTTCTTCTTTAACTGTTTGGCACTCTTTTTTTTTTTGCAATAATTTTGAAATTCTTTTTTAGAAAAAAGATACTTCATCTTCGTCTGAATCATCCTTGACATTATTGGTAGAGCCATCAGCTGTAAATGCAATCTCCTTTTTCAATTTTGGTTTAAGATGGTTTAACTTATATGTTTGTAGAATTCCAATCAATCCATCCAAGATCATGGTGTTAATCTTCTCCATTTTTTCTAAAGCAACAACCTTGGGAGCGAACTTATGTGTGATTGCTCTTAACATCTTGTTAACTAATTTCCTTTCTTCGTAGATCAATCCGAGCATGTTAGTCTGATTTAAAATATCCTTAACACGACCGCTGTAATCAAAGATCGTCTCATTATCTTCCATTTTTAGCCTATCGAACTTAGATTCGACCATCTGCATCCTTGTACCTTTGATATTCGTTGATCCTTCAAATATTACCGGAAGCACATCCCAATCTTCTTTAGTTATTGTGCATGTTGATATAATCCAAAATAAAGATTCATCTACTCCATTGTATATAGCTTTTTAAGCCTTGGAGTTGGCATTGCTCATATATTTCTCTTCAATTGAATATTGATTTTTCGGTTTAGGAACCACATGAGTCAAAATTTGATCCGTGCTTGTATTTCCATGAGTTTCGGCAGCCAAGATAGTTCACATAGGAGAAGACCATCCAGACTCTAATGTTTCCCGAGCTTCATTGCTAATAGAAATTATAAAGACCTTCATCTTCATTTTCCAATACCGGTAATTCAAACCATCCAAAAGAGGTGACCTAGAGACCGAGCTTCATTCTTTAAACATAGTGATAGATCACTCTTCATTAATATGGTGAAGAGTCCACTCTAATACCACGTTGTTGTCCCGAGAATCAACTATGTTGATATTAGACTTCAACAAATTATGAGTTAGATTTAACATGCATCAGAATACTTCCGTTCTGGAAGTGTAATCTACTGGACGTTCAGATAACGAGTCCATAATGTGTGAACAGAGAAACATTGAAGTTTGTTTACCCAAATTGATCAAATAAAATCTATGTCTGGCGGGTTCAAACACAGTCTCTAATCCACTAGAAATTAGTTGAATTATACACCTCAATGCACCCCAATCACAATCTCCCAATGATCTCTATCAAGACAATAAATACGCAAGTATTCCCAATTTCGTATGATGTAAGTTTCTTTGCAAAGAATAGTCACCAGACTGCAACAAGTGTTTCTTGAAGCACCACTTTAGAATCCCAAACAGAATGCAATTCAACTCCAATTCCTTTCTTCAAGCCTCTTTTACAATTTCATTATATCTGTGTGATATATTCTTCAACTGTATCACCAACTGTGTATTTGCATTCAGTCTTGGTCATGCTCACAAAAGGTATGTGGTATCACGAAATAATTTCCCAGAAACTTTAACCAGAATCTTGCCGCTCTCTCATTTTTCGTATAGAAGATCTTCAAGAGATCTCTCTCTAATTCACTCTACAGTCTCCCTTGCCCAGCTGAATGATGTAACCAATACGTTTAACAACTTCAATTAAATCCAATTTTTCCCTTCCAATTGAAAATGATTTGTGAGTTGATATTCCTCCAATTAATTCCATGATTTGATCATCAGAATTTTCAGATAAAATTTGTTCCGTCTTTCAGCATAGTCATTTTTTGAGCGTCGACTGATGAGGGTCATCTGATTACCTTCGGATAACACCAACAATATTATAAATGTGTCAACATTCTCAACAATATTTATGTAAGAAGGAAGAAATTTTATTTTAATCAATAATAATAATAATAATAATAATAATAATAATTAACAACAACAATAATAATAATAATAATGAAACCATATTGCAGTTAACATATTTTAGAATTCTTGCTTTGTATAAATATACATTTTAAAAATATTGACGTGAATTTATATAGAAAAAATTAAAGTTACATATATTTTACGTTACACGAGAAACGCTTGGTGCTCGATTTCGCTCTGGCTCCACATGAATTTCTCCATCCATGTCCCCGCCCATAGGCTTCTTCGACTTGCATCTAGAAATCACCGACCGCGCTTTGCACAGTTTCTTCTCTATTTCCCCTAATTCGCCCCTTTCGGAAGCACGCAGCGCCCTCTCCCCCAACACAGAGTATCCGCCGAGCACTGCCATGTCCTCGAGCGTCAGAGTAGCTTCTCCCCAAGGGAAAACGAAGGAGTTGGTAGTCGCACACCATTTTTCAAGGAAACTGAACAGGAGATCCTTGTTTCAGTGTATGGTGATTGTGGAGCTCATTATAGCGGAATGAGAAGCGGTTGCCAGCAAGTTTTCCTGCTTTATCGCAATGATCTTTGCAGCCACAACACTTTCTGGTAAATAGATTTAGCAATATCAAACCAGCCATCAGTCGATAAACAAAATTTAAAAATTCATAAGAAACCTTTATGAACTACAATTACAAATCACCATATTTTGTTTCTTCCGTGGAAAAGAATGAAAAAATTTGAAACTCTTTTCGGAAACAATATAATCCATCACAAAAATAATATGTAGTGAGAGCTAAAGAGAGCGAGAGAGGGAGCATGTATATTGAAAACCATACGTATGTATATTGAAAAACATAAGTATTGTACTTGTACTTACTATATATTTAGTAGAGGAGTCCTGTGTGCTTGAAGGAACGGTAGTACTCAGCTTCCTCTTTTCCGGCGATAGCAATGACGAGGATGGCTCAGTCTCTTTGTTCTTCTCAGACCGGGATGATTTCTTCTTCTCTTCCTTGTCGTCCTCCTGAGCTTGATCTGGAGCCTTACTGATGGTATTCTTCTGGCTTGTCTTCTGCGACCTCAGGTTCCAGGTCTTGATTATGGTCAGCCATTGTGGGTGGATTATGGTTTGGGATCAGATCTAGTTTGTTGCTCGTTAACGGAAGCTTGATTTTGATTTTGATTTTTGTTTTAGATTTTGATGTGGATGAGCATATCTCACTTTATCACGGATCGAATATTTTATTATGAAATCGAGTAAAAATATTGAACTAGTTTTGGTTTTTTTAGGCTCAGCCCCAAACCAACTCGAAAACACAAAATCGACACAAACACACCAAAAAACGCGACGAACACAAGTACACCGGCCTATTACCCACGACACACAAGAAATATAACCCCCACAAACAAATAAATAAGGAAAAAAGAAGCCTACACGTTAAGAGAGCCTCTTGCGGCTCAAATCAACAACATAAGGGGTAAAAAACATGCCAAGGAGCTCCACAGATCAAGAGGAAGGAAACCGTCGAAGAACCACCGGAAAATTGTCACCGGAAAGTGGGGCGATAGAGAGACGAGAGAAGAGACCAGAGAGGGTGAGTTGTAGAGAGAAGATTATGAGATTGAAGGGAGGGGCGGCGGTCTCTCTCATTACTATTATATAGGTAGGTTAAAAGGAATTGACGGCCATGATCTAAACCCTAAATCTGACGGTTGAGATCTAGTTTAGTAAAAGGGACGCAGGTCAAAACAAGCGGGTCGAGCAGTTCGGGTCGCAGGTTTGCTGACACGGGTGAAGTAGCGGGTCACGGGCCAAGGTAAATAACTGGATCGTGGGCCTGTGTCATAGGACTGGGCCCAGGTGCACTTTGGCTGCGAGAATTAGCGTGTTTGTGTATTATATTGGGTGGATCCATTTAGATAAAAAATCCACAAACACACTTCTAAAATAGATATCAAATTTTACTTTTGAACAAACATAAATAATAAAATGTATACCTTAACAACACCGACAAGAGAGTATAATATCAAAAAGTTTTAAATTCCAAAAGAACATGAAATATCCAAAACTTTATTATGGGAGAAGTCTTGAGTAGAAAAGCCACTCCACATGCTCTAACAAAACCCAAATTATTTCACTTTTCAAAATGGCGATGGCAAGCCAAACATAAAATACGGAACTATTAATTTTATCTTTTAAAATACCTAATCACTATCAAAATATTAATTATTTATAACATGTGACGGCCATCAATTACCGTCTGGCCAACGGCTGCTTTTAAAGTTCTCATATAATAAACTTGTCAACACACTACTTATTTTTCCTATAGCCGTCAAATCAAATTAATTTAATGATCCATCCAATGAATATTAATGAACGAGGATAATTACTTTAATTTAATTATGATTCTAAATATTTTCCAAATTTTCACCATATTATATTGGGATATCGGCAATATATACACATTTTTTTCGTATTCATAATATGTTTCTATTATATATGGGTTATGTTGAACAAGTTATTCATAGTACTCCCTCGCTCGACCACCAATATTTCCACTTATTTTTTACGTGTTAATATTTGAATATTAATTACTATATCACAACGTAGTAGAAATCAAGAAAAATGACAAAAATACGTATCTTATAATACAAACACAATGACATTTGTATAATAACTTATACTAATATAAAGATAGTCTTAATCTTAAAAACGATGACGCAAAATATAAATGGGAAGATTGACGATGGACGGAAGAAGTATTAAATTTTATAAAAATGATACATGGGCAACTTTTATAAAAGTGAAATACTTTTGGAATTATTTTTAATTTTTAATTTAAACAATAAATTTAATTCATGCAAGAAACAAATATTATATTAATTACACACTTTATCATAGTTAAGAAGATCATATTAATTATTGTTTTAAATTTTATGCAAATATTGACCATATTACATTGTTCTATTGGCCGTATATGCAAACATTTTGCAAACCTTTAAAAAAAAAAAAAAAAAACTATTCTGCTATAAAAAAGGTGTTCTGAAATTTTTATTTTTTTTTCATGAAAATTCGAACCATTTTTTACATTGGCCATTTTCGATCGATTTTTTGTCTTGTGAAGGAGATCAATAATATTTAGAAGACATGCAACTAAATCCTTTCGTTGCTTACGACCATAATGCTTTTGCATCGCCATCAAACGGAGGTAAGCTTATAAATACATTTTGCAAGTGGTTGTTCGTAATATACGCTAAAATATACCACTACCAGAATATTCTTTATTCGTCTCAGAATCAATTCCGAGGCTGTAAAAATACATATATAATAAATATTAAATCAATTAATTTTTTTTCTTTGAAAGTCCGAAATTATTAATTTTTTTGGCTAAAAATTTCCGAAGCTATATTAAATATAAATTTTCTCATATCGAATGGTCTCGAAATTTTCAAACCTATTTTGATTAGTCTCAGAAATTCCGAACCTATTTCAAATAGTAGCACAAATTCCTAGGATTTTAGTTTCAGAACTTCTGAACTTATATTAATTAGTCTCAATACTTCCGAACCTATTTTAATTTGTGTCTGAACTTCCAAACCTATTTTAATTTGTCTCAGAAATTTTGAACCTTTCTTATTCTCGGAAATTCCGAAACCCTTATTAATCTCGGAAGTCCGAAGCTATTGTAATACATCTTGGAACTTCCAAACTAATTAAAATTAGTATTGGAAATTCTAAACCTTAATTACTCTTGGAAATTTCGAACATTTATTAGTCTCGAAACTTCCTAAAGTTTTTGAGTCTCGAAACTTGCGAACCTATTTTATTTAGTCTCTAAATTTTCTGAAACTACCAAAAATTTTACATTCCCGCTATTATTAATTAAGTAATTTTAATTTTTTATTTTGATTTTATTTAGATATATATTTATAATTTATTTATTGTGTAACAAAATGTATATATAATAATTAACTAAATTGTTGCAATATATAATTAATTAAAATAATAAATTTATTAAGTAACTGAAATTTTAAATTAAAATAAATTATAAAATATTGATGTATTAAATAACAAAATAATAAGTAAAATAAATATTTGTTCTCTTTTATTCACTAATGTGTCCGTTTTTTAAAATAATAATTTTGGTCTCTTATTCATTAAAGTAGTTCAATTTTAATTCTTAAATCAATATTTTTAATAATATAAGGATTAAAATTGACATAGATAAAAATAATTGACTAAAATAATTTGAATTAACTACTATAATTATATAGCAAAAATTATAAAATTTAAAATACAAATATAAAAAAAATAATATTATATTATTGATAATAATTTTTTTTATTAATATTGATTAAATTTTAATTTTTATAACAATTTAATAATATATAGGGGAAAAGTCAATTGTGATCCGACTAAAAACAAAATAAATCAATTTTAGTCTCATATCAAAATTGTGTTGAATAGTTTATGGTCAAATCTGAGATACGACGAAAATAATTAATCACAAATCTGGTAACACAAAATCGAGATCGTATTCGAGCCTCGCGTAGTACGCGATTTACTTGAAGCGAATTCGGTCGTCACCGATTGCCTTCCAGGATAGAACGAATCTAACGAAATTACAGATCTCGCGAACCGAATCAGGAGAATCGAAAATTTTGGAAGAGTTTTGATTGCAGAAGACAATTTTTTTGGTTTTCTTTTGGAGAGCACTTTGCGAGAGAAAACGAAGATCGGGATTTTTTGGCTAGAGAATTGTTTTTAAAAAAAAAAAAAAATTTAATGTGGGGTTTTTATTTATTGGTGTAACGTGAGAAAATTGATCCTACATAATCTGACCCCATTACACACGCTATAATAATATTCTATTTTATCTGATTAATTCAAATTTATTTTGAATTAGTCAAAATAATATTCAGATAAAATAAAAAATTAAATTAATTGTGATTGGGCCTAGCCCACAATCCCCTACGGACCCTACGGCCCAAGGCCCAATCTTGACTATATGTATATATATATATGAGCCCAATCAAGAGTCCATGCCTTCCAAACTAATTTATCATTTAATGGGATCACAACATTTATTAAGTATGAGAGATTTGTCTCATCCTCCAATATGGAACAAAGAATTTCTTGTTTTTTCTCTTTCACTTCCTACACCAAATACCAACAATCCCCCATATGAAAGAGGAAAGGACGATGAGTTAATGAAAGAAAGTGAATTCTGCATAGGATAAGTAGATTTTCCTTTGAATTTTCCTTGAGCAGTATATAGGTTTTACCAATTGTCCAATGGACACGTTGTCCTTGGACTGTTCAATTTCTTAGTAAATGAACTACATGCCGACACAGAATTCATATTCCTAGTTCGATTCTCATTATTTGGTCCATTTTGGCCATGGAACCCGTTCTGGTTCTGCAAGAATTTCTGAAGAACTGAGCCTAGACAGCTCTCCTTCGAAGCGGCCCCACTTTCAATTGCACATAGGTGATCTCTCGAAGTTTTCCGAGTGATACGACACTTCACTTAGTGGTCATTAAAGCAGTTATCTGCTATCCTCCTTACTCTGTGACTGTTCGTAAACAAGAATGAGTTGAGGCTATTAGTCCCCACAGTGACGCACATAAGTCTTATAGACAAGTTTTCCTATTGAACCTAGTTATTGGGATCTCCAGTCTTTCTAGGTTGGGTTTTTCTTTATAAGACCTATATTTCAACAGGCTTAAGCCTCATTCTTCTGGTCAATTTATGAACCGCATAACGCTTTAACCCTTTGGTTAGCCGATCCGCTAGGTTATCTTTTGACGTAACATGGTCTATTGAAATAACCTTAGTTATGATCAGTTGCCTTATGGAATTATGTCGACAGCGAATGTGTCGACTCTTTCCATTATACATTGTATTCTCTACTCTGCCAATAGCAGATTTACTATCACAGTAGAGGGTTATGGTAGAGATAGATTTGTCCAATTCTTGGAATGTCCTCAAGGAAGTGACGAATCCATTCTGCCTCTTCTCCAACTTTGTCCAAACCAATGAACTCAGATTCCATTGTGGATTTGGCAATAATTATTTGTTTTAAGGATTTCCAAGAGATTGCTGCACCAACTAGTGTAAACATATATCCACTAGTTAATCTTGAATTAAGAGTATCAGATATCTAGTTTGCGTATGAGTAGCCTTCTACTAGAGCTGGATGTCTGCTATAGTGCAGCCCATAATTTCTGAGCTCAGGTTCCTGACCTGGTTCAGATTCAGATTCATACATTTTCATTCGATCTTGGTCCACAGTTTTGTGGTCTCGGTTTGCCGAACTAGGTTCAGCGTCTGCCTTTGCAGGGAACACATTTTCAAAGAATGATGCATTCTTAGATTTCATTATCGTATTCTTTGGGATATCCGAAATTTTGAAATGAATACTAAGAATCGATAGGCAGTATTGTTATGTGCATATCCTCTAAAAGTGCAGTCCACTGTCTTGGGACAGGTTCTCACAGGTTTGGGAGGTGGCACCACTACCTTAGCTAGAGACTCCCACACTCGAAAGTTTTTGTAAGATAGTTTTCGACCTTTCCAAAGCTCAAAAGGGGTCTTCTCCATCCTTTTCCGATGTATTAAGTTAAGCAGATAATTACTATTTAAAATTGCCTCCCAACACATATTTTAGGGTAGTCCACAACTAAACAATATCGCATTCATCATTTATTCTAATGTGCAATTTTTGCGTTCAGCAACGCCGTTTGATTGAGGTGAATACAGTGAAGTTTTTTGGTGAATAATTCCATTTTGGTCACAAAATTCACCGATCAGAGTTTCCTATTCTCCACCTCTATCACTTCGAATTCATTTTATTCGTTGTTGAAGATTACTAATGTCTATTGGCTTATAATATGGTTTGTTATCATTGTGTTCTCTCTACAATTTTCAATCGTGATCTCCATGTGATTTTCTGCAGATGTTTATATTTTCCAATTATTTTGCGTTTATTTACTTTCACAAAACATACATAAAATACAGTATGAATAATTCCCAATAAAGATAACTTTTGTTCTCCGCCAAAGTTATGTTAATAATCTTTTCTGATTGGCGGCTAAATTAGTGTCTAATCCATTTATACTATAAGACTGTATACGCTCACAATTTTGTTATTGTTATTTTCACAAATACTCCCTCCATCCAATACAAGAATTAGTCGATTTGGATATGACATGAAAATTAAGAAAAATAACTATTTTAATGAAAAACTGGAAAAAGTAAAATGGTAGTTAATGGTATTTTTGAAAATTTAGTTAGTACTGAGAAGGAATGAAGAGAGAATGTAATAAAATTAGTGGTAATTTTTTAAAATAAGTGTAATGAAGGGTAACAATTAAATATTGACATTTTGACATTTTATTTTTTAAATATAGTAATTGGGTAAATTTAACGGACGGATGAAAAAGAAAAATACGAATAAATTTGTGCTCAGGAGAGTAATAAAATATAACAATTTGTCACCATCTTTCCTACTCATTGTAACACCATTTTTATCAATTTTTTTAGTAATTTTCCCATAATATTTCTATTTTACTCATATCTATCTCACTTTGATATTAAACTATAATTATTAGTTTTTTTAGAAATGTTTGTTCATGTTATAAATAATTGTGATGTTTTGATTATAAGAAAAATGATATTCGATATCATACTCTTGGAGAAAAAATTATTGCAGATTAAATAATAACAATAGAAAATTTAAGAGAAAAAATAATGAAATATTAGAGAAAAAAGAGTTTATTTTTGTAATCTCAGCATACTATGCTTTTGTATTATTAATTATAGAGGTGGTAGGGTGCTGATCTCGTCAACTCCGCACCATGCTGATTTGACCAAATCAATAAACCAACTTAAAGTAATTAGCAAATCATCGCAAGACAAATAACATATTACTGAGTTAGTACATTAATTTGCAACAGTCAACAAATTGTCATAAAACAAATAACACATGTTGTGTTAAATAATGTGCTATATATCATATTAATATTTGCTACTTTCTTTATAATATTTATTGATCGAGTCAAATTTACTATTGTCTTGAAATAAAAATATATTTTTCTAAAATTATGATATATTTTGTTATATAGAATTATATAATATTATTTTCTTAATAGATATTTGTTAATCGGGTCAAATTAACATTATTATGATTTCACACAATCAACATTGTGATTAATTATACTTCATCCGTCTCATATAATATGGGTGTATTCATGTAGATGCGGGAATATAGATAAAGTATAATTAGTAACTAATTTTTAAGAAGTGTATTAGTAAAAATAATTATTGTATAATAAAAATAATTATAGATTAAGATTAATCTAACTAAAAAATTATAAAATTTAAACTTTAAAATATGATTAAAGTGTATAATTATATTTCCAAAAAAGAAAATGACAAATTATGTGGGACGAACGAAAATAGAAAGTAGTGACAAATTATGTACGACGGAGGGAGTATAAGATTATGTAAATTCTAAACATACACAAAAGAAATAAAGTGGAATCCATGACATGAAATTTTAGCATTTCATTACCACAATGCCAAATATTCTTGTGTGTTGATGTTATATTGTAATATTTTGTTAGCATACAAAATATACTGTATGATATACACTTATTTTATTATTGTTAGGATATTTTGTTTAGAAAACACTATTTCATATAATTTAGTATATACAGTGGGAGTAATAACGTAATATGTATGTAATATGTTTCAGTAGTACATAATTTTAATGTCAAAATTGATTGTGCACCTATTCTTGTTGTTGTTGTTATTATTATTATTATTATTATTATTATTATTATTATTAATGTTGTTTTGTATCTATATTTTTTGTTATTTCTTCTTAATTTCACTATTGTACTACTTTTTCTATTCTAACTCAAAATATCAATTTTTTTTTCGTATGTCTTACTTAAAAGTATCAATTTTCTATTTAAAATAAAGTAATCATACATTAATACCAAATTAACTTAAAAAAATACTTTTAGTTAAATTACAAACATACCATTACACATGCAATTTCTTTATATATAAAGTCAATGGTAAAAATGTCTAAATATGTTTGTATACTTCTACTAACTAATAAAATACTATTATTTCTTAATCTACTACAAAACGCCAAAGAGCCCCTTTGGATTGGGACAGAGAAAGTATTTGTTTTCTTCTTTTATTTGTCTCTATATTTCCGGAATTCAAATCATCATTAGATTCCTTCGGGTAATTTTTGTGGGCTTAATCCTGTGCCAGAGAGTATCCCCTTAACCATTGGCTCTGAAAATATTCAGGTGAAATCTTTGCCTTCTTCTATTGCTTCTCATTTAATTGAAAAACCTCTCTTCACCAATGCCAAATTTCCTCCTTTTTGGCCTCACACTCGGAGTGTGACCAATCAACAATTTAAATCATGAAGAAGAACAATTAGTGGTGTGAATGTTTGTTTAGGACCGTGAATAGCTTTTGATCTTGTCTTGACTTTCAGTGTTTTGGGAGTTGTCTTTCGCCTACTGGCCTAGGTGGTAGAAGCTACTTGGAGCATTTGGGCCGGCGGCTTTTACATGGTTTGATCCTCTTATTTTATTAGGTTTTAAAATTTTTAGTTGGGTATTTTATATAAGGCTTGTGGTCTTTGGTTGTAATCCTCTTTTATGATGTATAGATTATCTTTACATAAAGAAAAAAAAAATAAGTAATGTTGGAGAGGGGGGCATTATACATTTAATATACTTATAGAAAAAAATATTTATTGTATTGAGCAAGAAAACAACCTCGAATTTGATCCAAGCAATCTCATTCAAATAATGACAAATACGACAAATAAAATTCAATCTATGTAAAATTGAACTAACTTTAATGACGATATGTACAATCAAATTTAATGAGTTGAGTAGTATAATGTTGTAGTGATGCGAAAAATCATATATTTGACACAATTGATCTCATTCGACATGACGACAATAAATATCTAACATACGTAAAATTTAATGTACTATTACCATATAATGTGAAATATTAAATCTAACCAAATACTAAATGCTAGAAAATCAACGTTCAATTTCTGGGAAATTCTAATAAATTACTAACTAAATTTAAGTTGAACACATTCATTGTTTACAATCATGTCACATTAAAAATTAACAATATAATATATAAAAAACTAAAACAATTTCCCAAAATAATTTATTTGGTTGCTCCCGTTATTTTGGACCCTCTCATCCAAGACACATTGCAGAAGGATCTTGTACAAAACTGTAAGGTTTCCTACAACAAATTTCAAGTGGAGTGCTATTTACAATGGAAAGTGTAGTATAATTTTATTGTTTCGATTCCAAATTTACAAACTTAAAATTAGCAAAATATATGGAGACGGACAGATTTATATCAAAAAACTCCACCGCATACCATGTCGTAAGGCTAAGGCTTGAAAATAGAAGTTTAACCTACATGTTATAATAATGTACCCTCAAAGTGCATAACTTGTTATTTTTTTTTAAATATATGCGACAAAATTACATGAGTATGTCCAACAATTCTTCGGGAACAATGCGTCGAACCCTCTGGTACTATCCAAACCATCGCCAGCGGTGAAGAACCCTTTCAAATTTTAAAAATTTGCGCAATGGGATCCTACTTATCAATTGGAGGACAACTCATGAGAAGAAACGCACCACTATAGATGGACGGATTATTGCTTCTCATTGTTGTTCAATATTGTTGATGATTTTTATGTTTTGTTATTGATTTTGGGTCCTACTTATTGTTCTATCCCCTACCTCTGTCTTAATATATGCTTATTATATATACACATATTTTCTTCCTCGTTAATTTCATCTTATTTTATACAAATATGGCATTTTTTTTGTTCACATATAAATGTGGGGTTTAAGCTAGACTAATAAAATGATTAAAAGCATAATAAAATCTGTTGTTTTAAGAGGAGATAGATTTGGTTTGTTGTTCATTGGGGTAGATTGATTTTGATTTTAGATGAACCGATTTGGCTCTTATTAAATTCTTCTACTGTTTTATTTGTCCTCAAATAACAGTTTGCTATATTCTTTGCTGGAGACAACTTTTTGATTGACAGAGAAGAGGTTTTTGTTTGTTTTTATGTTTGTGTGCACCTTATTTTTTTAGGGTTTTTATCTGTTAATGTTTATTAGAGACAAACTCAAAGTCTCAGGTGAAATTTTATCAATCCAGTCTGTTAATTATACCATTCTCTCTCTCTCTACACTAATAATTATGATAATAATAATTGATTTGGTGAGTGAGCAATGAGAGTGAGAGCGATAAAAGAATAAATCTTTGCCATATCTGGTTTGGGCTTTCTTCAACCTTAATTATACCACACTACCAACCTGCTGCTGCTGCAAGTTCTTCTTCCTCAATTTCACTGCAGTCATCCAGATATGCCTTCATCCAGCGAACCCGGAAGGCCTCCACTACGGCTGCACAATTTTAATCTCCCGCCAGAGCAGCAGTGGAAGAAGCACAACACCCACAAGACCGCTGGCCGCCGCCCCCTGAAATCAAGGGCTAGAAGGTCATCTGCAATGGCTAAAGGTCCTTCTGTTCCAGTAAAATCTGTTTCCAACCTGTGGCTGGCGGAAAAAACTTCCTCCAGAATATGCCAGTCTGCCGCCGGCCACTCAGCCACGTTTGATCCAACTTCTGAATCTGCAGAGAGAAATAAAACACTTTGCGAAACCTACTCATCCCCATCCAAATCGAAAACAAAAATCATAATCAAAATCAAACTTCCCCCAACAAGGGACAAAGCAGATGTTCTCCCAAATCTTAATCCACCAGCACAGGCCGACCAAGATATTAGTGAGGATTTCAAGACCTGGAACATGAGGCCACGGAAGCCACACCAGAACAAATCATCTCTGTCCCACAACAAGGAAAAGACTGAGCCATCCTTGTCATTGCTGTCACCCCCAGCAAAGAGGAAGCTGAGCATTACGGTTCCTTTGACCACACAGGAGGTGGAATAGGATATCCTTTTGATGACAGGAGGGAGGCCGTCCCGGAGACCGAAGAAAAGGCCAAAGCACCTTCAGAAATATTTGAATGTATGTACTCCAGATGCTTTTTCTTGCATAGTTTGGTTTAGGATCTTATTGTTATACGTTTGTATTTGATTTGATTTTTATCATTTGTATTTACAGATTTTGTTTCCGGGAGGATGCTTGGCCGCCATTTCTGTTGATAAATACAAGGTAACTAAACTCAAAACTATCTAAACCCCAAATTATCACTATATAGATTGTTTATTAGTCAATTTAATGAATTTGCGACAAATTTATTTGAAGGATTCTGGTACTGATTGTACGGTGATATATATATGCAGGTTTAGATGGGATTGACTCTCCTTCGTTTCTGTAGCGCGCGGTTGGTTTATTCTGGTGTTTCTTCGAGGTTAACATATGAACTCAATTATTGTCAATGAGATGGGAACTTAAGATGAATGGGTTTCATTTGCCGTTGAATATTACAAATCTGTATTCATTTATCAATTGCTTTGTTATCATTGTGTTATATGTGTAATTTTCCATCTTGATTTCCATATTACTTTTGCAAATGTTTGTGTTTGTTTTTGTTTTCATTTCCAATTATTTCTTGTTTTTCACTTTCACTAAACATACATAAAATACACTCTCAATCATTCCCAATAAAAATACACTTCTTTCATCCGCCAAAATTACATTAATAATCTTTTTTGGTTGTTGGCTAAGTTTTATTACTCATACCATAACAAATAATAATGAATTTTTTATTGTCTTTTCCACTTAGCCCAAAAGCTTTCTAGCAATGTGTACTAATTACTTCTTGAAGTCGGTTTCGATATTGGAAGTTACCGCTATGGTATTATATCTGAGATGAAAAAGGAAAAATATAAAAGATAAAATAAAATAACAACATTGCCACATCATAGAAATCGCAACTAGATTTCTACTACTGTAAATAACGTGACACATAGAAAAACCCTCCACTCCCGACACTTAGCGAAATAGCCAATTGTTTGTAATTCAATTTGCCGATTGATAATTGTCAAACAAGATTAAGATTATCAAACGACAAAAGAAGCTCTTTCCACGACCCATATCTGTGTGAAAATTTCGTAACAAGAGCAAATTGCTACTCCGAGGTAAGCTCTAATGTTTCAGCAGCCGAGAACTGTACGTTGATATCCATATCCGTGCTTGACCTTCATCGAAAGTCATCACATTGTATAAGTAATTAATACAAACAACAAAGAATGAAAAATAATTTTCACGATAAAAATTAAAAATGAAAAAAGACAAAGTAAACGAAAGAAAAAAAAAAAAAAAAAAAACCAAAGAGAGAAAGATAGGACAATGACCATACTACATATGATAAATAAAAACACATTAGAATATGCAATGAAAATAATAAAAATTAATGAAATCTGCAATGAAGAAAGGAGAGGCCATGGGACTTAAACCTAGGTTCCTATATATTAACAATGGTTGTAAAGAATCCTCCCGGAAACAAAATCCGGAACGAAGATAATGTTGGTTATTTTGTTGTTATTGGATTTATCCTCGTACGAATTACTTGTAACCCGAGGCGTTAATAGGGTCGAAATATCGTATAAGAAAGGCGAATTTACGTGACTCAAAGTATATCCAATATCATATATACCCTACCGAATTCGATTTCTTCGTATTTTCATTCAATCCAGATTATTTCTCTAACAGATAATATAAAATAATGAAATCAGTCACAACAGGTAAAAGATAGTCATGGAAAGAAAATTAGAATCAAATAAGGGTACCTCCATATCTTTTTTGTGTCTAGCAACAATCCACCAAAAAAATCTTTACAGGTACAGCCAACATGGAACATCCCATAACTTTATTATTTGCGTGCTATCCTTAGGCTTTGTGTGCACAAACAAGACAGGACTGGTGCTGTCTTGGCTGCTCTCGTCCTCCATCTTCATGAAAAAACTATGCCTGTCCATCCCAGAAAATATTCAGCAACGAAGGATGAAAGGATCAAATAGCTTCAGAAAACATTAGTGTTCACTTCTACTTCAGGATAAGAACAGAGATACAGATAGACCGTTGGGTCGGAGCAGAGTCCGACGAGCTATTTTAGCCCTTCGACCCAAGCGGGCGGTGATGGAGAGCACATCTCCATTAACGATGCCAGAACAATGGGAAAGACGAATCTTGAAAGCCAATACATGAGAAATGCTTCGTGCTCGATTTCACTCTGGCTACCCATGAATTTCTCCATCCATGGCCCCACCATTGGCTTCTTCGACTTGCATCTAGAAATCACCGACCGCGCTTTGCGCAGTTTCTTCTCGATTTCCCCTAATTCGCCCCTTTCGGAAGCGCGTAGCGCCCTCTCCCCCAACACAGAGTATCCGCCGAGCACCGCCAAGTCCTCCAGCATCAGAGTAGCTTCTCCCCAGGGGAAAACGAAAGAGTTGGTAGTCTCGAACCATTTTTCAAGGAAATCGAAGAGGAGATCCTTGTTTCGGTGTATGGTGATTGTGGAGCTCATTATAGCGGAAAGAGAAGCGGTTGCCAGCAAGTTTTCCTGCTTTATCGCAACGATCTTTATGAACTACAAAATTTACAAATTCATAAGAAACCTTTATGAACTACAAATCACCTTTATGAACTATCGGAAGTTTGATTTTGATTTTGATTTTATTTTGGATTTGGATGTGGATGAGCAGATCTCACTTTATTATGGATCGAGGATTTTATTACGAAATCGAGTAAAAATATTGAACTAGTTTGGTTTATGTAAGCTCAACTCCAAACCATATCGAAAACGCAAAATCGACACAAACACACCAAAAAACGCGACGAACACAAGTACACTAGCCTATTGCCTACGACACACAAGAAATATAACCCCCACAAACAAGGAAACACAGTAAACAGAAGCCTACACGTTGAGAGAGCCCCTTGTGGCTCAAATCAACAACACATGGGGTAAACAATATGGCAAGGAGCTCCATAGATAAGAAGGAAGACAACCTCGAAGACCCGCCGAAAAATCGTCGGCGGAAAGTGGTGCGAGAGAGACGAGATGAGAGGCTAGAGAGGGTAAGTTGTAGAGAGAAGATAATGAAAGTGAAGTGAGGGACGGTGGTCTTTCTCATCTCTATTATATACGTAGGTTAAAAGCAATGGACGGCCACGATCTCAACCCTAGATTTGACGGTTGAGATCTAGTTTGGCGGGTCCGGTGGTTCGGGTCACAAGTTCGCGGGCAAGGGTGAAGCAGTGGGCCACGGGCCAAGGTAAGTAAGTGGATCGTGGGCCTGTGTCACAGGTCTGGGCCCAGGTGCACTTTCGTTGTGAGAATGAGTGTGTTTGTGTATTATATGGGATGGATCCATTTGGACAACAAATCCAACAAACACACTTCAAAAATAATAGAGAACTTTTGTTTTGGGTTTGCAAATTGTTGTTGTTGTTTATTATTTTTTTTTATTTCGGATTTTAAAAATCTCATGTTGTAGAATAGAGGGATTTTGGTCACTTTTGTATGCTAAAAATTTGATATCAAGTTGTATTGATTTAAAATGTGATATAGATATCAAATTTTACTTTTGAACAAAAAAATAATAAAATATATACCTTAAGAACACCGACAAGAGAGTATAATATCAAAAAGTTTTATATTCCAAAAGAACATGAAATATAAAAAAGGTTTACTTATGGGAGAAGTCTTAAATAGAAAAGCCACTGCACATGCTCTAACAAAACCGAAGTATTTCACTTTTCAAAATGGCAATGGCAAGCCAAACATAAAATATGGAACTGTCAATTTTATCTTTTAAAATACGTACTCACTATCAATATATTAATTATTTATAACATGTGACGGCTATCAATTACCGTCAGGCTAACGGCTGCTTTCACGGTACTCATATTATAAAACTGTCAACACACTGCTTATTTTTCCTATAGCCATAGGACCAGATTTAATGATCCATCCAATGGATATCAATGAACGAGGATAATATTGTAAATTTGAATAGAAAACTTTTTAGTAATAATTTTAATTCAAGTAAGAAAAAAAGTAACACTGCATTAATTACAAACATTAATTATGAATCTTTATACAAATCTTGACCATATAACATCATTAGTGAAAAATATTCTTAGTTATGAAATTTTTCGTAGCAAAAAGTATATTTCTTGGTCAAACTATGAAATTTTTTGTCCCGAACATTTTACCGTTTCAATTAACAAAAATTATGGAAAGTCGTTCAAAAATCATTTATTGCGGTACTCATATCGTAAAAAAAGTTAAAAGAATTCAAATTAATTTTGTTTAATAAAAAAATGAAATTTTGAAAAAAAAAATCTATAAATTAAACAATTCAGAATAAAACGTGTTTATTCTTAGAACATGATTAAAATCGTGTTTGGGGTATAAGTGTTGCGTTTTTTATTAGGTGGGAACTACAGATTTTGAGTTACATGTTACCGGTGATTGGTGTTGAATATATTATTATCGGTGCATAATGTATCTTTCAAATTGATATGTTCTTTAGCTTTTGAGGATCTATTGAATCAAATTCTCTTTAACCCTCTTGACTTAGCAATTAGAGTATCAATTGTTGAGCCTTATTCAGTTTCTATTTCAATGGGGAGAAGCGCAGTAGCAATGCCACCCTAAAACTTAAGTAACTCCAACCAGCAGATTATGCCGACGAGCTTGGTAGAGAACGATTCAATTCCTCTCGCAATTACAATAAGTTTGTTTAGATAAATAATTTTAGTTCAAAACTTTAAGGTGCGTTATTGGTATTTGTATTCTTGATTTTGTTGATAATAATTTTTGTTATTTTGACAAATATCCCCTGATTATCTCTCTATATTGAGATTTTCAAATCCTGTGCAACATGTTGTGTTGATATTTGATGGAAAATTAGAATAACTTGTCAAAATACACTAATTTAAGACAGTTTTTAAAAGCCAATAGTTATTCAAAACGTATTTTTTTAAATAATTCAAACATTAATCTTTGTTACATTCCATAAGTGATATTCATCTTTCACTAATTGCACAGTAAGTTTCATAGTCTTACAACATGGATTGAAGAACTGTGTTAATGTAATTTCATAAGGAATGCTAAAGTCCAAGTAATGGGATAAAAAACTTGTTTGCCAAAGTTTTAATAATTTTTTTTCATATTATTGGTTGAAATATTCATATTTCTTGGTATGAAATTTGACATTTAGAAATTAATTATACATGGATGTAGAGTTCAAACAAAGTCTGAATGGCAAATTGATAAACTTCGGCGCATGGAAGAAAAAAAAAAAAAGAACGTAGAGTAGATTATGGAGTTGACAATGCATTTTTATCTTTGTCTTTTAGTGTCTTACTTCAAGAGAGTGATAGAAAAGATATTGTATTCCCATACCATATTGGGACTGACATATATATATATATATAAATATTTATAGAACATAAAATCCCAAGGCACTAAGTCAAATATCAATGATTAATCTTTGGATCAATAACATTGATTGCTAGCAGTCATCTTATTGCAATAATCATATACGGACAATAAGTAATGTCAAACAATGACCAATCTTTGGATTGCTTCACTATTCACATAAGTTAAAACCATATAACCGTCCCATATATATTATCTTTGGACATCTATTAAGGGTGTGTTCGTTTGTAGAATTTTAACAAAATTCTACTATTCATCCAATTTTTTCCCCCAAAAACATCAAATCAAACACCTATTTTTCATTTTTTATATTATACTAAAAATTAATTTTACATTCAAAACATCACATCAATACCTATTTATATCACATCATACAACTATTCAAATTCAAAATTTTTACTATTCAAATCCCAACTTAAAATCCAAACCCCCAAACAAACACACCCTAATAGTATTAAAAAAAATAGACATCAATTTGTGCATCAAAAATAATGTGTGTCTCTATCCGAACAAATTTGATAAAATATGTATAAAGCTAATTTCTGGGTGGAAAAAGCCTTTCTAGGAAACCCAAAGACAGTAACGGTGTTTGTTTGTGAATTTTAGTTTTTGGGTTGGATTTTTTAATGGTAAAAAATTGAATTTGAATAATTGTTTGATGTCATATAAACAGATGTTGATATGCTGTTTTCAATGTAAAATAAATTTGTAATATAATATACAATAAAAAGTAATTGTTTAATGTGATATTGTTTTAAGAAAAAAAAATGTAAATAGTAAAAACTGGTAAAACCTACTAATAAAGAACGCAACCAAGTTTAGAGGACTAACAGTGGGTAAATCTGGTTTGTTGTTCATTGGGGGAAGGTTGATTTTGAGTTTAGTTTCTATTCTTTATTTTGCTCTTAAATTATTTTCCATCTAGATTCAGATGTCAAATAACATTTTGTTTACTTCTTTGCTGCCGGCGACAATTTTGATTGATAGAGCGGCAGAGAGTTTTTGTGGATTTCTGTTTTTTTAGGGGTTCTCTGACTGATTATTATCATTTTATACTCTTAATTACCACTCTCTCCCTTCTCTCTAATAATAATAATAATAATAGTAATTAATTTGGTGGATATGAAAAATATAATAATAATTAATTTCGTGTTCGATGGGTGAAGAGTGAGGTATACAACAATCTTTGCCCTACATCTTTTGGTTCTTCTTGAACATTCAGTCAAATTCTATCCAGTAGCTGGAATTTTTTCTTCTCCAATCTAATTACAGTGAACGAGATATGTCTTTCTCCAACTTCTGAATCTGTAGAAAGAAATAGAACACTTTCAGACCATAAGAGCAAATTCTGCATATCCACACACAAATCTAAAACAAAAATCAGAATCAAAATGAAACTTCCCTCGACAAGCCAAAAAGTACATCTGCTCCCGAACCTTAATCCACCCCCACAGGCGGACAAAAATGCCAGTGAGGATATCAAGACCTGGAACCTGAGGCCGCGGAAACCATTAGAAAATAATACCGTCAGCAAGGCTTCAGATCCAGCTGAGGAGGATGTCCACAAGGAAGTGAAGAATAAATAATCTTAGTCCAGAAGAAGGAAAAGACTGATCCATCCTCGACATTGGTGTCGCCGCCGGAAAAAGAGGAAGCTGGGCATTACGGTTCCTCTGAGAAAACAGCAGGTGGAAAAGGATATCGTCTCAATGACTGGAGGGACGCTGTCCGGGAGACCCAAGAAGAGGCCGAAGCACCTTCAGAAATATATGACCGTATGTACGCCAGCTTCTTTTTCTTGCATAGTTTGGTTTAGGATCTGATTGTGTCATATGCTTGTATTTGATATTTTTTATTCGTTATCATTTTTATTACAGGTTTTGTTTCCGGGAGAATGCCTGGCTGCCATTTCTGTCGAAAGATACAAGGTAATTACACTCAAAACTCTCTAAGCTCCAAATTATCCCCGCATATATAGAGTGTTTATTTGATTTATTCTGGTACTGATTTTATGACAATATATGTATATATTTGTGCAGGTTTAGATGGGATTAATGACTCTCCCTCGATTCTCTAGCAGTTGATTTTTTTCTGATTTTATTGGGTAGTGATGATGTGGATATATGAACTGAAGTATTGTCAATGAGATGGAAACTTAAATGAAGGAATTTTTATTTGTTCTTGAAGATTACCTATGTATATTGGCTTATAATATGCTTTGTTATCACTGTGTTATCTCTGTAATTTTCAATCCTTATTTCCGTGTCATTTTTTGCAAATGCTTGTATTTTCCAATTATTTTGGGTTTATTCACTTTTGCAAAACATACATAAAATACACTATGAATTATTCCCAAAAAAAATACACTTTTGTTGTCCCCCAAAGTTATGTTAATAATCTTTTCTGATTGGCGGCTAAAGTAGTGTCTAATCCATTTATACTAAAAGACTGTATACGCTCACAATTTTGTTAATGTTATCTTCACGAATACTCGCTCCGTCCAAAAAAAGGTTTATTCCATTTGGATATGACGTGAAAATTAAGAAAAATAATTATTTTAATGAAAAACTGGAAAAGGTAAAATGGTAATAATGAATTTGTCACCATTTTTTCTAGTCAGTGCAACACCATTTTATCAATTGTTTTAGTAATTTTTTCATAATATTTCTATCTTACTCATACCTGTTGTGTTAAATAATATGTTATATATTATATTAATATTTGCTACTTTCTTTGTAATATTTACTGATTCAGTCAAATTACTAATGTATTGAAATAAAAATATATTTTTCTAAAATTATGATATATTTTGTTATATAATATTATTTTCTTAATAGATATTTTTTAATTGAGTCAAATTAATATTATGATGATTTCACACAATCAATATGGTAAACGAAGTGATTAATTATACTCCTCCCGTCCCATATAATATGGGTGTATTACCATAGATGCGAGAATTTAAGTAAAATATAATTAGTAAGTAATTAAGAAGTATATTAGTAAAAATAATTATTGTCTAATAAAAATAATTATAGATTAAGATTAACAGAACTAAAAAATTATAAAATTTAACTTTAAAATGTGATTAAAGTGTATAATTATATTTCCAAAAAAGGAAATGACAAAATATGTGGGACGAATGAAAATAGAAAATAGAGACAAATTATGTGGAACAGAGGGAATATAAGATTAAGTAAATTCTATACATGCACAAAAGAAATAAAGTGGAATCCATGACATGAAATTTTTAGCATTTCATTACAACAATGTCAAATATTCTTGTGTGTTGATGTCATATTGTAATATTATGTTAGCTTACAAAATATATTGTATGATATACATATATTTTATTATTGTTAGGATATTTTGTTTAAAAACCACTATTTCATATATTTTAGTATATACAATGGGAGTAATACGTAATGTGTATGTAATATGTTTCAATAGTACATATTTTAATGTAAAAATTTATTATGCACCTATTCGTCAATTGTTGTTATTATTATTATTAATGTTTTTTTCTATTCATATATTTTGTTATTTCTTTCTTAATTTTACCATTGTAATACTTTTTTTGTGTCCACTCAAAATATCATTTTTTTTTATTTCCTATGTCTCACTTACAAGTCTCAGTTTTCTATTTAATAATAAGTAATCTAAATTAATACAAAATTAACTTAAAAAAAAACTTTTAGTTAAATTACAACATACTATTACACATACAATTTGTCTATACATAGAGTGAAAGGGTAAAATGTCTAAATCTATTGCATACTTCCACTACCTAATAAAATACTATTATTTTTTAATTTACTACAAAACCCAAATAGCCCATTTGGATTGGGAGGGAGGGAGTATTTGTTTTCTTCTTTTATTTGTCTCTATATTTTTGGCATTTAAATCATCATTAGATTCCTTCGGGTCATTTTTGTGGGCTTAATCCCGTGGTAGAGAGTATCCCCTTGACCATTGGCTCTAAAAATATACACATGAAATCTTTGTCTTCTTCTATTGCTTCTCATTTAATTCAAAAGCCTCTCCTCACCAATGCTACATTTCCTCTTTTTCGGCCTCACACTCGGAGTGTGACCAATCAACAATATAAATCGTGAAGAAGGTCAATCAGTGGTATGAATGTTTGTTTAGGACCTTGAATGACTTTTGATCTTGTCTTGTCTTATCAATATTTTGGGAGTTCTCTTTCGCCTATTGGCCTAGGTGGTAGAAGCTACATGGAGCATTTGGGCCGGCGGCTTTTACATGATTTGATCCTCTTATTTTTTTAGGTTTTAAATTTTTTTGTTGGGTATTTTATATAAGGCTTGTGGTCTTTGGTAGTAATCATCTTTTATGATCTATAGATTTTCTTTACATAAAAAAAAAAAAAAGAAAAGTAATATTGGAGAGGGGGTATTATATATTTAATTTAATATACTTATAAAAAAAATATTTAATGTATTGAGTAAGACAACAATCTCGAATTTGATCCAAGCAATCTCATTCGAATAACGACAAATATGACAAATAATATTCAATCTATGTAAAATTCAACTAACTTTAATGACAATATGTACAATCAAATTTATGAGTTGAGGAGTATAATGTTGTAGTGATGCCAAAAATCATTGACACAATTGATCTCATTCGACTTGATGGCAATAAATATCTAATATACGTAAAAATTAATGTACTATTACCATATGATGTGAAATATTAAATCTAAACAAATACTAAATGAATGTATGTACTCCAGATTCTTTTTCTTGCATAGTTTGGTATAGGATCTTATTGTTAGATACGTTTGTATTTGATTTGATTTTTATCTTTTATATTTACAGATTTTGTTTCCGGGAGGATGCTTGGCCGCCATTTCTGCTGATAAATACAAGGTAACTAAACTCAAAACTATCTAAACCCCAAATTATCACTATATAGATTGTTTATTAGTCAATTTAATGAATTTGCGACAAATTTATTTGAACGATTCTGGTACTGATTGTATGGTGATATATATATATATATGTAGGTTTAGATGGGATTGACTCTCCTTCGTTTCTGCAGCGCGCGGTTGGTTTTTTTTGGTGTATCTTATTGTCGATGAGATGGGAACTTAAGATGAATGGGTTTCATTTGCTGTTGAATATTACAAATCTGTATTCATTTATCAATTGATTTGTTATCATTGTGTTATATGTGTAATTTTCTATCTTGATTTCCATATTATTTTTGCAAATGTTTGTGTTTGTTTGTGTTTTCATTTCCAATTATTTCTTCTTTTTCACTTTCACTAAACATACATAAAATACACTATCAATCATTTCCAATAAAAATACACTTCTTTCATCCGCCAAAATTACATTAGTAATCTTTTTTGGTTGTTGGCTAAATTTGTTTCTAATGATTTGTACTAAAGAAATTTATACATTCATAATTTTATTACTCATATCATAACAAATAATAATGAATTTTTTATTATCTTTTCCACTTAGCCCAAAAGCTTACTAGCAATGTGTACTAGTTACTTCTTGAAGTCGGTTTCGATATTGGAACTTACCGCTATGGCATTATATGTGAGATGAAAAAGGAAAAATATAAAAAATAAAATAAAATAACAACATTGCCACATCATAGAAATCGCAACTAGATTTCTACTACTGTAAATAACGTGACACATAGAAAAACCCTCCACTCCCGACACTTAGCGAAATAGCCAATTGTTTGTAATTCAATTTGCCGATTGATAATTGTCAAACAAGATTAAGATTATCAAACGACAAAAGAAGCTCTTTCCACGACCCATATCTGTGTGAAAATTTCCTAACAAGAGCAAATTGATACTCCTAGGTAAGCTCTAATGTTTCAGCAGCCGAGAACTTTACATTGATATCCATGTCCGTGCTTGACCTTCATCGAAAGTCATCACATTGTATAAGTAATTAATACAAACAACAAAGAATGACAAATAATTTTCACGATAAAAATTAAAAATGAAAAAAGACAAAGTAAAAGAAAGAAAAAAAAAAAAAAAAAACAGAGAGAGAAAGATAGGACAATGACCATACTACATATGATAAATAAAAACACATTAGAATATGCAATGAAAATAATAAAAATTAATGAAATCTGCAATGAAGAAAGGAGAGGCCATGGGACTTAAACCTAGCTTCCTATATATTAACAATGGTTGTAAAGAATCCTTCCGGAAACAAAATCTGGAACGAAGATAATGTTGGTTATTTTGCTGTTATTGGATTTATTCGAAGATAATGAATGCCTTATGGAGCTGAGCTATCTTCGGGAAGGGTCGCGCAGGAACGAAGTGTGAAATAATATGAAGGAGAAAATTATGGTACATATTGTTTAAAAATTATTATTTTCAAACGAGGAATTAAATTAATTCCTCTATAAAACCTTATAAATTCAAATTTAAATTTGAATTGATAACTTTAATAAATAGATTGAATCTTTTCAATTAAAAATTAAAGTTGCATATTGTGTCTTTTCGATTTAAAATTGTTCAAATCTTTTTAGAGAAGACACTTTCAATTATATTAATATATTTGTCTTCACAGGTAAAGAAAAGTGTGAGAGTGACAGAGAAAGTCACGCAGAATACTGTCATGTCTCTTCTTTCTTCAGGATATTGGAAAATATATTCTTAATATGCAAATAATCTCCCAACCTTTCACTTGCTTGATTTTTCGCCTAAAATTCGAGCGTTGCTTTGTTTTATCTCGTACGGATTAGTTGTAACCCGAGGCGTTAATAGGGTCGAAATATCGTATAAGAAAGGCGAATTTATGCGACTCAAAGTATATCCAATATCATATATACCCTGCCGAATTCGATTTCTTCTTATTTTCATTCAATCCAGATTATTTCTCTAACAGATAATATAAAATAATGAAATCAGTCACAATAGGTAAAAGATAGTCATGGAAAGAAAATTAGAATCAAATAAGGGTACCTCCATATCTTTTTTAAGGTGCTTTGTCCTCTTCTTGGGGTGCTGAGAAAGTCTCCTTACGGTCATCAGAATAATATCTTCTTTGACTTGCTTCTTGCTCAGAGTGACTGTAATTGTCAGCTTCCTATGAGGAGTGTTTGCTCGGATGGAGATGGCAATGGCGACAGCTGAGTTTTTTCTTTTTTCTAAAACAGAGAAGATTTGTTTCTTCAATGAATTCGAGATAAAATTTAGAGAAATTGATAAGGAGATTGCAAATTGTAAAGACTAATTTGCAGTGAAGATTTGAAGAAGAAGAGAAAAGAATGTATTTTTATGATACTCACTTACGGTAGCAATTCAAGTACTTATGTATAAACAACTGTAAGAAAAGCAGTATATTTCATTCTAAATGAAATTATATGCTAATAATAATGATTAGAGATAGTTAATTTATTATGAAAGTGACACTAACAGTTCAAAAAATATTGTTCTGCTAACCGATGATTTCTTCATATTGCCAATTACATAATAATAATAATAATAATAATAATAATAATAATAATAATGGTGACGATGATGATTACCACAATACTATTACCAATAAAATTTTCATTTATAAAATGTATTCTAATAATATGTTAACAAAATCATATTTAGGACATCCACCTATGCTATCATTAACCATATTACAAATTTAGTATAATATCAATAATATTCTTTCTTACTTTATTTTAGAATTTTCATTTAAAGACTTTATGATTTGATATATTAAAAATTATAGTAGATAATAGATGTTTAATAGACTTGGAATACATAATAATAATAATAATAATAATAATAATAATAATAATAATAATAATAATAATAATAATACCATTCAATGTTTCGTTTATGAGCTGTAGTTAGGGTGCTGACGAGGTTACCATATTAATTTGATCAAATTACTAAATCAACCCGAAACAATTAGTAATCCGTTACAAAGCAGATAATATAGTACATTAACTTGAAGTAATTGACATTTTATCATAAGACATATCATATATATTGTGTTGCTATATATATTATTTTAATATTTGTTACTTTCTTTATAAATATTTGTTGATAGAGTCAAGTTACTATTTTGATAAAATCATAATATAATGGGCTGAAATCAAAATATATATTATGTTATATGTAATTATATATTATGCTATTAAAATATATGCTATATATATTATATTATTATATTAATATTTGCTACATTTTTTTTTGTAGATATTTGTTGATTAATTCAAATCATTACCATGTTGATTTAACTCATGAACACACCAGCTGAAGCATTGTATAGGAGTTGTATTTCAAAAATCTTTTAACCAATATACTAATCATAAGATATATTTTTTAAAAGTAAATTCCAAAAAGCCTTTGATATTATAGCTAATGAAACAAAATATCTTATGGATCGAGAACCACCACCAACGATATATATCAAAATCTATTAAGGATTTTATTGGTCTTGAAGAACCACCACCATTGTTTCCAAAACTACATCCATTTCCGGTGCTTTCATTTTACCATCGTGAATGGTCATACACCCTTGCATAATAAGAAAACGGTATATTGTAGCTCGAGTGAAAGATAGCTTGTTAATATGTATAAATTAAAATCTAAACAAAACACTCAACTTTAAACACAATGAAACAAAATTTAATATATATTTTAATATTATTTACGTGTTTATATACATATATAAATATATATCTATTTAATTAACACTCTGAAGAGTCTAAATATTCGGAGCCATGGTCAAGGGCCCAGATGGCCATTGGCCCTCCAACAGCAATATAAAGCCAACCAACAAAACTAAAACACAGAAACTAATATTTTTAAATTCATTCATATTTAATGACGGTAGTCCACCAACTTTTATAACAATTGTACTTAGTAACAATAATTTAGTTGGTGACATTTAAAACAAATATATTTTTCAACAATAGTCACTTCTTTTCCTTTGTCATTTTATAGTTTTTTTTTTTTTTTTTTATGTATATAACATTAAACATACAAATATTATAGGTTTTTATATATCATCGTAATGAACAATAATCAATTAATAATAATAATAATAATAATAATGAAACAATATTGCAATTAACGCACGTTAGAGTTCCTTCTCTTTATAAATATACATTTTGAAATATTGACATGAATTTTTATAGAAAAAATTAAATTTAAACATTTTTATTGGAACCAATAAAATATGAACTATAAAATAATTTTAAAAAGTATTTGCTTTTATAGGTGTCGGAAGCTAATAGGGACGGGCGGGACTCGAACTCGAGACCTAACCTAGGCTCTGATACCATGTCGGAAGCTAATGACCGTCTCACCTAAAAGCTCGAACTTGTTAAGGAAACTAAGCCATTAGTTACATATCCCGCAAACGGGAGTCCCCAACAATAGGCAATGAAACATAATATCTTTTGGATCGAGAACCACCACCATTGATACATATCATAATCTATTAAGGTTTTTATAAGTTTTGAAAACCACCAACATGTTTCCGAAACTAAATTCATTTCAGGTGCTTTCATTCAAGATAAGAAAATGATATATTGTAGTTTGGGTGAAAAATAGCTTGTTAATATATTTAAATTAAAATCTAAATAAAAAACTCAAGATCAAACACAAAAACAAACTTTAATATATATATTTATATGTTAACATTATACATACATTTATACATTTTAATTTATACATATATATATATGTTTATATACATGTTCAGGGCCATGAGAGTGGGCCCAGATGACCCAATAGTAATATAAAATCAACCAACAAACGATATTTAAATGTTTCAATATTTTTACGATCGTTAGTCCACCAACATTCCTAGCAATTGTAATTAGTAACAATAATATTCAGTGATTTTTAACGCAAATATATTTTTCAACCATAATCACTTCTTTTTCATTGCCATTTTTTCATTACTTTTTTTATGTATATAACAGTAAACATAAAAATATTTGTGGTTTTATATATCATCTTCATTAACAGTAGTCAATTTTATGTCATTCTTCTAAATTTACGTCATTCTTCTACAAAGTGACAAATAAATCTAGCACCAATAAGATAGATGATGATTTGTGTCTAGCAACAATCCACCAAAAATTTTTTTACAGGAACAGCCAACATGCAACATACCATAACTTTATTATTTTGCGTGCTATCCTTAGGCTTTGTGTGCACAAACAAGACAGGACTGGTGCTGTCTTGGCTGCTCTCGTCCTCCATCTTCGTGAAAAAACTATGCCTGTCCATCCCAGAAAATATTCAGCAACGGATGAAGGGATCAAATAGCTTCAGAAAACATTAGTGTTCACTTCTACTTCAGGATAAGAACAGAGATACAGACAGACCGTTGGGTCGGAGCAGAGTCCGACGAGCTATTTTAGCCTTTCGACGCAAGCGAGCGGTGATGGAGAGCACATCTCCATTAACGATGCCAGAAGCAATGGGGAGGACGAATCTCGAAAGCCAATACATGAGAAACGCTTCGTGCTCGATTTCGCTCTGGCTACCCATGAATTTCTCCATCCATGGCCCCACCATAGGCTTCTTCGACTTGCATCTAGAAATCACCGACCGCGCTTTGCGCAGTTTCTTCTCGATTTCCCCTAATTCGCCCCTTTCAGAAGCGCGCAGCGCCCTTTCCTCCAACACAGAGTATCCGCCGAGCACCGCCAAGTCCTCGAGCGTCAGAGTAGCTTCTCCCCAGAGGAAAACGAAAGAGTTGGTAGTCTCGCACCATTTTTCAAGGAGATCGAAGAGGAGATCCTTGTTTCGGTGTATGGTGATTGTGGAGCTCATTATAGCGGAAAGAGAAGCGGTTGCCAGCAAGTTTTCCTGCTTTATCGCAACGATCTTTTACAGCCACAGCACTTTCCTGGAAAACAGATTTAGCAATATCAAACCAGCCATCAGTCGATAAAAAAAATTTACAAATTCATAAGAAACCTTTATGAACTACAAATCACCTTTATGAACTATCAAAAGTTTGATTTTGATTTTGATTTTGACTTTTGTTTTAGATTTGGATGTGGATGAGCAGATCTCACTTTATTATGGATCGAGGATTTTATTACGAAATCAAGTAAAAATATTGAACTAGTTATGGTTTTTGTAGGCACAACTCCAAACCAAATCGAAAACACAAAATCGACACAAACACACCCAAAAACGCGACGAACACAAGTACACTGGGCTATTACCTACGACACACAAGAAATATAACCCCCACAAACAAGGAAACACGGTAAACAAAAGCCTACACGTTGAGAGAGCCCCTTGCGGCTAAAATCAACAACACAGGGGGTAAAAACACATGGCAAAGAGCTCCACAGATAAGGAGGAAGACAACCTCGAAGACCCGCCGAAAAATCGTCGCCGGAAAGTGCTGCGAGAGAGAGACGAGATGAGAGGCTAGAGAGGGTAAGTTGTAGAGAGAAGATTATGAAAGTGAAGTGAGGGACGGCGGTCTTTCTCATCTCCATTATATACGTAGGTTAAAAGGAATGGACGGCCATGATCTCAACCCTAGATTTGACGGTTGAGATCTAGTTTAATAAAAGAGACCCGGGTCGAAACAGGCGGGTCCGGTGGTACGCGTCACAAGTTCGCGGGCAAGGGTGAAACAGTGGGCCACAGGCCAAGGTAAGTAAGTGGATCGTGGGCCTGTGTCATAGGTCTGGGCCCAGGTGCACTTTCTTTGCGAGAATGAGTGTGTTTGTCTATTATATGGGATGGATCCATTTGGACAAGAAATCCAACAAACACACTTCAAAAATAATAGAGAACTTTTGCTTTGGGTTTGCAAATTGTTGTTGTTGTTTATTATTTTTTTTATTTCGGGTTTTAAAGATCTCATGTTTTAGAATAGAGGGATTTTGGTCACTTTTGTATGCTAAAAAATTGATATCAAGTTGTATTGATTTAAAATGTGATATAGATATCAAATTTTACTTTTGAACAAAAAAATAATAAAATATATACCTTAAGAACACCGACAAGAGAGTATAATATCAAAAAGTTTTAAATTCTAAAATAACATGAAATATAAAAAAGGTTTACTTATGGGAGAAGTCTTGAATAGAAAAGCCACTGCACATGCTCTAACAAAACCAAAGTATTTCACTTTTCAAAATGGCAATGGCAAGCCAAACATAAAATGGAACTGTCAATTTTATCTTTTAAAATACGTTCTCAATATCAATATATTAATTATTTATAACATGTGACGGCTATCAGTTACCGTCAGGCTAACGGCTGCTTTCACAGTACTCATATTATAAAACTGTCAGCACACTACTTATTTTTCATATAGCCATAGGATCAGATTTATTGATCCATCCAATGGATATCAATGAACGAGGATAATATTGTAAATTTGAATAGAAAACTTTTTAGTAATAATTTTAATTCAAGTAAGAAAAAAAGTAACACTGCATTAATTACAAACATTAATTATGAATCTTTATACAAATCTTGACCATATAACATCATTAGTAAAAAATATTCTTAGTTATGAAATTTGTCGTAGCAAAGAGTAAATTTCTTGGTCAAACTATGAAATTTTTTGTCCCGAACATTTTACCGTTTCAATTAGCAAAAATTATGGAAAGTCGTTCAAAAATCATTTATTGCGGTACTCATATCGTAAAAAAAGTTAAAAGAATTCAAAATAATTTTTTTTAATAAAAAAATGAAATTTTGAAAAAAAAAATCCATGAATTAAACAATTCAGAATAAAACGTGTTTATTTTTAAAACATGATTAAAATCGTGTTTGGGGTATAAGTGTTGCGGTCGTTCAGCCGTGCATTTCCCGTGAGAACCTCGCCACTATGAAGAATAATAATTCGCCACCAAGGGTGAAGAAATCGCAATGTATATTAACAATTTCGAGTAGTTTTAATTCAATCTAGGGTTTGGGAAAAATCATATTTTTTTTATATTAGAAGAGGCATTTTTTATTAGGTGGGAACTACAGATTTTGAGTTACATGTTACTGGTGATTGGTGTTGAATATATTATTATCGGTGCATAATGTATCTTTCAAATTGATATGTTCTTTAGCTTTTGAGGATCTATTGAATCAAATTCTCTTTAACCCTCTTGACTTAGCAATTAGAGTATCAATTGTTGAGCCTTATTCAGTTTCTATTTCAATGGGGAGAAGCGCAGTAGCAATGCCACCCTAAAACTTAAGTAACTCCAACCAGCAGATTATGCCGACGAGCTTGGTAGAGAACGATTCAATTCCTCTCGCAATTACAATAAGTTTGTTTAGATAAATAATTTTAGTTCAAAACTTTAAGGTGCGTTATTGGTATTTGTATTCTTGATTTTGTTGATAATAATTTTTGTTATTTTGACAAATATTCCCTGATTATCTCTCTATATGGAGATTTTCAAATCCTGTGCAACATGTTGTGTTGATAGTTGATGGAAAATTAGAATAACTTGTCAAAATACACTAATTTAAGATAGTTTTTAAAAGCCAATAGTTATTCAAAACGTACTTTCTTAAATAATTCAAATATTAATCTTTGTTACATTCGATAAGTGATATTCATCTTTCACTATGAACAAATTGCACAGTAAGTTTCATAGTCTTACAACATGGATTGAAGAACTGTGTTAATGTAATTTCATAAGGAATGCTAAAGTCCAAGTAATGGGATAAAAAGCTTGTTTGCCAAAGTTTCAAACTAATTCCGTCTCTAATATTAGTAACAGAAAAAATACATTTAGGGACTAAAAACCCTTGTTACAAAATTGATATTTTCTTTTAGTATACATTAATATGCCTACATTAATTAACCAATTTGGTTAACAATCCTCCAACCAGATGCATATAAATTGAACTTCAATCAACATGAATTTTAACATATTTGCATAAACATAATTTTACACATAATTAATTTACCATAGTACACATGCATGCAAACATGTATACAAATGAACAAATGCAGATACACAATCACATTCATAATCTAATATGGCTGCTTTGATTCATAAAATATTATATATATGTAATAATGATTTTGGCGGAAATAAATCATTTCGTAAATGCAGCTGAAAGTATGCATCCGATTTACACGATTAGATGATTGATTTCAATCATAACATACGAACATGATTGCACGAAATGTCCACACATATTTTATTCCATTAATTAATCCAATTAGGACACCACAATTCATGAACGAAAAATTGCAAGCAATCTAAATGGACATCAAATCGTCTAATTGCAACGGACATCTATTAATAGTATTAAAAAAAATAGACATCAATTTGTGCAACAAAAGTAATGTGTGTCTCGATGCGAACAATTTTGATCAAACATGTAAATTAATCTAGATGCCAAAATCGCGCAGTGATCAAGATAAATAAATAAGTAAACAAACAAACCCCAACAATTTAATTCCAATAATATATGGATTCATGCAGAGCCTTTTTAATGCGCATGGATTCGTGTTTGTTCTGAAATTCAATGACAACACAGACAGGATGGCTGATTTCTACACATCTTAATTGAACTTCAATTAATCAATTAGTTTATCTAATTAAAATATTCAAGATCCGCACCAACGCCTGGATTAATCAATCAATCCAAAATCAAATAAATAAATTTGGTCTCTCATGCGTTGATTGAATGGGACCGTTTAAAGATTTATTTATCTTATAATATATCTCAATAATTCAACACGGAAATGCTCTGATACCTATTGTTGGAACTTATCAGAAAAATGTGGACAATATATTTTTGTAGATACAAGTTACAATCGAATACATATTTTACCACACTACGTAGCTCAACGTAACGTCAATTGAATGACGGATGAAGGCTGAAATAATTATTGAAGACTAAGATGAAGGTTGTCGTGCTTACTCAGAGAAGGTGACCGTAGCTGATGACATGGTTGACCGAGAGATCTCGGAATTTTTTCTCATGGGGGAGATTTCATTTGCGTGTTTAGGGGAATGATGTGCATTTTGTTATTTCATTGTGCCTTTATTATGGTGTGCATCTTTGGGTAAATTTATCCATGTATAAAGCTAACTTCTTGGTGGAAAAAGCATTTCTAGGAAACCCAAAGACAGTAACGGTGTTTGTTTGTGAGTTTTAGTTTTTGGGTTGGATTTTTTAATGGTAAAAAATTGAATTTGAATAATTGTTTGATATCATATAAACAGAGGTTGATGTGATGTTTTGAATGTAAAATAAATATGTAGTATAATATAAAAAGAAAAATAATTGTTTAATGTGATATTGTTTTAAGGAAAAAAAAATGTAAATAGTAAAAAGCGGTAAAACCTACTAATAAAGAACGCAACCAAGTTTAGAGGACTAACAGTAGATAAATCTGGTTTGTTGTTCATTGGGTGAAGATTGATTTTGATTTTAGTTTCTATTCTTTATTTTGCTCTTAAACTAGTTCTCATCTAGATTCAGATGTCACATAACATTTTGTTTACTTCTTTGCTGCCGGAGAACAATTTTGATTGATAGAGCGGCTAGAGTTTTTGTGAGTTTCTGTTTTTTTTAGGGGTTCTTTGACTGTTTTTATTATTATTCCACACTCTTAATTACCATTCTCTCCCCTCTCTCTAATAATAATAATAATAGTAATTAATTTGGTGGTTATGAAAAAAATAATAATACTTAATTTCGTGTTCATGGTGAAGAGTGAGGTATACAACAATCTTTGCCCTACATCTTTTGGTTCTTCTTCAACCTTCAGTCAAATTCTGTAATTTCAACCAGTAGCTGGAATTTTTTCTTCTCCAATCTAATTCAGTGAACAAGATATGTCTTTCTCCGGCCAACAGGGAAAACCTCAATTGCAGCTCCACTATTTTACTCTCCCGCCAGAGCTGCAGTGGAAGAACAAACCCCACACATTCTCCAGAAGGACCCCTCGCCGCCGCCCCATGGAATCAAGAGCTATAAATTCATCTACTCCATCCCTTTGTGGCGATTCCTCCACTGCAGCCGCGGCAGGTTCTTCTGTTTCAGGAAAATCTGTCTCCAAACTGTCGCTGGCGGGATATAATTCCTCAAGAATATGCAAATCTGTCGCCAGCCACTCAGCCGCGGTTTCTCCAACTTCTGAATCTGTAGAAAGAAATAGAACACTTGCAGACAATAAGAGCAAATTCTGCTTATCCACACCCAAATCTAAAACAAAAATCAAAATCAAAATGAAACTTCCCTCAACAAACCAAAAAGTACACCTGCTCCCGAACCTTAATCCACCCCCACAGGTGGACAAAAATGCAACTGAGGATATCAAGACCTGGAACCTGAGGCCGCGGAAACCATTACAAAATAATACCGTCAGCAAGGCTTCAGATCCAGCTGAGGAGGGTGTCCACAAGGAAGTGAAGAATAAAAAATCTTAGTCCCAGAAGAAGGAAAAGACTGATCCATCCTCGACATTGCTGTCGCCGCCGGAAAAAGAGGAGGCTGGGCATTACGGTTCCTTTGAGAAAACAGCAGGTGGAAAAGGATATTGTTGTTGGGAGTAATTCTGATTATGTATTTGGTTGATTATATGATTAGTTATATATTATAATTTGTCATTATTTATTCCATTAATTTCCTAGCTAGTTATGTCTATTTAGAATTCAAATTTAAAATTGTGTCTATTAGTGTTGAAAAGTCGTGTCTATTAGAATTATAAGATTGTATGCATTGGTCTTGTAGGATATAAAAAATATACAGATGGTGTATCAGTCTTTTTTATTATCATAGAAATCATTTAGATTTGTTTTGCATATTCCCGATCTTTAATTTGTGAATTTAATTTCTAACACTTGGTATCAGAGCCAAGTTGATGCCCAAGTGTCTCAAACTGAAAAATATGTCGATAGAAGAAGGAGGAGGAAAGGAGGGCGGTTCAGTCCCGTTTCAATGTCCCATGTTAACTCAGAAAAATTATACGACATGGGCGATAAAGATGGAAGCCATAATGGATTCTCAGGGGATCTGGGACTCCATCGAACCACCGGCCGGAGAGGCGGTGAGCGATAAAAAGAACAAGATGGCTAGGGCTTTTATATTCCAAGCAGTTCCAGAAGACATCCTTCTGCAAGTGTCGAAGAAGAGGACCACGAAGGAAATCTGGGAGGCATTGAAGACAAGATATCTTGGAGCCGATCGGGTGCAAAGGGCAAGACTGCATACGCTGAAGAGTGATTTCGAAAGGTTGCGAATGAAAGAAGGTGAGACGATAGATGAATTTTCTGGAAACTTGAGCGCCATGGTATCAAAATTTAATAATCTTGGTTCAACAATTGAAGACAATACACTTGTTCGGAAAATTCTTGATTCAGTTCCGGACATGTATTTACTTTTGGTTGCTTCAATTGAACAATGTTGCGACTTAGATACCATGCCATTCGAAGAAGCTATTGGCCGACTCAAAGCTTATGAAGATAGGTTGAAGCTTCGCAGTGGAAATACAAGCAATGAGGGAAGTTTATTACTCACTAAGACAAATTTTCAAAAGAATCAGAATACTTCGGGAGGAAGTTGGGCATCAGGTAGAAGAGGACGTGGATCTTACCATCACGATAAAGGCGGCCGGTATGGTGGTCGTGATAGAGGAGACGGACGAGGAAAAAGTGAACATGTCAATTTTATACAATCTCGAGATTCAGGTATAATCAACACAAGGGCAGAGATAAGCGCCACATAAAATGTTTTAATTGTGAAAAATTTGGGCATTGTGCGTCAGAATGGAAGTCATCGTCGAACGAGAAAAACAATGAAATAAATCTAGCCCAAGCGCAAGAGAAGGAACCTGCACTACTTTTAAGTGTTTACGGGGAAAACACATTACCTAAGGTATTGCTTAATGAAGATAAAGTGCTCCCAAATCAGAGTGAAAGAGATGGTGATAATGTATGGTACTTAGATAATGGTGCAAGCAACCATATGACGGGGAAACAAAATCTTTTCGCTGAACTTAACAAGGAGATAATGGGTCAAGTTTGTTTTGGTGACGGGTCCAAAGTACAGATTGAAGGAAAGGGATCCATCTTATTGAAGTGCAAAAATGGCGAACACAAAGTTATTTATGAAGTGTACTACATTCCACCCTTGCGGAGTAATATTCTAAGCTTAGGGCAATTAACAGAGGAAGGATACAAGGTAGAAATGTTGAACGAACACTTGAAGGTTCATGATGAACATGGGAAATTGATCATGAAGGTGCAACGGTCGAAAAACCGTGTGTACAAGATTAATCTTCAGACCATACATGTCATGGACCGAAATTGATCAACTACACAAGACACGGAATAAACTAACTACAACGGAACTATCAAAAGAACAACGAGAAAGAACGAACAATTAAACGGAACTAACTAAGCAAGAAAAGAACAAATTAACTCAGCGGAAACGAATAAAGTGAGAAAAAGGATAATTGAAAGAGAAGCAAACCTAAGTAAGTACTAACGTAAGCATGACCCGATACCCTTCTAGCATCGAACCATCCTCCACAAAGGCACCACCTCGGTCGACACTTTGGAGAGCTCTTCCATCTTCCCCAAATGCCACGAACTTGAGGCTTTATACTCAAAACCGAATTTTTGAACTAAACCCCATGGAGCATGCAATGGAATTGCATTCCATGAAATATTAGACTAAAAGAGAAAGTATTGCTATCAAGTATAACTTTCCATAAAAAGGAAATGATCATAAATGATCAAATATTCACAAAAATATTCTTGCTTGGTGTGTCTTACAATGCACCTTAAGGGTCCTATTTATAGGAGTGGGGGAAGGGGCAAGTGGAGTGATTTTCCAATGTGGGATAGGTTGTGTATAAGTAAGTAACCTCCACATGAGTGACACCTAGCTAATGGTCCCCCCTTGCATGTGAGAGGCATGTGAGAGTTTATTATATTTATATATATATATATATATGTGGTTCCAATGGATGGTCCCCCCACTTGAGAATGTGTAACATAGGTTTATATAATTACGTATTAAACCCTCTATTTTAGCAAACTCCTAGGTTTGCAAAACTTTTTCTTTAGTTGTCCGATTGAGGCGTTGCAAGCTCCAATGTAACCTTTACAACCATGGCACTCGCCCTAGGCTTTCCATCAAGTCCTCGCATGTTGTAACATAGTCCGTCCGTTGGGCCCCAATTCTCTAATTTCTTTATCATGCCTTGCAATTTTTCAATGCACGCTTTTGCTCGAGCTCTCAAGACTGGTCCGATTGGAATATGTGGAATTGCAAGTCCCGATCTTTTCGTATCCATGTCAATACAAGCAGTTTGTCTTGCCATAAGCTCGATGATGAAGCATGGTTATGGCATGCGAGGCTCGGTCATATAAAATTCGGGATATTGGAGTTGATGGTTGAGAAAAATATGGTGCGTGGTGTGCCAAGAGTGAAGCACCCGAAACAAGTCTGCAAAGGGTGCTTGGTGGCTAAACAAACTCGCCAACCTTTTCCAAAGGAAACTGAGTATCGTGTTTCATCCCCACTGGAACTAGTCTATGCACACCACAAAGATTGGGAGGAAATAATTATTTTCTGCTGATTGTAGATGACTACAGCAGGTTTATGTGGGTTTACATTATCAAAACAAAAGATGAGGAATTCCCGGCATTCAAGAAATTCAAGGCACAAGTCGAGAGTGAAAGCGCATATAAGGTAAAAATGCTAAGGACTGACCGAGGAGGTGAATTCACGTCACAACAATTCAACGAATTCTGTGATAAAGAGGGCGTGAAAAGGCAACTCTTGGCACCATACAGCCAACAACAAAATGGGGTTGTGGAGCGTCAAAATCGAACTGTTCTTGAAACAACGAGATCCATGTTAAAGGCAATGAGTGTACCAGCAAATTTGTGGGGTAAAACAGTCCGGCATGCAGTGTATATTTTAAATAGAGTTCCGACAAAAGGTTTGAAGAGCATGACACCGTATGAGGGCTGGAAGCGGAAGAAACCATCTCTTGAACATGTCAAGATTTTTGGTTGTATTGCGCATGTGAAGACATCAACGAATCACTTAACAAAATTAAGTGATCGAAGCTCAAAAATGATTTATATGGGAATCAAACCTTGTAGCAAAGCTTATCGTCTCTATGATCCTCTTCGAGATAAGATATGTGTTGCACGTGATGTAATTTTTGATGAAAAAGCCAAATGGAATTGGAGTGAACAGCAAGGCACTCAATCAAGCACAAGATTTGGATGGTTTAATGAGCACGTTCCTGGTGGAGATGAAGGTGATAGTCGAGATCCAGTTGGTGATGGAGTTGGAAGTCCAATACATCAATTCGAAACAACTAATGACCAGACTCTGCCGTTATCAGTGACAAGAAGTGCAGACTCCTTAAGGAATTCAGCCTCTCGAGATAGTCCATTGATTCAGACATCTGATGGTAGCCAAGAAGCCAGTCAGACAGCATTCGATCACACACCCATTCGTGGGTTTCGCTCTCTTTCGGACGTTTATGCACAATCAGATGTTGTAGAGGGTGAAGGAGAAGAATTGATGTTTGTTGGAGAGGAGCCGACATCATTCCAGGAGGTGTCTACTGATGCAAATTGGAAGGAGGCGATGCAGAAGGAACTTGAAGCAATAAACAAAAATCAAACATGGAAATTGACAACACTTCCCCAAGGAAAGAAACCCATCGGACTGAAATGGGTTTTTAAATTAAAGAAAGATGCTGAAGGCAATATTGTGAAACACAAAGCAAGGTTAGTGGCAAAGGGATATGTACAAAGACAAAGAGTGGACGTTGAGGAAGTGTTTGCACCGGTAGCTAGACTTGAAACTATACGGTTGCTATTGGCGTTGGCAGCTTCGCAAGGATGGCGTGTCCACCATTTGGATGTAAAGTCGGCATTGTTGAATGGCATTATACAGGAAGAAGTGTATGTATCCCAACCTGATGGTTTTGTTGTCACAGGAAAGGAAACATTTGTGTATAAATTACACAAGGCTCTTTATGGATTACGACAAGCCCCAAGAGCATGGAATATTCGTCTTGACAGCGCACTTAAAGGAGTTGGCTTTCAGCGGTGCCCACAAGAGCAAGCTGTGTAAAAGAAGTGCATGTCTAAAGATCTGTTGATAGTTGGCGTGTATGTAGACGATTTGATTTTGACCGGAACAAGTGAAAGGCTGATTTGTACATTCAAAAGGGAGATGCAGAATGTACGTGGATAACAGATCTGCCATATCCTTGATGAAGAATCTGGTCTTTCCCGGAAGAAGTAAACACATTGATACCAAATTTCATTTTATTCAAGAATGCGTTGAAGGGGGTTCGATCTATGTAGAGCATATCAGTGGAGAGGAACAAAAGGCTGACATCTTGACCAAGGCACTACCCAAACTAAAGTTCATAGAGATGAGAGATTTAATCGGAATTGAAGATCTAGAACACATGAAGCAGAATTAAGGGGGAGAGTGTTGGGAGTAATTCTGATTATGTATTTGGTTGATTATATAATTAGGTATATATTATAATTTGTCATTATTTATTCCATTAATTTCCTAGGTAGTTATGTCTTCTGTTAGTGTTGAAAGGTCGTGTCTATTAGAATTATAAGATTGTATGCATTGGTCTTGTAGGATGTAAAAAATATACACATGGTGTATCAGTCTTTTTTTTTTTATCATAGAAATAATTTAGATTTGTTTTGCATATTCCCGATCTTTAATTTGTGAATTTAATTTCTAACAATCGTCTCAATTTTTATTCCTTGTTGAAGATTACTAATGTCTATTGGGTTATAATATGGTTTTTTATCATTGTGTTATCTCTACAATTTTCAATCGTGATCTCCATGTCATTTTCTGCAGATGTTTGTATTTTCCAATTATTTTGGGTTTTTTTACTTTCACAAAACATATATAAAATACAGTATGAATAATTCCCAATAAAAATACACTTTTGTTCTCCACCAAAGTTATGTTAATAATCTTTTTTGATTGGCGGCTAAATTAGTGTCTAATCTATTTATACTATAAGACTGTATCCGCTCACAATTTTGTTATTGTTATCTTCACAAATACTCCCTCCATCCAATACAAGAATTAGTCCATTTAGATATGACTTGAGAATTAAGAAAAATAACTATTTTAATGAAAAACCGGAAAAAGTAAAATGGTAGTTAGTGGTATTTTTGAAAATTTAGTTAGTACTGAGAAGGAATGAAGAGAGAATATAATAAAATAAGTGGTAATTTTTTAAAATAAGTGTAACGAAGGGTAACAATTAAATATTGACATTTTGACATTTTATTTTTTAAATATAGTAATTGGGTAAATTTAACGGACGGATGAAAAAGAAAAATACGAATAAATTTGTGCTCAGGAGAGTAATAAAATATAACAATTTGTCACCATCTTTCCTACTCAATGTAACACCATTTTTATCAATTTTTTTAGTAATTTTCCCATAATATTTCTATTTTACTCATATCTATCTCACTTTGATATTAAACTATAATTATTAGTTTTTTTAGAAATGTTTGTTCATGTTATAAATAATTGCTCAATGTGATGTTTTGATTATAAAAAAGATGATATTCGATATCATACTCTTGGAGAAAAAATTATTGCAGATCAAATAATAACAATCGACAATTTAAGAGAAAAAGTACTGAAATATTAGAGAAAAAAGAGTTTATTTTTGTCATATTAGCATACTATGCTTTTGTATTATTAATTATAGGGGTGGTAGGGTGCTGATCTCGTCAACTCCGCACCATGTTGATGACTAAATCAATAAACCAACTTAAAGTAATTAGCAAATCATCGCAAGACAAATAACATATTACTGAGTTAGTACGTTAATTTGCAACAGTTAACAAATTGTCATAAAATAAATAACACATGTTGTGTTAAATAATGTGCTATATATCATATTAATATTTGCTACTTTCTTTATAATATTTATTAATTGAGTCAAATTTACTATTGTCTTGAAATAAAAATATATTTTTCTAAAATTATGATATATTTTGTTATATAGAATTATATAATATTATTTTCTTAATAGATATTTGTTAATTGGGTCAAATTAACATTATGATGATTTCACACAATCAACATTGTGATTAATTATACTTCATCCGTCTCATATAATATGGGTGTATTCATGTAGATGCGGGAATATAGGTAAAGTATAATTAGTAACTAATTTTTAGGAAGTGTATTAGTAAAATAATTATTGTATAATAAAAATAATTATAGATTAAGATTAACCTAACTAAAAAATTATAAAATTTAAACTTTAAAATATGATTAAAGTGTATAATTATATTTCCAAAAAAGAAAATGACAAATTATGTGGGACGAACGAAAATAGAAAATAATGACAAATTATATAGGACGGAGGGAGTATAAGATTATGTAAATTCTAAACATACACAAAAGAAATAAAGTGGAATCCATGACATGAAATTTTAGCATTTCATTACCACAATGCCAAATATTCTTGTGTGTTGATGTTATATTGTAATATTTTGTTAGCATACAAAATATACTGTATGATATACACTTATTTTATTATTGTTAGGATATTTTGTTTAGAAAACACTATTTCATATAATTTAGTATATACAGTGGGAGTAATAACGTAATATGTATGTAATATGTTTCAGTAGTACATAATTTTAATGTCAAAATTGATTGTGCATCTATTCCTCAGTTGTTGTTGTTATTATTATTATTATTATTATTATTATTATTATTATTATTATTATTATTATTATTAATGTTGTTTTGTATCTATATATTTTGTTATTTCTTCTTAATTTCACTATTGTACTACTTTTTCTATTCTAACTCAAAATATCAATTTTTTTTTCATATGTCTTACTTCAAAGTATCAATTTTCTATTTAAAATAAAGTAATCATACATTAATACCAAATTAACTTAAAAAAAATACTTTTAGTTAAATTACAAACATACTATTACACATGCAATTTCTTTATACGTAAAGTCAAATGGTAAAAATGTCTAAATATGTTTGTATACTTCCACTAACCAATAAAATACTATTATTTCTTAATCTACTACAAAACCCCAAAGAGTCCCTCTGGATTGGGACGGAGGGAGTATTTGTTTTCTTCTTTTATTTGTCTCTATATTTCCGGAATTCAAATCATCATTAGATTCCTTCGGGTAATTTTTGTGGGCTTAATCCCGTGGTAGAGAGTATCCCCTTAACCATTGGCTCTGAAAATATTCACGTGAAATCTTTGCCTTCTTCTATTGCTTCTCATTTAATTTAAAAACCTCTCTTCACCAATGCAAAATTTCCTCATTTCGGCCTCACACTCGGAGTGTGACCAATCAACAATATAAATCATGAAGAAGGACAATCAGTGGTGTGAATGTTTGTTTAGGACCATGAATAGCTTTTGATCTTGGACAAAACTGTAAGGTTTCTTACAACAAATTTCAAGTGGAATTCTATTTACAATGGAAACTGTAGTATAATTTTATTGTTTCAATTCCAAATTTACAAAACTTTAAATTAGCAAAATATATGGAGACGGACAGATTTATATCAAAAAACTCCACCACATACCATGTCGTAAGGCTAAGGCTTGAAAATAGAAGTTTAACCTACATGTTATAATAATGTACCCTCAAAGTACATAACTTGTTATTTTTTAAATATATGCGACAAAATTACATGAGTATGCCCAACAATTCTTCGGGAACAATGCGTCGAACCCTCTGGTACTATCCAAACCATCGCCAGCGGTGAAGAACCCTTTCAAATTTGAAGAATTTGCGCAATGGGATCCTACTTATCAATTGGAGGACAACTCATGGGAAGAAACACACCGCTAGCAGTGCTAAGGACTGAGTTATAGATGGACGGATTATTGCTTCTCATTGTTGTTCAATATTGTTGATGATTTTTATGTTTTGTCATTGATTTTGGGTCCTACTTATTGTTCTATCCCCTACCTCTGTCTTAATATATGGTTATTATATATACTCATATTTTCTTCCTCGTTAATTTCATCTTATTTTATACAAATATGGCATTTTTTTGTTCACATATAAATGTGGGGTTTAAGCTAGACTAATAAGTTCTTCCCGATGAAAATCAGTTTTGATTACTTCTTTTTCTTTTTTTTTTTTTTTTTAAAAGTAAAAATTATTAAAAAACATCGTAAAATTTGTTGTTCTAAGAGGAGATAGATCTGGTTTATTGTTCATTGGGGTTTATTGTTCTAAAATTTGTTGCACCCTATTTTTTTTTAGGGTTTCTGTCTGTTAGTGTTTATTAGAGACAAACGCAAAGTCGTAGGTGAAATTTATTATCAATCCAGTCTCTTAATTATACCACTCTCTCTCTCTCTCTCCACCCTAATAATTATGATAATAATAATTGATTTGGTGAGAGAGCAGTCAGAGTGAGAGCAACAAAAGAATAAATCTTTACCATATCTCTGTTTGGGTCTTCATCAACCTTAATTATGCCACTCTCTCTCTCCACACTAATAATTATGATAATAACTGATTTGGTGAGTGAGCAGTGAGAGTGAGAGCGATAACAGAATAAATCTTTGCTATATCTGGTTTGGGTTTTCTTCAACCTTAATTATACCACTACCAACCTGCTGCTGCTGCAAGTTCTTCCTCAATTTCACTGCAGTCATCCAGATATGCCTTCATCCAGCGAACCCGGAAAGCCTCCACTACGGCTGCACAATTTTAATCTCCCACCAGAGCTGCAGTGGAAGAAGCACAACACCCGCAAGACCGTTGGCCGCCGCCCCATGAAATCAAGGGCTAGAAGGTCATCTGCAATGGCGAAAGGTCCTTCTGTTCTAGTAAAATCTGTCTCCAATCTGTGGCTGGCGGAAAAAACTTCCTCCAGAATATGCCAGTCTGCCGCCGGCCACTCAGCCACGTTTGATCCAACTTCTGAATCTGCAGAGAGAAATAAAACACTTTGCGAAACCTACTCATCCCCATCCAAATCGAAAACAAAAATCATAATAAAAATCAAACTTCCCCCAACAAGGGACAGACCAGATGTTCTCCCAAATCTTAATCCACCAGCACAGGCCGACCAAGATATTAGTGAGGATTTCATGACCTGGAACATGAGGCCACGGAAGCGACTCCAGAACAAATCATCTCTGTCCGACAACAAGGAAAAGACTGAGCCATCCTTGTCATTGCTGTCACCGCCGGCAAAGAGGAAGCTGAGCATTACGGTTCCTTTGACCACACAGGAGGTGGAAAAGGATATCCTTTTGATGACAGGAGGGAGGCCGTCCCGGAGACCAAAGAAAAGGCAAAAGCACCTTCAGAAATATATGAATGTATGTACTCCAGATTCTTTTTCTTGCATAGTTTGGTATAGGATCTTATTGTTAGATACGTTTGTATTTGATTTGATTTTTATCTTTTATATTTACAGATTTTGTTTCCGGGAGGATGCTTGGCCGCCATTTCTGCTGATAAATACAAGGTAACTAAACTCAAAACTATCTAAACCCCAAATTATCACTATATAGATTGTTTATTAGTCAATTTAATGAATTTGCGACAAATTTATTTGAACGATTCTGGTACTGATTGAATGGTGATATATATATATATATACACGCAGGTTTAGATGGGATTGACTCTCCTTCGTTTATGTAGCGCGCGGTTGGTTTTTTCTGGTGTATGTTCGAGGTGAATATATGAACTGAATTATTGTCAATGAGATGGGAACTTAAGATGAATGGGTTTCATTTGCTGTTGAATATTACAAATCTGTATTCATTTATCAATTGCTTTGTTATCATTGTGTTATATGTGTAATTTTCTATCTTGATTTCCATATTATTTTTGCAAATGTTTGTGTTTGTTTGTGTTTTCATTTCCAATTATTTCTTGTTTTTCACTTTCACTAAACATACATAAAATACACTCTCAATCATTCCCAATAAAAATACACTTATTTCATCCGCCAAAATTACATTAATAATCTTTTTTGGTTGTTGGCTAAATTTGTTTCTAATCTATTTGTACTAAAGAAATTTATACATTCATAATTTTATAACTCATACCATAACAAATAATAATGAATTTTTTATTGTCTTTTCCACTTAGCCCAAAAGCTTTCTAGCAATGTGTACTAATTACTTCTTGAAGTCGGTTTCGATATTGGAACTTACCGCTATGGCATTATATCTGAGATGAAAAAGGAAAAATATAAAAGATAAAATAAAATAACAACATTGCCACATCATAGAAATCGCAACTAGATTTCTACTACTGTAAATAACGTGACACATAGAAAAAACCCTCCACTCCGGACACTTAGCGAAATAGCCAATTGTTTGTAATTCAATCTGCCGATTGATAATTTTCAAACAAGCTTAAGATTATCAAACGACAAAAGAAGCTCTTTCCACGACCCATATCTGTGTGAAAATTTCGTAACAAGAGCAAATTGCTACTCCGAGGTAAGCTCTAATGTTTGAGCAGCCGAGAACTGTACGTTGATATCCATGTCCGTGCTTGACCTTCATCGAAAGTCATCACATTGTATAAGTAATTAATACAAACAACAAAGAATGAAAAATAATTTTCACGATAAAAACTAAAAATGAAAAAAGACAAAGTAAACGAAAGAAAAAAAAAAAAAAAAAAAAACAAACCAGAGAGAGAAAGATAGGACAATGACCATACTACATATGATAAATAAAAACACATTAGAATATGCAATGAAAATAATAAAAATTAATGAAATCTGCAATGAAGAAAGGAGAGGCCATGGGACTTAAACCTAGGTTCCTATATATTAACAATGGTTGTAAAGAATCCTCCTAGAAACAAAATCTGGAACGAAGATAATGTTGGTTATTTTGTTGTTATTGGATTTATCCTCGTACGACTTACTTGTAACCCGAGGCGCTAATAGGGTCGAAATATCGTATAAGAAAGGCGAATTTACGCGACTCAAAGTATATCCAATATCATATATACCCTGCCGAATTCGATTTCTTCTTATTTTCATTCAATCCAGATTATTTCTCTAACAGATAATATAAAATAATGAAATCAGTCACAATAGGTAAAAGATAGTCATGGAAAGAAAATTAGAATCAAATAAGGGTACCTCCATATCTTTTTTAAGGTGCTTTGTCCTCTTCTTGGGGTGCTGAGAAAGTCTCCTTACGGTCATCAGAATAATATCTTCTTCGACTTGCTTCTTGCTCAGAGTGACTGTACTTGTGTATAAACAACTGTAAGAAGAGCAGTATATTTCATTCTAAATGAAATTATATGCTAATAATAATGATCAGAGATAATTAATTTATTATGAAAGTGACACTAACAGTTCTGCTAACCAATGATTTCTTCATATTGCCAATTACATAATAATAATAATAATAATAATAATAAGAATAATAATAATAATAATTGTGATGATGATGATTACCACGATACTATTACTAATAAAATTTTCATTTATAAAATGTATTCTAATAATATGTTAACAAAATCATATTTAGGACATCTACCTATGCTATCATTAATCATATTACAAATTTAGTATAATATCAATAATATTCGTTCTTACTTTATTTTAGAATTTTCATTTAAAGACTTTATGATTTGATATATTAAAAATTATAGTAGATAATAGATGTTTAATAGACTCGGAATACATAATAATAATAATAATAATAATAATAATAATAATACCCTTCAATATTTCGTTTATGAGCGGTAGTTAGGGTGCTGACGAGGTTACCATATTAATTTGATCAAATTACCAAATCAACCCGAAACAATTAGTAATCAGTTACAAAGCAGATAATATAGTACATTAATTAATTTACCATAGTACACATGCATGCAAACATGTATACAAATGAACAGATGGAGATACACAATCACATTCATAATCTAATATGGCTGCTTTGATTCATAAAATATTATATATATGTAATAATGATTTTGGCGGAAATAAATCATTGCGTAAATGCAGCTGAAAGTATGCATCCGATTTACACGATTAGATGATTGATCTCAATCATAACGCACGAACATGATTGCACGAAATGACCACACATATTTTATTCCATTAATTAATCCAATTAGGACACCACAATTCATGAACGAAAAATTGAAAGCAATCTAAATGGACATCAAAACGTCTAATTGCAACAGACATCTATTGATAGTATTAAAAAAAAATAGACATCAATTTTGTGCAACAAAAATAATGTGTGTCTCGATGCGAACAATTTTGATCAAAAGTAAATTAATCTAGATGCCAAAATCGCGCAGTGATCAAGATAAATAAATAAGTAAACAAACAAAGCCCAACAATTTAATTCCAATAATATATGGATTCATGCAGAGCCTTTTTAATGCGCATGGATTTGTGTTTGTTCTGAAATTCAATGACAACACAGACAGGATGGCTGATTTCTACACATCTTAATTGAACTTCAATTAATCAATTAGTTTATCTAATTAAAATATTCAAGATCCGCACCAACGCTTGGATTAATCAATCAATCCAAAATCAAATAAATAAATTTGGTCTCTCATGCGTTGATTGAATCGGACCGTTTAAACATTTATTTATCTTATAATATATCTCAATAATTCAACACAAAAATACTGATACCTATTGTTGGAACTTATCAGAAAAATGTGGACAATATATTTTTGTAGATACAAGTCACAATTGAATATATATTTTATATTTTTGTAGATACAAGTCACAATTGAATATATATTTTACCACACTACGTAGCTCAACGTAACGTTCAATTGAATGACGGATGAAGGCTGAAATAATTATTGAAGACTAAGATGAAGGTTGTCGTGCTTACTCAGAGAAGGTGACCGTAGCTGATGACATGATTGACAGAGAGATCTCGGAATTGTTTCTTGTGGGGGATATTTCATTTGCGTGTTTAGGGGAATGATGTGCATTTTGTTATTTCATTCTGCCTTTATTATGGTGTGCATCTTTGGGTAAATTTATCCATGTATAAAGCTAATTTCTTGGTGGAAAAAGCCTTTCTAGGAAACCCAAAGACAGTAACGGTGTGTTTGTTTTTGAGTTTTAGTTTTTGGGTTGGATTTATTAATGGTAAAAAATTGAATTTGAATAATTGTTTGATGTAATATAAATAGAGGTTGATGTGATGTTTTGAATGTAAAATAAATTTGTAGCATAATATTAAAAGAAAAATAATTGTTTAATGTGATATTGTTTTAAGGAAAAAAAATGTAAATAGTAAAAACCGGTAAAACCTACTAATAAAGAACGCAACCAAGTTTACAGGACTAACACTAGATAAATCTGGTTTGTTGTTCATTGGGTGAAGATTGATTTTGATTTTAGTTTCTATTCTTTATTTTGCTCTTAAACTAGTTCTCATCTAGATTCATGTCACATAACATTTTGTTTACTTCTTTGCTGCCCGCGAACAATTTTGATTGATAAAGCGGCTAGAGTTTTTGTGAGTTTCTGTTTTTTTAGGGGTTCTCTGACTGTTTTTATTATCATTCCACACTCTTAATTACCATTCTCTCCCCTCTCTCTAATAATAATAATAATAGTAATTAATTTGGTGGTTATGAAAAAAATAATAATAATTAATTTCGTGTTGGATGGGTGAAGAGTGAGGTATACAACAATCTTTGCCCTACATCTTTTGGTTCTTCTTCAACCTTCAGTCAAATTCTGTAATTTCAACCAGTAGCTGAAATTTTTTCTTCTCCAATCTAATTACAGCGAACAAGATATGTCTTTCTCCGGCCAACAGGGAAAACCTCAATTGCAGCTCCACTATTTTACTCTCCCGCCAGAGCTGCAGTGGAAGAACAAATCCCACACATTCTCCAGAAGGACCCCTCGCCGCCGCCCCATTATAAATTCATCTACTCCATCCCTTTGTGCCGATTCCTCCACTGCAGCCGCAGCAGGTTTTTCTGTTTCAGGCAAATCTGTCTCCAAACTGTCGCTGGCGGGATATAATTCCTCAAGAATATGCAAATCTGTCGCCAGTCACTCAGCTGCGGTTTCTCCAACTTCTGAATCTGTAGAAAGAAATAGAACACTTGCAGACAATAAGAGCAAATTCTGCTTATCCACACCCAAATCTAAAACAAAAATCAAAATCAAAATGAAACTTCCCTCAACAAGCCAAAAAGTACACCTGCTCCCGAACCTTAATCCACCCCCACAGGCGGACAAAAATGCCACTGAGGATATCAAGACCTGGAACCTGAGGCCACGGAAACCATTGCAAAATAATACCGTCAGCAAGGCTTCAGATCAAGCTGAGGAGGATGTCCACAAGGAAGTGAAGAATAAAAAATCTTAGTCCCAGAAGAAGGAAAAGACTGATCCATCCTCGACATTGCTGTCGCCGCCGGAAAAAGAGGAGGCTGGGCATTACGGTTCCTCTGAGAAAACAGCAGGTGGATGTTGGGAGTAATTCTGATTATCTATTTGGTTGATTATATGATTAGTTATATATTATAATTTGTCATTATTTTTTCCATTAATTTCCTAGCTAGTTATGTTTATTTAGAATTCAAATTTAAAATTGTGTCTGTTAGTCTTGAAAGGTCGTGTCTATTAGAATTATAAGATTGTATGCATTGGTCTTGTAGGATGTAAAAAATATACACATGGTGTATCAGTCTTTTTTTTTTTTTTTTATCATAGAAATCATTTAGATTTGTTTTGCATATTCCCGATCTTTAATTTGTGAATTTAATTTCTAACACTTGGTATCAGAGCCAAGTTGATGCCCAAGTATCTCAAACTGAAAATATGTCGATAGAAGCAGGAGGAAAGGAGGGCGGTTCAATCCCGTTTCAATGTCCCATGTTAACTCCGAAAAATTATACGACATGGGTGATAAAGATGGAAGCCATAATGGATGCTCAGGGGATCTGGGACTCCATCGAACCACCGGGCGGAGAGGCGGTGAGCGATAAAAAGAACAAGATGGCTAGGGCTTTTATATTACAAACAGTTCCAGAAGACATCCTTCTGCAAGTGTCGAAGAAGAGGATCGCGAAGGAAATATGGGAGGCATTGATGACAAGATATCTTGGAGCTGATCGGGTGCAAAGGGCAAGACTGCATACGCTGAAGAGTGATTTCGAAAGGTTGCGAATGAAGGAAGGTGAGACGATAGATGAATTTTCTGGAAACTTGAGCGCCATGGTATCAAAATTTAATAATCTTGGTTCAACAATTGAAAACAATACACTTGTTCGGAAACTTCTTGATTCAGTTCCGGACATGTATTTACTTTTGGTTGCTTCAATTGAACAATGTTGCGACTTAGATACCATGCCATTCGAAGAAGCTATTGGCCGACTCAAAGCTTATGAAGATAGGTTGAAGCTTCGCAGTGGAAATACAAGCAATGAGGGAAGTTTATTACTCACTAAGACAAATTTTCAAAAGAATAAGAATATTTCGGAAGGAGGTTGGGCATCAGGTAGAAGAGGACGTGGATATTACCATCACGGTAAAGGCGGCCGGTATGGTGGTCGTGGTAGAGGAGACGGACAAGGAAAAAGTGAACATGTCAATTTTATACAATCTCGAGATTTCAGGTATAATCAACACAAGGGCAGAGACAAGCGCCACATAAAATGTTTTAATTTTGAAAAATTTGGGCATTATGCGTCAGAATGGAAGTCATCGTCGAACGAGAAAAACAATGAAATAAATCTAGCCCAAGCGCAAGAGAAGGAACCTGCACTACTTTTAAGTGTTTACGGGGAAAACACAGTACCTAAGGTATTACTTAATGAAGATAAAGTGCTCCCAAATCAGAGTGAAAGAGATGGTGATGATGTATGGTATTTAGATAATGGTGCAAGCAACCATATGACGGGGAAACAAAATCTTTTCGCTGAACTTAACAAAGAGATAATGGGTCAAGTTTGTTTTGGTGACGGGTCCAAAGTACAGATTGAAGGAAAGGGATCCATCTTATTGAAGTGCAAAAATGGCGAACACAAAGTTATTTATGAAGTGTACTACATTCCAGCCTTGCGGAGTAATATTGTAAGCTTAGGGCAATTAACAGAGGAAGGATACAAGGTAGAAATGTTGAACGAACACTTGAAGGTTCATGATGAACATGGGAAATTGATCATGAAGGTGCAACGGTCGAAAAACCGTGTGTACAAGATTAATCTTCAGACCATACATGTCATGGACCGAAATTGATCAACTACACAAGACACGGAATAAACTAACTACAACGGAACTATCAAAAGAACAACGAGAAAAACGGAACTAACTAAGCAAGAAAAGAAAAAATTAACTAAACGGAAACGAATAAAGCGAGAAAAAGGATAATTGAAAGAGAAGCAAACCTAAGTAAGTACTAACGTAAGCATGACCCAATACCCTTCTAGCATCGAACCATCCTCCACGAAGGCACCACCTCGGTCGACACTTTGGAGAGCTCTTCCATCTTCCCCAAATGCCACGAACTTGAGGCTTTATACTCAAACCCGAATTTTTGAACTAAACCCCATGGAGCATGCAATGGAATTGCATTCCATGAAATATTAGACTAAAAGAGAAAGTATTGCTATCAAGCCTAACTTTCCATAAAAAGGAAATGATCATAAATGATCAAATATTCACAAAAATATTCTTGCTTGGTGTGTCTTACAATGCACCTTAAGGGTCCTATTTATAGGAGTGGGGGAAGGGGCAAGTGGAGTGATTTTCCAATGTGGGATGGGTTGTGTATAAGTAACCTCCACATGAGTTTATTATATATGTATATATATAATAAGTGAGAGTTTATTATATATGTATATATAAGTGGTTTCAATGGATGGTCCCCCCCACTTGAGAATGTGTAACATAGGTTTATATAATAACATATTAAACCCTCTATTTTAGCAAACTCCTAGGTTTGCAAAACTTTTCCGTTAGTTGTCCGATTGAGGCGTTGCAAGCTCCAATGTAACCTTTACAACCACGGCACTCGCCCTAGGCTTTCCATCAAGTCCTCGCATGTTGTAACATAGTCCGTCTGTTGGGCCCCAATTCTCTAATTTCTTTATCATGCTTTGCAATTTTTCAATGCACGCTTTTTCTCGAGCTCTCGAGACTGGTCCGATTGGAATATGTGGAATTGCAAGTCCCGATCTTTTCATATCCACGTCAATACAAGCAGTTTGTCTTGCCATAAGTCTCGATGATGAAGCATGGTTATGGCATGCGAGGCTCGGTCATATAAAATTCGGGATATTGGAGTTGATGGTTGAGTAAAATATGGTGCGTGGTGTGCCAAGAGTGAAGCACCCGAAACAAGTCTGCGAAAGCTGCTTGGTGGCTAAACAAACTCGCCAACCTTTTCCAAAGGAAACTGAGTATCGTGCTTCATCCCCACTGGAACTAGTCTATGCAGATTTGTGTGGACCGATATCACCACAAACATTGGGAGGAAATAATTATTTTCTGCTGATTGTAGATGACTACAGCAGGTTTATGTGGGTTTACATTATCAAAACAAAAGATGAGGCATTCCCGGCATTCAAGAAATTCAAGGCACAAGTCGAGAGTGAAAGCGCATATAAGGTAAAAATGCTAAGGACTGACTGAGGAGGTGAATTCACATCACAACAATTCAACGAATTCTGTGATAAAGAGGGCGTGAAAAGGCAACTCTTGGCACCATACAGCCAACAACAAAATGGGGTTGTGGAGCGTCAAAATCGAACTGTTCTTGAAACAACGAGATCCATGTTAAAGGCAATGAGTGTACCAGAAAATTTGTGGGGTGAAACAATCCGGCATGTAGTGTATATTTTAAATAGAGTTCCGACAAAAGGTTTGAAGAGCATGACACCGTATGAGGGTTGGAAGCGGAAGAAACCATCTCTTGAACATGTCAAGATTTTTGGTAGTATTGCGCATGTGAAGACATCAACGAATCGCTTAACAAAATTAAGTGATCGAAGCTCAAAAATGATTTATATGGGAATCGAACCTTGTAGCAAAGCATATCGTCTCTATGATCCTCTTCGAAATAAGATATGTGTTGCACGTGATGTAATTTTTGATGAAAAAGCCAAATGGACTTGGAGTGAACAGCAAGGCACTCAATCAGCACAAGATTTGGATGGTTTAATGAGCACGTTCCTGGTGGAGATGAAGGTGATAGTCGAGATCCAGTTGGTGATGGAGTTGGAAGTCCAATACATCAATTCGAAGCAACTAATGACCAGACTCCGCCGTTATCAGTGACAAGAAGTGCAGACTCCTTAAGGAATTCAGCCTCTCGAGATAGTCCCTTGATTCAGACATCTGATGGTAGCCAAGAAGCCAGTCAGAGAGCATTTGATCACACACCCCTTCGTGGGTTTCCCTCTCTTTCGGACGTTTATGCACAATCAGATATTGTAGAGGGTGAATGAGAAGAATTGATGTTTGCTGGAGAGGAGCCGACATCATTCCAGGAGGCATCTACTGATGCAAATTGGAAGGAGGCGATGCAGAAGGAACCTGAAGCAATAAACAAAAATCAAACATGGAAATTGACAACACTTCCCCAAGGAAAGAAACCCATCGGACTGAAATGGGTTTTTAAATTGAAGAAAGATGCTGAAGGCAATATTGTGAATAATTCCCAATAAAATACAGTATGAATAATTCCCAGTAAAAATACACTTTTGTTCTCCGCCAAAGTTATGTTAATAATCTTTTTTGATTGGCGGCTAAATTAGTGTCTAACCCATTTATACTATAAGACTGTATACGCTCACAATTTTGTTATTGTTATTCTCACAAATACTCCCTCCATCCAATACAAGAATTAGTCGATTTGGATATGACATGAAAATTAAGAAAAATAACTATTTTAATGAAAAACTGGAAAAAGTAAAATGGTAGTTAATGGTATTTTTGAAAATTTAGTTAGTACTGAGAAGGAATGAAGAGAGAATGTAATAAAATTAGTGGTAATTTTTTAAAATAAGTGTAATGAAGGGTAACAATTAAATATTGACATTTTGACATTTTATTTTTTAAATATAGTAATTGGGTAAATTTAACGGACGGATGAAAAAGAAAAATACGAATAAATTTGTGCTCAGGAGAGTAATAAAATATAACAATTTTTCACCATCTTTCCTACTCAATGTAACAACATTTTTATCAATTTTTTTAGTAATTTTCCCGTAATATTTCTATTTTAGTCATATCTATCTCACTTTGATATTAAACTATAATTATTAGTTTTTTTAGAAATGTTTGTTCATGTTATAAATAATTGCTCAATGTGATGTTTTGATTATAAAAAAGATGATATTCGATATCATACTCTTGGAGAAAAAATTATTGCAGATTAAATAATAACAATCGACAATTTAAGAGAAAAAGTACTGAAATATTAGAGAAAAAAGAGTTTATTTTTGTCATATCAGCATACTATGCTTTTGTATTATTAATTATAGGGGTGGTAGGGTGTTGATCTCGTCAACTCCGCACCATGCTGATTTGACTAAATCAATAAACCAACTTACAGTAATTAGCAAATCATCGCAAGACAAATAACATATTACTGAGTTAGTACGTTAATTTGCAACAGTTAACAAATTGTCATAAAACAAATAACACATGTTGTGTTAAATAATGTGCTATATATCATATTAATATTTGCTACTTTCTTTATAATATTTATTGATTGAGTCAAATTTACTATTGTCTTGAAATAAAAATATATTTTTCTAAAATTATGACATATTTTGTTATATAGAATTATATAATATTATTTCTTAATAGATATTTGTTAATTGGGTCAAATTAACATTATGATGATTTCACACAATCAACATTGTGATTAATTATACTCCATCCGTCTCATATAATATGGGTGTATTCATGTAGATGCGGAAATATAGGTAAAGTATAATTAGTAACTAATTTTTAAGAAGTGTATTAGTAAAAATAATTATTGTATAATAAAAATAATTATAGATTAAGATTTACCTAACTAAAAGTTATAAATTTTAAACTTTAAAATATAATTAAAGTGTATAATTATATTTCCAAAAAAGAAAATGACAAATTATGTGAGACGAACGAAAATAGAAAATAGTGACAAATTATATAGGACGGAGGGAGTATAAGATTATGTAAATTCTAAACATGCACAAAAGAAATAAAGTGGAATCCATGACATGAAATTTTAGCATTTCATTACCACAATGCCAAATATTCTTGTGTGTTGATGTTATATTGTAATATTTTGTTAGCGTACAAAATATACTGTATGATATACACTTATTTTATTATTGTTAGGATATTTTGTTTAGAAAACACTATTTCATATAACTTAGTATATACAATGGGAGTAATAACGTAATATGTATGTAATATGTTTCAGTAGTACATAAAATTGATACTCCTAGGTAAGCTCTAATGTTTCAGCAGCCGAGAACTTTACATTGATATCCATGTCCGTGCTTGGCCTTCATCGAAAGTCATCACATTGTATAAGTAAGTAATACAAACAACAAAGAATGAAAAATAATTTTCACGATAAAAATTAAAAATGAAAAAAGACAAAGTAAAAGAAAGAAAAAAAAAAAACAGAGAGAGAAAGATAGGACAATGACCATACTACATATGATAAATAAAAACATATTAGAATATGCAATGAAAATAATAAAAAATAATGAAATCTGCAATGAAGAAAGGAGAGGCCATGGGACTTAAACCTAGCTTCCTATATATTAACAATGGTTGTAAAGAATCCTCCCGGAAACAAAATCCGGAACGAAGATAATGTTGGTTATTTTGTTGTTATTGGATTTATTGGAAGATAATGAATGCCTATGGAGCTGAGCTATCTTCGGGAAGGGTCGCGCAGGAACGAAATGTGAAATAATATGATGAAGGAGAAAATTATGGTACATATTGTTTGAAAATTATTATTTTCAAACGAGGAATTAAATTAATTCCTGCATAAAATCTTATAAATTCAAATTTAAATTTGAATTGATAACTTTAATAAATAGTTTGAATCTTTTCAATGAAAAATCTTATAAAGTCTCCTTACGGTCATCAGAATAATATCTTCTTCGACTTGCTTCTTGCTCAGAGTGACTGTAATTGTCAGCTTCCTATGAGGAGTGTTTGCTGGGATGGAGATGGCAATGGCGACAGCTGAGTTTTTTCTTTTTTGGAAGACAGAGAAGATTTGTTTCTTCAACTAGATTTGTTTCAGTTTCATGGTGCGGCGACGGCGATGGCTCCTTCCTCTGGCCTCAGCTTTTTGTTGTTCTTCCATTGCAGCGTCCGTGGAAGAGTAAAATTGTGCAGCCCCAATTCAAGCCTGGCCTGTTCGCCGGAGGATGACGATGGGGTGGAGTGCAATGAATTCGAGATAAAATTTAGAGAAATTGATACGGAGATCGCAAATTGTAAAGACTAATTTGCAGTAAAGATTGAAGAAGAAGAGAAAATAATGTATTTTTATGGTACTCACTTACGGTAGCAATTCAAGTACTTATGTATAAACATCTGTAAGAACAACAGTATATTTCATTGCAAATGAAATTATATGCTAATAATAATGATTAGAGATAGTTAATTTATTATGAAAGTGACACTAACAGTTCAAAAAATATTGTTCTGCTAACCAATAATTTCTTCATATTGCCAATTACATAATAATAATAATAATAATAATAATAATAATAATAATAATAATAATAATAATAATAATAATAATAATAATGGTGATGATGATGATTACCACAATACTATTACCAATAAAATTTTCATTTATAAAATGTATTCTAATAATATGTTAACAAAATCATATTTAGGACATCTACCTAGGCTGTCATTAATCATATTACAAATTTAGTATAATATCAATAATATTCATTCTTACTTTATTTTAGAATTTTCATTTAAAGACTTTATGATTTGATATATTAAAAATTATAGTAGATAATAGATGTTTAATAGACTCGGAATACATAATAATAATAATAATAATAATAATAATAATAATAATACCCTTCAATGTTTCGTTTATGAGCGGTAGTTAGGGTGCTGACGAGGTTATCATATTAATTTGATCAAATTACCAAATCAACCCGAAATAATTAGTAATCCGTTACAAATGAGATAATATAGTACATTTACTTAAGTAATTGGCATTTTATCATAAGACATATATCATATATATTCTGCTGCTATATATATTATTTTAATATTTGTTACTTTCTTTATAAATATTTGTTGATAGAATCAAGTTACTATTTTGATAAAATCATAATATATTTGGCTGAAATCAAAATATATATTATGTTATATGTAATTATATATTGTGCTTTTAAAATATATGCTATATATATTATATTATTGTATTAATATTTGCTACATTTTTTTTAGATATTTGTTGATTAATTCAAATCATTACCATGTTGATTTAACCCATGAACACACCAGCTGAAGCATTGTTCAGGAGCTGTATTTCAAAAAAATTTTAACCAATATACTAATCATAAGATATATTTTTTTAAGTAAATTCCAAAAAGCCTTTGATATTATAGCTAATGAAACAAAATATCTTTTGGATCGAGAACCACCACCAACGATACATATCAAAATCTATTAAGGATTTTATAGGTCTTGAAGAACCACCACCATTGTTTCCAAAACTACATCCATTTCCGGTGCTTTCATTTTACCATCGTGAATGGTCATACGCCCTTGCATAATAAGAAAACGGTATATTGTAGCTCGAGTGAAAGATAGCTTGTTAATATGTATAAATTAGAATCAAAACAAAACACTCAACTTTAAACACAATGAAACAAAATTTAATATATATTTTAATATTATATATACATTGATAAATTTTGATTTATACATATACGTGTTTATATACATATACATACATTTATACATTTTGATTTATACATATATATATGTTTATATACATGTTCAGGGCCATGAGAGTGGGCCCAGATGACCCAATAGTAATATAAAATCAACCAACAAACGATATTTAAATGCTTCAATATTTTAACGATGGTAGTCCACCAACATTCCTAGCAATTGTAATTAGTAACAATAATAGTCAGTGATTTTTAACGCAAATATATTTTTCAACCATAATCACTTCTTTTTCATTGCCATTTTTTCATTACTTTTTTTTATGTATATAACAGTAAACATAAAAATATTTGTGGTGTTATATATCATCTTCATTAACAGTAGTCAATTTTACGTCATTCTTCTAAATTTACGTCATTCTTCTACAAAGTGACAAATAAATCTAGCACCAATAAGATAGACGATGATTTGTGTCTAGCAACAATCCACCAAAAAAATCTTTACAGCAACAGCCAACATGCAACATCCCACAACTTTATTATTTGCGTGCAATCTTTAGGCTTTGTGTGCACAAACAAGACAGGACTGGTGCTGTCTTGGCTGCTCTCGTCCTCCGTCTTCATGAAAAAACTATGCCTGTCCATCCCAGAAAATATTCAGCAACGAAGGATGAAGGGATCAAATAGCTTCAGAAAACATTAGTGTTCACTTCTACTTCAGGATAAGAACAGAGATACAGACAGACTGTTGGGTCGGAGCAGAGTCCGACGAGCTATTTTAGCCCTTCGACGCAAGCGAGCGGTGACGGATAGCACATCTCCATTAACGATGCCAGAAGCAATGGGGAAGACGAATCTCGAAAGCCAATACATGAGAAACGCTTCGTGCTAGATTTCGCTCTGGCTACCCATGAATTTCTTCATCCATGGCCCCACCATAGGCTTCTTCGACTTGCATCTAGAAATCACCGACCGCGCTTTGCGCAGTTTCTTCTCGATTTCCCCTAATTCGCCCCTTTCAGAAGCGAGCAGCGCCCTCTCCCCCAACACAGAGTATCCGCCGAGCACCGCCAAGTCCTCGAGCGTCAGAGTAGCTTCTCCCCAGAGGAAAACGAAAGAGTTGGTAGTCTCGCACCATTTTTCAAGGAAATCGAAGAGGAGATCCTTGTTTCGGTGTATGGTGATTGTGGAGCTCATTATAGCGGAAAGAGAAGCGGTTGCCAGCAAGTTTTCCTGCTTTATCGCAACGATATTTACAGCCACAACACTTTCCTGGAAAACAGATTTAGCAATATCAAACTAGCCATTAGTCGATAAACAAAATTTACAAATTCATAAGAAACCTTTATGAACTACAAATCACCTTTATGAACTATCGGAAGTTTGATTTTGATTTTGATTTTTGTTTTAGATTTGGATGTGGATGAGCAGATCTCACTTTATTATGGATCGAGGATTTTATTACGAAATCGAGTAAAAATATTGAACTAGTTTTGGTTTATGTAAGCTCAACTCCGAACGAAATCGAAAACACAAAATCGACACAAACACACCCAAAAACGCGACGAACACAAGTACACTGGCCTATTACCTACTACACACAAGAAATATAACCCCCACAAACAAGGAAACACGGTAAACAAAAGCCTACACGTTGAGACAGCCCCTTGCGGCTAAAATCAACAACACAGGAGGTAAAAGCACATGGCAAGGAGCTCCACAGATAAGGAGGAAGACAACCTCGAAGACCCGCCGAAAAATCGTCGCCGGAAAGTGGTGCGAGAGAGAGACGAGATGAGAGGCTAGAGAGGGTAAGTTGTAGAGAGAAGATTATGGCGGTCTTTCTCATCTCTATTATATACGTAGGTTAAAAGGAATGGACGGCCACAATCTCAACCCTAGATTTGACGGTTGAGATCTAGTTCAATAAAAGAGACCAGGGTCGAAACAGGCGGGTCCGGTGGTTCGGGTCACAAGTTTGCGGGCAAGGGTGAAGCAGTGGGCCACGGGCCAAGGTAAGTAAGTGGATCGTGGGCCTGTGTCATAGGTCTGGGCCCAGGTGCACTTTCGTTGCGAGAATGAGTGTGTTTGTGTATTATATGGGATGGATCCATTTGGACAACAAATCCAACAAACACACTTTAAAAATAATAGAGAACTTTTGTTTTCGGTTTGCAAATTGTTGTTGTTGTTTATTATTTTTTTTTATTTCGGGTTTTAAAAATCTCATGTTTTAAAATAGAGGGATTTTGGTCACTTTTGTATGCTAAAAAATTGATATCAAGTTGTATTGATTTAAAATGTGATATAGATATCAAATTTTACTTTTGAACAAAAAAATAATATATATACCTTAAGAACACCGACAAGAGAGTATAATATCAAAAAGTTTTAAATTCCAAAAGAACATGAAATATAAAAAAGGTTTACTTATGGGAGAATGACCCGCTACTTCACCCGTGTCAGCAAACCTGCGACCCGAACTGCTCGACCCGCTTGTTTTGACCTGTGTCCCTTTTACTAAACTAGATCTCAACCGTCAGATTTAGGGTTTAGATCATGGCCGTCAATTCCTTTTAACCTACCTATATAATAGTAATGAGAGAGACCGCCGCCCCTCCCTTCAATCTCATAATCTTCTCTCTACAACTCACCCTCTCTGGCCTCTCCTCTCGTCTCTCTATCGCCCCACTTTCCGGTGACAATTTTCCGGTGGTTCTTCGACGGTTTCCTTCCTCTTGATCTATGGAGCTCCTTGGCATGTTTTTTACCCTTTATGTTGTTGATTTGAGCCGCAAGGGGCTCTTTTAACGTGTAGGCTTCTGTTTTCCTTATTTATTTGTTTGTGGGGGTTATATTTCTTGTGTGTCGTAGGTAATAGGCCAGTGTACTTGTGTTCGTCGCGTTTTTTGGTGTGTTCGTGTCGATTTTGTGTTTTCGAGTTGGTTTGGGGCTGAGCCTAAAAAAACCAAAAATAGTTCAATATTTTTACTCAATTTCATAATAAAATCTTTGATCCGTGATAAAGTGAGATATGCTCATCCACATCAAAATCTAAAACAAAAATCAAAATCAAAATCAAGCTTCCGTTAACGAGCAACAAACTAGATCTGATCCCAAAGCATAATCCACCCACAATGGCTGACCATAATCAAGACCTGGAACCTGAGGTCGCAGAAGACAAGCCAGAAGAATACCATCAGTAAGGCTCCAGATCAAGCTTAGGAGGACGACAAGGAAGAGAAGAAGAAATCATCCCTGTCTGAGAAGAACAAAGAGACTGAGCCATCCTCGTCATTGCTATCGCCGGAAAAGAGGAAGCTGAGTACTACCGTTCCTTCAAGCACACAGGACTCCTCTACTAAATATATAGTAAGTACAAGTACAATACTTATGTTTTTCAATATACATACGTATGGTTTTCAATATACATGCTCCCTCTCTCGCTCTCTTTAGCTCTCACAACATATTATTTTTGTGATGGATTATATTGTTTCCGAAAAGAGTTTCAAATTTTTTCATTCTTTTCCACGGAAGAAACAAAACATTGTGATTTGTAATTGTAGTTCATAAAGGTTTCTTATGAATTTTTAAATTTTGCTTATCGACTGATGGCTGGTTTGATATTGCTAAATCTATTTACCAGAAAGTGCTGTGGCTGCAAAGATCATTGCGATAAAGCAGGAAAACTTGCTGGCAACCGCTTCTCATTCCGCTATAATGAGCTCCACAATCACCATACACTGAAACAAGGATCTCCTGTTCAGTTTCCTTGAAAAATGGTGTGCGACTACCAACTCGTTCGTTTTCCCTTGGGGAGAAGCTACTCTGACGCTCGAGGACATGGCAGTGCTCGGCGGATACTCTGTGTTGGGGGAGAGGGCGCTGCATGCTTCCGAAAGGGGCGAATTAGGGGAAATAGAGAAGAAACTGTGCAAAGCGCGGTCGGTGATTTCTAGATGCAAGTCAAAGAAGCCTATGGGGCGAGGACATGGATGGAGAAATTCATGGGGAGCCAGAGCGAAATCGAGCACCAAGCTTTTCTCGTGTAACGTAAAATATATGTAACTTTAATTATTTCTATATAAATTCACGTCAATATTTTTAAAATGTATATTTATACAAAGCAAGAATTCTAAAATATGTTAACTGCAATATGGTTTCATTATTATTATTATTGTTGTTGTTGTTATTTATTATTATTATTATTATTATTGATTAAAATAAAATTTCTTCCTTCTTACATAAATATTGTTGAGAATGTTGACACATTTATAATATTGTTGGTGTTATCCGAAGGTAATCAGATGACCCTCATCAGTCGACGCTCAAAAAATGACTATGCTGAAAGACGGAACAAATTTTATCTGAAAAGTCTGATGATCAAATCATGGAATTAATTGGAGGAATATCAACTCACAAATCATTTTCAATTGGAAGGGAAAAATTGGATTTAATTGAAGTTGTTAAACGTATCGGTTACATCATTCAGCTGGGCAAGGGAAACTGTAGAGCGAATTTGAGAGAGACCTCTTGAAGATCTTCTATACGAAAAAGGAGAGAGCTGCAAGATTCTGGTTAAAGCTTCTGGGAAATTATTTCGTGATACCACATACCTTTTGTGAGCATGACCAAGATTGAATGCAGATACACAGTTCGTGATACAGTTGAAGAATATATCACAAAGATATAATGAAATTGTAAAAGAGGCTTGAAGAAAGGAATTGGAGTTGAATTGCATTCTGTTTGGGATTCTAAAGTGGTGCTTCAAGAAACACTTGTTGCAGTCTGGTGAGTATTCTTTGCAAAGAAACTTACATCATACAAAATTGGGAATACTTACATATTTATTGTCTTGATAGAGATCATTGGGAGATTGTGATTGGGGTGTATAATTCAACTAATTTCTAGTGGATTGGAGCCTGTGTTTGAACCCCCCAAACATAGATTTTATTTGATCAATTTGGGTAAACAAACTTCTATGTTTCTCTATTCACACACTATGGACTCGTTATCTGAACGTCCAGTAGGTTACACTTCCAGAACGGAAGTATTCTGATGCATGTTAAATCTAACTCATAATTTGTTGAAGTCTAATATCAACATAGTTGATTCTCGGGACAACAACGTGGTATTAGAGTGGACTCTTCACCATATTAATGAAGAGTGATCTATCACTATGTTTAAAGAATGAAGCTCGGTCTCTAGGTCACCTCTTTTGGATGGTTTGAATTACCGGTATTGGAAAATGAAGATGAAGGTCTTTATAATTTCTATTAGCAATGAAGCTTGGGAAACATTAGAGTCTGGATGGTCTTCTCCTATGCGAACTATCTTGGCTGCCGAAACTCATGGAAATACAAGCACAGATCAAATTTTGACTCATGTGGTTCCTAAACCGAAAAATCAATATTCAATTGAAGAGAAATATATGAGCAATGCCAACTCCAAGGCTTAAAAAGCTATATACAATGGAGTAGATGAATCTTTATTTTGGATTATATCAACATGCACAATAACTAAAGAAGATTGGGATGTGCTTCCGGTAATATTTGAAGGATCAACGAATATCAAAGGTACAAGGATGCAGATGGTCGAATCTAAGTTCGATAGGCTAAAAATGGAAGATAATGAGACGATCTTTGATTACAGTGGTCGCGTTAAGGATATTTTAAATCAGACTAACATGCTCGGATTGATCTACGAAGAAAGGAAATTAGTTAACAAGATGTTAAGAGCAATCACACATAAGTTCGCTCCCAAGGTTGTTGCTTTAGAAAAAATGGAGAAGATTAACACCATGATCTTGGATGGATTGATTGGAATTCTACAAACATATGAGTTAAACCATCTTAAACCAAAATTGAAAAAGGAGATTGCATTTACAGCTGACGGCTCTACCAATATTGTCAAGGATGATTCAGATGAAGATGAAGTATCTTTTTTCTAAAAAAGAATTTCAAAATTATTGCAAAAAAAAAAAAAGAGCGCCAAACAGTTAAAGAAGAAAATTGAGAAAAATGCCACTCAAACTCAACAAAATCTACTATTCAATAGAAATCTTTTGGTCAGAAAAAAGAGAAAATTATAGTGCCAAAGAAACCAGTAGTATCCAATGATGTTATTTGCTATGGTTGCAATGGTTTTGGACACATCCGATACGAGTGCCTAAAGCAATGAGGAAAAATAACAAAACAATGGGTGTTAGATGGAGTGACGATGAAAATAATGTTGATGGATCAAATTTAGATGCTGACAATGTGTTGGGTGCAAACCCAAGACCCACATTGGAAGTTGTGAAGAAAATTTCACACCTTATAAGTCCCAAATAAACTCCACTAGTATGAGGCATTTTGGAGAAAATCCAAAAACAAATTCGTACGGGCTCAGCCCTAAGCGAACAATATCATACTAGGGTTGAGTTGACAACTAATATTCTTAGTGAGTATTATTTGGTTTTAGAAACAACCCGAGTCAACGATCCCAAGGGGAAACAAATTCTTAACAGTGGTATTAGAGCTCGGTTCAATGGTGAAGTGGAATGAGTGACATTGGGCATTGGTTGTGGTGGTGAGCTCACCCTCGTGACCTACCAAGGTGCCTTGTGTCGAAAGTGTCTTGGCGGCTTTGGGTCGGTACCCGACAATTGTGGTTGGTCAGGCAGCGGGTCCCTTTGTGACAAGCGGTAAAATGTGGGTAGAGAAAGCCCATTGGTTGGTACTTGGTTTGAGGGGAGGATTGTTGGGGTGCAAACCCAAGTCTCACACTGAAAGATGTGAAGAAAATTGCACACATTATAAGTTTTAATAAACTCTACTAGTATGAGGCCTTTTGGAGGAAATCCAAAAACAAATTCGTGCGGGCTCAACCTAAAGCGGACAATATCATACTAGTGTTATGTTTGCCTAGTCCCGACAATGGTATCAGAGCTTCCAGGTTGGAAACGGGTTGTACGATCGAATCAAAATTTTAAATTGTGCCCTCGATTTGGTAACGGAAGGCTAACCCTTTCGTTATCTTTTAATTAGTTATTAGGTAAGTGGAGATTTAATTATGTGAATATTGATTGGTTTGAACACTGCTATCACGTAACTAGCAACTCCAAGAGCGAGTTAGTAGCTGACCACTGATAGTTAATGAATTGAGTGACATTTTTGTGTGGCTTATTGTGTGAAGTTTGTGTAGATACTTGGGAATTATTACAACTGTGTTTATTGCAACGTTTGACGGCAAAATTGATTTTTCAATTTGGTAACAAAAGATGAAAAGTATCTTAGTAACACAAAATGTTGTAAAATCTATAGATGGTGCTTTGAACCGGTTGTTGACTGAAGATAAAAAGGTTGAGTTAGATGAACATGCATATTTATTGATAATATTGAATTTATCTGACTCTGTAATTAGAAAAGTAGGAAAACATAATTCTGCAAAAGAACTTTCAAAAAATTAGAAGAAATCTATATGGAAAAATCTTTGCCGAATAAATTCTTTATGCTTGAACAATTCTACAGATTTAAACTTGAATTAAACAAGTCAATAGATGAGAATCTTGATGTTTTTTCTAAGCTAGTTCAAGATATTAAACAAACAGGAGACAAAAATATTGATGAATACAATCCTATTGTGTTTTTGAATGCTATTCCTGAATCTTTTCTGATATCAAATATGCTATTAAGTATGGTAGAGATAGTATAACTCTTGGAACAACTATGAGTTGATTAAAGAGTAAAGATTTGACTTAAAGGTTAATGGGAAAGAAAAATAAGCATATGATGAGGTCTTTTAGCTAGGGGTTAGTCACATAATTTTGACAATGAATAGAATGAAGGCAAATGGAAAGGTACGAATAGGAAGTGCTATAATTGTGGGAATAAGAATCAGGTTATAAATCAATGTCCGTATGATGAAGCGAATGTGACTACAGAGGATGAGGTTGTGGGTGACATGTTTGTAGTAAGAAATAATGTTTCTACTATCGATCCTAAGGGGAAACATATTCTTAACAGAATGATGATAAAAATGTTGTTGTTTTTACTCTACATGATAAAGTGATCGATGATGATGATTGCAATAGAACAACCGAAATGGATCGTGGAGAATTAAGTGAAGCATATACTGGAATTGTAGTTAAACAAAAGATTTTAATATCCAAAACTGAATATCTCAAAGGTTGTGTGGAAATGTTGGAAACAAAGATTGATGTATTGACCGAAGACAACACAAGATTGATAAATATGAAAGGCGATTTGTGCATCAAATGTGAGAAGACGTCCGAGGAAGTTACTAATATGATAAAGAAAATCCAAAAACTCAAATCAACAAATCAAACTCTCGTTGCTCCTCAAAGGTAAATTTAAATTTGATGAAGTTTTATCCCTTGGAAAATCATATAGTGATTATGATAGAACTGCATATCACTGTGGAACTTCAAACTCTCAGACTGTATTTGTTAAATGAGACAACTTAATCGAAATATTTTAAGTAAATAGTTACTGTTGAAAAATATACTTGTCTTAAAAGTAAGTTGGTGGGCTACCATCATTAATACTACTTGAAAAAGCTACGTTCAGTGCGAATAAGGTGGCACGGCGTGGCACATCAATATATATATAGATAATTTTGCACAGAAAACCGTGTCTTATAGTTTTTATATAAAAACCTTATTATTACTTTATATAGGCGCTATTTTATTTTTAACATAATACATAAAGGCGCACGAAGCAGCACTTATTATAAATTTATTTTATAAAAATAAAAATGAGGCGCGGTTTTTCGCGCCTCTCTTTGAAATTATTTTTGAAAATAATTCAAAAATGGAAAAAAGGAGGGATGGTTTGGTTGTTTGCACCTTTAATTAAAAATAAAATAAGAGGCGCGGTTGTTGGTGCCAATATTATACAATTAATTTTTTAAGAAAAATAAGGCGACGCGATTTTTCACACCTCTATTATAAAATTAATTTTTAGATGTAATTTTTTTAAAAAAAGAGATGATTCGATTATTCACACCTTTAATTAAAAATAAAATAAGAGGCGTCGGCGCCTATTATTTTATTTTGCGCCTATTATTTTTATTTTTTAAAAGATGAGGCGTGGAAGTTTGCACCTATTATTTTTAATTTTATTTTTCAATTATAATACTTAATTACACACCCATAATTATTATTTATTTATTTTCTTCGTAATGTTATTATTATTTATGTCTTCTGTTTAGGCACGTTGTGCCTTTGTTTTAATTTGTTTTTATTTCTTTCGTTGAGGCGGCAAACGCCGTGCCTTTATTTTAATTTGCTTTTAAATAAAAAATTTCACTATTTAAAGGGCTACAAAGGACGTATAAAAACCCGAACAAGCAGTTAGATCTTGGATTGGAGCCCATGATCCTGTACGGTTGGATGTGGTCTTATGAAACCAGTCCAATTGAAGAATATTATTGTGTCTCGGGAGAGAATAGGGGTAACCTTGGAAGCTGAACAATTGCTTGTGATGGTCTCGAACACAAATATCAAGGTTAGACTAGTCTATTCTTATTAGTAGGAGCTTATTGCACATATAGAAAAGTTTAACCAACATTCATGTTTTCGTGCCTGAAATTGAATCGGTGAAGATGACATGTACATTGGCCTTTGATTGTTTATACTTTGAATAAATCTTATGTTATGAAATAGTCATATTATTATCATTATTATTAAGAAAATAATAATTATTATTATTATAAGCCTATTAAAGAAATATGATCTACAATAATTTCTAATAATAATATTTAAAAGTTATATGAAAAACCTAAAACTTAAAAGGAAAATCATAATTGAAATTAGACATTATTTGTAATATTATGGGTAGATTTTCTAAATATGATTAATATATTGGTTAAAAAGTTTTTGAAATACAACTTCTAAACAATGCTTCGGCTAGTGTGTCTCAACATGGTAATGATTTGAGTGAATCAACAAATATCTAAAAAAAAAAAAAAGTAGTAAATATTAATATAATAATATAATATATAAAATATATTTTAATAGCACAATATATAATTACATATAACATAATAAATATTTTGATTTCAACACAATATATTATCATTTTATCACAATAGTAATTTGACTCAATCAGCAAATATTTATAAAGAAAGTAACAAATATTAATATAATATATATAACAACACAATATATGATATATGCCTTATGATAAAATGTCAATTACTTCAAGTTAATGCACTATATTATCTGCTTTGTAACGGATTACTAATTGTTTCAGGTTGATTTGGTAATATTATACTAAATTTGTAATATGATTAATGGTAGCATAGGTAGATATCCTAAATATGATTTTGTAAACATATTATTGGAATACATTTTATAAATGAAAATTTTATTGGTAATAGTATTGTGGTAATCATCATTATCATCATCACCATCATCATTATTATTATTATTATATTATTATTATTATTATTATTATTATGTAATCGGCAATATGAAGAAATCATTGGTTAGCCGAACAATATTTTTTGAACTGTTAGTGTCACTTTCATGATAAATTAACTATCTCTAATCATTATTATTAGCATATAATTTCATTTAGAATGAAATGTACTGCTCTTCTCGCAGTTGAAACATACATGAATAATTGCTACCGTAAGTGAGTATTATATATAAAAATTCATTTTCTTCACTTCTTCAATCTTCACTGCAAATTAGTCTTTACAATTTGTAATCTCTTTATCAATTTCTCTAAATTTAATTTTGAATTCATTGCACTCCACCAGATCATGTCATCCTCCGGCGAACAGGCCAGGCTTGAATTGCGGCTCCACAATTTTACTCTTCCACTGAAGCTGAACTGGAAGAACAACCAAATAGCTGAGAAACCGAGAAAAAAATCTAGTTGAAGAAACAAATCTCGTTTGTCATCGAAAAAAGAAAAGACTCAGTTGTCCCCATTGCCATGGCCATCCCCATCAAACACTCCTCATAGGAAGCTGACCATTACAGTCCCTCTGAGCATGGAGGTCCATGAAGATATTATTCTGATGACCAAAGCACCTTAAAAAAGATATGGACGTACCCTTATTTGATTGTAATTTTCTTTCCATGACTATGTTTTACATGTTGTGACTGATTTCATTCATTTATATTATTTTCGTTCCAGATTTTGTTTCCGGGAGGATTCTTTGTAACCATTATTAATATATATTTGAAGGTTTAAGTCCTGTGGCCTCTCCTTCCTTCATTACAGATTTCATTAATTTTTATTATTTTCATTGCATATTCAAATGTGTTTTAATTTTATATAATGTAGTAGAGTCATTGTCCTATCTTTATTGTTTGTATTAATTACTTATACAATGTGATGAATATTGATGAAGGTCAAGCCAAAGCAAGGACATGGAAATCAACATAAAGTTCTCGGCTGCTGAAACATTAGAGCTTACCTCGGAGTATCAATTGCTCTTGTAGGGAAATTTTTACACAGATATGCGTCCTGGAAATAGCTTCTTTTTTGGTTTGATAATCTTAAGCTTGTTGGACAATTATCAATCGGCATATTGAATTAGAAACAATTCGCTCTTTTGCTAAGTGTAGTGAATGGAGTGTTTTTTCAATGTGTCACGATATTTACAGTAGGAGAAATCTAGTTGGAATTTCTATGATGTGGCAATGTTGTTATTTTTTATTTTATTTTTTATATGTTTCCTTTGTCATCTCAGATATGATGTCATGGTAGTAAGTTTCAATGTCGAAACCAACTTGAACAAGTAATTAGTACAAATTGTGACTGGACACAAAACAAAGTGAACACATTACAATGTCGAAAGGTCCTTCTGTTCCACTAAAATCTGTCTCCGATCTGTGGCTGGCGGAAAAAACTTCCTCCAGAATATGCCAATCTGCCGCCGGCGACTCAGCCATGTTTGATCCAACTTCTGAATCTGCAGAGAGAAATAAAACACTTTCTGAACGTAAGAGCGAAATCTGGTCATACCCATCCAAATCTAAAACAAAAATCATAATCAATATCAAATCTAAAACAATATAATCCATCACAAAAATAATATGTAGTGAGACCTAAAGAGAGTGAGAGAGGGAGCATGTATATTTAAAAACATAAGTATTGTACTTGTACTTACTACATATTTAGTAGAGGAGTTCTGTGTGCTCGACGGAGCGGTAGTACTCAGCTTCCTCTTTTCCGGCGATAGCGATGACGAGGATGGCTCAGTCTCTTTGTTCTTCTCGGATGGATTGATTTCTTTTTCTATTATGAAATCGAGTAAAAATATTGAACTAGTTATGGTTTTTGTAGGCACAACTCCAAACCAAATCGAAAACAAAAAATCGACACAAACACACCCAAAAACGCAACGAACACAAGTACATTGGCCTATTACCTACGACACACAAGAAATATAACCCCCACAAACAAGGAAACACGGTAAACAAAAGCCTACACGTTGAGAGAGTCCCTTGCGGCTAAAATTAACAACACAGGGGGTAAAAACACATGGCAAGGAGCTCCACAGATAAGGAGGAAGACAACCTCGAAGACCCGCCGAAAAATCGTCGCCGGAAAGTGGTGCGAGAAAGAGACGAGATGAGAGGCTAGAGAGGGTAAGTTGTAGAGAGAAGATTATGAAAGTGGAGTGAGGGACGGCGGTCTTTCTCATCTCTATTATATACGTAGGTTAAAAGGAATGGACGGCCACAATCTCAACCCTAGATTTGACGGTTGAGATCTAGTTTAATAAAAGAGACCCGGGTCGAAACAGGCGGGTCCGGTGGTTCGGGTCACAAGTTCACGGGCAAGGGTGAAACAGTGGGCCACGGGCCAAGGTAAGTAAGTGGATCGTGGGCCTGTGTCATAGGTCTGGGCCCAGGTGCACTTTCGTTGCGAGAATGAGTGTGTTTGTCTATTATATGGGATGGATCCATTTGGACAAGAAATCCAACAAACACACTTCAAAAATAATAGAGAACTTTTGTTTTGGGTTTGCAAATTGTTGTTGTTGTTTATTATTATTTTTTTATTTCGGGTTTTAAAGATCTCATGTTTTAGAATAGAGGGATTTTGGTCACTTTTGTATGTTAAAAAATTGATATCAAGTTGTATTGATTTCAAATGTTATATAGATATCAAATTTTACTTTACAACAAAAAAAAAATAATAAAATATATACCTTAAGAACACCGAAAAAAGAGTATAATATCAAAAAGTTTTAAATTCCAAAAGAACATGAAATATCAAAAAGGTTTACTTATAGGAGAAATCTTGAATAGAAAAGCCACTGCACATGCTGTAACAAAACCGAAGTATTTCACTTTTCAAAATGGCAATGGCAAGCCAAACATAAAATATGGAACTATCAATTTTATCTTTTAAAATACGTACTCACTATCAATATATTAATTATTTATAACATGTGACGGCTATCAATTACCGTCAGGCTAACGGCTGCTTTCACGGTACTCATATTATAAAACTGTCAACACACTACTTAGTTTTCCTATAGCCATAGGACCAGATTTAATGATCCATCCAATGGATATCAATGAACGAGGATAATATTGTAAATTTGAATAGAAAACTTTTTAGTAATAATTTTAATTCAAGTAAGAAAAAAAGTAACACTGCATTAATTACAAACATTAATTATGAATCTTTATACAAATCTTGACCATATAACATCATTAGTAAAAAATATTCTTAGTTATGAAATTTGTCGTAGCAAAAAGTATATTTCTTGGTCAAACTATGAAATTTTTTGTCCCGAACATTTTACCGTTTCAATTAACAAAAATTATGGAAAGTCGTTCAAAAATCATTTATTGCGGTACTCATATTGTAAAAAAAGTTAAAAGAATTCAAAATAATTTTGTTTAATAAAAAAATGAAATTTTGAAAAAAAAAATCCATCAATTAAACAATTCAGAATAAAACGTGTTTATTTTTAGAACATGATTAAAATCGTATTTGGCGTATAAGTGTTGCGGTCGTTCAGCCGTGCATTTCTCGTGAGAACCTCGCCGCTATCAAGAATAATAATTCGCCACCAAGGGTGAAGAAATCGCAATGTATATTAACAATTTGGAGTAGTTTTAATTCGATCTAGGGTTTGGGAAAAATAATATTTTTTGATATTAGAAGAGGCGTTTATTATTAGGTGGGAACTACAGATTTCGAGTTACATGTTACTGGTGATTGGTGTTGAATATATTATTACCGGTGCATAATGTATCTTTCAAATTGATATATTCTTTAGCTTTTGAAGATCTATTGAATCAAATTCTCTTTAACCCTCTTGACTTAGCAATTAGAGTATCAATTTTTGAGCCTTATTCAGTTTCTATTTCAATGGGGAGAAGCGCAGTAGCAATGCCACCCTAAAACTTAAGTAACTCCAACCAGCAGATTATGCCGACGAGCTTGGTAGAGAACGATTCAATTCCTCTCGCAATTACAATAAGTTTGTTTAGATAAATAATTTTAGTTCAAATCTTTAAGGTGTGCTATTGGTATTTGTGTTCTTGATTTTGTTGATAATAATTTTTGTTATTTTGATAAATATTCCCTGATTATCTCTCTATATGGAGATTTTCAAATCCTGTGCAACATGTTGTGTTGATAGTTGATGGAAAATTAGAATAACTTGTAAAAATACACTAATTTAAGATAGTTTTTAAAAGACAATAGTTATTCAAAACGTATTTTCTTAAATAATTCAAATATTAATCTTTGTTACATTCGATAAGTGATATTCATCTTTCACTATGAACAAATTGCACAGTAAGTTTCATAGTCTTACAACATGGATTGAAGAACTGTGTTAATGTAATTTCATAAGGAATGCTAAAGTCCAAGTAATGGGATAAAAAGCTTGTTTGCCAAAGTTTTTATAATTTTTTTTCAACCAATTGAATATGGATTCGACTCATGGTCATTGTTTGAATAGCATAGGTAACTAAATGAATTTTGGTATTGTTTTTCCATAATTATTGGTTGAAATATTCATATTTCTTGGTATGAAATTTGACATTTAGAAATTAATTATACATGGATGTAGAGTTCAAACAAAGTCTGAATGGCAAATTGATAAACTTCGGCGCATGGAAGAAAAAAAAAAAAGAACGTAGAGTAGATTATGGAGTTGACAATGCATTTTTATCTTTGTCTTTAAGTGCCTTACTTCAAGAAAGTGATAGAAAAGATATTGTATTCCCATACCATATTGGGACTGACAGATATATATATATAAACATTTATAGAACATAATGAAGCTCAAGAATAATGTATTCTCATCCCAAGACACTAAGTGCAATATCAATGATCAATCTTTGCATCAATAACATTGATTGCTAGCAGTCATCTTGTTGCAATAATCATATACGGACAGTAAGTAATGTCAAACAATGACCAATCTTTGGACTGCTTCACTATTCACATAAGTTAAAACCATATAATCGTCCCATACATATTATCATAGATGTATATTTCATTCTGTTAATTACCAACTGCCTTTGGGCCGAAGAATAATCACATGAATTAAAATACACATAAACACTTACGTTATCAAGTAAAAATCTCATATAAGAAAGATTATTTTGGCAACTTCAAATACTTGATTTTCACCGTAAAAACGCATCAAGCATTATTAATGAATTTATAATTTCCTTAAACTAAATTAGAATCAGAGTTGTGTTAAATATATACCGATCTGATTCCACAAAAATAAAGACTATGCATAAGCAACTGAATGCACATGTCTATAAGCAAATATGATGACTATTGGTATGTTTAGTCAAGCGGCGGCCCAAGGAAGTCGCCCTTTTCATTATCCTATCTCAAGGAAAGTGTCCAAAAACCCCGGGTTTCCATTTTCACTGGCATGTCCTTTTGATGATGACGGGCAGATGTTTTGGATCAAGGATGGGAATGTTTCGTATGTGAATTTATAAAATAAACTAGCAATATATCACAAGTTATCGAGCAACATCAGCAAATGTCGTTGGACAAATTACTGACTAGCCCATGATAAACTTGTTTTGACAATTAAATATTGACAATAAAGTAGTATGTAACTACTTAATCACTGACTTTCTTTTTGGTCAATCGGAAGCTTTATAAATTACATACACAACCTTCTAATATATTAAATAAACTATCTACACAGTAGAGGTTGCTTTGACAACATATTTGTTTCAACCAATTCATAAAATATATTATATTATTTATTGCTAATTAAATTCACCTTAAAATAAATATGTATGTCCAATATATATATATATATGAAAGTCATAAGAATAGCAATTAATTTATAAACTTATTAAAATAACAAAGTAGTCCAAGACAGACTAAATGCAACGGAATTATAAATGCAAAAATATGTCATCCAAAGAGACTATAAATTAAATACAATGAATATTTATAGTTGAATTTGAAAAAACGCGTACCGTCGAAAATACAAGCTATTATATATCAAATTTAATTGGATCCTCGAACGGATCAGGATGAACTGATTTATAAAATGAGAAATAAAATCAATAAACGAATTCTGCACCTATTAAATCTAATTGCAGATACCACTACAAAAAAATAGTATATTTGTAACGGAATTCCGATCTTATAGTTCACGTAGCTAACGTAATTCCATTACTAATTCTGTCTCTAATATCATTAGTAACAGAAAAAATACATGTAGGGACTAAAAACCCTTGTTACAAAATTGATATTTTCTTTTAGTGTGCATTAATATGCCTACATTAATTAACCAATTTGGTTAACAATCCTCCAACCAGATGCATATAAATTGAACTTCAATGAACATGAATTTTAACATATCTGCATAAACATAATTTTACACATAATTAATTTACCATAGTACACATGCATGCAAACATGTATACAAATGAACAGATGGAGATACACAATCACATTCATAATCTAATATGGCTGCTTTGATTCATAAAATATTATATATATGTAATAATGATTTTGGCGAAAATAAATCATTACGTAAATGCAGCTGAAAGTATGCATCCGATTTACACGATTAGATGATTGATTTCAATCATAACGCACGAACATGATTGCACGAAATGTCCACACATATTTTATTCCATTAATTAATCCAATTAGGACACCACAATTCATGAACGAAAAATTGCAAGCAATCTAAATGGACATCAAATCGTCTAATTGCAACGGGCATCTATTAATAGTATTAAAAAAATAGACATCAATTTGTGCAACACAAATAATGTGTGTCTCGATGCGAACAATTTTGATCAAACATGTAAATTAATCTAGATGCCAAAATCGCGCAGTGATCAAGATAAATAAATAAGTAAACAAACAAAGCCCAACAATTCAATTCCAATAATATATGGATTCATGCAGAGCCTTTTTAATGCGCATGGATTCGTGTTTGTTCTCAAATTCAATGACAACACAGACAGGATGGTTGATTTCTACACATCTTAATTGAACTTCAATTAATCAATTAGTTTATCTAATTAAAATATTCAAGATCCGCACCAACACCTGGATTAATCAATCAATCAAAAATCAAATAAATAGATTTGTTCTCTCATGCGTGGATTGAATCGGACCGTTTAAACATTTATTTATCTAATAATATATCTCAATAATTCAACACGGTAATGCTCTGATACCTATTGTTGGAACTTATCAGAAAAATGTGGACAATATATTTTTGTAGATACAAGTCACAATCGAATACATATTTTACCACACCACGTAGCTCAACGTAATGTTCAATTGAATGACGGATGAAGGCTGAAATAATTATTGAAGACTAAGATGAAGGTTGTCGTGCTTACTCAGAGAAGGTGACCGCAGCTGATGACATGGTTGACCGAGAGATCTTGGAATTTTTTCTTGTGGGGGAGATTTCATTTGCGTGTTTAGGGGAATGATGTGCATTTTGCTATTTCATTGTGCCTTTATTATGGTGTGCATCTTTGGGTAAATTTATCCATGTATAAATCTAATTTCTTGGTGGAAAAAGCCTTTCTGGGAAACCTGAAGACAGTAACGGTGTATTTGTTTGTGAGTTTTAGTTTTTGGGTTGGATTTATTAATGGTAAAAAATTGAATTTGAATAATTGTTTGATGTCATATAAACAGAGATTGATGTGATGTTTTGAATGTAAAATGAATTTGTAATACAATATAAAAAGAAAAGTAATTGTTTAATGTGATATTGTTTTATGTGCGTTGACGCGCAGCAGTTGACTGGACATCTAGGGGTAAAGCACTGTTTCGGTGCGGGCCGCGAGAGCGGTACCAAATCGAGGCAAACTCTGAATACTAGATATGACCTCAAAATAACAAGGGTCAAGGTCGGCCAGTGAGATGATGGGGGATAAGCTTCATCGTCGAGAGGGAAACAGCCCGGATCACCAGCTAAGGCCCCTAAATGATCGCTCAGTGATAAAGGAGGTAGGGGTGCAGAGACAGCCAGGAAGTTTGCCTAGAAGCAGCCACCCTTGAAAGAGTGCGTAATAGCTCACTGATCGAGCGCTCTTGCGCCGAAGATGAAAATAGTAAAAACCGGTAAAACCTACTAATAAAGAATACAACCAAGTTTTCCTATAATATTTCTATTTTACTCATATCTATCTCACTTTGATATTAAACTATAATTATTAGTTTATTAGAAATGTTTGTTCATGTTATAAATAATTGCTCAATGTGATGTTTTGATTATAAAATAAATGATATTTGATATCATACTCTTGGAGAAAAAATTATTGCAGATTAAATAATAACAATCGATAATTAAAGAGAAAATTAATGAAATATTAGAGAAAAAGAGTTTATATTTGTCATCTCAGCATACTATGCTTTTGTATTATTAATTATAGGGGTGGCAGGGTGCTGATCTCGTCAACTCCGCACAATGCTGATTTGACCAAATCAATAAACCAACTTAAAGTAATTAGCAAATCATCGCAAGACAATAACATATTACTGAGTTAGTACATTAATTTGCAACGGTTAGCAAATCGTCATAAAACAAATAACACATGTTGTGTTAAATAATGTGCTATATATCATATGGATATTTGATACTTTCTTTATAATATTTATTGATTGAGTCGAATTTACTATTGTCTTGAAATAAAAATATATTTTTCTAAAATAATGATATATTTTGTTATATAGAATTATATAATATTATTTTCTTAATAGATATTTGTTAATCGGGTGAAATTAACATTATGATGATTTCACACAATCAACATGGTAAACGAAGTGATTAATTATACTCCCTCCGTCTCTTATAATATGGGTGTATTCATGTAGATGCGAGAATATAGGTAAAGTATAATTAGTAACTAATTTTTAAGAAATATATTAGTAAAAGTAATTATAGATTAAGATTAACCTAACTAAAAAATAATAAAATTTAAACTTTAAAATATGATTAAAGTGTATAATTATATTTCCAAAAAAGAAAATGACAAATTACGTGGAACGAACGAAAATAGAAAACAGTGACAAATTATGTGGGACGGAGGGAGTATAAGATTATGTAAATTCTAAACATACACAAAAGAAATAAAGTGGAATCCATGACATGAAATTTTGGCATTTCATTACCACAATGCCAAATATTCTTGTGTGTTGATGTTATATTGTAATATTTTGTTAGCGTACAAAATATACTGTATGATATACCCTTATTTTATTGTTTTTAGGATATTTTGTTTAGAAAACACTATTTCATATAATTTAGTATATACAATGGGAGTAATAACGTAATATGTATGTAATATGTTTCAGTAGTACATATTTTAATGTCAAAATTGATTGTGCACCTATTCCTTGTTATTATTGTTATTATTATTATTATTATTATTAGTGTTGTTTTGTATCCATATATTTTGTTATTTCTTCTTAATTTCACTATTGTACTACTTTTTCTGTTCTAACTCAAAATATCAATTTTTTTTTCATGTCTCACTTAAAAGTATCAATTTTCTATTTAATCATACATTAATACCAATTTAACTTAAAAAAAATACTTTTAGTTAAATTACAAACATACTATTACACATACAATTTCTTTATACATAAAGTCAACTGGTAAAAATGTCTAAATATGTTTGTACACTTCCACTAATCAATAAAATACTATTATTTCTTAATCTACTACAAAACCCCAAAGAGCCCATTTGGATTGGGACGGAGGGAGTATTTGTTTTCTTCTTTTATTTGTCTCTATATTTCCGGAATTCAAATCATCATTAGATTCCTTCGGGTAATTTTTGTGGGCTTAATCCCGTGGTAGAGAGTATCCCCTTAACCATTTGGCTCTGAAAATATTCACGTGAAATCTTTGCCTTCTTCTATTGCTTCTCAGTTAATTGAAAAACCTCTCTTCACCAATGCCGAATTTCCTCATTTCGGCCTCACACTCGGAGTGTGACCAATCAACAATATAAATCATGAAGAAGGACAATCAGTGGTGTGAATGTTTGTTTAGGACCATGAATAGCTTTTGATCTTGTCTTGCATTGTCAGTGTTTTGGGAGTTGTCTTTCACCTACTGGCCTAGTGGTAGAAGCTACTTGGAGCATTTGGGCCGGCGGCTTTTACATGATTTGATCCTCTTATTTTCTTAGGTTTTAAATTTTTTAGTTGGGTATTTTAAATAAGGCTTGTGGTCTTTGGTTGTAATCCTCTTTTATGATGTATAGATTATCTTTACATAAAGAAAAAAAAATAATGTTGGAGAGAGGGGCATTATACATTTAATATACTTATGGAAAAAAATATTTAATGTATTGAGCAAGAAAACAACCTCGAATTTGATCCAAGCAATCTCATTCAAACAATGACAAAACGAAAAATAAATATTCAATCTATGTAAAATTGAACTAACTTTAATGACGATATGTACAATCAAATTTATTGAGCTGAGTAGTATAATGTTGTAGTGATGCGAAAAATCATATATTTGACACAATTGATCTCATTCGACATGATGACAATAAATATCTAACATACGTAAAAATTAATGTACTATTACCATATAATGTGAAATATTAAATCTAACGAAATACTAAATGCTAGAAAATCAACGTTCGATTTCTGGGAAATTCTAATAAATTACTAACTAAATTTAAGTTGAACACATTCATTGTTTACAATCATGTCACATTAAAACTTAACAATATAATATATAAAAAACTAAAACAATTTCCCAAAATAATTTGTTTGGTTGCTCCCGTTATTTTGGACCCTCTCATCCAAGACACATTGCAGAAGGATCTTGGACAAAACTGTAAGGTTTCTTACAACAAATTTCAAGTGGAATTCTATTTACAATGGAAACTGTAGTATAATTTTATTGTTTCAATTTCAAATTTACAAAACTTAAAATTAGCAAAATATATGGAGACGGATAGATTTATATCAAAAAACTCCACCGCATACCATGTCGTAAGCCTAAGGCTTGAAAATAGAAGTTTAACCTACATGTTATAATAATGTACCCTCAAAGTACATAACTTGTTATTTTTTAAATATATGCGACAAAATTACATGAGTATGCCCAACAATTCTTCGGGAACAATGCGTCGAACCCTCTGGAACTATCCAAACCATCGCCAGCGGTGAAGAACCCTTTCAAATTTGAAGAATTTGCGCAATGGGATCCTACTTATCAATTGGAGGACAACTCATGGGAAGAAACACACCACTAGCAGTGCTAAGGACTGAGTTATAGATGGACGGATTATTGCTTCTCATTGTTGTTCAATATTGTTGATTATTTTTATGTTTTGTCATTGATTTTGGGTCCTACTTATTGTTCTATCCCCTACCTCTGTCTTAATATATGGTTATTATATATACTCATATATTCTTCCTCGTTAATTTCATCTTATTTTATACAAATATGGCATTTTTTTGTTCACATATAAATGTGAGGTTTAAGCTAGACTAATAAGTTCTTCCTGATGAAAAAATCAGTTTTGCTTACTTCTTTTTCTTTTCTTTTTTTTTAAAAAAAGTAAAAATAATTAAAAAACATCGTAAAATTTGTTGTTCTAAGAGGAGATAGATCTCGTTTATTGTTCATTGGGGTAGATTGATTTTGATTTTAGATGAGCCGATTTGGCTCTTATTAAGTTCTTCTACTGGTTTATTTGTCCTCTAAATTCAGATGTCAAATAATATTTTGCTATTTTCTTTGCTGCAGACAACTTGTTGATTGATAGAGATGAGGGTTTTGTTTGTTTTTATGTTTGTGTGCACCCTATTTTTTTTAGGGTTTCTGTCTGTTAGTGTTTATTAGAGACAAACGCAAAGTCTTAGGTGAAATTTATTATCAATCCAGTCTCTTAATTATACCACTCTCTCTCCACACTAATAATTATGATAATAATAATAATTGATTTGGTGAGTAAGCACTGAGAGTGAGAGCGATAAAAGAATAAATGTTTATCATATATGGTTTGGGTCTTCTTCAACCTTAATTATACCACTCTCTCTCTCCACACTAATAATTATGATAGTAATAATTGATTTGGTGAGTGAGCAGTGAGAGTGAGAGCGATAAAAGAATAAATCTTTGCCATATCTGGTTTGGGTTTTCTTCAACCTTAATTATACCACACTACCAACCTGCTGCTACTGTAAGTTCTTCCTCAATTTCACTGCAGTCATCAAGATATGCCTTCATCCAGCGATCCCGGAAAGCCTCCACTACGGCTGCACAATTTTAATCTCCCGCCAGAGCTGCAGTGGAAGAAGCACAACACCCGCAAGACCGCTGGCCGCCGCCCCATGAAATCAAGGGCTAGAAGGTCATCTGCAATGGCGAAAGGTCCTTCTGTTCCAGTAAAATCTGTCTCCAATCTGTGGCTGACGGAAAAAACTTCCTCCAGAATATGCCAGTCTGCCGCCGGCCACTCAGCCACGTTTGATCCAACTTCTGAATCTGCAGAGAGAAATAAAACACTTTGCGAAACCTACTCATTCCCATCCAAATCGAAAACAAAAATCATAATAAAAATCAAACTTCCCCCAACAAGGGACAGACCAGATGTTCTCCCAAATCTTAATCCACCAGCACAGGCCGACCAAGATATTAGTGAGGATTTCAAGACCTGGAACATGAGGCCACGGAAGCGACTCCAGAACAAATCATCTCTGTCCGACAACAAGGAAAAGACTGAGCCATCCTTGTCATTGCTGTCACCGCCGGGAAAGAGGAAGCTGAGCATTACGGTTCCTTTGACCACACAGGAGGTGGAAAAGGATATCCTTTTGATGACAGGAGGGAGGCCGTCCCGGAGACTGAAGAAAAGGCCAAAGCACCTTCAGAAATATATGAATGTATGTACTCCAGATTCTTTTTCTTGCATAGTTTCGTATAGGATCTTATTGTTAGATACGTTTGTATTTGATTTGATTTTTATCTTTTATATTTACAGATTTTGTTTCCGGGAGGATGCTTGGCCGCCATTTCTGCTGATAAATACAAGGTAACTAAACTCAAAACTATCTAAACCCCAAATTATCACTATATAGATTGTTTATTAGTCAATTTAATGAATTTGCGACAAATTTATTTGAACGATTCTGGTACTGATTGTATGGTGATATATATATATATATGTAGGTTTAGATGGGATTGACTCTCCTTCGTTTCTGCAGCGCGCGGTTGGTTTTTTTTGGTGTATCTTATTGTCGATGAGATGGGAACTTAAGATGAATGGGTTTCATTTGCTGTTGAATATTACAAATCTGTATTCATTTATCAATTGATTTGTTATCATTGTGTTATATGTGTAATTTTCTATCTTGATTTCCATATTATTTTTGCAAATGTTTGTGTTTGTTTGTGTTTTCATTTCCAATTATTTCTTCTTTTTCACTTTCACTAAACATACATAAAATACACTATCAATCATTTCCAATAAAAATACACTTCTTTCATCTGCCAAAATTACATTAGTAATCTTTTTTGGTTGTTGGCTAAATTTGTTTCTAATGATTTGTACTAAAGAAATTTATACATTCATAATTATATTACTCATATCATAACAAATAATAATGAATTTTTTATTATCTTTTCCACTTAGCCCAAAAGCTTTCTAGCTTTCATGGGACTTTAATAAAAATTAATGAATTCTGCAATGAAGAAAGGAGAGGCCATGGGACTTAAACCTAGCTTCCTATATATTAACAATGGTTGTAAAGAATCCTCCCGGAAACAAAATCCGGAACGAAGATAATGTTGGTTATTTTGTTGTTATTGGATTTATTGGAAGATAATGAATGCCTATGGAGCTGAGCTATCTTCGGGAAGGGTCGCGCAGGAACGAAATGTGAAAATAATATGATGAAGGAGAAAATTATGGTACATATTGTTTGAAAATTATTATTTTCAAACGAGGAATTAAATTAATTCCTGCATAAAACCTTATAAATTCAAATTTAAATTTGAATTTATAACTTTAATAAATAGTTTGAATCTTTTCAATTAAAAATTAAAGTTGCATATTGTGTCTTTTCGATTTAAAATTGTTCAAATCTTTTTAGAGAAGACACTTCCAATTATATTAATATATTTGTCTTCACAGGTAAAGAAAAGTGTGAGAGTGACAGAGAAAGTCACGCAGAATACTGTCAAGTCTCTTCTTTCTTCAGGATTTTGGAAAATATATTCTTAATACCCAAATAATCTCCCAACCTTTCACTTGCTTGATTTTTCGCCTAAAATTCGAGCGTTGCTTTGTTTTATCTCGTACGAATTACTTGTAACCCGAGGCGTTAATAGGGTCGAAATATCGTATAAGAAAGGCGAATTTACGCGACTCAAAGTATATCCAATATCATATATACCCTGCCGAATTCGATTTCTTCTTATTTTCATTCAATCCAGATTATTTCTCTAACAGATAATATAAAATAATGAAATCAGTCACAATAGGTAAAAGATAGTCATGGAAAGAAAATTAGAATCAAATAAGGGTACCTCCATATCTTTTTTAAGGTGCTTTGTCCTCTTCTTGGGGTGCTGAGAAAGTCTCCTTACGGTCATCAGAATAATATCTTCTTCGACTTGCTTCTTGCTCAGAGTGACTGTAATTGTCAGCTTCCTATGAGGAGTGTTTGCTGGGATGGAGATGGCAATGGCGACAGCTGAGTTTTTTCTTTTTTGGAAGACAGAGAAGATTTGTTTCTTCAACTAGATTTATTTCCGTTTCATGGTGTGGGCGTCGGTGGAAGAGTAAAATTGTGCAGCCCCAATTCAAGCTTGGCCTGTTCGCCGGAGGATGACGATGGGGTGGAGTGCAATGAATTCGAGATAAAATTTAGAGAAATTGATACGGAGATCGCAAATTGTAAAGACTAATTTGCAGTGAAGATTGAAGAAGAAGAGAAAAGAATGTATTTTTATGATACTCACTTACGGTAGCAATTCAAGTACTTATGTATAAACAACTGTAAGAACAACAGTATATTTCATTGTAAATGAAATTATATGCTAATAATAATGATTAGAGATAGTTAATTTATTATGAAAGTGACACTAACAGTTCAAAAAATATTGTTCTGCTAACCAATGATTTCTTCATATTGCCAATTACATAATAATAATAATAATAATAATAATAATAATAATAATAATAATAATAATAATGATGATGATGATGATTACCACAGTACTATTACCAATAAAATTTTCATTTATAAAATGTATTCTAATAATATGTTAACAAAATCATATTTAGGACATCTACCTATGCTATCATTAATCATATTACAAATTTAGTATAATATCAATAATATTCGTTCTTACTTTATTTTAGAATTTTCATTTAAAGACTTTATGATTTGATATATTAAAAATTATAGTAGATAATAGATGTTTAATAGACTCGGAATACATAATAATAATAATAATAATAATAATAATAATAATAATAATAATACCCTTCAATGTTTCGTTTATGAGCGGTAGTTATGGTGCTGACGAGGTTACCATATTAATTTGATCAAATTACCAAATCAACCCGAAATAATTAGTAATCCGTTACAAATGAGATAATATAGTACATTTACTTGAAGTAATTGGCATTTTATCATAAGACATATATCATATATATTCTGTTGCTATATATATTATTTTAATATTTGTTACTTTCTTTATAAATATTTGTTGATAGAATCAAGTTACTATTTTGATAAAATCATAATATATTTGGCTGAAATCAAAATATATATTATGTTATATGTAATTATGTATTGTGCTATTAAAATATATGCTATATATATTATATTATTATATTAATATTTGCTACATTTTTTTTTAGATATTTGTTGATTAATTAAAATCATTACAATGTTGATTTAACCCATGAACACACCAGCTGAACCATTGTTTAGGAGCTGTATTTCAAAAATTTTTAACCAATATACTAATCATAAGATATATTTTTTTAAGTAAATTCCAAAAAGCCTTTGATATTATAGCTAATGAAACAAAATATCTTTTGGATCGAGAACCACCACCAACGATACATATCAAAATCTATTAAGGATTTTATAGGTCTTGAAGAACCACCACCATTGTTTCCAAAACTACATCCATTTCCGGTGCTTTCATTTTACCATCGTGAATGGTCATACGCCCTTGCAGAATAAGAAAACGGTATATTGTAGCTCGAGTGAAAGATAGCTTGTTAATATGTATAAATTAGAATCTAAACAAAACACTCAACTTTAAACACAATGAAACAAAATTTAATATATATTGTAATATTATATATACATTTATAAATTTTGATTTATACATATACGTTGTTTATATACATATATATATATATATTTTTAATTAACACTCTGAAGAGTCTAAATATTTGGGGCCATGGGCAAGGGCCCAGATGGCCATTGGCCCTCCACCAACAATATAAAGCCAACCGACAAAACTAAAAAACAGAAACTAATATTTTTAAATTCATTCATATTTAATGACGGTAGTCCACCAACTTTTATAACAATTGTACTTAGTAACAATAATTTAGTTGGTGACATTAAAAATAAATATATTTTTCAACAATAGTCACTTCTTTTCCTTTGTCATTTTATAATTTTTTTTTTTATGTATATAACATTAAACATACAAATATTATAGGTTTTTATATATCATCGTAATGAACAATAATCAATTAATAATAATAATAATAATAACGAAACAATATTGCAATTAACGCACGTTAGAGTTAATGAAATATACATTTTGAAATATTGACATGAATTTTTATAGAATAAATTAAATTTAAACATTTTTATTGGAACCAATAAAATATGAACTATAAAATAATTTTAAAATAAATTAAAAAAGTATTTGCTTTTATAGGCAATGAAACATAATATCTTTTAGATCGGGAACCACCACCATTGATACACATCATAATCTACTAAGGTTTTTATAAGTTTTGAAAAACCACCAACATGTTTCCGAAACTAAATTCATTTCAGGTGCTTTCATTCAAGATAAGAAAATGATATATTGTAGTTTGGGGGAAAAATAGCTTGTTAATATATTTAAATTAAAATCTAAATAAAAAACTCAAGATCAAACACAAAAACAAACTTTAATATATATATTTATATGTTAACATTATACATACATTTATACATTTTGATTTATACACATATATATATATATGTTTATATACATGTTCAGGGCCATGAGAGTGGGCCCAGATGACCCAATAGTAATATAAAATCAACCAACAAACGATATTTAAATGCTTCAATATTTTAACGATGGTAGTCCACCAACATTCCTAGCAATTGTAATTAGTAACAATAATAGTCAGTGATTTTTAACGCAAATATATTTTTCAACCATAATCACTTCTTTTTCATTGCCATTTTTTCATTACTTTTTTTTATGTATATAACAGTAAACATAAAAATATTTGTGGGGTTATATATCATCTTCATTAACAGTAGTCAATTTTACGTCATTCTTCTAAATTTACGTCATTCTTCTATAAAGTGACAAATAAATCTAGCACCAATAAGATAGACGATGATTTGTGTCTAGCAACAATCCACCAAAAAAATCTTTACAGCAACAGCCAACATACAACATCCCATAACTTTATTATTTGCGTGCAATCCTTTGGCTTTGTGTGCACAAACAAGACAGGACTGGTGCTGTCTTGGCTGCTCTCGTCCTCCATCTTCATGAAAAAACTATGCCTGTCCATCCCAGAAAATATTCAGCAACGAAGGATGAAGGGATCAAATAGCTTCGGAAAACATTAGTGTTCACTTCTACTTCAGGATAAGAACAGAGATACAGACAGACCGTTGGGTCGGAGCAGAGTCCGACGAGCTATTTTAGCCCTTCGACGCAAGCGAGCGGTGATGGATAGCACATCTCCATTAACGATGCCAGAAGCAATGGGGAAGACGAATCTCGAAAGCCAATACATAAGAAACGCTTCGTGCTAGATTTCGCTCTGGCTACCCATGAATTTCTTCATCCATGGCCCCACCATAGGCTTCTTCGACTTGCATCTAGAAATCACCGACCGCGCTTTGCGCAGTTTCTTCTCGATTTCCCCTAATTCGCCCCTTTCAGAAGCGCGAAGCGCCCTCTCCCCCAACACAGAGTATCCGCCGAGCACCGCCAAGTCCTCGAGCGTCAGAGTAGCTTCTCCCCAGAGGAAAACGAAAGAGTTGGTAGTCTCGCACCATTTTTCAAGGAAATCGAAGAGGAGATCCTTGTTTCGGTGTATGGTGATTGTGGAGCTCATTGTAGCGGAAAGAGAAGCGGTTGCCAGCAAGTTTTCCTGCTTTATCGCAACTATCTTTACAGCCACAACACATTCCTGGAAAACAGATTTAGCAATATCAAACTAGCCATCAGTCGATAAACAAAATTTACAAATTCATAAGAAACCTTTATGAACTACAAATCACCTTTATGAACTATCGGAAGTTTGATTTTGATTTTGATTTTGATTTTTGTTTTAGATTTGGATGTGGATGAGCAGATCTCACTTTATTATGGATCGAGGATTTTATTACGAAATCAAGTAAAAATATTGAACTAGTTAAGGTTTTTGTAGGCACAACTCCAAACCAAATCGAAAACACAAAATCGACACAAACACACCCAAAAACGCGACGAACACAAGTACACTGGCCTATTACCTACGACACACAAGAAATATAACCCCCACAAACAAGGAAACACGGTAAACAAAAGCCTACACGTTGAGAGAGCCCCTTGCGGCTAAAATCAACAACACAGGGGGTAAAAACACATGGCAAGGAGCTCCACAGATAAGGAGGAAGACAACCTCGAAGACCCGACGAAAAATCGTCGCCGGAAAGTGGTGCGAGAGAGAGACGAGATGAGAGGCTAGAGAGGGTAAGTTGTAGAGAGAAGATTATGAAAGTGAAGTGAGGGACGGCGGTCTTTCTCATCTCTATTATATACGTAAGTTAAAAGGAATGGACGGCCACAATCTCAACCCTAGATTTGACGGTTGAGATCTAGTTTAATAAAAGAGACCAGGGTCGAAACAGGCGGGTCCGGTGGTTCGGGTCACAAGTTCGCGGGCAAGGGTGAAGCAGTGGGCCACGGGCCAAGGTAAGTAAGTGGATCGTGGGCCTGTGTCATAGGTCATGGCCCAGGTGCACTTTCGTTGCGAGAATGAGTGTGTTTGTGTATTATATGGGATGGATCCATTTGGACAACAAATCCAACCAACACACTTCAAAAATAATAGAGAACTTTTGTTTTGGGTTTGCAAATTGTTGTTGTTTATTATTTTTTTTATTTCGGGTTTTAAAGATCTCATGTTGTAGAATAGAGGGATTTTGGTCACTTTTGTATGCTAAAAAATTGATATCAAGTTGTATTGATTTAAAATGTGATATAGATATCAAATTTTACTTTTGAACAAAAAAATAATAAAATATATACCTTAAGAACACCGACAAGAGAGTATAATATCAAAAAGTTTTAAATTCCAAAAGAACATGAAATATAAAAAACGTTTACTTATGGGAGAATGACCCGCTACTTCACCCGTGTCAGCAAACCTGCGACCCGAACTGCTCGACCCGCTTGTTTTGACCTGCGTCCCTTTTACTAAACTAGATCTCAACCGTCAGATTTAGGGTTTAGATCATGGCCGTCAATTCCTTTTAACCTACCTATATAATAGTAATGAGAGAGACCGCCCCCCCTCCCTTCAATCTCATAATCTTCTCTCTACAACTCACCCTCTCTGGCCTCTCCTCTCGTCTCTCTATCGCCCCACTTTCCGGTGACAATTTTCCGGTGGTTCTTCGACGGTTTCCTTCCTCTTGATCTATGGAGCTCCTTGGCATGTTTTTTTACCCTTTATGTTGTTGATTTGAGCCGCAAGGGGCTCTCTTAACGTGTAGGCTTCTGTTTTCCTTATTTATTTGTTTGTGGGGGTTATATTTCTTGTGTGTCGTAGGTAATAGGCCGGTGTACTTGTGTTCATCGCGTTTTTTGGTGTGTTCGTGTCGATTTTGTGTTTTCGAGTTAGTTTGGGGCTGAGCCTAAAGGTTTCTTATGAATTTTTAAATTTTGCTTATCGACTGATGGCTGGTTTGATATTGCTAAATCTATTTACCAGAAAGTGCTGTGGCTGCAAAGATCATTGCGATAAAGCAGGAAAACTTGCTGGCAACCGCTTCTCATTCCGCTATAATGAGCTCCACAATCACCATACACTGAAACAAGGATCTCCTGTTCAGTTTCCTTGAAAAATGGTGTGCGACTACCAACTCGTTCGTTTTCCCTTGGGGAGAAGCTACTCTGACGCTCGAGGACATGGCAGTGCTCGGCGGATACTCTGTGTTGGGGGAGAGGGCGCTGCATGCTTCCGAAAGGGGCGAATTAGGGGAAATAGAGAAGAAACTGTGCAAAACGCGGTCGGTGATTTCTAGATGCAAGTCGAAGAAGCCTATGGCGGGGCCATGGATGGAGAAATTCATGGGGAGCCAGAGCGAAATGGAGCACCAAGCGTTTCTTGTGTAACTTATAATATATGTAACTTTAATTTTTTCTATATAAATTCACGTCAATATTTTTAAAATGTATATTTATACAAAGCAAGAATTTTAAAATATGTTAACTGCAATATGGTTTTATTATTATTATTATTATTATTATTGTTGTTGTTGTTAACTATTATTATTTTTATTATTATTAATTAAAATAAAATTTCTTCCTTCTTACATAAATATTGTTGAGAAGGTTGACACATTTATAATATTGATGGTGTTATCCGAAGGTAATCAGATGACCCTCATCAGTTGACGCTCAAAATATGACTATGCTGAAAGACGGAACAAATTTTATCTGAAAATTCTGGTGATCAAATCATGGAGTTAATTGGAGGAATATCAACTCAGAAATCATTTTCAATTGGAAGGGAAAAATTGGATTTAATTGAAGTTGTTAAACGTAGCGGTTACATCATTCAGCTGGGCAAGGAGACTGTAGAGTGAATTAGAGAGAGATCTCTTGGAGATCTTCTATACAAAAAAGGAGAGAGCTGCAAGATTCTGGTTAAAGTTTCTGGGAAATTTATTTCGTGATACCACATACCTTTTGTGAGCATGACCAAGACTGAATGCAGATACACAGTCGTGATACAGTTGAAGAATATATCACAAAGATATAATGAAATTGTAAAAGAGGCTTGAAGAAAGGAATTGGAGTTGAATTGCATTCTGTTTGGGATTCTAAAGTGGTGCTTCAAGAAACACTTGTTGCAGTCTGGTGAGTATTCTTTGCAAAGAAACTTACATCATACAAAATTGGGAATACTAGCATATTTATTGTCTTGATAGAGATCATTGGGAGATTGTGATTGGGGTGTATTGAGGTGTATAATTCAACTAATTTCTAGTGGATTGGAGCCTGTGTTTGAACCCCCCAAACATAGATTTTATTTGATCAATTTGGGTAAACAAACTTCTATGTTTCTCTATTCACACACTATGGACTCGTTATGTGAACGTCCAGTAGATTACACTTCCAGAACGGAAGTATTCTGATGCATGTTAAATCTAACTCATAATTTGTTGAAGTCTAATATCAACATAGTTGATTCTCGGGACAACAACGTGGTATTAGAGTGGACTCTTCACCATATTAATGAAGAGTGATCTATCACTATGTTTAAAGAATGAAGCTCGGTCTCTAGGTCACCTCTTTTGGATGGTTTGAATTACCGGTATTGGAAAATGAAGATGAAGGTCTTTATAATTTCTATTAGCAATGAAGCTTGGGAAACATTAGAGTCTGGATGGTCTTCTCCTATGCGAACTATCTTGGCTGCCGAAACTCATGGAAATACAAGCACTGATCAAATTTTGACTCATGTGGTTCCTAAACCGAAAAATCAATATTCAATTGAAGAGAAATATATGAGCAATGCCAACTCCAAGGCTTAAAAAGCTATATACAATGGAGTAGATGAATCTTTATTTTGGATTATATCAACATGCACAATAACTAAAGAAGATTGGGATGTGCTTCCGGTAATATTTGAAGGATCAACGAATATCAAAGGTACAAGGATGCAGATGGTCGAATCTAAGTTTGATAGGCTAAAAATGGAAGATAATGAGACGATCTTTGATTACAGCGGTCGCGTTAAGGATATTTTAAATCAGACTAACATGCTCGGATTGATCTACGAAGAAAGGAAATTAGTTAACAAGATGTTAAGAGCAATCACACATAAGTTCTCTCCCAAGGTTGTTGCTTTAGAAAAAATGGAGAAGATTAACACCATGATCTTGGATGGATTGATTGGAATTCTACAAACATATGAGTTAAACCATCTTAAACCAAAATAGAAAAAGGAGATTGCATTTACAGCTGATGGCTCTACCAATAATGTCAAGGATGATTCAGATGAAGATGAAGTATCTTTTTTCTAAAAAAGAATTTCAAAATTATTGCAAAAAAAAAAAAAGAGCGCCAAACAGTTAAAGAAGAAAATTGAGAAAAATGCCACTCAAACTCAACAAAATCTACTATTCAATAGAAATCTTTTGGTCAGAAAAAAGAGAAAATTATAGTGCCAAAGAAACCAGTAGTATCCAATGATGTTATTTGCTATGGTTGCAATGGTTTTGGACACATCCGATACGAGTGCCTAAAAGCAATGAGGAAAAATAACAAAACAATGGGTGTTAGATGGAGTGACGATGAAAATAATGTTGATGGATCAAATTTAGATGCTGACAATGTGTTGGGTGCAAACCCAAGACCCACATTGGAAGTTGTGAAGAAAATTTCACACCTTATAAGTCCCAAATAAACTCCACTAGTATGAGGCATTTTGGAGAAAATCCAAAACCAAATTTGTACGGGCTCAGCCCTAAGCGAACAATATCATACTAGCGTTGAGTTGACAACTAATATTCTTAGTGAGTATTATTTGGTTGCAGAAACAACCTGAGTCAACGATCCCAAGAGGAAACAAATTCTTAACAGTGGTATTAGAGCTCGGTTCAATGGTGAAGTGGAATGAGTGACATTGGGCATTGGTTGTGGTGGTGAGGTCACCCTCGTGACCTACCAAGGTGCCTTGTGTCGAAAGTGTCTTGGCGGCTTTGGGTCGGTAACCGACAATTGTGGTTGGTCAGGCAGCGGGTCCCTTTGTGACAAGCGGTAAAAGGTGGGTAGAGAAAGCCCATTGGCTGGTACTTGGTTTGAGGGGAGGATTGTTGGGGTGCAAACACAAGTCTCACACTGAAAGATGTGAAGAAAATTGCACACATTATAAGTTTTAAATAAACTCTACTAGTATGAGGCATTTTGGAGGAAATCCAAAAACAAATTCGTGCGGGCTTAACCTAAAGCGGACAATATCATACTAGTGTTAAGTTTGCCTAGTCCCGACAATAGTATCAGAGCTTCCAGGTTGGAAACGGGTTGTACGATCGAATCAAAATTATAAATTGTGCCCTCGATTTGGTAACGGAAGGCTAACCCTTTCGTTATCTTTTAATTAGTTATTAGGTAAGTGGAGATTTAATTATGTGAATATTGATTGGTTTGAACACTGCTATCACGTAACTGGCAACTCCAAGAGCGAGTTAGTAGCTGACCACTGATAGTTAGTGAATTGAGTGACATTTTTGTGTGGCTTATTGTGTGAAGTTTGTGTAGATACTTGGGAATTCTTACAACTGTGTCTATTGCAACGTTTGACGGCAAAATTGATTTTTCAATTTGGTAACAAAAGATGAAAAGTATCTTAGTAACACAAAATGTTGTAAAATCTATAGATGGTGCTTTGAACCGGTTGTTGACTGAAGATAAAAAGGTTGAGTTAGATGAACATGCATATTCATTGATAATATTGAATTTATCTGACTCTGTAATTAGAAAAGTAGGAAAACATAATTCTGCAAAAGAACTTTCAAAAAATTAGAAGAAATCTATATGGAAAAATCTTTGCCGAATAAATTCTTTATGCGTGAACAATTCTACAGATTTAAACTTGAATTAAACAAGTCAATAGATGAGAATCTTGATGTTTATTCTAAGCTAGTTCAAGATATTAAACAAACCGGAGACAAAAATATTGATGAATACAATCCTATTGTGTTTTTGAATGCTATTCCTGAATCTTTTTCTGATATCAAATCTGCTATTAAGTATGGTAGAGATAGTATAACTCTTGGAACAACTATGAGTTGATTAAAGAGTAAAGATTTGACTTAAAGGTTAATGGGAAAGAAAAATAAGCATATGATGAGGTCTTGTTAGCTAGGGGTTAGTCACATAATTTTGACAATCAATAGAATGAAGGCAAATGGAAAGGTAAGAATAGGAAGTGCTATAATTGTGGGAATAAGAATCAGGTTATAAATCAATGTCCGCATGATGAAGCGAATGTGACTACAGAGGATGAGGTTGTGGGTGACATGTTTGTAGTAAGAAATAATGTTTCTACTATCGATCCTAAGGGGAAACATATTCTTAACAGAATGATGATCAAAATGTTGTTGTCTTTACTCTACATGATAAAGTGATCGATGATGATGATTGCAATAGAACAACCGAAATGGATCGTGGAGAATTAAGTGAAGCATATACTGAAATTGTAGTTAAACAAAAGATTTTAATATCCAAAACTGAGTATCTCAAAGGTTGTGTGGAAATGTTGGAAACAAAGATTGATGTATTGACCGAAGACAACACAAGATTGATAAATATGAAAGGCGATTTGTGCATCAAATGTGAGAAGACGTCCGAGGAAGTTACTAATATGATAAAGAAAATCCAAAAACTCAAATCAACAAATCAAACTCTCGTTGCTCCTCAAAGGTAAATTTAAATTTGATGAAGTTTTATCCCTTGGAAAATCATATAGTGATTATGATAGAACTGCATATCATTGTGGAACTTCAAGCTCTCAGACTGTATTTGTTAAATGAGACAACTTAATCGAAATATTTTAAGTAAATGGTTACTGTTGAAAAATATACTTGTCTTAAAAGTAAGTTGGTGGACTACCATCATTAATACTACTTGAAAAAGCTACGTTAGGTGCGAATAAGGTGGCACGGCGTGGCACATCAATATATATATAGATAATTTTGCACAAAAAACCGTGTCTTATAGTTTTTATATAAAAACCTTATTATTACTTTATATAGGCGCTATTTTATTTTTAATATAATACATAAAGGCGCATGAAGCAGCACTTATTATAAATTTATTTTATAAAAATAAAAATGAGGCGCGGTTTTTCGCGCCTCTATTTGACATTATTTTTTAAAATAATTCAAAAATGAAAAAAGGAGGGATGGTTTGGTTGTTTGCACCTTTAATTAAAAATAAAATAAGAGGCGCGGTTGTTGGTGCCAATATTATACAATTAATTTTTTAAGAAAAATAAGGCGACGCGATTTTTCACACCTCTATTATAAAATAATTTTTAGAAGTAATTTTTTTTAAAAAAAGAGATGATTCGATTATTCACACCTTTAATTAAAAATAAAATAAGAGGCGTCGGCGCCTCTTATTTTATTTTGCGCCTATTATTTTTATTTTTTAAAAGATGAGGCGTGGAAGTTTGCACCTATTATTTTTAATTTTATTTTTCAATTATAATACTTAATTACACACCCATAATTATTATTTATTTATTTTCTTCGTAATGTTATTATTATTTATGTCTTCTGTTTAGGCACGTTGTGCCTTTATTTTAATTTGTTTTTATTTCTTTCGTTGAGGCGGCAAACGTCGTGCCTTTATTTTAATTTGCTTTTAAATAAAAAATTTCACTATTTAAAGGGCTACAAAGGACATATAAAAACCCGAACAAGCAGTTAGATCTTGGATTGGAGCCCATGATCCTGTAGGGTTGGATGTGGTCTTATGAAACCAGTCCAATTGAAGAATATTATTGTGTCTCGGGAGAGAATAGGAGTAACCTTGGAAGCTGAACAATTGCTTGTGATAGTCTCCAACACAAATATCAAGGTTAGACTAGTCTATTCTTAGTAGTAGGAGCTTATTGCACATATAGAAAAGTTTAACCAACATTCATGTTTTCATGCCTGAAATTGAATCGGTGAAGATGACATGTACATTGGTATTTGATTGTTTATACTTTGAATAAATCTTATATTATGAAATAGTCATATTATTATCATTATTATTAAGAAAATAATAATAATTATTATTATAAGCCTATTAAAGAAATATGATCTACAATAATTTCTAATAATAATATTTAAAAGTTATATGAAAAACCTAAAACTTAAAAGGAAAATCATAATTGAAATTAGACATTATTTGTAATATTATGGGTAGATTATCTAATCTCATTAATATATTGGTTAAAAGTTTTTTGAAATACACCTTCTAAACAACAACGCTTGGGCTAGTGTGTTCATGGGTTAAATCAATATGGTAATGATTTGAGTGAATCAACGAATATCTAAAAAAAAATAAAAAAATAAAAAATATTAATATAATAATATAATATATAACATATATTTTAATAGTACAATATATAATTACATATAACATAATAAATATTTTGATTTCAGCACAATATATTATGATTTTATCACAATTGTAACTTGACTCAATTATCAAAATTTGATCGTAATTTTATTTCCATGACTATGTTTTACATGTTGTGACTGATTTCATTCATTTATATTATTTTCGTTCCAGATTTTGTTTCCGGGAGGATTCTTTGCAACCATTATTAATATATATTTGAAGGTTTAAGTCCTGTGGCCTCTCCTTCCTTCATTACAGATCTCATTAATTTTGATTATTTTCATTGCATATTCAAATGTGTTTTAATTTTATATAATGTAGTAGAGTCATTGTCCTATCTTTATTGTTTGTATTAATTACTTATACAATGTGATGACTTTTGATGAAGGTCAAGCCAAAGCAAGGACATGGATATCAACATAAAGTTCTCGGCTGCTGAAACGTTAGAGCTTACCTCGGAGTATCAATTTGCTCTTGTAGGGAAATTTTTACACAGATATGCGTCCTGGAAATAGCTTCGTTTTTGGTTTGATAATCTTAATCTTGTTGGACAATTATCAATCGGCATATTGAATTAGAAACAATTCGCTATTTTGCTAAGTGTAGTGAATGGAGGGTTTTTTCAATGTGTCACGATATTTACAGTAGGAGAAATCTAGTTGGAATTTCTATGATGTGGCAATGTTGTTATTTTTTATTTTATTTTTTATATGTTTCCTTTGTCATCTCAGATATGATGTCATGGTAGTAAGTTTCAATGTCGGAACCAACTTGAAGAAGTAATTAGTACAAATTGTGACTGGACACAAAACAAAGTGACACATTACAATGTCGAAAGGTCCTTCTGTTCCAGTAAAATCTGTCTCCGATCTGTGGCTGGCGGAAAAAACTTCCTCCAGAATATGCCAATCTGCCGCCGGCGACTCAGCCACGTTTGATCCAACTTCTGAATCTGCAGAGAGAAATAAAACACTTTCTGAACGTAAGAGCGAAATCTGGTCATCCCCATCCAAATCTAAAACAAAAATCATAATCAATATCAAATCTAAAACAATATAATCTATCACAAAAACAATATGTAGTGAGACCTAAAGAGAGTGAGAGAGGGAGCATGTTTTTTTGGAAACATAAGTATTGTACTTGTACTTACTACATATTTAGTAGAGGAGTTCTGTGTGCTCGACGGAGCGGTAGTACTCAGCTTCCTCTTTTCCGGTGATAGCAATGACGAGGATGGCTCAGTCTCTTTGTTCTTCTCGGATGGATTGATTTCTTTTTCTATTAGGAAATCGAGTAAAAATATTGAACTAGTTATGGTTTTTGTAGGCACAACTCCAAACCAAATCGAAAACAAAAAATCGACACAAACACACCCAAAAACGCAACGAACACAAGTACATTGGCCTATTACCTACGACACACAAGAAATATTACAGCCACAAACAAGGAATCACGGTAAACAAAAGCCTACACGTTGAGAGAGTCCCTTGCGGCGAAAATCAACAACACAGGGGGTAAAAACACATGGCAAGGAGCTCCACAGATAAGGAGGAAGACAACGTCGAAGACCCGCCGAAAAATCGTCGCCGGAAAGTGGTGCGAGAGACACATGAGATGAGAGGCTAGAGAGGGTAAGTTGTAGAGAGAAGATTATGAAAGTGGAGTGAGGGACGGCGGTCTTTCTCATCTCTATTATATACGTAGGTTAAAAGGAATGGACGGCCACGATCTCAACCCTAGATTTGACGGTTGAGATCTAGTTTAATAAAAGAGACCCGGGTCGAAACAGGCGGGTACGGTGGATCGGGTCACAAGTTCGCGGGCAAGGGTGAAACAGTGGGCCACGGGCCAAGGTAAGTAAGTGGATCGTGGGCCTGTGTCATAGGTCTGGGCCCAGGTGCACTTTCGTTGCGAGAATGAGTGTGTTTGTGTATTATATGGGATGGATCCATTTGGACAAGAAATCCAACAAACACACTTCAAAAATAATAGAGAACTTTTGTTTTGGGTTTGCAAATTGTTGTTGTTGTTTATTATTTTTTTTTATTTCGGGTTTTAAAGATCTCATGTTTTAGAATAGAGGGATTTTGGTCACTTTTGTATGCTAAAAAATTGATATCAAGTTGTATTGATTTCAAATGTTATATAGATATCAAATTTTACTTTTCAACAAAAAAAAATAATAAAATATATACCTTAAGAACACCGACAAAAGAGTATAATATCAAAAAGTTTTAAATTCCAAAAGAACATGAATATCAAAAAGGTTTACTTATGGAGAAGTCTTGAATAATAACGTAATATGTATGTAATTTAGAAAACACTATTTCATATAATTTAGTATATACAATCGGAGTAATAATGTAATATGTATGTAATATGTTTCAGTAGTACATATTTTAATGTCAAAATTGATTGTGCACATATTCCTCAGTCGTTGTTATTATTATTATTATTATTATTATTATTATTATTATTATTATTATTATTAGTGTTGTTTTGTATCCATATATTTTGTTATTTCTTCTTAATTTCACTATTGTACTACTTTTTCTGTTCTAACTCAAAATATCAATTTTTTTTCTTCGTATGTCTCACTTAAAAGTATCAATTTTCTATTTAATCATACATTAATACCAATTTAACTTAAAAAAATACTTTTAGTTAAATTACAAACATACTATTACACATACAATTTCTTTATACATAAAGTCAACTAGTCAAAATGTCTAAATATGTTTGTACACTTCCACTAACCAATAAAATACTATTATTTCTTAATCTACTACAAAACCCCAAAGAGCCCATTTGGATTGGGACGGAGGGAGTATTTGTTTTCTTCTTTTATTTGTCTCTATATTTCCGGAATTCAAATCATCATTAGATTCCTTCGGGTAATTTTTGTGGGCTTAATCCCGTGGTAGAGAGTATCCCCTTAACCATTGGCTCTGAAAATATTCACGTGAAATCTTTGCCTTCTTCTATTGCTTCTCGGTTAATTGAAAAACCTCTCTTCAACAATGCCAAATTTCCTCATTTCGGCCTCACACTCGGAGTGTGACCAATCAACAATATAAATCATGAAGAAGAACAATCAGTGGTGTGAATGTTTGTTTAGGACCATGAATAGCTTTTGATCTTGTCTTGCCTTGTCAGTGTTTTGGGAGTTGTCTTTCGCCTACTGGCCTAGTGGTAGAAGCTACTTGGAGCATTTGGGCCGGCGGCTTTTACATGATTTGATCCTCTTATTTTCTTAGGTTTTAAATTTTTTAGTTGGGTATTTTAAATAAGGCTTGTGGTCTTTGGTTGTAATCCTCTTTTATGATGTATAGATTATCTTTACATAAAGAAAAAAAAAATAATGTTGGAGAGGGGGGCATTATACATTTAATATACTTATGGAAAAAAATTTCTAATGTATTGAGCAAGAAAACAACCTCGAATTTGATCCAAGCAATCTCATTCAAATAATGACAAAACGACAAATAAATATTCAATCTATGTAAAATTGAACTAACTTTAATGACGATATGTACAATCAAATTTATTGAGCTGAGTAGTATAATGTTGTAGTGATGTGAAAAATCATATATTTGACACAATTGATCTCATTCGACATGATGACAACAAATATAACATACGTGAAAATTAATGTACTATTACCATATAATGTGAAATATTAAATCTAACGAAATACTAAATGCTAGAAAATCAACGTTCGATTTCTGGGAAATTCTAATAAATTACTAACTAAATTTAAGTTGAACACATTCATTGTTTACAATCATGTCACATTAAAACTTAACAATATAATATATAAAAAACTAAAACAATTTCCCAAAATAATTTATTTGGTTGCTCCCGTTATTTTGGACCCTCTCATCCAAGACACATTGCAGAAGGATCTTGGACAAAACTGTAAGGTTTCTTACAACAAATTTCAAGTGGAATTCTATTTACAATGGAAACTGTAGTATAATTTTATTGTTTCAATTCCAAATTTACAAAACTTAAAATTAGCAAAATATATGGAGACGGACAGATTTATATCAAAAAACTCCACCGCATACCATGTCGTAAGGCTAAGGCTTGAAAACAGAAGTTTAACCTACATGTTATAATAATGTACCCTCAAAGTACATAACTTGTTATTTTTTAAATATATGCGACAAAATTACATGAGTATGCCATACAATTCTTCGGGAACAATGCGTCGAACCCTCTGGTACTATCCAAACCATCGTCAGCAGTGAAGAACCCTTTCAAATTTGAAGAACTTGCGCAATGGGATCCTACTTATCAATTGGAGGACAACTCATGGGAAGAAACACACCACTAGCAGTCCTAAGGACTGAGTTATAGATGGACGGATTATTGCTTCTCATTGTTGTTCGATATTGTTGATGATTTTTATGTTTTGTCATTGATTTTGGGTCCTACTTATTGTTCTTTCCCCTACCTCTGTCTTAATATATGGTTATTATATATACTCATATTTTCTTCCTCGTTAATTTCATCTTATTTTATACAAATATGGCATTTTTTTGTTCACATATAAACGTGAGGTTTAAGCTAGACTAATAAGTTCTTCCTGATGAAAAAATCAGTTTTGATTACTTCTTTTTCTTTTCTTTTTTTTTTTAAAAAAAAAGTACAAATTATTAAAAAACATCGTAAAATTTGTTGTTCTAAGAGGAGATAGATCTGGTTTATTGTTCATTGGGGTAGATTGATTTTGATTTTAGATGAGCCGATTTGGCTCTTATTAAGTTCTTCTACTGGTTTATTTGTCCTCTAAATTCAGATGTCAAATAACATTTTGCTATTTTCTTTGCTGCAGACAACTTGTTGATTGATAGAGAGGAGGGTTTTGTTTGTTTTTATGTTTGTGTGCACCCTATTTTTTTTAGGGTTTCTGTCTGTTTGTGTTTATTAGAGACAAACGCAAAGTCTTAGGTGAAATTTATTATCAATCCAGTCTCTTAATTATACCACTCTCTCTCTCTCTCCACCCTAATAATTATGATAATTGTAATTGATTTGGTGAGTGAGCAGTGAGAGTGAGGGCAATAAAAGAATAAATCTTTACCGTATCTGGTTTGGGTCTTCATCAACCTTAATTATGCCACTCTCTCTCTCCACAGTAATAATTATGATAATAACTGATTTGGTGAGTGAGCAGTGAGAGTGAGAGCGATAAAAGAATAAATCTTTGCCATATCTGGTTTGGGTTTTCTTCAACCTTAATTATACCACTACCAACCTGCTGTTGCTGCAAGTTCTTCTTCCTCAATTTCACTGCAGTCATCCACATATGCCTTCATCCAGCGAACCCGGAAAGCCTCCACTACGGCTGCACAATTTTAATCTCCCGCCAGAGCTGCAGTAGAAGAAGCACAACACCCGCAAGACCGCTGGCCGCCGCCCCATGAAATCAAGGGCTAGAAGGTCATCTGCAATGGCGAAAGGTCCTTCTGTTCCAGTAAAATCTGTCTCCAATCTGTGGCTGGCGGAAAAAACTTCCTCCAGAATATGCCAGTCTGCCGCCGGCCACTCAGCCACGTTTGATCCAACTTCAAAAAACCATATATTTGACACAATTGATTTCATTCGACTTGATGGCAATAAATATCTAAAACAATCGTGTCACATTAAAACTTATCAATATAATATATAAAAAAACTAAAACAATTTCCTAAAATAATTTATTTGGTTGCTCAGTTATTTTGGACCCTCTCATCCAAGACACATTCTAGAAGGATCTTGTACAAGACTGTAAGGTTTCCTACAACAAATTTCAAGTGGAATGCTATTTACAACGGAAACTGTAGTCTAATTTGATTGTTTCAATTCCAAATTTACAAAACTTAATATTAGCAAATTATATGGAGATGGATAGATTTATATCGAAAAACTCCACGGCATACCATGTCGTAAGGCTAAGGCCGGAAAATAGAAGCTTAACCTACATGCTATAATAATGTACCCTCAAAGTACAGAACTTGTCATTTTTTTAAATATATACTACAGAATTACATGAGTATGTCCAACAATTCTTCGGGAACAAAACGTCAAACCCTTTATTACTATCCAAACCTTCGCCAACGGTGAAGAACCCCTTCAACTTTGAAGAATTTTTGCATTAATGGGATCCAACTTATCAGTTGGAGGACAACTCATGAGAAGAAACACACCACTAGTAGTGCTACGGACTCAGTTATAGATTGACGGATTATTGCTTCTCATTGTTGTTCAACATTGTTGATGATTTTTATGTTTTGCCATTGATTTTGGGTCCTACTTATTGTTCTATCCCCTACCTCTCTCTTAATAGATGCTTATTATATATACACATATTTTCTTCCTCGTTAATTTCATCTTATTTCATACAAATATGGCATTTTTTTGTCCACATATATATGAGGGGTGTAAGCTAGACTAATAGTTCTTCCTAATGAAAAAATAAATTTTGATTATCTTTTTTTTTTAAAAAAAAAGAACTAAAAATTATTTTTAAAAAAATATTATAAAATTTACTGTTTTAAGAGGAGATAGATCTGGTTTATTGTTCATTGGGGTAGATTGATTTTGATTTTAGATGAGCCATTTGGTTCTTATTAAGTTCTTCTACTGTTTTATTTGTAGTCTAGATTCCGACGTCACAGAACATTTTTCTAAATTCTTTGCTGCAACGACTAGTTGATTGATAGAGAGGAGGGTATTATTTGTTTTTATGTTTGTGTGCACGCATTTTTTTAGGGTTTCTGTCGTTAGTGTTTATCAGAGAAAAAAACAGAAACTTTTAGGTCAAATTTATTATCAATTCAGTCTCTTAATTGTACCACTCTCTCTCTCCACACTAATAATTATGATAATAATAATTGATTTAGTGAATGAATAGTGAGAGTGAGAGCGATAAAAGAATAACTTCTTCAACCTTAATTCACTACCAACCTGCTGCTGCTGCAAGTCCTTCTTCCTCAGTTTCACTGCAGTCATCCAGATATGCCTTCATCCAGCGAACCCGGAGAGCCTCCACTACCCCTGCACAATTTTAATCTCCCGCCAGAGCTGCAGTGGAAGAAGCACAACACCCGCAAGACCCCTGGCCGCCGCCCCATGAAATCAAGGGCTAGAAGGTCATCAGCAATGTCGAAAGGTCCTTCTGTTCCAGTAAAATCTGTCTCCGATCTGTGGCTGGCGGAAAAAACTTCCTCCAGAATATGCCAATCTGCCGCCGGCGACACAGCCACGTTTGATCCAACTTCTGAATCTGCAGAGAGAAATAAAACACTTTCTGAACGTAAGAGCGAAATCTGGTCATCCCCATCCAAATCTAAAACAAAAATCATAATCAATATCAAATCTAAAACAATATAATCCATCACAAAAATAATATGTAGTGAGACCTAAAGAGAGTGAGAGAGGGAGCATGTATATTTAAAAACATAAGTATTGTACTTGTACTTACTACATATTTAGTAGAGGAGTTCTGTGTGCTCGACGGAGCGGTAGTACTCAGCTTCCTCTTTTCCAGCTTCCTCTTACTACATATGGCTCAGTCTCTTTGTTCTTCTCGGATGGGATGAGATCTTTTTCTATTATGAAATCGAGTAAAAATATTGAACTAGTTTTGATTTTTTTAGGCTCAGCTTCAAACCAACTCAAAAACACAAAATCGACACAAACACACAAAAAAACGCGACGAACACAAGTACACCGGCCTATTACCTATGACACACAAGAAATATAACCCCCACAAACAAAGAAATAAGAAAAACAGAAGCCTACACGTTGACAGAGCCCCTTGCGGCTCAAATCAACAACAGAAGGGGTAAAAAGCATGCCAAGAAGCTCCACAGATCAGGAGGAAGGCAACCATCGAAGAACCGCCGGAAAATTGTCGCGGGAAAGTGGTGCGATAGAGAGACGAGAGGAGAGGCTAGAGAGGGTGAGTTGTAGAGAGAAGATTATGAGATTGAAGGGAGGGGCGGCGGTCTCTGTCATTACTATTATAGGTAGGTTAAAAGGAATTGACGGCCATGATCTCCACCCTAAATTTGACGGTTGAGATCTTGTTTAGTAAAAGGGACGTGGGTCAAAACAAGCGGGTCGGGCAGTTCGGGTTGCAGGTTTGCTGACATGGGTGAAGTAGCAGGTCACGGGCCAAGGTAAGTAAGTGGATTGTGGGCCTGTGTCATAGCACTGGGCCCAGGTGCACTTTGGCTGCGAGAATGAGTGTGTTTGTGTATTATATTGGGTGGATCCATTTGGACAAAAAATCCAGCAAACACACTTCTAAAATAGTAGAGAATTTTTGTTTTGGTTTGTAAATTGTTGTTGTTGTTTATTATTATTTTTATTTTGGGCTTTAAAGATCTGATGTAGAACCGAGGGATTTTGGTAATTTTTGTATGCTAAAAAATTGATATCAAATTGTATTGATTTCAATTGTGATATAGATATCAAATTTTACTTTTGAACAAACTAAAATAATAAAATGTATACCTTAACAACACCGACAAGAGAGCCTAATATAAAAAAGTTTTAAATTTCAAAAGAACATGAAATATCAAAAACTTTACTTATGGGAGAAGTCTTAAATAGAAAAGCCACTGCACATGGTCTAACAAAGCCCAAATTATTTCACTTTTCAAAATGGCGATGGCAAGCCAAATATAAAATACGGAACTGTCAATTTTATCTTTTCAAATACGTAATCACTATCAATATATTAATTATTTATAACATGTGACGGCTATCAATTATCGTCAGGCCAACGGCTGCTTGTAAGGTGCTCATATTATAAAACTGTCAACACACTGCTCATATCTTATAATACAAACACAATGACATCTGTATAATAACTTATACTAATATAAAGATAGTCTTCATGTTAAAAACGATGACCCAAAATATAAATGGGAAGATTGACGATGGAAAGAAGTATTAAATTTTATAAAAATGATCCATGGGCAACTTTTATAAAAGTGAAATACTTTTGGAATTATTTTTAATTTTTAATTTAAACAATAAATTTAATTCATGCAAGAAACAAATATTATATTAATTACACACTTTATCATAGTTAAGAAGATCATATTTAATTATAATTTTAAATTTTATGCAAATATTGACCATATTACATTGTGCTATCGGCCGTATATGCGTATGTTATCCGTAATTCAATGATATATTGTCATGTGTATGCCGTACATTCCATCCCTCTTCACATTCAGTGGCAACATTGATCCACGTTGGAAATCGACTTTGCTAAACTCGTCGGCGTGATTGCGGTGCCCGGCAGTCGTCCCATTTACGGTTCACTTTCAGTTGTAACTTTATTTGTTGTTGGTAGCATATGTTTGTGCCGGTGCCTTATGTGACTCGTCCAGACGCCTAATAGATGCTAGCATATGTTTGTTGGCTGGGAGGATGTACTTCATGGTTTTGACTATCATTGAAGTGAGTGGCCGTGTATGTGCGGGACTCCAAATTATACTGCAATCTTATCTTGGACATACACCCGGTTCTTATTTCATGTGTTGTCCTTAATCTCGTATCTTTACAGGATGTGCTTACATCCTCTGAAATATTTTTAAGCTTACTAGATCAAGCATGCTCCTTGTCTTGAATTCTTCCTTGTTCCAACAATAATCAATATATTGTATACATTGTAGATCATTTTTAAATTTTTTTTCTTTCATCTTGGTATGTGTTGAATATATCCCACATTGGAAAAATGCGGAATCCCCCTTGGCTTATAAGGGTGAGGGGCCACTCTCTATCACCCATTAGTTTTAGGTTGAAAGCCAAAATCTCTTATTAACATGGTATCAGAGCCATGGTACCATATTGGGTTTTGGATCTTGTATGGATTTTCGACTCTAGGGGGAGTGTTCAATATTTGGAAGCCTGGATCCCATCTTAATTAGTTTTTCACTTGATGGATTAGAAAAACTATTGCAAACATATATGTCTGACTGCACTATGTAATCCATTACTATAATTGCAAACATTTTGCGAGCCTAAAAAAAAAAAACTATTCTTCTTAACAAAGAAGGTATTCTTAAAATATTTTTTTTCATGAAAATTTTAACCATTTTTTACATTCGCCATTGCTTTTCTAGACGTTTTTCTCTCAACCATCGCCTTAGATCATTTTTTGCCATGTGAAGGAGATGAATAAATTTTAGAAGACATGCAGCTAAATCCTTTTGTTGCTTATGACCATAATGCTTTTGCATCGTCCACAAACGCAAGTAAGCTTATAAATACATTTTGGAGGTGGTTGTTTATAATATAGGCTAAAATATATTTCACAGTTTTAGATAGCATATTCCTCTATGGTTTACATCATATATTGCTTATATGGAAAGCATGCTAAAAATCGTGAATTCTTTTTGCTATTGGGTAAGAGGCATAATTAAATATTTTCATAATTACTATAATATATAATTATATTTTAATCCCTAACTCCAGTCTCATCTATTAATATAATTTTGAGATGTACGGCAAAAATCATATCAGCATGGTGTTGATTCTAGTAATCGGCACTATAACAAAAAATTATTATTATGCATAAAGTACCGAAGTTGATAAAAAATTTATTAAAGAGACGTATAAATGATAAATAGATATTAATATAACAGAAAGCTTTTAATTATCACTACAATAACGAAATTCGCAGGTTAACATGCACACAAATTACACACTCAACCTGCAAATCACAACATGCTCTAGTCCTTTGCAGTTTGGGTGAATATTGGGTATCTATTTTAATTTGTTTGTGTATTCATCTTCTCCAAAATTCTTCTATTATTTCTGTTCTTGAACCCTTCCTGCAAATTCGGTCTTTCCAATTTGCCATTTTGTTCTTCCTTCCCAATGTCTTGCTTGGAGGAACGGATAAAGCCTCCATTACAGCTCCACAATTTTACTCTCCCGCTACACCTGCAGTGTAAGAAGAATGAACAGAATGCCTCCGCTCCGATGAGCAAAGAGTAGGTGGAAAAGGATATCCTTTCGATGACTGAAGGGAGGCCGTCCTGGCAACCCAAGAAGAGGCCAAAGCACCTTACCATTATTATATAATGTTCATATGATATTGGTGCCCTAAATGTGCGTTTACATAGTTGTTCAATAGATTTTTTTATTTTATTTTTTTAGTTCAATAAATTCTCTTTTTACGTTTATTTATTAGCAATTTGTGCATTTTGTGTGCACGTTGAAGCATTGGAACTGTTAAAATAATAGTTATGATAGACATGTGTAGTTTCATACTTATATGTATATTGGCCGAGATGATATTCCTATGTATTACAAGTATAACACACTCAAAGAAACCAGTATAATTGAAAAAACACAGAACAAAACGAGACGAGATCTGGTAGTCATTGAGACCTGCGCTGCAGAAGGACCTAAAACTAGCGGATGACACCTATGAAGAAGTGAAGACTTGGAACCTGAGGCCCCGTAAGCTGATCAGAAAGAAGATAGCGCTGAGCATTACGGTCCCTCTGACTCAGCGTGAGATCAAAGAGAATATAATTTCTATGACGGGAGGGATGAGGCCACCCAGACGCTTGAAGAAGAGGCTGAAGCACCTTCAGAATCTCATGTCGTACGCACATACACAGATTCTTATTCGTAGATTTCATAACATCCATTGCCTTAATAGGATCTGAAGAGATCAGTTAAGTACCTAATAAATATGTTGCGATTTTTATTTTTTTTAGTTTTGCACTGCCGATTATGTCTCCTTGAGGATGTCATGACAACATTTCTTACGTTACATACGTGGTAAATTTTAAAACTAAAAAGTATACCCATGTAATATATATATATATTAATGTATCATTCAATGTAATCAAATTTTGGTAATTAGTTCGTTTGATATGATTGTGTGATGATGATTATATATATATATATATGTGCAGATTTAGATGAAGCTAGTCTGACGTAAGCTTATGCTTTGGGGATGGAAAATGGTTTGAACACACTTCTAAAATAGTAGATCACTTTTGTTTTAGATTTGCAAATTGTTTTTGTTGTTTAATTAGGTTTTCTTTTTTTTTTTTTTTTTTTTTTTTTTTTTAGGGCCTTAAAGATCTCATGTTGTAGAATGGAGGGATTTTGTGCATTTTTTTATACTAAAAAATTGATATCAAATTGTATTATTTTAATTGTGACGAAGATATCAAATTGTACTTTTGAACAAACAAAAATAATAAAAAATATACCTTAAGAACATCGACGGGAGAATACAATATTAAAAAAATATATATTGTTTCATAAAAAAATTCCAAAATCCAAAAAGAGAATGAAATATCAAAAAGCTTTAGTTATGGAAGAAGTCTTGAATAGAAAAGCCATGCACATGCTCTAACAATGTCCTAATCATTTCATTTTTCAAAATGGCGATGGCAAGCCAAAGTAACATGAATTAAAGAATTGCCAATTTTATCTTTTAAACATGTTATCTCTATCAATATATTAATTATTTATAATTGTAATCCACAAAAAACGAAAGGCCTGAATCACTAACTTGCTCAACGAAGATCTTGCGGAAAGGCTCAAAATGAGCAGATCAATTCACCAGCCCATAAGAGCAGGTCGTGTATGGACTCGATCATAAAGGTGACGTGGGGAGCTATTTTGTAGGAAGAATTTGAAATACCTCTGGAGAAGGTCCCAAGAGAAGCATATCTTTTCACCTTCTAGGGCTGGCCTAGCTTTAAAGCAGCCCATAAGAGCAGGTCCAGGTGTGAACTTGATAAAAAAGGTGACGTGGGGAGCTATTTTGTAAAATTGGAGGATCCAACTTATCAATTAGAGGACAACTAATGAGAAGAAACACACCACTAGCAGTGCTAAGGACTCTGTTATAGATTGAAGGATTATTGCTTCTCATTGTTGTTCAACATTGTTGATGATTTTAATGTTTTGTCATTGATTTTGGGTCCTACTTATTGTTCTATCCCCTACCTCTCTCTTAATATATGCTTATTATATATACACATATTTTCTTCCTCGTTAATTTCATCTTATTTCATACAAATATGACATTTTTTTTTCACATATATATGCGGGGTGTAAGCTAGACTAATAAGTTCTCTTCCTGATGAAAAAATCAATTTTGATTATCTTTTTTTTTAAAAAAAAAAAAAAGAAAGTAAAAATTATTAAAAAATATCATAAAATTTACTGTTTTAAGAGGACATGGATCTGGTTTATTATTCATTGGGGTAGATTGATTTTGATTTTAGATGAGCCATTTGGCTCTTACTTCTACTGTTTTATTTGTCCTCTAGATTGCGATGTCATAGAACATTTTGCTAAGTTCTTTGCTGCAGACAACTAGTTGATTGATAGAGAGGAGGGTTTTGTTTGTTATTATGTTTGTGTGCACACATTTTTTTAGGGTTTCTGTCTGTTAGTGTTTATGAGAGACAAAAACGGAAAATCTTATGTGAAATTTATTATCAATCCAGTCTCTTAATTATACCACTCTCTCTTAATTCCCAAGTATGTACACAAAGTTCACACAATAAGGCACACAAAAATGTCACTCAATTCACTAACTATCAGTGGTCAGCTACTAACTCGCTCTTGGAGTTGCCAGTTACGTGATAGCAGTGTTCAAACCAATCAATATTTACATAATTTAATATGCACATACCTAACAACTAATTAAAAGATAAAGAAAGGGTAGCCTTCCGTTACCAAATCGATGGCACAATTTAAAATTTTGATACGATCGTACAACCCGTTTCCAACCTGGAAGCTCTGATACCATTGTTGGGACTAGGCAAACTTAACACTAGTATGATATTGTCCGCTTTGGGTTGAGCCCGCACGAATTTGTTTTTGGATTTCCTCCAAAAGGCCTCATACTAGTGGAGTTTATTTAAAACTTATAATGTGTGCAATTTTCTTCACATCAGTCAATGTGGGACTTGGGTTTGCACCCCAACAATCCTCCTCTCAAACTAAGTACCAACCAATGGGCTTTCTCTACCCACCTTGTACCGCTTGTCACAAAGGGACCCGCCGCCTGACCAACCACAATTGTCGGGTACCGACCAAAAGCCGCCAAGATACTTTCGACACAAGACACCTTGGTAGGTCACGAGGGTGAGCTCACCACCACAACCAATGACCGATGCCACTCACTCTACTTCACCATTGAACCGAGCTCTAATACCACTGTTAAGAATTTGTTTCCCCTTAGGATCGTTGACTCGGGTTGTTTCTGCAACCAAATAATACTCACTAAGAATATTAGTTTCCAACTCAACGCTAGTATGATATTGTTCGCTTTGGGCTGAGCCCGTACAAATTTGTTTTTGGATTTTCTCCAAAAGGCCTCATACTAGTGGAGTTTATTAGGGACTTATAAGGTGTGAAATTTTTTTCACAACTTCCAATGTGGGTCTTGGGTTTGCACCCCAGCACATTCTCAACATCTAAATTTGATCCATCAACATTATTTTCATCGTCACTCCATCTAACACCCATTGTTTTGTTATTTTTCCTCATTGTTTTTAGGCACTCGTATCGGATGTGTCCAAAACCATTGCAACCATAGCAAATAATATCATTGGATACTACTGGTTTCTTTGGCACTGTAGTTTTCTCTTTTTTCTGACCAAAAGATTTCTATTGAATAGTAGATTTTTGTTGAGTTTGAGTGGCATTTTTCTCAATTTTCTTCTTTAACTGTTTGGCGCTCTTTTTTTTTTTTTTTTTTTGCAATAATTTTGAAATTCTTTTTTAGAAAAAAGATACTTCATCTTCATCTGAATCATCCTCGACATTATTGGTAGCGCCATCAGCTGTAAATGCAATCTTCTTTTTCGATTTTGGCTTAAGATGGTTTAACTCATATGTTTGTAGAATTCCAATCAATCCATCCAAGATCATGGTGTTAATCTTCTTCATTTCTTCTAAAGCAACAACCTTGGGAGCGAACTTATGTGTGATTGCTCTTAACATCTTGTTAACTAAGTTCCTTTCTTTGTAAATCAATCCAAGCATGTTAGTCTGATTTAAAATATCCTTAACGCAACTACTGTAATCAAAGATCGTCTCATTATCTTCCATCTTTAGCCTATCGAACTTAGATTCAACCATTTGCATCCTTGTACCTTTGATATTCGTTGATCCTTAAAATATTACCGGAAGCACATCCCAAATCTTCTTTAGTTATTGTGCATGTTGATATAATCCAAAATAAAGATTCATCTACTTCATTGTATATAGCTTTTTAAGCCTTGGAGTTGGCATTGTTCACGTATTTCTCTTCAATTGAATATTGATTTTTCGGTTTAAGAACCACATGAGTCAGAATTTGATCCGTGCTTGTATTTCCATGAGTTTCGGCAACCAAGATAGTTCGCATAGGAGAAGACCATCCAGACTCTAATGTTTCCCAAGCTTCATTGCTAATAGAAATTATAAAGACCTTCATCTTCATTTTCCAATACCGGTAATTCAAACCATCCAATAGAGGTGACCTAGAGACCCAGCTTCATTCTTTAAACATAGTGATAGATCACTCTTTGTTAATATGGTGAAGAGTCCACTCCAATACCACGTTGTTGTCCCGAGAATCAACTATGTTGATATTACACTTCAACAAATTATGAGTTAGATTTAACACGCATCAGAATACTTTCGTTCTGGAAGTGTAATCTATTGGACGTTCAGATAACGAGTCCATAATGTGTGAATAGAGAAACATAGAAGTTTGTTTACCCAAATTGATCAAATAAAATCTATGTCTGGGGGGTTCAAACACAGGCTCGAATCCACTAGAAATTAGTTGAATTATAAATGTGTCAACATTCTCAACAATATTTATGTAAGAAGGAAGAAATTTTATTTTAATAAATAATAATAATAATAATAATTAACAACAACAACAATAATAATAATAATGAAACCATATTGCAGTTAACATATTTTAGAATTCTTGCTTTATATAAATATACATTTTAAAAATATTGACGTGAATTTATATAGAAAAAATTAAAGTTATATATTTTTTAAGTTACATGAGAAACGCTTCGTGCTCGATTTCACTCTGGCTCCCCATGAATTTCTCTATCCATGGCCCCACCATAGGCTTCTTCGACTTGGATCTAGAAATCACCGACCGCGCTTTGCACAGTTTCTTCTCTATTTCCCCTAATTCGCCCCTTTCGGAAGCACGCAGCGCCCTCTCCCCCAACACAGAGTATCCGCCGAGCACCGCCATGTCCTCGAGCGTCAGAGTAGCTTCTCCCCAGGGGAAAACGAAGGAGTTGGTAGTCTTGCACCATTTTTCAAGGAAACTGAACAGGAGATCCTTGTTTCAGTGTACGGTGATTGTGGAGCTCATTATAGCGGAATGAGAAGCGGTTGCCAGCAAGTTTTCCTGCTTTATCGCAATGATCTTTGTAGCCACAGCACTTTCTGGTAAACAGATTTAGCAATATCAAATCAGCCATCAGTCGATAAACAAAATTTAAAAATTCATAAGAAACCTTTATGAACTACAATTACAAATCACCATATTTTGTTTCTTCCGTGGAAAAAGAATGAAAAAATTTGAAACTCTTCTCGGAAACAATATAATTCATCACAAAAATAATATGTAGTGAGAGCTAAAGAGAGCGAGAGAGGGAGCATGTATATTGAAAACCATAAGTATGTATATTGAAAAACATAAGTGTACTTACTATATATTTAGTAGAGGAGTCCTGTGTGCTTGAAGGAATGGTAGTACTCAGTTTCCTCTTTTCCGGCGATAGCAATGATGAGGATGGCTCAGTCTCTTTGTTCTTCTGGGACGGGGATGAGTTCTTCTTCTCTTCCTTGTCGTCCTCCTAAGCTTGATCTGGAGCCTTACTGATGGTATTCTTCTGGCTTGTCTTCCACGACCTCAGGTTCCAGGTCTTGATTATGGTCAGCCATTGTGGGTGGATTATGGTTTGGGATCAGATCTAGTTTGTTGCTCGGTAACGGAAGCTTGATTTTGATTTTGATTTTTGTTTTAGATTTTGATGTGGATAAGCATATCTCACTTTATCACGGATCGAAGATTTTATTATGAAATCGAGTAACAATATTGAACTAGTTTTGGTTTTTTTAGGCTCAGCCCCAAACAAACTCGAAAACACAAAATCGACACAAACACACCAAAAAATGCGACGAACACAAGTACACCGGCCTATTACCTACGACACACAAGAAATATAACCCCCACAAACAAATAAATAAGGAAAAAAGAAGCCTACACATTAAGAGAGCCCCTTGCGGCTCAAATCAACAACATAAGGAGTAAAAAAAATGCGAAGGAGCTCCACAGATCAAAAGGAAGGAAACCGTCGAAGAACCACCGGAAAATTGTCACCGGAAAGTGGGGCGATAGAGAGACGAGAGGAGAGGCTAGAGAGGGTGAGTTGTAGAGAGAAGATTATGAGATTGAAGGGAGGGGCGGCGGTCTCTCTCATCACTATTATATAGCTAGGTTAAAAGGAATTGACGGCCATGATCTCAACCCTAAATCTGACGGTTGAGATCTAGTTTAGTAATAGGGACGCAGGTCAAAACAAGCAGGTCGGTCAGTTCGGGTCGCAGGTTTGCTGACACGGGTGAAGTAGCGGGTCACGGGCCAAGGTAAGTAAATGGATCCTGGGCCTCTGTCATAGGACTGGGCCCAGGTGCACTTTGGCTGCGAGAATTAATGTGTATGTATTATATTGGGTGGATCTATTTGGGCAAAAAATCCAACAAACACACTTCTAAAATAGATATCAAATTTTACTTTTGAACAAACATAAGTAATAAAATGTATACCTTAACAACACCCACAAGATAGTATAATATCAAAATGTTTTAAATTCCAAAAGAACATGAAATATCCAAAACTTTACTTATGGGAGAAGTTTTAAATAGAAAAGCAACTGCACATGCTCTAACAAAACCCAAATTATTTCACTTTTCAAAATGGCGATGGCAAGCCAAACATAAAATATGGAACTATTAATTTTATCTTTTAAAATATGTAATCACTCTCAAAATATTAATTATTTATAACATGTGAAAGCCATCAATTACCGTCAGGCCAACGGCTGCTTTTAGGGTGCTCATATAATAAACTTGTCAACACATTACTTATTTTTCCTATAGCTGTAGAATTAAATTTAATGATCCATCCAATGAATATCAATGAACGAGGATAATATTGTAAATTTGAATAGAAAAATTTTTAGTAATAATTTTAATTTAAGTAAAGGAACTTAGTAAAAAAAAAAAAAGAGTAACATTGCATAAATTACAAATATTAATTATGAATCTTTATACAAATATTGACCATGCTATCTATCCATATTTTATACACACGCTATTCATAAGTTCATGATATAATTTTACTCTATGTGGTGTATGTTGTACATGTTATCTATAGTGTTAATATATATATATAATCTATGACAAATTATGATAAAATTGAAATACTTTTGGTATTATTTTTAATTTAAGTAAACAATTTAATTCTGAAAAAGAATAGATATTATATTAATTACACACTTATTATAGTTACCAAAATTAGTATTAATTATGATTCTAAATATTTTCCGAATTTTCATCATATTATATTGTGATATCGGCAATATGTACACATTTTTTTCGTATTCATAATATGTTTCTATTATATATGGTATATGTTGAACAAGTTATTGATAGTACTCCCTCGCTCGACCACCAATTTTTCCGCTTATTTTTTGCGTGTTAATATTTGAATATTAATTACTATAACGACCATAATGCTTTTGCATCGCCATCAAATTGAGGTAAGCTTATAAATACATATTGCAAGTGGTTGTTTGTAATATACGCTAAAATATACCACTACCAGAATATTCTTTATTTGTCTCAGAATCAATTCCGAGGCTGTAAAAATACATTTATAATAAATATTAAATCAATTAATTTTTTTTCTTTGAAAATCCGAAATTATTAATTTTTTTGCCTAAAAATTTCCGAAGCTATATTAAATATAAATTTTCTCATATCGAATGGTCTCGAAATTTTCAAACCTATTTTGATTAGTCTCGGAACCCGAACCTATTTCAAATAGTAGCAGAAATTCCGAGGATTTTAGTTTTAGAAACTTCTGAACTTATATCAATTAGTCTCGATACTTCCGAACCTATTTTAATTAGTTTTGGAACTTCCAACCTATAATAATCAGTCTCGGAAGTTCCGAACCTAATTTAATTTGTATCGGAACTTCCAAACCTATTTTAATTTGTCTTATAAATTTTGAACCTTTCTCATTCTCGGAAATTCCGAAATCCTTATTAATCTCGGAAGTCCTAAGCTATTGTAATAGATCTCGGAAATTCTAAACCTTAAATACTTGTGGAAATTTCGAACATTTATTAGTCTCGAAACTTTCTAAAGTTTTTGAGTCTCGAAACTTGCGAACCTATTTTATTTAGTCTCTAAATTTTCTGAAACTACCAAAAAATTTACATCCCCGCCATTATTAAGTAAGTAATTTTAATTTTTTATTTTGATTTTATTCAGATATATATTTACAATTTATTTATTGTGTAAAAAAATGTATAGATAATAATTAACTAAATTGTTGCAATATATAATTAATTAAAATAGTAAATTTATTAAGTAACTGAAATTTTAAATTAAAATAAATTATAAAATATTGATGTATTAAATAACAAAATAATAAGTAAAATAAATTTTTGCTCTCTTTTATTCACTAATGTGTCCGTTTTTTAAAATATGATAATTTTGGTCACTATTCATTAAAGTAGTTCAATTTTAATTCTTAATCAATATTTTAATAATATAAGGATTAAAATTGACATAGATAAAAAGAATTGACTAAATTAATTTGAATTAACTACTGTAATTATATAGTAAAAATTATAAAATTTAAAATACAAATATAGAAAAATAATATTATATTATTGATAATAATTTTTTTATTAATATTAATTAAATTTTAATTTTTATAACAATTTAGTAATATATAGGGAAAAAATCAATTGTGATCCAACTAAAAACAAAATAAATCAATTTTAGTCTCATATCAAAATTGTGTTGAATAGTTTATGGTCGAATCTGAGATAAGACGAAAATAATTAATCACAAATCTGGTAACACAAAATCGATATCGTATTCGAGCCTCGCGTAGTACGCGATTTACTTGAAGCGAAGTCGTCACTGATCGCCTTCCAGGATAGAACGAATCTAATAGAATTACAGATCTTGTGAACCGAATAAGGAGAATCGAAAATTTTGGAAGGGTTTTGATTGCAGAAGAAAATTTTTTTGGTTTTCTTTTGGAGAGCACTTTGCGAGAGAAAACGAAGATCCGAATTTTTTGGCTAGAGAATTGTTTTTAAAAAAAAAAAAACAAAATTTAATGTGGGGTTTTTATTTATTCGTGTAACGTGAGAAAATTGATCCTACATAATCTGACCCCATTATTTTATCTGATTAATTCAAATTTATTTTGAACCAGTCAAAATAATATTCAGATAAAATAAAAAATTAAATTAATTACGATTGGGCCTGGCCCACAATCCCCTACGGACCCTACTGCCCAAGGCTTAATCTTGACTATATATAAATATATATATATATATATATGAGCACAATCAAGAGTCCATTTCAAGAGTCCATTCCTTCCAATTCAATTTATCATTTAATGGGACCACAACATTTATTAAGTATGAGAGATTTGTCTCCTCCTCCAATGTGGGACAAAGAATTTCTTGTTTTTTCTCTTTCACTTCCTACACCAAATACCAACAATCTCCCATATGAAAGAGGAAAGGACAATGACTTAATGGAAGAAGAGTGAATTCTGCATAGGATAAGTAGATTTCCCTTTAAATTTTCCTTGAGCAGTATATAGGTTTTACCAATTGTCTTGTGGAAACGTTGTCCTTGGACTGTTCAATTTCTTAGTAAATGAACTACATGTCGACACAGAATTCATATTCCTAGTTCGGTTCTCATTATTTGGTCCATTTTGACCATGGAACCTATCGTCGTTCTGTAAGAATTTCTAAAGAACTGAGCCTAGACAGCTCGTTTTCGAAGCGGCCCCACTTTCACTCTCACATAGGTGATCTATCGAAGTTTTCCGAGTGATACGACACTTCACTTAGTGGTCATTAAAGCAGTTATCTGCTATCCTCCTTACTCTGTGATTGTTCGTAGACAAGAATGAGTTGAGGCTATTAGCCCCTACAGTGACGCACATAAGTCTTATAGGCAAGTTTTCCCAGTGAACCTAGTTATTGGGATCTCTAGCCTTTCTAGGTTGGATTTTCCTTACTTATATTTCAACGGGCTTAAGCCCTATTCCTCTGGTCAATGTATGAACCGCATAACGGTTTAACCCTTTGGTTAGCGGATCCGCTAGGTTATCTTTTGAAGCAACATGGTCTATTGAAATAACATTAGTTGCGATCAGTTGCCTTATGGAATTATGTTGACAACGAATGTATTGACTCTTTCCATTATACATTGTATTCTCTGCTCTGTCAATAGCAGATTTACTATCACAGTAAAGGGTTATGGTAGAGATAGATTTGTCCAATTCTGGAATGACCTCAAGGAAGTGACGAATCCATTCTGCCTTTTCTCCAACTTTGTCCAAACCAATGAACTCAGATTCCATTGTGGATTTGGCAATGCTTATTTGTTTTAAGGATTTCCAAGAGATTGCTGCACCAGCTAGTGTAAACATATATCCACTAGTTGACCTTGAATTAAGAGTATCAGATATCTAGTTTGCGTATGAGTAGCCTTCTACTAGAGCTGGATGTCTGCTATAGTGCAGCCCATAATCTCGAGTGTACCGTAAGTACCTAAGTACGCGAACGATGGCTTTCTAATGTTCGCGATTAGGATTACTCGTATATGTACTCAACTTGCTTATAGCATAAGCTATGTCGGGTCTGGTACAACTCATCAGGTACATTAGGCTTCCACTTATCCGAGAGTATTCAATTTAGGATACGTCCTCTCCACGATTCTTCGATAAATGGATATTTGTGTCCAGTGGGGTTCTCGATATTTAACATGTCTTTGGTAGACTTAACGATATTTTCGTTGCTACCAACGATAAGTATATCATCTACGAAAGGGCAAATTATTAGCCTGACTCAATGGTCTTTACATATATATTTATCACATTTATTGATTCTGAAACCACGGTCCATCATAGTATGATCAAATTTCTCATGCCATTTCTTTGGAGCTTGTTTAAGTCCATATAGTGATTCCACAAGTCTACAAACTTTCTTTTCCTTTCCTGGAACTCTACAGCCTTCCGGATGTTCCATGTAGATCTCTTCATCAAGATCTCCATTTAAGAAGGTCATTTTGACATCCATTTGATATACCTCAAGACTCTACAGAGCAGCTATCGAAAGAATCACCTAATGGATGTTATTATCGTGACAGAAGAATATATGTCAAAGTAATCTAGGTCTTATCGTTGTCTGTAGCCTTTTATTACAAGTCTAGTGTTGTACATATCTATTGTACCGTCTAGTTTTATTTTTCTCTTTTAATATCCACTTTGATCTAAGAGGTTTCGAACCAGGTGGGAGATCCAGAAGTTCTTAAGTATGATTATGAAGAATATAATCAATTTCACTTTTTACGGCTTCTTTCCAGAGAGGCGCTTCCGCATACCTCATCGTCTCAGTAATGTTTGAGGCTCATTTTCATGAATATAAGTAAGATATTCATTTCCAAATGACTTTTCAACTCATGCTCATTTGCTTTTTCTGAGCTCAGGTTCCTGACCTGGTTCAGATTCAGATTCATATATTTTCATTCGATCTTGGTCCACAGTTTCGTGGTCTCGGTTGGCCAAACTAGGTTCAACGCCTGCCTTTGCAAGGAACACATTTTCAAAGAATGATGCATTCTTTGATTCCATTATCGTATTCTTTGGGATATCCGAAATTTTGAATTGAATACTAAGAATCGATAGGCTGTATTGTTATGTGCATATCCTCTAAAAATGCAGTCCACTGTCTTGGGACAGGTTCTCACAGGTTTGGGAGGTGGCACCACTACCTTAGTTAGAGACCCCCACACTTGAAAGGTTTTGTAAGAAGGTTTTCGACCTTTCCAAAGCTCATAAGGGGTCTTCTCCATCCTTTTCCGATGTATTAAGTTAAGCAGATAATTACTACTTAAAATTGCCTCCCAACACATATTTTAGGGTAGTCCACAACTTAACAATATCGCATTCATCATTTATTCTAATGTGCAATTCTTGCGTTCAGCAACGCCGTTTGATTGAGGTGAATACAGTGAAGTTTTTTGGTGAATTATTCCATTTTGGTCACAAAATTCACCGATCGGAGTTTCCTATTCTCTACCTCTATTACTTCGAATTCGTTTAATTCGTTTGTTAAGTAGGTTTTCCACTTTATTTTTGTACAAAAAAAATTTACTTAATGCCTCATCTTTGCCTTTAAGTAAATAAACATAAAAGTATTTCGTACAATCATCAATAAATGTAATAAAATATTTATTACCGCCACGTATTTCTATAAATTTAAAATCACAAACGTCATTGTAAATTAATTCGAGTGGTTCAGTTTCACGGTGAATCATTTGGAAAGACGATCGAGTTTGTTTTGCTTCAAGACAAATTTCACATTCATGTTTGTTTAATTCAAACTTTGGAATGTGGTTCAGGTTAATTAATCGATGAATTGAATCATAATTAACATGACCCAATCGACTATGCCATAAAGTAGAGGACTCAACAATATAAGCAACAGACTTATTATTATTATTTTCAATAACTGTCATAATACAACATTTCAAAAGTCCATCCTATGCATATCCTTTACCCACATCCACTAATGATTTATGCAAAACAAAATTATCACTATTCATATTAATATTAAAGCCTTGTTTCATTAGGAGTGTCCCCGAGACCAGGTTCTTTGTCATCGCTGGCATATACAGGACATTGGTCAGCCTCACAACTCTTCGAGACGTCATCTTCAGAAGCACCTTTCCTTTGCCCTTGACTTCAGCAGGAGCAGCATTCCCCATGTACATTGTTTCTCCTTCGACACGCACGAATGAGGAGAACTGATTCCTATCCATGCAGATATGGTGTGCTACTCCCGTGTCGAGCCACCACTATTTCTTATTTGAACCCACTAGATTTGCCTTAGAGACAACAGATGTCAGGTTGAGTGGCTCTTCATCTTTAGTAACGACGTGTGCCTGATTAGTCTCCTTTTTCCTTTTCGGCGCCTTGCAGTCTATCAAACGGTGTCCGACCTTTCCGAACTAAAACAGTTAGCCTTGAAGGTACTTTTTTCCTTTTCAACGCCACAAGATGGCTTCAGCTTCTCTTTTCCCTTGTCCGTTGACTTTCAGTTCTTTCCAAGCTGCTCATTATTCCTCGGAGCTATCTTAAAATGAGAGCCTTGGCCTTTGTGCTCGACTACATTGGCCTTGCTGCCGAGTATTAGATGTCCATTGCATGCCAAGTTCAATCTATGCTCCTCTTCAGTTTGGAGACGATTAATCAGTCTCGCCATATCCATTTCCTTGCGTTTGTGTTTCAAGTAAATTTGGAAATCACCCCAATTAGGTGGCAAGTTTTCAATTATCGTCACCACTTGGAAAGCTTTACTCAGCTGCATCCCCTCAGCTTGGATCTCATGCAAAATCAGCTAAAACGCATCAAGCTATTTTGTAATTTTTTTTCATCGAGCATTTTGAAATCTAGAAATTGTCCGACGATAAATTCCTTTGCATCAGCATCCTCGGTTACGTACTTTTTCTCCAGCGTCTCCCACATCTACTTAGCCATTGCGCATGCCGGTAGACACCGTACAGGGAGTCGCTCAAGCCGTTTATTACATAGTTTTTGCACATAAAGTTTCAATGGTTCCAGACTTTCAGAATTTGTGCTTTCTATTCTTCTAAGTATCTCTCAAGCACAACAGATGCATCCTCCGTCAGCCAATCTGCCAGATTCAGTATAGTCAAGATAAAACAACATCTTCTGCTGCCATGTTTTAAAATTCTGCCCGTTGAATTTTTCCGGCTTATCGGCTGCCGCAGCAACAGGATGCTTGAAAGTTGCAGCAACATACTGCATTACATGGTCTGTAACAACAACAAGGTGTATACCCTCCAACTCGTCTAGTTGCTGTCCGGAAGATGCAACAAGACCATGCGCGAGTCCTACAGCCATACACTGTAGACGAGGTAGAACAGCAGCATGTTGTCTCAGTCGGGCATCAACAGGATGCCGTTTCTGCATTCCAGCAACAGGCTGGTTGGAGGTCGCAGCAGTAGGCTGTGCCCCCTCCATCGCGGCCTTGAAGGCCTTTTTGTATGCTGCTTTCGCAGCTTTTTCTGCAGCAGCCCTCCTGGACGCCTCGCGTGCTTCACGTCTAACAACAGCGATTTCAACGGCTTCACCGGTTATGCGGTGGTTGCGATTTTGGAACAGTATAAGCGGGAATACGAGACTCACTGGAATTCACCTCCTCATTCTCGTATCCATCCGCACCAATCTGAATGTCGTCGTTCAGATTTCTGTTAGGATTGTTCATTGCGTCGATCATCGCCTCGTCTGCAGGTATGTTTTGGGCATCCACTATCTGATTGTGGATCTGAAGAATTTTGATTTGGTCATGGATCTTAGGAATTTCGTTAGCCATCTTAGATTTTCACAAAAAAGAATTCGCTTCAAGATTTTTGAATAGTTTATGGTCAAATCTGAGATAAGACAAAAACAATTTATCAAAAATCTGATAACACATAATCTAGATCGTATTCGAGCCTCGGCGTAGTATGCGATTTCCTTTAAGCGAATTCGATCATCACCGATCGCCTCCCAAGATAGAACAAATCGAACAGAATTACAGATCCCACGAACCGAATTAGGAGAATCGGAAATTTTGGAAGAGTTTTGATTGCATTAAAAAAAAAAAAAATTGGTTTTCTTTTGGAAAGCACTTTGCGAGAGAAAACAAAGATCGGAGTTTTTGGCTAGAGAATTGTTTTTTTTTAAAAAAAAATTAATGTGGGATTTTTATTTATTGGTGTAACATAAGAAAACTGATCCCACGGATTCGCATGTTATAATAATATTTTATTTTATCTAATTAATTTAAATTTGTTTTGAATCAATCAAAACAATATTTAGATAAAATAGAAAATTATATTAATTGTAATTGGGCCTGGCCCACGAGCCCCAAGGCCCAATTTTGACTATATATATATATATATATATGAGCCCAATCAAGAGCCCATTCAAGACCCATTCATTGCAATCCAATTTATCATTTAATGGGACCACATTATAGGAGAGATTTGTGACCTCCTCCAATGTGGGATAATAATTGCTTGTTTTTTTTCTTTCACTTCCTACACCAAATACCAACAAATTGGTCCTCTAGCTCAAAACTCTTTAATCAAATTTCATCCCAAACTAAGGGAATAGCTAACGAGTTTGAATTATCATATAATTTGTAGAAGACACGGCGGTGTTGAGATACACAGGCCGTATTGATATTTATTGATGGAGGATCAGATTTCCAACTATATATCAAGAAAATTGGGGAGAACTGTCAAATTGCAGGGACTGAGGATGAGTAAGGACGGTGGCCATGGTGTTGTCTGGTACATCCAAAGTAGGACTGCCACTAGGAAACATTGCCGGAACACCAGAACTCGCCGAAGGAGAAATCGGAGAACTAACTTTAGATGCTGAAGCTGGAGTCATAGTAGTACTGATTGTATTCATATAATTAATTATAAATATATTATTATTATTATTAAACAAACCTAACATCCACTCCACAGCTGCCGCAGTCATACCAAGTTTTTCCCCATTTTTTTCTTTCTTTTTCTTTCCCCTCCTTCCCCAAATTCAAAATAATTTCTTTCATGAAAACCCTTCTCTCGTCCTTCATTTATTCTTCTACTCCTAAATTCTTCTTTTCATCCTCCAGCTCCTCCTCCTCCATTTTCTTCTCCGAAGATGAAAGCAATGGCAGTCAGGGCGGTTCTGGTGGCGCCTACGGAGTCTTCCATTTCTTCCTTCTTCTCTGGTGGTGGCGGCAACAATGACATATCCTTCACCTCTTTCTTCTTCAGCGGTGACGACAGCGGCAACGACGGGGCCGGCAGCGACAACGGTGCTTCTCCTCATCCTCTCAAATGATCTCCAAAGTTAGCTTCTTGATTCTCATACTTTAAGTTCGTTTGTTCTTTCTATCCTGGATTGTAGGTATTCGAGTAGTGGTTGTATGCTCTTGGGATGAATCCTGCAGCACTGACATTTACTTCTTGACTCAAAGTAGGACAAATATCAGTAGGATGTTCCGAACTTGCAAAGATACCAAAAGGCTTAACTTGTGCCTTCCCCGAAACAAATTGTCGAACAAATGAACAAATGAAGTCAGTCAATTGTTGTTGAATAGAAGACAACCCGCTTGCTTCTTTAACTGCTACTGCTTCTCTTTGTCTGAACTGTTCTGAGTTCATCGTCATATTGTTCAGTAATTAGGGATGGGAATAGGCCGGACCGCCTTTCAGGGGCCTACCGCCTGGCCTACATAAGGCCTAGCCTAGGCTGATCTATTTACTAAAAAGGCCAGGTCAAAAAAATTTTAAAGCCTTTTTATTTAAATAGAATATGCTTAAGCTTAAAAAAAAATCATTTTTAATTAACAGGTCAGCCTACTTAATATTATTATTTTTTTTATAAAAATACTTTTTATAATTATATATTAAAAATAACTTTATAACTAATAATAATATTTATTAAATAATTTTAATTATAAATTTATTATAAAAAATAGAATTTTTTAACTTTTGTATATATTAAATAATTGTTTATACTTTATTTATTTTTTATCTCTAACTAAATTTTCAGATAAATAAATAAAAATGTTATGTAGTTTTTTAAATAGGCTTGTTGATCAGACCAAGTTTTTAAAAAGGCCAAACTCAGGCTTTTTTTAAAAAAAAAATCAGGCTTACAGACCAGCTTAGGCCAGATATTTTTAAAACAGGCCAGGCCTATTTAGCCAAAGTCTGGCCTGGCCTGGCCTATTTCCATCCCTATCAGTAAGTCTCACGCTTCTCTAAGAGTTTTGTTCATCAAGGCCCCTCGACTTGTTGCGTCTATGATTCTCCTGTCGATAAAAGTCAAACCTTCATAGAAATATTGAATCAGTAATAGCACGGGGATTTGATAATGGGGACATCTAATAAGTAAAGCATTAAAACGGTCCCAATATTCAAATAAAGACTCCTTTGCATGTTGTGTGATTCCACATATTTATTTCCTCATGATTGCAGCTCGTGAGGCGGGAAAGTACTTCTCGAGAAACTTCCTCTTCATGTCAGTCCATGGAGTGACGCTTCCGGCAGATAGATTGAATAGACAATCTTTTGCAGCGTCTTTCAGTGAGAAGGGAAAAGTACGAAGCTTGATTTGATCCTCAATTACTCCTTGTGGCCTCACACTTGTGCAGACGACATCAAATTCTCCTGACAACCCATGGGAAGAAGGCAACAAGTGTATTAGTCGTAATTTTAATTCAAAAGCACTCTTCCCGTGTACCGTCCGGTATGTGATGCTGAGATGCTGCTGGGTCAAGTTAGGAGCTGCCAACTCCCTTAGTGTCCTCTGATCCATCTATTCTTCGAGCTCGATCTCCTTATAACTAAAATCGCTAGATGATTCTGAAGCTAAATCTTTTTGGCGACGCTCCCTAGTTTCTTTTCTCAATCAACGTGTAGTCTTCTCAATTCAGGATTGAAACTCAAGATTCCTGTGCGATCAGATCTCGACATAAACCAAAAAAAATCAGAATTTTTAAATAATAGATAACAACCAAAGATAAATAAACCAATTAAAATTCTCAGGCAACGGTGTCAAAATTTGACAGGCATTCGTCACACGCTCCAATATTTAAATAAAATAAACCTAGTTCTACAATAAAAATAACGTAGTATAGATGAAGTAGGGTCATCTCATCAGGGAATTAAAAATGTTTTATTTTCGATTGTTTAATTTATAAATATAATAAAATGGAGGATTTTTTAAGTAGGAAATAAAAATATAATAACAAACTAAAAACTCTACGACTACAAGATAAATTAAATAAAAATAATTTTCCAGTCTATGAATGAAATTGACAACTTGGGTAGTGGATTTATCAAAGATAAATATTTAATTTTATCGGTTTCTAAATAAATTAGTTATAGTTATCGACACAAGCCTAATAACCAACTCTTCCTTAATTTCTTGACAGTCTAGGTATGCCCGACAGCTCCTTCCCTAGTTAAACTAGAACCTTAGTGACACCACAAAGAATTTACAAGTCTAACCGTTTTGCGAACTAGAAGAGTCTAATTCAATTTAACAATTGCCGATGCGAAATTGTTTAAAATTGATTCTGTAATTTCCTAATGGTGTTTGCCACTAGTTGCTACTTGAATTAAATTAAAACGCAATTATGGATGCCTAATTCAGAAACCACAGAAATACTTAGGAACCAAAGAAATATCATAAATCAAAACAAGCCTAAACTCCCAAATCCGTACCGAGTTGTTTTTCACTCCTCGACTAGAAAAGTAAACTACTCTCTAATCATAAGAGGAAGAATAAAGAAAGCAAAGATAAACATCGCTCTTTGCGCGGTTTCTCCCTGGGACTGTTCTGCACGGTGTTATCCTCCTTGGCATGTAAAGTGGCAAAAGTCACGTCTCCATCTTCTTTCCTTCCTTTATATTTGCCCTAATTTTGTAACAATTGAGCTTTGGGCCTTTTAATTAATTTTTCAAGTCATTCGGCCTTTTTGTTCTCTTTTCCTCCAATTGTACCAATTCTATTATTTTTCTCCTGCAAATCTTAAATAAATAATATATATCCAAATCAGGTAGAATCTAATCAAAATCAACCAAATATCGCAAATAATATATATATATCGCATGCGATTTCTGGCTATCAGCCGTTACTCTCATGATAAGATATGAAAATTAATGGATGTTGTGTTTAGATCTGCGATCACAATCCTAATATATATCCCTTATATTAAATGGTTTCATCATTCAATTAATAAGTTACCGGGTTTCTGCACATAGGAGGCCCGCACTTACTAAATACATTTAAGCCCAATAAATTTAATAGATCACTTAATATAGGTTTAATATGACAAATAGCCCTAATAGTTACATTTAACTCAAAATTAGATTTTTAATCCAACGATCATCCACTTGGGTAAATGTACACCTAAATAACTTATGAGCTCATCATTTAATGTATATTACCAATCTTATCTATAAATCACATAAATGTGGATTAGAGCAGTCGTCATTGTATTTATTGCAATGGAACCGATCAGTGGTCACAACGGTAATATAACCAAAGATTTGATCAAGTTCGCATGTACATCATGGAAATTTTATGTACTGTGATCTTAACTTGCCTATTTCAAACTGATCCACTTTAATTTTAATTCATAATAACTTAATATTGAATTAAGATTGAATACTAAACAGTGCATATTGAATGTTGCAGTATAAAATAAAGTAACCTTAACTGTATTTGAACATTACTATTAAGCTCCCACTAAACCGAAATATCAAGATATGACTCTACTCTCAAACGAACAACATGCTCACTATAGAACTTAGGTGGAAACCTTTTACTAATTAAGCAGATCTTCAATCATGGAAGTTGTATGAATATATTCAATAGTGAATTTATGATATGAAGCCATGCTATTAAGTAAATAATGATTATCATTATTATCAAATAAGGTACTAGTTTCAACTAATTTTGAATTCTAGAATAGACAAAACTCCATATCTAAATGAACAATAATAACTTAATTTGTTCAAAATAGAGATCAAAATTAAATTTTGACTAAAGATGGTACCGAAAAATGTCTCATCCAAATCCAAATAATAACTAGTACTTAATAATAAACTAAAATTATCAATGGTTTAATTTTAACTTTCTTGCCATCACCCACATATAGATGTATCTTTCACCATCAGTTGATTTTCAGCAATAAAGACACTCTTACATAGACACATTGATGTGAGTTGTTACACCAAAATCCACCCTAGGTATGTCTATGAATTGAAATTAAAACTAATTTCAAGAGCAAGACCAATCGGACAAATATGTCACTGAAAGATCTAACTTAGTGCCCTTAATTTAGTAGCAATATTAGACATGTTCATGATGTACTTCCTTATGTTACTTTTGTTGTTATAAGCATAATGAATCTCAAGAATAATTAATTCTCATCTGAAGACACTAAGGTGCAACATCAATGATCTATCTTTGGATCAATAACATTGATTGCTAGCAGTCATCTTTTTGCAATAATCATGTACCAATAATAAGTAATGTCAAACAGTAAATAACTCTTTGAACTGATTCACAATTCACATAAGTTAAATCCATATAATCATCTCATATATATTATCGTAGATGTATATTTCATTCTGTCAATTACGAACTGCCTTTGGGTCGAAAAATAATCACATGAATTAAAATACACATAAACACTTACGTTATCAAGTAAAAAATATCATATAAGAAAGGTTACTTTGGAAACTTCAAATACTTGATTTTCACCGTCAAAACGCAGCAAACATTATTAATGAATTTCCAATTTTCTTAAAAATAATTAGAACTAGAATTGCGTTCAATGCATACGATTTTGATTCTATAAAAATAAAGAATGTATATAAAAAACTAGATACACATGTTTATAAGCAACCGAATGTTCTGTATCTTAATTTATAAAATAAATTAACAATGATATCACAAGTTATCGATCAACAATTCTCGCCAATGACAAACTTGTTTTGACAATGGAATGTTGACTGTTGGAACTTATCAGTAATTAAATGTATGTAAATAGTTTATGAATTGCCATTAAAAAAAAATGTATATTTCCATATCATCAAAGCCGCAAATAGTCAAATGAATAGATATAGTCAAACATATGTCTATTTATATTTACAATATGTATGAACAAATAAACAACCTGGCGTAGATAAATAAGCCCTTGGATGTAATTTGTTTTGTTAAATAAATAAATAAGTAGGCGAGCAATTATTGGAACTTATAAGAATTAAACCCTAAGTCTAGGATCTCTCGTGTTGAAATAATTGAGATAAGAAAATAAAGTTAATAAATCTAACATGATTCCATTAGCATTGTCGGATTCAAAAATCTGCAAATTAATGGAGCGTTGTGTTCTTCAAGCCTACGGCGAAATCTCTCTTGAGAAAACCCTTAAAATGTGTTTGGTACAGAGAAATGAGATAAGAAAAATAAAAATTGTCTCATTTAACTTATTTGTTTGAATCAGAGAAATGTAACTTGAGAAATTGAGAGAAATTATGTTGCAGTATATTTTTTATTTTTTAAAATTTTTTTGTGCTATTTAACTTTTATAATTTTTTAAAATTATATTATACAATTTTACAAAAATCAAATTTAATTTATTGTTAAAGTATTGAATTTTTACGATTTTTTAAGAAATTGTACTAAACTATAATCTTAAAAAAACTCGTATATAATTTGTAATTTTTTTTAAAAAAAAATCACCAAAAATATTTTTTTATGAATTCTCATTTGTTAAAACTCTTTTATACACGGTTGATCATTTATTCTTGTTTAATCCATTCACTGCATTTTTGTTTTTACATTATTTGTCAACTGAATTCTCTGTTTTACCGATTAATTCACATTATCTACTCAATTTCATTTCTGTCCAATTCCATTATCTCTGCACGATGAGATATGAAAAATAATGGATGATACGTCTACATTTGGGATCACAACCCTAATATATATCTCTTATATTAATTGGCCTCATCACCCAATCAATAAGTTATCGGGTTTCTGCGCATAGGAGGCCCGCACTTACTAAACACATTTAAGCCCAATAAATTTAATAGATCACTTAATATAGCATGATAGCCCTAAAGTAACATATAACCCAGAATTAGATTTTTAATCCAACATATTTGTCATAGAAATAGACAATGAAGGTGTTTTGGGAATCACAGGGCAACTAGTAGTTGGAAATTTGTAAGGGATTGTTGTTGTTCAGTATGTTGCAACCACAACACCATAGATCTGTCTAAAATTGGAAAAAAAGGGCTACGGAGGACATATGTAGACCCGAACAAGCAGTTAAATCTATCATTGGAGCCCATGATACCTTCCCTTTGTGTGAGTAGGAGTTGTCTATTCAGATTGCTACTAGGGGGTGCACCTAGACGAGTGCAGTCCTTAACACTTCAAGTCGGCCAACCACTTCTTCAAATGGCATGGTAGTGAGATGAACAGAATAGCTAGATGCCTGCAATAATTGGTTAATAGTTATTAGGCACAGTTTCGAATAATTTTTTCACCATCTTGGGATCAGCAAGAGTTGTTCCTAAATTTGAATATTTTGTGGACATTCAATTTGGATGCCCAACATACTTATTCATCATCTCACCTTCCTTCATTCACATCTCATCAAACTCGCTACTGAGTGTTTGCAAACGTGCTCTTTTACATTATGTGCCCCTAAAAATCTGGTTTTTAGGTTGTGCTAGACCCTCTTTACCTTTAATCTTATGCGATTTGCAAATTAAAGAAGATCTTCCGAGAGCGTTTGGAGAAGGACCACCCTCGCCGATTTATCCTTCTTTCTGTCCACCTTTTCTTTTTTCTGGTAGTGCTGTAACTCCTTGGACCTCCATAATTGCTTCTACCTTTATGGCCAAGTTTTATATTTCGTCGTTGTTAATTGCAGGTGGGCAAAAGACAGTCCGTCGGTTTCCTTCACCGCTGCACCTTGAGTAACCATCGACATTGACTTAAAAATTGAAGGTATTTGGGCATAGGTTGGGTCTGATAGCAAGTGTAGTTAACAGAAAATTGAAGTGCATGGTACAAAGAGGAAAAATGGACGCATAAAAAAAAAATTGGACACTCAAATTTTTATTCTTCCTGGCTTTCATAAACCCAACTAGCTTACAATTATTTAAATAAAAATTGGAATGAAAACAATTACTCAAAGATAAAAGCAGAAAACGTGGGGAGCCTAATTATATATGGCCTTCATTCTCCGTTCAATTTGCACCTTAAACACATAAATAAAAATCTTGATTTCAGCTTAATCTTGTAACTCCCATGACATGATTAATTCCAACAAGTGTCTTTTCCAGATATGGAATCTGAGCCATATCCGAAACAATGTCACATGAAGCTCTGCATACGGTAGAGATTGATGAACATCCAGTGAAAAGCCAATAGTTATATATATATACACGCAGGAGAAAAAAGGACAAGACTGATCCATCACCACATAACTCAGAAAATAAATCCGACAACAATTCTTCGATGAAACTGAGCATTATGGTCCCTCTCAGGCAAGCAGTTGCACCTTAAGAAACACATGATCGAACCAAATTTTTTTGTTTCAATATTTCTTCTTGTTAAGATATGATTAGGAATCTGATTTGGATATTGTGTCCTAGATTTAGAAATATGATTTGGATATGATTGACATAGTTCTAGGGTTTGCTAGGCTATAGATATCCATGTTTTCTCACTTTAACATATGTTTTTTGTATTCTATAGTAAAATTTTCGGCTTGGCGGCAGCCTTAGACGTAAATTATTCTGATCGAATTGGGTAACCAAATTATTGTGTTCTTGTGTTCTTATTTGTATTTTCTTGATTTCCTCTCAATTTTCCGTAACAAGTGGTATCAGATTCTAGTTCGTTGGTATGATGGACTGGGAAGCATCGGACATTGGTTATGGTTGTGGGAATCCCTCATGACCTGCGGAGGTGCCTTGTGTCGAAAATCTCTTAGCGGTGTTGGGTCTGTCCCGAAAATTGTAGTAGGTCAGACAGCGGGTCCCTTTGTGATTGTGCAAGGTCTGCAAAGAAGGATAACGGTTTCAACAAGCGCATCGGATGAGATATCCGACGTGCTAATTCTTAGCGTAAAAAATCCAATTGAGTCATGGATCTTTGACTTAGGAGCGTCATTCCACTCATGTAGTGATTCGGGAATAATGGAATCCTATACCGCAAGTAATTTTGATGTTGTCTATCTTGCATATGATGAGCCACCTAAAATTGTAAGTAAAGGGATGAATCGAATCACAACACAGAATGGTGGGGAGTGGAGACTCAATGACGTGAGCCTTGTCTCGTGTCTGAAATGGAATCTGATTCTCATGGGATAATTGGGTGAGGCAAGTTACTCGAAAATTTTTGAAACTAAGTCGTGGAAGGTAACCAAGGGATCCATTGTGGTGGCTCAAGGGAAAAGAGATAGAACTCTCTACATGACGAAAAGCATACATGAAAGAATCAGTTTCGTAGCGATAAATAATGACAAATTTATGGCATTCTCATCCTGGACACATGAGCGAGAAGGGGATAAAGGGGCTCGTTTTAAAGGGAAGATTGTCAGGTCTCAAGTCCGTCGATATTGGAGTATGTGATGACTGATCTTTGTGAAGCAACAAAATGTGGCGTTCTTAAAGGGTGGGAGAGACCTGAAAAATTAAAAGTTAGAGTTGGTCCATACGAACTTGTGGGGACCAGCTCGTGTAGCGACCTTTGGAGGCTCACAATACTACACCGCGTTAATTGAGGATGCTACAAGGAAGGTATGAGTATATTTCCTTAAGCGTAAATATGGTGCTTTTGATACTTTTAGGAAGTGGAAGCACATACACTGGGAGTAGTGAGCCGATTTATGAGCAATCCTAAAAGACAACCTAAGGTGGTGACCTTAGATGAATTGATGTTGTGTTCAACCTCAATTGGTCTCGATGAGTAAAGAAGGAATTTTGGCGCTGTCATTGCCGATGAAGTAAAATAGTGAAGTGGAAGATGCAATCAATCTTCAAGTGAAATATTGTTGGGATATAAAGCTTGATTATATCCTAAAATCTACGGATATGATTTAGATATTATATCTTAGATTTAGATATATGATCTGTATATGCAGTGGGAGTAGTGAGCCGATTTATGAGCAATCCTAAAAGACAACCTAAGGTGGTGACCTTAGATGAATTGATGTTGTGTTCAACCTCAATTGGTCTCGATGAGTAAAGAAGGAAGTTTGGCGCTGTCATTGCCGATGAAGTAAAATACTGAAGTGGAAGATGCAATCAATCTTCAAGGGAGATATTGTTGGGATATAAAGCTTGATTATATCCTAAAATCTACGGATATGATTTAGATATTATATCTTAGATTTAGATATATGATCTGTATATGCAGTGGGAGTAGTGAGCCAAAGCTCTCCAAAATGCGGCAAAGCCAAACCAAAGATCAAAGCCGCGAATCGTCCATAGAAGACATCAAGTCCAAAGGCGATAATCAAATCGCCCCCCACGGAGACCAAAGCTCTCTAAAATGCGGCAAAGTCAAACAAAAAATCAAAGCCACGGATCGTCCAAAAAAGACATCAAATCCAAAGCTGACGATCGAATCGCCCTCACGGAAACCAAAGCTCTCGGAAAGGCGGCAATGCCAAACCAAAGATCAAAGCCACGGATCGTCTAAAGAAGACATCAAATCCAAAGCCGACGATCAAATCGCCCACACAGAGGCCGAAGCTCTCCAAAAGGGGCAAAAGACAAAGCAAAGATTAAAGTCTCGGGTTGTCTAAAGAAGTCATCAAATCCAAAACCGAAGATCAAATCGCCCACACGGAGACCAAAGCTCTCCGAAATGCGGCAAAGCCAAAACAAAGATCAAGCCTGCGGATCGTCTAAAGAAAACATCAAATCCAAAGTCGATGATCAAATTGCCCACATGGAGACCAAAGTCCTCCAAAAGCGGCAAAGACAAACCAAAGATCAAAGCCTCGGATCTTTTAAAGAAGACATAAAATCCAAAGCCGATGATCAAATTGCCCATACGGAGACCAAAGCTCTCCAAAAAGTGGCAAAGTCAAACCAAAGATCAAAGACTCGGATCGTCCAAAGAGAACATCAAATCAAAAGCCGACGATCAAATCGCCCACACGGAGACCAAAGCCCTCCAAAGTCCGGCAAAATCAAACCGAAGACCAAATCTCTTCGGATCAAAGAAGCTATCGAAAACAAAGTTGGAAAACAAATTGACCCAAAATTAGAATCAAATAACCCATTTAGATAATAGAACCCGCTTTAAATCAAAATTAAATATAATTTATACAAATTTTTATATTTATTAAAAACAACATAATTTTTTGTCTATATATATATAACGTAATCCATAAATATATATAATTATACTCTTAAGGTGTTATACATCATCTATCTCGTGAACCTTAATAAATATGTCTTTCTTCTATAAAGTGTTTAGATTATTTAATTATATTTATGTAAGAAGGAAGAAATTTTATTTTAATCAATTATAATAATAATATAACGAACAATATTGCAGTTAATGCATTTTGAAGTCTTATTATGTATAAATATAAACTTTTTAAATATTAACATGAATTTTTATGAAATAATTTAAAGTGAAACATTTGTATTGGAAACAGTAAAATATATTTTAAGTAAATTCGAGAAAAGCTTTGATTTGATAGCCAATGAAACATAATATTTTTTGGATCGAGAACTACTACCACCTATACATATCATAATTTATTAAGGATTTTATAAGTTTTGAAGAACCACCACCATTGTTTCAGAACTACATCCATTTCCGGTGCTTTGATTTCACAGTTGTAAATGGTAATGAGCCCCTGCAAGATAAGGTGTTTGTTGCTCTAGATCCATAACAAATACTACCCTCGATCGGCTCTAAAGGTCTCATTTACTTTTTGCGTGTTGATATTTGAATATTAATTATTTTATCAAAATATAGTACAAATTAAGAAAAAATTGCAAAGTACTTTCATTAGTGTCTTATAATACTAATAAGACATTTGTATAAAAAATTATACAAATATAAGGATATTTTCAATGTTATGAACAATGATGCAAAAGGTAAATGTGACTCTTAGAGGCGGACGGAGGGAGTATTAATTATTATATCAAAACATAATACAAATCAAGGAAAAAGAGCAAAAATACTACTAAGATAATGACATTTATACAAATATAAAGATATTATGTTAAACATAATGACGTAAAAGGTAAATATAACCCTTAGAGACGGACGGAGGAAGTATTTTTTCAAAAAAAAAAAAGGGATTAGTAATATTTTTTGTGATGAAAAGAAATCAAAGCTGTAGTGCATTGACTTTCAATTGTGTCAGCTCAAAATGCATAAAAATTACTTCCGGAAGTCGGTTTCGATATTAAAACTTGTTGCTATGCATAATATTCGGCATAAAAGAAAAACAATAAAAAATAAAAATAAAAACACTGAAAAATCATAGAAATCGCCACTAGATTTCTCCTACGGTAAATAGCGTAACACTAAGAAGAAACCCTCCATTCCCCGTACTTAGAAAATTGCGAATTGATTCCCACTTTTAAGAAACCATCACCATCGTTGCTGGAAGGTAATGTCGCTCACTCTTGTCGCAGTATTAATGGCCCATATCACCAGTATAGGAGTCGTCCAATGGTGAGAAGGATCTCAAGCACAACCACTCCAGCTAAGTAGGTAAGTTCAAATATAACTTAAACATCGTTGTCACTATACTTAGAATTGTTGAATATATATAAATGTCACCATCTCTAGTTTATTCCTTTTTTTTTTCCATTTTTATATTGAAAGTGATATTTATTATTCGGAAATGTTTGCAAAATATATCATGCACTTATGTTTAATTCTCACTGTTATCTTTAATATATTTTATACTATTTTAAGCATATAACTTTCCAAAATGCACAATTTTTGGTACTCTGGACGCAAGTGATGAACACACCATAAGTAAGAGTTTTGTTGGCCAATGTTGAGATGTTAGGATTTTTTTTCCCTATTTTGCATGTAATACAAAATTGCCAAAGGTTCTCAGGTTGTCCACTGCACAACTATGCACACAATTGTTTTTTTTATCGATCAAAAAAAAAAAAAAACAATAGTGTGCATAGTTGTGCAGTGTGTGCAAGATTATTCATTATGGCACATGGAATACTTTGTCTCATTCCATCTCGTTTCAAAAATGAGAAAAAAAGAAAATAAAATAGTTAACAATTTGTTTGATACCATGGAAGGCACTTAATGGACATTTGATTAAAAGGGTTTTTTTTATGCCCTTAATTTCGCAGTCAACATACAACACAAAAACCATTATTGTGTTTAGAGTTGAGAGAGAGACTAAGTTTGAGAGGGAATTCTAGCTAGAGAAATTTTCTTTAGCACTCTCAAACATGATGGTTTCCATAATTCATGTTTTAAAGGTGTATTAAAACTTTCACAGTTGCCATAACTTAATCAGAAGAAAGAAAAACCAGATGTCTAATTGGAGATGAAGACCAACCTGTAGCAGACTTACTCTGAACCAGACAAGTGATCTATTGATGATATTACTAAGCTAGAATAGTAAGCTCCTTGTATGTTACGGTGTAAAGAAGGTTGTAGATAGGGCTAGTCAATATTGTGTGTTTCTTGGTGTATTTATTCATGTTGTACCTCGACATATATATGTATCTAGTTAATACAATTGGATTGAAATCCCTCATATGTAGATTTTTATAACCGAAATGTGTCAGCAAACATCTTCTGTTATTTATTAATTTTCTTTTGTTTGCATTCATTACGTTCACATAAGGTTGTGATTACCATGGACAACCATGGGATAAAATTTGTGTATTTTCATTTGTGATCCATAACTCCGCTGCACATTACTCGAAGAAGTTGGTCTCTTAGTGGGTGGTTCAAGTGGATTTCGGATGCATATTTTCCAATATCTTGTATCAAACCAACGTTCTCAACATCTTGAGTAGAAAAACACATAGTGCAAAATGAATCGAGAAAAACAACCAAGGCTCCCTTGTACAACCGTTCTAACTATCGATTCTGTAAAAAATGGAAGAATTTATGGTGTCACTAGGAGATGATGTTTCGGAAGCTATGGATGGCTGCATCTCATAAAAACCATTCAAGGCGAAAGAATTAGAGAACTTCCGACAGTTATGCCAAAATATAAGAATGAATGAACTGTTCAAGAATTGGCTACTATTATTTTCAATGTTTTAAATATAGTCCATTTCAGAGTAATATCCAACTATAAAATAAAAAGTCAAAGATGCATGGGATGCTTAGAGAGTGCATTCGATGAAAATAAGCTTGTAAGGAAGATGCTTTAAATGGTGACAATGACATTTGCTCTAAAAGTAAATACTTTTGAAGAGATGGATAAGGCCAGGTCAATGAGTTTAAAAGATATAAACAAAATTCTTTTTTCGTACTAGATGAACCATTTGGAAGAGGAAATTAAAGTCCAATAGTGTTTGCTCTATCTTCTAAAGATTTTCAACTTATTGAATCATATGAAAGAATGTCGTTCCTTACCAAAAAACACTATAAAATATGATAAGCGAAAAACAGACATCTAGAATTAGAATTCATACGGATGATAAAAAAAAAAAAAAAAAAAGAAACAGAGTAAGGTGGATGTACATACAGGAGAAACATTCAAATTTCAGAAAATCCAAATCTACTTTTGAGAATTCTTCAAGAAATAAATTTAATGTGTCTTCTAAACCTGATACAGTAAGAGACCATGCACTACAAAAAAATATCTAATTAGGTACAATACTTTTAACTATGAAATATTTTTGTAGTTATACCGTGTTATTTAGCAACAAAAAATAATTTCATCTCTAAAAATAAATTATGTATAACAAAATTTATTTCGTCGCTACAATTTTTTTGCTTGAAAATTCTATCTTCGTAGCAAAAAGGTTTTAACTATAAAATTATTTTTCATAGCTAAAATCATTTGGCTAAAAACAACATACATATTTTGTTGTTGAAACTCTTTTGTTATGAATTTTAATTTTATAGCAGAAAACAATTTAGCTATGAAATCATATTTTCGTAGCTACATATTTTTTTTCTTAACTTTCATTGCAAGAAACTTATTTTTTTGTTTTAAAAGTCATATTTGTCGCCAAAGACCTTTACTAATGCAGGGTATAGGCGACAAAATGAATTTCGTCGCAAAAATGTTTTTACTATGAATTATTACCGTTTGCTACGAATTTTTTGTTTTAAAAGTCATATTTTTTGTTTTGAAAGTCATATTTGTCTCCAAAGACCTTTACTAACGTAGTATAGGTGGCGAAATGAGTTTGGTCGCAAAAATGTTTTTGGTATAAATTATTACCTTTTGCTACGAAATTTTTTTTGTAGCTAACTTTCAACTTCTTTGTAGTGATGGGTTGATGTGATGGACTTGGAAACATTAAGATTCAATGTCCTATATTAAAAAAAAAATAGAAAAACATGCATATCAAGTTGAATCAAGGAAAGCTGGTGATGACGTCTCTTATGAAGAAAATGTTGAATAAACAAGAGAATCTAATGTTGATGAAGAAGCATATGAAGTAGTGGTTGCTGAACAAAAATAGTCCCTTTTGAAAAATAAGAAATTTTTTGACACCATTTATAAGTTAGAATCTCTTAATGAAAAGGGTGATGTAGAGGTTGACCAATCGAAGTAGGATTCACAATGAAAGATGCTAAAAAGTTGATGATCTAAAGGCTAAAACTCTGTTGTTAAAATAAGAATATTGATAGAGCCAGGAAAGAAAGTGAAAAATTGTATGAGGTCCTATCCATCGTAAAAGCATCCGGTGATTACAAATAATCTGGATATTGTGACACTTCTTAAAGAAAGCCTACACTATTTGTCAAAGGTGGCCTCCTCCTCTCTAATCTAAAAATCCCAGAAAAGGCTCATAAACGGAAGATAGCAGGAGATCCAAAGAAATGCTAAAAACTAAAAATATACTTTGAATTTCGAAAAAGTAGAGTAGACAAGACCATTGTAACAACAACCGAATGATTCCGGGTATTGTGGTTTCCATGAAAACTATGCAATGAAATGTTTCAAAATAGAAAATAATTTATAATTAGAAAAGATGTTTATTGGCACTCAGAAGAGCTCAAGCATCTTAAAAAATTCAATATGAAACTGCATACCGAGGAAAAGTAAGAAACTAATAAGATGCAATGTTGTTCGAGAAGTTGAAAAATTCAATGTTGATCAACTCAAATACATTGTAGTGGATGCACAAAGCCTATGATTAACCAACACAACTTCTTGTCAAAGATCCAAGAAGCTGATTGTGACAAAATATGATCTTTGGTGATTGTGCAAGATACTCTCAACGATGAACAAACTTGCATTGTGAATTTGATACTTTTATCTCCACTTCAACGCCATAAAATTCTGACTCTTTACTTTATTTGCCGTTAGTACCTTTGGTTGCAATTGTCAAAAAAACAGAAGAAGGAAAAGAAAAAAAAAATTAAAAAAAAATACCTTGAAAGAAAAAAAGAAATATATTATTGATGTTCATCTGCTAGAGACTATATGCTACTGAGAAAACTTGCAGCAGAAGTCGAAAAAAGTTTTGGACCTGAAGAACAACATATTTCTACTGCTGACTAAGATAAGACATTATGATCCCATTATGGTGGCCTTTTTTGTATTTTTTGTCAAGATAAGGGGATAAAAAATAACAGATCAGAAAGATAGGGGGAGATGTCATATAGTAAGGAGGGTGATATGTAGGGATACGAAATGTTGAAATGCATGTGAGCTGAATGGTAGTTATTGATAGTGTAGTTAGGCATATGAATGTGCCAATAAGACACGGGTGCGCTTGTCATCTGCCCGGACCAGATAATGATACAAGTACATGAATATGAGTTTTGTCTCCGGCTCAAAAGTTTCGGTCGTGATCGTGGGTTAGAGTGTTGAATGTTGTCCCATATTGCTAAATATGTGGAAACTCTCTTATTATGTAAGAGTAAAGGGCCACTCCACCTATCACAAATTGGTTTTAGGTTGGATGTCCAAATCCCTTCTTAATATGGTATCAGAGCCATGGTGACCGTATTGGGTTTGGATCATGTATGATTTTCGAGATTATCATCTCGAGGGGGGAGTGTTGAATATTGTCCCACATTGCTAAATATGTGGGAACTCTCCTATTATATAAGGGTGAAGGGCCACTTAACATAGATCTTGAGTTTGATGAATGCTAGATTTTACGAAGTCTATTATGCTTCGGATCCAAATTGAGACAACAAAATATTTTGTTGAAGCCCAAGAAAATAACTAAAAAATTATAATTAAATGCATGTATGATTAATGGTTATTTGAAATTGAAAATTCAAATAATATATTTATGACCGAAACTAAGTTTGGTATTTATGGTCCGGATAGTACCGAAATTATAGCAGACGGTTAGAGGCCATTGAAAGATGATGGTTTCGGCTCGGCATTTAAATCCCAAGGGTGGAGGTGCCTATAAAAGGTCATCTCCCATCACTCCATTGGAGACCAACACCAAGAGAAGTTCTCTTCACTCTAATCCTGTACTCTCCAGAAGCATTATCCGGCAAAGTTTCTGATGAGTTTTTTGGCACAAATCCAACAACTCTTTCTTAAATATTAAGCCTCCCAACACAGCTCTAGTTCCTTGATTTTTGTTTGTTGGGGCTCTAAAATATTATAATGCCATCTAATTTGGAGACGAACATTGCTTCATCTTTAGGAACGTTGCCCCATGAACCGGAGGCACTCCCGGGGCATATTCATTATTATTGAGAGAGGTTCGACCTCGACTTAACGTGATTATCGAATTTATTTCGTTAAATTATTGATTAATTATCAAATTTATTTCAAAATATTATTAATTATCGAGTTTATTTTGATAAAATATTGTAATTATCAAATCTATTTCGAAAAATTATATTGGCCTCAAATTTTATTTTCGATAATTATTTGATATTCTCGCAATATAATAATTTTTGTACAGTGACTACTATCGACCTACTTTTACTGATGAATGGTTGAAAAAGGTACATGATTGTGTTGTCTTGTTGCATTTTAATATATTCATATCATTTTTCAAAAAGAGGGGGAATATATGAAAAAACATAATTTTTTTCCTATTTTGGCATATAATACAAAAAATATCCAAGGTTGTCACTCTGCAAGAGTTACACAAGTAAAGCAATGGTGTGAAAAGAAATTTTTTGTTTGATATCATGGAAGAAACTGAATGAACAATTTGTAGAAAGGGTTTTTAATGTACTGGATTTCATAGTAAAAACAACTAAAGAACCAACCTTGTGTGCAGAGATGAAAGGGTGTGACCAAGTTTGAGAGGGGATTGTAGCAAAAGAAATTATGCTCGGTGCTCTCAAACATTGGGGTTTGCATGCTTCATATTTTGAAGATCTACTCAAACTTCCAGTATCGTTTGAGGTCAATATGAAGAAATCGATGCTATTGAGGTTTTCCATTCTCCATTTGCTGGAATCACTAAAACTGATGCTATTTGAGAAAGGGTAAACTATTTTTTTTAGTCCCGTATCTGACCTTTTAAGTGGACCATGTTTGAAAATAATCACGTAAGTAAAATATTTTCGCGAAAATGGTCCTCCGGTGCCGGACTCGCCCCGTTGTCCCGCCGTTGCTGACGTAGCGCTGACGCAACTGACATGTCATCATGCGACACATAGAATTTTTTTATTTTTTATTTTACAAAATATCTTGGTAAAATAATTTTTTAGTCCCGTATATTACATCCTTTATCATTTTTAGGACATTTAAATTGACTTTTTTCGCTAAAATGGTCCTTTGACATGGCATCTACGTGGTGATGACATGTCAGCCGCGTCAGCGCCAAGTCAGCAACGGCTGTCAGCGTGGCGAGTCTGGCACCGGAGGACCATTTTAGCAAAATTTTTTTACTTACGAGACTATTTTCAGACAAAGTTCACTTAAAGTTCTAAAATGAATAAAAGGAATCAGATACGAGACTTAAAAAATAATTTACCCTTTGAGAAAATCAATCGTAGTGTCATGTACTACATAAGAGTATGTCATATCATTTTCGTTTTTGTATTGTATTTGTATTATATTAATATAAATAATATCTTATACGAACTCTTCGTCAATATACTTTAGAAAAATCAGTTGTAACCTGACTGATAACTTATTCTATACAACATATATAAATGTGAGGAAACCTATCTAGACAAACATTGTATATTATTTTTCTTTGTATTTATTTTTTTTAAAACTTAAATGTCTTTCTATCCTTTCTTTTCTCGGCCTGCTTACGGTGATTCCAAAAAATATTATCTCCTTTCACTATGTTAGAATGTATATTTGGCATAAATTAGTCCACACGTTTAAAGAAAAAAAATATAGGTTCAAATCTCATTACCAATCTTATATAGTATTACTATTAAGACAAGTAATATTGCACACATATTATAATAAATTATTGAGTAATTACATATATATTTATTATATAGTATAATTATGTGAATATATATTATATATGAAGAAAAAAAATATCTGACAAAGAAAACAAAATATGTTGAACACATATAGCTGCAGACCTAATCAATATTATTTGACCTAGGACTTATCTCACCCCGCTGACACCGAACAGTAAGTACACAGACTCACAGTCTCTTTCTCTGTCTATATATCGATCTTCTCCTCACTTGAGTTTCATATATAACTGGGCTGCTCGCTTTTCTTAATTCCGCCGCAGAATGAAGTTGTCGCAGATTCAACGCGATTCCACCACTGCATCTCCTTCTAATGCAGGTGATTCCCTGGGGGATGCTCAGAAATCAACCACACATGATCCCAAATCTGAATCTGAATCTGGAGGACCAAATCAAACATTAGCCCAACTTAAGAGGGAAATCATCTCCTCAAGATCCAAAATCAAAATCAAACTCAAACTTCCCTCCATGAACAACGTCAAATCAGATCTCCTCTCAAACCCTAATCAGATCTCTCCCAATATCCCAAATGAAGCTGAGCCCATAGCCTCCACCGAAACTACTGGCCAAGACTTCAAGACATGGAATCTGAGGCCCAGGGAACTGATCCGAAAGAATGGCACGATTGAAGCTCCTGTGAAGAAATACGGCGACAATTCTGGGAAGAGGAAGCTGAGCATTATGGTCGGTCTCAGCAAGCAGGAGGTGAGAGACGATATAGTTTCCATGACAGGAGGGAGGCTGCCGCTGCAATCCAAGAAAAGGCCAAAGCATTTTAATAAACACATGGACGTAAGAACCCTATATATCCAGATTGTTCTGTTCAATATTATATTTAGTCTAATTTTGTTCTGGATCTGATCATTTCATATTATATTTGCGATTGATTTCATGGATGTTTCGTATTACTTTCACTTGCAGAATATATTTCCTGGAGAATGTTTGGCCAATATTTCTGTCGACAAATACAAGGTTATTGACAACTCATCATTATTCTTCTCTTCAATATCAATATCGATATAAATATATATATATATATTATTACTTTCCTTTGATAGATTTCTGACCACTTTTTATGATAATTATATTTGCAGGTTTAGGTTTTATATATGATTTCTTTTTACCTCTAGCTAAGTATGTATTTTTGTAATAATTTTGTCTTCACTGCAATTTATCATCATCAATGATTTTTTGGGTACTTAAAAGAAAGATTGTTTCTACCATTATCTTGTTGCTACTTTTCGAGTGCATGCATTTTGGGTAAACCCTGGCCCAACCTATCACCTGAAAACTAAATCTGATAATACAAGTTAAGCTAGAATATGTGTGACAGACAAAAGTCAAGAAGTCAAGAGATTTTTTATTTTTCATACTCTGATTAATGTGATTTGATGTAAATGGAAGTTCTATTTGTTTGCATCATATTCAACAGGCATTTTATCAAAAAATTGTTATATTTCAAAATGATTTTAATGCCAAAACGCAATGAAACATCTAAGGACACATGTGATCGCGGTAAAGTAAAGTAATTGTCAAGAATTTATGATGCCATATGATGCCGAAACACAAATTTGTGTATTTTATGTACACATTGAAGATTTGAACATATGTAATTTAGTTATTATACCATTATTTATGAGTTTTCCGTTATACTTTTATGCATATCTTATCAAAAGATGTTTCTATTTTGTCTTGTACGCATTGACTTCAATATTTTAAATTCAATAAAATTGTTATTATATTTTCATATTTTATGTCTAACAGGTAATCTTTATTTTGTTATAGTATATGTTAGTACCACGTGCATTTTGGCTTGATTTTTTTCATCGAATGTTTTCACGAGGTATAAACAACTAATACAAAGATAGTAATACAAATAAATATTTTCTGTGGCAAAATCAATAATGAAAAATAAAAGATAGAACAATGGTATCTTCTACATGTCATTTCACAACTAGGTCGGCTTGTGCTACCATAAGGCAGCCAACGCCATAAGCCATTTATACAAAAGAATCTGGTCTCACTTAATTACTCCTAAGATTTCTATATTTTTGTGGCGTCTTCTCTTTTCTCGGATTCCTCTTGACTCTATCCTTCAAAAAAGGGGACTTTCCTCGGCTTCCAAGTGTCAATGTTGTAGGGGTGTACAGTCAATGGAGAACCTATTCTTGACCGGCGAGCAAGCTACTCAGATTTGGAGGTTCTTTTCAAACCTTTTTCATCTTCTTCCCATTAACACACAACACCCACATATCTTCATAAACTATTGGAAACTTTCTTGTGGAAATTCCTTCAACATAAACATATATTTAATTATTGATTTGTTAATCTTTTGGTTCATTTGGACGGAGGGAAACAATCCAAAGAGTAGGAATACTTTTTGGAGATAAAATACAAAAACAAATTAAATGGAAAAAACAATCAAATTAGTCCCATTGAATTTAAAATCAATCGAACTGAGCAGCTTAATGAGCATCACTGGGAAGGCGACTTGGCCATTGCTGCTGTCCTAGGAATTTAACTCAAACCTAAATCCCTGAGGCCATCTCAAACGGTTATTTGGACTGATGGGGCGTCCAAAGGAAATCCGGGGTCTTCTGGAGCTCTCAGGATTTTCAGAAATGCAGATGGACATGCTTTGCTTGCGCTCCGGGAATACAACCAGCGGCAGGATTAAAATACTTTTGTGGAGCTTTGGGCTGTACATCGCCGAACATGGTTTTCACCTGTTTGGATCAAGATCGACTCGACTGATTGCTTACAAATTCCATTGTTCCATGGAGGGCACTGGCAACTTCAGCACCAGATCGAAAAAATGGCAAAAGGGGTATAGTCTACAGCATGTTGTTGTTTCTGTAATTAATTTCATTTTGTTTGAAGTATAGCTACTCTCCCTTCCTCGCACTCCAGCAATGTGTAAATCGTTTTTCATTGCCCCAAGTTATAATATTTTAGTTATTCCTGTTAAAAAAAATAGACGGAAGACTATATTGTGGTGTAGATTTGGCTGTAAGTTTGACCAGTGTTATATTTCTTCTTCCGGATTGAGAAGCCTGACCTTGTAGGGGTGAGTAATGGGTGGCGGTTTTGGAAATGATGGGGTAATTCTTCCCCAACAGGAGAGACATATGGTGTAGCTGCCTGCCTGGGACAGACATAGGAGGTGTTACATTTCTAACATATGGGAATCCCCAATAGGATCCTCAGGTGCGAGAGGAGATATGCAAGACTTGCACCTGAATTATGCCGCATGGGCCGGTGGGACTCAAACTCGATACCTATGTTCAGGGCCGTCTCGAACTTTTTCGGGCCCTGAGCAAAAATAAATTTTAGCTCCTAATAAACACACACTACTAAATGTACTTTTAAAATAATATTACTGATATTGATGTCAGCTAGACAAGAAGTTGAAGACAGCGGTCATGATGACTGTGTTGACTCGGGAGAATAAAAAATGAAGATCGAACTGACCGCGCTTTATTTGAAGGTTCGAATAGTGAAAAATACTGAGAGAATGTGAAAGAGAAAGTAGAGAGAGAGAAGTGGGTTTTGATCCGGATGGTTTGGCGCAGCGAGCAAAGACGTGAAAGACTAGAGGTGTGGGCCTCTCTTATTCAGAGGCCCTAAGCACTTGCTCACCCTTTTTCTCCGGTAGACCCAACATATGTTAGAAGACGGATGACCGTCTCACCTAGCTATTATACGGAGTCCCCACCAGGAGTATCTTTATGTTACCTATTTTATTACCTCTTAGATCGTCACAAAAATAAATAAATAAAAACACACATTTTTTTCGCCAAATAAGCTGTACCAATATACATCATAAAAAATTCATTAGTGACCATTTTTTAGTTTTATTACCGAAAATAGAATGTGGTAGTATTTCTCAGGATATTTTTTCTGTGCCCGAAATTCGTATAAGAAACCTATGTGAAATTGATTTTCACCAATACGAAAGTATCATTATATGCACTAAGCATCAGACAGCAAAATAGAAATTGAAAACTATCTCGTACTAATATATAAATGACCAAACCAGAACATAACAACAATATGAGAATGAAAATATTCAGCAATCCACAACAGACATATCAAATATTACAGACAACAATTCGAAAGCCCAACCTCGCAATGACGTGCATATAAAGACATTCAGCAATCCACAATGAGTAACAACACTACCCGAAAAAGTGATGTTTGGCATGGAAGAATCCGCGCCAAAACCTTGTTTGGCTCAGTTCTGATCTGTGGCCGAATAATGGTGCATTTTTTGTCATTATATAAAGATAGAGCCAGAAGTTGTGAGAACTGTTCAATTTTAGACACCAAAATTTAATGTAAATTAATTAATAAGTCATTATTTATTTGATAAAATGATAACTAACACATTGGCAATATATCTGACCATAAATGCCTCTTCTGGTTTGAAGTTGAGAACATGGAAAGGGCATATTTGGGAATCAGAGCATGCGAACACCATGAACTCTAATTTCAATCAAATAACTAACTTCAATCGCTGTCAAGGTAATATGCTAATTGTTCCATAACATGTTTCTTACCTTTGGGCTATGTCATTTCGCAAGCTATCCATACAGTTCTGTATCCTTCCCGTGTGTCATGAATTCACATTTTCTTGTTTTTTTTTTTTCTTTTTTCTATTATGTTATATACTAATATATATGACAACAAAAACTGTTGACCAATCAAGTGGTATAGTGGTGAGTATTCCCGCCGGTCACACTGGCGACCCGGGTTTGTCACATAAATCAGCATGTACAAGCTCCAAGAACTTTGAAGATCTCCAAGATCGGTCACATAACTTCTTGTCATACAGATAGTCGCTAGTGTCTTGCACATGATGGAGAAGACGAAAATCACCTTGAATTGTTTTCACAATAATTGTACCTTTTCCTTCAAATTCATTTTCTTTCCATCGCCAAGTCGAACTTCTCTTTTTGTGTTTCATCAAGATCTTTGAATAAAGATTTATTTCCCGACATGTGATTTGAGCAACCACTGTCCACAAACCAAATATCTTTATTTTCATCACCACACATCAATGAATGTGTCATAAATAATTTTCTTGTTTTTGCTCGGTAAAATTTGTCTGCTTGTGTTCATCCTTCTGCTTTGCCCAACAATAAGCCTCCTTATGCCCTGACTTGTTAAAATATCTACATTGATAATTATTTTTTAATTGGCGTGGTTCAGAAGACCTGCCCCTGCCTCCACCACGACCTCGTCCTCGAAAGCTACCTCTGCCGTGACCACGATTTACAGAAAATTCAGACTTTCCCTTTGAACTCTCCCCCTTAATCTGAAACGCTTTTTCTTCTGATTTTTCAGAGAATCTGTTCAATCTTGCTTCATGCGAGAACTCATCAATTCATCAAGTGTAAACGTTGAAAAGTCCTTACTTTTCACAATTGCAGCAACAACGTTATCAAATTTTGGAATCAAACTTCTGAGAATCTTACTGACAACAATCTGATCACTGACCGATCCAGATTCTCCATAACACTTCATCTGGTTGACGATACCAGAAACACGTGACATATATTCTTGGACAGATTATTTTTCTTTCATACTCAGTGTTTCAAAATCACGCCGAAGGATTTGCAATTTAATCAGAAGTACTTTGTCGTCACCCAAATATTCTTGCTTCAGAATATCCCATGCCATCTTGGATGTTCTCGCAGCTGCAATACGGGAAAAAATATCATCCTCTAATGCCAATTGGATGAGTAGCAATGCCTTTGCATCTTTTCCATGATTTTCCCGCAATTGTTGATCAGGTGCTGCGGGAGCCGGGTCTGGGTTATCAAATCCAATTTCAACCAAATCCCACAATTATTCAGACTTGAATAAAGTCTTCATTTTCAAACTCGAAAGATGGTACTTCTCTCCTTTGAAGATTGGAATTAATGATTGAATTGAAGAACTTCCGTTTGACATTTTGCAGACGAACAAAAAACTTCAGAAAACTTTACTTCTAAAAAAAATATTATATATCATTTTTCTTTGTATTTTTTTTTTAAAAAAAAATTAATTCTATTCTCTCTGTTTTCTTGGCCTCTTATGGTGATTTAAAAAAGTATTATCTCATTTCGCTATCAACTTTTGTTAGAAAGTATATTTGGCATAAATTAGTTACACATTTAAAGAAAAAAGGAAATAAAACTTCAAATCTCATTACCAATCTTATATAGCTAGTGTTACTATTAAGACAAAGTAATACTGGTCACATATTATAATCCATGAGTGTGACAAATTACATATATATTTATTATATAGTATTAATTATGTGAATATATATTATATTTGAACAAAAAAGATATTTCATGGAAAAAATAAAATATGTTGAATATTATTTGACCTAGGACTTATCTCCCAAACATTCGCTCCACTGACACAGAACAGAAAGTACACAGACTCGCAGTCTCTTTCTCTGTCTATATATGGATCTTCTCCTCACTTGAGTTTCATATATAACTGGGCTGCTCGCTTTTCTTAATTCCGCCGCAGAATGAAGTTGTCGCAGATTCAACGCGATTCCACCACTGCATCTCCTTCTAATGCAGGTGATTCCCTGGGGGATGCTCAGAAATCAACCACACATGATCCCAAATCTGAATCTGTATCTGAATCTGGAGGACCAAATCAAACATTAGCCCAACTTAAGAGGGAAATCATCTCCTCAAGATCCAAAACCGAATCCAGAATCAAAATCAAAAGCAAACTCAAACTTCGAACATGGAAAGGGCATATTTGGGAATCAGAGCATGCGAACACCATGAACTGTAATTTCAATCAATAACTAACTTCAATCGCTGTCAAGGTGATATGCTAATTATTCCATTACATGTTTCTTACCTTTGGGCTTTGTCCTTTTGCAAGCTTTCCATACACTTCTGTATCCTTCCATACAGTTATGTTATATAGTAATAAATAAGACAATAAAAACAGTTAACCAATCAAGTCGTTGTAGTATATTGGTGAGCATTCCCGCCTCTCATGTGGATGACCCGGGCTTGATCCCCGGCAACGGCTAAACTTGATTCCAAGGGACTTTTGCACTCAAAATTGGTGGGCTAATCACATTTTTGTTCTTGCGCGTGCTCAATCTCTTCCTTTCTGTTAAAGGCTCTTTACATATAATTCAATCCGGAGAACTTCGTCGTCGACTTTGACTCTCCGGAGAAACTTGTGTCAGTGCTCGACTGCAGAGATTCTTCGCTGATCCGACGTTAAAGAATCTTTTAACGATAGGGTCTTTCTTACCTTTCCTACCTTTCCCTATCGATAGTGGCTGGCAAATCCAGCTTATATGCGACCTTTCCTACCTTTCCCTGGCGCAAGCTGCCTTGGCGATAGGGTCTGACCTTCAAGAATACCAAGTCACCAACCTGGAAGGTGAGCTCACGGCGATGGGCGTTAGCTGTACGCACCATGCGATGTTGAGCATGCTCCAAGTGGTGTTTCAACTGTCGCAAAACTGCCTCACGGCTGCCAAGTAACTCCGAAGCTGCAGCAACTCGGCATTCATCTGGCAAGAAGCTATACAATGTGGGTGGCGGTCGACCATAGACGGTTGAGAAGGGCGTTGTGGCAGCGGCAGTGTGGAAGGAGGTGTTGTACCATAACTCAGCCCATGGAAGGCAGGCTGCCCATTTTCGGGGCTGTTCCGAGCAAAAACAGCGAAGGTATGTCTCTACTGTGCGGTTCAAGACTTCAGTTTGGCCGTCAGTTTTCGGGTGATACGCCGAGCTGAAAAATAATTTTGTGCCCTGTAAACGAAACATCTCTTGCCATAAGGAACTCATAAAATTTCGGTTGCGATCGCTAACTATTGTACGCGGCATTCCATGTAGACGAACTATCTCCTTGACAAAGATCTCGGCAATGGAGGTGGCGGTGTAATGACGCCGTAGTGCAATAAAGTGCCCATATTTACTGAGTCGGTCGACGACTACCAAGACACAAGAGAATCCCAAAGATTGAGGAAGGCCAGTGATGAAATCCATTGCTAAATCTTCCCAAACTCCCTCCGGGATAGGAAGGGGCTGCAGAAGTCCTCTAGGAGAAAGCGTCTCGTATTTAGCCTTCTGGCAAGTGAGACATTGTTCAACATATTTACGAACTCGGCGATACATTCCTGCCCAATACACAGAAGCCGTCAATCGTCGGTAGGTGTGGTGTAATCGCGCGTGACCACCAAGTGGGGTGTCATGAAATTCCTCCAACAATTTTTCTATCCATGGGGAGGTTGCCGACAACACCAAGCGCCCTCGATACAATAAAATTCCTTGTCGATATTCATAATAAGGATGCGATTTGTTCCCTGAGATAAGATCTTGAATAATCACCTGCAATGCCGGGTCAGATTTTTGCTCGGCCACAAGCTCATCTGCAGCTGGCCAGTGCAGCGAAGAAATCGCAGAAAACTGAGCTGTTTCGGTGGGAGCCAGCCTCTGCACCTGATCAGGAGACAACAATGAAAGCTCATGCCTGCGGGAAAGGGAATCAGCAGCAGCATTGATACGACCTGGTTTATAAACCACATTGAAGGAATAACCAAGAAGTTTGGCTATCCAAGACTGCTGAGCGGGAGTACCAATCTTCTGAGAGAGTAGATGGCGCAAACTATGATGATCCGTATGTACCGTGAAATGGCGGCAAATCAGATATGGACGCCAATGTTGTATGGAAAGCACTAAACTCATCAATTCTCGTTCATAGGCTGATTTCCCTCGAGCTCTATCTCCCAGCGCCTTACTGAAATAAGCTATAGGCCTATCCTCTTGCATAAGTACCGCACCTATGCCGGAGCCAGAGGCATCACACTCTACGATGAATAATTTATTAAAATCCAGCATTGCAAGCACAAGGGCTGTGATAAGGGCCTGCTTTAATTTATCGAAGGCAGCCTGTGCTGATGGTGGCCACGAAAAACTTCCTTTCTACAGCTTCCTTACGCAGGAGATCAGTCAATGGATGAGCGATGCTACCATAATATTGCACAAACCGTCGATAATATCCAGACAACCCTGGAAAACCACGAACGGCCTTAGTCGAATGCGGAATTTCACAGTCCCGAACAGCCTGTATCTTAGCCGGGTCCATGGAGACTCCATCGGAAGAGATAATATGCCCCAAATATTCCACCTTTAGGCTGCCAAATGTGCACTTCTTGCGATTTGCCACAAAACAACTCTCTTGCAGTAACTGAAGTGTTTTATTAAAGTGCTGCAAGTGCTTCTCTAAACCTGGGCTATAGATTAGTATGTCATCTGTAATGCCCCGATTTCGGAATGTATAAAATAATATTATTATAGCAAATAAATATTTGACAATAGTAATGGAATCAAGAAACTAATATTTTGGGATAAATTATATTCCAATTTTGTATATTAGTTATAATTAAATAGACTGTTAAACGGATAAATATCGATAAATATAAATATAAAATATATAATAATAATATAATAATAAAAGTAATGATGATGAAGATAATATTTATAATAATAATAATAATAATAACGTTAATAATAATAATATAATATAATATAATATATATAATAATAATATAATTATATATATATATAACAAACTTACCTGCGAAGGAAGGCAGAGGAAGAAACGCGAAGGAGAAGAAAGGAGAAAAAGAAAAGAAAGAAATAAAAAGATTTAGCCGTCCGATTCCAATTCCGACTTGGGTATGGTATTCCTTGCTATTCGTAGAGTCCGATTATAAATTTTAATACGAATTTTGATATTGGAGTATTAAATTAGAAATTCTTCAAAAATTCATAACCGGCTATTTGGCTATTTAATCGACGAATTTTTTAGCTGATAGCCTATTCGTAGTCCTAGTATTATATTCTGAGAATTTCGTATCGATCCGAGCCGAATGGAAAATGGCAGTATATTGCACCTGCCTGCTTGTTCATACCTTTGCGTATTTTTATTTAATAATCGGGCAATATAAATATTATGAGGTAGAAGGATTTTATAGCTAGAATATCATATTCTACTAAATATAAAAGTTTGGAGCCCGACGAGTTAATTATAGAAATTAGCTTTTGAATAAGCAGGTAGCTCCTGAGAATAAGCATAAAGCTCATCTGATTTGAGTAAATAATGGGACAGGTGTACGTTGGAGGAGATTTGGATGAAGTTATAAAATCCAGAAAGTATCGGTAGGAGGTAAGCAGTAGGGAATTAAATCTAATTTTAAGAAATTAGGTATTTATGTTGCATGTGATTCTGATTCTGATATTGATATGATATTATGTGGAATCATTTGGTCAGTGCATCTATATATGTATATATGTGTGTGTATATGCATGTGTGAAACTTCGTTTTACGATATTTGATATACGTATTTGATCGTGTTGGTGAATTTATAAAAAGGAGGATAGGTGGGCCGTCTCACGAGCCCTTTTCATTAAATTCACTTATTGACATGCTGCACACATCGCACGATTTATCGGATATGTTTTATGGATCTATCGTTTAGTCGCCGTGTGCGGTAGTGCTAGGCGAGGGCATCATCTGGGGTTAGGATATTCGACCCCGATGTACCGTAACACTTTGGCGATAGTGGACGATAGTAGTCGGGCAACTGGGTGACTTAGTCGCACGGTCATTCAGGGATTAGACCCATTGCAGTTGAGACGTATTTGGTCTAATCATTCGGGTTCGGTGTTGTTCCACTCATTGGAGTAGCTACTAGTGAGGTCTACCGGTAGTTTAGGATCATATGCCAAACTCCAAACGCGATCCCGTTAGGGCGTGCGAGGAGGAGTAGAGTTTCCGGGTTTCCTTCGGGTGATTCCAGGTTGCACAGATTCTACTACGTTACACGGGGTAGGGCTAGACAGGAGGGTCCTATCTTCGCTATCACAGACTATGGGGTGTCTTGTGGTTAATGGCGACCACGCTCGACTATCCATGTATTGATTGCGGGAGTCGTATGGTGGGTATAGGGGAGTGACCGGGTGACCGTTATATTATTATGGGTTTACCAGGTCCTTCCTTGAGCCGAGGATTTTCCGGCTATTTATTGATGATAGTCTAGTGAGCTGTTATTATGGAGCCGAGGTTATTCCGGCTGCTCACTTTGACATATGTATATGGGTATATGTGCATGAGTTGTCGATTTTGACATTATTGTTACATCATTTCAGTATGGGCATGGCATGGCATTTATTTTGCAAATGACGGAAATTAAACTCTATTTTCGAGCATGACATGGCATATTTTATGTTAGTTCTTAAAATGGATTTAATTCTAGACTGCTTTTAAGAAAAATATTTGATTCAGGTACGCATGGCACCTCCGGGACAGGGGACGTCTCGGGAGATAGAAAGACGGGCTGAATGAGTGAACTGCATCTGATGTATTATATGTAAATTCTAACTAGAAAAACCTCCCGTTTTGGGAAATATTTATAAACTTGTTTTTTTGGAAATAATAAAATGCTTATATAATTAATTTTAGCCTTAACACTGTGTTGTGGGGCCCGAAGTAGGAGGTGACGACCTCATGATGCAGTGCGGCGGTAGCATTTCCAGTATGAGCCAACTGGGGGTGTTACAAGTTGGTATCAGAGCCTAGGTTTGATAGATTTTGGCTCTTTGAATTAAAAAGGTTTTGAAAATAATAATGATATTGAATTGGTTTGGTGAGGTTTGGGTTTTGCGGGTGCATTCATGTTAATGTGATCTATCTTTTATTGTTATGCTTGGTTTAGCTGTGTGCTGAATTGATATTGAATCAGGAAAAATTGGGGGCAGTATGTCGAATTCTCGAGGTGGTGGTGTGCGTAGGGCTATTCAAGGCCCAGAGTTTGATCCTTCGTCTGATGAGTCACAGTATCCTGTGCCAGCGCATGTACCAACAGAGGCACCTAGTCAGGATTTCTTTCGGCAGTTTATGGCCGCGATGATGCCTCAACAGAGGAGTTTCATTGATGCTGTGATGCGGCATAACCCACCAACATATTCTGGTTCAGTGGAGCCAGGAGTCCTTGAGTTTTGGGTTGAAAAGATGGAAAAGATATTTCGTGTTGTTCAGGTTCCGCCAGATCAACGAGTTAATATTGGAGCCTATTTCTTGGAAGGCCGAGCAAATCGGTGGTGGTTAGGTGAAGAAGCTGCAGGTGTAGACCAAGTGGATATGACTTGGGATGAATCTAAAGCAAAGTTAAAGGCTAGGTTTATACCGTCGCATATTCGAAAAGCGAAGAAGCAAGAATTGCTGGACTTAAAGCAGGGCTCGATGTCAGTTGAGGATTATTTTGTGAAATTTAATGAGTTGGAAATGTATGTTCCTGACTACTTTTCCTGTGAGCGAGACAGAATTGACCATTTTGTAGACGGGTTGCAACACAGAATTCAAGAAGCTTTAGCGGTGTTGGATATCAGTTCATTGTATGAGGCTTACGAGCGTGCTGCCCGATTTTATCAGAAGCAGGAAGTCAGACAAAAGGAGAGTGAGAAGGAAATAGGTTATCAACATCAGGTTCGAGATAAGGGAAAAGCTAAAGTGGAGGATGAACCCAAGGGTAAAAAGAAATGGTGGCAGATGTTTAGGTCTGGGCCATCGTATAAGGGGATTTCGATTAATGAACCGAGTCAGGAGAGGTCTCAGCAATCGGGGGCTGTTTGTCGGCGTTGTGGAACAAGCCACCCAGGTACTCGTTGTGATAAAGTTCCATTGACATGTTTTAAATGTGGTGGTAGTGGTCATATTGCCAGGTTATGTCCAAGTGTGGTAACTGCAAGGGAGTTTCCAGAACCGAGGTTTAGGCCATGGCAGCCGCCGTCTTCGCAGTCACAAGGGAGAGGATTAGGATCATCTTGGCGAGGGGGACGAAGTCAGTCACGTTCGTCATCTAGGCAGCCAGGCAGAGGATCTGACCAGCGTGGACGAATAAATGTTCTTACCCAAGCAGAAGCTGATTATCATCCAGGTGAGGTTTTAACGGGTAGATTTCTGGTTTGCGGTTTTCCTGCTCTTGTGTTATTCGATTCGGGTGCAACGTTCTCGTTCATATCTAAGCGTCTAGTTAGACGATTGGGTCTGAATTCATCAGTAGAAGTGGTAGTGGAAGTTTTACTTCCATCAGGAGAAGTGTTGGAATGCCGAGAGCTTTATATGCAGATTCCGGTTAGTATTGAAGGGGTTGATTTTGTTACTAACTTGTTGGGCATCAAGCTATCCAAGTTCGATGTAATATTGGGGATGGATTGGTTAGTGGCATATCAAGCTCAATTTGATTGTCGAAAAAGATCAATTTCGCTGGTTGGAGCGATGGGCGAACAGGTGAATTATGCAGGATCTGCCAGACAACCTTCTATGAAGGTAATTTCATCCCTATCATTTCAATCATTTATTCGTAAGGGGTTTCCAGTATATCTGTGTGAGGTAAGAGATTTGACGCAAGGGGAGCAGCGATTGCAAGATATTCCTGTAGTCCGAAATTTTCCTGATGTATTTCCTGATGACATTCCGGGTATGCCACCAGCTCGTGAGGTGGATTTTACTATTGATATTGTGCCGGGTGCTGAGCCAGTATCAAGGGCTCCATACCGGATGGCACCTTTAGAACTAGCTGAACTTAAATTGCAACTACAGGAATTGCTAGATAAGGGTTACATTCGGCCTAGTACATCGCCTTGGGGAGCTCCAGTTTTATTTGTGAAAAAGAAGGATGGAAGTTTGAGGTTATGTATTGACTACCGTGGACTGAACAAAGTCACGGTGAAGAACAAATATCCTCTTCCGAGGATTGATGATCTATTTGATCAACTGAGAGGTGCAACTATATTCTCAAAGATTGACTTGAGATCTGGATATCATCAGCTAAGGATTGCAGAGCATGACATTCCGAAGACAGCTTTTCGGACTAGATACGGGCATTATGAATTCACGGTTATGTCCTTTGGGTTGACTAACGCCCCGGCTGCGTTTATGGAGTTGATGAATAGAATTTTTCAACCATACCTCGATCAGTTTGTGGTGGTATTTATTGACGATATCTTGGTCTATTCCCCAGATAAAAAGACGCATGCAAAACATTTGCATGTAATATTAAACATATTGCGTGCAAGAAAGTTATATGCCAAGTTATCCAAATGCGAGTTTTGGTTGAAGGAGGTTGCTTTCTTGGGGTATGTTGTTTCTGGAAAGGGTATCTCAGTAGATCCTTCTAAAGTGGCGGCAATCTTGGATTGGCCAAGACCTACCAATCAATCAGAAGTAAGAAGCTTTTTGGGTTTGGCAGGATATTATCGGCGATTCGTTCTTGATTTTTCGAAGATTGCAAAACCATTAACTAATTTGCTGAAAAAGGATGCAAAGATTAACTGGGATCACGAGTGTGAGTCATCCTTTTTAGAATTGAAACATCGATTAACTTCAGCGCCAATTTTGGCTTTACCAGTGGAAGGTGAGGAGTTTGAAGTGTATAGTGATGCTTCGAAGCAGGGATTGGGATGTGTCTTAATGCAGAATCAAAGAGTTATTGCTTATGCATCACGACAACTAAAACCTCACGAAGAGAATTATCCGACACACGACTTGGAAATGGCAGCAGTGGTGTTTGCTTTGAAGATTTGGAGACACTATCTTTATGGAGCCCATTGCAGAATATTTACTGACCATCAAAGTTTGAAATATATCTTCACCCAAAAAGAATTGAATTTAAGACAAAGAAGATGGTTAGAATTGGTGAAGGATTATGATCTTGAAATTGTGTATCATGAAGGCAAAGCAAATGTTGTAGCCGATGCCTTAAGTCGAAAACCAAGGCATAACTTGGGCTTCATGTCGGTTGCTGATGAACTGTGCCAAGATTTAGCGCGGATGGAAATTGAGGTACTTGGACGGGGTATGACTCGGGGATATTTGCAAATGATACAAGTTGAGCCTGAAATTTATGATCGCATTAGAGCGGCTCAAATGGAAGATAATAAAATGGTTGAGCTTGCAGTGAAAGTTCAGTACGGTCAGACTCAAAATTTTAATATTGCTCCAGATGGGAGTCTTCGATTTCACGGGAGGTGGTGTATCCCAAAGGATCGAAATGATTTGAAAGAGCAGATTATGAGTGAGGCTCATAATACACCATACTCAGTGCAACTGGGGGGAAATAAAATGTATCATGACCTACGTCAACATTTTTGGTGGAAGGGCATGAAGAAGGATGTAGCCAAATTTGTTGCACGATGTTTAAATTGTCAAAAGGTAAAAGCAGAACATCATAGACCAATGGGGTTGCTACAACCTTTAGAAGTTCCACTCTGGAAATGGGATTCTATCGCAATGGATTTTGTAACAGGACTTCCAAGGTCAAAGTCGGGAACAGATGCAATTTGGGTAATTATAGACAGATTGACCAAGTCAGCAGTGTTCATTCCAGTACGTGTGACTTGGAGTATGCAGAAATTGGCCAAATTATATGTTCATTATGTGGTTAAACGACACGGTATTCCTGAGGTGATCATATCAGATCGTGATCCACGTTTTCAATCTCGATTTTGGCAAAAATTGCAGGAAGCCTTTGGTACTCAGTTGCATATGAGTACTGCATTCCATCCTATGACTGATGGTCAGTCAGAAAGAACTATCCGTATTCTGGAAGATATGCTAAGAGCTTGTGCTATGGAATTTCAAGGGAGTTGGGAAGACCACTTGGATTTAGTGGAATTTTCATATAATAATAGCCATCAAGCAAGTATCGGAATGGCTCCTTTTGAAGCTCTTTATGGTCGAAAATGCAGAACTCCTTTGAGTTGGGACGATATGAGTGATCGACTGATACTGGGTCCGGAAATGATTGAGGAATCGAAAAATAAGATTCGAATTATCAGAGAAAAGATGAAGGCAGCTCAAGATCGTCAAAAGAGTTATGCCGATAGAGCCCGACGTGAGGGTCAATTTCAAAGTGGAGATTTTCTCTTATTGAAAGTATCCCCAATGAAAGGTATTAGAAGGTTTGGGATTAAAGGAAAGTTGAGTCCGCGTTATGTTGGACCTTATGAAATTGTCGATCGAGTTGGTGATTGGGCCTATCGGTTGGCACTTCCAAATTCTATGGAGCGTATCCATAATGTGTTTCATATATCTCAGCTTCGTAGGTATGTTGCAGATCCTTCTCATATTTTATCTCCAGATGAGATAGAGCTGAATGAAGATCTTTCGTATGAAGAAAAGCCTCTGTGGATCATGGACACAAAGGTCCGAACCATGAGGAATCGAGATATTCGTATGGTGAAAGTAATGTGGTCCAGACATGGAGCGGAAGAGGCCACGTGGGAAGTAGAACAAGAAATGTTCAAAGCATACCCACAATTGTTTAATTAAGTTGCCTTGTTATGTGTTTGAGTTTAGATTTCGGGGACGAAATCTTTTTAAGGGGGAGTGGATTGTAATGCCCCGATTTCGGAATGTATAAAATAATATTATTATAGCAAATAAATATTTGACAATAGTAATGGAATCAAGAAACTAATATTTTGGGATAAATTATATTCCAATTTTGTATATTAGTTATAATTAAATAGACTGTAAACGGATAAATATCGATAAATATAAATATAAAATATATAATAATAATATAATAATAAAAGTAATGATGATGAAGATAATATTTATAATAATAATAATAATAATAACGTTAATAATAATAATATAATATAATATAATATATATAATAATAATATAATTATATATATATAACAAACTTACCTGCGAAGAAAGGCAGAGGAAGAAACGCGAAGGAGAAGAAAGGAGAAAAAGAAAAGAAAGAAATAAAAAGATTTAGCCATCCGATTCCAATTCCGACTTGGGTATGGTATTCCTTGCTATTCGTAGAGTCCGATTATAAATTTTAATACGAATTTTGATATTGGAGTATTAAATTAGAAATTCTTCAAAAATTCATAACCGGCTATTTGACTATTTAATCGACGAATTTTTTAGCTGATAGCCTATTCGTAGTCCTAGTATTATATTCTGAGAATTTCGTATCGATCCGAGCCGAATGGAAAACGGCAGTATATTGCACCTGCCTGCTTGTTCATACCTTTGCGTATTTTTATTTAATAATCGGGCAATATAAATATTATGAGGTAGAAGGATTTTATAGCTAGAATATCATATTCTACTAAATATAAAAGTTTGGAGCCCGACGAGTTAATTATAGAAATTAGCTTTTGAATAAGCAGGTAGCTCCTGAGAATAAGCATAAAGCTCATCTGATTTGAGTAAATAATGGGACAGGTGTACGTTGGAGGAGATTTGGATGAAGTTATAAAATCTAGAAAGTATCGGTAGGAGGTAAGCAGTAGGGAATTAAATCTAATTTTAAGAAATTAGGTATTTATGTTGCATGTGATTCTGATTCTGATATTGATATGATATTATGTGGAATCATTTGGTCAGTGCATCTATATATGTATATATGTGTGTGTATATGCATGTGTGAAACTTCGTTTTACGATATTTGATATACGTATTTGATCGTGTTGGTGAATTTATAAAAAGGAGGATAGGTGGGCCGTCTCACGAGCCCTTTTCATTAAATTCACTTATTGACATGCTGCACACATCGCACGATTTATCGGATATGTTTTATGGATCTATCGTTTAGTCGCCGTGTGCGGTAGTGCTAGGCGAGGGCATCATCTGGGGTTAGGATATTCGACCCCGATGTACCGTAACACTTTGGCGATAGTGGACGATAGTAGTCGGGCAACTGGGTGACTTAGTCGCACGGTCATTCAGGGATTAGACCCATTGCAGTTGAGACGTATTTGGTCTAATCATTCGGGTTCGGTGTTGTTCCACTCATTGGAGTAGCTACTAGTGAGGTCTACCGGTAGTTTAGGATCATATGCCAAACTCCAAACGCGATCCCGTTAGGGCGTGCGAGGAGGAGTAGAGTTTCCGGGTTTCCTTCGGGTGATTCCAGGTTGCACAGATTCTACTACGTTACACGGGGTAGGGCTAGACAGGAGGGTCCTATCTTCGCTATCACAGACTATGGGGTGTCTTGTGGTTAATGGCGACCACGCTCGACTATCCATGTATTGATTGCGGGAGTCGTATGGTGGGTATAGGGGAGTGACCGGGTGACCGTTATATTATTATGGGTTTACCAGGTCCTTCCTTGAGCCGAGGATTTTCCGGCTATTTATTGATGATAGTCTAGTGAGCTGTTATTATGGAGCCGAGGTTATTCCGGCTGCTCACTTTGACATATGTATATGGGTATATGTGCATGAGTTGTCGATTTTGACATTATTGTTACATCATTTCAGTATGGGCATGGCATGGCATTTATTTTGCAAATGACGGAAATTAAACTCTATTTTCGAGCATGACATGGCATATTTTATGTTAGTTCTTAAAATGGATTTAATTCTAGACTGCTTTTAAGAAAAATATTTGATTCAGGTACGCATGGCACCTCCGGGACAGGGGACGTCTCGGGAGATAGAAAGACGGGCTGAATGAGTGAACTGCATCTGATGTATTATATGTAAATTCTAACTAGAAAAACCTCCCGTTTTGGGAAATATTTATAAACTTGTTTTTTTGGAAATAATAAAATGCTTATATAATTAATTTTAGCCTTAACACTGTGTTGTGGGGCCCGAAGTAGGAGGTGACGACCTCATGATGCAGTGTGGCGGTAGCATTTCCAGTATGAGCCAACTGGGGGTGTTACATCATCAAAGAATACCAAAATATATTTACGCAAATAAGGTCGAAAGAGATCGTTCATGGTTGCCTGGAAGGTGGCAAGAGCATTGGTCAGTCGAAATGGCATGACTAAGAATTCATAATACCCGCTGTAAATCCGAAAAGCAGTTTTATGCACATCCTCCGGGGCCACTCGAATTTGGTGATAGCCTGAGCGAAGATCAATTTTAGAAAATATTGTTGCACCGGAAAGCTCATCTAAAATCTCTTGAATCACCGGGATTGGGTATTTGTCGGCAACGGTGGATTTGTTGAGCTCTCGGTAGTCAACACAAAACCTCCAACTCCCATCTTTCCTTTTGACCAGTAAAACGGGGCTTGAAAAAGGGCTAGTGCTGGGACAGATGATTCCTCCAACAAGCATATCGTGTACAAAACGTTCAATCTCATCTTTTTGGATCTGTCCGTACCTGTAGGGGCGTACAGATGCCAGCACTGCTCCAGGTTTCAATGGAATGCGGTGGTCGCTATGACGAGTCGGTGGCAACTCATTCGGTTCTGCAAACACCTCAGGGAATTCCTCAAGAATCTGCACAATTTCCGGCAGCATTGCAGGCCCGTTCTCAGGGCTGCTGTGGTAATTCTCGATAACTGAACGTAAAAGTAAGGCACTAAATTCCACCTCTATAATATCCAGCAAGTTCTGAATAGTTTCTAGGCCCCGATACAGCCTTGGATCGCTGCGAAAGGTCACCTGCTGCCCCGCCGAGTATAACTGCATCTCCAAGGCTTCCCAATCCATCTGAATTTTTCTTAATGTCCTGAGCCATGCGACACCCAATATTATATCCACCCCACCAAGAGGAAATACGTGACAGTCTGCCTGCACTTCTGCTCCATCGATCTGTATACTCAATTTCGAGCATACTCCCGTACTTGCAACCTTACGACCAACGCCTAGTACCACGTTGAATTCCTGTGTGGCGTCTACGTTCAATTTGGCATGTAGAACCAATTTTTGGGAAATAAAATTATGGCTTGCACCGCTGTCGATTAGTACCGTTACGCTAAATCCAAAAAGACTACTACAGAGACGCATGGTTCGGGGTCCCGAAAATCCAGCCAAGGCGTATAAAGGAAGGGCCCCCTGTGTTGTTTCCTCCTCAGGCGGTTCGTCACTTTCCATGGTAGGTTCCGCCTCCTCAGTAAATTCGCCCTCTCTCATCTCTCTTAACTCCGCAACCCAGTTGCCTAAATCATCCTTCACCGCAACATTAAGATATTTACTTTCGCATTTGTGGAGTGGACTATAGGGTGGTTTGCACTTGTAACAAAGGCGTTTCTCTTGACACTCACGATACTCGTCGCGACTTAATTTTCTTGTGCTACCCCTTGAGGAAGGGGCTGAAGTGACTGATCGTTGCCCCCCCCCCCCCACAATATTGCTGCTAGTCGAATGGCGGTTCTCTACTCTTCCAGCTGTGTGTGAGGAGATACTGCTTCCAGCTCCCAACCAGGTTATTTCGTAGTGTCGAAGAGGTTTTTCGCAGGTAAAATTCTACCGCAGATCCATTTTTCAACTCCCATTCAATGCTTCTGCTTACGCGGATTGCAGATTCGAGATCCGGGGGCTCCACTACCCTTAACTTATTTCTGATAATTTGTTTCAAGCCCCCTAAATAATATCCTAAGGCTTGCGCTTCAGTCAATGGTTGGGCTTGAGTAGCAAGTTGAGTGAATAAATTGACATATTCATCAACCGAGCCTGTTTGTCTTAACGTCACCATCCTCTCATACGGATTTCCCATGAATCGATCGTCAAACCTAGTGACTAATGCCTGTGAGAATTCGATCCAGAAGGCAGAAGCATGCTTCATCATATGCCAACGGGACCAATGCAGCACCACATCTTCCATCGCGACTCGCGCAAGACTCACCTTAATCTCCTCGGGAACTCCGTGCAATACGAAGTGTTGTTCGGCCCTAGCAACCCATCCCAAGGGGTCATGGCCATCAAAGCTAGGGAGTTGCGCATCCTTGAGCTTAAAATCAGTTGTCGGAGCAGTCCATGTTCCTCCAACATCCTTAAACAAACGTGCTACCCCGCTGATGCCGGCAGCCCTCGTCGACGAATCCGCTGCCTCTCCTCCTCCCGCCATAGCTCCCCGCGCCGCTGAGCCCTTAACAGGTGTGGCAGGCGGCCCATGTGGGAACAGCCCAAGAATCGTATCGCACATAGCTGCGGAAAGTTCTGTTTTCAGAGTATCCACTTGTCGATCCACCTTCGATTCGAGGCGCGACAATGCTTCTTGTTGTGCTTCCACGCCTGTTCAAAGTTCCTCCAGGGCTCCCTCCAAAGCTTCAATTGTTAAATATAATTTGCAATCCCAAAATAAAAAGAATAAGAATTCCAACGCACCAATTCTCAAGGCAGTGAAGATTTAAGAACAAATTTTTACTATTCTCAATGTATTAATAAATTTTACCTACTACAAATAATTTTCCTATAAATACCAATGTAGTATGCGCATTTGAAAAATAAGAAAGCATCAACGTTTCTTTCAAATAAAATTTCTCTCTACTATAATTCTGTTCCACAACTCCTTATTTCCAACAAATTTGGTATCAGAGCATTAGGTTTTATTATTAAAAAAAAAAAAAGAAAAAAAAATGGCTTCATCATCAAATTCAGTTTTCAATTATACAGGTGCCCAAATTCCCATTTTCAATGGAGAACCTTTCGATTACTGGAGTTCGCAGATGGAGACCATTTTCATCTCACAAGATTTGTGGGATGTTGTGGAAGATGGTTATGAAGAACCACCAGATGCAACAAACGAAGATTGGACAGAAGAAATGCAGAGAAATTATAAGGAAAATGTGAAGAGAAATGCGACAGCATTGCGGTTTATCCAGCAAGCTGTTGGTAAACCTATCTACCCCAGAATTTTTGGCATTAAGAAAGTGAAAGAAGCTTGGGAGATTCTGAAAACAGAGTTTCAAGGATCAGAAAAGGTGATTACCATAAAGCTGCAATCTTTGTGGAGACAATTTGAAACATTGTCTATGAAGGAAAATGAAATGGTACGCGATTTCTTCTCAAAAGTCGCTGAAATAATCAATCAAATTAAAAGTTGCGGAGAGGAAGTTCCAGAAAAAAAAAAAAAAAAAAAAAAAAAAAAAGTGGAGAAGATTCTGAGAAGTTTGCCGCAGAAATTTGAGCACATCATTGCTGTCATCATTGAGACGAAAAATCTCAGGACACTCACTCAATTCGAACTTATGGGAACCTTGGAAGCCTATGAGCAAAGAATGAGCAACTACAACAACCAACCATTAGAACAGGCTTTTCAAGTAAAGACACACATTTCCAAGAATTCATTGCAACAAGGAAGAGGGGATCTTCCTTCGGTCAAGCACCCGGGAGAGGGCGAGGCCGAAAATTTCAGAACAGGGGTAGAGGGAAAGGTGAATTTGAAAAATCGGATGTAGAGTGTTACGTGTGCAATAGAAAAGGCCACGAATCAAGAAATTGTTGGTGGAGATGCAAGACATGCAAGGTGCCAAACCATGCCGACAAATATTGTTGGCATAAACAAAAGAACAAACAAGGAGAAAGCAGAAAGAGACACACTTCTCAGCAGGGGATGAATCATGTAAGCTATTTATCTCCCGATCAGATAGTACAAAATCAGCCACGATGTGGTACTTGGACAGCGGCTGCAGCAACCATCTATCTGGAAATCAAGAAGATTTCCATGAAATTGATAGAAGCTACTCCTCACGTATTGAGCTCGGTGATGGAAAAAATGTGATGATTGAAGGAAAAGGAATTGTTGCCATTCAAACCAAAAAAGGTGACAAATTCATCCATGATGTAAATTTCTCGCCCAATATATCACAAAATCTTTTGAGTGTTGGGCAAATGATGAGAAATGGATACAAGCTTATTTTTTACAATGGAAGGTGTGAAATTTTCGACAAATATTATAGAGACTGTGTAGCACAGATGGAGATGACGGCTAACAATCTTTTTCCTCTCAAAATGGAGTCGCATGTCGCATTGAAGACTGCTGCCGAGGATGACACTTACCTTTGGCATTTGAGATATGGACATCTCAATTTCAAAGGCTTGCAGCTTCTACAGCAGAAGGACATGGTTGTCGGTCTTTCAAAAATCAGAAATTATGAAAAAGTTTGTGAATATATGGAAAAATGCATCGGCTCCCATTTCCGAAAGTTGCAGGGAGAGCATGTACACCTCTTGAAATTGTGCACGCAGATATTTGTGGTCCAACAAGAACACCGTCATTGGGAAATAAAAGGTACTTTCTTTTTTTTGTTGATGACTTTACGAGAATGATGTGGGTGTACATCCTAGAGCATAAGTCGGAAGCATTTCAAAGGTTTATGCACTTTAAAGCACTTTCTGAAAAACAAAGCGGCTTTGCAATAAAGTGCTTAAGAACCGATAGAGGAGGAGAATTCATCTTCAAGCCATTCATGGAGTTTTGTAGAAAAGAAGGGATAAAAAGGCATCTCACAGTCCGACACACACCACAACAAAATGGTGTAGCAGAAAGGAAAAACTGGACGATTGAAGAAATGGCGCGAAACATGCTTACTAAAAAAAATCTCCCGAATGAATTTTGGGCAGAAGCTGTTCACACCGCTGTGCATATTCTGAATTTATCTCCAACGAAAGCTGTGCGAGACAAGACACCGTACGAAGCATGGCACAAGAAGAAACCCGTTGTAAATCAATTGAAAGTTTTTGGCTGCATTGCCTACGCTTTAATTCCATCCAAGAATAGGGAGAAGTTCGATGAAAAAGGAGAAAAACTTATCTTCATCGGATATAGCGACGAATCAAAGGGATATCGCTTATTCAATCCATCAACAAAGGAATTGGTACTATCAAGAGATGTTGTCTTTGATGAAACCGCGACATGGAAATGGGATAAAGAAGAAACAACAGAAGCCTTCATTGAGCTCGACCCACTTCTTCCACAACAATCATCCCAAAGAATTAGTAATTCATCAAACAGTAACTCTCAGCAAGAAGAATCGGATTCGGATGAAGAGCCACGCAGGTATCGTTCTTTAGATGAAATTTATAACTCATCTAATGTTGCGTTATTTGCATGCGAGCCACAATCTTTTGAAGAAGCTATGAAGGACAAAACGTGGAAAAATGCGATGGACGATGAAATGAAAAGTATCGAAAAGAATCAAACATGGAAGTTGGTGGATCTTCCCGAAGGAAAAGAAGCGATTGGATTGAAATGGGTCTTCAGGACCAAGTTCAATGAAGATGGAACTATACAAAAGTACAAAGCACGACTTGTGGCAAAGGGATACACACAACAACCTGGAGTTGATTTTACGGAGACATTTGCACATGTAGCTAGAATGGAAACAATAAGAGCTGTTCTTGCAATCGAGCACAATTGGAGTTGAAAGTGTTCCAACTTGACGTAAAAACTGCATTTCTGAATGGTCAACTAGAAGAGGAGGTGTACGTCAAACAACCACAAGGATTTGAAGCGAAAGGCAAAGAAGAAAAAGTGTACATGCTACACAAAGCACTGTATGGGCTGAAGCGAGCGCCAAGATGCTGGAACAACACGATTGATGCATATTTCCGGTAAAATGGATTTCTGAAAAGTCCTTCCGAACCATCTCTCTATGTGAAGAAAAGTGAGAATGATTTTTTGATGGTTTGCCTATATGTCGATGATCTAATCTATGCAGGAACAAATGATGCAATGGTGAAACGGTTCAAAGAAACGATGATGAGAAAGTTTGAAATGACCGATCTCGGAGTGATGAAGTATTTTCTCGGCATTCAAGTAAAGCAAGAAAATGGAAGTATCTTCATCTCCCAGGAAAAATATGCAGCAGACATTCTAAAGAAGTTTCGAATGGAGAATTGCAAGCCTGCTGCAACACCCATGGCTCTGAACGAAAGATTAAAGTTTGATGATGGTGCAGAAAAATTCGACCCAAGCATTTATCGGAGCCTTGTCGGATCACTCATCTACCTAACACACACAAGACCGGATATATTACATGCTGTAAGTTTGATTTCCAGGTTTATGAGCAATCCAAGCAAGTCACATTTTGCGGCTGCAAAAAGGATTCTCCGTTACATTCAAGGGACAAAATGTCTTGGCATCAAATATTTGAGGGAGGAGAACAATGAGTTGATTGGATTCACGGACAGTGATTGGGCTGGAAGCCAAGATGACAGGAAGAGCACATCGGGATACATTTTTTGGTTGGGATCAAAAGCAATTTTGTGGAGTTCGAAGAAGCAAAATTCAGTTGCTATGTCATCCATGGAGGCAGAGTACATTGCTGCAAATGAAGTAGTTCGAGAAGGAGTTTGGCTCAAAAGAATTTTGAAGGATTTGTTACAGAGAGTTGATGGACCCACTCCAATTTTCTGTGATAATATGGCAGCAATTTTCATGACAAAGAATCCAGTGTTTCATGGAAGAACAAAACACATCGAGCTCAGACATCACTTTATCCGTACAAAGGTGCAAGAAAAAGAAATCTTTCTGGAGCATGTTAGGACCACAACACAGCTTGCCGATGCACTCACGAAGGCAGTCACCGAAGAGAAGTTTCAACAGTTCAAGAAAGATATTGGAATTACAAATTAAGAGGGGGTGTTAAATATAATTTGCAATCCCAAAATAAAAAGAATAAGGATTCCAACGCACCAATTCTCAAGGCAGCGAAGATTCAAGAACAACTTTTACTATTCTCAATGTATTAATAAATTTTACCAACTACAAATAATTTTCCTATAAATACCCATGTAGTATGCGCATTTGAAAAATAAGAAAGCATCAATGTTTTTTTCAAATAAAATTTCTCTCTACTATAATTCTCTTCCACAACTCCTTATTTCCAAACATCAATGCGTTGCGTATTTGTTAGCGTCATTCTCCTCCGCTGAGATCCGGTAGGTCGGACCAATTTGATAACACGAGAACTTAAGAGAACCAAAAGACTAAACTTTATTGATAATGAAGGAAGAACTACTCTTCCCGACCAAGCCGAAGCCGTGAAACTGAAAAAAAATCAGAATGCTAATAATGTCTAAAAATAATACTTAAATACTACGGCAAAACGACTATGGGCCTAGGCCCGACCAGCCTAACAATTTATTCAAAATAATCAAATAATAAAATAAAGAACTAAGGTAATTAATAATAAAATTAGGCTTCAGGCCATTGCCACAGTTAGCCCAAAGAGCACTTGCTCTTTCCTCCCTCGTCGTGAATAAACTTTTGGCTGCGCCCACCCCATATCAAAAACACAATTAAAATGGAAATAAGTATTTATGACACCGAACGCGATGAAATTTTCACAACTCAAATGCTAGCACTGGCTAGAGATATTTACTCAAATAAACTCTACTTGAAATCATCTTATTGTAATCCATAGTGAAACTAGCACATCAAAATGATTATAGTTGCAAGTACATGAATGACTAAGCTTATCTTCTTTTTTTTTTTTTTTTTTTTTTTTTTTCCAATGTTTAATTTCTTGAAGCAAGGTTACTTGTTGCAATTCTTCTTATGCTTCCTGGAAGACTTATCTATACGAATATATATAGATAGACAGACATATATGAGTGTCCAACACTTATTAAGACCAATAGGGTATATATGAGGTTGCAAGAATAAAACTCCAACTCGTTATAATAATGGGAGAAGTGCACTGCAGGGGTTCGAAGTATCTAAGCTTTTGCACATCTAACAGATGTTGGAAGCCTTCTGTGAAAGCCCAAACTCAGCTACTACTATTTCTTATGAATGAAACAAGGTTACACCACAACCCAAAATGAACACTTTTAAATGTTTGTTCAATTATAACAAAAATAAAAAATATTTAATTAAACATATTTATCTAGAATCTGATACCGAGTATATTCTATTTAAAGAGAATTGAACTCCAGCCCACAAACCTGAACCAAACATAATATCCCATCGCACGCATGACAACATAATAATAAGTTTCAAAAATAGAAAAAATTGTAATAAAAATTTTGTACCTATGGTCCATTATTATTCTTACCCTTTAATTATCACCGTGACAAAATATATCCTACCGATATGACTGTTTCACAATTTTTGTCCTCCGGAGCACTATCCCACTTACACTGACACCGTTTTAAACTTGACATGTAGTTAGAGAACAAAAATTGCGAAAAAATGGCACATGTAGAATATATTTTTCCATGATGACAATTAAAATATATCTAAGATGTGTCACTTTTTTGCGATTTTTATCCTCGCGCATGAGATTGTATCCGTCATTCACTGCCAGAGGACGAAAATCGCGAAAAAAAAAGACATCTATAAAATATATTTTGTCAGGATAACAACGAAATGATAAGAGTATATTTGACCATAGGTAATATTTATTGCAAAGTTTCCTTCAAAAATATGAAAGCAGGCATTGAGAACTTACAGGTCTCATGTGTCTAGAAAGATTCACAACAAAATCATTCTCACTTGTATCAGACCCTTCTTGATGTGCCATTGAAAGATATAGAGAAGAATGCATCGTAAGATTACACAAGTTTCATACATCTAGAAATTTGATAGCCCCTAATTGCTATGCCATATATGATTTTGATTGCAAACATTTTGGATAACAACTGAAATCTTACTACAAGATTTATTATATTCAGTTTAACCCGTAATACAATTTCATGGATCCATAACCAGTTGTACAACCAATCCAGAAACCTGAAAATAAGTGGCCAAATCATTGTAGGTGGGAAAGAAACAGGCCTAACAGCTTTACATGATTTAAATAAAAAACAAAGAATAAGTGGCCAATGAGTTTTCTGCAACTTAAAATTATTCTTGACAGGTTTATTTAGATCTAGCTGTATAGATTTCACCTCATGGTTTTGAAACCTTTCAGACATAGGCGCCTCATTTGTAGATATTGGTCATTCAACAAATGCAGATTTATTTACTGCTTAAGAAACAAAACATAGTGAAATCCTACTGCTAAAATCACAAGCATAAACGAACATGGGCATTACGGACAATCAACCATGAAATACTATTCATATTCTATTTCTACTGAGCTTATCAAGAAACAAACATATATAATTTCCAAAGATCATCAAACCTTCCCATTTAATGGGAAAAATAATTAAATAAATCTCTAAAAGCATTGTCAAGGGGGTCTCACTAAGCTACCTTGGCGAACAGTGCAAAATCAATATTAATTGTTGCTACATTCTGAACATAAGATAAAGGCTACTACAAGTAAATTTCCTAGCATTGGCCTTTCTCAGTTAAGATAATGTTTGGTCGGGTAGCCATTACCTCTGTTAGGATTGAAGCAAAGCGCATGGATAGTGGATCTTGCTTCCAGCGAGTATAACGTTTTGCCCTTGCAAATGAACTCAAATAGTGAGTGTACCAAATCGAAGAACAAGAATAGTGAGTGGAAGCAATAGATTTAGGAAATACTCACCAAATCGAAGAACAAGAATAGCTAGCGGAATCGAAGAACAAGACAAATAGCGAGTGGATGTTTTATTAGGGCGAATGTTTGGATATTAAACGTAATGTCTAAAATTTGTAGATCATCAGGGAAAGTAATTTTTGACGGAGTGGAAGCATTTTCCCCACATCGTTTGTTATGGCTAAGTTTCAGCTAAAAAACAAGTTCTATTCGTTTGTCACATACAAATTCACTACCAAAAAATTGAGCTTTTGTAGCGTGCTAATGTTCCATAATAATAATTATGTCACAAAAAGTGGTTTTTGTTACGAGTTATGTCGAGACAAAAAATATTTTTGATGGTCAACCCTTTTTTTTTTCTTTTGTTCTGATAATTTATCCGTAACAAATACAATTTTGACGAAAAATCATCTTATATATATTTGTTGCGCAAGACACACACACCGTAACAAAAAAGGAAAGTCAATATTATAATTAAAAAAATTATCAAAAATTTAATATAAAATTATTTTCTAAAAAACAAAGAAAGGACACGCTTACCATGAATCATATAGCAACATATATACAATAAAAAAAGCAACATATATGCAATCAAAATACTTACAAAAATTTTATTGTTTCTCTCCATCGTTGAAATTGTAGACAAACTCCGATCGGACTCGTCCACCTATTCTCCACTATCGCCTCCACCCTTGCTCCGCCATCACTGGTGAAAAGTAGCCCAGAAACAACCGTAAGCTGTCAACCTTCACCGCCTAGGTTCGAAGGCCCTCATTCGCTCTACGTTTTAGGGCACAAAATTGATGGGTAAGTTAAAACAATTGGTTAACCTAACGTGTTTGTGTGTTTGAGATTTTTTTATAGTATAATACTCATCTAGTTGATATTAATTTGTTCAATCAATTTATTGGAACATAGGTTTTTGGATTTAAAACCTAGGTTTCCGCATCTACTTCTTGAAATTCGATTTTGTGACTTTTGGATAACATTATGATTGAAATTATTTTGTTGGTAATTACATAAATCTAATGGGTATAAAAGAAGTCATACGAGGGCTTCCTTGAGTTTTTGGATAGGATTAGTGGCATTTGTAAAGTTTGAGTTTTTGGAGTGAATTAGCGGCATTTGTAGAAGAAAGATTGTATTAGTTTGTTCATAGTGTAAATCTTATTTATATATGCTTAAGGAGAATAGTTTTTTGTCTCAATCTACTCCCAACACTGGAAGGAATAAGGTATGCCCTCTGCGAGTGGATTTCTTCGAATCTGTCATTACAGTAGCAGCGGCACCTCTGTTCCAACAGAATAAGGAATAAGGTATGCCCTCCAATTTTGCTCGGGCAGAAGTTTCAGCAGCAACGGCAGCTCCATTTTTATTATTGCTGCATTTTATTCTGGATTCAGCCATTGGTGTGCCTTAGTTTTTAATTTATTATACTGGAAATGTGGAAGTAGTAACGTTAGGGTTTGATAAATGATTTTTAGGATTGATTAAGGAAGTGATAATCAAAATAGTATACGCAGACGGGTCAATACCTTCTCACCTGTGTGCTTGTTTATGACAATTTGCTGCAAGGAATATGGAGCAATTACATACTAGAACATATTTTGTGTTTCTTTCATATAATGTGTGTTCTTTTGGCTAGGAGCTTATTTGTGCTTTTATTAGCTATTTTTAGCCGGAAAAATTATTTGGGTTCATTCTTTGGTTTCTCCCATGGAATATGCTTAGATAGAGTTGGAAATAAGATATAATTTTGTGTAAGGAAGGTAAACATTTTGAGCTCTCACATTGATATGATAAGAGCTTTATTGAATTTCATATTTGACATATAGACACTTTTATTGCTGTCCGATCATGCATTACATAATTTTGGTCACTTAGAGGCCGATGAATTGATATCTGGCATTTGCTCGGTGCTATTGTACTATAGGCGAACCATGCTTACATTTTCCCCCTTCTTTCTTTTCTTTTCTTTATTATTGGTACTTATATCTGCAATTCACTTACCCTTACTGGCTTTACCTTGTAAACTTTGCTCAACGTTGGTTCAATTCATCAAGGTACAAAGATGTTTCGGATCTTCGGATGAAGCTCTAGATATCCCTGGAATACGTATGGTATGTTGCTTTAATAAGACAATGATCTAATCAAACCTGAATTATTTATGTGCCATTGAAATTTGGCTTTTACTTTTTTTTGCTCGTGAATGCATTTCATATTGATCTCAACTACTATAACCATATTTTGTATCTGATTATTTGTAAATGCAGAATACTATTCTCTGCTACGTGAAATTGAGCTACTATGTTCTTCAGAAAAAACAAAAACCACAGTTGATTAAACATAAAGTATTATGAAGTGAATTTGTAGGCTTGGTTAATATTGTTCTATATTTGAATGCTAATCTATGAAATAGTGGTGTATGGTCGAATTTTGCTATTTTGTCATTTGGTCTGGGCATCAAATTCAATGTTGTTCTTTGATTGATCACCTTTTAAAACTTTGATTTTCAAAGTTGAATGTGAAGGTTGTTAGGTTGGTGAAGACATAGCTGCCATTTTTATTTTATTTTATTTTGAGGTAAAAAAGGATTACTGTGGATTGCATAATAGCAAATACACACTTGAAAATACACAAAACTTTAATAAATACATATACATGTGTGTGTTTTTGTCTGTTCGATGTTCAGTGAGATCATTAAAGGAAGAGTTGCAGTTCCTTGAATGTTATGTTACTGAAGTTGTCAAAGTTATGGAAAAATCAAAGGTTTTGGTAAATATATTTTGCATTTGACTAATTACTTCTTGTAACATTTATATCTAATTACTGCTAAATACTTTTTTTGTGTGTGTGTGTTTTAAGTGCAGATGAGTATTGATTGTGGAAATTTCAATTTCTCATCTGCTTAGGTACATCCGGAAGGAAAGTATTATTGATCTATTTATGATAGCCCCTCTAATATTTGAATGTTTGGTTGCCTAATTGATCTGTTTCTTACACTTGTACTATTAGGTTCAGTTTAATTGTTGAAAACTTTATGGTTTCATAAAATATATTGATAGTAGCATTTTGTTCCAAGTATTAATGTGATTATTGAAATTAATTAATCTTCAAAATTTATATTCAGTGTTTTCTCTAATACCTGAATAATAAATAATACATTTGTACCATTTTTTTTCTTTTTCTTGAGCTATCTAGATTTATGCCTTAATCATGGTTGCCAACAAAATAAATATCAATCAAAATGGAATGTGATTTTCTTTTGGTTAGGTCCTACGATATTTATAGATTTATATATGCATATTCATCCCACTTCAAAATGTAAAGGAGAATTGCAAGTGGTGATGAGTTTCTTTCTTTCTATTATTTTACACAAAAATTATAGAAATGTTATCAATATCTATCTATCCAATGTCAAAGTTAGGTTGGGGTTGAACTAACTTATTGAATCTAATTTTCACCCAACCGCTAGCCTTGGTCCTATCAGCTAGAAAACCTTTGTAATCCATAACATTTTCCAATGTCAAACTTATATATGCCACGTCACCTACAACCTGCAATATTTATACATAGATTGCTAGATAAGGCTATTGTAATGAATAAACTATTTTAAGAATATATATTATGATAATGGTGTATTTGAAGGGTTAGTTAACTGCTATCCAAAGAGGTAGATTTTCTGATTCTTGCCAATAGATTTTGGTTTCTTTGGGTTAGGCTCAATTTAACTAAAGTGATTTATCTTCCTAATGTTTGGTGGTATGCCTTCTTGATTAGTACTTTCGGTTGTAGACATTGCTATATTCATATTTAAGATAGTGTCCATGGATCAAATTGAATGATAACTTTTATATTATTACGAAGTTTCCATTGCTACCATTTTCTTGATATATTTATATATTTTATTATATTCATCCATGTTGTTTAGAGATATCATATTTTCTCATAACTAGCTTTGGGTTTACGTTTTTATATAGATGATACCCTAGCCATTGTCAAGGGATTTGTTACCGATGTTACGGTCCCGAAGACCGCACTTATTCTCCCAAGTAATGCCGGAGTAAAGATCCTTGATGAGGTACTCGACGGAGATAAAAGTGTACTTGCAAGGATCTATACTTTTTTTTTAAATGTTTAATCTTTTGGTAATTAAATTACTTGAGTTTGTGATATAATTCTTATATATCATTGGAAACACATTGCAGTTGGTTCGCCGCCTTTGATTGCTTCCTCTGTGATTTTGAATTCGATGAGCTTGGTCGTTCATAGCTGTGTTTGTTAGTTGACCTTAGGATTGTACTGCAGTTTGATACCATATTTATTTATTCACGTATTACTTTTGGATTTGTTGATCAAGCGTTAGGAAGTTGTTAGTTGGTTGTTATGGTGTATGGCATGGTGATTTTTGGAGATGCTTTAAAGCACAATTGACGAATAGTATTCTATTTTTGACATGAATATGAATATTGTTGGATTGATGTTGTTCTGCAGGTATGAACAAGGATTCTAGATTAATTATGATAAAATTATGTTTTAAATTATTTGTGATGCAGATTGATCCATAACAAATACTTTAGACAATTGGATTTTATTCGTGGTGACAAAATCCTTTTTTGAGGCATTGACACCTTTGATAGCGGACTTCTAGTTATAGACAATGTCCAGTAAAAAACATGTTTTACATTTACATTACATTTTTACCGAATTTTTTGTTGCGGACAAATTTCGTAACAAACAGTTCTCGTACAGGACACTACTGTCATAATGCATTTTTTGTTATGGACAAAGATTGCAACAAAAAATTTTCTGACAAGATTCCATACTTGCACCGCATTTGTTGTTCTGAAAATATGTCGTAACAAATAGTCCTCTGACGAGATTCAAATTTTGTTTCAAATTTTTTGTTACGTATATATGTTGTTCCAAAAATATGATCGATGCTTTTGTACGTACAAAAAACAAAACAAATACAATTAACATGTATTTATTTTGAGGGTTGACCACCACTTATTTGTTACGAAATTTGTCGCAACATAGACTTTTTGTACCGCAATTTTTCGTAGGGGTCAATATCCGCAACAAAGTCGATACAAAAGGCTATTTTGCACAAAAAAAAAAAAAGGGTTTTTGTTACAGATTTTTTACCGCTACAAAAAATCCTTTTTTTGGTAGTAAAAAAATTGTAACAAAAACTTTCCCATGTGTTTTTAAAAGGCATTGATCTACGAAATTTGTCGCAATAAATACTTTTTGTTACTGAGAGTATATCACAAACAACATTTTCACACGAAAAATGAGCATTTGTTACGTTAGCGAGGGAGAGAAAGGAGAGCACATTTGTTGATATTCCTAGGTCTTAATGTAACAGATTCAACATACTTTTTCTCTTTATAATTATTATACTCATAAAATTATATTATGTAATCTATATAAATAGAATAAAATAAAAAATCCTTTAGTTAATAGTTGAAGCCAATGCATCGGACACTATTAGAATTCTGAAGTAAACATGTTTGGGCGAAAATAATTTTAGGATGGATAGCCTCTTGAAAAATTCTAATGTAGCTCAAAAAAAAAAGAAAATAAAGAAAGAAAAAAAACCATATATTGGATAAAACCATATGTATTTTTCATCGTACAAGTATTCATTAAATACCAAAATGATGCTACCTAAAATACAGTGTCAATGGTAAAGTCAAACGCAAAAATAGTATGTTATGTAGAGTAAGAACTAATGATAAGTAACTTGTAGAGAGTATGTTATGTAGGGTAAGAACTAATGATAAGTAACTTGTAGAAAGAAGATAATAAATAAATGAGTAGAGAGAAAATAATAAATAAATAAGTAAGAACATTTATATATATAGTATATATATTTTTGTCTGAAAAACATATGCATTTTAATTTTCATCTATTTTTTAAAAAATCTTATATATTTTTTAATTTATACATACAAAGATATGTAAAAAACTATATCAATTAGTATTATTTGCTTCTTATGAAGAGTGCGCAATAAAATACAAGCAATGAAAGAAATTTGTTGCAACGAAGGAAGTTTGTTGCTTACAAAGTCTGCAGGTTCCAGTCAAAAGATTTCAGGCAAATACCTCTCACCATCAGGATGCAAAGGCCGTGGTTCTACACATGGTGATAGATGGGGTCAAAATGGTGGTCGTGGCAGAGGCCGTGGTAGAGGTGGTCGAGAAATTAATAGTGGACAACGAGATTTAGGTACAGCCGTTACAAACCAAGAAATGAGAATCACATAAAGTGTTTTAATTGTGAAGAGTACGGTCACTATGCATCTGAATGCAAAGCTCCAAAGGGAAAACCAGAAAGTAAATTTGAGTCAAACTCAAGATGAGGAACCATACCTTCTGTTGGGTTTCTATGAGGACAAGACAACAATGAAGGTGTTGTTGAATGAAGACAGAGTGTCTCCAGGAAGTAACAATGATAAGGTCGAGTGAGGATGCATGGTATCTCGACAATGATGCGAGCAACAATATGACTGGTATTAAGGAACACGTGGCTGAACTTAATGAGAATGTGACTTGGAAAGTGCGCTTCGGAGATGGGTCTACGGTTCAAATAGAAAGAAAGGGCTCAATTTTATTGCATTGCATAAATGGAGAGCAAATTATAGTGTCGTATGTGTATTATATACCTGCTCTACACAACAATATCTTCAGCCTTGGACAATTGACATAAATTGGATACAAAGTAGAGATGATGAATGATTATTTAAAGTTCCGTGATGAAAATTGACGATTGTTTATGAAAGTGCAACGAACCATGAATCAGTTGTACAAGATCACACTCCAAATTGCTCAACCAGTGTCCTTAAATACAAGCATTGACGACAATGGGTGGCTATGGCACACGAGACTCGGTCACATAACTTCTCGAGTATTAGAATCGATGGTGAAAAGAGAATTAGTGCGTGGTATACCCAACATCAAATTTCCCACTCAAGTGTGTGAAGGCTGCATGATTGCTAAGCAAACCCTTCAACCCTGCAATGGCGAGCAACCTTACCATTGGAATTAATCTATACTGACATATGCGGCCCGATATCACCACAGATAATTGGAGGTAACCGCTACTTTCTATTATTTATAGATGATTTTAGTCGATACATGTGGGTTTATTTGCAACATCAAAGGATGAAGAATTCCTTTCATTCAAGAAATTTAAAGCTGAGGTAGAAAATGAAAGCTCCTACAAGGCGAAGGCACTAAGCACTGATAGAGGAGGTGAGTTCACCTCTAATCAGTTCTCTGAATTTTGTAACAAGACATGGATCAAACATCAATTGACTTCCCCTTACACACCACAGCAAAATGGGGTAGTAGAGCGGCAAAATCGAACTATTCTTGAAGTTGCAAGATCCTTATTGAAGACTGTGAATGTACCAGAGTTCTTGTGGGTGGAGGCGGTTCGTAATGCCGTGTATTTTCTTAACCGAGTTCCGACAAAAGGATTCGAGAATAAGACTCCGTATGAAGGATGGAAGGGAAGGAAACCGACTCTTCAGCATGTGAAAGTTTTTGGATGTGTCAGACATACAAAAAGGTTAGTAAATCAACTTACAACCAGCACATCAAGCACCTCATCTGATGCTAGTCGAGAACTGAAATCTTCTAATTTCGGCCACACACCAGTTTGTGGGTATCGAAGTCTTACAGATATTTATGATTAGTTGCAACCAGTGCAAGCTAAATCGGAAGAACTATTGTTTACCGCCGAGGAACCATCAACTTTGGAAGAGGTTGCTTCTGATCAAAACTGGTTAAATGCGATAAAGCTTGAGCTTAGATTGATTGAAAGAAAAAAAAAAAAAAAAACTTGGAGCCTAATGGATGTACCTGAGGGACACCAACCCATTGGACTAAAATGGGTGTTTAAATTAAAGAAGGATGTTGAAGGTAATGTAACAAAGCACAAGGCTCGACTGGTTGCGAAAGGATATATGCAGCGAAAAGGGGTGGATTTCAATTAAGTCTTCACACCAATGACTCGATTGGAATCAATCAGAATGTTGTTAATACTTGCAGCTAAGGAAGGATGGCAAGTTCATCATCTTGATGTTAAGTCGGCATTTCTAAACTGCTAGTTGCAAGAAGAGGTTTATGTTTCTCAACCAGAGGGCTTTATTATTGTTGGTAAAGAACACAAGGTTTATCGATTGAATAAGGCACTTTACGGTCTAAGGCAAGAAACAAGGGCATGGAATATTCTCCTTGATAAAACGCTTAAAGAATTGGGATTTACTTGGTGTCCCCAGGAACAAGCATTTTCTAAATCTCAGAAAGCAAACACTGTGTTGATTGTTGAAGTGTATGTGGATGATCTGGTCGTAACAGGGTCAAGCAAAGAGCATATTGAAGATTTCAAACAGAAAATGTGCAAGGCATTCGAAATGAGTGATTTGGGTAAGTTGTCTACTATCTTGGAATTGAAGTGCATCAAGACAATTGGAGAATCAAAATCAGTCAAAGAGGTTATGCAAAGAAGATACTTCAGTTAGCCGGAATGGGTGAGTGCAACTCTTCAAAGTGGCCAATGGGACCAGGGATTAATTTAAGTAAGGATGATGATGGTGGTGTGCTTGTAGATGCCACTAATTATCGACGCATAATTGGAAGTTTGCGCTACTTGATTCACACCCGACCTGATCTTGCTTTTTCGGTTGGAGTGGCAAGTAGGTATATGCAATCACCGAAGGAAAGACATCTAAAAGCAGTGAAACAGATTTTGCGATAGATAAGAGAGACAGTGAATTACAATCTGTATTATCGCAAAGGAGGTGATGGAAAAGTAATTGGGTATAGTGACAACAGTCATGGCATGGATTTGGATGATAGAAAAGGGATAAATGGGATGGTTTTCTATTTTTAGGAAACCCAATTACGTGGTCCTCGGAAAAACAGCGTACAGTGGCATTGTCTTCTTGTGAAGCTGAATTTATGGCCGCTACCTACCGCTGCAACATGTCAAGCTAAGTGGTTGAGAAGCTTGATCAAGGAGTTGACTGGTATGGAACCTCAGAGAGTTAAAATACTCGTGGATAACAAATCAGCAATAGCACTGATGAAAAATCCAGTCTTTCATGGTAGGAGTAAACATATCGACACAAAGTTTCATTTCATACGTGAATGTGCGGAGAAGGGTTTAATCAGTGTGGAGCATGTGAGTGGATATCAACAAAAGGCTGACATTTTAACAAAACCATTGCTGCGAGTGAAGTTCATCGAGATGAGGTCTCTGATGGGTGTCGAAGATCTTGAATGTGCAAATTAGAATTACGTGGAGAATAAAAGATGTATTTCTAATTTTATTCAAAAGTTGGTTACAGATTTGTAGGACGAGTTGACAACGGGTTATACTTTGTATTTTGGTTTTTGTGGAAGTTTTCAGTTTGTATGAGATAGGATGTTTTATGTTTTTTCTTTGCTTGTTAGTGTTGAATGAAAATTCAGATCATTTAGTCCAACAATTTGGATGTGTATTATTGAAAGACAAGAAGGAAAGAGTTTGATGATCAACCCTGAAAGTTACCTGATCCGCATAAGAATGAATCTCGACCATTGAAATTAGAAACTTCTGGAGTTGACAACTGAGAATCATAATAAATTATAATAATAATTACAATAATAAATTTTTTTTTATTAAATAATATATATAAGTTTCATAGAAAGTTGATTTAAATTAATATACTATGCATGAAAATAGTGTAGTAACTTATTTAGAAAATAATTTAAGTTGCAATGATTGAATATAATTTTTGTACTAATAATTTATATTTATAAATATTATCTTCACTACTTAGATAAATGTACTGCTCCACGATCCCAATTCCATGACTAATCTAGTTATAGAGTATGAATGTACTACAAGATTTAAAAATTGGCACCTTACGACAATATAACAAATTCCCATAAAGATTGAGTTAGTATGTGCAGAACCATGATAATTGCTTTATTGAGTAGAAGATTTATTACAAGGCACCTTAAGGCGATATAAATATATATATAAATTTATATGACATAGACATAGATGCTCGTAGAGAGATTAATATCAACAACAAGAATATCATTTCTATGTAAACATAGGGAATTATAATAACAAATTTATTTAACAATATATATATATATATTTTATTTATTTAAAAATGTGCTATTTAAACTCTTGATTGGTATATTTAAAAAGAATCAGTTGTAACGGAACCTATAACTTATATATATTTTGTATAAAATATATATATGTGATGAAAGCCATCTAAAAAAAATATTATATATCATTTTTCTTTGTATTTTTTTTTAAAAAAAAATTAATTCTATTCTCTCTTTTCTTGGCCTCTTATGGTGATTTAAAAAAGTATTATCTCATTTCACTATCAACATTTGTTAGAAAGTATATTTGGCATAAATTAGTTACACATTTAAAGAAAAAAGGAAATAAAACTTCAAATCTCATTACCAATCTTATATAGCTAGTGTTACTATTAAGACAAAGTAATACTGGTCACATATTATAATCCATGAGTGTGACAAATTACATATATATTTATTATATAGTATTAATTATGTGAATATATATTATATTTGAACAAAAAAGATATTTCATGGAAAAAATAAAATATGTTGAATATTATTTGACCTAGGACTTATCTCCCAAACATTCGCTCCACTGACACAGAACAGAAAGTACACAGACTCGCAGTCTCTTTCTCTGTCTATATATGGATCTTCTCCTCACTTGAGTTTCATATATAACTGGGCTGCTCGCTTTTCTTAATTCCGCCGCAGAATGAAGTTGTCGCAGATTCAACGCGATTCCACCACTGCATCTCCTTCTAATGCAGGTGATTCCCTGGGGGATGCTCAGAAATCAACCACACATGATCCCAAATCTGAATCTGAATCTGAATCTGGAGGACCAAATCAAACATTAGCCCAACTTAAGAGGGAAATCATCTCCTCAAGATCCAAAACCGAATCCAAAATCAAAATCAAAATCAAACTCAAACTTCCCTCCATGAACAACGTCAAATCAGATCTCCTCTCAAACCCTAATCAGATCTCTCCCAATATCCCAAATGAAGCCGAGCCCAAAGCCTCCACCGAAACTACTGGCCAAGACTTCAAGACATGGAATCTGAGGCCCAGGGAACTGATCCGAAAGAATGGCACCATTGAAGCTCCAGTGAAGAAATACGGCGACAATTCTGGGAAGAGGAAGCTGAGCATTATGGTCGGTCTCAGCAAGCAGGAGGTGAGAGACGATATTGTTTCCATGACAGGAGGGAGGCTGCCACTGCAATCCAAGAAAAGGCCAAAGCATTTTAATAAACACATGGACGTAAGAACCCTATATATCCAGATTGTTGTTCAATATTATATTTAGTCTAATTTTGTTCTGGATCTGATCATTTCATATTATATTTGCGATTGATTTCATGGATTTTTCGTATTACTTTCTCTTGCAGAATATATTTCCTGGAGAATGCTTGGCCAATATTTCTGTCGACAAATACAAGGTTATTCACAACTCATCATTATTCCTCTCTTCAATATCAAATATCCATATAAATATATATATATATATTATTATTACTTTCCTTTGATAGATTTCTGACATCTTTTTATGATAATTATATTTGCAGGTTTAGGTTTTATATATGAACTATTTTTACCTCCAGGTGTGTATGTAATTTTGTAATAATTTTGTCTTCAATGCAATTTATGATCAATGGTTTTTTGGGTACTTAAAGATGGATTGTTTCTACCATGGTCTTGCTGCTATTTTTCGAGTACATTTTGGGATAAACTACGGCGGAACCTATAACCTGGAAACTAAATCTTACAAGACAAGTCACTCTAGGCATACATGTTACGTGTGAAAGATAAAACTCAAGAAGTCAAGAGATTTTTTATTTTTCATACTCTGATTAATGTGATTTGATGTAAATGGAAATTCTATTTGTTTCCATCATATTCAACCGGCATCCTATGAGAAACTTCATATATTTAAAAATGATTTTAATACCATAATTCAATGAAACATCCAAGGACACATGTGATCACAGGATAGTAAAGTAATTGTCAAGAATTTATGATGCCATATGATGCCGAAACACAAATTTGTGTATTTTATGTACACGTCGAAGATTTGAACATGTGTAATTTAGTTATTTTACCATTATTATGAGTTCTCTATTATACTTTTATGCATATCTGATAAAAGATATTTCTATTTTGTCTTGCACGCGTTAACTTCAATATTTTAAATTCAATAGAACTGCTATACTTTCATATTTTATGTCTAAAAGGCAATCTCTATTTTTTTGTACTATATGTTAATAATATTCACGGGCATTTTGGCTTTACTTTTTTCATCAAGTATTGTCACGTGGTATAAACAACTAATACAAAGATATTAATAATGTGCTTATGAGATACAAATAAATATTTTTTGTGACAATCAATAATGAAAAATAAAAGATAGAACAATGGTATCTTCTTCATGTCATTTCACTACTAGCTAGGCTTGGGCTAGCATTAGGCAGCCAACACCATAAGCCATTTACACAAGCATTTTGTCTCACTTAATTACTCCTATGATTTATATTTTTATGTTGTGTCTTCTCTTTTCTCGGATTCCTCTTGACTCTATCCTTGAAAAAAAGGGAGTTGTCTCAGCTTCCAAGTGTCAATGTTGTCAGGGTGTGCAGTCGATGGAGCACCTATTCTTGACCAGCGAGCAAGCTACTCAGATTTGGAGGTTCTATTCTAACCTTTTTCATCTTCTTCCCATTAAAATACAACACCCAAATATCTTCATAAACTATTGGAAACTTTATTGTGAAAATTCCTTCAACATAAACATTTGTTTTATTATTAATTTGTTAATTGTTTGGTTTTCATTTGGACGGAGGGAAACGATCCAAAGAATTGGAATACTGTTGGAAATAAAATAAAAAAACAAATTAAATGGAAAAAATTCAAAATTAGTCGTATTGAAATTAAAATCAATCAAACTGAGCAGCTTAAGGAGCAGCTCATGCCGGCGGGAAAGGGAATTAGCAGCAGCATTGATACGACCTGGTTTATAAACCACATCGAAGGAATACCCAAGAAGTTTGGCTATCCAAGACTGCTGAGCGGGAGTACCAATCTTCTGAGAGAGTAGATGGCGAAAACTATGTGATCCGTATGTGTTGAAACAATAATTTGTAACTTTCAGGATAGTTAATATGAACTTTAAGTTCTAGTAATTGCCAATAATTATACCCTGAAGTAATGGCACGAAGATCAAGAGTCCTATGGAGTTGTCTAGAAAGTCTCTTGGTTATACATATGGATGTAATCCTTACTTCATGGTGAGTGAAAAAAGAACTTATCCAAAAACAGCACGTAATATTTTCTTCTGCAAGTTCTTCTACTATCTATCATACCCAACAAATTTGGTATCAGAGCTTGAAAACAATGTCCAGTTCTGTTCCTACCATGTTTAAATATTCCCCGAGTGAGGTTCCAATCTTTGAAGGCGATCATTACAATTATTGGAGTAGTGAAATGCAAGATTTCTTCATTTCACATGACCTTTGGGATATTGTTGCAGATGGATTTGAAGAACCACCTGTAGAAGGTGCATCTGCAGCCTGGACTAACGCTCAGCAAAAACAATACAAAGAAAATAAGAAAAAGGATTGCACTGCACTTCGCTACATCAAGCAAGGAGTGGGTAAGACAATTTATCCACGGATTTTCAATAAAAAGAAGGCAAAAGATGCATGGGACGTGTTGAAGGAGGAGTTTCATGGCAATGATAGAGTTATCTCTATTCGCCTTCAATCTCTATGGAGGGACTTCGACAACTTGGCGATGAAAGAGAGTGAACATGTGAGTAAATTTTTTACAAGAGCTGTTGACATTGTCAATCACATTGAAAGTCTTGGAGACACCATCCAAAGCAAGAAGGTAATCGAGAAGATTCTCAGAAGTTTACCTCCTAAATTCGACCATTGTGTTGCTGCCATAGAGGAATCCAAAGATTTGTCTGTGATGTCACTTCATGAGTTGATGAACTCGCTTCGGGCTCACAAACAAAGGATTGAAAGAGCTCAAAATCAGTCCCTTGAGCAGGCCTTTCAATCGAAGACTTTTGTTTCAGCAAAGTCTCACCAAAATGCACCACAAAGACGGAATTTTTATAGAGGCGATCAACCCAACCGAGGAGGAGAACGAAAGAAAGAATTTGTTCCAAAGAACAGGGACGAGAATCTTGAAAAAAAACCAGCACGCAGCCCGTATTGCATTATCTGCAAGAAGTCCAATCATGATTCGAAGGACTGCTTTCATAAGTGCAGGAGGTGTCGAATTCCTAATCACTCACAACGGGACTGTTGGTATCAAAAGAAGGGGCAAACTGAAGCAAATTTCTTGAAGGAGCAGAATGCCGAATCTGAGACATTATTTTACACGAGCGAAAAAGATGAAGATCAGAAATCCGACCTATGGTATCTGGACAGTGGCTGTAGTAGCCACATGACAAGTAATGAAAGCCAATTTGAGCAACTTAACAGGAGCTGTACTTCACACGTAAAGCTTGGAGATGGAAATGTTCAAAGCGCTGAAGGAAAGGGCACGATTGCAGTCTTTACCAAAGGAGGTAACAAAAAATTAATTCATGACGTTCTTTATGTGCCTAATCTAGCGCAAAACCTCTTGAGTGTGGGGCAGCTTATACAAAGTGGTTATTTGGTCATTTTTGGTGATGGAATGGCAAGAATTTTCACGAAGAATAATGACTTGGTGGCTGAAGTTGAGATGTCTGCAAACAAAGTTTTTCCGATGACTATGCCTTCAAGCAATCAGTTTGCTTTGAAGAATGAAGTCGTTGAAAATTCATTCTTGTGGCATTTAAGATATGGTCACTTACATATGGCAGGGCTGCGCATTTTGAAGCAAAGAAAAATGGTTCTGGGATTACCGGATGTTCATCATGAAGAAAAAATATGTGAAGGTTGTATCTATGGGAAAATGCATCGATTGCCATTTCCCAAAACGTCATGGAGAGCCAAAGCACCACTTGAGCTGGTACACTCGGATATATGCGGTCCTATGAAGACACCATCGATCAACGAGAAGAGATATTTTATCTTGTTTGTCGATGATTTCACGAGGATGATGTGGGTATATTTTTTGAAAGAAAAATCAGAGGCATTCAAATCTTTTTTGAAGTTCAAAGCTATGGCAGAGAATCAAAGTTGCTGCCAAATAAAAACACTCCGAACTGACAATGGAGGAGAGTTTATATCTACTCCATTCCTACAACATTGCAAGGAACATGGCATCTCGAGACAGCTTACTGTGAGTTATACCCCACAACAAAATGGGGCCGCTGAAAGAAAAAATCGCACTGTGGTTGAGATGGCTCGGAGCATGTTGACAGGGAAAGGACTTCCAAATAATTTTTGGGCTGAAGCAGTTAATACTGTTGTTTATCTGCTAAACAGATCACCCACCAAAGCTGTGCCAAACAAGACTCCGTTCGAGGCGTGGAATAAGAGAAAGCCGGTGGTCGATCATTTGAAGATATTTGGAAGCATAGCCTTTGCTCATGTACCAGCTCAGAAACGTGAGAAGTTCGACAAGAAGGGTGAGAAATATATTTTCATTGGTTACAGTGATGAAAGCAAGGGGTACAGACTTTTCGATCCAAAGGAAAATCGGCTGACTGTTTCTAGAGATGTCATATTCGATGAAAGTGGAGCATGGGATTGGAAGATCAAGAATGATTCAGATTATGAACAGCCATCAAATCAGCCTGGCCAGTTTACAGAACCATTGCGATTACAGAATGAGCGCACAACTCAGTGCGAGAATGCTCCTGCCAGTCCAACTTCGGCTCAACCAAATCCAAATGATGAAGAACCGGATTCAGAAAATCCAATTCTGAAGGTATGACCTTTGCAGGACATATACTCCTCATGCAATTTTGCATTTTTCTGTCATGAACCACAGAACTTTCAAGAAGCTGCAAAAGAAAAATTCTGGGTACAAGCAATGAACGAAGAAATTGATATGATTAAAAAGAACCGAACGTGGGAACTTGTCAATTTACCGGAAGGGAAGGATGTTGTTGGGCTGAAGTGGATCTACAAAACAAAGTTTAATGAGGATGGTTCAGTGCAGAAACATAAGGCACGTCTTGTTGCCAAAGGGTACTCGCAACAGCCCGGCGTCGACTTCAATGAAACATTTGCTCCGGTGGCGAGAATGGAGACCATTCGCACTGTTATAGCAATTGCAGCCCATTATGGATTGAAAATCTATCAATTTGATGTGAAGTCCGCTTTCTTAAATGGAGAATTGGAGGAAGAGGTTTATGTAGAGCAGCCTGAAGGATTTGTCGTGAAAAAGAGCGAGGAGAAAGTCTACCGACTTCGAAAGGCTTTATATGGGCTAAAGCAAGCTCCGCGAGCCTGGAACAACAAAATTGACAGCTACTTTGCAAGCTGCAGTTTTCAGAAAAGTCCAAATGAGCCCTCACTATACATCAAGAAAGAAGGGGGTGATTTTCTTTTCGTTTGTTTATATGTTGATGATTTGATTTATTACGGAACTAACGAATCATTGCTGGAGAGTTTTAGGCAGAAGATGAAGATGGAATTTGAGATGACGGATTTGGGGACAATGAAGTATTTTTTGGGAATGCAAGTAAGGCAAAGCGAAGGAAAAATTTTTCTATCACAAGAAAAATACGTTGATGATATTTTGAAGAGATTCCACATGGCTACTTGCAAACCCATGTCCACGCCTATGGCAACAAATGAAAAACTCCAGCAGTTAAATGACTCGGAAAATGTGGATGTTTCTCTCTTTCGAAGTTTAGTGGGATCTCTCATTTATTTAACTCACACGAGGCCAGACATTGCTTTTTCAGTTAGTGTGGTGTCCAGGTACATGAATGATCCAAGAAAAAATCACTTTGCAGCAGCAAAAAGAATTCTGCGTTATCTTCAAGGAACCAGGAAGCTCGGAATTCTATATGGAAAAGAAAACGATTGCAATTTGGTTGGCTATGTTGATAGCGATTGGGCTGGCTCGATTGATGATAGAAAGAGTACCACAGGATATATATTTTGTCTTGGGAAATCACCAATATCTTGGTGTTCAAGGAAGCAAAGAACAGTAGCACTATCATCTACCGAAGCCGAGTACTCTGCTATTACTGAAGCGGCTTGTGAAGGAGTGTGGCTTAGGAGAATGCTGGAAGATTTGCAATTTAAGCAAAAAGGTGCAACGACAATCTTCTGTGACAACAAGTCGGCTATTTCACTAACAAAGAATCCCGTGTTTCATGCTCGCTCAAAACACATTGAACTACGTCATCACTTCATTCGAGACCTTGTGGCGAAAGGGGAAACAAACATTGAATTCATCAATTCAAGTGAGCAACCGGCTGATATTCTCACCAAACCCCTTGGTGCGGAGAAGATGGAGAAGCACAAACAACATTTGAAAATTACAAATTAAGAGACGGTGTTGAAACAATAATTTGTAACTTTCAGGATAGTTAATATGAACTTTAAGTTCTAGTAATTGCCAATAATTATACCCTGAAGTAATGGCACGAAGACCAAGAGTCCTATGGAGTTGTCTAGAAAGTCTCTTGGTTATACATATGGATGTAATCCTTACTTCATGGTGAGTGAAAAAAGAACTTATCCAAAAACAGCACGTAATATTTTCTTCTGCAAGTTCTTCTACTATCTATCATACCCAACAGTATGCACCATGAAATGGTGGCCAATCAGATATGGGCGCCAATGTTGTATGGAAAGCACTAAACTCATCAATTCTCGTTCATAGGCTGATTTCCCTCGAGCTCTATCTCCCAGCACCTTACTGAAATAAGCTATAGGCCTATGCTCTTGCATAAGTACCGCACCTATGCCGGAGCCAGAGGCATCACACTCTACGATGAATGATTTATTAAAATCCGGCATTGCAAGCACAGGGGCTGTGATAAGGCCTGCTTTAATTTATCGAAGGCAGCCTGTGCTGATGGTGGCCACGAAAACTTCCTTTCTACAGCTTCCTTACGCAGGAGATCAGTCAATGGGTGAGCGATGCTACCATAGTGTTGCACAAATCGTCGATAATATCCAGACAACCCTAGAAAACCACGAACGGCCTTAGTCGAATGCGGAATTTCCCAGTCCCGAACAGCCTGTATCTTAGCCGGGTCCATGGAGACTCCATTGGAAGAGATAATATGCCCCAAATATTCCACCTTTAGGCTGCCAAATGTGCACTTCTTGCGATTTGCCACAAAACAACTCTCTTGCGGTAACTGAAGTGTTTTATTTAAGTGCTCCAAGTGCTTCTCTAAACCTGGGCAATAGATTAGTATGTCATCAAAGAATACCAAAATATATTTACACAAATAAGGTGGAAAGAGATCGTTCATGGTTGCCTGGAAGGTGGCAGGAGCATTGGTCAGTCCAAATGGCATGACTAAGAATTCATAATGCCCGCGCAGTTTTATGCACATCCTCCGGGGCCACTCAAATTTGGTGATAGCCTGAGCGAAGATCAATTTTAGAAAATATTGTTGCACCGGAAAGCTCATCTAAAATCTCCTGAATCACCGGGATTGGGTATTTGTCAGCAACGGTGGATTTGTTGAGCTCTCGGTAGTCAACACAAAACCTCCAACTCCCATCTTTCTTTTTGACCAGTAAAACGGGGCTTGAAAAAGGGCTAGTGCTGGGACAGATGATTCCTGCAACAAGCATATCGTGTACCAAACGTTCAATCTCATCTTTTTGGATCTGTCCGTACCTGTAGGGGCGTACAGATGCCAGCACTGCTCCAGGTTTCAATGGAATGCGGTGGTCGCTATGACGAGTCGGTGGCAACTCATTCGGTTCTGCAAACACCTCAGGAATTCCTCAAGAATCTGCACAATTTCCGGCAGCATTGCAGGCCCGTTCTCAGGGCTGTTGTGGTAATTCTCAATGTCTGAACGTAAAAGTAAGGCGCTGAATTCCACCTCTGTAATATCCAGCAAGTTCTGAATAGTTTCTAGGCCCCGATACAGCCTGGATCGCTGCGCAAGGTCACCTGCTGCCCCGCCGAGTATAACTGCATCTCCAAGGCTTCCCAATCCATCTGAATTTTTCCTAATGTCCTGAGTCATGCGACACCCAATATTATATCCACCCCACCAAGAGGAAATACGTGATAGTCTGCCTGCACTTCTGCTCCATCGATCTGTATACTCAATTTCGAGCATACTCCCGTACTTGCAACCTTGCGACCATCGCCTAGTACCACGTTGAATTCCTGTGTGGTGTCTACGTTCAATTTGGCATGTAGAACCAATTTTTGGGAAATAAAATTATGGCTTGCACCGCTGTCGATTAGTACCGTTACGCTAAATCCAAAAAGACTACCACAGAGACGCACGGTTCGGGGTCCCGAAAATCCAACCAAGGCATATAAAGGAAGGGCCCCCTGTGTTGTTTCCTCCTCGGGTGGTTGGTCACTTTCCATGGTAGGTTCTGCCTCCTCAGTAAATTCGCCCTCTCTCATCTCTCTTAACTCCGCAACCCAGTTGCCTAAATCATCCTTCACCACAACATTAAGATATTTACTTTCGCATTTATGGAGTGGACAATAGGGTTGTTTGCACTTGTAACAAAGCCGTTTCTCTTGACACTCACGATACTCGTCGCGACTTAATTTTCTTGTGCTACCCCTTGAGGTAGGGGCTGAAGTGACTGATCGTTGCCCCCCCCCCCCCCACAATATTGCTGCTAGTCGAATGGCGGTTCTCTACTCCTCCAGCTGTGTGTGAGGAGATAGTGCTTCCAGCTCACCCAACCAGGTTATTTCGTAGTGTCGAAGAGGTTTTTCGCAGGTAAAATTCTGCCGCAGATCCATTTTTCAACTCCCATTCAATGCTTCTGCTTACGCGGATTGCAGATTCGAAATCCGGAGGCTCCACTACCCTTAACTTATATCTGATAATTTGTTTCAAGCCCCCTATATAATATCCTAAGGCTTGCGCATCTGTCAATGGTTGAGCTTGAGTAGCAAGTTGAGTGAATAAATTGACATATTCATCAACCGAGCCGGTTTGTCTTAACGTCACCATCCTCTCATACGGATTCCCCATGAATTGATCATCAAACCTAGTGACCAATGCTTGTGAGAATTCAATCCAGGAGGCAGAAGCATGCTTCATCATATGCCAACGGGACCAATGCAGCGCCACATCTTCCATCGCGACTCGCGCAAGACTCACCTTAATCTCCTCGGGAACTCCGTGCAATACGAAGTGTTGTTCGGCCCTAGCAACCCATCCCAAAGGACTTATCTAACCCTGCAGACACAGAACAGAAAGTACACAGACTCACAGTCTCTTTCTCTGTCTATATATCGATCTTCTCCTCACTTGAGTTTCATATATAACTGGGCTGCTCGCTTTTCTTAATTCCGCCGCAGAATGAAGTTGTCGCAGATTCAACGCGATTCCACCACTGCATCTCCTTCTAATGCAGGTGATTCCCTGGGGGATGCTCAGAAATCTACCACACATGATCCCAAATCTGAATCTGAATCTGGAGGACCAAATCAAACATTAGCCCAACTTAAGAGGGAAATCATCTCCTCAAGATCCAAAATCAAAATCAAACTCAAACTTCCCTCCATGAACAACGCCAAATCAGATCTCCTCTCAAACCCTAATCAGATCTCTCCCAATATCCCAAATGAAGCCGAGCCCAAAGCCTCCACCGAAACTACTGGCCAAGACTTCAAGACATGGAATCTGAGGCCCAGGGAACTGATCCGAAAGAATGGCACCATTGAAGCTCCAGTGAAGAAATACGGCGACAATTCTGGGAAGAGGAAGCTGAGCATTATGGTCGGTCTCAGCAAGCAGGAGGTGAGAGACGATATTGTTTCCATGACAGGAGGGAGGCTGCCACTGCAATCCAAGCAAAGGCCAAAGCATTTTAATAAACACATGGACGTAAGAACCCTACATATCCAGATTGTTCTGTTCAATATTATATTTAGTCTAATTTTGTTTTGGATCTGATCATTTCATATTATATTTGCGATTGATTTCATGGATGTTTCGTATTACTTTCACTTGCAGAATATATTTCCTGGAGAATGTTTGGCCAATATTTCTGTCGACAAATACAAGGTTATTCACAACTCATAATTATTCCTCTCTTCAATATCAAATATCCATATAAATATATATATATATATTATTAATTTCCTTTGATAGGTTTCTGACCACTTTGTATGATAATTATATTTGCAGGTTTAGGTTTTATATATGACTTCTTTTTACCTCTAGCTGAGTATGTATTTTTATAATAATTTTGTCTTCACTGCAATTTATCATCATCGATGATTTTTTGGTCATTTAAAAGAAAGATTGTTTCTACCATTGTCTTGCTGCTACTTTTCGATTATATTTTGGGTAAACTAGGGACAAACCTATAACCTGGAAACTAAATCTTACAAGACAAGTCACTCTAGGCATACACGTTATATGTGAAAGACAAAAGTCAAGAAGTCAAGAGATTTTTTATTTTTCATACTCTGATTAATGTGATTTGATGTAAATGGAAGTTCTATTTGTTTGCATCATATTCAACTGGCATTTTATCAAAAAATTGTTATATTTCAAAATGATTTTAATGCCAAAACGCAATGAAACATCTAAGGACACATGTGATCGCGGTAAAGTAAAGTAATTGTCAAGAATTTATGATGTCATATGATGCCGAAACACAAATTTGTGTATTTTATGTACACGTTGAAGATTTGAACATATGTAATTTAGTTATTATACCATTATTTATGAGTTTTCCGTTATACTTTTATGCATAACTTATCAAAAGATGTTTCTATTTTGTCTTGTACGCGTTGACTTCAATATTTTAAATTCAATAAAATTGTTATTATATTTTCATATTTTATGTCTAACAGGTAATCTTTATTTTGTTATAGTATATGTTAGTACCACGTGCATTTTGGCTTGATTTTTTTCATCGAATGTTTTCACGAGGTATAAACAACAAATACAAATATAGTAATACAAATAAATATTTTCTGTGGCAAAATCAATAATGAAAAATAAAAGATAGAACAATGGTATCTTCTACATGTCATTTCACAACTAGGTCGGCTTGTGCTACCATAAGGCAGCCAACGCCATAAGCCATTTATACAAAAGAATCTGGTCTCACTTAATTACTCCTAAGATTTCTATATTTTTGTGGCGTCTTCTCTTTTCTCGGATTCCTCTTGACTCTATCCTTCCAAAAAGGGGACTTTCCTCGGCTTCCAAGTGTCAATGTTGTAGGGGTGTACAGTCAATGGAGAACCTATTCTTGACCGGCGAGCAAGCTACTCAGATTTGGAGGTTCTTTTCAAACCTTTTTCATCTTCTTCCCATTAACACACAACACCCACATATCTTCATAAACTATTGGAAACTTTCTTGTGGAAATTCCTTCAACATAAACATATATTTAATTATTGATTTGTTAATCTTTTGGTTCATTTGGACGGAGGGAAACAATCCAAAGAGTAGGAATACTTTTTGGAGATAAAATACAAAAACAAATTAAATGGAAAAAACAATCAAATTAGTCCCATTGAATTTAAAATCAATCGAACTGAGCAGCTTAATGAGCATCACTGGGAAGGCGACTTGGCCATTGCTGCTGTCCTAGGAATTTAACTCAAACCTAAATCCCTGAGGCCATCTCAAACGGTTATTTGGACTGATGGGGCGTCCAAAGGAAATCCGGGGTCTTCTGGAGCTCTCAGGATTTTCAGAAATGCAGATGGACATGCTTTGCTTGCACTTCGGGAATACAACCAGCGGCAGGATTAAAATACTTTTGTGGAGCTTTGGGCTGTACATCGCTGAACATGGTTTTCACCTGTTTGGATCAAGATCGACTAGACTGATTGCTTACAAATTCCATCGTTCCGTGGAGGGCACTGGCAACTTCAGCACCAGATCGAAAAAATGGCAAAAGGGGTATAGTCTACAGCATGTTGTTGTTTCTGTAATTAATTTCATTTTGTTTGAAGTATAGCTACTCTCCCTTCCTCGCACTCCAGCAATGTGTAAATCGTTTTTCATTGGCCCAAGTTATAATATTTTAGTTATTCCTGTAAAAAAAATAGATGGAAGACTATATTGTGGTGTAGATTTGGCTGTAAGTTTGACCAGTGTTATATTTCTTCTTCCGGATTGAGAAGCCTGACCTTGTAGGGGTGAGTAATGGGTGGCGGTTTTGGAAATGATGGGGTAATTCTTCCCCAACAGGAGAGACATATGGTGTAGCTGCCTGCCTGGGACAGACATAGGAGGTGTTACATTTCTAACATATGGAAATCCCCAATAGGATCCTCAGGTGCGAGAGGAGATATGCAAGACTTGCACCTGAATTATGCCGCATGGGCCGGTGGGACTCAAACTCGATACCTATGTTCAGGGCCGTCTCGAACTTTTTCGGGCCCTGAGCAAAAATAAATTTTAGGTCCTAATAGACACACACGACTAAATGTACTTTTAAAATAATATTACTGATATTGATGTCAGCTAGACAAATAGTTGAAGACAGCGGTCATGATGACTGTGTTGACTCAGGAGAATAAAAAATGAAGATCGAACTGACCGCGCTTCATTTGAAGGTTCGAATAGTGAGAAATACTGAGAGAAGGTGAAAGAGAAAGTAGAGAGAGAGAAGTGGGTTTTGATCCGGATGGTTTGGCGCAGCGAGCAAAGACGTGAAAGACTAGAGGTGTGGGCGATGATTGAATTTGAAAAATGTAATGCAATATGATTAGGAAAAAAAAAAAAAAGAAGAAGAAGAAGAGATAAGATTAGATTTTTAAATTTAATTAAGAAGTCCTCTATTATTCAGAGGCCCTAAGCACTTGCTCACCCTTTTTGTCCAGCAGACCTGCATATGTTAGAAGACGGATGACCGTCGTCTCACCTACCTAATATACGGAGTCCCCAACAGAAGTATCTTTATGTTACCTATTTTATTACCTCTTAGATCGTCACAAAAATAAATAAATAAAAACACACATTTTTTTCGCCAAATAAGCTGTACCAATACACATCATAAAAAATTCATTAGTGACCATTTTTTAGTTTTATTACGGAAAATAGAATGTGGTAGTATTTCTCAGGATATTTTTTCTGTGCCCGAAATTCGTATAAGAAACCTATATGAAATTGATTTTCACAAATACGAAAGTATCAATATATGCACTAAGCATCAGACAGCAAAATTGAAATTGAAAACTATCTCGTACTAATATATAAATGACCAAACCAGAACATAACAAGAATATGAGAATGAAAATATTCAGCAATCCACAACAGACATATCAAATATTACAAACAAAAATTCGAAAGCCCAACCTCGCAACGACGTGCATATAAAGACATTCAGCAATCCACAGTGAGTAACAACACTACCCGAAAAAGTGACGTTTGGCATGGAAGAATCCGCGCCAAAACCTTGTTTGGCTCAGTTCTGATCTGTGGCCGAATAATGGTGCATTTTTTGTCATTATATAAAGATAGAGCCAGAAGTTGTGAGAACTGTTCAATTTTAGACACCAAAATGAAATGTAAATTAATTAATAAGTCATTATTTATTTGATAAAATGATAACTAACACATTGGCAATATATTTGACCATAAATGCCTCTTCTGGTTTGAAGTTGAGAACATGGAAAGGGCATATTTTGGAATCAGAGCATGCGAACACCATGAACTGTAATTTCAATCAAATAAATAACTTCAATCGCTGTCAAGATAATATGCTAATTATTCCATAACATGTTTCTTACCTTTGGGCTATGTCCTTTCGCAAGCTATACATACAGTTCTGTATCCTTCCCGTTGTAGTATAGTGGTGAGTATTCCCGCCTGTCACACGGGCGACCCGGGTTCGATCCCTGGCTCGCCCGGGGTTTTCTACCATTCCAAATTACATATGGTGTTCTATTCAAAACAGCCTTCGTAGGAGATATATTTAATAAATACACGGCTGTTGCCACTGCTTCTCCCCAAAAAGAATTCGGAAGTCCTTTAGCTTTTAAAAGACTCCTCGCCATTTCCACCACTATTCTATTTTTTCTTTCAGCAACACCATTTTGTTCCGGTTTATAAGGTGCTGTAAGTTCCCTACGGATGCCATGATTTTCGCAGAAAGAGATAAAATCATTAGACAAGAACTCACCGCCTCTGTCAGTGCGCAACACCTTAATACTTTTTCAACATTGCTTTTCCATCATAACCTTGAACTTTTTAAAGTTATCGAAACTTTCAGATTTGAGTTTCAAGAAATAAACCCAAGTCATACGACTATAATCATCAATAAACAGGAGAAAATATCGACTTCCACCAAGAGGTTCTGTTTGCATTGGCCCACATAAACCAGCATGTACAAGCTCCAAGAACTTTGAAGATCTCCAAGATCGTCCACTATGAAATGAACCTCTGGATTGTTTTCCATACACACATGCTTCACAAAAATCAATCTCTGAAATATTTGGCAATCCAACCACCATTTCTTTTTGACATAACAACTTCAAACCATTTACATGTAGATGGCCATAACGTAACTGCCAAATATTTGATTCTTCATTTCTCCTAACAACCAAAGCTTTGCCCATTGATCGAGAGACATCCAATGGAAACATTCGACTTCTTGTCATGCGGATAGTCGCTAGTGTCTGACAAGAATTTTTTTCACAAATAATGCATGATTCGCCATCAAACATAACCGAATAGCCACTTGAAATTAATTTTCCTACACTTAGCAAATTATGAGCTAATGTAGGCACAAATTGCACATGATGGTGAAGACGAAAATCACCTTGAATTGTTTTCACAATAATTGTACCTTTTCCTTCAATATTCATTTTCTTTCCATCACCAAGTCGAACTTCTCCTTTTTGTGTTTCATCAAGATCTTTGAATAAAGATTTATTTCCCGACATGTGATTTGAGCAACCACTGTCCACAAACCAAATATCTTTATTTTCATCACCACACATCAATGAATGTGTCATAAATAATTTGCTTGTTTCTTCGGTTTGCTCGGTAAAATTTGTCTGCTTCTGTTCATCCTTCTGCTTTGCCCAATAACAAGCCTCCTTATGCCCTAACTTGTTACAATATCTTCATTGATAATGATTTTTTAATTGGTGTCGTTTAGAAGACCTGCCCCTGCCTCCACCACGACCTCGTCCTCGAAAGCTACCTCTGCCGTGCCCACGATTTACAGAAAATTCAGACTTTCCCTTTGAACTCTCCCCCTTAATTTGAAACGTTTTTTCTTCTGATTTTTCAGAGAATCTGTTCAATCTTGCTTTATGCGACATCAGAGAACTCTCATCAATTCATCAAGTGTATACGTTGACAAGTCCTTACTTTCCTCAATTGCAACAACAACGTGATCAAATTTTGGACAAACTTCGGAGAACCTTACTGACAACAATCTAATCACTGACCGATCCAGATTCTCCATAACACTTGATCTGGTTGACGATACCAGAAACACGTGACATATATTCTTGGACATATTCTTTTTCCTTCATACTCAGTGTTTCAAAATCACGCCGAAGGGTTTGCAATTTAATCATAAGTACTTTGTCGTCACCCAAATATTCTTGCTTCAGAATATCCCATGCCATCTTGGATGTTCTCGCAGCTGCAATACGGTGAAAAATGTCATCCTCTAATGCCGATTGGATGAGTAGCAATGCCTTTGCATCTTTTCTACGATTTTTCCGCAATTGTTGATCAGGTGCTGCAGGAGCCGGGTCTGGGTCATCAAATCCAATTTCAACCAAATCCCACAATTCTTGAGACTTGAATAAAGTCTTCATTTTCAAACTCCAAAGATGGTACTTATCTCCTTTGAAGATTGGAATTAATGGTTGAATTGAAGAACTTCCGTTTGACATTTTGCAGACGAACAAAAAACTTCAAAAAACTTTACTTCTGAAAAGAAGATACGACACAAGCCTTCACTTTCTTCTTCGCTGCGGAGAATATGGACCAAAAAACCTGGAATTTATTTGCTCTGATACCAAATTTGTTAGCAGAACAGGAAATGAAATAAGAACAAAGGAGAATATTTTATTTCTGCTAGAAAATATGATACAATAAATCTGATACAATAATTACTAAATATTAGAAATTCAAATTTTAAACCAACGGTTGCAACTCCTAATAATATGCACATATTATTGATTTAATAACAATAATAATTTGAAGCACTTAATTAACACAAACACCCGTGCACGAAGTTTTGTAAGATCATATTTTAGCATAATTTTTTTAAAAAAATCGTAAAAAATTAAATACTTGAATGATAAATTAAAAATAATTTTTGTAAAACTAAAATAATATAATATAAATAATTATAAAAATTAAATAGTACAAAAAAGAATAAAAAATAAAAATATATATACTATAACATCATTTCTCTCAATTTCTCTGAATATAGGAGAGAAATAAAAACAGAGAAATTGAAATATTTACTTCTCAATTTTCATTTACTCCGATCATTTGCAAGCCAAGTGTTGTATAACTTCCAATGTCCCACATAGAAAGTGTGATAAAAAGGCGGGGGCATTGACTCCTATAAATTGACCCCCTTGGTCCTATTTTAAGATACGACAACAAATCTTTTTTCTTTAGTAACTAGATAGAGAGAAATTGAGATTTGGTGAGTTGTTATGAAGAGGATTTTACAATTTTTTCCGTGCAAACATTGTAATAAATATTTTAGTGGATTATCCCATTTTGATATCGTGGATGTCGGTCTGTTGTAAGACCGAACCACGTTAAATTCTCGTGTCTTGTTATTTTGTTTTTCTATATCTTCCTTTGTGTGTGTTCCTAACAAGTGGTATTAGAGCGAGGTCATTTTTTAGCGAGAACATGGCAAAGGGAGAAGAGAATGAGCAAGAGGTGTTTCGAGATAAGTTGACGGCACGTCAGCAGTCAGGATGCAGTTCCGGAGCGGGTTCCGGCAACACACCAGATTTCTGCCAGAAAGGTCGGTTCTGTCTGATTTGAGTTCCTAGTTTTAATTTTTAGCCCCGGTTTATTTGGTTGTTAGAATTGCTTGTTTATTGGAGAGTTATTAAGCACTATGTCCACTACTTTGAAATATGAGGTTCCGCTCTTTGATGGAAATAGTGAGTTTACTATGTGGCAAAGCACAATTCAAGACTATTTGGTGCAGCAAGGTCTTGATGTTGCCTTAGAAGATGCAAAGCTAGAAGGTATGAAAGAAGGTAATTGGAGTATGATTCGAAAAAAGGCTGTTAGCGCAATTCAATTGGCACTCACCCCGCAGATAATGGTTACCATGTTGAGGAAACGTCGCCGAAGAGGTTGTGGGATACTTTGGAGAGTAAAGTTGCCACAAAGACGTTGACTAACCGCCTGATTATGAAGATGGATCTATACTCTTTGAAGATGGAGGAATGAGGTAATATAATTGACCATACTAACAAGCTTAATAAGCTAGTATGTTGACGGTTAAATGTAGGAGAGGAAATTAAAGAGGAAGAGCAAACGTTGCTCTTGTAAGCTTCATTGCCTAAATCCTACAAGCCGTTGGTGCAGTCAATATTGGTTGGAAAAACTACATTGAAATTGAATGGACGATAAAAATTTTGAACGAGAATGACAAGATAATGGGAAATGAAGACAGTTTAAAGGTGAGTCAAATACTACCTGTGGGGGGTTCTGAAAGAGGGAGAAAAATAAAGAGTGACCGTGGTGGACGATCGAAATCTCCACCGGGAGATTACAGCTCTACTGAGTGTCATTATTGTGGAGAGTTTGGTCACATTCAAAATTACTGTCGACTTTTTAAAGAAGACTTAGGATGTCTGAGAAATTTGAAGGGTAAGTCGAAAGTTGAGAACTCTGCGAACGTGGTCAATTATGAAAGTGATTTACTTTTTAAAATACAAATCCTATTGAGAATTCTAATGGGGTGATGGATTCTGTTGCCGATGTCCATATATGTAAAGATCAAACTTTCTTTGATATTTTTCATACAAAGGAGATTTTGGCTATATCAATGTTAGGAATAAGATGAAGCAACGAATTGAAGGCATTGGAAGAGTTCGCTTGAAGCTTCACAATGATAATGTCAAAACAATTTTTAATGTGAGGTATGTGTCTACTGTTGGAGCTAATATTATTTCATTGGGCGAGTTGGCTTCACATAGGCATAGATATATTGGCACTAAAAATCTATGCAAAGTGTACAAGGATGACAACTTGATTATCAAAGGGAGGAAGAAACAAAACAACATCTATTATCTAGATGGATGCACCTTGCGAGCAAATGTGGAGAGCAGCAATGTTATGAAGAATCAGAAAATCGAGAAGATAGTTCCTTTTTTTTTTTTACATGGTCGAAAAATGTGAGACTATGGGAAGAGGGAGGATTTGTTGTGTAACTTCCTATGTCTCACATAGTGATCGAAGATTTTTGAGAGTTTTTAAAATATCTTTTAAGATACAAAAAATGATATATGTATAAAATGAAAATTGTCACGTGCATGTTCATGTAGTAACTCCAAAAAGTTCGTCAAAAATAAAAAAATCTCTTTAACCGGTGAGTGTCCGGGTTGAACTCAGGGAATATGTGAATATCCTATATTTAATTAGAAAAAGTGCAATGAGTTAATGCAATCGAAGAAACTGAAAAGATCAATTGCAGAAATAAAATCTAACTAAAAAGCGATAAAATATACTTATCTCGAAAGGGATGAAGCGAGGCGTTTGTGTCTGACTTTTGCGTTCCTTAATGCTAGATTTCCATGGATGAAATGAGCGGGATGACGATAGCGTGATAGCGAAAAATATATGTATAATTGCGGGGCGGCTCGGAGAAATAAGAGTGATCGCAATTGCTTGCTTAAGCCGATTCTTGACTCGGTTGGTACTTGACCGTAGGGGATTTACAACGAGGCTTCAGCGACACCCGGCGAAGAACATTATAAGCAAGAAACTCTACTGTCACTAGAGATTTATGTGACCCAATAGACCACCGTCTATGCCCCATGAATTATTCTTCCAACCGTTCTGCTAGTGGCTCTACGCCTCTGATACCTCTCTTTAATCAGAATCGAATTCAGAACAGCAACTAAGCAGGTCGACAAGGCTCCCGCGTACTTAGCTACGTTGAACTACCCGGAATATGCTTTTGGCACGAAACATGGCTGAAATAGTCGATTCTTCTATCGCCCTTCCGCAACCTTGTCGAAATCCAACTTGAACAATTCAAATCGAACATGAAATTTTTTGGGAGAAGGTGAGGCGAAGAAATATGATAGGATTTTACTAGCTAAAATAATATGATGGAATTAAAAGAAAAAGGGGAGGAGAAAATCAGTTTGCTCGCGACACAAAACCGAAAATCTCGTATTATTAAACTAGATAAAAATATGGAAGAAAAAGGGGAGGAGAAAATCAGTTTGCTCGCGACACAAAACCGAAAATCTCGTATTATTGAACTAGATAAAAATATGGAAGAAAAGAAATTGAGAAAATGGAGTGTATCGAATTTTTATTATTGTGTATATATGATGTATATATGTATATCTATGGTGTATATATGTATATCTATGGTGTATATATGTATATCTATGGTGTATATATATCCGCATGGTACAATTAGAGGGGATATTTATAGGGGAAAAAACTTCTAGAAGCTTCGCGGTTACAACCGCCCATAAATAACTACTTCTAAAAATAACTACTAACTACCTCTAAAAATAATCATAAATAACTACCTCTAAAAATAGATACTAATATAACTACTAATAACTACCTATTTTCTAGAAGATTCTAGAATAAAAATTCCACAAAAATAGCCAAAATTTGGCTAAAAAGTAGTGTAGAAATTTAATATAGGTGCTGGGAGAATGCAGAAATAAATGCAGGAGCTTGGGGTGCAGAGCAGTAAATACAGGCAATGATTGCAACGAGAATTAATGCAGCCGCCGCTCATGGAGTCCGCGCCAGCTGACGCTCAAATTCCGCACCAGCCGCCGCTTCGCTCACTTACACGCATGGCCTTCCGCTCCGCTCATATTTCCGTGCCAGCCGACATCGATTTGCTCACTTCAATGCTAAAGTTTCCGTGCAGCCGTCGCTTGTTTCCGTGCTCATAAATACAGCTGCCGCTCGCCTTCCGTGCTTGCTTGCCTTTCGCGCTCATAAATACAGTCGTCGTTCGCCTTCCGCGCTCGCTTGCCTTCCGCGCTTGCGCACTTTCGTGCAGCCGTCGCTTGTCTTCCGCGCAGCGGTCGCTTGTCTTCCGCACGGCCGTCGCTTGTCTTCCGCGCTCGGTTGACTTTGACTTTTGTGCATTAACTTTCTGCGTTGACCGTTGACTTTTATTGACTTTCACGCCGGTGACTATTTTTTCGCTTCTGAAGCCATTTTTTCACTTTTTAAGGCCAGTTTTGGACTCTCATATCAGTTTCAAGCATTATTTCACCTATATAAATAACGAACATCTTATAAATATTTGTTTAAATAAATAATACTTATTAAATAAAATTAATTTAGTTAAAATTAAATACTTAAATAGTACATAAATAATGCCAAAAAAATATAATTTAAGAAACACATTTATGCCAAAAAAACACATTGATTTAGTAGATAAATAGGAGCAAAATATATCAATGTGTTTTTATTTTGTCTATGATAACTTAGCTTCTAATTCAAATTTTGCATTTCTCATATCACTTGTTTTTAGTTTGTATAAGTTTCATAATTTGTTCATTTATAAAATGTCACACAGCAATTTCAGGGGCGCCAAAGAATTCCTATCCAGCGTATTGAGAACATGCAAAATCTTTATGCTTCGTTCTCAAAAGGTCGGCATGGCTTATATAAAAATGCTAGCAAGCTCAGTACCGTCTTTGATATTGACATTGGAATCATTATTTTCTCTCCAACAAACAATTCATACTCTTTCTTCCATCCCACTAGGGAGTCTATTTTGCAAAGATATAGAAATCCCAACCAACCTATCATCACAGCTGCCCAACTTGTCATAGATCATTATCGAGAGAGTATTGAGCAACTTAGTCTACAGATTGATGATGTCTTGGAAACAAAAGACCAATTCGAGAAGCATATGAAATACCTCGATGAGATCTATACGACTCGCTCTAAAGGTTGGTGGGAACAAAGGACTATCGAGAATCTCAACGGGGATGAGATCTCGGAGTGGATTCTTTGGTTTGAGAACCTCGTTGACCAAATTAAAAACCAGACTCAAAAGATCGGGAAGGGTACAAGCTCCTCTGCATCGGTCGCTACACAACAGCAACCGATGCGGAAACAGACCATTCAAAAATTTCCCAACATTGCTGTCCCGAGCCACACTATCTTCCCCCCTACCTGCAATCTGCCCACAAATTTACTGTCGCAGCCTCCAGGGCCTTCTCTTTGCACACAGCCCCGGGTGCAGGTCCAAAGCGATGAGAGAGGAGGTTATAATCCCGACCCCTTTTCTTATCTTACAGGGGCATATGACCATTTACGACAGCAGGATGAAAGCCGCAGAGATAGTTTTGGTGGTGGAAACAATGGTGGTTGCTCTTCAAAACATATATAATCCTTAGCGGGTTATGACATGTGTCGATAACATTATGGTGTCTTTGGTGGTATTCTCGATCGAAACAATATTTGGGCAATAAAATAAATTGGCGCTTGTCGCTGACCTGGCGGACACGTTGCCTCCGGCAAATCACGTGAGTGCCACGCAAGCATTTCCGGCACCGAAAGATTAAAACTGCAAATTTTTTTCACTTACAAGACTAGTTTGCGACAAACTCCAATTAGAAGACTAAGATGATAAAAAGTCCAATTAGAGAACTAAAAAGACAATTTACCCTTTAATATATGATTGGGCACTTGTCGACCTAAAAATCTTTTGTTTAATAAAGATGTTGCTAGTGAATCCTATTTATGCATACATACGTAGTCTTGTAATTTATAGCAATTACTGATGTTTATGTCCATGTCAGAAACTAATAGATTTACTTTAGCTATGCTTATTTCTATGTCAAAAAATATTATATTAATTATTGTTGTGAATTTATTTTCGGGATTGTTGAACTTTATTCAGACATACATCATATACTAAGGGTGTGTTTGTTTTGGGATTTGAATTTCGAGTTAGGATTTAAATAGTAAAAATTTTTAATTTGAATAGTTGTATGATGTGATATAAATAGGTGTTGATGTGATGTTTTGAATGTAAAATTGATTTTTAATATAATATAAAAAATGAAAAATAGATATTGGATTTAATATTTTTTAGGAGAAAAAATGAGATGAATAGTATATTTAAAATCCAATCCTCTTAACAAACACACCCTAAATACAAAATATTAGTGGAAGTAAAATTTGAATAAACAAAAATCAATATTAATAAGGAATCGAAATTGAAAAGAACAATTACATTAAAGCTAGAATCATTTCTGGAATTTAGAAATCAAATTCAAACAAACAGAACTTAGAATCAATTAAATAAAAGCAAACGTCCTTGTTTGTCGTCTTGGATTGAATTTCAGCTGAGAGACAATTGTCGACCAACTTTGAGAGACAATTGTCGACCTACTTCGATCGACGATTCAGCTACGGCAAACCCGCAACTGCTCCTCAGGAATTTTCTGGCAATGAAGTGTCTTCTCCGGCGGAGAATCTCAGCGTTTCCGGAAACCGATAACCAGCAGCAGCGGACTTCCTCCGACGAACCGCATCGCGCAACAGATTTGAATCGATCTCAACAGAACTCCACCATTGACGAACAGCTCTCTTTCACAGAAGACTATGGGATGATATTTTGTGTAAGAGTGATATGCGATCATCACTAATTTGTGGTGATGAGAAAACTCTATTATATAGCCAAAATTACAACGTAAAGTATGGAAAATATACAACATAATTACAGCAGATTGCGGAAAATAAGGAATACAATATATTTAAAGTATGAAAAATATACTTCATGATTACAACAAATTGCGGAAAATACAGAATAATATATTTTCAACTCTTTCCTTTAATACCCCCCGTCAAGCGTTGCGTGGGGTGTGAGCAAACGCAAAGCTTGGATCGCAGAAGCTCAAATGCCGGTCGCGGCAGCGCCTTGGTGAAAATGTCCGCGAGCTGAAGATGAGAGGGCACAAACTGAGTAAGCAGCTTGCCTGAAGAAACAAGCTCACGAATGAAATGACAATCAATGTCAATATGCTTAGCTCGTTTGTGAGAGACAGGATTCTGACCGAGGAAAATAGCACTTCTGTTGTCACAGAATAGTGTCGCAGGAAGGATGGGCGACTGATGAAGTTCTTTGAGTAAATTAAGCAGCCAAACAACCTCTGCCCCGGCATTGGCCAAGGCTCGATATTCAGATTCACAACTAGAACGGGCAACGGTAGGTTGCTTCTTGGCACTCCAAGAGACGAGATTTCCTCCAAAGAATATAGAGTAACCGTAAGTGGAGCGACGAGTCTCGAGGCATCTGGCCCAGTCAGCATCGGAATAACCCACAACAGAAGTTTTGGGATGATGTGTGAAGTGAAGGCCATAATGAAGAGTTCATTTGACGTATCGCAAAATACGCTTCACGGCCAGAAAGTGCTCATCGGTAGGAGAATGGAGATACTGACTGACTGTATTAACAGCAAATGAGAGGTCGGGCCTCGTAAGAGTCAGATACTGCAACAACACATCCAACACATCCAACAGATCAATATTATGACCAGATTTTTAGAGATATTTGGAATCTGATGTCAGTTTACTAATGGAGACCAGATTTTTAGAGATATTTGGAACTACCAACAGATCAATATTATGACATATACGACCGGAACCAATGTGAGAAATAGAAATATTATGTCCATTGCCAACAATAACTGAACCCTTACCGGAATAGGGCACAAATGAATCCAACTGGGTGGGCTGATTTGTCATGTGAGCTGATGCCCCTGAATCAACGAACCAATCCGAAGGAGGGGTGTCACCCACATTGCAGGCTGTGTTGAAGGCTTGAGCGAGGTGCACCGCCTCAGTTTGGTTGTTGTATCCGGCTGGTCGGGAGGCTGCACGCTGCAACTCTAGGTAGCGAGGGCAGTGATCTGCATAGTGTTCTCCACGGCAAAGCTGACACCCGTGGAGTGAAGGGACGGCGACCGCCTTGACGGCCACCTCCACGACGCTGCTGACTAATCGATCGAGTGCCACGATGCCTGGGCTGGTTCGAACCACGGCCTCTAGGCGGCTCATAAGAGGCAGCGAAGGCAACAGACGGCGCATTCGCTCCCTCAATGGATTTTTGCATAAGTTCAAACTGCACTGCTTGGTGCAGCAAATCACGAAAAGGAGGGACAGGATTCATGGACATTCGCGTAGCAGCGAAGTTGGAGAAGACGTGTCCAAGGCCACGAAGAAACCAGTGGCTTTTCTCTCCTTCATCAAGTGGATGTTGGATCGCAGAGAGTTGATCACAGATCGCCTTGAACTTCTTTCCGTATTCAGTGACTGGTTGGCTGTCACGACGCAAGGAGAGAAGTTCCTCCTTAAGTTGGTTGGCGCGCGAGGCTGACGCGTGCGCTAACGCTGATTCCAGAGCGAGCCAGGCTGATCGGAAGGAGCGGCAGTCCAGGACCTCCGCCATCGTTTCCGGCTCAAGCGTGGCGTACAAAACTCCCAACAACTTTTGTTCCTGGAGAAACCATGCCGAATAGAGAGGATTCGGCACCTCCTCACCGGCATCATTCCGAACAATTTTGGCCAGTGCAGTGGCTCTGCCTTCGACGACATCCATGAATTCGAAGGTGGCGGCCATTGAGAGGAATTGACGAAGCCACATCAGATAAGTGGATGAAGATAATTTAATTTGAACGAGATTGATCATTGTAGTGGTTTGTGCCGCCATGATCAGATAAAGAACGAAGCAGATTAGGGTTTTGAAGAGTTTAGGCTGATACCATGTAAGAGCGATATGCGATCATCACTAATTTGTGGTAATGAGAAAACTCTATTATATAGCCAAGATTACAACGTAAAGTATGGAAACTATACAACATAATTACAGCATATTGCGGAAAATAAGGAATACAATATATTTAAAGTATGGAAAATATACTTCATGATTACAAAAGATTGCGGAAAATAAAGAATAATATATTTTCAACTCTTTCCTTCAATATTTTGACTCAGCCCAAGGTATGAATGGGTCGAGGTAACTACATGTGAGCCACGCGAAGCTGGGCATGTCGAAATTGTAGACTGATCTCACAGGTCAACACGAGTCATTCCAACTCGTTTATGTCCTCACTCACACGCACCCTAGAGACTTCACAGTGGGTCACTCATCCTCAAATTACTTTAGGGCAAGTACGCTTAACTCTAAAATTCTTTTAGTAAGGCTCCCGAAAAGGAATGTGCATATTGTTGACATGAGTAGTCTATTTAATCCATTTAACCTATATTCAACCTCGGATGGTTTGGCACCGGCTCATCCACAGGAGTTGGCCTAGCACCGGCCCAACTCCGGAGGTATTACACTACGCCTCAAAGTTGGAGGTCAGCTCTTCACTCTAAGCTCGACACCCGACGGAATCGGCCATTGAAAGGGCTTCTACTCCAACCGAAAAACCTGTCAGAACATTTACCCAAATCTCTCACTCTTTCCCTCTCCTATCTCTCTATCGATTGAGAGAAATTAAAACCCCCCAAAAACCCCACTCTCTCAATCGTTTTTCATTCTCTTAAAACTAGCTCTCGTAACAAACCTTTAACTAAATAACTAATGGTTGGGCTTAGGGTTTAGATTTGGGATTAGGAAATCTGGTTTGGGCTTGGGGTTTGGAAAAAAGGGTTGGCCTGAGTCCGGTGACCAAGATAAGGAGTGAGTCAAATATTATATTATTGAGGGACTTGTTGGGTTAGGTTTCAAGCGATCAAAATTCCCAACATATTCAACCTATTTTTGTCGTGGTTTAACAAAATCACAATTACATATTTACATTGATATAGACTTACTTATACCAATGGGTTTCATCATCACCTTTCGTCCTTCACTGCATCACGAACAAATGTTATGCATACAAAAATATATCACATATACACACAAGTGTTAACATGCACCTAAATAGATCACACAACAACCTAATATGAAATACACTCAAATACTAAAAAACAAACACACAAGCAAGTTTAAACAAATTCAATACAATGAACCTAAAGATTCTAAGCGAGCACACAAACTACTATACAATCCAGCAAAACACATACATGTTAACAAAAGGAAACCAATCACTTACCGAATACAATATTTAGAATAACATAACAAGAGCTCCACCTTATTAGACGTTAATTAGAGAACACTTAGCTCTAGACACACAGAAATATTGTAGATACTAAACTCTACACTCTAGCATACATCTCTACGGGTCAAGCACAAACTCCTACATCTGAAGCACCTGGATCGATTAATCATTATCACTAAAATCTCCTAAGACTCAACTACTTAGATACCCTAACCTGGAAGAACACTAAGCAACTTAAGAGGAAACATAGAAGAACATCCAGAAACTAGGTGAAAACTTAGAAAAACATTCAGTAACTACGAGAAATGCTAGCCTTAGATGAACACTAAGCAATTAAGAGGAATGCAAAACAGTAAGAATCTAGTGCGGCCGAGCACTGCCTCAAAGAATACTAAAGAGCAAAATCACAAAAGAAACACTAATGAATGAATACACATAATACTCACATAACAGACAATCAATTCGGGACATAACAAGCTTCAATGACACAAAGCAAAGTCCACAAAAACAACATGCAATCCAAGCAATACACATTATCACAAAGGTACATGTCAATTTATATTATTTCGAACACTCTAAGATCACATCACAAAAATAATCCACATAATATTTATTAAAAAATCAAATTTATTCACAAAGATCAATTAAGAAATAAAAACAACTGGTCACATAGAAGTAAACCAACAAGCACCAATATATTCCTATGTTTCTTCAATTAGTTTTATTTAGCAATTTATAGTTATAAATCACATGAGTTAAATATTTATGTTATTTGTGATATTTGTTTATTTTGATCAAATTCTACCTAATCTGTGTGTGTATTTTTTATTTTCGACATGTAGGAGTCAAATAACAAAATTGATAAATTCAAAGGAAAATAAAAAAAAACTTTGTACAGTCTAATTAGTCATGGTCATGACTAACCCTACCCTACTGAGACTGAAATCAATTAAAGGGTCAAAAGTCTAACTACTACAAAAATAGGAAAAAAAATAAGTAAAGAAGAATGGGAGAAGCGACCACACTTTCAACATCTGGAGGAGAATAGGGTGCAGAACAGTCTCAAGATAATATCGTGCAAAGACAAGAAAGAAAAATATCCAATGAGATTTCGAGTATATTTTATCAATCTGATTAATCATAGGCGATGTTTATTTTTTCTATTTTTGTTCTTTCTCCTATAATTACCAAGTAGTTTACTTTTCTAATTTAGGAGTAAAAGAAACATGGTATGGATCTGTGAGATTATACTCTATTTTGATTTTTATATTATTCTTTGGTTCATAAGTATATCTATGATTTCTAATTTTAATATTTAATAATATTTGATTTATTTGAGTATTGTGACCTATGCTTTAATTAGATTAAATATTAATTACTAAACTAAATTAGGCATTTGTAATTGTATTTTAATTTGGTTATTGGGGGTAAGGAACCACTAGGAAATTATGGAATCAATTTTAAACATTCCACATAGGTAGTTTTCAAATTGAATTATGTTCTTCTATTTTATAATGCGGTTAGGCTAGTAAATTTTTTGTGGAGTCACTAAGATTCTAGTCAAATTAGAGAAGCAGTTAACGGGCGTACCTTGACTGTCGAATAAATAAGGAAGAGTTGCTTATTATGCGTGTGTCAGAACTATAACTCATTTATTTAAAAGAAAATTAAATTTAGTATTTATAGATGATCAAATCCTTTAGGTGTGGGAGAGTTATACAATATTTTAGGGCAAATGTTTTCGCCGGTGCTACTTTGTTATGCTAATTTGCTACCCTTTCACATATTTTTGAGATTTGTCTAAAGTGAGTCAATGATGATTTGTGTAATAGATTACTCTGGCATGATTGATGGCATTAGATTTGCAATATGTTATCCAGGGTGATATTTGAACCATGTGAAAATTTGAGTTTATATTCCAAAAGTTACATTAGAAAATAAATTATATATTATCAAGCTTCCGGAAATTCTTTTGTGTGGTATGTAGTTGGTACATGGTGATAAAGAATGATAATAGCTTTTAAAGAGAAAATAATAAATAACTTGGTAAGGCAGATGGGAGTTGGCATTTAGGGCAAAAGTGTAATTAGGGGGTGTTTGGCAAATAGCTTTTTGAAAAGCTTTTAGCTTATTGAACAGCTTTTAAATGTTTGACCAGTCAAAAAGCTAATTTAGGTATTTGGTAAATTAGCTTTTTGGAATAGCTTTTTGGACCCAAAAAAAACTAATTTCTGAAAAGCTAACTCACCCAACATTTTGAAATAGTTTTTTCTGAAAAAAAAAAAAATTATTCCTTATATTCCTTTAAAAATTTATTATGCATTTACACAAATAAATATATTTTGATTATTTATTAATTATATTAGAATATTTTATTATATTATAGTTTTACTTTTATAAATTTAAAATAATTAATTTTTATATAAAAATTATTTTAATTGTAAAATATATAAATTTATTAAAATCAACATAAAATAGAAAATATAAATATTAATAATTTATTTTTATATTAAAATTACATTATATAAATTTTATACTAAAAATAAATTAAATAAATTAAATTTATTGAAAATTATAAATATAATGAACTAATCGATAACTAACATAATAAATATATAAACGAAAAATTTATTATTTAATATTTTACATCATTTTGATCAATAGAAAAAAAACTATTTATATAGTTTAATAAAAATATATTATTTTTTAAATCTAACTGTAATAAAAATAAATACTTTTATAACACTTTTACAATTTTCAATAACTAATAACAAAAAATTTTAAACATTCTAAACTCAAAAGAACATAATTGAATATATTAGAAACAAAAATAAAATAGAAATATCCTCAATTGTCATTTTACGTATAAACAACTAATATCAAACCGTTGTTTTACCAAACATTTTAATACAAACAGGTAATTGAATCAGCTAGTCAAACCAGCTAATTGAATCAGCAGCTATAGCTAATTGAATCAGCTAATTGAATCAGCTAACCGCTAACAACTATCGGCTAATTAATATTTTTTGTATTACTCGTTCCTATTTATCTACTAATTTAGTGTTTTTTTTTCTATTTTGTCCATCATTACTTAATTTCTAATTCAATTCTTGCATTTCTCATATCACTTATTTTTAGTATAATTTTCATAATTTGTTTATTTATAAAATGTCGACAATTTCAGGGGCGCCAAAGACTTCCTATCCAATGTATTGAAAACATGCAAGATCTTTATGTTTCGTTCTCAAAACGTCGGCTTGGCTTATATAAAAAGGCTAGCGAGCTTAGTACGGCCTTTAATAATGACATTGGGATCATTATCTTCTCCCCAACAAACAATCCATACTCTTTTTTCCATCCCACTAGGAAGTCTAGTTTGCGAAGATATAGAAATCCTCACCAACCTATCATTGGAGCTGCCCAACTCGTTGTAGATCATTATCGAGAGAGTATTGAGCAACTTAATCTACAACTTGATGAGGTCTTGGAAACAAAAGTCCGATTCGAGAAGCATATGAAATACCTCGATGAGATCGCTACGACTCGTGGGTAATATGTGACTATCGAGAGTCTCAACGGGGATAAGGTCTCGGAGTGGGTTCCTTGGTTTGTCAACTTTGTTGATCAAATTAACAACCTCGCTACACAACCGCAACCGATGCAGAAAAAAATCCATTCAAAATTTTCCCAAAATTGTTGTCCCGCGCGAGCCAAACTATCTTCCCCCCTAGCTGCAATCCACCTACAAATGTATTGTCGCAGCCTCGAGGGCCATCTTTTTGGACACAGTCCCGGGTGCAGGTCCAAAGCGATGAGAGAAGAGGTTATAATCCCGACCCCTTTTCTTATCTTGCTGGGGCGTATGACCATTTACGACAGCAAGATGAAAGCATTGGTAATAGTTGTGGTGGTGGAACCATTGGTGGTTGCTCTTCAATACATATATAATCCTTACGGGATAATGACATGTGTCGATAACATTATAGTCTCTATGGTGGTGGTTCTCGATCTAACCAATATTTGGGCAATAAAATCAAAGACTTTGTTCACTTTTTGTTGGGGTGCAAACCTGAGTCCCACATTGGAAGTGGTGAAGAAAATTACACACCTTATAAGTTCCAAGTAAACTCCACTAGTATGAGACCTTTTGGAGGATATCCAAAAACAAATCCGTGCGGACTCAGCCCAAAACGGACAATATCATACTAGTGTTGAGTTGATCCAGTTTTATTATTTTACAAAATATCACAAGCGTGTATATAAATACAACAAAAATTATGAAGTCTGTTAACTATAATATTGATTATAGTTTTTCTATTATATTAAAAATGATACTAATATTGTAATTTATGTAATTTCATTTGTCATCGTTAGAGTATAATAGTATTCACTAAGCTGATACATAACACCTCAAATAATTAAATAATATTATGTATATTATTATATACAAAAATAAATAAATAAAGATAAAAGAATAAATAAATAAAGATAAAAGAAGGAATTGATTACTTCCTCAAAAAATCAAAAGTAGCTAAATAAAAAAACACCTCAAATAATTAAATAATATTATGTATATTATTATATACAAAAATAAATAAATAAAGATAAAAGAATAAATAAATAAAGATAAAAGAAGGAATTGATTACTTCCTCAAAAAATCAAAAGTAGCTAAATAAAAAATTAAGGCTAAATTGCACAAATTCCACATGTGGTTTTATGAAATTGCACCAAATCCCCAATACTTTTAAAACTGCGTCAAATTTCATCGTGGTTTCATAAACTTTGCGTATAACCCCCTCAGCGGTCCTTATTTAACGGTATTTGACCTAAATGTGCTCAAACTGCGAATAAATTTTAGAATCTCAATTTTTAAACCTTTAAAATTACAAATATATTTATTCCCTCTTCTTCCTTCGAGGTTTCTCCACCAAAACTTCTCCTCTTGGTCTCTTGGTAAGCAGGATGAATCTCAGTTTAATTTTACACTTATTTGTTGATTTTATGTGATAAGTTGTTGCGCTTTATCATTTAAGGTTCTAATTAGTTGCTTGTGTTGGGTAGTTTAGCCATAGCGCTACTGAGGCTCGTTAGTTAATGAATGAGTCTTTCGGTGTGGCGTGACAGTGATACTCCAGCTTTAGCCGACCGGGATATTACACATAGGCAGTGTCTAATGTTCATTCGAATCGGAAAAGATTATGATATATTTTTTGTTTGCATATTTCGATTATAATTGTATCGTTGTGTGTAATACTTGTGCATATCAAATATTTAGACACATAAAGATTTATATTTATGAATATTTCATCTTTATATTTATGTCAGATACTATACATTAAGTATGTATCGAGAAGAAAATCTTTTATTCAATGAAACACTTATCATAGCTTCCAAGTTCTATGTTTGAACGGCATTTTTCTCGCTTATATTAATACCCCTACTTTTTTAATCTTGTATAAAATAAAATCTACATTGCAAACTTGTCGACCTGAAAATCTTTTGTTTAATAAAGTTTTTAACATAACTTCATATGTTCACTTATGAAGAGTATTCTTGTTGTTTGTATTAATTAATTGTGTCTATACACTACAAAAAAATAATATATTTGTAACGGAATTCCGTCCCTAAAGTTTACGTAGCTAACGTAATTTCATTCTTATTTCCGTCTCTAATGTCATTAGTAACGGAAAAAATAGATTTAGAGACAAAAAATTTTTGTTACAAAAATGATTTTTTCTTGTAGTGATTCAAAAACCATTATATTAGTTATTAATATTCTTGTCCTCGTATCAACTTAAAAATCTTCCACATAAAATAAAAATAAAAAATAAAAATAAAAATAAAAAAAACTGAAAATAAAATTCTCTATAAATTAACATCTAACTCTATGTAGTACTAGGCTTTTGGGGAAACTCCACATAATATGAGGTCTTTTGAGAAAGTCCAAAAATAAATTTGTGCCGGCCAATTTTTTTCATTTATATTAACATACCAATGCACGATCATCACTTAATATGTTGGCTTGAATTTTTGTTGGCTTGGTTGCAAGAATGCTTTGTCTCAAGCACAACTATTTGTTACGATGTCCCAAGAAGATAAAAATGTTGAAAACCTTACCTTGATCGTTGAATTTGATCTTCACCGGCTTGGTTTCCACATAAAACTCAATTGCTACCCACATAAGACCCAATTACTACTCTGGTCGCTTAAACTCTACCCGCTTACCTAATTCTAGCATCCATTGCTGCATTTGTTTTCCACTCCACTACTAATTTGAGACCGACTTTCTTGAATATTGCCATATTGTTTTCTTATTGTACATAGGTGAATTTGTTAACCCGTATTAACAATTCTAATACTCCATCACAATTGAAATCAATATAATTTGATAGTCAATTATTTAGCATGGAAATGCACAAAATCCGTCCATCTACAACATGAGAGCTTTATGAACCCTTTAAAATAAAACAACAACAACAAGAACAGTCCTCTATTATTTTAGAAGTGTTCTGAAACCCTTTTTCCTTCCCAAAAGCTTAAGCTTACACTAGACTGATGGCTTCTCCTAAACCTGCATATATATATAAATACATATATATATATATATAAATAATCAGCATCATACATATCAATGAATGAATTAGAATATTTTTATTATATGTTACATAGGGATAAATTTTTAGCTTAAAATTTTACCTCGTACGTATCCTCAAAAATGTGGTCAAGGCATCCTCCAGGAGAAATAATCTGCCGTGAGAAAAATAATACAAATAAATCACAACACATATAAATTTGTTACTTAATAATAAGATTGATGTCTTTCTGAAGGTGATTCGGCCTCTTTGTGGGGCGCCGGGCTGGCCTCATCCCTCCAGTCATAAAAATTATGCCCTCTTTGATATCCTGCTGAGTTAGAGGGACTGCAATGCTCAGCTCTCTCTTCTCGCTAATCGGCTTACGCAGCATCAGGTTCCAAGTATTAAGTTCCTCATCAGTGTCATCGGCTAGTTTTGTACATTTCGATTATACTTGTTTCTTTGAGTGTGTAATATTTGTGCTATGTGTTGAATATTCGGACACATGCATATTTAGTTATTATACATACGGATTTTTTATTTACATTTATTTCTGATAATTGTATATTATGTGTAGGGAACAGTTAGGGTGCTGAAACCGTGCTAATTTTTCAAATCAACATTCGTAATATATACAAACAGCACACAGTCTTATTATAAACAACACATGTTTTATATAATAAAGACATGTGGTGTTGGTTTATAATTGTAAGTGTGATGTATAACAGTATGTGGTGCACTGAAATCAACTATTATTTGTGTTGTATAAGACTATAACATGTGTTGTATTTGTGTTGTTGGTTCATATTTACAAGTATGTTGTATAATAGTATTTAGTGTGCTGAAATCAACAATGGTTTGTGCTGCACAAGACTATAGTATGTGTTGTTAGTTCATGTGTTGCATTTGTATTATATAAATGCATACAATATGCTACCGGTAGCAATACCGTGTCTGTCTTACAACACACCGTGTGCTGCGGTGTGCTGTCAGCACGATGAATTTTAAAATTCAGCACCGTAGTCACCGCCTTATGGGTATTATTGTGCACGTGCTGACATGAAACTCTTTTACTCGATAAAATAGTTATCATTGTTTCCTTTTCTTTCTTTCTTTTTTTTTTTTTTTTTTTTTTTTGTATAATTGATACTTCTATTGTTTATAGTAAAACACATGAGTTTTCTTAAATTTTAATAAGTATCAAAACTATGCTTCCTAAAATGTCAAAAGTAAAGTGGTGGACAAAAATATTATGTCACATGTTGATAAAGAACTATACTAACTTTTCAGAAGAAAATAATAATTAAGTCAGTAAGGTAGGTAAAAGATGACATTTAATGCAGAAGTGTATATATAATACCTCTTGTATTATTTACCCTTACATCAACTAAATCAATGTGTATATCACTTATTTTTATTTTGAGTCATTTTCATAAATTTTAATTTATAAAATGATGGACCGACAATTTATGGGGCGCCATAAAATTCCTATGCAACATATTGAGAATAGGAAATATTTATATGCTTCGTTCTCAAAATGTCGGCTTGGCTTATATAAAAAACGGTAGAGAGCTCAGTGCTACCTGCGGTGCTGAAGTTGGGATCATAATCTTCTGTCAGACAAACAATCCATACTCTTTTTTAACATCCCACTATGAAGTCTGTGTTTGAATGATATAGAAATCCCAACCAGTCTATCATAGAAGCTGCCCAACTCATCGAGGATCATTATCAAGAGCATATTGAACAACTTAATCAACATCTCAATGAGGACATGAAAACGAAAGACCAGTTAGCAAAAAAGAGGAAACGCCTCGATGAGATCATAGGAGTTGCCCTAAAGGCTCGTGGGAACAAGTATCTATCGAAAGCCTCAATAGAGATGAGGTCAGAGAGTGGATATATTGTTTGGTTCGAGAACCTCATCACCAAAATTAACAACCCGAGTCATGAGATTCAGAATGGTGCCAACTTCTCTACATAGGTAACTACACAACAACTATCGATGTGCCTAAGTGTTGACTTATTTTTTCCTTAAGGTGAAGGGCATTTTGGTAACTTCACACATGGAGAATCAACCTAGGTACAATTTTGGTATTGAGTGGATTAGGATTTGAGAGTGGAAAAAAAAAGGTGCAGCCACCACTTTGCTCACCATTTCCGCAGTTTCTGTAAAACGACGATCTACGAATATCCAACCGTCATATCATCCCCAAATTTATACAGAAGGTTTTTTACTCATATTTCTACATTCTGAATGATGGAGATTGGAATCGGAACTCCAGAGGTTCTGATATAGACACGAACAGAGAGTTATGTTCCTTCTTGGATTTTGTTGGACTAGTTTCAGTGTTGATATCAAATCGGAAGATCTAACCGTTGGATCAGGCTAGAATTTGAGTATATTATTGGGGACATCATGAACGGTGGAGATCGTGATCAGACCTTTGGATCATCAAGTATTTCAATCTGAACGGAAGGGTATTGTTTGTGAGTTTTCTATTTCACTCACATATTCGTTGGCAAGATTAGTGTTATATCTTATGAGTTGGAACTTGGGTTGATTTTTGTGTTGAACGATTTGTACCCTTTGTTGATTATAGTGGATATTTTGTGGACTTTGGTCCCATGGTTTTAACTCCTCGGATCGAAGAGGTTTTCCACATAAAATCACTCTTGTCTTTCTTGATTGGTTGTATTACTTCTTTCGGTGTGATTATTCTATTGTTATTGTTTCCTACTAGATTAACACAAGGGAGATAATTTGTACTTTGCGAGTATTTGTCCCATCAGATTGGTATCAAAGCGAGGTTTATGTCTTATTTCTTATGGTGAATATAGAAACGAATACAAGTAGAATGGTGAAACTTAATGGTTCAAACTATCATGTATGGAAGAGAAAGATGAACGATCTTCTATATGTGAAAGATTTCTATCGGCCAGTTTTTTAAACTGACAAGCCTGGGGGTAAAAGTGATGCCGAATGAAATATCATGCATCGGCAAGTATGTGGTTCCATCAGGCAGTGGGTGGATTATAATGATTTGAACCATGTTAGCGGTGAAACAAATGCACAGTCACTATAGGAGAAGTTGGAGCAATTATATGCAAGGAAAACTGGGAATAATAAATTATTCCTAATCAAGAAGTTGATTAACCTGAAATACAAAGAAGGCACCCCTATGACTGATCACTTGAATTCATTTCAAGGCATCATCAACCAACTGGCAGTAATGAATATCAAGTTTGAAGATGAAGTACAAGGATTATGGTTTTTTAGTACATTTTTGGATTCATGGGAGACTTTTAGAACATTTTTGTCAAATTCAGCCCGTGATGGTACTATTACAATCGACTTGGTTAAGGGCAGCGTTTTAAATGAGGAAACGAGAAGAAACTCACAAGGTTCTCATCAGTCAGAGGTTTTAGTCACCAAAAGAAGGGAAGAAGCAAAAGTAGAGGTCCAAAAGGAAAACTAAAAAGCATAAGTAAATCCAACAAATATAGCAAGATTGAGTGTTGGAATTGCGGCACTCCCGAGCACATAATGAAGCACTGCAGAAAACCCAAGCAAGATGGCAAGGATGATAAAGGAAAAGAAAATATGCATGAAGATAGAAAGGATGATGATAGAGTATTTGCTACAACAGGTGATTTTCTTATCCTCCTTGATTATGAAGTTATCAATCTTGCATACCATGAGAGCAGTTGGGTGATTGATAGTGGTCCATCTATACATGCCATATTTCGGAAAGATATGTTCACATCCTATATGTCGGGTGACTTTGGAAACATTAAGATGGGTAATGATGGCTTGGCTAAAGCTATTGGTGTTGGAGATGTATGTTTGCAGACTATTAATGGTATTGCATTAGTTTTGAAGAATGTTAAGCATGTGTCTGATCTTCGTTTGAACTTGATATCTGTTGGAAAACTTTATGATGAGGGCTTTTGTAACTTGTTCTCTAATGGTCAGTGGAAACTCACAAAGGGTTCTTTTGTTATTGCTAGAGGAAAAAATTATTCCTCATAATACTTGATGCAAGCAAAGCTATTTGATCGCTCTATAAATACAGTCATAAATGAAGGAAGAAATGAGCTATAGCACAACAGACTTGGCCACATTAGTGAGAAGAGATTGAAAGTCTTAGAAAAAGAAAACCTCATTCCTGACTTAAAAAATGCATCTTTGAAGAAGTGTACTCACTGCTTGGCGGGAAAGCAAACTAGAGCGGTTTCAAGGCGTCAACTCATTCAAGGGCATCAGGTACACTTGAATGGATTTATTCTGATGTTTGTGGCCCTATGAGAACAAAAACTCTTGGCAGTGCTCTCTATTTTTTAACTTTTATAGATGATCATTCAAGAAACACATGGGCTTAAACATTAAAGACAAAAGATCAAGTGTTTGATGTCTTCAAGCAATTTCAGGCCTTGGTTGAGAGGCAAACTGGGAAGAAGTTGAGATGCATAAGAACAGATAATGGCGGGGAGTACATTGGTCCTTTTGATGAGTATTGTAAGAAGGAAGGCATTCGACATCAAAAGACTCCACCGAAGACTCCTCAGTTGAATGGACTTGCTAAAATGATGAATAGAACACTAGTCAAGATAGTAAGATGTTTGTTGTCCAAAACAGGTTTGTCTATATCTTTATGGGGTGAGACTTTAAGTATTGTTGTGCATGTTGTAAACCTTACACAATATGTTCCACTAAACTTTGATGTCCCAGATAGGTTTTGGTCTGGGAATGATGTTTCCTATGATCATTTGCAGGTCTTTGGATGTAAAGCATTTGTGCACATCCCCAAAGATGAAAGGTCTAAGTTGGACATGAAGACTTGACAGTGTGTATTTATCGGCTACGGACAAGATGAGTTTGGGTACATATTTTATAATCCAATGGGGAATAAACTTATTAGAAGTCGAGATGTTGTGTTTGTTGAGGAGCAGACGATAAAGAACATTGAGAAAATGAATAAATCAGCACCTACAGTCAAAGATGATTTGATAGACTTGGATATAGTCCCTCAGAATCACATTCCAGTGGAAACTCAAGAGGAGAATCATGAGGAGAATCAAGATCAGCCTAATTTAGTGGTGATGATGTTCTTTCTGAAGAGATAGAGGATACAGACACACTACCACTAGAGGTTCTTGAACCAGCTCAGGAACCACTTAGAAGAAATAGCATAGCTCATGTACCTTCTAAGTTGTATAATCCAGATCAATATGTGTTTTTGACTAATTCGGGAGAACCAGAGTGCTATGAAGAAGCAATACAAAGCTCACAAAAAAATGAGTAGTTTGAGGCTATGCAAGAAGAGCTAAAGTCTTTGCGTGAGAATTATACGTATGAACTACTAAAGCTTCATGAAGAGAAGAATGCTTCGGAAAATTAAGGGTGTATAAAGTAAAGCAAGAAGAGCACACTTCACGACCACGATTCAAAGCCAGACTAGTTGTGAAATGCTTCAGTCAGAAAAAAGGGATTGATTTTGATGAAATATTCTCTTCGGTTGTTAAGATGTCTTATATTCACTTTGTGCTTGGCTTAGCAGCTAGTCATGATTTTGAGATTGAGCAGATGGATGTAAAAATAGCTTTTCTTCATGGTGAACTCGATAAAAAAATCTACATGGTACAACTTGACGGTTTTGAGGCAAATGGGAAAGAAGACTATATGTGTAAGCTAAAAAAAAGTCTTTACGGCTTGAAGCAAGCACCTAGATTGTGGTATCAAAAATTTGAGTTGGTAATGGGGAGCAAGGCTACCATAAGACTACATCTGATCACTGTGTGTTTGTGCAGAGATTCTCGGATGATATTTTTATTATATTGTTGTTTTATGTTGATAATATTTTGATTGTTGGTAAAAATGTTTCGAGAATTGACAGATTAGAGAAGCAGTTGAACAAATCCTTTGCTATGAAAGAATTGGGACCAGTCAAGAAAATTTTGGGCATCAGCATCTCCCTAGATAGAGCAAACAGAATACTACAATTATCTCAAGAATCGTACATTAAGAAAGTTCTTGAGAGGTTCAATTTAAGTAAAGGTAAAGTGGTTAGTTCTCCTCTTGCTACTCACCATAAGCTTGGTGCTCACCATAGTCCTTCCACCGATGAAGAGAAAGAAATGATGAAAAGAGTCCCTTATGCTCCAGCTATTGGATGTTTGATGTATGCGATGGTATGCACGAGGCCAGATATAGCTATGCAATTGGCGCTGTCAGTCGCTACATGTCTAATTCAGGAAATGAGCATTGGAATGCAGTGAAGTGGATATTAAGATATCTATGTGGCAGTTCCAGTTTAAGGCTTATATTTGGTGGTGGACAACCATTGTTAGTTGGCTACATGGATTCAAACATGGTAGCTGATGTGGATACTAGAAAATCCATCTCAAAATACCTGATAACATTTTCCAGTGGTGTTGTATCTTGGCAATCAAGGTTGCAAAAATGTGTTGCACTCTCTACAACTGAAGCAGAGTATATGGCAGCGACTAAGACTTATAAAAAGTTGTTGTGGATGAACAAATTTATGGAGGAGCTTGGGTTTAAGCAGGAAAAAATACGTAGTACTTTGTGATAATCAAAGTGCTATTCATTTATAAAAGAATTCTACTTTTCACGGTAGATCGAAACATATTGATGTGCATTATCATTGGATAAGAGATATTATCAATGATAAATTGATTGAATTTGGAAAGGTTCATACGGAAGATAGTGGCGCAGACATGATGAAGAAAGCTTTACCAAGGGAGAAGCTTGAGATTAAGAAACCATTCAAAGTTTTCCTGACAATGTAGTTGAGGGCCAGGTTTTCTTCGCCCCAAGCTACGATGTACCTCCAAATGTGTCATCACAGCCTCCAGGGCCTTCTATTTCGACACGGCCTCCAGTACAGGTCCATCCCAATGAAAGAAGAGGTTATGATCCCAACCCTTTTTCTTATCTTGCAATGTCATATGACCATTTACCACAGTGAAATAAAAGCACTGGAAATGTTTGTGGTTTTACAAGAATATAAAATTCATACCATATTCCGTTATGTGTATATTGTGATGGTTCTTCCAAAAGATATTTTGCTCCATTGGGGATAAAATCAAAAGCTTTATTGAGTTTACTTTATTTATTTATTTTTTAAATCTTGTATGATTCGTATTTTATAGTTTCCAATGAAAATGTACAATGTCATTCTTAAAAAAATTACATCAATATTTCAAAATTGTATATTTAAATGGTCAAAATTATTGAATATGTTCACTGCAATATTGTTTATTATTATTATTATTATTATTATTATTATTATACCATATTCATTAAAATAAATCTTTTCCATCTCTTACATAAATATATATTAAATATTCAAAACTATATTTTAAAATGACATAAAATTCAGGGGTATGTTTTTTTATGAATTTGGAAAAAAAAATTGATTTAAATTTGGTATTAAAATAATATACGATGGAATGTTTTGTGAGAGGAAAAAAAAATATATTTTTTTAAAAAATACAGAATTCAAATAGTAAAAATCTGAAATTTTTTAGTAAAAGAAACATACCCTATACGTCAAAATTATAATTAAATATATTATGTACCTAAAAAATAATAAATAAAATAAAAAGAAGAAAGAAGAATGAGTGGGAAATGACAATGACAAATAAGACATTACTGTTGAAAAGTAAATTTTATTTAAAAGTCACCTACTGGATTATTGTCTCCAATGAGTGTTGGTGGGATAGTTGGTGGCGTACCATCTATCAAATATTGTGTTTTTTTTTATATTTGTACGTAGAATTTATGTTTTGATATGTAAATTCTAAGTCCTTTAAATATATTTAACATGCAAATCATTTTTAGTTTTTCCTCTTTAGTGTTCTTCCTCTACTTCCTCTAACAAATAAATTCCTCAAGAAAATTTTAAAAATATGTAAGTAATAAATGAAAAATGACACTACAATATAAATTATAATAAGAGTATATAAAAATTTGAATTTAATGTGGATTATATATTTGAATTATAAGTGTGTAATAATTGTGCACATCAAATATTTGGACATATGAAAATATAGTTATTATAAGAATATTTGTTGTGTTTATATCATATATATGCATATTTGTTGCTTCATCGTGCACTTGTCAACATGAAATATTCTACGCAATAAAAGTATAATTATAGTTTTTTTAATATGTATAAACAATACTTTTGTCGTTTATATTACTAACTATATTCATAGTTATCTCTATATTATTATTTTTATATATATATCCATTATCCCTATAATTTCTTCCCCTTCACAATGGCTATCAAAATATGCATTCTCACCCTCCATAAGTTCCATCACATTCACATACACATCAATGTTCATAGTATTAGGAATACACACAACGGAAAAGAAATAAACAAAATAACAAGACACGAGAATTTAACGTAATTCGGTCTCATAACAGACCTGCATTCACGATCCCAAAATGGGATAATTCACTAAAATATTTATTACAATTTTTGCACGGATAAAATTGAAAAACCCTCCTCGCAACAACTCACCAAATCTCAATTTCACTCTTTCTAGTTAATAAAGAAAAAATGTTTGTTGTCATATTTTAAAATATGACCCAAATGGGTCAATTTATAGGAGTCAATGCTCCTCCCTTTTTATCATACTTCCGATGTGGGAAATGGGAAGTTACACAACACACAGCCACGTATGCAATGCAATTGCCAATTGAAGCCCTACAAAGGTTAGAATTGTTGGAAAAACTTATTAGAAAAACCTAAGATATGATGAAATTCAAAAACACAAGTAAGATAGAATGCGAAATCAAATTCAGCCTTGCGTGGCACGCGATTTCCTTGAAGCGAATTCGACCCTCCACCGATCGCCTCCCAAGATAGAACGAATCAAAATGGAATAACGGATTCTGCGAACCGAACTAAAAAAAAATTTGAAGAAACTTTGCAAAGAATTTTCTAAGAATTTAAAAGGGAGAATTTTCAGAGATTTTGAGAATTGATTTTCTGTATTCCAAAAATGGAGGAAAAATTATTTTGAATTTAATTACGTGAAGAGGAAAAATTGCTCATTTATGCACGTTGCATTCAGTTGCAACAAATTATTTTATTTGATTTTTTTTCAAGTCAAACTAAATTAATCAGATAAAATGTGGGACAAATCATTTATTCCTCTTTCACCTTTTTAATTAAATACTTAACAATCCCCCACATGAAAAAGGAAAACGATGACTTGATGAAAGAAAGATGAATTCTGCAAATGATAAGTAGGTCTTTCTTTGAAATTTCCTTTGAGCGATACATAGTCTTTACCAATTGTCTACTGAACACGTTGTCCTTGAACTGTTCAATTTCTTTTTTAGTAAATCGGCTACATACCGACATAGAATTCATGTGCCTAATTTGGTTCTCATTGTTTGGTCCATTTTGGCCATAGAACCCGTCATGGTTCCGCAAAAGTTTCTAAATAACTGAGCCTGAACAGTCCTCCTTTTAAACGGCATCACTTCTCTCTTACATAGGTTATCTTTCTAAGTTTTCGAATAATACAACAGTCTCTTAGTGATCATTAAAGCAATATTTTATATCCTCTTTACTTTGTCACTGTTCGTTGATAGGAATGGGTTGAAGCTATTAGCCCCCACAGTGATGCATATAAGTTTCATAGGTAGGTTGTCCAATTGAACCTAAGTCTTGGGATCTCCAATCTTTCTAAGTTGGGTTTTCTTGTATAAAACTTTTTCCTCAGTAGGCTTAAGCCTCATCTCTAGTCAGTTTTTAAACTGCATCACGATTTAACCCTTTTGTTAGCGGATCCACTAGGTTATCTTTTGACGCAACATAGTCTATCGCAACAACCTTAGTTGTATTCAGTTGTCTTATGGAATTGTGTTGACGGAGAATGTGTCGACTCTTTCTATTCTACATTGTACTTTCTGCTCTGCCGATAGCAGATTTACTATCGCAGTAAAGGGTTATGGCAGAGACACGTTTGTCTCATTCTGGAATGTCCTCAGGAGAGTGACAAATCCATATTTCACCTCTTCTCCAATGTCTCCCACGGCTGCTTAGCCGTTAATGTATGCCGGTACACCGTACAGGTAGTCGCTTAGTCCATTCAGTACATAATTTTTACACATAAAATCTAAGTGTTTCCCGGTTTTCAGAATTTGTGCTTTTTGTTCTTCTGAGGTTCTTCTGGCACAACAGGTGCAGCCTCCATCAGCCAATCTGTCATATTCAACGTGGTTAGATAAAACATCTTCTATTGTCATATTTTAAAATTCAGTCCTTTGAATTTATCTGGTTTTTCGGCTGCCGTAGCAACAGGCTGCTTGAAGGTTGCAGCAATATGTTGCATTACATGGTTCACAACAGCAACAGGTTGTATACCTCCCAAGTCATCTAGTGTTGTTCGACAGATGCAACGAGACCCTGCGTAGGTTCTACAGCCATATGTTGTGGATGAGGCAGAACAACAAGAAGCTGTCTCACACGGGTAAGATTCTGTCTTTTTTTTTTTTTTTTTTTTTTTTGCAAAATGCTGGTTGGTGGTTCCAGCAACATGATGCGCTTCCTCCATTGCGGCCTTGAAGGCTTGTTTCGTACGCTGCCTGTGCAGCCTTTTGGGCAGCAGCCCTCATGGCTGCCTCACCGTTTGGGCGGGGGTGGCTGAGGTCATGGAACAGAGAGAACAGAAGTGTGAGACTTCGATGGAGTTAATCTCCTTGTTCCCTTCTCCATCTGCGCCAATCTGAATACCATCATTCCGATTTATGTCGCCTCCATCGCGCACAATGTCGATCATTTCTTCGTCATCAGGTAGGTTTTGGGCATCCGCGATTTGATCATGGATCTGAGGAATTTCGTCAGCCATCTCAAATTTCACCAGTAATTCGCTTCAAGATTGTTGGAAACTTATTAGAGAAATCTGAGATATGACGAAATCCGAAAACACAAGTAAGATAGGATGTGAAATCAAATCTGAGCCTCGCGTGGCACGTGATTTCTTTAAAGAAAATTCAGTCCTCCACCGATTGCCTCCCAGAATACAATGAATCAAAACAGAATAACGGATTCTGCGAACCGTACTAGATAACTTTTGGAAGAAAATTTGCAGAGAAATTTCTAAGAATTTAGAAGGAAGAATTTTCAAAGAATTTGAGAATTCATTTTTCGTATTCCAAATAGGGATTATATTTTATTTAATCACGTGGAAAAAACTACCCACTTCTGCACGTTGCATTCCGTTGTAAAAAATTATTTTATCTGATTATTTTTTTCAAATCAAAATAAATTAATCAAATAAAATGTGGGTGAAATCATTTATTCCTCTATCACATTTTTAATTAAATAACCAACAAGAATTCAACTAAGCAATTCTGCTTCTCTCTGGAGCATGACGACCTTAGTAGGAACCCCATTACAATTTTGAGATTGAGCGGTAAAATTGTTTGATATGTTAATTTTTAATTCAAAAGTGTTTTTTTAGATAATTTTAATAATTTTTTTTGAATAAAACAAAAATGCATACAATAGGAGATTAATACATGTTAAAATAATACCTAATATTAATTTGAATTGGAAAAAAAAAATACTATCTCCATCCAAAAGGTATCATTTGCATTTTGCGTCATTGTGTTTAACATTAAAAATATCTTTATATTTGTATAATTTACTCCACAAGTGTTATTGTATTTGTATTATAAGAGACTAATAGATATATTTTTTATATTCTTTTCTTGATTTATACTACACATTAATATAATAATTAATATTCAAATATCAACCTGACAAAAAATTTATGATACTCTTCTTAATTGTGCGTTATAATTGTGCATGTCAGAATATTTTGACGCATGAAGATTTAATTATTTTATGAAAATATTTGTTAATTTTATTTGTGTCAAATAATAGATATTATTTGTAACATTCAACATAAGTTTTGTTTTAGGAGCTGAATATATTAAAAACTAGCGTCAAATTGTACACTAATATACCCATCTCACATGTATCATAAGCATTTTAACAATTCCATCATGACTTACCTTGTTTAACATCGAATATACATGCTACCTCTAGAATATTCTAAATACAATTGAGATTATTATTTTTACAAAAAAAGAAAAAGAAAAAGAAAAAGAAAAAATAACATAAATTTGTCAAATATACACATTAAATTCTTAATTAAAAACTCGTTGTAGAGATTAATTTTAAGACTAAAAGAGCGAAAACAAATATAAAAACAAAAAATAAATAAATAAAATAAAATAAAGACTTTGTGGTACGAACCAACTGGACCTAAATAAAATAGAAATAGCCTTTCCGATTTTAAATAATATATCTCTTGTTTACTCCTAAGATCAACGTAGTATCAAAAGGATCTATCCAGTATTTTTAATCTATTTTACACTATCAAATTTATTGTTTCTCATTACTTTCTGTGTGTTATATTCTTTTAGTATAGATAACCGTGAGAGATCTTAGCAACCCAACAACAAACAAGTTCTTTTAAACGTTGCTGAAATCTACCTTCGTTCAAGTTGACGATATTTTTTATTGGGGCATTTGGATTCTAGGCTAAACATAAAATTAATATGATAAATAATATTAATATAATTTTTAAATTTTCTCGGATATTATGTTAGAAAACGAAAGCAACAAAATATTAAAAATTATGATAATTAAAAGTTCAAATATAACTATATAATGAATATTGGTATAAATTAATATTGTAATATATAGGGAACTTTGGTATAGCAACGATAAACTATGGTATGCAAAATTTTATATTGTTATCATACTGAAATTAACGATACACTGTCGTATCATACCAAAACTTATAGGCAAAATAACATAGAACTCTCCTATGGTTTGCTGAATTTGTTGAAAATCTCATCTGGTTCTAAAATTTCAAAAAACCTACTTGTGATTTGTAAAACGTGGCAGAAAAACTCTCATCCGTTAGGACTTAACCGAGAGTGTATCTCACATGCTTCAAATACGATTTTTAGTCCAGAAAGTGATAAATATCTTTATATGAAGTCACTAAAATGACCCTCTACTTTATTATATGCGTTCTTCTCTCATTCTCATTCATCTTCCCCTTCTCATTCCTCTTCTCTCTTCTCTTCTCCCCCTTATTTTATTACTCCATTTGAGCTCACCCCAATTCTCATAATAGAAGAAATTTGAGCAAAAATTTAAACTAAATTTAAAGCACACCATGAGACTCGAACAATTGCAACCTAAATTCAACTTGAAAATCAGAAACTTCATACGCAATAAAAACCTTATTCATAACACATTTCTAGTAGTTTTTACAGCGACTACGTGCGTGAACTCAGTAAAAACCTTATTTAGAATTTTAGAATATGAAACTGAAATTCTCTATTTCAATCATAAGAATACATACATATTTATAATGATATACAAATCGTCTAAATAAAGCAAGAATCTTGTGAATTTCTTAAATAAGATAACTACCATAAACATAATGTATTGTTTTTAAATATATTTTAACAGGACAATGATATTATATATGAAACTGACATGTTTTTCTCAAAATTTCTTAAATTAGGCATGTTTTTCTCAAGATTTAGTTTAAACTTCAAACTCTTCAAATTCAAATTGGTAGGGGCTTCAATCGAATTCAAATGAGTACAAAAACAATTAGATTATACGATTTAGTCACTCGATCTATGAATTTAACAAACAGAATCGATAATCAATCTCCTAAATTGAAATGAAACTTTAAAAAATAGAGGTGAAAAAAAAATTGAGAAAAGAAAATAAGAAATAAGAAGAAAATGAGACGGGCAACCGAAGAAAAAAAGAAGAGAGAGAATATATATGTATGTGTGTATGTGTAAAAAAAATATATATAGGTGGAAAAAAAAGAAATGGAGAAAAAGAAAGAAGAAAAAATAAAAAGAAGAATAATATGTATGTATGTGTGTATTTTTATGTGTAAAAAATGAAGATACAGAGGTGAAAAGAAATGGAGAAAAATGAAGAAGAAAAAGAAAGGTAGTAGGTAAGAAGCAGCGTGTTAATGTAAATATGTGTATGTATGTATATCTATGTAAATGTGTGTGTATATGTACTTGATCAAACTTAGAATAAGTTGTCAAAAATAAAAAAACATTCAGGGGTATAACGATCAAACAAGTAAAGTTTTAATACCGTTAGTCCAATTTTGAAATGAGGGGCAAGTGTGCAATATTTTGGAAATCACGAGTAAGTTTTATAGAATTTTAAGAACATGGGGGGTTTTAGCAAATTGTGAAAACCACGGGAGAATTTTTTGCTATTTTTTCAAACTTACATTATACTGAAAACATGATAATTTTTTATATATGATATAGACGGTATACCAGATTTTCGATATTTTTTCCCCTATTAGTATATAAAATACTCATTCATAACACAGGTCACCCCGCTAGTTAATTTAAAATAAATAAACTAAAATTGATACAAATAAAAATAAAAGAGATTAAAAGTGTTATTTTAATAATATAATGATTAAAAGTAACACGGATATAAATAATATAAATAGAAGCGACGAAAAATACATTTTAACTTATTTAATATTATAAAAATATATAAAATTATAATTTAACAAGAAAAAGATATGCATAAATTATATAATACACCATTGTGTTTTTAGTAAAAATGAACAAAAATACTTATTTATTACATGAATTCTCTTGTATTAATGTAAACTTTGAACGAAACATCATTTCAATCCAAAATTGATATTTGGATCTAAATAAAGACTTAAATTAAGTAAATTTTATACAAATAAAAAATATAAAATATCTTAACTAATAATATTTTGAATAAAATAAATAAAAACTAATTGATTAATCCTTTATTTTATAATTTTTCAGAGATAATTCGTTATGTGATTTTTTTTTTCAAAACTATAAAAATAAATGATTTCTTTCGTGCAAGCTTTTTATTAACATAAGAGGGTTTCACGTAAGTAAAATATAAAGTATTTTTTGTGTATTTTTACTAAAATACAAGGACTGTTATATAATTTATCTAAAAAAATAAAATTGAATTTTGAATTTTTCGATTTGATTTAATTTTTTATTTTAGATTTCGATTATTTTGAATGGGTTCATATTGATTTTTTAAAAAGAAATTAGTAATTTTCGGGTTAATATGTATTTGACAAATTCGAACAAAGATCCGAATGCTCAAGTAATGATAGTAGTTAGTCGCGTTTTAAATCTCCTCAAAAATAAGAGATCTTTATACCTCTGAATTTAAAATTTTAATGAAAACAAAAAAAAAGATGCGGAAGCATCCCCTACAGCTTGAAAGTCCAAACATCTGTCTTAGTAACTCCATAAACCCTAATTCATGAATGACTAACCTCCGCCGCGTCGCTGCCGCTGCCGCTGCCGGCGCGGCGATCTCCGCCATATCCTCCCGCTCCGCCGCAGCTATCTACCGACAATTCTCCACCGGAACTGACCTCAAATCCTTCTCTCAGCTTCCCCCAAAGCGCAAGCTTAATGTCATGTACGAATCTCGGAAAGTACTCGCAGAATACCTCAATGTCACTCGCTCTCTGCCCTACCCCTACGCCGATTACATCGCCAGAAATTCCCCTCGATCTCTAGCGGAAGTCGTCTCCGAGGTACCGTTCTCGCAATCGACGCCGTTCGCACACTCCTTTCAACGGTTCCTCAGGTACCATCCGATTAACGAGCTCGAATTCTTCCTCGAAAGCATCGGATTCGACGGCGAATTGCCCGATTCCGTTTCGCCTTCGCATACATATTTCATCTCCGATTACAAGCATTTCAAGGTTGCCAGTGCCTTAGCAGGCGTAGGGTTCCCCTGGAGCAAATTAGGTATGTTATGGAAGGCGGATTGTCTGGTCTTCGAAACTGATCCTTCAGAATTGCAGAGAACAATTAGAGATATCAAAAATGTCTATGGATTCAACAGTGTTTCTTTAATTGCCATTTGCTTAGCTTTCCCTCGAGTTTTGCACGAAAAAATGGATGGTTTGTTAACTGATTTGAAGATTCTGTTCTTAGATCATGATCTGTTGAGCCATGTGGATTGTGACATTGATGGTGTGTCTGCACTTTGTGTAAAGATTCGATTGTTTTACCAATGGGGCTGTGAGGTAGGAATGATTGGTGAATTGTTAGGCAGAAGCCGAAGCATTTTCGTCGATTATTCAAAAGAGGAATTGATTAGCAGGATCGATTACTTTAGCAAACTAGGCGTAGCAAAAGATCAAGTAGCAATGCTGCTTCTTTCGCAGCCCGAAATTTTCGGATACGATTTAGAATCTTGGATGATTTCGGTTTCGTCGATTCTAAGGCAGTTCGGATTGAGCAAGCATGACTTGAAATCACTTAAGCAACGGTATCCTCACGTATTCGGCAGGAACAGAATGGCGAATCTGCCGAATGTGATGCGATCTTTGGGTCTCGGCGAATGGTTCTTTTCGAGAATGAAAGACGGGTGTCACATTTTGTTGGGTAATCCGTCCATCACCTGCAGCGACGACGAGGATGTCGATAAGAACTACATTGAAAGCTTGCAAAAGATTGAAGCCCGCAAGACTAAATGTTATTCCCTCAAGAGGTTGGAGTTCTTACACAGCGTCGGTTTCGGACAAAACGTTTTTGCAATTAAAGCTTTAGCTCAATTGAAGGGCAGCGCGTACGAACTGCAGAAGCGTTTCGACTGCCTTCTTAACTGGGGAATCGAGTATCCCAAAGTCTGTTCGTTGGTGAGGTTTCGGTCGAAGATTCTGAACCAGAGAGAAAACGTGCTCGATGAAAAGATCAAATTCCTCTGCACGGAGATGGGATTGAGCTTGCAGTTTCTCGACGTCTTCCCGGGGTATCTTATTTACAACCTGGAGAGAAAAATCAAGCCGAGGTTTCGATTGCATAAGTGGCTAGTCGAGCAGGGGATTTGTAAGAAGGAATACAGCGTCTCTACAATGATAGCCCCGAGCGAGAGAGAATTTGTCCAGCGTATTTCTCGTATCCACCCTCCTTCCGCGAAGAAGTGGCTTGAGAATTCCTCGAAGAAGAATGGCGCAGACGAGTGATTTGTAGATGGTATGTCTGTAGATTGTTCATCTGGACAAGAACGGTGAGGAATGTCTTGATGCAGTTCTGCGCGAGAAGAAGACAGCGCAAGCCCGGGAAATAAGCCTGGTGAAGATGTCCGAGCAGCGACAAGGGAAGAATCAGTGAAGACAAAGGACACACTTGTATTGAGTCCGGGAAGATCGATGAATTTATTTGTTACCGGGAACCACTACAAGAAGTCGGGCTTAGAAATTCCCGACGGCCGTGTTACCCTTCGTATCGCCGTTATTGATTCCAATTTTGAAGGTGTGATTGTCGAATTCGGCTCGCGAAAGACCTGCCTAATCCATCATGATGCGCCTCGATCGTTTTCGGGCCCGAAATTGAGCTTTTGTTTCGAGTATTTGCTCGTTGTAAGGAAATACACTCGAGCTGTTGGGCACATCTTGCGACTGTATTGTTTTTAATAAAAATGTGTTTACTTGTGAGATTTGATTTTGGTTTTATTATTCTAATTTTTTTTTCGTCCAAAAATATCAAATCAATCATTTAGTTTTTATTTATTATATTATACTAAATTAATTTTTATATTTAAAACATCAAATCAATACATATTTATATCACATCAAATAACTATTTTAATTCAAAATTTTACTATTTAAAACCAAAACTCAAAATCAAAATTTTACAAGTAAACTATGAATTTGGCGATGAATTTCGTTATTATTGTTTTGATTGATGTTTTGAAATGGACCAGAATGCCCGTGACGAGGTGAATGTGCATTCGTGAGCCCAATCAAGAAATTGGCCTACTGCATTGATTCAATTTGATTTTTGATAGAGAATGGGTTAAGTTTCTCTTCGAGGAAGAACCACAACAGCTGATCTCCTCTCCGTCAAGTAGATGAAGTTGATTGCAATTCAATGTAACAAACTTAGGGTCAGTGAAAAGTAAGATAGTGAAAAGTAAAATTCCAATTGGAAATAATTTGTTAGATGGAATATTATTGAAGAACATTTTAAAGAAAAAACAGAAGGAAGAATGTATATAGGCAAGGAAAAATATTTGAGTTTATGAGAGAAAAATAGAATAGACATGATTGAAGTGTATGGATGGCTAGTTGAACAATCTTAAAGAAAAAGGTGTGTGCTCCTGCTTCAAATCCTGGATGTCCATTTTCTCTCTTTCCTTATTTCATCCAATAAACAATTCATGTGGCAAAATATAAAATATCATTTTTTAAATTAATTTCTTAAAATAATCATTAATTATCTTAAAATAACCGTTAATTATCTCCGCTTTTTCCACTTTCCTGACAAATATCAGAGTTCTCGTCTTGTTTTGTTTGTTAGTTTAGCCTGCCCTAATTAAGTGTTGAGAAGATTTTTTCAATGTATTGGAGTCGACGTAGATTTGTTTTTTTCAATTTCTGTCTGTCCTAATTTAGTATTTAGAAAGCATCTCAGACAGTCGACTTCGATCATTTTTGTTGTAGTGTTGTTCGCATCTACTCTTGTTCATCGCTGAAAATCTCATTCTTAGGCAGGCCTTTGATATGGGGATTAAGTTAAATTTTATTTTAAAAAGAATTAAAAATGGGGAGCAGAGATGGTGTAATTATGCTAAATAATTGATTTATGTTTCTTTTACAGGATTATATTTACAATTGTATCAGATGTCATAGAATATTGCCACAAATTTATCAAATGCAAATATCAGATATGTTATTTTTTAATATTTATATCCATTTTATTTTGTATTTTAATAAAGATGCTTAGACAATTTATTCTAAATAAAACTTAACACGTGTTGCATGAAATTTCTGAAATCAATAAAGAAAATGATAATCATATTATTATCTATGATTTATGTTTTGATAATTTTAATTCTCATTATTTATTACATAAATTCATTTCACAAGAACATATTCCTTATAAAGGTATGGAATTTGATACTGAAAATTTTGTTGGAGAATTGTATTCTGCATATCCTAAATTGGTTGAGTTTGGTATTAGAAAAAACACCCAACATAAAAAAATTGCAAACTTATTGATAGAACATTTTGTTGTTGTGAAAAACTCACATGCCGAAACTAGATTTGGATGCTTGGCAAAAATAAAAATACAGTTGAATAAAAATGAAAAATATGAGGTTTTAAATTTTATTCCAGAACATGATCATATATTATCTAGAGAAATGAATCTCACATGTTTAGATCACACAAAGAAAATAACTGAAACACATGCCACTAAAATTGAAATAGTAGATAATATAGGTATTCCACCAAAAATATCTCATAATTATATATGCGCAAGCAAGCAAGTGGTCGTGATAATTTAACATTTACTTCTCAATATTATAGAAATTATTTGCGTACAAAGAGAACCAAAGTTGGAGATACGGGGGAGTACTTGAATATTTACAAAAGATACATGTATTTTTATCCAAACTTTTTCACTCAATTCAAGTTGATGAGGATGATGCAATAATTAATATATTTTGGACAAATGAAAAAACGAAAGCTGATTATGCCATATTTGGATATGTGATAACTTTTGATACAACTTATGGAAAAAAATCTTAAAATCGTCCTCTTGCATTGTTTGTTGGTGTAATCATCACAAAGAAACTATCATTTTTTGTTGTGCACTTTTATACGATAAAACCACTGCAATATTTGAATGGTTATTTGATGTATTTCCTTTTAGCAAGTGAGGTAAGAAGCCAAATACTATTATGACCGATGAAGATGCAGCAATGACCAAAGTCTTAGCTTCTAAATGGCCAGAGATATATCACATGTTATGTATTTGGCATATATATCAAAATGATGTTAAACATTTAGGTGGGGTTTTTGATAAATACAGATATTTTGCAAATGATTTTAATAAGTGTGCTTATGATTTTGAAGAAGAAGATTTTTTAATTGAATGGAATAATATGCTTGAAAAATATAATCTTCAAAATATAATGATTGGTTGAAAAGATTATTCAGTAAAAAAGAAAAATAGGCACTGATTTATGGTCGTCAATATTTTTGTGTTGATATCACTACGACACAAAAAAGCGAGAGCATGAATAGTGTGGTTAAAAGTTATGTTAATTACAAGAATAGTTTGCGTCAATTTTTTGAATATTTTCAAACTTTGATTGATAATCGTCGTTATGAAGAGTTGAAAGCGGATTTTAAAGCAAACACAAATAATCCTTTCCTACTCAATTGTTAAAACATGCAACAAGTATTTATACTTCAGAAGTATATAAAATATTTCAAAAGGAATTGTGCAAGGCTTATGATTGTAGTTTTTATATTTTAGCGTGATTAAATGTGTTTCAAGTTATCATGTTACATTTTTCGGAAAATCAAAACATCACATTGTCAAGTATAATTCTTTAAATAGCACGATACATTGTAGTTGTAGAAAATTTGAGTTTTGTGGAATTTTTTGTTTTCATGCTTTTAAGGTTTTTACTGTACATAATATTATTGAGATTCCAGATTCATATATAATAAGACGATGGACAAGAAAAGCAAAGGTTGGTGATTTTCATAATACAGTGACATCTCATAATGTGGATGACTTGGATTCCAAAGTATTGCCGAAAATATGGTATAGAGACTTGTGTAATATTTCCAATCAACTTATAAACATATGAAATAGTAAGAGATGAGTTCAATGAAATGATTAAAATGGTTAATGAAAAGATGCAAAATATCGATATTTTTTGGGAGAATTTAAGCTTAAAGAAATCAAAAGAAAAAGAGAAGAATTCATCAACAGGTAAAGAAACAAGCATAAAGGTTACTGGAATAAAAGCTAAAACAAAAGTTATTTCAGGAAAAAAACTTAAAAGTAGATTAGAGAAAGCTTCATGGAAGAAGAAAAAATCATTCACCTAAATCTCAAGTTCAACAAAAGATGCGTCAACCTTTGACATTTCGATTTCTGTGTAGGTATAATATACTTTGTGATATTTAATTTTGAAGTTAATTACCATATTAAATACTAAAATTTTATTTCAGCAACGAAATCATTTATGAATAACAATGATAAAATATGTTTCATCAAAATTACCTCATGCAACAGTTTAGTTTACATTACATTTGAACAATTATATTTGTAGTATTTATTTTCTATTATATTGTGAATTTTGTAATACAGTATCAAAATTTTGTGCAAAATCAAATTAATCAATTTCTTCCCGATAGATTACAATATTCTATTAAATTCATCGAATTGCTTAAGTATTTATTTTTTATTAGTTATTTGTATTATATATAATAATCAACGTGTATGTTATTATGTTCACTCAATTTTTTTATATATAGACATTCCGGTTCAAAATAATCACCAGACAAATCAATTGAATACCGAAGACTATGAGCCATTTGAATGACATTTTTTTTTTTGTTTGAATATTGAAGACCAATGACACTTTTATTTTTCTGTAAAGATACTTTGATTTTTATTTTGTATTTTAGTTATATCAAGTGCAAAATCAATAACATATTTGAGATTTGGATTCATGAATCATATGCCTTTTTTTTATTAGTATTATGGTATAATAGTACATTATTTGGAGTATTGAAGCGTGATTATATTGTGCAGTAAGTATAATATTTATAATGTAAGCGTTTTAAATTATTTGTAATGTTAGTAACCTTTGTTGTTTCGTCCAGGTGATTACTTTCTCTTTTGTTGATTGTATCATTGTATTATTCTTTGGTTTGTGGCCAATTAATAACATGTCTATCACCATTTTGGTCTATCCCTTCTCAGTTTATATATTGGTCTATCGGATAGAGCGTAATTGGCTCATGATTCACAAATCTTTCATCTACTGCCTTGAGATTGATTGGAATTATGCAGTAGCTTAATATATTAATTTCATATCCAACTCTCTATTCCATTTTTGCAGTTGTTACCGTATAAATGTAGTTGATCTACCATAATTTTACTCCGATCATAAACTTTAATTTTTATTCTAAAAAGTATATTCATATATATTCTTCTTTTATATTATTTTATATAATTTTTCATATTTATAAATTACACTCCAACTTTAAATTATTTTTACATTATAATCAATACACATATAATTTATATTTTATTTAAAAATTACATATATGAAAATTAACATTTATAATTAATAACTATTACAAATAAAATAATTTTAAACAAATAATTAAATGATATCAAGACAAATATGATATAATAAATAAACAAAGATAACATAATAGTATTATTATTTCATAACAATTTTTTAAAAAAAATATACATTATAGTCATAGTTCAAATAAAATACAAGTTACTATATTTCTCTCATATATGCTCTATTAAATCATTACGGAGTGCGAAATAAACATCTTTGTCTCTATTAAATACGACATACATTACACGACATACATTATGCTAGCGTGTCACACAGCTGCAAAATAAAATATCAATTCCTACGTCCCACAATATGCAGTATAGCAGTAGTGAGTAGGGTCGTCTCCGCAGGGAAACAATAATTCTTTCTCTATTTGATTGATTATAATTATATTAATATATATCGGGGAGAATTTGATTATCAAACTAAATAAAGAAGAATAAAATTTACTTAATAAACGCAAGTTAACTAGAATGCAAAATTAGTAGTCTACCAAATATGATTAAACTCTAGCATAGGCATGAATTTTTCATTCGGGATATGAAATTTGATCATCGACTAAAAGTCAAATTCATCGACTAGTTGGATAAATTGGTTGTAGTTGATCTACACGCGTTCACAACCAACATTTCCTTACTTTTTCAATAGCTAAGGTACGACCATTAGCTATTTCTCTAATCGGGAAAGAATCCTAGGTACGACCGAGTTTTTTAATTCGACAGCAGTAAAAAAAAAACTAGAAAGGCCCAATTCAATAACAAGCTCGTACGAGGATTTTTTAAAACTGATTTTAATTCTTCCCTAGTGTGTTCTTCTCTAGGTTGCTACACCAGTTGGAAAATTATAGAATTACGTATGCCAATCCCCAATATAGCTATGGAATACTAAATTGATACGTGCGCAATAATCAATTCAAGATTTCTAAACTCATCAATTAGAAGAATTAAAAATACCCAACATCGATGAACAACAATTTTTAATCGAAACCAAGTCTCACAATTTCAATCCCGAAAATCAGTTCATACCTACACTAGAAATGAAACTACTCGCAATCCATAGCAATTAAAAACATAAAATAAATCAAATAGTTCATCATGCCTTCAAGTTTAAAAATCGACAACAAACCAATTCTAGAAATGAAGAAAAAGGTGCCCGGAAGTTCTTCTGCGTTGCTCTCCAAAGTTCTCGTACGTAGTGTTCTTCCTTCCCTTCTCTTCTCTTTCAGAAAATGGGTTGTAGGTGAGATCGTGGTTTTGCATTTCTTCTTCCCCTTCTTTATTGGCCCTAACTCTCCTTTTCAGTTAATTACTTAAGATTCCCTTTGCACTTTAAACCAAACAATTCTAAAATTGCTAATTAACCCCGGAGGACCTTTTTGTAATTTTCATTCTTCCTGCTTCGTGATCACTCCTAAGGACTTCCTGCGTTCTGTTTTTCTCTCCAATATGCCTAAAATTTGCCAACTCCTCAACGCCTAGTAGAAAGTTCAAAAATACACCATTAGGAGCATATATACAAAATTCGCATCCAAAAACCATCTAAAATATAGCAAAATATTTATCTAATATTGCATATATCAACTCCCCCACACCTATCGCATGCTTGTCCTCAAGCATATATCCAAACCAAAAATTGAAATACTCACTAGTGCAAAAGTCACTTAGCCGTGTTATCAATTACGTTAGATTTGAAGCATGCTAGAACCAACTAACCTCACCAAAAGTGGAATGTATATAAGTAAAAGCACTCACCCTCAAGTGTTTAGGCTATATTCACTCAATGCACATGAAGTAAACAACGAACCCCATAGGCTTGCAAGCAAATCAAATCAACTCCACAATTCATCAAGAAATTAACGTTCATAATTAAAGGTTTTAATTAAAGGTTGTAATGGGGCCATGGTTGGGGTAGGAAAAAGGATATCAATGGCTAATGGGACCGATGAATTAATCTATCAATTCATCACATCAAAATGAACGCAAGTCGCACACACGTATGAATAAGAACAACATAACATTAACAACACAATACTTCTCAAGATTTGATCAATGCAAGAAAACATCATACTCACTTTTCTTTTCACGAGCCCCCCCCCCCTTTTTTAGGACTCGGAATTTTTTTTTTTCTTCTTTTTTTACACAACCTCCTTTTTTTTAGTGTTTTTTTTAGGAGGTTGGTCAATGAAATACTTTTGGCAAAAATATATATGAGTTTATAATTGTGCCACATATATGAGAACTTTCAAATGCAACTATCGAATAATATAGTGATGATATGCAACTCTAAATAATCTAATGTAATGAATCAAAGAACAATCCCTCGAGTTCCCATGGTTTCAAGTAAACATTCGGTTTATTCCAAGAAAAATGCATATCGGCTCGGGTTAAATATGAACCAAGAAAAATAGGATAATAACATTAAGCTCAAACTTTGGTTCACTATGGGATAATAGGGGTGAAAGTATGAAATTAAGGCCAACAAGGGTAAACCTAGTGCCTTATCATTTTAATTCCATGAATTCTCAATAAATGCGGAGTCAATAAGCATAAGCAAACAAGTTCTAGGTAGTCAAATACAACATATGTTCACACAATCCAAAAAAATTGAGCATATATGATATGTATGAGTGAATTTGCTCAAGTAAGGCTCAAATAACTCACTTAAGGGTTCTTTGTTAAAAGGCTAAGCACACTCGTCATCTAACTTCATCAACAAACACGACAAGATCCTAATGAACTAAGTAAGCACAACAACTTCGGCTCAAAATAAACAAGAAGACATGCAGGGAAGTTATCAAAATAAAGCATCATATCACATCAAAAATTCTAATCTCCCTCCCACACCTAATTAGTGCAATGTCCCTATTGCAAGAACAAAGATGAAATAAAGGAAAGGAGAAAAGAAACTTCCCTGGAATAGGTGGGGACGAACGGCCCGCTTAGGACCGGCGACGGAGGTGCAAAAGCTTTTCAATGGAGTCTAACTGTCCTTTTAGAGCCGCTTGTCCGGCTAAAATCGCATCAAGCTTGCCACGAAGGTCATTATTATCCTCCTTCACTATTTTAACATCAGATGCCAACGCCTGTAAAGTAGAGCCAGTGGCGGATCGCGCAAGAGCACCATCCTCAGTAGAAGCAGTGATAGGGGGTTCCTCTCGGTCATCATCAAACTGGACTACATTGCAATGGGACGGCCAACGCCACCGATTAACAAGGCGATATCCAGCATCATCTTTTACTACCATACCCATGCGGAACAATACCACCATATCCAAGTACTCGATTGGTCCCACTTGATGGAGGCGCCTCCTAGAAATAACAGAAGCATCAATACTAGGGAGAACACTCAAACTAATAGCAAGAGTAGTTATAAACGAGGCACCAATCGAATCTCTTTTTTTCTTAAAAACTTCACTAAACTGCACAGCCAACCAGTACCTAAGATTAACCCTAATGCCACTAGTCATGCACCATAGAAAGAAAAATTCAGTTTTAGTAACAATACTGGAGGTACCCCTACGCCCGGAAATAAATAAAGCAATGAAACGCTGAATATAACGAAGGGCGGGGTCATTCAGTCTACGGGCAGGCATATTATTGTCAAAACAAACTTCTCCATCCACAGAAATTCACTCCATAATTTCTCGACTGAAATAGAAAAGGGCTCAACAAACGCACATGCAACGGTACTGAAAGAATCACCCTCAAGCTCCTCGGAAATCACAAAACCTAAATGTAAATTAAATTCTGCTAAAGAAAGCTTAAACACTTTACCAAGCAAACGGAATCTAATTACATCAGGTTGCATTACATCAAATTGTTTAGGCAAGTCAAACACAAATGTAGAGAAGAACTCGAGGGCAAGTTCAATGAAACCAGGTTGTTGATAAGTAAATAAACAACTCCAACCAATGCTAGATATGTAATCAAAAACAACATCTTTAATGCCTAACTTCTCAAGTGTTTCAACGTGAATGCACTTACCCGAGAAAATGATGTTACCGCACAAAAGTTCGTACCTTGTCTGTTCCTCGGGTGCGAAAGAATGTAAATGGCCCCCAACTTGAGTTGGAGACAACACTTGAACTGAGTTACCTTTTCGTGCCCGTGCATTGGTGGGTGCAGAAGTAGGAAAATCGACTGGAATTTTGGGCATTTTATTACCTGCATCTCTACCCCGCAACTGAGAAGATGTCCGTTCCCTCAATGCATGTTCCTTTGTTCTTTTGCATCCTCTCGTCTTTGAAATAGTCGACGACCGCGTAGCCATTGGAATCCCGGGGGGAACCGGATCCGATATCTTGGCCTTGCCCATAGCCTACACTCAAGAGAAGTTACAATCAAATTATAATTCCGCAATATAAACTCCAACTCCAATAACAATCGGGAATCAAGCAGTCAAACAAGCGCAATCATCCAAAATAAAAATAAAAATCTGGCCTACTCATCCATATGCATTCATTCATCAATTTCCCCAAAGTAACCCGATCATATACTCCCTAATCCAAATTTGCATAGATCAACTAATTCTAGATAATAGGAAAGCAAAATCGATAGGAGTTATCTAAGGGAATAGAATGCAATAGAGAATAAGAAAATAGAACTCCCTGAAGAATGCAAGTAACAGCTAGGAGGGCAGGGCTGTGGACCGGCGGTTCGAAGGGGAGGATGGCGGACCGGAATCGGACAGATGGACAGCGGCTGGGCGACGGCGGTTAGCGGCGGCGAAACGGCGGCGTAAACTGGTTCGGGGCAGAGCAAAGAGGGAGGCGGCCGCTCCTGCGAGAGAATAAGGGAGAGAGAAAAATGAATTAGGATTTTAAGGGTTTAATAATAATAATAATAATAATAATAATAATAATAATAATAATATGATAATAATTATTATAGTAAGGATAATAAATATAGTAATAATAATAAACGTAATTGAAATAATAAATATAGTAATAAATATGGAAAAAAAATTAGGATTTAATTACTATAATAATAATTATAATTATAAAAACAATAATAAATATAGTAATAAATATCATAATAATTATAATTATAGATGTAGTAATAAATATAATAATAAGAATAAATATAGTACTATAATAATAATAAATATAGAAACAAAATATATATATAAAAAAATAGCTATAATAATATTTATTATAGAAATAATAAATAAATATAGTAATATTAAATTTTTAATAATAAAAATAAATATAATATATATAATAATTCCCAAAATAAACCCTCTTTCTGCACAATTTTTCAGAATGTAAAATTTCATTAGGTGTGATCACGACTAAAGAAGTTGTACGTTCTGATTTCTTTAAAAAAAATTCTCTCTCATCAATCAGAACACACTGGATGCGTGGCCACGCCTAAAAATCATTCTCATTCAACTCCACTCAACCACAAAAATTTCACCCATCATCAAAACACCAAAAACAAGACATGAAATTGACTCTGAAACACAACAAAACTAAAAGCACACAAAATCAAATCAAAACACTTAGGTTGCCTCCCAAGAAGCGCCTTTGTTTATTGTCTTTGGCTCGACACAACATCTCTTAAGCTAATCACGCGGCTCAAAGAGAGCTACGCACTCCACTTCTTTGTTCTGGAACCCCTCATAGTAAAGTTTAAGATGATGTCCATTCACAACAAACCTCTTTTCCGTGCTTAGACTTTGAATCTCAACTGCACCATACGGAAAAACGTTAGTAATCAAAAACGGACCTATCCATCGAGAGCGAAGCTTACCCGGAAACAGGTTAAGTCGATAATGATAGAGCAAGACGTTTTGTCCAACTTTGAATTCTTTCCTCAAAATATTATTATCATGAAATTTTTTACTTCTCTCTTTATAAATCATAGCATTCTCGTAAGCTTCGTTTCGAATCTCCTCCAACTCTTGCAACTGTAATTTCCTACATTCTCGAGCTTCACTCAAATTCATGTTACACTGTTTAATCACCCAAAAAGCCCTATGTTCAAGTTCAACAGGTAAATGGCAAGGCTTACCAAAGACTAACCTGTAGGTCGACATCCCCATTGGAGTTTTGTATACAGTTCTATACGCCCATAGCGCATCCTCTAAGCGTAAACTCTAATCCTTCCTATCCGACCTCACCATTTTCTCCAAAATTCCCTTTATCTCTCGATTGGAAACCTCTGCTTGCCCGTTTGTTTGCGGATGATATGATGTTGAGACCTTATGAAGAACCCCATACCTGCGAACAAAGCTGAAATGGTTTTGTTGCAAAAATGTGTGCCTCGATCACTTACTATTGCCCTAGGCATTCCAAAGCGAGTGAAGATCAAGGACTTCAGGAAATCTGCAACAACCTTAGCATCGTTAGTTCGGGTAGCCTTTGCTTCCACCCACATCGACACATAATCAAAAACAAGTATGATATACAGAAAACCATGTGAAAGTGGAAATGGACCCATAAAATCCATACCCCACACATCGAATACCTCAACAAACAACATCGGTGTTAGGGGCATTTGATTTCTAGCAGAAATATTGCCTACTCTTTGACATTTATCACATGCTTTGCAAAATTCATAAGCATCCTTAAATAATGTAGGCCAATAAAATCCACTATCGAGTACCTTTCTTGCAGTCCGTTGGGAGCCAAAATGACCTCCACATTCTAATGAATGACAAAATTTCAAAATGGACTCACACTCACTTTCTTCAACACAACGTCGAATAACTTGGTCCGCACATCGTTTCCACAAGTAGGGATCATCCCAAACATAGTATTTTGCATCGCTTTTCAGCTTGTCTTTCTTTGTTTTTGTCCATCCTGTAGGGAATTTATTAGTGACCAGATAGTTCACTAAATCAGCATACCAAGGAGAAGAACAAGAAATCGCAAGTAATTGCTCATCCGGAAAATACTCCCTCAAATGTAATTCATCATGAACCATAGGAAGACGGCTTAAATGGTCAGCTACCAAATTTTCACTTCCCTTTTTATCTCAAATCTCCACATCAAATTCTTGTAGAAGTAATATCCATCGTATAAGCCTTGGCTTGCTTTCCTTTTTCGCCATTAGATAACTCAAAGCTTCATGGTCAGAAAATACAATTACTTTAGTACCCAGCAAGTAATATCTAAATTTTTCTAAAGAGAAAACAACAGCTAAGAGTTCTTTTTCAGTAGTGGAGTAGTTCAATTGGGCTCCATTGAGTGCTTTTGATGCATAGTAGATTGCCCATGGAATCTTTCCACTTCTCTGTCCAAGTACAGCCCCCACTACCGTGTCGCTTGCATTACACATAATCTCAAAAGGTAAATCTCAATTCGGTGGTTGAATGATGGTCGGTGATGTTAGCAACTTTTTAATCTTGTCAAATGCCTTCTTACACTCTTCATCAAACTCAAATTGAACATCCTTTTGTAACAATGGAAAAGAGAAGCAGCCACCTTCGAGAAATCTTTAATGAACCGACGATAAAATCCTGCATGCCCTAAAAATGAACGCAAATCCCTCACCGAAATGGGATAGGGTAAAGCAAAGATAATATCAATCTTGGTTTTATCTACCTCTAATCCTTTTGATGAAACTAAATGTCCAAGAACTATTCCCTCTTCTACCATAAATTGATATTTTTCTCAATTCAACACTAACTTGGTTTCTTTACACCTTTTCAAAATCACAACCAAATTGTCTAAACATGTGTCAAAGTCATCTTCATATACACTGAAATCATCCATAAAACTTCAATAATCTTCCCTACATATTCAAAAAATATGCTTACCATTCACCATTGAAATGCCGCAGGGACATTGCACAAGCCAAATAGCATTCTTCTATAAGCAAATGTGCCAAAAAGACATATGAATGTCATCTTTTCTTGATCCTCCAGTGCGATGGCAATTTGGAAATAACCTGAAAAACCATCTAAGAAAAAAAAATGAGATTTTCCCGTTAACCTCTCAACCATTTGATTAATGAAAGATAATGGAAAATGATCTTTCTTTGTGACTGAATTTAGCTTACGGTAGTCGATGCATTGACGCCAACCGGTTTGTTTTCGAACCGGTATCAACTTACCATCGTGGTCAGCCTCTACAGTAACTCCCGCCTTCTTTGGGACAACATGAATTGGACTCACCAATTGGCTATCCGAGATTGGATAGATAATGTCAGCATCCAAGAGCTTCAAGATCTCTTTCTTTACGACTTCCATCATAGCATGATTCAACCTCCTTTGAGCTTGCCTTATTGGCTTGGCATCAAGAATCTTGTCGGTGCAAAGAAATAGGCTAATCCCCTTTATATCAGCTAACGTGCACCCAATGGCTTCTTTGTGCTCTCTCAAAATTCGGATCAACTTCTCCTCTTGACTAGGAGACACTGCAGCAGATATGATCACCGGTAATGTCTTTCCAACTCCTAGAAAAACATATTTCAAGTTCGAGGACAATGACTTCATCTCCAAAGCCGGTGCCTGCACAACAGATGGCAACAGCCCCTTATCAGATTTTGCTAAAACTGAATTAACCACAACATACCTTAATGGTTCATGTGGCAAATATTGCAAAGCCAGAATCATTTCTTCCAATGCACCACTTATGGGAAATTCATCCATAGATTTCATGTCCAAGCAGTTTGTAAGTGCAACCTCCAAGTCATCCTTTCCACTCAAGTCAAAGACTTCCTGCACATTTTCAGTAAGGACATCTACACAATACAAGGTATTAGGCTCCACAAGATATCTCATTGCATCAAAAATATTGAAATGAACCTTTACACCTTCGAACTCCATAGTCAATTTCCCTGTTTTAACATCTATCTTTGTTTGTGCAGTGCACATAAAAGGCCATACAAGCAAAATGGGGGAGGGATTAGGTGAATTGTCATCATGCATATCTAGAACATAAAAATCAACAGGGAATATTAACTCATTCACTTGCACAAGAACATCCTCAATTATCCCTTCAGGGTAAGCGTTGGTTCTATGGCAAGTTGAATTATTATCCCCGCTTCTTTCAAAGGCCCAATGTTCAAGGAGTTAAAAATAGACTTAGGCATAACATTTATACCTGCTCCTAAATCCAACATAGCCTTTTTAATTTCCATTTTACCTATTTTGCACGGGACTACAAACATACCTGGATCTCCGCACTTTTGTGGCAATTTCCTTTGCAGCACAACGGACACAGTCTCTCCACCTAGCACCTATTCCTCCCTTCTCAACTTCTGTTTCTTAGTACACAGTTCCTTCAGGAATTTCGCATAATGGGGAACTTGCTTAATTGCATCAAGTAAAGGAATACTTAGCTCTACTTTCTTAAATATCTCCATGATCTCTTTGTCCTTGTCACTTTTAGCCGGTTTCACTAACTTGTGAGGAAATGGAGCACTATTAAAATTGGATTGAATAGGAGGATCAGAAATTACCTGATCAGTAGTCTTGTTCGCTTCATGCTCAATCTCCTTCTCAATCTCCTCTTCACCTCTCTTTTTTTCAGTAATCACCTTCGAACCCTCCAGCTCCTTACCACTCCGCAAGATCATTGAACTAACATTGCTCGGGTTCATGTGGGTTTGAGCTGGCAGCTTGCCTTTTTCCTTTTCTTTCATCTCACGCACCTCTTTCATGACTTGAGACATATGATCTTCCAAGTTCTTTATGCTTGTTCTCGTCTCTTGCTGAAATTGCAAAACATTAGAGGCGATTGTTTTCACCATATCATGCAAAGAGTTAACAGGAACGGGAGCTTGGTGCATAGCCCTTTGTTGTTGTTGTTGTGCTTGTGGTTGGAAACCCAGTGGTTATTATTGTCCATAGGATTGATGATTCTGATTCCCATATCAAAAATTGGGGTGGTCTCGCCATCCCGGGTTAAATGTGTTCGAATAGGGGTCATAAGCCCTTCTTGGTGAAAAACCTGCAGCATTCACTTCCACATCTTCTCTTAGTGTGGGACAAGCATCCGTGGGATGCTCAACACTCCCACAAATTCCACAACTTCACTTAAGCATTACCTATAGCAAGTTTCCTCACAAAAGCAGTTAGCTCATTCAATTGTTGTTGCATAGGAGAACTTACCTCAACAGCTTCTTTCACTCCTACGACATCCCTCGGCCCAAATTGTTGAGAGTTCATGGTCATATCATTCAGCAATTCCCAAGCTTCTCTCGGAGTCTTATTCATTAAAGCACCTCCACTGGCAGCATCGATAATCCTCATGTCAATAGAAGTTAGTCCTTCATAAAAATATTGAATTAAAAGTTGCTCAGAAATTTGATGTTGGGGACATCGAGCAATTAATTTATTGAATCTATCCCAATACTCGTATAAGGACTCCCCTGATGCTTGTTTGATGCCACAAATCTTTTTTCGCAAATTCGCAGCCCGGGATGCAGGAAAGAACTTCTCAAGAAATTTGCGCTTCATATCCATCCGTGTGATAACACTCCCGGCCGACAAGTTAAACAATCAATCTTTAGTTGCATCCTTCAAAGAAAATGGAAAAGCTCGGAGCTTTATCTGATCCTCAGTGACTCCCGGAGGTTTCATACTCGTACATACCACATCGAATTCCTGCAAGTGCTTGTGTAGTTCCTCCCCTGTCAAGCCATGAAAAGAAGGCAATAAATGTATTAGTCCAGATTTAAGCTCAAATGCCGTATTATCAGCTATAGCCGGAAAAGTAATACACAAAGGGTGCTGAATTAAGTCGGGAGCAGTTAGATCCCTCAAGGTTCTTTGTGCCATTGGATATATCAAAACTTTTTCAACTTCCTTGGCCTCTTCACCCTCGTCAGAACTAGAGGTATCCGCTAGTTGGATAGCTAAGTTAAGTCCCGGTGACTCAACTTCTTTCTCAGCCCTCTTTCGCTCTTTAGCTTCTTTCCTCAAACGGCGTGCAGTCCTTTCGATTTCTGAATCAAACACTAATTCACCTGTACGACCAGTTCGAGGTATAAACCATTAAGTGAAAATTGGAGCTAAATAAATAAAAGAAACAACCAAATATCAAATATTCTTATACTGTTCCCCGGAAACGGCGCCAAAATTGGTAGCGTGTCGCACAGCTGCAAAATAAAATATCAATTCCTACGTCCCACAATATGTAGTATAGCAATAGTGAGTAGGGTCGTCTCCGCAGGAAAACAGTAATTCTTTCTCTATTTGATTGATTATAATTATATTAATATATATTGGGGGGGGGGGGGAATTTGATTATCACACTAAATAAAAAAGAATCAAATTTACTTAATAAACGCAAGTTAACTATAATGCAAAATTTGCGGTCTACCAAATATGATTAAACTCTAGCATAGGCATGAATTTTTCATTCGGGATATGAAATTTGATCATCGACTAAAAGTTAAATTCATCGACTAGTTGGATAAATTGGTTATAGTTGATCTACACGCATTCATAACCAACATTTCCTTACTTTTTCGATAGTTAAGGTACGACCGTTAGCTATTTCTCTAATCGGGAAAGAATCCTAGGTACGACCGTAGTTTTCTAACTCGACAGTAGTAAAAAAAAAAAACTAGAAAGGCCCAATTCAATTTAACAAGCTCCTACGAGGATTTGTTAAAACTGATTTTAATTCTTCCCTAGTGTGTTCTTCTCTAGGTTGCTACGCCAATTGGAAAATTACACAATTACTTATGTCAATCCCCAATGTAGCTATGAAATACTAAATTGATACGTGCGCAATAATCAATTCAAGATTTCTAAACTCATCAATTAGAAGAATTAAAAATACCCAACATCGATGAACAACAATTTTAATTGAAACCAAGTCTCACAATTTCAATCCCGAAAATCAATTCATACCTACACTAGAAATGAAACTACTTGCAATCCATAGCAATTAAAAACATAAAATAAATCAAATAGTTCATCATGCCTTCAAGTTTAAAAATCGACAACAAACCAATTCTAGAAATGAAGAAAAAGGTGCCCGGAAGTTCTTCTGCGTTGCTCTCCAAAGTTCTCGTACGTAGTGTTCGACCTTCCCTTCTCTTCTCTTTCAGAAAATGGGTTGTAGGTGAGATCGTGGTTTTGCGTTTCTTCTTCCGCTTCTTTATTGACCCTAACTCTCCTTTTCAATTAATCACTTAAGATATCCTTTGCACTTTAAACCAAACAATTCTAAAATTGCTAATTAACCCCGGAGGACCTTTTTGCAGTTTTTATTCTTCCTGCTTCGTGATCACGCCTAAGGACTTCCTGCTTTCTGCTTTTCTCTCCAATATGCCCAAAATTTGTCAACTCCTCAACGCCTAGTAGAAAGTTCAAAAACACACCATTATGAGCATATATACAAAATTCGCATCCAAAAACCGTCTAAAATATAGCAAAATATTTATCTAATATCGCATATATCACATTACTCGTTACTTACAAAAATAAAATTACATCACTTTAAAAAAATAAAATGATATCACTTTTAAAAAATAAATTTACACATTAGGTTAAAAACTAATAAAATTATATCACTTTCCAAAAAGTAAAGATATATATCTATTTTAAAAATAAAACAATATATTATTTTAAACAAAAATAAAATTATCACTTTTTAAAAAATAAAATTATACATTAGTTTTCAAAAAAATAAAATTATATATAACTTTTAAAAATATAAAATTATATATCATCTTCTAAAAAAATAAAATTACACAATAGACTCCAAAAAATAACAAAAATATAAAAAATATCACAAAATTACATAATAAATTCCGTAACACTGTACACAAAATGGGGCTGAGGTGTACATAACATTGTACACTACTTAAGAAATGGGGGATTTGAGGGTGGATTGGAGCCCGTCACCCTATGCAGTGGGTTAGAGATGTAATTCTAGTACCTACCAGACATCTTGACATGAAAAAAATAAATAAATAAAATAATCTCTATGCATCATAATATTAATATTAGATGTATTTCATCAATAGTTAAATACTATTTATACAATTTTTACATTACCAAACTACAATCAATGATTAGGTTCGGTCGGAGGTTTGCCTAATGCGCACTTTCGAATAGCGTCACTGAATTTTCACGTTAAAAATTAAGTTGAATGCTCTGACGATAGACTACCTTCGTCCTATTGAAGGTATTCAAATTAAATAATATTCAACTATAGTTTTATCATGAAATCATCTCAATTAAATAATAATCACCAATACTACAAACACACAGAATTACTTTTATTTTTATTTTTTTTATAAAACAAAATTTGTTCAAATTCAAAGGCAAATAATATAAAATTCAGAAATTTAAAACTTCAAATACATTTCTATATTTTAAAAGAGATATCAATTTTGCATAAATTCCGTAAAAAAATCCAACAATTTTTTATCAAATAGAAATGATTCTATAGGATTAGTCCGGAATCACTTTCAATAGTTTTGAAATAGATAATAATAGTGAGTTGTAGTAGAAGCGTACCTAGAATTGGTATCTAGGGTTTAGGATAGACACGAACAGCTAACAAACATATTCATATATGTCGACTCCTTCTGGGCAGCAAAGACAGGAAGCAGTCAAACAAGTAGATTTACGTCAATTTCGGCATCTCTCAGGCAACGACCGAACCGATCAAAAAGACAGTCTTTTTTGCTGTAGATGAGGAAGAAAGAGATAGACGAGAAAAGACAATGCTCTGTCGACGTTGATGAAAAAAGAGGAAAAGATAGATAGTTAATGGTTATTTAAAGAAATTAATTTAGAAAATAGTATTTTTCATATTTTGCCACGTGGATTATTTTTATTAAATGGAATAGATGGAAGAGAGAAAATAGGCACAGAGGATTTGAAACAGTGTGCTCTAAAGTAGTATCAGAACCCTATTGTAAGTTCAATTTGCCCTATGTAGAATTTGATAATGCCATGGTTAAAACCCTCAGATGTAGGTCATTGGTAACCGAACTGAGTTCTTAATTTCTGGTATTTGGTTTCTCTATTTATAGTCTACATATTGTTTGATTATTTCATGAACTGTTTGTGGCGAAATCTGTCTAAGAGCCAGGCCCGGCCCTGGGCCAGGGAGAAAGGGGCCCTCGACCAGGGCCCAAAATGCAAAAGGGTCCATCAGCATGTAGATATATGTATATATACGAGATGTTTTAAAAAATAAAAATAAATAATAAATTTATAATTGAAAAAAAAGTCAAAAGACAATGTGGCGTGCAGTTGCAGTGATAATTTCTATGTAATCTCTATTGGAATTTTTAAAAAAAGTTGCAGAGTTGCTCTCTGTATTGAAGAGTTTTTTCATTTTATAAATTTCTTTTTAGTTATATGTCAATTTTCTTATTTCTTTCATTCTTTCTCTGTTCTCTGTTCTCCGTCTTCATCCTGCATCAATATCTTCACACTGTGATTTTTTGTTTATGCAATCTACAATTTTTTATAAGATTTTTTTTTTTTTTTTTGTTCTACAGAGTACAGAATAACAAAGTCAAGGTTAGATTTTATTGTTTTAAAATTTTAATAGTGTATATTTTTGTTAATGTTTATTATTTGATTTTTTAATATTTATTATATGGTATTTTCTCTATTGCAGGTATAAGATAAAGAAAAAAAAAATAAAGAAAAAAATTCAAATTCTAAATCTCTCATAATATTTTATTTTTTTTTGTACAATCAAGGTAACAACTAACAAGGTTTAACTTTTTTTTATTATTATTTTAGGGATTAAACTCTTTTATCATTTTATTATGTTTTTAATTGTCTTACATATATATTATTGTTTCATTTATATGTCTAATTTTTACAACCTTTAAATTTTGAAATTTTATATCTTTTTACCAATTATGTATATTATTTATTATTTTTTCAATGCAGGTATCAAGGAACACACAATAAAAATTGGCAGTAAAGCAAAAAAGAGGAAAATTCATCAGGTAGTGTTGTTCTTTTATTGTTTTATTTATATTTATAAATTTTTTTAAATGCTATCTAAAAAATATTTATCAGGAAGTGAAAAAAAAAAAAAAAAAAAAACAAGAAGTACAATTAATAAAATCACAAAAATGAGCTTTAGATAAATTTTTCAATAAGAATATAGGTTATTCTACAAGTTTTGATGAATTAAATGATAACTGTATTGAACATTCTAAATCTATTGAAAATTTAAATAGCGAAAATATTGTCGATATTGATATTATCAATAATAATAAGAATAATAGTACTAGTAATAATAATAATAATAATAATAATAATAATAATAATAATAATGAAATAGGATTAGAAATTGATGATAGTGATATTTTTTATTTAGATATTTATGATCCTAAAAATTGGGATAATCTGGATAGTATACAAAAAAAAATTTAATTGAAAATGGACGTAGAAGAGAATTAGGTCTTACTTTTCCTTTAGATAAGACTTCCAAATATTTTTCATATGTCCATTACTCTAGAAAATTAAATAATTGAGAAACTAGTGATAGAAAATGGTTAGTTTATTCTAAACATGTAGATAAAATATATTGTTTTTGTTGTAAAATGTTTAATAAAAATAACAGTAAATGTTTGTTGGCAAATGATGGATTTAAAGATTGAAAATATTTAGCCGAAAGACTTAAACAACATGAAAATAGTATTAAACATATAACATATATGAATACTTTGAATTAATTAAAAATTAAATTAAATAAAAATCAAACAATTGATAAAGATATTCAAAAAGAAATTACAAAAGAAAAGAACGTTTGAGACAAGTTTTAATTAGAATAATTTATATTGTAAAATGTCTTTCTAAACATAATTTAGCTTTTCGAGGTTCGAATGAAAAATTTTATCAAAACAGTAATGGTAATTTTTTAGGAATAATTGAAATGATTGTTGAATTTGATATAGTTATGCAAGACCATATTAGGCGTATTCAAAATAATGAAATTCATTATCATTATCTTGGTCACAAAATTCAAAATCAATTAATTTCTTTATTGGCTCACAGTGTTAGAAGTTCAATTATAAAAATTATTAAAGAGTCAAAATATTTTTCAGTAATTCTATATTGTACCCCGGATATTAGTCACCAAGAACAAATGACTTTAATTGTGCGTTGTATAGATATGTCAAGTAGTAAAATTAAAATCGAAGAATACTTTTTACAATTTTTGCAAGTAGAAGATACAAGTGGTTTAGGACTTTTTAAAGAATTGAAAAAAGCAATTGAATACCTTGATCTTAATATTGATAATATAAGGGGTCAAGGTTATGATAATGGATCTAATATGAAAGGTAAACACCAAGGAGTTCAAAAAAGATTACTTGATATAAATCCTAGAGCATTATATATGTCATGTGCTTGTCATAGTCTTAATCTTACACTTTGTGATATGACACATTCTTGTACAAAAGCAGTATCATTTTTTGGAATTGTGCAACGTATATATACATTATTTTCAAGCTCGACAAAAAGATGGAAATTTTTGCTCGATAATATTTCAAATTTTACTTTAAAATATTTGTCAAACACTTGTTGGGAAAGTAGAATTAAAAGTGTTTAAGCTATTAGATTTCAAACTCCTCAAATTAGATTAGACTTGTTAGATTTAATTAATTCATGTGATGATGCTAAATAAAAAAGTGAAGCTGAAAGTTTGATTGGTTCACTTGAATCCTATGAATTTTTATTTGGATTATTTGGTATGATATTTTATTTGTTATTAATAGTGTGAGTAAAAAATTACAATCTGAATTTGTAAGTATTGATACGGCTATGAAACAAATAGAGGATGCTTTATTATTTTTTGAAAAATATAGAAATGAAGGACTTTTCAATAGTATGCATATTGCAAAAGAAATTGCTTTAATTATGGATATCGAATGCGTATTTCCAACTAATCGTCGTAATTTTAGAAAAAAATAAATTTGATGATAGTGATCAAAATGAACAAATACAATTGATTTATGCAAATTTTAAAATTTTAAAATTAATTATTTTTTAGTTGTAGTAAATATGGCCATTACTTCATTAAATGATAGATTTATGCAATTGAAAATGTTTAATAGCATTTTTGGTTTTTTATTTAATTCACAAAAATTAAAATCTTTAGACAATAAGGAGTTAAAGAGAATGTTGTATAATTTTATCAACTACTTTTTCTCATGATATTATTTATGATATTGACCTAGAAAAAATGATTGCTGAATTAAAAATTCTATGAATGATTTTACCTGATAATTTAATATCACCGATTGAAATTCTTGAATTTATTAGAGCGGCTGATTGTTATACTAATGTTTCCATAGCCTATCGCATTTTATTAACTATACCAGTAACAGTAGCATCAGCCGAAAGAAGTTTTTCAAAATTAAAATTATTAAAAACTTATTTAAGATCGTGTGTGTCTCAAGAACGATTAAATGGTTTGGCTATGTTATGTATTGAAAAAGAAATGTTAGAAAAAATTAATATTGATACTATTGTCGATGAATTTGCATCTAAAAATGCTAGAAGAAATTATTTTATTTAATTATTTATATTTTTATTATAAAAAAATTATTGTTATATATTTTAGGGGCCATAATTTGAATTTTCGCCCCAGGCCTATAAAACCTGAGGAACGGGACTGCTAAGAGCATATTGGTATTGTGTTTATGTATTGTTCGTTTTCATATTGTTAATTGGTTGTAGTTTGTTTTTTTAGCTAATTTGCAACCAACAATAATAATTATTTTTTTATAAAAAGTACGTCTAAAGTACTATAAATAAATATTCTTATAATTTTTTATAATTAAACAATGAAAAATTAAATATTTCTTAATATTAAAAAATAAGGAAAAATAAGAGTAATTTTTTTCTGTCTCTATTTTTTTATTAATCTATATGTATTACCAAATATTATTTTACATATTTATTTATACTTGAAATATGGAGTTTTTTTTTTTTTTCAAGTCACGATAAACTTCATTCATATTACATATTCAAGGTGTATGTTTAGAAAAGGGAAAAAAATATCGAATTAAATATTACTCCCTCCGTCCCACATATAATATCATATTTTTTTATTTTAATTCTTTCACGTATTATACCACTTTCCTTTTTGAGAAAAATATTATACACTTTAATCATATTTTAAATTTTATAATTTATAATTTTTAAATTTTTATTAGACTAATTAGTTATCTAAAACTTAATTTATAATTATTTGTATTATATTGTAATTAATTTTACTAATACATTCTTAATTATTTATTGATCATACCATCTTAAATTCTCGTGTCTGTAATAACATTGACACAATACCTTATGATACTATACCCAAAAATATATATTAAAACTATCAAAAGTTCAGTGCCGTATTTTGATACTTTCTCGATTTTCCGATATCTTGCTACATGCGTAAAGTTGTACATAGTTTTCATAGTATGGTATTTGGTATTTCGGTATATATATTGATATCAAAATTATTATTTTAACTTTTTTTTTTAATTATAAAATAATTTAGGATTTCGGTATTTCAGTATGAAACGATATATAGCGATATCATACTAGTAATTGGGTATATCGGATTTTCGGTATAATAATATTTATTTCCTTTATCCCAACTCAAAGTACTATTTTTACTATTTTTGTCTACTCTACTCAAAAGTATTGTTTTTCTATTGCAGTAAAAGTAATCATATACTAGGGAGCGGATCCTTGGTCGAAAATTTATCCAATCTACTCTGTCTAACTAAGAATCTGACAGGTGTTAAATGTTTCTTTTTTTTTTTCTTTTTTGTTTTAAATCAAAAGTAGCAAATTTTGCAAATAAGTCTTCTCCTATTTTTTTTTCTTCCCCTCGTTAACTCACTAACTCTCACACCCAAATTCTCCCCCCCCACCCAAAATCGACCAATCGACCGGGCTGACGCCACTACCGACGCAGACCCACCCAAATCCTCCCCCCACCCCCAAAAACGACCGACCGCCGCTAAAGCCACCACCAACGCAGCCCCCGCCACAGCCGCTGAAGATCCAAATTCGACCGACCGCCGCCCCCGTCGCCGAAATTCGTCAAGATCGGAAAATCTTGACTCGAATCTGCGATCGGGGCTGATTAATTTCAATCAACTGAAGGATAAAAGATATGATCTTTATATACATAAAAGAAAAATTATAGAGCAAGAAAGAAAAATGACGCAAAGACAAACCACTTTTGCGGGCTTTGAAATGGGCTGAGAAAACAAACCAAGCCCGTCTTACAGGGAACACCATTTTCCTCCGCCACTCCATAGCAGCCACCGAGCCAATTCAATGCCATCACTGTCTATCTCTCCTCAAACTTCTTCTTCACCTGTATTTATACACGCATATATATATGTAAATATATATTATACAGATTTTCCGTCTGATCACAAATTGGAGTCAAGATTTTTCTATGAATTCAAAGAACTTTGTTTGTGGACTCACCTGTAAAAATATGGACTTTACGTACTAAATGCAATATTGGGAGAATGTTGCATTGTTTTTTATTGTTGGAAGTGTATGCTTGCATGCATGATATAAGATTTTGATTGATTAGTTTGTATTGCAAATACTAATTTTGGAAAGAGTTGATACATTTTGTTTCTGTAATAGAATGGTTGATATTGATGATTATAGTAGAATGTGTAAGGGTCAAAATACATATTTTGTTCCTGGGGATGCATTGGTTTATATTGTGATTGTCATTGTAATCGACAAAGATCATTTCAATTTTACTGAAGTTCTTTCATATTAATATTAGAAATGAAATATATAAACGTCTTGCTTACTTAAATTAATGTAATATCACTGGTCTAAAATTCGAGCAGAGAACAGGACGAGGGAGATTCCCTATCCAATTTAAATTAATGTATCATAATAACAATTTGATTTAATAACTATAGTAGCCTGTACAGAGCGGTCGGTCGGCGGTGGCGTCGGCGGAGGTAGCGGCTAGGGTGGACGGTCGGTCGAATTTGGGGGAGACTTTGGAGGAGCTGCGTCGGCAGTGGTGTTAGCGGCAGGCGGTTGATTTGGGCGTGGGGGTGGGGGGAGGATTTGGGTGTGTCTGCGGCGGCTGCACCAGGGGCTGCGTCGACGGTGGCGTCAGCCCCGTCGATCGGTCGATTTTGGGTGGGGGCGAGAATTTGGGTGTGAGAGTTAGTGAGTTAACGAGAGGAAGGAAAGAAAATAGGAGAGGATTGATTTGCAAAATTTACAACTTTTGATTTAAAAAATAAAAATAAAAATAATAATAAGCATTTAACATCTGTCATATTCTTATAGGTTAGACAGAGTAGATTGGATAAATTTTCGACCGAGGATCCGCTCCCCATATACTAATACCAAAATACTAACTTTTATTTAAATTATAAACATATTATTATACATACAATTACTTTATAAATAAAGTTAAAAAGCAAAAATATTAAAATATTTTACACACTTCACTAACCTATAAAATACTTTTATTTTTTAATATACTACAAAACCGCAAAGAGATACATTTGAGTGGGAAGAAAAGAGTATATATTTTTCATACCCATTTTTTGATACGCTATCGATATATTTTTTCAACATACTGAATAATTTAGTACAATGTACGGTATGATTTGGTAGTTTTGATATATCATATTGAACCATGTCTAGGTGTGTTCACCCCATTAATATTTTTACACGATTTTTCACTAATATTATAAAATAATACAATATATACACACCACTTATAGATAAGTATCAATGTGCATTTCAGAAGTAAAAAAATTAAAAAAAAAATTAAAAAAAAAAAAAAAAAACAAAACGAGTTTTGGCATCAATCTAATAACATTAGTTCCAAAAAAATTATTATAACATTCCTTCAAATATTATCATTTAGGGATAGATTCATTGATACATAGAAGAACAAAACTTATTATTTTGGATATAATTGTACATTAATCAGAATATGTTTCAATCAAACATTGGAATCAAAGTTCAGAATATTAAGGCATGAAATAAATTTTGAAACAGATAAGAAGTTAGTTCTCATGTCAACCGGGTTAAATTGTATTATAATCTTATCTAATTCTATATGACATTTTTCAACTACGTTCGTAATTAAATGGAACGTAATATCTATGTTTTTAGTTCTATCATGAAATTCAAAATTCTCATTGGCAATCCAAATGTACTGCTGCATCGCTTTAATTGGTTTAGAGATGGAGATTCAGATCCCTTTTTAACATTGTATTAAAATCCCAAATGTTCGTATTAGATAGGATATTGATCCTGGTATTGAGATAAATATCATCTCGGTGAAAAGTATCGAATGTGTCTTAACATTGAAAAAATATTGAATACTTCCCTTGTTTATAAAAGTAAAGATAAATTTCTCTTATTAGCTATTGATTTTGTAATAAATAGAGGTTTACATTTCCCCTTACCTAATTTCAAACAAAAGACCTCAAACCTTGGGTGACAGAGGGCAACAAAGCCAAGCTATGAGTTTTGGGTTTGTGTAACACCCAGGTCGAGGTTATTCATGCTCAAATTACTTTATCAGTGAGTTATCGAAAAAAAAAAAATATATGTACATTATTGATATAAATAGTTTATTCAATTCAGTACCGGCACCGACCTATTTCTGAAGATAAGACAATTTGGAGTTAACATGAGGCTTGGAGGTGAAATCATGGCCAAGTACCCATTATTTATTTTATGATTAATGAAATTTACTTTGATTTCATTAAAAACATTTATGTGTAGTTGGTTGTTGTGTGTTTAATAATGTGTTAGTGTTATTTAATACTCCCTCCATCTCGGATATTTTGTCTACTTTACTGTAGACACGGAAATTTAGAAAGGGTATAATTAATAAATAATTAAAAATATATTAGTGAAAATAATTATCATATAATAAAAATAATTATAGATTAAGATTAAGATAACTAATTAGTATAATTAAAATTTAAAAATTATAAATTAAAGTTTTTAAAATAAGATTAAAGTGTATAATTCTTTTTCAAAAAAGAAAGTAACAAAATAAGATTAAATTTTTTAAAATAATTAAAGTGACGGAAATAAAAAAGTGAACATAAAAAGTGTAATGAAGGAAGTATGATATTATCCACTGCGAAGAAAATAACAATAATAAAATAAAACTGAATCATTTGGTTGATATTTCGTAATCAATTGACACTATGCTTTCAATTTTTTATAAAAACTGTTACATTATATGGGAACATACTCAAAATCTATTCAAAGTTTTATATTTCTATCTATTTTCAATAAATAAATTCTCTATTTATTTACAAGGGTAAACTGTTTTTTGAGTTCCGTAACTGGACTGTTATCATTTTAGTCCCGTAAGTGGAGTCTGTCGCAAACTAGTTCCATAAGTGAAAGTTTTTCGCTGTTTTAGTCCTCCGGCGCCGGAGACGCCCGCGTGGCTCGCCGGAGGTGACGTGTCCGCCAGGTGTCCCGCCAGTTCAGTGACACTTGACGGACACTTGGATTTACTTTTTTTTTTCATTTTTTTATTTTTTTAATTTTTTTTAATTGGACCAAATTAAAAAAAATAAAAAAATACAAATAAAACTAAAAATAAATTAAAAATAATTTTTTAAAAAATAAAAATAATAAAAAAAAAAATCTACGTGTCCGCCAGGTCAGCGACACCTGGCGGACATGTCACCTCCGGCGAGCTACACGGGCGTCTCCGGCGCCGGAGGACTAAAACAACGAAAAAAATTTTATTATATAAAAATACATTCTCTACAAAATAATATACATATTGTATATATTTTATTAAAATATAGTCATTAAATAATTAAATACACATTTAAAAAAAATTTAAATCTTATATATATATTACATCATATATCAAATATTAATTATATAATCACTTTCAATCCAACTTCCAATTCAAAAAACTCAATAGCTAACCAAACACACCCCTTGTTCAGTGAAAGACAAAGAATTAGGAGTTGCAAAATAAATCATTTCCTATTCTCCGATGGTGTGTTTGGTATAGGGATTTGACATGAAAGAAATTGAAATATTTTCATTTCTCTTATTTGTTTGAGTAACATAAATAGAAAGTTGAAAAATAAATCATTTACATTTCTCTAATTTTATTTTTCTTTTATATCCAGAGAAATAGAGAAAAATGAATGTTGCAGTATTTTTTTTTGTACTAATTAATTTTTGTAATTTTTAAAAATTATATTATTTCAACTTTACAAAAATCACATTATATTTATTATTCAAAAATTTAATTTTTTCGATTTTTGAAAAAAAAAATGTATTAACATATAATCTTACAAAACATCATATATAATTTCTAATTTTTTAAAAAAAATCATCGAAACTATTTTTCCATGAATTTTCACTCGTTAAAACTTTCTTTTGTCCGATTAATCATTTATTTTTGTTCGATTCATTTAGATAGCTGCATTTTTTTTACATTTCTCAACCGAATTCTCTCTTTTAGCGCACAAGACAATTAATTCTCATTCTCTATTCAATTGAAAATGCAATTCCATTATCTAGTATTATTTGTATGCAATTCCATTCTATGTACCAAACGCTACTAATTTCATTTCTCTCGTGTATGCAGAGAAATAAAGATAAGTGAAACAGAAAGAGTCAATGTGTGTTTATTTATTTATTCTTTTTTACATTTAATTTTTACAATTTAATTTGTATTTATTTGTCATTTTTTTCCTTACTATTATTTATTATTTTATAAATTTTATATTATACAAATCTCATTGAAATATCATATTTACATTATTATTAAAATGCATTATCAAACTAAAAATATAACTAAAAAATATAAAATATATTTTTTTTAATCTAATTTAACTAAAAAATATAAAATATATTTTTTTTAATCTAATTTATTTAATTCCTAGTGACCGGTTTATTTTTTTCCAATTAGAAATATAGTATATTCTCTTTATGCGTTTGTATTTTTTATTTTTATATTTCTTAACCAAAATTCTGTGTTATAGCAAACAAAAGAATTGATTCTCATTTTTTACTCAATTCATTTTCTCTACCATTTCATTCTCTATTATCGTTTTTCCCTGGATTTTCATTCTCGGCACCAAAAGCAACCTTAATTCTTTAGTGATTTAGAAAGATTATTCTCCTCTCAATAAGTGTTAAATCACTTGTATAAACTCAACTTCTTAATCCAATTTACTAAATTTTTATTCTCACGGAGTGTTATTAATCAAGCGGGTAATTCCTTTTTTTTTTTCTTTAAAATTGAGGCCTCCATATAATACTCCATCGGTTCCTTAACAATCTATCCATTTTTTCATTTTGGTCCGTCCCATAACAAAGTATTCGTTTCCCTTTTTAGTAATTGTACTATCTACCTAACATTACAAATACCCTTCTAATTTACAATATATTACACAAATGTCATTACCTTTATATCATACAATACTAATAGGGTTAAAGTCTTTTTACCTTTATTTCTACTTTATCATAATATAATACTAATATTTCTAAAACTCCGTGCAAAAAGCAAATGGATATATAGATATGGGACGGAGGAGTATTTGTTAAATTTTCACCAAATTATGCAATTATTATGGTTCAATTTCTACAGTCTAAATTAGAGCCCATAAAAATAAACATGTGTTTCTCCAACCCCAAGTTGGGGTTTCTACTGTGCAATTTGGGAGTCAGGTATGCTGTTTTTTTTTTTTATTATTATTATTTTTTTTTTTATTTTAAAAAAATTAAAATATTATTTAATATTTATTATAATTAAATAGAAAAAATATATATACAATATATATGTCATTTTGTAGAGAATAAAATTTTCTATAATATAAATAAATAAATTTTAAATATATATATGTTGGGTATAATATAAATTCATAATCAAATCATATAATATAAATTTTATCAATTAAATTTAATACATATTTATATTATTTTATTCATTATCCATCAAATCAATACACATCAAAACTCCTCAAACTCCAACCAAACTCAAACACAAAAAAAACAACAAAATTTAAGCTCATCTCAAAATTCAAATAAAAATCAAACTCAAACCGAACTTTTCGAACAGGGCACATAAATCAAATATGGCTTTTAAAGTGGGCTCAACAAATTTTTAGTAGAGGCCAATCCCATCAAATTCAAAATATCTGATGGGCCTTGACTTGTAAAATTCAAGTTATGTTAAATTTAAATAATTTTCAAAATCTAATACTCTGTTTTTTAATAAATGACTGTTACAATTATGCACAATTTATTTATAATAAATAATTTAATTTATCAACAGTTTTATTATCTATACATTTAATAAATAATAATCAATTTATCACTTTTTTTTTTTTTTTTACTTCTCTCGTCACTTTTTTTTATCAATTTTTTAATAATTTTTTTATAATAAGCCCATTTTACTTTATACTCATCATATTCTCTATTAAACTATCATTATCTTTTTTTTGTCTCTATATCCAAATAAAAGTGGCATAATTAATCCGGACGAAAATAATAATAATAATAATAATAATAATAATAATAATAATAATAACAATAATAATTAGTCACTGTATCGAAGAGTAAATTTTTGATTTTGTCATTTTAGTTTGTTCAAATCAAAACTTCTTAATTTTTTTCAGTACAAATAACTTTTAATTAAATAGCAAAATACCTTTATTTTTTTATTTTTAACATTTTTTCAAGAGTAAAATAGAATTACATTATTTTATTACACTATATATATGTAAAATATTAGTTTACCTTAATTCACGCGCAAAAGTCAAATAAAAAATTCATTAATGAACTAATGGAATATATAATAAGATAAAAAAACGTTACATTTATAAGTGAAAATTCATTTAGATTAATATAATTTATTTTCAAAAATTAAATGCTCAAAAATATTATACTAATAAACTATTATTGAATTTTTAATAAAAAATAAAGTTGAAAGTCTAATTAAAACTATGTCAAGACATATTCAATACAATTTAGATTTCAAAGTAATTCTTCCATTAAGGGTCGGTCTTGGACCCGGTTGAAAGTGGTGTCTGCCTAGGCCCCAATATAAACGATGAGCCGTCAAATATTTATATTATATATATATAGTTATTATATATAAAAACTTATTTGATTTACTTAAAATTGAAAAAAATGTAATTTTGTAGTATGATATTATTTTGTAATAGCAAGGTCATAGTTATAATTCATAGGGTTAAAAAAATTTCAAAGTTTTTTAATACTATTTTTGTATTTAAAAATATTAGAAAAAAATATTTCATTTAATTATTTAAAATTTTATTATAAATAAAAATTATTATTTATATATATCTTTAGGAGTCCATGTATTTGTTTTGCCCCAAACCCGTCAAAAGTCAGTACCGGGGCGGAGGCACTCAAATTCGAAACCTAACCAAACTCTGATACCATGTCGGATTTAGAATGACCGTCTTACCTAAAAGCTCGAACGGTTAGGAAAACATAGTCATTAATTATTTAGCCGTAAACAGAAGTTCACAATACATAGTAAGTTATTATACTCCCTCCGTTCCGGTGTAAGGTTGTCGTTTACTTTTTGCACGTAGATTTTTCTAATATTAGTATTATAATAAGTTGTAGTAAAAAAAACAAAAATGCCACTACTATTATTGTGTAATACTTCCTCCGTCACAGTTACCGTGTCCACATTGCTATTTTTGTCCGTCCCACATTTCATATCACTTTTCTTTTTTGGAAAATAATTATACAATTTAATCTCATTTTAAATTTTTTTATTTTATAATTTTTTTAATTTAATTAAACTAATTAGTTATCTTAATCTTAATTTATAATTATTTATATAATAGGATAATTATTTTTTCTAATACATTCTTAATTGTCTACTAATTATATTTTCCTAAATTTTCGTGTCTACAGTAACCCGGACACGGTACATAGGACGGAGGGAGTATAAAAGTAATGACAATTGTGTAATATAGTATAAGTTTGAAGGGTATTTATTATGTGAGGTATGTAATACAATTACTAAATTATGAAATGGTAACCTTGTTTTAGGACAGACGAAAATGAAAAATGACAATCTTTGAATGGGATGAAGAGAGTATTATTTTTTTAATGTAAAAAGTATTGTTAGTAATTTTGAAATAAGAATAGATAATAAAAGTATTGTTAAACATTTAAAATATGTATTTAAATATTTTAAAAATTATATTTCAATAAAAATATATAATATTGATATCATTTTATAAATAATAAAATTTTATTCACTCTGTCAATTAGTAAACTTTTCAGTTGTTTTTTTACATGTGAATTAAGGTAAATAAAATTTTTTATAGATATATAATGAATAAAATTATATAATTTACATTTTATCCTTAAAAACTATTCCATCCGTCCCACGTACCATGTTCACATTGCCGTTTCTGTCCATCCCATATTTTATGTTACTTTTTTTTTTGAAAAATAATTACACACTTTAATATCATTTTAAAATTTTTAATTTATTTTTTTAATTTTAATTAAACTAATTAGTTATCTTAATCTTAATTTATAATTATTTATATTATAGGATAATTATTTTCACTAATACATTCTTAATTATTTACTAATTACATTCCTCATAAAATACCGTATCTACAGTGTAACAGATACGGTATATGAGACGGAGGGAGTAATATAAAAAATAAAAATTAAAAATATTTTGATATATAATTGAAAATTAATATTTAAAAAAATAAAAATTATTTGAAGTGACCAAAATGACAAATAACAAATTTGACTGAAAAAGTATAAATAAAAACAAAGAAACAAACAAAGACAGCACCTTCTAGTAAATCCTATGTGTGGCTAAAGTTGGTCAATAAAAATAATGTATATTAAAATCATTGTATGAATATGATAAGTACTCCTGTCCTAAAAAATATGCAATATTTATTTTTGGTACGAGTTTTTAGGTGAATAGTATTAAGTAGAATAATTTAAAAATTAGGTGTGGTGATGAAGAGAAAAAATATATATTTTATTTTTTTATTTGAATAATGTGAGAGAATAAAGTGTGAGGTAGAAATTAAATATAATTAATTATTTCTTATTTTAGAAATATTGCAGTGTGTTTGAAACATACCAAAAAGAAAATGTTGCAGGGTGTATAAGTTTGTATACAAATATCATTATATTTGTATTATAAGACATTAATAGAAATATTTTTGTCTTGTTTACTTAATTTATACTATATTTTAATATAATAATTAATATTTAAAGAACAATACGTAAAAAGTAAATAGAAACCTTCTAAGGTGAACGGAAGAAGTATTATTTATTTTATTATTATTATTATTATTATTATTATTATTATGTTTAAAAAATTGCATTATTAATGATTGGTGGAATCTACAGTAAAAACAAAAATAATAAAACAATAATGATTTCACATTAACTTTAAGGATAAGATGTTTTATATTATATTATAAATAAATAAATAGACATGAAGAACACAACACAACATAAGACTTTCTCTAATTCCAATGTGCAATCAATTATGAAAGTTGCACTTTTAATAAAGCAAAAGAGACATATAGCCCCCACACACTACTCCTACTATTGTTAAAATAAATAAATAAATATATAAATAGGTAAATTATACTATATATAGTTTATAATTTTATTACATTGATGGTTGGATTTATGGTCAGTTTGATTAGATAAATTTATTTAATTGATAGTTATTTATAATATTATATATAACAAAAATAAATTTAAAATATACATCTAAGTATTTTAAAATTTATATTTTAATAAAATTTATTTGATGAATGCAGAATGATCGTCTCACCTAAACATTAAACCGTTAGAGATACGCGTTATCAACATATATTCGCAAACGAGAGTCTCCAACACGCCCCTAATAACTCACCTATTGGAGATATAGGTCATTAATATATATCCGCAAACGGAAGTCCCCAACACACCCCTTCAAGTGCAAGTGTGGTATGCGAAATTTATACATGCATATGCCGCAAATGGAGACGGTGAGACTCGAACTCGAGACCTAGCCTATGTTATGATACTATGTTGGATCCGACAATATTTAATATGAATATTATTTTATATTATAAATAAGTAAATAAAAATATATTTATACAAAAAAAGACACAAATTTACTTGTTTTGGAATAAATTTTTACTTCTATGGGCAGAAACGGCAAAAAAATCACTAATTAAAAGAAGTTTTAAATATATTATATCCCAAAGATCACAAAAAAAAATCAAACAGATAGATCCTTCACCCAATTTAACCAAATCCAATTTAACCAAATAACATTGGACAATCAAATTGCAAATCTCATCAATTCAATATAATCACCAAGAAAATTAATATATATCGATGAACACTTATATACAACTTAATATACGGATAACTATCTATTATTACATTTATGTCTCTCACAATATTCAATTTTTTTAATTTTTGTTTGTGCTTACGTGTAATTATACGTGCAACAGTGACCAAAAATATAAATTACATCTCCAATTGTCATTTACACTAAATGAAGTTTTTGGCTGATTTAGATGATATTTCGTTGACCGAATTCCTTTAATGCTTTGTTTGTTGACAAAAATGCTCCTTGGTACATTTTTTTTTTATATACATATTACTTTATTTTTATATCCATATATTTTTCTTTTAAAAGTAAATTACAAATATAAAAAATATATCAATATATATATTATTTTATAGAGAATAAATTTTTTAATAATACAGAAAAAGAAAAAATTAAAAAATATATAATATAAATAAATATTTTGAAAAAACAAAATTAGATTTTTTGGAATTGGTTGATTATACATCTACCAAAAAAAATTATTTATATATTCTCTTCTCTTTTCTATTCTCTTTCTCCAAACTAGGATGAAAACTGTCAGTAGGGCCAACTGTTCGACCGGCCTAGCCCCAACAACCACAAAATGACTCTGCCCACCACTGGATCGACAAGGTATTTCTGGCTCTCTTACCCGACCACACTATTGGCTTCTCCTGAGCAACCACCAACCGACCTTCCGGCCACAAATCCTCCGTCGGTTGGGCTCCTGTCTTTGGGTCCCTCGGCAGCTGGCCCTTTCAAAGCCGGCCAACCATCTGCCAACTCTCTTGAGGCCAACCAACTTCCCGCTGGAGAGAAGTCTGGTAGACATATCTTGAGATCAACCGACTTTTCTGTGGACGGTTGTCTCCAATCCTTCTCATGTGAGGCCAATCGAGTTCCCCCAATGTTGGCTCCTTGCCTTCCTCACTAAACTAACTCGGTCAACACTTTCTCTCATTCTAATAAACTAAAAAATAATTTTGATGTTTTGCATATGCCAAAGTTGATTTATATATTTATGTAATTTATTTTCTTTCTTTTTTTCATTTTTTCATCCGACCAATTCGATCTGTCACTTATTTTTTTATTATTTTTTCTCTTCTTTCATTCTCTCTCTCATAAGAATAATTCGGTCAATATTTTTTTTTTCTCATTTTCTCCATAAAATATATTTATATAATTCATTCACTTTTTTTCTCTCATCCTTCCATTCGACAAATTCGGTTTGCCACTTCTTTTTTTATATATTCTATCTTCTCTCATTCTCTCTCCCATAAGACTAATTCGGTCAACACTTTTTTTATTCTCCCTAAAATATATTATAAAATTTATTTTATTTTTTTATCTCTTCCTTCCTTTCGATCAATTCGGTCAACTACTTTCTTTTTGCTTCAAAATATCTAAATTTATATTCTTTATTTATTTTTATTTATATATTTATATTCATATAATGTAATTTTTAAATTTTAATTCGAAATTTAAAATATATCAATATATACTCCCTCCGTCCCACATACCGTGTCTGCTACACTGTAGACACGGTATTTCAGGAGGGGTGTAATTAGTAGATAATTAAGAATGTATTAGTTAAAATAATTATCTTATAATATAAATAATTATAAATTAAGATTAAGATAAATAATTAGTTTAATTAAAATTTAAAAAATAAATTAAAAAGTTTAAAATGAGATTAAAATGTATAATCAATTTCGAAAAAAGGAAAGTGACATGGAATATGGGACGGACAGAAACGGCAATGTGGACATGGTATGTAGGATGGAAGGAGTATAATTTTGTAGAGTTATATTCTTTATTTATTTTAATTTATATATTTATATTCATATAATGTGATTTTAAATTTTAATTCGAAATTTAAAATATATCAATATATATAATTTAAAAGTATGATATATATATACATAATAATAAAAAATAAATAAATATATGGTGTATTTATTTAGGAGGTTTTGGGGAAATTTGGGTTTGGGTTTGATTTTTATTTGAATTTTGAGATGAGTTTGAATTTTGATGTTTCTTTAGGGTTTGGGTTTGGTTGGAGTTTGAGAAGTTTTTATGTGTATTGATTTGATGGGTATAGATATAATAATATAAATGTATAGTAATTTGTATAATTTAATTATAAATTTATATAATATTTATATATATTTTTAAATTTTTATTTATTTATATTATAAAAAAATTCATTCTCTACAAAAATAACATATATATTGTATATATTTCATTTTTGTCCGTCTCAAAATAATTGTCTTGTTTCCTTATTTAGTAACCGTGATCCCCACTTTATAACAAAATTATTCATACTTTTTCAAACTATCCCTAATTATTACTCTAACCTACTTTTTAAAATTCTTCAAAAAGTAAGGACATTTTAGTCTTTTATATTCTATTTTATACCCACTTTTAATTAAATACTATTATTCTTTAATGCTCGTGTCAACTCCCAACAAGACACTTCTTTTGAGACGGAGTATTTCTGTAATATTTTTACAACTCTTCCTATGTCATGATTAAAATACTAAAACTATAAAAATCAAATAAATACAATCAAAGTTTAATTTTGATTTGAGAAGGTGAAGTGAAGTGCTTTGAGTGGTGCTGCATGATTGTGTTTTCTAAATATTTTAGGAGTTGTTTGATTATGATTTGAAATTCATATCATCATTGCTCATTTTATATAGTTTTTAATAAAAATATACCATTATATTTTGTAAAATATTATGTAAATAAAATTTTAAATTAATATTTTCTCCATCCGCTTTAAATGGTTTATATTTACTTTTTGTGTTATTGTACTTAACAGTAAAAATATTTTTATATTTGTAAAAAAATTTGTACAAATATTTTTTATTAGTATTATACTAATAGAAGTATTTTTGTAATTTTTTTTTAATTTGTACTACGTTTTGATATAATAATTAATATTCACATATCAACATGCAAATAATAAATGAGACATTCAAAGTCGAACGAAAATAGTATCAAATTTCAAATCAATTACAAACAACTGCTTCAAACTCATATTTCGAGGATTTGTAATATTATTTTAATGAAGTAATTTTTATTATATTTTAAATATTTTATGGAAAATATGAATAGTATTTTATTGATAATATATATATATATATTTAAGAAACAAATACTCCATATTTTATTGGTTATTGGTTAATCATTTTGGTCACTAAAGCAAATGACATGAAATGAAATTGGTATCACAACTTGCCTGTCTACAATTAATTCAATTACACTTCCTACTCACTTTTCATCATTTTATTTAATCATTATGAACCACCCTCTGAATTATTATTATTGTTAAAACTACCCTTTTTAATCATTGATATAGGGTTCTTTATTAATTTTATTTTATTAGGATTTGAAATTGATTTAAAATATAACGTTTATTTGAATTTTTATTTAAATAATATTTTTATATAGTATTTATAAAGAAAAAATAAGTATTATATTTTTATTAGAAACTGGTTATATATAGTGAATCGTATTGATTTTAATTTCAAATTATAAAATAACAAACTAAACACTATTCACTCTTATTGTTTTAGAGTGTATGCACTTTGTGTATTATATTTTTTTATGGATGGATCTTCTATGTATGAAAAATTATATATTGAATTGAATTATTAATTTTTTATTAATATATAAAAATATATATTATATATTGTGTTAATATATATATATATATTATATTTTTTAATATTCATGGGGAATTTTGATACTAAAAAATTATTGGATGAATGAAACTTTCATCTCCGGCAGTTTTGTATAGCATCACCGAGATGGATAGTTGATATATAGTTTTCCATCGTATATAAATATATGTCGATATTAATTTTGCAATTCATGCACTTTGAGGAGGTCATATATTTTGAAATTGCTTCAAAATAAATTCGTCTATTTCACTTGTGTTTATGATCCGGTGTGTTTGTTTGGGGGTTTGGATTTTGAGTTGGGATTTGAATAGTACAAATTTTGAATTTGAATAGTTGTATGATGTGATATAAATAGGTGTTGATGCGATGTTTTGAATGTAAAATTGATTTTTAGTATAATATAAAAAATAAAAAATAGGTGTTTGATTTGATGTTTTTGGGGAAAAAATTTTGGATTAATAGTAGGATTTTATCAAAATCCTACAAACAAACACACCCGATGTATATTTTATATTTGAATTATTCATATTTTCTAGTGAATGTAATATATACTTCCTCCGTCCAATTTATATTGTCCTAAAGTATATTTACACAGGGTTTTTAGATTATTGCCTTTTTGTTATATATTGACAAATTTTCCCTTAATTGTACGGTAAAAATTAAAAGTAATAAATGAATGAAGGGTAAAAATATAAAATTTATGTTTAAAAAAAAAAATAGGACAATAGTTGTTGAACGTCCCAAATATGAAAGTAGGATATTAGTTTGTGGACGGAGTGAGTATTATATTTTCTTCATTCGAGTTAAATCTATTACTTTATTGTTCTTAGCTTTTTAATTCTATTAATCCAAAGAATAATATAGGTTTTACACTTGTTTGTTTGGAGGATTGGATTTAATTTTCACTATTCATCCCATTTTTTTCCTCCAAAAATATCAAATCAAACACCTATTAGTAGTTTTTATTTTTTAAAATTATAAAAATAAATATTTACAATATATATAGTCATTGATATAATTTTAGTTTTATATTTTGTAATAAAATAAAAATAAAATTATTATTTTATAAATTAAAAAATATTTTATATATTTTAAAAATAAAATTTTGCACCCCTCTAATTTGATAGTTCCACCACTGACATTATATATTTATAAACTATTAATATATTTACATAATGTAGAAAAGTCAAATGAATATCTTTAATTCAGACGGAATATATATGATGTGAATATATACATATAATAAATTTTATAATAATATCTATAGGGAATTGAATTATAAAAATTATTCAATGAACACACCTAGTGTGTTTGATTTTAATTTTGTTAATTGTATTCTTTAAATATATATATATATATATTATATTATTTTAAAAAATTGAAATTTTATCTCAAAATTAATAGATAATTTATGTGAAAATTAATAGATAATAAAAAGAATTATCCTCCATCCTTTTAAACAATAACAGTTCCCAACATCCAGTAAACAATGGTCTGGTAGTGTAGGGGTTCGGCAACACCGCGCGCTTTCGAGTAGCAGCTGCTGGTTCCCACGTCATAAAAATAAAATAAAATAAAAATAAGAGCTCCCAACCTTTTATCCATGTGGCACAATTTTAACATTTATCATTTGGATCCAAGAATTTTATTACAAGTTCAATATATATATATATATATAGGTTTACTTTTTATTACCATCAATGCAAATTGGATTCGAAATATATGTATTTTATATTTTGGCCATATATTTCTCGTTCATTATTCAATCATCTTAGGAATTCAATACAAATATTTGTTTTAGTTCAACGAGTTTTTTTTTTTTTTTATAAAGAAGGAAAAAAAAAAAAAAAATCTCATGTCTAATAAAAAAATAAGAAAAGAAGAGTATACCATCAATATATAATTTACGGATCTTACTAATGAATACCGTGAGAATAAACCATATCCGATTTATGCATTTGACATCAATTCATCCCACGAACCAATTAGGTTGCGCACTATGTTCATCAACAGGGAACGTATTCATATTTGGATAAGTTTGATATTATTGAAGAAGCAATCGTCTGTTGTATTGGTGACATTCTTAGTGTGATTGGAATAGATCTTATTGTATTCACTAAAATCAAAGGTCTCATCCGAAAAGTCTATGTTGGAGATATCAAAACTAAATTTTCAGATACCAGTAGATCAAAAGTTGTTCTCAAGACGACGGACCTCTTTGTTGACCATGTTAAAGAAATTTTATTAGAATTTTCTCTACCTAAAGAAAGAGAATTATGCATAATCATTTGGTAGAGCTACGAAGATGTGATTACAGTAGAAAGTCGGGAGAATAGTGGTCAACTTTTCATATATCGACCAACATTTGTTGTATATTTAAATGGTGAAGGAGGAATTTCAAAAGATTATTCCACATTGAAAACGTAAAGAGTCTCGTATCTCTTTATATGACTCAATACTCCACTTATTTTATACAAAATGATATATATTTTTTATATATTTTATTAAATTACAATTATTAAAATAATCAAATAATTAATTGATTGTACTTTTGCATAGCTGCGCAAATATTGTTCTAAATTTAAAAAAATAAAAAGTACATGATCAACCACCACAACCTATACACTACGATAACAACAGAGGTTATCTCATACATGAGTTTCGTGCTCTTTTCAATCAGCACAGTGATCAAACAGTAAATGTTGCCAAACTTTCGTTAAGAAAAAACAGACTAAGGCCATCTCCAACCGACCAATTCCATATGGAGTTGTAACTCAAAAAATGCAATTGATACAATATTTTTATTTTAATCTACATTTCTATTTTTTAACTTCAAAAAGAATATTATCTAAATATTATATTTTAAACAACTTTTTATATTGATAATTAATACCCAACTTTTATGATTATTTACATAAGTTTTTATTATTACTTAATAATATATTTATATTATAAAAAATAAATAATTTTGTATTGTTAAGTAAAATAATTTTTTTAAGTTAAGTGCAAAAACAAACAAATATTTTTATATTAAATACCAAAAATTATACAAGGGAAAATCAAGACAAATATTACATTAAATACAAAAATTTAAATTATTATAAATTTAAATAAATATTTTAGTCATTAACAATTAATAAAAATTAAAAGTATACATAATTAAAAATATAAAATTACAAATTGGTCCCTATATAATTAAAGTATTAACCAATATGTAATTTTTAAGTAATAAAAAAAATAAAAAAATCAATGTCACTGTATAGCGTTGCTACGTTGCAAGCAAAACACCATTTTTAGTGTTAAATATGGTGATTTATTGGAACGTAGAAACTCTATTTCTCCCATCTATGCTTAAAAAATTGGAGATCGTTGGAGATGATCTAAGAAATATTTGAATTACAAAAAATATACTTTGAATTAAAAAAATATATATACTTTCTTCGTTTGTCAATAATTTATCAATTTTTTTATTTTGATCTGTCTCATAATAAAAATATCAATTTTTTTTAGTAACTATACTATCTATCTAACATTACAAATATCATTCCAATTTACATTATACTCCCTATGTTTCTTATTTATCTATCTGTTTGCTTTTTGCACGGAGTTTTAAGAATATTATTATTATATTGGGTTGTGGTATGAATAAAATAGAAAATACTAAAATAACCTTATTAGTATTGTGTGATATAAAAGTAATGATATTTGTATAATATATTGTAAGTTGTAAGATTATTTTTAATGTTAGTAGAAAGTACAATTACTAAAAAAAAAAAAAAAAATGGATACTTTGTTATATGATGAACCAAAATAGAGAAATAAATAGATTGTCAAATGACGAAGGGAGTATTACACAAATGTCATTATATTTATATCATATAATACTAATAAGGTTAATTTAGTTTTTTTATTTTTATTTCTATTGCATCTCAATATAATCCTAATATTCCTAAAAATTTTGTGCGAAAAGCAAACGGATAGATAAATATGGGACGGAGGGAGTACTTCACAATAAATTTTAAAGGATAAATTATATAATACCTCATTGTGTTTTAATACCCCCTTGTGTTAATGTAAAGTTCGCACGCGATACCTTCTTGTCCAAAACTGATATTTGATTTTAAATAAAGACCTAAATTACGTAAGTTTAATACAAAAATAAAAATTCTAAATATCTTAAATAAGTTTTTGAATAAAATAATTGATTAATCCTTCATTTTATAGTTTTAGAAACAAATTATTATTTGATTTTTATAAAAATTATAAAAATAAATGATTGATCAATTATTTATTTATTTATTTATTTTATTCAAAAAAAATTATTTCAAATATTTTATGTTTTTTATTTGTATAAAACTTGCGTAATTTAAGTCTTTCTTTATAACCAAATATCAGTTTTGGACAATGAAAGTGTTTCGTGCAAACTTTACACTAACACAAGGGTTTCATGCAATAAATAAAATATAAAATATTTTGTGCATTTTTACTAAAACATAAGACCTATTATATAATTTACCCAATTTTAAAAATCACTGGACATGAAAATTTTGAGATGGCCTAAAGAAACATTTTTGTATTTGTAATTCTTTTACTTTGTTTATTTTAGATTTACGTGAATATTTAGATGTAATTTGGAGTTGATTTGAAATAAAATATTAGTATTATTAATTTGAATTTTTATTTAATAATATTTGAATGTGGTGTTTGAGTAAAATAATAACAATAATAATAATAATATTTTTTTCGTCCCATCGAAAGATTATTATTATTTTTTTTTTCATCCATCCCAAAATATTGTTACTATTTTTTAATTTAATAATTGTATTTCCTACGTAACATAATAAATATCCTTCTAATTTACAATATATTATACAAATATCATTATTATTTAATTACACAAAACTAATAGGGGGTCTTGTCTTTTTTATTACAATCCAATATAATATTAATATTAAAAAATGTACGTGACGGAAGAAGTATGTTTTATTTTAAATATAATATTTTATAAATAAAAATAATGTAATTCTATATAAAATTACAATAATTGTATAGTTAAAAGAATTGAAGCAAAATTCAAGTTTTAAGTTTTAAATAAAATAATTATTAAATATAATATTTAAATTTTAAAATCCATGTATATTTTGATAGAATTACATAGTACTAATAAATAAATAAATAAACAAACAAAGAGAATCTAGCCTAAGGGTTCATTTGTTTAAAGTTCCCTATTCGGTTTTGTATTATGTACTATCATTATTTTTTTAAAAAAAAAAAAAAAAAAAATTCATCACATCAAAATATTGTACTATATATTACTATTTAATCTTAAACAGTAGTAAATATAAATTAAAAAAAATAAATTATATACTAATTTTTAAATAAAAATATATTTAAATAATAATAATAATAATAATAATAATAATAATATAATAGGTGCGGTCGTTGTTGAGACAAAACAGAGTGGACTGGTCCGACCGCTGCCAAATTATTTGTGTCTTTATTATTTATATGTTCCGACATTCATTTAATCACGAGTCTTTTTCATCTTACTCCTCCTTTCAATTTTTTTTTGTCATTTTCTTTTCTTTTTTTATTTTTATTTTTTTTTATTTGTGTATTTGGATTTCACTTAAAGTTATAATCATCACCGTTTAATTTATATAATTTAGTTATTTTAATTTTATTGTATAATAATTTTACTAATATATTTCTTAATTATTTATTAATTATATTTTATCTAAATTATTTTATTTAAAGGAAGTTGAAGGCAAAAGATTGGATGGAATATTTTTTATTTAGTATGTATAAATTTTATAATTTTAATTTAAATATCTTCTTTAACATAAAATATCAAAATATATAAGCTTTATTAATTTTTACGTAATTATATATTATCTTTTAAATATATAAAATATTGGCCTTGTGTTCTTAGTTTTTTAGAAATATATGAAATGAATGAAAATAGTTGTATAATTAATATAAATAGGTGTGAATATGATGTTTTGAATGTAAAATTTATTTTTAGGATAATATAAAAAATAAAAAATAAGTATTAGATTTAATATTTTTGAAAAAATAATTTTGATGAATAATATATTTTGAAAAAAATCACTCAAACAAACACACTCTAAATGTTTATAACTCTCACAATCCCATTTAAAGTATACATGTTAATGTTGATACGATAGGTAAATTGAATTCCTAAATAATTAAAAATTATATAACTAAAAATAATTATAAATTAAAGCAACTAAATAATTTAATTAAGATTAATAAAATTATACAATTGTAAATTTAAAATATAATTAAAATATTACGTGAAACAGACAAAAGTAAAAAGAACGGACACTTAGTATATAATTTACAAGGGTGTGTTTGTTTGTGAATTGGTTTTGTATATGAGTTTTGAATAATATAATTTTAAATTGAAATATTTATTTAAGATAATTTGTTGAATATAAATTTAATTTTTAATGCTATGTCCGGCCTGAAATTCATTTGTTTTGAACACAGTTATTTAGGTAGGATAAATTACTAAGTTATTACTAGTAAAATATGATACTCCCTCCGTCCCATATACCGTGTCTGTTACACTGTAGATACGGTATTTTAGGAGGGATGTAATTAGTAGAAAATTAAGAATGTATTAGTGAAAATAATTATTTTATAATATAAATAATTATAAATTAAGATTAAGATAACTAATTAGTTTAATTAAAATTAAAAAAATAAATTAAATTTTTTTAAATGAGATTAAAGTGTATAATTATTTTCCAATAAAGAAAAGCGACATGGACGGACAGAAACAGCAACGTGGACATGATACGTGGGTCGAAGGGAGTATTATTTTATTATTTTTTATAGAAGTAGTATTGTTTGTTTTTTATAATATGAATTAATATATATAATTAAAATAAACTTTGAATATGTATTTATCATTATATGTCAATAAAATATATATAATATAAATATCATTTTGTAAATAATAAAATTTTATATAATAAAAATAAATAAGAAAAAATATATTTATTTATTGATAATTAACTAAAATTAGTTTTATAAAAAAATTAAATATTAAAAAATATTTATTTATTAAAAAAAATAAAAATAAAAATAAATTTGAATGAGTCCTACATTTAAGATATTATAAATTTAATTAAATTAATTAATATTTATTTAATATATTTAAAATAGATAAATTTATTAAAAAAATAAAAATAGATCATTTGTTCTTCAATACGAGTAGCATAATAATGAAATACTATAAAATATGAAAAGCATAATACTCTCTCCTTCCGTCTCTTAACAATATATTCATTTTTTTTTTTATTTTGGTTCGTTCCATAACAAAGTATTAATTTCCTTAGTAAGTGTACTATCTACTTAACATTACAAATGCCCTCCAAATTTACAATATATTACGCATATGTCATTACCTTTATATTATAGAGTTAATTTAGTCTTTTTACCTTTATTTCTACTTTATCTCAATATAATACTAATATTTCTAAAACTCTGTAAAAAGCAAATGGATATAGAGATATAAGACGGAGGAGTATAAAAAATAAAAAGTTAGTATTATATCTTGAATTTTCGTTCTAAATAGTAAAATTCACACATTCTTATATTTATGTTTTAAGATATTTATTATGTGTTTTAAATTTAATTTTTTTTAAAAATAAAAATAAATTATTATATTTGTGATATGACACCCACAACATTTAAACAGACTTCGGCCAAATATCACTAAGAAAATATTTTTTTGTTAATTGATTAATTTCAATAAAATATTGTGCATAACCATTTAGGGTGCATATTTTTTTTTTTTTATTTTTTATATTTTAGCGCGAAGTTTTAAAAAGCAATGTTCTTTTCTTACCGTAATATTGTGCATAATTATTGATTTTTTATATAGATCTTTAAAAATTAATTGCTATATTAATAAGTTGAACAAGTCAAAATAAAACGATAAAAATATTTTTATTAGTCTTTTATAATACAAATATAATGATATTTGTGAAGTAAATTATACAAATATAATGATATTTTTAATGTAATATACAATGACACAAAAACCAAATTGTACACTTCTTATAGGATTATAGGACGGAGGTACTAGTAGTATTTTATTTATAGTAAATAGTTAAAAGTAGAAGTGTCAAAATTGAACCCGGTCCGAAAAATCAAACTTGTTCAACCTAAAACTTTTCATATTTGGGTATGGGTATTTCGGGTTTGCAAAAAATCAGATTGACCTGAACCTGAAACAAAAAAAATTCATTGTTGTGTTCAGGTCAAATTTTGGGTCGATCTGATAATTCGAAATATAAAAATCAGATCAGGTTTCGGGTTGACTTAGAATTATTTTTTATTATTATTTTAATTTATAATATTTATATTATATTAAATACAAAATAAGTATAAAAAATAAAATAAAAATGGATTTCTTTAGGTAAATTTAATTTGTTTCAAGTTTTCGGGGTTTGTTTCGTGTTGGATTTGTTCGGATTTCGGGTGACCTGAAACTAAAGCTGGTCAACGTGAACCCGACTCGAAAATATTCGTAGGGTCTAGGGTTTCGGATCAAATTTCAAGTTCGGGTTGGGTTCGGATTTACATTTTTGTTACACCCATGGCTCAACCCAATACGAACACGACTTGAAAACACGAATTGACACTCCTAGTTAAATAGTGTAAATATAATTTTGCCCTTACTTTTTAGTATAAAAGTAACTGTGGGATGGTAAAATAGTAATTGAACTTGATATTTCAAATAACGATGTTTCGTTTTATGATAAATATATTTTTTCAAAAATACATTTTTTAGAAAAAAATTAATATATTACAAATACTTATTATTTTTATGTTATTACTTAAACAATTTTCTATATTTTATATAAAACAAACAAAATTAATATATTACAAATACTCATTAATTTTATGTTATTATTTAAACAATTCTCTATATTTTAGATAAAAACATAAGTTTTGTACATCATTTTCCTAAACAAACAAACCTTCTATAATATATATTATTTAAAAGAATGGATTAAGTATTAAAGAATAGATGAAAAAGGAATTTTTTTTTGTTTTTGTTTAGGTTTGAATTGTTTTTATTTGAATTTTATTTAAATAGAATTTATATGTATAAAAAAAAATAGATTAAAAAAGAATTTGTGATTTGATTTTATATCAAAATTAAACTCAAAGTATATAGAAGAGCATAAGATTTGGTTTTTTATTTCAAATAGTATTTACATTATCTCGTTCATACAGTTTTCAATAAAAATATATTATTTTATTCATTATAATTATGTCATAATTTGTTTGGTTATTTTCAAAAGTTATGCACAATTCATTTATAATAAATAATTTTATTCATCCGAAATTTTATTATCTATATTTAACAAATTATAGTCAATTTTCATTACTTCTACTTATGGCATCACTTTTTGTTAAATTTTTAATGAATTTCCTATAATATCCTCATTTCAAATTTTATCTATATTATTTTTATATTAAAATATAATTATTTTTTTAATACCATGCCCAAGCAAAATGGCATAATTAGCCCAAATAAAGAGAATATAATTTTTCACAAAATATTATATTAAAATATTAATTAAACTTCAAAATTAAAATCTCAAATTCAATAAAAACCAAACACACTATTTTCTATAATAAAATAGTGAATGTTTAACATTTATGCAAATATTGATGTGTTTTTTAGTTTTTATTTTTTTAATAATAGTTTAGATGTGACATTTTTCATCCAAAATTAATTTATTTACTTTGTCATTTTTTATCTATTTGAAATCTATCAATTTTTTTATTAATTATAGTTCCCGGTAAATAAAAAAATATATATGTTTATATGTGTTTGTTTAGTATTTTAATTTAAAGTATTTTTTTATATGAAGTATGAAAATTGTATCAATAATATAAATAATAATATTTTATATTAAATATTATTTTTTTCTGAAATAATAGAATATATATAATATATATTGAGAGTTGTATCAATAAAAAAAATTATTAGACAAACAAGATATTATTACAATATTGTAATTAACTTATTTTTACTAAATTACAAAACAAACTCATCCTATTTAGGGAAAGAAGTATCCATCCATTCATCTATTTTATTGCATACATAGAAAATATTAATATTTAAAATTCACATACAAAAAGTAAATAATTATTGATTTTGGGTGAAAAAATTATATATTTTATAGAAAAATCTATAATTGTATAATAAAATATTTAAAATTGAATTTTAAAAAAATGCACATTACATAACTATTTCTCGAGCAATACTAATTGAGATTTAAAAAAAAATGCACATTACAAAACTATTTCTTCATATATGTTTACTACATCCTCGGCTTGAGATATTATCCATAGTATCTCTCATTCGAGTCTCATTTCTTCATCTTGTTGGTCTTAACTCTTTATATCTGCCATATCGGTATTTTTTTACGACTTCGTCAGAATCGCATTTTTTTACTCTAAGCTTCAAGAAACAACGGTTTCCTTAGCTTCAAATTGCGAATGTTGTCAAGAGGTGGAGATACTTGATCATCTCTTTATGACTGGAGAGCAATCGTAGAACGCTTGGAGGTAATTTGCGTATTTATTTCATGTTACGCCAATTTATTCTCTTTCCATTCATACTATAATTAACTATTGGATTATGTCTTTTAAATACTTTTTTCATTATAATATTCTAATGACCATTTCTTTGCGGATCTTTTTGTTTATTTTAACTGAAAAAAAAATAAAAAAATAGTGCAAAGCATAAAAACACTTACTTCGCTTGTGACATAATTATTTGAAAAGTGCATAATCACATACATGTCTCTCACAACAGCGGTATATTTAAAAGACGTCACTGGTTAGGCGATATTGCAGTTGCCGAGCACTTTGGATTGGGCCTTGATAACCCACCTTGGAAACTTCCGAAGATTATTTTTTGAGAGAAGTTGAGTCCTTTGTGTTTTTGAAACAAAACTCTGACGGCGCATCAAAGGGTAACCTAAATCCTGCCGAGGCGGGTGGCATCATTCGAGATCACTATGGTTCATTGTCGTTGTTTTTCAAGTGGTGGTTATCTCCTTGACGAACACCTTTGTAGAGTTACAAACAATCCAACATGGTGTTATCGAGCGAAACCTCCCTCCCTTTTGGATTAGGATAGATTTCATGGCCTGAATCCACCTGCTCGCTTCATCGGTCGAACATTGGAATCTTTAAATCCTTTCGAAGATTTGGCTCACTCTTAGAACATCACATGGAATATTACCCACATATATCGCGAAGGTAACCATGCGGCAGATTACCTAGTGAATCGGAATTGCATCACCGGATTAACTCGAACTTTGGCGCCCTTAGACTTTTCGAGATTACTTTGTGGTATTATATATCAAGACGCTGATGACCTACCTAATTTTCGGTTTTTTTTTGTTGATTTCGACACTTGGTACTTTAGTTATTATTTATACGTATTGTATAGCTAGTATGCCATAAGTAGAATTAATCGTAGAATTTTGACTTACATGTTTTGTACAAATTTTTTTTATCTCATGATTTATACAAGTTGAGGGATTCGCTTCAACCCCACCTCACTGTTCAATTAACATATATGTATATATATATATCTTTATTTTTACGTAAGTATCTCTCTTATTTTGCAAAATATTACTTATATTTTAATTTTTGATAATATTAAAATAAAATAATTATCTAATGTAGTAGTTTTAAATTAAATTTTAAAATATTAAAGTGTAAAATATAGGGAAAAAAAATCCTTAAAGTGAACAAACCTTGGGTTCCTTTATATAGAATTTCGCTGTCTTTTTTCAAAATTTAGTTTGAATATTAATTTCATTATGATATTTTGTATAAAATAAAATAAAATAAAATAGTTATCTGTATATATGTAATGTAAGATTTCGTAATAAAACAAAATTTAAAATCAACTTCATATAAATAAAGCTATAATTTTTAAGGGGTTTTTTTCTTTTTTTTTTTTATATAAAATAGTGAGTTATATTATTAATATGGTGGAATCTATCTCTACTAAATATGAAAATGTATATCGATCATTTATGAATGCCCTAAATAATAGCATTGGGAAGAGTATTATTACTAATGAGTGCGGATTCGATGCTAATCTGGTTAAATCAGTATGATGCCGATTTGATCGAATCAACATATATCATAAAGGCAATTAACATATTTTTACAAAATACATTATCTGATGTGTGATAAAATATTATATATTGTTTTATAACATAGCATATATTGTATTATAAATATGTTGTAATATATAAAAATATATGATATTTATATATATTATATATGCTGACTCAATCAAATCAGCATCTATGCTTTATTGTTCATACGCTCAAAAGTGAATATTGCAGGAGTAAGAGATAATATGCTGATACCGATGGTAAACTTGAATATAATATGCATTTTTTAAGTAAATATAATGATATTGTATAATAATATAAAAATTATATATATATACATATCTATATATATTTAGAATATTTTATGCTGAGCAACGGCTACAGTACTGAATAAAGCTGACAAAACACCGTAGCACATGGTGTGTTCTCAAATAGCACACGATATTAATACAGACACCACACTGTTTATATTCATATAATACAAATACAACATATGAACTAACAACACACGTATAGTTTTATACAACAAAATCAATACTTGATTTCAGCACGCCACATATTGTTATACAACATACTTGTAATTATGAACCAACAACACAAATACTAATTGATTTCAGCACATCACATACTGTTATACAACACGCTATATCTGTGAAGCAACATCGCATGTCATTATTATACACAACATGTATTGTGTATAATAAGATTGCGTGTTGTTTGTATATATTACAACGCTAATTTTAAAAATGAGCATGGTGCTAATTTTTCTAATTCAACATCATAACCATTCCCTTGTGCAGAATGTAATTACTATTATATTTTAATCATAGTTAATAATATATTTGGTGTGTTTTTTAAGTTTCGTATAATAGTCTTTGTGTAAATAAATATTTATAAAAGTATGAAAATATTTGTAATGTGTAATTAAACATATGGAGTACTTACAAAAAATGATATTTTATTTAAGATTGTTCTACTTTTATTATTATTTTTTTAATAACGTGGGAACTTGAAGTCGCTATCCGAAAGGGCACACTGGGTAAACCTCCGATCGAACCTAATATCTTGCAAATTAGACCCGATAAAAAAATCACACTAAGCGAACCATGTGTGGCATGAGATCATGATCTTCCTAAACATGTAGTCCTCGTGCAATTATTAATTTATTCTGTTATCAAAACATTATTACATATTTCACTGTTGACCCTATTAAATTAATAGTATTTTTCTATTTGAGATATTTATGTATTTTTCATTTTTAGACAAGATCACTTACAAATATAATATTCTATCTATACGAGATATTTATGAATTTTTCTTGGACAAAGAAACTAATAAATAAAATTATTTTAATATAAAAATATTGTTATAATTTACTAAAGGATTTATAAAGAAAAAAAAAGGCAAATAACAAAATAACAAAATAATCATTATTAATTAAAATAGTAATAATAAAATTATAACTAAATAATTTTTTGTTGTAATTATATTACACATAAATTTAGACAATAATAAAAATACTAACATAACTATTACAGACAAAAAATAATAATAATAATAAAATTAAATCAATATATTGTAAAATACAACCATTTAGATAGAGTGGAAATAATAATAATATTAATATTAATAATAATAATTTCTCTATCTCACTTATTATGCTAATGTTCTATTTATATTCTTCTAAAAGATTTTATATCACTTTTTTTTTCAAAAAGAATTGTGAACTTTAACTATATTTTAAATTTTTAAATTTATAATTTTTTAAAATTTAATTATATTAATTAGTTATTTTAATTTTAATATATAATTATATTTATTATATTTTAGTTATTTTCATTTTATATTTTTAATTATCTGTTAATCATAATTTTTTTAAATTTTCATATTTATGGAGAGTTTAATACAAAAGATTGACATAGAAATAAAAATATTTTTTTTATTTAATTGAATCAGAGAAATTAAATTTGCGTAGGAAATAATTTTCCTATCTTTATTTTTACTTTTTTTTTCTTTTATAGGTAGAGAAATTGAGATAAATGTATAATGAAAAATATCAGTGTATTTATTTATTTATTATTATTACCTCCTCTGTCCAAAAAAAATATCTATTTATTTTTTTCCACGTAATTTTAGAAATATTAGTATTATATTGGAATATAGTATGAATAAAATAAAAATGACTAAAATAACTTTGTTAGTATGTGTGATATAAAGGTAATGTCATTTGTGTAATATACTGTAAGTTGTAAGAGTATTTGTAATGTTAGGTAGATAGTACATTTACTAAAAAAGAAATGGATACTTTGTTATGGGACGGACTAAAATGGAAAAATGAATATTTTGTTATGAGACGGAGGGAGTATTTATGTATTGTATTCATTAATTTCTATAATATATTTTAAATTATATTATTTATATATTATAAAATATCTGATTTAATTTATTATTTAAATATTTAATTTTATTTTTAAAAAATCTACTGTGATTTTAAAAAATGTCGTATCTAATTTATTTTTTTAAAACAAATCGTCAATAATATTTTTTCATAGATTCGTACTTGTTTTGTCTTATTTGTTGTGTTTACTTGTGAGATTTGAGTTTTAGGTTTTGGTTTTAAATAGTAAAATTTTGAATTGAAATAATTGTTTGATGTGATATAAATATTGATTAATGTGATATTTTAAATATAAAATTTAACTTTAGTTTAATATATAATAAATAAAAAATAAATATTTAATTTGATATTTTTGAAAAAAAAACTAAATAGTAAAATATAAAATCAAATCCACAAATAAACACACCCAATATATATTTTTTAATAATTTTCAATTAATTTATATATTTTACAAATAATAAAAATTAATTCTTATTACTAAATTTATTTCCTCTGCAATCCAATTTTCTAATATCATTTTTTTTTTTTTTTTGTTTTCAGTTTTATTTTGTAAAACCTCCGTCCTTTAACAATATATTCGTTTTCTATTTTAATCCGTCTTATAACAAAGTATCTATTTTTTTTTTAATAATTATACTATATAACATTACAAATACCCTTCCAATTTACAATATATTACACAAATATTATTATATTTATATCATATAATATTAATAAGATTAATTTAATTTTTTTACTTTTATTTTTATTTTATCAAATATAATACAAATATTTCTAAAATTTCGTAAAAAAATTAAATAAATATATAAGTATGAAACGACTGGACTATATGAAATGCACCCTTAGCTGTGACCATATATTTAATAGAATAATAAAAATGTAAAAAAAAAAAAAAAAAAAAAAAGTAAAGTGGAGAAAGGACGTAAGAGAGAGAAAGAGAGACAGTTGCCTTGCCTCCTCTGAAAAGGGCGCGTGGGCCCCACTCTGGCCCAATAACGGTCTCCCTGTGGCCCCCACATCCTTTAATTCCCGCCCTCTTCCCCTTTCTGCTATTGCCAAGTCTTTTCCTCTTTTCACCATTCCTTTCCTACCAAATTACTCTAATGCCCTTCACTTCTCACGCTCTATGCACGTGACCTCTCATTTTCAGTATAGCTATAGGATCAATTCCAAATTTGTGATCCAAATAACACAATATATCCTCACTATGAGGATTAATTATCCTTATATAAACTATATATTTATATTTTAAATTATCAAATTATAAAGTAATTATTTAAAAATATTTTATTTTCTTTCACAAATATTTATTTTTTACTATTACATTATTACTTTTATATCAAAAAATATGAATAAAATTATTTTTACACTGTTTTTATTATTTACTACGATTAATACTATCGTTTCTTAAATTTTATTAAAAGTAAATATAAACTTTTTAGTTGAATGAAAAAAGTATTTTTTTGTCCGTAAAATTATGTATAATTTTATTTACTCGTAATTTTATTATCATTACTTTAACAAATAGTAATAACTATTTCTCTAATATTTTTTTATTCATCTCATTGTTTTTTATTAAATTTTTAATAACTTTATTATAATACTCTCAAATTACTTTATAGTCACCCTATTTATATAATAAAATGTTCTTCCCTTCAGTAAATTAACTTATTTGAGTCCGACACAAATATTAAGAAAAAATAAATATTTTATTAATAAAGCGATAAAATTTTAAAAAAAATAATAATAATAAAAATATTTTTAAATTTTAATTAGAAATTAAAGTAAATAAATAGATAGAATGTAATAAAGATATTATTTACTCGTAAGATTTTACTTTTATTATACCATTTTAACTTTTAAAAAAAAAAAAAATATATTAAATCAAACACCCAATTTTTATTTATTTTATTACACTAAAATTTTACATCAATACATATTTATATCATATTAAAAAACTATTTCAGTTCAAAATTTTTTAGAATTTGTTGTAAATAAATTTTGAATGAAGGATAATCTTCTTAGCCGCCCGGGGGTATTAGCAACTGTTTCCAGTTATTGTTCCCCTCTGAAGGGCAGGCTTTCTCTTCTACCGATAGAATTAGCAAAAAATATTATTTAAATATTAATTTATTAATTTTATCAAAATTAATAATAATAATAAATTTGACGAGCGAATTAAAACAAAAGATGATAATAAATTTGATCGACGAAAAAAAATATTATCTTTAAATTATCATGTCTAGACAATGTGACATAAAAAATCCGGACAAAGGGAATACTACTTTCATCTTGTCTCAACATGGCTATCAAATGTCAATATACTTCATACGTTTTGCATGCATATTAAAAACTATTAATATTTTATTTATAGTAGAAGTGTAAAAAATTCTATTGACAAAATTATTTTTATGTAAAAAATTATTATATCTTTGTACTTTGTTACTGTGAAAGAAAAAAATAATAATTATTATTGACTTTTATTAAAATACATATCCCATCAAATACACACAATTGCATGACGGTTAAGAAGTATTTATATAATATCTTATATGTACACATACAATGTGTATTATACCTATTTTATTTTTTTTAATATATTAATCTTATTAATACATATTGCTTCCGTCCTACCACAATTGACGCCATTTTTATTTTTGTTTGTTCTTCATAACAGTTGATATTTTTTTTGGATAAAATTTACTAAATTAAAATATACTTAAAAAATATAAATAAAATTAATTAAGTATGTAATACATAACATCATATATCATATATGACCCACTCAAAATCCCTTCGTATTTTCTGAGAGAAAGAGAGTATCAATTGTGACCATTATATTGATAAATTTTATTTTATATTTATAATAAAATTCCTTTCATATTTATAAACATTAGTGTGTTTCTTTTTACTGGTTTGGAAAAAAGTTTGATTTGAGTTTATATTATAATAATATTTGATTGAATATTTTATTAGAATTTTTTTTTTCAAGAAACACAGAATTCAAATAGTAATAAAAAAAAAAGAAAAATTTGGCGTAAAAAAAAAAAAACCCTTGATATATATTCGTATACTTTTTTTTGTATTTTTTATTATCCTATTTTGCATGTTTACTCTACATTTTCTTAATAATTATTATTGTATAATTTATAAACTTTAAATATAATGGGTTTGTCAGTTAGCGTTACAAATTAAAATCAATATTATTTACTGTGTACTGTTTTTAATAAAATTATATTATTATTTTTTCATAAAATATCAAATTAAAATACAATTTAAACAAAAATTCAAAGTAATTACACTTCTATTACCAACCATCACAATTTTCTTAGTAAGACGTTCAATAATTAAGTCGTTAAATAATTTTTAGCTTGTTCAATAATTTTGACAGTTTAACGAATTAAACAATTAATAAAATATTTGGTAAATAAACTTTTTGAAAAAATCTTTTAAGCTAGACTCTAATTTATAAAACAATAATACTCCCTCCGTCCACAAAAAAAGTATACAATTACTTTTGGCGCGGTGTTTAAGAAATAATAGTATTTTAATTATAATAGGTAGTTAAAAGTAGTGTAATGACATTTTTGCCCTTGCTTTTTGGTGTAAAAGTAATGATGTGATGTAAAATAGGGGTATTTGTGGAAAAAAGTAAGGTATTTAATGAAATGTTTACTTTATAATTGGACGTCCCAAAATAGAAACATGTATACTCGTAGCTGGACGGAGGGAGTAATATCCAATGTTTCATAACAGTTTTTTTTTTTTTTCCTACTTAATTTATTTTCTTATTTGTTGTTAAATTAGTACTAATCATCTCCTTCAAAACCATATATTAATACTCACTCCATCCAGTTAATTTGTCCATTTTAATTAGGACATGAAGTTTTAGGTATTATATAATTAGTAAATAATTAAAAAGTATGTTAATAAAAATAATTATAGATTAAAATTAAGATCACTAAATAGTTTATTTAAAATAAAAAAAAATATATATTATGAATTTTAAAATGAGATTAAAGTGTATAATTATATATTTTTTTGAAAAATAATAAATTATGTAAAACAGACCGAAAATAGAAGAATAGACAAATTATGTGGACATATGAAGTATTATTTTACTTTTAAAAATTAAATAATTGAATTATTATTCTTTTTTATATCTATTCTACTCCGTCCGTCCCATTACAAGATATTCATTGTTGATCTTTAAATAGTAATTATTATATCAAAATATATTATAAATCAAGATAAAATGACAAAAATATTTCTGTTAGTGTCTTATAATACTAAAATAATGATATTTGTACAAAAATTATGTAAATATAATAAATATTTTTAATATTAAGTACAATAACGCAAAATGGGACTATGGGGCGGAGGGAGTATTACTTTATTTGTAAACTATTTAAATTTATTAATTAAGATAAATAAAAATAAAAATATTATTAATTTATTTATATGGAGTATATATTTATATATTACAAAATTTATTAAAAAAAAAAAAAATAGCATAAATAAAAAATTAGACAATAATTAATATAATGAAAATATATGTATGGATAAATTATTTTTTATATTTTAAACTATTTTTAGTAAAAAAATTTATTTATACTTTTCGATAAAATATATATTTTTTCGTCTGTCAAATTTATGCATTTTTTTTTAATTTGTTCGACTAAATTTAATTCATTACTAATTTTAGCAAAATAAAAATTTTTAAATTTAACTATTACATTTTACTCAAAGCTTATTCAATACAATTGTTAATATAATAATTACATTTTATATTTCGTCATTATTAATTACTCACTAATTTTTTATTTTTTTTCGTACCATATCTTAATGAGCTATTTTTAACGGATAAAAAAAATATTAATTTTATCAAAAAATATATAAAAAATAGTAAAAACAATTTTTTTAATAATACTTTTATAATTTCAAATAACTAATAATAAAAATTATAAAAACGTCATACACACTAAAAAATATAATTGAATATTTTAAAATAAAATACTTCCCCCGTCCTACTTATCTTATTGTATCCACATATTTATTTTCGTTTTTCCAACTTATTCTGTCATTTTTCTTTTTTGGAAAAATATTATACATTTTAATCTAATTTTAAAATTTTTAAAATTTTATTATACTAATTAGTTATTTTAATTTTAATTTAAAATTATTTTTATTAAATAATAATTATTTTCATTATTTATTAATTATACACATATCTATAACAAAGGGAATATAAAATATCATTAATTGGTACTTCACATGTAAATAACTGATATATATATCTATTTAGTTGAATCAACTAATTAAATAAACTACCAATTAAAAACAAATTGAATCTAATTATTTAAAATTAAAAACTAATTGTCAAACACAATAAATATAAATATGACTAGTTAAAAAAAATATATAATCATTTATTTTAATTTTAGTTTTAATCATAGTAATTTTGTCCATTAAAAAAAAAAATTGTTTATCTAACAAAAAAATTCGGAATATTTCCTATTAATATTATTAAAAAATACAATATATATTTATCTATAATTTTATTTTAGATTATCTAATTGCAAAACAGTCATTTCAATTTTTTTTTTAGTGATTTTGTACTCTACCACCGATACACATAAAACGGTTAGGTTGCTAAATTGAAAAAATTAGCACTCTGCTGATTTTAAATCAACATTCGTAAGATATACAACAGACAGTCTTATTATATACAACACATGCGGTATATAATAAAGACAGGTGTAGTTAGTTCATAATTACAAGTATGTTGTATAACATTATATGGTGTGCTGAAATCAACTATTATTTATGTTGTATAAGACTATAACATGTGCGGTTAGTTCATGTGTTGTATTTGTTTTGTTAGTTCATAATTACAAGTGTGTTATATAAATGCATACGGTGCGTTGTTTGTAATAATACTGTGTTCTGTCTGAATGGCATACCGTATGTTTGCAGTGTGCTGGCAACACCGTAGCCGCCGCCCCGTTACACGTATCATAACTTTTATCCTTATTTATATTAACACCATTACACCCACTTTTTTAATTATAAGGATATATTTATTGACAAAAACTAACGTCCACTATCATTAAAATATAATATTTTTTTAAATTAAAAATTAAATAATTTTATACTTTCTTTATTCCCCTCTAAGTTTTACATTTACGTTTTGCATCATTGTACTTAACATTAAATATATTTTTATATTTGTATAATTTTTTTGTACAAATATCCTTTTATTAATATTATAAGACATTAATAAAAATATTTTTATAATTTCTTTTTAATTTATACTATATTTTGATATAATAATTAATATTAATAAATGTAATACAAAAAAAATAAATAAAATGCTTATAATCAAAAGAAGATACTATATAATATTATTATTATATTATAGTCGCATCACATGTATCTACTAGGAAAAATGCATGAACTCCACAAATACATAAAATTTTCTATAATAAGGATTAATTCAATTTGTGTTTGAATTTTAAATTTTTTATTTATTTTTATTTAAATAATATTTTAATATAATATTATATATATATATATAATACACCACCTCTGTTCATTTCAATGTACATTTTACTATTTTAATCTATCTATTATCAATATATCTTATTTAATCAGTAATTGTATTTTTTACTTTAATAAAAAAATACTTCTATATTTTATAAAATATGATAAAGAATGTTATTAAATAAAAAAAATTAGGTTTAAAGACAAAATTAGATTTTTATTATTCTATTTATTTATATAATATTAATATTTTAAAATTTCTATGCAAAACGGAATCTGTTATTTTTGCAATGGACAGGAGGTATATCCTATTAAAAATATATTAATAAAATAATTAATTTTTGATAATGTAACAAAATAATACTTTCTTGTCGGGATAATTATATTATTTTATATGGATACAAATACTAAAAATAATAATATTTTAATATAAAAATGAATAAATAAAAAGCAAATAAAATATAATATAAAATGTATCAAAAATTTTTGATAAAAAATGATGTTTAAGCTAAAAAAAAATAATACTTCCTACGTACTCCTTTCGTCCCATAACTAGATATTCATTTACTTTTGGGATATAGTAGAAATAAAGTAAAAATGACTAAAATAACCTTATTAGTATTTGTGATATAAAAGTAATGGTATTTTTGTAATATATTGTAAGTTGTAAGAGTATTTGTAATGTTAGGTAGACAGTACAGTTATTAAAAAAGGAAATGGATACTTTATTATGAGACAGACTAAAATGAAAAAATGGATATTTTATTATGGGACGGAGGGAGCATTACTTTTTCCAATTTCAGTCAGTCCCATGTGATTTGTTCTTTTCATTTCTTGAAAAATAACTATACATTTAAATTTTATTTTAAATTTCATAATTTATAATTTTTTTTTAATTTTAATTAACTCATTTGGTTATTTTAATTTTAATTTATAACTATTTGTATTATACAATAATAATTATTATACACCTCTTAAATTTTTATATCTACAATTAGAAATTTTTATGGGAGAAAAAGTAGTAAAACTCCGTCCCACATATTTTGTTTTTATTTTCGATCATTCTACATAATTTGTTATTTTTAAAAAATATAATTATACATGTTAATCATAATTTAAATTTTATAATTTACAATTTTTTTAATATTAATTAAATTATTAATTATTTTAATTTTAATTAATAAATTTTTTAATTATATTTTATTTTAATTTCCGTATCTACGGAGTATTTATTAAAATGAGTTGTATATAAGATTCAAGGAAAAATAAAAATAAAAAACCGTACTAACATCGGATGGATGAAGTATAAGTACTAATACAAACAGTCAACACACCCCATCATTTTAAATTAATTTCCTTGATAAAAGTCGCTATACACAGAGGGGTAGTCTCGTCTTTTCACCAAACTCAACATGGGCAAAATTGCTTTTGCTCTGTCTACTTCAATTACCTCCTTCCTAGGAAGCCTCAGGACCTCAACGCCCAGTCAATCATCACCGTCCATTTCCTGCGCCACCAACAATCAACGGCATAAACAGCCAGAACTGAACCCCGACACCCTGGACCTCCCGAACTTTCCAGGTTTCTTTTGCAGCAGTAGCAGTCATCACAGTAAACATGACTAAAGCGCCCAAAGCCCCAAAAAGAATAGAAAGAGAGAGAGAAATCACTGAAAAAAGAAAAGCCAAAAAAAAGCTTCACACACTCTCCAATCTTCCACAAATTCTCCAAATCCATTCCAAATTCCTCAAAGTGAATCCATTCAACCAAATTCCTGCTCGCCTTTTCTGCCGATGCTGCAATTTTTCAACAAAGAGTAGCTCCGGATGTCGCCTTGTCCCCTACTTTTTTCAGTTTATGTTTGATTTGCAAGTAATTTTGTTGTTCGAGGCCTATCTTTGCGATTCATCGCCATTTTCGTGTTCCGGAGTGAAGGAATCGTTGATTTCTTCTCCGTGAAGCTGTGTTGCGGCGGATTTTGTGTTATTGCCGCCGCTGCGTTGGTTGCGCTTTGGATTTTTTGGTATGGAGATTGTGTTTTGATTGTTTTTTGTTGCTCGGTTGAATAATGCTTCTTACCTCGAATCTATTCGGTTGTGATAGTTGCGTGGAATCGGAGCAAATGAGTTTCTACTTTGATGGATTTTCTCCAAATTTTTGTGTGGAATTCGTGCTTATGCATCTGTTGATGTTCAATTGTGCGTTTGTGAGTGAATTTTGTTCTTAAAACACAAATCGGAAAGTAATTGAAGAAGCTGGAAGTGTTTTGGTAAATTGTTACAGGCTTTCAGTCGTTCTGTACGAATTTTTGGTTCTGAAATGGTAATTCAACCATTGTTGAGTTCTTTCTTCGCTGAAAGTGGTAATTTGAAGGTTGTTATTTTTGTTCTTTTGCAATTAAGATATTTTCCGTTAGAGATGCTTGAAATTACGAGTTTACTGGAATCTAAGATTTAGTATTGTCAGTTTTGAGATTATTAATATTCCCAAGCCTTTTTTGTTGTGAGATTTAATTTTGTTTGTTCATTTGGATCTTTCATTATCAGTTAATAGATTTGTTTTGTGTGTGAAGCAAATTTAGTATGATAATTGATTGTGAGGTGTATTTTCTTGTCCTTCAGAGCATCTAATGAAGACAGAATAGCTTTGTGATGATACAAAGAGATTAATTGGACATGGAAAAGATACCGGAATCGCATCCCGTCCCCCGGCAATTCATCATAGCTTCTAAGATGTCGAAGAATCATCGACCTGCTTTTCTAAAAGAAGAGATCACGAAACCATTCAAATTGCAAGAGCCTCAAGTCTCCGAATCTCGCCTTCCGAGTCAAGCTTGGAAAGGGAAGAAATTTTTAGAGGAGGATGATGATGAAGAACTTCCCGATGTTCTTTCATTTAAAGTCGGTTGTGATTCGTTTGAGGAGAATGGTTCGACTTCGTTCCACGGCGTGAGTCATCCCCCCGAGCCTGTCGACACAGACATGATGAGGCCAGTGTATGTACCTATTGATAATGGGGACGGGAAATGCTTGGTCAAAAGCATGTCGAAGAAGGGTCCTTTTCTCGACGATCTTTCGATCCGATTACCACAAAGTGTAAAGCAAACCCCGTCGTCGTTACCTTCGCCAACCGAGAGCTTGGTTTTAGAGCCTCATGACTTGGCTGCAGCTGTTGTATCGCCATTTGCGGTTTCTCGTCAGTCGCAAAATTTAGAAGCGACGTCGAGCCCAATCATGGATTCGGAGGACAAGGAATGCGTATGGGACACTTCATTGCCGCCGAGCGGAAATGTCAGTCCTCATAGTAGCATCGACAGCGTCGGAGTCGCTCGAGCAATGAGCATAGCCAATAGCTGTGCCAGCACGTACCGAAGCGACGCAATAACGAGCGACGGAAATATTAGCGTCGACAGAAACTACGAGAGTATAATGAAAGGAAGCATTCGAGGGGATTCTCTCGAGAGTACAAAGACGAGTCTTAGCCGAGTGAGCGACAGCAGCGGGCTCAGCGACGACAGTAATTGGAGTAACCTAACAAGTAGCGCGAATAAGCCTCACAAAGGGAACGATCCTCGATGGAAAGCTATACTCGCTGTTCGAACGCGCGACGGTATTTTGGGAATGAGCCATTTCAAGCTACTGAGACGACTAGGCTGTGGGGACATCGGAAGCGTGTATTTATCCGAGTTGAGCTCGACCCGTTGTTTCTTTGCGATGAAGGTCATGGACAAGGCGTCGCTCACCAGCAGGAACAAGCTGAATCGGGCTCAAACCGAACGGGAAATCTTGCAGTTACTCGATCATCCGTTCTTGCCGACGCTCTACACTCATTTCGAGACGGACCGGTTTTGTTGCTTAGTCATGGAATACTGCCCCGGCGGCGACCTCCATACCTTGAGGCAGCGGCAGCCTGGGAAACATTTTTCCGAATATGCGGCGAGGTATGCGAATATAAACTTCGTTACGATTCTTGAGTTTTTATTTTAGAGCTGTTACGAATCGAGTAGTTCGCCAATTAAGCTCGACCCAGTTCGTTAACAGCCCGACTCGGGTCATTTATAGAAATAAATGAGCCGAGCTCATGCTCAACTCGCAGAAAGTTCAATTGAGCTCGTTCGTGATAATAGATTTATATTATTTATATATAATATAATAATAATATATATAATTTTTATATCAAAATGTATTTATTAATAAAATTTGAATATTTTATTACAATAAATTAGTAATGAAATTAAATATATTTAAGTTATATATTAAAGAATATATAAAATATGTATAAAATTAAAGCCGAGCACGAGCTTAGTTTGAGCCTTACGAGCCGAGCTCGAGCCATTATTTTGGCTCGAATTCTTGACGAGCCGAGCTTGTACTGTTAATAAATTTGAGTCGAGCTCGAACAACCAATACTCGAGTTCGTTCGGCTCGTTTAACAGCTTTAGTATATTTTAATGTTAGCGAGCAAATCTTCATCATCTTCATCTTCGATCGATCAAATGTTCGTATTCTTGCGATTGTAGATTCTACGCCGCGGAAGTTCTATTGGCGCTAGAGTACCTACACATGCTCGGAGTCGTCTACCGAGACCTCAAACCCGAAAATGTTCTCGTCCGCGACGACGGCCACATTATGCTCTCCGATTTTGACCTTTCCCTTAGGTGCGCGGTTTCGCCAACCCTGATTCGATCTTCGGTGCTCGGCTCGGAACGAGGAGCTGCATTCTGCGTGCAGCCGGCGTGCATGGAGCCAACATCTGCATGCATGCAGCCAACGTGTTTCCTACCACGAATCTTCCCGCAAAAGGGAAAGAAAAAATCGGGAAAATCGCGGGCTGAGTCGGGAGGGGCATCGAGCACTCTACCGGAGCTAGTGGCGGAGCCTACGGCGGCGCGGTCGATGTCGTTCGTCGGAACGCACGAATACTTGGCTCCGGAAATCATCAAAGGCGAAGGCCATGGCAGCGCGGTGGATTGGTGGACATTCGGGATATTCTTACACGAGCTGCTCTACGGGAAAACGCCGTTCAAAGGTTCGGGGAACCGGGCGACGCTGTTCAATGTGGTAGGGCAGCAGTTGAAGTTTCCGGAATCTCCGGCGACGAGTTACGCGAGCCGCGACCTTATCCGGGGGCTGCTGGTGAAGGAGCCGCAGAATAGACTGGGAGTGAAACGAGGGGCGCCGGAGATCAAGCAGCATGCCTTCTTCGAAGGGGTTAATTGGGCGCTGATACGGTGCAGTACACCGCCGGAAGTTCCGAGGCCGGTCGAGGCCGAGTTTCCGGCGAAGTTCCGGCAAGTAGGGGTGGGTGGTGGAGGTGGGGGAGGAGCTGAAGTAGGCGGCGGAAGCAAAAGGGTAGGAGGAGGAGGAGGAACAACAGATGATATCAAACCTGGGGCTGGTAAATTTCTGGACTTTGAGTTCTTTTAGTATTTTACAAAAAGAAATCTCTCTCTCTCTCTCTCTCTCTATATATATATATATGTAGTAGGATTATTTTTCCTGTGTTGTACAGGTATGATTATTATGATTATTATTTAGGGGGAGTAATTTATTTATTTAATAGTGGTTTGTGTTGTGGGTTATTTGATTTTGATGAACCATTTTGTTGTTGTCTGTCGATGGATTTTTTGGCAAAACCCGAAAGCATAGAGCAAACAAGAAAGAAAGTGCTGAATTAGTCTTTTGTTCCTTTTTTTTTTTTCTTAAAAGAAGAATATATTTTTTATTACTTATAAAATGTTATGTAAAATTATTATTTAAGTCAATATTCAAACCTTCAAATTTTTATAAAAAAAATGTCTCGACAATGGTTTACTGATGCATATATTTATAGAGATGTGTCTGTGTGTGATGGATGATGATTCACTTGCAAATGCAATTTTTTGTTGTAATACTGATGTAATGAATAGAAAAGGGCATTGAAAATTTGCCAATTAGTTAACCTATCCCTCGCATCTTTCAGATAACTGTAAATCATAAGCGTGTATGGGATTGGCTCCACACTACTACATTTTTTTTAAAAAAAAAATAAATAAATAAAAATATATCCCTCACATCAATTGAATAAATAAAATAAGATATATTAATATGATATAAATAAACGATTAACTAATAACAAATGACAAAACTTCATTCACATAAAATATGTTACTTACCACATAATTTCATTGAACAAATAATTTCAGCTAGCACAATCAATATGCTAACCAACCACTCTCTAAATCAAACATATAATTTTTATTTTTTTATATTACAAAAAATAATAATAATAATAAAAATCATTTTCTAATTTACATAGCATCAAATAACTATTTGAATTTAAAATTTTATTATTCCCAACCCCAACCCCAACCAAAAACACAACAGGTCAGGTCAATGGCATGAGCCAATGAATAAGATTTGAGGTATCAAATACAAGTGACAGAAATTCTCATTTTCATTTCCTTTAAAGGATCACTAGTCTACAACACAACAATCCAAGACTTTTCTGAGCACAAGTTATAACAATTGCAAACATAAGCTTGGATTCATTCCAATCATACACACACACATCACCGAAAACTCGAATAAAGTTTGGTGGAAGCCGTAAGTAAGTATAGTATGCTCAACAAGGTGTCCGTCTGTTTCGGAAGATCTATTTCTTCAGATCATTCTTGACCATGGGCGGTTGATACCGATGCATCGACTCCTGTCTCCTCTTTGAAAAACCCGAAATTCTTGAATGCACCCTGAAACAGCAAGCAAGCTTCAGCAATGAGCAACATCTTCATTTTAGTTTTTTCGATCACATTCACACGTTTGGTGCATTATATTATTATATGAGTGATGTCCCCGGAACATATGTATGGCATACCAGTGAATCGTTTATTGCACAAGTCACACAGTAGTGCTCCTGAAAATGAGTGATTTCAAGAATTAGAAAAAATGTTTAGATATGAAATAAGTAGACAGATCTTCAAAATTACAAAGTAGAGAATAATCAAAATTACTTCACCAAAAGAAAGCACATGGATGGCTGTGTTCGAGCAGCAAGAAAAATTATTATCAGATCAAAAGCCTTAAACAAAATTCGAGCATAATACCAAACACGTTGAAAGGTCTCCATCTTTTCAGGGGATGCATAGGCAAGTATATAGCACTAGTATCAAGCACTTACACTAATGCAGAAATTTCCAATCGAATTATTTGGTCACAATAGAAGGTTAGTTAGATACTTGCCTGCATCATGTACCATTCTTCGAACTCATCGAACAATTCCAGCCGTTCAATCCTATTCAAAGTAAAAATGAATTCAGAAGGATAGTGAAATACATGGCCTTCGTGAAAAACAAAATGTTAATAAATGGAAAATGTGTATGCACCCTTGATCCAGTAAAAAAGAGAAACATTCAGTGATTGATTTCTATAATGACATTTCCAAAGCTCGTGCTAAAAATGAAAAGGATTATTTTACCATTGAAGTAATGAAAGAACGCCATATATATAGTAAAAGATCGTATTACAAAAACAATACTTCCAACACTTTCCTATCAGTTCAAACTCAATAAGCACAAGTTCAACTTGCAACAGACGAGACAAATATAGTTGGCTAGCACAACTTCTACTTTCTCAATTAAAGAAATTTCACACTGCATCACATATATCTTATTTAAGCACACACTTCTATTCGATCAACTTCCCACTACAAAAATGGTAGTAGAGACAATGCCAGAAATTTCCCACAACATATCGATCATACAATGGAGTCCACATAAGAGAAAATAGCTTTTAGAGAGGTAGTGCAAAAGATAAACAAGCAGGCAATATAAATTGGACAAGCATATAAATGATTTCAGAAAACCAATTGTTATTACCTATTGCGACAATTAAGAGAGCACTGTTAATACAGTAATATTACAACTAGAATACTAGAAGACAAAATCATATTTTAAAACGATAATGGCACCATTCTAAATACAAAAGATAACTAGAAAGGGAAAAAATCATACACTATAGGAACCCTGGCAAGCATTTAGCTTCATTGAATAACAGGAAGAAGCCAACATTAATCCCAACCCCCGCCATAGGAACCACCTAGTGCTGCTAGCTACTTGCACTAAGAGCTCCACCACTCCCGTACACCCCCCCCCCCCCCCCCCCCCTAAATATGTGTAAATATATTCATCAAGATATTGTAATGCCATCTGGAAAAGCAACACAAAAGCATTGTTGCAATGGCTGCCATTATCCCAAAAAGCTGCCATTGCTAAACCTTTGCAGCAATGCACATTTAATCAAAGAGTGCATTATGTTCTTACTCACCAATTGACTATATGTACCACATATCCGCCATTATATTATCATAAATTCATAATATGAAGTTTTGCTTGGCGTCTACCACAGGCATGCCATTAATTAGTCTCTTCAGTTTGGACTTAAAAAATTGAAATAACAGCATACCAACAATTATAATGATGACCTAAAGAACCTTTTAACATTCACAACCAGTAATAAGTCATTGACAGAAGGCACCTCTGGTTTACATTGTAAAAAGATGGGTAAAATAGCAGTGTTTGCTACAACTTCCACTTTATTTCTGCTGTTTAAAATGTATACCTGCGTTTTTCTTGTGACTCAATGAATGCGCTATAAACCTTCACCATGTCCCAGGCAGCAGCCCTCTAAAGGATCTCACAGATACAGGGATAAGACATCAGAAGTTCCGAAAGCATCAAAGTTAAGACATGAAGATAGCAAAAGAAAAAAAAAAAAAAAAAAACACATACACACACATGCACAAGCACAACGGAATTTTTAAAACAAGAAATGTAAAGATGCAAACTTTTGTAGCCATGGGAATGCTACAGAAAACAAGCAAGGACTACAAATTTTTTATCAACTTGTTTAGAAAAATTACTCACTAACTTAGTAAAGGTACAAAACTACTCATGCAGCTTATACATCATTCATTTTATGAGAATTGCATGTATCACCACAATGTGCAAATACCTGCCATCCTTGATCAAGAAAAAGTCTTTCCTTTGCCTGTAAAGTTGGTGTGGCATCAATGCTCAACAACGCACATCCTCGGCTCTGATGGGAAAATCATTATACGCAATAATCAGAGATATCATTTTTCCACAGAAGATCTCATTAATATTCATTTGAATCATCCATTAGACATATGAGAGGGGGACCACCAGCTTCACTCTGGCAAAACTAGTCTTAAAGAGAATACATTCGACAATACACAACATATAGCTAGCTTGACAGGAAACTTTCACGTCCGATTTGGAATGGGGGGAGATCCTATTATAGCAAAATTGGATCACTAAAATAAATGTGATGGAAGGAACGGGCTTGAAGAAACTGCAGTCCATCTAGAATGTTTGAGCTAACACCAGCAAGAAATCGAAGCACAGGAATTGCACTCAAGCACAAATGTACGTAGAGGAATGAAGGAATGAATAAGAATTTCAGTAAACATTAATGAAAATGTAAAGTTTTCAGTGCCAATTAATACGTATGAGGTACTCAATCCTGAGTGTGGTTGTGTTCAAGCTTAAAATAACCAAAGGAATTTTCTGATGGTTGCGTTGTGTTCACCATTTGAATTGGGTGGGTAGAATAACATTTAGATTTAAATACTGAAATTTATAGTAATAGATCACTTTCCACCATAAACATAACAAAATCTTCTGATTGTAACAGAAGTTGTTTCCTGCAAAAATTGTGAAAGTCTCAATGTTCTACCGACCATCCACTACACTCCAGTCATATTGTTCTTTCTTTCCACCATTCACTCACATACTCCCGTAAAAAAGTACAGATTCTTATTCCCAATTTCAGATTCATTATGAGAATTTTTGTTTCTTTTTTTTTTTTTTTTTTTTTTTATGCCAGAATGGCATTCTGGAAATTTTTGAGGAAAGCTTACGAAATGGATTAGAATGGCAGGCCATGAGCTTCTACATAATTAAAATGAAATCTTTACAATTCAAACTAATCATATCATCATTCATCTCATCTTCTTATCAATGATCTCATCTCTATAATGAGTGGGAAAATTTAATGGCAGATAGAAAGAAAACCAAGACATGCTGTTCAGAATGAACAGGAGAAGGACGAATTAAATAGGATGTACCTCCAGATTTCTGATCATCTGTTGCCCAAATGCATCATCTGGCCGAATCTGGTAGCATTAGAAACATATAATCATTTCCAGTGTCATTAAATTGAGCAACCAAGACAACATTGCCTTTTTAGGTTCTTCCTTTCGTTGGGATAAAATACTGTGTGTGTGATTTTTATGCATTTCTGGGAATTGGTAAATATTTTTGGGCGTATATATATCAGATTATCTGGAAGTCTTTTGAGGGTATTTGATTAAATCCATGATATAGGTGATACAAATCATGTGTAATATATAAATATTTCCACAAAATAGTTAGATGTAATATGGATAATGATTGAATTTTGGTTAGTGTGTGTGTGTGTCTTGTTAGAAAATGCAACCAATCAAATGCAATGAATATTAATGAAACAATAAAAATTTTGGAACAGATTCGGAAAGACCTCACAAACTAATTCAACAATAAAAGTCAGAAGCCACAGCACCTGTTCATACAAAAAAAATATAGCTGTTGGAAACGTTTTAGAAGCCCACCCAACTACAGCACAGCTTGACTTGGAATCTAGGTATATAAGCACACATTCTGCAATTATAAATGTTGGCAAACTGATAAAAGCATTAGAACACAGCAAAACTCAATCAAATACAAGACATAAAAAGGGATTAGTGTGAAGAAAGTGAAATTAGCAGTAAAGCACAAAAAACAAACACCTATACTGGGAAAAGACTTAAAATGAAATGATCCAATTAGTTGAAAAAATACAAAGAAAGTAGTAATACAATTTGGTAAATGTTCAAACAAAGTATACAAACATGGGTACGAATATTAATCAACAGTTTCAATAAGATTGAAATAAATTGTTATAAACCATATGGAAAAAGTAGTGATAGAGAACACACAGATTTGATTTGAGTCTAGGTATGCTACTCCGCTTTACGCATGAATTTCTAGTCTTTGTAAGATCATGTGAGAAGTTTACAACATACAAATAACTAAAGGGATTGAATGAGGTCAAAGAGAAAAAAAAGTAGTAATGAAAGAAGCATCTCGGGAGCAATAAATAATACATATCCAACACTAGTCATACAACAAAAGCACAGTCAAAGTAAGAAGCAAAATCCAGATCTTTAAGTAGGTGAATTTCAGTCACCCATCCTTTCAAGATAAATAACTAATCGAATCAATTTATACATACCTTGGATCTATATTTGCCTGAGAAATGATATCATCAAGTTGTTGTGTGTCACGCAGATCAACAGGGAGAAGTTTGTAGTGTGAGCCAAGCACTTCCCCTTTCTCTGAATAATTTCAAGGTTGGCACAATAATTACTTATCACAATACTGCGTAGAGAGCAGCAGAAATTTTCCAACATCAACAATCTATGTAGCATGAAAGATCATGTTGCACTCCTATAAAATAGTTGTAACATAGCCTACATAAACTATGACATAAACGCTTCCATAGATGAACCTAGAACATTTAACATCATGTTTGGTAGTGAACTTGCCAATCCAAATTTAGCAACACACTTATGCCATAGAACATAAATTCATTGCCATTTTTTTTCCCTCTCAAGATAAAACTATTTTAAAATAAAAATAAATAAATAAATATATTCAATTGTCATCCACTATTTAAATTCAACAAATTTATAAACAAACCCTTCCTGAGATGAACCTAGAACATATAACATCATGTTTGGTAGTGAACTTGCCAATCCAAATTTATCAAAACACTTATCCCATAAAGCATAAATTCATTCCAATTTTTGTTTTCTTTCCTCTCAAGATACAACTATTTAAAAATTAAAAACAAAAAAAAAAATAAAACAAAAAAATTCAATTGTCATCCACTACTTAACTTCAACAAATTTATTTATATTATATTTATTTAAACAGTAAAACTGGTCACCACTCCTATACTTATCACATTATCAAAGCATTACATTAAATATTATATATATGTATGTATATATTAAATCAAATGTATATAATTCTTTCACAATTCATTATAACTCAGTTTAACAGAAACGTACACTATAGACACCCAAATTTATGCCCAACCAAAGGCCATGTGCTTAAGATGTGCAGAAAGGTCACTGTCACAAACCATAGATCATGGTCCCTATTAAAACAGCATGCATATTTTTGTAACATTGCAGCCGGATATCATTTTCTTAGACAGTATCCTAAGAATCACATATGATTTGATCAGGCAGTGCAAAAACTATGCAAATTACCTAAATCAAGCAAATAACGTAGCATTGCTGTTCCAGAATCCTAAAAGATATGCTAGTAAATTATAGTATAAAATTAGCTAATTCAGGTAAATTCAGATTTTGTATTGTTATACTTGAGGAGACCATGGTCACTACAAACAACTTCGACAAATCATTATGAAATGGTATAGAATTTGCAGCCATCCAAAGGTGTATAACATAATGTTTTTGTTTTGTCATTTTCTACAAACACGAGCGGACATTCCTAGGTCAAGAAAAGGTAAAAACTGTCTACCAGTATAAGAAAAACACAAAATATGGTGATCTGAATAAAAGAACGTAAAATAAGAGTTTCAAAATCTGAATGTTAGAATCAGCAGCAGTCATTTTTACCCTGTGATATTGATGCGGTTTCCCCAACTTTGCTCCTCAATTGAATGGAGCTTTCAATAAGGGCAGCTTTCCTACTTGTTACCTAATAAGTGAAAATAGAAATTCAGAGAGAGAACAAAAACAGAACAATCAAAATTTCCATGAATGCAGACTTTATCACATTTATGATAGCGACAAAAAGTAATAGTAATATAGGAGTTAAGGGGTCAAATATTGTCTTTTCAATAATATATGTAATGTGTACCTACAAAATGAGAAAACACTGGAGCAAGGTGGTGAGTTGAGAAAAAATATAAAATAAAGAAAATCATTTACCTCTTTGAAATCTAATTCAACATAGAGATAAGGAGCTTTCCCTTCATCCTGTGAAAAATTAGAAACAGATCATCCAACGGCCTGCAACTTCGATTCCAATTATGTCTAAGTGACAGAGATATTAAGAACAAAACAAGCAGAGCCATAAAATTAAACACAGGAACCATAAGTTGCTGTCTCAAGTAGCAAAACAACGGTTAAGAGTCTAGCAACGGCAATGGGAACACATAACTGTTGGCATCCATCCATGGGAAGAGATGTGGCACAAGTCATATTTATTATGTTAAAAAATTAACCAATATGCTGAATATTTACTACTCTATAATAAAATATAGAGAACAGATCTTTTATATTATTAAAATAAATTACATCGATTTATTCTCCAGTAGGACTTATCAAGGGTAACTGGGTGAAGTGATTGGATTGGTAATGTGGTGGAGGCTGGGGGTAGGGGATCCCCTTCCCAACCCCCGTTGCTACTATATTAAACTCGCTCGTAACAAAAAAATATCAAATATAAAATTAATATCTATAATGAGAACTCAATCACCTGCAATTGAAAAAATGTAGTATCATAGCCAGCTCCAAGAGATAATATTTGCTTCTTGTTGCCTTTGCCATCAATGTTTACCTCATAGTCAAGAAACTCATAAAGAAGCTTCCTAAGTGCCGCATACCGAACAAAATACCCTTTCAACATCATAAGCCAAAACAAAATTAGAAAATGATGTGAATCATACATGCTACAAGATTTTAAGAAAAAAAAAATGGTTGTGGAAATCATAGAAAAAGCTCAAAAGCATACCGCGATTAATTATTGGCGATCTCCTCACGGGCCTTTTAACAAACAAATGAATGTAATCATCTTTCATGTACCCTTTCTTAACGCAAGACCTTCCAAAAGAAACACAAACAATCAGTAAGAAATACTAACATAGAAATAGTTCTACTTGCCGCCGCATTAGATTTCTGTCAAAGATCTACATATTGAAAATCACAACAGTTTGAAATCCATAACCATCATGACAAACATGGGATTCAAGTATCGTTCTTATTAAGTAGTTTAAGCATGGAAGTTTTCATTGGTGCATAAGTAGGCAAGGGCATCTCTAAAGAATCACTTCAGATATATTTCATGCCATAAACAGAAGAAATTACACACTTTCAAGCTCATGTAAGATCCCAGAGAATTACACAGAACAGCCAACACCCAAATTCAATCAGAGATATCAATTCCTACAGGAAATGATACTCAAAACACAGAACGCCCAGGCAATCGCCATGAAATTTTTGGGCACCGCTACAGTCGCCCCTGAATTTTTCCATCGCTACACCTATGGTTGATGTACAATTTTTATTATTATTATTAGATTGATGATAGACCGTTCATACAAAGAATTGATTTCATGTAAAACATCGATTTGATCTGAAGGACTAGGGCACATATAGTTGCTATACAGAAAGAAAAATAGCATACAGCTTGCTAGCAGAGGCGTCGTCGTTGGTGGCTTGCACAGCCGCTCTGTTGCTCCGCCAGTCGGGCGGCGGTTTCTCCATCGGAATCTTTCTCACGAAGCACGCAGACGGCCGGGACTAGATGCGATAGATGGTTCCAACTGCTAAAAGCGCATTTATCAGATTAGCGAGTTTCATTCAAAAACTATTCCACCGCTCAATCTCGTTTAATTATTATATATATATATATATATATCTACGGAGTATTATATAAAATAATCATTTTTAATTAAAAAATCAAAATTAAATAGGCAACTTCCAATAAAATTCCTATTTCTTATTACAATTCTTATTTACTCCTAAATATAAATATTTTCTTCTTTACTCTTTATTTTTATAATTTTCTTCTTTTTCACTCCCTACCTATTTAAAAAGACCATAATATTTTTATTTATTTTATTCATTTTTTCATCAATCTCTCCAATTTCATAAAATTAATTTTTAATTTTATTTTACATTTTTTATGGTAAAAAATAAAAACAATTAATAAAAAAATTAATCATCATAAACGAAAAAATATCACTGGCGACAGAAACAACAACTAGAACAACTACAATATCTGATAATAAAAATTTCTATAAACCTAATCTCTAAATTATACAAATATATTTATTTATAAATTTTATGGGTTAGATTTTTTTAACTTAATTGTTAATTATTATTTTATTTTTGGGCTTATGCATTAAATAACTAAATTTTATAACAATGTAACTATTGTCTATTTAATTTATTGAGAGTGATGTATTTTATTTGGTAATGGTATTTGCGATAATTAATTTATTATGGTTTAATTCAGAAAGTACAAATTTTTTTAAAACAAAAATATATTTTTTTCATATGGAAAATAAATAAGCTTCATTTCAATTCAATGAAATTCACTGTTGCGGTAGCATTTTGTTTAAACATAACCTTTATAATTTTTTAAAATAACAACAATATTTAAATCACAATACAAAATATTTATAAAAAATTATTGGTCTCGACCAACTAAAATTCATGTAAGACGAAAAATATTTATTTCAAACACTATATAAAAGTATCGATTGTTCAACAATAAAATATTAAAATAAATTTAAAAAGTACAAAACTTTGTTTTTTAAAAAGTAATTTTTTCACATATGAAAAGTAAATATGACACCGTAAACCCATTCTTTAGACTCGATGCAATTCACCGTTGCGATGATATATTTTTTTTGACAAACCCATATAATTCCATTTGTGTTTATTGTCGATGTTGCTTACAAACTTTCATTCATCAATTGAGGTGTATTTAAAAATAGTAGAAAATAAGAATCAAGTAAACACTAGTATCTTTGAAGTAAAAAAGGTGTGGCGTTCAATTTTGAAAGCATCGTCCGACAATAACTCACTTGATTTGATACAATAATGAATAAAATTCTTAAAATAAATAATGCAATACTTAAATTGCATTACAAAACATCTATAAACAATATTGGTTTAGAGTAACTTAAATCCATGTAAGGCGAAAAATATTTATTTCAAACACCTTACAAAAGTATTGATTGTTCAACAATAAAGTATAAAAAATAAATTCGAAAAGTACAAATTTTGTATTAAAAAGTATGTTTTTCTCGTGTTAAAGTACAAATGAAACAATAACCTTCTTTCGACTCTATGCAATTCATCGTTGTGATGATATATATTTCCCATATAATATTTGTAAGTTTATTTGCGTTTATTCTCAATATAAATTTACAAATATTAATTTATCCATAGGGTCTTATGGCACAACAGTTGTGGTGATCAATTTTGAAATCATCGTTCGATAATAAATCATTTGATTCGATACAATATTGATAAAAAATTTTAAAAAATAAGTGCAATACTTGAATTATAATGTAAAATATTTATAAAAACTATTTGTTTCGACTGACTAAAGTTTGTATAAGACAAAAATAGGTATCTCAAATACCCTGTAAAAGTACTAACTGTTCTACAGTAAAGTATTAAAAATAAATTCGAAAAGTATAAACAACATCATAACCTTATTTCGATTTTATATATTCTTTCGACATAACTCTTGTAAATTTATATACGTTTTTATAAAAAATGCAAATATAACTAATACTCTCAAAACTAAAATTAATTTTTTACCTAGATGTAAACATAAATCAACATAGTCATTTGGGTGTTGGTTCGATCTCGATGTGTGATGTTTGTGGGCAACCGTGGTTATGGTGATTTGAGTTGGTGTTGATGCTTGCATTGGTAGTTGAGGTAAATTTGTTATTTGATGTAATTTGAAATTGATGATAAATCAGTTGAGAGAAAAGTTTTCAACTCTTACACTTGTAATTTTCAATTTTCATTGGTGAAAATTAAAAAAAAGTTTTTATCATCTATCATTTGATATATAAAAAAATTAAATTCGAGCAGAATAATTATTTGAACAAATAAAGTAATTTAAGGGGTTCATGTGAGAGTATGGTAATCTAGTAAATAAAAAGATATATAAAGGGTATAATAGAAATTTTAAAGTTAAATTTATGGAGTAATAGGAATGAGCAGGGAGTTACTAGGAATAAAATAGTATACAGGGACTGAACAAGAAAGTATATTGTGATGTAGGGAATTTGTTTTTTCTTTTTTTTTTTTTTATATTTTTTGGTTACATTGCACAAAACATACCGTTTCATGAATTAGGACTAAATCTCCTTCGTCAAACTCCTTCTTGCACAAAACATACCGTTTCATGAAATTGGACTAAATCTCCTTCGTCAAACTCCTTCGTAGTTTCATAAGCTCTACGTCTAACCCCTTCGACAGTCCTTATTTTGCGCTCAAACTTTGTATAAATTTTAGTCCTAAAATTACAGATATATTTATTTTTCTTATATTTAGCCTAAAAAAATAGTTATTTTTTTTTTTTTTTTTTCAGATTTTAAGAATTTATTTTTACTGTTTTTTAATTAAATATAAGAAAAATAAATATAGTCGTAATTTTAGTGATTTAGAAATTGAGATGCTAAAATTTATTCGCACTTTGGGCGCATTTAGGTCAAAATACCATTAAATAAGGACCGTCGCGGGGTTAGACATAGAGTTTATGAGAACACGAAGGAGTTCGACGTAGTTTTAAAAGTATGAAGAATTTAGGGTAATTTAGTAAAATCACAGATGAATTTTGTGCAATTTAACCTCATATTTTTGTTACTTATAATTTTTATATATTTCTTATTTTCAAGAAGTATAAGGTTGGTTTTTTTTTTTTTTTTTTATGTAAAATAAAAAAGATATAATAATTATTAAATCTATACGATTTTTTTAATATTTTTTTATAATAAAGTAGTACTATTATTTTCGGAATTTATTTTATTAACGATCTATTATTTAAAATAATGAAATTAGTAAATTAATAATTAATTATAATATTATTTTATTATTATTTTTATATAAATAATGTCGTTAGTATTTTTAAAATAAAAATTAGTATTTTTAAAATAAAAATTAATAATAATATATATTATGGAAATAAAATTTAAAAGTGTTTAAATTTTTTAAATACTATATATCAATAAAATATACTATATAATATAAATATTATTTTCTAAATTATAAATTTATATAATACAAATAAATATAATTTATTTGTTATTAATATAAATTAATTATATATATATATATAAAATCCTGAGGATCTGTTTGGTTTGATGAGCATGGAGAAGAAATGAGGAGAGGGAAATAAAAAAATTATAATTATCTTGGTTTTATTTATTTACTTTTTTTTAGGAGGAAAAAAATAAGCTTATTTTAATTCTCCTCTAATATGTTTGATTCAAATGAAGGGAGGGAAGAGATTTTAACAGGAGGATGGGGAGGCTGAGATAATATTAAAATTGTAATAGTGTATTTGGTTCATACTTATTGTCGTAAAAAAATCGTAATCGACGGTTTAATCGGAAAAGTCTGTCGAAATTGATTTAATCGTAGGGTTCTCCGGCCTCCTCAAAAAAGGATCCGGGCTATATCGCGATAACCGAAAAATTTGACGAAGAAAGAAAAAGGTAAAACAGAAATTAGTTGAAAATTAAATTGGAATTAACGTGAGAAAACTGTAAAGGTTTGAAAACAATGCAGGAATTTAAATTTGCAGAGGAAAAACTAATGCAGAAAGAAGATGATTGATGTCTTTGGCGTCCCAGCCTCCTTAGGCTTTTATTTCCCTAACTTTGCTCGGATAAGGCTCTCATCTCTTCTTTTTCTCTAACCTCCTCAACTTCCTTTTATTTTCAATTATGTTTTATCTATTTACTTGTTGACCACGGGCCTATTTATTGATCTGGACATTCTTCTGGGCCGGATCTACCCGGGACTTGGGCTACACCTGCTTGGGCCGGCTCGGTTAACTTTTGAAGTGTACAAATGCCCCCCACAAAATTATTTTGGGTACAATTAACTTGGTATCCAAATAATTTTGTAAAATCCTCACCTTACGAATCTGGGTCTGCGCGCGCTTAATTGTGTCAGTGCCAGTCTTTCACCCTTATGTTCATGTCTCCCAATATGCAATAGCCTCTCTCCCATCCCCCTTTTCCACTCACGAAAGAAAACCCTCGCCTTCTTCTCTCTTCATTTCAGCTCCACCTCGTCATCGGCGAGTTCGCTTATTCCTTTCCCCAGACGAAACACGGTGGTTCCCGTGCCTACTCCGGTGAGGCGGTCCGGCAACGTTCTCGGCGATCTAGGCGACCAACGGCGGGGAAAAACTTCAAGAGTCCTCGGCGGTTTTCTCACCACGGGGGGAGCTCCGATATCTAGGCCGAAATCGGACCCCCAGGCTGGTCATCCTCCCCCGACGTGCTTCGAGAGGGCGACCCCGTCGTCCAGCAAGACTCGATTCGGGCTTGCGCCCTTCGCGAAAGATCGAGAAGAGTTGCCTGAGGGTTCCTTCGACGCCCTCGGCGGGGGTAAGCTCTTGCTAGCCCAATCTTGGTTCGATCTTAACGTTTTCCCTTCCCGTATATTTCGTCTCCCTAGTGGTATTTCAGAATTTAAATCTTGGAAGGCTAGATTAGCTCCTTTATTTGGGGTGAAATGGCGAAACTTGGGGCATTTGGGACATGTTGTCTGTGTGTACTGAGTTTAATGCTCGCGATAATCTTATGTTCAAGTCCCTTTTGTGTTTTTGGAGTCCTAGCATAAACGCATTTGTATTCCCCTTCGGGGTCTTGGCCCCGACTGTGTTGGATGTGGTAGGGATTTTAGGTCTCCCTTCGAAAGGGGTAGAGCCTCCTTTATCCCTATTGTATAAGCCCGGTCGATTACCGATTCCTGTCGCCTATGACAGTAACACCACTGTGAGTCAGTTCCTTACGTCCAATATGCTTTCCGGTTCTGTTGATCCTTTGGAACACAATGTCTTCCTTATGTATTGGCTTAGTAAGTATTTTGTCTGTTGCGCGTCGAAAGAGTTCATCCGGGAAGTAGAACCGATTGTGCATGTTCTTATGTCAGGGGTGGAGATAGACTTAGCCTCGTACTTTCTGGGTTTGTTATGTTATGGTATAAACGAGTTTTTGGGGAAACTCTTTGTATCCTCCTCCCGTGAACCGGTGGGAGCGGGCCCTCTGTGGTTTCTTGAGTTATGGGCGCGGTTATATTTCCCGAATCTAATCAGCCCGCACCCTGAACTCCCCATCCGGCCGTTCACAGTTTTGGGTCCTCAGTTGGCGTCGTATCCCTCTTTTCAAGGCGACCTCCATTCGATTACCTACTCACTCAAACACGAGACCAATCGATTTTTGGCCGAATTCTGCCTTTAGTCCGGTTTCTTCGTACCTGTTGATACTTCTATCTTCATAACTACTGACCTTTCTGGTTTCATATGCTAGAACAAATGTCTGACTGCTCGCATTTTAATTGGGGGGTTGTCCGTGGACTCCCGATACAATCTTTTGCTTGGGGAGGTTTACCAACCTCAGTACTGTGCGCGCCAGTTTGGCTTAGTTCAAGGAATCCTCATGTTTGGTTTCTTTCTACCGTCCCCCTTATCTCAGGTCAAAGTTTGGGGTCGGCTCTTATCGACGATTGGCGTTCTTATCTCTGTGACATAGAGGAGCTGCCGCACTCGTCTTATGTTTTTGATCCAAGCACGTTGCCTTCTTTCGATGATTGGTGGGCTAATTTTAGTTCACTCGAACGTGGCGGCTCTTCGGCGGTCCCTAGTCAGACCGGATGATAGGCATTCGGGTGGTGAGGAGTCGCCTGCCGCTATTTCCGAGGAGGTGGAGAAAGTGTTCGTGCCCTTCGCCATAGGTATTCTATTTATTTTCTATTGCGGAGCGCATAACCCGGAAACGTGTATGACCGATCCCTTTTCTTTCAATCACAGGTACGCCTCCGGTGACAGGCATCCAATCCGCGCCACTCTCTGCCATTCGCCGTTCCGAAGGCTAATATCAAAATCGGCCGTGCCTAAGTCGCGGCCAAAGCGCCCTACCAAACGGTCAGTTCCATCGCCACCTTCCCTTCAGGTATTTCAAAAATGGGTTTTCCTCACGAAAAAAAAAGGTCCTTATGGCTGCTGAAATATTACAGGTTCCTCCCAAGAAGGCCACACCCGTGTCCTCTGTTGCCCCGACTGCAGACTCACCTTCCTGGACGTCTCATGCTCAGGTATGCTTCATCTCTTCCCCTCTTTTCGTACTCATGTATAGGAAGCGTCCTGATAGATTCTGCTTGGTAGGTTTTTCACGCGGGAATAGGCTCTGAAGCCGTTGTCAAGTCGGCTGAGCGATCTGTCTCACCTCTATCATCCTTCTAGGTAAGCGTCTAAAGGTTGATACCGATTCGCTTCTGTAGACTGTTCTAACCTGGTGCACGCACGTAGGTTTCACATGGAGCTACAACTCCGGAAGGGGCGGTTTACTCGGCCCAGATTCGCTCCCTTGCCTCGACCAGGCCCGAGCGTGTCTGGACGTCTCCTTCTCCAGCTGCTTCTTTAGTCCCAAAAGTAGTCCTTGCCGACGTGGATGCATATTTCGCCCAAAGCCTTGCTACCGATACCTTTGTCCCTTCCAGCCTCGAAGATTTGGGTCTAGAATCCTTCAATGCATATCAGTCTACTTTGCCGGAGGATTCGGTTGTTTTGGATAGCCTGCAGGCATCTGTTCTGACCGCGGCTGCCTCCTTGTCGTTGGACCTGCCTCGTCGCAAGCAGTTGGAAGATCTTGCGGACCATCTAGGCAAAACTTCCGGACGCCTAAAGATGTTACAGGGTGTCCGCAATACGAATGACAACAAACTCAAAGAATTGGCAGCCATAGAAGCAAAAAAGGTAGCCTGTGCTCACAACTTTCTGGATAAGAAACAACGCACTGAAGATGAGACGGCATATATAGAGGGTCTTCGTGCTGAAGAAAAAGCTTTACGAGCCGAATTGAGCAGAATTGAGGAGCGACTGAAGGAGATCCCACTGGAATCGGTGAGGGTGGCCGCGAGTCTTGCTTCAAGGACAGCTCGGAGAATGGAGACGTACGATCGAGCGAGGGCTCTGGATGAGCCCTTGTTTGGAATCCGCGGCCAAAAGCTCGTCTTTGAGAAGAATTTCCAGCGGGTTGAGCGGGGCCTAAAAGAACTGCGTTCGGCGTGGCCTAGCCTGATGGCCTTATGGACTTCCTCGCGTCCTAGGACTTCGGAGTTCGCCAGCCGTCTTCCTCCCATGGTGGTCGTTGTGGCTGGGGAACCGTGTGTTGCCGAGACAACGTATGATCCACCGGCCGCAGGTATGTCCGCCGTTAGTATTGGGCTTGTGGATGTTCATGTCACACATGATGTAAGTTTGAGCGACTCCCCTATGGACTAATAACTTGTTCCGTACTTGTGTAGCTTTAACTTGAATCATTCCCTTCCCTTTTTGTTTTTGGTTTCTTTTGTAATGATCTGTAAGTGGCGGAGGGAGTTGTTTTGATGGATATGAATTCAGTGTCGTGTCGGCCTTTCTTTAATGGTAGATCAATCCAGGTTACCCTCGTCCTGTCTGTGAACCAACCATCTTTTGATTATGGAGGCACTTCTTATTCTAACTCCTAAAGGGATGGATATAATCTCTTAAGATATTTTCCATTAATGTACGTGCTGGACTCTCATCCCTCAGGTTCCATTAATCTATATGCACCGCCAGTTGTCTTGGCAGATATGATGAACGGTCCCTCCCATATGAGTGACCATTTTCCAAATTTCGAATCTTTCGGCCCGACCAGAAGGATGACCTTCCAGGAAGGCCTGAGACCTAATGTGCTTCTGGAAGGCCCTTTTTGCCATTTTTTTCTGATGCCGCATATGTTCGAGTGCTTGTAACCTTTCCTCGGGTAAGGCATCGAGCTCCTGAAGTAGTGCTTGATCGTAATCTTCCATTGAGAGTCCGTTCATCTGCAAAGTTCGGAGCGAAGGTACTGTAATTTCCAGTGGGAGCACGGCATCATGTCCATAAGTTAACCGGTATGGGGTGCTTCCAGTCACCGAAGGTTTGGCGTTCCTGTATGCCTATAGTGTTTCTTCCAACGTATCATGCCAACCTCTCGGATTATCTTCCAGAGCTTTTTTGATAATTGAAATTAACACCTTGTTCGTTGCCTCGGCCTGCCTGTTAGCTTGGGGCTAGTAAGGGGAAGAATGGAGCAATTGGATCCCATATTGGGCCATGAACGCCTTTGACCTTCGCACCCGTAAACGCGGTACCTTGATCGGTGGTGATCGTCTTAGGGATGCCGAATTTGAAAATAATATTTGTTTTAATGAAGCGTATGATATGGCTCTGGTGTACCTTGGCAAGGGGTATGGCCTCCGCCCATTTTGTAAAGTAGTCGGTTGCCACGAGAATAAACGAATGTCCTTTAGAAGATGAGGGATAAAACTTCTCAATTACATCCATCGCCCAACCCTAGAAGGGCCATGACTTGACTATTGAATGAAGTTCCTCCACGGGGATAATCCGCGTGCATAATCCGTGCAGTCTTGCGAGATCCGTGGCAAAAAATAGCCATAGCGGAGTATCGTCCACCTCATCGCAAGCCAAGCCCTATGTGCGCCTCCAATGCCTTCGTGGACCTCTGCCATGGCCTCCAATGCTTCCTTGTGCCCTAGACAACGTGCCAGCGTCCCATCCGACCTCCGTCGGTACAACTCCCCATTAATTTGGGTGTATTTCAAGAGCTGATATCGTACGGCTTTCGAGGCGCCCTTCCCGGGGTCTGCCAGCCCTTCCAGCAAAGGGGTTCGCCAGTCTGAATCTGGCGTGGCGATCTGTAAACATTTGAATCCTTGAGGCGTATGTCCTCTTTCGAAACCGGAAGCCCATTGTGCCAGTTCGTTTGCCTCCGCATTCTCATCTCGAGGTACATCCTCTAATACCACATCCGTAAGTTGATGTAGGAGACTGTGAACTTTGTGGAGAAGGACCTGGAGCTGTGGATCTATGCACTTGAATTCTTTAAGGGCTTTTCGGATAACTAACTGGGAATCCCCTCGGATAACGACCTTCCTGACCTTCCGGGCGACAAGGAAACGTAACGCCAAAAGTAACGCTTCGTATTCGGCTTGGTTATTCGTGACACCTTGCAAAAGTTGATGCGCGAAGCGCCATACTCCCCCCTCCGGGCTGTGAATTATTATGCCTGCTCCGGCTGCCCCTGCAGTACTGGATCCGTCAAAAGCTACCATCAAGGGTTCTAGGCCTACATAATCTACGGACGTGGCTTGAACCATCCCCGGATGTTCGGCTAAGAAATCGGCAATGGCTTGTCCATTGACGGCCTTGAGGGGTTGATACGTCAATGCGAAAGACGCTAATTTTAGCGTCCATTTAACCAAACGGCCTCGAAGGACTGACATGTTTAGTAAATAGCGAAGAAGATCGACTTTACATATGACTTTAGTTTCGACTGGCAACATATAATATTCTAACTTCGTACAGGCATTATATAAAGATAAACAAAGTTTTTCAATACCCAAATAACGAGTTTTGGCCTCATTTAAGATCTTACTAAGATAATAAACAGTACGTTCCCGACCTTCGTTATCGTCCTAAGCCAAAAGACAGCTTGCCATATTGTCCGTCGCGGCTATATACAGTTTTAGCCCCCTTCCAAGGATCGGCGGCATTAACACCGTTGGAGATGTCAGCGCCCGCTTGATCTGGTCTAGGGCTTCCTGCTAGGCTGTCCCCCATTCAAATGTGTCCTTCCCGTGCAATAATACAGAGAAGGCTTTCATCCTCCCAGCCGCGTTGGCGATGAATCTTCTCAGGAAATTGACTTTCCCCATCAGGCTTTGTAATTCCTTTATGTTGCGAGGGGGGTCCGAGGTCTTGGACAACCTTGGTCTTGTTTTTATCAACCTCGATACCCTTCTGATGCACCAAGAATCCTAAAAAATTTCCTATTTGTACTCCGAAAGTGCATTTTTCCAGGTTCATCTTGAGGTTATGCTGCCTAATTCGTGTGAAGGCTTTGCGAAGGTCCAGTAGGTGATGGTCGAAGGCCCGAGATTTAACAACCACATTATCTATGTATACTTCCATGCAAGCACTGATTAGGTCGTGAAATATTGCGTTCATTGCTCTCTGGTAGATTGCTCCAACATTTTTTAAGCCAAAAGGCATAACTATCCATTCGAAGATTCTGATCGCTCCAGGGCAGCGGAAGGTTGTTTTATGGGTATCCTCCTTGGCCAGATATATCTTATTGTACCAGAAATAGCCATCCATGAAGGACAGGATTTCGTATCCTACTGTGGAATCTACGAGCATGTCGGTAATCGGCATTACGTATTCGTCTTTTGGTGTCGCCAGGTTGAGGTTCCGGAAGTCAATGTAGATAAGAATCTTTCCATTCTTCTTTAGTACGGGAATGATGTTAGAAATCCATTATAGATACCTGCACGTGTGAATGAAATTAGCTTTAAGAAGCTTTTCGACCTCCTCTTTTACCTTTGGCAACAATTCCGGGTTGAAGCGCCTGGGGGCCTACTTATGGGGCTGACATGAAGCCTTAATGGGTAGTCGGTGCTCCACCAGACTTCTCGATAACCCCGGAATCTCATGGTAGTCCCATGCGAAACAATGTCTAAACTCACGAATCAGAGTAACCATTTGTTCTTTCGCATCGCCGTCCAGTAGGGCGCTGACCTGCGTCATCCGAGGCGTTGCGTCGCTCCCCAGGTTAACTTCTTCCACGGGATCTTGAGCTTCGAAAAGTGGAGCAGCTCTTCGGATTGACGGCTGAACGTCTTCTTCATTTGGATCGTAATCAGGCGGTCCGGGGGCCGTTCCTGTCTGTTCGTTGGGCGGCGGAGCGGCAAGGTCCCTTTCTTGTATGAATAGACAACCGGACCTGCCTGCCTTTACCTCCAAGTCCCATACAATTAGGTCGTCAGGCATAACGATCGTCTGCACCGTTAGGCCGTTTGCCGGCCTCCACTCTGATATCAAACCCTTTTATGGTTAAATTACATTCCTTCAATATCCCAGCGTCCTCCAGCATCATGGACAACGGGTAAACTTTAGGAGAATAATATATGGCTTCCGCGGAATGTACTTCCATAATAGGATCAGTCTCGCCTTCTACCATCTCAACTTGATTTCCATTCCAAAACATGACTTTCTGGTGGAGGGTCGAAGGCATACATTGAGTAGTATGGATCCAATCCTTTCCAAAAATAGCCAAATAGGTTGGCTTTCCTTCGACGATGAAAAAAGCCATATGATCCGTCCTAGTTCCGACCGTCACTTTTGCCACTAAAACGCCTGCTGATGTATGTGCATTCCTGGTGAAGTCGGTCGTCCGTAAAGATGTTGGGACAAGATCATTTCTGCTTTTCCCTATTTTCCGCAAAGTGGACAGGGTCATGATGTTAACGGACGCTCCCCATCGACCAGGACTTTGCTGACTATTTTTCCGTCGAGATGAACGGTAAGGAATAACGGCTTTAGGTGACGTGTATTCTCGTCAGATAATTTCTGGAAAATCACTGGGTCCGGAACCCCTTCCGGAACATTAAGCTCCTTTTTTGCCCAATACAATGGACCAGTCTCTTCCAGTAAGATGTCTCTCTGGAGATAGTCAGGCTGGGATGTAGGCGCTTCAAATTCCCGAGGTAACACGCCCACTGTCCTAACCTCGAGATCGCCCTCATTCTGTTCGAGATCTTTGTCGCAGGCGATAATATCTAAGGTGGCCTTCGATGCCCCATCGCAGGTAAGGGCGTCGATCTTTTGTTCGTCTTCAGGAATCTGATCCCCTCGAGCGTCACCGTAAAATGCGTTTCCTTGGGAAATTTGACCCTTGAGAGAACTCCTCTCGGTCTCCATTCCCTCCGAGCCTAGATGTGATGGCGTAGGTCCTGACGGCTGGGATTCAGTCTCTCGGTGTTAGTCCTTACCGATCTCTAGTGTTGTTGTTTGTTATCTCCACTTTCGTGGTAGGCAATTTGCTGCCCCCAGCCTGCTGTTCCTGAAAAGGACGAGCGGCCAGGCACTGTCGCTGTGCCCTCCGTTTTTGGGTTCTGGTAGGGGGTTGGCTCGATCGTTCCTTCCGATTCCTCACCCAATTTCCGTCGTTTGGGGCCTTCCCTGGGAGTCGAGTTTGATGGGGCGTGATTACGACTTGGTCCACATGCATTACTCGCCAAACCTCCCTCATTTTTTGAAACTTACTTTTGCGACCGTATTTCTGGGAGAAAGTATATCCTATACCGAACTTTTATTTAGTGGTTTGATCGACCTTCCCAGCGGCTCGAACACGGGTTTTTTGGAATCTGCCCCCCTGTAGCCTATCCGCGAAGCTGCATTTGATCTCCCAAATCTAGACGGGTGTACTCTGACAACGTTGATCGGTGCCGGGAACGGCTCCGTATCCACCTTCATATCAGATTTTTCGGCCATCTTAATACGGCCTTCTTTGATTGCCTTCTGAACGGCATTTCAGAAAGCGATGCAGTTGCCAATCTGGTGACCGTATACTCCGTGCCATTTATAGAATGGTTTCCCACTCAATTCCTTTTCGGTTGGCATCTTGTGACCTTCCTTAAGGCGGAGCTGGTTATTTTTAGCAAGTGTTCGAAGATCTGTTCGGTCTTTGCGATATCGAAAGAACAAGATATTTTTGGATTTGTGTCTTTCCGTCGAGATGGCTTAAGGGCTGGGAATGTGTATGCCTTCCCTTGTGTTATCTCTGCCAGGAAGGCCTCTTCTCCTTCTTTGGCCTCCTCGGCAGCCTCCTCTTGGGTGAAAACACAATGATTCGCACCCCGAAACTTCTGACTCCGAACTGCCTGGGCCTCCCTCACGAGCTGTTCGGCCTTTACAGCCTTGGACGTCAACTGCCGGAAATCCTGATACTCTTGGAGGGCGAGTTTATCCCGTAATTGATGAGTCATGTTATCGATAGCCATGCTTACCACCTGATTCTCTGGTATACGGACCTGGCACCTAGTTTCCGATCTCCTGAAGCGTTCCAAAAAATGTTCAACGGATTCGTCCCCCCGCTGATGTAAGTTGGTCAAGTCCGAGACAATCACTTCTGGAAGCGGGCTGTAAAATCGTTCGTGGAAGGCTCTTTCCATATCCGCCCAAGTGTGGATAGAATTCGGAGGTAACGAGGTATACCAGGAAAATGCCGGTCCTGTAAGGGACAAATAGAAGAGTTGGAGTTTGTACCAGTCGTTATTCCCATACTCTCCTTTGCATTGAGCCGTAAATCGGCTAATGTGCTCGATCGTAGAGCGGGCATCCTCCCCTGAGAATAATGCGAACTCGGGGATTTGAGCGTTGCAAGGTAACGGGTGATCCAAAGGAATGTATCCTGGAAAAGAGCATTGGTAATGAGGCCTGGCCGGTAAGCAGATAGGATACCCGTAAATCCTCTTTATCACATCCTCAATCGCTTGAGGGTTCAGGAGCAGCGGCATTACTTCCGCCTGCCCCCCAGGCTGTTCTGGAGAAGCTTGGATGTGCGGCGGATTCCGGATCGCCGGCTGCGGAGGGGCCTGGAGGATCGGTTCCCGTGGTGGGAGGCGAAATCTAGGGGCTTCCGTGTTTTCTCTTATCGCAGGGGTCTGCTGTGCCAGGAAATTGCCAGGGCCTGCCTGGGCAACAAATTCGAAATTTTGCTGCGTCCCGGAACCAGCGGCAAATGGACCTTCTGCGGTGCTAGCCTGCCCCCCCAGCGCAATGGGGTGCGGTCGGGGCAATCCTTCCTAGCCCCCAGGCCCCGAAGAGGCTGGAGCGAACGAAGGTGCTGAGGTCGCGGACAACCCTGCCCCCCAAGGGTTGCCGGTTCCCTATCCAGCCGTTGGATATCCCTGGAGGGTCGGAGCGAGAGGTGGAGTGTTTAACGACACCCCCGTAGATGAAGAACCCGGGTGCCAACCCGGGGCAGCTGGTATTGACCTGAAAGTCATGCCAAACCCTCCCGCCTAGGATGGCCCGACAAAGGTTTGCCCAGTCGTCGCGCTGGATTCCCTGAGCCTTCGGATGGTAGCCGGAGGTTCTCCAAATCCGTTCTTTCCAAGGATCGTGACGTGACCATAGCTGAGCGCTTGAGAAGCTGCCCCAAAATTAGCCGAGAGGATGGGATTCGGCCAGGTCTTGGGCGGATTGAGGCCGATCATGGGAGCCTTGCCTTTTCGAGTTTTCTCTTTCCAGAGCAGCGCGAATTCTGTTCGTATGGCGGGCTTGAGTACGTCCGTTATATATTTGGACATTTCCATAGCAGATTTGTGGAAAGAAGATTGAATTTCTCCGCGAATTTTTTCATAGAGAACGCTTGCCGGGAGGCTGATGATGGGATCGGACCCCCCAACCGCTGTGCAGGCTGCATCTCGTGGAGCAGCCTCCTGCGCGGGATGCGATGACGAATCGCCGACGGTTTCCTATTCTTTGACATCTCTAGGGCTATCGGCGGCATCAGTTTCCTTTTTCGAAGTTTTATTCAAAAGTCGCGATACATTGGTGTCCAACTGGGCGTGCCAATCTGTTGTCGTAAAAAAATCGTCACCGACGGCTGAATCGGAAAAGCCTGTCGGAATTGATTGAATCGTAAGGTTCCCCGGCCTCCTCAAAAAAAGATCTGGGCTATCTCGCGATAACCGAAAAATTTGACAAAGAAAGAAGAAGGTAAAACAGGAATTAACTAAAAATTAAATTGGAATTAACGGGAGAAAACTGTAAAGGTCTGAAAACAATGTAGGAATTTAAATTTGCAGAGGAAAAACTAATGCATAAAGAAGATGATTGATGTCCCTGGCGTCCCAACCTCCTTAGGCTTTTATTTCCCTAACCTTATTCGGATAAGGCTCTCATCCCTTATTTTTCTCTAATCTCCCAAACCTCTTTTTATTTTCAAATTATGTCTTATCTATTTACTTGTTGATCACGGGCCTATTTACTGATCTGGACATTCTTCTGGGCCGGATCTACCCGGGACTTGGGCTGCACCTGCTTGGGCCGGCCCGGTTAACTTTTGAAGTGTACAATACCAAAGGAAAATGGGGAAAGAAGAGTGAAAATAATACTTTTGTGTTTGGTTAAATATACAAGTGAAGGAAAAATATAATAATTTTAGGGGATGTTTGGTTCAAGGATTTAATGGGATTTGAATTTTAAAATCCCATGAAATTCATATTTATTTTTTTAAAAAATGATGAAATTTAAATTGATGTGATTTAAAAAATAGTCTAAAATCCTACAAATTAGGGGTTGTTTGTTTCATAGACTTTTTTTGTGGGATTGAGATTTCAAATGAGGATTTATATATGATGAGATTTATTATATTTAGGATTTGGAATGCTATTATATGTTTGGTTGTTAAAATTAAGTGGAATTTATATTTCTCACATCTTGTTTGTTTTTTATATGAGTAGAAGGATTTGAATTTTTTATAGTCTTGTAAATGACATAATTGTCCCGCTATGGATTTTATTTATTTTGATAAATTAAACATTTAATTTATAATAAATATAAATTGAAAATGTATCAATAATTTTATGGGGATTACAATAGATTATCGTAAACTCGAGACCTGACTCGGGTCCGACTTATTTATTTGAAGTTGAGTCCAATTATTTGAGTATTAGGTCTGGATCCAGGTCATGTTTTGGGTATTCTAATCAGGTATGAATCGGGTCTAGGGTTTAAGCGGACCATACCCGCACCCGAACTCGATTTATAATATTAATAATATATCGACTATACATATGAAAAAATAATTTCTAACAATATAATTATATTAAATTTTTTTTTAAAAGTTTAATTTATTCATTATTTTATTATAATATTTTTTTTTAATAAAATATATAAACTTTAATATATATATTGGGTCTGATACATGTGTAATTTTAAATTATAATTTAAAAATCGTAAAAAAAATTGGATTTGTTAGATCCATCGGGTTTTACCGGGTATAGTTTCGGCCGGATCCGGCATAATCAGATCCAATTTGGGTCTCAAATCTAACAATATATATTCGGGACGGATCTCAGTTCCGGCTTAATCCGACTTATTGTCATCCCGATAATATTATAATTCAAATAAAATTTATAATAAATAACAATTTAAAACAATGAGTTTATTAATTTATTTAAATAATATTGTACCATAAAAATAATATTAATTTAATTTAATATATAATTCAAATAATAATTAATTTTAAAAAAATAATATAAAAGTAAATTTTAAAATCTCATAGAAGGAGATTTAAAAGTAACATGGATACCTCATTATTAATAAATCTTTCGTTTGTAGGATTCTGGACCCCTTTTTTTAAACCCTATCATTTTAAATTTCATTATTTTTTTTTAATCAAACATAGATTTCATGGTATTTTAAAAACCAAATCCCATTAAATCCTATCAAACCTCGTAAAATCCTATCAAATATTTGAAACAAACAACCCACAGATTTTTTTTGTAATGGCTATCCCGGTTACTTTTAAATTCCATTCCTGGAATTTTTAATTTTATTTTTATATCCTATTGTAAAAGAAATAATATCATATACTCTATCCGTCCCATAAGAAGGTTCTATTTTTCATTTTCGTCCGTCCCAAAACAAAGGTTTTATTTTATAATTTAGTAATTGTACTACCTACCTAACATAATAAATATCATTTCAACTTACAATATATTACACAAATGTCACCACCTTTATATTATACAATACTAATAAGGGTATTTTCGTCATTTTTATGACAACCCAATATAATACTAATATTAAAAAATTTACGTGCCAAAAACAAATGTTACTCTTTATATGGGACATAGAGTATTATAAATATATTTACATAAAATAAAAATTAAATAATTTTAAAATTAATTATTATTTGAATTATATATTTAATTAAATTTATATTTTTTATGGTATAATATTTTTTAAATAAATTTATAAATTCATTGTTTAAAATTATTATTTATTATAAAATTTATATGAATTATAGGGATGATAGCGGATGCGACCGAAATTATACCCGGTAAGACCGGATGGGTTCGACAAAAATCCATGTTTCTTTTTTACAATTCTTAAATTTTAATTTAAAATTGCACATGTACCGGACTCAACATATATTAAAATTTATGTATTTTATTAAAAAATATTATAATAAAATAATGAATAAATTAAACTCAAAAAATATTTTTAATATAATTATATTGTTAAAAATTATTTTTTTCATATGTATAGTTGATATATTATTAATATATTACCCCAAATATGACCTGGACCCAGACCCAATACTCAAATAATTGGACTCAACTTCAAATAAATAGGTTGGGTCCGGGTCGGGTCTCGAGTTTACGCGAACTTATTATCATCCCTATAAAATTCTTGATATCTTTTCAATTTATATTAAGAATAAATTAGCGATTTAATTTATCAAAAAATAAATAAAATTCATAGGATGACAATTATGTCATTTAAAATATAAAAAATTCAAATCCTTAAACTCATGTGAAAAACAAACAAGATGTGAGAAATATAACTCTCATATAATTTTACCAATCAAACATATGATAGAATTCCAAATCCTAAATATAATAAATTCCATTACATATAAATCATACCGTGAAATTTCAATCCCACAAAAAAGTCTCAAACCAAACAACCCCTTACTATTTTGTCTCTTATATTGTATAAATAAAGAAAAATAAAAATGGAGTATTTAATAAGATTCAATTTATTTATTCATAAAACGTGTTTGGTTAATATGAAAAATTATACTTTAATTACATTATATTATAATTTCAAAGTATAATATAATTTATGTATAATTAAATACATAATATATAATAGTAATGATATAATAGTAATTTTATAAATTAAAAAAACCAAATATATTTCTCTTTTCTCTAAATTTTTTCAATTTTGTTATTTTTCCCTCATTTTTCTTCCCCTTAAAAATAAAAAACAGAACCAAACGAAGTAATTATAATTTTTTTCTTTCCCACCCATCCATTCCCCTCGAACCAAACAAACCCCAAATTTGGAAGGGAGAAAAAAATGTTTGCTTTTTTTTCATTTATTAGGGTGTGTTTGTTTGGGGTTTGTGATTTGAATAATAAAAATTTTGAATTTGAATAGTTGTATGATGTGATATAAATAGGTGTTGATGTGATGTTTTGAATGTAAAATTGATTTTTTGTATAATATATAAAATAAAAAATAGGTGTTTAATTTGATATTTTTGGGGGGAAAAATATGAGATAAATAGTATAAATCCAATCCAATCCCCGGACAAACTTACTAATATCTTTAATATTATATATTACTATATCAATATTTAATTATAATATAAATTATTTTATACGTATTTTATAGTTAGAAATTAGATATGATATTTTAAAATTATATAATGTAATAAGTTATAAAATAAAATTTTATATAAATCAAATTAAATTATTTTTACACTAATTATCTAGTTAAATAGTTAGGAGTCAGGTTTAATGAATTAAATAAATTTATATCTATTATATTTATTTAATGTTACAAACATATTAATCTTGTAATTTATTCAAAATAAATAAATTTTAAGCTAAAATGATTATTTTGTTATTAAATGATTTAATTTTTTTACATATTTTATTTTTATTTATTTTTTATTTACATGATATAAATATATATGTGCTTATTTTAAAACAAATTATGTCATATTATCTATTATTCTTATATCAAAATTGATGTTTTATTATTATGGGTTCAAACTCCCGACGCATTAGGTCACCTGCCACACATGGTTCACCTAGTCTGACTTGTCTGTCGGGCTTACTTTACAGGTATTAGGTTCGACTGGGGGTTTACCTAGTGCACACTCTTGGTAGGAAAAAAAATTTCCCTTATTTTTAAATATAAGTAATAAAGTGAGGATAAAATGGTAAATAAATTTAAAAAAATATATTAATAAAAACCATAATTACTAAAAAATAAAATATAAACTTTTGAATTTGACGGACAAAAAGAATATAAATATTAGAAGTAGATAGAAGGAATACCTTATTTTATATTAGAACACAATTATATTAAATATTGAACTTCTTATTATTCTTTAAAATTTTCAAAAATATTTGTCTAAACGGAATTAAAAAGTCACTCTTAACCATATAAAACAATTCCTAGTTTTTTTTTTTTTTTTTTTGGTAAAGAAACAAACTCTAAACTTCCACTTACATAAGAAATTTTTAGAAATTTTCAAAATAAAAAAAATACTAAAAAAAATTAATATTTAATATGATATTTTATAAAAAAAAATAAAAATAGGAAAAATAGCAATAAAACCCCTTTGTGATTTTCCGAATTCGTTGAAAACTCCATGTGGTTTTAAAATTCCAAAAAACCTATTTGTGGTTTCCAAAATGTTGCACACTCTCTCATCTCTAAATTTAACTAACGGACGTTAAATTTTATCATATTTGACTGTTATACACTTATTTATATATATTTTAATTTTTTTCTCTATTTTTTTCTTTCATTTTGTTTCTCCTCAACAGCACCAGATTCTTCCATCTTCTTTTTCCCCAAATTCTTCTTCACACGCAGGTTTTTCTCCAATTTTTTTTCTTCTTCCCCAATTCTTTTTCGCACCCCCGCAGCCCCACATGGTTCTTTCTTTTCTTTTTTTCCCCAATTTTTTTATCTTTCTTCTTCATCTCAAATTCTTCATTGAAGAATGAAGAATAGAATTGGAAAATAATAAGAAGAGAAAAAAAACGACGGACAGAAGCGGCTGGAGCATGGAAGAATGAAAGAAGAAGAGTGTTGAGTAAGGAAAATCAATGAGTAGGGTTTTTCGAGAATGGACTTATTGATTAAATTATGGTTTTAGGTATAGGTCCAATGGTCAAAGCGTTGTTAGGAAAATGGGCTTTCTTGGGAGAACCTGTGAATAGGTGATCGGGGGATACAGAGGTTTTTCAAAGAGAAGTCGGGCAAAGAAAAGGCGGCTGACGCGGAGGTCGGGCAGATGGAAGACGGGCAAAGAGATGAAGCAGTGGACGTGCAGGTCGGGCGAAAAGCAGTTCTAAGGCGGTTGGAAGAAGTTACAACTGGCGATCGGATATGAAGGCACGACCTGATAATGACATTGGAGCAGTTGACATGGGTTTTTTTTTTAAAAAAAAAATAGGTCTTTTCACGACCTCAAGGAGATCTTCAATCAACATCAAAATGAGTGAATTTCTTTTGGGGATCACCATTTTACTTTTACAGTATGTAGTATTTATTTTTCCTATTTTGCTTATGTATCGTACGGTGTCTAGGGATTCTTAATCTCAGGCATTTATTTTATCAAATTCAAAGATAATTTCTATTTTCGGGTTTTACTTTTTATTGTTGAAAATCGGCATCAACAAAGAGAAAGAGAAGAAAGAAGAGAAGGAGAAAAAGAAAAGAAAGAAGAAGAAGAAGCTGGCTGGACAGGTTTTTTCTTTTTTTTCTCCAATTTTTTTCTTATTTTATTCTCTTTTTCCCAAATTTTCTTTCTTCTTTATTTTTCCTCTTCGATTATTCTTTCTTCCTTAATTCTTCTTTTGCAACCAGCGACACCAAATTCTTTTCTTTTTTCTTAGATTGATTTCAAATTTGGATGTAAAATTGATTTCTTAGATTTCTGGGTTTGGTAAAAGAGAAAAGAAATCGACAGTGAGCAATAAATTTGAGATCGATTTCAAATTTGGTTATATTTAGCGGATTTAAAATGAAAAAAAAGAATTGAGATTAAATTTTAAAAGTATGAAGAAGAATAAGGAAGAAGAAGCTACAGTAAAAAATAGTCATTAGGGTATTTTAGTAATTTTATACAAAAATATATCAGTTATGGACAAAAAATCGCATAGCAGACGCGTGATATACAACCACCGTTAAATCCTAATGGATGAGAGATTTTTTGCAACATTTTGGAAACCACAATGAGGTTTTTTTAGAGTTTTAAAACCACGGGGGATTTTAAGTAAATTTGGGAAACCACATGGAGTTTTTTGCTATTTTGCCTAAAATATATATATATATATATATACATACATGTCTTTTTAAAAAAAGTAGTATCTAAAAAAATAAATTGATTAAAGAAAACAGTTATGAATTTTTTTAGCAATATTAAAATTATAAATATTTTATATTCCATAATTTTAAAAAATAATTGTATCGTAAAATTTAAATAATAAATATTTTAAAATAAATAATTTAGTAGTATCAACATTTTGAACTAATTGATTTAGTTTAATACAAAATATTTTAATAAATTTATTAATTAGTTAAATTAAATTTAAAATATATTTTAAAAGTTACTATAAAATACTCCATTCGGCCCACCACAATTGAAATTATTTCCATTTTTGCATGTCATGTAACAATTGACACATTTTTATTTTTGGTAAAAATTATTAAACCAAAACATATTTAATAAATATAAATCAACTTAATTAATTACATAATATACAACATCATAAATGAGGTAGGACCCACTCAAAACTCTTTTATTTCTACCTCTTTCCTAAAAACAAAAATATTACTCCTTCCGTCCCAGATACCGTGTCTGCTACACTGTAGACACGGTATTTTAGGATGGGTGTAATTAGTAGATAATTAAGAATATATTAGTGAAAATAATTATCCTATAATATAAATAATTATAAATTAATATTAAGATAACTTATTAGTTTAATTGAAATTTTAAAAAAATAAAATTTAAAAATTTAAAATGAGATTAAAGTATATAATCATTTTCCAAAAAAGGAAAGTGACATGGTACGTGGGACAGGACAAAAACGGCAACGTGGACATGGTATATGAGACGGAGGGAGTATTATCTATATTTAAAACTACACATCTTTTATAAGATTGATTTATGTTAATTATAAATAAACAAAAATATTTTTTTATTTACTTGTATTATAGAAGATTTTATTCTCTACAAAATGATATTCATATTGTATATATTTTTTAATTGCTATATAATTTTTAAATATTTAAACATATATTTTAATTTTTTTAATCATATATATTAAAGTTACTTTAAAACTATAAATATTATTAATTATACAAAAAATAATATAATAATATCATAACTAATTAAACATCTTCACCTTAAATACCGTCCTTAATTAAATGGTTCAATTCCGATGGAACGAAGGGAGTATAATATTAATGATTAACATAATTATAAATTTACTAGTAGGGAGCCGTGCTATGCACGGTCAAAGTAATAAATTAATTATTTTTTTAAAAAATTTGTTTGTGCAATATATTATATTTAATATAGAACAATTTTGCTAAAAATTTGTATCGTATTTATATGTGTTAAATAAATCTCTGTATGGCTTGAAGCAGTCTCCGAGGCAATGGTACAAGAGATTTGACTCATTTATAGTGTCTAATGGTTATACTCGTAATCAGTTTGATAACTGTGTTTACTCGAAGAAAGTTTCTACTGATTCATTTGTGTATCTGTTGTTGTATGTGGATGATATGTTAATTGCAGCTAAAAGCATGGCTATAATTAATGATTTGAAGGCTCTACTAAAGGGTATGTTTGAGATGAAGGATTTGGGTGCGGCAAAAAAAATACTTGGTATGGAGATCTGGCATGATAGAGAAGCAGGGCGGCTATGGGTTTCTCAAGAAAAGTATATTGAGAAAGTTTTGCAGGCATTCTCTGTTGATCAGTCCAAACCGGTAAGTACCCCTTTGGCGGCACACTTTAAACTTGATCGAAGCACTATACCGGGTACAGATGCAGAGATTAGCTACATGAAGACGGTTCCATATTCAAGTGCAGTTGGAAGTCTTATGTATGCGATGGTATGTACGAGACCGGATCTCTCTTATGCGGCTAGTGTGGTGAGCAGGTTTATGGCTAATCCGGGTAAAGCTCACCGGAGAGCTGTAAAGTGGATCTTGCGATATTTGAAAGGAGCGTCTGATATTTGTCTGGTATATGATGATAAAGGCCATGGTGATGGTCTTGTTGGCTATGCAGACTTTGATTATGGGGGTGACTTGGTGAAACGAAGATCACTGACTTGCTTTATCTTCATTCTGTTTGGATGTGCAGTCAGTTGGAAGTCTACTTTACAACCTACGGTTGCACTGTCAACGACTGAGGCGGAATACATGTCAATGACTGAAGGTATTAAGGAAGGTATTTGGTTACATGGTCTGGTGTAGAGTTTGGATCTGAAGGTGGAGAAACCGGTGTTATTCTATGATAGTCAAAGTGCTTTGAGTTTGGCTAAAAATCCAGTGTATCATGAGAGAACCAAACATATTGATGTAAGGTTGAATTTTATTCGTGATGTTCTGGGGGAAGACAAGTTTTCTATTCAGAAAATAGCTACATAACACAATCCAACTGATATGTTGACAAAAGCGCTGCCGACGGAGAAGTTCGAGCATTGCTTGAACTTGGTGAATATTCACAGGACGTAAAGCCCTCTAGGGGCATCTGGCAGGAAGGAGACGACTGAGAGATACTGACGAACCTTTGGTGGTTGGAGAAACTTCAAGTCAAGGTGGAGATTGTTGAAACGTGACTTGGATTTAGCGGTCTACCCGACCCGAAACCAAAGCGAAAGGGCTGTTTCAATTGGCAGGGTTCCTTTTGGGCTTATCCTAATTAATAATAAATAGGCTTAGGATTTAGGGTGTTTTGGGGTGCTTATAAATAGACAACTATGGTTCTTAGTCGAATGACATAATTGTAAATCTCTGAATCAGTATAATAAAATCTCTCCGGTTCCTGCCCGTGGACGTAGGTTGACACACCGTCACCGAACCACGTAAAACCTCCGTGTTCTTTATTTGCTTTATTTCTCGTTTTCTTATAACAAGTGGTATCAGAGCCATATCTCATTGATTGAAGATGTCCTCGTTTAAGTTTGATCTGGAGAAGTTTAATGGGTCGAATGACTTTACGCTCTGGAAGGTCAAGATGAGGGCACTTCTGGTTCAACAAAGATGTGCGGCTGCGTTGGAGGGAGAAGACAAGTTTCCTAAAGACACGAATGAGGAGGTGAATAAGAAGATTTTGGCAAAGGCTCATTCCGCGATCTTGTTGTCAATTACTGATGAGGTGTTACTGGAGGTTATAGATCAGACAACGGCTTTTGGGTTATGGAATAAACTGTGTGAGAAGTACCAAAGCAACTCTCTCACGAACAGACTATATCAGAAGCAACGTCTTTACACCCTCCGGATGTCCGAAAGTACTCAAGTAAAGGATCATCTTGATACCTTTAACCGTATCATTCTTGATCTTCAAGGGGTTGAGGTTAAAGTAGATGATGAAGATCAAGCCCTAATTTTATTGTGTTCACTACCTGGTTCATATGAGAATTTTGTAGATACTATGCTATATGGTAGAACTACAATTTCTGTTAATGAAGTGAAAGATGACTTTATGTCCAAAGAATTGAAAAGAAAGGTTTTTGTGGAAGAGGGTTTTGGTTCAGGTCTATTTGCAGGTAGGGGAAGACCACAGGAGAGGGGTAACGGGAATAGGAGGTCGCGCTCAAAATCAAAATCCTCTAGAAACTTTAAGTGTTATCTTTGCAAGGAGAAGGGGCACGTTAAAAGGGATTGTCCACAGAAGAAGAGAAATACAAAAGTTGATTCTAGTAACAGTGGCAGCAGTGTTGCTATGGTACAAGATAGTTCTGATGATGATGGGGACTTTGGTGAAGTTCTGACAGCGTATAGTGCTAGTACTGCTGATTCCTGGATTATGGATACCGGTGCTTCTCACCATATGACGTTCTCTCGTGATCTTCTCACTTCTTTTAAGGAGTGGAATGGAACGGTGAAGTTAAGTGATGATGGGATTCTAGACATAAATGGGAGCGAGATAGTGCAGATAAAATTGCATGACGGTACATTCAGAAAATTTGACTGTTGGTATGTTCCTGAACTCAGAAAGAATTTGATTTCTCTTGGCACCTTAGCCAAGAATGGTTTAAAATATTATGGTGAAGGTGAGTGGGTGAAAGTCCTGAAAGGTGCTATGGTAATTATGAAGGGAAAACTGCAGCATGGAATTTATTTTCTACAGGGCAGTTCAGTGATGGGAACGGCGGCGGTATCCCAGTCCTTGGATAAACATGATGACAGGACAAATTTGTGGCACCGTCGATTAGGTCACATGAGTGAACTAGGGTTGTCTGTGTTGAGCAAGCAGGGTTTATTTGGTGGGGATGTGATAGGTAAAATTCAATTATGTGAGGCTTGTGTAAAAGGGAAGCAACGCAGGGTGAGGTTTGGTACCAGTCATCACACTTCAAAAGAAATTCTGGAGTATGTTCATTCAGATTTATGGGGTCCCTCTCCGGTGAAATTGCAGGGTGGGTGTTCTTACTCTGTCACTTTTATAGATGATTATTCGAGAAAAGTCTGGTTGTACTTTCTGAAGACTAAAGATGAGGTGTTTGGGAAGTTCAAAGAGTGGAAGACAATGGTTGAAAAACGGACGGGTAAACAGGTCAAAACTCTAAGAACTGATAATGGGTTGGAGTTCTGCAACGCTCCATTTGATGATTTCTGCAAGAAAGAAGGTATAGTGAGGCACCGCACTGTACGACACACACCACAGCAAAATGGAGTTGCAGAGCGAATGAACCAAACCCTCATGGCGCGTGCTAGGTGTATGCGCATATTTGCTAGCTTATCTAAGCAATTCTGGGCTGAAGCAGTTAACACTGCTAGCTATCTGGTTAATAGATCTCCATCAACTGCAATTGACTTAAAAACTCCTCAAGAGGTATGGTCCGGTAAACCTTCTGATTACTCTAATCTAAAAATATTTGGATGCCCTCATACGCTTATGTGAATGATGGTAAGCTGGAGACGAGGGCGGTAAAATGCATATTTCTATGGTATGCAACACGAGTGAAAGGTTATCGATTGTGGTGTACATAAGGTAAAAGTCCTGGTAAAGTTCTTATTAGCAGAGATGTAACCTTTGATGAATCTGCTATGCTTGATCAGAGTAGAGGTTGTGAAAGTATTGCAGGTACAAAAGATTGTGGTGCTGACCAGAGGGTGGAGTTTGAGCTCCTGATAGAGTTGTGTTAGAAGAAAAGCAGCAGGATAATACTATTGATCAATCCGATCAACCAAATCAGTCAAAACCTCAAGGGAAAAAGGTTGAGGGGGAAGCTGATGACGCTGGTACTGGGGTTGAAGATTCCATAGCAGCAAGAAAGGGAAAGAGAAATATTCAGAAACCAGCTAGGTTTGCAGGATGTGTCAATACATGTGACATGAATTCTGTTGCTTATGCACTGGCGGTTGGTGATGATCTTGGCTCTGATGAGCCAAAGACATATAAAGAAGCTGTGGCGAGTAAAGATGCAGAAACCTGGATTATGGCAATGAATGAAGAGATGCAGTCTCTTGAAAATAACAAGACTTGTTGCACTACCAAAAGGGGTGAAGCTAGTGGGATGCAAGTGGGTCTTTAAAAGAAATGAGGGAATTCCTGGTGTTGAACCTGCTAGGTTCAAGGCAAGACTGGTGGCAAAAGGGTTTTCACAGAAGGAAGGAATCGATTACCATGAAGTCTTTTTTCCTTTGGTGAAATACAAAACCATTCGAGTTCAGGCAATGGTGGGTGCTTTTGATCTGAAGCTGAAGCAGCTTTATGTAAAAACAGCATTCCTCCATGGTAATCTAGAAGAACAGATTTACATGTCTCAACCGGAGGGGTTCTACAGTTCTAAAGAGGACCAGGTATACTTGTTGCAGATATTCCCAGGAAATCAAGATGAGACAATAAAGACAAAAGAACACAAGAATTTGGTAATCCAGTTCGGTCGCAATGATCTACGTCTGGGGGCGCTTCTAAGCCAGGAATTTTAATATAAAGTACGCAGGCATATGTTAAAGTGAGAATACATGGATATTTATAGCCTAAGCCTTTGACAATAATATCCAAATCATATCTCTAAAATCTAAAATATAATATCCAAATCATATCCCTAGATTTTAGGATATAATAAGACTTCATATCCCAACAATCTCCCACTTGAAGACTTATTTCATCTTCCACTTCAACATACCTCATCCAATCTCCACTCCCCACCATTCGGTGTTCTGATTCGAATCATTCCTTTACTTACAATTTTCAGTGTCTCATCTGCAAGATAGACAACACCAAAATTACATGTAGTATAGGATTTCATGATTCCCGAATCACTGCATGAGTGGAATGACGCTCCTGAGACCAAAATCCATGACTTCATTGAACTGCCGACACTCAGAATCAGCGCATCGGATATCTCATCCGTTGCGTTTGCTGAACCCTGATCCTTCTCCAGCGCCCTGCATTGTCGTTTCAAGTGCCCCTTGCAGTTTCAATATACCACCTGACTTGCATCTTCCTTGTCCGTGTTCTCCGGCTTCAACTAAGACCATTCTTGATCTTCACCCTTTCCTTTTGGCTCAGATCTAAATTCAGTCGAAACATTCTCCTAAAGGGTTAGTCAAACCGCACTCATCGTCTTCCTGTCGATCTTCTTTTACTCGACTTCATCCATCTTGACTCCCACAAACAAACCTAAGGTTCACTTGATACGAGAGCACATCGGATATCTCCTCCGCTGCGTTTGCCGAAACCCTTATCCTTCCCTGCCAACCTTGCACAGCCTATCACAAAGGGACTCGCTGGCTGACCTACCAGTCGGGACCGACCCAACACCGCTAGGAGACTTTCGACACAAGGCACCTCCGCAGGTCATAAGGGATTCCCACAACGACCCACTGTCCGATTCCTCTCAATCCACCCTACCAACGAACTAGGCTCTGATACCACTTGTTACGGAAATTCCCAAGAAATCAAGATGAGACAACAAAAACAAAAGAACACAAGAATTTGGTAACCCAGTTCGATCACAATGATCTACGTCTGGGGGAGCTTCCAAGCCAAGAATTTTACTATAAAGTACGCATACACATGTTAAAGTGAGAATACATGGATATTTATAGCCTAAGCCTTTGACAATAATATCCAAATCATATCTCTAAAATCTAAAATATAATATCCAAATCATATCCCTAGATTTTAGGATATAATCAGGCTCCATATCCCAACAATATGTAATATAAGAATTCATTAAAAATTAAAAGAAATTATTAAAGAATAAAATATAAAAGATCGTTACAAATTAAAAAATATACTACTCCCTCCGTCCCAAACATGGTGAAACATTTGGTTTTGGCACGGGTTTTTAGGTGGGTAGTATTAAGTGGGATAATTTAGAAATTAGATGATGTGATGAGAGAGAGAAATATATATTTTATTTTTTTATTTGGATGATGTGAGGGGATAAAATATGGGGTAAAGATTAAGTATAATTAATTATTTCCTATTTTGGAAATATTGCAGGGTGTTTGGGACGTACCAAAAAGAAAATGTTATAGGGTGTTTGAAACGGAAGGAGTACCGGTAGAGTTAGATTGAATTTTTTTTATACTTCTATTAAATAAAAAAATTATTCAATTATCAAGCATATGAAAAGTATACGATGTCATTTTCATTTGTTCAAATACAATGTGTATATATATATATATATATTTTAAGTAAATGTGATCATATTATATATTAAAAATATTTTTAAATTTACATTTATTTAAATAACTATTATTACAACAAATAAAAATTTAAGGACAAAAAATCCGCATACACAAAAAGTAACCATAACTCTCATTTAAATACTACTCTTCTCTCACCTAAATGTATGATCTAATTTATTTTTTTTCCACTTCAAAATGTTCTTAGTTTTCTAATAAAAAATTATATCGAATGTGTTTAGCTGAGGATTTGAGTTTTGAATAATAAAAATTTTAAATTTAAATAATTGTTTGATTTAATATAAATATATATTAGTGTTATATTTTGAATATAAAATTAATTTTTAACATAATTATAAAATAAAAGATAAATATTTAATTTAATTTAATATTTTTTTGAAAAAAATAATGAATATTAAAATCCAGTGTAGAATACCCCAACCAAATACTCCCGTCATTTTTTGTATTTTGTTACAATAAAAAGTAACCAAAATACTTCCTCCATGTAGATCCAAATGGGTGATTTCAGGTTTTGAATGTAAAATTAATTTTTAATATAATGTACAAAATGAAAAATAAATATTTGATTTGGAGTTTGTTTGTTTAGTATTTTGATTTGAAGAATTCTTTTAATATGAGATATAAGGAGGAATCGTGTCGGTAATATAAAAAATAAAATTTTATATTAAATATTGACTTTTGTGATAGGAATCGGGTCAAAAAAAAATCTTAGATAAACAAACATTTGATATTTTTTTTTAAAAAAAATAAAAAGTATTAAAATCCAGTGTGAAATCCCCAAATCAAACACTCCTTTAATTTTTTGTACTTTTTACAGTAAAAAGTAACCAAAATAATTCTTTAGTCCATGTTAAGGTGGGATCCACATGAAAATTTTAAAAAAAAAGTTATGCAACTGACACTTGGTGAACCAAAATCAACGGTAAATATATATGTAGATTAGATTAGATTATTATTATTATTATTTTCTGTTAAGTACAAATTCAAATTTCATATTTAAAATTGTGAAAAAAAGTCTCTTGGAGGAAGTGAAAAAAAAAAGGAGACTCGGCTCAAAAAGAACAATTTCACTGTAGTAATAGATAATCTCTTAAGCCTTTTAAATTAAGCAATGAGACATTACTCATTTGGGGGCAAAGTAGGTTCGATTTCGAAAAGTGCCCGAACAAAATACAATTTAATTGTCTAAACCGCACGAATAGGGCATTATGAGACGTTTGGTATATAAAATGAAATTATAGATAAATAAAAATAGGGAAAACAAAGAAAAAAAAATTAGTAGAGTTATAATTAATTCTTTTATTTTGTAAAATAGAAAATTCAGTTAAAAAGTGTAAAATGCAACTATTCAAATAGATCGAATAAAATAAATGATTAATTAGGAAAAAAAAATTAATGAGTGAAAATTTATAAATATGTTGTAATATTAGTATAGAATTAACCAATAGGAATATTGATTATTTTTACCGCTAACCACTATTTTATATATAGTATAATATTATATAATATAGAGTAGATATATATATATAGAAATGTGTGTGGCGGGTGATATATATGTATTGTGTACATTTATAGATATATATATTATATTATATTATTAAGTAGATAGTAGTAGTGAATGTGAAGAGACAGAGAGAGATATTGAGAATATGAATTGTGTTTGTGCAGAAATGATTTTTTCATTCCATTCCATTTACAAGTATTCTCTCCATTTATATACATGTGCAGGTAAATGTTTGGTAGTGAATAAAAGCATCCACATATCCTCTGTATCGACATATATGTGTACTATTCGTGTACACTTCACAACATTCTCCCATTTGGATGCTTTTGTACGAAGAATGTGTTTCGTTAAAACCTTACTATGAAAAAACTCAGTGAGACAAAAAAATCCTAGTGAAGGAAAAAAAATACAATATTCTTGTATCGATTTGCTCCCCTTGATCTGAGCATTATTTGAGATCTCTGAACCGACGCATTCCAATTTTCTTTACCGATTTTTCAAATGTTGCAGTCGGTAATGCCTTGGTTAATATATCCGCCAAATTATTATCTGATCGAATTTGTTGCACATTGATTTCACCATTTTGTTGTAGATCATGAGTAAAAAAGAATTTTGGTGAAAGATGTCTCGTTTGATCTCCTTTAATGTAACCCCCTTTCAATTGGGCTATACAAGCCGTATTATCTTCATACAATGTAGTTGGAGAAATTTTATTGTCAGGTGTTAACCCACAATTTTTCAAAATATGTTGAGTCATTGACCTCAACCATACACATTCTCGATTAGCCTCATGTATTGCCAATATTTCAGCATGATTTGAAGAAGTGACAGTTAAAGTTTATTTAATCGATCTCCAAGAGATCATTGTTTCGCACAAGTAAATATATAGCCAGTTTGAGACTTGGCTTTATGAGGATCCGATAAATATCCTGCATCGGCAAATCCAATCAATTCATGTTGAGAATCTTTCGAGTAAAATAACCCGAGATCAATTGTTCCTTGGAGATAGCAAAAAATGTACGTAATCTCATTCCAATGTCATCGAGTAGGCGATGAGCTGAATCTTGCCGATAAGTTTACAGCAAATGATATATCAGGTCGGGTGGTGTTAGCAAGATACATCAATGCGCTTATAGCACTCATATATGGCACTTTTGGGTCAAGTGTTTCTTCATTTTCCTCTTTTGGTCTAAATGGATCCTTTATTTGATCGAGTGCCCTGACAATCATTGGGGTACTTAGTGGATGTGACTTATCCATTAGAAATTGTTTCATTACCCTTTTGGTATAATTTGATTGGTGGAAAAAGATTCTACTTTCCAAGTGCTCAATTTGCAAACCAAGGAAAAATTTGGTTTTTCCAAAATCTTTGATCTCAAACTCCTTTTTCAGATATTCAACAACTTTCTGAATTTCATCAGGAGTTCCAATTAAATTGAGATCATCGACATATACAGTGATAATTACGAATCCTGACCTATTTTTCTTTATGAAAACACATGGACAGATAGGGTTATTTATGTAACCTTCTTTTGTTAAACTTTCTCTAAGACGATTTTACCACATTCGGCCCGATTGCTTGAGCCCATACAAAAAATTTTGTAATTTGATGGAATATGATTCTTTTGGCTTTGATTTGAATGATTCAGGTATGTTAATCCCTTTTGGGATTTTTATGTAGACCTTATTGTCTAAGGAGCCATAAAGATAGACAGTAACCACATTCATTAATCGCATATTAAGATTATTGTGTACTGCCAGGCTCACCAAATACCTGAATGTTATTTCATCCATGACCGGTGAATATGTTTCTTCAAAATCAATGCGAAAAATCCTGGGCTACAAGTCTTGCTTTATATCTTGTGATATCATTATTTTCATTTCTTTTTTACACAAACACCCATCTGTAACCAACAGGTTTCACATTTTCAGGTGTTTGGAATATAGGGCCGAATACTTGTCGTTTGTTCAATGAGTCCAATTCAGCCTTAATTGCGTCTTTCCATTTTGCCCAATCATCTATTTGCCGACATTTATCAACTGATTTTGGTTCATAATCCTCGTCATCTTTCATTATATCGAGTGCTACAAAATATGCAAATGCATTATCAATATTTGTTTTCTTTTTGTTCCAATATTTTCTACTTGTGGTATAGTTAACAGAAGTTTCAATAACTTCATCATCACTTTCATCATAATTTTTAGTATCAACATCTTAAGGGGTTGTGCTGACCTTTTCATGTATCTAATCATTGTTGATCTCTTCACCAGTGTTTACAATTTTCTTCTTTCGTGGATTCTTATCTTTGGAACCCAACGGTCTGCCACGTTTTACGCGGGCAATAATCTCATTAGCACTCGATACCTTCCCTTCTGACATATTTATTTTAACGGGTGCATTTGTTGCTATTATATATGATTTCGTAACTTTGGCAGCATCGTTAAAAGTATCAGACAATTGATTGGCAATTTTCTGCAAATGCACAATTATTTGAACTTCAAGTTCACTATGTTTCGTACGATGATCAAATTCAAGTGGTATTTTCCACGAAATTTCTTTTTTCAGTTGATTACTGTCTCCCCCTAATGTCGGAAAATGAGATTCATCAAAATGACAGTCTGCAAACCTTGCAGTAAATAAATCACCCGTTGTTGATTCAAGATATTTTGCAATCAAGGGTGATTCATACCCGACATATATACCCAACCTTTTTTGAGGTCCCATTTTCGTACGTTGAGGTGGTGCAATTGGCACATAAACAGAACACCCAAAAATTTGCAGGTGAGATATATTTGGTACTTTTCCAGATACCAATTGAGTAGGGGAATAACAGTGATAACTTGTCAGCCTTATTTTCACGAGTGCTGCTGCATGTAATATAACATGTCCCCAACATGATTCAAGAAGTTTAGACCTCATCAATAATGGTCTAGCAATTAATTGCAATCTTTTGATAAGGGATTCAGCCAGACCATTTTGCGTATGTACATAGGGAACAGGATGTTGCACAGTAATCCCAATTGACATGCAGTAATCATCAAATGTATACGATGAATACTCTCCAGCATTATCTAAACGTATTTCTTTATCGGGTGATCTGGAAATTGTGCTCACAATTTAATTATTTGTGCAAGTAGTCTAGCGAAAGCTAGATTGCGAGTAGATAACAGGCACACGGGTGACCATCGGGTTGACGCGTCAATTAGCACCATAAATTACTTGAAGGGTCCACACAGAGGATCTATTGGTCCACAAATATCACCCTGAATTCTTTTCGGAAAAGCTGGGGATTCAAATCCAACCTTTGTTGGAGATGACCTGATTATTAACTTCCCTTGGGAATAGGCAGCACAAGAAAATTCATTCGGACTCAAAATATTTTTCTTTTTCAATGAGTGGCCATTTGAATTTTCAACAATTCGCCTCATCATTACATTGCCAGGATGCCCAAGTCGATCGTGCCAAGTTTTGAATTCGCTAGTAGTCATTTGGTCTACTATGTGATATGTTTCAATGGCACTGATTTTTTAGTAATATAAGCCGGAAGAAAATGATGACAATTTTTCTTTTACAATTCTGTTGTCATTCACAATTTGAGTAATCAGGAAATACTCATTTTCTGCCTCATTTTATGTTTCAATATGATACCTATTTTTCCGAATATCACTGAAGCTCGGTAAATTCCTTCGAACTTTTCTCGAGAACAAGACATTTTTAATTGTCATTTTTGTCCATTTTGGGAGATATACAGTAGTTTTTCCTGAGCCTTCAATCATTTTCGATGCACCACTAATAGTAACAATAGTGGTATTTCCCATATTTAGGTTGGAGAAATAATTTTTGTTTTTCAAAATGTTGTAAGTCGTAGCATTGTCGATAAGGCATATATTGTCATTGGCTCCAAAATATTTGACAATCCATATCTTGCGAAAATTAAAATACACAATCATGCTGATAACGTGTTGTAATATTAGTATAAGATTAACCAATAGAAATATTAATTATTTCTACCGCTAATCACTATTTTATATATAGTATAATATTATATAATATAGAATATATATATATATAGAAATGTGTGTGGCGGGTGATATATATATATGTACTGTGTACATATATATATTATATTATATTATTAAGTAGATAGTAGTAATGAATATGAAAAAGGCACATAGATATTGAGAATATGAATTGTGTTTGTGCAGAAATGATTTTTTCATTTCATTCCATTTACAGGTATTCTCTCCATTTATATACATGTGCAGATAAATATTTGATTCTGAATAAAAGCATTCACTTACCCTCTGTGTCGACATATATGTGTATTATTCGTGTACACTTGACAACAGAAAACATATTTTGGTAACTTTTTTGTTTAAATAATAAATTAGATTGATGTTTTGTAAGATCAATTTTAGTGTAATTTTTTTAAAAAAATATAGTAAATAAATAAATATTTGAACAATAAATTAAATATGATGTTTTATAAGTTTGAAATAATATAATTAAAAAATATAAAAATTAAATAATACAAAAAAAAAATACCATCAATATACAATCATATGCATTTCTCTTAAAGAAAAATAAAACAATTTATATTTGTCATTTCTCTATCAAACACACCCTTAAAGTATCCCTTACAATCTTCTTCTTTACTTACCTTTATCATTGTCTTTTCAATTTTTACTATAACAAAACTCATTACCTTTAACAAGAAAGTTATCAAAATTTATTACATTTCAATTTTTTTTAAAAAAAAAATAATTAAATTAAATACTATCCAAATTTTTTTGAAATTTTAAATTATAAATTTAACATAAATTATATATATATATTAAAAATTCATTAATCAATTCATATGATTACTGCATATATTATTTGGATATAATTTAAAAATAAAAATAATAATTCTTTAAATTATATTGTTAATTATTATGATTCTTTTGATGTTATTTTTAATTAATATATATGTTTATTTATTCCGAATATATTCAATTATTACAATTTATATAGATTAATATTTAAAAATTAAAATATAATATTATATAAAAATATTATTAAATAATAAAAATATGATAGATAAATAAATTATTTATATATTGTTTATATATATTATTACATAACAAAAATATATAGAAATAAATAGGACAATAGTTGTTGGACGTCCCAAATAGAAAAGTAGGACATTAGTTTTTGGCGGAGGAAGTATTAATTTAAAAAAAAAATTACTAAACTTAAAGTTCTTTAATAACTTAAGGTAAAAAAAATTCGATTTTATTTAAAAAAACAAAAAACCAGTTGAACAATCAAGAATAATAAAAGGTCACATACACATACTATACTATACTGACTGCTACTGTCAAAGATAGATTTACACACATATATATATATAATATATATATTACCATCATCAACTTCTGCTGTGACTGGTCTGTAATCATCACTGCTCTAGCTCCATCATCATGCCTGCAAAACATTAGATTAACCAACATCATCAACTCTACATTCAATCAAATTCGGCTGTCTCAGTCTCTCTCTCTAACGACATTCATCTTACAGTTTAAGAACCAAGTAGAGAAACCATAATAACTAATAACTGATAGATAAAAGCTGAAGGGCACAGAGGATTGAGCCAGCAATTTGAGAAAAACCTATAATGGGCGGGAAGAATAAGATTGGTGAGCATAGTAAGGAGGTTGGTTGGAAGGCGTTGATGCATACATCTGGGGAAGGGAAGCCATCATTCCACCATCCTGGCCACTGCAAAATTCACCGACTCAGTTATGAAGTTGTATTATTAGTAGTCGACAATAAGTTCATCATCTATACAGCAGCAAAGAAGTAAACCTGTGTGTGTAAAACCCGTGAGCATATCCATAGCCAGGGTACAGAGCATTTGACAAGTCGGATCTGCAGAAAAAATAGTATTTACTTTAATAAAGAGGCGCCTGTAGGATAGGAATCTAGTAGCTTTGATTAATTAACAAAGGAAACGGATTACAATGACTGATGCGTAGCAGCGGCAGTTTGAGGTAGTTGAGCGCCGCCTGCTTGTCTCATCAGCTCGGCGTACACATATTCATCGACACGTTGTTTGGCAAGAGCCACCTGAAATAGGATAACACTGGTGAGCTGATTGTTTGTAGTCAGAAGTTGAATTGGATTAATCAAGTAAGATTGATTTAATTTTCTCGTCTCTTGTTACCTATATAAGAACATTTGACATGTCCTATTAAAGAAGGATAGTTCAGTCGGTTAACTACCATAGCAAAGTCACAGCAGATATCTTCGACAGGACTAGAAAATTTATGTATTACTTGAAAATTTATGTATTACTTTGTGTTTGTCGTAGTTAACTAGAATCAAAAAATTTGTCACATTTAACATTAGAACTTTTCAGATTACAAAAATACCTGTTGAGCACTACCACCTAGATGAATTTGCCTTTGGGTTTGTTCACCTCGGCTTCCGTAAACCTGCAAAGAGATTATTAAAGAAAGGCGAAGAAAGAATACTAATTATCCAATGTGTGAAACTTGAAATCCATACAAGATGTTGTATTTTATTCGTATCAACACATGTGCTTGAGTTTCAAACAGTTCGGCATGTATATTACGACCAACTTTTAGGGTTCTAAACTATTTCACCAAGATAATCAGTGAGGTACTGTAGTTAAAATGAAACTAGAAATCATGTCCACAGGCACTTTCAATCAACTCTACAGAATCAGTAACACCCACCGAGAAGAGATCTTGATTACCTTGATATTAGCTCCAGACTCGTTTCTAATTCTTGAGATGTTGGCACCAAACCTTCCTATCAATCCACCCACCAGATTTTCAGGAACCAAGAGCTCCAGTGTTGCATAATCAGCTGGAAAAAAAATAGGTAAATAAATTCCATTGACGTCATTTGAACATGTCATATCTATAAAATTCTAACATTGTGACAAAATGGAGCAATCAAATGCCTAATGAAGTACTGGTTTCAATTACCTGAAGCAGGATCAACACACAATTGTTGTGATTGTCGATGATATCCAGCACTATAAGATGGGCTGATTGATATCACTTGCTTGGGTGGATTCTCTCTATATAAGTGATTTATGTAAGTGCATATAAACAGATTCGAGGACAGAAAAATAAGTACTAAATGTAAATCACCGTCACTCACCTAAGTTGGCAGCCAATTTCTACCACAGCCCTCAACACAGCAGGAACATCCCCTGATATCTGCAAGAACAAAAAAAGAAGAATGTGATAGACTCCATATCCAAATAATTTTCTTTCAAAGAAGTGTACCAAAGATTAAAATTAAATCTATCTTCAAAAGTTCTATACAGAAGAATAATCCAATATGTTTACCTGAACAACTCGATCGGATTCATGAGCAGAAGCACATGGTGGCAACTGATTTGGAGAAAGAACAGCGACAGTTGCTCCAGAAGTGTTCCTCAAGTTCTCAATATTTTGACCTGATACTCCAATCAAGCCACCTGCTTGAGAACCAGCAATCAGTAGTCTTACGGTATTAGCTGCCACATGCCCTGGACCAACTTTTGCTGCCTCCACACTACCATCATCGTCCTGAAGATAACAACACATTATCCACATTATCATTAGATGAGAGGGACCTCATAATTCTATGATTACACATTTAACTTGGCACAAAAAACACGGTTCTGTGAAAAGATAACTATTACAAGTCATGCATCTCATTCTAACTTGGAGTTCATGCTGTATGGCATCTCCTTTCACAAGGATGAATGAAGCCAAGATAATCGTCCTCTTTAATCATTGTGGGAAAATCGGTTATGAAAAGATCAATATACCTTCCTTTGCTTTCTCGTGCATAATTTTTTGTTTTAGTACCAAAGTATAAAAATTAAAAAAAAAAAAAAAAGTAATTTAGTTCTGCTGAAGCTATGACAATAACATTAGCAAAGTTCTCAAGAGCATAACAACCCTGAAAAGAATAAAAAGGCTGATTACGGGGGCTATAGTTGTATTAAGAAAAAAACTTATTGCACTCGTGTTTCCACAAATCCCATTTTCAATTGTTTGTATGCACAAATGCCCTTCAAAATCCAAAGCTAGAACATAGATCAATTCAAAACAGCATGGGCCTATGTTACAGACTAGCCAGAAGCAGCCCATCCACTGTCCGGGTTTACACCCATCATGGAAAATATGGGCTAGCCTACTTCGGACTCGTTGTTGCCCAATTTTGGCATGTGACTAATGTTTTATTACATTAACCGTTTTTTTATTTCTTAGTAATTTGTATTGGGGCCCCGACCCACCCTAGCAACCTAGTGCTGCTACCACCGCTCTGCAATTCTGTTTTTATGCAATAGGAGCTTGTAGCAGTGCAGCTTATTAAATTGAATAATATATTATAAACTTCATGATTAGTAGATTTAGATAATTAGATTTTATAATATTATATTATAAATTTATTTGATAAATATAGATTTTATACTATTATATAACATTGTACAATCTGACTAACATACGATGGATAAAATGAATAAAAATGTTCATACAAGAGTAGCAGGGAGATCGTGAAAATGTGGAAGCAAATTATTTATTAGATTTTGAACCTAATTAACTCTATAAACTATGATTATATATTTTTTTTGCAACTTTATTATTAGTATAAACAATAATTACAAAATTAATCTACATATTTTTCTTATGCATTTTTATTGTATTGCATATAAAATTTTATATGTATATTCTTAAATTTTTAAATAGTCCGCTATAGTATTTTTAGAGGTTGACTGTTATGTAACACTATCAAAGATTGACAACTATGCGATAGTCATTTAGTTTGTGATGGCTTTGGGTTGGGACATAGTCTTTGCTCTGTAATATTGATTTTTTTGTGTTGTTTCCAATAAAATGTTCGAAAATCAATCAGTCAAGAAGGTTCAATAGATAGAATTTTATCATGGAGTATGTAAGGAGCTAATCTTCAGATGGTATCCATTAATCTAGTAGGGCTTCGAACATGTTTGTCAAGTTATCATTTTGGCCCCTAAACATGCTCTCAAGGCATCTGGCATAAAAAGGAATAAAATCACGAAGATAAAAGCATATGAGTTTCATGAAATTAAGAGTACCTGAAGGATCAGGCTGACAATTTGATGAAGGGCATTTTCTGCATCAGAAAAACTGCCATTACAATCTTTAGAGCTTATAATGATTACTCGCTCTTCATTCCGCTGCAAAGACAGAAGAAAATTAATATAGTTTAAATTTACTCCCACCATCTTATCGTCAGTACACATGTCAAGCATATCTCAGTAAATTATAAGACGACAAACAAGATTAACTGGTAAATATGGAAAAAACTAAATATCCCTCTTTTTAAGCAACAAATCGTAAAAATTACTTTTCCAAGATTATTCTATATCCTATCACATCCCAACAGATGGAGCACCGGCTTAATCCAGACATAGTCAGGATAGCCATTTGCATGACCACCCTAAGTTCCCATTCAAAACCAAACTCGTTTCTTTTCTCTTGGTTGATTAGTGGAGGGGGAAATTCATTGAATAGAGACATAATAAAATACATAGAGGGGGGAGGGTACACAACACATAAGTGGATGGGGTGGGGAGGATGATCTGGGCACCAGAAAAGGGGAGGGGTGGAAGTGTTGCATGAGAAGGGGAAAGGTAAGGAGGGGTGGGGTGGGAAGGTAGGGAGGGGCGGGGTGGGAAGGTAGGGAGGGGCGTGAATTTCAACATTCTCAGAAGACAAGGCCATATCTGACCTAAAATACAGACATTTGGTCATTAGCTTGTATCTAAGTATCTGTCCGAACCAATACTTCGCAGTGAAACTCAGTAGAATGTCAATTGAACTTATAGATCCGCATTATAGAGGAAAATCCTGTTTGACTAGTGGTCTACTTCGTCTATCTGTCAATGAAAAACTGCAGAGCAAGAAAACAGGAACGTGAGTAACGTACCCATATTAAACTTCATAGACTACGTACTTACTCATCAATACGCAGACAGAATCAAATAACATGCAGTTAACCTAATAAAAAAAAAAGGAATCTTGATTATTGCAAGCTACTTTGAACAACTGATTTTCTCACATGCCTGAGTTGTATGCTTAGTGAAAGCTCTTGCTAAAATCCAATCAGGGCACTTTTCCATTTAATGTAAAACACTAGATTTGCAAATCAGTTGCAATGTCTTAATTACAGTAACATCGATCCTACTCATCTACACTTGCACAAGAAGTTCTTACACTTTTTGTGCAGGAATGGCTTTAATTATGAAAACTTTTCGTCAATATCAGAAGTTCAACAGATTTAACATGAGAAATCATACAAAGAATCGCGAAGATCAACCTAATCCTTTTCTTCAATCATCTTTGGAACCATTTTCAAAGCATAATATCAAAATTACCAAATCACAGAATCTTCCAAGCCAATGAAATTTCAGAACATCTCCATTCAACAAATCTAGGAATTCACTAAACGAGTAAGTTCGATAATCGTTGGAATTCGAATCAGAAAAAATTAAATGACAAGAGTGTCGTATGTTCGTCTATCAGATAATCGTTTTATCCGCAAAACATTAAGAATATATATATATATATATAATCAACTCACAGAGATTGCATCAGCAATCTTGATGGTGGCCTTTGTATCCTCCCGAATCCTCTTAATCCGATGCCCCGCTCTACCAATGACCTTTCCGATCTGCTTTGACGGCACTACAATCCTGTATATCACATCGTAAGTGGCCTTCACGCGTCGCTTCGCCTCCGGCACATCAGTTGAAGCGGTGGCCTCCGCAGCCGCGTCGGCGTCGACGTCTTCCTCCCGACGCCTCTTCAGATTGGCAACTGGGGCAGTAAGAAAAGCAGTGGAGGTATTGTATAGCCCGGAATCGTCCGCAACGTCTCCGGCGTCCATCTGAGGCGGCGATGGCGATGTTGCCGGATTGGGCCTAGGGTTGGAAGTCCGGTCCCGGTCCCAGTACTCGCGAGCATTAACCATACCTTACCTTAGATTATGTGAGGGAATGGGTTGGATTTTGGTAGTGCAGACTAGACTTGCTCCTTCGGTTTCGAACCGTCGGTTCGCCTGTTACGGTTCAAACCGTAAACCGGCGTTTTCGGTTTGAATCAGCGGTTCTGCTTTTCTTTTTTTTTTTTTTTCTTTTTTTTTAAAAAAATCTCTCACCATGTGCAGGCAGGCAGGCGCCGAGGAAGAAGAAGGAGGAAAGAAGGAGGAGAAGGAGCGAGGTTGGAAGAAAAAACAGAAAGAAATGGGAGGAAGAAGAAGGAAGAGGAGAACCTGGTGCGCTGGCGCGGCTGCGGCGGTTGTGTAATTGTATTGATTAGGCATTAGGTTAAATTATACGTATTTTATAATAATATTATTATATTTATAATTATTTTTTTATATATATATTATTAAATTCGAAGATATAACAATAATATTAATATTAATACATATAAATAATTATAATAATATTGAAAACTAATAATACTATAATATTTTTTATTTTTTTATTAAATTCTATAATTTTTTATTATATAATTATATTTAATTTAAATTATTTTATTATTTATTACAATGTTTCTATAATTTATTTTTTTACTTTTAAATTTAAATTTAATTTAATTATTTATCAAATTTATTATTTTAATTATTTTTATATTATAATAATTTAATTAATTATTTGTATATATAATATTTACATAATAAATAAATAATAAATATATAAATAAAATTAAGATGAAACTCAATTATTTTAAAATAAAATTCAAATTTAAAAAAAAAATAAAAAATAAAAAAATATATATGTGAAAAATGAGTATATATAAGTTGACGGTTCAAACCGTTTTTAAGTCGTAATGATTTGTAACTATTATAGAATATAATGTATAAATAAATTTTATGTAATGTATTATTTGAACATTTATCATATATAGTTCATATCAATACTTAATATTTTCATTTATCATATATAGTTCATATCAATACTTAGGATGTGTTTGTTCAGGGATTGGATTTTTTTGCCACTATTCATCCAATTTTTTTTCCCAAAAACATCAAATCAAACACATGTTTTTTATTTTATATGTTATACTAAAAATCAATTCTACATTCAAAACATCACACCAACACCTATTTATATCACATCAAACAATTATTCAAATTCAAAATTTGTACTATTCAAATCCCAACTCAAAATCCAAACCCCCAATCAAACACACCCTTAATATTTTCAACAATGCAACAGCAGCCCATCACATTATAGGTCACTAAAATGGTAGCATAAACATACATTTGTTACTCCAATCCCTCCAACAAAAAATAGTAAAAACAACATCATTCAAGTAACAAAAAAAGATGAGATAAAATTTTACATGACATATGTCAATAGGCATTTCAACAGACAGCTACTTGGGACCTCCCTAGTATTGTTCCTGTTCCGGCATAATATTATTCGCATTCACCGGCAATACAAACTTACCACAGGGAAGAAGACAAGGATAAGAAACCTCAAAAACATGACATGAAACTTCAATTTGATCAGAGACAAAATCATTTATAATTAATTGTAGAATCCATGGGGAAAATGGATCTGTGTTGCAATATATTTTCTACATATTAAATTTTCGAGCAAAAGCTTAATAGATAGTCAATACATGCAATGAAAAAACACTCAAAACCATATGATTTGAATGTCTTTATAAATTTCAGATAAGCCAAGAAAAAGAACACTAAAATGGACCAGACAATGAGCATCAATCACTTCAAAAATTAGAGTTCAAAACATCAGATTTGAAATGGTATGAGAAAAGTTGAAGACAGTTACCAGAATCAGAAGAAGCTTTGGTGCCTTGTGCAAGCCATTTTGACACATGTCGTCATTTACCAAATGCTGATTTTGCTGTATCAAGTTTTCCCCAGCTCCTCTACATTCTCACGATTTCTGAAGATACAGAACCTGTCCATGTATTTCCTACCGAGCATTCTATCATCGTGTAAACGAGAATTGTGACACGATAGCCAAACAAACGCATAATTCACGAAATTAACTACAAGTGTAATAATACAATAAGCCATAAATCGAGCAAACCAAATCGTAGGAATATCAAAAAACAGCTCGCGCATCAACAGGGAAGGGAAGGGAAGGGAAGGACATCCCAAATCGCAATCGCCGGACAAGGAAGGTCACTGGAGAACGCAGAGGGCTTTCAACTGACTCCAAGACTGTCTGTTCTGTTCTGTTCTATTCTGTGCATTACACTATTTATTCTCATCGAACATCACAAGTAAATCACCGTTGTAAAAAAAAAAAAGAAAAACCCTTCAAATATAGATCAATAAATTCTGATAAATGTAACAATCAAATAACAACAAACGTTAAACAAAATTCAAATCCACAAAATCAATTGTGATTGTAATTGCATCATCAGCTTAATTAAATTAACAGGGTATGATCCAAAAACAGCAAAAAACCAGGCAGGCAGGCAGGCAATAAACATGTCATTTTTCACGCTGTAAAAGCTCACTAGCTTCTTTGAATGACAGGATTTCTTGAAGCAATGCCGCCAGCTTCGCTTCATCGACGTCTCGGATATGGGCCGGAACTTTATCTTTGTATCCGGGGGCGCTAGTCTTCTTCACCAAGGTCTCGTGTTGCCTGTACCAAACATATCCATCATTAATTGAAAAAAAAAAACTGTATCCAAAAAGAAACAAGTAGCAAGCTTCGACTATTTTCTCACTTTTGAACATCCTCCATTTTCTTCTTGAGTTTTTCAAGTTCGGCTTCCACGTTGATGTTTCCTTTTTGTTTGAGGAAAACCTGAAGGGCTTCATTCACGACATCTACCTTACACCCGGCTGGAGCATCATCGCCCTCCGTTAATACCTGAAAATAATCACATTATGGATAAATAAAATGATGAAAGCCCTGAGAAGGAATATTAGAGAATAGATAAAAAGGTAAAAGGGAAAAGAATTTTATACACTCAGAGACGATAAAGTGGCGAGAGTAGTGATCTCGAGTTCATGTTTTTTTACAGTATCGCGTGCTTCATGTGTGCGGCATCGAACAAAAGCAGCTCGCCTGACAAACAAATCAGGAAATTAAACTTTAAAGGCTTGTTAAACAATTACGAACAAGCCTCTGAAAAGCTATTTACATAATATACTTCAACTAAAACTTTAGGGATGCTTTACTCTGTATGTTCCAATAAAAACGTATATACTCGTCTTTGTAAAGGAAATGGATATAGTTTTGGACAGGGGGAGTACTATTTTTCTTACAGAATATTTGAAAATTAATAAACTATTTCACTCGGTACACTTTCGTAATTCCAAATGACTAACAACAAAATTTCCACAATTTAAAACACTGAAAGAAACTATTTTCTAAGTCACAGATGTGATCCATCCATTTAATGAGATAACTGAAAATTCAAGAACAATTGACGGATATAGATTAGGGATCTACACCAGGTTAACCTTATACTCATTCGGTTCCAAATTTTTTGCTAGTATTTCTAATTCAGGATGTCCTAAAACTTTTGCAACTTTCTTTCATCTACATCCAATTTTGTTTATTTTCTATCTTTCTAAATTCAATTTATAAAATCATTTCAAGTAAAAAGCAAGGGTCAAAAACAAAAAAACTATCAAATTATATCATCTATAAAATCATGTCAAAAATAAATATAGGAAAAATATTGGGACAAAAGGATTATAATTTTATTATTTATACAAAATGCAGAGAATTAAATGAAATTCTCCATGTTACCTTTCATGCCTCTCATTTGGTTCTAACTGTGATCGAAGAGACCTCAGTGATTTCACCACCGATTCAACGATATCCATCTCCAACTCCACATCAGCATTAGTCCAGCTCTGTAGAGGAAGGATTGAGCATTGGGTGAGTTTGATCATGAGCAAAAACCTTAATATGATTTGACTATTAGATTAAGTCGTATGCCAAGTATCACCACAATATTCGCAATGTTAACAAATAACCACAGCTGCTACATAAAGAAATGAGAACGCAATTCTAGCACCTAAAAAAGCTAGGACAGAGTTTAAATTTCTTTATGAAAGCCGGGAACAAAAATGGTGAACCACTCTTGAATTCCAGAGAAAACCAAATAATGATTATTGCAGTGCTGCTAAATTTATAACCACCTAAACTAATAACAACTAAATAGATCACAGTAAGTGAAGCAATTGAAGAATTATTGATCACAATTTCTCGTATCAACACTGTTAAACACATTAAAGTTGAAATAATAACTTGATGGGGTAGCAGATACGTTAACTTCAACGTCAAGTAACACCAATGGAATTCATGTTTTAGAAGCTGGAATGTCCATGTTATCTACTTTATGTTAAAATAGTGGCAGGCCAAAAGCATAATTGGTAGTGCATACGGTAATTTCTGAGCATCCAAAAATCCTTTCATAAAAAGGTGTGGAGATTACCTCTACAACGGCTGGATATTCGGATACCACAATAGATTCTTTCCTCACAGAATCTTTCTTAGAAGGAAGACGCTGCCACAATTCCTCAGTGACAAATGGCATAAAAGGATGAAGTAACCGCAACCCGTAATCCAAACACAGCCACAAGGTATCCTGGGCAAACCTTCTTTCTGACTCTAAGTTTGGGTTATTGCCAGAAAAATATGGTTTAATTACTTCAATAAACACATCACACAATTGAAACTGCCACCAAGAATATAAGGCAGTGGCTGCATCAGAAAATTCATAGGCATCTAATGATACCACCGTTTTTGATATAGCTTTGTTTAGAACCGATAATATCCATTTGCAGCTGGAAGGCATGGCAGCAAGATCAATCTCCGATGGCGGTGTATAATTGTCTCCGAGTTTGGTCATGGCAAATCGAATAGCATTCCACAGCTTATTGCACCATTGGCGATATCCAACCACCCTTTGGATGTCCAGATTTATTTTATCCGACTGAAACAATGGGATATTAAGAACAAACTTAAAACAGAATGAAGAAGCACATAGAGAGGGATAAGAAAATGTGTTCACCTGAGCTGTATACGAAACAAGAGCAAAACGCAAAGCATCAGCTCCACATTCCGGAATACCCTTTGGAAAATCCTTCTTTTGCCCTTCCTTCGCAGTTTTAAGCTCATTTGGGTCTAAGTTGCCATCCTCCAGCCTTTTGTGAAGATTTTCAAGGGTTACTCCTTTTATAACTTCTAGTGGATCAATGACGTTACCTAATGACTTGGACATTTTGCGTCCATGTGCATCCCGAATCATAGGATGTAAGTAAACCTGCAGAGTTGAAAATACAGTGTGAAGATATTTGCAATCTTGTAGTAACACAAAGACGACACATAATTCGATTGATGTAAAAATAGAGTAGCCTTTGGATGTCTGTCAAATCCAGAGACTGCCTTACCCAAAATTTTCAATTTTTTATATAGAATTAACCCAGCTGCGAACATCAATCTTGAAAGTTCATGCCAAAAGATATAAATATTGCAAGCAAGAGAAGATTAGAAAGCCATAATTAAGCATTTCAAGACTAGTGTTGCACACCTTGCTGAAAGGTACATCGCCTCCGAGCGTTATACCCAACATCACCATCCGCGCAACCCAGAAAAAGAGGATGTCATGGCCAGTTTCAAGTACGGATGTAGGATAGAAAGCCCTGAGATCGTCTGTATTATCTGGCCAGCCCAACACTGATAATGGGAAAAGGCCAGAGGAAAACCATGTATCCAGAACGTCTGGATCTTGGAAAAGCTGAAACTTCTTTCCAGAATATAATCTGCTTGCCTCCTTCTGAGCCTCTTCTTCATTCCTGGCAACCACCCAGTGATCATTGTATGCCCCAAGTTCTTTCAGCTCATCCTCCTCCAGAACTGCATACCATGCCGGAATACGGTGACCCCACCAAAGCTGCCTTGAAATGCACCAATCACGAATGTTCTCAAGCCATCTGCCATGCACAAGGCATTTATCAAGTTTAACATTATAGGAACTGAAATGATGAAAATTCTATCAGCGTATTTAAATATTTGACCATACACAAGTGAAGACAATGCTGATCATATCAGATTTAATAGGAAAGGGCAGTGCATATCATTCATTGTTAAATACCTCTTCCAATCAGCAACATATTGTTTGGGTATGATTTCCATCTTAGGATTTGTGGCATCTATGACAGCATCAAGACTTTGTTGTGCCATGTTTTTGCAGTTTACATACCACTGTGGCTTTATGAGAGGCTCTATAACATCATTGCTTCTTGAACAAACCCCAAGGCGCATTTCATTGTTTTTATCACCTCGGTAGAGTCCCTTAAATACAAAGCACAGTAAAAGTAATTATAATTATGATAGAGATGAATCAAAATCCTTGGACAGAGTGAATGTCTGTCCCCGCAGTAAGAGAATTGCATGAAAAACACTAGCTACTAGGACCAAGTTTAATCTTTTCTGAAAGGAATATAAAATGATAAGCTTATAAAATCTCGTCAACAACATTGCAGTTTAACTAGTCTAATTGTATCAAGCTTACAATGGAAACGCTACGCTCAAAATATCTATAATAAAAAAATACAAAGAATACCTTTTCCTTCAAAGCTTCAATAATAGTCACACGAGCTTTAAAGCGTGGCATCCCTTCAAAATCTGAACCACCATTGCTATTTATTTTTCCATCATCAGTAAACACATTGATAAAATCAAGATTGTGGCGCCTTCCAACCTCAAAATCATTAGGATCATGGGCTGGAGTTATCTGCAAAACATTTATGGTTCATTCGAATCAGCTTCCTTCAAAAAGGAATTATACATGCAGAAAGTCAGCACCTTAGCACCAAAGATTCTTTTACCTTAACAGCACCAGTCCCGAAGTTCATATCCACAAGCACTGCATCACAAACTATAGGAAGTTTCCTTCCATTAAAAGGATGAACAACAAATTTCCCATGAAGATGACTGTATCTAGGATCTTCTGGATGTACGGCAACGGCAGTATCACCCAGCATTGTTTCCACTCGAGTAGTGGCCACAACAATCTCACCCAAGCCTCCTTCCAAGGGATAAGCAAATGATGTCAGCACTCCAAACTCAACTGGGGTGTCATATCCAGGAACGCGCAATGGTGTTCTCTCTTTGATTTCTATATAGTCTACCTAAAAATGCAAGCGAACACACAGAAACTCAGGATATCCTTGTGCAGATGCATACCAACAGATGAAGTAGAACAACTCTAACATACCTCAATATCAGATATTGCTGTTCTCAGTACACAATCCCAATTCACCAGACGCAAATCCCTAAGGGAAACATAAAAAAATATCAGACAGCTATTGATCAATAAAAAGGAAAAAATTAATTCAAAAGCAATCATATACTGTATCTCCATTACACGAAAAGGTGCCAAATAACCCCAGACAAAATAGAAAAATTGGACTCAGGCAGCAAGCCAATCATTTAGTTGACCATGTTTGACCAAAAGTTGATAAAGAAACATTATTTTAAGTATTAAAAAGATTCAGCAAACAATCATCCACACTTTCAAACATTAGCTAAGAATATCCAAGTCCAGAATCCAAACAGAATTCCTAACTAAGATTCCACAATGGACAAGAAAATAAATACAAGAAAACTGAAAATTCATGATGGATTCTGAAGTACCTATATATAAGGCCTTGCTTGTGAAGCCTTACAAAAGCCTCATTCACAGCTACAGATCTCTTCTCATCCATGGTAAAGCACTATAAAGAAGAAAATCATGGATAATGAGCACCCGATTTATCAGTACATTTAGAACAGAACTCAAACATTTATCTATAAAATTAAAGAAGTGACAACCCTATCATCACCTCACGTGACCAATCCAGTGATGCTCCCAAGCGTCGAAGTTGTTTCAATATGGTGCCCCCATACTCCTCTTTCCATTTCCAAACCTATAACCACTTCAGCAGGTGAGCAGTTGCAAGTACATAAACTATAATAACTGTGTCAGAAAGATGTATAATTGAATGCAATATCATCTTCTTGGTAACTTGTGGTAAAACCAGTTAAATGATATACTGAATCAAAACTAGTGTGATTCAGAAAACAAACAATATCCAGCTTATCAAACTTACTTGTGCCACAAAGTTTTCACGACCTACATCATGCCTTGTCAATTTCAATTCCCTCATTATTTTCTTCTCCACAACAACCTGGATAATCAACAACAGCAAACCACTCATAAATTACAGCTATAGCCAAAGAAATAAAAATAAGAATAAAAATTACAGCTACGGCAATCTAAAAAACCTTGTAGCTACATTAAACTATTTAAGGCACATCAAAGTTGTTTATAAGTTGTTACAATAATAATATAGCCTAGTATTGGATTTCCATTTGAAGGTCTGATATTCTTTAGCAAGCAAAATGAATTAAAACTTCAATTTGTAGGACATTCGGAGTTTTTGAATGTTACAGGTACATGTACATTTAAGGTACAAAAAAGTTCCCTATAACTATAATAGAGCTTTAGGCTATTGCTGAATTTCTATAAATAGATGTAAATTTACAATCTCAATGTCAACTTAGGCATCGCATGGAGTTATTTATAAACCTGACTAAACCAATAGAATCCATGGTGGCAACAGAAAAATGGTAAAAGTATTCAAAAATAACACCTGGTCAGAGTTCATATCTAACAAAAAATGACACTATGCTACATATGCATCACAGTTTTCAAGGAAAACACAAGCATTCCTGCCCAGGAATCACTAATATAAAACAATAAACCAACAACACTAAAAGACAACCTGTGTTGCAATTCCAGCATGATCCATTCCAGGCACCCATAACGCATTGTATCCAGACATTCTCCTCCAGCGAATAATTGTATCCTGAAGGGAATTAGTGAGAAAAAATCAAATAAAGCTGTAATTGGGGAAAAGTCTACAAAAAGCTTGTCATATTTCAACACAAACCTCAATTGCAGCAGTAAGGGCATGGCCTATATGTAGGGCTCCAGTAACATTTGGAGGGGGCAAAACCTGCATTTTCAAGGAGAAAATGGAGCACACACTAGTTCAGTATTTAATTGAAGGTCTTGAAGCCTCTCCATTACTTCAGTAAGTACAATTATAAATTGATCCAATATGAATTCACAACAATACCATCAGACGATAAAAACATATACAAGCAACCTTTACGATTTACACGAGGAAGAAAATTCACACTCCCATGCAATTCAAACAACATACAGATCATATTTATAATAAACTATCAAAATGTTACTGCATTATGAAAACTAGCAGCACTACACTATTGACAAATTTTCTGCTTCTTTACAGTCAACATTGAAACATCAATACGTAAATAGCTATATCTGCTTCATATTTCCATTTTCATCCATTGCCTATTTCCGAGTAACATTCCAATGTTAAGATTGGATATATGTTTGCAGATACTTCCATACATGAAACTCATTAGTATTGATTGTGGATTTAATACCATGAAACACTGCTCTTTATCCATCATTTCCAATGGATTTCAGGAAAGATTTTGCATTGCAACCCAATTCATAAACAATTTATATATGATCGATGTAAGCTAGAACAGCTTATTAAACACATAATACCCATTAGCAGAACAATTTCAAAATCACCAAATGACACAATATACCGAACATGAAAACATGAAAAACACAATTATAGAAGTATGTAAATGCATGGGTAACACATGAAATGTTTACCTATAGGTTTTCATACATAGACCTAACACTATTTTTCAACAGTTACCAGTTGTTAAGGACTCACAATTACAAAAGGTGGTTTGGAGCTTTTTGCATCTGCCTCAAAGAATTTAGACTTCTCCCACCATTCATACCACCTATGTAAGATACGAAGCACAGAGATGAAAAGGAAGCATTTCATGATATATACAAGAAAATGGATAAATAGAGCATACGAATTCTCAACAGCACTGGGATTGTAAGTCTTTGCCATCTGACGAGAAAGCTTCTTCTTTTCACCCAAGGGTGTTACAGGGTCTACATAATCCTCAGGGTTATCCTCCTCCGATTCCCTCTTTGAACTCTTTTTCTTCTCTGATTTCGAAGCATTTTGTGGTTGCTGTGCCTAAAGTTGCCAGCAGTTAGAGGTGGAAAGAAACATCACCATAATTATCTTTAAAATTATGATAGTCATGACTTTCATGACTGCAAATATCATCAACGAACACCTGAATTTTAGCTGCTGCTGCTTTTTGTGCTGCCTTTTGTTTCTTCAACTCCTTTTCTCTGGCCTGTAATTTAATGCAAAAGTCTAGATTTAAAATTTTACAGCAAAAACAGTGTCATTAAAACTGAATGCAAAAAAAATATAAAGAAACTAAGAGTAGAGAGAAGGAACAGAACCATAGCATCTACAAAAACGACTCATGTATCTTAAAAATTGAATAACACTTGCACTCATTCTCACATTTTTGCAATATTCATCTATTTCTAACAACTAAGTAATTAAATAAATCACATCAAACATCTATTTTTCATTTAAAATTATACATTTAAAAATTATTTTCCATTCAAAACATAACATCAGCTATGTATCCTCCCCGCCATTTTCGCATTTTCACACTATTTATCAAATTTTATCGCACACCAGACACCTATTTCCCATTTAAATGATTACATCTAAAATAATTTTAGATTCAAAATACCACATTAAACACTTACGCCAGCATAAACCTATTTGGATTCAAATTTAACTATTCCCAAAATGCTCAAAATATTTCCAAAAACACAACTATTGTTTTCACAGAGTAAAGCCCAATAGTCTACATTTGATCCATGGTTAATCAATTAAATAGAAATGAACTGCCCATTGCTCATTCTAGTTTCCTGTCCGAAACTATATCTGTATAGCAATATTATTCGTGAAATGGAAACATTAGGACGAAAACAAACAACATGAATACCGATCCCAATTAGAATCATTTCAATTCGCACTTACAGTTAACAACAGAAAAAGCCGAAACAAGATATTAAAAAACGAACCTTCTCTTCTTTTTTCTTCTTCTTTTCGAGTTCCTCCGGCGTAAGCTCCCGGGAATCCATTGCCTATCAGGAAGATATGAAAAGATTGCAATCTCACAAACAAGAAATGAAACAATCACAGCACTAATTTCAACTCTACTCCTCAGTTTAAACGAATTGCAACTCAAAATGAAGCGACAAAGGTAGAAATTAACAAAAATAAAATGCACCAGAAGTAGAACAAGACCACCCAACTGATAAACAATATGGAAAGCAAACAGAAAATGAAGAAAATGGCAGGGGAGACGTTCCAGCGTCTTACCAAATCTTGTTCAAATGCCCTAGTTTTGTGAATTCCTGGGATAGATTGCCAGATTGAAGTAGATTGAAGGGTTGACGAAGAAGAAGATGAGGCCGGCGTCTGATGTAGGGTTTTGGGGCTTCAGTGGAAGCAAGAATTTATTCTTTCTGCATGCCACGCTTAAAAATAAAATATAAATATAATTTTTAATCCAGAAAGAATTAATTTTGGTCCTAATATAATCAAAATTGATAAATTATCAATTTTTAATATAAAAATTCATCAATTTTGGTCCCAATATAATTAAAATTTGTCAATTTTTTAGTCCCAATATAAAAAACTCATCAATTTTAGTCCAAATATAAACAATTTCATTCAATTTTAGTCTCATTATAAACAATTTTAATCAATTTTGGTCTCAGCGTTAAAAAACTAACGAAAATTGCCGATGACATGACGGAGGTGACGTGACAGTTGACCTGGAAAGTACACGGTTATGTACAATTATACACGGTCATGTTGTTACATGACCATGTATATTTTAGTGTATAATTATACATGACCATGTTGTTACACGACCATGTACAATTATACACAGTCATGTTGTTATATGGCCATGTATATTTCAATATATAATTATACATGATCATGTTCTTATACGGTCATTTACAATTATACACGGCCATGTTGTTACATAACGATGTATATTTCAATGTATAATTATATATGATCATGTTGTTACATGACCATGTATAATTCTACAATACCTTTATGTTTCGGTCTAAAATTTTAATTTTTTGTTATATTTTATTTTTTAATTTTTTTGTTTTTTGAATTTAGAGTAGTTGATATAGTTAAAAATGGAAAAAAAATCAATAATAATCATAATATATTTAAAATATATCAATTTTAGTTCAAATATAAGTATTTATTGAGTATGTTCTTTTGGAAGATTATGTCTAAAATTCTACTATTTAGAAAAAAAATTTCTTTTACAAACATCCAATTAATGTATTGAAATAATAAATTAATTTTTAATACTACTATAATATACAAAATTAAAAAATAGTTGACATGGTATCGGGTGACCTGAACCCGAATATCGGCGGACCAATCGCGACCCGTACCCGATCAAAGATATTATTTTGTTTAGAGGTTGTGAGCCGTTGATTTTTAGATTAGATATATGGCCCAGATTAAATTACGTCTTCTTAGCATATATTCCTTATATTCTATTTGTAAAACATATTACATACATTTTTCAGAAAAAAGTAACTACCACTTTGAAGAAGTTTTCTTCTTTTCGGAGAGATTTCAACCATCCATTGGAGTAATTCCAATCAACCGAGATGGTTAATTTTTTTAGCCTTCGGAATGCAGCTTACGTGAGAGATGGAAGAAGCATTCACAAGCCCCAAATAGTTCGTGTGGATTCATGAAGGTGTTTGCTTGAGAGAAGTATTCGTGGATTGATTCCAAATTATCCGCCGGTTCGTTTATTCAATTTCGTTGTTGATACTTCTCTTGAATTGAGATTATATGTCATGGATTTGATCATATCCATGTCATAAAAATTTGGTATCAGAGCGGTTATCATACTTGCTTCGAGTTGATCTCAATGTGTTCGATCATATGTCTCAATACCTTTTTTGATCCAATCGTTTTTGATCAAATCCGTTTTTTTTTTCCAATCTATTTTTGATATCATATTTTGTTTGGAAATCTATAAATTTCAGTCCGTGATGAAGATTTTTTGAATTTTTTATTGAAAAATGGTTGTTAATTGTTGGAAATGAATGCTAGTTCCAATCGATTGCTAGTTGTCAAATGTAAGTAGTGTTCTTGAATTTGATATAAAAAACACAACTAGTAGTAATTTTTAGCCACTAGCAAGCCTTGTTCGTAGTTTTCTAAGAGTTCTTAGGCCTTGATTAATCAATATAGTTGAATTGGAGTCTAATCGCATTAAGGTGATCTAGGAATTGAGTGATTTGGGTGTGAATCGAGTGAAATTTGTGAGTTTTGTTGGTTGATCGTATTTTGGCCGTAACTTTTGCATACGAACTCCGATTCTAGATTGTGAGGAGGTTTCGGAATTGGCATCAAATTTTCTATACATAGAGAACTTCTTTTCAGTGATTCGATCTCAAAATCGTCAAAAAATTCCTGGAATACAGAGATCGGTTAATACAAAATTTTGGGGTTGAACTTTCTGTTTTTCTGTTTTGAGCAGTCGGTTTGTTTTATTAACTGCTCTTGATTGGCTAGGATTTTCTGAGTGATTTTTGTTTTCTCTGTTAGATAACTACTTGAATTTGATTTTAAGTTTTGGAATCATGACATTTGGACGTGAATAGCCCTCTCAACTTGCGTTTGAAGTTGACTGTTATGCACTATCCTCTGTTTTGTTAAAAGGTGTGGCAAAATTGCATTGAAAGAGCCAATATGGTAATCCAATTTTTAAAAAGGCATGCTCTAAACATCAATTAACATCAATTAAAAGCCTAGAGCATAAAAAAAAAGAAAACAGAAACAAAAAAAAAATTGAGCAGCACACCTTAGTATTCTATTACAGTGCATCGATTAATATTCTTGTAGTAGTCATGTTGTATTTTGAGGGTTCCTAGTCCGTGTTGTGGGAGTTGTTTCACCAGGTTTGTCTCTTGAGTGTGTTGAGAGGTTGTTGATGATTCTTATTCACCTGGTGCGTTAGGATTTTGATTTCGACTAGTTGCTTAATTGAGGAAAAAAATTTGTATCAACCTTTATTTGACATTCTGCGTTTATAGTTTGGGGTCGAATCTTCTAGTTTTGTTCCCCTAGTTCAAGCGTTTGTATTTCATGCTTCTCTTGAATATTGCATTTGAAGGATTCCTACGTTCTGTTTTGAGGTAATTGCGCTCGTTTCTTCCCTTTCATGATCGTGGTTGTTTCTGATTTTTCCTTTTGAGTGTTGTGAGGGAGAGTGAGGATACTAACGTTTCGATATACATATATAGTTTGTCTTTTGAGTGCAGGATGGCTTCTTTTGAACAAATGAAGGAACTATTGGGGTCTAATATGCAGCAATTGGAAGCTAATATGGAGAAAGCATTGTCCATGCAACAAAAAACGACTTGGGATCATGTAGAGTATACCATGAATAAAAAGTTAGATGATATCAATCATAGACTGTCATCTTTGGAGAATGCTCGAACAGGGATCCCTTTTGGAGTAGCTACTGCTGTTCGGGAAAAACAAGCCGCGGCTGAATCTTCACATCACCGCGATTTGAGCCCTTCGATGAGGTCGGTCTCACACCATAGCAACAGTTCGAATTACTTGTTCAATGATCGAACTCATCATCGGCGCAGTAGGTTGGATGACGATCTCTCCACCATTAAGATTACCTTGTCCACTTTCGGAGGATTAGACGGGGCAGAGAAGTTCCTTGATTGGGTAACCAAGTGTGATATGGCGTTCGACTGTCACAATTATTCGGAAGGCAAGAAATTCCGCATGGCAATCTGTGAGTTCAGAGATTATGCCTTGACTTGTGGGAGAAGGAGAGACGTTATAGGGAGCGACATCGAAGAAATCCAATTGATACTTGGACGCGACTGAAGGAGATCATGAGGAGACGCTTTGTGCCGGATAGTTATGAGCGGGATATGAATATTAAGTTGCAATCATTGGTACAAGGTTCGAAGTCGGTAGAAGAGTATTTTAAGGAGCTGAAAATTTTGATGATGAGGTTGGACATTGATGAGAGTGAATCCTTGACAAAGGCTCGATTCATTAAGGGTTTGAGGCGTGAGATAGCCGATACGGTTGAGCTGCACCGTTTTCGTTATCTTCGGGAAGCTGTGGATTTGGCAATCAAACGGGAGGAACAGCTCAAGAGACCAACATCAAGCGGGCATTCCTATCGAAGGAAGTTTCCAACCAGCTTTGTAACTTCGTTCGTCTCTTCCACCGGTTCTAAGGGAGTAGTTTCCACAAAGCCTTTTGATAAAAATGTGGATAAAGACAAGGCGAAAATAATAGACAAAAAGGATGATGCTGCTGTAAGGTTCAAGGAAAAGGAGTTGGGGCATAGAAAAGAGAAGATTGTGACATGTTATAAGTGCCATGGGCAAGGGCACTATGCCGGCCAATGTCCCAATAAGCGGACTGTTATGATTTTAGAGAATGACAAATGAGGTTATGTAGATGATGAAGATGGTGATAAAGATGGTGATGACGTAGTAGTTGCTGAAGATAATGATGATGTTGTTGAGGAAGTTTGTGATTAGGATCCTTTAAGTTTAGTGGTGATGCGAGCCTTGACATCTCTACCACGTGAAGATGCAAACCGTAGGGAAGACGAACAACGAGAAAATTTGTTCCATTGTCATTGCAAGGTAGCAGGGCGTACCATATCCATGATAGTTGATTCGGGCAGCTGCACTAATGTTGTTAGTTCGTATATGGTAGAGAAGTTGTGTTTAAATACTACCGCTCATCCGAAGCCATATAGTTTATATTGGATGAGTGACAAAGGGGCTGTTCGTGTGGATAAGCAAGCATGAGTGACGTTTTACATTAGTGGATTCAGCGATGTGTTTTGTGACATGTGTCCCATGACCGCATGTCATCTTCTTTTAGGACGTCCTTGGCAATTTGATCGGCGTGTCTTGTACAATAGGTATAAAAATCAAATATCATTTTCTAAGGACGATAAGAAGCTGAGCATTTCTTCCCTACCACCCGAGCCCGTACGTCGTGATGCTGAATACTTGCGTAGATCTATGTGTGATGTGGTGAAACAAAAGGGGGTTGTGATGAAGGCTAGAGATGTGTTTTATTTTACACAATTCACAGGGAATTTATATTCGAAAATCAATGAGTGGAAATTTATAGAAAACGATCAGATATGGAAATTTTTGTGGTTGTAGACCCTGAGTAGTCATCACAATTATTTATACTCTTTTTACTGGTGAGTTTCCAGGTCGAACACAAGGATTTTAAGTCATGAATTTCTACGGTGAAGATCTTGAAAAAGCGATGAGAAGGCGAAAAGGGATCCGCTTACAGCGGATCCAATAACTAGACTACAAAAAGTGGTAATGAAAGCGATTAAGATGGGATGAGCGGTGGTGAGCGAAGCGGAGGCGGAAGATGAAGTGCCAGCGGTAACCAGATGATCGGGACATGAGCGAAAGCGGGGACCAGATGAACGGGACATGAGTGAGTGGCGGTTACCAAGTGAACGGGACATGAGCGAGCGGCACATTATATGTATACATATATATTAATATATATAGATGAGCGACCGAGAGTGAATGAGAGATGTTGTGTCTGAACTGTGCGTTACTAAATGGCTAGATGTCCCTTGAGGCAATGAACGAGCGATGAAATTGTGTTATCAGAATTATATGTATTTACGAAAGCGGTGAGAAGGAAGTATTGTAATTATATAAACTGAATATAAGGAATTCATGACACTGGAATTTTTGACCTTAAGGGATTTACAACAAGACTTCAATGACACCCAGATTCAAGATATTATAAGAAAGAAACCCTACTGTCACTAGGAATCTCTGCGAGCTACAGCAGTTAAGCAGGTCGATAAGGCTCCCGCGTACTTAACTACATTGAACTACCTTGAGACCGCTTTTGGCGCATAACAAGGCTTAAATAATCAATTATTCTTTAGTTCTAAACCAGTGAAATGAAATTCTTTAATTTCGAAGTTTATATAAGTATGTAAAAATGGTGGAAGAATTTATGATGAAGAACTGAATGATAATTCATTATCTACTACGAAAGCATGAAAAGATTTACACTACAAAGCTGTAAATGAAAGCAATAATCTAATCTAAGAAAAACCGTAAAGACTTGGCCAAGGGAGGATATGCTCCTATTTGGAGTTATCAGGCTGCCACTACAGTTTCAGCGAAATCTTCGGGGGGAGACGAAGTCAAAATATTGCTTAGTCTCAAAGAGTTCAACAAGGAAATTCGCCAAAACAGTAGCCAAGATGAGGGAAGTTACTTTTATATTCTTCTACTAAAAGATATACTTGTGATAGATTTTGATTCATTTGCTCACTTGTCTCCTCCTTTTGTAGACTTGCCAAAGGAGTTTGTAATTCACACGGATCATGAGACCCTTAAGCATTTCCGTGGGCAACAACAACTCAGTAAGCGTCATGCTGGTGGGTAAGCTTTATTGAATAATTTTCGTATGTTATTAAGTATAAACAAGGGAAGGAGAACGTAGTTGCTGATGCACTCTCTTGGAGGTATGTTTTACTTATTCATACTCGTGCACATTTGGTTGGATTTGCCTATATCCGTGAGTTGTATGAGCATGATGTAGATTTTGGTGATATATTTAGGAGATGTGAAAAATATGGTTTGATGATTATTATATGCATGATGTCTATTTGTTCCGTGGTGATAAGTTGTGCATTCCCATATATAGCATTAAGGATGTTTTGATTGAGGAGAGTCATGGTAGTCATATGCTTGGACATTTTGGAAGACATGCTACTTTTGATGTTCTTAGTGTTCATTTTTATTGGCCATATATGCGTAAACATGTTGATTCTTTTGTGGATAAGTGTCTTGCTTGTAGAGTGGCAAATAGTACTTTGAAGCCACATGGTATGTATACTCCTCTTCCCACTCCGGAGAATGTATTCCCCATGTTGAATTTTCTTATAATAGACGTGTTAGCTCTACTACTCATTTGTCTCAATTTGAGGCTGTTTATGGTTTTAACCCCTTAACTCCTATGGATTTACTGCCACTACCTAGTAGTGAGCATCTGAATTTTAGTGGCAGGGATCGTGCTACATCAATTAAGGAGCTGCATGCCAAAGTACGGGAGAATATTGACAAGGCGGCCGCGATATATGCACGATATGCTAATTAAGGAAGGAAGCGTGTGATATTTGAACCCGGCGATTGGGTGTGGGTGCACTTGCGTAAAGAACGTTTCCCGGGGCTGCAGTGTGGGAAACTTTCCCCTCATGGAGCTGGACCATATCGTTTATTGGAGTGCATTAACGACAATGTCTACCGCATTGTACTTCCGAAAGAGTTTGGCGTGAACCGCGACCTTCAATGTTGCCGACTTGAGTCTATTTGATCATGCCGATGATATTTCTACTGTGGTGGAGCCTAGCCTTGAGGACAAGGCAGCAGAAGAGGGAGAGGATGACATGGTATCGGGTGACCCGAACTCGAATATCGGCGGACCAATCGCGACCCGTACCCCATCAAAGATATTATTTTGTTTAGAGGTTATGAGCTGTTGATTTTTAGATTAGATGTATGGCCCATATTAGATTAGGTCTTCTTAGCATATATTTCTTATATTCTACTTGTAAAACATATTCCATACATTTTTCAGAAAAAGTAACTACCACTTTGAAGAAGTTTCCTTCTTTTCGGAGAGATTCCAACCATCCATTGGAGTGATTTCAATTAACCGAGAGGGTTAATTTTTTAGCCTTCGAAATGCAGCTTACGTGAGAGATGGAAGAAGCATTCACAAGCCTCAAACAGTTCGTGTGGATTCATGAAGATGTTTGCTCGAGAGAAGTATTCGTCAATTGATTCCAAATTATCCGTCGGTTCGTTTATTCAATTTCTTTGTTGATACTTCTCTTGAATTGAGATTAGATGTCATGGATTTGATCCTATCCATGTCAATACTTGTGTAATTGGATGTTTGTAAGAGATTTTTTTTTTTTTTTTTTTTATGAATAATAAAATTTTAGATAAAACATTTCAAAAGAATATATCTTATAAATTTTTATATTACAATTAAAATTGATAAATTTTAATTATATTATAATTACTATTGATTTTTTTTTTTTAATTTTAACTATATCAACTATTTTAAATTCAAAATAATTTGTTTTTTTTTAAATATAACAAAAAAATAAAATTTTAAACTAAAATAGAAATGTAAATGGCCATTTATAATTGTATATGGCCGTGTAACAACATGACCATGTATAATTATACACTAAAATATACATGACCATGTAACAACATGGCCGTGTATAATTGTACTTGGCCGTCTACTTTCCAGGTCAACTGCCACGTCACCTCCGTCATGTCCACGTCAGCAATTTCCGTTAATTTTTTAACGGTGAGATCAAAATTGATTAAAATTGTTTATAATGGGACCAAAATTGATTGAAATTGTTTATATTGAGACTAAAATTGATGAATTTTTTTATATTGAGACTAAAATTAATTTTTTTCCTTTTTAATATTTTAAAAATAATAAAAATAAATATTTTAATAGTAATATTTTATAGTTCTTCCCACTTATCTTAAATTGACAGTAATTAAAAAAATTTAAGTAAAATATAATAAATAAATAATTACAAAACGCATTAATAAAAATAATTATTATATTATATAAATAATTATAATTTAAAATAAAGTAATTTAATTAATAATTATAAAAAATATAAATTATAAAATTTAAAATGTAATTAAAATGTATAATAATTTTTTTTTTAAAAAAAACAAATAAAATGAAATGCACAAGAATAGAAATAATAGATAAAGATGAGAGCAAGAGAGTAGTTTTTAGCAAAAGAAAATAAATTTAAAAAACACGACTTTGTGTGTTTAGATGTGAGATTTGTAAATGTTTTTCATTATTCATTTTAAAATTTTCTTTAAAATATCAAATTAAATTATTATATTCATCATATAAAAAAATTATTATTTTTTATTTTTGTTCATCCAAAAATCAAATTAATATTTTCTTATTTGGTATTTTTATTACTGATCTAATATTATAAATATATATATTATATATTACATAAATGTTATCTTTATATTATATAATACTGTTGGATATTTGATATTTTTTTTATTGATTCGTAATATATACAATATAATGTTAATATTAAAAATTTTACGTCAAAAAATCAAACGACCATTTTGTTCCAAAAGGGAGAGAGTATTTATTTTTTTATTTTTTATATTAATAAAAAATTAATTTTACATTTAAAATAATACTCTCTTTGTCCCATGAAATTAGTCCAGTTTCTTTTGGGCACGTAGTTTAATAAATATTGTATTAGATAGTTAATTAGTTTGATTAATGGATGTAATAAAGTATTATATTTAATATTTTTTATTTGATAAAAATGTTAAATTAAAAGTTAAAATATTTTTTATTTTAATTTTTAAATATTGAATTTTTTATTTACCGATATTATTTTAAAAAAATAATAATAATTGTATTTATTGTAAATCAATACATGCATTTAGATAAAAAAAATTAATTTTAATAACTTAAATGTAATTTATATAATAAAAAATTAATAAAAAAAATTATATAAACAATACATAAAATTCGTCGAATTTGGTTATTGTTAGAGATAGTTTGTTATGACATACCAAATTTAATACCACATCCCATACGTATGGTAAAAAAAATTTTTTATGATATTTTACCGTACCGTACAAATATTTTGGTATACCGAATTTGCGAATAAAAAATACTGAATTACGGAAATAACATGCATACTCGTAAAAAAATACCGAAAAAATTTCAAAATTTCGATACAATATCACTTTTTTTTGTATAATAATGATATACAATAAGATATTTTCAGTGTAATTAGATAATTAAAAAAAATTGGTATTTTTGTATATACTGATTATTTGATACAATATCGATATATTTTTTAATAAATTAAAAAATTTGATACGGTATACAATATATTTCAATATTTTCGGTATACTATCTCAAATCATCTCTAACTAAATTGTATACACGGTATTAGAATATAATATTTTACGTCAAATATCAAAATTAAAAATAAGTTTATAATTTTGTTTTATAAATAAGTTCTATTTTTTTATTTCTTTTGAATAAAGAAAAAAAATCAATATCAAATCTCATTTTTAATTAATTTTTCCGCCATAAAATTTTAAATCAAATATCAAATTTTATTATATATTACATTAAAATTTAATTTTAAAATTAAATGAATATTTATTTTTATAATATTAAATATTTATTATTTTTATTATTCAAAATTTTAGCCCAACTTCTAAATTTACAATTAACAAATAATAAAACTAAAGATACTCGTAAGTTAATAAAATATAGTTAAGTTTTTTTAGTTAGAAGTATTAGTTATTAATTATTACTAAAATAGGAAAGTAGACTAATTTCATGGGACGTCTAAAAAAAGGAAAAGTGGACTAATTTCGTGGAGGAAGTATATCAATAATTATTAATATCATATTAAATAATTATTTCAATTTAAAATTTTACTATTTATTACAAACAAAGAAAAAAAAATCTCAATAACTTAGGAGAAATGTATTTTGTTTATTTTGTGATATTTTTATTTTGGTTTTCGTTTTGATTTTGATTTTTTTTTTATCAGATTGATTTTTTTTATTTAAATAGTAATTTGGATATGATATTATATTAGATAAAAATAATGTATTTTAAGAAAAAAATAAATATTGAATAATAAAAAAATATGAATGTTGAATAATAATTAAAAAAAAAACCAATTATGGTATTTTTAAGAGAGAAAGAAAAATTCTTAGTAGAGAATGAGATCTTATTCTTTATGATTTTGTCGATCAATGTAAAAAATATATATAACAAAAGAGGACAATGTATTTGCAAGTGGAAAAAAATGAATAGATTAGGACAAAATAAGAGATATAAGAAAAATATTACTCCCTTGGTGTCGGAAAAAATTAGAACATTTGAATCCGGCACGAAAATTAAGAAAAATAAATATTTAAAAAAATGATGAGAGAGAATGTAATAAAAATAGTGATATTTGCTGATTTTGTCAAAATTAGTAATAGAGTAAATTTATAGGACATACTAAAAAAGAAATATCAAAATTAACAAATAAATACATATTAAATCATATTTTAAGATAAAAAATAATAAACTAATGTAAAAATTTGTTGAATTTGCCAATAGTTAAATGTAATATTTTATAAAATTAAAATAATATAAAAATTATAAAAATTAAATAACATTAAAAAATTAATTTAACAAATAAATACATATTAAATTATAAAAAAAAAGGAAAAAGTAACAATAAATAAACACTGCAACTTTATCAATTTTATTTTTATCTCTCCCTATTCATGGAAGAAGAATGAAATTAGAGAGGAAGAAATTATTTATTTCATTTCTATGTTACCATTTTTTTGCACCAAATATTCTTTATTTTTGTTTGACTTTTTTAAATTTTAATAATAATAATAATAATAATAATAATAATAATAATAAGTATTTGATTTTTTTTTTTCAAATTTGATCCCCAAGAATGTAAACTAAAATACTACTCTCTCCGTCCCACATAATTTGTCCATATTTTTTATTTTCGTCCGTCCTACATAATTTATCATTTCTTTTTTTTGAAAATTAATTATACACTTTAATCATATTTTAAAATTTTAATTTTAATTTTTTTTAATCTTAATTAAACTATTTAGTTATCTTAATCTTAGTCTATAATTATTTTTACTAATACATTTCTTAATTACTTATTAATTATACTTTACATAAATTCTCGTGTTTACAGTAATACACCCATATTACATGGGACGGAGGGAGTATTAAAAATAATTTCAAACTTGAATTCATTACTTGATATGCACTCAAAAGACTTGGCATTATATAATAATAATAATAATAATAAAAGTTTGATTCAAACATATGCAACAAATTTGGACGTCCATTTGGTTCGAAGGATTGGAATGTGAGGAAAGGAAAAGGAAGGAGTTCTAATTTTTGTTGTATCGTTTGATTCAATAATTTTTTTTTTCTTTTTTTTTTTTTTTTTTTTTCTGTAAGAAAAGGGAAGGGAGGAGAAAGGAGACAAATTGTATTAATTATTTTTTTTCCTCTCCAATTTAGGAGAATTTGAAGGAAAGAGAGTTTTATTAAAATCATTGTTTATTGAATTACCTATATACCTTCATATCTTATTATATTATTTAAAATTTTTAATATTTATTTATTTTACTTTTTATCTAATATTGAAATTAGAATATTACTATATATTGTACATATATTTAATTATATATCTAAATATATAATTATATTATATATTTTTAAATAGGTAAAATTGCTTATAACTTTCCCGTGGTTTCGAAATTCAATGTAAAATTTCCCTATACTTTAAAAATTGCATAGTACCCCCTTATACTTTAAAAAATGTTGCATGAAACTCCACCACCATGAAACTTTCCTCGTGTGATAAGAAGATGATTTCCTATCTATATGTTTTGCATGGCAGGGGGTTTTATGCAATATTTTTGAAAGTATAAGTGAGTGTCATGCAATTTTTTAAAGTAAAATGGGGATTTATGCTGAGTTTGAAACCACAAAGTGATTTCATGCAATATTTTTTAAAGTATAAGGGGACGTCATGCAATTTTTAAAGTAAAGGGGGAATTTACGCTAAGTTTCGAAACCACAACGGAGTTATGGACAATTTTGCCTTTTAAATATTTTAAATAAGTTCAATTATAACAAATATAATTATAATTTACAATAGAATATTTAAATAAATATAATTGTTGATGCCGATTTTCAACAATAAAAAGTAAAATCCGAAAGTAGAAATTATCTTCGAATTTGATAAAATAAATGTCTGAGATTAAGAATCTTTAGACACCGTACGATACATAAGTAAACTAGAAAAATAAATATTACAAACTAAAAAAAAGTAAATGGTGATCCCCAAAAGCAATTCACTGAATTTGATGTCGATTGAAGATGGTTTCTCTATGTCATGAAAAACCTATTTAAAAACCCATGTCAACCGTCACAACCAAGTCGTGCCTTCATATCCGCTCACCGGTTGTAACTTCTCTCAACCGTCTTAGAACTGCTTTTCACCCGACCTGCACACCTGCTGCCACGTCTCCTCTTGCCCGTCTTCCACTTGTCTGACCTCCGTATCGACCGTCTCATCTTTCTTCGCCCGATCTTATCTTGCCCGACCTCCGTATCGGTCGTCTCATCATTTTTTGCCCGACTTCATCTTGTCTGATCTCCGTATCGGTCGTCTCATTCTTTTTTGCCCGACTTCATCTTGTCCGACCTCTGTATCCACTGCTCACTTAATTTACCATTTCTCCTGATCCAAACCCATTTAAGACCCTACTACAATTATCAGGCCCATTGGGCTATACATCAATCTAATTTATAAGCTCATTCTCAAGAAACCGTATACATTGGTTTTTCCACTCAATAACTTGCCTCCTCCCGCCCGACTTCTAAGCGTTACTTCTCGAACTGTGTGAGACGCGACGTTTAAGGGTTTGCAGAACAGTGCCATCATTATACTGTTTTATGTCACATCGTGGGGTTTATGTAAAACCCTCACCCTTCCATATTCACGCACTCAAACTCTTGAAATTCTCATTTCTCTCCCCAGCGACCATCTTCCAAAAACCCTTGCTCCTTTGTTCTCTGCATACCCTTCGCAAATGGCCAACCAATATGTTCCTGCCCTTCCTTTTGATGGGACTAATCCATCAGTCCCTTTTGTAGCTTCAAAGGTTCTCACCCCTACTGTTCGACCTTACTGTACTACCAATGAAGATGCCGACCGTATGAGATCTATAATATCTCAGGTTTCTCCAATAGCTATAAATGATGCCGCTCTCAAACCAGAAAGGCTCTTGGACAGTATTAGGACTCACCTTACTGATCCTAAAGACACCTATCGCCAATGTACATGAGGCTCCTTCCCCACTTCGAAGCACAATGGAGAAGGCAAGGCATTTACAAGGCTATTCTTCTTTCGACTCAACACCTCCATCTCCACGACAAGGCTTTACTAGCAATGGCGGCCTTCTGGCATTCCCAGATGGGAGTCTTCTTCTTGCCTTCTGGCCCTATTGGCCCGTCCCTCATGGATGTGGCCATTATCGCCCACTTACCCATAGTGGGTGATGATCCCTTCCTGGCTTCCTTTGAAGGCCGGGAGCCTTCGCCCGACCACGCTGGTTGGGCCCTTGCCAAGCTTCCTAAAAAAGAAAGAAGTTGGACCAACTTTGTCACCAAGTTTCTAGGTGAGGAAGGCACTCCTATCTCCGAGTTGGAACATACAACATTTCTCATTTTTTGGTTGTGCAGGTACATTTTCTTTCTTACCTTTTCATGTAAACTCAATAATTATACATTTAGTTGAATTTCTTTTTTTTTTTTCCATAGATATATAATTCTATCCCCTTCCAAACTCGTTCTTTCTTCCCAGGTCGATCTGGCCATTCATCTGGCCAGCGGCCAATTTTTCTCTTTAGGAACCTTATTTTTGGCTAACCTTTTTGAGGGCTTAACCCGAGTAACCACCCGTTTAACCGATACCAAGAGGGCGGATACAACTGCTTCGGGACCATTTTGGTTCCTGGAGCTGTGGCTTCGCCTATATTTCCCGACCGCCTTTTTCGGCCGACTACCTATTACCCCGAACTCTCAAAGGTCGATCGGTCTTGCCCTAGCTAAATTAACCCCTAGTTCCTTTAATCTTTATCCATCCGACCTTGTCATCACCCAAATTTTGACCGAAGACGGTAGCAATTCTCACTTTTATGTATATGAAACTTTTGTACAATATACTACTGAGCTTTTTTGGCTTTACCCCGACACACCATATCCCCTAACTTATCCTGATCCTTTTCCCCATCTGATCTATCCTTTTTTCTGGGATTCCACCATGAAGCCTCGATCTCTATTTTCCAGTAAGAAATCGGACAAGAAAAACCATAGATAATTTTATACTTTTAATTATAAACCCCAATTCTTGGCCCGACAGTTCGGTTGCTGTCAGGGTCTGCCGGGACCACTAGCCCGACCACACCTTATACCTCAAAGCCCAGAAGGGCTGGTGATCCCCGAGCTCATCCCGACCTACCTTTCTCAACTCACCGCCTACATTACCTCTAACTCTTACTTATCTTTCCGCCTTAAACCTTCGGCGGCTGAGGCCTTCCCTGCCTGGTGGTCGGCCACTTGGTCTCTAATTGCCCCCCCAACCGACTAGCTGGTCGGGAAACTTATCCCGCCCCCAGCATCGGCGCTGGGTTCTCCTCGACTTGCCTCTGCTCCGAGAAGGAAGAGGCAGGCGCCTGCCGAAGGCGGGTCTGGGTCAAAAAAGAAAAAGCAAAAGGCCGCCCCTGTTATCGATAGGCAGGCAATCGAGGAGTACCTGACATCTCTGCCAGTGGATACGAGCGGACTACCGAAATACTTGAGGGAGCAATTTGGTAAGTCTTTTTCCTTTCATGTTTCCTTTTCAATGTATGCCCTTTTAACTTTAATGATTCCTATTTCAGAACCCCCTTCGCCACGCTGACTACTGTCCCAGCCAGCTCTCAGCCGACCGCAACCCAGCCGACCGCGGCTCAACCGACCCTCATTTCAGATTCTCCTCCGCGGACCGCAGTCCAGCCAGCCGGTCCTCAACCGACCACTACTCCGTCTGTGGGACTGCCAGTGACCCGTCGGGGAGAGGACCCGACAGTGAGGCAGTTATCCTTATCCACTTCTACTCCGACCGCCACCTAACTAACTACCGCATTACCGATTCCGGCTGAGCAACCGATTGCCCAAGGTCTGCCGGCCGTGGTAAGCTATTTCCTTAAAAAATTTCTAAGGAAAATACTTACTCAATTTTTTACTAACTTTGATTCTCCTTTTTATAGGACAACCCCAGCACTCCATCGGCCATCCCTCAACCGACCCCTCTTCCTGCAGAAGGGGACCTGCCAATGATTCGTCGACCAGAGGAACCGACGGGGAGGCAGACTTCTCCTCCGATTTTGCCTTCCCCTGCTCCTCAACCATCCAAGGTAACTACCAAGATATTTCCATATGATCCTTTTATAAATATCTGACTCATGTATCATTATTTCAACTAGGAACCTGATGCGGTCGCGGTGGTGCCCGACCAACTTGTCGCCTTACCCGACCAGGTCGCGGAACTACCTGACCTAGTCGTGGCACCACCCGATCACGCTGCTGTGCTGCCTTTGCAGCCAGCTGCCCAACCCATGGGCGAGAATCCGCTGGCCGCTCTCCAACCAGTTCAACCGATCCCGCCGCCTCACGACATAGAAAAGATCTCTTCCTCGAAGTCAGGCGAGGCTTCAGTCAATTTTGCCCCAAGGGGTTCGGTTAGTATTTTCATCCATTTTCTGACTTTCACCTCTTCTCCCTTACTTAACATTCTCCTTTCAGGGAATGGAGCTGGCTGTCGCCCATCGTCTGCAACCAGCAGACGAGTCGGTCGCTGGCCCAACGACTCGCCATGGTGCCCCCACGGTGTTCCGGCTCATGGCCCCTTCTGAGGCCACGGCCATTCTAGATCAGGTAAACTCCATCTTTATATTGTAATGAGTTCACCACGTCCCTCCATACTTAACATTTTCTTTTTGTCTCAGGCTGCCCATAAGATGAACGTTTTGGCCCGAGTGAACCTCCCGGCTTCGGCCAGATCTATCGTAGCACGTTCTGCCGACCTGTCTTTCGCCGACCTGAGTTCAGCCGATCTTGAGGCTTTAATTCAAGTCGCGATAGACTTTTTGGTGCAGCCCACACTGGAGTCGGGAGCTCCCCCCGTCCTCGATCGGATGATGGCAAGGATCACCGAACTTTAAGCCAAGCTGCCTCTGATCCGACCTCCATCGTTCGAGGCCACGTCATCTCAACCGACCGCTGATACAGCCAGTCTTGAGGCAACCTTGAAGAAGGTCGATCAAGACCTTAATCTTGCCAAGGCTACGCTGGAAGAACTCCGACAAGCGCGACAAATGTTGGCGTCTGAGCTCTTCCGCGCTGAGATCCCCCAAAAGTCGGAAGAGCTCAGACGCCTCCAAGAACAGTTGGAGTCCCTGGATGACAGCATTCAGGAAGGGGGTCGCCTGGTGGAGGCACATTGCCAGACCCAGATGAGTCTCTGCGAGCAACTCCAAACCAGCATACGAATGAGACTCGTCAGGGGACACCAGGAGGCCTACCAGCATCGGCGGGCCACAAGGTCGGAGCTAAAGTGGGCCAACCTCCGAACCGCCCTTAGGGCCTTGCTTTCTCTGTAATCCCGATGTAATATGTATATAACTCCTAAACTTAGTCTATATATGCATCCTACTTTTCAGAACACAGATCCATGTTCTTTGCACTTTTACTAAGTCAGGAATTAAACACCACAGCACCTATATATATACTCCATTTTTCTTACTGCAAACATCATCAGCTTCCACCACATCACACTAAAAAAACTCCTCGTATTCGCGTTCCTTCTTCCAACTGGGAAGGTTCTTTGCAACCATTCATTATGGGAAAACACCCCATAGGTCATCATGCTGAGGACATGATACAGGTGCTTAAAAAACTGGACTTTAAATTTAAATTTTTTGGCAGATGAAGAAGAACCATACATCGTACAATCCATTTAATGGAACGTGTATCCACCAGTTATGAACCATTTACTAATATACTTACCCGCATTTCTGATCTCGACCATCATCTAGATATGATAGACCATCATGTCTCGGCCATTCTCCCAGACCTTAGCTGGAACAACATTTTCGATCAGCAAAGATCAACACTCTCCAGGCTGCGTGTTCTTGTTGAACGAGAAAGCCAATCTCTACAAGACATGAAAGTCCGCACTGAACAAAACCTTCAAGAAATGCAAGATCAATGGGATCGTTATCGTCTTGATTTAGACGACCTCCTGGATAAAGAATCTGAAATGGTTTCTGCGAGTTGGGATGAATCCTCTAAACCAGAAGACAATCACCCTTGTGTCACCCTTTCGGATGCTGACTAAAGAACCCTTTCCTATAGGTTTGAACCCTTTAAAGAGGTTCCTAGATTTTGTAATAAGAATTAATGAAAATGTTCTGAAAAGGCAGGAAAATACCTTTTCAGATACTTAGCATTAATATTTTCATGTACCAGCTTTCCTTCTTGGTTCACAATAATAAAAGCTCAATTTCCAATTACTCTGTGAATGATAAAAGGGCCTTCCCAACTGGGGGACCATTTCCCTAATTGGTCCACCTTCTTATACGTAGGTAGAATTGTTTTTAACACCAAATTTCCTTCTGCAAAAATCTTTGGGGACACTATTTTTCCATAATACTTTGCTCTAATCTCACTCAGTTTAACCACTTGATCTAGAGCATTTAACCGATCTGTGTTCACCTCCTTCAGTTGTTGCCACATCCCTTGTGCATACGCCTTATCAACATTTGCTGTTGTATTAACCACTCTGGGTGAAGATACAACAAATTCTGCTGGCAGAACAACATCTTGCCCGAACGTTAATTGGTATGGGGAGAATCCAGTAGAAGTATTTCTACTATTTCGGTGGGCCCACAATGCCTGAGACAACAATGTGTGCCATTTCTTTGGATTTCCCTCTACCATTTTTCGGATGATACCAATGACGATTTTATTTGTTGCTTCAGCCAACCCATTAGCCTGTGGGTAATAAGGTGAAGAATGATGCAATTTGATGTTGAACTCGGCCAAAAACTCAATAAATTTCTCCCCGGTAAACATCAAACCCTGATCAGTTGTAAAGGTGTGGGGAATCCCAAACCGGTAAATAATGTGATTAAGTACGAACTCAATCACTTCTTTATGCGTCAAATTTTTCAAAGGGACTGCCTCAACCCATTTGGTAAATTAATCAGTTGCTACCAAAATGAATGAATGTTGCTTTGATGACGCCGGATGAATCTTTTCTATTACATCCAACGCCCAAGCTTTGAATGGCCACGGCTTAATCATCGCCTGGAGTTCCACTGTTGGCAGATGATTCAATGGACCATAGCTCTGGCACTCCTGACACCCTTTAGCAAATTTGATACAATCATCAAATATCTTTGGCCAATAAAATCCTATACGATGAATAGACCATCGCATGTTTAATCCTGCTCGGTGTGCCCTACTAATTCCACCATGAACTTCTTCCATTACTTTGATGGATTCTTCTGGTCACAGATATCTCAATAATATTCCTTCAAAGGTTCTTTTATACAAAACCCCTCCAGTAAGCTGGAAACGTAAAGCTTTCAACCGAACGCTCACATGAGTCGTGGAATTTGGTGATTTTAAATAAACCATAATTTCCGTTCTCCAATCAATATTGGCATCGACGCCACCAATTATTTGCTAACAGGCATTTTGAGCCAGATCATCTGCTTCTCGATTCTCTGCTCTCGGTACATGCTCAATAACCACCTCCGCAATTCTATATAATAGGCGATATACCAAATCTCGATACTAACGCGGATGCGGATAATTACAAGCGTACCGTCTTAAAACTTGATTGATAACCATATGAGAATCTCCACAAATCATAACCGCTTGCGCTCCTTAGGCCACAAGTGCTTCCAGACCCAAATTTAGTGTTTCATATTTGGCAGAGTTGTGAGTCATTTCCTCCATTTGAAGCTGCAAACTGATCTTGCGAGCTCCAGCTCCTTCTAATTTAACTCATGCTCCTGACTTCCCTTTTGAACGAAAACCATCAAAAAACATTTTCCAAGGACTGGTGCCTATATACGGTACCATTTTGTTTTCCACTAGTTCGTTGTTCGTAATTTCAGCCAATAAGTCGGCCACTACCTGCCCTTTCACCGCTTTGATAGGTCGGTGTTGTAGCGTGAAAGGAGCCAGTCTGATTGCCCATTTCATTAACCTCCCCTGCAAGGTTGGTCTGTGCAGAATTAATCTGATCAGATCCACTTTGGAAACCACCTCAGTTTCTCTTGGCAAGATGTAGTGCTCCAACCGAGTACATACGAAGACTAAAGAATAGCATATTTTCTCGGGCATTGTATAATTCAACTCTGGTCCTGCCAGAGTTTTGTTTATATAATAAATAGCTCTTTCTTTACCATCTTCCTATTCTTGCGCGAGCAGACTGGTTACCACATCGAAACTGTTTGTAACATACAGCCTAAGGGGTCGATATCCTCTTGGGGGAACCAACACGGGTGGTTTAGTTAATGCCTGCTTGATTTTTTCTAATGCCTCTTGTTGCTTCAGACCCCAACAGAAATCAGTTGCCTTATTCTTTAGCAACTTTGTGATGGGTTTTAATTTTCCTGCGGCATTTTATATCAACCTCCTTAGGTATTTCACTTTACCCAACAGGCTTTGAACATTTTTTTATCGTCCGAAGGGATCGCATGGTCAGAACAGCTTTAGTTTTGTTCGCATCAACCTCTATCCCCTTTTCATGCACCAGAAAACCTAGGAAATTTTCTGCCGAAACTCCAAAGGCACATTTAGTTGGGTTCATCTTTAGGTTGTACTGCTTCATCCGTAGAAAAGCATTTTCCAAGTCGGCCAAGTGTGTATCAAAGTCAGTAGACTTAATGATCACATCATCAATATATACTTCCATGGACCGCCCAATTAAATCGTGAAAAATAGTATTCATTACCCGTTGATAGGTTGCTCCAGCATTCTTTAAACCGAATGGCTTAACCGTCCATTCGTAGATCCACAAGGCTCTTTGGCACCTGAACGCAGTTTTGGGTATATCTTCATCTGCTAGTGAGATTTGATTATACCCTGCATAAGCATCCATCAGGCTCAAAATTCGATGCCCTGCTGTTGAGTCGATCAACATATCGGCTAAGGGTATCACATACTCATCTTTAGGAGTGGCGAGATTGAGATCTCTAAAGTCAATGCAGATCCGAATCTTTCCATTTTTCTTGGTTACCGGGATGATGTTGGCTAACCATTCTGAATATCGACAGGGTCGAATGAACCCTACTTTCAGCAATTTCTCAATTTCTTCTTTGATCTGTGGCAGCAATTCTAGACTAACTCTTTTTGGTGGTTGCTTATACGGCTTAAACCCCTTTTTAATAGGCAACCTATGTTCTATTAAATCGCGTGCTAATCCGGACATTTCTGAGTAGTCCCATGCCAGACATTCCATATGATCACGAATTACCGTCACCATTTGTTCCTGCTGGTTTTTAGACAATAAACCACTAACCCTGACCATCTTGGGTATCTATTAGGTTCCTACATTGTACTCAATGAACGGATCCTGAGTTGACAAAGAAGGTTCTGTCTTTTCCAAGAGATCAGGCCAGCGAAAACCTTCTCCCTCATCAACATTATTGTTGGAACCTTCCATACTATATAGTCTAACCATTAATTGGTTTAAATAAAACTGCCTAATCAGCTCGTCACATTTACCTATTTCTTCCATAATTAAACTTTAATAAATTTAAAGCTTTTTGGCTGACATCAGAGCCATAATAAAGAAAAGAATATGTTTCTAATGAAACACATATCCCTGCGCAGTGAGCCTACAGCTCTTCCGGGGATAATCACCTACCACAGCTGTTTGTGAGATCAGAGGTACACACTCAGAATAAAGTGCAGACTCTTCCACAACTTTTGTAGAACCGAACGGGTTAGCGCTGGCATCCATTCTGAACACTTGATCTCCTTCCCAAAACATGATTTGCTGATGGAGAGAAGAAGGCAGCATTTGGAAGCGTGAATCCAATCTCGCCCTAACAAGACCGAGTAAGTGGTGTTGGCATGTACCACAAAGAACACCATTGGAATCACCTTCGGTCCGACTTCAATAGGGGCTACCATCATCCCTTCTGGTTTCATTGGTTGCCCCGTGAAGCTTGTCATCTCGATATCTACTGGAGACAGATCCCCAATTCCTTTTCCCATTTCTTCAAAGTCTTGAGAGACATAACGTTGAAGACAACTCCGTTATCTATGAAAACCTTGTTAATCGGCTTACCACAGATGTGAGCTTTAACATATAATGGTTTCAAGTGCGGGATTGCTCCTTCTGGTATGCGGTAGTTCGACGAAGAAGATGAGCCCATCTAGGCAAGGTTGGAGGAAGAAGAACCATAATGGGCGGCAATGGCTGGCAGTCCCAGACATACACACGGCAGTCTCCCACCGATTTTTAACAATAAAAAGTAAAACCCGAAAATAGAAATTATCTTCGAATTTGATAAAATAAATGCCTGAGATTAAGAATCTCTAGACACCGTACGATACATAAGTAAACTAGAAAAATAAATATTACAGACTAAAAAAAATTAAATGGTGATCCCCAAAAGCAATTCACTGAATTTGATGTCGATTGAAGATGGTTTCTCTAGGTCGTGAAAAACCTATTTAAAAACCCATGTCAACCGTCACAACCAGGTCGTGCCTTTATATCCGCTCACCGGTTGTAACTTCTCTCAATCGTCTTAGAACTGCTTTTCACCCGACCTGCACACCTGCTGCCACGTCTCCTCTTGCCCGTCTTCCACTTGTCTGACCTCCGTATCGACCGTCTCATCTTTCTTCGCCCGACCTTATCTTGCCTGACCTCCGTATCGGTCGTCTCATCATTCTTTGCCCGACTTCATCTTGTTTGATCTCCGTATCGGTCGTCTCATCCTTCTTTGCCCGACTTTATCTTGTCCGACCTCTCTATCCACCACTCACTTAATTTACCATTTCTCCTAATCCAAACTCATTTAAGACCCTACTACCATTACCAGGCCCATTGGACTATACATCAATCCAATTTATAATCCCATTCTCAAGAAACCCTATACTTTGGTTTTTCCACTCAACAATAATTAATTTAACTAAATTTTAAATTATTAAAATTAGTATTAATAATTAATTTAATCGGTATATTTTATATATTTTTTCTATTATTAATTTTAAATAAAATTATATTTATCTATGTTTTAGTTTTAATAAATATTTTCTAATTATAAAAAAAATTATATTTTATTTATATTAACCAAGGCATTGCGGACGACAACATTTGAAAAACTGGTGAAGAAAATTGGGATGCGTCGGTTAAGAGATCTCAAATAATGCTCAGATCAGGGGGAGCGAATCGATACAAGAATGTTGTACTCTTTTTCCTTCACTAGAATTTTTTGTCCCACAGGGTTTTTTTCTAGTAAAGTTTTAACGAGACACATTCTTTGTATAAAAGCATCCAAGGGGGAGTGTTGTACACATAATCAATACGTGTACATAAATGGATGCGTTTAATCAAATTAGCGTAGAGCCTACGTAGAGGTCTTGTTGGCAATTCCATAGCCATCTGTTATCACCTCCATTTAGTATATATGTGTGTGTATGTTTCACAATGTAAAAGAAGGAATGCATGAAGGAAACAAATATTTTCATTTACTCCACCGAATCCTCTCGTCAACAATATCATACATACATTTATATATACATACATACATTATATAATATAATACATATACAATAGCCTACATACTACATACATATATATATACACACTCACGCACACACATCTATATATATATTTACTTATATATTACATACAATATATAATATAATACAAAATATAAATAATAGTTAACGGTAAAAGTAATTAATATTTCAATTGGAGAATCCTATAATAATATTACAACATAATTTATATATTATATTTAAATTAAAATTTATAATTGTATGTTATACTTCAATTAAAAATCAATCATTATAACACTAAAGACAAATATAATATTATATCATTCACTTTATTTAATAATAAGTTTATTAGTTCAGGTTTTTTAAATGTAAATATGTAGATTCTTTTATTAATTTAGATTCAATTTATGATGATGTATTGGCACCCAATCAAGATAAGGGGTATGCAATTCTATTATAATTATATTACTTTATTCAATTTATTATCCAGGGTGTGTTTTTCTTAAGATATTTGAAGAATTTGAATTTAAGTTTGGATTGGATTTGAATTTTAAAATGAGTTTGATATTTCCTGCTTCTTTAGGTTTATAGGTTTGGTTTAGGTTTGAAAATTTTGATATGTATTGATTTGATGGATTAAAAATGTAATGATATAGATATATATTAAATTAAATTTATAAAATTAATAATGATATGATTTGAGAATTAAATTGTGATTATTATAAATAAATATTTAAAAATGATTTATTAATTTATATTGTATAAAATTTTATTTTCTGCAAAATGACATATATTTTATGTATTTTATTAAAATAATTAAATAATTAATTTACTGTTATTTTGCAAGTATGTACATTTTTTTAAAAAAATAAAAAATAAACAAATAAGGGAAAATGCAAGTGTCATAACTACTCATAGACGGCACAAATTGTCCCTACCCATCAGTTTCGCGCCCAAACCGAAACAAACAGTGATTGTACGGTGCGAAACCTAAAATATTGTCTAAAGAAACACACCATCAATAATTTTCTATTACTGTTTTTATTAATTTATCAATATCGTGAGTTGATAGTATATATACATATTATTTTTTAATACAATGCATTCTATTTGTCTTAGGCTAAGAAAGTAGACTTTGGCATAAAACGACATTAGTTTCATAAAATTCAAGTAGAAAGATAATTGATAAATTCTTTTCTTATAGTGTCGAAGGTAAAAAGAAAGAAGATAAAGACAATATCTATGTGAAAACTCCACTACCTATAACAAATATTGAGTGCAAGACTATGATAAAATTCCATTTGAAGGACAGTATGAAGTATCAAGTATTTGAATTCATTTTCGAACATATTCATTATTTTACCAATATTAATAAGACTTACTTATTTAGATCTCATAAGAGGATAGATGATGCCCATGTTGCCCACATTGATATGATTGAATATACGAGACTTCTTCCAAAAGTCTTATATGATTATATAGTTTAGAAAGCATGCAACTTGCAACTGAGATAGCTTAGGATATTAAGTAGGATTATAAAAATTACTTGATCCAAAAAAACAAAGTGCATAGAAGGTGGAAAACCAGAGAGGTGCTAAATTATTTGCAAGAGATGTAAAGTAAAGATTCATTTTTTTTATTCGATTTAAGTGGACGACAATGGATTGATTACAAATATATTTTGGGTTGATGGGATAAAGAAAACCGATTATGTTGATTTTGGTGATGTAGTTAGTTTTGATACTACATATAGAACAAAATAGGAAAAATCATCATTTGGCTTTATTTGTTGGTGTTAATCATCATTAGCAAATAGTTATTTTCGGCTTAACATTTATATATGATGAGACTATTTCATCTTTTGAGTGATTGTTTGACACTTTTGTTGACACAATATATGGAAGAAAGCCTACTATAATTTTGACCAATCAAAATCATGTTATAACAAATGCATTGGCTTCGACGTGACCTGAGACTCATCACCTGTTATGTATTTCACACATATATCAAATGGGTGCAATACTTTTATATTTTATTTTTGAAAAGGATAAATATAAATTGGAGTGAATTAATTATTTTATTTTATTTTTCAAATATTAAAGTTATGTATTTGAAAGATTTATCAAAATGCTTCAATACATTTAAATTCTATTTTTTTTTCTGAACATAAAAGTTTTTCATAGGGGATGCCTGCACGAATTTGAGGAAGAAGATGATTTTTCGGAGAGATGGGATGAAATGTTGGTACACTATGATTAGTTGAAAAATGATTGGTTGAAGTGATTGTTCAAAATTAAATAAGGATAGGCATTGGTATACGACCGTCAGTTCTTTTATGCTGATATTACTACGACAACTTGCGAATACTTCTCGAAAGATTTGAGAATTTGGTAGAATCTTGTCGTTACGGGTAATGGAAAGTTGATTTCGAAGCAAACACCAATACCTCCAGTTCTATCTATTCTACTTTTAAAGCATACTACAAGCTTATATACCCCAAAAATGTTTAATTTTTTCCAATATGAATTATGCAAAATTTATGATTGTGTCGAAGTTGATGACACTATAACACAATATTAGTTAAGAAATCTTGGAAGATCAAGGGCTCATATTGTTACATAAAACTCGCCTGATGATATTATTTCTTGTAGTTGTAAGAAATTTGATCATTTCAGGATACTATGTTCACATGGACTTAAATTTCTTACAAAAAATAATATTTTGACGATTCCAAATTGATATAACAAAGAGGTGACAAAAGGTGCAAGATTAGAATATTCGCATAGTGAAATTTTCCATTGAACAAGACAAGGATGACCTTAAGAAAGAGTTAAGCACCCGGTATAAGAATTTGAGTATGTTCTATAAAAAAACTAGTTACAAAAACTACAAAGAGTAAAAAAATATACATGTTTGTGAAGATACATTAAGGCAGCTAAAAGGTGAATTAACAATTATAGAAAAATAAAGTTGATTGTGAAGGATTGCGTTGCGAGGATGCTGATTTGAATTCACACACTCACACTACTTTAGACAAAGAAAAAGATGTCTATTTGAAAAGGATAAAAAGAAAAGAGTAAGGATTCGTCTGAGTAAGAAAAAAATCCAAAGTAGATTGAAAAAGAACTTAAGAAGAAAAATAAATAATTTGTAATACATTATGTTACAGTTTGCTCAAATTCTTTAGCAACAAGTTTATTGTTTAATTCCAAAATGTTTTTTTTTTAATTTAAAAGAACATATTATTGACATAATTGCTCTATAAATTTAACTTATTCAAAATTTATTTGAAAATATTATTTATAATGCAGTCAATAATGAATTATATATATATTCGGCCGCATGACACAGTGTTACAGTCTGATCAAATTTTTCGGCAACTGTTTTTTTTTTTCAATTACTAAATATATTAAAGCATTTACTTCTTGAAATCTTATTTGAGGATATTATTTATTATTCAGTCCTGTAAGGCATATCTTTGGTTGTATGTTATGTTGCAACCTTATCAAGTATCTCAGAATTATTTTCTTTTCAATCCTAAAATTTATTTTACATATCAATGATTTATTGGCATAGTATTGTTGTAACACCCCCAGTTGGCTCATACTGGAAATGCTACCACCACACTGCATCATGAGGTCGTCACCTCCTACTTCGGGCCCCACAATACAGTGTTAAGGCTAAAATTACCATAAAAGCGCATTATTATATAACATAATCTGATTTATAAATATTTACAAAACACACCCTTTAACAAGAGGTTTTTTTTCCGGTTAAAAATTTACATATAATACAATAGACGTAAGTTCACTCACTCAGCCCGTCTTTCTATATCCCGAGACGTCCTCTGTCTCGGATGTGCCATGCATACCTGAAACAAATATTTTCTTAAAAGCAGTCTAGAATTAAATCCATTTTAAGAACTAACGTGAAATATGTCATTTCATACCTTTTTAAAATAAAGTCTAATTCCCGTTGATCATAAAATACGTGTCATTTCATGCCAATAGTGAAATGATGCAATACAGATATCAAACTCGACAACAATGCACATCCACATATATATATATCCGCCAAAGTGAGTAGCCGGAATAACCTCGGCTCCATAATCACAGGCTCACTACATCTGTCTAAGTGAGCAGCCGGAATACCCTCGGCCCCGTAATAACAAGCTCACTAGACCATCATCAATAAATAGCCGAAAAATCCTCGGCTCAAGGAAGGACCTGATAAACCCATAATAATATAACGGTCATCCGGTCACTTCCATATACCCACCATACCACTCCCACAATCAATACATGGATAGCCGAACGTTGTCGCCATTAACCACAAGACGCCCCATAGTCTGTGATAGCGAGATAGGACCCCCACTGACTAGCCCTATCCCGTGTAATGTAGTAGAATCCGTGCAACCTGGAATCACCCAAGGGAAACCCGGAAACTCTACTCCTCCTCGCGCGCCCTAACGGGATCACGTTTGGAGTTTGACATATGATCCTAAACTACCGGTAGACCTCACTAGTAGCTACTCCAATGAGTGGAACAACACCGAACACGAATGATTAGACCAAAATACGTCTCAACTACCATGGCTCTAATCCCTGAATGACCGTGCGACTAACTCACCTAGTTGTCCGACTACTATCGTCCACTATCGCCAAAGTGTTACGGTACATCGGGGTCGAATATCCTAACCCCAGATGATGCCCTCGCCTAGCACTACCGCACACGGCGACTAGACGATAGATCCATAAATCATATCCGATAACCGTGCAATATGTGTGCAACATGCCAAATAAGTGAATTTACCGAAAAGGGCTGGTGAGACAGCTCACCTATCTTCCTTTTCATAAATTCACCAATGCGATCAAATACGTATATCAAATATCATAAACCGTGAAGTCTCCCACATGCATACGCACACATATATATAAATATATACATGCAACAAAATGATTCACATAATATCACATTAACATATTAATCAAAATCGCATGCAACATGCATACCTAATTTCTTAAAATTAGATTTAATTCCCTACTGCTTACCTCTTGTCGACACTCCCTAGCTTTCGCAATTTCACCCAAATCTCTTCCAACGTACACCTGTTCCATTATTTACTCAATTCAGCTGAGCTATATGCTTATTCATAGGAGCTACCTGCTTATTCAAAAGCTAATTTCTATAATTAACTCGTGGGGTTTCAAACTTTTATATTTAGTAGACTACGATATTCTAGCTATAAAACTCTTATACCTCATAATATTTATATCGCCCGATTATTAAATAAAAATACTTAAAGATATGAATAAACAGGTAGGTGCAGTACACTGCCATTTTCGATTCGGCTCGGATCGATACGAAATTATCAGAATATAATGCTAGGACTACGAATAGGCTATTAGCTAAATAAATTCGCCGATTAAATAGCTAAATAGCCAGTTATAAATTTTTTTAAAGAATTTTTAATTTAATATTCCCAATATCGAAATTTATATTAAAATCCATAATTAAATTCTACGTATAACAAGAAATACAATATCGAAATCGGAATCGAAATCAAACGGCTAAATTTTTTTCTTTCTTCTTTTCTTTTTCTCCTTTCTTCTCCTTCGCGTTTCTTCCTCTGCCTTCCTTCGCTTCGCAAGTAAGTTTGGTTGTTTTATATATATAATTATATTATTATTATATATATTATATTATATTATATTATTATTATTATTATAAATATTATCTTTATCATCGTTACCTTTATTATTATTATTATTATATTATTATTATATATTTTATATTTTATATTTATATTTATCGATATTTATCCGTTTAACAGTCTTTTCAATCATAATTAATATATAAAATAGGAATAAAATTTATCCCAAAATATTAATTTCTTGATTCCAAAATATTATAAAAATATTTATTTGCTATAATAATATTATTTTATATATTCTAAAATTGGGGCATTAGTTGTAACATTGTAACATTTTCTAGTACTTAATTACTCGAAAAACATACATTCCCTATGCCAAAATGACTTAACTTATTCTATAAATTTTACTATTCTACTTAGGTATTTATCACAAAAGTACCAATTTGTTTTAATAGATTAATTAATTGCAATTTCATTAATTTGTGTTTTTTGTTTTCTTTCAAATATTGTATGAATGCAAGTTCAATTTGCTTATACCGCTTAAAGAAAGAGATCAATATCCAAACAATTAGAGAGTGCTTACCTTTTATACCTTTGATTGTCGTTAACTTTTAATATTTTGGTTATTTTTAATTTGTTTTTTTGTTTTTTTCCAAATATTGTATGAACGCAAGTTCAATTTGCTTATACCGCTTAAAGAAGAGATCAATATCCAAACAATTAGAGAGTGCTTACCTTTTATACCTTTGATTGTCGTTAACTTTTAATATTTTGGTTATTTTTAATTTGTTTTTTTGTTTTTTTCCAAATATTGTATGAATGCAAGTTCAATTTGCTTATACCGCTTAAAGAAAAGATCAATATCCAAACAATTAGAGAGTGCTTACCTTTTATACCTTTGATTGTCGTTAACTTTTATACCGCTTAACTTTTTGTTTTTTTGTTTTATTACTATAATTGACTAAATGAGCCTCAAATACTTAATGGAATAAGATATACCCACACCTTTATAGCATAGGTATTTGACTAAATTATTAGGATTTGATTACATCATTGGATATAAGAAGGGGATTGAAATAGAGATCATTGGACGAAGGAGATCATTAAAAACTATCACAATGATCATATGGTAAAAGATATTATTGTTGAACTTGTTATAGTCCCTTTTTGATGTTTCTCTCTATGAATATTTAGATGGGCTCTTCAAGTTCAAAGAAAGGCTAGTAGTGGGATCACATGAGAACTGATATCACAAATCCTACACCAAATGCATAATTCTAGTTTTTTTTGGGGGGGTGGGGAGGAGGGGGCATTCTAGGTACAATGCTACTTATCAAAGAATCTCTAACATTTTTTTGTGTCCAGGACTTAAACAACATGTCAAATCCCATGCACATTTCTGTCAGGTATGCCAAGTCATAAGCATGAGAATGTTCAAAATCTAGGATTTTTGCAACCAGACCCTGTTTCAGATCAAGCCTGGTCTCATATCTTAATGGATTTCATTGAGCAACTGCCTATTTCAAATAGGAAGGACATTATATGGTTAATTGTGGATATATTTACTATGTATGCTTATTTTTTGGCCATTTCTCATATCTCATCCTTATACTGAATCAAGTCTTGCTATTTTATTTGTGAATTCTATCTACAAATTGCATGGTATTCATGTGAGCATGGTGTTTGATAAGGATAGGATTTTTACAAGTCAGTTCTAGCATGAGTGATTCAAATTGTTGGGGATTGAACAAGGCTTGAGTATTGCCTATCGCCCTCAATCAAATTGGCATATTGAACGGGTTAATCATTGTTTGAACTCATACTTCTAATGCATGTGCAGTTGAGATCCTAAGCATTGAATTTCTTGGCTGCCCTTGGCTAAGTTGTGGTACAATATCTCCTTCCATGTTTCCTGGAACACTACTCTTTATGCATTGTATAGTTTTCATCCCTTTTTTTGGTTCTATCTGAAACACTAAAGTGGAAGGAGTGGACGACCTTATCAGTTCTAGAAAGAAAAGAGTGCTTACCTTTTATACCTTTGATTGTCGTTAACTTTTAATATTTTGGTTATTTTTCTAAGTCACCTTACATATTTCTTTTGTTGTTATCCGAAAGCGTAATTCAATTTATAATATTATAGATAATCGCCTAATTGACTTTATAATTCTTTACTAATCTTTGCAGGGAATAATAATGAAAATTTTGTTCCAATAACAGAGCACTATACAAGCATATAGAAGTAGATTTTTTGTTACATAAATTTACATACACAGTATGTTTGTTTGAGGGATTGGATTAGATTTCTACTATTAATTCCATTTTTTCCCCCAAAAATATCAAATCAAACACCTATTTTTCATTTTTTATATTATACTAAAAATCAATTTTACATTCAAAACATCACACAACACCTATTTATATTACATCATACAACTATTCAAATTCAAAATTTTTACTATTCAAATCTCAATTCAAAATCCAAACCCCCAAACAAACACACTGAGTAAACAAAATTGTGATGATAATAACAAATTGTGCTGTTTAGTTCATCATTGTATTTCTTTTTTTGGTAATGTACAAGTGTTGAAGGCAATTGATAATCCTGATAAAATGGAAAAACCATCAATGGAAGTTTTGTTCATTAATGTTTATGATCAAATGCCTAAAATACTCCAAGAACAAGAAAAAAGAGTGTCAGTAGGCATGGATGGTAGTGTACATGTGTTTATGGTAATGTAAAATTATTTTTTATATTATCAACAATGTTTCTAATGTTAAAAACTGTTTTGTACAACATGTACTACTAATTAAGCTTTCTAGATTATAGTAAGTAGTTATTTGAGAAATAAATGATTATACATTGTTTAGCACATACACCATAAATTGCGTTTAGCAGAAGACAATATTTAATACATTTTTCCTCATAAATAGGGAAATTTAACTGAATAGGGTCTGAAACATTTTGTCTCACCGTCTCGATGCTTAGAAATTTTTTTGGTCACGAATTCGCCCTGTCCCGATCAAAGTCGATTCAGCCGTGCACAACTAGGGGAGAGGTGCCACTACCATCAAAAGTTCGTTGGTTGCAACAAACTATCATGACTGAAGGTACGACAGCACAAAATTTGAGCTTTTTTCAAAAAGAATGAGAGAAAATACAAGTGTTTTTTTTTTTTTAACACAATTCAGATCCCTTCTTATTAATCAAAGAAAGTGAGTATTTGTAGTTGATTATAGGAATAAAATGAAAAAGGAAAAATATGATTTATTCATTCAAGTATTTAATCTTTGAAATGCATAACTCCTCAAAACAAATGTTTTGTCCTCAAGACAAAAGTTGGGAAAATCTTTGTTAGACATTTTCAAAATACTCCTAGGTGGCCTCGGGTTTAGGTAAGTGAGACCACTACACCAGATGCTTGATAGCCGGCGATGATCCTTGTTTCACAAGACAACAGTTGTGCAAAATTATCAATTCTTAAATTATCAACCGATTTCAAATTTAAATTGAAAATTTTTGGTAATTCAAATAGTATTCATATATTTTGAATTCAAAATATTTGAAAAGAAATTGAAAATGATTTTATATTTTGAATTCAAAATTATCCAATTTTTAATTTAATTAATTAACTAAATTTTTTAATAATATATATACTTATATTTGAATATATAATATTGATTTTATATAAATATAATACCTCATTTAGATATACTATTGTAAATACACATATTTACTTATAATCAATAGTTTATTTACGTTTACTTATATTTCTATAATATTTTAAATTAAATTAATAAATTTTAATTATACGATTAATTTTGGTCAAAAAAATCTACCGATTTCGATTTAATTGTGTTCAATTTGAATTTGGTCAATTCCATTAATACCGAATTCGGATTGATATCAAATTGGAAATTTGAAATAAGAAAATATAAAATTAAAATTAAATTTGAAGAAAATATTTTTAAAAAATATCTTAAATAACCAAATTCAAAGATCCAAATTACTAATTTTATTTTCAATGCACACCCCTAAAGTTGATGGGTTGCCTAAGGATCTTACCATTATCATCAAATTCATGAAAACCTGCCGTAATAGTTTAAAGAGCTTCAACATGCTATTTGAGCAAAGAAACATAGAATATGGGAAGAAGCCTAGCAGTTGAGGGTACTTACAATTTGTAGTCCACCTTTCCTACCTTTGCCACAACCTGAAATTGACATGCAAACGTCAGGCTAAGTTTCCATGCACATTTGAAATAAAGGGAGGCATGTCTATATCGCTTCAATTTCATATATACCCAAAACATTCTTAAGAATATATTTTTTCTTTCTAGAACTGATAAGGTCGTCCACTCCTTCCACTTTAGTGTTTCAGATAGAACCAAAAAAAGGGATGAAAACTATACAATGCATAAAGAGTAGTGTTCCAGGAAACATGGAAGGAGATATTGTACCACAACTTAGCCAAGGGCAGCCAAGAAATTCAATGCTTAGGATCTCAACTGCACATGCATTAGAAGTATGAGTTCAAACAATGATTAACCCGTTCAATATGCCAATTTGATTGAGGGCGATAGGCAATACTCAAGCCTTGTTCAATCCCCAACAATTTGAATCACTCATGCTAGAACTGACTTGTAAAAATCCTATCCTTATCAAACACCATGCTCACATGAATACCATGCAATTTGTAGATAGAATTCACAAATAAAATAGCAAGACTTGATTCAGTATAAGGATGAGATATGAGAAATGGCCAAAAAATAAGCATACATAGTAAATATATCCACAATTAACCATATAATGTCCTTCCTATTTGAAATAGGCAGTTGCTCAATGAAATCCATTAAGATATGAGACCAGGCTTGATCTGAAACAGGGTCTGGTTGCAAAAATCCTAGATTTTGAACATTCTCATGCTTATGACTTGGCATACCTGACAGAAATGTGCATGGGATTTGACATGTTGTTTAAGTCCTGGACACAAAAAAATGTTAGAGATTCTTTGATAAGTAGCATTGTACCTAGAATGCCCCCTCCTCCCCACCCCCCCAAAAAAAACTAGAATTATGCATTTGGTGTAGGATTTGTGATATCAGTTCTCATGTGATCCCACTACTAGCCTTTCTTTGAACTTGAAGAGCCCATCTAAATATTCATAGAGAGAAACATCAAAAAGGGACTATAACAAGTTCAACAATAATATCTTTTACCATATGATCATTGTGATAGTTTTTAATGATCTCCTTCGTCCAATGATCTCTATTTCAATCCCCTTCTTATATCCAATGATGTAATCAAATCCTAATAATTTAGTCAAATACCTATGCTATAAAGGTGTGGGTATATCTTATTCCATTAAGTATTTGAGGCTCATTTGGTCAATTATAGTAATAAAAGGGGCATGCAACAAGTAAAATCTCCACTTTTCCGCAACCACGATGATTACTAGAAACATTTCTCATAAATTGAAAGTCCTAAACTCTTGACACCCAAAGATTTAATCAAGAAAGCCAAGGGTGATAATCTTGCATCAATACAACACCCAACCAATTTATATGAAACATCAAACTCCACAATGAAAATTTTGGTGAAATCTAGTAATTGAAGTACAATAGCAGTTGCCATGGCTATCTTAAGAACTTGAAATTCATCTTGAGCTACCTCATTCTATTTGAATTTACTTTACTTAGTAAGATCTGCCAAAAGTTTGGCAATAAGCCCATATTTCTTAACAAACTTTATGTAGCATCGTGTCATGCCCAAAAAGCCCCTCAAAACCTTGATATTATAGGGCGTAGGCCAGTTCCGCACAACTGCTATTTTGTTGTGCTCCATTTGAATCACAATGTGACCAATAACATGATCTAAATACTTTTTTTCCTTCAAATTTGCACTTGGAAAGTTTGAAAACAAAATTGTGTTGTTATTGTAGAAAACACAATCAACAAATAATGAAGAGTTTTTCTATGTATTAAAATATCATAACAAAGTACTAGAATGTAATCTTTCAAATATACATTGAAGATGCTATTCATTGCAGGTTGAAAGGTTGTAAAGGCATTGATATGTCCAAATGGCATCACAATAAATTTATACAATCCTAAGACAGTGAAAAAAAGTTATCTCTGAATATCATTATCACCTATCCTTATTTAATGATATCCAACTCTCAAATCCACCTTTTAAAAAATTGTAGCTCCCTTTAATTCATCCAATAAGTCTGTTACCAAAGGTATGGGGTAACTATCCTTAATGGTAGCAACATTTAATTTTATATAACCAACACAAAATCTCCAAATAATATATTTCTTTTTAACTAACAACACTAGTGAAGAATAAAGGTTGTTGCAAAAATCCTTGGCTCGAAGTCTGACTTGTCTTCCTGCCTTTGCCCAAAAATAATGCATATGCACCCTTATTATCATCATTTTGCATTTCCTTTTCTCACCGCGCTTTAGAAATCATATTGAGAGAAGAAAAAATATAAAGAAACTTTGGATATCTTGAAGTTTAACAAGATTTCCCTTGATGTAAAACTAAACAATGTAATTTTTAAAATCCATCAAAATCTCAACGAATTGACTAAGCAGATCTACATATATCACCATGTCACATCCTCCTAAATTTTAAAGCCTGACAGAGGAGCTGTGAACTTATGAGCTCCCATTTCTCACTCAAAGGAAGAATATTTTGAGTTACATTCAACTTTATTACCATCAGTTATGGTAATAATCCAGGGATTAATGTATTCCACCTAACAACCAAACTTAGCTGCTGTTTTAAGGTCCAAAAATGTATATGTGCTCCTAGAATCCAACAAAATTATTAACTCACACCTAGTAGATTTTACAAGCAATTTAATGGTGTTGGAAGAAGTTTGTCATTTCACAACATTAAGAAACAATTTAAGTTCATCTGTCTCCATCTCAATTACAGTAAGTTATAAAGTGTCATCCACTCTCTCATAATTTTTACCTTCATATTTCAATATCAAAAACACCTTCTTGCACTTATGTTCAATGCAAAATACCTCATCACAATTAAAATATAAGTTTTTCTCCCTTTTAACCCTCATCTCCTCAAGTGTAAGCTTTTTAATAGGGGAACCTTTGATTTTACAAGTTTCCCACTCTTTTTTTCTTGAAGGTTTTGAGGAATAGATCTTCTATTCACCACTCTCTGTCATTTGGTTAGCACATGGATTATGTCATCACTTTGTATAACCACATGCATGGCCACTATGAGGGTAAAAAAACGACCTTACTTGAACATGATATGTTCTATAGGCTCGTACCGATGCATCCTTGAGTTCTAAGGAGGCAAGAAACCATAAGAGTAAAAGGCCTCTGCGTGGTGACAGATTTTCCAATCTTCTTCTTTAGTCCCCTGTAAAACTCTCTAGTTAGTAATCATCATTCAAAGCTCTATTAGTCTTCTTTTTATTAATAAAAAATAGGTAATTTTATTTAAAAAGTTCACTTTATTTTTTATTAATCACAAATATAGGGTATTGATAGTTGATTAAAGAGATAAAATGCAAAAGAGAAAAACATGATTCCTTCACTCTAAGCATTCAGTCTCTGACATAAATATTGAAAATCGAGGGAAAGTAGATAAAATTGCAATGTATGCCAATTATTTTTGAGGGTTTTTGATCGATTTAGGGTTTGGATGAAGTTGTTATTTTTAAAGTCATTTTCATTGATGTTGATATGTAGGGGTTACAGATTTTTGAATAGTCATTTTTCTCCGACACAGTTCAAGCACAATTCGATTAATTGGTTAGTTGTATTACATTTGGGTTTTCTATGGTCGGATTGGGTTTAGGGATTACTTGACGGGGTGGTTACGAATATCTGGATACCATTACTAACCTGCTTTGATTTTTCTAATATGAAGGGGTTTTTTCTAAACTAGTTTGGTTTTTCTGATGCTATTACTTTGTATTTTTTTTTATTTTTTTATCGGAAAGATTAAGGATTTTATATATAAATAAATAAAATAATAAAAGTTAAATACATATACACCGGGCATACCCGAGAAGTAACCAACTCAGAAGGAACAATTAATAGTAGCCTATCAGCTGCTAATTCGAAAGTGTTTGACTAATCAAAACTAATTGATATAAAATTGTGCACGCAGGCAGGGGCATCACCAAAGGGCCAATCCCTACAATTAATAAAATTAATAAAATTAAAGTAAACAAACTCCATAAAGCTGGAGCTGTCGAACAATCACAACAGCCTCCTCACCTTGGGATCAAAAGAGCCAAAACCTATACATTAAAAAGTGAAGAACATGTTTCATCTACTGTTTGGTTTTAAGGAGTATAAGATGCAATATGAGCATAATTTAATTTTATCTATAGAGATCCGGGGATCCAACGAGAAATTTTCAAAAGCCCCTTTGTTACGGGCAGTCCAAATGTAGTATACTGTTGATGCGAAGGCGAGACGATGAAGAAATCTGAGAGAGGGATCCTGAGAGGTGTTGGAGCTGATCCGACTCGCAGCCGACTCAAGGCAGCACATGGTGATTGGGGCCTGCATCCACAAACAAATTGTAGCCCAGATTTGCGACGAGAATGGGCATGCAAAAAAGAGGTGTTGGATGCTTTCTGATTGAGTTTTGCAGAGGACACAGTTGCGATCAATATCCAGAAACTCAAGTCTGTCCTCCGTCTTAAGTTTACCCGAAGCCGCCAGCCACAAAATGAAGGAGTGTTTCGGGAGGATTGGGTAGTCCCAGACGGGGTTAAAAAACTGTCTGTTGCTAAATTGTGTAATTAATGTTTCTTCTTTCTAAATTGGTCATGGAATGTGGGGAAGATTTTTCAGCTATTTTAACATATATTATAATAATTTGGAATGATTATAAAAGCTTGTATTTGTTGTACTAAGTGAATCACAATTTTTTTGGTGGAATTTCTATAGATGCGATGAGGCAAACCAAAAGCTGATAATTATGTTACAAAGTAGAACAGTGTGATGAAATGCCTTGAATTGATAGGAGGAATGGACTGACCTTGAGGTGAGCACATCTTATGATAATGAAATTTGTATTGAATTATGAAACTCATCAGTTAATTGTATTATTTTCATTACTTAAATACCGATCAGAAGCTAGCCAAGAATGATAACTGAAAATTAATGTATCCCTGGTTATTATTCATTTATTCCGCAATTATTTATGCTATATTAAGTTCAATAATATTAAAAATGATTCCATAATACAGTGAATAAGATTTTGCAATGGCCTCAAAAACAAATCACCAAAAAAAAAAAAAAAAAAGATAAAATCCATTGAGAAGATAATTTAGATAGCAAATCAAATGAGAATTTTTTGCTTCATTGTGAATTTTTGAGAAGCATGATGTGAAATTACATTTAAGGTTTGTTTGTTGGGGATTTGGATTTTGAATTTGAATTTACGGAGGATTTTAAAGTAGAATTTTGTATAATGTATGTTTTAGGGTTTGGATGTGTAATGATTATGTTTGAAAAATTATTATTTATTGAAAGAAATGATATATTGATATGAAAGTTTGAAAATGGATATTTAAATATATTAAAAAAAAATTATGAGTAATAAATAAAGACATTACTTGATTTGACTTGTATGAATAAAATGAAGGGAAAAGTTATCGAATGAGGTTAATTTCTATATTTCTCTATGCAAAAACTCGTATTCACTGCCAAGACAGGGCGATAGTAGGCTGTCAGTGGAGCACCATATGGCGTAAGTAGGATTTTTAACATTTCTGAGAATAATTGCACGGTGGAATTCCATAAAAATCTACGAATCAAACACAACCTTACCTTTCTTTTGTCAATTTAACTCTCTCTTTCTCTCTCTCTCTGCCTAATAGATAAATAGATAGACGTCCCATAAGAGATGACCTGATGGTGTGATGATAGACTCGTGATCGTGAGGTCATGAGTTCAAACTCTGATGCCTCCAGGTCTTGCCTGCCACACATGGTTTGCCTAGTGTAACTTGCTTTGTCGAGCCTAGTTTACACGCTATTAAGTTCGGACGGAGGATTACCTAAAGTGTACCGAAGGGTAGCAGCTGTGAGTTCCCATGTTATATGGGTAAACTATGAGATTTCTTGTTAATTTTCCGTACATTATTAAATGACGATATATGGTGTGTTTGCAATTTTAATATGTAATAGTTGTGTTATCTTAAGTGATTATGTAATAGTAAAAGCATGCCACGATTGACTCTTGCGTATTTGGCTGCTTGTGTGATGTACTATTGTAAGTTTCAAAAATAGTTTGTTGGTGTTGTATGGCCTGTTTGAGGACTTCTTTTGTTGTTGAGCAATTAATTCTGCACTTAGCCTGTTTGGATATTAGAAGGAATGTGCATATTTTTTTTAAGTTTTATTTTTTTGAAAACTAATTCAATTTATTTGGAAAATAAATACTTATATAACTTTACAATTCGTTGCAGCTTGTTTGCTTTGCTGCCTCTGAGTGCCTCCCTGTAAATTCTAGTTGGATGAGCATGTTACTGATTAGTGTTATGTAACTATTTTTGACATGTTTTAAGATGTCGTTGGATCGATCTCATTTATGTAAGTTTGATTAAAAATTTCATAATATATTATAAAAAAAAAATAGGTTTTAAGTTGTTTGTTATGAAATCGTAACAAGTATCCTAAAAATTACTTCAATTTTTAGGTCACAACAAAAATTTTATTTGACGCACAAAAAATATTTGTACAGTATGTTTGTTACAAACTAATTTTGTAACAGAAAATATGTTTAACATTTTGTTGCGTAGCAAAAACAGTAAGAAATACATTTTTTATGCGGTTATTAAAGGTGTTTGACCATTCACTACAAAAAAATACTATATTTGTAACGGAATTCCGTTCCTAAAGTTCACTTAGCTAACGTAATTTCATCTCTAATTCCGTCTCTAATATCATTAGTAACGGAAAAAGTGGATTTAGGAACGAAAAATCATCGTTACAAATTTGATATTTTCTTGTAGTGATTTTTTGTTGCCAAAATTTTCCTAATAAATATTCTTTGTTACTCATTTTTTTTAATAATAAAAATTCGCAACAAAATCGATATAAATAAAATATTTGAAATAAAAAACAAAAAATATCAGAACTTTTATAATAAATGATTTTTTTTAGGAAATAAATTATATTTTATTATAAATTGAATTATATAAAAAGTATGAAAAAGCACAATGAAGAAAACTTACAGGACTTGAATTTTATATTAATTTAGCACAAATAAAGTGTGTTTTGATTAGATTTGAGGATAATATATGTGTGTATAAGAATTTTTTTAATTTGTGAATGGTTTGCAAAGCATGTGTAGGAATTATGATAGTTTTTGTATTTTGTGTATTTTTTCAGAGGCAAGGGTGGTCTGATTAGACATTTTGCAATCACAAAGATTTTCCTATGTCTCTATATATAATTAGGGTTTTTGCCTTTTTTTTTTTTTTTTTTTTTTTTTTTTTTATTACTCTCTTTCTCCTATAACAAAGTATTTATTTTTCCATTTTAATTCGTCCCATAACAAAATATTTATTTATTTTTTTTAGTAACTGTACTATCTACCTAACATTACAAATACCTTTACAACTTACAATATATTACACAAATATCATTACCTTTATATCACACATACTAATAAGGTTATTTTAGTCATTTCTACTTTATTCATACTATATCCCAATATAATACTAATATTTCTAAAATTACATGCAAAAAGCAAATGGATATTTAGTTTCGGAACGGAAGGAGTATTATTAATTATTTCGGATTTATTTTCAGTGTGCTTGATTTTGATTTTATAATAGTTCTTTTTTAATTTGTATATATATATTTTGTAAAAATATAATATTTTTCTTATAAATATCAAATCAAAATAAGATTAAAGTCAAAATTCAAATAAAATACTTAAGCCAAAACACATACCAAACAATCCCAAAACTCCCATTACTTTGACGTTCTAGTTATTTGGAATTTGATTTTAGCTTTTTCTTTTAAAAAAGTAATTCTAACTTCAAATATTTCTTATAAAAGAAATTTACAATCTCTTACTGTAAAATAGTAAAATATAAATTACGATTGAAGCCCAAAATACAAAATCAAACCTAAAATAAATAGATTATTTTTATTTTTTTACTATACAATCTTTGTGATATATATATATATATATTTATCAAAATGTACTACTCCCTCCGTCCTGTGAGGGAACTATTTTTTTTAGATAGGGTAGATTAGTAAGTTATTAATAATAAGGTATGATATTAGTTTATTATTTTTTATATGAATAATATTATTGCTATTTTAAAAATTTTTAAGATTATATCTCGAAAAAATATATGTAATATGAATATCATTTTGTAGATAATAAAATTTTATATCATACAAATAAATTATCATTACCATAAATTAGTTTTATAAAAACTGAGATGTTTTAAATATAGATAAAAGGTTATGTTAATGGAGGAAATATATAGAAATAAAGGGGTTTTGAGTGGGTCCTACTTGTAAGATGTTAGAAGTTTAATTAAATTGATTTATATTTGTTAAATATGTTTAAGATCGATAAAGTTACCAAAAATGGAAAAGAGTCATCTTTTGTGGGACGTACAAAAAAGAAAAAAAAGGTTATCTGTGGCGGGACGGAGGAAGTATTTTTTTATTATAAAATATCACATCAAACCTATTATTTAGATGAGAAAATTCAAATTTTATAGCTCAATTTCCAACCTACATGGAGATTATTTTACTATTTCTCAATAATTTTCTATAAAATTAAAGAAAAAACACCCATTATGTATTTTATACTAAAATTAATGGAATTTGTTGTTTTTGTTTGTTTTATTTTTCAAATTCATTTAACATTATTCACCTCCCATAATTCCTAATATAGGATTAAGGACTTAGCTACTAATAAAAAATTGTAATAATAGTTATATAATAAAAAGATTGAAGCCAAATTGTAGAGAAACGCCACAAGTATTATTTTTTTTTGTGTTTTTTCTAAGATTTTAATGTTTGAAAATTTTTTTAAACAATATTTATGAAATATGGTATTTTATATTAAATATAAAAAGAATAGTACAAATAAAAATGTAAAATTATAACAAACCAGACAATTCATTTTTTCTTTCCATCATAAAAAAAAAAAATAATAATTAAAATTTTTTAATTGTTGACGTCTTTTCATATTGATACTTCCTCCGTTTATTAAAATTAGTCCATTTGGATTCGGCACGGAAAATAAAAAAATGAATATTTTATTGAAAAAATAATATGTAGTTTGACGTATTTTTGAAAATTTAATTAAAAAGTGAAGAAAAAGAATATAATAAAATTAGTGGTATTTGTTGTAAATAAGTATTGAATGAAGGGTAATAATAAATGTTGATTTGTTGACTTTCGAAATTAGTAATAATAAATTTAATAGACGGACTAAAAAAGAAAGCGAGAATAAATTTGACGGACGGAGAGAGTATTTGTTATAATTTTGAAATACAAATAAAACTATAAAATTGTCATAGAAATTAAAGTAGGAAAAAAATAATCCAACATAAACTCAACACGATGTTGGGTTAGGGTTAATCTCCTCAACTCGAATCCAACAACCCAATTATAATATATTAGTATTAATTAATTAATTTATTATATATTTAAAATAATTATAATCTGATAATTAGTTCACATATTACTTTAATCTAAATTCAATCTTAAATAATTTAACTTAATTTACTATACACATTACACTAGAACTAACAAAAACTAACATGATACGACAACTCGACACGAAATAATTTAAATTTGAATCAAGAATTTCAACCAAATTATGTATACATACTAACACGATAATACACGAGTCAGGTTAGGGCTGAATGATTTAACCCATTTAAAATATTCAACTCAACACGAATCGACCAATTGTCAAACCTAATAAAAATAGATAGATAAAATATAGTTTCAATTAACACTAAAACATATTGTATTAATTGAAACCATATGTCGACAATTCTACTTATAAGGTACATTGTATTATTTGTATAGATATATTTTATATGTTGAGATCTATAGTAATATGTGTTATATAATTGTCATGTGCCATTAATTATAAACTTGTCGGCAAATGATTAGGCTATCTCCAACCCTCCATTCCATTTTTGCAGTTGCTACAGTAATAATGCAGTTGATCTACAGTAATTTTACTCCAATCATAAACTTCAATTTTTACTGTAAAAAGTATATTATCTGTATATTCCTCTTTTATATTATTTTATATAACTTTTCATATTTATAAATTACACCCCAACTTTAATTTATTTTTACATTAGATCCATACACATATAATTTATATTTTATTTAAGAATTACATATATAAAAATTAATATTTATAATTAATAACTATTACAAATTAAATTAAATATTATTTTTAAAAAAATAAAAATTATTTCACTTTTCAAACAATAAAATTATATATTAATTTAAAAAATAAAAATATATATTATTTTTTAAAAAAATAAAATTATATCACTTTTAAAACATAAAATTATACATTTTTTTCAATGCAGTGGGTTGGAGCCCCTCCCCCTATTTTTTGTACAATGCAGCGGGTTGGAGATGATCTTATAACCAATACCTATATTTTGCATGGCAATAAAACAATACTAATCCAATCATAGCAAGTATTAGTAATAATTTATAAATATATATATAGATATTTTACATGGGAATCTACTGTCGTTATTTTTCGATTATATAATATGTAAACCTCAAGCCTGGCGCACGAAAAACCATACCAATTAGGAAAGCCACCCTAAGCAAGCTTGGGCGACAGATTTGACGGAAAAAAATGCCGTTGGAATTTGAATTGGTAACTTTGTAGTCACCATTCAAAAAAATTAAAATAAATCTTTTTGCAATGATAATTTTCGAAGTTATGAATTCAAACTCACGACGTCTTTAGGTCTTCTTGACTGCTACGTACCATGGTACGCCTAGTGTAAGTTATCTTGTTGGCTTAATTTGCAAGTTATTAAATTCGATCAACGATTTACCCAGAGCACATTCAGAAGAATAACAACTGCGAGTTTTCATGTCAATAAAAATATAATAATTTATGTACCATTATATGTATATATATTATTGGAAAAGTTAATTATTTGAATTCAAAATCGATAATCTTAAATTTTAAATTAGTAAAATTATATTCATATTTGGTTAAACAATATTGAATTCCATATATTCGAATATCATTTGAAGGAATATATTAATGAATTTATTTTTTGGATTTAAATTGAAGTTTGATCAATAAATCAAAAATAGATATAATTTTGCAAGCCTTATATTATAAGTATATATTTATAATATTGGATCTGCTGCAGACAGTATTTGACATTGATAAAACTTGGAAGGGTCCATTGCCACTCAATTGCTTCTAAGAATGTCTGCTGCACCAAGTATAATAAAGATTATATTTGTTTATTTTTATTTCATTTTATTTTATTAAATCTAATTTATAACATAAAATTAATATTGAATATAATATATATATATATTTTTTTTCTAGGCAGCATATGAAGTTTTTGGTGCAAGATGTTTTTGGCAAAAAAGAAAATATATACACTTCCTCTGTCAACTAATATATTCTCTTGTTTATTTATTTTGTAGTACATTAAAATATAATATTAATTTATTGGTTAATAAAAAAATATAAGATGATTTTGATATTTTTACTCTTACAGGTACAAAGAAGAAATATTTTGATATTTATATATAAATGATTTTAATATTTTTACTCTTACAATTACAAAGAAGAAAATATTTTGATATTTATATATAAATCACTGTTCTTATAAAAAAAATAGATACTTCGAAATTTGAACGGGACAAATAAAAATAATACATCATTCTTTTTTCGAGATGAATGCTTATATATATATCTTAGTTTAATGAAAATCTACTAAATAGAGTGGGGAAAAAAGTATAAGATGTTTGTTTTGGATATAAAAAATTGAATCCTTGAATATAAGTGGGGGTAAAAAATTGCAAGATGTTTTTTTGAGATATAAAAAATTGAATCGTTGATCTAATATTAACAAAAATTAAACTATTAGACTATAACTTTTTTCATATAAAAATTTATTTGCTAATATATTTATAAACATTATTTTTAATTTAAAAATTGAATCGGGTCAGGAATAACTCAGTTTATACCGTTGCCTGGCCAAACACAATCCAAATTTTTTAAAAATGTATATATATAATTCAAAATCAACGAGAAAAATTAAATATAACTTCATCTAAAGAAACAGTACACTACAATAACATAATAATGCAATACAATGATTTTATTTGTCATTTTACTTATATCAATTAATAATTACCAGTTAAGTATTACTAAAAAATTTCAAATAAACCGCTGATCAAAATAGAATTTCAAATTAGACAATACAATCAATTTATTAAACATCTGTTGCAATCAACTATCAGCTATCTTACCTCTATTGTTAGCCAATAATAGATATTTTAAAAAAAATTTAAATAAATAATTAATAGGTAGAAGGATCATAGTTTTCTTTTTTAATTTATATGTGAATCATATTATCATCTCTATTGTTATTGTTTGGGACTTCCGTTTGCAGATATATGAATAATGGCTGTATTTTCCTAATAATTTGAGCTTTTAGGTAAAACGGTCATTCAACATTCGACATGGTACCAGAGCTTCGAGACCTGCCCGTCCCCGTTGTACTCTTGAATTTTCTTTTTTTTTTTTCACATAAATTTGATATTATTTTGCAATGTATATTATTTCTTCAATTATTCATTATAATACCAAAATACTCTTAATTTTTATTTAAATTATAAACATATTATTATACATACAATTATTTTTTACATAAAGTCAAAGAAAAAAAATGTCAAAATTTCTTATACACTTCCACTCATTAATAAAATATTATTATTTTTTTAATTATTACAAAACTTCAAAAAGCCCATTTCAAATAGGAGCGAGAAAGTATATAATTTTTTTTTAAAAAAAATCATATTAAAATTCAAAAATATCACGTTAGAATTTAAAATGAGAAGGGGTTCTTGGATCATATACTGACTTGTAAATTAATGATCTTCAATTAAGGGAGTAAAATCAAATGATGTGATTAAATTCAGAAAGACTGAATTAGTTATCACTTTTGGGGGTTGTTTTTGTTTGTGGGATTGATAATGGAAATATAAAAAATTAAAATTAAAATGTAGTAATTTGATTTGATATAAATAAACTAATATTTTGAATGCTATATTAATTTTTAACATTAAATTATAAATAGCAATAAATGTTTTATTTGATATATATTTTTTTTTTTGAAGAAAAAGAAATATGAATAGTATTTTCTAGATCAGAATCCTATAAAAGATATCTTAGAGTATACAATCAAAAGTCGTTTCAAAAATTTATTATAAAGTATTTTTTTCAATACATTTAAGAATATTTTTACAAGTAGCTTGAATTTTTATTCAAAAGTAAAATTTATAGATCAAAACTACAACTCGTTGTGATAGTTTAGTGATTACAAATCTTGAATTCGACATATCATTAGCAACCACAAATCATTGTTTACATACTCATTTTAATTAGAATAGATATTAGAATCAATCCATATTTTAAAATCAACATGGAATTAATTTTTTTCTAAAGGGATTTTTACCCTATTGGCCTAATATTCATCGTGTATAAGCATCATGGAATCATTAAATAGTTATACGAATATAAATACATAGAAAAATAACATATTTTGAAAAAATCTACACCAAATAATAGATCGTTACGGGCGAATAACTTCGCGAGATTTGCCATGTCCTAGTCTGTTTTCATGCAAACAATCGTTCTCCACGCTTTAAACGATGTACTTATACATCCCAACATCGCATGTTCGCTTATAAAACTTTGCACTCGACTATTCTCACTACAAAATCATCGCGAAATTTTCCTTTGAGAATTTTTTGGACAAAAATATTGTTTTTATTTATAGCTACCAAACTCTAACACAAATAATATGAAAATTGTTTTTTTGTGATCGTTATCATTGTAACTTAGTCAGGTTTGCTTTACTAACTAATGTATAGTTAAGCCTAGAACTTCTATAAATATTCTTATACAAATCTCTTGTAATTTTTTTTTATTATTATTATTTAATTTTTTATGGGAGTTTTTGTGCGTGTATGTTTTAAAAATAAAAATAAATTATATAATATTCTATTGTGTTTTTAGTTAACATATCCAAAACATTCCATATTTTATTTATTGCATGAAATTTTATTGTGTTAAATCATAGTATGCACAAAACATCATATAGATCTAAAGCTAATATTTACTTTCAAGAGCACACCTAATTATTCAAGTTTATACAATAATAAAAAATATATATGTTAAATAATGTCTTTGAACTAAATGAATAATTTATTAATTATATAAAAAAATATAAAATGAAAGGTTGATCAATGATTTATTATTGTTATATTTTGCAAAAGGTCAAAAATCTTTTTTTTTGCTATTTTTGGCAATGTGCAGGCTTCAGTCAAGTTGTCGTAGCAGCTGTGTGATACAATATTGGCAAATAATTTACAGACAAAAACTGTGGCCAAGTTGTCACCTTTGTGCATTTCAAACTTCCTGGATAATTAATGCTTCGGGACAAATCGACTTGTCTCATGTAAAGGACATGCAGGAGTTGACACTTGCGTGCTGCGCTTGTCCTAGAAGACATTTAATGCCTCGTCCTTGTTGCCCCAAAGACAGCACATAGTCAAACTTGTCTTCTAGTGTGTGGGGTTCGTTTGTGTGGGTCATGTATGTGTTTTTGTGGATGAGTGACAAGAATTTTGAGTGTGTTATTCTCTCCACCAGATAGAGTGTTGAGAGAACTCATCCATTAAGGTTTAAAAACGAGAAGAAGGATTTCCTGGAGTTGAAACCGAATGAGTCATTCATCCGATAAATAACTTTATTCTTAGTTTGGTCGTTGGCCTGCTGGTGTCGTTACGGTGTAGTAACAACCAGTCCATAGGAGTTTGTATAAACTAAAAGGAGCTTGGGTAGAAGATAGGTTGGGTAGTTCGGTTTGGTGTCTTATATGATGTAAACCGAGTGTTTGGTTTAATTAAATCTCCTGAATTTGAATCCCCCAGACGTAGGTTGGAAAACTGAACTGATTAAACAAACTTTGTGTGTTTTTTTTTTGTTTCTGCACTTATTCAGCCATCGATTTGTGCATTCACACACACCACTATTATAACCGCAAGACAACTACATTGTAAAGTTGTGTTTGCGTTAAATGTTTCACACTTCCGCTGTGCAAATTACTTGGAAGCGTTGGACCTCTTATTCGATCTTCCTTACATTTCCAACATCTGGTATCAGAGCAGCGTGCTCAATACCCCGAGTAGATCTGTCTGTGGTTCAAGATTAGTCGTGAAGTAATCTCGTCCATTCATCCACCTGTGTTCGATGGGAATAAATACACCTACAACTACACCTGAGCTTGGTTGGACTCCTCAAACCAAAGTTATGCCTAGAGAAACTCGGAACGACCCCCCAACTATCGTTTTGAAGCCGAAAAATGAGTGGACACCTGAAGAAAAAATTGCTGCTGGTGAAATGCTAAAGCTGTAAATGCCATATTTGCTTTTGTCGATGAAGTTCAATTTTGTGTCATCTCAAACTGCAAGAAAGAAAAGAATGCATAGAGAGCCTTGGAAAATGCATTTGAAGGGACTGTTGAAGTTAAGAAAACAAAAATCCACATGGTGGAAAGTATGGTCGAAGCTTTGAAAATGATTGATGATGAAACAATGCCTGAGTTCTACACTCGATTCAAGGATGTGGTGAACCAAGCATATGCTCTTGGCTTGGAATATGATGAACAAATGCTGGTTCAAAAGATGCTAAGAAGTTTGAACAAAAAGTTCAAAATCAAAGTCTCTAGTCTTGAGGATAAGAAGAAAACCAAGAACATGAATATTGAAACCTTAAATGGTATTTTCATATATTTGGAGATGATTCATATTGAAGAAGAAAGCTCAAAAGGGATTGCTCTTACTGCTGAAAATCTGGAGCTTGTCGAATCTGATGAAAAAATGTCTCGAATGATAAGTGAAAAGTGTGCTCAAAAATTCCACAATTCTGGAAACAGAGGTCACTATGGTGGTAAACAACGGGTGAACAACGAAAATATCCAAAATAGAAAAATGATGGTTACAACAAGGGAAATGGAACTTTTGATAAAAGCTACAAGAAGAAGTTCAACATTGCTTCTAGGCCAGAAATCTCAAGTGATCCGAAATACTTTGCATATTGCGGAGTTGGCCATGTGAAAGTGGAATATGCAACATTCAAGAAGAAAAGAAATAATGCATTTCAAGCTACCTAGAGTGATGAGGAAGGCAGTCAAGAATCTGAAGATGAAAGTGATAATGAAAACGTTGTTGCTTTTGTTCCAAAGAATGAGAATCTAGCAAAGGAAAAGAAAGTGTTCCTAAAGAAGAATATAACAACGACACAATAGAGATGAACATCTATGAGCTGATGGAAGCTTATGAGGAAGTTGTAGCCGAACAAAAAATTTGTGTCAAGAGAAACAAGAATTTGATCAACACAGTCTACCGTTTGGAAGCTCGAGTTGAAAAAGCTAAGGAAGTGAATCAATAAATGTTCGAAATCAATGAAGGACTTCAAAGGGAAGTATAGAAACTGATAATGAAGTATGATAATCTGAAAGAAGAAAATGATAGGCTCGGAAAAGAAAAAGACAAACTCAATGAAGTTTTATCGATTAGGAAGTCATTTGAATATCATCGTAGGATTGATTATCAAGAATCCATGAAGGTGAAATCAACTACCTTTGTGAAAGGTGGTTTGCTTACTGATGTGAAATTTCCAAAGAAACTCCTAAAGGGGAAGAACACTGAAGGTCTAAAAGAAACCAGAAAGGGAAAGCATAATCAAAATCACAGAAGGAACAGACTTGTCAATCATCATCATAATAGAAGAGTAATTTTCAGTACTATTTTCGATTTGGTCATGTTGTATCACACTATTTCAAGCTGGTTAGGGATTTGATGTCTGGAAAGAAGGTCCATTGGCCCTCAGAGGAGTTGAAACAAAAAGTGAATGTTCACGCCATATGACGAATCAGAAGCATCTATTGAAGAATTATGTAGCTAACACATGTGGTGAAGTGATATTTGAAGATGAAGCCAAACGAAAAATTGTGGGCTATGGTTCTCTTGAAGCCAAAGTTATCCCGAAGTTGTCGAAGGTATATTTTGTTGAAGGCTTAAGCACTAATCTCATTAGTATCAGTTAGTTATGTGATGATAAGCTGCAAGTGAAGTTCACTAAGGATGCTTATGAAGTGTAGTACAACAAGAATAAGTGCGTGATGACAGGGAAAATGTCAAAGAACAACTACTACTTACTTGACAAATCCATGGATGTTGCATTGATCTCAAAGGATTATGAAGCCCTTCTATGGCATATAAGACTTGGTCATGTCAACCAACAAAACTTGATGAAGCTGAGCAAGCAAGGAATTATTAGAGGACTTCCAAAGTTTTCGAAGTTACCTAACTTCGTTTATTATGATTGTGCTCGAGGAAACCAGAAGCGTATCTCTCATCCGCAATCGGAACATCAAAATAGCAACACTTGTCTTGATTTGTTGCATATGGATTTGATAGGTCCAGTGGATACACCCAGTCTTGGAGGTAATTGGTACATAGTTGTCTGCATTAATGATTACTCAAGATACACATGAGTTGATTTTATGAAGGAGATCAAATGTGAATCGGATTCGTACCGATCTTAGAAATGAATATGAGAATCAGAAGTTGATGGCTATTGTGTTGATCTTGGAATACTTCATGAGTATTCGGCCCTACAGACCCCACAACAAAATGGAGTGCAGAAAAGAAGAATCAAACACTTCAAAAAATGACTCGATCAATGATGCAAGCCAAAGGTGTTGCAAAGTACTTATGGCCTGAGGCGATTAACACTGCATGTTATCTGAGACCCCACACTGATATCACACTGTACGAGCTATGAAAAGAAAGAAAGCTTAATGTGTCATATTTTCACACATTTCAATGTCGGTGCTACATTTTGAAAGATATGAGATGAAGCAATATTCATTGGTTATTCTCATAATATCAGAGCTTATCGTGTCTACAACAAAAGGATGAAGAAAGTTATGGAATCGACAAATGTAACTTTCGATGACTCATATATGGAAAGAAGATCAATCAATCAAGAGGATGATGAGGATTTGATGCCTCTTCCTACTTTTCAGAATCAGAATGCCTTACCTGAGTTTTAGAACCCTCCACATCAGATTCCAGAACCAACTCATGATGAGAGTTTGACTAGAGTGAAGCAAATGAATCTACTGAAGTTACAAGTGCTGCTGAACAACCTGGAGAATTTCTAAAAGCCATCCCATTGATGTTGTGATTGGAGATCCACAAGGAGGTTGTCGAACCAGAGGAAAAAAAATTGATTTTAGAGAATTTTCTGGTATGAATTGCTTTGTGTTTACCATTGAGCCAAAGAACATTGAAGAAGCGCTGAAGGATGAGTACTGGATTAGTGCCATGCAAGATGAGCTGAATCATTTTGAAATGAACAAAGTCTGGACATTAGTAGAATGACCAAATGACGTCAATGTCATTGGAATGAAATGGATATTCAAGAACAAATATGATCAAAAATGGAATATCACAAGGAACAAAGCTCAACTGGTTGCACAGGGATACACTCAGATTGAAGGAGTTGATTATGATGAAACGTTTGCCCCAATTCTAAGAATTGAAGCCTTGAGGTTATTACTCACAATCTCATGTTCACTTGGATTTTATCTATTTCAAATGGATGTCAAAACTGCATTTTTGAATGGTTGGATCAAAGAAAAGATATATGTGGAGCAGCCTAAAGGATTTGAAGATACATTCTATCTAAATCATGTCTACCAATTGAGGAAAACTTTGTAGAATTGAAACAAGCACCCCGTGTTTGGTATGATCGATTGTCTATCTTCTTGATTAGAAAGGAATACACTAGAGGATCAACAGATAAAACATTATTCATCAAACATAAAAGGTAATGATGTTATGATTGCTCAAGTTTATATCAATGATATTGTGTTTGGATCTAAGGCAAAGAAGTTGAATGATGAATTTGTGGAGTTCATGCATTCAGAATTTAAGATGAGTATGATTGGAGAGCTAACATACTTCCTTGGATTACAAATCAAGCAATGTGTTGGTTGTATATTTATGAACCAAACAAAGTATGCGAAGAATATGGTTGAAAAGTTTGGGATACAGAGTTCTAAAACTATGATAACACCACTGGGACAACAGGACAAGTTGTCAAAGGATACTGAAGGGAAGGATGTTGATCAGAAACTGTACATGAGTATTATTGGGAGTCTACTATATCTTATTACTAGCAGACCGGATATCATATTTAGCGTTGGTGTTTTTTCTTGATTTCCATTATCTCCAAAGGAATCTCTCTTGAAAGCCGCAAAGAGAATCTTGAGGTATATTCATGGAACGTTCGAACTTGGATTATGGTATTCTAAGAGATCATCACTTAATCTAATTGGATTTACGGATTCCGATTGGCCGGATGTTGTGATGATCAAAAGAGTACAACCGGAGGATGTTTCTACATTGGTGAAAATTTGATAGTTGGAGTTCCAAGAAACAAAGTCCGATTGCTCTATCTACTGCTGAAACGGAGTATGTAGCAGCCGAAAGTTGAGCGCAGTTTTTATGGATCAAGCAAATGTTGACTGATTATGGAATTGAGAATGAGTCATTTGTGTTGTGGTGTGACAACACCAGTGCAATTAACATCTCAAAAAATTCAATCCAACATGGTCGAACAAAGCACATAGAAATTCGATACCATTTTATTTGAGAGCCTGTGGAAGCTGAAGTGTGAAAATTGTTGCACATTGGGACTGATTTTCAAAAGGCAGACATCTTCACCAAAGCCTTGGATTTTGAACAATTTGAGAAATTGAGAAGGGAATTAGGTATGTGCTCATACCTTAACTAATTTGAATTTGTGAAAGAATTAGGTCCAATATTTATGTGATTTTATTTGGATATATTTTGAAATATTGGATATTTAACATGAAAGAGAAAAATGTGGATTTTTTTATTGAAAGGGAAATTATGTAGGGTTTATAGGTTGTACAGTTTGCACACTTTGGGCAGAGGAATTATTGTTGTCATGACCCTTTGACACATCCACACGTCTGTTCTGATGGATTGTAATTATGGTAGCGTGTAAAAGGTTGTCATACACCCTGTGTGTATATCGATTAGGATCAGAGATTGTGTGTATCTTCCCCATTTATCTCAAACCCTAGATTTTAAAGTTGTGAGGGGTTTCTCTCTAAAAAATCTCCAACCATGGTGAAAACTCGTTCGGGAGGTGCTTCTAGGGATGTTAAGCCAAAGATTTCATCAAAGAAGAAGGCTGAATCTTCTAAGAGAGGGAGGAAAGCAACTGCACCCTCTCTTCCAGTCCTTGAAACCGTCGATGAACATAAGAGTTTTGAGGAAACAGTTTGTAAGGTTGAGAATCAAACAACTACTGACGTTCATGCTGAGGAAACTGTTGTCATAACCTTTGAGGATCGCCCTATATCTGAGAAGATTTAAAGGCAAGTTGAAGAAAATGTTGTTGTTGCCCAAATCAATCTCAACCAAGATGCAACGATGGAAACTGAAGATTAAGATGAAGTTGATGGTGCTCAAAGAGGAAATGCAGAGGAGATTGGTGTTGGTGCTAAATGAGATGTTGTTCAAACTGATGGTGACTGTGATGCTACTGTAATTACAGGGGATGCCTTTGTTTCAGTTGAAATACTAGGTGAATAGATTCCTGAAATTGTGGCTGGCGATGCACCTGGAACTGATGACTTAGAAGTGCCACAACCTGTTGATATTGAAGGTGATCCAAATGAGGCTAGTAATGCTGCTGAGGATCGTGAGACTGTGAACGCTGAAGGAGAAGGTGATGATGTTCATGCTGAGGATCCAGAGGAACTCGAAGTTCAAGCTACTGAAGGTAATGAGGAGGAAGAGGGCCTTGACTCTGTCTGTCTGTCCTTTGCCCCGGATCGTCTTTGAAAAATGAAGTTCGGCGGATCATCGAGAGCCGATCCTCCACCAGAGCAGTCTCATCCATCAAAACGGGGACTTCAAAAGTCAACAGCCCCTGTTGGTGTTCGAGAAGATAAAGCCCTTAATAAGACGTATTATTATGCCTCGGGCAGAAGGTATGCTCTTGAAATACTTGCCGGTAGAACCTTCTTTTCTGAAGCTCAATTTGTTCGCAGAGCATGTACAGAAATTGGCTTTCGAGCCTTTCTGGAGGAACGCCATTTGCTATTCTGGGCAACTGTTTTTGACCGTTACTGTCCAAGATTAGTGAAGGAATTTTACGCTAATCTAAGTGGCAAAGTGATGGATCTAACCTCTCTTTGGTATCATAAAGTCTACATGCGTGGAAAGATTTTGGAGCTGAGTCCCGCATTGATCAACGTTCTGTTACAGCTACCCACCAAACGACGTCGATAAAATGCTATCTGAGATGCTTGAAGAATCAACTAGAGAAATTGCATAAGCGAATTATGCTGGGAATGCTTTCAATTTTGGCCATTATGGAGTAACTACCGCAATGCTTACTATGAAATACCAGTGCGTATTCTGATTTTGTGGATGCAACGTGTACCCGACTATAAACAACACTGCCGTCAGTCAAGATATGGGTACTCTAATTTATGCCACTGATAAGCATTTTGAATTTATTAACTTTGAATCTATTGTGATTAAGAATATTATAGATTTCTGCTCCGATTCACGAGTTGAGTTTACTCGATTGCCCTATCCGGGCTTGATAAGCTTATTTTTCTCATCCTATGGAATTCACCCCGATCCAGAGAAAGACGTGCCTCTTATCCGATCCTTCCTAGCTCAATCTAGTCTAAAACAGCTCCATAACGATTTCCTGCATGGTGCCCCGCTGGATGCCCAATGGAGACTTGCTCGTTGCAATGAGCTACTCTAAGATGTGATGAAGGAACATACTGCATTGTCTACCGCCTTGATTAAGCAGAAGAGAAGAGTTGCTCAGGCCTTGCGACTATTGCCCCATTCCAGTACCCCTGAGGAGGATCTGGATGAGGTTCCAGATGATGGTGATGTTGTTGATAAAGTGGCAGAGCCTTGACCAGACCCTTTTTTTCTATGGCTGCAATGCAAGGGGGAGAGCAGCTGTCAGGGGAGCAGATGTTAAGGGGGAGTGCCTCTGTTTGCTGGTTTATGTTTCATTCTACCTATTTTTTTGTTACTATTTTATTGAATTGCTGGTGGTGTGACTGTTGTCGAAACACCCACCTATTTTGTCAAGCCGCTTGTGGCTTGTGTTACTGATGGCCTATAATAACTGCATTGAACTTAACTTTCTTGCACTGGATGTTTGAGGTGTGTGTGAGTGGTACTCTGTCTTACTGTTTTGTATGTCTTGCCTCATTGCCAAAAATGGGGGAGATTGTTATATTTTCCAAAAATTCAAAAACCTCTTTTTATTATTTTTGGCAATGTGCAAACATCAGTCAAGTTGTCGCAGTAGTTGTGTGACAGTTTTGGCAAATACGTTACAAACAAAAACTGTGGCCGAGTTGCCACTTTTGTACAGATCAAACTTGCTGGATAATCAATGTAGAAAAATCGACTTGTCCCATGTAGAGGACGTACAGGAGTTGACACTTGTGTGTTGTACTCGTCCTAGAAGGCATTTAATGTCTCGCCCTTGCTGCCCCAAAGACAGCACACAGTCAAACTTGTCTTAAAGTGTGGCGGGTTTGTTTGTGTGGGTCATTTATGTGTTTTCATGGATGAGTGACGAGAAATTTAAGTGTGTTATTCGTAGGGATGACAATGGGTCCAGGTAGACCCGAGACCCGACCCGTACCCGACCCATTTATTTTGGGTCGGGTCCAAATATTTGGGTCTAGGGTCGGGTCTGGGTCTGGATAAAAAAAATTTTTAAGGGTCGGGTCGGGTCCAGGGTCCGAGCATGGACCCGACCTATACCCGGACCCGGACCCGACTAGCCATTTAATTAAAAAAATGAATTATATTGTATTATCCCTCGTAAAACCTAGTTGCGCAGCCTCTCCCCTTTTTTTTCCTCATGCAGGCCCTCCCTTCTTTTATTCTCACGACAACGGACAGCCCCTCCCCACGCACGCAAGCAGGAAACCATCACAACAACAAGTTCTTGGTCGATTTCTTCCCTCTTCTTCGTCTAATCCATTCTCCAACTCAATTTTTCATCATTAAGCACTGCTGTTTTTTGTATAAGGGTAAGTTATTGTATAATTTTACTTATTTATTTTGGTGTGTGTGATTTTTTTTCTATTATTTGTTGGGTTTTTTCTAAATTGCAACAACGATTGTTGAGAAGAAATTTTTGTTCAGGTTGAGTTCGAAATCCAGTGTGGTGATTGAATTTTTTTTATTTGTCAGTTGATTCAAAATTGTATCAAGATGATGGTGTTTTATTTATTATTATTATTATTATTATTATTATTACTATTGTGAATTTTTTTTTTTTGTTGCTCTACTTGTTGTTACTGTTCGTTTACAATAGTATATTTAATAATAAAAAAAATTGATAATTTAATAGTTCATAATGTTACTAATCTATTTGGTATAAAAATTAAAAATTAATTCAAATGCAGTATTTCTTGAATTCAAATCTTATTTTTTTTTAAAACTTAATTAATAATTCATAGTTCTCAAGTGCATTATTTTGTTATTTTGTAGATGGATTCCGAAGGAGCTGACAATTCTATTCCGTCGGTTAGCAGTATTTAGGAAAATATGAATACACAAGAAACTCCGGAAGAAAATACTAACAATGATAGTTTGGAAACTAACGACTCTACCAATTGTAAAAGAAAAAGGACATCGGAATGGTTGGATCATTTTGAAAGGAAAAAGATTGATAATATGATATATGCAGAATGCAACTACTGCAAAGCCCGTCTCAAAGCACCGAGTGGTTATGGAACGACAAATTTGAAGAAGCATTTTGAAAGTCTATAAAAAAAGACCAAGGAAAATGGACATTCGACAAAGTGTTATGATGATGGGAAGCAAAAAACTTGGTGGAGGTCAAGCACTTGAAACCCGTGTGTTTAATCAAGAAGATTCAAGGCACGATCTTGCAACAATGGTGAGTTTGCATGATTATCCATTGACAATGGTCGATCATATTGGTTTTCGAAGATTTGTTGGTAATCTTCAGCCATGTTTTAACATGATTACAAGAAACACTTTGAAAGGTGACATTTTTAAGATTTATGAGGTGTTGAAAAAAGCAAGTGTTATGAAATATTGGACAAGCTTAATAGTCGAATTGCTATCACAACGGACATGTGGACATCAAGCAATAATAAGAAAGGATTTATGTCAATTATTGGACATTATATTGATGACTCTTGGACTTTGAAGAATGTCATTTTGAGGTATATTTACTTAAAAATAATTTTTTATTTTGGTATTTTTGTATTTTTGTTGTATAGATAATTGAAACTTACGAACAATTCTTTTATTTAGTAGGTATGTTTATGTACCGGCTCCTCATACCGCCGAAGTCTTATCAAGTATCCTCATTTTGTCTTTAATGGACTGGAATATTGATAGAAAATTATCAACTATTACGGTTGATAATTGTACTACCAATGATTCGATGATTCAACAAATTTTAGAGAAACTGTCATCAAAAGATATGCTAATGGATGGAAAGGTACTTCATATGCGTTACTCTGCACATATTTTAAATTTGATTGTTAGAGATGGGTTGGAAATAATTAGTGGTGCAATTGAAAAGGTGCATGATAGTGTGATTTATTGGACTGTTTCACCTTCTAGAATTGAGAAATTTGAAGAAGCTGCTCGTCAATTGCATATTAATTGTTCTAGAATGTTAGTTCTGGATTGCAAAACTCGTTGGAACTTTACTTATTTCATGTTAGAAACAACTATTATTTATAAAGATGTGTTTCCACGACTTAAATGCCGAGAGAGAAATTACAGTAGTGAGCCAAGTAATAAGGATTGGGAAATTGCAATTGAAATATGTGGAAAGTTGAAGATTTTCTATCAAGTGACAGAGTTGTTTTCTGGAACTCTTTTATCCTATATCAAATTTTTATTTTGCTCATATATGTGAGATAAAATCAAAATTAGATGAATGGGTGAAGAGTTCAAATGTATTGGTTCAATAAATGACGAAAAAAATGGTTGCAAAGTATGAAAAATATTGGAGTGATTGTCATATGATGTTGGGGGTTTGTTGCTGTATTGGATCCTAGATACAAGTTGAAGTTGGTTGAATTTTATTTTAATCTGATATATGGTGATGAAGCTGAGATCAAAGTTAATCAAGTTCATCAAAATTGTTATGATTTGTTGATTGATTACCAATCTAGAGCCACGTCTTCTACGGATATGAACTCGGTGGTTAAAGTTGGAATGTTGGATTTGGGGGGTGCGATGACTCGCAATGTTGTTTCCGCTGATGCATTTGATCTAGATCCATTGAAGAAATACGATCAATTTGTGGCAAGTATGAATGATTCTTCTAGGATTTCTACGATGTCGAAGTTGGATATTTATTTGGAAGAAAGCGTTTTACTGAGGACACAAAATTTTGATATATTAGGTTGGTGGAAGACGAATTGTGTCAAATACCCTTACTTACAGAAGATGGCAAAGGATATTTTGGCTATTCCGGTTACTACGGTTGCTTCCGAATCTACGTTCAGTAATAGTGGAAGAATTATTAACCCTCATCGTAGTAGACTTAATCCTTCTACTTTGGAAGCATTAGTATGCGCTCGACATTGGTTATAGAATGAAGCAAATTGTAAGTTAATTTTATTATATTTTTAATTAATATATTTATATTTTTATTATATTGTAAGACTTATTATTTGTTGATTTATTATTTTAGGTGACAATTTGACTTCCGGATGCTCAAAAGCATTTGACGACGAAGAAGAAGATGGCGATGAACAATGAAGATTGTTGTTATTTTACGTTGTGATTGATGACTTGTGTTAATGTGTTTAGATTTTTTACGATGAATGCACGAAAGATTACATGTTTGGTTATTATATATCATAATATGCAATATTTAGTTTTATTTTTTTTTGGATTGAATTATTACTGTTGTTGTTGCTCATTATTTGTTGTTATTTTTTATAACTGTTTGAAAAAAAATAGATAATTGTTTAGGCGGGTCTGGGTTTGGGTCTGGGTCCTGTTTATATTTAAAATTATGAAACTATCGGGTCTATCGGGTCCAATCGGGTAGTTTCGGGTGGAGTCCGGGTCTAATCGGGTCTGATCCGGGTCCTGGGTCCATATATATTTTTCGGGTCGGATCTTGGGTCTGGTCAAACCCGACCCAGACCCGACCCGTTGCCATCCCTAGTTATTCGCTCCACCAAATAGAGTGTTGAGAGAACTCATCCATGGAAGTTTAAAGACGAGAAGAAGGATTTCTTGGAGCTGAAGCCGAATGAGTCATTCATCCGATAAACAATTTTATTCTTAGTTTGGTCGTTGGTCTTCTGCAAGTTACTCGGAGGCGTTGGACCTCTTATTCGATTGTCCATACGATTTCCAAAAATTATTATGATTATTATTCAAATAAAATTATTTAATATATTTGTCACCATAATTATAATTATGTGCGCGTCTAGGATCAAACATCATCTTTGAAGGAATAAGATGTTTTATGTATAGTTTAATTTAACACACTGGAGTTTTACACAATAAATAAAATATTGGATATTTTGTGTATTTTTACTAAAAACACAAAGGGATATTATGTAATTTACTCTAAAAATAATAGTGCATTCGTCTCATTCCAAATGGGTCATTTGGGGTTTTGTAGTAGTTAAAAAATAATAGTATTTTATTGGTTAGTGTAAGTGTGTAAGATGTTTTGATATTTTTGTCCTTTGATTTTATGTATAAATTAATTTTATGTGTAATGTATATTTGTAATTTAGATAAAATTAATGATATTTTGGTATTAGTGTAAGATTATTTTTAGTAATATAGAAAATAAATAATTTTGAGTACAACAAATGAAAATAATAAAAAATTATACTTTAAAAGGGGTGTATTCAATTGGGATTTGAATGAATTTTTTTATTTTAAAAAATCTATGGATTTATGTGAATTTTCTAAATCTAGATAGTCTACGCCGATTTTGATGGATTTTAATAATGATTTAGATGAATTTTTACAAATTTGATTAAATTCTTTATGGATTTATATGGATTTCGTAGAATTGAAAAATAATTTTTTTATTAATATATATAATTATATAAATTTATATTAAACACAAATTTTATAAATATAATATATTTATAATTAAATTTATTATATATTATTATATTTTTATAATATAAAATTATTAAATAAATAATATATAATTATTAATAATGTAAAAAAATATAATAACATATATATATTGTATATTAGTAATATTTTTTATTTTATAGTTTTTAGTATTATATTATCATTCAATATATCAAATTATTTTTATATTTTTTATTAGTAATTGTTATTATTTATATAATCTTTTACATAAAAATAAATAAATATATATAAATAAAGTATAAAAATATAGTTTACGATTTTTTAAAATAAATATTAAAATAAATAAATAAATAAATATAAACTAACGGTTTAACTAAAAATATATATATATATCTATTCCACTGTCACCGATACGATAATACAGTGTATTCGATAATTTAAAAGGGGGAACGACAATATATTGTATTTAATAATTGGAAAGAAAATATAACAATAATATATATATATAATATGATAGTAATATTTTTAAAATATTATATTTATAATATATATTTTTTCAAAAAAAAATTGATAATAATAATAATTTGAAATTATTATTTTTATTAAAAATTATAATAATATTAATAAATATTATCATATTATTTATCACGTGTACAACCATAACAACAATAACAACAATCATAATAATAATAATAATAATAATAATAATAATAATCCATCAAAATCTCTACTTATTAGCAAAGATTTTATACAATACAAATTTTTTATAATTTTCCATCAAAATTCAATAAAGTCCATAGACAAGTCTATGAATTATTGAATACCTCAAGATTTTAAAAAACTTTAAAAAGTCTGGATTGAATACCTCCAAATTTTAAAATATTTTTAAAAATTTTGATTGAATACATACAGATTTTAAAAGACTTTTAAGTGTTAATTGAATACACCTAAATTTTAAAAATCCAATAAAATCCTACAAAATCATAATTGAATACACCCTCCTAAGTTGAGACAGTGGGAGGAAAAAAAAAATTGCGTACTAAATAAATATTTTAATCTAATATAAATAAATATTGTAATCTTTTTTAAAATTATACTTTTGATAAATAGGAGTATTAAAAATAATTGGATAAATTGCATAGTTCCCCTTATTTTTGTATAAATGTACAAAATATTTTGTATTTTATTTATTGCGTACCAAATCGCTTTGTGTTAAATTAAAGTATGCAAAAATCACTATCTTCGTCCAAAACTGATGTTTAGTTGTAAATATGCATTTAATTATGTAAATTTTATATAAATTAAATAAGTAAAATATTTTAAATAACCTTATTTGAATAAAATAATTAAATAAATAATTGGTTAATTCTTTATTTCATATATATATATATATATTTTTTTAAATATTAGGCAATAATTTATCTAAAAATATTACTCCCTCCGTCCATGTCCATGGATAAAGTATATATTTACTTTTGGCGCGAAGTGAATAGGTAAAAGTAGTGTAATGACATTTTTGCCCTTAATTTTTGGTATAAAAGTAACGATGTGATGTAAAGTAAGGGTATTTGTGGAAAAAAGTAGAGTATTTAATTAAATGGTTACTTTGTAATTGGACGTCTCAAAATAAAAATATGTATACTTTGTAGCGGGACGGAGGAAGTATTAAATAAATTGTTGTTAAATTATTTAATTATTTATTTTATTAAAAATATTATATAAGATATTTTACTTTTTTTTAATATAAAACTTGCATAATTAGTATATGTTTACAATCAAAATCATCTTTGAATGAAAAATGTTATTTTTGCGTATATTTTAACTTTAACACACATAATTTAACGTAATAAAATATGAAGTATTTTGTGCATTCTTAATATATAATTATCCAAAATAATTTGAAAATATAGGTGTTTATTTTAATTTCTTAATTGATGTTGAAATTAAATTGCAAGCCCCAGAGCATATATATGCAATAACACAGTCCAGTAAGAAACTCATTAAAAACCATCTGTTATTCATCATTCAATATCAATAATCCAATGGATGACTACCAAACAGGTTTTTTGTATCCTCCCCAAATCTCATCCTTCCCCACTCAAATAAACTTCTCCGCCGCCGACTCCTCCTCGCCGACACTCCAAGGCGGCGGCGCCACCGCCGTTAGACATGCCGATGAACTCCTGAAAAAACCTTTACCGGATCATGGCCTTCAGGTGTCAATCACTTTGTCTGTTGTTAAATTTTTTCTTAAAATATTATATTGCTGTGAACTATCTTGGCAGTTTATGACAGTTTTTATGTAAAATATGAAAAATTGTTTAGAAAATATAAAAATAATGAATACGATAAAATTGATATAATTTGCCAATTTTTTGTCTTTTTTGTTTGTGTATCTATTGGAAATTGAACAAAATTATTATGGCAGTCTGTTATGTGTAATATGGACGTATTATTGTAGATACGAGAATTTAAGTAAAATATAATTAGTAAGTAATTAAAAACTGTATTAATAAAAATAATTATGGTATAGTAAAAATAGTTGTAGATTAAGATTAAGATAACTAAATAGTTTAATTAACATTAAAAAAATTATAAAATTTAAAATGTGATGAAAGTATATAATTATATTTTTTTTTTAAAAAAAGACAAATTATATGAGATAGACGAAAATAGAAAATAGGAACAGATTATGTGGTACGGAGGGAAGTATATATATATGAAAACTAATTAATGAATTAATACAGGGATTAAATTTGGAATCAGCTTGCAAGAATGCAAATGATGAGAATTATTATTATAATTATAGTGGTGGTTCAGACAAGCTGCAGCAGGTGGAAGAAGAGATTTCATGGTATGTCTGTCTATATATATATATATATATATGTCTAATTAATCCAGGCTTCATTCATATTATAGATAAATCGATTGATCTTTTCTTTTTTTTTTTTTTTTTGAGCTTCTTTTAATAAATTAATTAAAAATTAATTAGATTGACCCTTTTGTAAAACTGATCTGAAACAATCACAAACAAGAAGGGCTTCTGGAAAACCCTAAAGATTTCTGCTTTATTTAAGGTAAAATTGCTTATGACTCTCCTATGGTTTCGAAATTCAGCGTAAAATCTCCCTATACTTTAAAAATTGCATGGTACCCCCTTATACTTTTAAAAACGTTGCATGAAACCTCACCACCATGAAACTTTCCTCGTGTAATAAGAAGATGATTTCCTATCTATATGTTTTGCATAGCAGGGGGGTTTTATGCAATATTTTTGAAGGTATAAGTGAGCGTCATGCAATTTTTTAAAGGAAAATGGGGATTTATGCTGAGTTTCGAAATTACAAAGTGGTTTCATGCAACATTTTTTAAAGTATAAGGGGACGTCATGCAATTTTTAAGGTAGATGGTGAATTTACGCTGAGTTTCAAAACCATAAGGGAGTTATGGGCAATTTTGCCATTTATTTAATTTGTTTCATCATTTCATCAACTTTTGTGGATGACAAAAATATAATAAAATACAACAGTGAGCTTTTTGATTTATAATTGAGTGGTGAATGATATTTGATCCTTCATGCATATATCATACATACAATATATATATATATATATTTTGGTGTGTTTACTTTAAAACATAGAATAACAATATATATGATTATTTTAATAGAATTACTTGATTTAACATGTGACAATAACTTCTACTAGTGCAAATATTATTTGAGATAAAATTATTTTCACTCATTTAGGTAGAATTAATTATGTCTAATAATTATATTATTATATCAATTGGAAGTTTTAATAGGTTAAAAGTAAATATAAGGTTAAGTCGAATAAAATAATATTATTCATTTTAATCTAAAGCTCACATATTAAGTTTTATTAGTATTATGCTGACATCACTTCATAAAAATATACTTTCCGTTCCAACTGAAAATTATTTCTTTTATCGATTTGTCTCTCCCACTCAAAAATATCAATTACCTGCTATACTAAAAGTGATCATACACTAATACCAAAATATTATTAATTTTTACCTAAAATGCAAATATACTATTACACATACAATTTATTTATACATAAAGTACAATGACAAAAAAAAAGTTAAAAGTTATCTTGTACACTTCCATAAACTAATAAAATATTACTATTTTTTAATATACTACAAAAATTTAAAGTGTACATTTATTTGAGACCGAAGAAGTATCATATATTACAATTAATTTTAGTATAAGATTGTGTATTAAGAGACGTTGTACTAGTACACACAATATGTATTGTCTTAGTCTCTCAAATGTTATGTTAGAAATTTTGGGGGAAAATAATGAAATTGTCTTATTGATTATGAAAATAAGGAGCCTATATATAGGCAATACAAAACGGACTGGATAGACTCAAATCTAAGTAATCTAATATATGAATAAGATCAAATCTAAATATAAATCTACTAAATCTAAAATTGAATATTTAAAATATTTCAACAGTTATGTGTTGAATAAATTTAATGCACCATTTTTTGTTCTACAGCACGAAACTACACACACATTCACAAGTTTGTAATTTTTTTTTATTTTTCTATTTTGCATATTTTCAGAGAAAAAAAATTAATAAATGAAATTTCAATCATGTCTTATAATCAAGTTTAATTAGCTTCTTGCCAAAAAAAAAATAAAATTGCACCATTTGTAAAATTAAGTTTTTAGTATTGTTTTTCTATGTAAGGACAAAAAAAATTAAATTGAATACGATTATATATATATATATATATGAATTTAGAGATCATATATATGAAAAAAAAAAAAAGAAAAAGAAAAAAAAACAGATTCTATATAAAATAGTAGGCCAAAATACAACCACTGAAATATCTTGCATAAAAAAATAATAATATCAGAAATATATAGTTGAATATGTAATTTTTTTTACAAATCTAGAAAATATATACACCTTTAAATAAATCATAAAAAAAATATGGGGGAGAATTTGATCTTTTGCATTTTTTTTAATATAACAGTATTTTGTAATGAAAAATAATATATTTTTTTATAAGAAATCATAAGGATTTTATAATTAAAAAATTACAACAAACCATGTATTCAACATAAATATCATCGTTATTATTTTAGCTTTTTTCTTTTTTAAAAAAAATTATTCGAAAGATTTTAGAGCTCCGAATAAAATGTGTTGTCTTATGTGTAGGAATGCCCCCAAAGCCAACCATGTCAATGGCCGACTTATAACTCTATCTCCGTGCACAAAAAAGTTTGAATGTTATTACCAGAGGACTATAAGATTTTTTAATTTTTTCAAATATGATTAAAATAAAAAATTATAAGTTATAAAAGTTATATAGACAAGTCATAATGAAAAAAAATTATATTGTAAGACAATATTGCATACGATCTACATATGTTGATATAAAATGAGTATCAATTATACCACTTGATCAAGATATAAATAAATTAACATGTAGTACTTCAAATATGTTGTGATTAGAATATTTGTATATATATTTGTAATTTAATTTAAATATTATATATATATATGTATGTAAAAATACTTTAAAGATGTGCTTTATGTTGAAGTACTTGAAAAGTATTTTGAATTATGGATATCATAGTTTGAAATTAAATTTCTAAATAATTAAATGATTTTGTTTGACTTTGGAGAGTTGCGACAATCCTAGTTTATATATATTTTTCATACATGTTTAAAATAAACAATTGAAGTGCTAAAGCATTTCAATAGAAATCCGTAGGAATTGTATATTAAAAGTTTAAAAAAAAATTAAAAGTATTTCAAAATTAAAATTCATTTTTGACGATATTATTTTATTTATAGTTGAGCAAAAAAAATTATGTTTCGGTACCATATTTGAATAAATGTTTTTGTACTAAAAATTTAGAAGTCGTTATTATTATGATGACGATGATGATGATTATTATTATTATTATTATTATTATTATTATTATTATTATTGCTCCCTCCGTCCCATTGAAAGGTTACCATTTTTCATTTTCATCCGTCCCAAAACAAGGTTACTATTTCCTAATATAGTAATTGTACTACATATTTAACATAATAAATACTCTTTCAACTTACAATATATTACACAAATATCATTACTTTTATATTACACCATACTAATAAGGGTATTTTTGTTTTTTTACTACAATCCAATATAATACTAATATTCAAAAATCTACGTGCAAAAAGCAAATGCCACCCTTCCAACGGGACGGAGGGATTATTATTATTATTATTATTATTGTTAAACATATATACACACATACTAATATTGTTGACAAATTATAGTTTGCTATCAATATTCATAAGTATTTCAAATTTGAAATTCATATTTGTATGTCGCAGGTTGAGGAATTCGTCGATGGACAAGAACAAGGGTAATAAGGTGATAAGGAGAAAGTTGAGAGAGCCGAGGTTTTGTTTTCAGACAAGAAGCGACGTAGATTTGCTCGATGATGGCTACAAGTGGAGAAAATATGGACAAAAAGTCGTCAAGAATAGCCTTCATCCAAGGTCTATACTCGAAAATTTCTAAATATCTCTATTCTATTTTTTATTAAATTCAAAATTATGTGAAATTATTCAAGTGTTAGTAATTAAAAATAATAAAAGAATATAAAGAATTTTTAAGGATTAATATAAGTTTTTGTTTGATTTTATTTATACATATATTTACAACATTATTATAAAAATTTATGTAAGATAAGCAAAGAAAAAAAAAAGTTTTGATATATATGTGTATAATCTATATTGATTGAAAATATACAATAAAGTTTTGATATATATATATATTGAAAGCAAAACGTTTTCATATAATGGGATTGTTATTTAATTTTATAATTTTAAATTGAAATTTATACTATTTATCACAATTTTTAATAAAAATAATTTTTTCATAAATTATTTAAATCAATATTATATTTCAAATCAATTTGAAACAACAACCGATCAAATCCAATATTTGTTAACTTGTGTGAAATTGTGTATTTAGTTTAATTTTGTATCTATATATATTAGGTTAAAATAATTATTGGATTTTTTTATAAATAAAATACTCATAAGCATTGAATATAATAATCTAATATATATAAATATTTAAAATAATAATAATGCGAACTCAAATATTATTCAATGATTCTAACTTTTGAAAATGGGGAAGAATAATTCAGAAATGAAGTCAGACTTAATAATGACCTCTAATTCTTTTCTTATTATAAATTTGTGGATTTTTATTTTTTTTAAGATAGTGTTAAATTTTAAATGATAAATTATTTTTTTTAGAATTTTCTTATCATTTTAATTAGTAATATTTTAAAATAATCTTATAAATAAAATTTTTTCATACATTTAGTGCGTGGCATGTCGAATGACACATGTTAGTCAGCTCAACGTCACCTCGTAGACACGTGGATAATTTTTATTTTTGAAAAAATATATATAAAAAAATGAAATAAAATAATCTTTTTTGTATTTTAAGTTTTATTTATTTTTTATATTTTTAAACTTTATTCTAAATTTATTATTTTTTTATTTTTTATTTTTTATTTTTAAAATAAAATAAAAATAAAAGTTATCTACGTATATGCCAAGTGGTGTTGATACGGAGGACACGTATCCTTTGAAATGCCACGCAGGCATCTCCGGCTCCGAAGAACTAAATGTGCGAAAATTTTCACTTACAAAACTATTTTAAGATATCTTTCAGTTACGTGATTAAAATGATTAAAAAGTCCAATTATGAAACTAAAAAAATAGTTTACCCAATTTAAAAATTTTGCGTCCATGCTAATAACTAAAAATTAATGATATATAATTATATTAATTAATTATATAAATTAGGCTAATTAAAATATAGTAATCAATATACATTGCTGGTGAAATTATATGTTCAGTATTCTATCTCCTCTGTTTTTTTTTTTTTTTTTAATCTTGTTTTACTTTTTTTTTCATCTCCTCTGTTTGTTTTTTTTTTTTTTTTTTTCTCTTCTTTTATTTTTTTGTCATATTTTTAGATTAAAATTTAATAATGTTTCAATTTATTTTTGTTAAAAAGTGATTTTATTTTAGTTTGTACTATTTACTTATATATTTTATAGGTGAAAACAATGACTGTTCTAAAAAAAAACATATATGTGTAAAATAATTATTTATTTTAGATAATATATTAAAAAAATGGTGTCACATAGGATTTGTTATTATAAAATTAATATAGGAAAAATATTCATCAAAAATTATTTTGATTATAGTTTGAAATTAATTTTAAATAAAATATTGATTTGAATTTTTATTTAAAAGATATTATGATATAATATTTCTTTTTTTTAAAAAAAGACTAATATAGTTTCATTGAAAACCTACGGTGTAATAATATTATCGTTTCGTAATCAAACGTAAGTTATTTGAGAATTTGTATACTCAATATTTAGGGCATAGATCTCTTACCGATTACTTCAAATCAATATCAATTTTAATTAAAATATTAATTTAAATTTATATCTAAGTATTAGGTAGCAACTAAATATAACCTAAATATTTAATGAATAGTTAAACTAATCATTAATTTAAAAGAAATTATTAGTTGCTATATATACACATTAAATCATTAATATACATTTTTCTTTAAAAATATAAATTTAATATATTAGAATTCAAACATGAAATAATTAATATATATATATATATTTCACAAGTTACGCCCAACGGACGATCAAATATAATATTATTTTCTCCGTCATTCAATTTTAGTAACATTATACAAAGAAATTATACGATAATTACGGACGGAGTGAGTATATTATTATTTTCATATACAAGGAATGCATTGTTATAATTAAAATTTAAAAAGTCACAAAAATATTTATTTGTTTTGTATTTTGATTTGAATATATTTTTTTTTATTTAAAATATAAATAATTATTTAGATAAATATTAGTAATTTTTTGGAGGGAGAGAGGGGACCGTGTGTCTTTTTTTCACACACCAAATAAACTATTTTCTTTGGCCATGTTTTTTTCCGTCCAAAGGTTAGACTAAATAAAATAGGGTAAATTGTTTTTTTTAGTCCTCTAACTGAACCCCCTTTATCATTTTAGTCCCGTAAGTGGAGCCTGTCGCAAACTAGTCCCATAAGTGAAAGTTTTTCGCTATTTTAGTCCTCCGGCGCTGGAGACGCCCGTGTGGCTCGTCGGAGGTGACGTGTCCGCCAGGTGTCTCACCAGGTCAGCGACACCTGGCGGACACGTGGATTTACTTTTTTTTATTATTATTATTATTTTATTTTTTAATTTTTTTAATTGGACCAAATAAAAAAAATAAAAAATAATTAAAAATAATTAAAAATAATTTTAAAAAAAAAATCTACGTATCCGCCAGGTCACGCTGACCAGGCGGACACGTCACATCCGGTAAGCCACGCGGGCGTCTCCGGCGCCGGAGGACTAAAACTACAAAAATTTTTCACTTATGGGACTAGTTTGCGACAGACTCCACTTACGGGACTAAAATGATAATGGGGTCCAGTTACGGGACTAAAAAAACAGTTTACTCAATAAAATATTATTTTCATTATACAAATAAATAAAACTAAAATTGAGGGACGGTTTTAATAAGAGGAATCCGTTGTTATAATTAAAATTTAAAAGGTCACAAAAGTATTTGTTTGTTTGAATAGATTTTTATTTTTTTTTATAACATAGGAATCCACATTCGTTACCTGAAAGTGCTGGTAAGTAAATATTAAATTTTTTATACTCCTTCCGTCCTAGAAGTAAATATCCATTTATTTTTTTACGTAGTTTTAGAAATATTAGTATTATATTGAGATATAGTAAAAATAAAGTAGAAATGACTAAAATAACCTTATTAGTATGTGTGATATAAAGGTAATGACATTTGTGTAATATGTTATAAGTTGTAAGGGTATTTGTAATGTTAGGTAGATAGTACAGTTACTAAAAAAAAAAATGAATACTTTGTTGTTATGGGATAGACTAAAATGAAAAAAAATGAATACTTTGTTATTGGACAGAGGAAGTAAGTATGAGATATAGAAATTTTTATTTTGGAGAAAGAGAGGGAGAACGTGCGTCATTTTCACACAACAAACCATTTTCTTTGGCTTTTTTTTTTTTTTTTTTTTTACAATAATTTAATTTTTTTTTCTTTTAAAGTATTACATATTGAAAAACCTATGAAAATTTTTATATACATCACATTTATAATTTAAACTTTTAGGGTGTGTTTATTTTTAAAAAATTGTATTATAATACCTATATTATTTCAATGGATTATATAATCAATGAATTAATTAATATAACGTTTATTTTTGTGTGATTAAATATTAGATAAAATTATATTATTTGTACTTTGTTTCATTATATGGTATAATTATTTCTGTTCTTACCCAAAATATCCTTAATGGTGTTATTATAAATTATTGTAATATATTTTATTTTATATAGTTTTTTTCTTTCTAATTATAGCAGTATAATATATAACAATATTAAAATTTAGGGTAAATTGTTATTTTAGTCCTGTAACTGGATCCTTTTATCATTTTAGTCCTGTAAATGGAGCCTGTCGCAAACTAGTCCCATAAGTGAAAATTTTCGCTGTTTTAGTCCTCCGGCACCAGAGACGCCCGCGTGGCTCGCCGGAGGTGACGTGTCCGGTGTCCCGCCAGGTCAGCGACACCTGGCGGACACGTGGATTTTTTTATTTTTTTTAAATTTTTTTCATTTTTTAATTGTACCAAATAAAAAAAATAAAAAAATACAAATAAAATTAAAAATAAATTAAAAATAAGTTTCAAAAAAAAAATTAAAAAATGAAAAAAAAAATACTCAGCGACACCTGGCGGACACGTCACCTCCGGCGCCGGAGGACTAAAACAGTGAAAATTTTTCACTTATGGGACTAGTTTGCGACAGGCTCCACTTATAGGACTAAAATGATAAGGAGGTCCAGTTACGGGACTAAAAAACAGTTTACCCTAAAATTTAATCGATTTATTGTAATGACATAATATGTATATATAATTTTATATATTTTTATTATATATTAAATATATATATAATTATGTCCTCGAAATTATAAATTAAATTTTAATAACATATTTTATAGCATTTTTATCATTTTATATTTTTGATTAAAAATTTAAAATATATATAACTTACATTTCAAATGAAATTAAAATATATTAAACAAAAAATTTGTTATTATATTTACATAAAATGTTTCTCTAAAGTTTTAAAGATAAGGGTAATGTTTAGATAATTTAGTACGTAAGATTAAATAATACTTTGAGGTTAGATGTATTAATAATTTTATATATTAGTATAATTGTAACCGACTTTTAATTATACATGACTAAATAATATAATACATCGTAATCTCATGAAGTAAATGCACACTTACAATACCAAAATACTACAAACTCAACTAAACAAACCTAATAGTCAAAACCTTGTAGATAAGTTACCAGATCTCTTTTATTTGAAGGTTAAGTTTAAGTTCGATTCCTGTAATTCCTCTCTGTGTTGTTTTACTTATGATTTTAACTTTGATTTTATACTCCCTCATCCTTCAAAATTATACTAATTTCCTTTGTAATTTACAAAGAAAATTAGTATTTTTTTTAGGGACGGGGGAGTGTTATTATCAATTTTTAAGGAAATAAATTTCTTTCTTATTGAAAATATTGTATAAAAAAATATACTCACTTCGTCCAAAATCAAAGGGGTCCTTTGTGATTTTGTAGTAGAGTAAAAAATAATATTATTTTATTAATTATGAAAGTGTGTAAGAGTTTTTAACATTTTTTGTCATTTGACTTTATGTGTAAAGTAATTGTATGTTTGTAATTTGTACAAAAGTTAAAGATATTTTAGTATTGGGTATGATTATTTTTTTAAAAAAATAAGACAGAGATGCTTTGAAGCCCACAAACGAAAAGACTACTTTGAATTGAAATTGAGAAAATATCACTTAATTCAAAATCATCACTTTAATACATATTTATATTACATTAAATACTCACTTCTATTCAATTTTTATATTCTCAAGTAAATTTAAATTTTCAAAACATATATTTAAACACACTTTAAATTTGAAAAACATTTGTGCGCTGTGGAATTTGAAAAAAAAAAGTATCAAATTAAATCTCAGTTATCGTTGAAAATAATTTTTATATTTTTATATAAAACATTTCTCACATTCTTATTTTACAATTTATATCCTGAAACTTATATTTTGGAATCAATTATTATCTTAAAGTATTTGAAATAAACTGAGACATTGATAAACAATTTTTCGACTGTTTGATTATGGGCATGGGCAGGAGTTACTACAAATGCACGCACAACAATTGTGGAGTGAAGAAGAGGGTGGAGCGATTGTCCGAGGATTGCCGGATGGTTATTACAACTTATGAAGGTAGACACAATCATTTGCCCTCCTCCGATGATTCAAATTCCGAGCACGACTACAAATTTATTTGTTTCTAAATATTACGAAATTGCGACTACGACTATATATGGTGAGTAAGTTTATATGTCCATCAACAACTATAACTCTTGCGTAGGATTCTCTATTTTATTATTTTGAATTCTATACGATGGATATATTACTTTGTTAATTTAGTCAATAGAATCACTACACAAGTTATAAAATATTACTACACTTTACTTTAAATTGTTTAAGGTATTATTGTGTTATTTGTTATTTTACAATATAATGTATTTCAAAGAACAATTTAGTTCATACATGCTCTCTATTACATATCAAATATTAATATTTATTTACTTGTATGCATGACAATCATAGACAGATATATAGATATTGGGATATGGAGCCTGATTATATCCTAAAATCCTGAAGATATGATTTAGATATTATATTTTAAATTTTAGAGATATGATTTAGATATTATTGGTATAGACTTAGCCTATAAATATCAATATAGTCTCACTTTAACATGTATTTGTGTACTTTATAGTAAAATTCTTGGTTTGACAATGCCCCCAGATGTAGATCATTCTAATGAACTGGGTAACTAAGTTTTTGTGTTCTTTTGTCCTTGTTGTCTCATCTTGATTTCCTGAAATTTTCGTAACAAGTGGTATCAAAGTCTGCTTCATTGGTAGGATGGATTGGGAGACATCGGATATTGGTTGTGGCTGTAGGAATTCCTTGTGACCTGCGGAGGTGCCTTGTGTCGAAAGTTTCATAGTGGTGTTGGGTCGGTCCGAAAATTATGGTAAGTCAGACAGCGGGTCCCTTTGTGATAGGCGGTGCAAGATGGGCAGAGAAGGATAAGGGTTTCGGAAACGCAGTGGAGGAGATATCCAATGTGCTCTCATATCAAATGAACCTTAGGTTTGTTTGTGGGAGTCAAGATGGGTGTTAAAGTATGGTAAAGATGGAATGAACTTCGGTTTATAGAAGATGCAAATATAATATTACTTGTATGGTAAAGATCTAGATGTGGCGTTGAAGGAGAAACCCGAAGACATGGATGAAGTCGAATACAAGAATATCGACAAGAAGACAATTAGTGTAGTTCGACTAACCCTTTGGGAGAATGTCTCGACTGAATTTAGATCTGAGGCAAAGGAAAAATGTGAAGATCAAGAATGGTCAAAGTTGAAGCCGAATAACAAGAACAAGGAAGATGCAAGTCAGGTGGTATGTTGGAATTGCAATGGGCACTTGAAACCACAATGCAGGGCGCCAGAGAAGGATCTGGGTTCGGAAAATGCAATAGAGGAGATATCTGATGCGCTGATTCTGAGCATCAGCAGTCCAATGGAGTCATGGATTTTGGTCTCAGGAGTGTCATTTCACTCATGCAGTGATTCGGGAATCATGGAACCCTATACCGCAGGTAATTTTGGTGTTGTTTATCTTGCAGATGATGAGACACTGAAAATTGTAGGTAAATGGATGGACCGAATCAGAACACCAAATGGTGTGGAGTGGAAACTGAATGACGTGAGGCATGTCCCGGGTCTGAAACGGAATCTAATTTATGTGGGACAATTGGATGAGGTAGGTTACTCGACAGTTTTTAAAACTAAGTCGTGGAAGGTAACTCAAGGATCCATTGTGGTGGCCCAAGAGAAAAGAGATAAAACTCTCTACATGATGAAAACCATGCAAGACGGAATCAGTTCCGTGGCCATAAATAATGACACAAATTTATGGCATTCTCATCTCGGACACATGAGAGTGAAGGGGATAGGGGAGCTCATTTCAAAGGGAAGATTTTCAGGTCTCAAGTCCGTCGATATTGGAGTATGCGAGGACAGGTTCTTTGGGAAGCAGCGAAAGGTGGTGTTCTTAAAGGTGGGAGAGACCTGGAAAAGGAAAAATTGAAATTGGTTCATACGGAGTTGTGGGACCAGCTCTTGTATCGACCTTTGAAGGCGCATAGTACTACACCGCGTTCATTAACGACGTTACAAGGGAGGTATCTGTATATTTCCATAAGCATGAATATGATGTTTTTGATACCTTTGAGAGGTGGAAAGCACGTGGAGTGGGAGTAGGGAGTCGATTTATGAGCAATCCTGGAAAACAATCTAAGGTGGTGACCTTAGATGTGTTCAACCTCAATTGACCTCAATGAGTGAAGAAGAAGGCTTGGAGCTGTCGTTGCCGATGAAATAAAATGTTGAAGTGGAAGATACAATCAGTTTTCAAGTGGAAGATTGTTGGGATATGAAACCTGATTATATCTTAAAAATCTGTGGATATGATTTAGATATTATATACTAGATTTTAGAGATATGATTGGGATATTATTGGCATAGGCTTAGCCTATAAATATCAATGTGTTCTCACTTTAACATGTGCTTGCGTACTTTATAATAAAATTTCTGGATTGGCAGCACCCCCAGACGTAGATCATTCTGATTGAATTGGGTAACAAAATTCTTGTGTTCTTTTGTCCTTGTTGTCTCATCTTTATTTCCTGGAATTTCCGTAATAATAGATAATAATTCGAAGTAATATATAAGAGGATAGATTATACACGCAATACACATATTTTTATATGGATAGATGTTTAAAGAGTTAATTATTATGTGTGAGATTACTATATATTTATATATATATAAATGATAACTTACAATATAGGTTAGAGTTGGCCCAAAAAATACAAATCTTTGAAAGAGACTGTGATGAGTGATTGTTGGGATTTTAGCCAATAGATTGTGGAGTTTATCATTACAAACATGTTAATAAATGTAGGAAATGTGGAGAGATAATGTGTTAATAATATGTGTTAAATGTGGGAAGTTATGAAATAAATTTATGGACAAATAAATGGATTTCAATGAAGCATTTTGGAGGAAATAAAAAAGGCACGGGATCCTCAATTTAGTATTTTCTCGGTCAAACTCGTAGAAAAGAAATGTATGTAATGTTTATTATTGTTGTTGTTGTTTTAATAAAAAAATTAATATTCTTAATAAAAATTCTAAACTACTCTATTCTTTGTAATAATTTTATTTCTTTTCCTTTGTATCCAAAATCTCCCTCAAACATAAGAGTCCGTCCGTGTGCTACTGTTCTCACCGGCGCCGCCAGCGCATTCACTGGAAGGTTCATTTCCATTTCTTTTCCCTTTGCAAATATTCTTGCAGACCCAGAAATTTCCTCAAAATTGTGACTGTCCGACCATTCCAGGCACCCATGCCACCGCCAACGCGCTCACCCAGTGGGTTTGGTTCGATCCTAAATATTTGTTATTCTTTTATTGTTTAGAACCTAATTTTATCTTCAACTTCTAAAATAATACTCGTAGGTTTCAACTCTCACATTTTAAGCTCAGATTTGGTTCGGTTCGGTTAGTTGAACATTTATCTCAGAATTCTAAGTTTTGTAATCATAAGTTTGTTCGTTTTCTATTTTATTATTTTATATTTTGAATTCTCCTTTTTTACCTTTCCTATTTATTTGTAATGTATATATATTACATGTAATGGAGATTGATGGGTTAAGCATAAATAAGTCTTCGTCTTTACGTAGATTAGATTTTACGAATATGAAAAATGATGATTAGTCTTATAATCATCCTATTTCTCCTAAGAAATACCTCAATTTGGAAAGAAGTTTAACGATGAAGAAAATGCTTATCAATTTTACTTAACTTATGCTATGAAAATAAATTTTGGCATGAAACAACACAAAGTGCATAGAGATCGAGCAGAAAAATAAAATTTAGAATGTTTTCTTGTAATGTTGAAGGTACAAGGAAAGAAGATAAAAGAAATATCAATATATGAGCTCCACGGGCAATAAAAATATTTGGGTGCAAGGCAATGATAAAAATTCAACTGAAAGATAATGAAAAATACAAAGTATTTGGGTTTATTTCTGAATACACTAATCAGCTCACGAGTTCTCATAAGACTCATTTTTCTGTCACATAAGAGGATAGAAGAGGTCCATACTTCTTAGAATGATATAGCCAAATACTTGGGACTTGCTCTAAATGTCTTACATTGTTTAATGGTTAAGGAAAGTGGTAATCGAAATAGCTTAGAATTTACAATGCTAGATGTGAATGGAAATTCCCCTAAGTTATTTTGGCATATGAACTAATGGTGTCTTAATTTATGCAGCAAAGACTTTCCAAAAGACAAAAGACATATTTGAGGAAAGATCAAAACATGGAAACTCACTTCTTCCATTACGGTGCAAAGGGAAATTAATGTAGAATCTTTTATTCCAGAAATGTGAGTGATTTACTCAACCGGATAGGGTTGAAGATTGGTGATGAGTGATTTGGAGATCATACTTTAGAGAGAAGAATATTGAGTGAAGTTCTAACGCTTTATCCATATCGATTCCCTTTAGTTTTGAATAAGTTTTTGATAGAAAAATTTACCGGAGAGGTCAACGTGATCGAAGTTAAAGGAGTTCCAACCAGAGATGATGATCAAACTCTGAGCGGCTCTGCTATATGGTCGTGTCAGTACGCGTTTGTGACAACGTGAACCTATGAAGGTATTTTCCAAGGTAGACCATGATAGGAGTTTGAGTTGAAGAAGTTGTGATTGTTTATACTCTGTAATCAGCACTGATTAGTAGAATGTCTCATGGATTGGAATCCCCCGGATGTAGATTCGTTGATAATCGAACCGGGTCAACAAACACCTTGTCTTATTGTTGTTTTATGTTCTGCATTATTTTTCGTTGTTGAACCATAGTTATAACTGTGAACCACCCACGCTTTGGGAGTTGGCACTTTAAAGTGTTCGAATGTGTTTTGTTCGATAAATCACTTCCCCAACATCTGGTATCAGAGCAGTGTTCTCTAATTCGTTGAGTAGATCTGGTCACAGTTGCAGACATGAGTAAAGAAGGATGTTCAACATCCAGACCTCCATTGTTTGATGGGACAAATTACGAAAGTTGGATGAACAAAATGGAAGCCTTTCTGATGCTTCAAGGTGAAGACGTTTCTGATGTTGTTGAGTGTGCATGGTCTCATCCTATGAAAACCATCCAAGATGAAGATGGTGTTACTATTCTTGTGAAGAAACCGAAGAGAGAATAGACGTTGAATGAAAAAGCTGCTGGAATAGCAAACTTGAAGGCCCTATTTTTTATTTTTAATGTCGTGGATGAAACTCAAACGAAGCTTATATCAAACTGCAAAATTGCCAAGGAAGCTTGGGACATTCTGGAAAATGCATTCGAAGGTTCAGCGTAAGTCCGAGAATCTAAACTAGATCATGTGGAGACATTGTTCGAAGGAATGATGATGAATGAAAACGAAACAATCGTTGTTTACTATAATCGCTTTATGGATGTTGTCAATCAAGCAGAAGCTCTTGGAATGCACTTTGAAGAAAAGAGGCTGGTGAGGAAGATGCTTAAAAGTCTCACAAAAAATTTTAGGCCAAAGGTGATTATGCTCGATGAACCACCAAAGCTGAAAAATATGACGTTGGATGAATTATATGGTACATTGGTGAGCTATGAAATGAATTATCTTGAAGATGAAACTCCAAAAAAACATGGCCTTAAGTATGGAAGACATGGAGCTGATCGAATCTGATAAAGAAATGGCATTTTTGAGTCGAAAACTTTCAAGAATGATTAGTGAGAAACGTGCAACAAAGATGAAATATGAGAAGCTTCAGAACCGTGGTGGTTATCAGGGTGTGAGTACTTCCAGCTCACAACGAAAATACTCTGAACAGAAAGCACTAAATTACAGCAAGCCAAAAGAGAAGTTTGATGGTGGATTCAAGAAGAAGTTGTCTGAATCAGTTCAAAAGCCTACCTACTATGGATGTGGAGGAGTTGGTCACATTAAATCTGAATGTCCAACGGTGAAGAAAAGAGAGAATAAAGCATACCAAGCCACATGGAGTGACAATGATGATGAAAGGTCTGTTGGAGGCGAAGAAAACTCAAAAAATGATAAAGTGTTTGCTTTCATGGCCGATGAATCTGAATCTATTAAAGATGATGGTGCTTCTACTGATAAAGCTTCAGAGGAATCCATAGAACTTGATGCTGATGAATTGATTGAAGCCTATGAGGAGATGGTGGAAGAACAAAAGAAATCACTGGTGAAAAATAAAGAACTTTTGGACACCATTTACCGGCTGGAAGCTCAAAAGGGAAAGTTGGATGATGAAATTGAAATTTTGAAGAAGGATGTTCATGAGAAATCAACTGAAGCTGATAGATTAAAGGCTGAAAATGTGCAGCTGAAGCAAGAGAATGATAGACTTCAAAAGGGAAAGGAGAAATTGGATGAAGTACTTTCGATTGGAAAACCTTTTGTTGATCACAAAGGAATAGGTTTTTGTGAGTCCTCACACAGAAAACCTACTACATTTGTCCGGGGTGGACTTCTTGCTGATGTTGAAATTCCAGATAACAAATCAATTCCGATGGTGAAGCAGAATTTGAAGAAGAACAAAAACAGAGATTGGAATGAAAATCGCAGAACACATGATGTTAGACAAATGTCATCACGACGTAATGACTGCGGATACTGCAGATGTCTTGGACATATAGCTGAAAAATGTTTCAGATTGGCGAAGGACATTATGAATGGCAGAAATATTCAGTGGCCTACTGAAGAACTCAGACAAAATGTTAAAGTCAGATTGGTGTGAATGCCCAAGGATAATCACAAGACAAACATTCTTACGAAGATGTTGGATGCAAATCGGTTTGAAAAGTTTGGACGTCATTTGGGTATGCATTCGTACCCTACTTGATTTTTCATGCATTGGTGCTTAATAAATTCTCCAATATATTTATGTTGATTGGGATATTCTTGGTGAATATTGGAGAATGAAAATAATTTGAAAAGATTTTTTTGAAAAATCCAAAAAGAAGAAGTGTTGCGAAGAAACTTTTATTGAGCAATGGCAAAAGTTAGATTTGATGCCATGGTTGATGTTTTGGTTTTGGATTAATTTGACGTGGAGGTCATTTCAGTCCTACATTGGATTTTGAAGAATTTCCAGGCCTTGTGATGTTGCACAAATCATTCTTGATGTTGCGAAGTTGCTGCTGCAACAAAACAGATGTTGAATCAACCTACATTCTTGTTGTTCATGTTGGTGCTGCTGTCAATGTTGATGTTGATGTTGCTGCTGCAAGCATTTTTCAGCGGACCAAATGAGAAGGAATTCGTGAAAATGGAACAAGTAAAATTGTTTGTGAAGCAACTGAAATTCTTGATAATATTGTTGGAATAGTTGTTGGTGATGGTGATAAAGTTGCTGCTGCAACCATTTCTCAGCAAAGTGAGGATGTTTTTGAAGGTCTATGTTCTTTTTGTCATCTGCTCCACGAAGGGGGAGTAATGTAGGAAAATGGAAGATCATATTTTCAGAGGGAGTTGCCCAAGATCTGATGCTGTCTGTTTTTTTGATTGTTGATTTTATTTGTTGTTACTATTTTCGTTGGAAGTCCGAAGTGATTACAACCATATCAATGTGAAGGCTGTCTGTAGCCTTTTTATGTTTGTTGGCATGTAATAGTTGGACTCACCCTTGGATGATTAAGTGTGTGAGTAGGTTAATTCCTGCACTTTTATTTGTGGTTTCATATGCCAAAAAGGGGGAGAATGTGAATGGAAATTCCCCTAAGTTATTTTGGCATATGAACTAATGGTGTCTTAATTTATGCAGCAAAGACTTTCCAAAAGACAAAAGACATATTTGAGGAAAGATCAAAACATGGAAACTCACTCCTTCCATTACGGTGCAAAGGGAAATTAATGTGGAATCTTTTATTCCAGGAATGTGAGTGATTTACTCAACCGGATATGGTTGGAGATTGGTGATGAGTGATTTGGAGATCATACTTTATAGAGAAGAATATTGAGTGAAGTTCTAACGCTTTATCCATATCGATTCTCCTTAGTTTTGAATGAGTTTTTGATAGAAAAATTCACCGGAGAGGTCAACGTGATCGGAGTTAAAGGAGTTTCAACCATAGATTATGATCAAACTCTGAGCGGCTCTGCTATATGGTCGTTGTCAGTACGCGTTTGTGACAACGTGAACCTGTGGAGGTATTTTCCAAGGTAGACCATGATAGGAGTTTGAGTTGAAGGATTTGTAATTGTTTATACTCTGTAATCAGCACTGATTAGTAGAATGTCTCCTGGATTGGAATCCCCCGGATGTAGATTCGTTGATAATCGAACCGGGTCAACAAACACCTAGTCTTATTGTTGTTTTATGTTCTGCATTACTTTTCGTTGTTGAAACGTAGTTATAACTGTGAACCACCCACGCTTCGGGAGTTGGCCCTTTAAAGTGTTCGAATGTGTTTTGTTCGATAAATCACTTCCCCAAAACTAGACATTAAAAATTACTTACGATTGAAGAGGACAAAGTACATAGAGGTGGGAGAAACTGGAGAAATACTAGAATATTTGCAAGTGGTGCAAAGTAGAGACCTAAATTTTTTCTTATTCTATTCAAGTGGATGAAGATAATATGATTACAAATATATTTTGGGTTGATAGGAGAATGAGAGCAGATTATGTTGATTTTGGAGATGCGGGTTCTTTCGAAACTACGTATAGAAAGATTAGAAAAAATTGTCCATTGACCTTGTTTGTCAATGTTAATCACCACTTGCAAACAATGGTTTTTGAAGCAGCACTTTTATACGACAAGACTATTCCCTCATTTCAGTGGTTGTTTGACACATTTGGAAACACTATATACGGAAGAAGACCGACTACCATTTTAACAAATCAAGATCAAGCACTGAAAAATGTGTTGGCTTCGAGGTGGCCTAAGACTCATCACAGGTTTTCTATTAGGCATAACAGTTTAATACATTTAAGCTATAATTTTGTAACATATAGTTTTTTTTTCATAGAATAATTGTATCCCTAATTTTTTATATTTTGTATTTTATGTATTTGACACATTTATCAAAATATCGATATACATTTGAGTGGTGTATTTATTGAACATAAAACTTTTGCGCATGATTTTGGGAGATTTATTTACAATTTTGACGAAGAGGATTAGTTTTGGTATGAATGAGATAAAATTCTAGTGAGGTATAACTTGGTGGAAAATTCTTTGTTGAGAAAATTATTCAAAGTGAAAGGAAAATGGGTTTTTTAGTATATGGTCGTCAAATTATTTTTTTTATAGATTACAACGAAACAATACAATGAAAGTATTAATAGTGTCCTTAAAAGATATGTCAGTTTGAAGAAAAACTTGTGGGTATTTTTTTTAAGTTTGAAAATCTGATTGAATCTTGTTGATATGAACAGTTGTGGGTTGATTTCAAAGCAAGTACCAATACATCTATACTCCCAATGACAACATAGCTTCTAAAATATGCCGCGAGTGTGTATACCTTATAAGTTTTTAAAATATTCCAGAAAGAATTTGAAAAACGTATGATTGTGTAGGAGTTGTTACTAGAACACATAAAACCATTATTAATATCAAGTTAGCTATCTCGAGAGTTTGAGGTACTATTTTGTCAAATACGATTGATCATATGAAAAAATTGCATGCAACTACAAGAAATTTAATTTTTCTGGGATATTATGCTCTCATGGACTGAAAATGCTCACAAAAAAAATTATATTTTGAAAATCACAGATCAATATATAATGAAGAGGTTGACAAAATATGTAAGGGTAGGTGTTTTACATAGTGGAATACGTGACGAGAACCACAATATGGATGATCTAAGAAACGATTTAAGCTTGTGCTATAAAGATTTGAGTTTCTTATGCAAAAAACTGGCAATGATAACTTTAGAAAGTAAGGAATCTTATGAAATTGCTAGAGATACACTGTTGAGGGGTATCGAAAGAGTAAATGAACAATTACAGAGCCGAAAAGAGCATTATGATGGATCATCTATGAAGGGGGTTGATAATCCTGGTATAAACAAAGAATGCAACATTTATATTAAAGGTAAAAGAATATGAAAAAGATACGTTCAGGTAAAAGACTAAAAAACGGATTGGAAAGAAATTGCAAGAAAAAAAAAAAGCCTGAAGTTCGAGGAAATCAGTGTTTAGTTAAGACCCAGGTGCGGCCTTGTTACTACATTCTAAATTTCTTTATTTATTTGATCCAAAAAATTTTACAATAAATATATTTGCTATGCAGTCAAGCAATAATTAGACCTATCTAGTATATGATAGCATTGCATCGCAGTCTTATCAAATCCTTCTAACGTAGGTTCATTTGGGGAAAAAAAACTCATTTTTATTTATGTTTTGATACAATTTTGTTTCAACTTTCTCTATTTTATATTGCAGTACTCAATCCAATACCAAACATACCATCTATTACCACAACGAGCCGACTTATTCTATAAAATTTACAGAGTTACTTGAGGTATTTTCTTTATGATTTCATGTTTTTCCATTAAAATGTATTAATTTAGTACCTTTTTGTTTAACTTTTCTATTATGCACATACTTAGATACAATCATCGTGTATTGGTGGTTAAGGGAGTGATTATCATAATCTCTAGCAGCTAAAGTTTTTTTTATCATCATCAATGTAACTGTATAAAACAAAAATAATATTATTCTCTTGAAATATTTTCTTTTATATTTTTGTTTCAAAGTTTATCATTGAAAGAATCTTCTAAAGGTGTTACAAAATTTGCCACAAGGGAGCAAGATGATGACTGTGATCAAACAGAATTTTCAATATTATGTCATGTTGTATGAGCCAAGAGGCAAGAGCCATAGTTAGTTGTTGTTTTCATTTGGTTCGTTGTTGATACCGGCAAGAACCAGTCAGATTATGTCTGTTAGTTGTACGCGAGACGACTCTTAGTACTTGTATAACCAAAAAAGGTGCTAGTTTAAAAACAATCATTTTGTAATATTGTTTTTGTTGATATCTTGGTTTTTAATTTTGGATTTTATTTTGTGTGTAGTGGTGGAAATTGAGGGAAGCTTGTTACTTGCTTGTTGCAAATTTTGTATATTTCTCATTTATTGCATGCATGCATGCATGCTCAATATTATTGACATAAATCCGTGGTTTGGTGTTTTACGGAGTTGCAATTGAAACATTACACTTTTATTTAATATTGCTTGACTATAGCCCCAAGGTATTTTCCTGCATCATTTTTCTACCCCCAATCTCATTATTGATGAAGCTAACATATTTTTTCAATTTAAAATTTCAAATGTTAGTGTGGGTTTTTTTAGCATTTGTGAATACTTGTAGCACAAGTTACTTAAGCCTTGAAGGGTGATAGATGATGCTTACTTCAAAATTTGTCTACAAGTCTCTATTTTTTACTCTCTCCGTCCCATGTAATATGGTTGTATTACTGTAGACACGAGAATTTAGGTAAAATATAATTAGTAAGTAATTAGGAAGTGTATTAGTAAAAATAATTATAGATTAAGATTAAGATAACAAAATAGTTTAATTAAGATTTTAAAAAATTTAAATTTTAAATTTTAAAATATGATTAAAATGTATAATTAATTTTCCAAAAAGGAAAAGGACAAATTATGTGGGACAGACGAAAATAGAAAATATGGACAAATTATGTGGGACAGAGGGAGTACTTGATAGAAGTTGAGATTATATATTTTGAATAGCTATAAAATATTTAAGAGTTGTAAACAAGAAAATGTATTAGTCTAACACCTGACTTCGACCGGTTGGATTGAAAACTAAGTAGGTAGACTATGGCTTATGAGCAACATTTATTGGGTTTGCAGTTGACAATATTGCTTAGCCAAAGTCCTATTTTACTAAAAAAAATCTTGGGAAAATTTTCTCCCATGATTGAGTTTGGTATGTGAAGTTCACATTTTTATTGACTAGCCACATAAACAAAGCTCTTCTTAATTCACGAAGGGGGTAGATGAATATATCATATTGTAAAAGGTCTTATCAATGTTATAATGCCCACATCGGATATAGAATGAACTATCTCACTCAATCATATATACATAAGAATTTGTATTAAAAAAACCTTAAACTTAGTGATACAATTCTATATATAAATAAAATCAACAAGCACTTCCCAAATTCTAAAAAAGAAACTATGTACATTGTCAAATATCTATACACAACTTCTTATTATAAAAACAAATTACTATACTCTGAAAACTTAAATTCTATATGCACAACATTCAAGAGTTCACGAAATCATAGCTTATTGACGAAACACACATCCAAACGAGGAAGCACCATCACAACTACGAAACTGAATTGCAATTTTAATACTTAAGTTGTTGTATTCATCATTAACCAGAAGCAGTCAATATTATACAAAAAAAATTGTTTCATATTATTTTGAAATACATTCTTGCAACAAGCATATGTACTGAAGTAGTTTAAGTAATAAAAACACAATAAAGCTTCAAGCTCTATTGTGCTAAAGTTTTTCACACAACTAATTGTTAAAAGAATTCAATTTCATATCTATATAAGCACACTGAAAAGAATCTCAAACTAAATTATTAATATGTTAGAAGATAAATTAGGTTTTGATTAGGAAAAAAAAAAAAACTGATTAGAAACTGAACTTATTGGGTGAACGCTTCGGCGGTGGTGGCTAGTCGGCTGTTGCGTCAGCAGCGGGGGCGGATGGTCGCAATTTGGATCTGTGCAAATGTTAACAAGGAGGAGTGATCGGACGGCAACACGGTTGGACTCTCAGGTTTGGGAGAGGGGAATAGAAATATCACGAGAGAGAGAGGAGTTGAGAATTTCTATTATAATTATTCATTTTTTATAATAATAAGGTAAATTATATAAGAACATTTTGTATTTTAGTAAAAGTGTACAAAATACTACCGATTTTCAAATATGGCATGATCGTCTTGGGCATCCTGGTAGTATAACGATGAGGCGAATAATTGAGAATTTGCATGGTCATTCATTAAAAGATCAAAAAATTTTAAACTCAAATGAGTTAACATGTGTTGCCTGCACTTAGGGAAAATTGATAACCAGGCCATCGCCAGCCAAAGTAGGTATTGAATCACCTACATTTTTTTAAAGAATACACGGGGATATATGTGGACCAATAGACCCACCGTGTGGGCCATTTAAATATTTTATGGTGCTTATTGATGCATCTACCAGATGGTCACATGTCTGTTTATTATCTACTCGCAATATGGCATTCGCGAGATTGCTTGCCCAAATTATTAAATTACGGGCACAATTCCCCGATAATCCAATTAAGACTATATGTCTGGATAATGCTGGTGAATATACATCGAATGCATTTGATGATTATTGCATGTCGATTGGAATTAATGTAGAGCACCCAGTTGCTCATGTTCATACACAAAATGGTCTGGCAGAATCACTTATTAAAAGATTGCAATTGATTTCTAGACCATTACTGATGGGTCTATGTTGCCCGTTTCAGCTTGGGGGCATGCAATCTTACATACAGGAACACTTATAAGAATGAGGCCGACAAGCTATCATAGTTATTCCCCAATACAGTTAGTATTTGGTCACGAACCAAATATATCTCATCTACGTATTTTTGGGTGTGTTGTTTATGTTCCTATTCCACCCCCAAACTTACAAAAATGGGTCCTCAATGTAGATTGGACATTTATGTCGGATATGAATCACCGTCAATTATAAAATATCTTGAACCTATGACGGGCGATTTATTCACTGCAAGATTTGCAGATTGTCATCTTGACGAATCATATTTTCCGACATTAGAGGGAGACAAAAACGAACCGAAAAGGGATATTAATTGGAAAATCCCTTTGAATTTTTGTGATCCTCGTACAAAGCAGTGTGAACTAGAAGTTCAATGCATTATACATTTGCAAAATATTGCAAATCAGTTACCGGATGCATTCAATGACTCGAGCAAAGTCACTCGATCATATATCCAAGCTGCTAATGCTCCGGCTAAAATAATTATCCCTGATGGACAAATTGCAAGTGCTAATGAATCAGCGACACGCTTAAAGCGTGGTAGACCACCCGGTTCCAAAGATAAACACCCTCGAAAGAAAAGAGGAATTAATGATGATAATCATGAAAATATCAGGAATGATATTGATAAACCTCAATCTAACGAGGAAGTCAACCCTGAAATAATTGCTCCAGAAGAGCACGATCTTGAAGAACATAATGAGATTATTGAAAACTCAATTAACTATATTACTTCAAGAAAATGTTGGAACCGTAAAGAGGCAATTATTGATAATGCCTTCGCATACAATTTAACACTTGATATAATGGAAGAAAATGAGGATCCAGAGCCAAAATCGGTTCATGAATGTCGGCAAAGAAATGACTGGCCAAAATGGGAACATGCGATTCAATCAGAGCTTGACTCATTAAACAAAAGAGAGGTCTTCGGACCAATTGTTCAAACACTAGATGGTATAAAACCAGTTGGATACAAATGGGTGTTTGTACGAAAAAAAATGAACATAATGAAATTGTGAGATATAAAGCCCGTCTTGTAGCTCAGGGATTCTCACAAGGACCTGGAGTATATTTTGATGAAACATACTCTCCGGTTTTTGATGGAATAACATTTAGATACCTTGTGAGCCTAGCAGTGCGAGAAAAGCTCGATATGCGCCTTTTAGACGTAGTTACTGCATATCTTTATGGCTCCTTGGATACTGATATTTATATGAAAGTTCCTGAGGGATTCAATATGCCTAAAGCATACAAATTAAACCCAAGGGAATCATATTCTATCAAATTGAAAAAGTCATTGTATGGACTTAAACAATCAGGGCGAATGTGGTATAACCGTCTGAGCGAATGTTTAATAAAAGAAGGTTATACTAATGATCCAATATGCTCATGCGTCTTTATAAAGAAAAATGAATCAAATTTTGTCATTATTGCTATATATGTTGATGATCTCAATTTAATTGGAACTCCTGAAGAGATCCAAACTGCAGTTGAATACCTAAAGAAAGAATTTGAAATCAAAGATTTTGGAAAGACAAAATATTGTTTGGGATTACAAGTGGATCATGTCAACAATGGAATATTTATCCATCAATCCACATGTACCCAAAAGGTATTAAAACAATTTTATATGGATAAATCCCACTCTCTTAGTACACCAATGGTGGTCATATCCCTTGATCCCAGTAAAGATCCATTTAGGCCAAGAGAAGAAAATGAAGAAATACTTGGCCCCGAGATACCATATCTCAGCGCTATTGGCGCATTAATGTACCTCGCAAATTGTACCAGGCCAGATATATCTTTTTCAGTAAATCTACTGGCCAGGTTTAGCGCATCCCCCACAAAGCGCCATTGGAATACTATCAAGCACACTTTTCGTTATCTTCAAGGAACTCATGACCTCGGTTTATTTTATTCAAGTGAATCTCAAAATGAATTAATAGGTTATGCTGATGCTGGTTATCTGTCTGATCCACACAAAGAAAAATCTCAAACTGGCTATTTATTTACCTGTGGTTGAACCGCAATATCTTGGAGATCTCCTAAACAGACAATAACAGCAACTTCTTCAAACCATGCTGAGCTTTTAGCAATTCACGAAGCCAGTCGTGAATGTGTTTGGTTGAGGTCTATTACTCATCATATTCAGAAAAAATTGTGGTTTGATTTCTGATAATGTATTACCTCCTACAATATTATTTGAAGATAATGCAGCTTGTATAGCTCAATTAAATGGAGGATATATTAAAGGCGATCGGAGAAAGCACATATCTCCGAAGTTCTTTTCACTCACGATATTCAGAAAAGTGGCGAAATTGATGTGCAACAAATTCGATCGTCTGAAAATTTTGCAGATTTATTCACGAAGGCGCTACCGACTGCAATATTCAACAAACTGGTGCAAGGAATTGGAATGCGTCGGATGAAAGACATCAAATAAAGTCCAAAATAGGGGGAGCGCATTAATACAGGAATGATGTAATCTTTTTCCTTCACTATGAATTTTTCCCACAGGGTTTTTTTTGTCCAACCCAAAAAAGAAATGAAGCCCAGACCAAAACAAAATGGCCCACACATACATAGGTTTCATCCAACAACTATACAACCTATTTAAAAGAAAAGCCCAAGCATTAATACAAAAGATGGGCTTCCTAACCATGCAAAAAAATAATTCCAATAGAGAGTCACCAACCGACCAAGCAGGTTGCTTCATCCATTCGTTGCAAGTCATTTAGATCAACAGCCAGGAAATTGCAGACAGCGATCTTCATGCTCCATAGGATCATCGATATTTCCGAGGGAATCGGAAGTAGGGTAACCCAAGCTTATCAATATTAACAAATCCACGGAGCTTACCTGTAACATTGTGTGGTTCAATAATACGAGACGAATTAGCAACACAAGCCTGGTCCGCAAGCCAATCTGCCGCTTGGTTGCCTTCTCGAAAGATGTGGGAAAGCTGAAACTGCATGCCACTGAGAATAATTTTAATTCGAGTAAGGATACTCTGAAGGTTCCATCGGCCCACCGGGGTGCTAGACTTGGAAATAAAGTTAATGATGTATGCATGACACGTATTCATCATTGTTTTCAAAACAATTTGGTGAGTACAAATCTTATCAATATACATCAAATATATATAAAATTACTTATAAAACTTATTCCTCAATACAAGTACATTAAATTAATTTAGAAGTCTGTAACTTAGTGAAATGGAGGAATAAATATCACAATTGGAGGTATATAGATTTCACTTAGGGGTCTCTTGACACCCAGGTATGATTATGACTAGCTTATACGACTACGAGTTAAATAGATCATTGCAATTTCGTCAAATATTGGTTTCTATCAACCAATACTACCGAAACGATTATTTAGACCATTTGTTTATGTATTCAAAGGTGTATGAGAATATCACATAAGATAAATTTGATGTAACATATGATGTTGTGGATCATGCTAAGAATCGATGAATTAACGGATAACTGATGAGATGTCTCGGTCTTTACACTTTTTATTGGCTTTGTCAATGTCAACATTTTGTAAATTATGAAAAAAGTCGCCAATGAACAAATTTGTTACAAGGTATTAGGAATAAATATTATACATGAGACATATTAGGACTGTCCATACAACAAGTATTAGTCATTGAGGTGTACATTGAACGTGTTCATCGGTGCTTCAGAATAGTATGGTGAGTACACATATTTTCACTACATGTCGAATATATATATATTTACTTATAAAATTTATTCATTAATAAGAGTACATGCAATCGTGTCAAAAGTATATAAATTGATTAAATGATGAATATATATCTTTATTAGAGGTATATTGTTCAAATCTAGGGATTTCTCCACACTCAACCATAAAATTTTCCACACCAAAGTATATTTCTTAATTTTGTGTATACATATCTCTAATACAAAAGTCCATACTTATGGAGAACCGCATATGTCATTTGTTAAATTAGAAATTACAATTATTCTTAAAATTTTTGACAAAATATAACATCAATGACTTATTACCCCAATTTGACAACCATATGCTTCATACCTCAATTGTTCTCATTTCATGTATAAAAATAAAAATACAAATCTGATAAATGATATTAGACAGCCTTCCTGATCAAATTTTCACAATAAATTTTGTTCGACATGTTTTGACATCGTCAAATTCGGTAGCTCATCTGCTAAGTGGGTAAGTTTTCGTGTTGCACAAAGCATAACTCTCAGAGAATATACATACTAGTGACCCACAATCATGTCTCTTACCTTAAACCTGATAATATTTGAAACAAAGACATAAATCTGCAAAAGTATATACAACACCGATTCAAGTTTATGATATAACAATATAGGTACATAATTTTCTTGTAGAAGAACACCAATTTAAAACCAGAGCACACATTATATACCATTTGTTGTAACCAAAAGCATTTGGAGGCATTAACATACACTAGTAAAAACTAGCAGAACTTTTATAAATCGGAAAAATAAATACATGAACAACCACCAATGTAATAGAGATATCAACAAACACCTTTAGTACTTACAGAAGTCATTCCACATAAGAAATTGACACCAACGGTATTTGAAAAAAAAAGATCGAACTCCACCCATCTCATATCGCAACCATTTTATGACAAAATTAAACCTAATAACATGAAAATAAATTTAATTTTATATACAATAAAGCTATTTACACTTTAAAGCATATCAAAATAACATATATTTGAAATGATGGTGGATTACGATGTCGAAGTAAGCTCGACTGGCACCTAAACTTGTAAAAACCATATAAAGGTACATGACAAAGTTATTAGAGTATACCACGAAATTGAAAGCACAAAACTATAATATCAATTTTACCAAATACAAAATTTTAACTTAGTTCTTGAACTTCGTTTGGGAGAGGAAATCTTCTTCGATATTTTGAACATATTGTACACTTTTGTTTTATCATCTCGGTTGGTATTTGATAAAAAAAAATAAAAATTTTCATTGCAGTAGCGGTGTGATTGAGATCGTCTGTAATTATTTGGTTCGGTTATTTTTATGTGTTGTTTTTGTAACAAATTACAATATATAAATAATAAACCAAGGTACATTGCTCTGCAATTAAATTTGTATAGCACGACAATTTTCGAGTACGTAAGTAGATAATGTAGGTTTATGTAAACTCAGCGGAAGTATATAATATATTCGTTACATAAATTCATTATTTCAGGGGCAAAATGGGTAGTAAGGAGTTATTTGTAAACATTTGACAAAAGTAGGGAGTGCAGTGTCTTGAAATAATCTGTAGGGACTGAACTTAAATATATTTTGTGTAACATGGATTTAGATCAAAGTGCCCCAATAATTATTAGTAATTATTTATTAATATTAGTATTATTAATTTTCATAAATATATGATAATTTTTACTTATATATTATAATAAAATAGGGAAAAAAAATCAATTTTTTTCCAATATAACAAAAATTTATCAATTTTGGTCCCAATATAAAAAACTCATCAATTTTAGTCTCATTATAACAAATTTCAATAAGTTTTTGTCCAACCGTTAAAAAACTAACGAAAATTGCTGACGTGGACATAACAGAGGTGACGTGGCAGCTGACCTGAAAACTACACGGCCATGTACAATTATACACGGTCATATTGTTACACAGCCATGTATATTTCAGTGTGTAATTATACATGACTTTGTTGTTACACGACCATGTATTTAAAAAAAAAATTATTTTGAATTTAAAATAGTTAATATAGTTAAAATGGACAAAATCAATAGTAATCATAATATAATTAAAATTTATCAATTTTAATTCAAATATAAAAAATTATAAGATATATTTATTTGAAAGATTTTGTCTAAAATTTTGTTATTCATTAAAAAATTTTCTCTTACAAATATCCAATTACACAACTAATAAGAGATATTTTGGTAAATAATAGAATTTTAGACAAAATCTTCCAAAAGAACCTACTCCAAAAATATTTATATTTGAACTAAAATGGATACATTTTAATTATATTATGATTATTATTGATATTTTTCCATTTTAGCAGTTTAGAATTATACATAGTCTTGTAACAACGTGACCATTAATAATTATACACTGAAATATATATGGTCATGTAACAACATGATCATGTATAATTGTACATTATATACTAAAATATATATAGCCATGTAATAACATGGTGGTGTATAATTGTACATAGCTGTATAATTGTACATAGCTGTGTAGTTTATAGGTCGGCTGCCTCGTCACTTCCGTTATATCCACGTCAGCAATTTCCGTTAGTTTTTTAAAAATAAAATCAAAATTGATTGAAATTTTTTATAATGGAACAAAATTTAATTGAAATTATTTAGATGAATTTTTTATATTGAAATCAAAATTGATCTTGATCGATTATATTGAGATTAAAAATTCATTTTTTTCCACTAAATTATTTATTTTACTTCCAATTTGTGCCCTAACACATTACACAACCACAGCGCCGCCGTGAAGTTCTTCCCCTCTCTCCCTCTCCTTCTTCCTCTGTTTTTTGTGTTTTTTTCCTCCTTTTTCTTCTTCTTCTTCGTCTCCATCCATTTTCCTGCGCCACCGCCCGGTGAAGTATGCCGTTCAATAACATCTTGCCGCCGACCTTTGGTTCCCTGTCGACGAGCAAGATTCCCCTGTGCTATCGGTAAGCGTTGGCGTAGAGGCGAAAATTGTGGAATTGGAATGGGAAGAGATTAACTAAGGAGTAAAAGCAAGAGTCAAATGCCACTTGCCCTCCTCCGCTCTGCCCTGTGACGTCGGTGAGTAGATTTTGGGAGGTTTTGTTTGCTAAGTGAAATAGGAAAGGGAAAAGGAACACACCCTTCCATTCCATTCTACAGAATGTCGAACCCCGATGAAAGCTTCTCTCAGTTTGACATCTCCGAGCATGTAAGTTTCGTGTATGTATTTATCCTCCAGTATTACTTGTTCGCTCGCGATGCTTTCGTGTCTGAAAATCTATGCGATTGGATTGTCTGTCCGTGTCCGTGGCTCAGGAGAAGGACAAATTAGTTGGGGAAGTGATTCGCTACATTCTCTTCAAATACGAACAGAATTCAAATTGTCCGATAAAAAGGGAGGAACTGACACAGTTGATAACCAGGAAAGGATATAAGCAGAGGACATTGCCTGCTTTCGTAATCGATGAGGCGAAACGCAAACTATCCTCCATTTTTGGCTATGAAATGAGAGAGCTTCAGCGACCCAGGGCTGCCGGCCGTGCTTCACAGTCACATCGTAAGCTCATTCACGCACAAGCATATGATCATTTATTTATTTGTCTTTCTTGTATAAGCATGAGAAGAATGTCAGTGTGCAAGTGTGTTTATTTTGTCTAATTTTTGTTTAATCTGGAGGTAACAAAGACTTATTAAATGGCCGGGTAAAATAATAGAACATTTCAATGCTAAGGTGAATAACAAATATAATGAATGTTGTTTGGTGAAATAAATACATTTTTAGTCTGCGATATATGGATAAAGTATATTTCTTGTTTCGAAAAATGCTTTACTTTATTTACTTTGTGTCCCCTGCTTAATTAGAGGGTGCAGTCCTGTTAAATTTTGATATATCCATCATTTTCTTAATTACTTCGTGGGATTTCTTGTAACCAAAATGGTGTTTTGATTCAGAATCTCTGGTTTTAATTGGTGTGAGATTGTTAGTATTGCCTTTGGATTCAGAATCTCTTCTTCTAATTGATGTTTTAATTGGTTTAAGATGGCCGACATTTACATTTTTGGGATTCGTCTCTGATATAGAATATTACTGAACACGTGGAATATAACACAGCTCTCATCCCTTAACTCGGAGCTCGATACATGTGGTCTACATTTATTGTTGTTATCTTCTATTGGCTCATATCTTGTTATATATAGATATATATTATATAGATTCTTGTTAGCAATATTGGCATAGATTCTTGTTAGCAATATTGGCATAGATTCTTGTTAGCAATATTGGCTTCATCACTATCATGCTTGCAAGCCCCTTTCGGGTACTTGGTAGATATGCATTTGGTACTGATGCTCATCAATTTCCTTGCATACAGTTTCAGCGGAGGCAAAATCGTACATAATCATAAGCCAGCTCTCAGCAGATATCTACAGAAAATTTGTCGAGGATCCACGTTCCTCCCCCACATCGGGTTTTACTTTTGTTGTTGTTGGCATCATTCACCTTGGTGGGGGCAAACTCTCTGAAGGTATACTTACTTGAATCTCTAAACTGTATATATTCAACATGAGAAGAAATAATTCTTATTTTCCATCTTATATTTTGACTAAACATGCCTGGAATACTGAACTACATCCTGATCAATGGCTTTCAATTTCTGGGACTATCATTCATGTTTTGCTTTGCTCGGCTTTTCCTCTAGTTTGCCCATCATTCGTGTCTTTGTTTTCTCTTACTTGCATAACTTTAGGTTGCCTTATATTTTGCAGAAAATCTTTGGCATCATCTGATGCGGCTGGGACTGCACAAAAATGATGAAAATCATCCTGAATTTGGGAACATCAAACTTGCACTAGAAACACTTGTCCAACAAAGGTGATCATTAGCAATTTTTTTGTCCAATTGATTGGATGTAACGATTAATATAATGTTCATGTATTATCTTTAACTTTTTTTGTGCTGTAGATTCTTGCAGAAAGAAAAGGTCAGTGGCCCAGAAGGTACCACTCTATATTATGAACTTGCAGAGAGAGCTCTAGATGGAGCAGTTTATGACAAGATCAAAGATTACGTATCTCAGGTATAACTTTATACTTGTTTCTTAGTTCTTATGATGCTCTGACGAAATATTTGCCTCTGGCATTCAATTTTTGTCTCCTTTTTAACTTCCACAGCAAATGAATTCCTCGAGCATGGCAAATGTTTGCCTTTAACATTCTAATCTATTTTTCTCATATTTAATGTTGGAGTCAAACCTTTCTTATGACTTTCCACTTGGATTTTATCCAAATTTAATCTAGGGGTGATGCATTAGTCAAGGAGCTTCTGACCTGTGCTCGACTTGAGTCGTTTTTAAATCTGAGCACCATTAGTACTCTATATATACATGGGTAATGACATAAATAAGTGATTGGCTTGAAGATGGAGTTCGTTGAATGGAAAAGAAGTCAGCAATTTATAGAAATACATAAGGTTATGAGTTTATTTTATTTTCCAAGTTTGAGCCCTAAAAATTGTCTGTTGCTTGTGATTGAGAATCTTGTTATTTAAGCTCGTTTTGGCGTTGCCTGATTCAATTATTATTGCATGCTTGTAAGCAAAAAACTCGTTAGTATGGCGAAATTTATCATTTGTGCTTTCATTCTCATTGTTTGTCAGTACCTTATGTATACTTAAAGTTTTTATTGATCTACATCGACCTTCTCAATAATGGAGTTTTTTTAATTTTTTGATGGTAGATTGTGCAAAAGGACGCCACGGCATTAGAGGCTGAATAATTTCCTATGGTTCACTAAGCTTCTTTTCTCTGCACAACCTCTACTCATAGGTATCCTCTCTCTCTCGCTCTCATATATATATATATATATGTATGTATGTATGTCTATTTATGTATTCTCTAACTGGCTGAGAAGGGTCTTGACAAGGAACAGGCATTGCGAAAATTGCAGTGATGAGGTTAGAAGTTATGTGATTAATTTTGTCTCTAAACTTTGGGCTTGTTCTCCTGTGTCTATACTATGCAGTAATTTTCTAAAAAAATTAAAAATATGGAATTGAGCTGGTAATATCTTGAGCTTTATTGGACAAAACTGCACTCAAAATACAGAGGATGAGACTCTAAACTCTGGGTTCATTTACTTGATCTTTCCTTAAAAAACAAATGTTCTTTGGGGTGAAGTTATGTTTGAAATGCTTAAATTGGAAGATGATGATGGTTTGTTTGATAATAGCAAGTGTGAGTGTGCAATATAGATTCAATTTAAAGGTAACAAATCAGAGGCATTGCTTGGAAAATTTTCTTAACTTCTTTATTATTCAATTTTTGCAAAAATCTACTTTTTTTTTTCTTGCAAAATAATCACTATGTTCTAGCAGTTGAATTCTAAAAAACAATAATAAACAATATTAAAATTCTTAAAAAAAAAAAAAAAACCTCCGTATACTCGTTACAATAAGTCAAAAATAATATATTTTATACTTTTGATATAATATTTTATATTATACACTAAAAATTAATTCATCTACTTGTACGGTGTGTGATGGAGAGAAAAATATATATTTTATTTTTTTATTTGGATGATGCGAGGGGATAAAGTGTAGGATAGAGATTACGTATAATTAATTATTTTTTTATTTTAGAAATGTTGCAGAGTGTTGGGACACACCAATGTTGCGGATTGTTTGGGACAGAGGGAGTACTATTTATTATATTATTTAAATAGATAAATTTGTGTTTGGGGTGTGTTTGTTTATAAGATTTCTAAAGACTTCAACTATTCATATTTTTTTTTCTTCAAAAATATTAAATAAAATATCTATTTTTTATTTTTATATTATATTAAAAATTAATTTTACATTACAACTATTCTAATTCAATTCAAAATTCAAATTTTCAAACAAATACGCCCCAATGTTTTAATATTGTGTTCTAATATTATTTAAATATAAAATATGTAATTTAAAATATATATGATATATATATGTAATGTATATGGTTAAGATAACTATTGGGTCGGCGAGAAAATATAAAAATATATATTTATTTTTGTTTAAAAGATGAGAAATATAAAAAGATATTTTGGGTTTTTTTTGAAAATTTAATTAATAATCAAAGAAAATTAGAAGATGAATAATAAAAATTGTGTCAATGGTAGAAAGTAAATGTTCAGTTTTTAATTTTATTAGAATTAATAATGAGATAAACTTTATATATAAATGAAAAAAGAAAAATTGGCGGATAAATTAAATAATTTTTTTTTTCAATTCAAAATACTTTTTATTAATTTTATTTGTCTCGTTGAAAAATATTTTTTTTTATTTTAATAAAATTGATTATATATTAATATCAAAATATTTTTAATTTCTATTTAAATTACAAGTATATTATTACATATCTTATTATTTTATATATATAATTAAAAGGTAAAATATTAAATTTTTTTACATACTTTCACTGATCACTAAAATATTTTTATTTACACAAATATGTGCTTGTTTATGTTTCTTTTTTATTATTATATTTATTATTACTTCCTCCATTCCATAATAAAATATCTATTTTTTTATTTTAGTTCGTCTAATAACAAAATATCTATTTCCTTTTTAGTAATTATACTACCTACCTAACATTACAAATATCCATACAACTTACAATATATTACACAAATATCATTACCTTTATATCACACAATATTAATAAGGTTATTTTAGTCATTTATTCTTTATTCCTACTACATTCCAATATAATACTAATATTTCTAAAACTCCGTGCAAAAAACAAAGAAATACATAGTTATGAGACGGAAGAAGTATTTCATTTTGTTCAATAGGTATACATATTTTCATTTTGAAAATTTAATTACAAAGTAAATATTTCATTAAATGCTTTACTTTTTTTTCAAAAATATCATTATTTTGCATCACATCATTACTTTTATACCAAAAAGTAAGGGTATTTTAACTATTTACTATAATTAAAATATTATTATTTCTTAAACACCGCGCAAAAAGTAAATGTTTACTTTGGGTGTGTTTGTTCGAGGGTTTGGATTTTGAGTTGGGATTTGAATAGTAAAAATTTTGAATTTGAATAGTTGTATGATGTGATATAAATAGGTGTTGATGTGATGTTTTGAATGTAAAATTAATTTTTAGTATAATATAAAAATAAAAAATAAGTGTTTGATTTGATGTTTTTGGGGGAAAAAAAATAGGATGAACAGTTGAAATCCAAACAAATCTCTCAAACAAACACACCCTTTGAATGTAGACGGAGGGAGTATATATTTGGTCTCTTATCTATCTATCTGTTTGTTTTTTGTACGGAGTTTTAGGAATATAAGTACTCTCTCTGTCCCATAAGTAAATATTCATATGGTTTTTGCACGTAGTTTTAGAAATATTAGTATTATATTGGAATATAGTATGAATAAAGTAGAAATGACTAAAATATAAAGGTAATGACATTTGTGTAATATATTGTAAGTTGTAAGGGTATTTGTAATATTAGGTAGATAGTACAGTTACTAAAAAAAGGAAATTGATACTTTGTTATTGGACGGAGGGAATATTATATTTGGTTGTTGTACGAATAAAGTATAAGAAACTAAAATAACTTTATTAGTGTTGTATGATATAAAAATAATGACATTTGTGTAATATATTGTAAGTTATAAGGATATTTTTAACGTTAATATAAAGTATAATTACTAAAAATAAATAAATATTTTTTTATGGAAGATATCAAAATAAAAAGATAAATAAAGGAGAATATAATGTATTGTTTATTTTTTTAATTAAAATATTGTATATGGAGTATTTTTTATTTTAAAATTTATATTTTCATTCAAGAAGTGTTGTACAACACCTCAGCACATTTCAGAATCCAAACAAATATGGTTTTTTTTTTTTTAAGGGTTTTTTCTTTTTTTTTTTTTTTTAGAGAGAAAATAATAACTGCATTGGCGTGGCGACGGAATAACTGCAAGATTATAGATTCAAATATTTTAAAAATATATTTTCGATAGAGTTTGTCAAAGTGTTAAATGGATTTTTCCCATTTGTGACTTTGTGATAATAAGTCTAAATTTATCATACCAAATTGATCAGTTAATTTAGGGCTGTTTGAATTGGCTTTAAAAAATAATCAAAAGTCAAGAGTAGAAGCAATTTGATTTTGTATTGGGATTAATAATAATAAAAATATTTTTTTATAAAAAAATAATATGTTTGGATATAATAGAGGTGAAAGTGCTTTTAAATTGTTAAAATTATTCAAAAAGACATGCTGCAAATATAATTGTATTTTTCTATAAAAATTATATATATATTTTAAAATTTTCTAATTATATTTAAATATTTTAAATAAAAGTATAAAAAATATATTTTTAAAATTTAATTATTTATATTTTAAAATTTTAATTTTAAAAATATATAAATTAAAAATAAAAATTACAATATAATAGAAGTATTAAATTATTCGTAATTTTCAATTTATTTTTAAAATATTATAATTTATATTTAATAATTTTAGTATAATTAAAAAAAATTATATATTTCTATTTAAATTTAGTATCTCAATTATAATTTTAAATTTTAATTCAATATTATACATAAATTAAAAATAATAATATAATTATATTTGTAATTTTTTAAAAATATAATATATAAATTAATTATTTTATAATATATTATTATTAAGGATAAAATAGTAATTTTAACAAAAAAAAAAAATACTTTTCAACTTAAAAAGCAACTTTTGTTTTTGGACAAAAATCAATGTAAATAGATACAAAGTATTTTTTTTAAAAGCAGAAACCAAAAACAGCCGGCAGAAACCCATCCAAACGGGCCTTTAACATGGGGCTTTTTAAAAAAATGGCCTAAGTCAAACCGTATTTTAAAATTCTAGCCCTCAAACGAGTTTTGAAAACTACTATATTTTTATATTGTAGTAGTTTTTTAAACTCTTTGGATCTAAAATTATATACCTTTTCAAAACACCTAAAACATAAAAAATAGTAGTTTCAAGAACTCTCACTCTTTCTCTCAACTACCTCGTACTGTCTGTGACACTGCCATTAAGCATAGGGAAATTATAGGAGTTCTCAAAACTACTATAATTGGTAATGTAAGAGGTTAAAAAACTATTTTTATGAAAAATAGTTATAAAAACTCTTATATTGCTTATTATAGGAGTTTTGAGAACTTCTATATTTTTAATCTTAATTTACCTCACGGTTTTGCTGCACTTCAATTCTTCTATGCTAATTTTATTCTTGTTCATTCCTCAAGCAAAACGTTTGTTGAAGAGAGACATTTTCAAGTATTATTTGTTTGACTAAATTATTTTATAGTTTTCATATAATATTTTGTTTTATATTGTTGGTAGGCAATATTATGTTTTGCATTGTATTTTCAGGTATTTATTGTTTAGTGATTGTTGTGTTTTTTTTTGTAATTTTATAACTTCTTAGGTGTTTTTTGGTATTATTTGTAAGGTTTATATTGATATATTATTTAAATGCATAATGTATTTATGTCTATTTTTTATTTTAATATTTTTATATATGGCTTATATTTATAATATATTAATTTTATTCTTATTAGTATTTATTTAATATATTTTTTATTTTACAGAAACAGATGATGAATAGTGGCCAGAGCAATATTGATATTCTGCTATATTGGGATGGTAACATTATACGAAAGTCGGATACAGTAGAATATGATTGTGATCCACAGTGTATGACAGTTGTTCGGCGAGATAGTACATTTGAAGATTTAGAAAGTTAGATTTACAATTTGACTGGAAAAAATCGGATGCAATATTCTCTGATTTTGAAAATGCCTTATAGTTGGACGAATGGATAAGATAATCAGAGAATGAGACTTATTACTATGAATGACTTCAATCTGCAGCACTTTTTAAATCTATAAAATAGTTATCAATGTTTGGAGTTGTTTGTTGAATTTCAACTGAATGATACAAGTGCGGTTGTAGAGACAACATATGTGAATCCCAACATAAGGCTTGAGCAAACAGAAGATGATATACACATATTAGATGCAGATTGTCAAGGAGTTGGAGAAGATAAATCTAGTGAATCAGAATCAATTTCATGCTCAGATGATGAAATAGAGATATTTGGAAATTGTGAAAAAGGGGTTGTGGATGCTACTGCATTATGGAAAGAGTCAAGGCCATCGGGATCTCCTAAATCAGGTACAATTCTACATTCAGGTAGTCAAAATGAATATCAGTTGATTGAATATTTTCAGAAGTTGCCTGAGGAGGAGTTTCAACAAGACACATATGGCACTTTCAATCGTAGATGGGATGTTTACACAAAAAGTAGTGGTGCTCTTATTTCTGGGATGGTATTCAAAGATAAAAAACAAATGCAAATGGCCGTTAAGGATTATTCAATTCGTGTGGTTGGGAGGGAATATATTGTGACAAAGAGCAATCGTATGGTCTTCAGAGTAAAGTGTAAGCACTACGGAAAAAATGGTTGCGGGTGGGGTGTGACTGCATCATATAAACCACATTTAGAATGTTGGCAGTTAATTACGGTGATGCCCGACCACACGTGTATCCCAGATGATGTATCGTTGGGACACAGAAACTTGGATGTTAACATGATAGCAAATTTACTAAAAGAGTTTGTAAGAAGAAATCCGGCATATGAGTTAGAAAATGTGGAGAGAGCGGTGAAGATAGAATTTGGGTTTGATATTTCTTATTCAAAGGCCAGCATGGCTTGAAAAGGGCTATTGAAGATGTTTATGGGACATGGGAGAGTTCAGTGCAAGAACTCCCAACCTATATGGAAACTCTTCAAAAGTATGTATCAAATACTATTGTTGAGTGGTCACATGTAGAAACGGCACATCGAGAAGAGTACACACTTGGCTATGTGTTTTAGGCATTTGGACCTTGCATTGAAGCTTATCGTCATTGTCGTAATGTGATTAGTGTGGATGGAACTCATCTATATGCAAAATACAAGCATGTGATGTTGATTGCCGCTACTATAGATGCTAACCACCATGTGCTGCCATTAGCATTTGCCATTGTTGATACTGAATCTTGGTTATGGTTTCTTCAGTTAGTAAGCGGGTATGACATTCTAATAAGTTTGTAATTCATAATTTTTGAAATATTTGTCAATAACATAAATTTTTGTATTTTGTATGTAGATATATTGTGCAGGATCGGTATCACATGTGTCTCATATCTGATAGACATGTTGGGATAACAAGTGCAGTTGAGCGTATTCCTGTTTTCCACCCTCCTCGTGGCCGACATCGATTTTGCCTTAGACATGTATGTTCCAACTTCAACCAATACGTTAAAGATGTAAGACTGAAGGATATGTGTTGGAGGGCAGGGGCATCCATTGATCCATTGGAGTTTAATGAAACAACTTCTAAATCAAGCAGCTTATGATTGGCTTAACAGAATTGACAAGAGCAAATGGGCCATTGCATATGACGAAGAGTGGCGACATGGTATACTAACAACCAATTTGTCCGAATGCATTAATGGTGTATTAAAAGGGGCACGACGACTACCGATCACTGCTCTCGTACAGTTGACATACGATCGTGTGGTTTCATTTTTTGTTAAGAGGGTGCATGATACTCGAGATAAACAAGAATCCGGCTATGAATGGTCACCTTGGGCACGAACAAGATATATAGACTCGGAGCGGAAGAGCCGGAAAAATATGGGTGTGGTGATAAATGAGGATGAATATGAGGCAAAAGTGTTTACACTAGACAGTATTGGCCAGAGATCAAAGGAACATATTGTTTCAATCAAGAGAGATTTTTGCTCATGTGGTGGATGGGCGTTAGATGGGGTGCCATGTTCACACATTTTAGAAACATGTCGTATGTTCCATTTGAATGGAAAGCGATATGTGCGTGACTATTATTCGATTGATTCATGGATAAACACGTACATCGTCCCTTTCCATGCATATCCGGATAAGTCACTTTGGGAACCAGCCTCATTTAAGTTGGTGCATAATCCTTCGCGACGTAAAATTAAGAGAAGAGGAGGTGATCGCACTACACGTATTCGGAATGAAATGGATCGTGGCCAGAAACAAGCAAGGCGACAAGCAAATGAAAATTAAGGTAAAAATATATCTATGTTATTTTTTTAAATCATAAGTAATACTCTCCCTGTCCCACGAAATTAGTCCACTTTTCCTTTTTTAGTCGTCCCACGAAATTATTAATAAAGCAAAATTATAAACTTATTTTTAATTACGGTATTGTATAAATTACATTTAAGTTATTAAAATTGTTATTATTGCTTTTATCTAAATGCATGTATTGATTTACAATAAATACAATTATTATTATTATTTTTAAATAATATCAATAAATAAAAAATTTAATATTTAAAAATTAAAATAACAAATATTTTAACTTTTAATTTAACATTTTATCAAATAAAAAATATTTAATATAAGGTTTATTATACTCATTAATCAAACTAATTAACACTTTATTTTTAATGGATATTTTCTCATTTGAAAAAAGTTTAATCTAATATAGCTATATTATTTTGTATTTGTTTAATACGTTCATAATGAAACAGGTAGGATGCAAGTGATTTTATTGCAATATAAGGATTCAAGTATGAATTTTATTGAAGCAAAAACAAACATGGAGGTATTCGAGAACTTTATATTACAAAGTCTCAATGGTTTATAATTTGCATAGTTAACTGTAAATAATAATGTAATGCTTGGTTCCTTGAAGCCCGGTTGTCTTTCAAAGGCATGCCCAAATAATCAGATGCAAAAGGCTACATGAGCTGCTTCGAACATCGGCTGCATAGAAGAGTTTCTGATTTGTAGCGAGTCATTTTATTAGCTTACATATAATGTTGGTACATTGAAGTTTCCATGGCTTACTGACCTGCATGTTATGTTTATACCACAGAACATTACTGACCTGCATGTTCTATTTTTTCTTTTTCTGTTATATTTCATTTCATAGTTAAAGTTTGAGGTATACATGCAGTTTGATGACATACTGCACAATAATCCATAATAGAAATCAATATCATAGGTTGTAATTGAATAAAAATACAAAAAGGGAATGCCAAACTACCACAATTAACCTGACGTGAAAACTTAGCAATAATATAAATATAACACCAGCAGCCACACTAACCAATTCTTCCCAAAACACAAATACACAACATCTGATGACAGCAACTCACATACCTAAATTTTCAATGAAACATACCAACCATGCATTAGTTGCAACTATACCCTACTTTCCAACAGTAATATCAACATGTAAGTACTAAAACCCAATGCCACATTCGATACAAAAAGCTTCAACCAAACAGATGGTGTTGCAGTCATCGGCTGCAATCGAACTACCTGAAAGTTCAAATGGAATACGCTTTATTATAACGAATTAAAGAAAATAACAAATGAAATTATACTTACATCATCGATGTCCTTTGTGACCACCAGTGCCACAATCTGGAGGATGACTTTGGCGAGTACTTCTACGGAGAATTCGTTGAGTTTCAGGCTGGGATGATTGACGTACATAATGGAAAACTTCACCAATATTCGTACCAATGGGAGAGTTATGAAAGACCTCATCTTCTTGTGATTGCATATTATCCGCTCCTAAAGCCAATGACGGTGAACTTTCACATATACCACCATTCTCATGTACATCAATAGAATCAACAGGAATATACAACTCAGGACTTAGTTGAGGCTGATCACCATGTACGAAAGTAGTTTCGTACGACTCAACTATCCAATTAGCTCGATCATCTGCAACATCAATGGCATTTTGTACAAGATTGAGGTCTCCTACCTGTGTACAACGCCTTAATTGGTTCACCTACACCAAATATCATGTGCACAATGAATAAATAATTAGGATGTATTTAAATATATAAAGAATAAGAGAACTAAAATATCGCAAAATGATTGTAAGATGGTAGTCCAGTTGGATAACCGGCCCGTGTACGCGACTCTGGATTGTTGATAAACCGTCTCGAATGTGTTCTAAACCATTGCAAATATTCTGGAGTATGAGGTATATCATGCAAGGCCGACTGCCCATTCACTAAATTAGGTTGATTCCATTGCTGAATATATATCTTATAAGTTTTCAACCAATTCTTTGTGCCGGATCCCTGAGAAGAACTATGAGTATTCCTATTCTCTACCACTGATGGGTTATCTGGAATATGTTGAACTAAGCCCAGTTGCCGAAGCACTCTATCTATGAAATGATGTTCAATACATCGTTCATATAACAAAGGTCCTTGGTAACGGAATAAAGTTGAAAGACAAGAATGTGGTAAACTATCGTATAAATTGGGCTCGTAAGGCCACCAATTAAACTGCACCAAAAATATAATATATTTATATTAAAAAATTATAACATAAGAGTTATATAATTATTGAAATGTTTATTAAAATACCTGTCCATTTCCTTCATGATCAAGAATGTCACGTATAACAGCTACACAACCATGAACAGTTGGAGTAAAATCATGTTTACCTCGAGCCCATCTATAATAACAAAATACAATTTGAGGATTAAAAATAAAAAATATTTTAATTAAGAACTATTAAATCACAATACCTAGCTCCGTAAGGCGCAGCAGGAAGCATTACACCATTAGCAAGCATTTGAGGATCGACAACAGTAGAGTTTATTGATTTAATTCGAGGAGCCAACATATTTAATCAAGACCATGCCCAAATCTAGAAAAAAAAATACTTAAACAACAAAAATAGTGTTCTTAAATAAATTTAAGATGTCAATTTATATGAATTTACCTGCAACAATGTGAGGGGGCCACTAAGCTTTTTTCTTTTTACTCCAATAACTGCTAAACATAGATTATGATATAGACATGCAAGGCAAGCACTTCCCCAACTATACTTATCAGAAATGTCAAGTTTCTGCAGATATGACAAGTAAATCAACCGGACCCTACTACCATCTGAAGTCGGAAGTATACTACCCATAATCATCAATAGCATAAATCCACGTGACCAACACTCTACTTTTTCTTCGGGACTATCATTATCGATTTGAAACTCAACACTCTTCAAATGATCTTCTAAAGTAGAGTGCAAAATCCATGGTCCATGCTTGAAATATTCTGGGTCAAGAGACAATTGTAACAAATCCATACAAATATTTGAAGAGTGCTCTATGGTCTGTCGAGATGTGGCATCACTGACAACAGGTTTACCATCGAGGGCTAACTGATATATCATAGCAACATCTTCTAATGTAATTGTTGCCTCGCCAAATGTGAAATGAAATGTATGTGTTTCAGGACGCCATCGCTCAACTAATGCGATCAAAAGACCAGGATCATGTCTAACATGTCCAACTCTATATGCTCCATAAAATCCAATATGATTTAATATCTCGAGGACCCTAGGATGACATAATATAGATATACTAGTCCAATATCTTTCCGAACAAACAAGACTAAACTTATGATCGGTTAATTCACCATTCCAAATATGCTCAGAACGGTGTGTAGATTGAAGATGAAGTAGACAATTGTTACTGGGGCCAGGCAATCCCTCCCGATATGAAAATATCACAAAACACTGTCGACATTCCAAATTAAACATATATGTTAAAGATATGTGATTTTAATTTAGTATATATATATAAATATAAATAATGCTTATATTGAAATCCACACACCTCCTATTCATACCAAGAACTAATGAAATCAAAGGCTTATGTATTCTTGTACAAACTGATGCACTAACATTTGGATATCTGTAAATGCCCAGTAGATGCCAATAGATGTCTACTCTTGAGTATCTATAAATCATCAAAAAATAATTACAAAAAACTAATTATAAATTATGAAGAAAATTCATTCACATAAGATGGTATAAACATAAATATGGCAATATAATATGCAATATTACAAAAATTAGAAAAAATATATATACCATAAAAAATTTAAATATGATAAATAAAAATTCTGAAAATGATATGATTATACAATAAGAAATACTAAAAAATAAATAAATAAATAAAAATAATAGGATAATACCTTATGAATCTGGATTGAAGCAACTTTCAAAATTTTTCAACAATCCGATAGGAAATCAAAGATATAAAAAGAGGTGCTGATTTTAAAAAAAGAAAAGTGAGATTCAGACAAATATGAAAACAAACAAAATACAAAAATTACAATATCCGCCAACCAATATTTTCCAAACCAACAATAAAAACAAAATAGAATGAAAGAGAACAAATTTTGAAAATCAATTACCATAGAAGAACGGCGTCGTCACGCAGAAGAAAAGTTGAGGGAGAAAACTCACAGCGTCGTTGCGGAGAAGAAAGGTTGAGGGAGAATGAGGTTTAGGGCTTATATTCTTATTTTTAATAAATATATTTGTAATAGTTTTGAAAACTACTATATTTAATAATTTAGAAGTTTTGAAAACTTCTAAACTTAAAAGTCTAGAAGTTTCGAAAACTACTACAATATAAAAATATAGTAGTTTTCAAAACTGGTTTGAGGGCTACAATTTTAAATTGACTTAGGCCATTTTTTTCAAAGCCCCTTTTAACATGTTCTATTCTTACCATTCCCGGCATAGTGACTCGCCCCATAATTATTTGAAAGATTTTGAACTAATCATGTTGCAGTCTCGAGTTCAACCACATTAGTATATTACTTTTACGAGACATTATAATTTGTACCTTTTGAATTTAGTATTGATTATTTTATTATACAATTATGCGAGATTTATTATAAATATATATTACTTTTTTTTTTTATAAAATATTAAAATTAAACTATTATTAAAATAATTCTTTTGTAAGTTTTACAATATATTTTTATAATTCATATTTTTTTTTTTCTAAAATATCAAATCAAATAATTATTTTTTTTATATTATAGTAAAAATCATTTTATATTTAAAATATCAAATCAACATCTATTTATATCACGTCAAACAACTATTTTACTTCAAATTTTTACTATTCAAAAATCCAAATCCAAAAATCCAAACCCACAAGTCAAACCATTATAGATCAAACGGTGAGACATCCCTCACTTGAGGGTTGAATCTTATTTCGATTTTGGGTGGATGCGTTGTGCATGTGTTGGGTGAAATTCCTGCCGAAGTGTGAGGTGTGCGTGTTTGGGTAAAAAAAAAAAATCAAAACCCACAAACAAACACACCAAGGATTTGCTTGCCCAAAAAAATTTTGATAGTATTTTTAATATATATATAGTATTATATTTTTTTACAAAAAAAATTAATATTTAATATAAAATATTATTTTTTATATTACATGTTCAATTTCTTATATTTCACATAATAAATATCTTCAACTAAAATACTAAACAAACGAACCACTAAAATTTAAAAGAATACAGTCAATTAACTTTTATGTCTCAATCAAAATGAATCATTTGGGTTCTGTAGACTAAAAGATAATACTTCATTCGTTCGCCTGCAAGAATTACGTTTACCTTTTACGTTATTACATTTAACATTAAAATTATTTTTATATTTGTATAATTTATTATACAAGTGTCATTATATTAGTATTATACTCCCTCTGTTCCAAGTATGATGTCTACTTTACAATAGACACAAGAATTTAGAAAAAGTATAATTACTAACTAATTAAAAGTGTATTAATAAAAATAATTATCGTATAGTAAAATTAATTATAAATTTAAGATAAAAATAACTAATTATTGTAATTAAATTATACATTAAAAAATTTAAAATAAGATTAAAGTGTATAATTCTTTGCCAAAAAGGAAAAGTGACAAAATATATGGGACATACGAAATGGAAAGGACATGATAAGTGGGATGGAGGAGTAAGACACTAATAGAAGTATTTTTGTCATTTTATTTTAATTTGTACTATATTTTGATATAGTAGTAATTAATATTTAAATATCAACGCGCAAAAAACAAGTGTATAAGGTTATTATGATATTTTGCTTATGTATATATTAATTATATATGTAACAGTATCTTTGTAATTTATGTAAAAATTAAACAATATTTTGCTACTAGTATATAATTATTTTTACTATAACAAAAAATAAATAATTTTTTATTGGGATGAAATGAAAGTAATAAAAATATACTTTTATTTGAGACGGACGAATTATTAAAATTTCAAAAAACATATTTCAATAAAAATTATCAATATTATATTACTTCCTCCGTCCCAGGTAAAGTGTCTATGTTACTTGACAGATGTTTGTTACACGCTGCAAAATTTAAATAAAATAAACCTACTTTTGCAATAAAAATAATGTAGTATAGATGAAGTAGAGTCGTCTCCTCAGGGAATTAAAAAGGTTTTATTTTCGATTGTTTAATTTATAAATATAATAAAAGTGGGGATTTTGGAAGCAGGAAATAAAAATAAAATAAAAAACTAAAAATTCTACAACAAAAAGACAAATTCAATAAAAATAAGTTTCCAGTCTATGAATGAAATTGACAACTTGGATAGTGGATTTGATCATCGATAAATATTTAATTTTATTGGTTTCTAAATAAATTGGTTATAGTTACCGACACGAGCCTAATAACCAACTCTTTCTTAATTTCTCGACAGTCTAGGTACGCCCGTCAACTGCTTCCCTAGTTAGACTAGAACCCTAGTGACGCCACAAAGAATTTACTAACTTAACCGCCTTGCGAACTAGAAGAGCCTAATTCAATTTAACAATTACCTATGCGAAATTGTTTAAAATTGATTCCGTGATTTCCTAATGGTGTTTGCACTAGTTGCTATTTGAACCAAATTAAAACGTAATTACGGACGTCTAATTTAGTTTAGCAATTAATTCTTAATCCAATTGAAATACTTGGCCACAATACCCAACCAAATAAAAAATTATAACTCAAAGAAATCAGAAACCACATAAATACTTAGTAATCAAAGAAATATCATAAATCAAAACAAGTCTAATCTCCCGAATCCAAACCAAGTTTTTTTTCACTCATAGACTAGAAAAGTGAACTACTCGCTAATCATAGAAGGAAGAAAAAAAGAAGCAAAGAGAAACATCGTATGAGAATGATGTTGGTAGGGGTGGAACTCGAAATCTTCTTGGAAGAATCTTTCTCCTTCTTTGCCTTGTACGGTTCTCCCTGGGACTGTTTTGCACGGTGTTCTCCGTGGCATAAAATGACGTTTTCCGCTTATTTCTTTCCTTTATATTTGCCCTAATTTTGTAGCAATTGGGCTTTAGGCCCTTTTCTCTCTTTCACTATAATTCTATGCATTTTATTATTTTTCTCCTGCAAATCATAAATAAATAATATATAGTCAAATCAGGTAGAATCTAATTAAAATTAACAAAATATTGCAAATAATATAAATATTTAACGCATGAGATTTATGGCTATCAAATCTCCCCACTTCTAGATCATGTTTGCCTTAAGTATAAATTCGAAACAAGCCAAAAGAAATCGTAGGCGACTCAATATGACAAGAAAATCTAACTCAACCAAATTAATTGAAAATTTAACATATCAAGCCAAGTCAACCTCACAGGATAAAGTGTATGCGCATATGCTCTCTGAAAGAATTAAGTGTGTATAATAAGCCAACGCTCAAATAGTGCGACAAAAGATTATCCCAAATGCTTGAATGAAAATCAAATCTCCCTTGCTTAAGATACTCGAATATAACATCAAGAATCAAATGGACTTTTTTATAAAGTTTGTAATGGTGCTGATGGTAAGGGGTAGAAAAAAGGATATGCGAAGACTAAAATATGTTAGAAAAGAACACAATAAGAACACAATGCTAGCCCATGAAAAACAGTGCGGCACAAACAATGAAACCCTTACTTTATTCACTACACAAACTTCAATAACATAATTATATCAATAATACTTCATCAAGATGATCTTTTTTTTTATTATTTTTTTTTCTTTTTGAGGCATTTTTCCGTTTTCTTTTCTTCTTTTTTTTGGCCTTATATATATATATACACGTCTTTCACTACCCGTTCTCATTGAAGCAAACACTTCTGAATGCATTATTTATTTATACTAAAACTTCGTTTCTAACTGGTGCTGAACAAATAAGGTGCATCACAATGTGAACTTAAAGTAATTTTTTCTAACATAGGGTTCAAATCGGAGAAGGCTTAATATCAAAATAAAGGTATGCGGCTAAAAGACGGTTTAATATAGAAGAAAAATAGGCTAAAAAGTCTCAAAGGGGCTAACTAAGGGAAATATATTGTGCTGGGTGATAAAGAAAGGCTCAATAGGTTGCCTAATGCCCTTATCATTTTCAAAATGCAAGACTCGATATTTGCAAGTTCAACATGCATAATCACTCAAGTTCTAGGTCATCTAATTGAGCACTACCAATCACAAAAGAAAGAATTTCCAAAAGCTTGATAATATGTAGTTTATTTTCTAATGTAAGCTTTTTGGAATATATACTCGAATTCTCACAGGGTTCAAATGTCAACCTGGCTCAACACATTTCAAATCCAATGTCATCAATCATGTCAGACTAACCTATCACTCAAACCACCTTTGACTCACTTCAGAAAAATCTCAAAAACATGCGAAAGGACAACAAATCAGGCATAAAAAATAGTACAAAATGAAAAATTTGCTCAAAAAATTTGCATTACTCTCATCTCTCCCCGCACCTAAAGCAAACATTGTCCTCAATGTAAAAAAAAAAAAGTAAAATAAGAGAAAAACTTCTCTGTAGTTTGTAGGATTAGTGCAACTGCATATTTTTTTCTTTGGATTCCAATACCAAAGTCGATGGCTCACCGAGGAAGAAGAAGAAAGACGACGGCTTTTTTTTTCAAAATTCTCCAAGAAGTTCCCTATAAAAAATAAAGAATTCAAATCAAATATGCAATGTTTAAAAATTAAAAAAAATAAAACAAAAACTAAAGAAAATAAAAGAAATAAAGTTAAAAAACTTGGATTGCCTCCCAAGAAGCCTCTCTCTTTAACGTCTTTGGCTAGACGGAGTTACCATGTTAGCTATTAGGTAGTACTATTTCAGACCGTCTTACCCACTTCAGTTTTTGTCTTTTACTTCCATGTTTAAAATGATGATTACTCACAACAATTTTCTTTGGAAGATTCACATTATCATTTAAGTGAACAAACTCCAACTGATTCAGATGCGGCTTCGATTTTATGTCCAGGATAGATTTCTCATGCAATCTCAAGACTCCCTGCATACTTTTGTCAATAACATTCACACTGCACAACGCATTAGATTTTTTAAGGTATTTTATAGAATGAGAAATATTAAATTGCACTTTCTCACCATCAAATTCCATAGAAAGTATACCTTGTTTAACATCAATTTTAGTTTGTACGGTGCACATAAATGGTCTACCTAGTAAAAAAATCGGTGCAGGATTTTGAGAATTATCATCATGCATATCTAGCACATAAAAATCAACCGGAAAAATTAATTCGTTAACTTGCATTGGGACATCTTCATTAATTCCTTCAGGGTAAGCATTTGTCATATCGGGTAATTGTATAATAATTCCAATTTCTTTTACAGACCAAACATTTAGATAATTATAAATAAACTTACGCATCACATTAATTGCGGCTCCTAAATCTAACATTGTTCGTTTAATCTCTAACTTACCTATCTTATAGGGAACCGAGAACATACCTGGATCGCCACATTTAGGAGGAAGCTTACGTTGTAAAACGGCAGATACGCTCTCGCCAGCAATAATGGATTCGTCTCCACGTAGTCTCTTCTTGTTCGCACAGAGATCCTTCAGAAATTTTGCATACTTTAGCACTTGCTTGATTGCATCCAGTAAGGGTATGTTCAATTTCAGCTTTCGAAACATCTCTATCATCTCCTTATTTTTGTCATCCTTCTTTGGTTTCGCCAATCTGCAAGAAAACGGTGTAACATTAGTTTTAGTATTAATAGGTGTATCGAAAGTTACCTTATTCGATGTTTCAGTTGAGGCTTGCTTTATTTCTTTCTCAATGTCTTTCTCATTCTTGTCTTTTGGAACTCCAATCTTTGATACTTTCGAATCTTTTTCATTTTGTATAACAATCGAGCTCACATTCCTCGGATTGGCGTCGGGTTGTGAGGGCAATTTGCCTTTTTCTCTTGACTTCATCTCGCACATCTCATTCGCTATTTGACTTACTTGTTCTTCCAAGTTCCTTATGTTATTCCGAGTTTCCTGCTGAAATTTCAACATGTTGGACGCCATACATTTCATCATATCTTGTAAGGAATTACTCGGAACCGTTTGTGGGGGTTGTGAAGGGTGGTTAAGTGCTGGGAATCCTCTCAAATAATCTCCAAAGTTAGCTCGTTGATTCTCATACTTTAAGTTCGGTTTATCTTTCCATCCTGGATTATAGGTGTTTGAGAAGGGGTTGTATGCTCTAGGGGCGAATCCCGCAGCATTGACATCCACTCCTTGAGTCATCGTGGGACAAGCATCAGAAGGGTGTTCCGTGCTAGTGCATATTCCACATGCCTTAACTTGTGCATTCCCTATAGCCATATGTCGAGCAATTGAAGTTAGTTCGCTTAATTGTTGTTGTAGAATACTTACCTCACTTGCCTCTCTCACTGCCACTACGTCTCTTAGGCCGAACTGCAGCGAGTTCATAGCCATGTCATTCAGTAGATCCCACGCATCTCTAGGGGTCTTGATCATCAAAGCTCCTCCACTTGCTGGATCTATGATCCTCCTATCGATGAAAGTCAAACTTTCAAAAAAAAATATTGAATTAGTAATTGTTCAGGGATTTGATGTTGAGGACATCACATAATTAAAATATTAAATCGGTCTCAATACTCAAATAAAGACTCATTTGTTTGTTGTTTAATCCCACATATTTTTTTCCTTATGTTCGCAGCTCGTGAGGCAGGAAAGTACTTCTCAAGAAACTTTCTCTTCATGTCAGTCCATGTGTTGACGCTTCCAGCAGGTAGATTGAATAGCCAATCTTTTGCAGCATCTTTCAGTGAGAAGGGAAAAGCACGAAACTTGATTTGATCTTCTGTTACTCCTTGTGGCTTCATACTTGTGCAGACGACATCAAATTCTTGAAGATACTTATGTGGCTCTTCTCCTGGAAACCCATGGAAAGAAGACAACAAGTGTATTAGTCCTAATTTTAATTCAAAAGCATTGTTACCATCTACCGTCGGGTATGTGATGTCGGGATGCTGCTGGGTCAAGTTAGGGGCTGCCAGCTCCCTTAATGTCCTTTGATCCATCTCTTCTTCTAGCTCGATCTCGTCAGAACTAAAATCACTAGATGATTCTAAAGCTAAATCTTTTTGCCAATGCTCCCTAGTTTCTTTTCTCAATCGACGCGCAGTCTTCTCAATTTTGGGATCGAAACTCAAGATTCTTATGCGATCAGATCTATACATAAACCAGAAAAAATCAGATTTTTTAGATAATTGATAACAACTAAAGATAAATCAACCAGTTAAAATTTCCCGGCAACGGCGCCAAAATTTGACAGGTGTTTGTCACACGCTGCAAAATTTAAATAAAATAACGTAGTATAGATGAAGTAGGATTGTCTCCTCAGGGAATTAAAAAGGTTTTATTTTCGATTTTTTAATTTATAAATATAATAAAAGGGGAGATTTTGGAAGTAGGAAATAAAAATAAAATAACAAGCTAAAAATTCTACGACTAAAAGATAAATTCAATAAAAATAAGTTTCCAATTTAGGAATGAAATTGACAATTTGGATAGTGGTTTTGATCATCGATAAATATTTAATTTTATTGGTTTCTAATAAATTATTTATAGTTACTAACACAAGCCTAATAACCAACTCTTCCTTAATTTTTCGACAGTCTAGGTACGTCCGTCAACTGCTTCCCTAGTTAGACTAGAACCCTAGTGACGCCACAAAGAATTTACTAGCCTAACCGTCTTGCGAACTAGAAAAGCCTAATTCAATTTAACAATTACATATGCGAAATTGTTTAAAATTGATTCCGTGATTTCCTAATGGTGTCTGCCACTAGTTGCTACTTGAACCAAATTAAAATGAAATTATGGACGCCTAATTTAGTTTAGCAATTAATCATTAATCCAATTGAAATACCTGGCGACAATATCCAACCAATTAAAAGATCATAACTCAAAGAAATTAGAAACCACAGAAATACTTAGTAACCAAAGAAATATTATAAATCAAAACAAATCTAATCTCTCAAATCCATACCAAGTTGTTTTTCACTCATAGACTAGAAAAGTGAACTACTCTCTAATCATAGGAGGAAGAAAAAAGAAAGCAAAGAGAAACATCCATTGAGAATGATGTTGGTAGGGGTAGAACTCGAAATCTTCTTGGAAGAATATTTTTCCTTCTTGCCCTTGCACGGTTTCTCCCTGGGACCATTCTACACGGTGTTCTCCTCGGCAAGTGGCATAAAGTGGCGCCTTCCATTTATTTCTTTCCTTTATATTTGCCATAATTTTGTAACAATTGGGCTTTGGGCCTTTTTCTCTCTTTTACCTCTAATTCTATCAATTTTATTATTTTTCTCCTGTAAATCATAAATAAATAATATATAGCCAAATCAGGTAGAATCTAATCAAAATTAACCAAATATCGCAAATAATATGAATATTTAGCACATGCGATTTATGGCTATCATTACTGTAAATACGAGAATTTAAATAAAATATAATTAATAAGTAATTAAGATAAATGTATTAGTAAAAATAATTATTGTATAATAAAATATTTATAAATTAAGATTAAGATAACTAAATAGTTTAATTAAAATTTTAAAAAAATATAAATTATGAAATTTAAATGTGATTAAAGTATATAATAATATTTCCAAAAATAGAATAAAAAAATTATATGAGACAAACGAAAATAGAAAAAAATAACCTATTTATACGTGAGACGAGGGAGCAATCTTTGCTATTTTCAAACTTTGATATTTGCTTCTAATTCTTTCAATCAAGGAATTACTATTACTATGTGAAATCTTTCTGAACATTCGTAAGTGTGTTTGTTTGGAGGATTGGATTGGATTTACACTATTCATCCAATTTTTTTTCCTAAAAAAATATCAAATCAAAAAGCTATTTTTCATTTTTTATATTATACTAAAAATCAATTTTACATTCAAAATATCACATCAACACCTATTTATATCACATCATACAACTATTCAAAATTCAAAATATTTACCATTCAAATCCCAACTCAAAATCCAAACCCCCAAACAAACACACCCGTACTCATTTACATTTTTTATTATTTTTTTTACGGTGGATTATGAAATAATGATATTTGATATACTAATAATACTCACTCTGTCCCATAATAACAGTCTTATTTTGCTATTTTCTTTCGTCCTAGTCTCAATTATATTTTTGTAACTAACTCTTCATCTCTTTACAAAATTATTCCTATTTTTTACAATAATTCCATAAAATAAGGATATTTTAATTTTTTAAAAACACTTTTACATCCACTGTCAATATAATATTATTATTTTTAATTTCTGCATTCATTCCAAATATTCCTATTATTTTGGGACCGAAAGAATATTTTTTAAGAAAAATAAAAAAAAAAATCTTTTAAGAAACCGGAGAAACAAACACATTCTAAAGATTCTGAGGCATCTCCTTTGGACATTGTTCCCTACTTTATTAACACTTCAATATACACTGCTTTTAGCTTCTTCTTTTTTCCGACAAGAACCATATCTATTCCACTTTTTATCCGTTTATTTATGTCCAAGTTTTTGGAGTTTTGAGTTTAAAAAATAAAATAAAATAAAATATTAAAAAATTAAATATTTGATATGATATTGTATAAGATGAGATAATTATTTGATATAATGGTTTTGTTCCTAATGTGTTTTTGAATAAATTTAATTTTGATATTAAGTAAGAGGAATATCTCTGTAATATAAAAAATATTAGTAATTTTTATTAAATTGTTGATTTTTTATAAGTAAATAGAATATATATATTATATTAATATGTGTATATATTGTATATTTTTTGTACTATATAAAAAATTATGCCACCTAAAAAATATTGGATGAACGAGCCTAATATATTTTCTCAAAAATAAAAAATAAAAAATGAAAAATCATTGATAATGAATAGTATTAGAACTTACAAAAATATCTATGCAAATACAATTTTAGTTATGGTAGTTGTGTTTAATTCCGAAAGAGATGTAAACCAATAGTTTATTGAAGTGGCCTCCACTCTATCCTCGATCAATTAGGTATTCGTGTATCAATTCGATCGGAGCTCTAAAAATTGGAATAAGTCATCAACTCTTTAGGGTTTATTTTCTTTGGAATTTATCTCCAAAATTTTATTATTTAGATTTTGCATTTTATAATATATATAATTTTTTACTTATAAAATATCATGCCAAATATTATTTAAATACAACATCCAAGGTTCCGTTCGCTTTTGGAAGCTGTTTCTTTATTCTATTTCTAAAATAAAACACTTTGTACATGTTTGCATTGATTTATGTATAAAAGCAGAAGCAGCCTTTGATGCTGAATAATGCTTTTTTCAGAAGCACGATAAGAGTAGCTTTTGGAATAAGCAAACATTTTTAAGTTAAAATTGTTATTTTATCATTAATAATAATAATAATAATAAATACAATACTATAATTTATTATAAAAATAATTAATTTATATATTATATTATTAAAAATTAAAAATAATAATTATATTATTATTTCTAATTTATTTGCTATACTTTGAATTAAAATTTAAAATTATAATTAATATTCAAAATTTAAATAGAAATATATATATTTAACTATAGTAAAATTATAAAATAGTATAAGTTATAAAATTTTAAAATAAATTAGAAAATACAAATAATGTAATACTCCTATTAAATTGTAATTTTATTTTTAATTTATATATTTTCTTTAAATTAAAATTTTAAAATATAAATAATTAAATTTTTTTAAAAATTTTTTTATACTTTTATTTAAAATATTTGATATAATTAATAAAATTTTTAAAAAAATATTATATAAATTTTATAGAAAAATACAATTATATTAATATCATGTTCTTTTTTAATAGTAAAATTTTGAATTTAATTAGTTGTTTGATGTGATATAAATATATATTGATGTGATGTTTTAAATATAAAATTTAATTTAGTGTACTATAATAAATAAAAAAATAGGTGTTTTGATTTGATATTTTTAAGAAAAAAAAAAGTTTGGAATAGCAAAATCAAAAGTCATGTTCCACAAGTAAACACACTCAATTATTATTTATCAATTTACTACAAAACTCCAATGTTAGAAATTTTGGAGGAAAATAATGAGATTGTATTATTGATCATCAAAATAAGGCGCTTATATATAGGCAAGACAAAACACACTCGATAAACTCAAATCAAAGTAATCTAATCTATGGATAATATCAAATCTAAATATAAATCTGTTAAATCTAAAACTAAATATCTAAAATATTTCAACATCCCCCCTCAAACTCAAAATGGGGCAGCAGAGACCAACTTGAGTTTGTCTAAGAGTAATCGGAAGCGGCTTGGAAGAAGAAATTTGGTGAAATATCTGCTGTCTGATCTTCAGAGGATACTGAAACGAGATGAACTACTCAATTGACAAGATGTTGTCGAATGAAGTGACAGTCAAGCTCAATATGCTTGGTGCGCTCGTTGAAGGTATCATTATGGGCCATCTTCATAGCATTCTGATTATCACAGTGAAGAGCCGTAGAAGATGGCTAAGGGGCACCAAGATCAGTAAGTAGCCTTCGAAGCCATAGAAGTTCTGAAGTAGAGTCAACAAGAGCACGATACTCTGACTCAGCACTCGAGCTAGAAACTAAAGTTTGTTTCTTGTTGTGCCAAAAAATGAGAGAATCACCCGGGAAGAAGTAGAAACCAGTGGTCGAGCGACGATCGGTGGAATCACTAGCCCAATTAGCATCATAGTAACCGCTGGGAATCAAGGATGAGTTAGAGGAGAAGTGTAAGCCATGCAGAAGAGTACCTTTCACATAACGAAGAATATGTAAGACAACAGAGTGGTGAGAGGTCCTCGGAGCTGCCATGAACTGACTCACAATATGGACTGCATGAGTGATATTTGGCCGAGCGACAGTCAAATAGATCAAGCTCCCAACAAGTTGACGGTAAATGGTAGGATCATCAAGAAGAGAGCTATTATGAGAGGTAAGTCGAACGTCGTAGGCAAGTGGTGTAGATGCTACCTGACAGTCTGTGAGACCAGCTCGAGCAAGAAGATCAGAGGCATACTTAGCCTGGGACAGAAAGAAATCATGAAGAACGATGAATAAATAAACCAGAGTCGAAAGAACATGTGATAAAACCAAACTTCAATAGTGCAACACTAAATGTGGCATACCAAGCCCGAGGGGCATGCTTCAACCCATATAAAGCACGGCGTAAGCGACAAACTTTCCCAGAAGACGAGAAACTTGGAGGAGGAGTCATATAAACTTCTTCAGAAAGTGTGCTATGTAGGAATGCATTATTGACATCTAACTGAAAAATGGACCACTGACGAACAGCCGCAACGGCAAGAAGACAACAAACAGTAGTGAGACGAGCAACGGGAGCAAAGGTCTCCTCATAGTCAATTCCATACTCTTGGGAATAACATTTGGCCACCAGACGAGCCTTGTAGCGCTCAATGGAACCATCAGAGTGTGTTTTAATTTTAAAAATCCACTTGCACCCAATAGGGGTTTTTCCTGAAGGCAAATCCACTAAATCCCAAGTGTGAGTCTTTTCCAGAGCTTGCAATTCCTCAGTCATAGCTTGCTACCATAATGGATCAGCATTTGCCTCACAAAAGGACCTAGGTTCATGTTAAGATAAAATGACAGAGTAACAATGGTAATCGTTAAGGTGAGAAGGAGGTTTACTTACACGAGTGGAGCGACGAAAAATAGGAAGAGTTATAGGAGTAGACGTCGCATCAGGAGGCGTCAGCTCAGGAGGCGCAGACGGATCAACTCCAGGAGACGATGACAAGACAAATTGATTAATGAGCTGTGGTGAAGAAGAGGGAGAGGTGTCTGGGAAGAGATCAGATAGAGAAGACGAAAAGAAGGGAGAAGATGAGTGAAATGGTGTGCTAAACTTAGATAAGGTGGAGAAATAGGTGCGGTCCCAAAAGGTGACATGATGAGATATGCGCAACAGATTAGAAATAAGATCCCAACATCTATAACCCTTGTGTTCGTCGCCATAACCCAAGAAACAACATAAATGAGCTCGAGGTTGAAACTTTGCCCATTCATGGGGAGAGAGAAGGACAAAGCACACACAACCAAATAGATGGAACAAACTATAATCAGGGGACTGACCAAATAGATGCTCGAAGGGACTGCCATCATGGAGGATTGACGAGGATAACCGATTAATATTGTAAACAGCAGTTAAGGCTGCTTCCGCCCAAAAACGATCAAGACACTTAGCAGAAAGAAGGAGGGCACAAAAAATATCGAGGATGTGACGATGTTTGTGCTTTGCCCGCCCATTCTCTTGGGACGTATAAAGACTGGAACTCTGTATCAAGGTACCCTGACTAGATAAAAAATGCAAAAATGATGAAGTATTGTACTCACAAACATTATCAGTACGAAGGACTTTAATAGGACGGGAGAATTGAGTGTGAATCATCTGAGCAAACTGAGCTTATATAAAGGGTAATTCAGAACTATTTTTCAAAAAATAAATCCAAGTAAATCGTGAAAAATCATCAATAAATATAACATAATACTGAAAACCACTAACGGACGTAACAGGAGAAGGACCCCAAATGTCAGAATGGACTAAAGAAAAAGGTTCAGTAGCAATAGATGAACTTTCTGAAAAACTAAGAGCAGATTTTTTGCCAAGTTTACAATGAACACAATTAAAAGACTCAAAACGACCTGGACCTAAAAGATCTTTAGTATGAAGTGACTGGAGCTTACTAGAAGACGCATGACCTAGGCGAAAATGCCAATGAAGACTAAAGGAATTATAGGTAAAAGCTACAGAGCGGGGATATGTGCAGGAGATATGGAGAGACTCAAGCTCAAATAACCGACCCGTTTTGCGTCCCGTCCCGAGAAGTTGACCCATTTGAGAATCCTGAACCTGCACGCTACCAAAAGAGAATGTAACAGTAAGACCTTATTCAACTAATTGACCAACATATATAAGATTTAAGGCTAAGTCAGGAATGCAATATGTATCAGGAAGATATAGGGAAGGGGAGGACGCAAGACCGGTGTGCGTAATATGCATGGTAGTACCATTGACACTATGTATAGGTGGTAAATGGGAGACATGAGACATAGAGGTCAAGTTACGAGGGTTAGAGGTCATGTGGTGACAACAACCAGAATCAAAATACCAAGTAGATGTACCTGGAGTGGTAGACATAGCAGAATTGGTTTGCATAACTTGTTTGATGATGGTTTCTATGTCATGAGGATTGTAAGACGAATGTTGAGTCTCATCAGTAGTAGCAGTCGAAGAAGACCCACTAGGCTCCCGAGGTTTGGGAGCAGAGCTACCAGAATGTCTAGGAGAAGAACTACTTGAATGTTGAGATCTGGTGGGACAGACTGGAGCAATATGGCCACGCAGACGACAAAAGTGGCACTCAATCTTCGGAAAGGTGGACCAAGTGTGATCAGGAGACTTGCAAACTCGACATCCAGTACGAGCAGATCGGGACTGGCGAGACACAGGTAAAGCAGAATCAGAACTCGTTATCTTAGCCAATTGGAGACGGGTCTCCTCAAAAGTAATCTTCTGAATGGCAGCATCAAGAGTCGGCAATGGATGCCGATGTAGGAGTGAGGCACGAACAGCCTCATATTCAGGTCGAAGGACCATTAAGATCTGAATAAGGTTAAGATGGTCCTAACTAATTTGTGATTGTCGGAGACGATAACGACTAGGATGAACCTGAGCAAGAAACTCATTAGCAGACTGACCAGGTTGCTGTCGGGCGGAGCTCAGCGTGGTCCAAAGATGATAATAATGAGCAAGACCTGTAGTCTGAAAACGAGCAGCGAGGAAATCCCATGCCTCTTTTCCAGTATAAAAAAGAGTCAATTGTACCTGAATCGTAGGTACAGAAGTATTGCACAACCAAGTAAGAATATGATGATTCTTACTATCCCAAGCTTCCAATTTGGCAACATAATCTTCATGCTCTCGAGAGGTGGGATCAACATTCACAAAAGGAGATGGAGAGACAGGTGGCCGGATATCACCAGTGACAATTCGCCATAACTTTCTACCAATCAAGAAACTTTTCATAGACTGCATCCAAATATCATAATTATCGCCAGACAAGATAATAGTAATAGGTAAATAAACGTCCATATGTTCCATTACAAAAAACAAAACGTATAAAAATATGTGAATCACGAAATCAAAGCCCAAATCAAGAAAGTAGATCGAACAATCCAATCGGTAACAGTCGCAAAACAAAATCAACTCCGATAAAAAAGCCAACCACACCATGACGTAGAGAACCAAAACAGGAGGCAGCGACCGAAAAACGACGTCCGGAGAAGGGCGGACGATGGACAGAGAACAGCGGCGGCGGCGACTAGGATTTTAGTTTTGGAAAACCGTGCTCTGATACAATGTTAGAAATTTTGGAGAAAAATAATGAGATTGTATTATTGATCATCAAAATAAGGAGCTTATATATAGGTAATACAAAACATACTCGATAGACTCAAATCTAAGTAATCTAATCTATAGATAATATCAAATCTAAATATAAATCTACTAAATCTAAAACTAAATATCTAAAATATCTCAATATCCAAAAAATCCATTTGATAAGGGACGGAGGGAGTATGCGATGTTATATATATATAATATAAATATTTTATGAAATAAGTTTTGCAAAAAACGTTAATAGTATCAAAAATTTAAAATATGTATAATCAGAATTTATAAATTTTCATATGTAGTATTATTTTTGGAGTGTTCATTTCTTATTTTTTGAATGAATATTGAATTTCGTGATGGATGATGTGTTAATGTGTATATATATATATATATTATTGTAATATTTTAGAATTTTTTTTTTTTTAGATTTAGTAGATTTAGATTTATATTCGATTTTATCCATAGATTAGATATTTGAGTTTACCGAATCTGTTATATGTTGCCGATATATAGGCCATTTATTTTAGTGATCAATATAATGCAAATTTTCAATTTACATAATTTATTTTCGCATGGTACCAGAGCTTATTTTAATCATTGAGTAGATACAATATACCAATCCGTCCACATTTCTTCGGGTGCATTAAACATGAAATGTATCCGGAGGTGTCCAAAAAAATTGAGATTTTGTCTTTAGTCTTTCTGTTTAGAGTCTTGGTTTCCGTTTACATTTGGATTTGAGAATTTTGTCTTCGTATTTTTCTGCGTTCGGTCTTTCGTATTTTTTCAAAGCTATGTGTCCGATTGCATTGAGAGTTTTGTCGTTTCTGACTCTATTTAGAGTCCTGTTATTTCCGAATTTATGGAGAGTACTCCTGTAATACCCACAGAGTTGGACTGGTGCTAGGTCATCTCTAATGGATGAGTCGGTGCCAGACCATCCGATGTTGAATATAAGTTAAATAGATTAAATAAATTACTTATGTCAACAATATGCACATTCCTTTGCGGGGAGCCCTATTGAAAGAATGTTAGAGTTAAGCGTCTTTACCTTAGAAATATTTTAGATATTCAATTTTATATTTAGTAGATTTAGATTTAGATTTAATATTGTCCATATATTATAGTATTTGAATTTGACTTTATCAAGTTTGTTATATGTTGTTTATACATAGATTTTTTATTTTGATGATTAATATATTGCAATTTTTCAGTTTACTTAATTTATTTTCACATATATATTGTACAACTCAAAAATAGGCGGGTGAACAAAAGTTTTATTTGTTATATTTTTTACTTTAAACATAAATACTTCAACATTGTATCAATTTAGTGTTTACATGTAAATGTTGAAATATTTAAATATTAGTAATATATATTGCTCTAGATAAGTGAACGTATAATTACATTTCTAAATCAAATAAATAAGTTATAATGAATTGAAAATTTTGTTGTAATAATAATTGAAATGTAAAGAAAAAATAAAAATTATTCATGTAGGACCATTATTATATAAAAGAAATAGATAAATTGATTTCAACAATTGAAAATGTCAAAATAAATAGATTGATCCAACAAAATATATTAATTCTTAATAATCTAAAATACTTTCTTATCTCAAATAAATCATCTCATCTTGTTGTTGATAATTTTCGTGCAATTCAATTGGGATGAATTAGTCCGCTCATGAGCAGATACTTCTTATGTTAGGAAAGAAATATGAATTAAATTAAATTTTAGATTAAATATGAAAAATTCGACAATTCTTGAAAAAGTATATCTAATTGAAAATTTACAAAAATTCGATGTGAAATCACATCCCACTAGAAAATCACATATATCTCGTGAAAAATCACACATCAATCTAATACGGCTTGAAATTTATAAAAGAGATATAAACTCTGGAGTTAAAAAAATCATTGAAATTTAATATTATTTGGAGTCAAAATCAAAATCAAAATTAATTTGTATTGATTCTATTTTATATGTATCTATACACCAATTATTTGAGTTTTAATACTAATTTTGCTGCAAAAATGAAAAAGAGTGTACAGATTATTCCATAAAGTTGATTTCATCATATCTGACAATAGGGTCGAAAACAATTTTCAGAAAGTGTGTCTAAACACGATCCAATACGTATATAGAAGTCATTACTCGTTTTTATCCTACTGATTTAAGTTTTTTCAACAATTGAAAGTTGTATTTTCATAAGAGTCATGGCGGAATCCGTAGAAGACATGACGACAAAAAACAACAAGCTTGAAAATTTTGAGGGAATCGATTTTAGGTACTGACAGAAAAAAAATAAATAAATGAAATTCCTACTAACCATATTAAAGGTGGTGTGGTGTACATAGTATACTATGTACGCCATCTCCGGAGCCCTAAGAGGATGAAATGCTTGAGGCAATAGTAATGTGAACGTCCAAAAGCTTTTCGAATCACTTGGACCAATTACCCGAAGCCGAGCTTGTAAACTTTAAGATCAATTTTTCGGCTTAATACGAGGGCTCGAGATGAAGAATATAAACAAAGATGAAGTATGGGGACCTATTAGCCCGAGCTTAATAGTTATACAAATCAAAATAATTTAAGACATGTGATGATGTCATTGCTTACATCATAGCATTGACATCATTGCTTACATTACTTTTTGGGAATGTACTACACCATTATTACAATCTTGGAAATATATTCTTTTGGGAGTGTGTTGCCAATATTGTGATATTGATAATATGTTTCTGGGAACATGTAGCAATTATGTATATTGGAATATGTTCTCTATGAGAATGTGTTATCAATTTAATTGTAGTAAGTGCTTTGTCCCCCTTCCCTTTGGCCTATATATAGACTCTTGTATCCATTCTCATATCAACTTTGATCATAATATATTTCTCTTCCTTTGAAAATTTGTGTTTTTCATTGTGGTTATTTTCAAAGTGTGAGTGAGCGATTCCTTGCACATTGTTTCCAAATCGGGTCTTTGGAATTATCCATTGGTTCGTAGCTTCTAAATTCTTGCATAAGAATTAAGCCTATCGATTTGTTTCTTTTTCATAGTTAGGATTTTGGGTTCAATATTGAATTCTTGAGGTTCTTAATCAACAAGGTTGGGTATCAAATTTTTGCCCTATCTTATCTATTTTCTTTCTCGAATTTCTTACATTGATTAAGGTTATTCTTCTTCAACTTGGGAAAAATATACGAACCCACGCGGGTTACGTCATTTTGTTATCAGACCCAAGTTAGCTCGAGTTTCTACACTTGAGTGTTATTCTTTCTTCTAAAAAAAAACGAATAAAAATATTACAAAAGTTTGTGCTAATAAAAAAAACAGCACTCTTGTTTGTTTGTTCTATTATATATTTCGCATTTTCCATCATAAGTATTTTTTTTGTTTTTTCTTTTTTATTTCTCAATTTCATTCGAGTTCTTCGTAGTTGCTTTCACTCTCTTGATTCTTTTGTCACATCTTTGGAAACATTCCACCGGTCTAATTCGTGCTTTGTGCAAGACGAAAAGGTACAATACGTGAGGAGTGAAACACGAGAGTTGTGAGGGCTTATTTTCTAACTAATCTATTCATATATTTTCATATTATTTTTCCTAATGACAGGAGAGGAGGACACACGGATTCAATATGTAGATGTTCAAAACTTCTTGAATTTGGTGATGAACCAAGTGAAGGAGTTACACCATTCTACACTTGAAGTGCTTAATGATCGCATGGATAAGTTGGAGTTTAACCAACATCGGCAAAGAACTCCGCATGGTTCTGAAGCCATTGACGAGGAAGGTATTCATAGAGGGGGAGTTAGAAATAACGCTCTTCAAAGAGAAGTACCAGCTCCCTGGCGTAACCTCCGTGAACCAAGGAGGTACGAGCGTGACTATGAGGTCGAAGAGGAAGAGTTCGATGATGAACTCCCACAAAGGAGACCGTATAACCCCCAAATGAGGTATGATGATGAGGTTGCATCACCTGTTAAGTTCCAAGTTCCGTCATTCAATGAAAAATATGATCCTGAGGTGTTTCTAGAATGGGAGCAGAAGATAAAGTTGATTTTTAACGTGCAACAACTTTCAGAGCAACAAAAGTTACGTATTGCTGTCGTGAAGTTCTCTGACTATGCTTTATCATGGTGGGACCAAACCAACCTCTCATGACGTAGACACGGAAAGCCTTCCGTGCGCACTTGGAATGAGTTAAGAGGACTCATACGGAGAAAATTCGTGCCGCCACATCATCACCGTGAGGTACTAAGGAAGTTAGAAGGTTTGAAGCAAGGATCAAGAACGGTGGATGAATACCACAAGGAGTTAGAGATGTTGCTGAAGAAAGCTGATGTTGACAATGATCCTGAACGTATTATGGCCATTGTCTTCAATGGGCTTAATCAAGAAATTGTTGATAGTTTAGAGATGTATCATTAAGTGGATTTTGAGGAGATAATACACCAAGCCATCAAATTGGATAGACAATTGAAGAAAAAGAATAAGGTGCACATACATCAAAGGACGTCGCAGCCGACAAATGTGTCAAAGCCGCAAACTTCCTCAACAACAAGCAAGGGGAAGGAATCCACCGTTCATGCATCATCACAATCAAAGAATACGACATCTTCTCCAAATAATGGATCCACTACTCACACTCGTGAGTTATTTTGTTTTAAGTGTCAAAGACGAGGACATTTTGCCAATCAATGCTCTAACAAGAAGACCATGATCATCACATCCACCGGAGATTACGTGTCCAAATCCGAGGAGGACATGGAGAAGACCGAAGAGATCAATCTGGAGAAAGATGAGTCCATAACCAATAGTGGACTGACGTTGGTGACCTTGCGAGCTCTCAGTACGTTACCCAAAGGTGTCGAGGACACAGAGCAACGGGATATCTTATTACATGTGAGATGCAAAGTGGGAGAAAAAATATGTAGCTTGATCATTGATGGAGATAGTTGCACTAATGTTATGAATGACCTTGCAGTAAAGAAGTTGAGTTTGAAAACCTTTGTCAATCCGAAGCCGTATAAGTTACAATGATTGAACAACTGTGGCGAGATCAACGTTCTCAAACAAATGGATTTGGAGTTTGAGATTCAAGGCTACAAAGACATAGTGAGGTGTGACGTAGCCCCGATGCAAGCTTGTCATGTGTTACTAGGACGTCCTTGGAAATTTGACAAGAAGGTACTTCATGATGGATATCGTAATAGGTACACTTTCTCCCATCTTGGGAAACCTATTACTTTGAAGTCATTGAGTCCGAAAGAGGTCAATGAGGATCAAAAGTATTTATACAAGCAATATGCGGCGGAACAAAGCGAGAAAATAGCTCAAAAGAATGGCAAGAAAGTCTTTGTAAGCAAAAATGGTGAGAAAAGTAAGTGCATTTCAAACATCCTTGACCCGCATAAAATTGTTGAGCAATTTTTCTTTTTCAAAACTCTTTCAAGTCCTCTTCTTCAAAAGCCAAACACTCAAATTCCAGAAACACGAGTGGTGTGAGTAAGGGAGATGCCGACAGATCTTCTATACACGAGAGTGTGATGACTAACTTATTTGTTAGTAGGAATGAGATCAACCAACTGGAAAATGGAGTACATTGTTTGTTAATATTCACGAAACCTTTATATTTGTCTCATCAAGATACTAATGTTCTTCCCTCTAGAATTGCTAACTTGTTGCAGGATTATGAAGATGTGTTTCCCGAAGAAGTACCTTGTGGGTTGCCTCCAATTAGAGGAATTGAGCATCAAATTGACTTTATCCCAAGATCTTCTCTTATGAATCGACCAGCATATAGAGCTAATCCGGATGAGATAAAGGAAATCAAAAAAATAAGTTGATGAGTTGTTGAGCAAAGGATGGGTTCGCGAAAGTCTCAGTGCTTGTGCAGTGCCCGTACTTTTGTATGCCAAAGAAAGATGGAGGATGGAGGATGTGTGTTGACTGTTGTGTTGTCAATGCAATTACAGTAAAATATCGTCACCCAATTCCTCGATTAGATGATATGTTAGATAATTTGAGTGGTTCAACGATCTTTTCCAAAATTGATTTGAAAATTGGGTATCACCAAATTCGTATAAATAAAGGTGATGAATGGAAAACAGTCTTCAAAACTACTTTTTGTTTATATGAATGGCTTGTTATGCCATTTGGACTCACAAATGCACTGAGCACTTTTATGAGGTTAATGAACCATATTTTGAGGAATTTCATTAACAAATTTTTTGTTATGTATTTTGATGATATACTCATTTATAGTCAATCTATTGATGCACAGACAAAACATGTTAATGATGTACTTGATGTCTTCGAAAGGAGAAGTTGTTTGCAAACCGCAAGAAGTGCGACTTTTATTGTAAGAAAATATGGGATTAGTGTGGATAAAATCAAAGTGAAGGCAATTCAAGAATGGCCTACACCGACGAGCGTGAATGATGTTCGAAGGTTCCATGGCCTTGCAAGCTTCTACCGACGATTTGTCCGAAACTTCAGCACCATTTCCGCCCCACTAACCGCCATCATGAAAAATGATGATAAGTTTGAATGGGGAAGTATTCAACAAGATGCTTTTGATACATTGAAACAAAAGCTCACACAAGCACCTATCCTTGTTTTACCCGAATTTTCAAAATCTTTTGAAGTTGAATGTGATGCTTATTGTGTAGGGGTTGGAGCTGGTCTAACTCAAGATAAAAGACCCGTGGCCTACTTTAGTGAGAAGTTACACGGTGAAGTCCTCAACTACTCCACATTAGATAAAAAACTCTATTCCTTGGTTCGTGCTCTCCAAACATGGCAACATTACTTGCGCTCACGTAAGTTTGTTGTCCATATCGACCACGAGTCCTTGAAGCACATAAAATCCTAGAAAAATTTGAGTCAAAGACACATCAGGTGGATCTCTTTCATCGATACATTCCCATACATTGTCAAGTACAAGAAATATAAAGATAATGTGGTAGCCGATGCACTCTTCCGAAGATACACTCTTGTTGCTATCCTTGAATCTAAATTGTTAGGATTTTCTTACTTGAAAGATTTATACTCAAATGATTTGGATTTTTATGAAATTTTTTATAGGTGTTTTAAGCATGCTTACAATAAATATCATTTGCATAATGGGTACCTAATCTGTGAAAATCGTTTGTGCATTTCAAGATGTTCACTAAGGCATTTATTGATTTCTGAGGCACATTTGGGAGGATTAATGGGTCATTTTGGGATTTCAAAGACCTTGAACTTGTTAAAAGAACATTTTTTTTTGGCCAAAAATGAAAGTTGATGTAAAGAAGGCTATTTGAAAATGCACCATTTGTTTATCTTCCAAGTCAACTTTTCAACCTCATGGTTTGTATACACCCCTCCCAATTCCTGAATCCCCTTGGGTAGATATTTCTATAAATTTCATCTTAGGATTGCCTAAAAGTAGAGGTGGAAAAGACTCGATTTTTGTGGTTGTTGATCTTTTTTCAAAGATTGCTCATTTTATACCATGCACTAAAACCACTGATGCCTCACATGTAGCAAAATTATTTTTCAATGAAGTTCTTAGATTGCATGGTATTCCGAAAACCATTCTTTCTGATCGTGACTCTAGATTTCTAAGTTACTTTTGGAAAACCTTGTAGGCTAAATTGGGCACAAAATTGCTATTTTCAACTTCACATCACCCACAAACGGATGGGCAAACTGAATCCATGAATAGAACTGTAGGTAGTTTACTGCGTACCTTAGTTCAAGAGCATTTGAAATCTTGGGAAGAATGCTAACCACATGCTGAGTTTGCTTACAATCATACCATTCATAGGGCTACAAATTATTCACCGTTTGAAATTGTGTATGACTTTAACCCACTGACACCTCTTCATCTTATGTCATTGCCTCGCAATGAGCAAATTAATCTTGATAGTAGGAAGAAAGCGGAATTTGTGCGGCAATTGCATGATAAAGTCCGTACAAGACTCCAAAGAAGGGTTGAGCAATACACAAAGCAAGCAAACAAATGTCGTAAGAAAGTTCAACTCCATCCGGGTGATTGGGTTTGGTTGAACTTGTGTAAGGAACGTTTTTCCGAGATAAGAAAGTCAAAGTTAACACCACGTGGTGATGGCCCATTCCGTGTTTTGAAGAAAGTGAATGACAACGCTTACCGCATCGAACTCCAATATGAGTATCAAGTCCATGGTACATTTAATATTGCTGATTTGACTTTGTATGATGTAGGAGACGATGATATTGTTCCATAGAACAACAAACATTTTCAAGAAAGGGGGGATGACGTGAACATCCAAATGGCTCCCGAACCACTTGGACTAATTACCCGAAGCCGAGCTCGTAAACTTCAAGATCAATTTTCCAGCTTAATACGAGAGCTCGAGATGAAAAATATAAACAAAGATGAAGCATGGAGACTTATCGGCCCGAGTTTAGCAGTTATACAAATCAAAATAATTTAAGACATGTGATGATGTCATTGCTTACATAAGCATTGACATCATTGCTTACATCATTTTTTGGAGATGTACTACACCATTAATTACAATCTTGGAAATATATTATTTTGGGAATGTGTTGCAATTATTGTAATATTGATAATATGCTTTTGGAACATGCAGCAATTATGTATATTGGAATATATTCTCTATGAGAATGTGTCGTCAATTTAATTGTAGTAAGTGTTTTGTCTCATTTCCCTTTAGTCTATATATAAGCTCTTGTATCCATTTTCATATCAACTTTGGTCATAATATATTTATTTGAAAACTTGTTTTTTTCATTGTGTTTACTTTCAAAGTGTGAGTAAGTGATTCCTTGCACATTGTTTTCAAATCGGGTCTTTGGAATTATTTATTGGTTCGTGGCTTTTAAATTCTTGCAGGGAAACAAGCCTATCGGTTTGTTTCTTTTTCATAGTTAGCATTTTGGGTCAAAGATTGAATTTTTGAGATTATTAACCAACTAGATTGGGTATCAAATTTGTATCTTATCTTATCTATTTTCTTTCTCGAATTTTTTACATTGATTAAAGTTATTCTTCTTCAACCTGGGAAAAATATACAAACCCACGCGGGTTACGTCAAATAGGAAGGCGATGTAAATGGGAGAATAACGACAACTTCTGCCGTGGTTATATTTTGAACGGTATGTTTGATACTCTATTTGATATTTATCAGAATAAAGATTCACTATTCAAAAATGTCGTATTGACATCTATTTGATTAATCTCTAAATTCAACAAAGCAACAATCGCGAGAAGCAACTCCAACGCTTCAAGGCCATTCGTCTATATATTAAATTTTAAGGATTAATGTAGTTATCACAAAAGATCATCGATTTTATGTGTCAATTAAGGCAAATGTATACTATAAAAAAAAATATATTAATTTTTTGCATCAAGTACACGGTCCTAGCAATATAGTCTTAACTAAAGATAGTTTTTGCTATTACATTTGTGTAACAATTATTATTATTATTGTTATTATTATTTAATCAATATATTTATTTTTTTTTGATAATTTATCTGTAACAATTTGAGAAAATATAGTTTTAAATATATTTATTATGTGTATCAAACCGTAATAAATAAATAAATATAAATTTATATCAATTTATTTTAAAATCTTTTTTTTTTTTAATAAAAAAAATGAGGCTTCTAATGTGATACATGTAAGTATACATACAGAATAACGCAATGCTTCGAGAGATATTTCAATTCGGTCCCATCCATATTTCAATGTCACGAAGCAGTCAAAGAAAATTAAATAAATAATTAATTTCACATATTAAATATGAAGAATTGCATGGTTTTTTTGAAAAAACTATATCCCGATGAAAAATTGCATGTGCCGTGGAAAATCACATCTTAATCTTACATTGCTTGAAATCTATAAATACGATGTGGACTATGAATCTAATTAAAATCATAAAAATTTAATATTCCTACAAAGCCTATAATAATCAAAATTAACTCTAATTCATTATATTTTATATGTATAAAAATAGAATAAAATATTAGTATTTTTTATATTACCGTTGTATCTAATATAAAAATAAATTAATTAATGCAAAAATACTAAATTAACAATTCAATGTTACACATTGATTTGCATAAAAGATAGGGCTGTCAAAAGTAAACTCGCCCGAAAAATCGAACTCGTTCGATCTGAAATTTTTAAGGTTCGGGTTTGGGTATTTCGTGTTTGAAAAAAATCGGGTCGACCCAAACCTAAAATGAAAAAAATTCGTGTCGTGTTCGGGTCGTGTTTCGGGTTGACCTGATAACCTGAAATATCAAAATCAGGTTAGGTTTTGGATTTTGTGTTTCGGGTTGACCTGAAATTTTAATTATTATTATTTTAATTTATAATATTTATATTATTTTAAATATAAAATAATATAAAAATAAAAATAAAAATGATATTTTTAGGCCAATTTAATTTTTTTTTAATTTTCGGGTCTGTTTCGTGTCGGGTTCGTATCGGGTTTCTTCGGGTTTCGGGAGACCTGAAACTAATTCAGGTCAACCTGAACCCGACCTGAAAGAATTCGTGTCGTGTTCGGGTTTAGAGTTTCAGGTCAAATTTCTGGTTCGGGTCGGGTTTGGGTTGACAGTTTTTTTGTTATCCTCATGGCTCAACTCGACACGAACACGACCCAAAAACACGAATTGACACCCCTAATAAAAGACAATACTCCATGTCCTATTTAGCTTCGCCACACAGTTTTAGATATTGTATAATTAGTAAATAATTAAAAATATATTAGTGAAAATAATTATAATTTAATAAAAATAATTATAGAGTAAAATCAAAATTACTAAATAGTTTAACTACAATAAAAATATATAAATTATAAATTTTAAAATGTGATTAAAGTGTATAATTATAATTAAAAAAAATAAATAAATTATATAGAATGAACGAAAATAGAAAAATGAACAAAATCAAGTGACGCGAAAAATTAATAAATAGTGAAACACGGGCGTGTCGGTGCCCACACCAAGTTACTCATATTTTACCGACTGCAATAAAAGAAGAGAATTTTCTTGACAGGCCTTCCTACAAACCCTAACACCAGCAAACCAAAGGAAACGCATCCTCCATAGATTCAGACATGAGCCAGTGTGTCCCAACCTACAGGGAGGATCTCCACGACAACACCTTCAATATCTCCACCTCGTCAGTAATTCTATTCTTTGTTTAATTTAGTAATTGATTTCTTACTACTGTTCCATCGATCCATCCATTTCTAATTTTAATTTTAATTTTCATTTCTGCTGGTTTTTAATTAACGTCATTCCTCAGATTCAATGGCTATGAAGTTGCCGAGCTGACGTGGCAAAACGGACAGTTGGCCTTGCACGGTTTGGCTGACAAGCCACGCGCCGCCGCCGTCGCCGGCACGCTGGAGTCCGTCATTAACCAATCCTCCTTCGGTTTCGACCCTAATAAGGTCGCCGGTGTCGCCGATCTCGCGCCTTGGTTCGACCACCACGCGCCAGGCGGCGGCGGTGGCGCTCACGCGGCAACGGACGCTCTCGTACCTGTCCGCGAACTACACGCGCCGGAACGCGTCCCTGAGATCGGCGCGTGCGACGCTGGGGAATCCACGCGCGTTGGTTCCTGCAGCGGCGCCACCGTCCCCGGCGGCGCGGCAGTTTATCGCTTCGACAACACCACGAGTGGGAGCGCGAGCGTCGCCGAGCGCGGCCGCCGGTCTTCGGCGGCGGCGGCGACGTTTGATACTCGCGAGGACGATTCCTGCGGTGGAGGATCCACCTCCGCCGCCATGTGGTCGCCGGAGACCACCAATTCCGGCGAGGAGAATGGCAAGACGGCGTCGGTGGAGGATCCTGATTCCTGGGAAGTCCTGGGATCTAAACACTCGGATCAATCGTACTCGAATATGAACGGTCCGGATTCGTTAAGAGTGAGAGTCCCGGACCTCAAATATAGTCGGAGGAAACCCATAAGAAGGAATAAAGTAGCCGCAGTCCATAGCCAATCAGAAAGAGTATATTCTTTATATTTATATATTATTTATTTTTTTCAAAAAAAAAAAAATTTGATATGCATATAATATTATAAATATAATTATTTTGTATTTCTACAGAAAAGAAGAGACAGAATTAACCAAAGAATGAAGACGTTACAGAAAATGGTACCAAATTCGACCAAGGTAATTATTATTTATTATTATTATATTATTATTATTATTATTATTGTTTTAATATTTTTTTTAGGTGCAATGATTGCTATACGTATAATTATTTAAATTAAAAAATAGATATTAATATAATATTTTATCGAAAATTGATAAATTAAACAATAAAAATTTTTGAAAAAATTCGAAATAATACTCTTCATCTAAATTTATGTTTATTTTTTTTAAAAAAAATATTTTTGTTTTCTTTCTAGCTAATAAATACATAGTTTTTGTAATTTTATTATAAATAACAAAAAATAATAATTATTGTATATTTTTATTAAAATTTATATCTAAATATTTGAGCACATAATTGAACAATAAAAGAAATAATAATTAATATTGTTAATAATCTTGATTTAACAAATTATATTTTTATTGAAATTATATTTGCTTAGAGTTATTTTAAATAGATTTCGGAAAAAAAATATTTATATTGTTAATATAAATAGTCTAATTTATCTATTTGAATCCTACTTAACCTGCATAGTATCAAAACAACAAAGATTATATATTAAAACAATAATAATAAAAAAAAAAGAAAAAGGACAGAATAAGTCTAGGTAATCTAATTATTTAATACTCCTTTGTTCGTCATATTTAATTTTTTTTGTAAAATTATAAAGAAAATATAATTAAACAAGGTTGACGGAGAGAATATAATTTAAAAAAAGGCATTAAATAATTATTTTTTTAACATAACATCACTTATATTATCCAAAGAAATATAAATTTTAGAAGTAATATCCGCACAAAATATTATATTCAAATTATAATTTTAAAAAAATAAAAAATCATCAACCTCGTATGTTTCTTTTAATTTTTATTTAATTTTTTACTATTTAAAAATATTGAAAAATATTTTTTTTCCTTTCGCCTCTAACGATTATATTTATATTTTGTGTCATTGTATTTAATATTAAAAATATGTTTATATTTGTATAGTTTAGTAGTATATTTTTTATATAAAATATTACTCCCTCCGTCCTAGATACTATGTTCACGTTGCCGTTTCTGTTTATCTCACATACCATGTCACTTTCTTTTTTTGGAAAATGATCACACTTTAATCTTATTTTAAATTTTTTAATTTTATTTTTTATTATTTTAATTAAACTAATTAATTATTTTAATCTTAATTTATAATTATTTAATATTATAGGATAATTATTTTCAGTAATATATTTTTAATTATCTACTAATTACACTTCTTCTTCTAAAATACGGTGTCTACAGTGTAATTGGGACGGAGGGAGCACTATAATTAAACATTACTGCTATTTAAATAAAACATAAAAATTGAAAGTTTAATTAAGATAGGAAAGAAGTGGAGAAGTATTTGTATTTGTATTTGTATTTGTATTTGTATATATGGGCGTAGCAAGGAGGGCCACACAATAACGTTTGATCTTATCCTTTCACACAATTCATTCATAAGTCGTTTATTAAATTAAATGTTGATTTGAAGCCTCACCTATATCGCCACTCCCCCTTTATTGCAACACGTCTTCCTATATAATATTAATAAAAATATTATTGTTAAAAAATAAAATATATTTAGATTTTAAAAACTAATACTTACATATATATATATATATATATATATTTTTAGAAATATAAGAATTCAAATAATAAATTTTGAAAAAAAAAGAACACTAAATTTTTAGAGTTTTTAGTACACATTTTTGCTCACCCAGTATTTTTAGATTAATTAACTTTTGGTATATATAGTGAAGAATTGTATTAAAAATATAAAATATATTATTTTAAATTGAATATTTTAATTTTTTTTTTATGAATATTTGATTTTTTTTATCTTTTATTTATTTTTTTTTTTTGACTCTTATAAAAAGTATTTTGTATTATTTTTTTTGTTAGAATCGCAAAAGAAATGGTATTGGGTGAACAAAATCAACTCAAATAAAAATGTTTTTTTTTTTTTTTTTTTTTTTTGCGTACAATACTTAAAAATTAATGAAAAATAGTTTAATAACATTATAACTTATTTTAATAAATAACAATTTTAAAAAATCCTTAAATATTGTGGGTGTATTTGTTTTATAGTATATGATTGTTTGTTTTTTTTTTTTTTTTTTTTAGCGTTTGGTAGATTCTCGTTTATAGATAAATAAATAAATTATATGTATCTATAAAAGAGTAATGATGTGTTTGTTTTGTATTTTAGTTTGAAAAAATTTTTTGATATAAAATATAGAGAATTGTGTAAATAATATAATAATAATAAGTGTGTGTAGTATGTTAATTTTTTAAAAAAAATGTATTGAAATTTTTTAGAAAAGAAACAAACTATATAAGTTTTTAGTTGAGACGGTCATTCGTATAATCTAACATTGAGTATGACGCATTTTGTATACTCCTTCCGTCTAGTTAGAAATTATATATATTTTTATTTTAAAACGTCCAATTACAAAGTAAACATTTTATTAAATACTTCATTTTTTTTTTATCAATACTCTTCATTTACATCACATTATTACTTTTACACCAAAAAGTAAGGGCAAAATGTCATTACACTACTTTTAACTACCCACTATAATTAAAATATTATTATTTCTTAAACATCACGCCCAGAGTAAATGTTTACTTTGTACGTGGATGGAGAGAATTAAGTATGTTGGGACTCCCGTTTGCTGTTATATGAACAATGACTTAGTTTCTCTAACGGTTCGAGCTTTTAGGTGAGACGGTCATTCTGCATCCGACATGATATCAGAGCCTAGGCTAGGTCTTGAGTTCGAGTCCTGCTCGTCCCTATTTGCACATATGCATGTGCAAGTTTCGTAGACCCCATTTGTACCCGAAGGTCTTCCAATTTTGAAATTTTTTCTATAGTTTCTAGCCATTTCTTTTTTTTATTTTGATTTTATCTTGAGTCCTCATTTTGTCTACGATGTCATGTTTCTGATTGCAACGAGAGTCTCGTTATTTCCGACCTTGTGGAGAGTACTCCCGTCGTTTTCGACTCCAGTAGAGAGTCCTGGCATTTTCGGCTCCGGTGGAGTCATCTAGTTTTCGGCTCTGGTGGAGTCATGTCGTTTTTTGCTCCGGTGGAGTCATCTCGTTTTCGGCCATCTCGTTGTCGGCTTCGGTGGAGTTATGTGATTTTCGGCTCCGATGGAGTTATGTGGTTTTCGGCTCCAGTGGAATCATGTCGTTTTCGACGGCTCCAGTGGAGTCATCTCGTTTTCGGCTCCGGTGGAGAGTATCTTATTTTCGACCCCGGTGGAGAGTCATCTCGTTTTTTGCTCTGGTGGGTGGAAAGTCAACTGCTAATTTTATTTATGTTTTCTTTGTTCGTTTATATTCAAATTTCTTATCAAACTCAAGTTGGTTTCTATTATACCACTTGAGTTTGAGGGAGGATGTTGAGATATTTTAGATGTTCAGTTTTAGATTTAGTAGATTTATATTTAGATTTGATCTTATTCACATATTAGACTACTTAAATTTGAGTCTATCGAGTCTGTTTTGTATTATCTATATATAGGCTTCTTATTCATAGATTACTTATTTGGGTATCTTAATCTTAATTTATAATTATTTTTATTATACAATAATTATTTTTACCTATACACTTTTTAGTTACTTACTAATTATATTTTACTTAAATTTTTGTATCTACAGTTATAGAGATAAATAAGTTAGGACAGAGGAAATATTATATCATCTTATAAACAGTAATATTCTTTTCAAAATATAATTTTTGATATTACCAACGCAATTTTTAATATATAAGTTGGGACGGTATATGAGTTGATATTTTTGTTTAATTTTGATTTTTATTTAAATAGTATTGTGTTCGATATTTTGTGAGAATATAATATACTTATTTAAGTCTTTACTATTTTATATTGGGTTTGTATGTTTTGTATTTTTAATTTTAGTTATTTTGTTATATCAAGTATGAAGTATTCTAATTTTAGTATTTTGTTGACGGGAACCCTCAACTTCTACCCGCACTGGGTAAACCTCCGGTCGAACCTAATACCTTGCAAACCAGGCTCGACGGGAAAGTCACATTAGAGGAACTATGTGTGGCAGGTGGACCTGAGGCGTCGGGGTTTGAATCCATAACCTCACGGTCACAGGTCCAACCTCGTAAAAAATATTATTTTTCATTATAGTAAAAGATGTGTATTAACTAATGAAAATGTGTAAGAAAAACTCATGTATTTTAACCTTTGTACTATAAATATTAAATAATAATATGTATAATAATATATTTGTAATTTATATAAAGATGAAGACTATTTTAATATTAACGTATAATCACTTTTATTATAATACTCTCACCGTCCCAATACAATATTGCATGTTTACCATTTTTATCCGTCTTAAAATAATAGTTTCATTTTCATAAATAATCATATTATTATAAAACTACTTTTACTTTTTCATTATTATTACACAATTGCCAGCTTTTTACACTAATACACTCACAAGGGTAAAAAAGTATTTTACCCGTATTTTTTACCCATTACCAATATAATACCAATGTTTATTAAATCTCGTGCCAAACACAACCGGGACTATAGTTTTGGGAGTATATATTAATATGAGACTTGGGACTAAAGAGATTGAAATATTCAAATTTTATTGTCATTCTCTAAATAGTATTTCTATGAGTTAATTCTATAATGTGAAGCTTTTTTTTTTTTTTTTTGTTTGATGAACTAATTTTCAAGTATCGACTTTTTTTAAATTTTAATTTTAATTTTTGTTTTTTTACAGATGGACAAAGTTTCAATGCTGGATGAAATTATAGAATACATAAAAGAGTTACAAACACACCTTCAAATAACACAGTTATATATGTCTCAAATGATGATGTTCCAACAATGTTTGAACATGTCCCTCATGGCCTCCCTTGGCCGCCCCACGGTGGTGGTGCCACCCTTCTTACCACCGCTGCCGCCGACGGCTGCCGTCGGATTGCCGCCAAATGTTCCTAACCCCGCCGCTTTCATGCCAATCACCTCCTGGAACATTCAAGACAATCGGTTTTCATTACCTGATTTTTTATCAATTTTACCGGTAAGTAAAACTCTTTATTTAATACTCGTCTTATTGGAAGTTATATATATATATATATTTTTTTTTTGTAAAGCATTTGTCATAAAGTATATATTTTAGTTTTTTTTTTTTAAAAAAAAAACTAATATGAGTTTTCATTTTTTTTTTTTTTTAATTTCACAAATATCCATAGCAAAATTTAGTTATCTACAATAATGTTATTCTCAAACTATTAGTTTATATATATAGCAAAATTGCTTATAATGTTGTGGTTTAAAATTTTTTAATTTAAAAAGTGCATGAATTTTCTTCATATTTTAAAAAATATTGTACGAATCCTCTAAAAAATTGCATGAAATTTTTTCATTAATTTTTAAGAAATTTGTGTAATATTTGAAAAACATGATAGAATTTCATACAATTTTTAAATAAGAAGATTAATGCATATTTTCCAAATCACGAATGAATTTTAAATATTTTAATTAGTGTAAAAAAAACTATTAGTTCTTGATCACAAAGCCAAAAGTAAACTAATACATTTGAGCTCGATGAAAGAGAGTACAATTTTGAAAATAAAAAGAAATGGAATTTTGGTCAGAAAGTGTTAATTATTATCTTACTTACTTTAAGGCAGGGTGTGTTTGTTCTTATTTCAAATAAAAACTTTGAGGTTAAACAACTTTTTAGTTACTTTTTACTTTAAATAAATTGTTTAAAAATAGTTCCAAAGTAAAAAAATTTCGCTACAATAGTATTGCGGTGACAGATTTGTCACGCTGGTCCGTAGTTGCTAACATGACACTAACGCGATTGACGTATCATTGTCATGTCAATGTCATGTCAGCAACACGTGAAAATTTTTATTTTATTTTTTTAATTTTCTAATTTGAAATGGAAATGTTGACTTTGGTCAATATTGGACTAAATTATAAAATACAATTTTACATTTTGTAAAATAAAAAATAAAAAAAATTTCACATGTCGCTAGCATGATATCGACGTGGTGATGACATGTCAGTTGTGTTAATGTCACGTCAGCAATAGCTGGCCATCGTAACGAATTCAAAATCGGAGAATCATTTTAGCAAAAAAAAATTTATTTGTGCAATTATTTTTAGACATATTCTATTTAAAGTTCTAATATGATAACAAAACAAAAAAATAATTTACCCAATATTTTATTATATTTTATGCATAATTATGAATAAAAAATATTATTTTACTAAAAAAATCGCATCAAAATATTATTTAATAAAAGAAATATTCAAATAATCACCCCAATTTTAAATCAAAACTAAACAAACAATGTATTTAGAATATTTATCTTTAATATTTGTTTGTAGGGTTTGATTTTTAAATAATACATACAATTTTAAATTAAAATAATTATTCGATAGGATATAAATAAAAAGTGGTGCAATATTTTTAGTATAAAATTATACTTCCTCCTTCCCATAACAAAGTATCTATTTTTCCATTTTAGTCCGTCCTATAACAAAGTATCTATTTCTTTTTTTAATAACTGTACTATCTACCTAACATTACAAATACCCTTACAACTTACAATAGATTACACAAATGTCATTACTTTTATATCACACATACTAATAAGGTCATTTTAGTCATTTCTATTTTATTTCTACTATATCCCAATATAATACTAATATTTTTAAAATCACGTGCAAAAAGCAAATGAATACTTCTTTGTGGGACGGAGGGAGTATTTTAGTATGAAAAAGTATTCGATTGATTTTTCTTTTAACCCTTCTTTTTAAAAAAAATAATGAAAAATTAAGATGAAAACCTACAAGTTTTCACTTTGCTGCTCTTTAACTGGAAGAGTTGTCATTCTCTTAATTTTGGTCTTATCTAATAATTTTGGTACATTAATACTTTCTACTTGGACAGGGGCTTGAATTATTGAAATATTTGTTTAATATATATATATATATATATATGTATATATAAGTATATTCTCGAGTCTTGTATACATTATTATTTGTTATTTTAGTTTTTAAAGTATATATATAATCATATATATACAATTCACATTTTTTAAAAACATAATATGTTGAGATTATTGTTACGTATGTTGACATGATTTCACTGTATGTAGTTAACATGAGCTAATGACGTAACAATTTACATATCAAGTGTTAATATATATATTTAATTTTATATGTTTATTTTTTTAAAAAATAAAATAAAATCAACATTAATTTTTTGTGCTAGAAATCATATAACTAAGTCTCTATAAGCTCTAAAAGATATTTTCAATAGCCACGGATTAAGTCTCCAGGTCCATCTATCACACATTTGCCTAGTATGACTTGTCTTGTCGAACCTACTTTTTAGAATATTAAATGCATATTTTTGTCTCAAAATTCTTAAATAAATAAATTGACTGTGCATTTATTTATTTATTTATTTATTTTATTATGCTTATATTTATATTCTATTGCAGGGCGGGAATTTTGGATCAACTATTCCAGCACCCTTTTGGTTCAAGTAATTTATTTGTTTATTGTAAAAAAGAAACTTTAATTCATAGATTTTATATAATTATCATATGGTTAATCTGGTTTTTCTTTGAACTTTTATAGGTTTTTAAATTAGTTGTAAATTAAGTTTTAAATTAATTTGTTTTATGAACATAAGAATAAATACTTGTTAGTTTGTATAGAGCTTGTTAATTTGTTTTAGGTTTCACTGTATTTTAAATATACTCTACCGTCCCATTTAATTTGTCAACTATTTCTATTTTCGTATGTCTCACATAATTTGTCTCAACTCTAATCACATTTTAAAATTCATAATTTATTAATTTTTTTATTTTAATTAAACTATTTAGTCATCTTAATCTTAGCATGAGATTATTTTTATTAAATCATAATTATTTTTATTAATATATTTTTTAATTACTCACTAATTACACAATACCTAAAACTTCGTGCCTAACCTAAAGGAGACAAATTAGCTGGGACTGAGGGAGTATTATTTATAACAAAAATATACTACCTCCGTCCAGCTCTAGGGGTCCATTTACTTCTTGTTTGTTGACTTTTGAATATTAATTATTATATCAAAACACAGTAAAAATTTTTAAAAAAAAAATTATAAAAATACTTCTATTAGTGCCTTATAATACTACCAGAAGGATATTTGCACAAAAAATTATATAAATATAAAAATATTTTTAATGTTAAATGCAATAACGTAAAAGGTAAATGTGACCTAAAGAGACAGACAAATAAAGTATTATTTATTTTAAAAATATCACATCATATCAAATACATTTTATATGAAAAAAAACCCCACAAACACAAAAATAAACACAGCCAATGTGGGCATAGTATTAAGGATGTGTGAGCAGTTTTAGGTTTTAACTGAATTTAAAATTTTGAATTTTTTTTAAATAATATTATATATAATATTTTGCGAAATAAAAAAAATATATAATTTTCGATAAATATGAAGTCTAATTAGAGATGAGAAAAAAAAAAGGAAAAAAAAAAAAAAAAAAAAAGAAAGAAAACACATACTCCATTTTTCATCATTTTCTAATAAAAAATTTAATAATATATTTAATTTATTTTTTACCTATCACACCTCAATATTAAAATATTATCATTCTTTTTTTGTTTTCATATCCAAGCAAATTTACATAAGTTCATCGGATGATGGAGAGATTATTTTCTTATTGTCAGGGAATTGTAATATGTTCGGATTTTTTTTGTTGGGGATAATACAACCATGTTTCTCTTAAAATATTATACATTTAATTGCTATTTTTTTAATTAAATAAATACAAATAGCTAGAGAGAGATCGATAAAAATTGAATAAAGAATAAGTGTTTGATATAGTATTAATAAAAGTTTGATTTTATAATTTGAATTAAAAATAAGTTTTTGACATAATATTTTAAATAAAATATAAACATTAAATATAATATTTTTTTTATAAAAATAATTATTGATAAATAGTGCAAAAATCAATTTAAAAGCAAAAATAATCTGAGCCTTAAATGGTGTGTTTAATTAAATTTAGTTCGAAAGACTGTTTTTTGTAGTTTTGCTTCAATCTTCTTTTTAAAAAAAAAAAAATTACTACATTCGTCATTCAAATATATTCTCATTCTTTTTATATTTTACAAATAAAATAAGCTAGATTTGGATCATCAGATAGAGTACTATATAGTGATCACAATTTTCTATAAAAAAATTGCTATGTCATCTTATAGAATATTAGATCTAAACTATTCTTAAAACGGCCACTCGAGCTTTACCTGGCATGTACATACGATACGGTGAGCTGTTTTCTGGCGCAGGACTACGAGGCCAGTATTATTACTTTACCGGCTTTACCATTTGACTAAATTCAAATATTTTAGGGTGCATTTGTATATCTTTTAAAATGACTTTGGGTTTTCAAGGTATTACGGTTGAATATTTATAAGAGATTTGATGAAAAAGATGAATGAGAATGGAATTGCATTTGAATGAGTTTCCAATGTGCAATTAAGGATCTTGTAATTGTAGAGGTGACTATTCGGATTATATAGTTTTGATGAACTCGGTCGAGGTTTTGTTTGACTTTAGTTTGAAAATAATTTGAAATTGAAGATTAATTTAAAGTTTTTATTTAAATAATATTTTGAATTAATATTTTATTACAAAAATAGTATATTTTTATTGAAAATTATATAGGATAAATATTAGTTATTTAAAATTTAAAATTGCAACCAAACAAACTAAAAAAAATTCCAAAAATTTTATATAATATAGAACCAAATCGAAATATTCAAGTTCAAATCGAATTAAAAAATAAAATTACATGACATTAAAAAATTATGAAAATTCAGAAAATTCATTAGAAGAAAAATAAAATAATGTCCAATGAATCAAAACAAAGATACAGAATAAAATAGAATCATCTAAGATTTAACTATTTCCAAACAAATATTAAATTACACAAAGCCCCAAATAAAAAACCTCAAAATAAACTATACTTCCTCCCTCCCTTTTGAATATATCTCTTTAAATATTTTAATATTAGTGTATGACTATTTTTACTAAAATAAAAATAAATTTTTTAATGGAACAGACAAAAATAATAAAAATGATATTTTAAATTGAGACAAAAGAAGTATATGTTATTATTACTCCCGTACATTTTTTGGCTTCCAAAAGTGATTAACAACCCAGCCCAAAGGTTAGATAAGGCAGCCCAAAGCTAATCCGGTCCAAGAGCCCACCACGGATAAGGAAAATTCAGTAGCCCAAAACTGTCCCGCCTAGAAGCCTATTAGTTTGAGGAAAATCCCATTCGGATAATGGAAGTAATGGAAAGAGTGGAGGATAGTTTGTTCAAACTATTTAAAGAATGAGCAAGAATAAAAAAGAACACGTCATGCACCATTCACTCTAATAATTTCATTATTTTCCTTCTCTTTTTATTTGTTTAGCCTAGTAAACTTTCAATCCTGCATAATTCAATTCTCTTTCTTTCTTCTTCTTCTTATTATTTTTTTAATTCTTGCACAATTTATCGTTTTCCTTATCAAATTGTATTTCTTAAATTCTTGTCGAATTTAATTGCTTAATTCGAATTTCCTTATTTTTTCTTCTTCGATCCAGCATCTCAATTCCTACATTTATTGTGCGCGAGACTTATCAATTTTTAGGTTGTCATCGACGAATTTTAGTGACAACAGATTGGCATGCCTAGTGGGACTCCGACGAGTCTTACACCCTTTTATGCGACAAGGAGTTGCAAGCTACCATTGTTGGAGAAAATCACAATGTCTAAAAGAGGAAATCGCCGGTGAAATTTCAGCCCCACGCATCTCCGGAAGGTTCTCTGCAGCTCCGGGAGGCGTTGACAGGATGATTATGATCCCTACGAGCGTTCTGGAATATCGGATTCGTGGGGAAATTCAATCTGCCCTCCGCGACTCAGCATTGACATTCTCTTGGTATTTTGCCGACATTTTCAAGCCCACCATCCGAAATGAAATTATGTGGGCGAGAGAGGAAAAGTTGCGCAAGGGCAAAGCACCAGTGACCAACCCCGAAGATGATGAAAATGCTCCTCTAGCGAAAGCAGCAAAGGGGGCACATCCAGACATCCCCTAACGACGTTCCAGTATGGTAACGTAACCATACCGAGCAAAAGAAACAAAAACAATAACCCCCCTGATTAGACAATGACTGAAGGACCTTGGCGGCCCTCGGGGCAGGCCACCGTAAGGCCGCTGCTACATCAATGACATCTAGGGAGCAGCGGGTGCGCACCACCGGCGTTTCAATGGCAAAACAATTATTTGTTTGGTGGAATGAGCGCGCTCACATCACCCGTGGGGGCGAACGGTCAAAGAAATAATCCTGCCGGAGGAGGAACTACTGACCCCTGGGAGGATGGCCGACCACATCCTCAACACCTCCAGCCGCTCCTTTGGCTCTGGGGATGACTTGAGGGGCATCTGCCGCATCTCTGAACCTGCTTTCGGGGGCAGCTTCTGCTCCTCCAGGTCCCTGGGGCTCAGTTCCGTTGGCTGTAGCAGTGGTTTGGGGCTCGGGTACACCAACTCCAGCCGTGCCGCCTCCACCTGGGTGGCAGACAGCATACCAGACAGCTTTCCCAGCCGGACCAACCACACAACAGGGGTACGAACCTCCACAATCACTGTCTCATCCGGGAGGCAGTGGGTACACACCACCAACATCTAAATGGCACAACAATCCTTTGTTTGGTGGCATAAGCGTGCCGACATCACCCGCGGAGGTGAACGGTCAAGGAAACATTCATGCCGGAGGAGCTGCCGATCCTCCTTGGGGGGCACGACTGATTACGGCTTCAACACCTCCAGTCTTTCCTCCGACCTCCGGAATCACTTGGGGGGAAATTGCACCACCTCCGAATGTACCTTGGGAGGCAGCCTCAACTCCTTCGGAACCCTACGGATCAGCCCCTTTGGCCATCGCAGTGGCGTGGGGATCAAATATACCGGTTCCATCGGCGCCACCTCCGCATGGGGAACAAGGAACATACCATGAGATAAATTTTTCTGTGGCGTCCGGGCAGCTCCAGGATTACGGATGTCCAAATCAGGGGGTTTTAGTACAATTCAGAAACTTTCTGGCTACGGTGGCGCCACAAATGACTTTGGGGGCAGCTCCAACTTCTCCGGGACCACCACCAGCTCCACGGATGACTCGAAAGGTAACTTTGGCAACGCATTCAATGCCAACAGCGCTACAGAAGACCTGGAAGGTGCATCCGGTGGCACTTCCAGCTTCAAACACTGTCGGGAGGACAATCCTGCCACCTCCGGCAGCACTTTCAGCTTCAGATGCTGTCCGGAGGACAGCCTTGCCACCTCTGGAAGCTCTTCTAGATCCGGACATTTCCTAGATGACAGTTCTGCCATCTCCGGAAGTGCATCTAGCTCCGGAAATTACTCAGAAAGCAGAACCGACGATGACGACACCTCCGAGGATGATAAAGAATGTAGATCCGCCACCCCGCTACCTTTGGAAGAATCATCAGCGCCGAAAAGGGCCTGGAAAGATCCTCCGGCTCCGAGAGGGTCAACTTTGTCAAATCAGGACATAATGGCCCCAGATTCGGATAGAGCAGCCCCAGGTCCAAGCAGGCCAGTAGCAGCCCCCTTGCAGCCAAAAGGATGTGCAAAAATAACCTCACCGCCGCGGCCGATTATCGATCCGCAGATGATAGAAGAGAAAGTCCGAAGAATATAAGGCAACTCCGTTCGGCTACCTACAAGGCCGTACTATCAACGGCCATTCCCGGATTAGATCACCGTCAACCATCCTCTACCCCGGAATGCTCGGACCCCAGAGTTCATGCTTTTTTCGGGGGAGGACTCGTGCTCAACGATTGAGCATGCCGATCGGTTCATAGCACAATGCAAATGGGACTTCGGAGAAAATGAGTGGTACAAACTCCAACTATTTTCATTATCCCTCACCAGACCGGCCTTCACATGGTATGCATCTTTCCCTTCTAATTCATTTTATACATGGGAAGACCTAGAAGGAGCATTCCATGAGCGGTTTTACAGCCCGTTGCTGGAGGTGACGATATCGGACCTAACTAACATACGGCAAAAGCGTGATGAGCGGGTATAAAATTTCTTAGAAAGGTTTCGCAGGGCAGAAGGTCAATGTCAGGTGCAGATACCCAAAAACCAAGTCGTTAACATGGCGGTCGACAATATAACGTGTCAACTTTGTGACAAATTGGCCCTTCAAGAGTATAAAAATTTCCGGGAAGTCACTGGAAAAGATCATTCATCGCATGCGAAGGAAGACAATTTTGATGTCGAGGAAAGATCTGATCGAGCCATTGTGACCATTCAGCCGTCTCATGCGCCGATCAATACCGTCGGAGTACACCCAATGAAACCTTACGCATCAGTAGCAAAGGCCGGCGGAAACCGAAAGAACCATAGCAACACATTTGCAGAAATCCATTTTTAGAAAAATGGAAAGACATGAAGGGTGGCCTCGGTGGACCGCGTGATGATAACCTTTCATCTGACGCGACATTACGAGCAGAAGAAGACGGGAGCGCAAAGATGGAAGAAACAAGATCGGCGCCGGACAGGTAGTTCCGGTTAAAAGAAGATGGAACAGCAAGGAAGTGACCTCCGAGCAGGCCATGCACAGACGGATCAAAATAAAAATATGTCGGACAAGAGTGGTTTGCGATGTGCGCCGAATCTGACAAGAGTGGAGGCTAAACTAGTGATTTTGGACAAAAAAGTTGTCCCGATTGAACAACCTCCTCCGGACTCTTCCAGAGGATCCAAAAGCTCCAGATACGGAAGACTAACCTATAATTAGGTCTATCAAAGATGATAGAATTTCAAAGGCTAGTCTCGACATCATAGCCAACAATCGAGACTTCGAGCAAGCCGTACAGTATGAAGACGATTTCAAAGTCGAGACGGTTGGATTTTCATCAAGAAAATTGAGAATCTTTAATCCCAACCGTTGCACTCCCAACGAATCTGACCTTGAGATGACCCGGACCAGCCCTCTGCCGCTGTCGGATGAGGCCATATGAAGTTAGAGCCAAAGTACCTTCGAAACTGCATACAAAAATATTTGGCTTCAAAGTTCGACAAACTTTTTGCCCAATTATTTTTGTGGTGGACATTTGTTACTCCCAAATATTTTTGGGCTTCCAAAAGTGATTAACAACCCAGCCCAAAGGTTAGATAAGGCAGCCCAAAGCTAATCTGGTCCAAGAGCCCACCACGGATGAGGAAAATTCAGTAGCCAAAAACTGGTCTGGCCCAGAAGCCTATTATGGATGAGGAAAATCCTATTCGGATAATGGGAGTAATGAAAAGAGTGGAGGATGGTTTGTTCTTAAAATGGTGGAAAGTTGAGAAAATTTAGAAATAAGCAACTCGAACTATTTAAAGAAGGAGCAAGAATCAAGAAGAACACATCCTGCACCATTCTGTAATACCCCGTAAAATAATCGCCGGAAGTTTGCCGGAGTCGGACAAATTTTATTTTGGGCATAATTTATTTTGAGCTTTTAGTGTAATAAATTAAAGAATTGAGTTTAAATTAGTAGTAAAAATTGAAATTGAGCCCTAGTAGGGTAAAACAATTACTAAAGGCCTAGATATTTTATGTTTAATAAAAAAATTTAAAAAAAAAAAAGAAAAAGGAACAGCAGAACGCACTCCAGCCAGCGCCGCAGCCAGCCCTCTTCTTCTTCCTTGGAGTTCTTTTTATCCAAAACTCTTTCTTTTGGTCTCTTCTCTTGAGGTAAGTCGGATTAATCTTAAATAGATGATATGTTCTAATCCTCAGACCCCTTCTATTGATATCTTTTTCAATATTATTGTCAAATGGGTTTGCCCTAAAAGTATTAGGGTTTGCCAATTTCTTTTATAAATTTGATTATAATGCTTATGTGAAGATTATTATTGGATTTTAAATTGAAAATCGTATAATTTATGGGATGGATTTGAAACACTATTTTTGCCCTAACCTAGTTATGGTTTTTGGAAAAATATTTACAATTATATTTAAATATAATGATTTTTGGAGTTAGACCGTGCCTATTGTGATTGACATATTTTTCGAATGTTTATTTGGCGAAATAGAGTGAGATTATAACGAACTTGTTGGGTCTAATATCCTATTTTTGCATGGTTAATTGTTGACAATTGAAATATTTTGAGTTTAAAACACTCTTTTTGAAATTTGCCTAAGAGCACGTTGAGTATTTGGTCAAATTGGTAATTCAAACTACCCGTCGAGTTCTATCAACTCGTCGATTGTTTGGATGATAAGGCATAGCCTTCCACCTCTATGCCTTGCAAACACGTGAGGGTATACCGGTATTTTAGGATAACTAGCTAACCTTGAACTAGATCCCGAATGGGCTAGGTCAAGGGATCGAGATGACGGGTTCCCTTTTTTGGTGATTCCGAGGTGCCCGTCATTCACGATGAAAAGGTCTTTAGACCGTCATCCGTGATGGAGGGATGGATTACATATAATCCCCTATTGGTATGTTATATTGGAGACTAGAGGGTTGTGGGCCGTATGGCGCCCCTCGCAAACTAATAATAAATTGATTCACGTATACTTTGAATTTCGAACCCTTATGAACACATTGTTGAGTTTTCCTTGAGGGTTGTGACCCTATGGTTGTTATGTGAAACTATGTGACGTGTCATACGAAGTAATAAGGTTGAAAAACCGGGTCGAGCCGGCCTTGATTAAGGCCTAGTGGAGTTTTCTTCGTGATGTGCTCATCATTATTATTTGAGAATGAAAATGAGATATAAGGGAGGCGCTAAAAGACTCGTGTGTGTGAGTTTCCCTTATGTGATACGTGTCATTTTATTCAATTATCTTCTTCAAATGATTTTGTGACATTATGCCGTATTAAATTATCTTTGATTAATTGCGCTTACTCAACCGTTGTGTTGACCCTCTTCTTACAATCTTTTTGTAGGTGATCATGCTTCCGTTATACCTAAGTGATGCGTTCATGACATATTATCCATCGGAGGAATTAGAACTACTTTACCTTCTAAGATGCTTTTGAAATTCATTAATCATGTTTAAAGACTAATGCCTTTTGAACTATTTCTAATTTATGTTCTTGATTCGAGCTTTACTTATTTAATTGATAAGCCAGTGCGCTTTAATTCTAAATCCCTATTTAATTGTTTGTATATATTATTTTAGCCTTTGCGCCACAACGTAGGGCTCGTTGATTGATGAACGAGCCTTCCGGTGTGGCGTGGCGGTGACGCTTCGGTTTGAGGCGGCCGGGGTGTTACAGTTGGTATCAGAGCCTAGGTTAAGGCTCATGCTTCTTGGTTAATAAAAATTAAAGATTTCAAAATTTCTAAAATCAATTAGATCATGGGCTTAGTCGGGTTTGGGTGCGTTCATGGCATGCATTGCACTTTATGTTTATTCCATGTGTTTATGTGCATTGGTCATGCTATCAGACTAATTGGAGCTTATTAGGTCTAGTCTCAATTAGTAGGATGCCCCCTAGGCGTGCTCGTCAACCACCTGTGGAACCTGATTCCGATGAAGAGGTTGAGAGTAGGCAATCCCAAACCCTGAGCCTCCAGTTTAGAGTCCTATTCGACCGTCAGACCCGGTATTGGAGATCTTTCGTCAGTTTATGGGACAGTTCACTCAGCAGCTCCAGAGTGCTATGGATGCAGTGTTACGTCATAGTCCTCCGACTTTCACTGGTCAATCGGACCCGAGTATTTTGGGAGAATGGTTGGATCGTTTGGAGACTATATTTGAGGTGGTGAGATGCCCAGAAGGAGAGAAGATGATGATAGTCGCGTATTATTTAGAATGATTAGCCAAGAGGTGGTGGAATAATGAGAAGGCTTCCGGGAGCAATTTGGTTGGATTACCATGGGAGGCCTTCAAGACAATGATAAGGGCGCGCTTTTATCCTCCGCACATTCAGAGAGCAAAAACGGATGAGTTTAGTGCCTTGGTGCAGGGTAATATGACGGTGGAAGAATACTTCACGCGTTTTAATGAATTGGTTGCCTACGCTCCAGATTTGGCAGCGAATGATCGGTGCAAACTAACGAGATTTGTTGGTGGGCTGAATAGAGACCTTCAGCGGTTCTTAGCCGGCTTCAGTGTGTCGACCCTTTAAGAGGCATACGAGAAAGCAGCTAACATCTATCGGGCAAATCGAATATCGTATGATGAGCGGAGGGATGGAGTCCGCAAGGCAGATAGAGGAAAAGGGAAGGTGAGCGAGGGTTTGAAGAACCATAATCGAAAAGATCAATCGAAGAGATTTTTGGGTACGCCCTATGCATCTCGCTCTGAATTCACTATTGGGAATTCGAGTGACAATCGTGAAGGTCCGACTGTTTGTAGCCGATGTGGAAAATCCCATCCGGGAGTCCGTTGTGATAGCCCATCACTTGCTATTACTGCCATGAGCTGGGACATGTCAAAAGGTTTTGTCCCACTTAGTTGGAGCTCCAAATGCGTTTGAGAGGGCCCCGGTTCCACAGCAGCAAGGTCGTACACCGCCATTGGCAACTCAGCGTGCGAAATGAGGGGGAAGGAGTGGCCAGAAAGATCAAATCAATGTCATGACGAGAGGGCAAGATGTGGAGAACCAGGGAGACGTCCTGACCGGTACGTTCTTGGTGAATTCTTTACCTGTGGTTATTCTCTTTGATTACAGTGTATCCCTTTCTTTTATATCGAGTAGATGTGCTAAGAGGTTAGAATTAAATTCTCGAGTAGAGATTTTGGTAGAGATTAGGCTACCTTTAGGAGAGCTAGTTCCTTGTAATTGTCTTTTAGTAGGAGTGTCTGTAATGATCGGAGACATAGAATTCCCTACTAATATTTTGAAGCTTAAATTGGCGAAGTTCGATATCATTTTGGGTATGGATTGGTTGGCTACCTATCAGGTCCGAATAGATTGTGGTGGGAGAAAGATCTTTCTTCGGAGCCCTTGCGGTGGAAAAGTTGTGTATGAGAAGATTCCTTATCGCCCATCGATTAAGATAGTCTCTGCTGTCTCTCTACATGAGTTAACTCGTAAGGGTCACCCGTTGTTCCTATGTGAAGTGCATGATGTCTTGGGAGATGAGAGTCGGCTTTTGAACATGCTGGTGGTAAAGGAGTTTTCGGATGTATTTTCTGATGAGATACCGTGCATACCGCCTCACCGTGAGATAAATTTCACGATTGATATAATTCCAAGAGTAGAACCGGTGTCTAAAGCTCCCTACAATATGGCACCTAAGAAGTTGGCCGAATTGAATGAGCAGCTTCAAGAGTTGTTGGATAAAGGGTATATCCGGCCGAGTAATTCTCCTTGGGGAGCGCCCGTTCTGTTTTTTAAGAAGAAGGATGGTATTCTTCGGTTGTGCATTGATTATCGAGGATTGAATCAAGTTACCGTTAAGAATAAGTATCCTTTCCCAAGGATTGACGACCTCTTTGATCAACTGAAGGGATCAAGCATATTCTCGAAGATAGATTTGAGGTCGGGATATCATCAACTTCGGATTTCAGACGGAGATATTTCGAAGACAACATTTCGAACTCGTTATGGGCATTATGAGTTTACAGTGATGTCATTTGGGTTGACAAATGCTCTGGCTGCCTTCATGGACTTGATGAATAGAGTCTTTCAGACCATATTTGGATAAGTTCGTTATGGTCTTCAATGATGATATATTGGTGTATTCTTCGAGCAAGGAGGATCATGCGAATCACCTCAAGATTAGTGCTACAAGTATTGAGGGAGCATCACTTGTATGCTAAACTGTCTAAGTGTGAATTGTGGTTGAACGAAGTAGCATTTTTTGGGCATGTTATTTCGAGGGATGGTGTTTCGGTCGACCCATCAAAAGTGAGCGCTTTTGAAAATTGGCCCCGACCAAAGACATAGATAAAGATTATGAGTTTTTTGGGTTGGCCAGGTATTATCGGAGGTTTGTGCAAGACTTTGCACGATTGGCCAGGCCATTTACATCGTTGTTGAAGAAAAATGTCAAAGTAGTGTGGAACGAATCATATGAACAAGCTTTTCAAGAGTTGAAACGGAGGTTGATGGTTGCACCAGTATTGGCATTGCCGATAGATGGCCGGGAGTTCGATGTGTATTGTGACACGTCAAGACAAGGATTTGGGTGTGTGTTGATGCAAGATGGAAGAGTGATAGCATATGCTTCGAGGCAACTCAAATCGCATGAAGAGAACTATCCAACTCACAACTTGGAAATGGCGGCTGTCGTGTTTGCCCTCAAGATATGGCGACATTACTTTTACGGAGTTCATTGCAAGATTTACACCGATCTTAAGAGTTTGAAATACATATTCACTTAAAGAGAGTTGAATCTGAGACAACGGAGATGGTTGGAATTAGTAAAGGACTATGACTTGGATATTTTATATAAGGAAGGCAAGGCGAATGTGGTTGCTGATGCTTTGAGTCGGAAGTCAAGTCATGACGTATGTTCGATGACATTACCCGTAGAGTTGTGTCATGAGTTCGAGAAATCTACAAATTGAGGTAGTGGGTCCTAAGGTGATTGAAGGATATATGGGTGCCTTATTGGTTGAACTCGAGATTTTGAGGGAGATTCGGGAAGCTCAGTTTGATGACGATGATTTACTGAACTTAGCGATAAAGGTGAAACAAGGTGAAATAAGCGAATTCCATGTTGGTCGGGATGAAAGTCTAAGATTTCGAGACAGATGATGTGTATCAAAGGATCAGTTGGATATTAAGGAAATGATACTTAAAGAAGCTCATAGTTCTCCATATTCAGTGCATCCCGGTTGCGATAAGATGTATAAAGATTTGAAAGGACATTTTTTGTGGCGCGGTATGAAAAGAGACATTGTAGAGTATGTCGCCAAGTGTTTGAATTGCCAAAAGGTCAAGACGGAGCATAAGAGACCTATGGGTTTGTTGAGACCGTTGGAAGTTCCGGAATGGAAGTGGGACTCGATTGCTATGGATTTTGTGACCGGATTACCCAAGTCGAGATCGGGCGCGGATGCCAGTTGGGTAGTTGTTGACCGATTGACTAAGGCAGTAGTTTTTATCCCGATAAGCATGACTTGGAGCATGCATAAGTTGGCAAGGTTGTATATCCAGCACGTGGTGAAGAGGTATAGAGTTCCAGAGGTGATTGTCTCGAACCGCGACCCCCATTTCCAGTCGCATTTTTGGCAAAAGCTTCAGAAAGAGTTCGGTACTCGGTTAAGGATGAGTACAGCCTTTCATCCGATGATCGATGGGCAGACTGAGCACATCATTCAGATTTTTGAAGATATGTTGCGAGCTTATGCATTGGATTCTCAAGGTCGATGGGAGGATTAGTTGGCTCTGGTGGAGTTCTCCTACAATAATAGCCATCAAGTGACCATTGGGATGGCACCCTTTGAGGCTTTGTATGGGAGGAAGTGTAGAACGCCGTTGTGTTGGACTGACCTAAGCGAAAGGGTTTTATTGGGGCCCGAAATGATTGAGGAGATGATGAATCAGATTCGTAACATCAAGGCTAAGATGAAAGCCGCCTAAGATCGCCAGAAGAGTTATGCCGACCTTGCTCGGAGGGATGGGCATTTTAAGGTGGGTGATCATGTATTACTTAAGGTCTCACCGACGAATGGTGTGAGGAGATTTGGTATTAAGGGAAAGTTGAGCCCGAGGTATGTAGGGACGTACGAGATCATCAAAAGGATTGGAGAAGTGGCCTACAAGTTGGCCTTGCCGGAGACATTGAAAAGGGTTCACGATGTTTTTCATGTCTCTCAATTGAGGAGATACGTGGCTGACCCATCCCGTATACTTCAGCAGGAAGTCTTGGATCTTCAGAAGGATTTGGTGTACTCAGAGCAACCTATTCAGATTGTGGCCTTCAAAGTAGATCGACACGAAACCGTGAGATAAAGATGGTGAAAGTAGCGTGGTCGCGGCATGGAATTGAAAAAGCGACATGGGAAACCGAGCCAGAAATGCAAGGAAAGTATCCAGAGTTGTTTGAGGTAGCTCCAAGCGTGCATATCGATTTCGAGGACGAAATGTCCTAAGGGGTGAAGGATGTAATACCCCGTAAAATAATCGCCGGAAGTTTGCCGGAGTCGGACAAATTTTATTTTGGGCATAATTTATTTTGGGCTCTTAGTGTAAGAAATTAAAGAATTGGGTTTAAATTAGGATTAAAAATTGAAATTGGGCCCTAGTAGGGTAAAATAATTAACAAAGGCCTAAGTATTTTATGTTCAATAAAAAAAAAAAGTAACGGCAGAACGCACGCCAGCCAGTGCCGCCGCCAGCCCTCTTCTTCTTCCTTGGACTTCTTTTTCTCCAAAACTCTTCTTTTTGGTCTCTTCTCTTGAGGTAAGTGCGATTAATCTTAGATAGATGATATATTCTGATCCCAGACCCCTTCTATTGATATCTTTTCAATATTATTGTTAAATGAGTTTGCCCTAAAAGTGTTAGGTTTTGCCAATTTCTTCTAGAAAGTTGATTATAATGCTTATGTGGAGATTATTATTGGATTTTAAATTGAAAATCGTATAATTTATGGGATGGGTTTGAAACACTAGTTTTGCCCTAACCTAGTTATGGTTTTTGGAAAAATATATACGATTATATTTAAATATTATGATTTTTGGAGTTAGACCATGCCTATTGTGATTGACATATTTTTCGAATGGTTATTTGGCGAAATAGAGTAAGGTTATAACGAACTTGTTGGGTCTAATATCCTATTTTTGCATGGTTAATTATTGACAATTGGAATATTTTGAGTTTAAAACACTCTTTTTGAAATTTGCCTAAGAGCACGTTGAGTATTTGGTCAAATTGGTAATTGAAACTACCCGTCGAGTCCGATCAACTCGTCGATTGTTTGGATGATAAGGCATAGCCTTCCACCTCTGTGCCTTGTAAACACGTGAGGGTATACCGGTATTTTAGGATAACTAGGTAAACTTGAACTAGATCCTGAATGGGTTAGGTCGAGGGATCGACCCTTTTTGGGTGATTCCAAGGTGCCCGTCATTCACGATGAAAAGGTCTTTAGACCGTCATCCGTGATGGAGGGATGGATTACGTACAATCCTCTCTTGGTATGTTATATTGGAGACTAGAGGGTTGTGGGCCGTATGGCTCCCCTCGCAAACTAATAATAAATTGATTTACTTGTACTTTGGATTTCGAACCCTTACGCACACATTGTGGAGTTTTCCTTGAGGGTTTTGACCCTATGGTTGTTATGTGAAACTATGTGACGTGTCATACGAAGTAATAAGGTTGGAAAACCGGGTCGAGCCGGCCCTGATTAAGGCCTAGTGGAGTTTTCTTCGTGATGTGCTCATCACTATTATTTGAGAATGAAAATGAGATATAAGGGAGGCGCTAAAAGACTCGTGTGTGTGAGTTCCCCTTATGTGATACGTGTCATTTTATTCAATTATCTTCTTCAAATGATTTTGTGGCATTATACTGTATTAAATTATCTTCGATTAATTGCATTTACTCAACCGTTGTGTTGACCCTCTTCTTACAATCTTTTTGTTGGTGATCATGCTTCCGTTATACCTAAGTGATGCATTCACGTCATATGATCCATCGGGGGAATTAGAACTACTTTACCTTCTAAGATGCTTTTAAAATTCATTAATCATGTTTAAAGACTAATGCTTTCTGAACTATTTCTAATTTATGGTTTTGATTCGAGCTTTACTTATTTAATTGATAAGTCGGTGCGCTTTAACTCTAAATCCCTATTTAGTTATTTGTATTTATTATTTTAGCCTTAGCGCCACAACGTAGGGCTCGTTGATTGATGAACGAGCCTTCCGGTGTGGCGTGGCGGTGACGCTCCGGTTTTAGCCGGCCGGGGTGTTACAAAAACTGGTCTGGCCTAAAAGTCTATTACGGATGAGGAAAATCCCATTCGGATAATGGGAGTAATGAAAAGAGTGGAGGATGGTTTTTTCTTAAAATGGTGGAAAGTTGAGAAAATTTAGAAACAAGCAACTCGAACTATTTAAAGAAGGAGCAAGAATCAAGAGGAACACGTCCTGCACCATTCACACTAATAATATCATTATTTTCCTACTTTTTTATTTGTTTAGGCTAGTAAACTTTCAATCTTGCATAATTCAATTCCCTTTATTTCCCTTTATTTTATTTTATTTTATTTTTTTATTTCTACACAATATATCGTTTTCCTTATCAAATTTTGTTACAAAGGTTGAACGACGTACACGAGGATCGGATGATGGCCTTGGAGAATATCAGAGTGAATAAAGAGAAAGTAACACGAGCTTACAACAAAAAGGTATGTCGGCGAGCATTCCACGAAAGAGATTTTGTATGGAAGGCAGTGTTACCCAAATGATTCAAAAATAATACGTTTGGGAAATGTTCTCCTACGTGGGAAGGTCCATATCAAGTGAGGCTGTGGAGCCGCTTCAGACAGAGAAGCAGACGAAGGAGTCCCAGAGGAAAGCAGATGGAGAAGCCTCTTCCACAAATGAAGCAAATGGACGAGACTCCGGAAGAATTCAAAGCTCCACGAGAAGAAAATTCCAAAAAAGGGTAAAGCTCCATACGTTTCATATTATATCCCTTTTTTTTAGGGCAATTGTTGGACCCTAAGTCCAAATGACTCAACGCTGAAGGCAACAGCTTCCATCAGGCTGCGGTGCTTCCACAGAGTAAGAGGGTGTAGGTTCTACAGGCGTTTAGACAACCATCCCCATCAACCCTGGGTTGGTAACTTCGTAACATTAATGGAATAGCCCCGGAACCTACATGTCCTATATGGAAGGTTCTATGGGTTAAAACACAAGAAAGAAGAAGGAGGATTCTATGTAACTCGAGCCTGTCGGGGACATATCCCCATAGACCGGCTAGGAGTATGATAGAAGCAAGTCAAGGTAAGTTGCAGGTCTGATCCGGAGGCAATAGAAGAAGTTCAGAGTGAATGGAACCCGATCCAGAAACAACAGAGGATTTTCAAAACGAATGGAACCCGGTCCAGAGGCAATGGAAGCGGTTGGAGCCGATGGAAGGATGTTACCTGGCGGTTGAGAGAGGTGGAGGAATAACTGGAACCGCCCCTTTTAGTGGAAAAGGTAGTTATTCTAGTTTAGGATTAAAATTAGGGAAAAAACACAACACACAGAAGGACAACCAAATCAAATCGTCTATTTTTCTACTTTTCTTTCATGTTCTATTTTCGTTTTTATGCAATTTAATTCGATTTACTTGCTTTCACATTCTTACAATTTTGTTTTACTCGCTTTTCATAGTTAATCTTAGTTCAGTTCGATCAATCTCGTGAAATCTTCATAACCCGACGACAGATTGGTTCTTTGGAATACTTCCGAAATCCACATTGACGACATCGACGAATTATTTTGGAACTTCCGAATTTGAGATTTCAACAACTTCATTAAGTATAAAATAAAAACTTCCAATCCAAAAATAAAATAAAATAGTATAAACTCTGAAAGTAGGCAACAATTTAATTCACTCACTAAGAAGTTCAACAAATTCCTAATAAACTAAAAAGTTAAATATAAAAAACAAGAAATGGAAAAGAAAGTTACCATATGAATTATGAGATGAAAACACCACCTCCTTCGACGTGATGATAGCCTTGATATGTTGCATTCATTTTCACCGATTTTTTTTTTACAAATAAAAATAAATTATATAAAACTCTCACGTCTTTGAGTGAAAATACAAAAATACTCTATATTTTATTTATTGTGTGAAACTCCTTTATATTAATGTAAAATTTGTACGAAATATCTCATTATCCACATTGATATTTGGGTATAAATAAAAACTTAAATTACACAAATTCTATACAAATAAACAACGTAAAATATTTTAAATATTTATTTTGAATAAAATAAATATAAAAATTATTGATTAATCCTTCATTTTATAATTTTTTAAAAGCAAATTGTTATATGACTTTACAAAAACTATAAAAATAAATGATTGATCAATTATTTATTTATTCAAAAAAATTTATTTAAAATATTTTACGTTTTTTATTTGTATAAAACTTGTGTAATTCAGGTCTTTATTTAGAACCAAAAATCAATTTTGGACAAGAATGGTGTTTCATGCAAATTTTACATTAATACAAGAGGTTTCACGCAATAAATAAAAAAAATGATGTTTTGTGCACTTTTACTAAAACACAAGAAAATGTAATATAATTTATCCAAAAAAAATAAGTGAAAGCTCATGAATTAATGCATACATTAAAGCCAAATAAAAATTCCGTTTGTTTGTACTCATGAAAATATTCGTCATGGAAGGACGCAAAGGCGGATCTAGAAAAATTATTCACCGGTGACACAATATATAAACTTTAAAATAAATTTAATTAAATTTTTAATTATATTAAAAAAAAACATACAAACAATTTACCTTCTACAACTGTTCACTTCCACCTTGGTTTCCAACATAATCTCTAAATAAATAACAATACAAACATAAAGTTTCGTCCGTTTTTACAGTATACTCCAACCAACGAAACTCATCAAACTATTTTGGGACAAAACGTCATACCTTACTTCCTAATTTTTTTTATTGAAAACACATGGTCACGTAGTCCAAAAAGACCCTCTTTGTTTCATTTCTTTGATTGAGGTTGTACTTTTAAATTCTTGGCCTATCAACTGAATCCACAGAAGATCTTTCAAGTCAATTATCTTTTTTATGGTGTTGATAAAGAACATTTTAATTGAGAATGATTGTTGGAACTACCTCCATTTGAACTACCACAGGATATTTTTCTTTTTAAAAAATTCTCCATATAGCATAAAACCTAATTTTAATTTTATAGATGTAAAAAAAAAAGAAAAAAAGAAATAGAAAATTATTAAAAATTTATAACACTCCTATATTTTAAATTTTATTCTAATTTAATCATAAATAACATAAACTCTTTTAATAATTTTTTTTTAATAAAAAGTAATATCATAGAAATAAAATAATACACAAGTTTAAATTGAAACAGAGAAATAAGATGCATTGCAGGAAAAAGGACTGTGAATGAGTTTGGTTTGTTTGATTTTTGGCAAAATATTTATATAAATAACATATATAATTAAATTAATATTATATTTTTATAATAATATAAAATAATAATATTGATATTAATAAATAAAATATAATAATATTTATTTTATATTTTTTTATTTTTTTATAATTAATCAGTTTGATTGAATTGAATTTGAATCATTCGGTGGTATTTTAAATTTTAAATTATAAATAATCTATTTTAAATTTTTGTATAATAACACATTTTAAATTTTTAGTTGGAGCACTACAATTTTTTATTGGGTGCACAAAAATATTGTTTCTTTTTCTTTTTTTGGTAATGACAAAAGAAATCTAATATAATTATAACAAACGCAGAAAGTAATACTCCCTCCGTCCATTTTTTAATGTCCTATTTAATATTTATATGTATTTTTAGGCAATTAGAGTTTTTGTTATAAAATGACAAATTTGTTATAAAATGAAAGAGTAAATAAAGTAAGGGTAAAAGAGTAAATTTTTTGTATAAAAATAGAAATAGGACAATAATTGTTGGACATTCCAAATAAAAATGTAGGACGTTAGTTTGTGAACGGAGAGAGTATATAAATGAATAGATACATAGGAAAAATATAAGTATATAATATAGTATATAATATAATCGTATGAAGTATAGATAATAATATATGTAATATATATATGTCTGAATAAATATAAATGAATAGATACATAGGAAAAATATAAGTATATAATATAGTATATAATATAATCGTATGAAGTATAGATAATAATATATGTAATATATATATGTCTGAATAAATAGATAGATAAATATAATTAGTATATGTAATATATATATGTCTGAATAAATAGATAGATAAATATAATTAGTATATGTAAAAAGACATGTGTACACATAGTGTTATATAAATAATATATATCTAATAATAAAAGACATGTGTACACATAGTGTTATATAAATAATATATATCTAATAATTAAGAGTGTATAATTGTGTATGAGAACGACATAATGCATGATTTTAAATAATGTAATAACGACACGTATAATGATAGGTATCACAATCCATATAATAAAAATCATAAATAAAAGACACCTACAATTTGATGTGTCATAACACTAAAGGTGTAAATGAATTAGTTTCATTAAAATTTATTAGAACAAAAATTCTAATAAAAAAACGAGAGTAGGTTATTCATGCATTTAAATTTTCTCCCCTTACGTGGACTTAATTTGAAATCTCGTAGCTGATGTATTATGATGTTCTTCACTAATTTCTCGAATGTTGCAGTCGGTAAAGTCTTATTCAATAAATCTACTAAATTCTCATCCGTTTGAATATACTACACATCTATTTCACTATTTTTCTTAAAAATCATGAGTAAAAAAATTTTTCGGTGAAATATATTGTGTCCTATCTCATTTAATATACCATCCTTTCAGTTGAACTATACAAACTGCGTTATCTTTATATAAAATAGTCGGATGATTATCCTTTTCAAATCTCAAACTAGAATTCTATAAAATATGGTGAATTATTAGTCTCAAGACACATTCTCGATTGGTCTCATGAATTCCTATTATTTCAGTATGATTTGAAGATATAGCAGTTAATATTTGTTTGGTGGATCTATAAATACCACAGTACCACCAGCTTGAGACTTTGCTTTTTGCGGATCAGAAAGATATTAATCATTTGTATATCCAATCAATTCATGTTGACATTTCTTTTAATATTATAGATCGAGATCAACGGTTCTTTAGAGAGAACAATAAAAATTGAATACATTTCCAATATCGTGTTGGCACTGCACTAGATCTTGCTAATAAGTTTACAGTAAATTGTATACTGATTTTATGCAATTAGCTAGATACATTAATGCACCAATAACACTTAAGTACTTGATTGATATATTTTATCTATTACAAATTGTTTTAGCACCTTTTGACTATGTGCAAATTAATGGATGAAAATTTTATTTTTCAAAAATTTAATTTGTAGATCAAGACATGATTTTTTTTTTTTCCCCAGAAATTCTTGATTCCAAACCATTTTCTTCAAGTATTCAATGACTTATTCGAGCTCTTTAGCATATTACTTTTTTATTATGTAATACCCTCAGAGTTGGGCAGGTGCTAGACTAACTCCCGTGGATGAGTTTGTGCCGGACCATCTGAGATTGAATAGTAATTAAATTGATTGAATAGACTACTTATTCCAACAATGTGCATATTCTTTTTCGGGAGTTGTACTGAAATAATTTTAGAGTTAAGCATGATTACCCTAGAATAATTTGAGGATGAGTGACTCCTTGGGAAATCCCCCAAGGTGCGCGTGAGTGAGAACAAAGCGTGTTGGAAGGATTCGTATTGACCCGTGGGCCAGTCTAATCCTGACAAACTCGGTCTTGCGTGGTTTGCGGTCCGGGGTGTCAAACATTAATAATTCACTGAGACGATTATACCACATGCGACCAGATTATTTAGACCATACAAAGACTTTTGTAACTTAATGGAATAATATATTTCTGACTTTTAATTTGTATGCATCGGACATATTGAATCCTTTAAGGATTTTTATATAGATATCACTATCTAATGAGTCATATAAGTAAACAGTTAAGACGTCCATGAGACACATATCCGAATTTTTATGAACGGCTAGGCTAACAAGGTATCAAAATGTATTCCATCAATTTCAAGTCTTTGTGAAAATCTTGGGCTACAAGTTTTGTTTTATATTTGGCAATTCTATTTTGTAACCAACAAACTTAACATCTTTAGATGTTTGAACAATGAAACCAAAAAATTTTTATTTTTTCAATGAATTCAATTCGAACTAGATTATATCTTTTTATTTTTGATGAATCTTTTCTTCTATAACACTCATGAACTAATCTAGATTCAAAATCTTCGTTATTTTTCATTAAATCAAGTGTTATATTATATGCAAAAATATAATCCATAATTATTTCATTTCAATTCCAATGCTTTCTAATAGTAAAATCATTTATTGAACTTTTAATAATTTCATTCTCTTCAGAATAAGTTAATCATGATCAATTTTTTCACAAATTTGATCTATGTTACTAATTGTTTCTTGGAGATTTTGATTGACATTCAACTCATCAACCTTTTTATTTGTTCATTTTTTCTTTCAAGAATTTTTATCTTTGGATTGACATTCAACTCATCAACCTTTTTATTAGTACTTTTACATTTTTCCTTCATGGCATAAATTTTAGTTGTTGCATTTTCTGCACCTATGTATAATTTGGTGACTTTGCTGGTGTCACAAAAAACATCATGTAACTAATTTGCAATTAGCTACAAATACATAATTCTTTTGATTTCAATTCACTTTGACTGTATGTGGATACAAAAAATTGAAATATATTTTTCAAATAATTTTCCTTTTCAACAAATCAGTTTCTCTCATTAATGTCGAAAAATATGACTTATCAAAATGACATTCAACAAATCAAACTATAAACAAAACCAGTTAATGGTTTAAGATATTTTATAATAAATGGCGATACATACATGACATATATCTAGTCTTCATTGGGGCTCATTTTTGTGCATTAGGGAGGTGCAATTGATACATAACTTGCACACCCAAAAGTTCATAAATATAAAATATTAGATTTTTCATTGTACACTAATTATATTTGAGAGTAGCTATGATAGTTTGTCGGTTTGAATCTGATTAGTGTTGTTGCATGTGAAATTACATCTTATCAAGAAGATATAAGAAGTTTATATTTTATTAACATTGGTCTAGCAATTAGTTGCAACATCTTTATAAACAATTCAGCTAAACCATTTTGTGTATATGGTACCAAGACAAATTTTCTTTATTGAGTGATCAGAAAATTGTACTCGCAATTTAATTATTTAAGTAACTTGACAAAGTTAAACTGCCAGTGGATAGTAAAATTATATACCATCGAGTAGATGCATCAATAAGTACCATAAAATACCTTAATGGTTCACATGGTGAATCTATAGGTCTACATATATCACTCTGAATTCGTTATAGAAATACAATATATTACATCCTAACTTTTGATGGTGATGGTATAATTATGAACTTTCTTTGTGAGTAAGCAAAACATTTCAACTCATTTATATTCAATATCTTTTGATTTTTCAAAGTATGGCCATGAATATGTTCAATAATTGTTTCATCATAATGTTATCAGAATGTCCAGGTCGATCGTGTCAAATCATAAACTTGTAGAGTTCTGGTCTAGTAGATATATTTCAATTTCACTCAACCATGTGTAATATAAGCCGGAAGATAATTAAGACAGTTGTTCTAATTAGGGGTGAGTATTGGTCGGTTCAAACCGAAAAAACCGAAATTTTTTTTGGTTTGGACTGTTTGATTTGGATTGTTCGGTTAATTGATTCGGTTCGGTCCAAAATCGAATTTATAAATTTCGATTTCGGTTCGGTTATGGCTTTTAATTTTTAATTTTGGTTAACCGAAAAAACATAACTTTTAAAAATAATAATAAATTATATATAAATAAATAATATATATTATAATTTTGAATATTTATATTTGATTGTATATTATAAATATATATATTAATAAATAAAAGTTCGTTTATTCGGTTCAAACCGAACCGAACCAAAAACTACTTTGGTTCGGTTTATTTGGTTTTGAAAAACTTTGATTCAGTTTCGGTTTCAATTTTTACAAATTGAAAATCGATCAAAATTAAAAGTTCGATTTGGTTCAAATCGAAATTGAACTGACCGAATGCACACCCCTAGTTCTAATATAATTTTCTTTCCATCAACGAATTTTGTAATTAACAATAATTCATTATTTGTTTTCTTTGATGTCTCAATATAATATTTATTTATGAGAATATCATTAGAAAAACCTAGAAAATTTCTTTGAGATTTACTAAAAAATAATGCATTTTAAATATCAAGTTTTACTTCTTCGAAAAAAATATTATGATTCTTTCGGAATATTCAATCAATTTTGTACTACCATATATGGGTCTGTGTACTTGTAAGATTTTAAGTCTGATTTTACTATTCCAACTTTATTTTCCCTCCAAAAACATCAAATCAAACACTCAATTCTTATTTATATTATTACACTAAAATCTAATTTTACATTCAAAACATCACATTAACACATATTTATATCACATCAAACAACTATTTCAATTTAAAATTTTACTATTTAAAATCAAAACCCAAAACCAAAACCTCACAAGTAAAATGATTTTTAATATAATAAAAAAATAAAAATATACATTGGATTTGATATTTATTTGGAGGAAAAGTTTTGTGAATAGAAAAAATCTTTTTCAAACTTCCAACCAAATACACATTGATTTTTTCTAACTTCAAGTTTGTAAAATTATTTTATTTTTTAAAATAGTGTGTTTTGATTCATTATAGACATAAATGTCTTCAAAATATATATATATATATATATTGAAAAAAATCACAAAAGTAGTTATATTAATAATTGAGAAATATATATAATTATTATATTATTACAAAATACGAGAGCAAAAATAATAAGATACGAGAGGTACAAAATATCACATTGCACCGTCAGAGTACTCAAAAAATGAATCATCAGTGTTTTCAAAACATACACTTTCAGGATGCATAAAAAATTAGACACATCTAATGTGTGTTATTAATATAATCATCATCTATCACTAGCAATATTTTTAAATAAGTTATTCCTTGAGTTTTGACATCTTCACGTGTCTTTTCTCTATGATAGCCAGTCGAGGAAATTTGAATTTGAATATGTTAGTCATAATTAAATTGAAAATTAATTAAATAATTACCTCAAAATTAATATTATCTCTTGTTGTTCGTTTAAGGTTTTGATTTTTACGTTGTAGCCTCCGGTCTTATCGGAATTTGGCCGTTCACAAGACCCTATGTACGTTTGTTGGTCGTCATATTAGACCTGCAGCCCCATTGGCCAGTTAAACTTTAGGTTCAGGCAGGGTGACTTTGACATATATCTTACGTTAAATTAATTTAATTATTTATATATTAATGTCAATTAGGTGTTATTTATGTTATATTATTTCAATAATTGTATGTATTACATCGTATATGTGTAATATTTATTTATTTGTTTTTAGGTTTATTTTATAATTATTTTGGAATATAAATTAATTAATTTGGTATGTTTGTTGAATTATATTTTTTAACATTATTATTTATGTGTTATTTAAGTATTTAATTTCAGCAAAATTAAAATTTAAAAGTGAGTATTTTTTTTTTAAATAATTATTTATTGGATGTTATTTTTTCATAAAAGTGAATTTTTGCTTCAAAATTAACTCGATGAGTGAAAATTTGACCTCTGGAGTGAAAAAGTAGCTTTCGGAGCAAAAATGGTCACTTGAACAAAAAAACAACACTCACAATCAATGATCAATATAGAAAAGTGAAGCCACGAGTAAAGTCCATAGTCAACTGAAGTGGAAATTTAGCAAAAATTAACATAAAGAAAATTATTGCAACATGCATTTTTGCGAGCATCATTTAATCCTGCATTAATCGGAGGACGAGCAGTTATCGAGGGGCATCAAATTGAACGAATGGTTTCAATTACTTATAATTGAAGTGAGCAAACACCAAAATAAAGCAACATTAATGGCACGAGCGACACATTTATAGTTGAACGATGCATTAATTTTGCATAAGTTTCAGCGACCAATAATTTTATTGGCATTAAATATGCTGACTTTTAGGAAGTGTATTCAATTAGTATTTTAATAGATTTGTTTGACCTTTAAAAAATCCGTCCACTTAAGTGGATTTAGAAATTATATAGAATCTATAGAGAGTTTAATTCTAGACAAAATTGCTCATAATTCCCTTGTGGTTTCGAAACTCAGTATAAATTTTTCCTCTACTTTAAAAATTGCATGGTACCCCCTTATACATTAAAAAATATTACATGAAACCACTTTGTGGTTTCGAAACTCAGCATAAATCTCCATTTTACTTTAAAAAATTGCATGACGCTCACTTATACTTTCAAAAATATTGCATAAAACCTCCCTGTCATGCAAAACATATAGATAGGAAATCATCTTCTTATCACATTAGGAAAGTTTCATGGTGGTGGGATTTCAAGCAACGTTTTTTAAAGTATAAGAGGGTACCATGCAATTTTTAAAGTAGATGAGGAATTTACGCTGATTTTCGAAACCACAAGGGAGTTATGGGCAATTTTGCCTTAATTCTATAAAAAAAAGTCTGTATTTTATTTGTTACAGAACTCACTTTTTATATTAAAATACTATTATTTTGCATTTATGTGCCCAGAAAAAGTATTTAGAACAACATTACAAATTAGTACTAATCCATCTAGTTATACATCATTATGTTGCTTCTTTACATGTAAAATAATTCATTTTAATTTAAACTCATATCATCATAAAATAAATACCTCAAGTAATAATGTGAACTTTATAAAAATAATGAGATTGTATGTTTGGTATTGGGTTTACTACTGCAATCTAGAATGCATGAAAATAAAAATAATTCAAAAAATTAGTGAATGTAAACAAAAATTAAATCATAATTATTATAATTAAATTATAATTTTTATTTTTCAAAAATAACTTGCTCTCGAAGGATTTGATAAGATTGCAATGCAATGCTACTGGGTGCTAGAGAGATCTTATTAATGAACAACTGCATAGTATATAAAGTTATCGTAATTTTTTTGAACAAATAAAGATATTTAAAATGCAGTAATAAGTCCGCACCGGGGTCTCAACTAAACATTCATTTCCTTGAACTTCGGTATGTTTCTTTTTTCTTGAGTTTCTTTCCAATCCATTTTTTGGTCTTTTACCCGAACACACCTTTGTCTTGTTTTTTATACCTTTCACGTGAATGTTGTTTTTTCTATTCATACCAACATTATCAGCCTCCTTTACAGATATTCCTCCATAATTCTCTTTTCGGCTCTATAATTGTTCGTTCACTTTTTCAGTTGTCTTTAACAGTGCATCTCTGGCAAACTCATAAGATTCTTTACTTTCTGAAGCTCTTGTTACTAGTTTGTTACATAAAACACTCAAGTCTTTACAGCGCAAACTGAACTCATTTTTTGGGTCATCCATATTGTGGTCTCCGCCATGCATTATACTGTGCAAATCACCTACCCTTCCATATTTTGTCCACCTCTTCAGTATATATTGATCCGGAATTTTCAATACATCAATTTTTTGTGAAAATTTTCAATCCATTAGAATATGATATTCCAAAAAAATTAAATTTATTGCAGCTGCAAGCAACTGTCTCATCTAATGAATCATATTTCACAATATGTTACCTCGATCTGTCAAGATAGCCAACCTGATATACCGTAATAATTTCATGCGATCTAGTAACAGCTCCAATGAAATCATACGCTTTCCCCAATTCCTTCCTCGCAACATGTTTTAGGAGCTGAATTGGCAATGGAAGCACAGGCGCACTGGTACTTGCCTTGAAATCGGCATGCAACAGTTCATATCGGCGAGATTCAACCAGGTTTTTACACTTTTCCATAAACACCCGCAAGTTGTTCTTCGAACTAGAATACCTTTTAATCACATTGTTAGTACTCTCATTGCATTGTGTGATGACTAAAAATGTGTGTGTGTGTGTGTTTACACAATTCACAGGGAATTTATATTCGAAAATCAGTGAGTGGAAGTTTATAGAAAACGATCAGATATAGTAATTTTTGTGGTTGTAGACCCTGAGTAGTTATCACAATTATTTATACTCTTTTTACTGGTGAGTTTCCAGTTCGAACACAAGGATTTTAAGTCATGAACTTCAACGGTGAAAAATCTTGAAGAAGCGACGAAAACTGCAGGAAGGGATCCGCTTACAGCGGATCCAAAAGATAGGCTAAAGAAAGCAGTAAGTAAAGCGGTAAAAGTGAAGTGAGCGGAAGCGAGCGAAGTGAGAGCGGAAGATGAAGTGCCAGCGGTGACCAGATGAACGGGACATGGATGAATGGCGGTTACCGAGTGAACGGGACATGAGCGAGCGGCACATTATATGTATATGTATTTATATATATATGGGCGACAGAGAGTGGAGGAGAGATTTGTGTCTGAACTGTGCGTTACTAAATGAATAGATTTTCCATGAGGCAATGAGCGAGCGATGCAAGTGTGTTATCGAAAATATATGTATTTTACGAAAGCGGTGATAAGGAAGTAATGTAATTATATAAACTGAATATAAAGAATTCATAACATTGGAATTTTTGACCTTAAGGGATTTACAACAAGACTTCAATGGCACCCAAATTCAAGACATTATAAGAAAGAAACTGTAATGTCACTAGGAATCTCTGCGACCTAATAGACCACCGCCTATGCCCCATTAATTTTCCCAAAATCTGCCTCATTAGTAGCTTTACCCTTCTGTTACCTCTTTTTAATCAAAATTGAATTCAGAACAGAAGTTAAGCAGGTTGACAAGGCTCCCGCGTACTTAACTACATTGAACTACCTTGAGACCGCTTTTGGCGCATAACAAGGCTCAAATAATCAATTCTTCTCTAGCTCTAAACCAGTGAAATAAAACTCTTTAAATTCAAACTTTATATAGGTGTGTAAAAAATGTGGAAGAAATGAGGGTGAAGAATTGAATGATGTTTCATTTTCTACTACGAAAGCAGGAAAAGACTAGAGCTACAAGGCTGTAAACGAAAGCAGTAATCTAATCTAAGAAAGCTGTAAAGACTTGGCCAAGGGAGGAGGGAAACCCCTACTCCCTTGGTCATTCCTGTGGAGAACTCCCTTACAGGGTTGGAGCTCTCGGAGACAGGAAGACGACTTGCTTGCGAAAAGTAATTGCTAAAAGTATTTAAAATCGAAGTATCGACTCTTATTCATAAAGATATCTAGCCCTATTTATAGCAGGTGGGACGGGGCGGTTGCAATCGGTTGCTGGGCGGTTCCAACCGCTGGGCAGTTAGGCGGTTTCTGATAGTTATTCTGTTGAAGCAGTTGCTGACCATAACTCTCAGGGCGCTCACTTTGATTGCATTGAACTATAAGGGCTCAGATCTTCCTCGCTTGCCGGAGAGCTGGAGGGCATCAGCGCAGCTAGGCTCGCTTGTGCTGGCTGGAAATGAAATGGTTGTACTGCTGCAGTTGGAACACTTAGTTGGAATCTGGTGATAATCTGCAGCGGTGGGTGTCTGGGCTATCGCTTGCAAGCGGGAGAGGCTGTCGCTTGCGGGTGGTGAAGGTTGTCTCTTGCCTCTCATGCCTTAGTATTTTTCAGGACGTATTCTGGGCGCTTGCGAGCGGAGGTGGCTGTCGCTTGTGGCGTCTGCCTTAGCTTTTCTGGCACCAGACTACCGCTTAAAAAGGCAAAAATCGCTAATAATCTCAACAACGAATTCTGGATCATGCCAAGCGATATAGATCAATAATGTATGCCATTAATGAGTCATTGTGATGGTTTTTATACAGAAATTCAAGTAATACACAGTTTCGCCAAGGTAAGAATATGCTCATATTTGGAGTCATCATTGTGTCGTCGTAATATCAACACAAAAGAATTGACGGACATACACCAACTCCTATTTTTCTTTCAAATTGAATAATATTCTCAACCAATCATTATCCACCAAATTATACTTTACCAACATTTCATTCCATTCGTGAAAAAATTCATCCTCTTCGTCAAACTTATAAACATATCTCCCAAAATCATGCGCAAAGTTTTTATGTTCAGCAAAAATACCACCCAAATTTATAGAGGCATTGTGATAAATATGTCAAATACATAACCTGCAAAAATTAACGGTTTAGGAGTAAGTTATTCTACAAAAAAATCTATATTATAAAAAATTACAAATACAATGTATTGAACTATTTATGCTTAAAACAAAACATGTGATGAGTCTCAGGCCACCTCGAAGCCAATGCATTTTCCATAGATGGATCTTGATATGTCAAAAACGTTGTTGGCTTTCTTCCATACATGGTGCTGACGAAAGTGTCAAACAACCACTCAAACGAGGGAATAGTCTTGTCGTATAAAAGTGTTGCACCAAAAACTATTGTTTTCCTATGGTAATTAACACCAACAAATAAGGCCAAAAGACTATTTTCCCTACTATACGTAGTGTCGAAAGAAACTATGTCTTCAAAATCAATATAGTCTGCTCACATTCTACCATCAACCCAAAATATGTTTGTAATCATATCATCTTCATCCACTTGAATGAAATACGGAGAATTTAAGTCTCTACTTTGCATCCCTTGCAAATATCCAGTACTCCTCAAGTGTCTCTAACCTCCATGTACTTAGTCCTCTTAGATCGCAAGTAATTTCTAATATCTTGCATGAACTTCATCTATTCTCCTATGAAATGGAAAAAAATGAGCCTTTTTAGAACTACGGAGTTAATGAGTATGTTCAGATATAAACTCAAATATTTTGTATTTGTTATTCTCTTTCAATCGAATTCTTATCTTTGCCTAGCACCCGAATCTTGTTATTGCTCGTGGTGCTATTATATTGATATTTCTTTTATCTTCTTCCCTTGTACCTTTAGCACTGCATGAAAATATTATGCATTTTATCTTTCTTATTCGATCTTTATGCACTTTGTGTCTTTTCATGCCAAAACTCATTTTCTTTGCACAAGTCAAGTAAAATTGATACGCTTCTTCTTCATTGTCAAATTCTTTTCCAACTTAAGGTGTTTCTTCGAAAGAAATATAATGATGATCATTTTTTATATTTGTAAAGTCCAATATACACGAAGATGAAGAATTATTTTTTCCTAGCTCATCAATCTCCATCCCCTATAATGTAATGCATATACATTACTAATAAATACGACAATAAAATAGGATTATAAAAAATACAAAACAATAAAATAAAAAACTAACTAAAAAAAACAGTAAAGAGCCTAATAAAAAAAAAAAAAAGGGTAAGTTTTATAATTGGATCATTTATTATTTTAATTTCATAAGTAGAAAATTTTTGTTGTTTTAGTCCTCCGGTGCCGGAGACGCCTGCGTGACTCGCCGGAAGCCACGTGTCCGCCAGGTCAGCGACACTTGGCGGACATGTGAATTTTATTTTATTTTTTTCCATTTTTTAAAATTTTTTTAAATTTTTTTCTTCAATTGGATCAAATAAAAATATTAAAAAAAGACAAATAAAATTTAAAATAAAATTTAAAAATTTAAAAATTAAAAAAATGAAAAAAAAAATAATAAAATCCACGTGTCCGGACACGTAGCCTCCAACGAATCACGCGGCAGTCTCCGACGCCGGAGGACTAAAACATCAAAATTTATTACTTACGAGACTAATTTGCGATAAACTCTACTTATTGGAATAAAATATAAGGGTCAATTAAGTAACTAAAAAACAGTTTATCCAAAAAAAATACAAAACAATAAAATAAAAAACTAACTATAAAAAACAGTAAAAGAGCATAATAAAAAAATACAAAACAATAAAATAATAAATGAACAAAAAGATCAGTGAAAAGAGAGAATAAAAAACGAGAGAATACAAAACACAAGGTGTGTTTTTTTTTTGGTTAAATTTTAATTTCACTATTTCAATTTTTTTTTCTTCCAAAAATATCAAATCAAAACATTCAATTTTTTTTTATTTTATTACATTATAATTTAATTTTACATTCAAAACATAGATAACGTATTTATATCGCATCAAACAACTATTTCAATTCAAAATTTTACAAATCAAAATTCAAAACTAAAACTTCACAACTAAACACACAGTAATAAAATACAAAACACACCTGCTAATTTTGGCAGCGTCGGTGCGGCGATTTCTACAGCGGCGGTGGCGGCGAGCAGCTGGGGGAGGAAGAGGAAGAGGAAGAAGGAAGAGGAAGAAGTAACGAACCTGCTGATTTCGGTGTCGTCGGCGGCGGTGGCGGTGGCGGCGTCAACGGTAGCAACGTGGCTAGGGCGGGAGGAAAAATTATTGTGAGTAAATTCTTACTCGAGGGAGGAAAAAACCAATATGGGTGTAATTTGTAATTTAAAATAAATGTATTATAAATAATACATACAGGCCGATTAGACTGAATAGAAGTTGGATTGATGATCCAATCCCCATTACTTTCATTACTCACTATTACAACATAAAAAAATATAAATTCATAAATAATATAAATAATAAAAATACAATGATGGTATTATTAGCCGTACTAGGTGTACTTAAAATTTGTGAATGTACATAAAAATTATTTTAAAAAATATATTCAGAAAATTAAAGCATGAAAAACAAGAAACTAGGGTGAGAAAATTGCCAAAAATATATTTATGTTGTGATATAATTATAGGATTAGCCAATAGAAATATTAATTACTTTTACCGCTAACCACTATTTTATATATTGTATATAATATATATTATATAATATAAAGTATATATATATATGTATTATGTGTATGTATGTATGATATATGTATATAATATAATATATATGCAAGGATAGTATGTATGTATATATATTGTGCAGAAAGAAGCAAGTACGAGAGAATTTAATGCAGCAGACAGGAGGAAATTAAATGCGAAGGAATGAAATTGAAATGTAATCTCTTTCATTTCATTTCATTTCATTTCATTCAACATATATTTATAGTTACACAAAACCTCCACACGAAGGAAACCAAAAGCAGTCACAGTACCACATAGTTGCTACGTGTACATTTCGTAACACTCCCTCTTGGATATTTTTGTACAGCGAATGTGCCTCGTTAAAATCTTACTAGGAAAAAACCCTGTGGGACAAAAAAATCCTAGTGAAGGAAAAAGAGTACATCATTCTTGTATCGATTCACTCCCCCTGATTTGAGCATTATTTGAGATCCCTTAACCAACGCATCCCAATTTTCTTCACCAGTTTTTCAAATGTTGCCGTCGGCAATGCCTTGGTTAATATATCCGCCAAACTATTATCTAAACAAATTTGTTGCACATTAATTTCACCATTTTGTTGCAGATCATGAGTAAAAAAAAATTTTGTGAGATATGTTTTGTTCTATCTCCTTTAATGTAACCCTCTTTTAATTGCGTTATACAAGCTGTATTATCTTCATACAATATAGTTGGGGGAATTTTATCGTCAGGTATTAACCCGCAATTTTTCAGAATATGTTGAGTCATTGACCTCAACCAAACACATTTTCGACTAGCTTCATGTATTGCCAATATTTCAGCATGATTTGAAGAAGTGGCAGTTAAAGTTTGTTTCATTGATCTCCAAGAGATCACTGTTTCGCCATAAGTAAATATATAGCCAGTTTGCGACTTAGCTTTATAAGGATCCGATAAATATCCTGCATCGGCAAATCCAATCAATTCATGTCGAGAATCTTTCGAGTAAAATAACCCGAGATCAATTGTTCCTTAGAGATAGCGAAAATGTGCTTAATCCCGTTCCAATGTCGTCGAGTAGGCGATGAACTTAATCTTGCCAATAAATTTACAGCAAATGATATATCAGGTCGGGTGCTGTTAGCAAGATACATCAATGCGCCTATAGCACTCATATATGGCACTTCTGGGTCAAGTGTTTTTTCATTTTCCTCTTTTGGTCTAAATGGATCCTTTGCTGGATCGAGTGCTCTGACGATCATTGAGGTACTTAGCTGATGTGATTTGTCCATCAGGAACTGTTTTAGTACCATTTTGGTATAATTTGATTAGTGGATAAAGATTCCACTTTCCAAATGCTCAATTTGCAGACCAAGGCAAAACTTAGTTTTTCCAAAATCTTTGATCTTAAACTCCTTTTTCAGATATTCAACAGCTTTCTGGATTTCATCAGGAGTTCCAATTAAATTGAGATCATCGACATATATAGCGATGATTACGAATCCTGGCCTATTTTTCTTTATGAAAACACATGGACAAATAGGGTCATTTATGTAACCTTCTTTTGTTAAGCTTTCGCTGAGACGATTGTACCACATTCGGCCTGATTGCTTGAGCCCATACAAAGATTTTTGTAATTTGATAGAATATGATTCTTTTGGCTTTGATTTGAATGATTCAGGTATGTTAATCCCTTCTAGGATTTTCATATAGACGTCATTGTCTAAGGAGTCATAAAGATAGACAGTAACCACATCCATCAATCGCATATCAAGATTATTGTGTACTGTCAGGCTCACCAGATACCTGAATGTTATTCCATCCATGACCGGCGAATATGTTTCTTCAAAATCAATACCCGGTCTCTGGGAAAAACCCTGGGCTACAAGCCTTGCTTTATATCTTGTGATATCATTATTTTCATTTTTTTTTCTCACAAACACCCATCTGTAACCAACATATTTCACATTTTTCTGGTGTTTAGACTATAGAGCCGAATACTTGCCGTTTTTTCAATGAGTCCAGTTCAGACTTAATTGCGTCTTTCCATTTTACCCAATCATCTCTTTGCCGACATTCATCAACTGATTTTGGTTCATAATCCTCGTCATCTTTCATTATATCGAGTGCTACAAAATATGCAAATGCATTATCAATATTTGTTTTCTTTCTGTTCCAATATTTTCCACTGGTGTTATAGTTAACAGAAGTTTCAATAACTTCATCATCACTTTCATCAGAATTTTTAGTATCAACCTCTTCAGGGGTTGTACTGACCTTTTCAGGTATCTAATCATTGTTGATCTCTTCACTAGTATTTACAATTTTCTTCTTTCGTGGATTCTTGTCTTTGGAACCCAACGGTCTGCCACGTTTTATGCAGGCAGTATGCTCATTAGCACTCGGCACTTTCCCTTCTGGGATATTTATTTTAGCCGGTGCATTTGTTGCTGCAATATATGATTTCGTAACCCTGACAGCATCATTGAAAGCATCAGGCAATTGATTTTCAATTTTCTGCAAATGCACAATTCTTTGAACTTCAAGTTTACTATGTTTCGTACGATGATCAAATTCAAGTGGTATTTTCCACGAAATTTCTTTTTTCAGTTGATTACTGTCTCCCCCTAATGTCGGGAAATATGATTCGTCAAAATGACAGTCTGCAAACCACGCAGTGAATAAATCACCCGTTGTTGGTTCAAGATATTTTACGATCGAGGGTGATTCATACCCGACATATATACCCAACCTTCTTTGAGGTCCCATTTTCGTGCGTTGAGGTGGTGCAATTGGAACATAAACAGCACACCCAAATATTCGCATGTGAGATATATTTGGTACTTTTCGAGAAACCAATTGAGTGGGGGAATAACAGTGATAACTTGTCGGCCTTATTTTCACGAGAGCTGCTGCATGCAATATAGCATGTCCCCAACATGATACTGGGAGTTTAGACCTCATTAACAATGGTCTAACAATTAATTGCAATCTTTTGATAAGGGATTCAGCCAGGCCATTTTGCGTATGTACATGGGGAACATGGTGTTCCACAGTAATCCCAATTGACATGCAGTAATCATCAAATGTATGTGATGAGTACTCCCCAGCATTATCTAAACGTATTTTCTTTATCGGGTGATCTGAAAATTGTGCTCGCAATTTAATTATTTGTGCAAGTAGTCTAGCAAAAGCTAGATTGCGAGTAGATAACAGACATACGTGTGACCATCGCGTTGACGCGTCAATTAGTACCATAAAATACTTGAAGGGTCCACATGGTGGATCTATTGGTCCACAAATATCACCCTGAATTCTTTCTAGAAAAGCTGGGGATTCAAATCCAACCTTTGTTGGAGATGGCCTGATTATTAACTTCCCTTGGGAACAGACAGCACAAGCAAATTCATTTGGACTCAAAATATTTTTCTTTTTCAATGAATGGCCATTTGAATTTTCAACAATTCGCCTCAGCATTACATTGCCAGAATGCCCAAGTCGATCGTGCCAAGTTTTAAATTCGCTAGTAGCCATTTGGTCTACTAAGTGATATGTTTCAATGGCACTGATTTTTGAGTAATATAAGTCGGAAGAAAATGATGGCAATTTTTCTTTCACAATTCTTTTGCCATTCACAACCTGAGTTATCAGAAGATATTCATTTTCTGCCTCATTCAATGTTTCAATGTGATACCCATTTTTCCGAATATCACTGAAGCTCAGTAAATTCCTTCGAGCTTTGCTCGAGAACAAGGCATTTTCAATTGCCATTTTTGTCCCTTTTGAGAGATATACAATAGCTTTTCCTGAGCCTTCAATCATTTTCAATGCACCACTGGTAGTAACAATTGTGGTCTTTCCCATATTAAGATGGGAGAAATAACTTTTGTTTTTCAGAATGTTGTGAGTCGTAGCACTGTCGATAAGGCAGATGTTGTCATCGGCTCCAAAATATTTAGCATCCATATCTTTGCAAGAAGGTAAAAATAATAAAAGACATGTATTAGTAACATAATCAAAATAGACTTATATTATAAGGGGTAATACAAAAAAGGGGGGCAAAAAGCATCAAAATGACAAAAGGGATACAACAATATTTTATCATTTAACATCATCAGCTATGTCAAGCAGGTCATCGGCATCCAGGTGCGTGATATTTTCATTCATCACATCGTCAAATGTGATATCGTGGGCAGTGTGATTTGTTTCGGGGGCAGTCCTTCCATGTCTTTCTTTTGAGGCCCGATACAGTTCAGCCAAGTGACTGGCTGTGCGACAAACATGGGCCCAATGGCCTTTGATTCCACACCGGGTGCATTCCTCATCATTATTTTTGTTTCTCCCGGTGTTGATCCTCTGTTGATGTCTGTACGGCCTTCTGTCATTATAACGCCGATTTGGCACATATCGGGGCCTGTTTTGATAATGATTATGACTGTATTCGTTTGCCCGGCCCCGTCCACAATTCTGATTTCGATCGCGATCAATTCTTTGATTTATGACCTGCCCACGGCCACGCATCGGATTTTCCGGTTGTATCGCATTTGCCTCTGGAAATGGGTTTGCACCTGTCGGCCGAGATTCGTGATTTTTCAACAGTAATTCATTATTTTGTTCGGCCAGCAAAAGACAGGTGGTCAGCTCAGATTATTTCTGGAAGCCTCTTTCGCGATACTGCTGCTGCAAAACCATGTTAGAGGCATGAAAAGTGGAGAAAGTTTTCTCCATCATATCAGATTCAGATATATTTTCGCCACAGTGGCGCAGCTGTGATGTTATTTTAATCATAGCAGAATTATATTCTTGGACTGTTTTAAAGTCCTGAAGCCGTAGGCTTTGCCATTCGCTTCGTGCCCTTGGCAACAATGTCAGCCTCAAATGATCATATCTTTCTTTCAATCTCTCCCACAATTCGAGTGGGGATTCCAGCGTGACATACTGCATTTTCAGTGCCTCATCGATGTGATGGCACAAAAAGATCATGGCCTTTGCACGATCTTGGCTCGGGGAGTTTTATCCCGGGCAATGGTATTTTTCAAGCCCATTGATGCCAGATGCATTTTAACATCGCGAGCCCATGCCATATAATTTTGGCCAGAAACGAGGAGAGTGAGAATTCCTGTTTGGCAAGGTTAGTCATAATAAACAGATAAAATATGAAATATTACCTTGCGGAAATTAAAATATATAATCGTGTTGATAACGTGTTGTGATATAATTATAGGATTAGCCAATAGAAATATTAATTACGTCTACCGCTAACCACTATTTTATATATTGTATATAATATATATTATATAATATAAAGTATATATATATGTAGTTTGTGTATGTATGTATGATATATATAATATAATATATATGCAATGATAGTATGTATGTATATATATGAATTGCGCAGAATGAAAGAAGCAAGTACGAGGTAATTTAATGCAGCAGACCGGAGGAAATTAAATGCGAAGGAATGTAATTGAAATGTAATCTCTTTCAATTCGTTTCATTCAACATATATTTATAGTTACATGAAACCTCCACACGAAGGAAACCAAAAGCAGCCACAGTACCACATAGTTGCTACGTGTACATTTTGTAACAATTTCATATATACCTCATTATATTTTTGTTCTGTATTTCTCTCGCTGACAAATTATATTTTACATATTTGCAAAAGTTGTTATTTATGTCATTTAGCCGCGCCCGATGTTCACACCACGTGTAGTGACACGCGATCACGCGCGGCTACGCGCGACCAAATGATATGAATAGCGACTTTTGCAAACATATGTTTTTTTTTTTGCCAGCGGGATAAATACAGGACAAAAGTGATAATGAGGTATACATGTGAGATATTTTTTGCAATTTTTCCAAACTAGGGTTTGTTTGCTTAAGAATATTTTCAAATACTATTTTCAATACATATATTTTATCCTCTCACAAAATTCAATATTCAACATAAACTATAGAGTAATTTTTTTATATTACTGAAACGATTTTCTATATCCACATAATTTTTAAATCAAAATACTAAACAAACAAACCCCTAGTATTTCATCAATTAATTTTAACATCGGACAAAAATATATAAATTAAACTATAGTAATATTTGCAATGATAGAAAAAAAATAAAAATTAAAACAACTCCAAATAAAAAGAATTTGCAGTATTTACTTAAAAATATTAAGAGTAAATATGCCATCATTTATATCCATTGTTAGAGAGCGCGGATCTCATGCTGATTCAGTCAAATCAGCATATTTCATAAAGGTAAACAATAAATATTTTTACATAATACAATATATGATAAAATATCATATGATATATTTTATAACATAGCATATGATGTATTATAAATATGTTGCGATATGTATAATATATGTTGATTTTATCTTTATAGTATATTTTAATCCGATCAAATCAGTATCATACATATTGTTTATCTTTATTTGGATACACTAACACCACTAAATACTTCAATTCGAATTTTGGAATGAATAGAGAATTTCTATCTTCCTCTAAGTAATGTTGGTCAGAGATGTCTGACGTATTTTGTATTGAGAATGACCGTATTGAGAATGACCGAAGAACTTCCTTAAACTATAATCACAATTTCACCACGTTTTCCTAACTATTCTTTGTTAGAAATTTTGGGGGAAAAATAATGAAATTGCCTTATTGATCAACAAAATAAGGAGCCTATATATAGGAAATACAAGACAGACTCAATAGACTCAAATCTAAGTAATCTAATCTATGAATATGATCAAATTTAGATATAAATCTACTAAATCTAAATATGAATATCTAAAATATTTCAACATCCCTCCTCAAACTCAAGTGGAATAACAGAAACCAACTTGAGTTTGATGAGAAATTTGAATATAAACGCAAAAAGAAAGCATAAATAAAATTAGCAGTTGACTCTCCATCCACCGGAGCAAAAAACGAGATGACTCTCCACCGGAGTAAAAAACGAGATTACTATCCACCTGAGCCAAAAACGATATGACTCCACCAAAGCCAAAAATGATATGACTCCACTGGAGCCAAAAACGACATCCGGAGCCTAAAACGGCATGATTCCACCAGAGCCGAAAATGATATGACTCCACTGGAACCGAAAACCACATAACTTCACCGGAGGCGAAAACGAGATGGCCAAAAACGACATGACTCCACTGGAGTACAAAACGAGATGACTCCACCGGAGCCTAAAATGAGATGACTCTCCACCAGAGGCGAAAACGAGATGGCCGAAAACGACATTACTCCACTAGAGCAAAAAATGAGATGACTCTCCACTTGAGCCTAAAATGAGATGACTCTCCACCGGAGTCGAAAACGACATGACTCCACCGGAGCCGCCGAAAACTAGATGACTCTCCACCGGAACCGAAAACGAGATGACTCCACCGGAGCCGGAAATGAGATGGAAAACGAGATGACTCCACTTGAGCCGAAAACCACATGACTCCACCGGAGCCAAAAACCACAGGACTCCACCAGAGGCGAAAACGAGATGACTCAACCGGAGCAAAAAACGAGACAAATCGCAAACATCGGACAAATCAGATGGCACGCAGGCAACAGACAAACAGCGGACAGATGACAGATCATAGACAGATTACCGGCAACAAATAAGCAACGAAAGATGGCAGATCGCACGCAAGTAACAAACAAGCAACGACAAATGGAAGATCGCACGCAACAACAGACAGACAACGGACATATGACAAATCGTTTCAGATCACTCGCAGGCAACAGACAGGCAGCGAATATTTCAGATTGCACACAGGCAACAGACAAGCAGCGGATAGATGGCAGATCGAAGATGAGACGAGACAGATTTGCAAAAAGACAACTTGCAAAGGCATGATCTCAAAATCACAAGACCTCCAGGTACAATCCAGGTTGAATGTACCCGGAGGAACGCGGATTGATAGACTATATCTACGGCATGAGAAAAATAGACTCTAATACCATGTTAGAAATTTTGGGGGGAAAATAATGAAATTGTCTTATTGATCAACAAAACAAAGAGCCTATATATAGACAATACAAAACATACTCGATAAACTCAAATTTATGTAATCTAATCTATAAATACGATCAAATCTAGATATAAATTTACTAAATTTAAATTTGAATATCTAAAATATCTCAACATTCTTATATCAGAAAAATATGAACTTTTCTTTTGCTCAGCCCCTTCCAACTCTCTCTAATATGTTTTATATATACATAACATGTATCTATATATTATACGTATATATTATATATGTATATATTTATTTATATATCATATGTATTATATTTATTTATATATCATATATACATATAGTATATATATCACTTTATGTAAAGAATATAGAAAATTTTGACAAGGAGGAGGCCATCGATCAAGAAAATACATATGAGGAGAATGATGGTTATTGAAAAAAAATATAGCATACAGAGTTTCTGTGAAAAAATAATCAAATGGAGAAGAATAGTGAAAATGAAAAAAAAAACTATATAAATAATATAGAAAATAACATATAACTTTTGAATGTTGGTTTTTCTAAAAGAACAAAATATATATTGGTTTTTGTGTGGTACCAACAATTATGTCAAAAATATAAAATATATTATTTTAAGTAGAATACTTGATTTTTGATTTTTTATAATAAGTATTTGAAATTTTTGTTGACTTTTGTAAAAAGTTTTTTTTGTATGTTTATATTTTTTGAGAATCACAATTAAAAATTAATGTTGAAAGAACAAAGTGATTATATACATTTAGGGTGTGTTTGTTTGGGAGATTGAATTTAATTTTCACTATTCATCTCTTTTTTTTTTGTCTCCAAAAATATTAAATCAAACACTTATTTTTCATTTTTTATATTATACTAAAAATCAATTTTACATTCAAAACATTACGTCAACACCTATTTATATCACATCATACAATTATTTAAATTCAAAATTTTTACTATTCAAATCCCAAACAAACACACCCTAGGAGAAAAGAATCTTCACTGCAATCGCTCAAGCAATGAGAAAATAAAAAGAACTTTTGAAATCATTTGGTCATGTACGATAGCAATGAGGTGTTGAGCTAAGTCTTGGCTGAACATTGTATAAACAAAGCTAGAAGTTTGAATGATTTTGTAATTGTGACCTCATGGATTCAACATTTGAGTATGAATTAAATACAAAAGTATATTATGTTTTTAAAAGATTTTATTCAATTTTAACTATTCGAGTTTTTTTTTTCTTAAATAATATATATATATTTATATAAAATATTATTTAAATAAAAAATTTAAACATTTAAACTCAATTAAAAGAAACACATTTAAACTAAATTTGTTGGCTTTTTGGATAGTTTTTTCAAATGCGGTCTCCTTAAAAAAACAAAAAAACAAAAAAATGAAACATTTTAAAAAATAGTAAGATATTAATAACAATGACAAGCTTCCTTGCTTTTCGCTCCCCATTTTCCCCAAATCCAATGATCATCGTCCCCTCCGCGGCCACCACCACCACCTCCCGGCACCGGAAAATAATTTCGTCCTCAGATGGCAACTTCCAGGCAACGCCTTCTCGACCTATTGACGGCCCACATCTCCCTTTACCACTCCCAAACCCCGACCCGGGACCCGAGCCTTAACCCGACCCCGGGGCCCCGACCTGCCGTGCTCCGATGGTTCTCCTCCCTCTCCATTCACCAACGCCGCGCGCACCTTACGGTAGTTGACGCCAGCTTCGTGGCCGTACTCCTCCAGATGAACGAGAAGCTCGCGTCCAACGGCGCCGGCCGCTTCATTGTCCTCCCGGACCTCTCTCAGAGCGACGAATCCACCCTCCCCACGGTGTGCTACCGGAGATCGGAGGGTTTGCTCTCGCGATTCTCGGAGTCCGACCCCGCCGAGCGCGCGATTCGTGAGTCGATGCAGCTGTTCAGCTCGATGGAGGGGGAAAGGGAGAGGGCTCGCGGCGTTGATTCGGTTTGTGTGGGCGAGGGTTTGGTGGAGGACGTGGACAAATTTGTTGAGGTTATGGATAGAATTACGAATGAGGAGTTTCTTAGGGGCGGAGAAGAGGCGGCGATGGCGGCGGAGTGGGCGGAGCTGGGGTGGTTGAAGGCCAAGGGCTATTATAGTTTGGAGGAGTTTATGGTGAATAGATTGGAGATTGCTTTGAGGCTGGCCTGGTTGAGTGGAAACAGTGGGAAGAAAAGAGGGGTGAAGTTGAAGGAAAGGGTGAGTGCCGCCGGCGTGGCTGCAAATTTGTTTTGGAGGAAGAAAGGGTGTGTCGATTGGTGGGAGAAGCTCGATGGTTCGGTGAAGAAGAAGGTGTATTGTACATATTTGGCGAAGGCTGCACGCACATTGGTATTTGCTGTTAATTCTTTGTTTTCACTACTGAATTTCTTTGATTGTGGTTGTTTATGTGTTTCTTGTTATTCCTAATTTATGCTGCCAAGTTGAATCGAATTGAATGGAACATTGGTATTTTGTTGCTATTTCTTTGTTTTCACTACTGGATTCTTTGATTGCGGTTGTTTGTGTTTATTGTTATGCCTAATTTATGCCCGACTAGTTGAATCGAATCAAATGGAATATTGGTGTTTTGTTTCTAATCCTTTGTTTTCACTACTGAATTTCTTTGATTGTGGTTGTTTATATGCCTAATTTATGCCGACAAATTGAATGAAATCAAATGGAACATTGGTATTTTGTTGCTAATTCTTTGTTTTCACTACTGGATTTCTTTGATTGTGGTTGTTTATGTGTTTCTTCTTATGCCTAATTTATGCCGACAAGTTGAATCGAATCAAATGGAATGGGGAAACTACGCTCAGTATAGTGTAATCGTGTCCTGTTGTTTGCTTTCATATGGTAACTCGATAGTATTTTATTGATATCTTGTTATTGCATATCCCAGACGGCTGATATGGTGGGGAAGCCTGAAGCTTTTGGGTTGGATGATAGGATTTGGTGGTCTGATGGTCGAGATAAACGTCTACCATTATGTGATTCTTCTATATTGGGTAGGCGAGATACTGGAACATTTAAAGGAATTGGATTAAAAATTGGAAGGAAAGCCAACACTGGCCAAGTTTCAGGAAGTGAATCTCCATTAGATTGTATTTTCAGTAGTTTGTATATACTTCAGGTTATCTCGACTCTGCTTTCAACTGCACAGTTTGGTCAATGTGATATAGAGGGGCTCTTTTTCAGCTCTCTTGATACTGTAAATAGCATTTCCGATGTTGTTTTAAGAAAATTGCGGGAGTTCCTCATGGTTATTTCGCTTGATTGCACAAAGTCTGAGTTATTGGGGGAGGGAGGCACAAACCCTCTTAAGAAGCCTGTAAATGAGAAACATGCTACTGGTAACCGTAAGAAAAAGGGAAAGAACAAAAAATCGAATTCCATTCCAAGACCTTGCCCAGATGATTTGAAACCTGCTGTACCTACTAAGGTACATATTTATTTTCAGTATTGATAATGGAATACATTTGAAGATTATACACGACTTCTTGTATTGTGAGTATTCAACTAATCTCATCGATATTTCAGGGGAAAGAGGATGAAACCCCGTCTATCAGAAAGAATGATAGTAGACAGTCCAACATCTTTGAATCTCAGGTTCCAAAGAAGGATCTTGCTCATGGGAATTTGTTATTAGCTGATCCAGTGGTGGTGATTGCTTTTGCTTTTATTTAGAAGTTAATAACTGTGAATCTGCTATAGGTTCTAACTGATTGATCATGACCAGGAATCTGTTAAAGGAGTGAATAATGGAAAAATTCGAGGTGCACCACGGAAGAGTAGGAAAGAAAGAAAAAAGCATAAAAGCTCAGTTTGCAATGGTTCAGAGGTTAATGGCTGTCAATCAAGGTGCTGCACTGGAAATGGCTCTGCCTCTTCTGGTTCTCAATACAAATCCACCATGTCTGATTGCTCTTCTTCAAATCCAACTTTTGATAATTTTTCTGGAACAGCTGCAACTCAAATTGACAGGCAAAATGCCGATCCAACTTTTGCCACTAATATCTTTAGCTCAGAGAATGCAGTGCAACAAATAGAAAAGAGTTCCACTAAAACTGATGACCATCTTTATTTGAAGAACCCTTCACAGCATTTGGATAATACATTCCAAGATGGCTCTGAAACTTCTGGGAGTGATTCTTTAAAACGCGAGTATGAAACCAGGGTCAGGGTACTTAATGCCGAGCCTTTGGTTGAAGTTAAGGACTCCAATAGAGAAATTGGCCATGGAAGTCAAGTTTCGGGAAGATCTCCAAAAACTATCAAAGCTGTTGAACCAATTGAAGAAACTTCTCTTGTTAAAGATACCGGAAGTATTAGTGTGCTCAGAGTTGGAACCATAAACTCACCAGCATACCTTTCGTATGAGTGGCCTAATGTTGTTCCCATTCATCCTTCTACCAATATGCATCTCCCTGCTGCCACTGATAGATTACACCTTGATATCGGCTATAACTTGCAAAGTCATTTCCACCATTCCTTTGTTCAACCTTTACAAGTAAGAAATTCTACCATTGAAAATGCATATAATGGAATGTTACCTGCGCCTTTGCCTATGAGTTTAGATTGGCCTCCTACTGTACATGGTGTCAACAGATTAGTGCCTTCAGTTACCTGTAATTATGATTCTGAGTTCATTTCAAGGCGCCAGTCTTCCTTTCAGCAAGGCACAGCACAAAGTGTGCAATCTGGTGCAGCTACTTCTGAGGATGAACACACAATTTCTGGTGAACCGACAGACATGCATGATACAACAAGTTTCCAAGAGCAAATGGATGAGCATGACAAGCACTGGATGTCTGAAGAAGAATTAGAGGTGCATGCAGTTGGTGGAATGGACTATAATCAATACTTTGGTGGAGGTGTAATGTATTGGAATCCTTCTGATCATCCAGGGACAAGCTTCTCTCGCCCCCCTTCTCTTTGTTCAGATGATAGTTCCTGGGCTTGGAGAGAAGCAGATATGAATAGGGCTGTTGATGATATGGTTGCCTTCTCTTCTTCTTACAGTACAAATGGGCTGACTTCTCCATCTACTGCTTCATTTTGCTCTCCGTTTGATCCTTTGGCTCCAGGCACACTTGGTTATGTTGTTCCTGGAAGTGAAATCAGTAGCAAGGTCCTTCATTCGTCCTCAACAATTACTGATCTTGGTGCGGAGGAGAGTGCCTCGGGATCTATATCCAACATATCTTGCGATGGAGAAGTGAAGACTGGAGATGCACTTCCATACCCCATTTTGAGGCCAATAATTATTCCAAATATGTCAAGGGAAAGATCAAAGCGGGGTTATGATCATAAAAGTCCTTGTGTACCTCCAAGTCGACGTGAACATCCTCGGATTAAGAGGCCACCATCTCCAGTAGTCCTCTGTGTTCCAAGTGCTCCTCGCCCACCACCACCATCTCCTGTTGGTGAATCCAGAAAACATAGAGGTTTTCCTACAGTACGATCAGGAAGCTCTAGCCCAAGGCACTGGGGTGTCAAAGGTTGGTTTCATGATGGACTTAACTTTGAAGAAGCTTGCATGCCCATGGAAGGGAATGAAGTAGTTTGGCCGTCCTGGAGGAACAAAAGTCTTTCAGCTCGTCAGTTAACTCAGCCTTTATCAGGAACATTGCTTCAGGATCGTCTTATTGCAATTTCGCAGTTAGCTCGTGACCAGGAACATGTATGTACATCTCTTATGAACAACACTTGGACTACAATGGCAGGCTAATGCACTACTTCCACTTTTTTATTCTAACCTATCTGATTTCTTCAGCCAGATGTTACATTTCCTCTGCAACCTCCCGAGCCGCAAAACTGTATCAAACGCAAGGCCTCTCTGTCACTGATGCATGATATTTTACATGATGAAATTGGCTTTTTCTGCAGTCAGGTATATGAAAATCTGAATGGATATTTTCAAGTTGATATTACTACAGCAATTTTCGACAAGTTACTGAGGTTTGTAATATTGTAATACTTAAGGTTGCTGCTGAGAACTTGATTAGGAAGCCTTACATTAATTGGGCTGTTAAACGTGTTGCGCGATCCCTCCAAGTTTTGTGGCCTCGGTCTAGAACAAATGTTTATGGCTCTAATGCAACTGGTTTGTCTCTGCCATCTAGTGATGTGGACCTTGTTGTTTCTCTTCCTCCTGTGAGGAATTTGGTGAGCATAAAATAGTGAATTTTTTAGCCTTTTTCAAAGCCTAGAAGAAAACAGGCCTCTAATTCAGTTGCTTTTTAGGAACCCATTAAAGAAGCTGGAATCTTAGAGGGACGCAATGGCATTAAAGAAACATGCCTTCAGGTAGGCAAAATCAGCAGTTTGCTGGTTTATACATTATTGGGGATGTAATTTGTCTGTCTTTGATCATAAAGCTCCACAATTTGCTTACATAGCTTTAAATTATTGTGATTTTTTATTATATAGATTTTTTTCTTGTTGCAGCATGCTGCTAGATATCTTGCAAACCAGGAGTGGGTCAAAAGTGATTCTCTCAAGATTGTGGAAAATACTGCTGTAAGAGAACTAACATTGATATATGTGTGTATATATATAGTTTACATTTTAGAATTATCTCATCTATCTGCTTCCCCCTTATTTTCTTTTAGATACCCATCATAATGCTTGTGGTGGAAGTACCTCATGACCTCATCTCCCCTCTGTCCAATGATCAAATGCCCAAGGAAGAAACAGATCAGGTTGTTTCAGAAGAATTTGCAGCTAGTTCTGAGTGCAGTACACCAAATTGGAGTAAGACAAGGAATAATATCAATGATGGATTCAAATCCGTTCGTCTCGATATTAGTTTCAAGTCTCCCACACATACTGGACTTCAGACAACTGGTCTGGTAATTCTTTTGACAAACTAGTTTACACTAGTCCAGCGATGTGCTATTCGGTTACTCTGATGTTATACTGATTCTCAAGTCTCCTGTGCGCACCTGAATTATTGAGTGTTTATACTGTGGCTCCACACTGGAGGTTTTATCCTCTCTTTCTGATTTGAAATCTCCTTACAGGTTAAAGACCTTACTGAGCGGTTTCCCGCAGCAACACCTCTTGCTTTAGTGTTGAAACAGTTCTTGGCTGACCGTAGCTTGGACCAGTCATATTCTGGTGGTTTAAGCTCATATTGCCTGGTAAGTTACTGTTGGATGGATTTTGTATAATGGTTGTTTCTTACTCCATTATAATTTATAAGTTGCTCATGTTCTGAAAGCCTTCAATTACTTTATTTGTCGAAGCAAGTTATCCAGGCTATCTATTTTACAGTATAAAACTATCAGAAAACTTGTTGTGTGGCTCAATGTTGTCTAATTTCATTGGCTAAATTGAGTATAGTTGGGGTGATGTCAACTTTAAAGTAGAATGCTCATCGTACCGTGCACTTCACATGTGCAACTTCATCTGACTATCCAACTATGATTCTATTTGCTAAAATTGGAAAGGGAACTGCTTTTGATTTGTCGTTAGAGTTAACCACTTTTTGTCATGCTTGTTAATGGTAGTATTTTCATAAATGGATCTAAACCTTGAACACATCATAATGAAAGTTTCGATATTCCTTATTTGATTTTTTTTACCATGATTGGTTGGGGCTCTGGAAAAATCTCTGGCCTTAAATCATACTCTTGCCAACTTGCAAATAATTAGGCATACTCCTGCTTAATTTTACCTATCCAACTACCATCTGGCATCTGTATTTGTTGCTTGAATTATGTCTGAATGATTATGTTCTTTGTTTCTTGACATCATGTGTCCAACTGTTCTCTGCTGTGTAGCTACTTGACAATGGTCCAAGCAGCTATTTTATCATTTGATACATATTTTTCTTATTTTATCATTTTTCGCAGTAGCCATGTAATTCAAACCTAATTTTATAGAGTAAATTGAAATTAATTATTTCTCTACTGTATACAATTCAAATCTTTGAGTCATCAATTATGTCGTATCATAGTTGCAGTGCTTTTCCCCTTTTAAAAAAATGCCTTATCTTAATTTATTGTCATTGAATTCATTAGGTTGCGTTTCTTCTATCCTGTTGCTAACCAACTGTGAACTTATGTGGTTTACTTAAAATTTTCAAAATTGAACTTGGTTTGGGTGTACATGATTGATTTTGTGGCATTCGTGTGCACGCACGTGTGATATTCATACGTGAGATTATGATACAATGTGTGTGTGTATGTTTAATATATATAAACTAGTCTCTAGATTGTTTTATGCTCAACTGAAAATTTTACCTTTTATTAATAGTATCCTGATCTTGTTTGATTTTTGTTGTCCTTTGGCAGATATTACTGATCACGCGATTTCTGCAACATGAGCATCATCAAGGGCGACCTATCAATCAAGTATTATATGTTGCCCTTTATGCAGTTTGTTCTCCTTTGTATATGCATGTGCCTTTTGTGGTAATTGCATTTTTGCCACGTGCCATGCCTAATCACATCCTAAATTCTTTAATATTTGGTTTATTGTGAATAGATGATCACATCTCCACTAGGAAAATTTTCAAGTACTGGTCTGTGATTCTGGTTTTCCATATATTCTGTGTATCATATTTATATTTTCCATATTTATATTCTTGCGAGTAAATACATGATTCATTTGCTAAGAAGGATTTCTGTGGATCATAACTACTGAAATGCAGGATGATATAAAAAGTTGTATACAGGAAATGTAGTGTTTAAATTTTGTACCTTTTTTTTTTCTCTTTGAAGTCTCTAATACTATTTCAAGTTGCATTGTATACACGTAATTGATCAAGGAGCCCGATTAGCTGAGTAAGGTGGATGGAGAAAGGATTAGTGGCTACCCTTATCCTGTTGCTGTATCTGCTTCATTTTTCTTTTTGCTTTTATTGGGCTTAGATTGTTGTGTGCAATGAGTGCTGTTTCCTCTGAGAATATGCATCCAATTTTACCTGCACGGAGTCATGGACAACAAAGAAGTGTTTTGGCTCACACCTCAGTAGTTCCCATGCTCATAAAATTTCTATATGATCTTCATGCCAATTAACTTTTCCTTGTTCTGCTTGTTTAGACAATAACTATGTTTTGCCAACTCTATTCTTTATATTTCTGTTGTGACTGAATGGAATAGGGTGCAATTTTTCCTTCTAAATGAACATTATGTTTACCATAATAGTGGCAAGCATGCACATACACTCAATGTTGACGTAAACAGAGAATTATTTCAATTTGGATTCTGAGCTTTATCTTATCCTACAATTCTTTGAAAATATTTCTACAAATGGAATTGGGTAATATTTTTTTAACATTGTCTTTTGTAGAACTATGGAAGCCTCCTGATGGACTTTTTCTATTTCTTTGGGTAAGTATATCGACGTACTTTAGAAAGCATATCAATTTATTTTAACAAGATTACCTCTCCACTCTACAATTATTTCATTCCTTTAATCTTCAATTTTTTCCCTTGTGACTGATCGTTGCTTAGGAATGTATTTGATCCACGACAAATGCGTATATCCGTACAGGGAAGTGGTGTATATTTAAACCGTGAACGTGGGTGCAGGTGAATAATAAACTCTCTTGATTTGCATTTCATGACATCCACAGCTCATGCTTATATTTTAGCATCCGCTTTTCATATTTATTAATTTATTGCTTTTTATCTTTTGCAGTATCGATCCACTCTGCATTGATGATCCTCTGTTTTTAACAAATAATGTTGGGAGAAATTGTTTCCGCATTCATCAATGTATCAAGGTCAGGTGGCATTTTTAATTGGATCATTCCCAAAATTGATTTTATTGACAGTAGTCCCCTTTGGTAGTCATAAGAATCTGATTTTAGTATTCCCTACCATTATACATAATTTTCCGTAAACCCTGAACCACCTTGAACAATATTTTTCATGGCGTGCTTTTCCTTTTGAAATTGTCTCTATTCTGAATTAATACTAAAATCTGTTCACTGAATCATTTCATGTAGCTGATGAGTCTCTGCTCATGTCTTTTAAATATGATATTCTTTGTGTTTCCTTAATACCTGTCCAGTGGTTTATTGCATTATGTATATGTTTTATTTATTGTAAAGTTTACTTGTTAACTATCACATCCAGACATGAATCTGTTGTTTTTGCTTTGACAGCCTTTTTTTTTTCCTTTTTAATCTATTTTGTTTATAGCTATGGCTAAACCAACCACATGGAAGCTTTTATTTGTCGATGCTTATTTATTTTTCACAACTGATGTCCTTTTTAGCTGTTTTTTAAGGTTTCATATGCATCTGTCTTGTTCAGGCATTTGCTGATGCTTATGCAATGCTGGAAAATGAGCTCGCAAACTTTGAAAATGATAATTACACCAATGCTAAAGCTACCCGGAAATTACTTCCAATGTTGATTCCGAGCATTGGCCAGCTGGTTGGGTCTTAATGCTGCCACAATGATTTTTCCTTCTCCGAGGTATCTCAGAAGCCTGTCTATTTTCAGCATAAACAACTGGGTGTGTTTGGTTGAGGGTTTGGATTTTTAGGGGGTGTTTGTTTGGGGATTTGGATTTTGAATTGCGATTTGAATAGTAAAAATTTTGAATTGGAATAGTTGTATAATGTGATATAAATAGGTGTTTGATTTGATGTTTTTAAGAAATTTTTTTTTGAGGAATATTAGATTTTGGGGAAAATCTTGTAAACGAATGCACCCTAAGTTTATGTTTTGAATAGTAAAAAATTTGAATTTGAATAGTTGTATGATGATATAAATAGGTGTTGGTAAAATTAGTTTTAGTATAATATAAAAAATAAAGAATAGACATTTGATTTGATGTTCTTGGAGTGAATAAATTTAGTAAATAGTAAATTTTGGGTAAAATCTTTTAACCAAACACACATGTGCTCCCCATTTTAAACACCTGAAGAGAAGAAAAAAATAGCGGTGGATAGTCACAATCCTTTCTTCCCTTCATTGTTAAAATTCTTGCATCAGCTGAACAGAGTTCAATCATATGAAAAACTAATCACCGGAAATAAACAAATAAATTAAAATGAATGACAGTTTGTTTGCCTTTTAGTGAGATAAGCACATTGTTTGAATATTGTTCATGCTATTTGATATTGTTTCTAATTTTCTATTTTAATATATAAAACATTTATATTTCAAGTAATGTTTATTACGAGTAGCCAGAGCTATTGATGAAGGACCCTTGTGTAAACATGTGATTTGAGTGCAAAAACGTTTGTCATACTCATTTCTTGTGGTAAACATGCTCTAGGGTACGGAAAATAATGCTCTCTAGGGTCTATATATATTTTCTGCAGTAGTATGTTACTATATAAATAATCGAATGAAATGGAAGGAGGCAACAAGTGAGTCATTAGTGTGAAATAGTTACTCTAGTATTCAAATGAATTGATTAATGTTGTTGGATATGAAGATTTACTACATCAAATATCTCATTTTTCTTTTTGACTTCATTCTTTGTCAGAACACATTCAGAGGTTACAGCTGTGTGTCGATTTTCTTGCCTCAATGGGCGAGATTCTAAGCACAAGAAATGGACTAAACCTACTAGACGGCCTGGACCATCCGATGCTTTCTAGCTTGCCCAGATTGGTACTGCAGTCTGTGTCGAAGAAATTGTTCTGCCAATCGAGCATCCTTTCAGCAAGTCCCACGCCGAACTTCCGCTCTGCCAAGGATCAGTAGCCGGTACAGTAGTATTCTCTGCCCCATTTTTAAGCTTCACTCAATCATTTATAAATTTCAGTTTAGGGCCAAACCCTTGCCTCAAATTATAATTTCTAAAATTATAAAATAAAAAACTAAAGCAAGCCTATATCAACTCTTCTTGGTCATGCCTCAATACAGACATATCTACAACCTTCATCATAGATTCTGAAGTATTTCTGCTTTACCTTTTTCTGTTCTTGCAGATTGCAGCGGACAGAATTGATGCTCGGTCACTTGGCAGCCCCACACTGCTGCATGTGGGCGACTGAAGGCATCGAGGGTTGATGAAGCTGCCAGGACCATATTCAGGTCACTCAATCTTAAACCAATATTGAGCATTTGTGGGATTTTTTCTATGTGGTTTTTAAAAATGTGGTTAGAGGGTGCTTTGGGTGGGGAGGTTCCTCGGCATCTGTTTGCCCGACAAGAAGATCACGGATATATGTTATATTTACTTGTGAGTGCCATGCCATGCCATGCCGGTCTCGGCTCAAAGGGAATAGTGGTTGTGTTCATACCTCTCGAGTTTTAGGAAAGCTTTATTTAGAAGGGAGATTATTATGTCTTGATACCTATTTTCTTTTTTCGATAGGAGACACTACAAAAACTCAAAAATTACGTGTGCTTTAGATGATGGAATGAGATATCCCTCTTCTTGTGTTTACATGCTTTTGACAGGATGAATGTTTTACTTCCATGGATGTAATAAGATTTTGCTTTATCATGTGTTTGACTTGACTCTGATGAAATACTATGATTGTTTAGTATAGAAATATATTCCCCAAGTCCGCCATGTTTGCGCTCGTCTTGATACTAATTAGAGTTTGTTTGGTTTTTATTTAAATTGTATCTGTGGTTTGAATTTTGATTTATTATTTTTCGAGAGAAATTAGTAAAATTGTGTATTTTTTTTTTATTGGTAATAGTGTTAGTTGAATATTGCTAATTTGTCTTTGAGGCCAAGTTAGCATTGTGTTGTATGCCATATAGGTAATTAGCATGAGCATATGTTTATACATATAAGACAACATTTGTGAGTTGTAGTATAGTCTCTCTGTCCCTTAATAATCTATCTATTTTTTTTTTATTTTGGTCTATCAATTACAATTTATAATATATTATACAAATATTATTATATTTATATTATATAATACTAATAAGGTTATTTTAATCGTTTTTATTTTATTTATATCACATTTCAATATAATATTAATATTTTTAAAACTCTCTCTGGAAAAAATAAACAGATACATAGATAAGGGACGGAGTGAGTAATATATTGTACTATCAATATGCTAATATATGTATAAATATATTTGGTTAAATCAACATTATGCTGACTTAATCGGATTATCGGTTGATCTATGTGATGTTTTGAAACATAAATCAAACGCATACTAGTGTGTTTGTTCGGGTGATTGAATTTTAAATCCACTATTCATCTCATTTTTTTGACCAAAAAACATCAAATCAAATACTTATTTTTTTATTTTTTATATTATACTAAAAATCAATTTTACATTCAAAAAATCACATCAACACCTATTTATATCACATTATACAACTATTCAAATTCAAAATTTTACTATTCAAATCCCAACTCAAAATTCAAACCCCAGACAAACACACCCAATATTTAATGTAAAAGTTATATAGAAGGATTTTAGAAAATTAATTAGAGTAAATGTTTAGTTAATAGTGTGTGTGAAGTAATTAAGTAATGATACTATAATAATAAAATGGAAAAAAATCAATTTTGGTTCCAATGTAATCAAATTTTATCAATTTTGGTCTCAACGTATAAAAACTCATTAATTTTAGTCACATTATAAACAATTTCAATCAATTTTGGTTTCAATATAAAAACTCATCAATTTTAGTCGTATTATAAACAATTTCAATCAATTTTGGTCTCATTCTAAACAATTTCAATCAATTTTGATTCTATTATAAACAATTTTAAGAAATTTTGGTCACTCACGGAAATTGCTGACGTGGATGTAACGGAGTTGATGTAGCTGCTGACTTGGAAACTATACGATCATGTACAATTATACACAGCTATGTATATTTTAGTGTACAATTATACATGATCATGTTCTTATACGGCCATGTATAATTCTACATGACCGTGTAACTTTCTGTTTTGGTCTAAAAATTTATTTTTTTATATTTTTTTTAAAAATATTTTAAATTTAGAATAGTTGATATTGTTAAAAAAAAAAAAAAAAAAAAAAAAAGAAGATACTAATCCTAATATAATTAAAATGTATCAATTTTATTTCAACTCTTTTGAAAGATTTGGTGTAAAATTCTATTATTTACCAAAAACATTTCTTTCTAAAAATATTCAATTACACAACTATTTTTTATTTTTGTATAGTATAGTATTAAAAATTAATCTTATATTTCAATACAATTATATATGTCTACGTTGAAATTGTATTGAAATGTAAAATAAATTTTTAATATAATATAATAAAATAAAAAAAATAGTTGTGTAATTGGATGTTTGTAAGAGGAAAAATTTTGATGAATATTTTAGACAAAATCTTTCAAATGAGTTAGAACTAAAATTGATACATTTTAATTATATTAAGATTAGTATTAATTTTTGTCATTTTAACTGTATCAACTATTCTAAATTTAAATTATTTTTTAAAAAAATATAAAAATAAAATAAAATTTTAGATTATACATGGTTGTGTACGAACATGATAATGTATAATTGTACACTGAAATATACATGATCGTGTGACAATATGGTCGTGTATAATTGTACATGGCCATGTAGTTTCCAGGTCAGCTGTTACATGAACTCCGTTACGTCCACGTCAGAAAATTTACGTTAGTTTTTTAACGGTAGTACCAAAATTTATTGAAATTGTTTATAATGAGATCAAAATTGATTGAAATTTTTTATAATGAGACTAAAATTGATGAGTTTTTTATATTGAGACTAAAATTGATTTTTTCTCATTTTAATTATATTAGGATTACTATAGATCTTTTCAATTTTGACTATATCAACTATTCTAAATTCAAAGTATATTTTTTTAAAAATATATATATAACAAAAAAATAAAATTTTAGATCAAAACAGAAATGTACATGACAATGTAAAATTATACATGACCGTGTATAATTGTACACTGAAATATACATGGCTGTGTGACAACATGGCCGTATATAATTGTACATGGCAGTGTAGTTTCCAGATCAGCTGCCACATCAACTCCGTTACGTCCACGTCAACAATTTCCGTTAGTTTCAGTGGGATCAAAATTGATTGAAATTGTTTATAATTAGACTAACATTGATGAGTTTTTTTATATTATGACCAAAATTGATAAATTTTGATTATATTTGGACCAAAATTGATTTTAATTATATTTGGACCAAAATTGATCAGGGTAAATATATTTCAGTCATTTTTATTCAATATCGTGTCAATTTTAATCTCTTTATTTTTAAAATGATAATTTTGATCTATTTTTCAACAAACTAATTCAATTTTAATTCTTAATTATTGTTTCAATAAAAATTAATAAATATAATTATTACTATTGCATAAAAATATAAAAATTTTCATTTAAACAAAATTCGTAACTAACAAAAATACACACAATATTAAAATTCATCATCAAAAGTTATGAGCTTGTTTTTATCACGGAGGTAAGATTTTATTTTCATCCGAATTCATATTCTTATTCATTATTTATATTACTTTATTATTATTATTATTATTATTATTATTATTATTATTATTATTTTCATTGACGTTGGATTTGATCCAATTAGATCCACCACAATATAAGACTCACACACTTAATTATAAAACTCACTTTAAATCCTGGCCCAGACTGCGATCGGCACCCGCCAACCCGTCACCCGCCTGACCTTGAACCGCTTACTCACACCCTTACATGACCCGTGCCCGCGTTCCGTGCCCATGACCCGCTAAGGATCCGCGTCTTTTGCTAGACGCGATCGTGGCCGTCCATTATAGATCTTGATCCTGGCCGTTCGTCCCTACGTACCCTGAGTATATATACATAGAGAGAGATGGTGCAGCTATCATATCTCTTCCTCACACTCTCTCGCTCTAACTTTCTCACTCTCTAGCCTTTCTCTCTCTCGACCTCTCTGTTTACCTTTTCCGGTGACTTTTTCCGGCGGTTCACGGCGGTTCTCGGCAACGCCTTCCTCCTGTAACTTGTGGAGCTCATGTGGCGCGGTGTTTCACCCCCTATTTTGTTGTTCATAGCCGTAAAGGGCTCGTTCAACCTTTAGGCGTTTGTATTTTTATTTGTTTTGCCTTGTATATACTTGAGGTGGTTCATTTTGTGTGAGTCGTGTGGTTTCGGGCCGGTTAAAAGTGTGTAGTCGCTAGTTAGGTGGATTTTGTGTGTCGATTTATTGTTTCGAGTAGTTAGGGGCTAAGCCTAACCAAAACAAGTCTAATATTTCTATTTTAATTCGATTTCATTAATAAAACTTTAGATCTTTTTCGTATATTTCTATAACAAGTGGTATCCGAGCTATTTGGTGTTTTTTGTTTTTCGAAATCGAGTTATTCTTTCTGTTTTGAGGTTTTTTGTTTGTAAGACTTTAGATCTACGAAAGGATCTGGTTGAATCGAACTTTTTTTGGTGTTTCGATTCTTTTCCTAATAGATCTGTTGAATACCGGCCAAAATCTCACTCGATCCGTGCTTTTTAGCCTCAGTCGTGTGCGATTTGTGTTGAACGTGACTTAATCGCTACAAATATGTGTAGTTTGGTTAAGTTTGAGTCTAGATTTGGTTAGTTTGTTACAAAACCATTTTACTTTTAATAAACGAATTTTGTCTTTCAAACCTCCTTTTAATAAAAGGTGTAAATCGGGTAAAATGTCTCTGTTTTGTATAGATCTATTCACTGGGAGTGAAAATCCAAAAAGGCTTTGTAAATCTTAAAAGTTGGTAAATATTTTTTGTGAAGATTTTTATATTTTTTTTCAAACTAAAATCTCGTTTGAGATCTTCAAATCTTTAAGTCTTGTTTTGTTTGTGTTTGCTTTTGAGTCGGCATTGTGTAATATACAATCTGTTTCGGGGATTCTAACAATTTCTTAGAAGAGAAACATTTTTTGTGTTTTTCTTTTTTTTTTTAAACTGTTTTTTTTTTTTTTGGCTAACCCCTACTTTTTTCAAAAGAGTATAGGTTTGTTTTATGTGAATTTCCTACTATTTTGTAGGAATATAATTTTTTTTTGTTGTGCTACAATGGTAACCCCTTAAACTCACATTATTTATTGTTTTTGTGTTTGTTTTAAATTCTGCATTTAATTTTTGCGCTGAAAATAAAATTGTAAAGGCTATTGTGAAACGAAGGTTACTAAACTCCGATCCTCACTTTATGAGTGATTCTCGATTACCTCGGTTGAATACGAGTGTATGCTGTAATAGTTATATATTTTTCTTTGATTGCCTAATTGTTTGCTGTGATTGTCTGATTGTATGCGATAATCTGTGACTGTTTGTTTTCGTGTGATTTGCATGCCATATATAGTATGTTGTTGTGAAAATTTAAATAAATAATTTTCTGAAATTAAAAACAGAATTTGGTTTCAAGATTAAAATCTGTTTTTATTAAACCAGTAAAATGGTTGGTAACTCTAGTTTTAATATTTTACCTTTTGATGGGAAAAAGGATTTTGCAATTTGGAAACAAAAAATGAGAAGCATTTTAGTCACTCAAATAATAATTAGAGCAATTGAGCCGGATCATGTAGCTCAAGTTCCTCTAGAGATGAGGGCTGAGTTAGATGAAATGACTTACTCTATTATAATTCTCAATTTAGCAGATTATGTAATTAGAAAAGCAGGTATACAAGAATCTGTTTTAGAATAAATTGGATGAACTATACACTCAAACTTCACTTCCTAGTAGGTTATATTTGTTAGAAAAAAATTTTAGTTTTAAACTTGATTTGTCAAAATCAATTAATAAAAATCTGGACAGTTTTTCAAAATTAATACAAGATATAAAACTTACTGGTGATAAAAATATTGATGATTATAGTGCCACAGTGTTGTTAAATTCCATACCTAACTCATACATGGATGTGAAATATGCTATTAAATATGGGCGCGATTTTGTGACATTAGATGTAGTCATTAATGGGTTAAAACCTAAAGAATTAGACTTACAAGTTCATAAGTCCAATAAGGGTGAAGTCATGTATACTAGAGGTAGGTCTCCTTTTAAATCAAATAAAAAGGGTAATTTTGGAAATAGTAATAATAGTAATAAAAACCAGAATAATAGAATTAAGTATAGATCTAAAAGTAGAGGAAATAATAGATCTAGAACTCCAAATAAATGGGGGTAAAAAATGTTATAATTGTGGTGATCCTAACCATTTTATACGTGAGTGTCCTAAAAGAAAGAATAATAACACGATAAAAAGTAATAATAATGGTAGCCAACAGCATGTTAATGAGCTAGCCAATATGACATTACTTGATCGAAATTGTGGTGATGTATTTACTGTTATTGTCGACTGTTTGAGTGTGAACAATGTATGTATGAATGAATGGCTTATTCATTCTGGATGCACTTACCATATGACTCCATTAAAATCGATTTTTTTTTAATACAAAACTTTAGAAAATTGCACTGTTTCCATGGCTGATAATAGTGTATCTAATGTGCTTGGAATTGGTAGTGTAAATTTGAAATTTAGTACTGGTTTTGTGCTAAAATTAAATAATGTGAGGCATGTTCCTGGTTTATCAAATAATCTGATTTCTTGTGTTGTTTTATCAGATTTAGAATTAGAGGGAAAATGGGAAAATGATTGTATGAAAATTACTAAGGAATCTTTAGTTGTGTTTAAAGTGGTAAAACGTAATAATTTGTACGTTACTTGTGCTGAACCAATTAATATGCCTGTAAACACAATAAATACTATTAAAGAGAATAGAGATTTGTGGCATAAGAGATTAGGACACTTAAGTAATAAAAGATTAGAAATTTTACATAAAAGTGGATCCTTAGGAAATGTTAAATTTAATCCAGTGTCCTTTTGCGATAATTGTGTGTATGGTAAACACCATAGGGTCCAATTTCTTCATCCCCTAGTGAAAAACGTGAATTATCTAAATCTGTGTTGGATTGTTTACATGTTGATGTGTGGGGCCCAGCTAGTGAGTCCACACATGATGGGTCTAGATATTTTTTATCCATTATTGATGATTTTTCTAGAAAAACATGGGTATTTCTTATGAAGAATAAATATAATGTGTTTGATATTTTCAAAAATTGGAAAATTAAAATTGAAAATCAAACTCGAAAGAAAATTAAATATCTTAGAACTGATAATGGTTTAGAATTTTGCCACTCCTGATTTGATGTTTTTTGTCAAAAAAATGGTATAAATAGACATAAGATTGTCCCCTATACAGCCCAGCAAAATGGGGTGGCTGAGAGAATGAACCGGACTCTCTTGAAGAGAGTTTGAAGCCTTTTAGCTTCATCCGGTTTGTCTAAAAAATTCTGGGGGAAGCTGTTATGACAACAGCTTATATAGTCAATAGATCACCCTCTATTCCTTTGAATGGTGCTTCTCCTGAATTTAAGTGGACTGGTAGGAAAATTGATTTTTCAAATATTCGGGTGTTTGGGTGTTCTGCTTTTATACGTGTTAATAATGACAAATTAGACCCTAGAGCTGAAAATTGTGCTTTATTGGGTTATCCGGAATGAGTTAAAGGTTATAAATTATGGTTAAGATTTAGGCCTTGTTTTAAAACTGTTATTAGTAGAGATGTTGTTTTCAATGAAAATGAGGTGCCTTGTTTAAATATTGAAAAATCTGTTTTGGATAAATGTGAGATTAAGATTGAAAATCTAGATTCTAGTAATATTCCAAATGAGGTGGAGTAAAATATTGCTAGTATAGGTGAGACAGAAAATTTAAAAAATGATGCTGAAATTCGAGTAGGATCTGTTGTGAGAGAGGAAATTGTTATTGAAATTGATAATAACATTTCTGCAAATCAAAATAAATCTGATTTTGATAATAATAATCAACACGAATCTGTTTTTTATAATAACAGTCAAAATGAGTCTGATTTTGATAATAGTAATCAAAATGAGTTAGAAAATTACCAATTGACTATAGATAGGGGTAGAAGAATCCCTAGGTTGCCTACTAGGCTTGGTGATTTTGATTTGTCTTCTTTGGCTTTTAGTGTATTTGAAAATTTAGATGATAATGAACCTAAGACATTTAGGGAGGTCATAAATTTTGAAAATAAAAATCAGTGGCTAAAAGCAATGAAAAAAGAAATTGATTCATTATATGATAATAAAACTTGGTGTTTGGTTCCTAAGCCTCCTAATTGTTCTCTTGTTGATTGTAAATGGATTTATAAAGTTAAACAAGAAGATAGTAGAATTAGGTTTAAGGCTAGATTAGTAGCTAAGGGTTTTACCCAAAATGAATGAATAGATTATAATGAAATTTTTGCCCTTGTTGTCAAATTTACCACTGTTAGAGTCATGTTAGCTCTAGTTGCATTTTATGATTGGGATATCAAATTTGATAATTGTATGAAAAATCTTGATTTTATTAAAAGCAAATTTGATTATTGTTTGTATTTTAAGACTGTTAAAAATCAACCTATTTTTCTTCTCATTTATGTTGATGATATGTTGATCATTAGTCCATGTTTAAAGCTTATTGATCACGTGACTAAGTGTTTATGTGATAATTTTGACATGAAACTATTGGGTAATTCCAATTAGCCATGTGTATCACTAGGGATAGAAAAAAAATCAAGATTGTTTTTCAATCAGTCTACTTATATTTTGAAAATACTTAAGAAATTTTCTATGAGTGATGCTATTAGTTGTTTAAGTAGGTACATGTCAAACCCTGGTTTAGAACATTAGCATGCATTGAAATGAGTCTTTAGATACCTAGTTGGTACAATAAATGTTGGTCTTGTATTTGGAAAACATATTGAAAATATTAAATTAGAGCGTTTTGTGGATTCGAATTATACAAATGATAGGGATAGTAGGAAAAGTACTGCTTCATATGTTCTTACTTTGTGTGAAACTTGTATAAGTTGAAAATCTCAATTGCAACACATTGTTGCACTATTCACTACAGAATTTGAATATGTTGCAATTATTGAAGGTTTAAAAGAAGCATTATGGTTAAAAGAATTAATCGGTGAGTTAGGTTATTTACAACATGTTGTTACTGTTTTTTCGGATAGTCAGTCTAGAATCCAATTGTGCAAAAACCCTGTATTTCATGATAGAACCAAACATATTGACGTGCGTTTTCATTTCATACGTGATATTGTATCTAAAGAAACTTTTAAATTATAAAAGATTCCATCTGAATATAATCCGTCTGATATGGGTACTAAAGTTTTGCCTGCAAATAAATTTGTATCTTGTATGAAATACATACATTGGGATAGCTTTGATTAGCCTTATACTACTTAGAGTAGTATGTAGGCTAAATTAATGTTTTTTAGCTAACATTATGTTCTCTTCTTGTATGCATGCAAATATATGGGCGATGATGTACCCCCTATCAATCAAACAAAAAATCAGGTGGAGGATTTTTTGAATTTTTTGATCAAATTAGATCCACTCCAATATAAGACACACACACTTAATTATGCAGCCTGCTTTAAACCCTGGCCCTGATTGCGATTCGTACCCGCCAACCCATGACCCGCATGACCCTGAACCGCTTACTCACACCCTTACCTGACCCGTGCCCGCGTCCCATACCCACGACCCGTGCCCGTGACCCGCTAAGGATCCGCGTCTTTTACTAGACGCGATCCTAGCCGTCCATTATAGATCTTGATCCTGGCCGTTCGTCTCTACTTACCTAGAGTATATATACATAGAGAGAGAGGGCGCAGCTCTCATATCTCTCCCTCACACTCTCTCGCTCTAACTTTCACACTCTCTAGCCTCTCTCTCTCTCAACCTTTTTGTTTACCTTTTCCAGTGACTTTTTCCGGCGGTTCTTGGCGGCGCCTTCCTCCTGTAACTTGTGGAGCTCCTGTGGCGCGGTGTTTCACCCCATGTTTTGTTGTTCATAATCGCAAAGGGCTCGTTCAACCTTTAGGTGTTTGTATTTTTGTTTGTTTCGCCTTGTATATACTTGATGGGGTTCATTTTGTGTGAGTCGTGTGGTTTCGGGCCGGTTAAAAGTGTGTAATCGCTAGTTAGGTGGATTTTGTGTGTTGATTTACTGTTTCGAGTGGTTAGGGGCTGAAGCTAACCAAAACAAGTCTAATATTTCTGTTTTAACTCGATTTCGTTAATAAAAAACTTTAAATCTTTTTCGTATATTTCTATAACACACGCAAATGTTTTTTTTTCAAATAGTTTTTTTCAAAAAAAATTTAAATACCCAATTTAAAAATTATTCGTCTAAAACAACATAAACATTAGCTAGTTGCTTGTAATTAAACTCTTGACATAAGAAAATGAAATATATATATATATATATATATTTTGTGGGTAGGAGTATTATATTAAAGGATAAACTGTTTTTTTAGTCGCGTAACTGAACCCCTTTATCATTTTAATCTCGTAACTGAACCCCCTTATCATTTTAGTCTCGTAAGTAGAGCATATCGCAATAATTTCATAACTGAAGAATTATCGTTATTTTAGTCCTCCGGGACCGGAGACACCCGCGTGGCTCGCCGGAGGCCACGTCCGCTAGGTCAGCGAGACGTGGCGGACACGTGGATTTTTTTAAATTTATTTTTAATTTTATTTGTTTTTTTTAATTTTTTTTATTTGGTCTAATTGAAAAAAAAAATTAAAAAATAAAAAAATGAAAAAATAAAATAAAATCCACGTGTCCGCCAGGTCAGACGGACACGTGGCCTCCGGCGAGCCATGCGGGCATCTCTAGCGCCGGAGGACTAAAACAACGATATTTTTTCACTTATAAAATTAGTTTGCGATATTTTCCATTTACGGAACTAATGATAAGAAGTCTAGTACAGGACTAAAAAAAAACTTTATTCTATATTAAATATAGGTCATATCCATCTTAATAGATATTATAAGGAGAATAGTTTTCTTTTGTAAAGTATTAGTCTGTTTGTATGACAATACATATAATTAATATATCTATTAATTTTTTTTGAACAATATAATTAAGGATTAAATATGAACTATATTAATTGAGACAGGATCAAAATTGTCATTTCAAAATGTGAGGAATTCAAATTGATCCAAATATATATAAAAAAATCAAAATTATTATTTTAATAATCCAGTGACTAAAATTAATACAAATATAAATAAAGATTGACCAAAAATATATCTTATCCTTTCTTTTTTTCTTTTTCTTATTCTTCTTCTTCTTCTTATTATTATTATTATTATTATTATTATTATTATTATTATTATTATTATGTGTTAAAATAGAAATAATATTAAATAGATTAAAAAATTATTTATGGTGCAAGCGCAATAATATGTTGATTTAAATGGAAAGTAAGCCCAAATATAAGGATAGATGGAGCATTTGACTTAAGAGTAAATTTAAAACATTTGTTAAAGTATTTTTTAAAACTAATGTTCAATATAATATACTAAGTAATATGGATACCACAGGTAGAATGAAATTTTATACATGAAAAAACATATTTATACATAATTAATATAATTTATTTATATAAGAATAAAGAATTTTAAATCCATACAAATATATTATTTTCGTGTATTTTATTTCATATTTAATATTTGGTATTGGAACAATTTTTAAGTGTATAACTTTCATATATATATATATATCATCTTTTTGCCTTTACTGGGTATGTTTTAATAATTTTTTAGAAGAGTATAAAAGAAGAAAAAAAAATGAATAAATAAATAAAAGTTATAAAAGTTTTGACTATTTCAAATTAAAAATAGGCAAAATAGCAAAATATTCTCTAATACCTTTGGTGTTACTATATGTGGTTTGATATTGCAAACAAAATATTTTATCTGTTAGTATTTATTTTTATAGCAGTATTTAGCCTGCAAGAATTATTACAAAATTATATAACATGAAAGAAAACTTCTTCTTCAAAGCAACTACAAAAATATTCCAATTATTTTTTGATACATATAAAATGAATGTTGGGAGTGTTAAACTATTTGAAAAAAATAATTCAAATCATAAGATTGCAATATATTCTTTTGATATGTATATACTTCAATTGTGCAGTTTGAGTTTTTTTTTTTTTACACTAATAATGATTGAATACAATATTTTATGTAAAAATTTGATATTCAAACAAACTTTTAAATATTACTCCCTCTGTCCCAGAATTATAGTATGAGTTGAGTTTGACATGCGATTAATGAATATTGATATTATATTGGTAGTTGGTAAAAAGTACGGGTAAAAAACTTTTTTGTCTTTATGAGTGTATTAGTGTATAAAAAGTAATGACAATTGTGTAATAATAATGAAAAAGTAAAGATAGTTTTTATAGTGACATGGTTATTTATGAAAATGAGAATATTATTTTGGGACGGACAAAAATGATAAACAAGACTATTGTATTGGGACGGAGGGAGTACGACTGTTTGTTTTTAAATTTTGTTATTTTGAAATAAAATATTATTTAAATGTGATACTCGAACAATTATTTTTTATTAAACATAATTATAAAAAAAGAAAAAAAAAAGAAAAACTGAATAATAAGAAAAAAAATTACAAATACACTAATTAAATTAATACTTTTGGGAACTGAATTTTAAGTTGAATTTTAAATGAATAGTTCATTTAAGTATGTTGGGAATTGAATTTTGACTGTGGAAGTGGAAGCAACAATTTAAAGCAAAGTTTTGTGGAATTGTGTGTCCCTATTGTCTGTTTTTTACTTTTTTTTTTTTTTTTTTTTTTTTATATCAGTTTATATAGAAATTTTAAAACTTTTTAAATTTTGAAAAATATATTTAAAATAATAAAAAATATTTGATATAATTTTATTTTTTTTAGGTTTCATTACCTGTTGATAATGATTAATAAATAATAATACTCCCTATCTCAATTCAATGGTTCTGTTTTGCTAACGTATCAATTAGTTTTGTACATTAATAACAAATAAAAACAAACAATAATAATATTCAAAAGTTTGTTTGAATATCAAACTTTTATATAAAATATTGTATCCAATCATTATTAGGAAAATAAATAAATAAATGAATAAAACTCAAACGGCAAAACTTAAGTATATGTATGTATATATATCAAAAGAATACATTGCAATGTTATGATTTAAATTGTTTTTTTCAAATAGTTTAAAACTCCCTATATTAATACTACCAACATTCATTTTATATGTATCAATTATTTTTTGTTATTTATATTAAAAAAATAATCCTTCGGTTCCGGCTACTGTGCCTCATTTACCATAAACACAAAAATTTAGGAGAGTTAATTATTAAATAATTAAAAATGTATTAGTGAAATAATTATTGTATAATAAAAATAATTACTGATTAGTCTAATTAAAAATAAAAAGTTATAAATTAAAGAATTTAAAATGAGATTAAAGTGTATAATTTTTTTCTAAAAAAATAATAGAATAAATGGAACAACGAAAATGAAAATGAAAAGGTGAACATGGTACGACAAAGGAGTATTACTTTTCGAGTTTCCTCCATTCAAAATATACTGCAATATTTTTTACATATATTCTAAGCATTTTTTAATGTTTCTAAAATAGAAAATTATTGATTATATTTAATATATTATACATTTTATTCTATTATAAATTATCCAAAAAAAAAAAAATACACAGTTTTTTCCGGCATTTCCAAATTATTCTATATAATATTACTTACTTAAAATTTTGTGCCGGAGAGAGTAATATTTGATAGCAATAGATAGAACGCAATTGTGTATATACTTAAAAATATAGGATGTGTTTTGTTAGTATTTTAATTTGATATATTTTTTTAGTGTAATAATCCCTCCGTCCCGGTGCAAGGTTGTGCAAGGTTGTCGTTTACTTTGTGAACGTAGATTTTTTAATATTAGTATTATAATGAGTTGTAATGAAAAAGACGAAAATACCCCTATTAGTATTTTGTAATATAAAAGTAATGACATTTGTGTAATATAGTGTAAGTTAGAAGGGTATTTATTATGTTAGGTAGGTAATACAATTACTAAATTAGGAAATGGTAACCTTATTTTGGGACTAACAAAATAAAAAATGACAACCTTTCAATGAGATAGAGAGAGTATATAGAAAATCGTATTGTTAATATAAAAATATTATTTATATTAAATATTAAGTAAAAATAAAATATATATTATATATATTAAAAATAATGTCATGAACATTTCTAGTTTGGATGAACAAAACTATGAGTTTGTTTACCCAATCTTTTTTTTTTTTTTTAAGTAACATATTCTCTATAAATATTACTCTTTTCGTCGGATTTAAGAGTTTTATTTACCTTTTGCGTCATTGTACTAATATAAAATTGTTGAGCACAAAAAATAATAATAATAATTAATAATGGCAGTAGGATTCTGAATGGGTCTGAATATAAGCCAAACGGCCCAGAGGTCGGTTGAAAGAGGAAATCAGGCGAAGAAGGAGATCAGATGGTACGCAGTCGGATAAGCAAGTCAGTTGGTTTGCAGTCTAACCAAAGGAAGTTGGTCAGTTGGTCTGCAGTCCGACCAAAGTAAGTTGGTTGGTTGGCCGAGGTCGGTTGAAAGAGGAAATCAGGCGAAGAAGGAGATCAGATGGTACGCAGTCGGATAAGCAAGTCAGTTGGTTTGCAGTCTAACCAAAGGAAGTTGGTCAGTTGGTCTGCAGTCCGACCAAAGTAAGTTGGTTGGTTGGCCCACGGATGGGCCAAGGTAAGACGGTATGGTAGCAGAGTCAAAAGGAAGTCGATTGGACCAGCCGTCCATCTAAGGAGATAAGGCGACCAGAGGATGTTGTTTCGCCGTCGGTTGATCCACGGTTGGTTGGTTCTCAATCGGCTGATCAGCAGTCGGTTGGTTCTCAGTCGGTTAAATAGGTCGGATAGTCCAAAGTCGGTTGAGCAGGTCGGGCGGTCAGTAGTCGGTTGAGTCGGACGACACGGAGGTCGGCTGATATGGAGGTCGGTTGATGCGGAGTTCGGACCAAGTGAGATCAGGCGAAGAAGAATGAGACGGACGATATGTGGTTGGACAAGAGACCAGATGGTGGTCGCTTGATGGGGCGGCCAAGGAATCGTTTGGTCTAGCGATCAGTTAGTCTTTGGATTGGTCGGGTGGCATATAGGTCGGGCAAAAGGAAGACGGACGAAGAAAGGTCTGTTAATTAGTCGTCTGATCAATTGGTCGGTCACTTGGTCAAACAGTAGTTCAGTCGCTTGAAAGGGCGGTCTGTTGGTCGCTTGATAGGGCGACCAATCAAGCGTCTGGACGAATGGTTATTCAGCCGATTAAAGAGACTGGATGGTGGTCGTTTGATTGAGCAACCAATGAATCGTTCGGTCTAGCGACCAGTTAGTATTTGGACTGGTCGGTTGGCCTGCGGTCCGTCTAAGGAGTCAGAGGTTATTTTGGGCAGCTGAGTAACCGGTCGGGCCAGCCACCCATTTGAGGCAGAAAAGTGTTCAGAGGCGGTCGGTTGAGCAGTTGAGTGCTGTAACTGGCGCGAGCGGTTGGTGAGTCGGTTAACACATGTGTTGACAGAGGAGGATTTTCTGGGCGGTTGAACAGCGGTTGCTGCAACCGACCAGACGACGGTTCAAACCATTTCTTCAAGGGGTTATTTAAGGATCCGCTGCTATTCGAAAAAAGATATCTTTAATCGACATCAAATTCAAGAGAATTGCTTTTGGGGATCACCACTTTATTTTCTAGTTCTGTATTTTATTTTCCTATTTTATTTATGTATTCTACAGTGTTTGGAGATTCCTAATCTCAGACACTAATTATATCAAATTCGAAGATATTTCCTATTTTCGGATTTTACTTTTTATTGTTGAAAAAATACATCAACAAAAATATTATTATATTTGTATAAATTTTTTCACAAATATCAGTATAATAGTCCTATAAGACACTAATAGAAATACTTTTGTCATTTTTCATTAATTTGTATTTACGTTTTCATATAATAATTAATATTCAAATATCAACACACAAAAAATAAATGAGACCTTAGAACTGGACGGAGGTTGTATAAAAAATATAATATATATACAGATATTAATACAAAAAATATATATATAATAGTTTTGTTCACAAAATATTTTTAGATGAATTGATTTTTTAGCATATTGTGTGCTAACTAAGTATGCGAAATTGCGTGAAAAATATAAAGTATATTATTTTAAGTTGAACATTTGATTTTTTGACTTTTCTTAATGAGTATTTGAATTTATTTTTGACTTTTATAAAATATATTTTGCATTGTTTATTACTCTTTTCGTCCCACTTACCATATCCGAGTAATTGTAGATACAAAAATTTAGAATAAACATATAATTAAAAATGTATTAATGAAAATTATTATCCTATAATATAAATAATTATAAATTAAAATTAACATAACTAATTATTCTAATTGAAATTTTAAAATAAAATTAAAGTGTATATTCATTTTTTTCAAAAAAAAAAAGAAAGTGACATGAGATGTGAGACAAAAAAAACAATAATATGAACACGGTAAGTGGGAGGTAGAGAGTATTATTATTGAGGAATTGCAATTTAAAAGTTTGCTTGGGCGAACAAAGTGAATATATATTTTATTCACTTACAAAAAGTTAAAAATTCAATATAAAATAGTACTCCCTCCTTTCCACTTATTATGTCCATATTACCGTTTCTATTCGACCCATATCTCATGTCACTTTCCTTTTTTGAAAAATGATTACGCATCTTAATCTCATTTTAAATTTTTTTATTTTAATTAAACTAATTAGTTATCTTAATCTTAGTTAAAATAATTAGTTATCTTAATCTTAATCTATAAAGATTTATATTATAAGTTATTTGTTTTTACTAATACATTCTTAATTATCTACTAATTATACTTATTCTAAATTTTCGTGTCTACAATAACCAAGACTTCCAATGTGGGACGGAGGAAATATATATATATTTTTTATAGTATCGACACTATTTTCATACTGCTGATGCCGTTTTTCAACAATAAAAAGTAAAATCCGAAAATAGAAATTATCTTCGAATTTGATAAAATAAATGCTTGAGATTAAGAATCTCTAGACACTGTACGATACATAAATAAACTAGGAAAATAAAAACTACCGACTGAAAAAGTGAAGTGGTGATCCCCAAAAGCAATTCTCTTGAATTTGATGTCGATTGAAGATGGTTTCTTTAGGCCATGAACAAATCTATTTAAAACCCATGTCAACCGTCACAATCAAGTCGCGCCTTCATATCCGCTTGTCGGTTGTAACTTCCCTCAACCGTCCAAAACTACTTTTCGCCCTACCTGCACACCTGCTGTTCTGTCTCTTCTTGCCCGTCTTTCACTTGTCTGACCTCCCCATGAATCATCTCTTTGCCCGACCTTGTCATGTCCGACCTCAGTGCCCGACCTTATCAGGTCCGACCTCCGTGCCCGACCTTGTCACGTCCGACCTCCGTGCCCGACTTTATCCTGTCCGACCTCCGAGCCCGACCTAATCACGTCCGACCTCAGTGCCCGACCTTGTCAGGTCCGACCTCCGTGCCCGACTTTATCACTTCCGATCTCCGTGCCCGACCTACGTACCCGACGTCATCACATCCGATCTCTGAGCCCGACCTTATCTTGTATGATCTCTGTGCCCGACCTTATCAGGTCCGACCTACGTACCCGACATCATCACGTCCGATGTCCGAGCCCGACCTTATCTTGTCTGATCTTTGTGCCCGACCTTATCAGGTCCGACCTACGTACCCGACCTCATCACGTCCGATCTCCGAGCCCGACCTTATCTTGTCTAATCTCTGTGCCCGACCTCGAAATCACAGTTATCTGCCAAGGAAACCTTTTTCCTTAATAGCGCTCCAACTTATTCTTGGACTCCCTTTTTTAAGATCCTACTACTTTTAATAAGCCCATTAGATTCTATACCAACCTTTAACCTAATTTAACAGGCCCATTCTCGAAAATCCTACCCATTGATTTTTTCTTGTTCAACATATACTTTAATATAAAAAAAAATATTTATTTAAAAATACAAAATAAACAAGCCGTAATGTTGATAAATGTAAAACTAACTTATTAGTATATTGATACTTTCAAGTACACGTCAAATCTTTGGAAGCAATAGCTGTAAAACTAACTTGTCAGTATATTTATCGATTTTTATTTTAAAATATCAATAATACCGGTCATATAAAATAATACAATAATATTATAACATACAATTCCTTTCGTCTCATAACAAAGTATTCATTTTTTCATTTTGGTCTGTTTCATAAGAAGGTGTTAATTTTATTTTTTTAGTAAATTACAAATACCCTTACAACTTCCAATATATTACACAAATATTGTTACTTTTATATCATACCAGTACTAATTAATAAGACCATTTTAGTTATTTTTACTTTATTTCTACTATATCTCAATATAATGTTAATATTTTTAAAATTTCGTAAAAAAATAAATAGATACGTATTTATGAGATGGAAGACGGAGTATTATAATTCATTTACTAAACTAAACACGTCAAATATTTCACAAGTGACGGAGTATATTATGTTTTCAATGTTTCAAATTTTATACTCCTATTGAAACGCGACTTAACATTCTTAACTGAAGAAACGCGACTTTGGTTCAAAATGTACAGCACATTCACCGGAGTCGGGGCATTCTGCACTTTCCACGTTTGCTCTTATTTATACGACTCTCTCTTTCTCTCTCTCTCTCTAACTGCAGAAATTGCTGATGAGAAATTTCCCAATTTTTGAAGATCCATCCAGATCTCTCATCTCCATCACGTCGATGCTGAATTAATCGTGCTATTGGCCGTCAATTCGTGATTCCAATCGAAGATTCTCTGCTCGCCTCGATAATTTAAGACGCGATCAGTTATCCGGCGGAGATATCGGCGATCCCTTAAGAAATGAGTAACGGCGAGCTCCTTCATATCGAGCCACTGGAGCTTGAATTCCCATGTACGCGACTGTCAATTTCTCTTTTATTTTATTTTATTTTATTTTTAATTTCTTTGTTAACAATGAGAAAGTTTTGGATTTTGTGTGTGTGATGGAAGATTGCTGCTTCTAGAAGTTTCGATGGATTGGGGATGGGGAATTTGTGATGAATTTAATTTTTCATGTTCTTTTGGATCTGCGTTTCTGTTTTCTGTGATTAATTTGTTTCTCGTTTCGTGTTTGTAAAAGTTGAACTGAAGAAACAGATCTCCTGTACCATGCAATTGACCAACAAATCCGATAATTATGTTGCATTTAAGGTGGGTGCCATTTCCTTCGTTTGAATGTGTTGCAGTTATTTTCTTGTTACAATCTTGCAATTCCCTGCGGATTATGTATAAGAAGAAACTAAACCGCGGAGAAGGAATGCCTGATTCTGATCATTATATATATATATATATATATATCTATATATATTCTCTTTTTCTTTCTCATGCTGTTCAGGTGAAGACTACAAATCCAAAGAAGTATTGTGTGAGGCCGAACACTGGAGTTGTGGTACCTCATTCAACATGTGATGTTATAGGTCTGTGTTTGAATTGAAAACACACACACATACATATATACATTTATATTTCTCTATTATGTTAATCTGTTCATTCAAGATGTTGAAGTCTGAATGTTGGTAGAATTGAGTTTGAATAATTTACTGATGACTTAAATGGCTGTGGATTTTAATTTTTTTTTTATTATTTATTGATTTAGTAACAATGCAAGCCCAAAAGGAGGTGCCACCGGACATGCAATGCAGGGATAAGTTTCTCCTGCAGAGTGTTACTGTGAGCGCTGGAGTTACGGCAAAGGATATTACTCCTGAAATGGTAAATTTCTCATTTTTTTCTGCAGTAAGAATTTTAACTACAGTATACATTTTGGTGTGTTTGGGTAGCTATTGATAATCTTTTTGATTAGTTCAACAAAGAGTCTGGGAATCGTGTTGAGGAATCCAAGTTAAGAGTTGTCTATGTACCGCCCCCTCGACCTCCTTCACCTGTGAGAGAAGGTTCGGAGGAAGGTTACTCGCCTAGGGCATCTTTATCAGAGAATGGGGCTGTGAATCAGGGTTCAGATTTCAATGTGGTAGGTTTTGGTTTTTTTGTGATCTGGAATATTGTTGCATTGTCTCTCAATCAATGAAGCTTTGTAACATCAGGGAATTTATAATAACTCAATCTTTCTTATGACTTTGCAGATGTCAAAATCATCGGACCACCAGGAAAGCACCCCAGAGGTCTATGCTATAATATATTGGCTTTATTTAATTTTGTAGGGCTAGCTATTTAGTTGTATTTTGGTTTTGGTTCTCATGTGTGAATCTCTTCTATTGAATTTTAATGAGGTTATTCTCTTCAATCATTCGGGGGGCTAGTTTATGCAGTTTTAGAGCTGAATATAATTTTTGTGCTTTTTTCACTTTCCTTGCATCAATTTTATTTGAAACAGTATTTCTTTTTGTGTTTCCTTATTATGAAAGACCTAGTTGTTTTTTTATTGGTCATTATTTGTTTTTACCCTCAAATTCTCAACAATAAATGTATATAATTGTTAATTTACTAATTTTTTTCTGTTTAAATCCAAACTCTAGGCTAAGGCACTGATTTCAAAGCTTACAGAGGAGAAACGTATTGTTGTTCAGCAAAATTACAAGCTTCAACAAGAACTGGTAATCATTTGTTTCTTGCTTTATTAGAGTCTTCATCCATGTGTTATAATAGAATGATGAATGATCTCGAATAATCATTTGTGCCATGTCCCACTTGAAACTGCCTTTAAAATGGCACATAATATAATGATTTGTTTTACTTTTCTTTCCTTAGAATTATTTGGTTTAGGGGGAATATATCATGTAAGAGAAACTAAGATAATAATCTTGTTCAAAGTTAATACCCATTTTGATCTTCTGTACTCTTAAAATGCCATCCAGTTTTCATTGAATATGCACGTCTTATACATACAGGGTGAAAATTAAGATAGTACTTAATTGTGCAAAACACCCCATTTTAAATTTAAAATGAAGGAATTCTATTGCTATATTAGTCGCCACAATCTTGATGAGAATTGAAAGAATGGTAAATATAGCCTTGTCCTTGTGGGTGTTGTAAATTTGTAACAACTCTCCTTTACAAAGCTGCAAAGGATGACCCTTTCGATATGTTCCCTCTGTGGCACTAAAGTTGATCCCTTGCTAATATTTCCTGGAATTGGTCATGTTCCGCAGGATATGTTAAGGCGTCGGGGAAGTAGTACCCATGGCGGTATTCCCCTCCTGTATGTGATCATTATCGGCTTGATTGGCATCGCGTTGGGGTATATTTTGAAGAGAGCGTGATTGATTGAACTTGAATTGCATCCACATTTAGATATACCCCAGTCGTCTGCTTGTTACAAATTTCTAAGACATCCAGGATATGTTGCTGATAAGAGCTTTGGATTAAGTTAGCTGTTTGTTCGACAGAAGATACGCTCAATGGTTTTGATGGTTATTGTAATTGCTTTGCAGTGTGACTAGATTTTATTTTTTTTGGCATTTTTATTTCGATGACAGCACAGAAATATATTCTTTCACTTTATCAAAGACATCTCGTTCTTTCCATTACTATGTTCTAGCATGCATTCTTGTTTGTCAACAATGCATGCGTTGGCAGTCATGTGATGACATTGACATGCTCTATACCTATGGAAGTGTGTGATTATTAGATTAATTTTTTAAGCTTTTAGTGCTTATGAACTTCAAGATTGCTAGATGAGGAGCTGCATTGGCATGTGGACATGCTGAACATAGAAGCTGTCAGGAGAATTTGAGGTATGGCTTCGGTTTGTTGTTAGTTTAGCCTTGTGAAATAATGTGTGCTCGATGACAGTTACAAATTGATTGATGATAGCCTGAATTTATTGCTTTGGGGTGTTTGTTTGTCTTGATGATGTTTTAGGGTGTTGTAAAGTTTCGAATGAAAATTAGGTTATGGATGTTATAACTTATATGGAAATTAGGTTCGAATGTGATGGTTTTGAATGGCAAACAGGTGTTGAATGAGATACTTTTTAGAGGGAAAAATATTTGAATGTATGCATAGTGCGAAAACAAGTATATTAAATCACGTTAGAATAATTTGATTATATTTTCAATTTGTCATGCAATACACATTATTACCTTGAGAGTTCTTTTTTTTTTTTTTTTTTTTTTTTCCGTCTGTATCGATCATTTGAAGCACATTTAATTCCAGAGAGAAATTGATACATTTTCTGTCAGTTGTAATCCTACTTTGAAAAATGTTGAAACAAGAGGCAACATTGTGAATTTTCTTTGTGTCTATTGTTTGATTAATTGTTGGTGTTGAATCTGTGATCTTAGAGCCAGTGACTTCCTGAATGAGGATGAACCCCAAATGTTTGGGGATTCATTCAGATGTTGATATGAATTTTATATTTGATTGTAACGTAGCACCACTTGGATTAGAAATTCCCATTCTGACTATGTAAGTAACTCTGAACTCCAGCTCCCCATTTTATAGGTAGGTGGTGTTGCAACCAAAATTGGGGGTCAACTGGCCAGGCCAAAGGGTTGGCCTAACTTTCTTGATAAGCACCATGGCCATGCGATGTAAGTTGTTAGTTATCCGATACACTTCATTTTTCTCTATTCTATTCTATTCTTTTTCTTTGGTCTCCTCCTCCTCCTCCCTATAATGAAATGAATGCATGCTCTATTATTATATGTCATGTTTTCTCAGAATTGACCTTCTTAATGTAATGCATTTTTGTTGTGATTTCCAATAGCCAATGTTAGGTCAAATAGATCTTGTAGTTAGTGTAGTGATAATGCTGTGTCAACTTATTTGATTACAATCAGTCACCACCTAGAATTAGGCCACCAGGTATCTCCATTTTAGAGATACCCATCAAATAATATGAGATATTATCACCAAAGGTGTTCTGCTCACCACCCTTGGAGATGTGCCCTTTTTACACCCTTGGAGATGTGCCTTTTTCTTTTTGCCATGTGTCCTAATATCATTGTGACACATGACATATAATATTATATATATATGTATAGATATTATTTTGTTATTTATTTTGAATATATTATTATGTTTTAATTTTATAATTTATTAAATTTTATATTACTATTTTACAAAATGATATTAATATTGAATATATTTTTTTTTATTAGTTTTAAATATTTGTATTATATTTTAATAAATTAAATATTAGAAAATAATATTAATTTATTATTTGATTAGTTTTAAATTTAAAAAATATATAAAAAATTGAATTAGTTTTTTAATTTCATTGTGGATGTAAAATTGAAGAAAGTATGTTTGATGACGCGGTGAAAAAAAAAAATAGAAAGATACTCAAATCCGATTATACTTGGACACAATTATATTCGGACTCAACCCAAATACTCAATGGACTCAACCCGTACCCGGATTCAACATATATTAAAATTTATATATTTTATTCAAAAATATTGCAATAAAATAGTAAAAAATAAATAAATAAAAAAGTATTTTTAATATAATTTATATTATTAAAAATTAATTTTTTTCATATATATAATTAATATATTAATCGGATCTAGGTCGGGTCCAGGTAGGGTCCACCATTGGACCCGAGATCCGACCAAATTTGATAAGGGTGCACAATACCTAGACTCGGACCCGATACCCAAATAATTGGATTCGATCCCAAATAATTGTAGAATGTTGCATATAAATTCAATGATAAATGCCCACTATGCTTATGGAGAGTGGGAGGTTGTGAAACCAATCATACAATCTCAAGAAGAACCTCTTGTTGTGAATTTTGGATCGGAAAGTTAAGGTGTTACCAATCCTACAATCTCAAGAAGAACCTCAGGTTGTGAATTTTGGATCGGAAAGTTATGGTGTTACCGAAAAAGGAACAAGAGGTGATGAAGTGACAAACCAGTACGATATTTCCTTCTTCATTTTCCAACTCAGCTAACTCTGGGGTCGGGAGGATATAATATGATGTTTTGCAATTATGGGTGGAGGAGGATGCAGTAGCCTATTATCTCTTTCTCGTCTTGTCAACAGAGTTTTAGGGAACCATATATTATTTCTGTGCAATATATAATTTAAGGCATGCATTTACATTCTCATCTTATAGCCAATGAGTGAATTTTGAGGGTTTACAGATTACCGCGAGTCCTTTTAACGCGCTCCTCTAAACCAAGCATATTTAACTAATAATTCTTTGAATAGGACTTTAGAAAAGGGATGTGTATGATATGAATAATCTATTCAATCTATTTAATTACTATTCAATTTCGGATGATCTGGTATCGGCTCATCCATAAGAGTTAGCTTAAGCACCAGCCAAACTCCAAGGGTATTACAATTTGGACTTTTGTTATATCCCAACATAATGATAAATTTAATGAGGCACGAAAAGTTAAATAAACATGGGAGACGAATGGTAACTACAAACCTACATCCGATTAGTTTCTAACAATGCAAATTAACTAAGATATGAAATAATTAGGCTGGAATTATACAAACTGAGGTAAGTAAATGTAGCTAGTTCTAGACTGCTAGCTTGGCCAAAGTATTCTTAACTAAAGCAATAACGGCACAAAAAACTACTACTCTTATAAATTAAACTCCATAGTTAATTGCTTCATAGATATATTGTGCATTAATCAACATAGATGGCAATATATCAATGTATCGTGAAAATAACATAATATTAGGTATTGAATAAAATTCAAACACAAAAATGTCAAGGAATTAATTCAGCACATTTGTTTTCTAGCTTTGAGGCTTTTGTGGCCATCAAGACAACCATATCTTCTTAACATCTTTGCAAATACCGACACTCCATATCCTGTAAAATTAATCACAATGAAATGAAAAATTCATTCATTCAAAAACCATAACAAAAAAAAAACTTTTGATGAATTTTAAGCCAACTACAAGATAAACATACCAAATATAACAGTGAACAAAAATATAGATTGAAGATAAATTTTAAATACATAACAACAAAGTTTAACACTAAGGCAACAAAATTAAACTGAAATTGCATAAAATCTCCAAAAATAATCATCGTGTACCTGGGGAAGAGGAGAAGGCAACGATTATGGGCTTGGTGATATAGTCGAATGAAATAAAATTCGTCTTGGACGCGGTTAGAATGGTTCCAAAAAAAAAGAAAATGCAAAAGCAAAAGGATGCCGACGATGCCGGGGTCTGGGCGGCGAAGGGCAGGCCGGGCGACTGACCTTCACGGCGGCAAGAATGAAGAAGGAAAGAAATTGGATTTTTATTTTTCTTTTACGTAGCTTTTTGGGTAATGACGGGGTGAGGGATCTATTTACAATTTTTAAAGTTTATTTATTTATTTTTTTTAAAACCAAAAAGAAAAAAAATGAAACAACAGTCCTTTTATTGGACGGACAGAAATGACACAGTATATCAAAGGGAAGAAAATTTGGTGCCCATTGGTATCTATTATCATACCAAGCCCGTGTAGTTTACACGTAGAATAATTTCTATATTCGGAAGTTACTTCATGTTGTATCATGGAATTAGCCTATTTGCTTCCCCTTGTCTTCTCCTTGCATTACCAATGTGCTTCTGTTTGGGTTATCATTGGTAACTATTTAAAATACTCTTAGATTTAGTAAGGCCAATAATAAATTGTTACATGATATATATGTAAAAAAAAAAAAAAAAGTGAAAAATTAGTAATTGAGCGGGAACAACATAAACTATAAATGAAAAAAGAATTATATAGGTGAGATAAGGCTGCTGTAAAGGTGCTAATGTTGTAAAATCATGAACACCTTACTTATTTTATTAAAATTATAAATTTGGATAGAGAAATTTTTCAAATGATTTTAAATAATTTGGATAGACAATCTTAAATAATAAGTGAGACATAAATGTGTAACTTTGTGAGTATCATCTATAATTAGATTGTTCTTACATTGATGAAAACCATCTGACACTACTTATTTTATTATAGTAGTAGGATTTGATAATTGATTGATCCAATGGATATCAATCAAGTAAAAATTGTAAATTTGGATAGAAATTTTTTTAAGAAATTTTTTAATTTAAATAAATATTTGAAGTTGGTAAAAAAATAACATTGCATTAATTAGAAACATTATCATAATTAAAAAATCACATTAATTATAGTTTCAAATTTTGATCATATTATATTTTGTTATCACCCGTATATACATATGTTATGAGTAATTCCATAATATATTTGTTGTAGAAGTTATTTGTAGAATTGAATTTTACATATATTATCTACCATATAATTTTATAAAACTAAAATATTTTTGCTAACAATTTTAATTTAAGTAATTAAATTTAATTCATATAAGAAATTGATATGATATTAATTACAAATGTTAGCATAATTAAGAAAATAATGTTAATTATGGTTTCAAGATCTTATCCAAAATTTGACCATATTGTGCTATCGGTAGTATATGCATATGATATCCTTAATTCAATGATATAATTATATGCTATATAGTATTTGCTGAACAAGTTATTTGTAGAAGTAAATTTTATATCTATTATCTGTGACATATTTTTATTAATTAAGATATTTTTGGTAATAATTTTAATTTAAGTAATTAATTTAATTCAAGCAAGAAATTGATGTGATATTAATTATAATATTATCATAATTCTATAATATATTTTCATTCTATACGGTGTTTTATGTACATGGTATTTATAGTATTAAATTTTATAAAAATTATTTAGGATAATTTTGTTTCTAAAACCCTAATTACTTACCGAATCCTATAAAAAACATTTCACCTCATTACGTTTCCCACAATGCCCTTGTCGCATCCCATCCATCGTCTGCCGAATCGCCCCTCCCGTCGCTCTTCTGCCGTCGTCGGCCTTCCGTCACTGTCGTTGTTGGTACCGCCGCTACCGTCATCAACGCAAAAATCAATCGAACCATCCATCCCTTTTCCCATTCAAATGCGACATAAACCCAGGTTTGAAATCGACTTCTCCCAACTTGTTTGTGTGATTCCAGTCCCGGGCAGTCGTTCCATCTTCGATCCTCTTTCAATTGAGTAAATTTATTTTTTTGTTGGTATATCTAAATATAAATCCATTGTAATCCAAGAGGATAAATTGAACGGTAGTATGTCTAAGCCCAATCCTTTCGTTATCCCAGACAATAAATCAAATGTTTAAAAAACTTTCTATTTTCAATGCGCTTGTATTATTCCTAGGAAAATTTGCGATTTAAACAAGGAGAAAGATTTTCTTCCAAGTGGTGGTTTCCTTCGTTTTTTTTAACAGTACATATTTTAAAGGGGTTATTACATGTTAATCCGATGCCTATTAGCCTTTATTCCAAATTATGTATAATTAATATGTGGGATATATAGATCATCGGTGTTTTGCTTTACCTAATGGACTTGAGTGGATAATGACCTACGAGGATTTTACGAAAGTGTATGGTTTGTCATTTGGTTGCAATAGGTTCACAATTTACCTCGATGAGGGTTGAATTATTATGGTTTTGCAACGAATTCCGTAGAAAGTATAATTTGATTGAAATGGAAAAACATCATGTAAAAGAAAGCAACTTCAAATGGTTGTTGGAGGGAGACGAAATTATTAGAAATGTGAATTATTGGCGGCTGTATGTGTTATTTGCTATCTCTATGTTATTTTCCCCTATGACAAACAATATGGTAAATAATCGTTTTTTGGAGTTTCTCAAATCCGAGGAAATTACGGACCAATATAATTGGACTAGCTTTTTCAAAGAGAGAATGTTTGATGCAGTTTTTGCCATTCGTGAACGATGATATGAGGAGTGCAAGGCCAAATAGGGGCATGCATTGTCTTGTTGTAAGTTATTAACACAATAAATTTATATATTCATACTTGGATACTGTAATAGTTGTCTGTAGATGTTGTAACAGTTGTCCGTAGATGTTGTGATACCTTGTTTTGTGATTTTTGTTTATTTACTATGTTGCAACATCTTTTATATATATATATATGCTGAATATAAGACACTTGGTTGGTCAATTTTACACATATTTGATTGTCCGGAAGCGGACGATTGATGATATTTAAAAATCTTTCACATCGAATGATGTTAACGTTGGAACATAAGAAGTGAAAAAGACAAAGAACAAATGATGGAGATTACATTATTTTGCATATGTAGTTTTAGATGCATGTTTTGATGCTATTGCTACTTTATAGTGATGCTAGGACTTTTATAAAAAATTGTTTTGTGATATGCTGCATTATTATATGATAATAGTATTTTATGTTGGATTAAAAATTTCAATTGTGGGTTAAATGTAACTATTTGGTTATCAGTCAGATTAAGCCTATATTAAATGATCTATTAATTTATTGGGCTTAAATGTGTTTAGTAAATGCGGGTCTCCAATATGCAGCCAATTATTAATTGGGTGATGAAGCCAATTAATAATAAGAGATATAAATAGGGTTGTGATCCCAGGTCTAGACTCAACAACCATTACGTTCCATATTTAACGACAGAAACCCTAGCGGTTTTCTGAGGAGGGGTTGCGCCATAGGCTTGAAGAACACAAAACCCTCAATTGTTTGCAGATCCGAATTCGACTATACTGATAGAATAAGGTTATATTTATTTTGCTTTATTTTTATCTCAATTATGACAACATGGTAGATTCTGGGTTTAGGGTTAAATTCCTAGTAAGTCCCAACAATTGGTATCAGAGTAGTTTTGTGTTGAATTTTTGAGATTTATCTGTTAGATCAATTGATGTTTGATCGGTTAGATTTAATCCACGCAAGATAGAACAGACTTATTTTTCCGAATTGATCTGTTTGCGAGATGTTGGTGTCGAATCTTTTCATTGTATGATATAATTGCTTAATCAAGTTTAATTAAGTGAAAATATTATTTCGTGTGCTGCCATCATGTCCATATGTCTCGTATTGAGAATGTTGATATCATCTTTATTCATACATCAATCCCTTCGGTCTCCATTCGTGAAATCACTCCGTAAGTTTGCTGTCCATTGATCATTAAATATGTATGATGATTTATTGACGTGTTTGCGATATAATAATTTGCTTGCAATTAATATATGTATATGTTAACATGATTATGTAATCGTGTTTTTTGTTTATTTTTTACAAGTATGAATGGACATTGAATGCAATTATAAAATATATATATATATATATTATGAATCAAAGCAGACAATAAGTTATGAATGTGAGTGTCTGCATCACTTCTTTTATTATGAATGTGATTGCATGTACTACGGATTCTTGGTATATCAATTAAATAAATTGATTGCTTAATTGAGATTAGTCTTGATTGAAGTTTAATTTGATTTTGATATGCAATCGTATGGATATTTGTTATCGGAAATATATACATTTATATATATATATGTATGAATTCCTTGCCATTATACCATATGGAAAAGTATTATTAGTCTGAAGTTTAATTTGCATTAATAATTGGACTGAGGGTATTATTAATTTATTTAATACTCAATGGAATGGAGTAAGCATTAATTTTGTTGATGTTTACATCAATACAGTGTACTCATTTAATCAATTAATTACATAATTATGCAATATTACACGATGTCGATTAAATTAGTGTGTCCAATTTTTGTGTGCTTACATATGTATACATGCAGTAAAGATTTACTAATTAATGTACATATAATAATATATCTGTAATTAGATTTAATATGTACTGAATTTGTTTATTCATTTATTATTATTGATTTTATAAAATCAATTCACTCTCATCGTTAAAGGATTCTATTAATTTTGGATTCAGATAAAGTATGGTGTGGAGTTTTATAAATTCAAATATGATTATGTGTTACATTGTTGATGGATCTATTCATTAAATTACTAAATATATGCAATCAGTATGTACATATGGTCCTGTGTACTTTCATTGTCAGTTGTGCAATGCTCTATTTATTTTATTGCTGAATTTTTGAATAATCAGAATTACATATTTATTCTGATTTGTTTAAAATCCAATTAAATTTGGGATATAGTAGCATGTATTTATTAGGGTATACATTTGTTTAAATAAGACTATAATTATTTGGTGTATTAATTTATAGTCTCCTTGGGTGGCATGTTTTTTGCTTATATAATTCCGTTGCATTTAGTCTTTCTTGGACTATTTAATTATTTTAATAAGTCCATCAATTAATTGTTGTTGTTATACCTTTCATATGTATTGGACATACATAATTTATTTAAGGTGAATTTAATTAGCAATAAATAATATAATATATTTCATGAATCGGTTGAAACAATTATGTTGCCAAAGCAGCCTCTGCTGTGTAAATCAGTTTATTTTGTGTATTAGAAAGTTGTGTTTGTGACTTATAAGGCTTCTGATTGACCCAAAGGCAACTCAACCATTAAGTAGTTACATACATGTTTAGTGACATTGAATGTGGTGATGATAATTTTGATTGTTTGTGTGTGGATAATAGATCTGTCCAAAGATGGAGTGTTGTTTGGCATATTACTTTATTGTCTACATTTAGTTGTCAAAATAAGTTTATCACTGGCGAGTCAGTAATTTGTCCAACAACGTTTGCTGATGTTGCTCGATAACTTGTGATATAATAGCTACTTTATTTTATAAATTCACATATGAAACATTCAGTAGCTTATAGACATGTGCATTCAGTTGTTAATAAGCATGCTGCATTTTGACGGTGAAGATCAAGTATTTGACGTTGCCAAATTAACCTCTCTTATATAAGATTTTTTCTTGATAACGTAAGTGTTTATGTGTATTTTAATTCATGTGATTATTCTTCGGCCCAAAGGCAGTTGGTAATTGACAGAATGAAATATACATCTGCGATAGTATGTATGGGACGATTATATGGATTTAACTTATGTGAATGGTAAATCAGTCCAAAGATTGGTTGCTGTTTGACATTACTTATTGTCTGTATATGATTATTGCAACAAGATGACTGCTAGCAATCAATATTATTGATCCAAAGATTGACCATTGATGTTGCACTTAGTGTCTTGAGATGAGAATGCATTATTATTGAGCTTCATTATGATTCATTTGGTTGCATGAATCATGACTTGGCATTAATAATAGACCAACTCACTCATACGGCGAAAAACACTGCTCATGAGCATAGTTATTTGAGAAGTGGGACAGGTCCAACGCCTAAGTCTAATTATCATTAAGAAAAGCACTCCATAAATTTTTAGGAGTACAATATATATGGATTCCTTGTCGAAATTAAGAAACGCTTTACCAAAAGCGATAAGGCAGAAATGCGTACTCTTCTCACTACCATAAAGTATAACGACAAACATAACATAAGGGAGTACATCATGAACATGTCTACTATTGCTACTAAATTGAGGGCACTTAAGTTAGACATTTCGGAGGACATGTTTGTCCTATTAGTCTTGCTCTTGAAATTAATTTAATTTCAGTTTATAGACACACCTGCGGGTGGATTTTGATGTAACAACACACATCAGTATATCTATGCAAGATTATTTTATTGTCGAAATCAATTGATGTTGAAAGATACATCTATATGGGTGACGACAAGAAAGTTCAAGTTGAAGTCATTGACAATTTTAAATTATTATTGAGTATTCGTTACTATTTGAATTTGGATGAGGCATTTTTTATGGTACCATCTTCAGTCAAAATTTAATTTCGATCTCTATTTTGAACAAATTCAGTTATTATTGTTCATTCGAATATAAAGTTTTGTCTCTTCCAGAATTCAAAATCGATTGGAACTAGTGCATCATTTGATAATAATAATCACCATTTATTTAATAGTTTGACTTCATATAATGAATTAGTTATTTAACATATTCATATAACTTCCACGATTACGGATCCGCTTAATTAGTAAAGGGTTTCCACATAAGTTTTATAATGAGCATATTGCTCGTTTGATAGTGGAACCATATTTCCATACTTCGGTTTAGTGGGAGCTGATTAGTAATGTTCAAATACTATTAAAGTTACTTTGGTTTACACTGCACAATTTAGTATTCAATGTTCAATATTCAGTGTGCAATGTTCAGTTTTAATTCAGTATTTAGTTGTTCTGAAATTAAAGTTAAGGTGGATCAGTTGGAAATAGGCATGTTAAGATCACATTACATGAAATTTCCATGTTGTGCATCCGCACTTGATCGAATCTTAGGTTATATTAGTGTTGTGACCACTGATCGGTCCTATTGCGATAGATGCAGTGACGACCGCTTTGATCCGCATTGACGTGACTTATAGATAAGATTGATAATATACATTAAGGACCTGATAGCAAAACATTCATGAGCTCATAAGGTTATTCAGTGTATATTTACCCAAGTGGGAGATTGTTGGATTAAAAATCCAATTGTGGGTTAAATGTAACTATTTGAGTTATCAGTCAGATTAAGCCTATATTAAATGATATATTAATTTATTGGGCTTAAATGTGTTTAGTAAGCGCGGGCCTCCAATGTGCAGAAACCCGGTAAATTATTAATTGGGTGATGAGGCCAATTAATAATAAGGGATATAAATAGGGTTGTGATCCCAGGTCTAGACGCAACAACCATTATGTTCCATATCTCATCGTGGGAGTAACGACAAAAACCCTAGCGGTTTTCTCAGGAGGGGTTGTGCCATAGGCTTGAAGAACACAAAACCCTCCATTGTTTGCAGATCCGAATTCGACTATACTAATGGAATAAGGTTAGATTTATTTTGCTTTATTTTTATCTCAATTATGACAACACGGTAGATTTTGGGCTTAGGGTTAAATTCCTGGTAAGTCCCAACATTTTATAGATATGTTTGCATGTTTTATAATTATATATTTTATGATATATTCAATGTAGGACTGTACCTTTGAACAACCAGAGAAAACCTAGTTGTAGTATAAGGCCGAGATTGCCAGACAGACAACTATTGTCTGGTCGATGGAGGACAAATACAACTCTAACTTTAAGCAATCAACGGAGAGTGTTCACGATACAGTGAAAAAGCAAGGCTACCCAAATGACCTTTTTGAAGGAATTGAACCTATCATTCCCTGCAGCAAAAAACCCAAGATTGTCAATGAGACGAAATTGTTTTCTTTGGGTATGGCCCAAGAGCTTGAAAAAACATTCAATTCATCTGTTAAAAATATAGAGGTAAGACATGTGCAACTGATATATTGTTGAGCTAGATTTAGAATGTTGTAGTTCTATATTAGATATATTGTCAACTTATAATGTATCTCGCTACATTTTATTTTATATATTGAACCTTTGCTTTGATCAAATATTTAAATTATTTGAGCTTGTTACGCTAAACCAGTGTGATTCGGAGGCTGATAAAATTAAGTGTGATGCCATATCTTGAGCAATTGTGCTTCCTAATGAGATTAAGGTTCTTTAGGAGAGAATACCTTCGAAAGTATTAACCTCATCATACAAGAAGCCTTCGAACATAGCGAAAATGTTAAAATATCTGAGGAAGAGAAGAAGGTCTTGATGTTGGCTTTTTAGAACGACCTCCCCAACAAGGATGATTGAGGCCCCATAATGTACAATGACGAAACGAAGATACTTTCCAACAATGTGATTGATATGTATGGTATCTACCAGAACCAGAGAGAGATCAATGTTACTAAGAAGGAGAAGATGTCGATGAGCAAGTTCTGTTTTACATCTAATATAGCTGTAAGTTTTTATTTCCCTTGTTTGCTTCTTTCAAATGGTTGAAATTAGTTTGATCTATGCATTACATTATTATTATTATTATTATTATTATTTTGAAAAGTACTTGAGTTCTGTCAAGATTGTTAGTAACCAACACGAGAAGACTGAACTTGAGATGTTGGAAGACTGAAAATGTATATTTCGTTAGCTTGATTTTGATGAGGATTGGTTGAAGGTGTTGAAAGCTGACTATATAAGTGTCTTTCAACAAAAGCTGAAGAGTTTGATTTGAGTTAGTCTAGTTTTTACAATTAATCTATTAACTTATTGAAATCTTTATGTGGTTCTTTAACATAACATATGCTATTTCACATTTGATAAATTGTTTTGTATATTTTATGGTATTATAATGAGATGCCGGTAATAACCTTTAATCTAGCAATGCAATCAAATCTTTATGTTGTTCTCTTACGGAGCATGTGATATTTGACAACAAATGGATTGCTTATGTTATTGGATAGCATATGCTCTTCAACAACATTTGGATTGCTTCGATCAATTATTTGGTTGTCCTTTTAGATGTTGTCAGTTATAATAAATATACCATTAACAATTTTTAAAATTTATACCGAATGTAATTTACTCGTTTTTTTTGTTGTATTACAGTACTTTTTCATTCTGTCGAGTGGAGCATTGGGTTTTATTTGGTATTTCCATAAGTAAGGTGTTCTATTTCAACAACCTAAATCCCATTGATGCTTGAGATTCTAATTCTCTTATTTTCACAAGACTCTTCAAATATTTTAAACTCATTGTGAATGAGCTTTATCCGGATCGGCGATGGGATGGACAGTTTTTAGTTGAACTCCCACCCCATATCGCGCAACCAAATCTTTATAGATGTAAAAAGATTAAGCATACACGCCAAAACTATGAATATCTGTTGTGCGATATGGGGCGGGAGTTCAATTGAAAATTGTCCATCCCACCGCCAATCGGAATATAACTTATTAATGGCGAGTTTAAAATATTTGAAGAGTCTTCTGAAAACAAGAGAATCAGAATCCTAAGCATCAATGGAATTTAGGTTGTTGAAATAAAAACACTAAGTCGGGTGATGAAAATACCAAATAAAACCCAATACTCCGCTCGACATAATGGAAAAAGTATTGCAATACAAAAAAAAAAAGAAAAAAAAGATGGGTAAATTACCAACATCTTATTGTAATACCATAAACTATATAAAATAATCCATCTACTGTGTAATAACCTATGCTATGTTAGAGAACCACATAAAGATTTCAATGAATTAATAAATTAATTGTAAAAACTAGACTAACTAAAATAAAACATTTTAGCTTTTGTTGAAAGATACTTACATAGTAAGCTTTCAACACCTCCAACCAATAGTTGCCAAAGTCGGGCTGACGAAACATACATTTCCAATCTTCTAACATCTCAAATTCGATCTTCTCGCACAAGTTACTAATAAGCTCGACAGAAGCCATGTACTTAAAAAAAAAAAACAAAATAATGCACAGATCAAACTAATTTTAACCATCTGAAATAAGCAAACAGAGGAAACAAAAACTTATAACTATATTGAATGTACAACATAATCTGCTCATCGATGTTTTTTCCTTCTTAGCTACATTAAACTCCATCCGGTTCAGATAGATCCCATACAAATCAATCACATTATTTGAAACACCACTCCCTAGTCTCAATGTAAGTATCTAATTATTAAAAGTATCTTTGTTTTATCATTGCACATTGTGCCCCCCCTCCAAATCATCCTTGTTAGGTTGGTCTTTAAAAGCCAACCTCACGACTTTCTCTTCTTCCTCAGATATTTTAAAATTTTCGCTCATATTTGAAGGTTTTTTGCATGGTGAGGTTAATACCTTATAAAGTATTATCTCCCTAGCAACTTTAGTTTCATCATGAAGCACAAGTAATAAAAACATGTCATCATCACACTCAATTTCATTAGCCTCTAAATCACACTGATTTGGCGTAAAAAACTTCTATAATTTAAATATTTGATCAAAGCAGATGATCAATATATAATAGAAAATGCAACAAGACATATTATAAGTTGACAACTTTATCTAATGTAGAATTACAATATTCTAAATCTAGCTCAGCAACATATCAGATGCACATGTCTTACGTTTGTATTCTTAACAGATGAAGTGAATACTTCTTCAAACTCTTGGGTCATACTCAAAGAAAAAAATTGTCTCATCGACAATCGTGAGCTTTCTGCTGCGGGGAATAATAAGCTCATGTCCTTAAAAAGGTCATTTGGGTAGCCTAGTTTTTTCACTATACCATGAACATTCTTCGTCAATTGCTTAAAGTTAGAGTTGTATTCGTCCTCCAGTGATCGGACAACCATTGTCAGTCTGGCAATCTCAACATCATACCACGACTTGGTCTTCTAAGGTTGTTCAACAGTACAATTCTACATTGAATATATCGTACCATATACTAATAAAACATCCGACATATCTATAAAGTACATATATCATATGTACATAATGTTGCAAAATATCACAATTTTTTTTTTTTTTTTTATAAAAGTGGCAACATCACTATAAAATAGCAATATCATTAGAACATGCATATACAAATACATATGTAAGACAATGTAATTCACCTTCATTGTTCTTTTTGTCCTATTTTTTTTTTTTTTTTTCACATGTTCTGTTTCAACGTTAACATAATTAAGTGGGAAATGTTCTTCAATATCATCAATCGTCAGCTTCCACAAAATCAAACACATGTAAAATCGACTAACCAAATGTCTTATATTCAAGATATCAATAAAATAAAATAAAATGCAAGAACATAGTAAATATACAAAAATCACAAACCAAAGTATCATAGCATCTATAGACAACTATTAGAGCAACCAAGCATGAATATGTAAAACTACTGTGCTAATAACTTACATAAAAAAATGCATGTCCGCTCCTTATATAATCATTTAGCATCTTTTTGCGAATAACACGAACTGCATCAAACATTATTTCTTTGAAAAGTCAACCCAATTGTATTGGTCCGCAAGTTTCTCGGATTTGAGAAACTTCAGATAACGATGATTTAACCTATTGTTTGTCATATGAGCAAAAAACGTACATATAGCAAATAAAGCATTTACCCTCCAATAATCCACTTCTCTAATAATCTTGTCTCCCTCCAACAACTCTTTCAAGTTATTTTTTTTTTTTATATGATGCTTTTCCTCTCCAATCAAACTATATTCTTCGCCTATTTCATCTGCAAAATCATAATAATTCGATACTCATCAAGGGAAATTGAGGCCCTATTACAACCAAATGGAAACCCATACACTTTCACAAAATCCTCATCGGTCACTCTCCACTCAATCTCATTAGGTAAGCCAAAACAACGATGATCTATATCTCACATTTTTTTTTTTTATCGGAACTATATCTCACATATTAATTATATAAAATATGGGATAAGGACTAAGAGACATCAGATTAACATATAGTATCCCCTTGAAACAGGTTAATATAAAACGGAGAGAATCACCACTGGAACAAGAAACTTTCTCCTTGTTCCCGGAAAAGAACATGAGAAGTGACTACTAGAATTTCTTGAAAAAAGAACCGAGATATAGTCAGAGAATTAAAATATCCAAGAACTTCGGTCCAGATTACATCACATATATGTTGAATGATGAACCAAGGACAATGAAAAAAGCGTTGTCAAGGCCAGATGTTGAATTCTGGCAAGAAACGATAAATGACCAAATTGATCCGATTATGCAAAATCGCACTTAGATCATGACCAATTTTTGAAAGGATTGCAATCCCCTATGATGCAATGGGTTCTAAAAAAAAATAAAATAAAAGCCGGTGGCTCAGTCAAGAAGTTTAAAGTCCGATTGGTTGTTAAGGGCTTTTATCAAAACAAGAGAGAAAGTCTTATACACATATTCTCCTATCTCTAGGATTTGTAGTACCTAACCAAGAGAGTAAGGTATGCAAATCGATCAAGTCTCTATATGGACTGAAGCAAACGTCGAAGAAATGACACTTGAAATTCGATAATATGATGTTTTCAAATGGATTAAGATACAATTAGTGTGATAAATGTGTCTATTAGAAAGGGGATTCAACAACTTTGTGTTGGTTTGCCTCTACTTCGACGATATGTTGATCATGAGAAATGATCAAAGACTTATTGTTCGGACAAAACAAATGTTGAATGAAATTTTGACATGAAAACTTTGGAGTTGGCCGTTGTGATGTTCGGGATCGAAATAATTAGGGGTTCGTATAGAGATGTATATAGAAAGAAAGACTTTGAAGGTTGTTCAATTCTATTTTTGTTTTTTCCCCCCTCACTATCTCTAAACATTGAAGGAAACGTCCTGACAAAATCCTATTAGGTGTCAAACATACCAACAAAGTTCGACGCCAATGATGGGCCAACAACAAAAATCCCGCTTGACCCAAATGTGAAGTTGAGAGAAAATTAGGGTGATCCTATAGCTCAAGCGGAATACGCAAGGATAATTGAGAGTGTTATCTTCCTGACGAAATGTACTCGCCTTGATCTTGCGTACTCGGTAAACAAATTGAGTAGATACGCTAGCAATCCGAGTTAGGATTATTGGACAACTATTGTAAGGGTTTTGAGGTATTTAAAACATGCTCAAAACCGTGGGCTATGTTATTTGAAATATCCTCAAGTACTTAAAGGATACTCTGATGATGATTGGATATCGGATCCAACGTGACTTATTCTCCACAAAGGGATATGTGTTTACAATCCAAGGATGCGTTATGTCGTGGAAATTGACTAAGCAGACATGTATAGCCGGATCCTTTATAAAATTCGAGTTTATCATCACAGACAAGGTAGGAGAGGAATCCGAATGACTTCAACAATTATTACGGAGGATTCCATGTTAAAAGAAATATGTGCCCACAATAACGATACACTGTGACAATCTTGCGGAAATTGGAATGACACATAATGTGATGTACAACGGTAAGTCACGACACATGCGTCGTCAACACAATACCATGCGAGAATTGATCTCACGGGGATAATCTCGTTAGACTATGTGTAGTCCAAGGATAAGATAGCGGATCCGCTAACCAAAGGTTAAACCGAGATCAATTTTTGAAGTTACTTGGAGGAATGAATTTGAAAAACCACACTTGAGAACGACTCTAGTGGACACCCAACCATAATGAGTGGAGATTCCTCAAAGTTGGTTCAATGAAAAAACCAAGCTACATAAGTTCACGTTGCAACACTTGGAAGACACGCCATCTACCCTTCCTCGGGAAGGAAAAGTACGAGTAACAAATGTTGAGTCTTCTATCAATGGTGAAGGTTAAGCATTGAGTTTATAATGACTCTCTACCAATCATATGTAGAGTACAACATAATACTCTTGGAGGTCACCTATGCAAGTGTGAAGTGGGGGCTACTTCAACTGAAACACTTGTGAAGACAAATGTGTGCTTCATGGCTTGAAATGGAAACAAACTGAGAACATGCGAGATGTGAGGTGTTATCATTTTTGATAACGTTGTCTAGGTGTACGTTGTGGTGGAATAGTTCAAGATAAAGTTCACTAGGCTGCCAGTATACCTGATCGGTATCGAAAAATGAAGGTCAAAGAAAAACCTACCTTGCCCTATGCGATATCTCTTTGAGGAGAGTTGTGCCATTACAACCTAGTATTGCCTATTTTTCACTCGTGTAGGAGAATGCAAAAATTCTCGTTTTGAAAATTCAAGTAATCAAATAATGATTAAATATTTAGCTTATTTTCAAAACCGAATTATGTTGAGTGAGAAATAAATTAGATGATATAATTACCCACGTCACATTATTATATGCCGAACCGAGTTGCAAATTCGAATTGAGTTTTGGACTTAGTCGGTAAGTAAGCTCACAGGTCGGTTAGATAAGTCCGAAAAAACTATATCCATACTTAATGAATAAGTTATATCTTAGAATTAATTTCTCATCTAAATCTTGATATCATATCCTACGACATATAATTCTTGATATGGTTGTTATTTAGATTATCGGTAACCATATCAAGAAAAAATCTCCAAAAGTTTGTTAAGTGGAGAGCCTATAAATAGGCATGAACCCTAGACCTACAAGGACATACACATAAGCCTACACATTCTCATCCCGAAATTCTTCTCTCATCTCTCTGTTGATTATTTTACTATCTTCCTATTCATGAAGCCTCTTGCTTGTGGTGCTGCTTAAAAGGAATAAGTTATTTTATTTTTTAGAGTAATACGGATACACCGGAACACTATTGGCCTTATTTTGCTTTGTGAAAAAAGGCCTCATTCGACTCAACTTCCTTCCCGCTTCCTCATTATCGCCCATATTTTCCAACATGTAATATAGTCAAGATTTGATCCGATTAAAAAAAAAAAAATTAGATAAAATTTGAAACTATAGTAAATGGATAAAATTTTGTTAATTATGAAGTATGTCATGAATATCATATCATTTTCTTGTTTGACTTAAACTAATTGCTTCAATTAAGATTACTATATATATATATATATATAACATTTTAATTCTATAAAAGTATACTATAGATAATAAATATAAATTTAGTTGTACAAATAACATGTACAATAAACACTTTATAACATGAAAATATATCAAGGTATTACTGATAACATATGTAGCGGTCGATAGTACAATGTAATATGTTCAAAATTTAGATAAGATTTGAAACTATAATTAATGTGATTTGTTAATTATGGTAAAGTTTCTTATTAATGCAATGTTATTTTTGACTAACTTTCATTACTTATTTAATACTTTTGAGTAGAACAAAAAAATAATGATAAAAACAATATTTTAAATTGAAACGGAAGGAGTTTAATTAATTCTATCTTAATATTTCAATTTAAACTAGAAATGCTTGAAAGACTTGATATTCAAATTTATCTAAATTTTCAAATAAATAAATAAACTTGTCATGATATTCAAATTTATCTAAATTTTCAAATAAATAAATAAACTTGTCACAACATAAGATAATTATGTAACTTTCAAAGAGATTATGGCTAATGAGGGATGGCTGAGTTGATATAGTAGACAAATTTGTAACTAAGATCACAAATTCAAACCATACCCACGTCACACATAACTTAGTGTGATGGACATGGTTGTCACTTGGCGCCATGGCGACGCCACGGCATTCTAGCACTCTCCGGAGAGCGCCAGGCGTCACTGCCTCGCCTTGTGACATAAGGCGGTCTGACGACGTCGCGGCGTGTGGCCCTAAATCCGAAATCAAGCCCTAACCTAATTCTACCCTTAACCGATTTTTACCCGAAATCAAGCCCTACTTGAAAGTGGACTGAACCGGTATGAATATAAGGATCTTCTCAAAAAATTTGAGATTTGTTGCGTCGTTTCTGGAATCTTCCCCTCCGCGCTCCAGTCCGCTGAACCGAAGCCGCGCTCCATCCGCTATCCTCATCCTCTGGGTGAGTGGAATCTTAATCTTAATTTCTAAGTGGATATGCTTTATTTTTTATTTATTTTTATATTATTATTCTATTATTAGTTTTTTAATATATATATATTATATTACTATTATTAGCTATTGTTTTAATAATAAGTTAATTATTTATATATTTTTTATTTGTTAATATAATAATATTATTTATTTTTATTTTGCAACATATTTTTTATAATTTTTCATTTTATAAAACAAATTTTTTATTTATTTTGTATTATTTTGACATGTTGATATATAAATATTTATAGGATTAAATTTGCTATGGCCGAAAGTGAAGCGTCAACGATAGATCCATCCAAAGATCCCAAAAAAAAAGCTAAGTCAAATGATCCGGGTTGGAAATATGCTTTTTGGCCGGACTTGGGAAATAGAGATTTGGTAGAATGTCCCTTTGCTATAAGCAAGTACGATCGGGAATAAAGCGATTGAAACAACACTTGCTTGGAAATTCTGGAGACGTAGAGAAGTGTTCAAAAACTACCGAAGAAATCCGGAATGAGATGCGGGAGTTCCTAAAGAAAAAGACAGTAGGAAAGCAGCCCAGTCGTAGTCGTGTTGAATTAGATGACGACGACGACGATTTTGATGTGAATGTTCAAGGAGCAAGGCAAGGGGTATCGCACAACTCAATTTCTTATCCTAGCTCGGGTACTTTGAGCAAGAGGAAGCGTTCGCAATCTGTTCTAAATTTTCCATCGATGCCGTCACAAGGTGGAAAAGAAAGCAAGTCGGTTGCTTCATTGCTTAGAAAAACCCCGGAGGAAGTCATTGAGGAAAGACATAGCAAAACGGGTAGTGAAAGTCAAAGAACATTAGAAGCGTGTACAAGGAGCAATGAGGAGATCGAAAGATTTCATAGACATATTGCCGATTTTTTTTTACAAAAATGGCATACCATTCAATGTGGCAAAGTCTCAAAGTTTTGAGATAATGACTGAGTCAGCGGGGCAGATGGGACTAGGTGTAAAAGGTCCAAGTTATCATGAATTACGAGTTCCTCTTTTGGAGAAGGCGGTAAAAAAGACGCAAACATTGAAGGAAAAACATGTTATTGCTTGGAAGCAATACCGATGTTCACTTATGGCCGACGGGTGGACGGATAAAAGAGGGCGGCATTTGATTAATTTCCTCGTCAATAGCCCATAAGGTACATTTTTTTTTGAGTCGATTGATGCATCAAGTCAAGCTCAAGTTGCATCACTATTGGCGGATTTACTTCAGGTGAAAATTGAAGAAATTGAAAAAGAATACGTGGTTCAGGTAGTAACGGACAATGGTGTTAATTTCGAGGCAACGGGTAAAATATTGGAGCAGCGCATACCCACTTTATATTGGACTCATTGTGCAACTCATTGTCTTGATCTTGTGTTGGAAGATATCGGGAAATTGTTTGTTTTCCGGGCAAAGATTGACAATGCAAGAAGAGTTACTACTTATATCTATAAGCACGTAAAGCTCCTTAATGCGCAGCGGGAGAAGACGGACGGTAGTGATCTTATGAGACCTGGGCCTACCCGATTTGCTACTCATTTTGACTTTGCAGAGCTTATATAAGCATAGGGATGCTTTGAGGAGCTTATTTTTTAGCGAAGACTGGACTGCATCGAAATTGGCTGATACAAATGCCGGAAGATTAGTAGCAAACAAGGTATTGTCTTCTCTTTTTTGGACTGGTGTGGAGGATTGTATAAAAGCATCGCATCCACTTCTAATTGTTTTGAGGATCGTTGACGGGGATGAGAAGCCAGCGATGCCGGAGTTTGCAGTAGCGATGAATGAAGCTAAAAGGAAAATCAAAGAAGATTTTGAGAAAAAGCCACATTTGTTGAAAGAAGTTATGCATATTATCGATTGTCGGTGGGAGAATCAAATGAAGTCGAGTTGTATGGAGCTGCATTATTTCTTAATCCTTCCAAGTACTTTGATCTCAAGGTGAGTGATAATGCATATGCTCGTAAGCCACGAGCTATGTTTAATGATGTTCTTGAAAAAATGGTCACTGATGATGAATTGCAAACAAAGATTTGTGATCAAGTCGATGATTATGATAATATGCGGGGAAGCTTCGGAAAACAATTGGCTATTAAGCAACAAAAGGCAAAAAGTCATCGTAAGTGCTTAATTTTTATAATTTCTATTTTATTTATTTGTTTTTCCATCTTTTCTTTAAAGATCGAACTAAATATATTTTTTTAATGTTTTATAATTTTAGTTGATTGGTGGAATGCTTTTGGAGGCCTTCATTTCGAGCTTCAATCACTTGCATTCCGTATAATTAGTCTTTGTTGTTCGTCCTCCGGGTGTGCACGCAATTGGAGCTCATTTGAATTTGTAAGTATTTAATTACTTATATAAATAATATATTAACCATTATTGCTATTGTAGTCATATACTAATATATTATAATTTATTTTTTTTAGATTCACATGAAAAAACGAAATAGATTGGAGTATAAGAGATTGAACGATTTAGTTTTCGTTCAATACATTCGAAAAATTGCGAATAGATTTCAAAAGAGGCGCGAGGAAGGAAAAAACTTCAATCCTTTGGTGTTGGAGGAATTTGAATGAGATATGAGTGATTTCTTGACACCAATGATGTAGTTTATTCGGGAGAGGATCTTACATGGAGTCATGTTGATGAAGCTATGGGTGCATCGGCTAATCTTGAACGCCACAATATTCCTAGAAGGGGAAATATCGGAGATACATCGGGTTCATCAATACAATTATACTCTAGACGTCCTAAGAAAATGTCAACTTCGGCATTGATGGAGCAAGAATTAGATGATGAAGATGTATCATTAGATGATGTCATTGATGATGATGATTTTGAAGATATTCCTAGTGGTAGTGGTGGACTTGAGCTCTTTGATTGTTGAAATTTGAGATCATTAAATTGGTGGTTTAGAGATTCATGGATAGTATTTTGTTTTGTTTGATGATTGAAATTATATTTTTTATGGTAATATATTTCTTTTTATGATTTAAGGCATATAGTAATTATATATATCTATTTAATTTTATACATAGTACGCCGCGTTCGCCATGGCGGTATGGCGGTCCCCTAGCGCCGTGCCGCAAAAGGGCGCCATGACAACCATGGTGATGGAATAATCTTTGTTGAGATCATCGTGAGATTGATAACATACCGAATGTAATAAGTAGTATAAAAACTCAGCAAACTAACTTCAACAGATCTTTCGTGAAATTGATAACGTATTACATTAACTCTATCGAGGACACCATATAACTTGACAAACTAACTTCAATAGATCATCATGAGATTGATTCATTCCCAAATGTGATACTTTAATCCCCATCGCTTTCACATCTTCATGCAAAGAAAGTATAAAACTCGACAAACTGACTGACTACAGTAGATCATTGTGAGATTGATAACGTACCGAGTGAGTGTGATACGATAATCTCTATCGCTTTCACATCATGCAATTCAAGTATAAAACTAAACAAACTAACTAACTTCAATAGATCATCAGCAAAAATAACATAAACCAAGAACATCAACAATATGAAACATGGAGCTTATCGTTGCACTACGAATTTAAAACAAAATGCTGGATGTTGTAAGAAAAGAAGACGCCCATAATAGAAAAGTTTGGATGTCCGAATTCCGTTGGTTGTTAAGACAGGCACAAAAATGATCGGCATGCATAAAATTCACTAAACTCGATCAAGGGGTCAAATTCGCCTAGACATGAAAATAGCACGGGTTTTTTTTTTTTTTCTCACTATGTGAGATACCGAACTATAAGTACTACTTCAAAGATTGATACTAAACCATGCTAAAGTTCGTTCAAAAGTCGATAGCAAATATGCAAGTATGCAAGAGTACTATACCTTCATCGGCATCTCCATACGGTGGCGGAGATGAGCTCCTTCCATTGCCAGCAGAGGACGAGCGAGGACTGTTTCTTCTCCACATGAAACCCTCGGAAATGAGTCCTTTTCACAATGCAGTCTGCTTGCGATTCGGTGAAGTTGCTGAACGTCACCGGGGAGAATCCGGCGGACAAGAACAGACTCCTCCAGTGCTGCGACTTTTCAGGGGACTGAAGAATACGGCCCATCACGATTTTCTCGATTCCTGGTTTGAGCAAGAACTTCTCAATCTTCAGCAACGAATCCATATTGACATTGACAGCATTGAGGGACTCGATCAGATTCGAATATGACTGAAGGGCATGGATAACTTGGCTGGCAAATGGAAGATCAGTCCGATCGCATCCTCTCTCGACAGAAAGAATGATTCTCGGCGAGAGCTGTTTCACGAATTGAAGAGTCGACAGAGGTGACAACTGATGAGTTGCGAGGCAACCGATTGGAAGATGTACTGCCACAGCATTGTTATTCAATAGGTTGAAAGATGAAGGCCATAATCTTGAGTCCAAAGAATTGATGCTCACAGCCTCAAACTCGAATCCAATATTGATTTCCCCCGCAAATTGAACCAGATTGTCGCGAGCGAGGGCAAGTTCTAGCTGATCATGCATTGAAGGAGAAACAACCGCAGTAATTTTCAGCAGTATCGCACCTCCACCTCGAATCGCAAGCTCTTGCATCAGCGATGCCCATTGCCCGCCATACCCGATATCAAAATCAAAGACATGAATACGATCAAAACCATCTAGCACTTCAAGCAGGGCTTGGTTGCAAGTAAAATTGGTGAACTGCAGGAGGGGTGAGATCTCGCAGAAAGACCTGTAAGCAGAAATCTTGAAAACAATATTAATCGGCGACGAAATGGCAGAGGCTGGATTAACAGGATTGTTGCCATTATTGAGGAGGGCTGATTGAAGAGCCTCCTTGCAGTAAAAAGCAGCCCTCTGGAAAGGATTTCCGACGGGCGAGAGGTGGTGATTGAGCCGCGCCAATATCCCTTGCGCTATTACCGGATTTCCCATCTGGACCATTTCGGCAGCCTTGTATAGCTGGTCGATTATCAATTGCCGATGCTGCTGGTGGGAATGCTGCCCTAGTTCATCCCCAACGCCAGTTTTCGGCTTCGGATTCGGACTAGGCCTTTGCAGCTGACCTTGTTTGTGATGCCTACTACCTATGAACACTTCTTCCTGCCCTGTGTCCCAAAAACAGCCATTGAAGACATGGCCATGGAGCTCACCAATTAGGCCTTGGTGCTGTGGATAGGCAAAAGGAAAAGGAAGGGAAAATGAGGGGTTCTGATTGTGGTGGGATTGGTGTTGGTTTATGAGAAACTGTGGGTTGAATATTGGGGGTTTTATTTCTGCGGATGAATCGAATGCAGTATCCTGCTGATGGTGGTGGAGTGCGGCGGCGGAGGTGAAATTGATTATGTTTAGTGAATTTGTGGAGGAATCGAGGTTTTCTGCAGTGGATCTATGGAGGAAAGCGGAAATGGAAGGGTTCGACTTCGTACCGAATTGGTCGTCGTCTGCGGCGAATCCGTAATCCACAGTCCCAAATCCACCGTGAAACCCTAACTCCGCGGCGGCTGAGCCACTAGCGTCGGCGGAGGTACCGATTTGAAGAACCTTGCTCAAACTAGCGGTGGCGAAGTCGTCCACATCGCCGATAATCCACCGGGAAATAGACTGCTCCTGCTCTTGCTCCTGCTCCGGAGATGCGTCCGGCAACACGTTCTCCCAACTCTCCATGGAGCATTTCTCTGTCTCGGATTCAGGTCCTCTGGCGTTGGAGGAGGCGGATTCCTGCTTCCATTTCGAAGTTAGATACGCATCCGCCGGCTGGAAATCGGATTGCAATCCAGCACAGATTTCGGCTCACCGAAGCAGAAATTGTTCAAGGAAACAGCAGGAGCAGGAGGATTGAAAGCAGCGCCAAAATTAGAAGCGTTGGTTGTTGGGAAAGAGTGATGAGGGATCGGAGTCGGAGTCGGAATCAAAATCCAATAACAGCGCGCTCTCTCTCTGTCGGTCTAATCCCCAAAGTAGCTGGCTAGCCCGTACTCTCACGCGAAGAAACAGAGATAGAATGCGATCGTGGACATCAACAAATGAATTCTATCAGAAACCCTAATCAAATGAATTCCATTGCTGCTGCGAGTTGATGGAATTAAAATGGTGGGTAATAAGGGCTAGATTGTGATCCATCCATGGAGATGCAACAATTAAGGAAATCTCCTCCGTTCCGCCTGCCTGCCTCACTGCCCGCCTTGCGTTGTGTTGTGTTGTGTCCTCTGACATGGACTGACACGGATGCAGCTTCCGCCATAAAAAAAAAAAAAAAAAAAAAACGACTCTCTTTCTCTTCCTATCTCTCACGCACGGAAAGATTAGGGTCCCCTCATAAAAAAAAAAACAATAATAAAAAAATAAAGTGCTGAATTTAAGCAAACTAAACAGTAAAATATTTTTAGGGTGTGTTTGTTTGAAGGATTTTGAAGGATTTCCATTATTCATCCAATTTTTTTCCCCCAAAAACATTAAATTAAACACCTATTTTTTATTTTTTATATTATACTAAAAATCAATTTTACATTCAAAACATCACATCAAACCCTATTTATATCACATCATACAACTATTCAAATTCAAAATTTTTACTATTCAAATCCCAATCAAAAATCCAAACCCCCAAACAAACACACCCTTATTTTATACCATATGTATTATTTGTTCATCGATACAGCATGTTAGAGACGGAAGTATGTCATATGCTAATACATGCTGTATGAAAGAATATCATGTATTGTTAAGTCATACTATATTTGTATTATATTAACGTATATTGTGTGTCGTCTACGGTCTACGGTAACACTTTTTGCTGTCGGATAGCATTGCCGCCCCCACACTGTTTTGTACTTTTTCTAGTTCATTTTAATCTACATATTTTTTATTTTTATCTATTTTATAAAAATTAATATTTTTTTTTTGGAAAATATTTACTAAGTTAAAATATATTTAATAAATATAAATCATCTTAATTAACTATATAATACTCCATCAGTTCCGGAACTATAGTCTTGGTTGTGTTAGGTACATGATTTAAAGTGGGTAAAAAGTACAGATAAAAGACATTTTTGCCCTTGTGATTGTATTATTGTAAAATGCAGTTGTAATTGTGTAATAATAATTAAAGAGTAAGAATAGTTATACAGTGATATAGTTATTTATGGAAATAAGACTATTGTTTTGGGACATACAAAAATGGTAAACAAGACTGTATTGAGACGGAGGGAGTATGAAAGATCATAAACTCATTCAAAACTGTTTTATTTGTATCTCTTTTGAATACAAATATTTTTATTTATATTTAAAACTCCCTTTTGTTTAATTAACAATCTTTTATTTATTTGACACTATTTATTTTTTAAAAATATCACATCAAATATATTTTTCTCTCACAAAATATGAAATCAAATTGCAACTTTTTATCTTTTTTTTTTTTTTTTTTTTTTTTTCATTTCAAAATTTCAAACATCTCTAAAAACCTTGCCTTCCACATCATTTATAAAATTAGTTTATGTTAATTTAAATAAATAAATGTATCTTTTTATATACTTGTATTATATGATCATATTATATACATTTTTTATTATAATATAATTTTTATAATATTTAAACACATTTTCTATTTTTTAATTATATATTAAATTTAAATTAAAATTATTATTGCTATCAATTAAATAAAAAATGCCATAACTTACCATTTAAATAATTATATATATTATTTTAAAAATTATATTAATAATAGAAAGAGGTTGAATATTCAACCGGCACGAAAAAACTATATTATTATTATTATTTATTTTTTTCCATCTTATTGTAATTGACATTTTTTAGCATTATTATTATTATTATTATTATTTTTATCTCACTCTACTTTATATTTTTTTCTCTTTTAAAAATAAATTTATCAATATTAAGTATACTTTAATAAATATAAATTAATTTAATTAAATAATACCTTACATGTAGCATCTATACAAAACATCTTTATCTCTATTATCTCTCATCTATCAATTTCATTAAATTTTTAATTTCTTACATGCATATATTCAATTTTCTTTTTATATTTTTCTATTTTTTAATAAATATTTTTATTTATATTTAAAATTTTTAATATTTTTAAAAAATTAATTTATATTAATTATAAATAAATAAAATAATTTTTTATTTCATATTCATATTCTATATATTTTACTGAATATAGAATTTAAAATATATATTTTAAAACTTTTTTAATTATTCAAATATATTAAATTTTATTTTAAAATATCAATATCACTATTTATGTATATAAAAAAATTAAATATTATTATTAATTTATTAAATTTTATTATCTTAAATATTGTGTAATAAAACAAAGACAAATGATTTGTTTCTTTTGCAATTTTCTTTCAATATATTTTTTCAAGAGAATTAATATACTATATATTTATTATTTTTATATTATATACCTAAAATTCACTGTAAAAATATATTTGTGTAAAACCAAAACACAAAACAACTACACCAAAGATATCAACTAAATTTGAACAAGGAGAGTATTATAGATTGTGTTTTTCTGTGAATTTTACATAAAGTTTTTACTATTTAAATTTTATTTTTTTTAAAAAAATATTAAATCAAATAATAATTTTTATTTTATACTATAAATTTATTTTAAATTTAAAACATCAAATAATCATTTATTTATATCAAATCAAACAAGTATTAAATTCAATTTTTTATTATTCAAAAATCCAAATCTAAAACTCAAACCCCCAAAAACCACACACATAATTATTAGGTTATTTCACCTTTTGAGTTAAATTTGTGGGGCTTGTCGTGCAGTAATCTTATTTGTTGCAGCTTCTGTCAAAGTTAAGAACTCCACGCGCTCACTCGCGAGATCACACACGAACTTTGGAGAACTTTGCAAATATATTTTGAGGAAATATTTAGACATCTCCAACCCATCAACTATATTTATCCAATTTTATCTCTAAATATACAATTGCTACAATAATTTTATTCCAATCATAACTCTATTTTTCCCCATTATTCTTCAAATATTCAATTTTTCCTATTATTTTAAATAACTTTTTATTTTTATAATTTTAAATAAATTTTTTAAAAATTAAAAAAAATAAAAATTAAAGTTAAAAGTTAAATTTACAATTTGTAAAAAAATTAAAAAATAAAATAAAATAAACACATCATAAATGACGTTTGTTGCAGTGCAACACCAAAAATAGTGTTGCAATTGGCGTTGGATTGGAGACCGGCGGCACATAATTGCAGTTGCAACGTCAAAATTGACGTGTGGTTGGAGATGACCTTACTTTAGGGATGCTTTTGTTTTAAGAATTTTTAAAAAAATTTCATAGTTTACACATTTTTTTTTTTCAAAAATATCAAATTAAATATCCATTTATATTTTTTATATTATATTAAAAATTAATTTTATATTTAAAATATCTTATCGACACTCTAATTCAAAACTTTTACTATTCAAATTCCAACAAAAAATTCAAACCTCCAAACAAACACACCTAGATGATTATATAAATAATATTTTTTCAATCTCATTTGAATATATTCCTTTGAAGTTGTATACCCCCTCCGTCCCGTTTTATATTTTTTGTCAATTATTTTTATTTTCATCCTTCTCATTTTATTTGTTATTTTTTTAAGAACTATAATTATATATTTTAATTACATTTTAAATTTTATAATTTATAATTTTTAATCTTAATTATACTATCTAGTTATCTTAGTCTTAATTTATAATTAATTTTATTATACTACAATTAATTTTTATTAATACATTTCTTAATTACTTATTAATTATATTTTACCTAAATTATCGTAGTTATTGTAAATCGGGCACAAAATGTAAGATGGAGGGGGTAATAAACTAAAAAATAACATTATTTTATTGTTAATAGAAGCATATAAAAAGCTTTGATATTTTTCTCTTTTGAATTTTATAGAAAGTAATTATATATGTAATATTATCATTGTAGTGCAAGTAAAAAGTAAAAATATTTTTATATTAATATATAAGTATTTTTACAAAAATAAAAATATTATTTTATTCAAGTTAATTATATATTTATACTAAAATTTGAGACCACTTTCATCCGGTTCTAATGATCTCATTTACTTATTGCGTGTTAATATTTGAATATTAATTATTATATCAAAACGCAGTACAAATTAAAAAAAATTACAAAAATGCTTCAATTAGTGTATAATACTAATAGAAGAACATTTATACAAAACATTATATAAATATAAAAATATTTTAATGTTAAGTTTAATGACGCAAAAGGAAAATGCGACTCATGGACAGAAAGAGTATTAATTAAAGTCATCTACACTAATATACTAATCACATAAGTAAATATTTTACTCCCACTCTCGTTTCAAAGAGGTCCATTGGAGTTTTATAATAGATTAAAAAAAATACTACATGTTATTAGTTAGTGAAATTGTGTAAAAGATTTTAATATTTTTGTCATTTGATTTTATGCATAAATGAATTGTATATGTAATGATATATTTGTAATTTAGTAAAAAAATTAAGAGTATTTTAATATTAGTGTATGATTACTTTTTTATAAAATAAGAAATGAATACATTTGAGCGGGATGAATAAAAATAGTAAAAATAGTGTTTTAAAATAGGACAGATGGAGTATTAATTTACATAACGAATATATAATTTATTAAAAGAGTAAAAATCATTTCTAGTCCCATTCAAATATAATTTTTTTCATTTTTGATCACATTCCAAAATAATTATCAAAACTAGTCCCACAAAAAAATAATACTTATTATTTGTAGTTCCACCGTTCAAATTTTAACGGTTCCAACTGACGTAGTTGTTACAGATTCTGATTTGGATTCTGACTCGGACCAAACACGGCCGTATTGTACAGAACACGGCCGTGTTTAAAATCACACCATTCAAAAATTTGACCGAAACAGACACGGGTGTGTTAAATACAAACACGCCCGTGTTACTTCCCCAATGAATTAAACACGGGCGTGTTTCTATGGCACACGGCCGTGTTTGAGGTTGCAGGAGTCCTTGCAGTGTTTAAAACACAGGCTCCATGTTTGAAGCTACAGACTACATACATCCATGCTTTGGTTTCAGTGGCCGTGTTTCGGTTTCATTGACCGTGTTTCGATTTCATTGATTGTATTGTCATGTTTTAAGTGAAATTTTTATTATATGTATCAATATATATTTTTAATTACCACAACATATTAAATAGAAATAATAAACTAATAATATATTATATTTAGTTAAAAATTCGGTTTACATAATAAAACAAACATAAAAACAAAACAACATGAAACTACATAATATATATTCAATCCGAATGTCCGTCTTCTATCATATCATCACTTTCCTGTCCCGCTGTATGTCCTCTGTTGGGGCAGGTGCATGGGGCAGCGGGTACGGAAGCGAAAAATGCTCGTAAAGACCTGCAAACGATGTTCTTATCTCCTCATGCATATTTTAGAATCGTTGATACATCTCACTACATAACTGATCAACGGATGACTCCTTGTTGGAGACCCTATGCTGAACCCAGCGACGAGCCTGAGGGTGCACAGCCTCTCGATCAATCTCTCGCTCAACCTCGTCGCCCTGAGCATGATCATCCCGATCCATCTCCTCATCAACCTTATCAACCAGCACAAACCGCTCTCGCCCTCGTTGTGTCCTAACTTTTGTAATCATACCCATAGACTGTAGGGTACGAAAACCACACTGCATCATAAGACAACAAGGCTCCTCTGTTCTTTCATTAAATACTTTAAGACCTTTCGCCAATCGAGTAATATAATACCCAATAGCAATGCCTCTAAGAAGTTTATCATCAACTTGATGTAGGAGATACCGTGCAAGCATAAACCCTCTATTTACAAGTATACGTGCATGCATACTCCAAAGATAATATAAATCGTGTGATGATACTACCCCCGTACTCTCTCTACGACCAAATAATATATGATCCAAAATATAATGAATGTATCGCAAAGATGCATACCGGAGCGTCGATGCCTTCGACCGTGTAGGATTGTGAAATTGCTCCGTGCTAATACGCGACCAAAAGTGATGAGCATTTTTGGTATCGAAATAGGAAAGTTCTTAAACTCTGGCATATCCACGAACTCCCTATCATACAAACTCATAATTACGCCAAAATCAAATAGGGAAACCGAAAACATCTTGTCTCTTAGTCGAAAAGTCAAACTCTTTGGTTTTTCGTAGTGGTAGTTAATTGAATCTTGTGTCCACGTAGTCATGAATTCCAATGTCAAACTCTTATATGTTGGCTCAATAATTTGGAAGAAATTACACTATGCCCCCACCAAAACAAAAACTCCTCTACTTCCCTTTCTATGCCCAAAGTCTCAAATACTTTGCTATCAATATGCTTACTCATCTGAAAAACTTTATCTTCGACCGCTCATACCGCTCTATGAGCTCTTGTTCTTGAAAATTCAAAAACCGACCACTTAAATCCGTATCTCCCACGATGAACCAACATCGGTTGATACTCCCTTGCTGCTCCGTTGTTTTCCTCGTTTAGGCACCATTCCTTAAAGTTAACAAAACGTAAAAAATAAAATAGTGAAAAATTATACTATGTTAAAAAAAAACACTAAACACAACACCAAGAACAAAATTTTATATGACATTGTTCGAAAAATTCAACAAAACCTCAATAAACACAACACCAAGAACAAAGCATTATATGACATTGTTTGAAAAATCCAAAAAAGCCTCAATACTACTCCAAGAACAAAATACTGTACCACATTAAGGAAAAAAAATTATAAATACAACACCAAGAACAAACCATTATACTACATCGTTAAAAAAATCCAACAATACCTAGTTTATAATTGAGAAAAAAATCAAATAATTTTTAAATCCAAATATATACCATAATGCGAGAGATATAACAAGTAAATATTGTATAAACAACAAACTACTTGAAATTTTTTTGAAAAAAAAACCTTTTTTCCCAAATCTCTAAAATCGATGCAAAGAAAAAACCCAGATCAGCCGCCGCCTTCCCCGTCGTCTGTTGCCGCCGCCCTCGCGGTCGTCCAGGAATGTGTAGGTTGGAGCCGAACACGAGAGATTTGTATATTTTGTCTCCTGTGTTCGACCGATTCGGGTTTTTAAAAAACCTAACGCGCCTCAATTACGGTCGTGTTCAAACAATACACAACCGTGTTTATTATAAAATGGATAAACTTTTACTGAACTTAACACGGCCATGTATCACACGAACACGCCCGTGCACCATAACACGGCCATGAACATGGTCGTGTATAAACCCCCTGCACTATTCTGTTTCCAGAACATGCCCGTGTGCACACGTACACGGCCGTGTTAGTTGTACACGAGGTAAATGTGTGGAACACGGCTAATGCAAGAACACGGCCATGTTTAGTTGCACAGTCACGTACATGGGCGTGTATAACCCCACTGCACTATTCTGTAAATTAACACGGCCATGTTGATTATGACATGGCCGTGTTTGACTAAACGGCCACTGACATGGCCGTGTCTGACCCCTGTGTTCTATTCTATTTTTTAAACACGGCCGTGTTTAGTGTACTATGAGTAAAACTTTATGGCGTGTGTTTGTAGAACACGGCTGTGTTTGTGATTTTTTGCAATCGTAATGCATGCGTACACGGCCGTGTTTAGAGTAACACGCCCGTTTTTAACCCTAAATTTTTTGTAGGACCATTGTTAAAATTAACACATCCAAAAACAACACCTATACAAAAACAATACCAACTAAATAACTCAAATTCATCCATACATCAAACCCACAACAAACATAAGGCAAATTCATACACAATAACAAAAGACAAATAACACAAGACTAATCCAAATATAGTAACATAAGCCAAATTCATAGAGAGTAACACAAATCAACTCCACGTAAACATGCCCCAAATTCATATTTTCTATTAATGTGTCCCACTCGATGTTTCGCTTTCAGTTGTTGCACTCCTTCCAAAAGTTCTTTTTCTCACCTATTTTATACAAACAGTAATAATTTATTGTAATCGAAACATCAATATGTGTACCAATATATCAATACATCACATAAGTTGCGTACCGTTAACTTTGCAATGGAAGGTTGTATCGTAGGAGTCTCGGCTTATTGAATTTGTGGAGTTGAGATACTTTGAGTTTGCGTTGGAATATTGCATCTCTGCGACAACTCTTCAGCAAGTTGCATTGCATCCTCCGTGGAATTTGATTCGATCAAACTTGCTATTATTTTTTGGCAACCCTTCAAAGCATGCCCAAAAGGCCACAAAATTTGCAAGTTCTTCTAACTTTTTGTCTTGGTAAAGTACTCTCACTAACCTATTTCCCCGTGATTGACCTTTTTCCATTACTTCATTGGGGTCACGTCTCCTTGCCTTCTTAGGCCTTCCAATAGCTCGTTTAACATTTGGGGGAAGTGGTGGAGACACTTCAGTTTTTGGCCACATTTTTTTACCATCCATTGTGCCAATAGAATACAAATACACTTTATTGAATATCTCAAAACTGTATACTTCGTCAACAAAATCCTATGGATTTAACTATTGTCCACATATAGCACTCATCGCATGGCGATATAGGATCCCACATAACTCTCATTTTTTACAATTGCAGGATTTTTGTAAAATGTCAACAAAAAATCGATTCCCATCCGAACAATAAATTTCATAAAACCAATCATTGACTTTAACGGGTGCACAAGAAGATACCGCTTGGATGTTTTTTTCCATAATTTTTACTATCTTTGGGCAAAAGAGCATATCCCCCCCCATCTTTTATGCGCCGTCTCCTTTTGTTTCTGAAGCCATGTTAATAAGTATATTCTAATCCACTCCAACATCGGCAATATCGGTATTTCTCTTGCATTTAAATTATACTATTGAATGATTCACATAAATTGTTCAAGATCATATCACATTTAAAAAATGTAGCAAAATGTGATCTTGACCACTGAGATGGTGGCTTGTCGGCAAACCAATCAATGCATTTCGGATCCAACTCTTGAATCTCCTTCATCACCTCCTTAAAGTCAGGGACAATACTTGTGTCGACAACCATCCATATCAATCTTTTATATGCAAGACCCTTAAATCAAGCTGTTTTCATATTTCCATACAAATGTCGAGCACAAAATCTTTTTTCGCATGGAGGAAAAATCTTTTCCATGGCACAAGAATTTTTTGTTTGTTAGATATAAAAGTATAACCCTCATGCTCTATGTTCAAATCATCTCTTAAAAGAGTAAAAAACCACTCCCAAGCTTCGGGCGTCTCACTCCCGAGAACAACATATGCCAAGGAAAACAACTCATTGTTGGGATCAATTCCAATAGTAGTAAAAAGAATGCCTTGACAAGGACCTTTTAGGTGACAACCATCCATCCCAATGATAGGTTGACATCCAGACTGAAACCCGCGCACAAGCGATTTCAAACATATGTAATACTTGCTAAATCTACGTCCTCCATTTAAAAATTCGCCTTCCAATTGCATCAAAAAATTTGACCCAAGATTAGACTGTCGTAAAGCTTCAACATAGTCCCACAACTTTCTATATTGCTCTTCGGCATCACCTTCAATTGCTTTCAGTGCCCATTTCCGCATTTTGTATGCTTGCTGATGGGATATATTGCATTGAATGTCTTTTGTGACGTCTGTCCTAAACCCTTTTATACGTCGTTTAGAATATGATCGAAACAACAATTCATACTTCCTTGCAAGCCATGTCGACTTCACATCATTCATATTCAAGTCGCACATACAATCATGATTGCAATTATATGTCCATAGTTGAAAAGATGCTTGATCATTCATCTTTAACGCATTTATTTTCCAATTGCAGTTCTCAACGGCACATCAGACATAAACTTTTTTTTTATTTTATCATTCTTGACAAATTTCAATTTTCTCATTGTCTTGATAGCGTGATTCTGAACCATATCCTTGAATTCTTTTTTAGAGCTAAAAATCATTTCAAGACTAACGGTGGGATCATACTTTGACCTATATCATAAATGGCATACGACTCCATCTCATCAACATCGGACTCAACAAAGGTGGTTAGATCTTTTTCTTGAGAATCACCAACTGACATGTCATCTTCGGAATTTTGGTGCACTACGATATTTTGATTTTCATTAAACTCATTCATATCCACTGTTGGGAGAATAAGTGTTGTACCAAATCACCTTCGAACACCTATTCAAGGGCCAACTCCCGAAGCATAGTTATATCTCAGTTATAACGACGCCTTGTCAATGAAATAAATGCAGAGAGCAAAGCAATAAATGACAAGTTATTTGTTTACCTGGTTCGGATATAAACTATCCTACATCCCGGGGATACCAATCTAGGAGAGGTTCAATAATCACTATTGATTAAGAACAAAACACCCAAAACTTCTTCAACCCAAACTACAAGTTGGTTACCTAGGAAATTCCCTCCACAGGCATACTTTGTCACAAGCATGTACTGACAACTAACAAATAGCTGGGCTGCTCAGATTCCGAATGTTCTCCTGATCGGAACTCCCATTTCCTTCGACCGACAAACTCTCTGGCGAGATAGTAGTGAATATCACTCACTCAATGCATGAAGATGGGAAGGGTTGAGGTTAAGAGAATTGTAACAACATTTCTCTCACTATACACTCTCTAAAAACCACCACACTCACTTTTCCACTAATCTCAAGCTGTGTAAGGCAACCACAGCAGGCATGTTGCAGACATGCAATAAATTCCCTTGATACAAACAAGGAATGTTGTGTATCTATTTAGCCTGTCGCGCGGTCAATCAAATATTTCACCTAATCCGTGATCACAATTTAATGGAATATAGGGGAAGGGATCGTCTCCACAGAGATTGTGTGATTCACTCTTTTGTGTTCTAATGTAGTAAATAAAGGGAGAATTTTCTTTTATTCTCTAGTGAAAATAAAATAACAAAGCAATTAAATTAAGAGGAACTGACTATCAAGGGGATGCATAGCTCAAGGGATGATGCAGTTATGACACTTGTGTTTTATCATTAATTCAATGAAGTTAATTCTTATTAAAGTATCAATAAATTGGTTATAGTTATCAACAAGCTCTGACAACCAATTTTTCCTTACAGTGTAGGTAATTAAGGTACAACCGTTAACTACCTCTAATTAAGCAAATAAACCTAGGTGCGCCCACAAGAATATTGCCTAACAACATTGTAATCTAGAAAAACCCAATTCAAAACAATTACTACCTAGGATGAGCAATTAGATTTGATTGTCTAACCCCCGGGAAGGAACTATTCAACCCGGTTGTCACCTATTCATGTGTGAATACAATTACGGATATCCTACCTGAATTGACTTTAGATTATCAGACTAATTTAAATATCAGTACCAAAATATTCAATCAATCTAACAATCACAAACGCTATTCTCAGAATTAGACTAATATTGATAATAAAAAAGAACTTTTACAAAGAAAATCAAGAATCTCCAAAACAAAAGAACCAAAACATTATCACCCCTCAAACCAGAAAAGTATCTACTCCATAATCAAATAACAAAGAACAAAAGAGAAAGATAAAGTCATAGCGGGAGGGGGGAATCTTCTCTGTCGATTTGCTCCTGTGCGATCTATGAGTCTGTCAGTCTCCTGCTCCTGTGCGTATCTGCTCTAGCCGTTCTCCCCTTTTGAAACGTGTGATCCCTCCTTTTATTTAATATTTGCCCTAATTATTTTGTAGTTGGGCTTTTGGGCCCTTAATTGAATTCTCATGTCAAGGGTATAGTTAGTCATGGCCATGACTAACTAGGTGGTGCAAATATGAAGTTTTCTTTATTTCTTCTACCAATTACGCCAAATTTGATATTTGCCCTCTGCACACAACAAATAAACAATACGCATATAAAGTAGGTAGAATCTAATCAAAATCAATCAAATATCGCATATAACATGAACATTTAATGCATGCGATTTCTAACTATCAATCTATTCACTTCTGACTACATGAGGACAAACTCAAAGTGTCCATTTTGTCTTGAGAAACCACCATTCCTAGGAGAGACAATAAAAAGCAACTTGAAAAGATTGCACAACTTGGTCAAATGTTGCTGTTTTTGGAATCTAACGAAAACAACAGTAAAAAGAAGATTTGTCAATATGCCAAAAATAGGTGATGGGGTTTTTCAACTTAACATTCTCCCCATTTTTGGCATATGTGACCAAGCACATTGTGCAGGAGAAGATCTCCCACACTCAGCAAATCAATCCAATAATTCAAAAGTCAAGTTTAGTAGTTGATTACAGGCCGACAAGCAAAATAAGGCTACAAGAAGCCTATTCAAATCAGATAGTTATGATAACAACAGTCTCACAACTATGAATCCAAAAACAACAACAAACATAAATAAAGAACACTTCCAACAGCAGCAGCAGATAACCAAAACATTCAACAAAAGATTGACAACAGCAGCAACTCTCCCTTTTTCCTGCACCTTCTATCCAGCAACCCCCCTCTTTCCTGTACCTCTCTCCCTTGCGAGAAGCAGATGCCAAGAAAGGCTGGGAAGCTAGAGAGGATTAGGGGCGTCGTCCTCATCAGGACCCGACGCAAACTTGGGATGCAAGTGGAGAGCATGGATGATCTTCTTCCTGTGTTCGCCTAAAGTGATGCGGATGGTCAATTGTTCATATAGAACCTCCACAAGTAGACGATGGGCTTCCAGAAGTTGACCTGAAAGATCGAATGGAATGGGCTCTGTGAAATCATTGTGGAGTTTCTGCAAGTTCGAGCGGGGCTTAAAGAAGCCCGTGTCAACGAGGTCTTCAGTCAGCTCCGGCAAAATGCCATTCTTCTTCAAGAGCAGAGTGATAAGGGCAGGATATGGTAACTTGGTCGCTTCATACTTCTAGCCTCGTGCAAACTTCAACATCTTTGAGAGAACCAAAAAGCCAAAGTTTATGTCAGAACAAAATTTATCAATAGAGAAGAGCAGTTTACCCATTCTGGAGCCAATGTTCGTGCCATTGCTCGTCGGAAAGACATTCATGGCACAGAAGCAAAAGAGGCATTGAAACTTTATCGTGAGCTCTGTGCCAGCTAAGCCTGTTATTCCAAAATCATCGGACTTCCGGGAAGAAAGATGGAGAGCAACTTCTCGTTTTGATTCTTGCAACAGTGAGAATGGTAATTCTTCGGGGTTGTCACATGGCAGCTTTAACAGTTTGTTGATCACCAACGAACTGAGTTCAAATACTTTTCCACGGATATATGCCCTGTGAAACCATAGGCTTCCATCATCCATCAATTTTTGAGACAAATTGACGTAGAACTCTTTGACCAACTTCGGGCAGTATTGCTTGAGAGACACAGCCCAATAAAGCAATCCTCTCTCCCGTAAGAACTCGGAGAATCCAACTTCAGTGTGCAAAGGGTCAGTGAAACGGGCTTCTGGAACAAACTTTCTGTTTGCCAGAACATCATATTCAAATGATTCGGCAGCATCATCAAAGTGAGTCGAGTCCATTGTTTCCTCAGCTCAAATCGGTTGAGGAGTGTTTTTGCACTTGCGGGACTTTGATTTCTTCAATTTCTATCCCTTCTTGGAAATGTGATGCTTGATCCTTTTGCCTGAAGAACCAGAAGTGTCAACGACAACTTTCCTTTTCTTACTCAGACTCTTGGCTGGACTGAGCTTCTTCAGACGTGCGAGAGGAACATTATCTTAGTCCTCAGACTTCTTTTCCTCAGGTTGTGATGCAGGTGTGATGGCAACTTCCTCGCGTTCCATACCTCCGGAGAAAAGAGGTTCAAAAGTTTTGTCGATAATGGTGTTAAGGCTCTCATCAGAGGTAGACTTATTAGGGTCAGCATCAAAACTTTCTTCTTCAACGGCAGGAACATCAACTTGGATGGAAGTTTCCTGTGCGGTAAAATCTTCAGAATGAGGGACAACAACTTTAGTCCTCTGTTCTTCATCTGCAGGAGCTTCTTCAAATCGCTCCACTGTCTTCTCAGCAACATCACGAGACTCAGGTTCTGCATCATTTTGTTCCTTTGCAGAATCTTCTTCCTCATCACGATTACCTGAAGGAGTAGTTTCAGGTTCACCAGAAATGCTAGCATCCGGTACACCAGCTTGCGTTTCCTCTAGGGTTTTCTTAGCAGACTCCACTCATTCTTCAGAAATTACTCGAACCTCAGGAAGTGGTTTAGCAACTACCACAGGAGCGGGAGATTCACTGGGAAGAGGATGTGAAGTGATTCTTCCACGACGGCCTCCACGTCCTCTGCTGCACCTACGTCCATGCCCATGAACAGTTTCTCTGCCCGTCCTTGGGTCTGCTCCAAATCGGGTTTGAGCCATGGTTTTCTTAGAAACAAATTGCAAGAGTGAAGAGTGGAGAGAAATTGAGAGGGAGTGGTTATTTCCACCACAACACGCATCACTATATGTATCCACAAGAGATGAGGGAGGCGAATGAACTTTTTGAATTTCAAATTCAATTCCCCTCTGAACCGTTATTTCTCAAAAGGCCGTGATTACAGCCGAAACTGCAACGCAGAGCCGTCAAATCTACTTTTTGGGGTTTTTAAAACCCTTCTCAAAATAACAATAATTTCTCTTTTTTAGATAATCTCGATTCACCAATAAGTCCTCCTTCTTTTTGATATTTTCCAACATCCATTTTCTCACAATCTCCAATCTCCAATTTCTACCAAAAATATTGAGTAATAAAATAAATTGGAGATATTTATTTTTACTCATGCATGCAGCATCAAAGAGGGCTTGAACACATACCCAAATCCCTTCGTAGCTTATCGAATCAATCTGCATCCAGAGCTTTCGTGAGAATATCAGCCTTTTGATCATGCGTTCCAACATGCTTCAATTCACATACTCCATTTCCACCAAGTCTTGAATAAAATGGTACCGTATGTCGATGTGCTTTGTCCTACCATGTTGAACTGGGTTCTTGGAAATGTTGATGACATTTCTATTACCACAGAACAAAGTGAATGAATCTTGACCAATCCCATAATCATGCAGCATCTGTCGAATCCATAACAACTGAGCACAACAACTTCCAACAACTATGTATTCGGCCTCGGTAGTGGACAATGCTATGGAGTTCTATTTCCTTGAACTCCAACTCACAATATTATCTTCCATGAATTTGACAAGTTCATTCTTCAAGGATTCAGCGGTGGAACCGAACACGATGTCATCAACATACACCTGTGTAATCATCAGATCTTTTCCCTTCAGCTTGATAAACATTGTCTTATCAGTTGATCCTCGAACATACTCATTCTCCAGTAGATAGTTGGACAATCTTTCGTACCACACTCTTGGTGCTTGCTTCAATCCATACAAAGCTTTCCTCAATCTGTATACATGATCTGGATGGAAAGGGTCCTCGAATCCCTTTGGTTGTTCCACATAAATCTCTTCTTTAATCCATCCATTTAAAAATGTTGTCTTGACGTCCATCTGGTAGAGAGTAAATCCCAAGGAACATGCGACAGATACCAGCAATCTTACTGCTTCAATGCGTGCAACATGAGCGAATGTTTCATTGTAGTCAACACCTTCAATTTTTGTGTACCCCTGTGCAACTAACCTTGCCTTGTTTCTGGTAACATTCCCTTTTTCATCTGACTTGTTCTTAAAGATCCACTTTGTTCCAATGACATTCACATCAGTTGGTCTTTCAACCAGATACCAAACTCGATTTCTTGTGAACTGGTTCAACTTGTCTTGCATTGCATTGATCCAATATTCATCCTTGAGAGCATCATCTACTGTCTTTGGCTCAACTATGGAAATAAAGCAATTCATACCATATAAATTCTTGAAATCAATCTGTTTACCTTGAGTTAGTCGACCACCCATTGGATCACCAATAACTGCATCGATTGGATGGTTGTGTAGAAATCTGTAACCATATCTTCTCACTTATGCATCGGATTCAATCTCAGCAGGTTGTTGATTGGTTGTGGTAACGTCCGTTGAACATTCTGGTTCTGACCAATCAAATCTGACTGAACTTTCTGTAGCAATATTGCCACCAGTCTGAGGCAGATTATTCTGAATCTGGGGAATGTTCTGAACATCTGGAGGTTTCTGAATCACTTTGACAGGAGCAGTTTCATCATCATCATCATTATTTGAATGTATAGATTTCTTTTCAGAAATAGTATCATTGAATATCACATTGATAGATTCCATCACTTTCTTAGTACGATTGTTGTATACTTTGTAAGCTCTCGAGTTCAGAGAGTATCCCAAGAATATGCCTTCATCTGATCGAGTATCAAACTTATGAAGTTGTTCCCTGTCCTTCATAATATAAAAATTACACCCAAAGGTATAAAAGTAAGAAACATTTGGTTTCTTCCCTGTCCAGATTTCGTAAGCTGTCTTCTATGTATGAGGTCTGAGATAAACTCGATTGATCACATAGCAAGCCGTATTTATGGCTTCAGCCCACAGATGTTTGGCAACTCCCTTGGGATGCATAGTCGATCTAGCCATCTCCTGTAGAGTTCGATTCTTCCTCTCCACTACTCCATTCTCTTGTGGAGTCTTTGGGGCAGAAAATTCATATTTGATTCCCAATCCATTGCAGAATCCATCAAATCTCTGATTTTCAAATTCCTTTCCATGATCTGTTCTCAGTCTATCAATCTTCGACTTCTTCTCATTCATAAGTCTTGTACCCAATTTTTCAAAGGCATCAAAAGCATCACTTTTCTCATGCAAGAAATCAACCCATGTATATCTGGAAAAGTCATCCACACAGACCAAAATGTACTTCTTACTTCCAAGACTACAGACATCAACTGGACCTATGAGATCCATATGCAGAAGCTCCGGACAATTGCTGCTGAAAGGTTGTTCCAGTGAGGAATGCACAACCCTTTTATGTTTTCCTTTTTGCATAGTCACCACAAGTAGTATTTGGAATCTTTGAGAATTTGGGTAATCCTCTGATAGCTCCAATTTTTCTGATGCTCAGCAGGTTTTGTGGATTGACATGACCCAATCTGGTGTGCCACAGCATAGATTCATCATATTTCAATATCAATGCTTCCATTTGAGGATATTCTAGCAAGTAGAAATTGTTCTTAGATTGAACACCAGTCATCACACATTTTTGTCCAACATCATATACTTCGCATGAATCCTTAGTAAACTTCACATGCAGGTCATCATCACAGAGTTGGCTTATACTGATCAGGTTAGTACTAAGTCCTTCTACAAAATAGACTTTCGACAATCTTGGAATCCTTTTTTTTTTTTAAGAACACCATAGCCACTGATCTTTCCTTTTGCTCAATCACCAAAGATAACTTTTCCACTTCGGTCTTCAACAAAATTCTTCAGAAGTCCGTTTTGGTTAGTCATATGCCTTGAGCAACCACTATCAAAGTACCATCGATCAGCTCGGGTAGACTCTTGACTTGACAAGATCACATTGCACTCCAGCTGTTTCTGAGTTTCCTTAGGCATCCATACCAATTCGACTTTTATGTTCTGTTTCAATCCTTTAGTAGGCCACTGAATGTGTCTTCCATTGATAACATCATTTGCCAGCTTCAAGCACTTCTCAGCCGAATGAACAGGATACATGCAGTACTTACAGTCAGTAGGTTGTGATAACTTCGACTTATCATTCTGAATTCTTCTACGGTTTCTGTTCCTGTTTTCTGCTTCTGCTCTTCCTTGTATTCTTTTCCAGACTTATGTTGATTTCTTCTATGGGAGTTTGACATCGGTCAGTAGACCAGCACGCACAAATGTAGTTGGTTTACTTTGAGAAGATTCACAAAAACCCAATCCTTTATAATCACCAAATGGTTTACCAATTGAAAGGATTTCATCTAATTTTTCATTTCCTTTCCGAAGCCTATCATTTTCACCATTCAAATTGAGATTCTCAGACTTCAACTTCTCTGATTCAGCAGATTTATCATCAGTAATCTTCATCAACTTCTCAAGTTCATCCTTAAGTTTCTCCTTTTGATCTTCCAAACGATAAATGGTATCCAGAAGTTCTTTATTTTTCACAACAACTTTCTTTTGTTCGACAACCATCTGCTCATAAGCCTCAATCAGCTCATCAGCATCAAGTTCTCTTGACTCATCAGTAGTTTTAGAATTGAATTCTTCCTTTTCATCACTGGATTCATCAGCATTTGCCATAAATGCAACAACTTCATGATTTTCAGTCTGTTCATCACCACCAACAGATTCACCCTCTTCATTGTCACTCAAAGTAGCTTGATATGCTCTTTTCTCTCTTTTATTTACCGTTGGGCACTCGGATTAAATATGTCAAACACCACCATATCCATAAGAGGTAGGTTCTTGAACCGTCTCAGGTTTTGCAGACACCACAAACTTCTTCTTAAATCCACCATCAAATCTTTCTTTTGGCTTGCTGTAAGTGGTTGATTTTTGCTCAGGATATTTTCGTTGAGAACTGGATGTACTTACTCCCTGATAGCCATTTTTATTCTGAAACTTCCCATACTTCAGCTTAGCAGCTCGTTTCTCACTTATCATTCGAGAAAGTTTACGACTCAGCAATGCCATTTCTTCATCAGACTCTATCAGAGCACTCAGGGCCATACTTTTGGGTGCTTCATCTTCGAGATAGTTCATTTCATAGCTCATCAATGTACCATACAGTTCATCCAATGCCATATTTCTTAGCTTTGGTGGTTCATCGAACATAATCACCTTGGGCCTGAAATTTTTCGTAAGACTTTTAAGCATCTTCCTCACCAATCTTTTCTCTTCGAAATGCATTCCAAGAGCTTCAACTTGATTTACAACATTCATGAATCGATTATAGTAAACAACGATTGTTTCATCTTCATTCATCTTCATCCATTGGAACAAAGTTTCAACATGATCCAACTTTGATTCTCGAACTTGCACAGAACCTTCGAATACATTTTCTAGAATGTCCCAAGCTTTCTTAGCAATTTTTCAGTTGGATATCAGCTTCGCCTGTGTTTCATCTACAGTGTTGAAGCTCGAAAATAGAGCTTTTGAGTTGGCGATTACAGCAGCCTTTTCATTTAAGGTCCATTCTCTTTTTGGTTTCTACAGAAGAGAGATAATATTATCTTCATCTTGGATGGTCTTCATGGGATGAGACCATGCAGAATCAACAGTTTCATAAACATCTTCACCTTGTAACATCAGAAAAACTTCCATCTTGTTTTTCCAACTTCGATAGCTTGTTCCATTAAACAATGGAGGTCTCAACGTAGAACGACCTTCCTTGCTCATCTTTGCAACTGTGAAATGACCTACTCAACAACTTAGAGAACACTGCTCTGATACCAAATGTTGGGAGAATAAGTGTTGTACCAAATCACCTTCGAAGACCTATTCAAGGGCCAACTCCCGAAGCGTAGTTATATCAAAGTTATAACAGCGACTTATCAATGAAATAAATGCAGAGACCAAAGCAATAAATGACAAGTTATTTGTTTACCTGGTTCAGATATAAATAATCCTACATCCGGAGGATACCAATCCAGAAGAGGTTAATTAATTAGTGCTGATTAAGAACAAAATACCCAAAACTCCTTCAACCCAAACTACAAATTGATTACCTAGGAAATTCCCTCCACTGGCATACGTTGTCACAAACGCGTACTGACAACTAACAAATAGCTGGGCTGCTCAGATTCCGAATTTTCTCCTGATCGGAACTCCCATTCCTTTCGACCGACGAACTCTCCGGCGAGATAGTAGTGAATATCACTCACTCAATGCATGGAGATGGGAAGGGTTGAGGTTGAGAAGATTGTAACAATATTTCTCTCACTACACACTCTCTCAAAACCACCACACTCACCTTTCCACTAATCTCGAGCTGTGCAAGGCAACCACAGCAGGCATGTTGCAGACATGCAATAAATTCCCTTGATACAAACAAGGAATGGTGTGTATCTATTCACTTCTTATCACAAGATGACAAACTCAAAGTGTCCATTTTGTCTTGAGAAACCACCATTCCTAGGAAAGACAATAAAAGGCAACTTGAAAAGACTGCACAACTGGGTCAAATGTTGCTGCTTTTGGAATCTAACGACAACAACAGCAAAAAGAAGATTTGTCAATATGCCAAAAATAGGTGATGGGGTTTTTCAAATTAATCACATTACTCTCAAACAATGACTGATCAATCCTATCATCCTCCGAATCTTGTTCTTCAATCATATAATTAGAATCCTCAAAATCCGATTCATTAAGCATTTCATTCCACTCATCTTCTTCTCAAATTTCATTGCAATCCAAATTTATATCTTCATCGTATATTTCTTCGACATACACATTTTTCCTTTATCATAACTCATTTTTATGATAATGAATTTTCTCCTACAATACAAGTTAGGATATAACACTTATTGAATACACTACTTATAAAATACAAATATTTATGCATTAATTATAAAATAATACACTATGTAAAACTTATTTCTATAATATTCAAATTTTCATACAATATAATCCATTAATCACAAAAATATACAAGCTATACATATTATTATTATTTTTTATACCATAAAAGACAATAAATTTAAGAAAAGAATTAATTTAAAAATTACCCTCACAAGAGATTCCACAAGAACATTCTTTACTTCAAAAAGATAAAATATAATAGATGAAAAATGGGGCTGATAGGTTGGAGAAGTGAGGCTCGAATGGGAAAGTAATGAGAGAGAATTCGCGTGGAATAAATTTGAAATGGGGACATGTGGGGCTAGGGTTTTTGTTAAATATGAGGTCGAACACGGCCGTGTTTTTTTACAAACACGGCTGTGTAAAGCTAATTCTAATCAGCCATATTTTTTAATGATACAACACGGGCGTGTGCTATTTGAACACGCTCGTTTTCTGAACCCGAAACACTGCAACCTCAAACACGGCCGTGTGCCATAGAAATACGCCCGTGTTTAATTCGTTGGTAGAGTAACACGGGCGTGTTTGTATTTAACACGCTCGTGTCTATTTCGGTCAAATTTTTTAATGAGGTGTGATTTTAAACACGGTCGTATTCTGTACAACAAGGCCGTGTTTGATCCGAATCAGCATCTAAATCAGCATCCGTAACAGCCACGTCAGCTGGAATCGTTAAAATTTGAACGGTGAGACTACAAATAATAAATATCTTTTTGGGTAGGACTAGTTTTGATAATATTTTTGGTATGAGACCAAAAATGAAAAAAATTAAATTTGAATGGGACTAGAAATGATTTTTACTCTTATTAAAATAATCCTACAAGTCCAATCCCCACACCACCAGGTCATCCCTTACGGGACATATTTTGTGCTTTTTTATTAAAAACACAAGGGAGTATTATATAATTACCTACCTATTATAATTAAAATACTATTATTTCTTAACCTTGGCGCCAAAAATAAATATATACTTATTATTTGGACGACGGAGGGAGTATAATTTTGTGTTCAAATCATTTATGAAAGATAATTGTGTATACTTTCTCACATATTATTAGTATGATACTCCTTAAACCTAATCAAAGATATTGACTATTTTAAGATATAAATAAGAATTAATATTATATTTTAAGATATAAAATGAATAAAATGTAAGTTTTAATAAATATCTTTTTGGAAAAAAAAAATAATGAAATATTTTGAGAATAATCCAATCGAACACAACCTTATATTTTTACTAGAAGCCTTAGGGATTAAGTAGTAATAATAATAATAATAATAAAGATTTAAAAACAAAAAAAAAAAAAAAACACAATCATAATATTTATATAATACGATTTTTTTAATAATATTATAAATATAAAATATATTATATATAGTTATACACAATATAATATAAACAGTCAACAAAATAATAAAAAAATATTACTCCCTTCCATATAAAAACTAATATTTGAATTTCGGCACAAGAATTTAGGTAGGTAGAAGAAAGTTGAAATTATGTGATATGATGAGAGATAAAAAATTTTATTTATATTTTTATTTGAGCGGTGTCATGAGATATTTATACGTGAGATAGATCAAAATTAAAAAAAAAATGAATTTTTTATATAAAGCTATTGAATACATACTTTTAGACATTTTTTTATGAATAAAAAAAATAAATGTTTAGAAGTAAAACAATTTTTTTTTATATAAATATTATAAAAAATGTACAATATATATGTATTAATACAATATATATATAATAAATTTATTAAGCCAATTTATTTTTAGGTAGTACAATTTTCTATAAATATTATTTAAAATAAAAATATACACATAGGAACACAAATATATATAATATATCCCTTCGATTACGGTGCTGACGCCAACCGTGTTGATTTTACTCAAATGCATGAAGTAAATATTAGTGCACCAATTTTTAATGAAGATAGCACAGTAAGAGCTATATGCTATCTGTTTGTATTTGAAATTGGTGTTCTACATAAATATCTTTGATGCTCTACAAAAGTACTTTATGAGTATATTTTGTACTCTATACAAAATATATATGATGTTATATGGAGTTTTGATGGGTGCTATAAGAACAATTGGACGGTTTTTTCTGAGGATTTGAACGGTGCTACGCCATAATCGCCGCCATAATATATATTTTTTCGTAATTTGTTGAAAACTCTATCTGGCTCTAAAATTTCAAATTACTTACTCGTGGTTTAAAAAATGTTGTATAATTATCTCCACTGTTAATAATAATGGCAATTGTATTACGCGCGCGGTCACTGCGTGTATTATTAAAAATTCAGATAACCGAAAAATAAAAGTTACAAACTTATCATTCCTTCTCCACATCCTCTTCCCCTATCTTTGAATTTTATACACGACAAAGTTCGGAGAAAAGCTGGTCTTCAATATTTTCCGGTGACGCCCGGCGGAACATGCCCGTCAAAGCCAACTGTCGAAAGGCCAAGCCACCGTGCCCATATTGGTTCCTATACGATGACACCGGCGGCGCTATGGAGGTGCAGCTGGATTATTTCAAGGCAGTTTAGTTAGAGTGGCATGTGGTGGAGCACGGTAGGTTTGGCGTTTTGATGATCCGGCCAAGCGCCGGAGATTCGCCGCCGCCAATTGTCAAGGATGTTAGGAATGTGTTTCACCAATCGTCGTGTAATTTCAAATTCCAGAAATTATTTGGAGACATGGTGTAACACTCCCAATTGGCTCATACTGAAAATGCTACCGCCACACTGCATCATGAGGTCATCACCTCCTTATTTCGGGCCCCACAATACAGTGTTAAGGCTAAAATTAACCATAAAAGCGCAATATTATATAACAAAATCAGATTTATGAATATGTACAAACACGCTCCTAAACAAGAGGTTTTTCCGGTTAAAAATTTACATATAATACAATAGATGTAAGTTCCATCACTCAACCCGTCTTTCTATATCTCGAGACGTCCCCAGTCTCGGAAGTGCCATGCATCCCTGAAACAAATATTTTTCATAAAAGCAGTCTAGATTTAAATCCATTTTAAGAACTAACGTGAAATATGTCATTTCATACGTTTTTAAAATAAAGTCTAATTTCCGTCAATCATAAAATACGTGTCATGTCATGCCAATAGTGAAATGATGCAACAAAGATATCAAACTCGACAACAATGCACATCCACATATATATATATATATACATCCGCCGAAGTGAGCAGCCGGAATAACCTCGGCTCCATAATCATAGGTTCACTACATCTGTCTAAGTGAGCAGCCGGAATACCCTCGGCCCCGTAATAACAAGCTCACTAGACCATCATCAATACATAGCCGGAAAATCCTCGGCTCAAGGAAGGACCTGATAAATCCATAATAATATAACGGTCATCCGGTCACTCCCCTTTACCCACCATACGACTCTCACAATCAATACATGGATAGCCGAACGTTGTCGCCATTAACCACAAGACGCCCCATAGTCTGTGATAGCGAAGATAGGACCCCCACTGACTGGCCCTATCCGGTGTAATGTAGTAGAATCCATGCAACCTGGAATCACCCAAAGGAAATCCGGAAACTCTACTCCTCCTCGCGCGCCCTAACGGGATCACGTTTGAAGTTTGGCATATGATCCTAAACTACCGGTAGACCTCACCAGGTGCAAATCTAATGAGTGGAACAACACCGAACACGAATGATTAGACCAAATACGTCTCAACTACAATGGGTCTAATCCCTAAATGACCTTGCGACTAAGTCACCCAGTTGTCCGACTACTATCGTCCACTATCGCCAAAGTGTTACGGTACATCGGGGTCGAATATCCTAACCCCAGATGATGCCCTCGCCTAGCACTACCGCACACGGCGACTAAACGATAGATCCATAAAACATATCCGATAAACCATGCAATATGTGTGCAACATGTCAAATAAGTGAATTTATTGAAAAGGGCTGGTGAGATAGCTCACCTATCCTCCTTTTCATAAATTCACCCACGCGATCAAATACGTATATCAAGTATCATAAACAGTGGAGTCTCCCACATACATACGCACACATATATATATAAATATATACATGCACTGACAAAATGATTCACATGATATCACATTAACATATTAATCAGAATCGCATGCAACATGCATACCTAATTTCTTAAAATTAGATTTAATTTCTTACTGCTTACCTCTTATCGACACTCCCTAGCTTTCGCAACCTCACCCAAATCTCTTCCAACGTACACCTGCCCCATTATTTACTCAAATCAGCTGAGCTATATGCTTATTCAAAGCTAATTTCTATAATTAGCTCTTTGGGTTTCAAACTTTTATATTTAGTAGACTATGATATTCTAGCTATAAAACTCTTATACCTCATAATATTTATATCGCCTGATTATTAAATAAAAAATACTTAAAGATATAAATAAACAGGCAGGTGCAGTACACTGCCTTTTTCAATTCGGCTCGGATCGATACGAAATTTTCATAATATAATGCTACGACTTTGAATAGGCTATTAACTAAAGAAATTCATTGATTAAATAGCCAAATAGCCAATTATAAATTTTTGAAGAATTACTAATTTAGTATCCCCAATATCGAAATTCATATTAAATTCATAATTAAATTCTACATATAAAAAGAATACAATACCGAAATCAGAATCGAAATCGAACGGCAAAATCTTTTTCTTTTTTCTTTTCTTTTTCTTTCCTTTCCTTCCTGGACGTCTGTTTCCTTTCCTTCGAAAATAGGTTTGCTCGTTTGTTTTCTTACATATATATAATTATATTATTATTATTATTATTATTAGCAACGTTATTATTATTATCATCCTTATCTATATATTGTTATTTTTATCATCATGTATTTATCTTTATATTTTATTATATATTATATATTATATTTTATATTTAACCTTATCGATATTTATCTGTTTAACTGTCTTTATAATTATAACCAATATACAAAATAGGAGTAAAATTTATCCCATAATATTAATTTCTTGATCCCAAAATATTATAAAAATATTTATTTGCTATAATAATATTATTTTATACACTCCAAAATCGGGGCATTACAATTCACTCCCCCTTAAAAGATTTCGTCCGTGAAATTTAAACTCAAACGCATAACAACACTACTTAATTAAACAAATGTGGGTATGCTTTGAACATCTTTTGTTCTATTTCCCACGTGGCCTCTTCCATTCCATGCCGGAACCACATTACCTTCACCATAGAATATCTCGGTTCCTCATAGTTCAAACGTTTGTGTCCATGATCCAAAGAGGCATTTCCTCATACGAAAGATCCTCATTTAGCTCTTACTTATCCGGAGATAAAATATGAGAAGGATCTGCGACATACCTACGAAGCTCGGATACATGGAACACATTATGAATTCATTCCATGGAATTAGGAAGTGTTAACCGATAAGCCTAATCCCCAACTCGATCGAGGATTTCATAGGGTCCAACATAACGCGGACTCAATTTTCCTTTAATTCCAAATGTTCTAATACCTTTCATTGGAGATACTTTTACCAGGACGAAATCTTCACTTTGAAATTGACCTTCACGTCGGGCTTTATTGGCATAACTCTTTTGGCGATCTTGAGCTATCTTCATCTTCTCCCTGATAACTCAAATCTTATTTTTTGATTCTTCGATCATTTCTGGACCTAATATCAATCGATCACTCATGTCATCCCAACTTAAAGGAGTCCTGCATCTTCGTCCATAAAGAGCTTCAAAAGGAGCCATTCCAATACTTGTTTGATAACTATTATTATATGAAAATTCCACTAAATCCAAGTGGTCCTCCCAGCTTCCTTGAAATTCTATTGCACAAGCTCTTAGCATATCTTCCAGAATACGGATAGTTCTCTCTGATTGACCATCAGTCATTGGATGGAATGCAGTACTCATATGCAACTCAGTACCAAAGGCTTCTTGCAATTTTTTCCAAAATCGAGATTGAAAACGTGGATCACGATCCGATATGATTACCTCAGGAATACCGTGTCGTTTAACCACATGAAGAACATATAATTTGGCCAACTTTTGCATACTCTAAGTCATACGTACTGGGATGAACACTGCTGACTTGGTCAATCTATCTATAATCACCCAAATTGCATATGTTCCCGACTTCGCCCTTGAAAGTCCTGTCACAAAATCCATTGCAATAGAATTCCATTTCCTGAGCGGAACTTCTAAAGGTTGTAGCAACCCCATTGGTCTATGATGTTCTTCTTTCACCTTTTGACAATTTAAACATTGTGCAATGAATTTGGCTACATCCTTCTTCATGCCCTTCCACCAAAAATGTTGGCGTAAGTCTTGATACATTTTAATCCCTCATGGATGCACTGAATATGGTGTATTATGAGCCTCACTCATAATTTTCTTCTTCAAATCGCTTCGGTCCTTTGGGATACACCACCTCCCATGGAATCGAAGACTCTCATCTGAAGCAATATTTAAGTTTTGAGTCTGACCGCACTGAACTTTTATAGCCAGCTCGACCATCTTATTATCTTCCATTTGAGCCGCTCTAATATGATCATAAATTTCAGACTCAACTTGCATCATTTGCAAATATCCCCGTGTCATGCCCCGTCCAAGTACTTCAATTTCCATCCGTGCTAAATCTTGACACAGTTCATCGGCAACTAACATAGAACCCAATTTATGCCTTGGTTTTCGACTCAAGGCATCAGCTACAACATTTGCTTTGCCTTCATGATATACAATCTCGAGATCATAATCCTTCACCAATTCTAACCATCTTCTTTGTCTTAAATTTAATTCTTTTTGGGTGAAGATATATTTCAGACTCTGATGATCAGTAAACATTCTACAATGGGCACCATAAAGATAATGCCTCCAAATCTTCAAAGCAAACACAACTGCTGCCATCTCCAAGTCATGTGTAGGATAATTCTCTTCATGAGGATTTAGTTGTCGTGACGCATAAGCAATAACTCTTTGATTCTGTATTAAGACGCATCCCAATCCCCTTTTCGAAACATCACTATAAACTTCAAAATCCTCACTCTCTACTGGTAAAGCCAAGACTGGTGCTGAAATTAATCGATGTTTCAATTCTAAGAAAGAGGACTCACACTCATTATCCCAATTAATCATTGTGTCCTTCTTTATCAAATTAGTTAATGGCTTGGCAACCTTTGAAAAATCAAAAATGAATATTCGGTAATACCCTACCAAACCCAAAAAGCTTCTTACTTCTGATTGATTGGTAGGTCTCGGCCAATCCGAGATTGCCGCAACTGTAGAAGGATCTACTGAGATACCCTTACCAGAAACTACATGCCTCAAGAAAGCAACCTTTTTCAACCAAAACTCACATTTGGATAACTTGGCATATAGCTTCCTCGCACGCAGTGTATTTAGTGTCACACACAAATGTTTTGCATGTGTCTTTTTATCTGAAGAATATACCAAGATATCATTGATAAATATCACCACAAACTGATCGAGGTATGGTTGAAAAATTCGATTCATCAATTCCATAAACGCAGCCGGGGCGTTGGTCAAGCCAAAGGACATAACCGTAAATTTATAATGACCATATCTACTATGAAACGTTTTCTTAGGAATATCATGCTCTGCAACCCTTAGTTGATAATATCCAGACCTCAAGTCAATCTTGGAGAATATACTTGCACCTCTCAGTTGATCAAATAGATCATCAATCCTAGGAAGAGGATATTTGTTCTTTACCGCGACTTTATTCAGCCCACGGTAGTCAATACACAACCTCAAGCTTCCATCTTTCTTTTTCACAAATAAAACTGGAGCTTACATCGAAGGTAAATACTTGGATAAATATATTCATTGTCTAACGATTTATGAAATGACAAGTTAACCATGGGGAGCTTAAGGATACCATATGATGTGGGGTTCTTATCACTTCACCATACTTAAAACATATCAATGAAACTTTATCAAAACGGATACCTGAATGACTTGTTCCATAACATCGACAAACAACCCCCGATTGTTGAAACCTCTCTTGACTCGGTGCTTTAATCGAAATCACTTTATACGATGGCCCAAACCTAAATATTTGCCACAATTTATTTTTACCCTTTGGTTCGTCCTCCACCTTAGCTTTTTCTTTATCTCGAAACTGATAATGATACCCCATTTCCTTCTCACTGTCCTTCTGCATGACTTCTTGCTTTTGATAGAATCGAGCAACACACTCGTAAGCCTTATACAACGAACTGATATCCAACACAGCAAAAGCTTCTTGAATCCTCTGCTGCAACCCATCTACAAAATGATCAACTCTATCTCGCTTACAGGAAAAGTAGTCAGGAACATACATCTCCAGCTCATTGAACTTTACAAAATAGTCCTAGACTGACATCGAACCCTGCTTCAAGTCCAGCAGCTCTTGCTTCTTTACTTTTCGAACATGTGATGGTATAAACCTAGCTTTTAATTTTGCTTGGAACTCATCCCAAGTCATATCCACTTGGTCCACTCCCGCAGCTTTCTCACCTAACCACCACCGATTTGCTCGACCTTCCAAGAAATAAGCCCCGATATTGGCTCGTTGATTTGGTGGAACCTGAACAACACGAAATATTTTTACTTTTCGAACATGTGATGGTATAAACCTAGCTTTTAATTTTGCTTTGAACTCATCCCAAGTCATATCCACTTGGTCCACTCCCGCAGCTTTCTCACCTAACCACCACCGATTTGCTCGACCTTGCAAGAAATAAGCCCCGATATTGGCTCGTTGATTTGGTGGAACCTGAACAACACGAAATATTTTTTCTATCTTCTCAACCCAGAACTCAAGAAATCTAGGCTCTACGGAACCAGAATATGTTGGTGGGTTATGCCGCATCACAACATTAATAAAACTCCTCTGTTGAGGCATCATCGCAGTTTATGGCTGCCGTAAGAAATCTTGACTAGGTGTCTTTATTGGTACATACTTTAGCACAAGATACTGTGAATCAATAGACAAAAGATCTATCTCTGGGCAACAAATAGCTCTACATAAACCATCACCTCGAGGATTCGACATACTGCCCCCGACTTCCCTGATTCAATATCAACTCAGCAACACAACTAAACCAGGTATAACATTAAAATATAAACCACATTAACATGAATGCACCCACAAAACCCAAACCTCGCCAAACCAATTAAATATCATCATTATTTTCAAAACATTTTTAATTCAAAGAGCCAAAATCTACCAAACCTATCCTCTGATACCAGCTTGTAACACCCCCAGTTGGCTCATACTGGAAATGCTATCGCCACACTGCATCATGAGGTCGTCACCTCCTACTTCGGGCCCCACAATACAATGTTAAGGCTAAAATTAACCATAAAAGCGCATTATTATATAACAAAATCTGATTTATGAATATTTACAAAACACACTCCTAAACAAGAGGTTTTTCTGGTTAAAAATTTACATATAATACAATAGATGAAAGTTCACTCACTCAGCCCGTCTTTCTATATCCCGAGACGTCTCCTGTCTCGGATGTGCCATGCATACCTGAAACAAATATTTTTAGAAGTCTAGAATTAAATCCATTTTAAGAACTAACGTGAAATATGTCATTTCATACCTTTTTAAAATAAAGTTTAATTCCCGCCAGTCATAAAATACGTGTCATGTCATGCCAATAGTGAAATGATGCAACAAAGATATCAAACTCGACAACAATGCACATCCACATATATATACATCCTCCGAAGTGAGCAGCCGGAATAAGCTCGGCTCCATAATCATAGGCTCACTACATCTGTCTAAGTGAGCAGCCGGAATACCTTCGGCTCCGTAATAACAAGCTCACTAAACCATCATTAATAAATAGCCGAAAAATCCTCGGCTAAGGGAAGGACCTGATAAACCCATAATAATATAACGGTCATCCGGTCACTCCCATATACCCACCATACAACTCCCACAATCAATACATGGATAGCCGAACGTTGTCACCATTAACCACAAGACGCTCCATAGTTTGTGATAGCAAAGATAGGACCCCCACTGACTAGCCCTATCCCGTGTAATGTAGTAGAATCCGTGCAACTTGGAATCACCCAAGGGAAACCTGGAAACTCTACTCCCCCTCGCGCGCCCTAACGGGATCACGTTTGGAGTTTGGCATATGATCCTAAACTACCGGTAGACCTCACCAGTGATCAGTCCAATGAATGGAACAACACCGAACATGAATGATTAGACCAAATACGTCTCAACTACAATGGGTCTAATCCCTGAATGACCGTGCGACTAAGTCACCCAGTTGTCCGACTACTATCGTCCACTATCGCCAAAGTGTTATGGTACATCGGGGTCGAATATCCTAACCCCAGATGATGCCCTCGCCTAGCACTACAGCACCCGGCGACTAGAGGATAGATCCATAAATCATATCCGATAAACCGTGCAATATATGTGCAGCATGTCAAATAAGTGAATTTAACGAAAAGGGCTGGTGAGACAGCTCACCTATCCTCATTTTCATAAATTCACCCACGCGATCAAATATGTATATCAAATATCATAAACCGTGAAGTCTCTCACATGCATACGCACACATACATATATATATAAATATATACATGCACTGACAAAATGATTCACATAATATCACATTAGCATATTAATCAGAATAGCATGCAACATGCATACCTAATTTCTTAAAATTAGATTTAATTTCTTACTGTTTACCTCTTTTCAACACTCCTTATCTTTTGCAATCTCACCTGAATCTCCTCCAGCGTACACTTGTCCCATTATTTACTCAAATCAGTTGAACTATATGCTTATTCATAGGAGCTACATTCTTATTCAAAAGCTAATTTCTATAATTAGCTCGTTGGGTTTCAAACTTTTGTATTTAGTAGACTACGATATTCTAGCTATAAAACTCTTATACCTCACAATATTTATATCACCCGATTATTAAATAAAAATACTTAAAGATATGAATAAACAGGCAGGTGCAGTACACTGCCGTTTTCAATTTAACTCGAACCGATACGAAATTCTCAGAATATGATGCTAGGACTACAAATAGGCTATTAGCTAAAGAAATTCGTCGATTAAATAGTCAAATAGCTAGTTATGAATTTTTGAAGAATTTCTAATTTAATATCTTCAATATGTAAATTCATATTAAAATCCATAATTAAATTCTACGTATAACAAGGAATACAATACCGAAGTCGGAATCAAAATCAGACAACTAAATCTTTTTCTTTCTTCTTTTCTTCTTTCTCTCCTTCTTCATGTGGGGCGTTTGCTTCTTCCTTCTTCATTCTAAGGTGGGTGTGGTTTGTTTATATATATATATATAATTATATTATTATATATATTATATTATATTATTATTATTATTATTATTATTGTATCTTCATCATCATCTTCAATATTATTATTATATTATTATATATATATTATATTTTATATTTATACTTATTGATATTTATTCGTTAACAGTCTCTATAATTATAATCAATATACAAATAGGAATAAAATTTATTCTAAAATATTAATGTATTGATCCTAAAATATTATAAAAATATTTATTTGTTATAATAATAGTATTATTTTATACACTCCAAAATCGGGGCATTACAGACTTGACCCGATCCGATTATAAAATCAAACAATAGGAAATTGGATCCTAGCATAAACCGATCGAGAACATCAGTTCTCTTCTCCCATTCTCTTTCGCGATTCAAAACTAGGTCGCTTCTTTTTTATCACGATTCAATCGGTAAGTGCTTTCATTCTCGAACTTTATCCTTCTCCCTCGGTGGTCGATTGGTAAGTTGGTTCCTACTTTTGGGACTTGGGGCTTTAAATGCTTTTTGGGTTGCCTATATATGTGTGTGTTAAGGTTATGGTTTTTTGGGGGAGAACTAGGAAGTGAAGCGAGTGGGAGCCGAGAGAGATAGTCGCTTGGCGTGATCCTTTGTGTTCCTCCTTACCTTTGTGCGATCTCCTTTCTTCTTTGTTCTTTGTGGGATTACGGGTTTTTTGGTGTCAAAACCCTTACTGCTCCCCTTTTGTGGTGTTGCCTCGTTGGAAGGCTTGGAGTTGACCCAGAGTGGGTTATGACCAGAATCTACCGAACTATTTCAGATATTTCGTTATATTATAGCACTGTTTTCTTAATTTATATTTATTGTTATTCTGATTATTGGTACTAACACACTAATATTTTTAGTGAGTATTATTTAATTGCAAGAACAATCCGAATCATCGATCCTAAGGGGTAACAAATTCCTAACAAACTATAACTATTATAAATATCAAATAAATCTAATATTTGATTTATTTTTTTTTATATATTTTAGATTAAAAAAAAAAAAAACGAATGCAGCAAATGATGGGTATTTGGAGAGCCGGCCCGATTTGGGCGAAGTTACTGTGCAATAATCTTGCCCAAGATGGGCTTATAGAAACACACCCTTAATAATAATATTAATTTTTTTTATATATTAAAGAATCAAGAATGTTTATTTAGTATTTTTAATTTGGAGTACTTATACTTAGGTTAGGGTTTTATAATGAGTTGTTAAATTTTTATAAATTAATAGAATATATATTATATATATATTATAATATTAACTACAAAACATATCAAAATCTTTATGGGTCAAGATACTTGAATAGTTTATTTTACTGTGTAATGTGATATGTATTTTTATAATAATAAAATTTTTAATTAAAAAATAATTAAGTAAAAGTATATTGTATTTGCTTATGGTTTATAGAATATACAATTTTTTAAAAGTACTGCCACTATATATATAATATATAATATTAAATATATACACAATAAAATAAAAATAACAAAAATATACAAAATATCATATTATGAAGAATACTTTTGTAAATTTTTATGTTTCACAATAAAATATTATATTAATAGTATATTTATTAGAAGCTGTACAAGATAAATAATTCTGATTTTGATTTGAAATGTTAAACACGATGTCCAAAATAAACACATTATTTTAAATAAATTTTTAACTATAATCAAACTAATAAATGTAATTTAAAAAATTAATATCAAAGTAATTTACATGGTAAAATAAAAAAATATTAATTTAACTTAAAATTTAAAATATACTATTTCATAAAGATATTAATATTAATATGTTATATATAAGTAGTAGTGTATAGCCGTGCATAGATAAATTATTTTTTTGTAATATTTTATATTTACATTACTATTTGTAAATGTGCAATACTAAATTTATTTTTTATATTATTTATTTTATAGTGTCATATTTATAAGTATTATTAGTATAAAATACATATATTAACACAATATATAATATATAAATTCTATTCACCTTGGAAAAAGTTAATAATGTAATACAAAGTGTTATTTTTATATTACCAATACGATTATTTATACCTAATATAAAAATATATTCATCTAAACGCATAATTAAAATGAATACATTGTAAATATTATTGTTGTTACTAAAAAAATACAAAAATTATATAGTTATTTTTGTTTATATTTTACATTAGATAAGTTAATATATATTTTGAAGAATAATTAACATAATTATTGGTTACTTCATCCGTCCCTTAAGTAACTATTTGTTTGCTTTTTGCATAAAATATATTAGTATTATATTGATATTTAGTAAAAATGACTAAAATAGCTTTATTGGTATTCTATAATATAAACGTAATGACATTTGTGTAATATATTGTAAATTGTAATGTATGTAATTGAACAATAAAATATATAATAATAATTGATAAATATATAAATAATACTCCATCCATCCTACATAAAATGTCTATTTTTTACATTTTGGTCCTCATATATTTTGTTATTTTCTTTTATAAAATATAATTATATATTTTAATCACATTTTAAATTTCACATTTAATAATTTTTTTAATTAATTTAATTATCTTAATATATAATTATTTTTAACTAATATATTTTTTTAGTTATTTACTAATTATATTTTATTTAAATTCATATTAATTATGATATATTAATTTAACCCAGACAGATAAAGCAATTGGTTACAATATAAAACTAATTTAAATAATAAAGTAAATAATATTACATTATTATTATTTCTCCATAGTTCACCCGCCTATTTCTTTTCTTTTTTTTGTTTTATTTTATTATTTAATAAGTGGAATCACTATAAGAAATTATCAATTTTGTAACGAGATTTTTTTGTTCATAAATTCACTTTTTCTGTTACTAACGATATTAAAGACGAAATTAGAGATGAAATTACGTTAGCTACGTAAACTTTAGGAACGAAATTTCGTTACAAATATATTATTTTTTTTTATAGTGGATTCACAGGAAATCTTTTTTAAAAAGTTAAGAAATTTTTTTATATGCATAGCAACTACATCTACTTATGCGTAGTGGCCATGTTGACAAAAATGTGTATGCATTTATATCATATATTACAGCGCATCATTCTATATATATGGATGGGTTTGTATAATATTACTTTTATGAAAAAAGGAATTCACAGCCCTTCCCCTCTCTCTCTCCGCATTCATTGTCATAATTACTTACATATATATATATTTATATGCATATATATACAAACACACACACCCGTACACTACACAGCCCCTATACATATATCATACTTATATATATAATATAGTTATATATTGATTATATAACACGTTATCAGCACGAATGATCTTGCTTATTTTATTTTTAGCAAGTTTTTATTTTTATACTATTTATATTATCTATTTTCTAAGCTATGGAAAATCTTGCAAAATTTTCTTTTAAACCTTTGTCCTTCACCGGCAATAATTTTCTGACTTGGTCACTGGATGTAGAAATGCATTTGGTTTCTATGGGCCTTGTTCATACAATTTTCAGTGAAAATGCGGCTACAAGCCAAGATCGGACTAAGGCTATTATTTTCATCCGTCACCATATGGATATTCCTTTACAGTCCGAATATTTGACGGTGAAAGATTCACTTGATTTGTGGAATGAATTGAGGGAGATATTTGGGCACTTGAAATATATTACTCTCCCCAAAGCCCGACATGATTGGCTCAACCTGCGATTGCAAGATTTTAAAACTGTTACAGAGTAAAACTCTGGTATCCATCAAATTACATCTCAGTTAAAACTCCGCAGAGAAAATGTTACTGAGAATGATAAATTGGAAAAGACTCTATCTACCTTCCATGCTTCTAATGTTGTGCTGTAATAGCAGTATCGTGAAAAAAATTTTCAAAAGTACTCACAGCTCATTGCATATCTTTTATTAGCTGAGCAAAATAATAAGTTACTGATAAAAAATCATCAATCCCGCCCCACTGGTTTCAGTCCATTCCCTAAAGCGAACGTGACATTTTCTGAACGAGACCGAGGACGTGGTAGAGGCCATGGACGTGGTCGCGGTCGTGAGAGTCAACGTGATCGATATATTCCTTACAATCGCCGCAGTTTTGACGTTAACAGGATGCAGAGTAAACCCTAATATGGGGATATAGCCGAAAAGGCTGAACAGGGAAAGAGAAAAATCGGCATTTGTAATCGGTGTGGCATTGAAGGCCATTGGGCCAATACCTGCAGAACAGCCAAGCACCTAGCCGATCTTTATCAAGCCCCACTGCAGAAAAAGGGGAAAGAGGTCGAGACTAATCACGTTGATAACGATGACGACCTTGATGATGATCTTCTGGATTATGATACAACGCATCTTGATATAGCGGATTTTGTCATAGATCCAGCAAATCCCCAGTGATAGACATACTATGTCATTTTATATTATGCTATTTCATATTTTGTAATATTTAAATTATCGCATATTATATTTTTGTAATGCATTTTGTAATATTTATATTTGCCTTTATTAATACTGCGTTTATTTATATTTGAAGGTTAAATGGATGTCAATCAAAATGATGTAAATATGTGTTTCATTGATAGTGCAATGATATATACTATATTGAAACACGAAAAATATTTCTCCCATTTGAAAAGGGAAAGAACGAATGTCAATACAATAAGTGGCTATGCAAAATTAATTGAAGGCTCTGGAGAAGCCATTATATTTCTCCCCGCGGGGACGAAAATTGTGATACAATATGCACTATTGGCCATTAAAGCTCGAAGAAATTTACTGAGCTTTCATGACATTCGGAAAAATGGTTATCACATTGAGATTATGAGTGATACTGATGGTGAATTTTTATTGATCACCAATATCATTGATAAAAAGAAATGCATCATTGAGAGATTACCCTCACTCTCTACTGGCTTATATTATGCCAGATTAGGTGTTGTTGAAACACACCTCACGGTAGATCAAAAGACTACTGATTTTCAAATATGGCATGATCGCCTTGGGCATCCTGGCAGTATAATGATAAAGCGAATAATTGAGAATTCGCATGACCATTCATTAAAAGGTCAAAAAGTGTTAAACTCAAATGAGTTAACCTGTGTTTCCTGCACTCAGGGAAAATTGATAACTAGACCATCGCCAGCTAAAGTAGGTATTGAATCACCTACATTTTTGGAAATAATACACGGGGATATATGTGGACCAATAGACCCATCGTGTGGGCCATTTAAATATTTTATGGTGTTTATTGATGCATCTACGAGATGATCTAATGTATGTTTATTATCTACTCGCAATATGACATTTGCGAGATTGCTTGCCTAAATTATTAAATTACGGGCACAATTCCCCGATAATTCAATTAAGACTATACGTCTGGATAATGCTGGTGAATATACATCGAATGCATTTGATGATTATTGCATGTCGATTGGAATTAATGTAGAGCACCTAGTTGCTCATGTTCATACACAAAATAGCATGGCAGAATCATTTATTAAAAGATTGCAATTGATTTCTAGACCATTACTGATGAGGTCTATGTTGTCCGTTTCAGCTTGGAGGCATGCAATCTTACATGCAGGAACACTCATAAGAATGAGACCGACAAGCTATCATAGCTATTCCCCTATGCAATTAGTATTTGGTCACGAACCAAATATATCTCATCTGTGTATTTTTGGGTGTGCTGTCTATGTTCCTATTCCACCCCCCAAACATACAAATATGGGTCCTCAACATAGATTGGGCATTTATGTCGAATATGAATCACCGTCAATTATAAAATATCTTGAACCTATGACGGGTGATTTATTCACTGCAAGATTTGCAGATTGTCATTTTGATGAATCATATTTTCCGACATTAGGGAGAGACATAAATGAACCGAAAAGGGATATTAATTGGAAAATCCCATTGAATTTTAATGATCCTCGTACAAAGCAGTGTGAACTAGAAGTTCAACGCATTATACATTTGCAAGATATTGCAAATCAGTTATCAGATGCATTCAATGACTCGAGCAAAGTCACTCGATCATATATCCAAGCTGTTAATGCTCCGACTAAAATAATTGTCCCCGATGGGCAAATTACAAGTGCTAATGAATCAGCGACATGCTCAAAGCGTGGTAGACCACTTGGTTCCAAAGATAAACATCCTCGAAAGAAAAGAGGAATTAATGATGATAATCATGAAAATATCAGGAATGACATTGATAAACCTCAATCTAATAAGGAAGTCAATCCTGAAATAATTGCTCTAGAAGAGCACGATCTTGAAGAACATGATGAGATTATTGAAAACTCAATTAACTATGTTACTTCAAGAAAATATTAGAACTGTAAAGAGGCAGTTATTGATAATGCCTTCGCATATAGTTTAGCACTTGATATAATGGAAGATAATGAGGATCCAGAGCCAAAATTGGTTCATGAATGTCGGCAAAGAAACGACTAGCCAAAATGGGAAAATGCGATTCAATCAGAGCTTGACTCATTAAACAAAATGGAGGTCTTCGGACCAATTGTTCAAACACCAGATGGTATAAAACCAGTTGGATACAAATGGGTGTTTGTACGAAAAAGAAATGCACATAATAAAATTGTGAGATATAAAGCCTGTCTTGTGGCTAAAGGATTCTCACAAAGACTTGGAGTAGATTTTGATGAAACATACTATTCAATTGTTGATGGAATAACTTTTATATACCTTGTAAGCCTAGCAGTGCAAGAAAAGCTCGATATGCGTCTTCTAGACGTAGTTACTGCATATCTTTATGGCTTATTGGATACTGATATTTATATGAAAGTTCCTGAGGGATTCAATATGCCTGAAGCATACAAAATAAACCCAAAGGAATCATATTCCATAATGAAAAAGTCATTGTATGGACTTAAACAATCAGGGCGAATGTGGTATAACCGTCTTAGTGATTGTTTAATAAAAGAAGGTTATACTAATGATCCAATATGCCCATACGTCTTTATAAAGAAAAATGGATCAAATTTTGTCATTATTGCAATATATGTTGATGATCTCAATTTAATTGGAACTCCTGAAGAGATCCAAATTGCAGTTGAATATTTAAAGAAAAACTTTGAGATCAAAGATTTTGGAAAGACAAAATATCGTCTGGGATTACAAGTGGATCAAGTTAATAATGAAATATTTATCCATCAATCTACATATACCCAAAAGGTATTAAAGCAATTCTATATGGATAAATCTCACTCCCTGAGTACACCAATGGTGGTCAGATCCTTTGATCCCAGTAAAGACCATTTAGGCCAAGTGAAGAAAATGAAGAAATACTTGGCCCCGAGGTACCACATCTCAGCGTTATTGGCGCATTAATGTACCTTGCAAATTGTACTAGGCCAGACATATCTTTTCCAGTAAATCTACTTGCTAGGTTTAGCGCATCCCCCACAAAGCGCCATTGGAATGGTATCAAGCACATTTTTCGTTATCTTCAGGGGACTCATGACCTCGATTTATTTTATTCGAGTGAATCTCGAAATGAATTAATGGGTTATGCTGACGCTGGTGTCTGATCCACGCAAAGCAAAATCTCAAACTGGCTATTTATTTACTTGTGGTGGAACCGCAATCTCTTGGAGATCTGCTAAACAGACGATAACAACTACTTCTTCAAACCATGCTGAAGTTTTAGCAATTCACGAAGCCAGTCGTGAATGTGGTTGAGGTCTATGACTTACCATATTCAGAAAAATTTTGGCTTGGTTTCTGATGATATGTTATCTCTCACAATATTATTTGAGGATAATGCAGCTTGTATAGCTCAGTTAAAAGGAGGATATATTAAAGGCGATCGGACAAAGCATGTATCTTCGAAGTTCTTTTTCACTCACGATCGTCAGAAAAGTGGTGAAATTAATGTGCAAAAAATTTTATCGTCTGAAAATTTTGCAGATTTGTTTACGAAGACGCTACCGACTGCAACATTCAACAAACTAGTGCAAGAAATTGGAATGCGTCGAATGAAAGACATCAAGTAAAGTCCAAAACAAGGGGAGCGTATTAATATATGAATGTTGTACTCTTTTTCCTTCACTATGATTTATCCCACAGAATTTTTTCATATTAAGGTTTTAACGAGACATATTCTTTATATAAAAGCATCAAATGGGGAGTATTATGCACTACATAGCAACTACATCTACAATGCGTAGTGGCCATGTTGACAAAGTGTGGATGCATTTATATCATATATTACACCGCTTGATTCTATATATATGTGGATGGCTTTGTATAATATTACTTCAATGAAAAAAGGAATTCACAATCTCTCTCTCTCTCTCTCTGCATTCATTATAATAATTACTTACATATATATATATATTTATATACATATATATACAAACACGCACCCATACACTACACAGCCCTATACGGATATCATACTCATATATAATATAGTTATATATTTATTATATAACACTATATTTCTCCACAGTTCACCTGCCCCCTTTTTCCTTTTTTTATTTTATTATTATTCAATTAAATGGGACTCATAAGAAGAATATTTTAAAAAAAATTAGAAAAAATTATGTGTTGACACATCGTGCAAAATCAACGGTAAATATATATATATACTCGGCCCAACATGGGGCCCTTTTGATGATTACCTTGGCCCAAGGCTGGATTGATTATCCTCAATATATATATTTATTTAAATATAATATTTTTTTTATATAAAATATTATATTACTTTCGTCTCCTTATAAATTATATTTTATATTTTACGTTATTATACGAAACAAAATGCACTTGAAGTTCATAAAATTGTGCATTGAAAAAAATTGGAAATCAATTGTAGTCACAAAATCATATATTGCAATAACAAATGCACCAGTTAAAATAATTGTCTCTGAAAGGAAAATATGAAGTGCTAATGAATGTACTGTTGATATAAAATGTGACAGACCATTGAATTTCAAGAATAAAAATCTACGGAAGAAGAACATTATGAATATTAATGAAAACATAAAAAATAATCAAATACCTAAAAATATTAGTACAATCCATGAAGAAGTTAATACAAAAAATCTTAATGAAATTGAGAAAACAAAGTCATTGAAACTTTAGTTAATTATACTACATTGAAATATTTTGGAACCGAAAGAAAATAAATATTGATAGCACTGAACATAATGAAAGATAATGAGAATTGTGAAACAAAATAAATTGATTAATGCTGACAAAGGGATTATTGGCCATAGTGGAAAGATACAATTCAATCTGAATTGGACTTATTGAATAAATAAAAAGTATTCAGTCGTATAGTCCAAACACCTGAAAATGTGAATTACTTTCGCTACAAATAGATGTTTGCAAAATAAAAAATAATAATAGTGATATCAATTTATAAAGCAAGACTTGTAACCTAATTTTTTTTTCCAAAGATTGAGTATTGATTTTGAAATGCGATTAATGGATGTAATTACTGCATATTTTTATGTCTCCTTAAATAATGATATCTACATGAAAATCTCAAGAGAGTTTAACATGTTTGATTCATTTAAATCAAAACTAGAAGAATAATATTACATCAAATTATAAAAATGATTGTATGAACTCAAGCAATCAGATTGAATATGATACAATTGTCTTATTAAAAGATTAACAAAAAGAAGTTTACATAAATGATTCTATTTGATCATATGTCTTCATAAAAAAAATGGCCAAAAGTTATAATCATCTTTGTATATGTCAATGATCTCAATTTGATTGAAACTCTTGAAAATTTCCAAAAACGTTGTTTAACATCTGAAAAATAAGTTTTAGATCATAGATTTTTGGGCAAACCAAACTTTGTCTTAGTTTGAAAATTGAGTATTTGGAAGGTGGGTTATTTATCCACTAATCAAATTATACCAAAAAAGTATTAAAATAATTTATAATGGATAAATCACATCTTCTAAGTACCAAATAATCGTCAAAGCACTCAATCCGATAACGGATCCATTTAGACCAAAAAAAGAAAATAAAGAAATATTCAATACATAAGTTTCATATCTGAGTGTTATAGGTACTTTGATGTATCTTACCAACAACATCAGACTTGACATATTATTTATTGTAAATTTATTGACAAGATCTACCTCATCGCTTACTCGACAATATTGAAATGAAATTAAAGATATTTTTCGCTATCTTCAAAGAACCGTTTATGTCAGATTATTTTATTCGAAATATTATCAACACGAATTAATTGCTTTTGTCAATGCAAGACATTTATCAAATCCAGATAAAGCCCAATCTCAAATTGGTTGCATAATTACTTGTGGCGAAATTGAGATCTATTGAAGATCAATGAAATAAATGTTGACGGTCACTTCTTCAAATTATGTTGAAATATTAAAAATACATGAATGTAGTCAAGAATGTGTTGGTTAAGATTAATGACAACACTGTATGAAAATAATATGGCTTGTATAGCCCAATTAAAAAAAAGTTAGATTGAAGAAGATAGTACAAAATATATTTCACCAAAATTCTTCTTTACTCATTATCTTCAAAAGAATGGTGAAATCGGTATGTGAAAAATTCGATTATATAATAATTTAGTGAATTTATTAACCAAACCCATTACCGATTGCAATATTTGAAAATTTGATATAGAAAGAAAATCCGAGGATAAGTAATATATAGGATTTTCCTTCAAAAGAGAGAGAAAATCAATACGAATTATGTACTTTCTTTTTCACTAGATTTTTTTTCCATATATTATTTTTAATAAAATTTTAACGAGACATATTTTTTATATAAAAATATCTAAAGAGAAATATTATACACGTAGTAGCTTCATAGATAAAATGTGGATACCATGATTTTTTTTGTTTTTTTTGCCATATATCATCATCGTACTCGGTATGTACGGATTTGGTAAAGAATTGATAACCGCGAAGTTACCTATAAATGGGACTTGAATGAAGGAAACACTCCACTCTCTCATCTATTTATTAACATTGCATTTCTTAACTATATACATATATATATATATATCAAGAAACACATATATATGAGAAGTCGTACGGATGACTACCTATTTTTACTAAATTACCCTTAATACTAAAACAGTGTATCTTTACATCAGTAGTACGTATGGGTAATATTGTGGGCAAGTATGACTAAATTTGTCAATAAACCCCACGTTGTCAGTTATACTGAAAAATATTGGATGTTTTTTAGCGTTGTGTATTTCCAATTCCATTTGCTATTTTGTAGTGATTTACTTGTACAAAATATATTGATATGGATATCATTTTGTAGATCGCAACGTTTTCTTTAATACAATAACTTAGTTACAATATTTTAATGCTATGATATATAAAGAAATGAATTTGAAACTAATGCAGTGAATTTGTTGGGCACGCAAAACAAAAAAAAATTGGTCCGACTAGACGGCTGCTCTTATAGAGAATATAAAAAATATATATTTATATAATCTATTATATTTCTTTCTCTCCTTTTTCTATCCCAACCGACTACTTACTGGACGGTTCTCCTCCTCTTTCTATCCCAATCGACTAATTACTGGACGGTTCTCCTTCTCTTTGTCATCCAACCAATTCAGTATATATATCATTTTGTAGAAAATAATTTATTATATAATAGAAAAAAAATTATCCAAAGAAAAATATATTTTTTTTTACGGACGTCGGCTAATCCGGAGGTCGGCTGGTACAGAGGTCGGCTGATACGGAAGTCGGCTGATACGGAGGTCGGCTGATCCAGAGGTCGGCTGATACAGAGGTCGGCTGATACCGAGGTCGGCTCAAAGGGAGGTCGGTTGATACCGAGGTCGGCTGAAAGGGAGGTCGGCTGATCCAGAGGTCGGCTAATACGGAAGTCGGCTGATCCGGAGGTCGGCTGATCCAGAGGTAGGCTGATACCGAAGTCGGCTGAAAGGGAGGTCGGCTGATACGGAGGTCGGCTACGGAAGTCTGCTAATACGGAGGTCGGCTGATCCAGAGGTCGGCTGATACCGAGGTCAGCTGATACGGAGGTCGGCTGATACGGAGGTCGGCTGATACAGAGGTCGGCTGATACGGAGGTCGGCTGAAAGGGAGGTCGGCTGATACGGAGGTCGGCTGATACAGAGGTCGGCTGAAAGGGAGGTCGGCTGATCCAGAGGTCGGCTGATACGGAGGTCGGCTGAAAGGGAGGTCGGATGATACCGAGGTCGGCTGATCCGGAGGTCGGCTGAAAGGAAGGTCGGCTAATACGGAGGTCGGCTAAAAGGGAGGTCGGCTGATCCGGAGGTCGGCTGATACAGAGGTCGGCTGATACAGAGGTCAACACTTTACTTTTTCAGTCTGTAGTTTTATTTTTCTTAGTTTACTTATGTACCCTACAGTGTCTAGAGATTCCTAATCTCAGGCATTCATTTTATCAAATTCGAAGATATTTCCTATTTTCGGATTATACTTTATTTTGTTGAAAAAATACATCAACAATATTCTTTATTTATTTAAATTTATATATTCATATTTATATAATTAAATTTTAAAAATTTAATTAAAAATAAACACATCAATATATATATATCATGTTATAGATAATTATTTTTTTAATAAATCAGCGGCCGACTCTCTCTATGGCCAACTGACTAACAACAGCCCGACAGTCCAGCGGTCGGGTCTCTCTAAGGCCAACCGACTAACCAGAGACCAACAGTCCAGCGGTCGGTGTTCTCTATGGCCAACCGACTAACCAGCAGCCGACAGTCCAGAGGTTGGGTCTCTCTAAGGCCAACCGACTAAACCACCCGTCCAATATGTAGTCGGTTGGGATAGAAAGATGAGAGAAAGAAATATAATAAATTATATAAATATATATTTTTATATCTGTGCAGCCAATTGAAATGTGATTCACAATGGACGATAAACTATGCAAACGTATAAATACGACTTGATATATATATATATAGCAAAACTATATAAAATTCATATAAAATTTCACAACATTACGCCAAATTTTCATATTTCCAATACTGCGTCCGACTCTTCAAGATTTTATAAACTCTGCACCTAACTCTTTGACTATCATTATTTAAGAATGTTTGGTCTGCTGAACACTCAAATTAGGAATTGTTACGTACAAAAAATAATAATAATAATAATGATAATGGTAGCAGAGTCTTAAAGGAGGTCGGACAAGATAAGATCGGGCGAAGAAGGATGAGACAATCAAGCGACCACCATCCGGTCCCTTCAAACGGCCGAACAACCAATTGTTCAGACGATTCATTGGTCGCCCTATCAAGCGACCAACTGACCGCCCTTTGAAGCGACTGAACTACTGTTTTGACCAAGTGACCGGCCAATCGATCAGGCGATTAACAGGTCGCTTAATTAAGCGACCAACCAACAGACCTTTTCTTCGCCCGACCTTATCTTGTCCGACCTCCGCATCTGCCATCTCATCTTTTTTCGTCCGACCTTATCTTATCCGACCTCCGCTAAGACCCTGCTACCATTATTATTATTATTATTATTATTATTATTATTATTATTATTATTATTATTATTATTATTTTTTATACGTAACAATATTTATATTATTTTTTTCTCATTTTCTCTCATTCTCTTCCTCTTTCGTAAAACTAAATCGGTCAATTTTTTTTTCCTAAAATATATTTATATTATCTTTTCTTTCAAGAAATTAAAAATGTAAAATATGCACCGCTAATGAACTCAGACAACATATTTATATAAAAAAAAATTATAAAAAATATTCTACCATAACAAAAGCTTGTGCGGCTTAGCCGCGCTCACACGAGTACTAGTATATATATACATCATATAACATAGCTTTTAATTTTTTTTACACACATACATGCATCCCACAAGAATTGAACTCTCGTATATTTTCTTTTTACCCACACACATATATATAGCATATATATATATTGACTTTGTTCATCAAAAAATCTATATATTTTTTATTGATATATTTTTCAAAATATATAATATATTTTATTATGTCTTAAAAACTTAATATTCAACAAAATTCTCCATCCCTTAAACTAAATATTAAACCCTTAAACTAAAATAGTTGTTGGTGTATCTAGTGAAGGAGAAAATAAATGAAACTCTTGTCTCACATAGGATAAGAAGACTAAATTCTTCCACTTAATAAGTGTTGTGGTCCCATTAAAATAGTAAATGGGATTGGAATAGGTTCATGGATTGGGTTCACAAACACACACATATATATATGGTCAAGATTAGGCCGTAGGGGCTTGTGGACTAGGCCCAATAGCGAAAAATTTAGTTAATTTTAATTTTACAATTATCTGATAATTTGATTTGACTAATTTAAAGTAAATTTAAATTAATCAGATAAAGTAAAAAATTGTTAAAATGTGCTTATGATTGAATCAAATTTAGTGGGATTAATTTCCTCACATTTGAACTACACCTAAAAACCCCCATAGTTTTCTAATTTTAAAAATCCAATCGAATAATTAATTTTTAAAAGAGTTATGCACAAAAGCTTTCTCTGAGAAAAAAAGATTATGCAAATTTATCTTTTCCGAAAAACCATTCTAGAGATCTCTTTGTTTCTTAATTTCGGTTCGTGGAATATGTTGTTCCGTGTTAATTCGTTATATCCTAAGAGACAATCGGTAGCAGGTCGAATTCGCTTCAAGAAGATCACGTGCTATACGAGAATCGAGTTTGATTTTGTACATAATATTTGTTTTCGGCATTATCAAATTTGAAGTTTTAGATTTCATCATATCTCGGATATTCACCCATATAATCTAAAAATCTTGAAGGGAACTCGGAATCTGAAATGGTTGACAAATTCCTTAGATTCTCGATCAAATTGCAAATGTCCAAAACGTACGTAAAGACAAAGCAATGATATCGATGAACGATTCTGAAAGAAATCTGAACAATTGAGTGACGACATTCAAATCGGCGCAGATGAGGAGGAGAATGAGGAGATTAATTCCAATGAATCACACATTCCAGTTTTCTCTATTCCATGATCTCAGCCACCCCGCACAACCGGTGATGCTCCTAAAATTGTTGCTGCCAGGCATGAAGCGCATGAGACAACTAGGAGGGTTGCTGCCGAGAAGGCTGCAAAGGCAGCATACGAACAGGCCTTCAAGGCCGCGATGGAGAGGACGCAACCTGTTTACGTGACCTTCAACCAGCTTGTTGCCGGGGTGAAAAAATGGGATCCTATTGATACCCATGTGAGACAGGCTATTGTTGTCTTGCCTCATCCACAGCGTATGGCTGCAAGAATTGTGTCGGGTCTCGTTGCATCTTCCGGATAGCAACTAAACAACTTGGAGGGTATACAACCTGTTTCTGTTGCGGACCATGTAATGCATCATGTTGCTGCAACTTTCAGAAAGCCTGTTGCTGCGGAAGCTAAAAAGCCAGAAAAATTCAACAGGCACAATTTTAAAATATAATAAATAGAGGATGTTGTTTTATCTGACCATTTTGAATCTACCAAACTAGCTGATGGAGGATGCACCTGCTGTGCCTAAAGGATCATTGGAAGAACAAAATGCACAAATTGTGAAAGCCTGAAAATACTTAGAAAAATGTGCAAAAATTATGTACTAAATGGCTTGATGGACTCCCTATACGGTGTGTACCGGCATACACTAACAATTAAACAGCTGTGAAAGATGTTGGAGAAGAAGTGCATAACTGCGGATGTTGGTGCCAAGATATTTATATGAAACAATTCATGGATTTCAAAATTGTGGATGGAAAAAAGTGTCACGGAGTAGCTTAATGCGTTTCAGCTAATTTTGCATGAAATCCAAGCCGAGGGGATGGAGCTGAGTGAAGCCTTCTAAATGGCAACGATAATTGAAAAATTGCCGCCTATCTTAGGTGATTTCAAGATTTACTTGAAACATTAATGGAAGAGAATGGACATGTCGACACTGATCAATTGTCTCTAAACTGAAGAGGAACATAGATCGAACTTGATAAGTAAATGACATCAGATGCTCAGAAGCGAGGTCAATGTAATCGAACACAAAGACCAAGGTTCTCGTTTCAAGACTGCTCCGAGGAACAATGAGTAGCCTGAAACAAAATGGAATCCCATGGACAAGGGCAAAGAGAAGATGAAGCCATCTGGTGGTGTTGAAAAAAATTAAAAAGTACCTTCAATGACAACTATTTCAATTATGGAAAGCTCGGACATTGTTCGATAGATTGCAAGGTGCCAAAAAGAATGAAAGAGACAAATCAAGCACATGTCATTACTGAAGAGGAAGAGCCACTCAACTTGAAATATATTGTCTCTGAGGAAAACCTATTAGGATCGAACAAGAAACAATGGTAGCTCGACACGGGAGCAACACGACACACTGCATGAACAGGAACCAGTTCTCCTTGTTCAAACGTGTCGAATGAGAAATGATATACATAGGGAATGTTGCTCCTGCTGAAGTCAAATGGGGAGGAAAAATGCTTCTGAAGATGAGGTCAGGAAGAGTTGTGACGCTGACCAATGTTCTATACGTGCCGGTGATAACAAAAAACCTGTTCTCGGGGACGCTTTTGACGACACCCGGCTTTAATATTAATATGAATGATGATGATTTTGTTTTGCATAAATCATGAGTGTATGTGGGTAACAGATATGTAGATGATGGTTTATTAAAATGTTGTATTATGACAATGATTGAAAATAATAATAATAATAATAATAATAAGGTAAAATTGCTCATAACTCCCCAGTGGTTTCGAAATCCAACGTAAAATCTCCTTGTACTTTAAAAATTGCATAGCACCTCCTTATACCTTAAAAAACGTTGCATGAAACCCCACCACCATGAAACATTCCTTGTGTGATGAGAAAATGATTTTCTATCTACATGTTTTGCATGACAGAAGGGGTTTCATGCAATATTTTTTAAAGTATAACGGAACGTCATGCTTTTTAAAGTAGAATGGAGATTTATGTTGAGTTTCGAAACCAAAGAGGAGTTTTATGCAACATTATTTTAAGTATAAGGGAGCGCCATTTAATTTTTAAAGTAAATGGGAGATTTATGCTGAATTTCGAAACTACGAGGGCGTTATGGCAATTTCGGCTAATAATAATAAGTCGGTTACTTATATTGTTGAGTCATCTACTTTATGGCATAGTCGATTGAGTCATGTAATTATGATTCAATACGTCAATTAATTAATCTGAACCACATTCCATAATTCAAATTCAATAGACGTAAATATGAAATTTGTGCTGAAGCAAAAAAAACTCGATATTCTTTCCAAACGATTCACCATGAAACTGAACAACTTGAATTAATTCACAGTGACATATGCAATTTAAAATTTGTACAACCATATGGTGGTAATAAATATTTTATTAAATTTATTGATAATTGTACAAAGTATTGTTATGTGTATTTACTTAAAAACAAAGACGAGACATTAAGTAAATTCATTTTGTTAAAAAATTAAGTGGAAAATCAACTTAACAAACAAATTAAACGAACTACAAGTGATAGAGGTGGAGAATATGAAACTTCAATAAGTAAATTTTGTGCACAAAATGTAATAATTTACGAAGTAACTCTACCTTACTCACCTTAATCAAACGGCGTTGTTGAATGCAAAATGATGAATGTGATCTTTTTAAGTTGTGGACTACCCCAAAACAGTGGGGGGAAGCCATTTTAAGCAGTAATTATTTGCTTAAATTAATTTCTCGGAAAGAGATGGAAAGACCCCTTATGAGCTCTGGAAAGGTTGAAAACCATTTTACGAATACCTTCAAGTATGGGGGTGTCTTGCTAAGGTAGTGGTGCCACCTCCCAAACGTGTAAGAATCGGTCCCAAGACAGTGGACGGTATTTTCATAGGATATGCTCATAACAATACAACTTATCGATTTTTGGTACTCGATTCAAAATTTTAGGATATCCCAAAGAAAATGATAATGGAATCAAAGAATGCATCATTATGAAAATGTGTTCCCTGCAAAGGTAGGCGCTGAATCTAGTTCGACCAACCGAGAATATGAATATGTGGATCAAAATCGAATGGAAATAAATGATTCTGAATTTGAATAAGGTTAGGAACCTGAGCTTAGAAGAAGCAAGCGAGCACAAGTTGAAAAGTTGGAAATGACTATTTGACTTATCTCTTTGAAAATGAGCCTCAAACTTATGCTGAGGCGACGAGGTCTTCTGGAGCGCCGCTTTGAAAAAAAGCCGTAAAAAGTAAAATAAATTCTATTCTTCAAAATCACACTTGGGAACTTGTGGATCTCCCATCTGGATCAAAACCTCTTGGATCAAAATCTTTAAGATGAAATTAAAATCGGATGGCTCAATAGACAAATACAAGGTCATACTAGTAATCAGATGTTATAGGCAGCGAGAAGCCGTAGAATACTTTGATACATATTCTCCTTTCATGAGAATAACATCCACTAGGATGATCCTTGCGATAGCCACTCTGCGGAATCTTGAGGTACATCAAATGGATATGAAAACGACCTCTTAAATGGAAATCTTGATAAAGAAATCTGTATGGAACTACCCGAAGGCTTTACAATTCCAAGAAAAGAAATGAAGGTATGTAGTCTTGTGAAATTATTCTACGGACTTAAACAATCTCCAAAGAAGTGACATGAGAAATTTAACCATACTATGATGGACAGTGGTTTCAGAATTAATGAATGCGATAAGTGTATTTACGTAAAGACTATTGAGTCAAGATACATAATTATATATCTTTACGAAGACGGTATACTTATCGTTGGTAGAAATGAAAAAATTGTTAAGTCTACCAAAGACATGTTAAATTCTAAATTTGACATGAAAGATATGAATCTCGTTGATGTGATTTTAGGAATTAAGATCAAAAGAACCGAAAATTGTCTAAATTTGAGTTAAACTCATTATGTAGACAAAATCCTCAAAAAATGGGAACCTCATTGGATACATGTATCCATTTATCCAATAATCGTGGAAAGGGCGTATCCAAATCGAATAAGCTCGGATAATTAAAAGTTTGATGTACCTAATGAGTTGTACCAGATCCGACATAGTTTATACTAAAAGCAAGTTGAGTACTTATATGAGTAATTTTAGTCGCAAGCATTGAAAAGCCATCGTTCGCGTACTTAGGTGCTTACGATACACTCGAGATTACATGTTGCACTATAACAGACATCTAGCTGTAGTAGAGGACTACTCAGACGCAAATTGAATGTTTAATACTCTTAATTTGAGATTAATTAGTGGATATGTGTTTACACTAGATGGTGCAACAATCTCATGGAAATCCTCAAAATAAACAATTATTGCCAAATCCATAATGGAATTTGAATTCATTGTTTTGGATAAAACTGGATAAAACTAGAGAAGATGCGGAATGGATTCACCACTTTTTTTTAAGATATTCCAGAATAAGACAAATCTATCTTTTCCATAACCTTATACCGTGATAGTAAATCTACTATTGGCAGAGTAGAAAGTACAATGTATAATGGAAAGAGTCGACACATTCATTGTTGACACAATTCCATAAGACAACTGATCACAGCTAAGGCTATTGCAATAGACTATGTTGCGTCAAAGGATAAGCTAGCAGATCCGCTAACCAAATAGTTAAACTGTGATGCAGTTTATGAATTGACAAGAGGAATGGGGGGGTTAAGCCTGCTGAAAAATAAGTGTTATAAAGGAAAATCCAACCTAGAAATACTGAGATCCTAAGAACTAGGTTCAATGGGACAACTCACCTATAAGACTTATGTGTGTCATTGTGGGGACAAATAACCTCGACCTATTTCTGTCAACAAACAGTAACAAAGTAAGGAGGGATAACAAATGATTGCTTTAATGATCACCAAGTGAGTTGTATCACTTAGAAACTTGGAGATATCACCTATGTGATAGAGAAGTGAGAGTTTTTCAAATGAGAACTGTTTAGGCTCAATTTTTTAGAAACTCTAACATAATTAGGATGGATTCCATGGCCAAAACGAGCCAAACAATGAGAACCAAACTAGACATATAGATTCTGTATCGGTACGTAGCTCATCCACTATAATATTGAACAGTTTAAAGACAACGTGTCCATTGGAAAGTTGGTGGTGAAAACTTCGTACAACTAGTAGGAAAGTTTAAAGGAAAATCTACTTATCATATGCATAATTCATCTTTCTTTTATCTAATCATCGTATTTCCTCTTTCATGTGGGGGATTGCTAATATATGTAGTGAAAGAGGAAATAAAGGATATTATGAAACTCTTATCGTACGTAGGAGGAGACAAACTCTCCCACTTAATAAATGTTGTGGTCCCATTAAATAATAAATCGGATTAGAAGAGATTCATGGAATTGGTCTCATGAATTGAGCTCATATATATAGTTAAAATTGGGCCTTGGGGCTCGTGACTAGGCCCAATTACGAAAAATCCAATTAATTTTAATTTTACATTTATCCGATAGTTTAATTTGACCAATTCAAAATAAATTTAAATTAATCAGATAAAGTAAAAAATTATTGAAACGTGTTAATGATTGAATTGAATTTAGTGGGATTAATTTCCTCACATTTGAACTACACCTCAACAACCCCATAGTTTTCTAATTTTAAAAATCTAATCGAAAAAAATAGTTTTCAAAAGAATTCTGCACAAAAACTTTCTCCCCGAAAAAAAAAAAAAAAAGATTTTGCAAATTTCTCTCTTTTCAAAAACTATTCTATAGATCTCTCTATCTCCTAATTTCGGTTCGTTGCTATTCCGTGTTAAGCCAATCTATCTTGGGAGGCTATCGGTGGTGGATCGAATTCGCTTCAAAGAGATCGCATCCTTCACGAGGCTCGGATTCAATTTCGTATCTAATATTTGTTTTCGGTATGATCAGATTTGAGGTTTTAGATTTCGTCACGTCTCATATTCGGCCCATATAATCTAACAACACTAAACAAATATATTCATCATAAGAACAACAACAATAGTAAACATAATAAGGAAATGATAGAATTACGTATCCACCCTTCACGCGGCACCAAAACATTGCATTATTCCAACAACTATAACCAACAAACAATTTTCAAGTTTATCATCAAGAAATAACTCTACTTCTTCAACATCAACCTAAAAATCACACATTTATATATATATATATATATATGTATGAACTTCAAAACAAAAAACAGACACTAACCTCATGAATCAATGAATTAGTTAGTTTGGCTTTTCACTGTCACTTTCAGAGACATAGTTATGCACCGGCGGGGTGGTAGATCCAGAGCCTGCAGAGCCAGCGCCGCCGCTCCTCCTCGTCCCGATCGTCCGCCCCACGAACTTCCCCGCTCGGCTAAGCCCCGTGTGCATCGCGCCAATTCCGCTCCCCACCAGCCCCGCACCAGCATTAACGCCACTGCTAACCAGGCCAGCACCAGTGCTCACACCACTGCTCACTAGGCCTGCGCCAGAATTTACGCCGCTGCCGACAATGTCGGCGCCAGCTGTGACGCCAGTGCCGACCATTTCAGCTCCGGCAGTGACGCCGGTGCCCACGACGGAGGCAGCCCCATCGAGGGCATCCACTGTGCTCCCCACCACCCCAGCTTCTTTCATTTTCTTTTTCTCTTCCATCATTCTCTTCTCTTCTTCCAGGGCTGCAAACTGTTCTTCTTTGTTGAATTCATGGTAACACACCTGATCCATCCAAACAATCAATCCACTATACTACTATACTGTAATATAGTACAGTCACTTTTTACTTATATTTTGAAGTTCTAAATAAAAAGTTTGAATAAATAAAATTATCTTCTATCAATAGAGCTAGAGAATAGAGACTTATTATATCTATCATATTCTTAATTCCCTATTTAATATTCTAATTTTTTATTATTTCAAAATATTTAAAAAAATATCTAGTAGGACTGCCAACATATGTTAAATAATCATGAATTGTGAACACACTCATGATTAGATTAACCATATACATATCTAATTGTGAATATGCTTGTGTAAGTGTAAACATTATAAATTCAAATCCAAATTCAAAAGTGATTATTGAAGTTTGGGAGTTTGGTTTCTTTTTTAAATATACAACATTAGTAATTTTCCATAAAAATAAGTAACACAGCATAAATAAGTAAAAGTTTAATTGTACCTGGACAGTGAGAGTCCCTCTGTCCTTCTTGTCTTTGATTTTGGTCATATTCTGGGAGGGAAGAAGCCTTAGCTCAAGAGTTTCTGTTTTCTCAGGTTTCAGATCGATGAGAGGCACCTTCGTTATTCCTAATAGCTTGTCCTCTCCAATGTCTTCATCAAGCACCTGCATCAATTCAATTCAACTGGTAAGTAATGAAGAATCAACAGTAGGAAGAACTTAGAAGAAGAAGAACAACAACAACAAGAACAAGAAAGGGGATGTATGGATGGATGGATGGATAATATAATAACAGGAAGGAAGCACCTCCAACATGAGTGACTGCGTCTCCTTATCTTCTGCAATAAGTTGGAATGTTTCGTTCCACACAGGATTCAGGTTGTTGTCTACCACTTTGGTTTTAAATCTGAAGAGGGGTCGGATGTGCAGAGCTACATACGGATCCGATTTCCCGATCAGCTCCATGTTCTTCAGCTCACTCGCCCTCACCACTGTTACCGTAAGCTTTCCAACTGGCTTCAGCTCCAGTTCGCTGCAGCAGTAATCAAAATAATAAATCATTTCCATCAACTCAAATCCATTCCATGTAGTTTTGTTTTGCCTATAAATGGCGGTTAACTGTGTGTCAGTAGGAATCTCACCTTGTGTCGACAGGTAAACCGCCGATGGGAACGACGATCCTGTGCGGCCATTGCAGCGTATCTGTTACAATGGAAGTAACGGTGTCCTTACGTCCATAAAATTAGCAGTTAGTACAAATAACGTAGGGGGTGATCAATCTATTCTACATAGAATAGAATATAGAACAGGAAGGATCCATCGAAACTTACATCAATCATATCAGAAATCCCAGGAAGAGCTGTTAGACTCCCACCAACAGCTTTCAGAGTATAATCAATACGTGGCTTTGGCTGAATACAGACAGATCAAGAATTCACATTACAATCATAACACATACGAAAAATACTGTTTGTTGGAAGACTACATAATACGTCGTTTAATCTGAAATGAATCTACGCCGATCAAGTTACAGAGGTATGCTAAGAATGTACCTCAGCTAGGAGAGCCACAACAACAGCAGAGATGCAAGGAATTTCATCGGCAAGTTGGAAAATAGCTCGGACTACCGTAAAAACTTGAAGATCTTTCAACTGTAACAGACAAAGAAAGGTAAAAGTTTTTCCATTTTGGACTATAGTGATAGAGTATTGATGCCGTATTGGGACTGAACAAGAATGCATATGTAACTACCCCATCTACAGCAGTTGAGTGATGGTAGTAGATGTGAAATGTTGTGTTTGCTGACCTGAATGGGTATGGAAGCAACAACTGCTGCCCCAACAGCTAGAATGATGCTCGGATCACCTCCCCACCGAAGATCAATATCCATCGTGATTTGGCCTTCCTTAAGACTCTGAACTCGAATCCCTGCAAAATATTTGCTGTTATAAGTAGGATATATGCAACAAAAGATCCTGATTGACCGCACTATACATAAAAGCTCAACTATATCCCGTACGGATCAATTGCAAGAAAGCGATGTAAGGAAATTTGCTAGAGTTCCATTTGCCAAAGAAATTGGAAACAAAGCTATACAATTTTGTATATATGCACGCCAATAGTAATCAAATAGCCGAGAGTCGGTATAATGCAACTGGTCCAATCTGAGGCAGAGAAAATAGATGTTGAAGAGGGCCAAGTTTTCCATTAACTTCGACATGAGAATAGGAAATTTTTACACACATACTAACAGAATTGCACTGAAATGTATTGTTTTCTTTTGAATATTGTCAATAAAATAGTGACCGAATGCCAAATAAGTGACCATAGATATTAAACAAAATAAGCTAAGAAACAGAGAAGCTATGGTGTTCTGGACGAATCCTCAACACATCGAACTATTTAAATAAAAAACAAAATTCAGTTCTCAGTATAGTTCTGCCAAAGTACGGAGGATGACGAATGACGACATTTGGCTAGAGCCTTAATGAAAGATTATATATATACATAATAACATCTTGTCACCACTGTAGGTACCTTCAATTTTAGGAGCCACGGATCCAAGAGAGAGTTCACTGAATTTCAATGAAGTAATTCCGGGGGGGCGATAGTCTTCCAACAACGGTTCAACAGTATCTTTGATGATTGCCTCCGCAGCCTGAGGAATAATTGACATAAGGAATCTAATAACCTAAATTTACTGTAATGGACAGGTAAACAATACTAAAAACTCAAATACTGAATGTGTATAGAAGAAAATGATCTTTTAGTAGATGCAAAATGATCTTTCAGTAAACGCAAAATGATCTTCTATGCAAATGGACATTTTTAACGAACACAGGGGCCGGTTTGCCATTACAGTTTAGAACAGAAGTCAAGCTTACATCTGCAATATATGGCCACAATTTGCTCAGCTGTTTGTTCAGCCATTTCACCTGAAAGTATAAAGAACAGCATAATGTAGAAAACTCCAAACAGATCACTATTGAAAAGGTATAATCATACATTCAGAGCCTATGCATTCACCATAAACAAGCATTCATTTTGAAGATCAAGACTGAGATATCTTTAACTAGATCTAAATCATCTCCAATGGAAGAGATTATCATTGCTCACTCTCCCGCGCTCATAAAAGGAAATTCATTCCTCATAATTCATCCATACTTTGTTTAATATCAAATTTAAGATACAGAGGAACAGGAAAGTAATCGTCACAAGTTGTTTCGAAGGAAAATATAACAAATGACAACAAGGGATAAATCATTACTGTTCTTGATATGAAATTCCTTCAACACAGCCGTATGCATAAATCAGAGTAGATATTAACCATTCCTCTCAGATTTCATATTATTGAGGAACAACCTCACCTAAAAAACTATGTATCATTTCACATTTATTCATCCCTTCAAATAAAACCACAGCATCAAAATGAACTCAGAAAGAATCCATTAAAGGAGAATCAATGCAATTACCTGCTCAAACACAGGAAATGATATCCATTCGGGGAAGTTGTCGCCGCAGATATTCTTTAAATCATCTCTGGTGAGTGCGTTTAGCAATTTAATGTCAACTGCCTGTTCAGAGACAAAAACACAAACACCATGTAATCAAACTTGCTCAATACTAAAATCTATACACTTCAGCAACAAACACATTAAACCAACCAACTGAAGATGGATTGAAACTAATCATCTCTCAGTTAGAAATTCCTAAACAAACATTGATTACATAATTATTATGATTGAATTACATAAACCCTAGGAAATTAACGAACGCACAAAAATATACTATAAATAAATACCTTCTGGCTTCGCTTATTGTGCCGATAGCTCATCATGTGCTTCCAACCTGCCATTAACGCCATCCCGAACAGTATCCCCAAAACTATTCCGGATATCAATCCCATTTCTGTCTGTGATTGCGCTCAAACCCCGATTTCTTAATCCGATCAATCAAAAATTCACGTCGTCACGAATCGGAACATCAGCATAAACGGCAACCGGCAATATATCACTCCGATCCAACGTTAAGCCATTATTCCGGCATAGTGAATTGAAACAACAACGGCGGCCGTGGCGGATGCAATCAAAATAAAAATCAAAAGAGAAGAGATCGCAATGAGAATGATCAGGGGAAGATCAGGAAGAGACAGTTGCAAAGGTGGGTGAGGTTTGTTAACGTCCAACTTCCTTCCATGTGTCGTTTTCTCCTTCATTTTCCATGCACGCTCAATTTCTTCAGCTTAATTTACACTCATGCACGATTTATATATCTATATACATACATATATATATATATTATTTTTAATTATTTATATACTCTTAATTTTAGTGATTAGAGTAGATAATGCTTTAGCTAATTAATTTGAATTTTATTTACGACTTTTATTTGATAATGCCTATCAATTTAGGGTGTGTTTGTTTCAAATATTTCAAACCAATTTTATTATTCATTCATTTTTTTTTTCTTAAAAAAAATATGAAGGGCACTTGTATTTAAATACCTGAGCTAAAACATTCGGTCCCTCCTAATTTTGACAAAGCACTGCGCTTCCTACTTTTTGTTCAACTTACAGTTAATTCCTTAGTACAATTTTACCTCTGAAATTACAATATAATGTAACAAATATTATGTGTACTCCCATTATTTTTATATAAACTTAAGTTATCAAATTACATACCTCAAAAGTATCCCGCTGTACAAAGAAAAGAAAAATAATTAGAGTAATGTGCCTGTAATTTGTATTTATATACTGAAATTAGTTACAGAAATTTAAATAAAAAAACAAAATAAAATCCTAATAAAACCCACTATCCTATTGTTGATGCAATTTTTCAATAATAAAAAGTAAAATCCAAAAATAGGAAATTATCTTCGAATTTGATATAATTAGTGCCTGAGATTAGGAATCTCTAAACACTATACGGTACATAAATAAGCTGGAAAATAAATGCTACAGACTGAAAATTAAAGGATATCCCCGAATCACTGACTTTATTGTCGTTTGAAGATGATTGAAGATCCCCTGCCAGTTGCTGACCCCAATCCTTAAATATTCTTCAGAAACGGTACCTGGAACCGTCGCCCGAACGGTTACACTGCCTACTCTCAATTGTCTACTAATTCCTCTTTTGTGGACACGTGTTTTCAACCGTCTTATCAGCCGCGTAACTCAACCGACCAAGCTACTATTCTCTCACTCGATCTCCGCAGCAGCCGACCTCCACAGCAGCCGATCTTCACAGCAGCCGACTTGCTCATCCACCTGCGTAACAACCAACCTGCCTGTCCGATCGCGGACCAACTGACTTGCCTGTCTGACCGCGGATCTTCCGACCTTCGAATTGATAACGGACTGCGGACCAACCGACCTGCCTGTCCGACCGCGGACCTTCCGACTTGCTTATCCGACCGTAGACCAAACGACCTTCCTGTCCGACCGCAAACCTTCCGACTTGCTTATCCGACCACGGACCAACCGACCTGCCTGTCCGACCGCGGACCTTCCGACTTGCTTATCCGACCGCGGACCAACCGACCTGCCTGTCAGACCGCGGACCTTCCAACTTACTTATCCGACCGCGGACCAACCGACCTGCCTGTCCGACCGCGGACCTTCCCACTTGCTTATCCGACCGCGGACCAACCGACCTGCCTGTCCGACCGCGGACCTTCCCACTTGCTTATCCGACCGCGGACCAATCGACCTGCCTATATCCTTAGAAGGAAGTCCGGTTCAACCGATTATCCTAAAACACCCCTTAATTAATCGAGGAGACCCAATTACAGGCCCAAATCTTCTTCTAGCTTGGGCCTTTTAACCTAATTATAAAATTCATACGTAACAACTTGCCCGCCGCCATCGAACTTTCAAACGCCATTCCGCAATCGCCGTTTGGAGGTTCGCAATCACAAAACTCTTCATCTTCGCTGCTGGCTTTTGCTTGCCGCTGAATCTCTGTAACTCCAAATTATGGCAAATCAATACATACCTGCACTTCCTTTTGACGGGTCCGTTCCAGAAATAGCATTTGTTGCTACGAAAATGCTCACTCCTACTATTCGCCCATATTGCACCACTCCTGAATATTCCAACCGGATGAGAAAGGTATTGGAAGCAGGAAACCCCCTCGCTGTCAATAATCCTAACTACAAAGCTATCCGTCTCCATGACAGTATCAAAACGCACCTGATGGACCCCAAAGACCCTTACCGCACCTGGTACAAAAGGGTAGCGAAACATTTTCAAGATCAATGGAAGCGCCAACAAATCGACCAGGCAATACTTCTATCGACTCTCCCATGTCATTTGCATGAGAAAGTTCTTTTGGCAATGTCGGCGTTCTGGCACTCAGAGATGGGCATCTTCCTCCTTCCTACGGCCCCCATCGGCCCAACACTCGTGGATGTGGCCATGATAGCCCATCTTCCCATTGTAGGTGAGGACCTTGTGATAGGAGCCCTAGATGGGCAAGAGCCCAATGCAGACCACTTGGACTGGTCTCTGGCTGGCGTAAAAGAATGGGGCTGGACCAAATTTTTAATCGACTAGCAAGAAGCAGCCGGGACCCCTGTGACCGACCGCGAGCATGTCGCCTTCCTTCTCTTTTGGCTCTGTAGGTATGTCATAATTTCTCCTTCAAAATGTGTCCTTCCGTCTCATCTTGATTTGGCCATCCACATAGCCTCATGTCGTTTCTTTTCTCTTGGTACTCTCTTCCTTGCCAATCTTTTTGAAGGGTTATCCAGGGTTAGCACCCGCCTTACAGATAGTGATGGCAAAAAATTGGATACCGCCGCATCGGGCCCTTTTTGGTTCCTGGAATTATGATTCCGTCTCTATTTCCCCGAAGCGTTCCAACTCGGCCATCCCCCTATTGCTCCAACACTTGACAAATCTTTGGGAATAGCCCTTAACCGACTTTGTTTAGGTCGCAATAACCTCAAAGCATCCGACCCTATCATAACTGCCATTCTAGCCGATGACCGTAGTGACTCCCGATTTTACATGTACAGAAAGTATGTCGGTTACGCTTCTGACCTGTTTTGGCCTTTCCCTGTATTTTCACCCTTGTCCAAACCGGACCTGCTTCCTCATCCAACTTATTCCTTCACCTGGGATGCTCCTCTTAAACCCAGGTCTTTATTTATTAGTAAGAAAATTGATAAGAAAGGCCGCAAAGCGTTTTATACCTTCAGCTATCAGCCTCACTTTTTGGCACGCCAGTTCGGATGCCACCAAGGTTTACCTGGCCCCATCGCCTGTCCACATCTAATAATTCAAAGCCCGGATGGGAGAGTCATCCCTGAATTGATTTCTCCTTACGTCTCCCAACTTACCAACTACATAACTTCCAACTCTTACATTCCCTTCCGATCTTCTCCAGACTCTGTTGAGTCCTTCCGCGAATGGTGGTCGGTCACTTGGGCCCTAATCGCCCCTGACAAAGATCCCCTGCTGGGCGTTCTCCTACCCCAGCCTGCCTTGGTACTAGGGGCGGCTCCATTGACCAACACCCGAAGAAACGTGATAGCCCCAAGCACCGGATCGGGTGCCCCAAAAAGAAAAAGAAGAGCTTCTTAAATCCAAACTGTCCCGTTCCCTGCAGAAAATCAGCAGACTTCGAAAGACCGTTCATCAGGTTGGGTGCCAGTAAAGACCCGACCCCGTTTAGGTATGTTCCAATAGTCCTAACTTAATCTGATTTTTCCTTAAAATTTCTTATAAATCACCATTCTTATAATCAGGCCCGACTCCGGCAAGAGCGACCGTCCAGTCTACTTCAAGCCCAGTCGAATCACCAAAGTCGTCAGCCGACCAACTTCAAGTACCTGAAGCCCCGACCAAACGACAAACCTCAATGCAAACGCCTTCACCACCCAAACTGGCAACCACAGGGGCTTCATCCGATAGTGAGGCGACTGCCTCGCAGATGGGTAGATTGCCTTATGTTGCCTCAGACCCATCTCTCCCTAACGCGGAACCAACGGCCACGCCTGCATCCGCCTCTGCTGCGATCGCTTCTGGCGCGGCCGCTTCTGCTGCAATCTCTCTCAATGTGACCGCTCCAATTAATAGAGATGTCTCTGGTGCGGCCGTCCAAGTTGCTTCCGACGAACCGGCTGCAGCCGCCCTAGGCGCAGCGACTTGAGGGCAGCAGACCCTGCTCCAGAAGCAGCCAGATGGGAAGAAGAACCTGCAGCCGCCCAACCAAGAGGTCTTTTACAAGAATTACAAGAAGTCTCATCTTCTGACTCAGAGACCTCTGTCAACTTGGTAAAAGCTTTAAACTCCCTTTTCCAATTAAGAGCCAATATTCACATAATATTAGATACATTATATTTCCATCTGCAGGGACCCAGATCAATACCGCAGCGTCCATTTGAAGCAGCCGACGAATCGGCCATTGCGATACCAGTTGCCCCTTTTTCCAGACTCATAACAGTCTTGGCACCTTCTGCGACCACGCTCCGCCCAGAAGTAAGTAAAGTTTTCACAAATAACTCTTGATATTGTGCTTCATGTGATCTGAACAAATAAAAATCCATTATTTCAGGGATGTCTTGATCTAGCCCCTCTGTCAGCTGTTCCAATTCCGGCAGACGTCCGAACCATAATTGCTCAGGCTTTCAACCAACCTTTCCCTGATCTGGGGCCAGACTTGTTAGACGGTCTTCTTTAGGCAATTGGAGGCCTTCTATTTCAAATTCCTTCAGAATCGGCAGCCGCCCCCATTCTTCATCGGCTGATGGAGAGACTATCCGAACTCTGAAACGACATCTTATTCGCCCAACTCCTGTCAGCTGAAACGCCCCTACCTAATACGGATCAAATAAGTCTGGAGGTTTCCTTGACTAAAACCAAAGAATCACTTCAACAAGCTACTGGAAGGCTGGACGGACTCCTTAGTGCCAAGACCCAAATAGATGGATCAATTCAGGAAAAGAAGGCATAATTGGTGGCACTTCGACAAGAATGAATTGTCCTGGAGAACCACATGGCCGACGAACAACACCTAATTGAGCGGTATAAGAAAAATGAGGCCAACTTGGACCAAGAATTAAAAATTCACGCCCGATCTCAACTTATAAGACAATACCAGTCGGCTGCTAACACTAGACGACTTTCCAGGATAGAAGATAAATGGTCCCAGATTAAAACCGCTTTGGGGTCCCTTCTGTAAAATTTTGGAAACCTTGACTTAGTAAATAAATTTTTTCTCCTGTTGACAAGGATTACCTTCCAAACTCCGAATCTCCAGAGAAAAATCAAACTCATTTCCTTAATAAATATTGTCATTCCCCTGTAAAAATAAACTAATCGCCCAACCACAATTTGAACCTTGAACACACTTGAAATATTTATTAAAATGTCTCAAAAACGTCCTCATGTTCCTGTAAGCAACTGGCAAGGTGTTATTCAACCCTTCTTCGTGGGTAATCATCCTGTTGGAGGCCATGCCGAGGACTTGTTATGCATACTCAAACAATTGGATTTCAAATTCAAATTCTCCCACTGAGGTAGAAAAACCATTCATCGTGTTATTCACCTGATGGAAAACGTGTTGGGAGGATATGAGACCCTTCGGGATATACAAAATCGCCTTCCTGACATCGATCAACATATGGATTTGATTGAACACCATGTGACAGCCATACTCCCAGACCTTGGTTGGGATCATATATTTTCCAATCAGCGCGCAGTCTTTTCGAGATTACACACTCTTGTTGGTCGTGAGCGTCAAGCCGTAGCAGACATGAAGTCTCGTACCGACTATGATCTAGAAAAGATGCAAGATCAATGGGAAAAGTACCGACCCGACTTAGAGGACCTTGTCGATGAAGAACCAGAATTGATCTCTAATCACTGGGATGAAGATTCTGATTCAGAAGAAGGGAGTTCTCTGCATGACTCAATATCTGATTAATGAATGAACCCTTTTTGGGTCCGAACCCCTATGGTCGGGTTCCGCAATAAAATTTCTTGTTTCATGCGTTCTTGTAATCTAAAAAAGTGGAAAAATACCTCTTCAGATATCTAGCATTAATACAATCATGTACCATTTTACCTTCTTGATTTATAATAATAAAAGCACAATTTCCAATCTCCTTTTGAACGATAAATGGCCCTTCCCAATTTGGAGATCACTTCCCTAATTGATCTATCTTCTTGTATGTAGGAAGAATGATTTTCCAAACCAGGTCTCCTTCTTGGAACGTCTTATAAAAGACTTTCCTTCCGTAAGTCTTAGTCCTGATTTCACTCTGCTTCACAATCTGATCGACTGTATGGAGTCAACTGACATCCAAACTTTCCAATTGTTGCAACATAACTTGTTGATATTCCTCAGTGAACTCGTCAGTAGTAAAACTTGTACGTCTAGATGCCACTTGAATTTCGGCCGGCAACACAGCATCTTGCCCAAAGGTGAGTTGATATGGTGAAAACCCTGTGGCAGAATTTCTGTTATTCCTATGTGCCCATAAAGCTCGAGATAACAACAAATGCCACTTTCTTGGGTTCCCTTCAACCGTCTTCTTTATAATTCCAATAATAATCTTATTGGCTGCCTCTGCCTACTCATTAGCTTGGGGATAATAAGGTGAAGAATGGTTCAAACGAATACCAAACTCTGCCAAGAAGTTTAAAAACTTCTCCCCAGTAAAGACTAAACCTTGATTGGTCATTATTGAATAAGGAATACCATACCTATAGATGATCTGATTCAGCACAAAATCTATCACTTCCTTTTGATCCACAATTTTCAAAGCAACCGCCTCGACCCATTTGGTGAAATAATCTGTTGCAACCAAAATAAAACAATGATGTTTGGATGATGGAGGATGAATATTACCAATGATATCCATAGCCCAAGATTTAAGGGGCCACTATTTTACCATAGCTTGTAATTCAGTAATTGGGAAGTGATTCAACTGCCCATGCTTCTGACACTCTTGGCAACCTTTGGCGAATTGTATACAATCTTCGACAATCTTTGGCCAAAAGAAACCTAAACGATGAATAGCCCATCTCATATTCAAACCTGCCCTATGAGCTCTACAAATCCCACCTTGTACTTCTGTCATGACTTCCAAACCCTGCTTGGACCCCAAACATTTCAAAAGTAATCCTTCGAATGTCCTTTTGTATAATACTCCTTCTATCAACTGGAATCGCAAGGCTTTCAACCGTATTCCAATCGGTACATTCGCTCCTGGATTTTGTAGATACATGATAATTTATGTCCTTCAAAGGAGAATGACATAAATCAAAAGTAGCCAATTTAATGGCCCACTTCGTAAGTCTGCCCTGCATAGTGGGTCTTTGCAAAATTAATTTGATGAGATCCATCTTTGAGAAAACCTCAATTCTCCTGGGCAACATATAATGTTCAAGTTTGGTGCATGCAAACACCAATGAATAACACATTTTTTCTGGCATAGTATAATTTAATTCTGGTCCTGTGAGGGTCTTACTCAAATAGTAAATTGCCCTTTCCTTTCCATCCTAGCCGTCTTGTGCTAATAAACAACTGACCACTTCATACGTATTTGCCAAATAAAGTTTGAGGGGCCGACCTTCTTTGGGGGGCATCAACACAGGTGGTTGAGCCAATACTTGCTGTATAGCTTCCAAAGTTGTCTGTTGATCTGGTCCCCACTCGAAAGCATTCCCTCAAGCCTTTAATAATTTAGTAATTGGTCTGACCTTGCCAGCAGCATTGGAAATGAACCGTCTGAGATAATTTACCTTTCCCAAAAAGCTTTGTATTTCCTTAACCGTTTTGGGCGGTCGGCTGGCAAGAATTGGTTTGGCTTTATTAGCATCGATCTCTATTCCCCTCTCATGTACCAAAAATCCCAAGAAACTCCCGGCTGATATACAAAAAGCACATTTAGTTGGATTCATCTTCAACTTGTACCTCTTCATCCGTCCGAAGGCATCTTTAAGATCTCTCAAATGTTCCTCAAAAACGAAAGATTTGACGATAACATCATCAAAATATATACTTCCATGGATTTGCCAATAAGATCATGAAAAATTGAATTCATGGCCCTTTGATAAGTTGCCCCTGCATTCTTCAAACCGAATGGTATAACCGTCCACTCGTAAATACCTAAAGCTCCTGGACATCTGAATGCTGTCTTATGAATGTCTTCTTCTGCCAAAAAGATTTGGTTATATCCTGCATAACCATCCATCAAACTGAGGATTTTTTGTCCTGCTGCTGAATCAATTAGCATATCGGCCATAGGCATCACATATTCGTCTTTAGGAGTGGCCATATTAAGATCCCTGAAATCAATGCATATCTAGATCTTACCGTTCTTTTTAACCACTGGTACAATATTTGCCAACCAATCTGCATAACGGCAAGGCCGGATGAATCCTACTTTAAGAAGTTTCTGAATTTCCTCTTTGATTTGAGGCATCAAATTAGGACTTATACGCCTTGGAGGTTGCTTGTAGGGTTTAAAACCTTTTCTAATAGGCAATCGATGCTCTATCAGACTTCGCTCCAGCCCAGGCATTTCTGAATAATCCCAAACTAAACAATCAATATTGTTTTTTATAACCTCGAGTATTTTTACCTGCTGCTCCTCAGACAAATAACCACTTATCCTTATTATTTTTGGAAGCAGGTTAGTTCCTAAATTAAATTCCAACAAATGATCTTGTGCTGAAAAAGCTAGTTCTGACTTCTCTAATAAATCAGACCAACGAAATTATTCATCTTCTTGGAGATGAACATCATGAGTCTTTTTTATTTTTCCTACTTTTTCCAAAAGCTGATGTAAATAAAATTGATTAATAAGTAAACTAAAATTTTTTAAATTTGCACCTTCCATAAAAGATATATTATAAAGTAGGTTTGGCTTCCTTATGAGCCATACAGTAAAATTGTTCTTTTTAGAAGAACATTGAATTCTGGCTGATGAACTTAAAACCCTTCTTTGGGTATTCACTAGGCATGAACAACTGAGACATTGGGGGTAAATGACTGGAATAAAAAAATGATTCTTCAACTTGTTCTGATGCACCGAAAGGGTTGTCATTTGCTTCCATTTTGAAGACCTGATTGCCTTCCCAGAACATTAATCGTTGATGCAGTGTTGATGGTACACATTGAGATGCATGAATCCAGTCTCGCCCAAGTAGGATTGAATATGTAGTGTCCGCGTCCACCACAAAGAAAACAGAAGAAATCTTTTTAGGACCGACTTCAATTGTAGCGACCATCATACCTTCTGGGTTGGTCGGCTGCCTTGTGAAGCTAGTCATCTCAAAATCTACTAGAGACAAATCGTGAATTCCTTTCCCTAACTTCTTGAGAGTCTTTAATGTCATCACATTGAAGACAGCTCCATTGTCTATAAAAACTTTTGTGATTGGTTTCCCACAAATATGAGCATTAACGTACAGAGGCTTTAAATGAGACGTCGTGCCTTCTGGAATAGGAGGGAAGACTATCGGAGGAACCTCTGACTGAAAATCTGGATCTGAAATCTTTGCCCATTCTGGCTCTTCTATAATATCATCCACCAGACTTGCCCACAGGGGTTCTTCTTCAATCCAATTAATTCTTGTCATTCGTCAGGGGACTCATGGCCCTAGCCGAGATTTGACAGACCTTGAATCTGTTTCTGAGGAAAGAATTTCTTCTCTGATCTCACTTTCAGGTTGAGCTGTCAGAGATTCTAAACGAAATTCCTCAAAAGATGGATTGATGTTAATCCGTTCACAATACTGACATCTGAAACCTTCAATTCTCTCATCTGATGCTCCTTTACCCCTCTTATGTATGGACCGACCTCTTTCAGAGTACTCAAAGACGTCTTGCACATACCTCGGCTGCCTTGATGAGGAGACTTTTGTGGGCCGACCTCCTTCAAGGAAATTTGCAGCGCCTCGCACATCATTCGGCTGCCTTGATGAGGAGACCATTATGGACCGACCTCATTCCAGATAATCAGTAGCACCTGGTACATCATTCGGCTGCCCTAATGAGACGACCCTTATGGATCGACCTCCCTCCGGATAATCAACTGCGCCTCGCATATCATTCGGCTGCTTTGATGAGACGACCCTTATGGACCGACCTCCCTCTGGATAATCAGCAGCGCCTCGCATATCATTCGGCTGCTTAGATGAAGCGACCCTTATGGACCGACCTCCCTCTGGGTACTCAGCAGCTCTTCGCATATCATTCAGCTGCTTTGATGAGGTGACCCTTATGGACCGACCTCCCTCTCGATAATCAGCAGCGCCTCGCATATCATTCGGCTGCTTTGATGAAGCGACCTTTATGGACCGACCTCCCTCTGGATAATCAGCAGCGCCTTGCATATCATTCGGCTGCTTTGATGAAGAGACCTTATCCTTGTACCTCGCAGCATACCTGCGCTTGGCATTACGAATTTGAGTACGATTCATACCCGGAAAACGAGGATCCACATCAACTAGTAAAGGCTTTTTATTTCGAGCCCACTTGCTTCCGACTAAACCAGTCTTTCTAGTCGGGTGGTCCCGGACCAATACTTTTTCCTTTAATTCCACATTAAAAGAACCATCTTGATTATCCCATTTTTTTGCCACTGTTTTTTCATAAACCTTGAGTTTTTCTTCTGGTCGGTCACTGCTTGATGGGTTTTCTTTTCCCGATCTGGGACTTGCTTGTATATTAACCATTGTTGTGGTTACTTTTGGAAAAGGTTGTTGCTCTACACCCAAAGTGATATATTTGAGCCGACCTGCCTTAATGGCCTTTTGGATCTCATTTCGAAAATGAGTGCATTGACTTGTATTGTGTGTGAAGGAGTTATGCCACTTACAATATTGTCTTCATTTGATTTATTCCTTAGTAGCCAACCTTTGCCCTTTTGGAATTCGGATCTGGCCATCAGTTAGCAAAATATAAAAAATTTCATCAGCCTTTGAATTGTTAAATGTGGGTTGCTCTCTTCCTTCAGTTCCTGGCATTGGCTTTAATTTGGAGCACACAGAAGGCTTTCCTGAAATGATTTCGGCTGCCATTTCTTCTGTCTGATCAAAATCAAAGTCGTATGCTTCTGTTTCCACACTCGCCATATGTTGAACTTTATTACGCCTGAAATTCTGATCCTTTTCTCTGAAAAGAGCCTCTAAACGTCCAGCCTTGGCAGCAAGACTTGCCAAATCTTCTACATCATGAGCAGTGAGTGCCTCTCTTAGGCGGCCATGCATATTTCTGACCACTAAATTGGTCATTTCTTTTTCATTGATTATAGTAGGACAACGTCCTTTCATCAATCGCACCCTTTCAATAAACTGTGAGGCTTACTCTTCTGGATATTGTTTCAATTCCAACAAATCGGTAAGAGAAATAGTTGGTAAAAGATTAAAGAATCTAGCATGGAACGCCGGTTCCAAACCTTCCCAAGTTTGTATTTGCCCAGGTGGCAGATTTACAAACCATGAAAAAGCTGTTCTGGTAAGAGACAATCCAAATAGTTGCAGTTTATAAAAAGGATTATTTGCAACTTCTCCTAACTTTGCTGTGAAACGACCCACATGCTCTATGGTGGAGGATTCGTCTTTCCCTGAAAAAGCATGAAAATCAGGTGATCGATAATTCCTTGGAAGCAGATATTCGTTAATGATCCTTTCAGGAAAAGGTCTTTGATAACCAGGACGGTTGGCCATCTGAGGATTCAAACCGAAATGAACTCTCAATACTTGCGCAATCTTTTCAGGATCCAAACGAGGGTGTTGATGATCAGGGATAAGGATGGGATCCTGAACATATGCTCCTTGCCTCTCTTCCCTTACAGTGTTCGGATGCATATTTTCAACTCTTGATCCCAAAGGAACATTATTAGGGAAAGTTAGAGGAGTCTTTCCCCTATCTGTTTGGTTAAACGTTGTGGCGCTTGGCAATGTACTGTCAACGTATGATGGCCCTGCGGAATTTGCTTGTATTCTTGATGGTGATATTCCTGGTGGCGTCTGAGTGGGTTGAAGAGTAACCCTTGATAAAGCTTGATCTAACATGTTCTGCATGAGATTCTGTTGCTCGCGCAACATATTCTGCATAGTCAAAGTTTGCTGATTGTTCAATTGTTGAACATAAGACACCTAGTCAGCGGGTGCTTGGGGGATTTCCCCTGCATTTGGCATGGGAGGTGTTGGAATAATTTCTCCCACCGGCGCTGAAGATGATTGAGGTTGTGAACCTACCATATTGATCCTTCTGATGATTCGGCCAGACCTCAGTTGTATGAAATTCTCTGTTGACGTAGGATCAGCAATCTTGCCTTTCTCCCACTGTGGTCGCCACTTTGTTGATGCAATTTTTGAACAATAAAAAGTAAAATCCAAAAATAGGAAATTATCTTCGAATTTGATATAATTAGTGCCTGAGATTAGAAATCTCTAAACACTGTACGGTACATAAATAAGCGGGAAAATAAATGCTACAGACTGAAAATTAAAGGATGATCCCCGAATCACTGACTTTGCTGTCGTTTGAAGATGATTGAAGATCCCCTGCCAGTTGCTGACCACAATCCTTAAAATATTCTTTAGAAACAGTACCTCGAACCGTCGCCTGAACGGTTACACCGCCTACTCTCAACCGTCTATTAATTCCTCTTTTGTGGACACGTGTTTTCAACCGTCTTATCAGCCGCGTAACCCAACCGACCAAGCTACTGTTCTCTCACTCGATCCCCGCAGCAACCGACCTCCACAGCAGCCGACTTGCTCATCCACCTGCGTAACAACCGACCTACCTGTCCGATTGCGGACCAACCGGCTTGCCTGTTCGACCGCGGACCTTCCGACCTTCGAATTGATAACGGACTGCGGACCAACCGACCTGCCTGTCCGACCGCGGACCTTCCGACTTGCTTATCCAATCGCGGACCAACCGACCTGCCTGTCCGACCGCGGACCAACCGACCTGCCTGTCCGACCGCGAACCTTCCGACTTGCTTATCTGACCACGGACCAACCGATCTGTCTGTCCGACCGCGGACCTTCCGACTTGCTTATCCGACCGCAGACCAACCGACCTGCCTGTCCGACCGCAGACCTTCTGACTTGCTTATCCGACCGCGGACCAATCGACCTGCCTGTCCGACCGTGGACCTTCCGACTTGCTTATCCGACCGCGGACCAACCGACCTGCCTGTCCGACCGTGGACTTTTCGACTTGCTTATCTAACCGCGGACCAACCGACCTGCCTGTCCGACCGCGGACCTTCCAACTTGCTTATCCGACCGCGGACCAACCGACCTGCCTGTCCGACCGCGGACCTTCCAACTTGCTTATCCGACCGCGGACCAACCGACCTGCCTATTTCCTTAAAAGGAGGTCCGGTTCAACCGATTATCCTAAAACACCCCTTAATTAATCTAGCAGACCCAACTACAGGCCCACATCTCCTTCTAGCTTGGACCTTTTAACCTAATTATAAAATTCATACGTAACACCTATGTTACAGTTTATATTCTTTGTACAATCAATTTTTTGAATTTTTGATGTGCTTAAATCTATTTCATTTGTGCCCAATTGGGTTTGTACAAGCCTTTGTGTCAGGTCATTTTATATTTTGATGTGTCGTACTATCGGGTCGAATATAAATTATTTTGACGTGTTTGAAATTGTAAAGGATCTTGTTATCTATAAAAGTATCTTCATTTGTATTTTTGTATTTTTGTAGATTTATTTTTGTCGTAAAATAATTGAGATGTGAGGGGAGTAGAAAGGTAGGGGAAAAACAAAGAGTAAGAAAAATAAACAAACAATCAAGGTTAGTGAAATATATGTACGTAGTTTTATTCTTCTTTGTATGTACCATCATTATTATGTAGAATTCATTATTTTTGCTCACCGAAGTACGTCTATCCTTTCTGCATATACATGCATTCTAACTGAAAATATTCTATAAGTAATATTATATAATTGGGTATATAATGTGTGTTTCGATTAATAGTTTGTGAAACTGCATCTTGATTATGGTGAAATAGAAGACGAACGTACCGTTGTTGCCGATCCTTCAAATTGGAAGTTGTACGATGCTTTAATTAATATTGTTGACAACATGCAATTTTCTTACAAATTTCAATATCCAACATGTGCTAGCTTGTGTTTTATATATGTATAGTTTCAAAAATATCAAACACTCTAATAGATCGATTGAAGGGCTATTGTTATGGAACCATGTATTGGTATACAGAATGTGAGAAAATGTACTGAAAGAAAATATGTACTTACATAAGTACTTAATATACTTCAGTTTGCAAAATTTCATAGTCGGGTGTCAACAAGCCTCTAAATGGAAGTTACATACCCGCAATGATGATATTTGTTCCTTCATTCACTAAGTTACATACTTCTGAATTGATTGACTATAGTCGTATTGAGAAATAGACTTTATAAGTATTATACATATTTAACGTATATTGAGAAGATGTGTACTCACCAAAATATTCTGAAAGCAGTGATGGATACGTTTCGTGTACACATCAATGACTATGGTTCACATGTACACATTAATGAAGAATTATTCCATACATTATGGGAAGGACCAATATGTTTCATGACTAATATTTATATTTTATAACTTCTAACACACTTATTATTGTTAGGGTATTTTTTCTACTATAAAAGAATATTTGCATGGACAATTACAAGGCAGAGAACATCATACGTCATCAATTATGCATCAACTTCAAAATATCTATTACTACGATTCACCACATAATATGTTATACATGTCTATCATAAGTGACATTCTCACTCAATCTTCAATACATGGATAAGTGATCTCATATGTCGTTTTAGAAATATCTGCTGATGCACGCTAACTTTTAATAAAGTGGGTGTGATGTAATTAACCCATAGCTATTTGATCCAACACCAATCAATGACAAATTCTAGATAGATACTTAAATACCTATGTTTACTGTAATTATACCTATATACAAATATGAATACTTTCATACACAAAGGCGCACCTTCTTACTTGGATATGTATATCTCTGGTATTAATAAAAATATACTCTCTGAACATCACAACATACTTATATTTTCATTGTAATAACTTTTCGCAAGAATTAAAAACCCGTATAAATAAATACAATTTATGTTAATGGTATTTTATATAAAAGGGTGTAGGTAAACAATAGGTCATGTTATATTATAACGACTATTTAGGGGATATAAAAAATCTCAAGTATTAATTTAATAAGAAAATATCATGTGCAATGTACTATCGTTGTTAATGTCTATTAATCCTAGTCATATTTTATATACCTATAATAACTTGTAATGTAGTTTTGTTATGAATTCACATACATTTGTTTTCTACTTTAGAATAATTGGTTTGGAATGATATATACCCCCAACATAATAATTGTGTACGCTCAGTAATATACAAGAGAATATAATCTAATCTCTAAATCATTTGATAGTGGTCTCGTACACAGATTTACATTTACAATTTTCCAAAAATAAAAAGAAATTCTAGCCACAAAACGACAAATTAGAAATACCTACGATAGAGCCTCCTTGCAACTTTGTTAGTTATGTCCTAAATGATCACAACGACCATATTTTTTAAAACTGTTTCACCTGTTGTGATTCAAATCATCTTTGTTTGGGCCGGCATGGTAAGACAAAATGCAATGACCACGCTGAGCATACCTAACTATTTCATGACTTAGCTATATTGTTATTTACAATCCTTCAACGAGTCCCTTGAAATCGAGAATTCTTCCAACACTTGGGCTGGGATTGTGCAACAAAGTTTTAGGCAAGTGACATGGCCTCCAAAACAGGCTTTATATGCTGCTCAATGTTCTTCCATAAGGGGACATATCCGGCTTTGTTGAAAACGGACGTCTATAATTTTTTGTTGTGCATCGGATATCTCCGCATTACCTATACGAAATATAATTATCTTGTTATAAATAATATAATATATGACACATATTCTACGGATACCTGAGTGCGAAATTTTTCCACTAGTGTCAAAGACAAGTGGGCTCCGAAAAATACAAGAATGTACTTTAGAAATCCCGAATATTTATCCAAAAAAAAAGGAATTATTTTCATTTCTCACCATCACGGTGATAAACAAACCTTAATCTCTAGAAAAATTAGTTTCAATTTTTATTATTTTTGGAAGACACCGCTGTATAGCAACACGATTTTAACATAATCTAATATACAAGTACATAAAATAAATATCAAAGTTCATAGATGAGTAGTCATAGTATATACCAACAAAACCAGAGTATTTTTAAACAAATATAGCCTGCGATATCAAACAACAAAGGTATAAAATTATTAAATATAGGTATACCACACCGAAAAAAAATATTCCGACAAATGCATAATTGATAAAATAGATTTTAGGAAGAAGGAGAAGGACAATATTGGAATTGAAAGTGAGGTAGGGAATTAATGTTAAAGTTTTTCAAAGAGTATGTAGTACAGTGTGTGTAAAATGTGTGTTGGGACTGAATTTAAAGATCAAAATACGGGTGGAAATTTATATCTAATTGTCCGAAATATCAAATCAAATACCTATTTTAAATTTTTTATATTATACTAAAAATTAATTTTATATTCAAAACATCACATCACACCTATTTATATCACATCATATAAATATTCAAATTTAAAATTTTTAATATTCAAATGCTAACTTCAAATCAAAATCACCAAACAAACACAACCTTAGTTTATACCATTTTTAATAAAAATATAATTTATAGACTAAACATGTATTTCTTACAGGCTTTTTATGCCTTGGACCTTTTCCGTTGTTCTAAGGACGGAGATATCATAGCCTAGACTTTGGCTAAAAAGGACAAATCTATTTAAAAAAAATTATAGTATAAACTTGGCCTATTAGCTCGAAAAAAAAAAAGAAAAAAAGACAAATTGTAAAACCTAAACTTAATTTACTTTTAATTGAAGTATGACTTATAAACTTGCCTGCAACCTTACATAATAACCTACGTAATAATATTCATTCTCTCCCAATTAAAAGTATTTGTTTATTATATTCGTTTCTTATACTAAAAAATACTCATTTCATATTAAAGTAAAAATAATTATATATTAATATTAAAAAAAAAATTTATTTTTATATAAATTAAAAGATAGTTGTATTTGCAATGGTAAAAATATTTTTAGTTAGAACAAACGATGACGAGCATATCAAAGGAGCTCTCAAAAGCGAAGTTGAAGGAAGTTCAAAGCCGACGCATACTTATGTCAAACCTTACACTGCAAGGATTAACGTCCTCAAAATGCTAACGGGCTATCAACCACCAAAGTTTCAACAATTTGATAGCAAAGGCAACCCAAAGCAACGTATAGCGCATTTTGTCGAGACATGCAATGATGTTGAAACATATGGAGACCTCTTAGTCAAATAATTCGTGAGGTCACTAAAGGGTAACACCTTTGACTGGTACATCGACTTAGAGGTTGGTTCTATCGACAGTTGAGAGTAACTAGAGTATGAATTCTTGAATTGGTTCTACAGTATGAATAGAACTGTCAGAATGACCAAACTAACAAATAACCGTCAATGGAAAGATGAGCTGGTAATTGACTATATCAACCGCTGGAGAAGTCTAAGCTTCAAGTGGAAAGACCATCTATCCAAGGCATTAGACATAGAAATATGCATTCAAGGAATGCAGTGGGGCTTGAAATACATCTTACAAGAGATCCGGCCCCATACTTTTGAAAAACTCGCAACTCGTACTCATGATATAGAATTGAACATGACGTCCAGTGGAATGTATGGACCGCCTACTGAAGATTTCTCAGAAGACGAGAAATACAACACTTCAAACAGTGGGGGCAATCATAACTTCAACTCTCATAGCAAAGAAGAAATAATTGTGAGAGCGATGGACAAATCTTCAACCAAAATTCAAAATAAAGACAAGAGGACAATAACGAAAAAACAAATGACTCAAAAGGAACCGCCACTAAAGCCAACACAAAAAACAAAGCAGTCAAAGACATATCCTTTCTTGGATTTTAATGTCTCATGCATTTTTTATGGTTTACTCGAAGCCAACCTCATTGAACTTTCAAAGTCCAAAAGACCAGAGAAAACTACAAGAGTTGATGATCCAAAATACTTCAAGTATCATCGCCTAGTGGGCCATCTTATCAATGATTGCTTCATCTTCAAAGAAAAAAAATCATGAAGTTTGTCCACGAAGGAAAATCACCCTAGAACATGACAATGCTACAACGAGCGTCACTTCAATCACATTTGGATTTCTCACAACAGACATAGAGATCCCCGACTCAAGAGAGAATTTCCATTGACTCACAATTGATGAGACTCAAGAATCAAAGGAAACAAAGAAAGATAAACCCGCCGAAGAATGCAAAATAAACCCTTACAGTAAAGATCATCATTCCAAAAAGAATTAGCCACCAAAGACAGCGCATCCTGAAACAGTGAAGAATTAAAAGCAGGGCTATCTCGAACTTTCTCAGAGCTCTGAGCAAAAGTAGATTTTAGGCCCTATAAATACACAATTAAAATATATTTTCAAAATAATATCATCAACGGTGGCTGGATTGGGTAAGAGGTTGATGGCGATCTGGCGGCGGTGTTGATTCGGAAAAAAAAGATGGAAGGTGGACCGACGGTGATTCACAGTAGTGTCCAAAGATTTGAAAACGAGAGAAATTGAGGGAGGAAGAAAGAGAGAGAGGGGGGCGGGTTTGGTTTCGGTGGGTGGGTGCGGCGCAGTGGAACGTGAAGGTGAAAGATTAGATGACCATTAAATTATGAAAGATGAGGTGCAGTATGGTTGAAAAGAAAAGATATAAAAGATATATAATGAGAATTTAAAATTTAATTTTAATAGTAAAATTGAATTGGATAATTCGGAAGAAAAAAATATAAACTAAAATTTATAATTTAATTTTAAAATTTAAAATTTAATAATAATATAATGGGATAATATTTTTAATATATAGGTCTTCGATTACTTAGAGGCCCTGAGCAATTGCTCACCTTCCTCCTGCTAAAAGCCATCCAAGATTAAAAGCACTTGACAAAAAGACTGCAAATGCAACAAATACTGGAATGTTGTCTGAACCTTCATAAAAGAAAGAAGGAAAAGAAGTCAAAGTACAATTGTAATCAACTTTTGTTCTGAATTTTTTTTTTTCAAGAAGATGGTTCATACATTGCCATAGAAGTCTACAAATTGATGACTGAATATGAACTTAAAGTTGGTTTACTTTTTTTTTAAAAAAATCCAAATCAAATCATCACTCTTAAAAATAAGAATAAATTTTCTATTATCTCCTAAAAACGAGGATAAACTTTTTTCAATATCTTGGAAACGAGGATAAATTTTTCCAAATCTCCTTGGAACGAGGATAAACTTTCTATAATCTCCTAAAAATGAGGCAAAACTTTCTACAAGACTGATTAACACGAGAATAAACAGATTAACAAAAACAAACAAATTCAATTTGTTTTGAACTACATTATGACTTGATTCATTCACTGGATACATAGACAACTTGGAATATAACTCCGAGTTCAGTCAATTATGTAAAAAAAAGCCACTAAAAATAAATTGGACAAAGAAAAAAAATAGCCCTAAGAAAGGGAAAAAAATCGAGCTTAAAAAAAAAAGAAAAATCGTTTAGACAAAAAAATAAAAAACTTGTCCGAAAAAAAAAAAAAAAAACCGTTCAAAAAAAGTTGGCTAAAAAAAATAATAGCCATGAAAAAAAAAATAGTCAAAAAATAAATTGACTTGTATTTTGAGACTTATTCAAGCCTTAAACGTTTTACGTCGACTTAAACAAGTCTCGATGAGGTATTTTGTAGACATTAAAAATTAAATGCTTAAATTAAATTAAATATCATATATATTGGAAGAAAATAAAATTATGACAAAATAAAATATGATAACTAATTATGCACATATGTTAATATTTGTATAATAAATATCAATCATTAATGTAAAATTTGCTTAAAATAAAAGATATCATATAAATATTATGTTCATATATAGTGCTATAATAAATTTGACAATAAAATAAATTAATCTCGTCAATAAAGAAAGTATTTAAACTAATATCTTATGAAAAAAAATGATATAAAGATCTTGACGAGAAAGAAAGACGCAAATCAAATCCATAAAAAATAGAAAACGACATCTGATGAAAAATGAAGGATTATAAAATTTTTCCGTTGGTCAATCGGGACACGCCACGTGAGATCATTCGAAAAGAAAGCCGAGACCACCCATTCCCTATAAATAGGAGTTTTGGCCAACTCATTTGACACACCGAAATTACATCGAAGATTCTAGTAAATGGGTAAATCTCTAAACTCTTTCTGCAATGTTCTTTATGTTCTTTGTATCATTTGAAGCATTCTTTGTTGAAAAGTCATTGATTTGGATAAATAATCCAATATTAGTTGACGAATCGATGAATTTAACGTTTTTTGTCGTATGTCCAAGCCGGACGACGAAGGATCAAAGCTCCAAAGTCGTTGAAAAATCCGTCAAAGACAAGAAAAAACCTCCAAAGTTCATCCTAAAGCTTCAAGGTATTTTTCGTATTCTTCGCCAAATCATCAAATTTCGATCCAAAAGTCAAAGGGATATGCCACCCAAAAGCGTTATGGAGCATCATATCTACCTCGGCAGCAATCAAATCTCCATATTCATCCAAAGTCCAAGTTGAAGATAAAAAATCGTCCGCATGGAGATCAAAGCCCTCTAAAGTCCGGTAAAGCCAAATTGAAGTACCAAATCTATCTCCACAAAGATCAATACCCCAAATCCATCAAAATGAGTCTTCAAATCCAAAGTCGACAATCAAATTTGTGTGCACGGAGACCAAAGCTCTCCAAAGTCCGGAAAAGTCAAATCGAAAAATGAATTCCTTCATATCAAAGAAGCCATCCAAATCTAAATTGGAAAGTAAATCGACCCAAAAAGAGAATTAAATGACACACTTAGAGAATATGTTCCGCTTTAAATCCAAATTAAATATAATTTGTACAATTATTATATTTATTAAAAATAACATAATTTTTTTTATCTAAAATGAGTTTTAAAATTTTATAAAAATAAATATATAATATGATTAAAACTACGACTATATAATGATATACTTTTTTTTATTAGAAGAAGAAAGCTTTTTCTGCATCAATTCAAATTTTTGATAAATTATTAAATAGGTATATATATATGTTTATTTATCAAGTTGCCTCAATGTTATTTTTAAATTTTTTATTTTAAAATTTCAAATCGAATTGAATCGAATAGGACAAAACGAATCGAATATTTAAATGATATTGTTAAATTTATATTTTAAAAAAAATCTAACATTCGAATCAAATCAAATAATTATGAAAACTATTTAAATAGAATAGGAATAATATTATAATATTCGAACAAAATAATCAAATATTGAATAGTTCACAAATATCAAGTCAAATACTACAATATTCATTTTGATTAAATTCGTATAGAACCTATGGTACCTATTTCCAAACCTACTAACAAGATTGGGTTTGTGCATGTTAGATTTTTCTTCTTTATGTTGGATCCTGAAATTCGGAGGTTCCAAGAATGTTCGTCAATTTGTCGGTATGGGTTCCGGAAGTACTCCAAAGAGTTTGTCCGTCGTCGGATTGGAGGCGGCTTCTACGATGGAGCCTGCACAGCTTCGATCGTCCACAAGGCTTCGAGCCTAAACGACCGATTTCAATGGATTTAAACTAACATCTACTGGAAAGCAGATAAAAGTATATAATTCGAATTAAATGCATTCCACGAAAATAAAACATGAAAGAAAAGTAAGAAAATAGACGAATTGTTCTGTTGTGCGTGTGTGTGTTGTGTTTCTTTTTCCTACTTGTAATTCTAAGCTAGAATAACCACTTCTCCCACTAAAGGGGCGGTTACAATTATTTCTCCAGCACTCTCGACCACTTAGTAACCTCCCACTACTACCTCCAACTTCCTGGTAACCTCCCACTACTACCTCCACCTTTCTGGTAACCTCCCACTACTACCTCCAACTTCCAAATCACCTCCTTCCACTACTTCCTAACCGCCTCGTAACCCCCTTCCATCAGCTCCCTGGTAACCTCCTTTCATAAGCTCCTAACCACCTGGTAACCTTCTTCCATCAGCTCCCAGCCGCTTCCATTGCCTCTAGACCGGGTTCCACTTGCTCTGAACTTCTTCCATTGCCTCTGGACCAGATATATTTTTTACTCCGACTTGTTTCCAGTACTCCTAGCCGGTCCATGGGGATGTATCCCCAACAGCCTCGAGTTAAATGGAATCTTCGGTTTTCCTCTTGTTGGTTTGTTCCATGGAGCTTTTTGAATAAAGCATGAGAGTGCATAGGTCCTCCACTAATGTTAAGTACGAACTTATTAACCCAGGGCCAACGGATGTAGTTATCCCATGATCTGTGGAAGCTGTTGCTTTCTATCTTGTGGAGGCAACCTTCATCTGCTTTCGGCCCTGTGGAAGCACCACAATCCAATGGAAACTGTTTCCTTCGGTTCTGTGGAAACAACAATCTTTGGCTCCGAGGCTTAAAGCTCCATTGCTGTTGAGCGGCTCCGTGGCCAATGAGCTCTGGCACCACTTTTGTCTTTGAGCCTCATTCTCGTTCAGGTGCTTTTGGACTCATGTCCAACAATGCCCTCCTCAAAAGGGATGGGCGATTGCTTCCATTGAGCCCATGTCCTTTTGCCTTGAGCCATTCACTTGAATCAATTGTGATCACTTCTGTCGACAAGGGATCCTCCTCGGCCTTCACTTCTTGGACTTTATCTTCATCCCAAAACATCAACATTTGATGGAGTGTCGAAGGCACACTCGCATGCATGAATCCAATTCCGTCCCAATAAAGCCGAATAGAATGGCCTACCATCAATCACCATGAAATTTGATGATATTTCCTTTGTCCCCACCTGCACATTCAAAGTGATCATACCTGCCGGTTTGTAAGAATTTCCCACGAAATCGGTAAGCCGCACAAATGTAGAAATCAAATCATCACTAGTCTTTCCGAACTTCTGTAGGGTCTCAATTGGCAACACATTCACAGAAGCTCCACTGTCCACCAGAACTTGGTCAAGAGGATAGCCATTCATCGAGACCCGAATATGCAAAGGCTTGACATGTTGGTTTTGGCCAGGCCCGAGCCTCTTATATTCTATCATCGTTGCCACATCATTCCATTCGAAGATAGGCTCTTCGTCAATGACAACTTCCTCTAACTCTTGAACTTCTTCCGGAGGCTCCTCTACTTGTTTCTTTTTAGGAAAGGACTCCATAGCTTGGTTCCTTAGCGGCTCCACAGTCTGCTTTCTTTCTGGAAGTGGTTCCACAACCTGTTTCCTTTCTGAAAGCGGCTCCACAACCTACTTCCTTTCTGAAAGCGGCTCTACAACCTGCTTCCATTCTGAAAACGGCTCCAGAACTTGCTTCCTTAGTGGTTCCACGGCCTGCTTTATTTTTTGAAACGGCTCTACAACCTGCTTGTTCTCTGAAAGTGACTCCACAACGTGCTTTCTTTTTGAAAGCGGCTCCACAGCCTGCTTTTTCTCTAAAAGCGGCTTTACAACTTGCTTCCTTGGCAGCTCCATGACTTGCTTTCTTTTTGGAAGCGGCTCCACAGCCTGCTTTTTCTCTTAAACCAGCTCCACAGCCTGCTTCCTTGGCAGCTCCATGGCCTGCTTCCTTGGCGTCTCCATGGCCTACTTTCTTTCTGGAAGCGGCTTTACAGCCTGCTTCGTTGGCGCCTCTATGGCCTGCTTCCTTTCTTGGAGCGGCTCTACAACTTGCTTCTTTTTTTAAGGCTGCTCCATGGCCTGCTTCCTTAGCGGCTCCATAGTCTGCTTCTGTTTTAGAGGCGGTTCCATTGCTTGCTTCCTTGGCGGCCCATGGCCTGCTTTCTTTCTGGAAGCGGCCCTACAATTTGCTTCTGTTTTTTGAGGCGGCTCATACGACCTTCCCTCCTCCATACGAGCCTCCAACTTTCTTCTTTGAGCTCGCCTCTTTTGGGTCCTAGTGAGTCCACTTATTGCCCTCATAGTGGAAAGCTTCGGCTCATTCACAATCCATTTTTCGTTCTCTTTTTTTATGATAGGGGGCTTTCGTGTCACCTTGGGAATGATGGTGATCTGGTCAGCCGTGGTAACAGTCCAAATCCGTTTCCCATTTGTGACTCTTACTTCTGCTATGATGGCCTCCGGCTTGGGTCCTTTGTATACTTTCCTCTTCTCCAATCTTGAGGCTTTCGGACTTGGGATGGTGATATCGGCATTAGGCTCTTTCTTGGCCGTCTTTGGTCGTGCCTCCTTCATGTTCAAACTTGAGCCTTTACCAAATGTCATTCTTGTAAAGACGGCTTCTTTAGTGGGTGCCTTCGGTCCTAGATAATCTTGAACCGAAGGTTTTGACGGCTGAGTACTAAGCCTGTCTTTCATCAGCCCTTTAGCCGACATGGTATTAGCAAAAGGAATAAACCCTTTGGTCGGTTTCAATTCCGGACACAAATAAGTCTTTTCATTTGCTAATTTCGTGGCCAAAGGTTCTGCCTTCGTAAAGTCCTTTTCTTCTGAAGTCGCTAGGGCTTTTACCTCTGTAGACTTCTTTTTGTATGGAACCTCCATAGCCTCTTGAGTCTCTTCCTCTACAACGTCCTTTTTGTATGGAGTCTCCGCCCTTACATTCTCCTTTTTCATTTGGAGCCTCCATGGTCCCTGGAGTCTCTACCTCTGCAAATTTTGGAGCTTCCATGGCTTCTGGAACCTATGCCTCCGCAGACTCCTTTTCAATGGGAGCCTCCACAACCTCTGGAGTCTCTGCCTCCATAAGCTCTGGAGCTTCCATGGCTTATGGAACTTCTACCCCCGCAGACTCCTTTTCATTAGGAGCCTCCATAGTTCCTGGAGTCTCTGCCTCGGCGAATTTTGGAGCTTTCATGGCTTCTGGAACCTCTGCTTCCGCAGACTCCTTTTCGACTGGAGCTTCCACAGCCTCTGGAGTCCCTGCTTCTGCAAACTCAAGAGCTTCCATGGCTTCTGGAACCTCTGCCTTCGCAGACTCCTTTTCGACTGGAACCTCCACAACATCTGGAGTCTCTGCCTCGGAAAATGTTGGAGCTTCCAAGGCTTCCGCAGATTCCTTTTCGAATGGAGCTTCCACAGCTTCTGGAGTCTCTGCCTCCGCAAACTCTGGAGCTTCCATCACTTTTGGAACCTCTGCCTCCAAAGATTCCTTTTCATATGAAGGCGAATTTTCCGTACTCAAAGTGGCACTAGGCTTCTTTTCAAACCTTCTTTTTGAAAATGCCCTCCTTATGCAATCTGCGATGATATCAACGTCCATTAGAGGCTTGGCCTCTTGTTGATTTTGTGTCAGCGGCTGCACTCCGGCTGCCTGCTGATGGAAGGTTGGCGGCTGCATCTCTGCGGCCTGCCCTCCTTGCCCTTGTGTTTCGATGATCCCCTTCTATTGGAGATTAGCCACGTCTAGACCATGACATCCCCATGGCAGTGTTGGCGCATTCCACATACGTTGTGCGCTTAATCGCCCTGGCGGGGTCATGCCAAATGTTGAAAATTTGCTTGCCCCTCGTGGAGGCTCAGCATTGCTCTTCAAAACTCCAACGGCCACGGGGTTCCAACCCTCCGCAGCCTGTTGGCTCCAGCGCTCCGTAGGCTGTCGCCAGCCTTCCGCAAACTGGTGGTTCCAGCCTTCCGCAGGCTGGTGGTTCCAGCCCTCCGCAGGCTGTTGCCAGCCTTCCACAAGTGTTGCTTCCAGCTTCCTACAGATTGTTGGTTCCAACCATCCACAGGCTGTTGGAACCAGCCTTCTGCAGACCGGTGGTTCCAACCCTGTTGGTTCCAGCCTGATCTTGCCTGCCCTGGCCCTAACGCCTGAAGCTTTGGATGTTCTGAAACAATTCCGTAGCTTTTTTCAAGCGGTACATATAAACCCCATGTCAACCTCGACATCACTTTTCGAAAAAATCCGACTTTGGTCCCACTGGGCATGCCAATTGTTGGATCCTGAAATTCGGAGGTTCCAAGAATGTTCGTCAATTTGTCGGTGTGGGTTACGGAAGTACTCCAAAGAGCCGGTCTATCGTCGGATTGGAGGCGGCTCCTACGATGGAGCCTGCACAGCTTTGATCGTCCACAAGGCTTCGAGCCTAAACGACCGATTTCAATGGATTTAAACTAACATCTACTGGAAAGCGGATAAAAGTATGTAATTCGAATTAAATGCATTCAACGAAAATAAAACATGAAAGAAAAGTAAGAAAATAGACGAATTGTTCTGTTATGCGTGTGTGTGTTGTGTTTCTTTTTCCTACTTGTAATTCTAAGCTAGAATAACCACTTCTCCCACTAAAGGGGCGGTTACAATTATTTCTCCAGCACTCTCGACCACTTAGTAACCTCCCACTACTACCTCCAACTTCCTGGTAACCTCCCACTACTACCTTCACCTTCCTGGTAACCTCCCACTACTACCTTCACCTTCCAAATCACCTCCTTCCACTACCTCCTAACCGTCTCGTAACCCCCTTCCATCAGCTCCCTGGTAACCTCCTTCCATAAGCTCCTAACCACCTGGTAACCTTCTTCCATCAGCTCCCAGACGCTTCCATTGCCTCTGGACCGGGTTCCACTTGCTCTGAACTTCTTCCATTGCCTCTGGACTAGATATATTGTTTACTCCGACTTGTTTCCATCGTACTCCTAGCCGGTCCATGGGGATGTATCCCCAACAGCCTCGAGTTAAATGGAATCTTCGGTTTTCCTCTTGCTGGTTTGTTCCATGGAGCTTTTTGAATAAAGCATGAGAGTGCATAGGTCCTCCACTAATGTTAAGTACGAAATTATTAATCCAGGGCCAATGGAGGTAGTTATCCCATAATCTATGGAAGTTGTTGCTTTCTATCTTGTGGAGGCAACCTTCCTCTTCTTTCGGCCCTGTGAAAGCACCACAATCCAATGGAAATTGTTTCCTTCGGTTCTGTAGAAACAACAGTCTTTGGCTCCGAGGCTTGAAGCTCCATTGCTGTTGAGCGGCTCCGTGGCCAATTAGCTCTAGCACCACTTTTGTCTTTGAGCCTCCTTCTCGTTCAGGTGCTTTTGGACCCATGTCCAACACTTTATTTTTTATTTTTTATTTTTTATTTTTATTTAGAAGTTTTTGCATTTGTGTCTAAGTCTTGTTAGAAATTAAAATTGTTTACCAATTGGATTTTTATTTTTATTTTTTGTTTTTTCATGCTAATAATAAGTTCTGGGAGATCGATAGCTTTGCCTCTAGGAGAACAAATTCTATATTTCTTGAATTCCCTAGTGTTCATAGTGTGATCTTGCAGCTGAAAGTAGGTTTTTAGCTTAATCTTACCAAATTTTGCATTAATTGGATTTGATTTAATGCATGAAAAAATTTCTTCAAATATTCTTGCTCTATTTTTCAACGTAACTGAGCTAGGTAAATTTAGATGAGCATGGTATTTCTTGCCCTTCCTGAACTTAAATTCAGAATTTTTTTTTCTGGAAACAATAGTAAACTTTCCATGCTTTAAATCAATTCTTGTTTGGAGACGTTTGAACAAGCGTATAATATTTGTTGAATTTTTAAAATCATATGCTATGTTTTTGAACAATATTAATTATACACGTTAAGGAATGGTATTTTTCACTTGTATCTTTGTAAAAATCTCTATTTTGAAATATTATAATAGATTTCCTAAACATTTCTTGATATGCCTATCATTCTTCTTGGTGATCAAATGATCGATTTTTTCCAAAATTTTCAACATAGTAATGCCTAATAGAAGTTTTAGGTAAAATGTTGAAGGCTGATATTCAGGAGAATATAAAGGGTTTTTGATCTAGATTGGTGTTTATTCCAAAATGTTAACATGGTCATGTGATGTTAAAGTATTATTATATGTCGATTGAATTATTGTAAGTATAAGTAGTGTTTACTAGAGTTAGAGTTGGCCGGTCTGTTTTTTGTGCCGGATAGACTCGACCCAATTTTAATTAGGCCTGAATATTCAGTCTTAGATACGGCCCAGTTGCAACTATGTCGGACCAGCCCATTTTATTTTCTATTATATATTTTTTTGTTAGAAAATTAATTTAAAGCTTACATATATAAAAATAATACACATTCAAAAAACTTTTTATTTTTAATAAATCGGGAGGCTCAACATATCTCAATTCTAACAAGTTCGAGCCTAGGATGGTTTCTCAAATCAAGTTGTGCTGGTCTGACCCAAAATTATTTCGGACCTAATTTTAAAGTTCAAATTCAATTTTTTCGGACTGTGCTTATTTTTGCTAATTGTAATTAGAGTGTCAATCTAATGAATCAGGGTCAACTCCTCAAGGTTGCTACCAACATAAGTTTTATGGAATTTTAAGATAAATCCCATACTCGATATTACCAAGCCAGTGTCATTCTTGCTCACGCTGGTCGTTGATATATACTCCATCCCTCATATAATAGTTGATGCATTTGATTAGTGTTACAATATTTAAGATAATATAGTTTCGTAAATTAATGATAGTAAATTAGAGCATCTGTTACAATCATTTTTTTTTTCATTACCTTTGTTATTGTCTTTCCAGTTTTTACTATAACAAAACTGATTATCTTTAATAAGAAATACAATTATCAAAATTTAATACCTTTATCACGAACTCATTATCTTCAACAAAAAAAAAAAAATGAAAACAAATTAAAAACTATACCAAAAAAATTTCAAATTTCAAATTTTTAAAGTTAAATTTAACATAAATTGCCTATAAATATATTTAAATTTCATTAATTAATTCTCTACTTTTTCATATTCAAGTAAACTAAATAGCTAGTGAAAATATTGATCTTTTCACCGGTTCTTCAATTAAATTCTTGGACACGATTTGGTAATAAAAATAATAATTCTTAAGTTTTATTATTAATATATTTATTTTATACACTTATATTATATTACAATTTTTTTATGTTATTTTTAATTAATATATATGTTGATTTATTTCGAATATTTTCAATTATTAAAATTCATATAGATTAATATTTAAAAGTTAAAATATAATATTATATAAAAATATTATTAGATAATAAAAAAATATAGAAATATATATAAATAAATAATATCATTACATAATAAAAATATATAGAAATAAATAAATTATTGTTGATTTATAAGATTGTAAATGTAATGTGTTAGAGCTGATTTACTATAACGGGTGATAAATGAAATAATTTGAATGTTGAGATAAATATAACGTGGATGAGAAAAATAAAAGAGATAATGAGACAAATGTAATGATTATAACGGATGCTCTTATGATACTATTTTATTATTATTTATGTGAGTGATATTTTTTTATAGCTTTAAATAAAAATTAATATATGATCAAAAGAAATTTAAATATATATTTAAATATTGAAAAATCTATATCTCAATAAAATATATAAATATGGATATCATTCTATAAATAATAATATTGTATGTAATAAAAATATATAATTTATTTATAATTTACATAAATTAATTTTATTAAACAATATGAAATTTTAAATATATATAAAAATATTTTGTTTATTGAAGAGAGATAAAAATAGAATAATTTTGAATAGATCTTATATGATATAAGATAATATACATTACGGAGTTATTAGATTTCAAGTTGCCCAAACGAGTCAGATCAGCCTAGAACGGTTTAATTTAGATTCCCTTTAGTTTAGACTCATTTAAAAAATTTCGTATAATGGGTCAATCTGAACCGAGCTATAAAAATATATTTAACACAGTTCAGCCTGTATAGCGGGCTGGTCTAGCCCATATATATTTATTTTACTTTTATTATTAATTCATTTAATGTTAATTAATGCATTTATAGTGCATATTGTCTATTTGTATATAATTAATATGTAATAATGATTTTTAATTATTTTTTATGTGTTAAACTAGTGTTTGGACATATTTCGAGACGGGTCTGGTCGGGGCCTAATCTAGTTCTAAGATGCTAAGCCCAAAGAGGGCCCATCTAATGATCCATGACCACAAATTCTTTTTAAATTGGTCCCGGTTCTAGGCCGGGTTAAAATGGACTGGTTCGGTTCGGACCGGGGTCAAAATGATCACTAAATAACTTGAAGTTGATTTATATTTATTAAATATATTTTAGATGAAGATAATTTATTAACAATAAAAATATATTGATTTTTATGAGATAAATTAAAATTAAAAAAATATGTCAACTACTATTATCGGACGGAGAAAGTATATTGGTCAGCTGGAGCTGTTATACATCTGATGTTGAGGGCCATGAAGTGAAATTTGAGGTGCTTGCAAAATTTATACTAATTTTATTGAGTTTGTGATATGGTTGTAATTTGAAAAGCCAGTGTATTTCAAATGTTAATGTTAGTGTTTTTATTTGATACTTGCACTTAACCATTATTATTTGTGTTAGATATATTTGGGACTAGATTTTTTTACTTAGTATGTATTTGTTTACTCATTTTGTTATTTTCTTTCCAATTAGACATTCATTAGGCGCAAGATATTCGAGGTATAAATGTATAATTAGGCTTGCTTATCCATTTGCCAAGGCTGGTCCTAGGTCCAGGCGGAAGGGGCATCCGCCTTGGACCTAATATAAATAGAGAACCTGTTGTATATTTATGTTATATATGCATAATTTTTAGGGGCACTTTGATTTAAAGCCATGTCAGATAAAATACATTTAAGTTCGGTCCCTACAAGTTATTTCAATACACTGCAGTCCCTACTTTTGTAAAACATTTACAGATAGCTCCCTACTATCCATTTTTCCCCTAAAATAATGAGTTTATGTAACGAATATATTACATATCACCGCTGAGTTTACATAAACCTACATCCTCTGCTTACATACTGTAAAATTGTCGTGATATACAAATTTAATTGAAAACTAATGTACCTTGGTTTATTATTTATATATTGTAATTTTTTATAAAAATAACACACATAAAAATAATCGAACAAAATAATTATACACGATCTCAATCACTTTTTTTCTTAAAAAATCTTTCTCCTCTCACTTTCAGGTTGTCGCCCCCGACCGTCATCCTTGAAATCATCATCGTTACTGTGTTGGAAATTTTTATATTTTTTTTTATCAAAGATCAACTGAGATGATAAAACAAAAATGTACAGTCTGCCCAAAATATCAAAGAGGATTTCCTTTCCCAAACGAAGTTCAAGAACTAAGTTAAAGTTTTTTTATTTGTATTTGGTAAAATCGATCTTTTAGTTTTGTGCTTTTGATTTTGTGGTATACTCTAATAACTTTGTCATGTGCCTCTATATGATTTGTACTTAGGTTCTAGTCGAGCTTACTTCGACATCGTAACCCACCATCATTTCAAATATAAATTTTGATGTGTTTTAAAGTGTAAGTAACCTTATTGTATATAGAATTAAGTTTATTTTCATGTTATTAGATTTAATTTTGTCATAATATGGTTGTGATATTAGGTGGGTGGAGTTCGATGTTTCTTTTTAAATGTCGTTGGTGTCAATTTCTTATATCGAATGACTTCTTGAAGTACTGAAGGTGTTTGTTGATATCTCTATCACATTGTTGGTTGTTCATGTATTTATTTTGTCAATTTATAAAAAATTATGTTTGTTTTTACTAGTGTGCATTAATGACTCCAAATGCTTTTGGTTACAACAAATGGTATATAATGTATGCTCTGGTTTTGAATTGACGTTCTTCTACTAAAAAGTTATGTACCTATATAGTTATGTCATAACCTTGAATCGGTGTTGTATATACTTTTGCAAACTTATGTCTTTGTTTTAAATATTGTCAGGTCCAAGGTGAGAAATATGATTGTAGGTCACTAGTATGCATATTATCTAAGAGTTACTTTTTATGCAATATGAAAACTTACCCGCTTAGCAGATGAACTACTGAATTTGACGATGTCAAAACATGTCGAACAAAGTTTATTGTGAGAATTTTATCAGAAGACCCTATAAAAGCTATCTAATACTCCCTCCGTCTCTGTTAATTTGTCCCCTTTAGCTTAAGCATGGAGTTTTATGTATTGTCTAATTAGTAGGTAATTAAGAAGTGTATTAGTAAAAACAATTATGATTTAATAAAAATAATTATAGATTAAGATTAAGATAACTAAATAGTTTAATTAAAATTAAGAATATATATAAATTATGAATTTTAAAATATGATTAAAGTGTATAATTATATTTCAAAAAATAGAAAGGACAAATTTTGTGGGACGAACGAAAATAGAAATAGTTGACAAATTAAGTGAGACGGAAGAAGTATCATTTATTAGATTTATATGTTAATTTTTGTACATGAATTGAAAACAATTGAGGTTTAAAGCATATGGTTGCCGAATTGAGGTAATAAGTCATTGATGTTATATTTTGTCAAAAATTTTTAAGGATAATCATAGTTTCTAATTAACAAATGACATATGCGGTTCTCCATAAGTATGGACTTTTGTATTAGAGGTACGTAGACACAAAATTAAAAAATATACTTTGGTGTGCAAAATTTTATGGTTGGACGTGAAGAAACCCCTAAATTTGAACAACATAACCCTAATGAAGACATATATTCCTCATTTAATTAACTTACATACTTCTGACATGATTTCATGTACTCTTATTTAGAGCTGGCAATGGGTCGATTCGTGTCGGGTTGAATACTTTAAACGGATTAAATTACTCAACCCTAACCTGACCCGTTTATTATCGTGTTGGGTTCGTGTTAACCCCTTTATTGTTGTGTCGGATTCGGGTTGACTCATGTTGACCCGTATACATAATTAAGTCGAATTTCTTGATTCAAATTAAATAATTTTTTGTTATGTTGTCGTGTTATGTTAGTTTTTATTAGTTTGAACGTAAACTAGGTTGAATTATTTAAAATTGAACTTAATTTAAATTAATTTATGAGAAAATTATTAAATTCTGATTATTTTACATATATAATAAATATATTAATCAATATTAATATATTATAATCGGGTTGTCGTGTCGGGTTCGAGTTGAGAGCCTCAATCCTAACCCGACCCGTTTACTATCGTGTCGGGTTCGTGTCAACCCGTATACATAATCGGGTTGAAATTTTTGACCCAAACGCAATTATTTCGTGTCGGGTTGTCGTGTCGGATCAGTTTTTGCCAGCTCTACTCTTATTAATGAATAGATTTTATAACTAACTACATATATATTCGACATATAGTGAAAATATATGTACTCAACATACTATTTTGAAAGCACCGATGGACACGTTCAATGTACACCTCAATGACTAATACTTATAGTATGGACAATTCTAATATGTCTCATATATAATATTTATTCATAATACCTTGTAACATATTTGTTCGTTGGCAATGTTTTTCATAATTTACAAAATATTGACATTGATAAAGCCAATAAAGAGTATATGGACTGAGACATCTCATCAGTTATCCAATAATTCATCGATATGTCTTACCATGATCCACAACATCATATGATACATCAAATTTATCTTATTTGATATTCTCATACACCCTTGAATACATAAACAAATAGTCCAAATGATTGTTAGGGTAGTATTGGTTGATGTGCACAAATATTCGACGAAATTGCAATGATCTATTCAACTCATAGCCGTCTAAGCTAGTCATAATCATACATTGATGTCAAGAGACCCCTAAGTGAAAGCTATGTACCTCCAATGATGATATTTATTCTTTTATTTTACTATGTTATATACTTCTGAATTGATTTAATGTACTTGTATTGATGAATAGGTTTCAAAAGTATTTTTATACATATTTGACGTATATTGAGAACATTTGTACTCATCAAATTTTTCTAAAAGCAATGAATATGTTTCATGCATACATCATTAACTAATATGTTCCTCATAGTGTGAGAGTGTCCAATATGTCACATGTGTAACATTTACTTTTTTATATTTTCTAAAATATTTTTTCTTTTTGGGAGTTTCTTCGTACTCTAAAAAATGTTTGCATGGACAATCATAATACAAAGAACATCATACATCATCAGTTATGAATAAGGATGGATAAATTTACCGAAAAAATTGGTATACCGACTTACCGTACCGAAAAAATACCGAATTTACCAAAAATTTCGGTATACCGATTTTTTCGGTATGGTATCGGTACAGTACCGCTATCAATTTTAGAAAGTTTTGGTATTTCGATATTTATACCGTACCGAAATTTTGTTGTTAAATAATTTTAAAATATATTTAATAGTTTAAAATTTTTAATTTTTTTATTTTATATTATCAACAAAAACTCAACCTAACCCTAAATTTAGAATTCCCAATTACAATTCTCAAATTCAATCATTTCGTTCGCACAAACCCTCTTCTTCTCCACCTTTGCTCGCCCAAGATTTTTCACCGCACTACAATCTTAGTCTTGCATCTTGTTTTGACGCTCGCAGGTCTCTCTTGCAAAAACGGTTTTCTTCTTCCTCAACGTTCTCCACCATTGAGGCAAATAAAACTGTAAGTTTAAATAATTCCTCAAAATACCATGGTTTGAGCGTAATTTTTTTTTTCAATCTCTCATTTTTGTTGATTTGTGTTTCTTATTTTTTGTTTCTTTTATTGCATTTATTTTATTTTTAATTTTATTTATATTTTTTCTGATTTTTTTTTTCAAAACCTGTTGCTATTTTATTTTGTGGGTTGCAGTAATTTAATTTGTTTTGGTTAATGCTAGCCTGTTGCACAACTACAAAATAAAATATCAATTCCTACGTCTCACAATATGCAGTATAGCAGTAGTAATTCTTCTCTATTTGATTGATTATAATTATATTAATATATATTAGGAGAATTTGATTATCACACTAAATAAGGAAGAATAAAATTTACTCAATAAACGCAAGTTAACTAGAATGCAAAATTAGCGGTTTACCAAATATGATTAAACTCTAGCATAGGCATAAATTTTTCATTCGGGATATGAAATTTGATCATCGACTAAAAGTCAAATTCATCGACTAGTTTGATAAATTGGTTATAGTTGATCTACATGCGTTCACAACCAACCTTTCATTACTTTTTCGATAGCTAAGATACGACCGTTAGCTATTTCTCTAATCGGAAAGAATCCTAGGTACGACCGTAGTTTTCTAACTCGACAGCAGTAAAAAAAACTAGAAAGGCCCAATTCAATTCAACAAGCTCCTACGAGGATTTGTTTAAAATTGATTTTAATTCTTCCCTAAAGTGTTCTTCTCTAGGTTGCTACGCCAATTGAAAAATTACACAATTACGTATGCCAATCCCCAATATAGCTATGAAATCCTAAATTGATACGTGCGCAATAATCAATTCAAGATTTCTAAACTCATAAATTAGAAGAATTAAAAATACCCAACATCGATGAACACCAATTTTAATCGAAACCAAGTCTCACAATTTCAATCCCGAACATCAATTCATACCTACACTAGAAATAAAACTACTCGCAATCCATAGCAATTAAAAACATAAAATAAATCGAAGAGTTCATCATGCCTTCAAGTTTAAAAATCGACAACAAACCAATTCTAGAAATGAAGAAAAAGGTGCCCGGAAGTTCTTCTGCGTTGCTCTCCAAAGTTCCCGTACGTAGTGTTCTTTCTTCGCTTCTCTTCTCTTTCAGAAATAGGTTGTAGGTGAGATCATCGTTTTGCGTTTCTTCTTCTCCTTCTTTATTGGCCCTAACTCTCCTTTTCAATTCATCACTTTGGATCCCCTTTGCATTTTAAACCAAACAATTCTAAAATTGCTAATTAACCCCAGAGGACCTTTTTGCAATTTTCATTCTTCCTGCTTCGTGATCACGCCTAAGGACTTCCTGCGTTTGCCTTTTCTCTCCAATATGCCCAAAATTTGTCGACTCCTCAACGCCTAGTAGAAAGTTCAAAAACACACCATTAAGAGCATATATACAAAATTTGCATCCAAAAACCATCTAAAATATAGCAAAATATTTATCTAATATCACATATATCAGTTAAAGAGGAGAATTAACGGGTATAAATTTATATATATATGGGCAAATATATAATAGTAAGTGAGTGAGTATGTGTGTGAGTGTGACTTATGTTGTGCAGTGCTCTTGGATACAATATATATACTATATATATATGTGTGTGAATAATAACAGATGGAGAGACAAATTAATTAAATAGTGGATATATATTATTCGACTTCAAATAGAATATTCGGGTGGCGTAATTGGAATCAAATTAATTAATTATATTTTAAGTAATTAACAACTGTGCACGGTGATGGTGGTACTAATTGCAGTATGTTGTGATTTATGAGTATTTTGCTAGTTCTAGTTTTTATTAGTTGCAATATTTGTTAACTTATTATTATTATTATTATTTTTTCAGAATGAAGTTTGAATCTTCAGGTTCATTGCCCACTCCAACAAGTGAGATACCTGATGAGTATTCCAGTCGTAAACGAGGAAGAGAAGATTTAACAAAGCCTCATGTAACTCCTAAACAAAGAAGTCAATATTGGTTGCATTGTGAAAAAGGAAGCAATCAATCGCGATGTGCAATTATTGCAAAGCCGAGATTCTTGTAACTTATGGAAGTACAAGTGTACTGAAAAATCATTTGGTAAAAAGGTGTAAATTAAGTCCGTTATACGAAGGAGATGAAAAGGAATAAAAACAATGTGTTTTAACGAATGAGTTTCTAGGAATTGGACAAGGAAGCTCATTGATTTCACATTCTTTTAATCAAAAAAAGTGTCCAGTAAACATTTTTCTGTTTCTTATTGCAAATAGTATTTTTTTTTTATTATGAAATATTTTATTGTAAATAGTAATCTCTTTTTTATTATTTCAAAATAGGTGTGCTTTGAAGCTCGTTGAGTATGTGATTAGCGATGAAGTGTCATTTTGAACGGTTGAAGGGAAAGGGTTTATGAAACTTGTGCATGAATTACAACCAAGATTCAGACTCCCTAATCGACGAAAGGTTGCAGGTATGGTTTACGATTTATTCTTAGAGGAGAAAGCTAAGATGAAACTTGCAATCAATGGTCAAAGAGTGAGAGCATAACTACTGACACTTGGACATCTATTCATAATATAAATTATATGGTAGTTACAATTCATTTTATAGATAGACAATGGAAATTGCACAAGAGAATAATTAGTTTTACAAAAATTACTTGTCATTTTGGGGAAGAAATTGGTAGAATGGTCGAAGTTTGCTTGAGAGAATGGGAGATAGAAAAAGTTTTTTCAGTTGTAGTTGACAATGCATCTTCTAATGACACCGCCATTGATTATTTGAAAAGGAGAATGAAAATGGAAAATATTTTGATGTTTAAAGGAAAATATTTACATTTGAGGTGGTCATGTCATATTCTTAACTTAATTGTTAAGGATGGTTTGAAAGAACTTGATGCATCAATTAAGTCCATCAGCAATGCAGTTGATTTTATTCATTCTTCACCTTCAAGAATTGAATAAATTTTGAGAGTTTGCAGTTCTAGCTAAGTTTGCTAGTACATGAACAGTGCCTATGGATGTGAAAAATATATGGAATGCTACTTATAAAATGCTTGATGTTGCATTGAAGTATTGGAGGGTGTTTGAGAGGATGGTTGAAGAATGGGTGCCTTTTATGAACTATTTTTCTGAAAAGAGTGAAAATGGTAAAAAAGGGTAGGGCCACCGAATGAGAAGGATTGGGAGAATGCGAAAGCCTTTATACACTTTCTGAAAAATTTCTACGATACTACTTTAGAACTAAGTGCATCAAAAGCTCCCACTTCTCAATTGATCTATCAATCATTGATTGCACTCCAGATTGAAATTGAAAAAATGTGCAATGATCTTTCCGATCCAACTCTTAGAAAGGTTGCAGGTGCAATGAAACTGAAATTTGATAAGTATTGGGGGAGTTGGGATAACATGAATGCTTTGATTTTCATTGCCAATGTTTTGGACCCCAGAAACAAGCTTCAGGTGATCAAAGCGAGCATCAAAATTTTGAGAGGATCTTCTGAAAAGATCCAAGAATTGATTGATACAGTTAAAAAAATTTGGTGATTTTATGGACAGAGTATAAGGGTATGAATGAAACATCGAGTGTAGGAGGACAAAATATAGAGATAGAGTGTAGTAGTGGAGATGGTTTTAGCGGCGTTGGCGGTGGTCTTTGTGATGAATTGTTTGAATGTGTGAATGCACAAAATGAAGAAGATCATCTTGAAGAGATCTCGAATGAAGTTGATAAATATCTAGTAGATGATATTGAGAAACGGTCTAATCCATCTTTCAATCTTTTGGAAGGGTGAAAGGGGAGTGAAACTAAGTATCATGTTCTTTCAATGGTTGCAAAAGATATTTTTGCAATTCCAAGTTCAACGGTGGCTAGCGAGTCTACTTTTAGTTTGGAAAAACGAGTTGTGGATCCTTTTAGAAGTAATTTTAGTTCTAAAATGGTAGAAGCATTGGTGTGCACTAGTGATTGGTTGAAAGCTGATGAGATGAACTTCTTCAAGGATCCAACCGATGATGATCTAGACTTTTACAAAGAAATTGAAGAAATTGAAATGGGTAAGTAATTTTATTATTATTATTATTATTATTATTATTATTTATTTATTACATAATTTTAAGTTTATATTATTTATATTTATAAAATATATTAATAAATTTTATATTAATTTTTTATATTTTTTACAGGTGCAAAAGATATTCAAGATCAGATCCCAACTACAGAAAATTTGTCTCTCTGATAAAATTTTGTAAGTTTTTTAATTTTTATGTATTAAATTTATTGAAATGTTTTAATATGTGGTAGTGCAAAACTTTTGCATTGTTAATAGGTGTGGCCGTGTGGGTGGTGACCATGATAGAAATGAAGTAGTTTGGATCAATTGAAACAACTGGAGCCGGAATTGTAGTATGAATTATGGAATGGAGTGGATGTTAATTTTTTTTCAAGACAGAATGTGTGCAGGTGAATGTTGTTGTGTGACATAAACTAATTATGTTTTAAGAGGATGTGTGCTTACTATTGATTTTGTTTTGCTACTTTATTGATTATCTTTGAATGCTTCTTAATTGTGTTTTAAGGTGCAGTGTTGTGTGCAGCAGTTTTTAAAGCAATATATATATTGTTTGTTGTCTGTTATAAACTTATTTTGCTTTTAGAGAATGTTTGTTTTTGGCTTCCTACTACTGAGTTTTGTATTGTATTTTGATAATTATCTTTATTTAATTGTTAATTTTGTTTTAAAATATAGTGTTGTTGTATCGTCTAATTGTCTTTTGTTGTATGTCTACTAATTCTGTTTTTTTTTTTTAAAAAAAAAAGTTTGTGCTTCTGTATTTACAAGCAAATTTTGGTAAAAACTATATATACCGGTATTGTACCGAAATTTTAACATACCGATCGGTTCGGTACGGTATACGGTATGACTTAATAAATTTGGTACGGTACGGTATACCATCCCTAGTTATGAATTAACTCTAAAATATCTATTACTATGATTCACCAAATGATATGTTATGTGATACCTATTTTAAGTAACATTTTCATCCACCCTTAAATACATGGTTAGGTGATCTTATAGGTCGTTTCAAAAGTATTAGTTGATGCATACTAACATCTAACAAAGTGGGGGGTGATGAAATCATCTCACAATGGTCTAATCCAGTAACAATCAATGACAAATCTTCGATAGATACTTAAATACCCTTGTTCAGAAAAATTATACCTGTATATAAATATGAATACTTCCCTACACAATTATGCAATTTTTTAATTGAATATGTATACCTTTGGCCATAATGAATATACCCCAGGAACGTAAAAACATACTTATATTTTCATTGTAATAACTCTGTCAAAAAATTTAACTGCCTGCATAAATAAATATGATTTATATTAAGGTAATTTCAGGTAAACGATGGGGGTACACTATGGGTCATAGTATACCAGAACGAGTACTTATGATCTCCACAATAAAAATTATATGCGGCTCAAAATCCTTTCGTACGAGAGCATAACTGGCTTTGTTGAAAATTGACATCCATTGTTTCTTGTTGTGCTTCGGATATCTTCGCACTACCTATAAGAAATCTAATTACCTTGTTATACATGTCATATTAGATAGCACATATATTCAACATATACGTGAGGGCGAAGTTGTCTGATGCGTGCCAGAGACAGTATATGTGGTGGGCTCTGGAACATATGACGGGAATGGATTTTAGAAATCCCGACTGTCTTCGAAAAAGTGTAATTTTTCCAATTATATCGACCATCAACGTAAAGAATTGAATCTAACTTTCAGCAAAATCATTCTCAATTTTCATATTTTCGGCAGACCCCGTTGCATAGCAATAAAAATTTAACATTATTCAATATACAAGTCCATGAAATAAATATCAAAGTTCATAATAAGTAGTCATGGTATATATCAATAGAACCAAGGTATTGGCGTTGAAAACATAAAATTTTGCACACACGAAAAATAAAATAGACATTGAAAATGTTGTGTTTCTGCATCCACTTCACAATCCACTATTTTGTCTATATTAGAAAAAATACAATATCTTCAAGAACTAAACAAGAACATTGATCGATTACAAAAAAAAATATTTTCAAGAATAGTTACTTATAATATCAAAAAACGATGAAGATGATCAATCATACCTGAGTTTCGGTCTACGTTTTCAACTGAACATGGGTGGAATCAGTCATACGCCCTAACAACACCACCCTAATCAACCAAAAATATTATCGCATCAAAAGAACATCTGGAATTGAACTTTCACCTTATCCGTTTCTCCCTTACGCGAAATAAACCTAAAGATTGGATTTTCAATTCAAAATCCATCACATATTTCCCATCAATCATAGAATCTAATGCTTGCAAGTGATGTAGGGCTCGACTTCACTATCTTGGGTTACCGCAAAAGTTTGATCGAAATTATTCTCCGAGTCACCAATTGGGTCGCCGGAAATGTGAGATTCATTTCTCCGGAAAAGCGAGGTTCATTTCGTTGGAAATACAGTGCTGTAAATTCATTTCTCTCGCTCGCAAAATATACAATGCTGTAAATTCATTTCTCTCACTCGCAAAATAAACCTATATAAGAATGTGTGGTTGAAAAAGAAGGGTAAAAAAGAAATTGAAATTAAATAAGGACATAAATGAAATTGGTATGCAGTAGGGAGCAAATCTCAATAATTTTCATAAATAGGGGAGTGTAGTGTAAGACAAATATGTGTAGAGACTGAACTTAACTGATAAATATGGCATAGGTATCTAAATCCAATTAGCCATAATTTTTATATATAAACTTTATTTGTTTTCAATAAATATAAATAAAGGTAGCTTAGTTTTGTGGGAATGGATTTACAGCTATAAAGTCTTGAGTTCAAATCCTTAGTAACTCAAAAAATAAATAAATAAATAATAATACTATTTCTCATCTAAAAATGGTAGAAAATTATTTTTTTTAATTATTTTTTTTTTTCTCCCAAAACCCTTTTAGAGTCAACTCCAGCCCTGCCAGTCGTCATTGTTATATTTTGTAATTGAACAAATAAATATAAATACAATCCCCCACATAATAATCACTTGTAACATGGAGAATTGATTGCTAATTTTGGACTATTTCCAAGACAATTCATAATTAGTAATTAAGTAGTGTTTATTATTATTATTATTATTATTATTATAATATGATAACTTCAAATTTGAGTTTCTTTTTTTTTTTTTTTTTAACCATCAAGATATATGTGCCTAGGAAATATGAAGTTCAAACTAAAAGTTTCAGAAGTCACCAGCATATGTCGTCAACTCTTACTTTAGACAAATTGTGTTCCCATTTAAGTGCAGACACCAACTTTCTGCTGATTAAGAGAAATGGGCACGAAGCTCCTTAGAATTATAGTAGTACAATTGCTGCAACTAAATAACTGTATCTCATAAACCTATAAATACCTATCAAATTTCATTGTAATTATCATGCAATTCATTAATTACTTACTGCTTACACTACATAGACCAAATTGTAAGGAACTCTTTTAATTAGCTTAGTACATTAGTTGGGAGAGTTTTATGGAGAATTTTCACCATTAACCATCCATCTCCATCGTTGGAATTCTTTTTGGGCAATATTTTACATGTTTTCTCTTAGTTGAAATGCATAATAATTTTTACAGCTTTCTTTATATATATATAAGTATCATTATTCTTCTTTGTTCATTTGATCCATAGACCATGTTCAAATATCTACCGAGTTCACTCATTAACATCTCATGCCCTGCTCGTCAGCACCTTAAAACCGTTTTCTTTTGGCTATATCTTACTTTGCGTATTTTCCCACACCGACTCACTGTAAATATTACTTGGAATTTTATTTCACGGTTTAAAATTTTTAAATTTAACTTGAAAATTCACTGGTAAAAAAGTAAAAATTCTATTTATAATGTAACTGAGACAATTACAAATTTATTTTATTATATATCCATTGTCAATCATAAGCCATACGCACATGTTTGATTCATTATTTTTCATCACCTCAAGCTACACATCATTATATATAGTTAAAATATATATTATGTTATGACACATCACTTTATTAATAGATGTCATTCATGTGCAATATACATGTATCTTAATTACCTTGTGCCATGTAATGAAGTTGATGACTAAGCAATATTTATATTGCTTATAAATATCCATAACCATGAATGAAAAGAGAAAAAAAAAATTAATTGCTCTTTTCTCTCTCTAAATTATATATATTCACACCCATATATATATATATAAACACACTTGTATTTTATTTACTTAGCTCTCTACATATTTATATATATTATATATTATTATTAGCAGTAGTAATTTCATATTTTGTTATATATTATATACCATTCTGTTTTCTTGATCCTCGTACAAGTCAAAGTGAATTAGAGGTACAAAGAATTTTACATTTGCAGCGAATAGCAAATCAGTTGCCTGATGCTTTTTGTGACGCCAACAGGGTCACTAGATCTTATATAGCTGCTGAAAATGTACCTGCTAAAATTGTTATTCCTTGAGACAAAATACAAAGTGCTAATGAATCAAATGTACGCCTAAAGCGTGGCAGACCTGTAGGTTCCAAAGATAAAAATCCTCGAAAGAAAAGAGGAACAAATGAAATGATTGAAGATTTGAATGTTAATCAAAACCCTCAAGAAACAGGTAGAAACATGGATCAGATTTCTAGAGAAATTGATCCTGATAAACTTGATGAGGATGTTAATCCTAATAGAATTTCTTCTGAAGAAAATGAAGTCATTGAAAATTCAATAAATTATGTTACTACTGGAAAGCATTGGAACCGAAGTGATACAATTATGGATAATGCTTTTGCATATAATGTAGCACTTGATCTAATGGAAAATGACGAGGATCCAGAACCTAGATCAGTTGATGAATGTCGGAAAAGAATAGATTGGCCAAAATGGAAAGATGCGATCAAGTCTGAATTAAATTCATTGGCAAAACGAAAAGTTTTTGGACCCATTGTTCAAACACCTGAAGGTGTTAAGCCTGTTGGCTATAAATGGGTATTTATTCGAAAGCGAAATGAGAATAATGAAATTGCCAGATATAAAGCAAGACTTGTTGCCCAAGGTTTTTCACAAAGACCTGGAGTTGATTTTAATGAAACATATTTTCCAGTAATGGATGGAATAACATTTCGATATCTTGTCAGTTTGGCAGTACATGAAAATTTGGATATGCGTCTGATGGACGTTGTAACTACATATTTATATGGCTCGTTGGATAGTGATATTTACATGAAAATCCCTGAAGGATTTAGTATGCCTGATGCATATAAATCAAAGCCAAAAGAATGTTATTCTATTAAGCTACAAAAGTCTTTGTATGGGCTCAAACAATCTGGTCGCATGTGGTATAATCGTCTCAGTGAATCATTATTGAAAGAGGGATATGCCAATGATTCTATTTGTCCGTGTATTTTTATAAAGAAAAATGGGAGAAATTTTGTAATAATAGCTGTCTATGTGGATGACTTGAATTTAATTGGAACCCTTGTAGAGGTCCAAGAAGCTATTGAATATTTGAAAAGGGAGTTTGAAATTAAAGATTTCGGGAAAACGAAATTTTGTCTTGGTCTACAAATTGAACATTTGGAAAATGGGATTTGATACATCAATCTGCATATACCCAGAAGGTATTGAAACGATTTGCAATGGATAAAGCACATTCATTAAGTACTCCAATGGTCATTAGAACTCTCGATCCTATTAAAGATCCTTTTAGACCAAAAGAGGAGAATGAGGAAGCACTTGGTCCTGAAGCACCATATTTAAGTGCTATTGGTGCACTAATGTATCTGGCTAATAGTACTAGACCAGATATAGCGTTTGCTGTAAATTTATTAGCCAGATTTAGTGCAATGCCAACACAGCGACATTGGAAATGAATCAAACATATTTTTCGTTATCTCCAAGGATCTATTGATCTTGGTCTGTTATATCCAAAAGGATCTCGACATGAATTGATTGGATATGCAGATGCTGGGTATCTTTCTGATCTGCATAAAGCCAAGTCCCAAACTGGTTATATATTTACTTATGGCGGCACAGTGGTATCTTGGAGATCCACTAAACAAACATTAACCGCCACATCTTCAAATCATACAGAAATAATAGCAATTCATGAAGCCAGTAGAGTGTGCTTGGCTAAGATCAATGATTCACCACATTTTACAGAATTGTGGTTTGAAATCTGAAGATGATAATTCTCCTACTATTTTGTACGAAGATAATACAGCTTGTATAGCGCAACTGAAAGAAGGGTGTATCAAGGGAGATAGAACGAAACATATTTCACCAAAATTTTTCTTTACTCATGATCTCCAAAAAAATGGTGAGATAAATGTGCAGCAGATTCGATCAGACCAAAATTTAGTAGACTTGTTGACTAAGGCTTTACCGACCGCAACGTTCGAGAAATTAGTGAAGATCATCGGGATGCGTCGGTTGCAAGATTTCAAATGATGTCCACATCAGGGGGAGCAATATTTCAAGTGATGTCCACAGCAAGGGAAGTATTTTTAATGCATGAATGACGTACTCTTTTTCCTTAACTAGGATTTTTGTCCCATTGGGTTTTTTCCTAGTAAGATTTTAACGAAGCATATTCATTGCAGTTAAATGACATCTAAAGGGGAGTGTTATGACACATCACTTTATTAATAGGTGTCATTCATGTGCAATATACATGTATCTTAATTACCTTGTGCCATGTAATGAAGTTGATGACTAAGCAAAATTTAGTAGACTTGTTGACAAAGGCTTTACCGACCGCAACGTTCGAGAAATTAGTGAAGATCATCGGGATGCGTCGGTTGCAAGATTTCAAATGATGTCCACATCAGGGGGAGCAATATTTCAAGTGATGTCCACAGCAAGGGAAGTATTTTTAATGCATGAATGACGTACTCTTTTTCCTTAACTAGGATTTTTGTCCCATTGGGTTTTTTCCTAGTAAGATTTTAACGAAGCATATTCATTGCAGTTAAATGACATCTAAAGGGGAGTGTTATGACACATCACTTTATTAATAGGTGTCATTCATGTGCAATATACATGTATCTTAATTACCTTGTGCCATGTAATGAAGTTGATGACTAAGCAATATTTATATTGCTTATAAATAGCCATAACCATGAATGAAAAGAGAAAAAAAAATTAATTGCTCTTTCTCTCTCTCGTCTCTTGATCTTTCTCTCTCTAAATTATATATATTCACACCCATACATATATATATATATATATAAACACACTTGTATTTATTTATTTAGCTCTCTACATATTTATATATATTATATATTATTAGTAGAAGTAGTAATTTCATATTTTGTTATATATTATATAACATATTATTTATTTTTTTTTAAAAAAAAAGACTAGGTTATGCATAAAATTAACTAACTAACTATATATATATACACACGGATCCATAATGTAGATTTGGTCTTATCTTTATATTAGATTACTTAGATTTGAGTCTATCGAGTCCATTTTGTATTGCATAAATATAGGCCCCTTTATTTTGATGATCAATAAGACAATTTCATTATTTTCCTCCCAAAATTTCTAACATGATATCAAAGTCTACGTTTCTCATGTCATAGATATATCTTCTTACCAACCCACTTTTCTCCAGGTGTATTCAACCTGGGATGTACTCGGAGGTCTCCTAATTTTTAGATTTTTCCTATAGTTTTTAGCCCTTTCTTTTTCTGATTTTGATTGTCTTTAGTCCTGATTTTGTCTATATTTGAAGTCATGTCTGTGCATATGTTTGCGATTTTGCGATCCGACTGCTGCATTTCTCCAGAGCCATGTTTCTGATTGCATTGAGAGTCATTCTTTTTTACTTTGTGAAGAGTACTTCCGTCGTTTTCGGCTCCAATAGAGAGTCATGTCGTTTTCGGCTCCAGTAGAGAGTCATGTTTTTTTTTACTCCATTATGAGTTTTGTTATTTTCGATTCTAATTCAGTTGAGAGCATTGTTTCTGGCTTTGATGGTAGGGCGGCAGCAGCAACGGGAGAGAAGCAACTCTTATTTTTATTTGCGTTTTTTCCGTTCATATTCAACTTTCTTATCAAACTCAAGTTGGTTTATGTTATACCGTTTGAGGTGGAATTTTGAGATATTTTAGATATTCGATTTTAAATTTAGTTGATTTATATATAGATTTGGCCTTATCCATGTATTAGATTACTTAAATTTGAGTCTATCGAGTTCGTTTTGTATTGCCTACATATAGACACTTTTATTTTGATGATTAATAACACAATTTCATTATTTTCTCCCAAAATTCTAATAATTAATATTTATAATTTTTAAATTTGTTATAATTTAAATTATGTCTTCAATGTATTAAAGTATTTTATAGTAAATAATTATAATATTTGTGATTAAATTCGAAGTAAGTTTTATACCCAATATTTATGTGTTCTTTTCACGTATTTATTGTGGCATATTAAATAAGTGAAAGAAGAAGAAGAATATGTAGGGGCTCTTTTCCCGCATTAGAAATACAAAATTATTTAACATTTCATATATTATATTTGCCCCCAAATTGTTTAAATGGATTAATGAGATATTTGATTGCGGCCATGAGTGGGCTTGGTTGATGTGGACTTATCTAACTCATATATTGAATGTCAAGATAAGGCCTTGAGCCATGGGGTTCGTGAGCCACGTGGGCCGAGCCTAATCCAAAATAAATAAAAATTTGAATTTTATTTATTTGATTGATTAACAGTCTTGAATTCTCAAAAGGATAAAAAATTTTAATTCGTTTCAACGCTACAAGAAAATATCATTTTTGTAACGGGATTTTTTCGTCTTTAAATTCACTTTTTCCGATATTAATGATATTAGAGACGAAATTAATGATGGAATTATGTTAGTTACGTGATCTTTAGTAACGAAATTCCGTTACAAATATACTATTTTTTTGTAGTGTAGGGGTGACAAATCGTACCGACCCGATATTTTGTTCCGGGTCATTCGGGCCATTTCGCCCACTTAAATTTTTTAGTTTTGATTTTTTTTTTCTGAATTTTAAAATAATTTAACAAAAATTTATGTCAAATGTGAGATTTTTAATTATTTGACTAATCAAGAAACTAATTTAAGTGTTTAATAAATTAGCCTTTTGAAATAATATATTGACTCCAAAAAGCTAATTTGAAAAAAACTAATTTAAGTGTTTAATAAATTAGTCTTTTGAAATAATATATTGACCCCCAAAAGCCAATTTTAAAAAAAATTAATTTTTGAAACGTTCTATAAGGAATAATTGTTTCTCTTAAGAAAATTATTCTTTATTTGCCCTTAAATATAAATAATTTCTTTCACAAACATTAATATAATTTTCATTACAATATTTATTAATTATTTTAATATATTTTTTAATAACTTATAAATTTATTTTTTATAAATTTAAAATAATTATTAATTTATGTATATATACTATATATTTTCACATAATTTTTTTTTATAAATAACGAACATATTAGAATAAATTTATTTAAAATTCCGAATTTAATAAAAAATAAATTAATAAAAAATTAACTTAATAAAAAAAATATGTATAATTTTTATACACGATTTCTAATGAAAAAAAGTTCATATTTTTATTAATAAAAATACATTAATTTCTTTAAAAAATAACAAAAATAGATATTTTTAATAGAACTTTCATAATTTTCAATAAATAATAATAAAAATTCTAAAAAATCCTATACCCAAAAAAAAAAAAAAAACTAAATATTTTTAAAATAAAATACAATATGTCTTTAATTATCATTTTGCATATAAACAACTAATATCAAACAACTATTTTACCAAACACTTTAGCATAAACAACTAACTGAATCCGCTAGTCAAATCAGCTAATCGAATAAGCTAACAGCTAACAACTAATCTAATCAGCTAATAGCTAACAAGTAATCAAATAAGCTAGCATCTAATAGTCAAAACACCCCTAAATATTGAACTACATCTTTATTCTTTAACATAAGTTTATTTTTAGTATATTTATAATTTTTTTTTATAAATTCTATTTAATTTAAAAATTGGATTGGGCCAAACATGGCCCGACCTTGATGGGCCGGGACACAGCCCGATTCATACTCGTGCCGGGCAAGCACTATCTGAAATTTTTTGGACCTATTTTTTAGACTCAGACACGATTTTTCGTGTCGAATTTGGATTGGATTTTTGGGTCATGCCTATTTTTGCTCGCGTGGATCGTTTTATCTTGGGAAATAATCGGTGGCGGACCGAATTTATCCCAAGGAGATCGTGCGCAATGCGAAACTTGAATCTATTTTCTAATATGTTATTCGGTTTCAATTTGGATTTATCTTATCTCTATTTTCGCTCCATATTTACCTAACATTTGTCAATATTTTATATTTTTAAATGAAAAATGTTACTCCCTCCGTCTCGGCTATGGTGTCTACTTTACTGTAGACACGAAAATTTATGAAAAATATAATTAGTAAATAATTAAGAATGTATTTGTAAAAATAAGTATCGTGTAAGATAACTAATTAATCTGATTAAAATTAAAAAAAAATATAAGTTAAAAAAATTAAAATGAGATTAAAATGTAATAATTTTTTTCCAAAAAAAAATTGACAAAATAAAAGGGTTAGACAAAAGTGAAAAAATAGACATTTAAATATACATAAAAGTAAATATTTAATTACATAAAATATACATTTAAAATCAATAAAGAGTATAATTTCTCGTATTTAATGTAAGGTTTGTTCTAGTATTTAACTTTTAACATTATTCTTTTGAATAAAATATAATTATTTTATTATATTATAAACATAATTATTAAGTAATAATTATATAAATTATATAAAAATTTAAGGTGAATTGTAAATATAAAATATTATTTAAAATAATACTCCCTCTGTCCCAAAAGTATAGTCTTATTGTGTTGGATATATTGATAGTTGGTAAAAAATAATAATAAATAATTTTTTACCCTTGCGAGTATATCAGTGTAAAAAATAGTGGGTAATAATAATGAAAAAGTAGATATAGTTTTACTATGATATGATTATTTATGGAAATAAAACTATTGGTTTGAGACGAAAAAAAAAAGTAAACAACACTATTGTATTGAAACGGAGGAAGTACATAAAATAAAATATTAGAAGAATATTCATTAAAAAAAAAAAAAAAACTTGAAGGTTGGAATCGTTTTCAAAGTTAAAATTATATAAATGAAATTTGTGAATTGAAAATGACCTCTAAAATTTTATTTTATTTTTAATAAATATATATTATTATGATATTATACTAAATTTTTATTTTTACTCAAAATTCAATAATAATAATAATAAATGATTGAAATTATATTTAAAAATTAAATAAAATACAAAATAACTTACTAGTTGAATTGATTCAAACATAAAGAAAAAAAAAATTAACAATAAAAGTTCAATAAAAACTTCAAATAATATCTATTAGCAAACAAACACTAGCACAGCTGGAATTCATATCGAGCAAAACTCAATCATGAAAAGCTAGATTCAATCAGGCTCGTTAGCAACTCGAAACTTAAGAAAATAAAATTGACACAAGTCGCTTAAAGAGTTGGCCTGGTGGTGTGGGAAGTGAACTTGTCATGGATTCAAACCTCAACACCTCCAGATCTATAGTGCGCATTTTCAGTAGCAGCGGCGGATTCTCACGTCATAAAAAAATAAAAAAAAAAAAAAAAAGATTGACACAAGTTATTTTTGGAACTATTTGAGTTGTACAACTCGGTTTACAAGTCCGAATGACACACAATGCTTGGAACAACAACTACACAGCGATCCCAAATAACGGTATTTATGCATACAAGATTCATGAGAATTTATAACCTTGTCTGTGGAAGGCACGCACGCTTAGTCCACCATCGATGTGAAGGTTGATCATAGTACGGTACCTCACTGTCCGCCTCTCGTCGCTTAATTTGAAGACAAAGAACCTCAGCAGAACCACCGAGAATATCTTCATCTGTCTGTAAGCAAATTCCTTCCCCAAGCATATACGTGGACCGGCCTGTTCATCAATCACAGCTTGTTTTTCTTTAGATTCAACCCCGTATGCATATATTCGACAGATAAATTTGCATTCAAAATCAATAACTTGATGAGCGTATTGAAGGCTTCCTAAACTACATATTGGGACTATGGGATATGGAGTCAGCTCTGTTTATATAAATACTACTGGAATTTTGACACTATTTATCAATCAACAACTTTTAGAAAAAATATCACATCAAATATCAAATGTCAAAATATCACATCAAATACTCAACTTTTTATAATCTGCAATCCACCGTTTAAATAGAGAGTTTTGGAGTTAGTATTTAATGTGATAGTTTATAAGAAAAAGAATATATTTGATCGGATATTTTTTTAAAAATCTACTGTAGTTCTAAAATCGTTAGTGTAAACTGACCTCGAAGACTTCCAAAATTCTTATCTAAACATAGACTTCAATTCACACATGTGATTTCAAAGAGAAATTGATTTTAAGAATAAGCAAATTCGAATTTTAAGCCACAAACCTGGAAAGCTGTAAATTTGAAGGGACTCTCTGGTTGGAAGCAACCATTATCATCTAGCCATCTTTCAGGTTTAAACTCTTCTGCATCGTCGCCCCATAGGAATTTCATCCTTCCCATTGCATATGGTTGATAAGCCACCATATCACCTTTCTTCAAACTGAATCCATCCGGCATTGTGTCATCGGACAAGCACACTTTTGCATCCTATTCATGGCATGTAATATGAGCAAAGCAAACACACTTTTAATGACACAAATTTAAAATCAATCATTTTCCGAGTCAGTTTGGCGAAATAACATATATGGTCCTACACCCTAAATAATTAACATTTTGATCTCGCTAAAATTGTGAGGATTGTACTTATTGATCCAACAGTAAACAAAAACAACTGTAATCCCACGATATGTAGAACCATCAAAACTTACATATTTTAGTCACATGATATTACATGAATTGAAGTTCGACATAGAGGTTTATGTTGCATCATCTAACTCTGTATTAATGTACTTCAATAATTTTGGCAACCAGAAATCTTTTATGACAATAATTGTCACTTTGGCTAGAAAAGACACAGAAGGACGAAAAATTAAAACTATTGTATTAAAATTGATATGGACCTTCCTTGTGAACATGCACTTTTGTTTCCTTGGAGTTCAGTTTTGTTTCATTTATTTTTACTATTCAATCTTTTACAATTTCAGTATATTATTTCCTCTCACAAGATATCACATCTAAACTACTGTATAAACAAAAACCAAAAATCAAATCGAAAAAATCAAGTAAACACATTCTCTCAATTTTCAGGCATCAGTAAGCAACGCCTGTCAATCTTTGTCCACTGCATGTATCAAACATAAGCAAGATGCATCACAATTATTGCACACACAGCAACGGTGGATCGTTATCCAGCAAACCGGATTAAAAGGGCATAGTGGTATTTTCAACAGCTAAAATTTTCAAAAGTTAAAAGTGAATATAAAATGGAAAGAAGCAACTGTAATCCTGACAATAGTAAAACCCAAATTGATGAATTTTCAAGATCAACTCCACACTAAAAAGGAAGGAAGTGGGGTTTAAAACCAAATGTCACATACTGTTGCGATTCCTTTCTTTGGTTTTATAATAAATATTTCCCTAATGAGCTGTGCATCACAAGCGATTCATTACCGAACTAATTATTTTCAAGTCAAGCTCACAAAGAAACAATAATTCCTACTTTCCAAAAAATAAAGCCAAACTGCCTATATAGCTGAAATACCCAGAAAAATGCTTTTCTTTCTCAACATTTTCTTTATGTGATCCAGTATAATCACAGACCTTTCTTACCAGAACTCCCCAATAAAGCAATAGCTAAAATTAGACATCAAGTAAAACAGGTGGCCGGTGGGGGGCAGGATTGAAATAAGTGGAGTGACATGACTACTTGTATCAATAAGGTGAATCATTCTTTTTGGAAGCCCTTAAAGATAATTTCAAAGCTAGGTATGACACATTTAGAGAAATTTTAGAAATGGTGACCTCTTGGAAAGATCAATTGTGTTAATTCGTAAAGCCAGTCTAGTGTCTATGAAGCCAGAGCGTCACAGATGGTACCAAATTTCGCTGGAAATCACAGTTAAACCTTGATGAACTAATCAACCTCCTACCAACACTTATATAACTAATCAACTGTCTCCCAAAGAAAAGATACTTGGGCTACTGGATGATCAAGATTCAAGGAATATGTAACTTTAAAATTTTGATATATATATATATATATCTATATATTAACTAGAAGTGATACAACTCATATCAACAAGGTGCACATTTTTTTTCGAAAGTCTACCCAATAACAGTTCAAAGTTAAATGAGTTTACTTGAGATAGTTTCAAAATGGTTACCCGTGTTGAGAGCCAATTTAAGATCAAATAGCATACCCAACTGGCTGCGATATGACGGGATGCTACAATCATACTACCAAATAAGAAAAATCATACTTTCATCTCTTGAAAAGTGTTAATTTGTAATTTAATGCCATTCTGGTGCAAAATACTATTTAGTCACATGATCTCAAGTTGGCTGCACTCATGGGTCAAAATTTAGTGATTTTAATCTAAAGAGATTATTAAAAAATTGTGACAGGATACTGCATATTTTTATTTGTAAAATTCTAACAATCCTGGATTTGTGGGACTAAAACTTCTATAGATTGTTTCACTATTTGCAACCAACTTTTCTAAGGACTAAAATAGAAATAAGATTTCCACGTGGGACTGTAAAATCCCGGCCCGCAAACCATGCAAGTTGGGTGTATCGGGATTTAAACTGGCCCATAGGTCAACTCAACAAGTGGGCTTTCGAAAAAGAATATGCACATTATTGACATAAGTAGTTTATTCAATTTTTTGAAACTCAACTTAACTCAGAGGTATCATAAGGGCTAATAATGTGATTATTCCCAGGCAAATACAAACAGATCTTTAAAATCTGGAATAAACTCCCCATAATATAGAAGATCAAGGACAGCAAAAATCTTGTTGGTATGAAATTTTGTTTGATGTATTGGAGATCCGCAAAATGTTCATACAACCAACTGGTGCATGTGTGGCTGCTAAATTGTCTACGATGGCTGCTGATGTAGAATGTTTTTCCACATATTTTGAATTGGAAAAAATCTTTTTAAGAGATAAAAAACAATTGAAATCCTGTTTGTTTCATTGACAAAAGGCACAAGGAAGGGACACTACCCTTTTTGGATCCGCAAACATATTAGACAACCAAGTTGATGATGCCTGCATGTCTTCAAATATGCTCTTGATGCTCGGTTCAAGATCTGATATATTGGTCTTTGAAAAGCTCCAACATTAGATAAATTGTTTATCTCAATGTTCAACTGTAATCAAAGACAAAATACCTTGTCCCTCGTGATTGCATCAAAATGGAAAGTCAAAAAGAAATGAAGAAAAAGGAAGGAAGACTCAGTCCGTTTCATCAAGGTCTGATGTTCTGGTCATTGAAAAAGCTTCAAAGTGAGACAAAATATATATATATCTCACCGTCCTACTTCATATAAAGACAAAAGGGCTTTGATCCACAAAATTGCATGCTAAAAGGTCAAAAATAAAAGAAGAAAAAGGTTTCCAACACCCATTACAAAAAGAAGTAATATTTGACTATCTCTTCCTTCTAGGCATTTATGTGGAGTTTGACATATCAATTTCATCCCATATGGATAGATATGTGTCATGAGATGTGTCTTGGCATATTTGACCATTTTGAGTCCATTTGTTGTCGAATGTTGATTGGAAGAAGTGGGTTTGTGTATGTATATATATACACTAACCATGGAATTGTGAAAATTGGGGCTTTCATAATTTTCTAAGAGAGAAAATGTAATATCTTTCGTGTTCTAAGTAGAGAGGGAGAACTTGAAGAGTTCTACTAATCTTCACCGAAGGGAAAGCCTAAATCCCATGGTATAATAGTTGATTTTCACTTCTAGTTGAGGGGGAGTGTTCTCTTTTATTTTGAGGGATTTTTGTGGGAGGTTAGACCATGTTTTGAGTAGAAAAATCTGGGAGGATTTTTATCTATTACATTGGGCCTGATTCTTGTCGAAGTTGCTGGAGATTTGAAGCCAAAATCACATCCTGAAGGAATCACAACAGTCTGCTGTGTCGACAAACTGCCGAGTGTTTGTTTGGTTCAAACGGGATTCCAAGGAGAGTTAAAGGAGGAGGAGGTGACAAGCTACCTACAACAACGTCCTATTTCATAGCACAACCAATGGAGGTCGAGGCCTTGCATGCTTGCCTTTGCGAAGGAAGATGCACTTGTATGTGGTAGGGAAACCAATACATTTTAGTTGGGTTTGTGGCTGTTGATTTGTGAAGTGTGTGTGAGGAGTTTTTGTATCTAGCTCCTGCTTTTCTTATAGTGGAATTTCCCTGGGTTGGTACCCCCAGATGTAGGTCGATTAAGGGCTGAACTGGGTCAACAAACTTCGATGTGCTGTTTGTTTTAATTCACTCTGCACTGCACTTTTTGTTGCTTGTTTGTTGTTCGAATCTCAAGCAGACAACATCACTCTTAACACAGTAAACCTTTTGAGTTTGCATTCCATTTCGCTGATCGTTTAAGAGTGATCAGAATTGGAGTTTAAGGTGTAAAAATACATCTTGTGGGACCGTCAATTGGTATGAAAGCCAACTCTTCAAAAGATTAAGGATGAGAGATCTACTTAAAGATGTCAAAGAACGGAAGCTCGACGTCAAGACCACCATTGTTCGATGAATCGAACTACATATATTGGAAGGTGAAAATGAAGGTGTACATTATGTCCATCAGTGATGAAGCTTCGGATTCAGTCGAGTATGGATGGACACCACCCATGAAGCTTGCCGAGGCTATTGAAATTTTTGGTAGAGATACTCCGGCTCCGCTTGTTCCAAAGCCGAAAACTCAATACACAGCTGAAGAAAAAGATATGAGCAATGCCAACTCTAGAGCTTTAACGCCATTTTCAATGGAGTAGATAATTTCTTTTCAAAATCATCTCGAAATGCACAACTGCGAAAGTTACTTGGGATGCTTTGTTGGTGACTTTTGAAGGGTCTGATAAGGTGTGAGCCACAAAGTTACAAATGGTGGAAAGTCAGTTCGATAGCCTAAAGATGAAGGAAGATGAGACTATCTTCGACTTTAGCAGTCGATTCAAAGACATCATCAACCAAGCACACATGCTCGGTTTCGTTTATAAAGAAAGAAAGCTCGTCAATAAGATGTTAAGAACAATCACAAAGAGGTTTGCACCAAAGGTGGTTGCTCTCGAAGAAATAGAGAAAATCAAAACAATGTCTCTTGATGCTTTGATTGGGATTCTCCAAAACTATGAGCTGAACCATTTGAAGTTGCAGCCAAACAAAGGAGTTGGTTTTACCGTTGAGGATATTGATGCTGATGAAGTGGATGAGGATGATATTTCATTTCTTTCGGATCAAATTTTAAAAATATTACAACAACAGAGGGCAAGGAAATTGAAGCGGCAAACCGGGCATATCAGTAATCAGTAAAAGATCCGAACGACCAACAGACGACCGCCTCAAAATGAGCAGAAGCAAAACATTCAGAGCAAACCTGTTGCCTTTGAGCCTGAGCGGAAAAGAAAGTTTCAAGTCTCTCAAAATTTGAACGCCTCAGCCAATGTGATATGCTATGGATGTAATGGCTTAGGACACCTGAAATCCGAATGCCCTACGGCTTTGAGGAAATAAATTAAGGCTATGGAAGTGACTCTCAACGATGAAGAAGATTAAGATGATCAATCTGTGTCACAAAATTCTGATGGTAATGAAGAAGAGGTAGTAGCCTTCACTTTGAAAACCAAATAAGAGATTTGATCCAACTTTGATGCTGATACTCATAGAGATGGATTGCGACGAAATTGTTAGAGAAATACAAAGAAATGGTGAAAGGGCAGAAAGTATTGATCTCCATTAATGAAAGGCTGAAGGATCGTGTTGATGAACTAGATGCATGGAATAATGCCCTCACCCAAGAAAATCACAATATGCGAAAAGAAAATGATGAATTTGCAGATGAAAATTCGAAGCTAAATCAACTTCTCAAGAACGATCTTGCAAAAATAGCTGACCTAATATCAACAAATTTCAAACTTCTTGAAGAAAATACCCACATGAGGAAAGGAAAAGAGAAGCTCGATGAGGTTCTTTCCATCGGTAAACCTTTTGGTGGTGATCGTCATGGGCTTGGATACAAACATGGTACTGAAAGCAATCAAACTGTTTTTGTGAAAGGTGGCTTATTGGAAGAATCAACCAATACAACACCGCAACAGATAAACAGAATGCATGAGGTAGTTGAGAAATCGTTCAGACAACCTGTGAACTGCAAGTACTGTGGAATCATTGGACACGAGGCTGATTGGTGTGAAGGAGTCATTCATGATTTATTCAGAGGAAAGAAGATTTCTTGGCCTTCGGAAAAGATGAAAAATAGGATAAATATCATACTTGAATAGAGGCCCAAGAAGTTGACAAATGTGTGCAATGTTGCTCTATCCACGGCTCGTTGGGATGAAGGGAAGACTTGGTATTTCAACAGTGGATGCTCGAGACACATGAAAAATCAAAGAGATCTCCTCTCTGATTTCCAGGAAGCTGACTGTGGACATGTGATTTATGGAAATTGAGTCAAAGGCAAGATTACTGAATATGGTGCTTTACAAGTTGATGGACTGCACAACTTGTCAAAGGTCTTCTTGGTGGAAAATCTCAACACCAATTTTATTAGCATCAGCCAGCTCTGTGACGAAGGTTTGAAGGTAAATTTTACCAAAAAATTCTGTGAAGTTTATTATGGAAATCGACATATGATGGCTGGATTTCGGTCTAAGAATAATTGCTACATCATGAAAATAAGAACAGAAGTTGCTTTTTCAATCAAGAAAGATGAGATGTCCTTAGGTCATTCTAGACTTGGGCATGTGAACATGCATGATTTGATTCGGTTGAGCAAATTGGAAACTGTTCGGGGTCTGCCCAGGCTGTCTAAGGTAGAAAGATTATTTTGCGTAGATTATTGCAAAGGAAAGCAGAGCAGGGCAGTCCACAAATTAACTGAACAGTTTGCAACAGACAGGTGCCTGGAACTTAATGGGGCCAACCAAAGTCGAGAGTGTTGCTGAAAAGAAGTATATACCTATTGTCGTCGATGACTTCTCCAAGTTCACTTGGGTGAACTTTCTCAAAAAAAAAAAAAAAAAAAAGTGATACCCTCGAAGCATTTGAGAAGCTGTGCAACCAAATTTCAGATGAAAAGCAGTCTAAGGTTGCAAGGATAAGGAGTGATCATGGCAGAGAGTTTGAGAACCAACTTTTTTATGCTTACTGCAGCAAGTATGGGATCTTTCACGAGTTCTCAGCTCCAATGACACCACAACAAAATGGTGTGGTAGAAAGTAAGAATAGAACACTTCAAGAGATGGCTAGAACCATGATGCATGTCAAATCTGTCTCAAGGAACTTGTGGGCCGAAGCAGTGAGTACAGCTTGTTACATCATTAACCGAATCTACTGGAGGCTGCACACTCAGTCTACCCCCTATGAGATATGGAAGGGAAGAAAGCCTATCATTCACTACTTCCACACCTTCTTGAAGGACAGACAACCTGTTAGCAAATTCGAAGCAAGGGCAGAGGAATGCATATTTCTCGGGTATTCCATAAATAGCAAGGCATATCGCGTCTTCAATTTAAAAAGCAAAAAGGTGATGAAATCCTCAAATGTGAAATTTAATGATGGCCTGAAGGACAAAGAAGACAATGATTCTGATGTTGAAGCATACGTTGAAAAGAAAAATCAGAAATCAAAAGAAGCTGCAGTCGAAATTGAGTATGATCCAGAGGCTGATCATACCAACCATGAACAACCATCTGGTGAGGAAGATGAACCAGAAACTGAGGTAAAAAGGAGACCAAGAATAATCAGGTATCATCCCTCTAATGCCATTATTGGAGACCCTCAACGAGAAAGGATGACTCGAAGTAAAACAATCAATTTTCGAGATCTCGCTGGGATGAGTTGCTTCATGTCCAAAGAGGAGCCTAGAAACGTTGATGAAGCACTCGAGGATGAATACTGGATCACAGCCATGCAGGAAGAATTACTTCAGTTGGAAAGAAACAAAGTGTGGGAGCTGGTTCAACCACCATCAAATGCCAATGTGATTGGCACCAAGTGGATTTTTCGAAATAAAACCGATGAGATAGGAAATGTCATCAGAAACAAGGCTAAGCTGGTCGCCCAGGGTTATTCTCAGCTTGAAGAACTCGACTAAGATGAGACTTTTGCCCCCGTTGCTCGGATTAAGGCGGTACGTTTGCTTCTATCCATTTCATGCACTCTTGAGTTCAAACTATTCCAAATGGATGTGAAAGCAGTGTTTTTAAATGGATGGATCAAAGACGAAGTCTTTGTTGCTCAACCAAAGGAATTTGAGAGTCCAACTCATCCGGAGTATGTCTACAAACTTCATAAGGCACTCTATGCTCAAGCAAGCTCCAAGGGCTTGGTATGATCGTTTATCGTCATTCCTTCTTGATTATGTTTGTGGCTCAATCGACAAGACATTGTTGATTAAACATGCTAGAAATGATATCCTAATTACTCAAGTCTATGTGGATGACATCGTCTTTGGAACCACTTCAAATGTCTTGAAGAATGAATTCGTTGATTTATGTCAACGGAATTTGAGATGTTACTTCTTTCTGGGACTGCAAATCAAACAGTGTAAAGATGGGATATTTCTTTGTCAGAGTAAATACGCTCAAAACCTTGTAGAAAAATTCGGCATGGAGAATTCAAAAGCAATTCGGACTCTGATGGGACTACATGAGAAATTGTCAAAAGGTGACTCTGGAAATTCAGTTGATCAGAAATTATACAGGAGCATGGTTGGAAGCTTACTCTACCTCACGGCCAATAGACCAGATATTTTCTTCAGCATATGTGTGTGTCCCCGATTTCACGCAAATCCCAAGGAGGCACATCTCAACGCGGTCAAAAGGATCATTCGATACGTTAAGGGCACAACTCATTTTGGCCTATGGTATGCAAAGGGATTATCGGTGGACTTGATTGGATTTACTGTCTCCGATTGGGCTGGATATAATAATGGTCGGGAAAAGCACCTCAGGTGACTGTTTTTTACCTAAAACATAATCTTATAAGTTGGTTATCGAAGAAGCAAAACAACATCGCTCTGTCAACTGCAGAAACGGAATATGTTGCTGCAGCAAGTGGTGGCTCACAACTTATCTGGATGAAGCAGATGTTGAACGGCTATGGGTTTAGCCAAGAAAGCTTCACTTTTCATTGTGACAACATAAGTGCAACAGACATTTAAAAAAATTCAGTCCAACACAATCGCACAAAGCACATTGATATCCGATATCACTTCATTCATGAATTAGTGGAAGATGGAACATGTGATCTGCAGTATGTTCAGACATCCATGCAACAGGCTGATATCCTCATCAAAGGACTTGATTCAAAAAGATTCGAGATGCTAAGGAGGAGTTTGGGTATGTGTACCCATCACTAAAGGTCCTAAATCTTTCCATGCTCTATATCATGCATTGAAATAATTTGATGAATAGTATATGCATAAGCTTTGACGAGGACGTCCAATCTTCAAGCATTCAAATGCCTGTGGAACCCATCACTCGAAGCCGAGCTCGTCAGTTTCAAAAATCCGTCACTGCATTGATCAGATGATTTTTCATGGAGAATCATTTTAAGGATGATGCTTGGAGACCACTTAGCCCTCACCTAACGCTCCTTCAATGGGACCCACAAGAATTCCAATTGAAAGATCAAGAGAATCACTAATCATGGAAGTATATTAAGGAAATCCTCACTTATGGAGAGAATCACTAATCATGGAAGTATATCAAGGGAATCATCACTTTTGGAGAGAATCACTAATCATGGAAGTATATCAAGGGAATCATCACTTATGGAGAGAATCGCTACTCATGAAAGATTATCAAGGGAATCATCACTTATTATGGAGGCTTCTAGAAATACCTTAATATATATTTCTTTTTATCATAAGTTTCCATATAGTATAATTCTATATCTAAAACTTCCCTAATTATTTATTTCGTTATAGTTAGACTTACCTTTTGGTTTGTTTCATTTATTATTTGTTGCCTTTTATTTTCCTCAAGGACCTCTATATAAGGTCTTTGCCTATCATTGTAATGGGAACTTTTTTTACATCTTGAATTGAATTTCACTTTTATAATTTTCTAGTGTTAGGAAGTGATTTCCTCGCATTTAGAATCTCAAATCGGGTCTTTGGAGTGATTCCATCGGTTCGTGGCTTCCAATCCTTTGTAGTAGGATTTAGCCTATTGTTTGTGTTTTACCTATGGATTGATTTCAGGTCCGAGACTTATTCTCGTAGTTGGTTATCATCCATACTAAGTCACATTCTCTGCACTATCTTTTCTTCTTCCTTCTCTTTTCTTTTATACATATTCTTAATTCATTTGTTCTATTGAACTTTGTGGGTAAGAAAATTATATTGGTTATAATTATACGCAGCTGGGCCGTGTCATCTGGTATCAGAGCCAAGTTGATACAATCTCTTGATTGATATCACGGTTCTTACTTGAAAAAAAAAGGGAAAAAAAAACAAAAAAAAAAGTTCTTCTCAAATATCAAGATATTTGTTATTTACTTCTAGTTCTCGAATAATCTTTTCTTTTATAAAAAAAAAACAAAACAAAAAAATCTATTTAGATTATTTGTCTTCTGTCTTCATTCTGAACTTATATTTCTTTTGTTTTCACTACTGCTTTGGATTTTTTGGCTATCGTCTTCGGGAGAATTCCATCGATTTGATTTGAGTCCTTTTTGCGAGATGGAGAGGTACATAAGGTGTGGAGTGATACACGAGAGTTCTAGTGAGGTTATTTTCTTCTTTTTTTTTTCTTCTATTTCTAATGGCAGGGGGTGAAGGATCCAATTCTCAACAAATTGATGTACAAAGTCTTCTCAATACTATTCCACAAGAGTTCAAAACTCTTCACCATTCTGGATTGGAGTTGATGAACAATAGGATGGATCAACTGGAAGAGAATCAACAAAAGTTACAAGAGAATATCCGACAGTTACCTGAAGCTCAGAGGCGAAATGATGTTCAACCGCATTTGAGGCCAAGACGCAACATCTGGCCCCTGCCCCCACACAACTTTGATGAACCCCATGATGAGGAGTTTGAAGGAAATTGGGAACGACCTAGGCATCATAATAACCATCACCGACGGGATAGAGATGAGGCTATCAACTTGATCAAGTTCCAAGTGCCACCGTTCCAAGGAAAATCCGACCCTGAAGCATTTTTGCAATGGGAACGAAGGTTAGAACTAATCTTTGATGTTCAACAATTAACTGACCAACAAAAACTCCACGTGGCCGTAATGGAGTTTTCAGATTATGCGCTTGCATGGTGGGACCAATTGAGCATCAACCGCCGTAGAAATAGAGAGGCTCCAGTGCGTACTTGGACAGAACTTCGTACACTCATACGAAAGAGGTTTGTTCTCCCTCATTACCATCATGAAGTATTGCGGAGATTGCAGAGTATACAACAAGGGTCGCGGTCAGTGGAGGAGTACTATAAGGAGGTTGAAACACTTCTTCTACAAGCCGATATCCATGAAGATCAGGAGCAAACGATGTCTAGATTCTCGAATGGGCTTCAAAGAGATATTGCTGATGCGGTAGAGATGTACCAATACGTGGACCTCGAGGAGATGGTACACTTGGCCATAAAGGTGGAGAAGCAACTAAAATCAAAGCGGATGCAAGGTAATCGTTTAAACCTTCTCCAATTGTAGGTTTGCCTAAAGCGCCGCTTTCACAACATATCAACAAAGGAAAAGAGGTAGCGGGAGTTGATTCGACGCGCCCTAAGCCGCCAACAAACGCCCCAAAGAACACCACCCGTAGCCGAAATGTGTTATGTTTCAAATGCCAAGGCCGAGGACATTTTGCGAATCAATGTCCAAATAAGCGTACTATGGTTCTTACGATTTCCGGTGAGTACAAATCCGAATTAGAAACTGAAGAGGTCAATGAGGCAAATTCCTACGACCAGGAAGCTGTAGAATCCATACCGGAGTCCAATTTGACGTTAGTCACTCTCCGAGCTCTTAGCACTCTTCCAAAGGAGGTTGAAGATGCCGAACAACGCGAAAATTTATTCCATGGAAGGTGTAAGATCGCGACTAAGGTATGTAGTCTTATCATTGACGGTGGTAGTTGTACCAATGTCATTAATGACCTCGCAGTGAAAAGACTTAATTTGAGGATGAATTTGCATCCGAGGCCGTACAAACTACAGTGGCTCAATAATTGTGGGGAAATCAACGTCACCAAACAAGTGTTGGTGGGAATTGATCTACAAGGTTACAAGGATGAGGTAAAATGCGATGTAGTTCCAATGCAAGCATGTCATATTTTGCTTGGGAGACCATGGTAATTTGACAAGTTGTACATGATGGCCGCCGTAATCGATATACTTCCACACATGCCGAACGGATCATAGTTCTAAAGCCGTTGAGTCCTCGAGAAGTAAATGAAGATAAAAAATACTTGTACAAGCAGTTTGCCGCTGAAGCAAGAGAGAAAATGAACCAAAAGAAAGACAACAAGATGGTGGGCTATGTCGCTGAATCAACTCAATGTGAGGAATCCAATTTGAAGTCCTCCTTAGAATCACCCGCAACAAAAGGTACTCCGAATACAAGTGCATCTACTCTTTCATATAGCCTAACTACCCCAGAACCTCTCAAATCTTCATCCTCACCAATAAATACATCTCCCCCGAGCCACTCTCAAATACTCTACCCTTCTACTCAAAAATCAATTACGAGTGTAGTGATTCAGGGTTAAACCAGTTGGAATCTTAAACACGAGAGTGAGAGGTCTAATCTTTTTATGTGTAGGAAGGAAGCTTTACGCTTAGAACATGGAGTTCATTGTTTGCTATTACTTTCTAAACCTTCTTATTTTTCCATGAATGACTCTAACAAACTTCCATCTAGTTTTTCTAACTTATTGCAGACGTATGATGATGTTTTTCCTGATGAAGTATGATAACTCCAAATAGGAGCATATTCTTAGCTTGACAAAACTGTGTGTATTACTCGAATTTCTGTATAAAAACCATCACAATGACTCATTAATGGCATACATTATTGATATATATCGCTTGGCATGATCCAGAATTCGTTGTTGAGATTATTAATGATTTTTGCCTTTTTAAGCGGTAGTCTGGTGCCAGAAAAGGCAGACGCCACAAGCGACAGTAACCTCCGCTCGCAAGCGCCCAGAATACATCCAGAAAAATACTAAGGCATGAGAGGTAAGCGGCAGCTTTCACCACCCGCAAGCGACAACCTTTCCCGTTTGCAAGCGACAGCCCAGGCACCCACCGCTGCAGATTATCACCAGATTCCAACTAAGTGTTCCAACTGCAACGGTACAACCATTCCATTTCCAGCCAGTACAAGCGAGCCTAGCTGCGCTGATGCCCTCCACCTCTTCGGCGAGCGAGGAAGATTTGCACCCTTACAGTTCAGTGCAATCAAAGCAAGCGCCCTGGGAGTTATGACCAGCAACTGCTTCAACAGAATAACTACCAGTAACCGCCTAACTGCCTAGCGGTTGGAACTGCCCAACAACTGATTGCAACTGTCCCGTTTCACCTGCTATAAATAGGGTCAGATATCTTTATGTAAAAGAGATCGATACTTCGATTAGAAACACTCTTAGCAAGTACCTCTCAAGCAAATCGTCTTCCTGTTTTCGAGAGCTCCAAACCCTGTAAAGGAGTTCTCCACAGGAATGGCCAAGGGAGTAGGGATTTTCCTTCTCCCTTGGCCAAGTCTTTACAGCTTTCTTAGATTAGATTACTGCTTTCGTTTATAGCTTTGTAGCTTTATTCTTTTCATGCTTTCGTAGTAGATAATGAAATATCATTCAGTTCTTCATCCTCAATTCTTCCACAATTTTTACACACTTATATAAAGTTTGAATTTAGAGAATTCCATTTCACTGGTTTAGAGCTAGAGAATAATTGATTATTTGAGCCTTGTTATGCGCCAAAAGCGGTCTCAAGGTAGTTCAATGTAGTTAAGTACGCGGGAGCCTTGTCGACTTGCTAAACTGTTGTTCTGCATTCAATTTTGATTAAAAAGAGGTAACAAAAGGGTAAAGCCACTAATGAGACAGATTTTGGGAAAATTAACGGGACATAGGCGGTGGTCAATTAGATCGCAGAGATTCCTAGTGACAGTAGGGTTTCTTTCTTATAATGTCTTGAATTTGGGTGTCATTGAAGTCTTGTTATAAATCCCTTAAGGTAAAAAATTCCAGTGTTATAATTTCTTTATATTCAGTTTATATAATTACAATACTTCCTACTCACCGCTTACGTAAAATATATAAATTTCCGATAACACAACTGCATCGCTCGCTCATTGCCTCCAGGGAAATCTATCCATTTAGTAACGCACAGTTCAGACACAACATATCTCCTTCACTCTCGGTCGCTCATCTATATATATATATATACATATGTATACATATAATGTGCTGCTCGCTCATCTCCCGTTCACTCGGTAACAGCCATTCATCCATGTCCCGTTCATCTGGTCCCCACTTCCGCTCATATCCCGATCATCTGGTTACCGCTGGCACTTCATCTGGTTGAGGATCTTTTGAAACGCCATAAATTACTTTTAAATTCTTTGTAATAATTTTTGCATTTTTACTAATTTTGCTAACTTTTTCTTTAATGTGGCTACCATCATGTAGGGGTCCGAAGCGTTTTCAGCATCCCACAAGTCCTACTCCTTCCACTCGATCACAGAGACGTCTGTTCAGAGAGCAAGTTCGAGAACAACTTATGGCGAACCAAAGAAATGCCACCGCTCCTTCTACTGTCGTCCCAGCTTTCCAGACTGCCGCTAGGACATCTTCCAACTCTGCCACATCTGCATCTTCGCAGGAGGTGCCGCTCTACATCCCCACTGTGGTCCCTACTGTCGTTCCCCATGCGCTCACACCAACTGAGGAGCAATTAATGAGAGCCCTCAATAGCATTTAACAGGGAATGGCGGGGCTGCAAGCGCACCTCACTCAGGTGGAGAAAGCTCAAGCTGCGCAGGGGGCATTTATCGCTTCCCAAGCGGCTCAAGCTGCCAAGACCGCTGCGATACCCGCTACCATCACTCCCCCAACACCTACTGCTGAGCATTACCAGAGGGCTGAAGGACACAGGGCTGCTGAACGCCCGCTTGCTGAAGTCCCCATGGACGTTCACTACCAGTCCCTTCTGGATCATACATTAATTACAAGTTCTGCACCCAGAGGCTCTGGCCATTATGAGGTAAAACCAGCGTTCGTCAGCCTGGCGAGCCAGAGCCAATTCCATAGGCTGCTCAACGAAAGCCCTTATGAGCATCTACAGAACTTTAACAGGATACGCCGAAGAGTCCTGACAAATGATGATTCAGAGCTGCCAACTCCAAATCTCACGGCATCACGGAGGACGCTGCAAAACTGATACTGTTTCCATTCTCTTTATCCGGAGAAGCCAGGAAATGGTTCGATAACCTTTATCCCATTCCTGGCTCTTTTAAGGAAGCAGCACAAGCCTTCGTGAGTAAAAACCATCCTATATCGAAGACCATTCGCCAAAGGAATGAAATACTCACTTTCAAGATGGCGAGTGATGAGACCCTTCCCAAAGTCTGGAACCGATTCAAACAATTGCTCCGCAACTGCCCTCATCATGAAATTCCGGACTTCATGGAGCTACAAATTTTCTACTCAGGAATCACTCCTGAACTAAGAATGTCCTTGGATGCAGTGGCAGGAAGCTCGCTGATGGGGCGTTGTGCCTCAGAAGCGAGGGCTTTAATAGAGAAAATGGCGGCCAATCAGTCAAGTTGGCCAGAGTCCAACAGGCCCGAGCCATTGAGGAGTCTATACCAGGTTCCTGCTTCCATTTCTCACGATGCAAGGATCGACAGTTTGTCGATCCAAGTCAAGGAGTTGTCTAAGCTCATGAAGCAGGAAACCTGCGTAATAAAGGAAAACAGGCGCTGCACGAGGCCGCGGAATGTGAGGAAAGAGCTTTTGAAGACCAACAAGGTCCGCAGGTTGCTGAGTGCTCGACTGAAGAGGCTCAGAACCCAGCGGAGGTCTACTATATGGCTGGCAGAAATGCCCCTCAATTCCAGCAATTTCAAAAGGGGCAAGCTCAAGGCCCCGCTGGACCGCGTCCTCAGCAACAATTTCAGAGACCACAACAGTTCGCTGCGCAACAATATCATCAAGGGGGACATTATCCACATCAACAGCAATACTTTCAAGCCCCCCACTTTCCGCAGCAGGCACCTGCATTCGCTTAACCTCCCACAGCGGGCCAAGCACCACTGAGTCTGGAGGAGCTCTGGAGGAACATAGAGCGAGCAAATTAGGAGTTCCAACGAAATACTTCTGCCTCGATCAAAATGCTGGAAATACAAGTCGGGCATATAACTGAAGCTATGAAGCTAAAGCAGAAAGGAACGTTGCCTGGGACAGTCGAGATTGTCCCGAACCAAGCAAAGGCCATCGAAACAAGGGGAGGAAAGCGGACACAATCACCACCGCTGCCAGACAGAGGTATTAATCATTCTCCTAACCCTATTGTTGCTAACGTGCCTGTGCAGGATGAAGTTATACAAATTCCGACTAAGAGGGAAGGTCCATCCCAACCTCGAGCGATACCAGCCGCTTGGGTGCCTGAACCAAAGGAAAAGGGTCCCGCTCAGCCTTTGGCTCGAGCCCCCTTTCCCACACGACTTGGGAAGAAGAACAACTCCAAAGAATTTGATAAGTTTGTGCACACTTTTTGTAGTCTTCAAATTACTATACTGTTTGCTAATACTTTGTCACAGATGCCACATTACGCTAAGTTTATCAAAGATATAATCAACCGAAAGTGGGCATTCCCTGACGAAGGGGCAGCGGTGCAGCTGGAGAGTGTGTGCAGCGCCGTATTTAAAGAGGACCTCCCAAAGAAACTAAGCGATCCTGGGAGTTTCATTATTATTTGTACTATAGGAAATTTAGAGCCGATTAGGGCATTATGTGATCTAGGTGCAAGTATCAATCTTATGCCCTTCTCGCTTTTCTCTAAATTAGGGCTTTATAAATTAGAAGCATGCAGAACTGTAATTCAGCTTGCCGATAAATCAATAAGATTACCTAAAGGAATCATTCGTGATGTACTAGTGCAAGTAAACAAATTTATTTTCCTTGCAGATTTCATTATAATGGAAATGAGCGAGGATCGCGAAATTCCAATAATTCTAGGGAGACCTTTCCTTGCCACCGCTCAAGCCACGATAAATGTCGCCGAAGGCGAAATCTCATTAAGCTTCGGTGGAGATAAAGTCATATTTTCCGTGAACTCAGCATTGCGTCAACCTCAGGAAGAAAATTGTGATTTTATCAATGAGTTAAATGAAGTAACAACTTTTGAGAGCTTTATTACACTTGAAAATCTGGAAGGAATTTCAGATAACGGGTCGCTTGAGCTGGAAGCTGCAGAGGCTTTAGCAGAGGCAAGTGGTGACACGCCAGCGCTCACTGAATCCATTGAACGAGCGACGAGGGAACCAGCCAGCGACACCAACATAAAGGATGAGCTGAAAAAATTACCTGAACACCTCAAATATATATTCCTTGGCCCGGAGGAGAGTTATCCGCTGATAATCTCCGCCACACTGTTGCCGGACCAAGAGGCTCAGCTCGTCTCACTTCTCAAAAGAAGGAAAACGGCATTTGCATGGAAGATCACAGATATTAAAGGAATCAGCCCAGCGGTGTGCATGCACCATATAAGGCTGGATGCTGACGCTAAGCCATGCAGACAGCCTCAGCGGCGACTAAATGAAAATATGCAAGAGGTAGTAAAGAAGGAGGTGATCAAGCTGTTCAATGCAGGAATCATATACCCTATCAGTGACAGCCAGTGGGTCAGCCCAACCCAGGTGGTTCCCAAGAAATGAGGTTTTGTCGAACAGACAAGCGATGAGGGGGAGGTCTTCATGACTTCCGCCACGAAGAAGGATCACTTCACACTTCCCTTCCTTGATCAATGCCTTGGGAAGCTCGCAGGTCACGAATACTACTATTTCCTCAATGGTTACTCAAGCTATCATCAAATTCCCATCAAACTGGAGGACTGTGAGAAGACTACATTTACTTGTCTATATGGGACTTTGGCTTACAGAAGGATGCCGTTCGGGCTTTGCAACGCTCCGGTCACCTTCCAGCGATGTATGTACCATATCTTCAGCGATCTCCTGGACTCTTGTATAGAAGTATTCATTGATGACTTCTCGGTATATGGCAAGACATTTTCCAGATGCCTGAACAATCTGGAAAAAGTACTTCTCCGCTGCATTGAGACTGATCTCGTACTGAACTGGGAAAAATATCATCTTATGGTAAATGAAGGAATTGTCTTAGGCCATAAGATCTCATATGCCGGTATTGAGGTGGATAGATCAAAAGTTAGTGTAATCGAAAAGATGCCAGCACCCTCGAATGAGAAAGGAGTGCGAAGTTTCCTTGGACACGCGGGGTTCTACCGTCGTTTCATCAAAGGCTTCAGTCAAATCACGCAACCACTTACATCACTGTTGTGCAAGGATTCTCAGTTTCACTGGTCAAGCGAGTGTGAGGAGGCTTTCCAAGTACTGAAGGAGAAGTTGACCTCCGCTCCTATAATTTCAGCACCAGTATGGAGTGAGCCATTCGAGTTGATGACGGATGCGAGCGACTATGCCGTCGGCGCTGTAATAGGACAAATGATTGAATCTAAGTTGAATGTCATCTATTATGCAAGTAAATAACTGGATTCCGCTCAAAAGAATTACACTACAACCGAGAAGGAGCTGCTAGCTATTGTCTTCGCTTTCGAGAAATTTAGACTATCTTATCGGAAGCAAGACCATTGTTCACACTGACCATGCAGCTATCAAGTATTTGATGGAGAAGAATGAGACAAAGGCCCGCTTGATCAGATGGGTTCTGTTGCTCCAGGAATTTGACATAGAGATCAGGGATAAGAAGGGGGAAAAGAGAATCATGTGGCAATAGGTTAAGGCAAGAAGAGGACGTATCTCTAGGAATCAACGAACAATTCCCAGATAAGAAGCTGTTCCTGGTGCAAGCGAAGGAGCCATAGTTTGCAGACCTGGCCAATTTCTTAACTACAAGACAGTTCCCAGCACATACTATACAAAGGGAAAAGAAGAGATTGCTCAGTTTAGGAAAGGACTATTTTTGGGATAAACCATTTTTGTTCAACATCGGCGCAAATGGGATAATCCGTCGCTGTGTAACGGAATCTGAGATCCCGCTGATCTTGAATGAATGTCATGGGTCCCATGTAGGAGGGCATTTCGCTGGCCTGCGCACAACGGCCAAAGTTTTGCAGTCAGGCTTCTTTTGGCCTACTCTACAGAAAGATGCTGATGTCTTTGCCAAATCTTGCGACAAGTGTCAAAGATTGGGATCTATCTCGAAGAGAGATGAGATGCCCCAAACTGGAGTCTTGTTTGTGGACATATTTGATGTGTGGGGGATAGACTTTATGGGTCCCTTTCCACCTTTCAATGGGAAATTATACATTCTGGTGGCGGTGGATTACGTAAGCAAGTGGGTTGAAGCGCAAGCGCTCACCACTAATGATGCTCGATCTGTGATCCGCTTCCTAAAATATACCATATTCCTAAGGTTTGGGGTCCCCAGAACGATAATAAGCGATGAAGGCATCCACTTTGTGAATAAGGCGCTACAATCCTGCCTTCAACAATATGGTGTCCGCCACCATCTAACTACCCCCTATCATCCACAAGCGAGCGGTCAGGTGGAAGTTTCAAATAGAAAAATCAAACACATCCTTCAGACCACAGTAAATAAAAGTCGCAAGAATTGGGCAGAGAAATTGGATGATGCGCTGTGGGCATATAGAACAACCTTCAAAACTCCAATCGGAATGTCCCCTTATCGGCTTGTATATGGAAAAGCCTGTCACCTACCTCTGGAACTCGAGCATCGCGCGTATTGGGCCATCAAGTATCTCAATTTTGATCTTCTCTCAGCACAGGAGAAACGCGCCAAAAGATTGCTCGATCTGACTGAGTTCCGTTATCTTGCATATGAAAGTGCTAAACTCTACAAGGAAATGATGAAATTCTACCATGACAAGAAGTTGAAGAAGAAGGAATTCGCTGTGGGATCCAAGGTTCTTCTATACGACACTAGGTTCCACTTATTCTCAGGGAAATTGAAGTCACGGTGGACTGAGCCGTATATCGTCAGGCAAGTGCTGCCAAGTGGAGCCATAACGATCAATAATTTGGAAACCCCAAGAGAAAGAAACTCCTTCCTAGTAAATGGAGCGAAACTGAAACCGTATATCGAAGGGCCTGTATTGCAGTAGGCCAATGCAGATATTAGTTTGATGGAGGTTCAGAAACTCGTTCAATGATAGAATTTCTGAAAAAAAGGATCCAGAAGCCTAATCTTATATCCGCCAATTTTACAGTTTTCTTTTATCGCTTTCCTAGTTAGAATTTATCGCTTTCATAGTTAAAATTTACAAGTTTTCTTTGTCGCTTTCATAGATAGATTTTATAATTCTTATCGCTTTCATAGTATAGGTTTACAGTTTTGTTAGCGCTTTCATTAGAGTAGGATTATCGCTTTATAGGAGTAGTTTAATGTTAGCTTTTTAACTTCTAACCTGAGCCTGACCCAAGCCATCTATCGCTTCGCTTGTCTCACCCTGATATTCACTGGGGGAGCAGTATCGCTCAACCAGTACCGCTTCCATCACTGCTTGAATGTCATGCTTAGATAAATAGAAGTATGGCTTTAATCGCTCACCCGCCCTGAAAACCCTCCCTTATACCTTTATAAGTAATTACAATGGACTAGGCAGCGCTCCGCTTGCCCTCCAGATGAGCGATAGAAAATTCTATAAATACCCCAGTCACCAGTCATTTTCCACTTTTGCCCTACAGTAACTTCCTCCAGACGCTTTAGTAACCGCCACTCTCCAAGTCAAAATTTTTCAAAATCTCGACATTTCAACCAGTAATAGCTTCATCTAAGATAAGATCTAGGTTAACCTTAGTACATGAACTCGATTTTACGGTTGATTTTCCACTGATTTAACGTTCAAAAACACAGATGGGGATCCTCTACGAGAGAAGATTTGACCCCGAAAAGATCACAGGCCCGCTCTCTGACTGGCTGGAGGAGCGAGGCTTGTCGTGGTTGATCAGAAACCCCAGTGAGCCAGTGGATGTATCGCTGGTGAGGGAGTTTTACACTAATCTGAATCAGGCTGAGAGTCTAAAACATGTCTATATTCGGGGGAGATGAGTAGACTGCTTAGCCAGGAAGATCAACCGACTCCTGGGATGGGAACACCACTACCCCATCCAGGAGATGAGGGATAAGTTGAAGGGATAAGTTGAAGGCAACGGAGGTCTGCAACTCGCTTGAGTTGCAGACGCTTTACAGGACCTTCGCCACCACCCCTGTATACGAGAAGAGGAACTTAAAATTCGGATCGGTGGACGAAGAAAAAAAGAATGGGTGAAGTGGTCGCTGAGCAGATAATGATCACCGCACATACCACTGACATCCGTCTTGACTACCTCCTTGCCCTTCGCTTAATTCTGGAGGAGAATACTGATGTAGATTTGGGCGCGATCATAGGCATAGATATCTGGGATCGAAGAAGCGGAGACAGAACACTGGGTCATGGGACCCTGATCACAGAAATATGCCGGCGCGCGGGCGTCGACTTGCCCATTCCAGCCCCAGAGCTACAAATGAAGCCGCTGCTTCCGGCGGCCTTCCACAAAACCTGGCTGGAGTCCAAGGGGTTTACTCTTATCCCCAAGCAGAAAGAGGAAAGCACAAGCGGCAACGCCCCTTCCACCAAAAAGAAAGATGAAGTTTGTGGGGGGGGGAATCATCAGAGAGGATGTGACACCTCAGGCCGAGCCCGATTCTGAGAGGACAGTCTCCAATGAAGCTCCCAGCGATGAGGAAGAGGAAGCCCTCCGCTTCGCTCAGGAGATAGAGGAGGATCTTTTCGGGGCTGAAGCGGTTAGGAGTGATAAGGGAGGAAAAACGCCACGAGCGGCCGCTGGCGAAAAGAGGTCAAAGAAACAAGAAGACCCTGCTCCGCCGCCTGTCAAGAAGTCGAGGGTCAAAGAAGCGCTGCGAAAAAATCCAACACCCCCTCGGCGAGCGACGAGGCAGGAGAAAGGGAAGGGGAAAGCGGTGGATGTAGAGTCAAGCGAAGACATGATCCCCCTCTCCAGACTACGGAAAGGGATCATCATCAGAGAACCCACCGCTCAACCTCAGAGACCTTCGCCAGTAAGGCCTGCGACGGTGGAGGTGTCACCAAGACTACCGAGTCCGCTCGGCGATGAACCTGTTCCCTTCGACCAGCAGGGGACAGGTGAGCCAACTGCTGCTGAAACAGACAAGAAAGCCGCACCCGTTAACCAGTCGGGAGCGGTAGAGCCTACTGCTGCTGGAACAGAGGAGGAGCGGGAGACTGTGCTTCCCGAAGAAACCATCGGCGGGATCGATGTCACAGTGGAATCATACAGAGAATACCCCGCCGAGGTCCCCGCTGCCACAACCGCTGAAGCTGCCAACGAAGCCGAGGAGGTGGAGACAGTAATTTCAAACCTTCCTATCCTACAAGTGTCCCTACGCAGCCCAAAAACACCTACCAAGATGGGGACACCTACTAAGACTCTGACTCCTTCCTTAGTCAAATAAGACAAAACACTATTAGAGGAAGAGAAGGATGAGCATGATAGGAAGCTGCAGGAGAAGCAAGCTCAGCTGCTAGCCGAAGTACAACTGATTGAACGATTGTGACAGCTCGAGCGACGGAAGAAAAGGAAAATGAAGGTGCTGGCCAAGCTGCTCAAATACTGGAAACCGCTGACTCAACTTCAGCTGCGATTTAGGAGATATATGGAGAGAAAGAAGGCAGAGTAGCTGGAGTACGAGGCAGCGAGTATTCCTCAGGGACATCACCCCTGAACCAGCACCTGATTCCCTTCGGAAGGAAGCGCCAATGGAGATCAGTTGGGCTGAGTCCGAGCGACAGTCACCAGCAGCGGCAGGGGCTGGATCATCAGCCCCCGCTCATCTCTGGAAAGCATTGAAAGAAGACTGGAGGAACTCGACTCAGCCATTCTCACCCAATACATGATGACTCAGACAATAATTGACACATACGCTAGGAGTCTGGGTGATGAACTGGCCATTGGAAAGAAAGCAACTGCCGCACTAGAAGTGCGCGTAGAAGCACTGGAGACTCAAGTTGCAAGTATGGGTACGACGCTGCAGGATATTATGAAAGCACTCGCAGCTCTCACCCAACAAAACGCCATTCTTATGGAACAACAGCTTGACACAACCAGGAGTCTCCAACGAATAGAAGACCTAGTGCGGCAGATATCCAGAAACCTTCCTCAAGGGCGAGGACCGCCAAACGAGAAAAGGAAATGAAGAGAGGTCCTCCCCCATATGCATATCTTGAGAATGGCAAAGGCTGTACATAATATTGATCAACGACACAAAACTTTTTGGTAACAAGTGACAAATTTTATTTATTGTATGCCTGATATAACCTGAAGTATGTGTTCTTATGTGAAATGCCTGTGATATCCTGTTGAGTTAACTCTGTGATATGTTTTAGAGTAGAGTTAGATGACTTAAGCACATCAGACCAAGTAATTGTCCTTCGAACTTCACAATAACTTGAACATTAGCGTTAAACTAAGTAACAACGAATAAGACTTGTGAAGATTAGTGCCCTCTTCGTTTCAACTTTCCCATACTCAGTAGGGCAAGCGAACCTATGTTTTTTCGACTGTGTTCGTAAGAAATTACTTGAAAAGAAAAGTCCTTAAATATGGTTTAAGATACAATGCAAGCGAAGCAGGGAGGACCTATCATTACAAAGGAACTGAAAAGGCCTAGGCGTGTGAGAATCAAATAAGATCTTGAGCAGACATAATGTTTGTTTGAAACTCTCGATCCAAAAAAAAAAACTCCGCGCCCTTCGGCTGAAGGTTTCCTAAATCAAAAAAACATTCCCCGGTAAGCAAGCAAAGTTGACAATACCTGCATAACTCCAATATTGTTAAATCAAATGACAATCTGAATACTTATGGCTTCTTTGTTTCTATTTTAAGATTCACTTTATTCCCAATCATGGCACTTGTTGTTAACACTTCTTAATTGCAGTAAACAGTATAACCTCTTGATCTTTTAATGTAGTTTGTTCGAGGACGAGCAAAGGTTTACTGTGAGGAGGTTTGATAACTCCAAATAGGAGCATATTCTTAGCTTGACAAAACTGTGTATTACTCGAATTTCTGAATAAAAACCATCACAATGACTCATTCATGGCATACATTATTGATATATATCGCTTGGCATGATCCAGAATTCGTTGTTGAGATTATTAACGATTTTTGCCTTTTTAAGCGGTAGTTTGGTGCCAGAAAAGCTAAAGCAGACGCCACAAGCGACAGCCACCTCCGCTCGCAAGCGCCCAGAATACATCCGGAAAAATACTAAGGCATGAGAGGCAAGCGGCAGCCTTCACCACCCGCAAGCAACAGCCTCTCCCGCTTGCAAGCGACAGCCCAAACACCCACCGCTGCAGATTATTACCAGATTCCAACTAAGTATTCCAACTGCAGCGGTACAGCCATTCCATTTCCAGCCAGCACAAGTGAGCCTAGCTGCGCTGATGCCCTCAAGCTCTTCGGCAAGGAAGGAAGATTTGCGCCCTTACAGTTCAGTGCAATCAAAGCAAGAGCCTTGGGAGTTATGACCAGCAACTGCTTCAACAGAATAACTACCAGTAACCGCCTAACTGCCCAGCGGTTGGAACTGCCCAACAACTGATTGCAATTGTCCCGTTTCACCTGCTATAAATAGAGCCAAATATCTTTATGTAAAAGAGATCGATACTTCGATTAAAAACACTCTTAACAAGTACCTCTCAAGCAAATCGTCTTCCTGTTTTCGAGAGCTCCAACACTGTAAGGGAGTTCTCCACAGGAATGGCCAATGGAGTAGAGGCCAATGGAGTAGAGGTTTTCCTTCTCCCTTGGCCAAGTCTTTACAGCTTTCTTAGATTAGATTACTGCTTTTGTTTACAGCTTTGTAGCTTTAGTCTTTTCATGCTTTCGTAGTAGATAATGAAATATCATTCAGTTCTTCATCCTCAATTCTTCCACAATTTTTACACACTTATATAAAGTTTGAATTTAGAGAATTCCATTTCACTGGTTTAGAGCTAGAGAATAATTGATTATTTGAGCCTTGTTATGCGCCAAAATCGGTCTCAAGGTAGTTCAATGTAGTTAAGTACGCGGGAGCCTTGTCGACCTGCTTAACTGCTGTTCTGCATTCAATTTTGATTAAAAAGAGGTAAACAAAAGGGTAAAGCCACTAATGAGGCAAATTTTGGGAAAATTAACGGGACATAGGCGGTGGTATATTAGGTCGCAGAGATTCCTAGTGACAGTAGGGTTTCTTTCTTATAATGTCTTAAATCTGGGTGTCATTGAAGTCTTGTTGTAAATCCCTTAAGGTCAAAAATTCCAGTGTTATGAATTCTTTATATTCAGTTTATATAATTACAATACTTCCTTCTCACTGCTTCCGTAAAATACATATATTTCCGATAACACAACTGCATCGCTCGCTCATTGCCTCTAGGAAAATCTATCCATTTAGTAACGCACAGTTCAGACACAACATCTTTCCTTCACTATCGGTCGCCCATCTATATATATATACATATGTATACATATAATGTGCCGCTCACTCATGTCCCGTTCACTCGGTAACCGCCATTCATCTATGTTCCGTTCATCTGGTCCCCACTTCCGCTCATGTCCCGATCATCTTGTTACCGCTGGCACTTCATCTTCCGCCCTCGCTTCGCTCACTTCCGCTCACTTCATTTTTTATCGGTTTACTTACCGCTTTCTATAGCCTAGCTTTTGGATCCGCTGCAAGCGGATCCCTTCCTGCATATTTCGTCGCTTTTTCAAGATTTTCACCGTTGAAATTCATGACTTAAAATCCTTGTGTTCGACCTGGAAACTCACCAGTAAAAAGAGTATAAATAATTGTGATAACTACTTAGGGTCTACAACCACAAAAATTACTATATCTGATCGTTTTCTATAAACTTCCACTCACTGATTTTCAAATATAAATTCCCTGTAAATTGCGTAAATACACACACGCACATTTTTAGTCATCAAAGTACCCCATGGTTTACCACCCATTCGTGGAATTAAGCACCAAATTGATTTTTTCCCGGGAGCATCAATTCCTAATCGGCCAGCCTATCGAGCCAACCCAGATGAGGTGAAAGAAATACAAAGGCAAGTGGAGGACCTACTGAGCAAAGGTTGGATTCGTGAAAGCCTAAGTCCTTGTGTTGTACCTGTCCTATTGGTGCCAAAAAAATATGGGGGTTGGCGCATGTGTGTGGATTTCCAAGCCGTCAATGCTATAATAGTTAAGTATTGTCATCCCATTCCTAGATTAGATGACATGCTTGATAATTTGTGTGGTTCTGTAATCTTTTCAAAAATTGATTTAAAAAGTGGCTATCACCAAATTCGGATTAATCAAGGTGATGAATGGAAAACTGCCTTCAAGACTTCTTTTGGTCTATATGAGTGGTTAGTTATGCCATTTGGACTTACTAATGCCCCAAGCACATTCATGCGATTGATGAATCATGTTTTAAGGAATTTTATAAGTAAGTTTGTGGTAGTATACTTTAATGACATACTTGTTTATAGTACTTCTATTGAAACACATGTTAAACATTTACAAGCAGTTTTAGATGTTTTACGGGCTGAGAATTTATATGCTAACTTGAAAAAATGCGACTTTTGTGTCGACAATTGCAACTTTTTGGGTTTTATTGTAGGAAAAGATAGAGTATGTGTGGATCCTGCGAAGGTTGTAGCCATCCAAGAGTGGCCTACACCTACTAGCGTACGTGATGTCCGCAGTTTCCATGGCCTTGCAGAAACTTCAGCACTATTGCAGCACCCTTAACTGAAATTACCAAAAAAGAGGATAAGCTTGAGTGGGGAAGTGAACAACAAAATGCTTTTGATACTTTGAAAGCGAAACTTACATGTGCACCCGTACTTGCTTTACCTGATTTCTCTAAGCCCGTTTGAACTTGATTGTGATGCCTCTGGTATAGGTATTGGCGCTGTCCTCTCGCAAGAAAGAGACCCGTTGCATTTTTCAGTGAAAAGCTACATGGCGCTGCGTTGAATTATTCAACCTACGATAAGGAATTGTACTCCTTAGTGCGGGCCCTACAAACATGGCAAAATTACTTACGTCCTCGTGAGTTTGTTGTGTACACTGATCATGAATCCCTCTAGCATATCAAATACCAAAGTAAGTTGAGTACGAGACACATCCGATGGATCTCCTTCATTGACACCTTCCCCTATGGTGTTAAATACAAAAAGGGTAAGAAAAACATTGTTGCGGATGCATTGTCACGCAGGTATGCACTTGTTACCACACTTGAGTCTAAGCTATTAGGTTTTTCATATTTGAAAGAATTATATGCAACTTACCCTGATTTCTCCGATATATTTGCTAAATGCGAGAAAATAAATTGTGCGTTCCTAAATGCTCCTTGAGAGAATTGTTGATTTGGGAAAGTCATTCGGGGGGTTTGATGGGACACTTTAGTAGGAACAAGACACTTAACTTGCTGCAAGAATATTTTTTTTGGCCACAAATGAAAGCCGAAGTTGAAGCCGCAATTCGTCAGTATACGACGTGCCTCTCGTCGAAGTCTACTGTTCATCCACACGGTTTGTATACTCCGCTACCTATTCCTGAATCCCTTTGGGTTGATATTTCGATGGATTTCATATTAGATTTGCCTAGGAGTAGGTCTGGTAAAGATTCAATATTTGTTGTGGTTTATCGATTTTCAAAAATGGCACATTTTATTCCATGCACAAAAACCACTGATGCTTCGCATGTTGCTTCATTATTTTTCAAAGAGGTTATTAGATTGCATAGTGTTCCAAGATCCATTGTTTCTGATAGGGATTCTCGATTTTTAAGTTATTTTTTTAAAACACTTTAGGCTAAATTAGGTACAAAATTAATGTTTTCCACAATACACCACCCACAAACTGATGGTCAAACAGAAGTAGTTAATCAAACTGTGGGGTAGCTTGTTACGTGCCTTAGTTAATGAGAATTTGAAGAGTTGGAAAGAATGTTTAGCTCATGCTGAATTTGCATATAACCGTACGATTCATAGCTCTACGAATTGTTCTCCATTTGAGGCTGTTTACGGTTTTAACCCATTAACTCCTCTTGATCTTATGTCATTGCCACGCAATGAGCACGTTAGTTTTGATAGCAGAAAAATGGCTGAATTTGTCCAACAACTTCATTCTCAAGTTCGGGATAACCTACGAAAGGCAGCTGACAATTATGCAAAACAAGCTAACCGTGGGCGCAAGAAAGTTGTATTTGAGATAGGAGATTAGGTTTGGCTACACTTAAGGAAGGAAAGATTTCCAGAATTGAGAAAGTCAAAACTTACTCCCCGTGGCGATGGGCCTTTTCGAGTGTTGGAACGCATTAATTATAATGCCTACAAACTTGAACTCCCAGGTGAGTACCAAGTTCATGTTACTTTTAATGTTTCTGACTTAAGCCTTTTTGATGCAGCGGATGAATATCTTGTTCGGGAGAACAAGAAAGCTTTTCAAGATTGAGGGAATGACGAGGACGTCCAATCTTCAAGCATTCAAATGCCTGTGGAACCCATCACTCGAAGCCGAGCTCGTCAGTTTCAAAAATCCGTCACTGCATTGATCAGACGATTTTTCATGGAGAATCAATTTAAGGATGATGCTTGGAGACCACTTAGCCCTCACCTGAAGCTCCTTCAATGGGACCCGCAAGAATCCCAATTGAAAGATCAAGAGAATCACTAATCATAGAAGTATATCAAGGAAATCCTCACTTACAGAGAGAATCACTAATCATGGAAGTATATCAAGGGAATCATCACTTATGAAGAGAATCACTAATCATGGAAGTATATCAAGGGAATCATCACTTACGGAGAGAATCGCTAATCATGGAAGATTATCAAGGAAATCATCAATTATTATGGAGGCTTCTAGAAGTACCTTAATATATATTTCCTTTTATTATAAGTTTCTATATAGTATAATTCTATATCTAAAACTTCCCTAATTATTTATTTCCTTATAGTTAGACTTACCTTTTGGTTTGTTTCCTTTATTATTTGTTGCCTTTTATTTTCCTCAAGGACCTCTATATAAGGTCCTTGCCTATCATTGTAATGGGAACCTTTTTTACATCTTGAATTGAATTTCACTTTTATAATTTTCTAGTGTTAGGGAGTGATTTCCTCGCATTTAGAACTCAAATCGAGTCTTTGGAGTGATTCCATCGGTTCATGGCTTCCAATCCTTTGCAGTGGGATTTAGCCTATTGTTTGTGTTTTACCTATAGATTGATTTCAGGTCCGAGACTTATTCTCGTAGTTGGTTATCATTCATACTAAGTCACATTCTCTGCAAAATCTTTTCTTTTTCCTTCTCTTTTTTTTTATACATATTCTTAATCCATTTGTTCTATTGAACTTTGTGGGTAAAAAAATTATGTTGGTTATAATTATACGCAGCTGGGCCGTGTCAAGCTTTACTTGTGTATTGATGTTTTTGAGATATGGGGAGGTTTTTGAAAATTATGGAAAGAAAAATTTAAGGAGAAATTCATATGTGCTGGAAAGAATTGATGTGCAGGAAAATGTTTTTTTGAATCTATTCTGTGCAACCGAGGTATACTAGTGGTTATCCAAATTGCTGATGAATATGCTTCCATGGAATCAGAGGATTTCAATGCCACCCTTGATGGAGAATGAGAAATTGCTGCCTCTGCTACTAATCCAGAACCATCATGTGTTGTTGCTGATCTGTGAGAACCCAGTCCTGCAGTGCAGTTCAGTGATGAACCGGATGACGATGTCATATTATCTGTCTTAAAGGATTGAAAACAAAAAATGAGGCATTGATCCAATTCCTAAAATTGCGTCGTTTGACCTTGGTATGGACGACATTGAGGATTTGAAAGTGATGTCAAGGCTATTAAAGCCTCAATAACTGATCGTGCATAAACTCAACCTCTTTGGCCGATGTCTCCCAAGGGGGAGAATGAGGAAGGAGCTGAAGCTTCATGACATGCTATCTAAGAGGAGAAGCTGATGTCAAGGGGGAGACCATGAGAAAAGAGCCATCATGTGGAAAAACATTTCGGGTTTGTTTGTTGTTAGTCCCTGCGGATCCACTAGAATCTTTTTCCTCTCGATGTGGTATACATCAACCAAAAAGGGGGAGATTGTTGGTATGAAATTTTGTTTGATGTATCGGAGATCCGCAAAATATTCAGACAACCAACTCGTGCATGTGTGGCTGCTAAAATTGTCCACGTTGGCTGCTGATGTAGAATGTTTTTCCACGTATTTTCTGAGTTGGAAAAAGTTTTTTTAAGAGATAAAACGACAATTGAATCCTGTTTGTTTCTTGACAAAAGGCACAAGGAAAAATGTGCAAGCATTGATTTGGAAAGTTAAAAAAAAAGGTGAAGAAAGAGGAAGGGACACTCTACCCCTTTTGGATCCGCAGACATATCAGACAACCAAGCTGATGCCTCCATGTCTTCAAATCTGCTCTTGATGCTCGGTTCAAGGTCTGATATATTGGTCTTTGAAAAGCTCTAACATTAGATAAATTGTTAATCTCAATGCTTGACTGTAATCAAAGACAAAATATCCTATCCCTCGTGCTTGCATCAAAGTGGAAAGTCAAAAAGAGATGAAAAAAAATGAAGGGAGACTCAGTCCGTAGTGGATCAGTAGAAAAATCAGACAACCAATCAGCTATCTGCAAGACTGCAACATGCTCGAGTTCATGGTTCAAGGTCTGATATTCTGGTCATTGAAAAAGCTTCAAAGTGAGACAAAATATATATATCTTACTATCCTACTTCATATAAAGACAAAAGGGCTTTGTTCTACGAAATTGCATGCAAAAGAAAGGTCAAAAATAAAACAAGAAAAAGGTTTCCAACACCCATTACCAAAAGAGGTAATATTTGACTATCTCCTCCTTCTAGGCATTTATGTGGAGTTTGACATATCAATTTCGTCCTATATGCATAGATATGTGTCATAAGATGTGTCTTGGCATTGAGTCCATTTGTTGTCGAATGTTGAATGGAAGAAGTGCGTTTGTGTATGTATATATATACACTACCTATGGAATTGTGAAAAGGGGCTTTCATAATTTTCTAAGAGAGAAAATGTAATATCTTTCGTGTTCTAAGTAGAGAGGGAGAACTTGAAGAGTTCTACTCTTCTTCACCGAAAGGAAAGCCCAAATCCCATGGTATAATAGTTGAGTTTCACTTCTAGTTGAGGGGGAGTGTTCTCTTTTATTTTGAGGGATTTTTTTGGGAGGTTAGACCATGCTTTGAGTAGAAAAATCTGGGAGGATTTTTATCTATTACATTGGGTCTGATTCTTGTCGAAGTTGCTGGAGATTCGAAGCCAAAATCACATCCTGAAGAAATCACAGCAGTCTGCTGTGTCAACAAACTGCCAAGTGTTTGTTTGGTTCAAAAGTGATTCTAAGGAGAGTCAAAGGAGGAGGAGGTGACAAGTTGCCTACAACAACGTCCCATTTCATAGCACAACCAATGGAGGTTGAGGCCTTGCATGCTTGCCTTTGCGAAGGAAGATGCACTTGTATGTGGTAGAGAAATCAATACATTTAAGTTGGGTTTGTGGCTGTTGATTTGTGGAGTGTGTGTGAGGATTTTTTGTATCTAGTTCCTGCCTGTCTCATAGTGGGATTTTCCTAGGTTGGTACCCCCAAACGTAGGCCGGTTGAGGGCCGAACTGGGTCAACAAACTTCGGTGTGCTGTTTGTTTTAATTCACTCTGCACTGCACTTCTTGTTGCTTGTTTGTTGTTCGAATCTCAAGCAGACAACATCGTTCAAGAGTGATCAGAATTGGAGTTTAAGGTATAGAAATACATCTTGTGGGACCGTCAAATCTTATACTGCTCCACTGAGAGAAGAAATCTAAACCCATTTTTGAATCCACATTGTTTGAACAAAATACTTAACCCAGTTATACACTATTTGACAGGTAATACTTTTATTCCATGTGAAAAGTATCAGATAGAAACAAGCACCCAGAACATAATTTCTTACCACAGGAACTGCAGGATAGAGTCGAAGAGTTTCAGTCAGTGCTGCATGAAGGTAGTGCATCTTCTCCAGAGCTTCATCACTCAAAATGGTGAGGAAGTCTGAAACATTTGCTGTGTCCTTTGAGCCTGTTGCATCCATTATGTCCATGACCAATTTTTCCTGCACAACAGGATGCTTGCAAACCATGTAAATAAACCAGGACACTGCAGCCGCCGTTGTGTCTTTCCCAGCTATTATGAAGTTCAATATAATGTCTCGCAGATACTTTGGGTTAGGCTCAGTTTCAGTCAGTTGCAGAAACCTTGATAATATGTCCTCTTTTTTCAACTGAATCTAACAAAAAAGAAAAACACATACACAAATGCACAAAGGTTAAGGCATCGTTCAGAATTCACCAAAAAGAGGCTATGCATAGAAACCTACTGATGCATCTTCTGACTTCTGCAACTTCTCACTCTTGTTAGATATCAGCTTATACACAAACTCATCTATCACTTGTACACATTTTTTCAATTTTGCTTCTGAACCAATACCCAAAGCTTTCTTTATGCCCCACAGAATATCTACATATCTCCATAGTGTCATGGCACTTGCATCATCAAAGGCACTGCTAAATTTGGTGCCTTCTTCATTCGATCCACACATAGTGTCTAACTCCACTCCAAATGCAACTCTGAATATTGAATCTAAAGTCGCTTTCATAAGAAGGTCCTGCAATGATCATCCCGTTACCTGTTAAAGCAGAAGGGAAGAGTTTTGTTTGTTGGAGTCGGATATAAAACTCACTTGGATATCTATAGGCGTATCAGAATCTGCAGCTTCGGATATAATGTTAGTGAGCTTTGCAGCATTTTTTCTAAAGACCATACTGCTGAAATCCCTTAGTACCCTCGTGGAGAATTCATGGCTTGAGACTTTTCTCTGCTCCCTCCACTTGTCACCATCCACTGTAAAAATCCCATCACCCAATAAATCCTTGAGAATGTTGTGGTTGTACCATCCCTATCAGAACTTCTAGTTAGTAAACTTCAGGATTCTGTGGTTAAGTCTTATAACTGTGTAAACACAAACAATACACATTGCTCATTAGAAAATTTGTCAAAGTTGGAACACACTTCACCTATAAAATGTAAGGTCATTTTAAATAAGTAATAGGACATAAGTTAATTTTACACAGCCTAATAGAGTATCTTCGTTATAAATTCTTTTCAAATGTAGAATTATAGTCCAACACAATGTCACTAATTACAAGTAATTTTCACAAGTCCAAAATATTGTGATAGAAACTATTTATAGTTACTGCCAACATAATTTGCAACATTTGTCAAATTACAAATGACAGTAAGTAATTCAACCATTTTTATTATTAGTAAATTATAATCAATTCAATGAAAAATAAAGCTAACTCATGAAAGCATTAATATACTTCTTACAAAGGGGTTAAAATTCCTATAAAACTATTTTACTTTTGCTATTTCATCTTATCAATGAGATATGATAACTTACCCCATACTTTTCACTATACAAATTAATCAAAGACATCCATTAAAGTATTCAATCATATTCCTAAAGTAAACATGCTTGTAATGAACAAAGGCCTAACTGTATTGGATTCTTACAAACACTGGCCCTACTTTGTCATCGCCCTTTTTATAAAAAATGATCCTCCCTCATGTGAAGTGCCCATTATAAAATTTCTTAAACAACCTCTTCTGGTTGTACGTGGTTCAGTGCTGCATATAAAAACTAACTGATTATTCTTCATAACTTTAGCTCAGAACATAACATAATCAACTCGTTCATCACCATATCTGCAATGATTAGATCTGCAACAGTTATTTTTCCAGAAATCAGAATGATTTTTTAGATTCAATCTAGCAATAAGACAAACTATCTCCTAAAATCCACAAATTACCTGGAAAATTCTCGAAACAGGGGAAATCCGCACCTACCTTGCCATAATTTTCGAAGTTGGTTTTCAGCATATACTCAACGTTAGCCGGGTCGGAAGTGTAAACCTCGCTCCGGAATATGTTCAACAGTCTGTACGTCTTGTGTTTGGCCGCCAGATCGGTCATGTAATCGTGTAGTCGGCGGAAATTCCTGAGCTGGTGAAAGACGGTGCCGCCTATCGGATGGTACTTGCTGGTCCGCCGCTTCTGACGCAATTTTCCGGCGACAAGATAAATGGATACCACGGCAATGATTCCACAGAGGATCATTATCGCCAACGCCATGAGCAGCTATGAAAATTGTAGATGAGTTTTGGTCGCCGCCGTTCAGTTCTTCCAGTGGGGGACTCTCTTCTCGGCTAGTGCTATTCTCATCTCAACCTCCTTCCTTAGCGTAGATAGAGCCGTCTTATTTCGTACGTTTCTTGTTTTAGTAAGCCGTTTGAATTTGTCGTTTGAAGAAATTTATGTTCCACAAAATATCACCCAATAATAGCACCCTTTCCCTTGGCTTTATCAAAATGCTCCTATATATATATATATATATATATATACTTACTTTTTGAAGGTTGTTTATATAAAAAATGTTTTTGTATAAGAGTGACTTGGGTATTATTTATTCAAAATATATTAGTGTCTTTTACCCTTTTTGTGAGAGAGAATTATATATATATATAAATAAATAGTACCTTATATATAAATATTAAATATTATTTAATTTTTTCTGTTCGACAGGAAGTTTTTGAAAACACAGTGCACCCAGGTAAATAAGGGACGACTTTCTATGGTCATTTAAGCAGACCCAAACAATCTGGCTTCTTTCCGATACCGCTCTATAATCGATGCATCGGCGCCTTTCGAACCTTTTCTCATTAGAAAGGTGTTCTGACTCTATTGGATCAAGTCAACACCTACGCCGACTGATGCGGACGTCGTGAAAGAAGTAATGAAAGGCCGAACCGAATTAGCACTTCTCAGATCAGGCTAGGCCTCTCCAGCTGAGCTGGGCGATTCATTGGTAGAATGGAAAGAGTTAGGGGAAGAAGGGCTTACAGGGAATGAATGGGAAGATCGAAGGGTTGGAAGAAGAAAGGATTTTTTGGTTAGACGCGTCTGACGGTCACATTTATCTTTTGTATTATTGTATTTAATATTAAAAATGTTTTTATATTTGTATAATTTTTTTATTCAAATATCATTCAATTAATATTGTAAGACACCGACAAAAATAATTTTATAATTTTTTTCTTAATTTGTTACATTTTGATATACGCAAAAAGTAAATGAAATCTTTAGAGCCGGATAGAGATAGTATATTACTATAATACAAATATAATAATAACAATGATAATAGTCTTTTTTTATTAATTTTACTACATATAATATGCTAAAATAACATACTATATATTCTCATCGTCTCTAACTCCATGTAATTTCTTTTTTTTAAAAAATAAACTAAAATATAATATTTCCTCATTTTATTTTTTTCAAAGAATACATTTATTTTTGGACCAAAATTTTAAAAATTGTATAAAGACAATGTTACTTTACTTTTTAGTATAAAGGTAATAATGTGATGGTGAAGTAGAAGTTTTTGTAGAAAAAAATGTAGTTCATAGTTACTAGAAAAAAATGTACTTTGTAATTGGATAATTCAAAACAGAAATATGTATACTTTGTGAGCGAACGGAGAGAGTAAAATTTGTTTGGTTAGTGAATCTTGTAAGTATAAGAAAATGAATAATTTTTTTTTGGTAAAATTATAGGTATATTTTGTATTTGTATGCGAATTACTTTTCTTAAAATAAGAAATGAGTATTTTTTATTTGTACAAACGAAAATGACAAAAGAAATAGATTGATTGAAATGGAGAGGATAATATATAATTAACGATACTTGCTAATGATAAATTAACTGCATGTTATATAAACAACAACTATATATTGTGTATAAGATTAAACGGTGTCAACAAATAACTTTTTTCTAAAAAAAAAAATCATAGTTTTTACTTTTTTTTTAGAAAAACAAGTTTAGTAGTATTTATTTTTATTGAAACTCATGTCTAAATATTTGAATATAAAATTGAATATCATTTTATCTTTGTTTATACTACATGCATATATAATATTAATATTAACAATTTTATGTGGAAAAAAAAAAAAAAAAAAAAAAACTAATACCTACTTTGATATGAGCTACTTCATTGTACACCACTTGATAGACTTAAAGCACAAGTCCTGAAAAATTCACTCTTTGTGCTCTTGTTTCAATCTAACATTAAAATTCAATAAAAAACAAAAAAAACTTTCATTTAAATAAGTTTGTTCTTAATTCTATTTTTGTTCTTGCTTTATTTTTCTTAGTTTTTGTTCATCTAACTTATATGTATAATATGTATAATCATGGTCCATTTCGTCGCCTATAACAATATGGTCAGCTCCGCCATCTATCTTTAACGTTTGGTTGGTTCCACCACTTAGTTCTAATTATTGGATCGGCTCGCCTCCTAGTACTTAAAGTTTACTAAAAACATGGTTGGCATCACTGCCTCTAAGATCGAAGTCTTCACTAAAGTAAGTTAATTTTAGTTTAGTAGTTAATCATATCTTATGTGCTTTTTAATTAACCTGTTTGCATAAATATTGATAAAACTTAAGTTAACCTATAAAAATTGTTGGTAAGCCAAGCACAGGTGGTCCAGTAAAGTTTAACTGAGTTATTTTGTATATGTTAGCATAATTAATTATAAGATATATAAGATAGAATGATTGCTATTTTTTTAAAAAAAAAAAAAAAAAAAAACTATTTTCCAACTCCTCTAATACAAAAAATACGAGCGTTATTTGAAGCATGAAATCCTGCTCCTATTAATTATTCAAATTGGACTATTCTTTATCAAAATATTGAAACAATATATTCAATAGGTTCGTTTGATTTTAAAACAATATTTTCTATAAAAACTCATGAAGAAACTTAATCTATTCTCTCAAATTTGGAAGAAATAATATTTTTTTCTTATATCTATTATGAGGTTAATTACTAGACCTCTGTGTATACATAAGTCTGCAGCCTATTTTAGGACAACTATTTCTAAGCAAAAAGATCTCTGTGATTATGAGATTGATCCTAAATACATAAACCTAATAGTTATACCATACAACTGTACAGCATCAGAACGGATCAAGTGTTGAAATTGAATTTTCAATATTTGTGCTGAAGCACTTAAAAATTTAATTACATTAATTTAGTTTATTAAAAAATATAATTAATATAATTATATAAAATAATATGTAAGTGTTCAACATTGTGCTTAAAATTCAATTTCAACATTTGATCCAATCTAATACAGCATAGCAAATATAAAATTTCCTAAAATATACAAATACAATCACGATTTTGACACTCCCCTCAAGTTGGTAAATAGGTGTTTTCCATTCCCAACTTAGATATAATTTCTTCAAAGTTAATGTTGTTTAGCCCATTAGTGAGTACGTCTGTATGTTGATTATGAGTGGATACATATGGTGTGCAAATCATGCCATTGTCTAGTTTTTCCTTGATAAAGTGTCTGTCAACCTCAATATGTTTAATTTTATCATGCTGCACTGGGTGGGCTATACTAGTTATATATTTATTGTCACAATATAACCTCATAGGTCCATCCTACTTTATCTTCAAGTCTTCCAATATAATCTTCAGCCATAGAAGTTCACATATTTCGTGGGCCATTGCTCGAAATTTTGCTTCAGCACTTGATCTAGCTCTATACTCTAGTTTTACTCTTCCAAGTCACTAAGTTTCCACCAAGGAAGGTGCAATATCCAGAGTTTGATCTCCTATCTACTATTGACCCCGCATAGTCCGCATCCGTATATGCTTCAAGATTTACATTCTTGTTTCATTTGAACAAAATCCCTCTTCTTGAGGTCCCTTTCTAGTATTGGAAAATTCTAAGAGTAGCTTGTAATATGCTAATTTGGTTGGTGAATAAATTAGCTGACTAAACTTACAGCAAAAGCAATGCCTAGTCTAATATGAAATAAGTAAATAAGTCTGTCCACAAGTTTTTGATACATTTCCTTGTTCACAACAATATCTTCTTCCGCACTTTCTTACTTTATATTTGGGTCAACTAGAGTACTTACTGGTCTGCAGGTTGTGTTACCTATTCCCTTAAGCAATTCAGTAATATATTTTATTTGAGATATAAAGATTTCTTTCTTGGAATGAGCCACTTCAATTCCCAAAAGATATTTAAGTCTCTCTAGTGTTTTGATCTCGAATTTCGTGGTAAGACATTCACTTTACACTTGCTACTCATTTTTGCCATCCCCGCTTACTATAATATCATCTACATACATTAATAGAATTGTTACTCTCCTTGAAACTGAATGTTCAATAAATAATGTATGATCCATTTGGCTCTTTTTGTAGCCCATGCCTATCATAACTTTGGTAAATTTTCTAAACCATGCTGTTGGGATTTTTTCAGCCTATGTAGGGCCTTTCTTAACTTGCAAACAGTTCCTGCAGCAATCTTTCCATTGTAACCAAGGAGCAACTCTATGTATATTTATTCTTCAAGGTCTCCATATAAAAATGCATTCTTCACATCAAACTGCTACAAGTCCCAATCATGATTTGTTGTTAATGAAAATATTACCCTAACCATGTTCATCTTAGTAACTGGGAAAATGTCTCAAAGTAATCAATTCCATAGGTTTGAATGAAGCCTTTGTCCACTAACCTTGCCTTTTAACGTTCGATGGTCCCATCGGCCTTGTACTTTACTTCATATATCCACTTGCATCCTACCGGTTTTTTTCCAGGTGGTAGAGTGATAAGTTCCCAAATCCTATTTTTGTTTAACGTCTCCATTTCTAAATCCATGGCATGTTACCATTTCCTGTTAGGTGATGCTTCAGATACAAAGGAATGTGTGTGTATGGAGTTGAGGTTTTTGAGAAAGGTTTTATAGGTAGGTGAGAATTTTTCAAATGATAAGAAATTTGATAGTGGGTAAAATGATTGTTGGGTGCATGTTTTAGTTCCCCTTCTAAGGGCAATGGGTAGGTCTAGAGTTTGGTCCGGCTATGCTTTTAGATTTTGAGAAATAAACTAATTAGAATAATTGATTTTTATAGGATTTGAAGGTGTTACCTCATGCAATGATGATGGGTTAGATTCTTGGATACTACCACATTTTAGAATGGCCTTTTCTCTCATTGAATATACCATATTCTTCCCAAAATTTCCACCATTAGGTGTTGATTCAAGTGTAGATCTTGCTATTGGTTCAGATGCACGTCTTACTGTTGGTTCAAGTACAAGTCTTTCCTCAATTTCAAGAACAACAATGCCATTTGTCCTAATTTTAGGTCCAAATGTCATATTTGGAAGCATGAGTGTCTCATATTTCTCTTTTACTTTCTCCCATTGAAGATGAGGCTTCTCGAAGTAGCCTTCTTGTTCGCTGAAGGTGACATCTCTTGACATATATAATCTTTTTATAGGGGGTGAAAGCATTTGTATCCCTTTTGTGTGGTAGAGTACCCTAAGAATACACATTTGATAGCCCTAAGGTCCAATTTTCTCTTATCATTACTATAAACATGCACAAAGGATACACAACTAAATATTCTAGGTCGGAGTTTATTTGTAAGATCCAAGTGTGGGTAGAATGAGGATAGAAATTTCATAGGGCTTTTTGTGCTATTGAGTTCAACAATCGACTGAAGTAACTGAAATGCAATAGATTGTGTACGTGCTCTCATAATAAATTAGCGAAACTAAATACAAACCCTTAATAAAGAAAAAAATAAAAAAGTATGGTTCATTTGTGCATTTTCCATGAAAGAAAATCTAAAAAACATACAATCATTAAAAATGTGTTTGCAATTACTCACTTTAATCTAACACTGAAAAAAAGCAACTTTCAACTAGAAGTGGGAAGACACAGAAGAGTTCTTCTTTCATAGAGCTAAGGGAAAATCAGATATTCTTTTCAAGGCCTTCAAATTCATTTACGAGAAGCCATCATTCTGTCATCACTCTGTAGGATCCTCGAAACAATTGTTCATTGTGATTTATTTTATATAGAAGCACCTAAACCCTATACAAAATGAATTATAAGGGAAGCCCTCGAGTCATCACCAATGCTTATTCACTTCATTATATCAATATTAATTCACACAACAAAAGGAAACCATCTCATCCCTTCTAACAACAGGGAAATTGAATTCCATTATAAAAATCAATACCAACCTCAAAAGTAAACCTCAAATTAAGTCCAACAAAGACAATTTACATCACAAAAGTCAATTTCAAGTTTAAATTAAGTTCAAAAGGTTTCATATTTGAGTTGAAATCCTTCTATTATTTCGAGGATCCACCATCAAAACATCTTGCAACCACAAACAATAACTCCAAAAAGAAGACTATATTCAAATTAGAATTAACAATGACTATCATTATGAAATATCAATCCAAATAATCAAATATGCCCAAAAAAATAATCAGATTTCACAAAACATCATCTACCAACCACAAAAAAGAACAAGAACTCCAAAGAAAAACCAAATTCAATTCGGAATTGTCACTTAGGCAGTATCATTCCAAGCAACCAACTAAACATACCCTTATATCACACCAATGTTCTAACCAAGCTAAAATTTCTTCAAAAATCAATTTCAATCTTAATTCAAACACAATAAAAATAAATAACCTAATAATCGTGACTGAGAAGAAGGACAACAAAAGAAATTCCACCAAAATCAGTGTACATAAACAAAGCACAATTGGAACAATTTCATCGGCAATTGAAGGGGAAGATAGAAAAGTACCCAAACAATTGTGATTGAGAGGAGGGGAAGATGGCAATGGTTGTAGTTGTTAGGCTAGGCGAAGGCGCGGGCATGGCGGTCGGGACTAAGAAGTGGAGGCACACGTCGATTCGGTGGTGGTTTGTGGTGGCCTTAGCTAGATTGAAAAGAAGATGGACGACGGACAGGCTGTGCTCGCAGTGGCTCTTAGGAGATGGTTTGGGCAGCTATTTATGGTGGTTGGGGGTTGTGCAGCATCGGGAGTTGGGAGAGTGCAGGAATAAATGCAGGGTAACTGGAATAAATGCAGGAGCTGAGAGAGGTTGGGTGGATTTAATGCAGCCGCCGCTTGATTTCCGCAAGCCGCCATCGCTCACTTTCATGCAGAGATTTCCGCTCCGCTCACATTTTCGTGCAGCCACCGCTCACGGAGTCAGCGTTAGCCGCTATTTTCGCTTTTTAAAGCCAGTTTTGAACTCTCAAAGAAGTTTTCAAGCATTATTTCACATGTATAAATAATAAACACCTTATAAATATTTATTTAAATAAATAATTAATAAAATCAATTTAGCCAAAATTAAATACTTAAATAGCACATAAATAATGCTTAAAAATATAATTCAAGAAACACATCAGTTAATTTAAATTATACACCAAAATAATTATAAATTACACCTAAAAACTAATAAATTAATATTATACACACAAGATGAAATAAATACAATTATTAGATTAAATTAACATAAATAACATCAAAATTCGACATAAATAAATAATTAATTAAATAAATATAAGTTATAAAATATGAAAAAAATCAAGAGTTATCAAACTACTCACACTTAACCTTTATTCGTCCTCGAATAAATTCAATTAATGAAATTAAACCAAGAATTTTCTAAATAAGGACTCAATCTTGTCGGCAATATCAACGGTGGTGTGTAAGTGAATCATAGCTAAAGTTTAGATCCGTAAGCCTTTTACGCATTATTGTTCATCTGCAAAGATTCGAAATTATATCTCCTGAAATATTTTCAAACTTAAGTATTCGGAGTAGCTTCTAAAAATGATACGACGACTCAAAGTTTTAAATAAACCGCCATAATAAATCATAAATTAAGAAACAAGGCGGCCCGGTAGACATTGCTACCCATAATAAATTAATTTCGACATTTTTCGCGTCGATTTTTTTTTCGCCAAGTCAAGTCGCATATAAAGATAATCGTCATCCTCCTCACACTATTTGTTCGTCAATCCCATTTTTAAGGAAACTTAATTCATCATCTCCGCTAACAAGCGCAGCTAAATAGACGAAAATTCTAAAAATTAGACTAAGTATGAAATCAATGAAACGAAGGGGATATCAACCAACTTTATCAAAATTTCGATTTATACTTATACTCAAAAGAATTTCAATTATTGAATAGATTCAATTTCAAAATTAAATTAAACACAATAGAAATCAATTGAATCGAGAAAAGAACATATTTCATAGCTAAATTTATTTTAAATAAATATAAATATTATAATAATATAATATAATATAATATAACTTAAAATAAATTAGACAACAATAAATTACACAAAATAAAGTAAGCATCATAAATTAATAAACATAATAAATAATAAATTATGCCAAAATAATTTAATCACACATAAATTAATTAGCACATATTAATAATTGTGGCTAAATGAAATAAAAAGAAAAACTACTGCAGGCACTACTACTTTAATTGAAATTAAACTAAACTAATTAGTTAACTATAATAATAAATAATATATTAAGAAAGCAGGCTTGACCAATTATCTAACAAACCTTATAAAATAGAACATATAATCTAATTATTTTAGCAACAAGGTATAAATAACATACGAGAGTAAAAATAAATCAACTATAAGCAATAAAAAGATTATACATTATATATTATTAAAACAGCGTTGGCCCACAACAATCTTAAATAAAAAGCCACACAACTAGAACCGCAGCAGGTTGCTTGAACTTAATTTCGAAAAGTTGAATCTTGCAATAAACCAGGATCACCTTTATTTAGTTAATCTAGATTCCATTACAAATCTAATTTACTAAATAATAATTTATTGAGGATTTCTATTATATGGGCAAAATACATAATAATTTGGAGATAATTATAATGATAGTTGCAGGCATTGGTTAACAAACACAAGAATAAAAACTAATCTGTGTACAACAACTAATACTCCGATGAAAAATTGAAGTGCAGCCTACCAAACTAAGAGGCTAAACTATACTAACTACAAGGTGTGTTTGTTTGGGGGATTGGATTGGATTGGATTAGATTTATACTATTCATCCAATTTTTTTCCCCCAAAAACATCAAATCAAACACCTATTTTTCATTTTTTATATTATACTAAAAATCAATTTTACATACAAAACATGACCTCAACGTCTATTTATATCACATCATACAACTATTCAAATTTAAATTTTTTACTATTCAAATCCCAATTCAAAATCCAAACCCCCAAACAAACACACCTAATGAAACTCAACAGCAACAGCAACATCAACAATTTACTAAGAAACTACATGTTAAGTTAATGCAATTATCAAGTATGTATCAACTACTTAAGCTACGAATAGACCTAAAGCTAAAAACTAAACATTAAAGTTTACAATTTCTATTAGTATTGGTAAACTAAACAATAGACAAGATTAATCATTATAGCGCCACATATCAACTGATCCGTCCAACAACTTCAATAATTTATCGAATTACACCTAACTAAAGACACAACATTACTGGAAACAACAGTAACTAACTAGCAGCAACTGAGAATTAATCTTAATCTCACTAATAAGCTAATTGACTTTATGCTAAATTGAGATGAACTAATTCTACAGCAACACAAAGCTAATTATCTAATTCTGACATTAACGAATAAACCAAAACTAAGGATCGAACTATGACAAATTACTAACAATAAGCTGAAACATGTTATCACAGAGCTGATTCTATACCAATACTTTTAAATTTATTCTAAATAAACTAGATTTACAACTACTGTTATGGAAATTCCAGGAAATCAAGATGAGACAACAAAGACAAAATAACAAAAAAATTTGGTAACCTAGTTCGATCACGATGATCTACGTCTGGGGCGCTGCCAAGCCAGGAATTTTATTATAAAATACGCAGACACATGTTAAAAGTGAGATTACATGGATATTTATAGCCAAAGCCTTTGACAATAATATCCAAATCATATCTCTAAAATCTAAAATATAATATCCAAATCATATCCCTAGATTTTAGGATATAATCAGGCTTCATATCCCAACAATCTCCCACTTGAGACTGATTTCATCTTCCACTTTAACATACCTCATCCAATCTCCACTCCCCACCATTCGGTATTCTAATTCGAATCATTCTTTTACCTACAATTTTCAGTGTCTAATCATCTGCAAGATAGACAATACCAAAATTACCTATGGTATAGGATTCCATGATTCCCGAATCATTGCATGAGTGGAATGACGCTCTTGAGACCAAAATCCATGACTCCATTGGACTGCTGACGCTCAGAATCAGCGCATCGGATATCTTCTCCGTTGAATTTGCTGAACCCTGATCCTTCTCCGGCGCCCTGCACTTGTCGTTTCAAGTGCCTTTTGCAGTTCCAACATACCACTTGACTTGCATCTTCTTTGTCCTTATTCTTCGGCTTCAACTTTGGCTTGATCTTCACCCTTTCCTTTTGCCTCAAATCTAAATTCAGTCGAGACATTCTCCTAAATGGTTAATCGAACCACACTCATCGTCTTCTTGTCGATCTTCTTGTATTCGGCTTCATCCATATCTTCGGATTTCTCCTTCAATACCGTATCTAGATCATTACTATAAATGTAATCTTCTATCTGCATATTTCAGAAACCGAAGTTCATACCATCGAATACCTTGACAACATGACGATCACCCACTTGACTCCCACAAACAAACCTAAGGTTCACTTGATATGAGAGCACATCGGATATCTCCTCCGCTGCGTTTTCCAAAACTTTTATCCTTCCCTGCCAACCTTGCACCGCCTATTACAAAGGAACCCGCTGCCTGACCTACAAGAACTGTTGGGACCGACCCAACAGCGCCACCATCAGGAGACTTTTGACACAAGGCACCTCCACAGGTCACAAGGGATTTCCACAGCCACAATCAATATCTGATCCTCTCAATCCACCCTACTAACGAACTAGGCTCTGATATCACTTGTTACGGAAATTCCAGGAAATCAAGATGAGACAACAAAGACAAGAGAACTCAAGAATTTGGTAACCCAGTTTGATCATAATGATCTACATCTGGGGGCGTTGCCAAGTCAAGAATTTTACTATAAAGTACGCAGACACATGTTAAAAATGAGAATACATGGATATTTATAGCGAAAGCCTTTGACAATAATATCCAAATCATATCTCTAAAATTTAAAATATAATATCCAAATCATATCCCTAGATTTTAGGATATAATCAGGCTTCATATCCCAACAACTACTGATTTATCTAAGAAGCAATTATTCTACAAACCAACAAATTAGCAATCAATAAATAAGCGGCATAAATAATCGATAAGGGAATCAAGAACTTCCCTGATTCATGTCTTGCAGCCAGATTTTTTTTCAAAATTTTTGGTGGTGCCGATGACTTCCTTCCTCACACTTGAATTTTTGTTCGCCCTCGAACAACCTTGAGTAAGCTCGGGGGGACTGCAATCAAAACAAACATTATTTTCAGCAGCGAAAGATGAGATACAGTCACATTATTTGTCAAAGAATTCAAGAGATAAAAAATAGTAAAACTCCCTTTTCAAAGTTACATAAGTCTTCTTACTTCGGAATTTTCAAAGCAGCCTCCTCCTCAGCGTCAATTCACCACGGAATGAATCTGAAAATTTCAGATTTTGCCACCACCAGCAGCTGTTGTATGCAGATTTTTATCGAATACCCTCAATTATCAATCCTCAAATCAAATCAATCCAACACAACCTGCAATCAGCCCTTGGAGGTTGTTCGTGTCTTGTCTAAATTATCGATTAATCCTAAAATCATCATAAGAAATTAACTCAGAACTCATCTTACTCAAATCTCCTAGACAATTTGCAATTCACCAATCATATACCAACTATGTATACAAATTCGACAACTAAGTCCAATCTAAACTAAATCCAAATTCCAACATAATTTTAATCCTAATCACAACTACAATAAACATCAACAGGATGACATAATCCAATAAGGAATTAAAGGCACAATCTAATCCCAAAATAGCTCTGCAAAATTTCAGATTATTAGTATTATGTTTGAAATTAAGAAATTCGATGAAAATAGGCAAGAGAATGTGAAATTGAGTAATACAACTTTTTCTCAATGTTTACCATCTCTATGTGGAAGGAATAATGGAATATTTAGAAGCTGCTGGAAATGGGGAAGGTGACTGGCGACTTCATCATCGCAGTGAGGGAGAAGAAATTACGGTGAATGAATTGTGGGATTACAGTGAAGGATTAGTGCTGGAATTACCGGCTATTGATTCGAAATCTGAAATCTCTCTCGCCCAGGACTATGATTTGGGAATTTTCTTTGTAGACGCCCGTCGAACGAAATGAACTTTTGTCCAAAATAAAAAAGAATAAATTCATTGCTTCGCTTGCAGGAGGGGCTGGTCTGCGTCACTTTACATACAGTCGCTTCACTGCACTTGCCTGAAATTGGCTTCGCTTGCAGACTGCTCACCTTTCCTGCTTGTTTGTGCCGCTTGGCTGACGAAGGAATTTGGAGAATCCCACAAGCGGCGACCCCATGGCTTCAACGGTGGTTTCCTACAGCTAGGAGAAGACATCAGCCTTCACATCTCTAGTAGCAGAGGTGTAGAGAGGGCTTTGAGTTACCGCTTGCGTGCGGAGTTCACAAGAACGGATGTCCGCTTCAATTTTTATCATACAAAAGGGACGAGCTGATCATCGGCTAAAGTCCTGGATGAACAGAAAATTATTATTAATATTATTTATTATTACAGTTATTATTATTATTATTACTAATATTATTTGTTTATTATTATTATTATATATAGAAGAGAAATGACACAGAGCAGCGGCAAAGGCCGAGGCGCTGCTACAAATTTTTTTTTTTGAAATTTTTTTTGATTTTCTCCGAAAGATACATTGCCGTCCAGGTTTGATCCTTGAAAGATATCGTACTCTTGAAACCTACAAAGCATACCGCCGATGGATTAGATGTTCAAAATAAAATAGAATTCAATATTAAAATTAAATTAGCATTAAACTCAATATTTTCCAATTAAAACAAAGATACTAGGCTTATTCCCTGGCAACGGCGCCAAAATTTGATCGAAGAATTTTGGAGATATTTAAAAATATCTTTTAAGATACAAAAAAATGATATATGTACAAAATGAAAATATTTTCGTGCGTGTTCATGTAGTAACTCCAAAAACTTCGTCAAAAATAAAAAATCTCTTTAACCGGTGAGTGTCCGAGTTGAACTCAGGGAATATGTGAATATCTTATATTTAATTAGAAAAAAAGTGCAATGAGTTAATGCAATCGAAGAACTGAAAAGATAAAATGTAGAAATTAAATCTAACTAAAAAGCAATAAATATACGTATCTCGAAAAGGATGAAGCGAGACATTTGTGTTTGACTTTTGCGTTCCTTAATGACTAGATTTCTATGGATAAAATGAGCGGGATGACGGTGACGTGATAGCGAAAAATATATGTATAATTGCGGAGCGGCTCGGAGAAATGAATGTGATCGCATTTGCTTGCTTAAGCCGATTCCAACTCGGTTGGTACTCGACCTTAGGGGATTTACAACAAGGCTTCAGCGACACCCGGCAAAGAACATTATAAGCAAGAAACTCTACTGTCACTAGAAATTTCTGTGACACAGTAGACCACCGCCTATGCCCCATGAATTATTCTTCCAACCGTTTCGCTGGTGGCTCTACCCCTCTGACATCTCTCTTTAATCGAAATCGAATTCAGAACAACAACTAAGTAGGTCGACAAGGCTCCCGCGTACTTAGCTACGTTGAACTACCCGAAATCTGTTTGTGACACGAAACATGGCTGAAATAGTCGATTCTTCTATCGCCCTTCCGCAACCTTGTCGAAATCCAACTTGAACAATTCAAATCAAACATGGAATTTTTGGGTGAAGGTGAGGTGGAGAAATATGATAGGAATTTTACTAGTTAAAAAAATATGCAGTAATTAAAAGAAAAGGAGGAGAAAATCAATTTGCTCGCGACACAAAACTGAAAATATCGTATTATTAAACTAGATAAAAGTATGAAAGAAAAGAAATGGAGAAAATTGAGTGTATGGAATGTATATTATTGTGTATATATGGTGTATATGGGTGTTTAGAGGGGATATTTATAGGGGGAAAAGCTTCTAGAAGCTTCGCGATTACAACCGCCCATAAATAACTACTTCTAAAAATAACTACTAACTACCTCTAAAAATAACTATAAATAACTGCCTCTAGAAATAGCTACTACATACCTCTAAAAATAACCATAAATAACTATCTCTAACAATAGCAACTAATATAACTACTAATAACTTACTAAAAACTACCTATTTTGTAGAAGGTTCTAGAATAAATATTACACAAAAAAGGCCAAAATTGGTTAAGTGATGATGCAGGAATTAAATATGGGAGTTGAGAGAGTGCAAGAATAAATGCAGGGTAACTGGAATAAATGCAACTCTGGATTTAATGCAGCCGCCGCTTGATTTCCGTATAGCCGCCATCGTTCACTTTCATGCAGAGATTTCCGCTCCGCTCACATTTTCGTGCAGCCACCGCTCACGGAGTCCGCGCTAGCCGCTATTTTTGCTTGTTAAAGCCAGTTTTGAACTCCCAAACAAGTTTTCAAACATTATTTCACATGTATAAATAATATACACCTTATAAATATTTATTTAAATAAATAATAAATAAAATTAATTTAGCCAAAATTAAATACTTAAATAGCACATAAAGAAATGCTTAAAAATATAATGCAAGAAACACATCAGTTAATTTAAATTATACACCAAAATAATTATAAATTACACCTAAAAACTAATAAATTAATATTATACACACAAGATGAAATAAATACAATTATCAGAGTAAATTAACATAAATATTACCAAAATTCGACATAAATAAATAAATAATTAAATAAATATAAGTAATAAAATATGACAAAATCAAGAGTTATAAAGTACTATTACATAAGATACTTCTGACTATTTCCATTAATGTATGATTTTGTCTTTCTGCTACATCATTTTTGTTGAGGTGTACCAATCATTGCGTATTGTGCACATATGCCTCGACTTTGAAGGAACTTAGGAAATGGACCTGCATTTTGTCTATTTCATCAAACCTACTATAAAATTCACCTCTTCTATATGATCTTACAATCTTGATCTTTCTATCTAATTGTATTTCAATCTCATTTATGAATATTTCTAAGACACTAGTAGATTGAGAGTTATCATACAATAAATGTAGATAACAATATCGAGAGAAATTATCTATGAAGATGATAAAATACATTTCACCGCTCCATGAAGTAGTATCGAAATAACCACAAATGTCGGTGTGTATTAACTCAAGGAGTTCATTGCTTCTCTTGGCTAGTCCTTTTAATGTATGCTTTGCTTGTTTTCCTTTAATACAATCAACATATATATTCCAATCAGAAAAATCTAAGTGAGTTAAAATTTCATTCTCTATTAATCTCGTAATTTTTTCCTATGATATATGACCTAGTTTTTGATGCCATAGAAAAGCAGAATGTTCAATAAATACACTATGTTTATTTCTAATACTATGTTCAACATTAAACAAGGATCCACAAAAGTAGGATTAAGATTGAATGATATAAACTATCCATTAATAAACCAGAACCATAATAGTACATATGTTTATACAATTAAAAATACATTACTTTCAATCTTAAGGTTATATCATACATCACAACCTACTAACAAAAACCAAATTCTTAGCACATTCAAGAACATACACACACTTTTCAAGATCTACATGACAACCAGTGTCCAAGATAAATCTATACATTTCAATTCCTTCTACTCGTGTTTTATTCGATTTCTCATGTACAAAAACTTTTCAGTTTCTTTTATGATCCAGATCAAAATGATTCCCTGCAAAATGTGTGATACATGAGTAGTAGCACTAGAATCTAACCACCAAGTATTTCTAGGTACTTCGATTAGATTTGATTCAAAATACACATAAATAAAATGTGTACCTTTCTTTTTGAACCAGTCTTTCTCTTCGGTTAATCTTTCTTGAAGTGACCTATTCCCTTACGTGAGTGATATTTATATTTCTTATTGATCATACCACCCTTAACATTCAAATGCCCTTTTTCTTTTTTGTTCTTTCAATTCACTTTAGCCTTGATGGCGTTAGGTTCATTCTGAATAGTGATATGGAAAGAATGCTCCTTCAGTTTCTTTAATCTCCATTCCTCCTGAAAAAGCATGGCCTTAATTTCTTGTAGTTTCTATTTTTCCTTAAGGGTGTTGTCGTTCACTTAAAACTGGTCAAACTCTTGTGGAAGTGAGTTGATGATGAATTGAACCAGAAATGATTCATTCACATCCATTCCCATTGACTTTAACTATGCTACTAGATTTGTCATGCTTTTTATATGATCGTAAATAGATTATGACCAATCAAATTTTTGGTTGTGACTCGTTACGGTTCTCACGATAGACTTATATGCTATATCTGATTGGGAATATTGGTTGAGTTTATTCGGAACCCCCCAGCCCCCCCCCCCGCATCAGTTATTTTGGGCATCGATGGCTTGATATTTCAACTATCGTCATTTTTATTAAGTTCAAGCTCAGCCGGTTAGACCATTCCGAGGTCTCATAAACATAATTTTCTTTTTCAATACCATTCTAAGTTATGGTTGTAGGCTTCTTATCTGTAACTATCACAAGCACTACCAAAAAAATGATCTTTCACCACGGCTCGAGGGTTCGTAATAATAACATCGTAACAAATAGTGGTTTTAGTTATGACAATATCCATGGAAAAAAATCATCTTCCTGGTCAACGTCTTAGGTTCAGTAATTATGCAGAAAATTACGTAACAAATAAAGAGTTCGTGGACTTTGTTCAAAATAACATTAGTTATGATATTTTTTGTAACAACTAGTATTTAATTTTATTTTTTAAAATTTAAACTAAATATTTATAGTAAAAGAAAGGGTAAAAATGCAATTGCGCTTTGACCTAAGAGAACACGCTAGAGCTACGGCATTATACATCTCTCCAACACTTAGAGAAATTAGACGAAATTAAGCATTATATTTCCCTCCCCTCCAATCCCGTGATCCACTCTCTTCTTTCTTGCGCTGACGTGACGAGCTCATGGGTGGGATTTGGAGGTAGTCCGGTACCGGTGTCCAGGTATTGTTTTAAGGTTTCTCCAGTAGTATTTCATGTCGATACATGGTTCTTCATATTTTCCTCTATATGGAGAAATCGAATTGGGGAGTCCTAATATTCAGCTTCTTCCTTAGGTAGATATGGAGCTCTGATTTGGGGCGTATCTTCAGGTACAGACAAATTTCTTCCGCATCTTTCCGCATCGTTATAGTTTTTGTGTGAACATAGCTATTGAGCCCGATTTCAGTTTTTCTTTATGGGTAAATATCGCTCTTTCATGATATCTTGTGCAACTCTCACATTTCACAAGGGTGTGGGGTGGGTTTTCAACTATATAATATTTTGGTTTTCATATTAGCAATTGCAGTACCGGGTTGCCCTCCCTTTTGTGCAACTTACTTTTTTTATTCTAAATTTTATATGGATCTGTTATGAAAACGATTTTCAATGTGTGTCTTTATGAATAAATGAATTTTAGAACATAGATAACTCAACATTTTCATCACCACATTCTTGAATTATGATTTTACAAAACGTTGATATAAATTATGTGTATGTACTAAATCTGTGATTGAAGTAACAGTGCAATTTCATTCCAACATAGTGTATTTTTGATTCAGACATTTATGAATTTGATTTTGTACATTGTAAACAATTCAAATTATCTGTTTGGGGCAGTGTAACAATGTCGTCGATCATAAACGAAACCATGGTTTGATGTAAGTGTTGCTCTACACTTTAAAAATTGGTGAAACAATGTTTCAGTACTCATAGGAGAAAAGAAAACCACGAAGAAACTTGTCATTAGTATTTTCATGGTCTTTTCTTCCATTAGAAATGCCTGCGAATTACTTCACAGTATTGTGAAGATAATAGTATTTTAGTTGATGCATTGCTCTGTATATTATAAATCTTTGAAAGGTTTGATATCTTTTGTTATCGTAAAGTTCTTCTTGTGTAACTATGACTATCATTTCCTGTACATGTCCTGTAAGAAATATTGAATTACTTAGCGTAGAGGAATAATAATACATAAGCACAAGGAAAGAACATAGAGCTATATGTTTTTTAGGGCAAGGAAGAATATGAATTTTTTCTTTTCTTGCCGTGAACACATGTAGATACAATATGCTAAAAATGATACACTTATGATTTGTAAAACTGAATGACAGCTTATGTTGGGAAAATGTCCAACTCCCTAACAACTTTGCATATATTATAATATTAATATATAAATTTATAAGAATGATATATAAGAATATAATCTTATTTATGCCTTATTATGCAATTTCAGCTCCTCCATCATCATATAATACAAAAAGTTATATATATGGTTTTTGTTCAATCCCAAAAGTGAGACTGCATACTGTGAATTAGTGTATGTTTATAGTGTTGTTGTAGTTAATATAGACATCACATTTTGGGTGTTGTAGCTTAAATTAAAGATGGCAACAAAAAATAGAAAGCCATTAGTATGCAATTAAGGAGACAAACATTAAGATTTCAATTATATATAATGTTGGAGATCAGTAAAGTAATTTGTAGATTATATTCGATAAGGTAGGTGATAGATGGATGGATGTTGAAGGGTTTGAATGTGAACATATATAAATATTAATTAGATGATGAGGAATAGTTATAATTAATCGTCTGTGGATATATTCAAAAACAGAAGTTGAGGTTGAGGTTAAGGTTAAGATAGGATTATTTATTTATTTATGCAATAGGAGAATTTTCGAAGCAGTCAGCTGCATCCCATCACGTCCCGGAGCATGAAGTAGGCCAGGTTGTGGAAATGTGAAAAAGACCGAGGTAATTTGATCCGTCTTAGACCTCAGCCTCAAACTAAGCTTTTTTAATAATAATAATAAATTATTATTATTATTATTATTATTATTATTATTATTATTATTATTATTATTATTATTATTATTTCAAGTAGGTAATTTGGTATTACTTGCTTGCATCCATGTAAATTGTCACATCAGTCCATTTTTTCTTATTTTCAATCCTCAACTAAGTGTATTTTTCATATTATAGTAAACTCAGAAAATATGAGTATGTTGCAAAAATAAAATTGTCACTTATAATATAAGTTGTTTCTTGCGGCATTCCATTTTGAAATTTTCATGTTGCATACCCTTTTTTTTTGTCATTTTACTTTAATTTGAAGTTCACAGTTTGTTTATTGTAAAGAGAGGTCAACATAATTTGTTATACTTTCCTTTTGGATAGTATGTTAGTGATAAATAATCAAAGTTCAACATCCGGATTTTTTGCACATTTTTAAATCCAATGTCAAATTTCTGAATGTTCTTTATGCTATTGATATACTGATCCATTTGCAATTAAAATTTATTTTCTAGCAAAGCTATAGTAGGTGAAGAATGGAAAATCTGATGGATTACACTTTTACGCATTTGGACTTGGTCTCTACTTATTATCAGTTATTTGGGCCTGATTTTAATTGTTTATACAGGTCTTTAATCAATAGCTATAAGGATAGGTCTCTAATTTTTTATTAGGCTTGTCGTCTAAAGATCTTCCTTGTCTTCATGCTAGCTATGTGAAAACTTTATGCTCTTTGAGTTTTATTTCAACTATCAATTATCATGTGATGAAATTTTGATGGTGTATTACAATACATGTGATTCAAATCCATCAAGGCTGATGTGTATGCATTAATGCACAAAAACTCTAAAGCAGTTACTGGACCATCTGTAAGTAGTTGTAATTTTCGTACTTTTCGCAATTGAATTCCAATGCTTTCGATGGCTAATGAATTCACTATGATTTTCATATTCTTGATAGGCCACAACTCGTATTGATACGGGCTCTGTGTCCGAATCATCTATGACGGTACGATGTCGTCAAACCCTAAAGCTAACTAATAATCAATAAAGTGTCAACTTTAGGCTAATCTTCTTGGCCAACTATGTTTTCAACTCTTCTGCACTCTCTATTTTAGGTCGGCACCCCTGTGCTTATATTATTTCTCACCAAAGAGAAGAAAGTTGTTACTGAGGGACTTTTGCTCTGCCCCTCTGCACCAGGTTTGTGGCATTGTGCTTTGAGTTTTTTCTTTCAAATCCTTCAATATGATGTTCATACTGCATCGTCGATGTTGTGATGGTTCAGGTCTCAAAGTGCAGATGATCATAGTTTTATTGAGTCTGGGCATATTCAACTTGACATATGTGGCAGTTAGAATATTATGCATATGTAGTATGTTAACGTAGAGGCAGTGGCTATGTTGGTATTATGCCGATTCCTCTATGATCTTATATTTTTTATTGTTCACATGGCATTGTTTATGGGTATGCTACTAGTACACTATTTAGGTGCATATTGCAGTCCCAAAATTGATGAATGTTGGCTTTATTATTGAGTATCTATGCAATCCCGAGCTCCTTACAACAACTCTTTATGTGATAAGGATTACTAAAATATAATTTCATTTGTCAATGGTCAGTACTTTGAACTCTAACTCAACTACGGGTGTCTGTTCATATTTAGTGTGTAAATAATAATTAATCGCCACGGGATATGATACTACGACACATTCATGGAGCTGTCTCATTTGGGGGTAACCATAAGGATTTGTTAATTAATGAATTTATTATTTTAATATTGTACATGATATATTGTTCTTAGGTTATATCGGTGGATGGTTGATTTATAGTTCGAGTTGCAATCACATTGGAATTAGAAAATAGTGTGATTTGGTGCCTAATTCATGGGTTGAATAACATGTATTGTACTAAATGTCCGGATGTACATACTCGTACTATATGAGTTGGGAGTTTACATTTCAAATGTGTTATGGCATGTTATCGTGTGTTAATATATACGGTGAACTACATACTCAAAAAATGCACTTGTGAATGTTGTAGGTGACACACTTTCTATTGTTAAGGTCTTTGTTATGTCCGCCTCAGTCCCGGAGACACCTCTTATATTACCGACAATTGTTATGGCTATGTGAATTGCTTATGGATTAGATGCATAGACATTTGGAGTTATCTTTTGTGCAATGAAAATTGTGGTTATGGATTAATGGATATCCCTACTTGCTTTTTACTCGTTTGGATGTTTGAAATACTTGTGTTTTGCGGAACATAATGTCCAAGTGAAGATATGGCTAGCCTTGTTTGATGGGATACTTTATTTTGTTGTTAGGTGATGGACATCGACTAGTAAATACTGTTATGTTACTATCCTATGTTGGGATTCCCTTATAGTATTTATTGTTTAGAATTATGGACGATCATGATATTTATAGCATGGTTTTATACATAATATGTTTCGGTATAAGGGAGATCACAACAGGTCAATTTGTTACGCACAATTTCAATTGCATCACAACCACTATTTTTTATGAGACACTATTTTTCCGTAACAAAAGGATAGAACAATGTACCAAAATGTTATTCTGGATGTTTGTTACGACCGTTTTCGTGACTATAAGTAAGGATAATTTTTTAAAGGATGCAATGACTTAACAAAAAGATGAAATGACGTAACAAAGAGTGGTCTTGGATGTTTGTTGTTACGGCCAGTTTCATGATTATAAGAAAATATATTTTTTATTACAAGTTCACTGACGTAACAAAAATGCGTAACAGAAAGCATACACTGACAAGAGGTCATAGTAATGTTTTGGGTAATGCGAGAAACTTTTGTAACAAATATCGTAACAAAAAGTCCTGCCACACGCACGAAAAGCTTGACTTATGATTATGAGAGAAAATTCGTAACAAACATCGTACAAAAATCCTGTCATAAGGAGCGTTGACCGACAATAATAGTTACGAAAAGTTGCGTGGCAAAAAACATTCGTTACACGAGTATACATTACGGATAAAAGTCATCACTAAGTGTAGCTAATACGCAAATTGCACAAAAAATAGCTTTTTGTTACGAATTTCTGGCTGTGGTAAAAAACTGTTTTTTTTTTTTTTCTTTTTTTTTTTTTTTTTTTTAGTGAAGGTCTAAATCCATAGCACCCAAATTGAAGAGAATTTGTTCGTACCAATCTGCGCTGTTCAACCCATTAAACTTATTCATCCTATTGCCTATAGCAAACAAGGCAGTAATTAAATCACTCCATACATTAACAGTTTGAATAATTTAAATAAATAATGTTAGACTATGTGCTCAATCTCACATTTGGGTGATACTTAAACACATAATACTGATAGATAATAATGATGCTGAAAATAATAAACTATAATGGATTTTAACAATCACATTTTAAATTAGATTATATTTTTGAAGTGCTACAATATTATTATTTTGTTTTTGGGAAAAAAAAATCAATTTATCATTATTGTCTTCTATTTGTGAAAATGAATCATATATTTTTGTTCTTTTTTTTATATTTGTCTTCTATTTATTCATCAATTTATCAGTGCTACAAGAGATCATACATCACATCCATCTAATTTGGAACGAAGTCTTTATCATCGGAAATTTTTGGCGACATGTAAGTTAAATTAGTATTAATTTTATAATTTCTTATATCATATGCATCATTATTTTATGATTTTATTAATTATAGTTATAAACTAACCTTGAGGAATATTCAATGTTAGTATTTGTTTATTCTATTTCATTTTATGATTTTTTTCGGGTATAAAGCTTAATTTCATTTAATACCATGAAAATTGTTCAACTGCATTCATTTATTATTATTATTATTATTATTATTATTATTATTATTATTATTATTATTATTAATTTAATTTACTTTTTATTTTTCAATGTGTTTTTGTTATTTTTTATTTTTATTGAATAAAATAAAAATTAGTATGTTGTTATCCAATCAAAATAGCTCATGCAATTCTATGATGAGCGGAGGGATGGAATCCTCAAGGCAGACAGAGGAAAAGAGAAGATGAAGGAGGGGTTCAAAAACCATCAATGGAAGAATCACTCAGAGAGGTTCCCGGGTGCGCCTTATGCATCTCGCCTTAAATTCACTCATTGAAACTCGAGTGGCAGTCATGGAGGTCCCACTGTTTGTGGCTGATGTGGGAAGTTTCATCCAGAAGTTTGTTGTGATGGCCACTTCGTCATTTATTATTACTGTCATGAGTTGGGGCATGTCAAGAGGTTTTGTCCCAAGTTATTTGAAGTTCCGCATGCGTACAAGAGGGCACCAGCAAGGTCGTATGTTTCCAGTGGCACCTCAACATGCGAGAGGATGAGAAAGGAGTGACCAGAGAGGTCACATCAATGTCGTGACGAGAAAGCAAGCCGTGCAGAACCGGGGAGACGTCCTGACTGGTACGTTCTTGGTGAATTATTTAACTATGGTTATTCTCGTTGATTCCGGTGCATCATTTTCTTTCATATCAGATATATGTGCTAAGAAGCTAGAATTAGATTCTTAAGTAGAGGTTTCGGTAGAGATTAGGCTACATTCAGGAGAGCTAATGCCTTGTAATTGTCTTTTTGTAGGAGTGTTTGTCATGATTGGAGACATAGAATTTCCTGCTAATCTTTTTAAGCTTAAATTGGCGAAGTTTGATATCATTTTGGGTATGGTTGGTTGGCTACCTATTAGGCCCAAATAGATTATGGTAGGAGAAAGATTTTTCTTCAGAGTCCTTACGGTAGAGAAGTTGTGTACGATGAGGTCCCATATCACCCATCGATCAAGATAATGACTGTTGTCTTTTTGCATAAGTTAACTCGTAAGGGTCACCCGTTGTTCCTTTGTGAAGTGCATGATGTCTTGGGAGATGAAAATCGACTTTTGAACATTCCGGTGGTGAAGGAGTTTGCGGATGTATTTCCTGATGAGATAAAATGGATGCAACCTTACCGTGAGATAGATTTCACGATTGACATAATTCTAGGAGCTAAACAAGTGCCTAAGGCTCCCTACCATATGGCACCTAAGGAGTTGGCCGAATTGAATGAGCAATTTCGAGAGCTGTTGGATAAAGGGTATATCAAGCCTAGTAATTCTCCTTAGGGAGCGCCCATTCTGTTTGTTAACAAAAATGACAGTAGTCTTTAGTTGTGCATTGATTATCGAGGACTGAATCAAGTTACCATTAAGAATACGTATTCTCTCCCAAGGATTGACGACCTCTTTTATCAACTGAAAAGAGCAAGCGTATTTTCGAAGATAGACTTGATGTCGGGATATCATCAGCTTCAGATTTCAGACGATGATATTCCAAATGCAGTATTTTAGACTTGTTATGGGCACTATGAGTTTAGGATGATGTCGTTTGGGTTGAAAAATACTCTAGATGCCTTCATGGATTTGATGAAAAGAGTTTTCAGACCATATTTGGATGAGTTTGTTGTGGTCTCCATTGATGATATATTGGTGTATACTTTGAGCGAGAAGAATCATGCGAATCACCTCAAATTAGCGTTGAGGGAGAATCAGTGTATGCTAAATTGTTGAAGTGTGAATTTTGGTTAAGTAAAGTAGCATTTTTAGGGCATGTTATTTAGAGGGATGATGTTTCGGTTGACCCATCAAAGGTGAGTTCTATTGAAAATTGGCCCCGACCAAAGATGCAGATAGAGATTATGAGCTTTTTGGGGTTGGCGGGGTATTATTGGAGGTTTGTGCAAGAATTTGCATGATTGGCAAGACCATTGACATCGTTGCTGAAGAAAAGTGAAAGTGGTTTGGAGCGACTTATGTGAGCAGGCTTTTCAAGATTTTAAATGGAGGTTGATGGTTGTACCGGTGTTGGTGTTGCCAATAGATGAATGAGAGTTCGATGTATATTGTGATGCTTCAAAATGAGGATTGGGGTGTGTATTGATGCAAAATAGAAGAGTGATAGCATATGCTTTGGGGCAGCTCAAACCACATGAAAAGAACTATCCGACTAGCCTTGGAAATAGCGGTTGTAGTGTTTGCTCTCAAAATATGGAGACATTATCTTTACAGAGTCCATTATAAGATTTACACCAATCATTTGAGACTGAAATATATATTCACTCAAAAGGAGTTGAATCTGAGACAACGGAGATGGTTAGAGTTGGTGAAGGACTATGGCTTGGAGATTTTATATATCAGGAAGGTAAGACGAATGTGGTTATTGATGCTTTGAGCCGAAAGTCAAGTCATGACGTATGTTCGATGACATTACCTATGAAGCTGTGTCACGAGTTCGAGAAGCTACAAATTGAGGTAGTTGGTCCCGAGGTGATTGAAGGATATATGGGTGTCTTATCGGTTGAGCCAGAGATTTTGAAGGAGATTCAGGAAGCTCAAGTTGATGATAGGGGTGATCAAGTATTAAGGAGAAGATACTTAAAAGAAGCTCATAGTTCTCCATATTCAGTGCATCCAGATTGTGATAAGATGTATAAAAATTTGAGAGGATATTTTTTATGACGCGGTATGAAAAGAGACATTGCGGAGTATGTTGCGAAGTGTTTGAATTGGAAAAAGGTTAAGGCGGAGCATAAGAGACCTATGGGTTTGTTGAAACCTTTGGAGGTTCTAGAGTGGAAATGGGACTCGATTGCTATGGATTTTGTGACCGGATTACCAAAGTCGAGATCAAGTGCTGATGCTATTTGGGTGGTTGTTGATCGATTGACTAAGGCAGCAATTTTTATCCTGATAAGCATGATTGGAGCATGCAGATGTTGGCAAGATTGCATTTCCAGCATGTAGCGAAGAGGTATGGAGTCCTAGAGGTGATTGTTTTGGATCGTGACCCTCATTTTCAGTCATATTTTTGGAAGAAGCTTCAAAAGGAGTTCGGTACTCGGTTAAGGATGAGCACTACCTTTCATCCGATAACTGATGGGCAGACTGAGCACACTATTCATATTTTGGAAGATATTTTGCAAGCTTGTACGTTGGATTCTCAAGGTCGGTGGGATGATCAGTTGGCATTAGTGGAGTTCTCCTATAATAATAGCCATCAAGCGACCATTGAGATGGCACCCTTTGAGGCTTTGTATGGGAGGAAGTGTAAAACACCGTTGTGTTGGAATGACCTAAGCGAAAGGGTTGTATTGCGACCCGAGATGATTGTGGAGATGATGAATCATATTCGTACATCAAGGCTAAGATGAAAGCCGTCCAAGATCGTCAAAAGAGCTACGCCGACCTTGCTAGGAGAGATGGGCATTTTGAGGTAGGTTATCATGTTACTTAAGGTCTCACCAACGAAGGACTTGAAAAGATTTGGTATTAAGAGAAAGTTGAGCTCCAGGTATGTGGGGCCTTACGAGATCATCGAAAGAATTGGAAAAGTGGCCTATAAGCTGGCTTTGCCGGAGACAATGAAAAGGGTTCATAATGATTTTTATGTTTCTCAGTTGAAGAGATACGTGGTAGATCCATCTCACATACTTCAGCCGGAAGTTTTGGATTTTCAGAGGATTTGGTGTGTGCGGAGCAACCTATTCAGATTGTGACCTTCAAAGTTAGATCGACGCGGAACCGTGACATAAGGATGGTGAAGGTAGTGTGGTCGCGGTATGGGATTGAAGAAGCAACATGGAAAACTGAGCAAGAAATGCAAGAAAAGTATTCGGAGCTGTTTGAGGTAGCTCCGGGCATCCAGATTGATTTCGAGGACGAAATGTCCTAAGGGGGAGGATGTAATACCCCGTAAAAATAATCGCCATAGGTTCGCCGAAACTTGCCGGAGTCGGACAAATTTTATTTTGAGCTTAATTTATTTTGAGTTCATGTAGGGGTGACAAAAATAAGCATAACCTGAAAGCCCAATCCGAGCACGGCACAAAAAAACCGTGCTTAGGCTAAAAATTAGGCCCAAAATAATTTTGGGTTGGGCCGGCATGGCCCGATTGACAATTCATGTAGGGCTTGGGCTTGTTGAAACCGAGTTGTGCTGGCCCGGCCCAATTTTAAACAAAAATAAATAAATAAATTAATATTTAATCATTGTTATATAATAAATAATAATAATATTAATGGTAAGTATATATATTGTGTTATATATATAATAAACACGAAACACACAACTGTATACATATCCATAGTTATAATTACCTATTTATATATTAGGTTATGTATTATATAACAATAATATAAATATTATATAAATGAAAAGTTATTATAAAGGTTAAAAGATATAATTCAAAAATCAAACCCAAGCAAACAAAACTCTAGTCCAAACATTCCCCTCAATTGCTTTGCTCAGACTCCTCACGGCCGACGGCAATCACGCACTCATGTAGACATAAAAGGAAGATATCCGACATAGTCACACAGCCCACCACGGCGCAATTGTATAAGTAAGATCAAGTCAACGGCTCGACGCCGAATTCTCAACCAAGTTGCTGCAAAAATAGGTATTACAAATTACAAATATAGTATACGCAATTATTTTTTTTGTAGTTGTGTAATTATATTATTTTCAAAAAATGAGAATTTGAATTGAATTTCATACGCTATAATATATTAATATATACCTTATACATATATATATATATATAGAGAGATAGGATACATACATAGTCGTCTTTGGTAATGTGTTTGGATTGATTTGAGACTTTTTTTTTTTTTAATTAAAAATTAAGTCATTAAATTTAATTACACAAGAAATTTAATAAAGTAGCACTTTTAAATTTAATTACACAAAGTTAAGCGTGCTTGCTCTTAGTAATTTAAGGATCGGTGTCCCTTGGAAAGTCTCTCAAGATGCGCCTGAGTGAGGAAAGAAACACGCTGGAATGACTCGTGTTGACCTGTGGGGCCAGTCTACGATCCCGACATGCTCGATTTTGCATGATTTGCAGGCCAGGGTGTCATAGCAGATGAGAGGAGCATTCGGACCATGTTTGAAAGAAAAGGGTCATAACTTCTATCACGAGCTTTGAGGCAAGCCCGGAAGAAATTAAGATTCTACGGTGGCTCAAACTAGAGTTGAACATAGGCATGCTTAGCAAATTTACAAGTCAGGAGTATGTAAAAATTTGAGAGCGCAACAAGGAAAAGAAGAATAAAAACAAGGATGCACTTTTTAATAAGTAAAAGGTGAAGCGTGGTTAATAGATCTTGTTAAAAAGAAAATGGTGAGAACATGTCGATTAAATTTGAATGTTTTCAATCGAGTTTAATTTTCACATCAGAAACTAAATCAGTTGTTAATTTTTGTTCAATATAATATTATATTGTTGTTTAACATGAACAAAAATTGGGTCGACCTCCGTCTGCGATTGAACTCCATGACCGTTGTTAGAAACAAAAGGATGAGACATATCCTTCTACAAAGCTAGCCGAGATAGCGGTATATTGTTCTATATTTATATTTACAACATGTTATACATAGAAAAATGAATCTCATATATCTTATAAAATAAAAAATTACTCGTACTAGTTGGAAGAAATATGAGTTTGATATTACTTGCAAAATATTATGTGGAGTTTGATATATGGCTACCTTACATAATCTATTATTGGGAATGTAAGAGAGTCTAAAGAAATACTGTGAAGAATATGGTACTCAAAGAATTTCTACAGCGAAAAATGAGTTTATCAAGTCTTACAGGGGCTACGACAAGAAAGGTCGTGTGACAGGATTCGGCTCCTAAGGGAGCACCTCCCGAATAGTCTTACGTGAATCCAATTCGTGTGTTATTCATAATACCCCACAGGCTCACAGTTGTCTTTCCGAGGCAGAGATGAAAGCTCAATAAGATGCTCTGAGACTGACTCAAATTGCTCTTCAATGCCAAGAAGAGATGATGATACATATAATACATATTTTGTTAAATAATTATACGTTTAATATTCTTCCTTATTTTATTTTGACTATTGCATGTACCATTTATTATGTTAATGAGCACTATCTCAATTTTGTTTAGAAATTTTATGTCACGGTCTCTATTAGACTGATAAAAGCAATTACATTCACGTGAAAAGTAATACGTAATTATCTCTATTTCTTTCACACGAATACATATCTAATTATCTTTATATAGTCATTTTCAAATATTTTATTGTTGTATTACTTGACGGTCAATATATTGTAGGTGCAACGGAATGTTGCGATGATATTGAAGACTTTTGGGTCAGAAAAAGCCCCCAACATGAGGCTTTTATTTCCACTTCTTGCCAGCCAGGGCCTTCTTCAAAGCCCATTTATGCCGAAAAATAAAAAAAATGTGGTTGGAGTGATCAACAGGGGTGACGATGGAAAAGACGGAGGCATAAATGACGATGATGATAGTGTAGACTCAGATGTACAATATTTTCAACTAAGTATCAATGACATGCGTAAGTTAAAAATCTAAAGTATAACTTTGATGCCGATCATAAACTTGTGCATTTTGAACTGATAGCCGTGACTAGTTATATTTTGTTGGTTTATAAAAATCTTGTCTTCAATATGCCCTTATATTTTTTCTTTTTTTATCGTGGGGTAATCTATTGTATAGTATATAGTTGAACATGATATTATAATTAGACTTGAAAACGTGTCTTTGTAATTTTTTGTTGAAATTGTTCGTGGTGCCCAACGGTTGTATAAGATTTTGATGCGAAAGTAGAATTATTTTATGGATTAATATTTTTATGCAATTTTTTAAATTTATTTATTTGAAAATTTCAATTGTATATATAAATTTTATATAGTTGTCAAAATGTAAAGTTTTATTAGAGCTCTTACACGACGATACACGTTATATATATAGATTTTAATAAATATAAAATGTGAGTGAGAAAAGAAAATTTGTAAACTGCTTTGGAAATTTCGAACCAATATATTACTCCCTCCGTCCTTTACCAATTTATCCATTTTTTCATTTTGGTCTTTCTTATAACAAAATATCCACTTCTTTTTTTATTAATTATACTGTCTACCTAACATTACAAGTACCCTTTCAATTTATAATATATTACACAAACATCATTACCTTTATATCATACAATATTAATAAAATTAATTTAGTCTTTTTAATTTTATTTCTACTACATTCCAATATAATACTAATATTTTTAAAACTCTGTGTAAAAAATAAATGGATAAATAGATATGAGACGGAATGAGTATTATATTTGCAATTTGAATGACATTGGAAACTCCGAAGCCATTTGAAATACAATGTGCAGAAGGTTAATGTCCGAGGCCATTTGAAATGCAATGTTCTATTAGTGGCATGTGAGTTTAATGGTCTCGGAGGAATATCCGAGGCCATTAAACTCACGCGCCCCTGGCTCACATCGTTCTTTAATTCGGAAATAGGATTAGAAATTCTGACGTTATGTTGAATGGATTTGGTATTTCCGAAATTCTGAAAATAACTTCGGAATTTTAAAAGTTACATAAATGACAATGAGTTTTTCTGTGCGGGTATGATTCCGAGACAAAATCCAAAGTAAAAAATAATTTGCGTCGGAATTTTTTTAAACTCCGAGGCAATTTTTCTGAGACTATTTAAAAAAAATCTGTAAAAAGAAACTACAATTTTTTCAAAAAAAATTAATATATTATACAATTATTATTTTTCTATTATCTACTCAATTTCTTATAATTCACATAAAAATATATATATATTATTTCAAATTATTTACAAAACAATATAAGTAATGAAAAAATATATCAAATATAAAATATTTTTAACATAAATATTTTTTCAAAACATCATACTTAGCTGTTATTTAAACCAAAAAAAAACCCGAAACACTAATTAACTAAAAATTATATATTTAATGGAAAAAAGAAACCAATATTTAAACTATTATAGAGCGACTGGGACCCACCCGCCACCGCCGATGCGGCCATGCCCACGCTGTCGTTTCACCTAAACAGTGTGAGACCCCTTTCTCTCCCTCTCTCTCTCTCTCTCTCAGTTCTTTCTCACTCTGTTTGACCTAACCCTAATCCCCAAACTATTATTGTACTTTTTAACTCATCTCCTTCCTACCTCAACATATATTCATTTATACTTTTATTTACACAAAACTCCAAACAAACACTCCTCCATCCAAAAAAATTACAGATCGATTCTCTCATCTCCCGATTCAATTCAGATCATTAAATCATACATGATTAATTCCATTTCCAGCTGCTTCTCAAACTCCATCTGTTTCTTATTCAATTTCGGAAAAATATGAACTCTTCGCTCTAATTTAGGGTTACTACTTAACGTCTATACGTATGTGTAAGTATCGGAAATTTTAGAGAAATTATTGTATTGTATAACAAGAATGGATCATCTCGCCGGCGGCCGCCCTCTGCCGCCGCCGTTCCAGCCTAGGGATCTGCACCTCCACCACCAATTCCTCCACCTTCAGAACGCCGCCGCTGCCGACGGCGGGAGCAGCGCCTGCAGCAGGGATCCGGACGAGAACAATAACAACTTCGGCGAATCGAGAACGGTCAGCGGCGGTCAGCTGGAAGTCACGCGCAGGCCACGTGGCCGACCAGCCGGCTCGAAGAACAAGCCGAAGCCGCCGATCATCATAACTCGGGACAGCGCCAACGCACTCAAATCGGTTGTGATTGAAATCGCGGGCGGCTGCGACATCCATGACAGCCTCTCCACCTTTGCCACGCGCCGCCAGAAGGGGATCTGCATCCTCAGCGCCACCGGCACCGTCGCCAACGTTACCCTCCGTCAGCCGGCGGCCCCCGGTGCCGTCCTCCCCCTACAAGGCCGGTTCGAGATCCTATCCCTCTATGGTTCGATCCTTCCGCCGCCGGCTCCGCCGGCCGCCTCCGGACTTACGATATACCTCGCCGGCGCACAAGGGCAGGTCGTCGGCGGTGCCGTCGCTGGCCCGCTGATGGCCTCCGGGCCCGTCGTAATCACGGCGGCGTCGTTCAGCAACGCAGCCTACGAGCGCCTGCCGTTGGAGGACCACGACGACACTCAGGCCGCCGCCCCCGGCGGCCCTCCGGCTGCGGTCAACGACGAGAATGAAGATTTATATCAAGGAATGACTCAGAATCCGGCGAATTCAGGCCAATTGACGTCGGAGGGTTACAATTGGGGGACGAATCGTGAGCAGTTTTGATGAATTCGATCTAAAATTTGGGAGATTAATTTTATTTTGAAGAAACAATAATTATTAATATAATTACAATAATTGAAGAGGGTTTGTGTTTGAATTTTGTCTATTTTTAATTATTTTAATTTGCGGTTTTTTCGAAAATGAGCTGTTTTTAAAAAGGAGTTGTGCAGTATTAGGTGTTCCTCTACAGTTGGTGACGGTGCTGTTCTTACGATTTGAACATGGATGGGAATGGATATGGATGTAGCAACATGAAGAAGACAGACCAGGAGGTAATTTTAATTCTAATTTTAGGGTTTTGGTTTAATTACTATTTTAATCATTGCAGCATATTATTATTATTATTATTATTATTTGCAATTTCTTCTGAATAAATTACTCTCTGAGAATTCTGCTGTTCTCGATTTATGTTGTTATATCTGCAAGTTCTGGGGATTAATTTCCTTTTTGTTTTTTTTTTTATTTTTAATAAGCATTTGTTGATTTGATGTGTGTTCGTGTTTTTTTTTTTTTTTTGGGGGGCTAGGGGTTTGTTCATTTGTGTGTGTATTTTTTTTTTAATTATAATAATTATTGAATATAATAATTTATTCTAGAAATATTATGATTTTATAGAAAACAGTGAAATTTGTATTATGAAAAAAGAAATAAAATTGAGAGGTGAAAGTCTAACCTACTGTGTCTTTCTTAGGGTGTTTTTTTTTTTTTTTTAGGTGTTTGAATTTGATATTAAAATAAATTATAATGAAATATTTTATGAAATAATTTTACTTTTTTTTTAAAATACATAACACAAATAGTAGAAAACTGAGGTTCGAGATGCAAGGAAAAACACCCTTAGTATTTGATTAGTTGGAGTATGTTTGAGTTTGTTCACTAACATTTATTTTTATATAGCTTCCGATTAATATTCATAAATAATCTACTTCCTCCGTTAGTGTTAGTAGATAATTAATAATAATGTAAAAATATTTTTTTCCTTACTTTCTAATGTAATTAAAAAGTAAAAAGTAATAATGTGATAGTGAAGTAAAGATATTTATAGAAAAAAAATAGGATATTTAATAAAATAGTTACATTGTAATTGGATAACCTTAAATAAAAATATGTATACTTTACGGCCGGACAAAATGATGAATATACTGCCACATTCATATAATATAAATAATATATATATTCTCATAAAAATAATCAAGCATTTAACACGTAATATTTTTTATATTATCGATATAATTTTTATATTTTCCGTACAAATAATATTTCAAACTTAACAATAAACGCACAAACCCTTTGTATTTTATGTTTGCATAACAATATAAGAGGTACTAAAGTTTTTTTTTTTTTTTTTTCAGAAAGGCTGAGGATGGTATAATAAAGAAATATTACAATCAATAATTATATTTTATTTGAAATGTACATTAAAAAAAAAGTTTTATTTATTTAAACTATAGTATAAATATTTATTTATAAACAACATTCTGCATGCATCGGATTCATGTTGTTGTTGTTGATGTAATATCTACTTTTGCAGAGAGAGTGAAGAATAATTGGTTTTGGTTAGTGTGACACACGTGCATCACCGCTCTTCTCAACACACTAGCTTCTTTCCAATGCACATTATTATATTAATAATATATCTTAATTTATTTGCATTTTTAAAACTTATTTATTATACTATGGTATTTGTAAATAAGACGTTAATTTAGAATTTTATTTAAATAATATTTTAATATAATATTTAACAAAAACAAATATTTTTTTAATTAAAAATTATGTTAAATTGATAATATTATTTGAATTTAAAATGGTAAAAAAACAAATCAAATAATTTACAATAAAAATATTTATTCTTTTATATTTCACTTCCTCTGTCGAACTCTAAAGATCTCATTTACTTTTTGCATCATTTCACTTAGCATTAAAAATATTTTTATATTTGTATATTTTTTTGCACAAATATCATTATAAAAGTATTATAAGACATTAATATAAGTATTTTTGCAATTTTTCATTGATTTGTATTACGTATTCATATAATAATTAATATTCAAAGATCAACATGTAAAAAGTAAATAAAATCTTTAGATCCGGATTGAGATAGTATAAAATATGAGCTTTTTTGTTAATTTTGATTTGAACTTGAATTTTTTATTTAAATTTAATTAAATAATAATTTAATTAATTAATTTGTAAGAAAAAAACATATGTTAATAACTATCGTGTTTCAAAATCAAACATATCCATGATATCTAATACTATTTCTTAAAAAAAAAAAATACAAAAAAACACACACAACCAAGTTACAAAACATTTTAGTCTCTTTTTGATTATATATTCCCTCTGTTCTATTTTATTATGTTATATATATATATATATATATTTTTACGGTAATTAAGAAAAGTGTATTAAAAAATTAATTATTTTAGTTTTAGTTGATATAATAATTGTAAGTATCCATCAGTGATTTCATTTCAAAATTGATCCCTGGATTGCTGTCTTTCGGTAATTGGATCTTACGAGATATCTAAATAATGTTGGCATAGCAACACATCTTCATTATGACTATAACCACCACCTCGGATGAATATTTTGGGGAAAATTTTTTGATAAACTTTTGTTATATTAAAATGAGAAGTGAGTTGTTTTGGTGCAATAATTCAAACAAAATAAAAATATATATTTATAGACAAATTTGAAAAACTTAATCTCAACGTTCATTTAGATTTCACAACATCCTAGCCATTGGATCAAAACACTTTTTTTGATCAATCTCAATTATTTATATTGTATTTGACTATACATACATATATATATTATAAAAATCTACTTATTTATATCAAAAGCAATCCGAACTGTTCGTTTGAATTTTATTTTCATTTCATCCATTGGATAAATATCTATATTATCCAAATAATTATTATATACTCCCTCCGTCCCGGTGAAAGAGTGACGTTTGCCTTTTGCAAGTAAATTTTTTAATATTAGTATTATATTGGATTGTAGTAAAAAAGACAAAAATACCCCTATTAGTATAGTATAATATAAAAGTAATGACATTTGTGTAATATATTGTAAATTTGAAGGGTATTTATTATGTTAGGTAAATAGTACAATTACTAAATTAGGAAATGGTAACCTTGTTTTGGTACGGACGAAAATGGAAAATGATAATCTTTCAATGGGACGGAGGGAGTATTATAAATTATGAAATAATAATATTATATTATCTTTGTTTAATTATTTTATCATATTTGTCTTGATAGCATTTAATTATTTATTTAAAATTATTTTATTTGTAATAGTTATTAATTATAAATTTTAATTTTCATATATGTAATTTTAAATAAAATATAAAATTATATGTGTATGAATTATAATGTAAAAATAATTAAAGTTGGGTGTAATTTATAAATATGAAAAGTTATATAAGATAATATAAAAGAAGAATATACAGGGAATATAATTTTTAGAAATATAATTAAAGTAAAATTATTCTAGATTAACTGCAACAACTGCAAAAATAGAGTGAAAAATTGGAGATGGCCTTAAAGGTTTTGTTGAATTGAGTTCAAATTTTGTTGTTCTTTGTGTTTATTTTAATGGTGCTGATTTATTATTTTATTTTTGGGGGTTTTTCAATTTTATAGATTTTGTTGATTTAAGTTTCTAGTTTTTTTCTTCTCAATGCTAAATTCTAAATTTGATGTTGTAGATAGTTTTGTTAACAATCGATGAAAAATAAATAGGATATTGCATCTATATGTATTTAGTGATCCTGGACACCTATGATTTACCTTGCATCCTAAAAATAGGATCTCGATAAGCATGAGCCAGTCCAAAAATCTAGTTGGGGATCATTTACATGTATTTGTTTGCTTTGGCTAATAATTTGGCTTTATTTTTTAGGTATTTTTTTATTTTTATGAATGATGATTGATTGCTAATAAAAATGAAAATTATGTCCATTTAAGATTTTAGGTCAATGTTAATTTGTATTTTTAAAAAACTTGATAGATGCCTGTTTAAAATTACCACATTGTACTTTTTCAGTCCAACAATTACTTAAGGTTGTTAACTTGTAATTTTAGTGATTTATATTCATTTTCATGTCCTTCGTATTTGCATTGTGTGATAGAGTTTTTTTTTTTTTTTTTTTTTTTTTTTTTTTCTTTCCTCATAATTAAATGAAGAGATTTTTTTAACATTTTTTTATTGTGTTCAATTGTTCAAGTTATTTAACTTTGTGGTGTCCTTTCATTGTGTTTGGGAGGACCTCTAAGATCCTTGACAAAGGAACAAGTGGCGAGTTGTAACACCCCAGTCGGCTCAGGCCAGAATATCACCCCCACGTCACACCGGAAAACACATTCATTAAAAAACCATAATTTATTTTTTAAACAAAAAAAATCACCAAAAATTATGAAACAAATTAATATAAATAAGTTGTTTTGAAATATTGGAGTGATATAGTGTTCTAAAAATTAACTTTTATGGTCCAATTATATAATATAAGACATACTCTCATTGATTTTAATATATAAATTATGCAACATATGCTATATACATAAAACCATCACTATACCATACTAACTAATACAACATATATATTATATAAATTGAAATAATATATTGTTTTATATATTTATGTCAAGTATATAATGTATAATTTATCCATCATAAATAAAGACAATATTCGTCCACTGTAAACAGACTCAGCTAAATAAAATAATATTATACTAGAGTTGAATTGTTTTAGTCCAATGAACTGGTATTAGAATTTCTTGGTCTCGAATAGTCCCTTTGTTGATAAAGGCACTAGAGGTGAGGCTATAGATTATATGGTATCTGGTTTAACAACAAAATTGACGACAATATAATTGAGGTTTTTTTTTTTTATTAAAAATAAAATGTATAATAACTTATTTATAGAAGCAAAGAATCAGAGACAAGGGTTGTCGGATCCGGTGAAGATGAGACAACGTTCATGCCTTTTCTTTATCTCTCATCTCTCATAGAAATTTTTTTTTTTTTCTCTCTTATTCCTATTGGTTGTTTTTTTTTCTATTCCAACAACAAACCAAAAAAGCCATTGTACATGTTTCGAAGAAAAAATGTTTCATCACAAAAAGTATTTGGACAACTCATCGTATAAAAGCTTTTTTATAACAACCACTGGGGTTGCTCTTAGGGTGTAAACCTAACTTTCACATAAACTCTACCAATGTGAAGCCTTTTGAAAGTAGTTCAAAATAAATCTATGCAGATTCGGTCCAAATCGAACAATATTATACTAATGTTAATTTGGCTCAACTCATATATTGTTGGGAATATACCCAGAGTGCAATCCAAAAATAGTGTTGGAGTTCCCACGTAATAAATATATCTAAACACTAATATACGCCTTATTATATGGAAAACTACCTGAGAGTTTGTTTTTACCCTTATTGTTTGTGAGTGCTAAGATTTTATTGAATTCTAAATATAAATTTTCTTTATTCAATGATGTAATTTTCATTGTCTTTGTACTATTAACCAATTTGAATTTTATACCGATTCAAAAAGCTCATTTTTTTCAGTACAAGAAAATTGAAAACATGTATATATATATATTTATATTCCTATAAATCTATACGACAAGATTTGGGCATACAAACCAGCAGACAAAATGTATGAACATGTATATTATTCTTTAGAAAATAAAATTTTTTATAATAAAAAAAAGAGATAAATTAATATAAAAAGATAAATTGAAAAGGAAAAATTTTTCTTCTTTTTTTTGTTAGGTTGATGCACGGCCTTACTCTCGAGATGACCCAACGATTATTTCAAATAGAAAGATGGTTGATGTACATGTTACACTCGAGATGACTGATGGGCAGCAATTACTTCAAATAGAAGGATGGTTGATGCGAAAGATGCCGAGATTGGCTATCTGCACTTCGATGCACATTTCTCTCTCAAATGAATAGCCAATCAAATATATTTTGTTTGATTCAATATTTTTTTTTTTTCTGTTGATTTTTTTTTTTTTTTTAAAAAAAAAACCTAGCTTCAATGGTTTGATGCAATTCCTGATTTGGATAAAGAAATGTATGAAGATAAATTACTCATCTGGGTTCAGCAACCGCCAAGTCTTTGGAAATCTATCTCAGGGACCTAGAATCCGAATAAATCAATCCAGAAGGCCCAAATGCAAGTCAGCACTACTAGTACTACTACAAGCTTCATCCTTGCATGCTCTTTCTTATTCATCATCAGCCTGTCTGTCTATTGGGAGGGATTATATAAGTATGCATATAGCGGCTATTGGAATTGTGGTCGGGCATTCGCGCTAGTTGTGAGAAGGAGAAGGAGAATGCTTTGTATTTGGAGCCATATCATTTAATTTGTGACTTAGGGAATGATGATGATGAGATGACACATTGTTAGTCATTGTTTGGTGGTAGAGGAATTGAACCACAAAAGATATTAATTGTGTTGGGATGGAATAAGTGCAACCCCAATAAATTCTTGTACACTTTTCCAAATGGGCCAACTCCCGAAGCATGGTAAAATCACAGTTATAACATCATCTTGTCAACGAAATAAGGACAATATCCAAAGCAATAAAAGACAAGATATTTGGTAACCCGGTTCGGTTATAACCAACCTACATCCGGGGGATTCCAATCCAGGAGAAGTTCACTAATCAAGGTTGATTATGAACTAAACAGCCCAAAACTCCTTTATCCCATACTATAATGCAAACCACCTAGGAAAATCCCTCCACAGGTATAAGTTGTCACGAACTCGTACTGACAATTAGCAGATAGCAGGGTTGCTCAGACTTTGGACGAATCTCCTGATCGGATTTCCAATCTCTTCTTCCTCCGACGATGTCTCCGGCAAGTAAATGTGTCTAGCACTCTTTCAATGCATGGAAAGGAGAAGGGTTGGGGTTGAGATGGTTTAACTTACTTTCTCTCACAACAGTTCTCTATCTAAACCCATGCAACAACCAAAAAACTCCCCCACGACTTATCAAGAAGCAGACAAACAAAGCATACAGGACAAACTCAATTAAAACCCTTTGCACGAAAGTGGAATGATGTATTCCTGCATGAACTCTGTCAAAGGTTGACCACCCAAAAATTCATTCTTTTTGTCTCTTCTAAGCTTCCCAAATCGAGAAGAGCAGACCAGCAGAGTTGCAGGCAGTCTGTTGTAGTAACTTGAATGGAAACAAAGAAAGGCAGCAGGGGAAACGCAAGAAGAACCATATGCCAAAAAAAGTTGGAGAAAAATATTGTTCCAACATTCTCCCCCTTTTTGGCATATGGGACTTCGCCCAATGTGCAGGAGAATCACTCCCACACCAAACCAATCAATCCAAACAAAAACAGCAGTAAGTCATCAATTTGTTACAGGCCAGCAGAAAACAAACACAGGCTACAGGCAGCCTGGCAAATGGAATAGTCAGTAACAGAAAACAGTAGCAAAGCAGCAAACACACAAACACCATGCACATCTCTCCCCCTCGAGAGCAGATGCCAAAAAGGGAACGGACGAGCAGATCAGACAAGCGAAGGGTCCCCCCCTTCATCAGCAAGAACCGAACCAATCTTCGGCATAAGGTTGACCGCACGGATGATTTTCTGACGATGCTCACCCAGAGTGATGCGGATGGCAGCTTGTTCTTGCACCACTTCTTGAAGAATCCGTCGGGCTTCAAGAAGCTGTTCGGTTGCATTTCGGGGGATGTCGTCGGTGATGTCGTTGTGCAGACTGAGGATATTAGGTTTGGGTTGAAACACCTCAAGGTTGATGACGTCTTCGGCAGGATCAGGAACAATGCCGTTCTTCTTCAATAACAGTGTGATCAAGGCAGGATACGGTAGGTTCGTACCTTCAGTCTTCTGGCCTCGTGAGAACTTGACCATTTTTGACATCACAATAAAACCAAAATTAATGTTAGGACAAAAGCGATCGATGGAATACATTAGTTTACCCATTTCAGAACCAATACTGGTTCCATTGCTGGTTGGAAGAATGTTCTTGGCGCAGAGACGGAAAAGACATTGAAATCTCAGGGAAAGCTCAGAGGCACTGAGTCCTTTTCTACCAAAGTCCACTGACTTGCGTGAGGACAGGAACAGGGCAACATCTCTCGTGGAGTCTTTCAGAAGATCAAAGGGTAGCTCTTCAGGATTGTCAAGAGGGAGTTTTAACAGCTTGTTTATGACGCGCGGACTTAGCTCAAAAACCTTGCCACGCACATACGCTTTATGAAACCAGGGAGAGTCTTGATCTAAGACATGAGCAGAAAGGTTAGCGTAAAACTCCTTGACCAATTTTGGACAGTACTTCCGTAGTTTGACAGCCCAGTGAAACAATCCTTTCCGGTGCAGATAATCGGAAAAGCCAACCTCCAAGTGCTCATTGCTTGTGAATTTCTTTTCAACCACAAATTTTCGGTCGGCGAGAATGTCGTACTCAAACACTTCAGCAAGATCATCAAAGTGTGTAGTATCCATAGCTTGTTGCGCAGTAATGGAATGAGATCCGAGAGCCTTCTGACGAGTTTTGGACTTCTTTCCCTTTATGACTTTCTTTGAAAAAGATCGTTTGAGCCTTTTTCGAAAAGACCCGGGAACACCAGCAGACAACTTCCTCTTTTTGGAGGGTTGTCTCTTTGACGAGGATGGAGTAAACTCAGCCTCCATGACCTGTTCTGCAGATGGTTGTTGTTCTGGTGTCGCAACAACCTCATCACTACCTTCCACCATTTTTCTAAGTAACGGAGATTCAGGGATTGTGTCTGGTCCAGACGTTTCGGAAAATGACTCCTTATCTTGAGAAGGAAGCTGACTCACGACCCTGTCAATGAGAGCATCAAGATCTTCAGAGGAAGAACGAGGCTCAAGATTTGTACCTTCTGTGTCAACACCATGAACAACTTGTTCCGTAGGAACTTCTTCTTCAGCAACCACTTCATCTATCTGTGTGTTAGTGACCTCATGTTCAGCGACGTGTTGTGGAGCAACTTCCTCAGCATCACCAGCATTTTGAACTTCTTCAGTAACCAGGGGCTCCTCAGCAACCTTTTCGAGTTCTTCAATGGGAGCTTCGCCAGCGATAGTTGGAGGCTCTTCTTCAACAGCAACAGCAACTTCATTTCCAGTGATGATACCTTCATTTGGAGTAACATTTTCCTCTAGAACCTTTGATTGTTCATTCAAGGACTGTAGGGTTTGTGTAACAGTATCATCCTCTGCTTCTTTCAGATTTCCTTCGGCCAGTGGCGGAGGATTATTAATCGATTCAGAAACCTCCATGGGGTCGGGAGAGGGACTAACAGTTTCACTTCGTCGACCACGACCTCTGCCTCGAGTGCCAACACGCCCACGTCTACCACCTTCGGCTCCAGCGCGACGAACATTCCCAAAACGGGTTCGAGCCATGATTTTTCGCAAGAGAGAAAAGAATGAGGGAAAACCTTGTGACTGGAGGAGGTTATCTCCACAAACGACAACTGCCAAAAGAAATAGCCAGGGTAGAGAGACGATCAGAACACGCTTTTGAATTTTCAATTAAGAATTCTCCCCCTTAGTCAATCAATTCCCCAAAAAGCTGTCTTGACACAGCAGCTGCAGCGTTACTGACAACTTTATGTCACTTCAACTTCTGCAACTTAAATCCCTCTCTCTGGAATGATCCTTATCACCACGATTCTCAAAATCCAATTTCCAGAGTATATAATTTCTCCCCTTACATATATAAATATATATATCTCCAATATTCATCAATGAGATCAAAATAAATTGGCGATAAATAATTTTTGACTTATGCAATGAAATTCAGAGAGGGCATGAACACATACCCAAGTTCCTCCTTAACTTCTCGAATCGGTCTCCATCCAGAGGCTTTGTGAGAATGTCTACTTTCTGTTCAACTGTTCCAATGTGTTGCAGATCACACACCCCATTTTCTACCAAGTCTCGAATGAAATGATATCGAATGTCGATATGCTTTGTCCTCCCATGCTGAACTGGATTCTTGGAGATATTAATAGCACTTGTGTTGTCACAGAATAGAGTGAATGAATCCTGAATAATGCCATAATCATGCAGCATCTGTCGAATCCACAACAATTGAGCACAACAGCTTCCAGCAGCAATGTACTCAGCCTCAGCAGTGGATAGTGCAATTGAATTTTGTTTCTTCGAACTCCAACTCACAATATTGTCCCCGATGTAGAAACATCCACCAGTTGTGCTTTTACTATCATCGCAACATCCAGCCCAATCTGAGTCCGTGAATCCAATAAGATCAAGACTAGATCTGTTCGAGTACCACAGCCCAAGTTCAGTTGTTCCTTTGACATATCTAAGAGTTCTCTTTGCAGCCTTCAGATGAGATTCCTTAGGAGCTGATTGGAACCTTGCACATACGCCAACACTGAAAGAAATATCTGGGCGACTAGCAGTCAGATACAGCAAACTCCCGATTATACTTCTGTACAATTTCTGATCAACAATCTTCCCATCATCATCCTTGGATAGCTTATCCTGTTGTCCTAAAGGAGTCCGGACAACCTTTGAATCACGAAGGCCAAATTTCTCAACCATATTCTGAGCATACTTCGATTGACTCAAGAAAGTTCCATCTGCTAGCTGCTTAACTTGTAATCCCAGAAAGAAATTGAGCTGACCAATCATACTCATCTCAAATTCAGCTTCCATGAATCTCACAAATTCGTTCTTCAACGATTCAGCAGTTGATCCAAACACAATATCATCTACATATACTTGTGCAATCATAAGATCTTTTCCCTGTAGCTTGATAAACAGGGTCTTGTCTGTTGATCCTCGAACATACTTCTTTTCCAGCAGGAAATTGGACAGCCTCTCATACCAGGCTCTTGGTGCTTGCTTAAGACCATAAAGCGCTTTCCTCAGTCTGTACACATGATCTGGATGAAAAGGATCCTCGAATCCTTTTGGTTGTTCAACATAAATTTCTTCTTTAATCCATCCATTCAAAAATGCTGTCTTGACGTCCATCTGGTAGAAAGTAAATCCCAAGGAACATGCAACAAATACCAGTAATCTCACTGCTTCAATACGTGCAACAGGAGCAAGTGTTTCATCGTAGTCAATGCCTTCAATCTGTGTGTACCCCTGTGCAACTAACCTTGCCTTATTTCTGATGATATTCCCTTGTTCATCTGATTTATTCTTGAAGATCCATTTCGTTCCAATAACATTCACATTAGTTGGTCTTTCAACCAAGTACCAAACTCGATTCCTTGTGAACTGATTCAACTCATCTTGCATTGCATTGATCCAATATTCATCCTTGAGGGCATCGTCTACTGTCTTTGGCTCAACTGTGGAAATAAAACAATTCATCCCAGACAAATTCTTAAAATCAATTTGTTTACCTCGAGTTAATCTTCCTCCTTTTGGATCACCAATGACTGCATCAATTGGATGATTTTGTGGAACTCTGGAACCATATCTTCTTGCTTCAGTATCAGATTCACTCTCTGCAGGTTGTAAGTTGGTTGTGGTAATATCGGTTGAACACTCTGGTTCTGACCAATCAAATCTAACTGAGCTCTCTGCAGCACTGTCACCAGTCTGAGGTACATCATTCTGAGTCTGAGGAACATTCTGAACATCTGGATGACTCTGAATTACTTTGGTGGGAGTGGCTTCATCATTATCATCATCATCATCACTCGGATGTATGGATTTCTTTTCCAAGAGGGCATCATCAAATATCACATTCACAGATTCCATCACTTTTTTAGTTCGATTGTTAAAGACTCTGTAAGCTCTGGAATTCAGAGAGTATCCCAAGAACATACCTTCATCTGATCTAGCATCAAACTTATGTAGTTGATCTCTGTCCTTCATAATGTAGCACTTATACCCAAATGTATGAAAGTAGGAAACATTTGGTTTCTTTCTAGTCCAGATTTCATACGCTGTCTTTTCCGTGTGGGGTCTGAGATACACTCGATTAATCACATAGCAAGCTGTGTTAATAGCTTCAGCCCACAAATATTTGGCAACTCCCTTGGCATGCATAATTGACCTTGCCATTTCCTGTAGGGTTCGATTCTTTCTTTCCACCACTCTGTTTTGTTGTGGAGTCTTTGGGGCAGAAAATTCATGCTTAATTCCCAATCCATTGCAGAATTCAGTAAACCTCTGATTCTCAAACTTCTTTCCATGATCAGTTCTCAACCTGTCAATCTTTGATTTCTTCTCATTCATAAGCCTTGTACTCAATTTTTCAAAGGCATTAAAGGCATCACTTTTCTCACGTAGAAAATCTACCCATGTATATCTTGAAAAATCATCAACACAAACCAGAATATACTTCTTACCTCCAAGACTACAGACATCGACTGGACCCATGAGATCCATATGCAGCAGCTCCAGACAGTTGCTGCTGAAACGTTGTTCCAGTGAGGAATGTACAGCTCTCTTCTGTTTTCCTCTCGCACAGTCACCACACGTAGTAATCGGGATCTTTGAAAATTTGGGTAATCCTCTGATAGCTCCAATTTTGCTAATCCTCAATAGATTCTGTGGATTGACATAACCCAATCTGGTGTGCCACAGCATAGATTCATCATCTTTCAATATCAATGCTCCCATTTGAGGATATTCCAGCAAGTAACAATTGTTCTTTGATCGAACTCCAGTCATCACGCATTTTTGTTCAGTATCATATACTTCACATGAATTTTTCGTGAACTTCACATGTAAGTCATCATCACAGAGTTGACTAATGCTGATCAAGTTTGTACTCAGTCCTTCAACATAGTAGACTTTCGACAACTTTGGAATCCCTACTTTTTCAAGAGCGCCATATCCACTGATTTTTCTTTTGCACCATCACCAAAGATAACATCTCCACTTCGGTCTTCAACATAATTTTTCAGAAGTTCTTTTTGATTAGTCATATATCGTGAGCAACCACTATCAAAGTACCATCGATCTGCCCTGGTAGACTCTTGGCTTGACAGAATCACATTGCATTCCACCTGTTTCAGACTTTCCTTAGGCATCCACACCAATTTGACTTTGATGTTATGTTTCAGACCTTCTGTAGGCCATCGAATGTGTTTCCCATTGATAACATCCTTTGCCAGTTTGAAACACTTCTCAGCTGAATGACCAGGATACAAGCAGTACTTGCAGTCAGTAGGCTGTAATAACGACGATCTGTTATTCTGAGTTCTTCTGCGATATCTGTTCCAATTTCTGTTTTTGCTCTTCTTTGGATTCTGTTTCCTTACAGATACTGAATTCTTCTCTGGAAGTTTGACATCAGTTAACAAACCACCACGCACAAATGTAGTTGGTTTACTTTGAGAAGATTCACAGAATCCCAATCCTTTGTGATCACCAAATGGTTTACCAATTGAAAGGACTTCATCTAATATTTCTTTTCCTTTCCGAAGTCTATCATTTTCATCCTTCAACTTCAGATTCTCTGACTTCAACTTCTGTGATTCAGCAGATTTATCATCAGAAATCTTCCTCTGTTTTTCAAGTTCATCCTCAAGTTTTTCTTTTTGATCTTCCAAACGATAAATTGTTTCCAGCATCTCCTTGTTCTTCACCACAGCTTTCTTTTGTTCGATTACCATTTCCTCATAGGCTTCGATCAACTCTTCAGCATCAAGTTCCCTTGACTCATCAGCAGCTTTCGGGTTGGATTCCTCATTACTTTTACTGGTTTCACCAGCATTTGCCATAAATGCTACCACTTCATCACTTTCTGTCTGTTCCTCACCTCCAGCAGATTCACCATCTTCATTGTCGCTCCATGTGGCTTGATAAACTCTCTTTTCCCTCTTCTTTACTGTTGGACACTCTGATTTAATATGTCCGACTCCACCACATCCATAACAGGTAGGTTCTTGAACCGTCTCTGGTTTTGCAGACACCACAAATTTCTTCTTAAATTCACCATCGAATCTTTCTTTTGGCTTGTTGTATGTAGTTGGTTTCTGCTCAGGGTATTTTCGTTGAGAACTGGATGTTCCTCCTCCCTGATAGCTATTTCTGTTCTGAAACTTCCCAAACTTCAGCTTGGCAACTCGTTTCTCACTAATCATTCGTGAAAGTTTACGGCTCAGCAGTGCCATTTCTTCATCAGACTCTATCATCTTCAAGTCTTCAACATTTAGAGCCATGCTTTTGGGTGCTTCATCTTCGATATAGTTCATTTCATAGCTCACCAACGTACCATACAGTTCATCCAATGTCATATTTCTCAGCTTTGGTGGTTCATCGAGCATAATCACTTCCGGTCTGAAATTTTTTGTGAGACTTTTAAGGATTTTCCTCACCAGTCTCTTTTCTTCGAAATGCATTGCAAGAGCTTCAGCTTGATTCACAACATCCATGAATCGGTTATGATAATCAGCAATCGTTTCATCTTCATTCATCTTCAGTCCTTCAAACAAGGTTTCAACATGATCCAGCTTTGATTCTCGAACTTGTACAGACCCTTCGAATGCATTTTCCAGGATGTCCCATGCTTCCTTAGCAACTTTGCAGTTGGATATCAGCTTCGCTTGAGTTTCATCTACAGCATTAAAAATCGAGAAAAGGGCTTTCGAGTTGGCGATTGCAGCTGACTTTTCATTGAGAGTCCATTCTCTTTTCGGTTTCTTCACAAGAGAGATGATATTATCTTCATCTTGGATGGTCTTCATGGGATGAGACCATGCAGACTCAACAGCTTCAGAAACATCTTCACCTTGTAGCATCAGAAAAGCTTTCATCTTGTTTTTCCAACTTCGATAACTTGTTCCATCAAACAATGGAGGTCTCGATGTAGATCAACCTTCCTTACTCATCTTTGCAACTGTGAAAGAATCTACTCAGCAACTTAGAGAACACCGCTCTGATACCAAATGTTGGGATGGAATAAGTGCAACCCCAATAAATTCTTGTACACTTTTCCAAATGGGCCAACTCCCGAAGCGTGGTAAAATCACAGTTATAACATCATCTTGTCAACAAAATAAGGACAATATCCAAAGCAATAAAAGACAAGATATTTGGTAACTCGGTTCGGTTATAACCAACCTACATCCGGGGGATTCCAATCCAGGAGAAGTTCACTAATCAAGGTTGATTATGAACTAAACAGCCCAAAACTCCTTTATCCCATACTATAATGCAAACCACCTAGGAAAATCCCTCCACAGGTATAAGTTGTCACGAACTCGTACTGACAACTAGCAGATAGCAGGGTTGCTCAGACTTTGGACGAATCTCCTGATCGGATTTCCAATCTCTTCCTCCTCCGACGATGTCTCCGGCAAGTAAATGTGTCTAGCACTCTTTAAATGCATGAAGAGAGGAAGGGTTGGGGTTGAGATGGTTTAACTTACTTTCTCTCACAACAGTTCTCTCTCTAAACCCATGCAACAACCAAAAAACTCCCCCACGACTTATCAAGAAGCAGACAAACAAAGCATACAGGACAAACTCAATTAAAACCCTTTGCACGAAAGTGGAATGATGTATTCTTGCATGAACTCTGTCAAAGGTTGACCACCCAAAAATTCATTCTTTTTGTCTCTTCTAAGCTTCCCAAATCGAGAAGAGCAGACCAGCAGAGTTGCAGGCAGTCTGTTGTAGTAACCTGAATGGAAACAAAGAAAGGCAGCAGGGGAAAAGCAAGAAGAACCATATGCCAAAAAAAGTTGGAGAAAAATATTGTTCCAACAAATTGATTTATATTGATTGATTTGATTGCCTTTGGTCAATTCTTTCTATGCCGTATGATGTTCACCTGCTTTGAGAAATTTTGGTTCATATCTAGGAAGTGTTTATTTTTTAAAATAATTTAAAGAGATTTTTTTTTACATGAAAAAGTTTGAGGTAATATAAAAATAATAAATGTACATAATATATTAATTTGTTTTAAAAAAAAGTGTGGGTTATTTTTTTTTTAAAAAAAGGAACACACTAATAGTAATTTTCGACATATAAATGTTGACAAATGGCAATATTTAAATCTAGATGTAATTTTCATTGTCTTTGTACTATTGGGTGTGTTTGTTTGGGGGTTTCGATTTTAGATTGGGATTTAAATAATAAAAATTTTGAATTTGAATAGTTGTATGATGTGATATAAATAGGCGTTGATGTGATGTTTTGAATGTAAAATTAATTTTTAGTATAATAAAAAAATAAAAAATAGTTGTTTGATTTAATATTTTGGAAGGGGAAAAAATTGAATGAATAGTTGAATTTAAATCCAATCCTCCAAACAAACACAACCTCGGTAAATTTGAGTTTTTGGCCATTCAAGAAGCTTCTTCGCCTCACAAGAAAATTAAAAAGAAATATATATATATATATATTTATGTTTCTTTAAATTCATAGGATAAGATTTGAGTATAAAATTAACAAAAAAATATATCAATATTCATATTTTATTTTACATAAACTAATTTTTTTTTCTCATAAAAAAAATTTAAAATTTAATTTTGATATAATAGATATTTAAAAAAAAAATTGTTAAATTAGTCTGCATAACAACCCATCAGTTACTGATGCGAATTTTAATCTCGAGATTAGGAATGTCAAATAAGGTGGGTTTAAAAAATTTGGTTCGGGTTTGAAAAATTTTGTTTGGGGCAGATTGTAGATTTTGAGTTTTAGACCCGGCCGAATTCGGAGCGGGTTATGGATTTTACTAAAACCCCATCCCTCTTCGGACCCGGATATTCTAATAATTATTATAATTTATTTAAATTGTTATACAATATAAATTATATTATTTATTTATTTTAAAAAATTTAAACATAAAATAGAATTAAGAACCTTAATTCTAAATAAATTTGTTTTCGCATTTGTTTCTCCTAAAATTCTATTTATAATAAAGATTATTGTCAATATTTGATTTTTTTTTATTTTTAGAACTATAGTACATATATATTTTTTTTACTTTGATGCATATTTTATTTAATATTAAATTATTTTTAAAAAATTATATTTTATTCTTTTCTTAAGAAAAATGAATTTGTCGGGTTGGCCCCGAATTCTCCGGATTCAGGACGGAACGAATTCTGAAGTCGGATTGAAACGGGGTGAGGCGGGTATTAAATTTTAATATTTTATAGCGGGTTAAGTCTCTGCAAAATCTGTTCCGAACCCGCCCCATTCACATCCTGCTCGAGATGACGATGGGTAGCGATTACTTTAAATAGAATAATAGCCTATGTGCCCCTTATGCTCGAGATCTCTCGTTGGGCGGCGTTAGGCTGCAAACGAGCAGTAGTATGTATATAATAGAAATTATAATTCCTATACAATAACATGTTCCAAAAAATGGAAATAAAATGAAGTTCAAAAGATACTAAAAAGTATTTCTTAAGGCTATATATCCTCTCATCACTCTACACAAATTCCTCAACCTTCCCTCCAAAAAAAATTTAAAAGAATTTTATTATCATGTTTGGCTCGAGTCAGCTCAATAAAATCGGCCACAGGCACGCCAGAAATTCGAAAAAAACCTTACCAATCGCATCTACCGCAACTCCAACAGCCATCGACGAGCTTCTCAGCAAACTACGACGAGACAGCTCGACTCAACAAAACCGGCCCCACCGACTCGATAAGCATGTCGCTAAGCGCCAGCTGTACCTCCGTCGAGCCATGGTCGCAGCTTATCAAGCTCGAAATCAACGGGAAGAAGGCGGGCAAGTTCTTCTCCAGCAACACGTCGCCCAACCCACAAATCGCCTGCAGAGTCGCCACAACGACTGGCGCCCGTGCCGCCATTTCTTTCCGCCGTCCTGAGCTCAGGGGAACAGCCCACAGCGGCTGCGGCCGCCTTTCCGGTGGATCGCCGGGCATCTGCAGCTGCTTTGCACGTGCAGCCTCCACGTAGAACTGGAGAACCTCGCGGCAGAGGCCAATGAGATGCGTCTCGACTTCGGCGGAGTGCCGAGGGCTTGGATTCCGGTCGGAGACGAGGGTCTGCAACATCGTGAGGCAGATTTGGTAGGAGAGATTCTCGAGACGAAGCAGAGGAGGGTCCGGCATTTGCGTGACGCCCTCGAGTTCCTGCAGCTTCTGACGGAGCGATATATCGCCGTTGATTTTGTGCGAATGGAACGCGACCGAATGGACTGCTTCAAAGAGGACAATCGTGTTTTTCACCGCAAGGCCGTCGCCGTGCGCGTCGTAGATGTCCATGATCGCCTGCGATGATCCGAGAATCGTTCGTTTCAATGAATCGACACTTTCCATCGCATTTTACTTAATCGAAATACGGAAATACAATACTTACTTGTACGAGTAGCATCTGAATGGCGGCTCGGGATTTGGCGTACGATATAGCTGCGGACAAGTATTCTCTCCTCAACTTATCCATTTCATCCGCACCCGAAGCTTCAAACTCCGCCGCACTTCCATTCGAGTTTTCCGAAAGTTTGCTGTTCTCAGTGAGCACGAACGAAAAATCGGGTAGCGTTTCGCCGGCAGCTAGTTTGAGAGATGAAACGACGTCGAACCATTGGTCTAATGAGAGCAGCTCCCCGGATTTGCTCGTCAAACGAACCATTGCATCGATCCCGACCCCGGCGAACGTCTGATGAGTGGACTTGATGAAAGCGACAAATATCTCCAGCAGTTTATTCAGAAGGGGATTCACCGTGTCGTAGAAATCGATAAACAGATCGACGACAAGCTGCAGAGCAGAAGTGCACGTCTCAACGATCGATGCATCCCGATCTCGGCTTTCCTCCCCTTCTGCGTGCGTCGGGGGCTTGTTGCTGCCGTAGGGATCAACGGCGTGTAGAGCTTGGTCGAAGATTCTGTAAAGTACAGAGTCGAACACCTTTTCCCATAAAGACAAAGAGAAGTGATGACCATACTGGCGTAAGGATTCGAAGAGCACTTGTAGAGCGCTTTTCCGGATTTCTGTCCTCGGGTCGAAGCTCAGTTCAGACAAACCTGTTTAGACAGCGAGAATTCAGCGAAAGATCACTCTAATGTAATGAATGCGAAAGTTGTAAGAAACGAGAATGCTTTCGAATTTACCTGCAAGCAGAGGAAACCATAAATAGAGATAATCCACCTTGTCCTTTCGGATTGGGGGATCGTTTTCGGAATTTCGCTTGCCTAAGTCGCCCTCGGCGAGTTTGACAGCGCAGAAACGGAGGAAACCGATGGAGTTAAGATTAATGTCTTTGTTGGCTCTGCTGTTGGTGAATGCCACAAGACAATTTACACAGTCTGTGAAAGTAGTCGTTTCGGTCTCAGTAATGTAGGGGAAATAATCTCGCACGATCTTCTCGATTATTTCAAATGCTAGGAGGACGTTGTTCTTATGGTCGTCGTAAGCAGCTGTCGTGAAGACCTGCAAATTTCGAGACATCATAAGATGGAATGAAAGAAATAAGGATTCGAAGAGTTCGTAGATAAGGCAATGACATATACCATAAACATGCTCTTCCATCCGGACTTGACATTATCGACCCTCGATAACACTAACTGAGAAACGCATCTGATGATCAATTCCCGGATTTCAACAGCGCTACTCTTGCGCATGACGATTACAAAAGGCTTCATAAACTCGTTCTGAAAGTTATAATTAGCCAATTCCTCTCGGTCCAAGAACTTCATTGAAATTTGGCGTAAAGTGTCCATAGCATATATAGCAATCGAAAGGTTTTCTGAACAACCAAGGGTCACGAAGAAATCAGACAACACGTGCCAGATCTTTGACCAGACAAGCCTGATCCGATTCATATTATAGTTCCTGTCAAAACCGATAATGAATCAAAATGAATCACTCATTCAACGTAAGGCATTAAGCAATCAAAGTATGAGCCAAAGAGAGAACAACATACGTGATCTCGACTATCTTTGTAATGCTGAAAACCCGTGGATTAGGTGTGGATCGCAGTTCATCAATGGATACCTTGCAAAGCGCCTTGACGAAATCAATTATGGCCTCACTGTTGAGGTTTTGGCTTTGCACGAATATGTGATTCATCTCACCGACTTTTTCCAGCAAGTTTAATTTAGTGAACAAGTTATTTAGCTGGGTAGATGTTATTTCCGGGAAAGTAGTACCACCTGCACCTATACTATCGTATGAACTCCTCCACATAGCTGATGCAGCAGATCCTTTCTTCCGAGCCTGTTTAGATTTGTCGAATTCATTCTGAGAAATTGAAAACAATGTTGCATAAGGTTGTCCCCCTTCACCCAAGACACGCAGATGGTCAAATCGAGAAACACATGTTAAGACATGCTCCCAAGCCTCTTGTAAGTAATTCCCATCCTCATCTGCGATAGCAACCATAACCTGTTTGAGATCAGGGAAAGAGATGAGCATAGGCATATCACAAAGCAGCAAATCCAACCGAGAAATTTCATGAAATAGCAGCAATTGGACATGGTTACTTTATTAGAAGACTACAAAGCAAAAGTTTGGGTTATTCCATCAGAGAGCAAGACCATACCGACATCTTCAACTATTATATTCAACATCATAAATGTTATCATTCTTTACAATTGTTCTTCATAACTAGAAGTATCGAAAAGTGCAATTGCATGTAATATTGAGAAAAAATTGATAACAGGACAAAAGAATTTGTCTCAATGGCCAAGAAAGTGACCATATTACTGCACAATGGGGCAAATTAGCAATAACAAATTCTACCAGTATCACAAGATTCATTTAGATCATTATTAGCTCAATGCTGGGGGAATCAACGAGTCAATTGGCCTAATAAGAAACTTGTAAGAACATACTAACCTTGATTGCATCGATGTTCTTTTGTTTGATATCCACAGGCGAGTGGAGGGACGTAAACTTTGCCAGAGATGTAATGAAAGCATCCCTATGCATTGCCATGGCCATTGCCGCTGTGATATGAATTGCAATGCGAAAACCTTCCAAGCATAGGGATATTATGACTTCATCATCACTTCGGTCAAGAGGAACACTGAATGCAGCCAGCATGGGAGCCCAACATGCCTCGATCATGAATTTGAGGATCACCACATCCACTGCAGGATAATAAGTGGACCTAAAATTTGCAATGTAAGTAGGGCTATCAGATTCAATTAAAAGATCAGATACTAATAAAAGTCTACGGCACAAAATATGCATAATGGAGGCCATTAAAGTAAAAGAAAAAGCAGAAGCCAGTCTATTCCTGATCTTAGCGCAGAAATTAATCGAACATCTTACTCAGATTTGTAAGCCTTTTCATTAAATTGTTCTTGCATAAGTTTCATGAGTTCATCGCCTGTCTCCAAGCTATCTTCACTCCGTTTGCGTATTACAATATTTAGGATGGCATCCAAGCCCAGCATTCTGTTTGAGTTCATAGATTGCTTATGCTGAATAGACAACTCATCGTCTTTCATTTTAATCTCGCTCTTCGATATTCGCTCAAATAAAGATCTCATATACTCCTCTGGTAGATCTTTCCCATCATCTATACCACGGTTGTTCCTTATAAAGTCCTCTGCTGACATCTGCCCAATTAGACATAAACAACAATTGAGACAAAGAATCATCAGATATCCCCCAAAAGATTCATCCAATAACTGCATCAAGAGGTTAAAACCATACCTTGTTCTTCACTGTAGGGTTATGAGCATCGGTGTTGAGCATTATAACAGAGTATGCAAGAACATAGGCTGTATCAGCACTTGTAAAGGCATTCGGATTACATTTGCAATACCTTTGGGCAAACTTTTCCATGATACGGTCAATTTTTTGGGCTTCACCCGGTAATCTAAACCCCTGTAAGAAGTTTCTGATTGCCTCATCAAACTCCATCCCTTGAAAATCAAAAGAATCCACATATGCGTGCATCACTTTCAACGGCAAATCCTCCCTTTCACCCAAATAATCACCAATCATCATTTTATTTAAACCAGATGCATTTCTAAGGAAAGACGCTATCTCTTCTGGAGTGGCCCCCACCTTATTCGCCTTCTGGAGGAATTCAATACCTCTACTGGGCTTCCGATTGAAAAGAGAAATGCCTTCCTGAAATGCAAATTATATATAGGTGACCTTATGCTCAGAAACCAATACATTATCTACCACAATATTAAATATATTACCTGAAGTTCAAGTTTGTATGCTCGACGCTGCTCAATACTTGAAACCTCAGAAATATCACTTGCTTCAGTATTAGTATCTGATGGTTCACTGGGCTCGTCTCCAATTTCACTTACTGGAGAAAAACTTTCAGGATCATTATTATTGTCCACAGCTTCGGCATTCTTCGGAGAAGCAGAAACTGAAATACGAAGCTGCTTGTCCATCCAGTCACCCATGGACTTCAAAATAGTATTCAAGCACTTCATAGCTTCTTGCTTCATATTAACATCTTGTGACGGCTGGAGTGTATTTGAACCACCCGGCGAAACACCTTGAGCAGTCTTCAGCAATCCATTGATCACCCTGGATATCGACCATGATGTAGACGTCACATTTTAAGCCCTCATCACAAATGCATAGATAGGTGTACAAATTCAAGCATACCTCTCAAATATGTTCGTCGCATTAACATCACAATCATAGTTAAAGAATATATCTATCCAGATCTGTGAATCAGCAGACAGCTTCTCCAAGGACTGAATCACTGTCAATTTTTGCTGAAAATTTGGCTGTGCGACGTTTTCTAATACTTTAAGCACAATCATAGGAAAGAATACTCCAACTTCAGCCTTCAGACCAGCTCTAAACCATGAGACCAGACTAGTGAATATTGAGCAAGAAAGCTGGAAAATGACTGTAAGAGGTGACGCAATGTTCTTCAACAATGACAGACACAAGTACTGCCTTATAGCATCTAAAAATCTGTTCAGCAATAAAACAAAGTGAAGCTGATCAATGTACGTAAATTAGGGTCAAAGGGAAAACAGCAATTGTAATTAGCAAACACTCACAAGAAAATGAACAAAAATAATCAGCAAATCGTGTTTGGAAGCACCAAGATGATAAACAACTAATCAAGAACAAAATCACAACCATATGCAATGTGCTTAGGCCTTTAAACCTAATCAACTACTCAGATTGCAAGAAAACTCATGTGGCATCAAAAAGTTCAGTTCCGCACAAAACCAGATAACACAGCAAAGGCAAAGACCAATGTTAAAGTAGAATTCGTCGGAATTTATATAACTATTGATTGCGCCAATAGAAACTCACAAATGCACAGTTAAACAAACTTCCCTTCTTCCCCACATAGTACTGCTAGTTGTAGATTACTGTTTACACATCTATAGAATACCGTGGTTACACCATAAAGTGGTTAATTCATAAACAGCAGAGAAAGAGCAACCGAAGCAATTTACAATAAACAAGATAAAGAAGGATGAAGTGGTGCGATTCGTCCATCTAATACCTTTCATTTGTCCTGAATGTTGTCCCGGAATTATCCAACAAAACCTTGAGCAACTCCAAGGCAACGATCTTCCCCTTTATTGTCTGTGAATCTACGGTATTATCCTTCGCTGGAGCCTGCATCGAGAGCTTACACAAAGCCCGGAGAACCACATAGGCATCCCGTCTTAGCTTGTTCCCAATCTGAACATCCAAGTCATCGGTTGCTTCCCCCTCTCCATTTTCTACCATTCCCTTGTTTACCTCTAATGCCTTCTTATAAATACTGATCTCCCACTGCCGTTTGTCCGACGAATCCTTATCTACAGAACCACCCTCCGAATCTGGGATTTTATCCACGTCCTGTCCCCCCACCTCTAACCTTCCATTACCCTTAGGATTATTAACCACATCAATATCCTGCAATATCTTAGTTATGAAACCTAACGAAAACAATGTCACTGAATTGTCGTCGTTCGGCTTGCTAGGAGCCTCCATGAGCTCTGCTGCAACAACTGGAAGTAATGAAATGGCTACAGAATCAGCCTCCATTCTCCTAAACACAAAAGCTGAAATCTGAGCCATTGTCCCCTTTGCAATCGTCTGGCTCACTACGTTCTTACTGATCAAATATATATCGTAACAGGTCTTCACAACGTGCAATAAACAGTCGCCGTGTATGCGCAGCGGCACAGAAGCGACCCCCGAGAGGAGCGCCTTGATCACCATCAATTCGACGTTCTCGTCGCCGGAATCGTGACACTTGCACACCGAATCGATCAATTTCGCCAGCAATTTCGCGCCGGGATCCCCGCCGTGGCTGGGCTCGCCGTGCAGAAACGCTCCGGCGATCAGTCTCTGCACCGCCTCCAGAGCGTGCGCCGAGACTTTAATTTGATTGAGAGACAGCGCATCGATTATAGGGTTCAGAATTACCTCCGATTCCAGCAATGAGAGGCCGAGAACAACTCCGGCGAGCGACGCCTCCTCCGGATCGGACACCCCTTTCGATGGCGAGGACGCGGCGGTAGCCGCGGTCGGAGAGCGACTCTGAACCGTTCCATTGAGGTTATCAATGGCCGATTTGCAATCGGAAACGAGCTTCGCGTGCTTCCGCCGCGAGACGTTTCTGATGATCTGATCGAGGGCGGGAACCACCACTTGGCCGAGGCGGGAATTGGCCTCCGAAGAAGCCATTCCCGGAGTTTCAGAAATGCTTAATTGACAAATCGGAAGTTTCAATTAGCACGGCGGCGTCGGAATCAGCGACGGCGGCGGAACTCGGAAAATTCGGGGGAGTCGGAGCATTTGTTAGTCCAAAATTTTTTCCGACAATTGAAATGACCGGGAAGCCCTAACGGTTGACTTTTCAAATGAATTCTGAGTAATTTATGTAAAAGTCCCTGGAGTTCAGATCCCAGTTAAATGGTTGCCATTTCGGAGCCTCTTTTACATATGAATGGCGTGGATTTACTCTGGATCATAAATCCAAGGAGTGTGTAAGAATTACTTGTAGAACGTATGTATGGGATTGGATTTTGTAAGGTAAGGTAAGCCTGTCATATGGTAATAATGGCAATCCCTTTTTAGTGAGGACAATAAATGCTGTAATTATGATTCAATTTCTAATTAGCAATTAAGAATTTATAAATCCAAATTTGCCAATAACTTTGTGGGATTTTCTTTTTTTTTTTTTTTTTTTTTCGGATTTATCGTATTTGTTATCAATATTTATTTATTTTTTTTCCTTAGAATGAAAAAAATGAAAAAAAAAAAATCTCAATTACCATATATATGTAATATTGTTAAAAAAAATTATCTCACATTTGCTATTAATTTTTTTTTTTTTTTTTTTTAAGAAAAACGGATAAATACGCAAGTGATGGACTAGAAAATCAATATACTACATCGGTTGATTTATATTGTTTTGGTTATTACTTATTTATTTATTTATTATTTTCTTCAACTGAAAAAAAATTAAGGTGTTTTTTTAAAAACAAAATGATATATTAATGTAAAATTAGAGTATGTAAAAAGGTAAAATAAGATATTACGAATTTTTTAAAAAAATATAAAAAAAGTATAAAATTTTTTCGTGATTTTCGTAAAGCGCTAAAAATCTCATTTGGTCGTAAAATTTCATATTATTTACTCAAACATGAAAAGATATTGCACACATCCTTTTTTTAACAAATTCCACTAACAACCTTAATTTTTAGTTGTGGTAGACCGTTATGCCCTTAGTAGGTTTTACTTATTATACTCTCAATTTGTGATATTTCTTCTACCAGACCTAACGTCAAACCTGACAACATGTAAGTCTGCACCATCTTTCGCTCAATGCCATTTTCTCCGGCAAGATTTTACCTCACAAAAATGCAGCGACATTCTCTTCTCCTTGTTGTCATCTTTCTCACTAGCGCTGCCGCTGCCGCCGCCACCTCCTACCAGAGGCTCCTTCACTAAACCCTCTTACTAATGGAGTTGCCCCTCCTCCGCTACCACCGTCTCCGACCTACCCTTAATCTGGAAGCAGGAAATGGTCGAAGGAGCTCAAGAGGAACCGTTGGCGGCAACGTCATTTATCTTGTTGTTTACTGGCGATATCAAACTATCAGTGTCGTCCTGTTTCCAAATCACAAATTTGTAGCAAGTTTTCTCTGCCGGACAACTGCTACTCTTGTCGTCATTGTTCAAGCGGAAGTACAGGTCGATGGACAAAGCCCACCGCAAGTGCGGTGGCAGCGGTGGCAATTCCTCTCGCTGTCATTGCCCCAAAAAAAGATAATCCCAAAATCATAATTATATTTCCTTAATTTTTAAAATTAAATTTCTATCCCTAATTTTTGAAATTTTCATAACCAATTAACCTTAAATCCCTCAAATTTTTTAAATTCATGAAATTCAATGGACAACAAAACTACTATACAGGGGAACCGTATGAATTATCAGGTGGTTATGTGGTTTTTAAGTAATTGAAGACTCTATACAGTTTTTCCACTATGATGGAAGTTTTGGATGAAGTTTTGCAGCCATTTTTTAAGGTTTTGATAATATGTAAGGATAAGATGTTGTTGGGAAATGTGAAGACCTGTTTGTTTGATAAGTTTCTGTGGGTGGAAAGAGATTTGTTGTCAAAGAAAAAGATGAGAATAAAATTGTCATATGCTCTCTATAGACCGGAGTGAAGGATAGTGACGACGACCTAAAAATAGAAGAATATGGTGAAAAAGAGAAAAGTGCTTATATTAATATTAAGAAGGTATTTTTGTAACTTTTTTTTTTCTTATTGACCTGTCGCGCGGTCAATCAAATATTTCACCTACTCCGAGATCACAATTTAATGTAATATAGGGGAAGGGATCGTCTCCACAGGGATTGTGTGATTCACTCTTTCGTGTTCTAATGTAGTAAATAAAGGGGGATTTTTCTTTTATTATCTAATTAAAATAAAATAACAAAGCAATTAAATTAAAAGGGAACTGACTATCAAGGGGATGTCTGGCTCAAGGGATGATGCAGTTATGGCACTTGTGTTCTATCATTAATTCAATTAAATTAATTCTTATTAAAGTATCAATAAATTGGTTATAGTTATCAACAAGCTCTGACAACCAATTTTTCCTTACAGTGTAGGTAATTAAGGTACGACCGTTAACTACCCCTAATTAAGCAAATAAACCTAGGTGTGCCCATAAGAATATTGCCTAACCGCATTCCAATCTAGAAAAACCCAATTCAAAACAATTACTACCTAAGAGAAGCAATTAGATTTGATTGTCTAACCCCCGTGAAGGAACTATTCAACCCGGTTGTCACCTATTCAAGTGCGAATACAATTACGGATATCCTACTTGAATTAACTTTAGATTATCAGACTAATTTAAATATCGGTACCAAAATATTCAATCAATCTAACAATCACAAACGTTATTCTCAGAATTAGACAAATATTGATAATCAAAAAGAACTTTTATAAAGAAAATCAAAAATCTCCAAAACAAAAGAACCAAAACATTATCACCCCTCAAACCAGAAAGTATCTACTCCATAATTAAATAACAAAGAACAAAAGAGAAAGATGAAGTCATAGTGGGAGGGGAAATCTTCTCTGTCGATTTGCTCATGCGCGATCTATGAATCTGTCAGTCTCTTGTTCCTGTGCGTTTCTGCCCTAGCCGTCCTCTCCCTCTTGAAACGTGTGATCCCTCCTTTCATTTAATGTTTGCCCTAATTATTTTGTAGATGGGCTTTTGGGCCTTTAATTAATTTTATTTCTTTTTTCTGCCAATTATGCCAAATTTAATATTTGCCCTCTGCACACAGCAAATAAACAATTCGCATATAAATTAGGTAGAATCCAATCAAAATCACCCAATTATCGCATATGATATGAATATAAAACGCATGCGATTTCTAACTATCACTTATTATATATGATTTTGTAATACCATTCTTACTTTAAGCATGTGTCTTACAATTTCGTTAGTCTTAACGGATTGAGATTTTTTTTTTTTTACAGGATTTTTGAATTACAAGTAGGTAATATGAAATTTTAGGACCATGGAATTTTCAACAAGTTACGTAAACTACTAGGTAATTAGGATTGAGTACAACGTAATAGAAAGTAATAAACATTCTAATATAATCCATTTATATCTTTCCTGCTATATCTCCGGTTTGCTTCATACAATTTGAAGATTTTAATCCATCTATATTATTACGAAGCACCAAACTCACATAAATGAATTAGGTACATGGTCGAACTAACATGATGTTTAAAACAACCAATAGTTTCCACAATGCTCCTTCAAATATGTATATATATTTAGTGATCGATTTTCCTAAATGCTTTAACTAATAGAAAATTAACATTTTATTTTTAATTTATCTAATGTATAGAAAATTTATGTACTAATTACGCATCCTACATATGCATTGATTTAGGATAAATAATTCTCAACCCAATTTGGGTTTTGGTTCGTTCATTTATTGTATGTCAATTATTAGCATGCAAATCAGTCAATAGCATATTGTTCTAGTTCTTAAGAATGCTTGGAACTTAACATGTAGATCTTTTTCATATGATGATATCAATAGCAATCAAATAAAAAAATTCAAAACAGTTAGCCGAAAGAAAAACATGTTGACCATTCTTTGGACAATCACTTTGACCGACGTCAATGTACCAAAGCACAAGCCCTGAATTTCGTGGAACATAATTGTGTGAAGTCTCTACTTTCACTAAAAAACTTCAACCAAGTACTAAATATTATTACTTCCTTCTTAAAGCTTCGCAAATTAACATACAAAGACAGGTACGTACATTCAACTTACTATTCATTAACAACGTGGGGCAAGAAATGAACAAATCTTCTTTCAAAAAAATTAGGAAAATCATCAAAATTTCAGCATTTTCCCCATCCACACATTTACAATTGTCCATTGAAAAAGCTCCAATTTGACAGTTATTGTGCCTCGGCAAAATTTTACCAGATGATTCACTAGAAATAGTTCTATCCTTCGGAGTAACACAACAAATAGCCCCCATTTTAGCAAAAACTAAAAAAATAAATTCAAATCAATTTCCAAAATTCACGAGATGATTCACTAGAAATAGTTCTATCCTTCGGAGTAACACAACAAATAGCCCCCATTCTAGCAAAAACTAGAAAAATAAATTCAAATCAATTTCCAAAATACTTTTAACCCCCAAATCTCTTGTTCATTTGATTCAACCAACATTTTAAAATCTAAACATTCCAATAATTAATTACTTTAAATAAAAACAGAGGGAGAAGAAAAGGACACCAAAATTATCAATATTTATCATTGAAAATTCCAGCATAAAAAATAATAATAAAATATTACAACATATATAATGAAAATAAATAAATTATTTAAAAACTAACCAACCAAGAGAATAATGAGTTACCTCATGAAAATTTCAAACAATTAGTGATTGGATATATACAATAAATAAAAAAAGTACCATAATGTTATATTTATATAGTGTTATATCACATGAACAATAAGCCTTCTCGAGAAAGGAATAATAAATTTAACAACTTATTGAAAAGAGTTAAAGTCTTAAACTTTCGAAATAGGGTCCAAATCACTACATCTCCATTATGTTCATATAGTTCTTTATCTTCGTCACAATACTCAACAAGTGTATCATCACTTTATCATATTCATCATTAATTTCAATAGATTGTACAATTCTTGAAAAAATAGCCAATGAATCAACATCTTCCCTACATAAGATCGAAGAATAAACACTCTCGTCTGCTTGGACAATCACTTCCATCATTGTTAGGTCATCTTGATATGCATCAATAGGGGCAGATGTTTCACCATTCTCAGTGATTTCATTTTTAATGGCATCCCATAAGTGTTGATAATGAAACTTTTGAACAACTCGACAATTTTTATCCAACTTTGTGTCATTGAGGTAAAAGACTTGTTATATCTGACTAACTAATACAAATAGGAATAATTCTTATACCATCTATCACAAATATTTATGTTGGTGCAGTAAGCATCCGTACGTATCCCTAACTTTGAATTTGAATTAAACCACTCGCATTAGAACACTACTGAGCTCTTATCTCTTATGTAGAATAAATTCATAGCATGCATCCGGAATCTTTGCATGTTATATTCATCGATTGTTTCAACCCCATGATTCCATAATTATTTCAACTCCTATATCAATGGTTATAAGTAAATATCAAAATCTTTTCCTACTGTCTTAGGTCCGAGAATAAGGAGTGACATCATAAAAAATGATTCTTTCATGCATTTCTATGGTGGCAAATTATAAGACATAAGAATGACATGCCACATACTATATGGAGTACTCATGCCTAACATTGCAAGGATTTTTCGCAAACCATGCGTGCTCTATATCAAAATCCTTCCATGTCAATCTATTGGTCGGATTCCTTAGAAGATTATCATTATTGACTTGCTTTGCTTTGTGCCAACACATATCTTATGCAGTCTTCTTATAGGTAAATCATCCCTGAAGCCATAATGTTAGAGGAAAATATAATAGAATTTTGTGATGGAATTTTTTACCCATGCCATCATTAATCCTCCACCTAGACTCTCCGCAAATAGGGCATTCATCTTTGTTTTTATCTTTTTTTCCAAAATAGAGCACAATTATACTTGCAAGCATGAATTCGAGTATGACCCAAACCTAGTTCACGCAACATACTCTTAGTCTCATAATGCATTTTAAAAATTTGGAAAAATTAAAGAAAACACATCTTAAAACCTTTAGTAGCATGTCAACTGATTTTTTGCTCTATTTATTTAGCATTGTTATATGAACTAGCTTGATGATAAATATCAATAGCGTTTAGACTTTGCAACCAAAGAACACTTCATTGTCTACATCTTTCAACAGTTTTTTAAAATTATACATTGTATGTTCATGATTCTCACTACACTTATTATCATCTTCCCAGTGTGAATATTCTATTAAAGACCTCATTTGTACATCTTCAATCATTTCCTCAATCTCATCAGTTTCTTCTATATCATTATTGCTTCCACATTTCTTAGTTTTAGATGCAGGCTGATTACTAGGATATGATTCTCCATGATATATCCTTACTTTGTATTTCAAATTTATCCTATTTTAATATAGATGATCCATTACAAGATGTGGTCGCAATCTATCAATGTTCATAAACTTCACACAAGGGCACATCATCGTGCGTTTTTTACCCAAATTTTATATGCTAACGCTATAAAATTATTGATACCAACCGTGTACTCTACAAAATCTATTGCAAACGGACATCCAACTTTTATCCATAGTCCACAAAAAATGATTGATCGATAATTCCCAATAATTCGGCACTCAACTTGACAGAAATTTAAAATTAGTAGAGATTAAGCATAATCAACAACGGGGTTAAATGTCAATATCACTTTTAAAAAATCACATATGCATTAGACTATGTTACTATGAGTAATTTTTTTTCTTCTCTTTTTTTTTTTCAAAAATAAATAAATAAATAGAAACACTTAAAAATGCAATTGACACAATGATACAAGATTGATAGATTTTATTAAGGGAGTAACTTGATAGATTATTATAGAATAACTCGAAAATATTATTGCCTTTGGAGAATTTCGCCATTCCAAAATGAGTAGGTAAAATTCAAATGGAAAAATCTTATTAACTTAAACAAAATATTCAAAGAAAAAGATACCTTTTAGGTGAGGTTATAAGAAAAGGCAACAACAGGTGCAGGAGAGCAAGTGTAATTACATATCGTCAAATTAAAAGTTTGTTAAATATATTTAGTGTAAATTCAAGTGTGGTTTGCTTACAGTTCAAAGCCAAGTCAGGATATGTAATAAGGGCAAGCTTTTCATGATCCTCTAAAACAACAATGAACATAGAACCACTGCAAGTATTCACAATATGCTAATGAAGTCATTACAAAAAATAAAATTATGCCAAACAGTAAAGATTAATTATATAATATGTAAGTAGTTGAATATTCATAGTTAAGCCTCTCAATAATTTTTTTGCACAATAAGCGGTGTAACATCATAGTTAAGCAAATTAATGCAATAGTTTTGTATAGTTAAACAATTTTTTTTGCAATGACAGCAACATGGAATCCTACACTACACTATTGTAATTAATTAATTATTTTTTTGTTTACTTTTTGTCCTCTCCAATCCTCACCATCTAGACACACACACACACTTATATTTTTTCTTTGTATTTGTGTTTCTAAAACTTTTTTATTATCTTGCTAATCAACTGCACCTACACCTGTAGCAGCAATAGAACTACATCTTACAAACTACTTCCAATTTAAATGCAAAAGGACATATATCTATCATAGAAGCCCCTACATAGCTTGTTGGTATTATCAACATAATCACAAGTCACCAAACATGTCATTAGTCTAGATTTCGCACATTGTTGAAGAAATGTTCAATTAATAAATAGATATCACTACAAGAAAATTGCATTTTACTCATAAAAATTGTTCACATAATTAATTTCATGAGTAACACCTACGGAATTATGGACAGAATTTAATTTCATTTGGAATACTCATGGAATTGCTAATAGAATATAATACCGTCTGGAATACTCAAGGAATTACTTACATAATTAGTTCCATGAGTAAATTATTCATTTCATTACTCACGATACTAGATTTTGTGAGTACTCACTACAAAAAAATAATATATTTGTAAAGGAATTTCGTCCCTAAAGTTCACGTAGCTAACGTAATTCCATTCCTAATTCCGCCTCTAATGTCATTAGTGACAGAAAAAGTAGATTTAGAGACAAAAATATTTTGTTACAAAAATAATTTTTTCTTGTAGTGACTTATGGACAAAATTAGTTGGGGCTTTTAATTCCATGATTAACTTATTCATGGAGTTAGTCGGGGCCTTTAATTATGGACGGAATTACTCGGGGCTTTTAATTTCATGATTAATTTACTTGGGCAACATATTGAATGAACAATTCAGCAAAGAGATTACACTAAAACATCATATACAACATGTAACATCCCCCGTTGGCTCATATGGAAAATGCTACCGTCACATTGCATCATGAGGTCATCAACTCCTATTTTGGGCCCCACAATACAGTGTTAAGGTTAAAATTAACTATAAAAATATATTATTATATAAAAAAAATGATTTATAAATATTTACAAAAATACACTCCTAAACAAGAGATTTTTCGGTTAAGAATTTACATATAATACATCAGAGGCAAGTTCACTCACTCTACCCGTCTTTCTATATCCCGAGACGTCCCCTGTTCCGGAGGTGCCATGCATACCTGAACCAAATATTTTTCTTAAAAGCAATCTATAAATTAAATCCATTATAAGAACTAACATAAAATATGTCATGCCATACTTTTTAAATGAAGTCTAACCCCCATCAATCAAAAAAATAAGTGTTGTGCCATGCCAATAGTGAAATAATGCAACAATACTTTTGTACTCGACAAACCATGCACATAGACATATATACATACATTCGTCGAAGTGAACAGATGGAATAACCTCGGCTCCATAATAATAGGCTCACTGCATCTGTCTAAGTGAGCAGCCAGAATAACCTCGGCTCCATAATAATAAACTCACTACACCATCATCAATAAATAGACGAAAAACCCTATAGTCTGTGATAGCGAAGATAGGACCCTCTTGTCTAACCCTACCCCATGTAATGTAGTAGAATCCGTGCAACTTGGAATCACCCAAGTGAAACCCGGAAACTCTACTCCTCCTCGCGCTTTATAACGGGATCAGGTTTGGAGTTTAGCATATGATCCTAAACTACCGGTATAACTCACTAGTAGCTACTCTAATGAGTGGAATAACACCTAACATGAATGATTAGATCAAATATGTCTCAACTACAATGGGTCTAATCTCTGAATGACTGTGCAACTAAGTCATCCAGTTGTCCTATTACTATTGTCCATTATTACCAAAGTGTTACGGTACATCGGGGTCGAATATCCTAACCCTATATGATGCCATTGCCTAGCACTAGCACACATGGCGACTAAACGATAGATCCATAAAAACATAACCGATAAACCGTGCAATATGTGTACAGTATATCAAATAAATGAATTTATCGAAAAGGGCCGGTGAGATAGCTCACATATCCACCTTTTCAGAAATTTTACCAACGCGATGAAATACGTATATCAAATATCATAAAATGTGAATTCTCACCTCCTATAGAGGTGTGCGTGCAAGGGTTGATCTATTTGTGGACTAGGAGGGGTAGGTTACTTTGACCCCCAAAATATATGTAAAAAATAAATAAAATTACATTATTTTAATTATTTTGTTCTCTAAATTTTTATTTTATAGTGTAAAAAATAATAAATTTTTTGTAGAAAAGATTAATTTTTTTAGTAAAAAATATTAAATTTTATGTAATTGTGTAGATTTTTTCTTAATTTAGACAACACTAAGGGGGTGTTTGGTAAATAGCTTTTTGAAGAACTTTTAGCTTATTGAACTATTTGACCAGTCAAAAAGCTAATTTAGGTGTTTGGTAAATTAGATTTTTGGAATAGCTTTTTGGGTCCAAAAAGCTAATTTCTGAAAAGCTAACTTACCCAGCGTTTTGAAATAGTTTTTTCTATAAAAAAAATTTTTATTCCTTATATGCCCTTAAAAATTTATTATGCATTTTACATAAATAAATATATTTTGATTATTTATTAATTATATTAGAATATTTTATTATATTATATTTTTACTTTTATAAATTTAAAATAATTAATTTTTATATAAAAATTATATTAATTGTAAAATATATAAATTTATTAAAATCAACATAAAATAGAAAATATAAATATTAATAATTTATTTTTATATTAAAATTACATTATATAAATTTTATACTAAAAATAAATTAAATTTATTGAAAATTATAAATATAATGAACTAATCAATAACTAACATAATATATATATACACGAAAATTTTTTATTTTATATTTTACATCATTTTCAATAGAAAAATTATTTATATATTTTAATAAAAATATATTATTTTTTAAATCTAACTGTAGTAAAAATAAATAATTTTATAACACTTTTATAATTTTCAATAACTAATAACAAAAAATTTTAAACATTCTAAACTCAAAAGAACATAATTGAATATATTATAAACAAAAATAAAATAGAAATGTCCTCAATTGTCATTTTACGTATAAACAGCTAATATCAAACAGTTGTTTTACCAAACATTTTAATACAAACAGCTAATCGAATCAGCTAGTCAAACCAGCTAATTGAATCAGGTAACAGCTATCAGCTAATTGAATCAGCTAACAACTAACAACTATCAGCTAATTGCCAAACACGCCATAAATCGATAAAAATAATCCGTATTTTGCCCCTCCCCCAGGTTATACTGTTGGTTCCATAACTGGGTGTGTGTGTCTTTGTCAGTAAGAGTGAACTTCCTCTAGATCATTTCGGATTCGTCTTTTTTGAATTGGTTTCGAAAAATTTGGTTTGGATTTGAATTTTTTTATAGTTTTAGAAAATTGCGATCCTTTGACTAGTAAATTTTGTTTGGAGTTGGAGAGTTTTTTCTTTTTTTTCCTTTTACAACGTGTGAATTCGCAGTCGCTACTTACTACAAAAAAATAATTATATTATCTATAATATTTTTAACTACAAAATATTAGTAAAAATAAATTATACTTCCTCCATCTCATTTGAAAAGGGTCCTTTGGGATTTTTTAGTAAATTAAAAAATAATAGTATTTTATTGGTTAGTGAAAGTGTGTAAGAAATTTTGACATTTTTGTCCTTTGACTTTATAAAAAAATAATTGTATTGTAATAGTATGTTTGTAATTTAAATAAACGTTAAGGGGTTGTTTGGTTCAAGGATTTGGCAGGATTCCGTGGAATTTGGATTTTAAAATCCTACCAAATCCATGTTTGGCTACAAAATAAATAATGGAATTTAAAATACTGGGATTTTTAAAAACTGTATAAAATCCTGCAAATGAGGGATTTTTTAATAATAGGGTATCCTCTGTTACTTTTAAATCTCATTCCTATTGTATTTTGATTTTTACCTTTATACCCTTCCCCAAAAAAACCCTATTTTTTTCTTTTCTTTCTCGCGACAGCGTGATCGGCTTCTTCTGCATCTTCTTCTTCTTGCTTCTTCTGCATCTTCTTCTGCTCCCGTCTACTCGTAAACTTTTCTCCCACTGCGATTTCACTTCACCAGATTTCAATTACACTATACTTTTTTCCTTCCTTTTGCATTTGAGGAGTTACTCATGGGAACCGTTCTTCTTGTTTCTTGTCGTATATGCGTTTTCTTCTTCTTCTTTTCGCTCGCTGCTTCTTTCCATCTTTCCTTCCACCGCCATTTTATTTCACCGGATTCCGAGTACAGGTATAAATTACTTGTTTTTTCTTTTTTTTTACGCAGTATTTATTTTTTAATTTTAATTTTTTTTCCAATAAACCGCTAATTATACTTCTTCTGTATTTGTTCTTCTCCAGTATTTTCTTCTTCGACTAATCGACGCTGCAATAGGTACGAATGATTATTTTTTTTATTCCAGTTTTTTTTTTTTTTTTAAATTCCAAATTTGTATGATCCCATGTATTGTGTTTTTATTTTATTTTATTGTTTGTCTATGTTAAAAAATATTCTTTTCTTATAACTATTATTTCAATTTATAGGCAATACTCTTTTGTAATTTTATTGGTATATTTTTGTGGTATCTCATTGTATGTATTTTTATTTTTATTGCAAGATATGTCTCGATTAAGTTTAAGCACACGCAAACGTAAAGAAAGAAGAATGGAAGATTACATGGAATCTTGTTATGCAGTTTCCATGGTTGTAGTGATCTTCATTTTATCGAGTTGGATATTAATAGTCCGAAGGAAAAAATATAAACTTAGAATTTCAAACCTTTCTCCGAAGATTGATCGGTACCCGATATTGCATAGGCTTGTTTATGAGAGTGATACGCTAGCCATATCAGAAATTAGAATGAACCGGAGTTGTTTTTCAAAGTTGTGTGGGATGCTGGAAACATTAGGAGGGTTGCGAGGAAGTAGGACTGTTAGTACTGGAGAAGAAGTTGCTATCTTTCTTCATATTATTGCACATAATGTAAAGAATCGAACAATAATTAGTCGTTTCTATCCTTCTGGTGAAACCATTAGTAGATATTTTACTCGTGTTTGTAATGCGGTATTACGATTACATTCACATTTGCTTAAAAAACCGGAACCGGTTCCTGAAAACTCAACCGATTCAAGATGGAAATGGTTTAAGGTAGATATGTACTTCTTTATACATTTTTTTTAACCGTAATTTGATTTTTGTAAAAATAATTAATAACACTATTTTGTATTAGAATTGTCTTGGGGCGTTAAATGGGACATATATAAAGTGCTTAGTACCTCTTGAAGACAAACCTAGATATAGAACACGAAAGAATGACATCGCAACAAATGTGTTAGGAGTGTGTTCTCAAGATATGCAGTTTATTTATGTATTATTTGGATGGGAAGGATCAGCAGCCGATAGTAGAGTACTTCGGGATGCTCTTATTAGACCTTACGGGTTGAGAGTTCCAAGATCAGGTTTGTATTAAATATAATTTTTATTATTATTATTATTATTATTATTATTATTATTATTATTATTATTAGGTTATTACTTGGTTGATGCTGGCTATACAAATGGAGAGGGTTTTCTAGCTCCTTATAGGGGTCAAAGATATCATTTGAATGATTGGCGTAATGGATACCAACCTACAACAGCAAAGGAGTTTTTTAATTTGAAGCATTCATCTGCGAGAAATGTTATAGAACGGTGTTTTGGGATTTTGAAAGAAAGGTGGAAGATTTTAAGTGACAGATCCTTTTATCCAATTCAATTAAAAAATAGGATCATTATGGCATGTTGTCTTCTTCATAATTTTATAAGACAAGAAATGATCATTGATCTATTGGAAGCTACCACTACAAGAAAAAATCAGTTTTGTAACAAAATTTTTTTTGTCTATAAATCTATTTTTTTTCGTTACTAATGACATTAGAGACGGAATTAAGAATGGAATTACGTTAGCTACATGAATTTTAGGGACGGAATTTCGTTACAAATATATTACTTTTTTGTAGTGTACGTTCACATTGGATGAAGGAACAGGAGATGATGGGGATGCAGAGGAGAATAATATAATTTCTATTGATGCTTCAAACGAGTGGACTGCATTTAGAGATAATTTAGCTGAGTCTATTTTTCAGACTTGAAGAGCTTCCCATTAATTTTAGATTATTACCTTCCTATATTGTTTATTTTTTATTTTTTAATTATTTGAGGTTATATTTATGGACTTATATTATCTTAGAGATCTTCCGACCTGCGGACTTTCCGACCTGCGGACCTTCCGACCTGCGGACTTTCCGACCTGCGGACTTTCCGACTTGTGGACCTTCCGACCTGCGGACCTTCCGACCTGCGGACCTTCCGGCCCGCTATTTCCTTAGAAATACATCTACTTTACCTGAGTTCCCCACAATGCCCCTCGACCAGTTCGATCATCTCAATTGTTAGGCCCATTTTTTCTTTTGCCTTGGGCTTTTTAACCTAATTCTAAATTTCATACGTAACAACTTGCCCGCCGCCATTGGACTTTCAAAAGCCATTTCTCAATATCCGTTTGGAAGTTCATAAACCACAACCCCACTGAGGAATTGCCTCTGCAACTGCAATCAGTTTCTTTTTGCAACACATTGTGTCACAAAAACTCCCCATTTCCTCAAAACTACTCATGTTAATCGCAATCTCTGCAACTCCAAACCATGGCGAATCAATACATCCCTGCACTCCCCTTCGACGGGTCAATTCCTGAAACCACTCTTGTGTCGACGAAAATGCTCACTCCAACTATACGTCCATATTGCACTACTTTTAAAGACTCCAACCGAATGAGAGAAGTCTTGGAAGCTCGAAACCTACTAGTTGTCAACAATCCTAACTACAATGCAATCCGCCTCCAGGACAACATCAAAACTCATTTGACGGACCCCAAGGATCCATACTGCACCTGGTACCAAAGAGTAGCCGAACACTTCCAGGATCAATGGAAAAATCAACAGATCGATCAAGCCATACGTCTGTCTACTCTCCCATGTCATCTACATGAGAAAGTTCTTCTAGCAATGGTGGCGTTTTGGCACCCTAAGATTTGCGCCTTCCTTATTCCAACAACCCCCATCGGCCCCACCCTCATGGATGTGTCCATGATCGCTCATCTGCCAATCGTAGGGGAAGACCCTATAATGGGTACCCTAGACGGACAAGAACCCAGAGCAGACCATCCAGGTTGGTCCCTGGCTAGCATTAAGGAATGGGGCTGGACCAAATTTTTAAATGATCAACAAGGAGCAGACGGTACCCCTGTCACCGACTGCGAGCATATTGCCTTCCTGCTCTTTTGGCTCTGTAAGTATGTCATCATTTCTCCTTCGAAGTGTGTCCTTCCTACTCATCTTGATTTGGCCATACATATAGCCTCTGGCCGTTTCTTTTCTCTAGGTACTCTTTTCCTTGCCAATCTTTTTGAAGGGTTATCCAGGGTTAGCACCCGTCTTACAGAAACAGACGGTAAAAAATTAGACACTGCTGCATCGGGTCCTTTTTGGTTCCTGGAACTATGGTTCCGTCTCTATTTTCCCGATGCTTTCCAACTCGGTCATCCTCCCGTTGCCCCCACATCTGAGAAGTCTCTAGGAATAGCCCTTAACCAACTTTGCTTAGGTCACAGCAACCTCCAAGCATCCGACCCTATCATAACTGCCATCCTTGTCGATAATCGTAATAACACCCATTTCTACATACATAGAAGGTATATTGGTTATGCATCCAGCCTGTTTTGGCCATTCCCTGTATCTTCCCCTTTGTCCGAACTAGACCCACTTCCTCATCCCACTTACTTCTTCTCCTGGGATGCTACTCTTAAGCCTAGGTCCTTATTTGTCAGCAAGAAAATCAACATGAAGGGTCACAAAGCGTTTTATACCTTCAGCTATGAACCTCAATATTTGGCACGCCAATTCAGATGCCAACAAGGCTTGTCTGGTCCCATTGCCCATCCACATTTAATAATTCAAAGTCCGGATGGAAGAGTCATTCCTGAATTGATCGCCCCTTATGTATCCCAACTTGCCAGTTATATAACTTCCAACTCTTACATTCCTTTCCAGACCTCTCCAGCTTCAGCCGAATCTTTTCGTGAATGGTGGTCGGTTACTTGGGCCTTAATTGCCCCTGACAAGGATCACTTTCTGGGCATTCTCCTTCCCCCACCTGCGTTGACATTAGGGACGACCCCACTAACTAATATCCGAAGGAAATTAATTACTTAGGGCACTGGGTCGGACACTCCACAGAGGAAAAGAAGAGCCTCTCAGACTCAAGCTATTCCCTCCTCTGGAGACAACCAACCGACCTTAAAAAACCGCCCATTATGTAGGGCCCCTATAAAGACCCGACCTCGTCCAGGTATAATCTCATATTATCAACTTAACTTGATCCTTTCCTTACCATGGTATTAATCCTTATTTTTATATTCAGGTCTGACTTCAGCCAGGGCGACTGCCCAACCTGCTCCAACCCAAATAAAGCAGCAGAGCCATCAACCGACCAACTACACGAACCTGAACCCCCGACCAAACGCCGGGCCTCGAAGAAAACGCCTTCATCCGCCGAACAGGAAACAACAAGGGTCTCATCTCCAAGTAAGGCGACTGCTTCAGAGATGGGTAGATTACCTTATGTCGCTTCAGACCCATCTCTGCCTCATATGGCGCCAATGGCCACGCCTACATCCGCCTCTACTGCAGACGCCTCTGATAAGGTCGCTTCAAAAGATAGAAATGTCCCTGATGCGGTCATTCAAATCGCTCCCGACGAACCAGCTGTGGCTGCCCCAGAGGCGCCCGACCAAGGAGCAGCCAATGTGAGGGCAGCCGTCCTAGAGGCAGCTGCCCCAAGGGTAGCAGACCCGAGGGCAGCCGACCTGGGGAATGCCGACTTGAGAGTAGCAGACCAAAGGGCAGCGGATCCTCTACCAGAAATAAACAGACACGAGGTAGAACCCGAAGCTGCTCCACCGAGGGGTCTTTTGCAAGAGTTACAAGAAATCCCTTCCTCTGACTCCGAGACTTCTGTTAACTTGGTACGCGCTCGAAATCCTCTTTTCTAAATTACAAGTTAGTGTTTTCATGCTATTAAATACACTACATTCCCGTTATTCAGGGACCTAGATCCAAGCCTCAACACCCGTTTGAAGCAGCCAACGAGTCGGCCATCGAAGTACCAATTGCTCATCCATCCAAACCTATGGCTATCATGGCACCTTCAGTGACCACCATCCGTCTAGAGGTAAGAACAATTTCCACAATCAATTCTCAATATTTATGCTCCATTCAGTCTGAAATAAACATTTTTATTCCAGGGATGTTCTGATCTAGCCCTCTTGTCAGCTGTCCCTATTCCGGCGGACATCAGAACTATAATTGCACAGGCTGTTGACCAGTCTTTCCCCGACCTGGGATCAGACTTGCTTGACAGCCTCCTTCAAGCTATTGGTGATCTTTTGTTTCAAATGTCTTCTGAGTCGGCTGCTACCTCGATTCTTCACCAACTGATGAAGCGACTATCTGAACTTCGGAATGAAGTTTTGTTCGCTCGAATTCTGACAATTGAAACACCTTACCCGACCAGGATCGAATAAATCTGGAGGCTTCCTTGACCAAAACCAAGGAATCCATTCAACAAGTGACTGGCCGACTAGAAGGCCTTAATAATGCCAAGGAACAAATAGAGGGATCAATCCAACAAAAAAAAAAAGCAGAACTGAGGGCGCTTCATCAAGAAAAGTCTGTCTTGGAAGGCCACATACATGACGAGCAACGCCTGATTGATCGGTACAAGACCAATGCAGCCGACCTGGACCAGGAATTAAAGGTTCACGCCCAATCCCAACTCATCAAGCAGTATCAGTCGGCTGCCAATAACAGACGACTTTCCAGAACATAAGACAAATGGTCCCAAATTAAACTTGTTTTAGGATCTCTTTTGTAAAATTTTGGAAACTTTGACTTGGTAAACAAATTTGTTGTCCTATTGTTAAGGATAACTTTCCAAATTCCAAACCCTCAGGGGAACCAATTAATTCATATCCCTTATAAATACTAGCAGTCCCTTGTGAAAACAAAAAATAGATGCTTGGCCTCAAACTGAAATTTGGGAATGCTTGTAGATCTCCAAAATGCCACACGATCGCCCTCACGTTCCTGTAAACAACTGGCAATGTGTTATCCAACCCTTCTTCGTGGGTAACCATCCAGTTGGAGGTCATGCCGAAGACCTACCATGCATCCTCAAGCAATTAGATTTCAATTTCAGATTTTCCAAGCGCTGCAGAAAAACCTTTCATCGCGTTATTCGCCTGATGGAAAACGTGCTAGAAGGATATGAAACTCTTCGGGATATACAAAACTGACTTCCCGACATTGATCATCACATGGATTTGATTGAACACCATGTGACAGCCATACTTCCAGACCTTGGCTAGAATCATACCTTCTCCAATCAACACGCAGTCTTTTCAAGATTACGCACTCTTGTTGATCATGAGCGCCAAGCCGTGACAGGCATGAAAGCTCGGACCGACTATGATCTTGAGAAGATGCAAGATCAATGGGAGAAGTACCGACCTAGCTTAGAGGACTTTATTGATGAAGAACCAGAATTAATCCCTAATCACTGGAATGAAGATTCTGATTTAGAAGAAAGTAATCCTCTGCACGACTCAACATCTGAAAATGAATGAACCCTGGTTAGGTTCGAACCCTTGGCAAATGGGTTCTGAATAAAGTTACTGTTTCATGCTTTCTTGTTGTCTGAAAAGGCAGGAAAATACCTCTTCAAATATTTAGCATTAATGCAGTCGTGTACCCTTTTACCTTCTTGATTTATAATAATAAAGGCACCATTTCCGATCTCCTTTTGAATTACGAATGGTCCCTCCCAATTCGGAGACCACTTCCCTAATTGATCAATCTTTTTATATGTTGGAAGAATAGTCTTCCAGACCAAGTCTCCTTCTTTGAATGTTCTATAAAAGGTTCTCTTTCCATAAGTCTTAGCCCTGATTTCATTCTGCTTCACAATCTGATCAATTGCATGAAGTCGGTTGACATCCAGACTTTCCAATTGCTGCAACATCAGTTGTTGATATTCCTCAGTAAATTCATCATTGGTAAAGCTTATGCGTCCAGATGAGACCTGCACTTCGGCTAGCAACACAACATCTTGTCCAAAGGTGAGTTGATATGGTGAAAACCGTGTGGTAGAACTTCTGTTATTCCTATGTGCCCATAAGGCTCGAGATAACAACAAATGCCATTTTCTTGGGTCCCCTTCAATTGTTTTCTTTATAATTCCAATAATAATCTTGTTTAGCTGCCTCTGCCTGCCCATTAGCTTAGGGATAATAAGGCGAAGAATAATTCAGACGAAAACCAAACTCTGCCAAGAAGCTTAAAAACTTCTCCCCAGTAAAGACCAAACCTTGGTCGGTTGTTACTGAATGAGGAATACCATACCTATATATGATCTGATTCAGCACAAAATCAATCACCTCCTTCTGATCCACATTTTTCAAAGCAACCGCCTCCACCCATTTGGTGAAATAGTCTGTTGCAACCAGAATAAAACAATGATTCTTGGACGAGGGAGGATGAATTTTACCAATGATATCCATAGCCCAAGATTTAAAAGGCCATGGTTTTACCATAGCTTGCAATTCTGTGACTGGTAAATGAATTAACTGCCTATGCCTCTGACATTCTTGGCAGCCCTTGGCAAATTGTATGTAATCTTAAAAAATCTTTGGCCAAAAGAAACCTAAACGATGGATAGCCCATCTCATATTCAGACTTGCCCGATGAGCTCCACAAATTCCACTGTGCACTTCTGTCATTACCTCCAAAGCCTGCTTAGGCCCTAAACATTTTAAGAGCAATCCTTCAAATGTTCTTTTATATAGCACTCCTTCTACCAATTGGAATCGCAAAGCTTTCAGTCGAATTCCAATCGGTACATTTGCTCATGGATCTTGTAAATACATGACAAGTTTTTTCCTCCAGTCGGTTCCTGTTTCTTTCTCAGGGCCGACCTCTGCGCATATATCTTTTAGGATTCCCTTGCAAGCTTTTTGAGCTAAATCATCTGCAAATTGATTCTCCTTTCTAGGGATGAACTCAATTATCACTTCGGAGATCTTTGATAGCAACCGACCTACCAAATCCCTGTATCTGCGTAGGTAGGAATAATTGCAAACATACTGCTTGTTTACCTAGTTAATCACCAATTGAGAATCCCCTTTTATAATGACTGACTGAACTTTCCTAGCTATCAAAGCCTTCAATCCCAAGATTAAAGCCTCATATTCTGCTGAATTATGGGTCATGACTTCCAATTGTAGCTGCAAATTGACTTTTTGACCGTCTGGTCCTTCAAACAAGACACCTGCACCCGATCTGTTTCCTGAGGTAGAACCATCAAAAAACATTAACAATTTCGGGTGCTTACATAAGATATACACCCAGTCGGTTGCTCCTCATGACCTGTAAAGTCTGCTAAAAAGTCGGCTATTGTTTGGCCTTTGACTGCCCTCAAAGGGGAATGATACAAATCGAAAGGCGCTAATTTAATGGCCCACTTCATGAGTCTGCCCTGCATCGTAGGTCTTTGTAAAATTAACTTGATAAGATCAATCTTTGAAATAACCTCAACTTTTCTGGGCAACATATAATGTTCAAGTTTGGTGCATGCAAACACCAATGAATAACACATCTTCTCTGGCATTGTATAATTTAATTCTGGTCCTGTGAGAGTCTTGCTTAAATAATAAATTGCCCTTTCCTTTCCATCATCTCCATCTTTAGCTAGTAAGCAACTGGCCACTTCATAGGTATTTGCCAAATAAAGTTTGAGGGGCCGACCTTCCATGGGAGGCATCAACACAGGTGGTTGAGCCAATGCTTGCTTTATAGCCTCTAAAGTTGTCTGTTGGTCTGGTCTCCACTCAAAGGTGCTTCCTCCTGCCTTCAATAATTTAGTGATTGGTCTGACCTTGCCAGCAGCATTGGAAATGAACCGCCTGAGATAATTTACCTTCCCCAGCAGACTTTGAATTTCCTTAACCGTCTTGGACGGTCGGCTGGTAAGAATTGTCTTGGCTTTATTAGCATCGATCTCAATGCCCCTTTCATGAACCAAGAACCCCAAGAAACTCCCGGCTGATATACCGAAAGCACACTTAGTCGGGTTCATTTTCAATTTGTATTTCTTCATCCGACTGAAAGCATCTTTAAGATCCCTCAAATGTTCCTCAAATCTAGAAGATTTGACAATAACATCATCAATATATACTTCCATAGACTTACCAATGAGATCATGAAAAATTGAGTTCATGGCTCTCTGATAAGTCGCCCCAGCATTCTTCAAACCAAAAGGCATAACTGTCCACTCATAAATACCTAATGCTCCTGGACATCTAAATGCCGTCTTGTGAATGTCTTCCTCTGCCAAAAAGATTTGGTTATATCCTGCATAACCATCCATCAAAATGAGAATTTTGTACCCTGCTGCTGAGTCAATTAGCATGTCGGCCATAGGCATTACATACTCATCTTTAGGAGTGGTCATATTAAGATCTCTAAAATTGATGCATATCCTGATCTTACCATTTTTCTTAACCACTGGTACAATATTGGCCAACCAATCCGCATAACGGCAAGGTCGGATGAAACCTACTTTAAGAAGCTTTTGAATCTCTTCTTTGATCTGAGGCATCAAGTCAGGACTCATACGTCTTGGATATTGCTTACAAGGCTTGAAATCCTTCTTAATGGGCAATCGATGTTCTATCAGACTTCGCTCTAAACCAGGCATTTCTGAATAATCCCAAGCTAAACAATAAATGTTTTTTCTTATAACCTCGAGCATCAATTTTTGTTGCTCTTCAGATAAATAACCACTCATCCTGATTATTTTTGGAATCAGGTCGGTTCCTAAGTTGAAATCCAATAAAGGATCTTGTGCTGAGAAAGTTGTCTCTGTTTTCTCTAATAAATCAGGCCAACGAAATTGTTCATCTTCTTGGAAATGAACATCACATCTTTTTATTCTACGTTTTTCAAAAGCTGGTCTAAATAATACTGATTAATAAGTACACTACAATCTTGTAAATCTGCACTTTCCATAAGAAATATTATAAAAATAGGTCTGGCTTACTCAAGAGCCATATAGTACAACTTGTTCTTTTAAAAGAACATTGAATTCTGGCCAATGAATTTAAAACCCTTCTTTGGGTATTCATTAGTCATAAAAAACTGAGACATTGAAGGTACATGACCAGAATAAAAAACTGATTCTTCAACTTGTTCTGATGCTCCGAATGGATTGTCATTTGCTTCCATTTTGAAGACCTGATTGCCTTCCCATAACATTAATTGTTGATGCAGTGTGGATGGCACACATTTTGATGCATGAATCCAATCTCGTCCAAGTAAGATTTAATATGTAGTGTCTGCGTCCACCATAAAGAAAACAGAAGAAATCTTTTTTGGACCGACTTCAATTGAAGCGACCATCATGCCTTCTGGTCTGGTCGGCTACCCAGTAAAGCTAGTCATCTCAAAATCCACATGAGATAGATCGTGAATTCCCTTTCCTAACTTCTTGAGAGTCTTTAATGGCATTACATTGAAGACGGCCCCATTATCTATGAAAACCTTTGTAATTGGTTTCCCACAAATATGAGCATTAAAGTACAGAGGCTTCAAATGAGACGTCATGTCTTCTGGAATGGGAGGGAAGACTATTGGAGGGACCTCTGATTGAAAATCAGGATCCGAAATCTTTGCCCACTCTGGCTCTTCTGTAAACTCATCCACCAAACTTGCCAACAAAGGCTCCTCCTCAACCCAATTAATTTCTGTCATTCGGCAGGGGATACGTAGCCCTAGTCGAGATTTGACAGACCTTGAAACATTCTCTGGAATTTTGTCTTTGACTTCAATTTCGGGTTGAACAATCAGAGATTCCAAACGAAATTCCTCCAGAGATGGGTTAATGTTAATCTTCTCGCAATACTGACATCTGAAAACCTCAACTCTTTCATCAGACAAGCCTTTACCCTTTTTTTGCATGGACCGACCTCCCTCATTGTAATTAGCAGTGTTTCGTATGCTGGTCAGCTGCTTTGACGAGGCAACCCCGATGAGCTGACCTTCCTCTGTCTCGTTCGGCTGCTCAAACGAAACGGCCCTGATGGACCGACCTCTTTCAGTATACTTAGCAGCGCCTCGACTGTCGTTTGGTTGCTTTGATAAGACGACCTTGTCTCTGTATCTCGCAGCGTACCGGCGCTTGGCATTCCGAATCTGAGTACGATTCATGCCTGGGAAGCGAGGATCCACATTAATTGGTAAAGGTTTCTTATTTCGAGTCCATTTGTTCCCGACCGAACCCGTTCTCCTAATCGGGTGGTCCCGAACCAAAACTTGCTCCTTCAATTCCACATTAAAAGAACCATCTTGGTTATCCCATTTTTCAGCCACTGTTTTTTCACAGACCTTGAGTTTCTCCTCTGGTCGGCCACTGTTTGATGAATTCCCTTTCTCTGATCTGGAACTTGCTTGTATATTAATCATTGCTGTGGTTACTTTTGGAAATGGTTGTTGCTCTACTCCCAAAGTAATATACTTGAGCCGACCTGCCTTAATAGCCTTTTGGATCTCATTTCGAAAATGAGTGCATTGACTTGTATTATGTGTGAAAGAGTTATGCCACTTACAGTATGGTCTCCCTTTGATTTCTTCCTTAGTAGCAAACCTCTGCCCATTTGGAATTCGGATTTGACCATCAGTTAGCAGAATATCAAATATCTCATCGGCCTTTGAATTGTCAAAGGTCGGTTGCCCTTTAGCTTCAGTTCATGGTGCTGGCTTTAACTTAGAGCATACATAAGGCTTCCCTGAAATTATTTCGGCCGCCATCTCTTCTGTTTGATCATAATCAAAGTCGTATGCCTCTGTTTCCATACTAGCCATATGTTGACCTTTATTACGCCTTAAATTCTGATCCCCTTCCCTGAAAAAAGATTCTAAACGTCCAGCCTTGGATGCAAGACTTGCTAAATCTTCGACATCATGTGCAGTAAGCGCATCTCTTAGGCGACCATGCATATTCCGGACCACTAAATTGGTCATCTCTTTTTTATTGATTATTGTGGGACATCGTCCTTTCATCAATCGCACCCTTTCAATAAATTGTGAAGCTGATTCTTTTGGATATTGTTTCATTTCCAATAAATCAGTCAAAGAAACCGTTGGCAAGGGATTGAAAAATCTGGCATGAAATGACATCTCTAAACCTTCCCAAGTTTATATTTGCCCAGGTGGCAAACTCACAAACCATGAAAAAGTTGTCCTAGTTAGAGACAATCCAAACAATTGTTGTTTGTAAAAATGAGTGTTACCAATTTCCCCTAATTGTGCTGTGAAACGCCCCACATGCTCTATAGTAGATGATCCATCCTCTCCAGAAAAAGCATGAAAATCTGGTGGCCTGTAATTCCTTGGGAGAGGATATTCATTAATAATCCTTTCCAGGAAAGGTCTTTGATAAGCAGGTCGGTTGGTCATATGAGGATTTAGACCAAACTGAACCCTCAATACGTGAGCAATTTCATCACCCAAACGAAAATGTTGATGATCAGGAATATCAATGGGATTTTGCATAGGAATAAGAATAGGATCCTGCACATGTCCCCTTGGCCTTTCCTCCCTTGTAATGTTCGGCTGCACATTCTCAAACCTTGGCCCCAAAGGAATATTATTTGAGAAAGTCAGAGGAGTCTTTCCCCTATCTGTTCGGTTGAACGTTGTGGCGCTTGGAAGTGTGATGTCCACATATGATGGCCCTGCAAAATTTGCTTGCATTCTTGATGGTGACACCCCTGGCGGCGTCTGGGTGGGTTGAAGAGTAACCCTTGATAACGCTTGATCTAACATGTTCTGCATCAGATTTTGTTGCTCGCGCAACATGATGTTTTGTTACTCGCGCAACATATTTTGCATCGCCGAAATATGCTGATTGTTCAATTGTTGAACATACGACAACCAATCGGTAGGTGGTTGGGGAATCTCCCCTGGATTTGGCATGACGGGTGGTGGAACATTTTCTTCCACCGGTGCTGATGATGATTGAGGTTATGAGCCTGCCATACTGATTTTTCTGATGATTCTGCCAGACCTTAGTTGTATGTAATTATCTGTTGATGTAGGATCAGCAATCTTACATTTCTCCCACTGTGGTCGCCAATTTGTTGATGTATTTTTTCAACAAACAAAAAGTAAAATCCGAAAATAGGAAATTATTCTCGAACTTGATATATTTAGCATCTGAAATTAGAAATCTCTAAACACTGTACGGTACAAAAAATTAACTGGAAATTAAAAATACAGACTGGAAAATAAAATGGTGATCCCCAAAAGCAATTCTCTTGAATTTGATGTCGATTGAAAATGATTGAAGATACCCTGTTAGTTGCAAATTTTAATCCTTAAATACTCTTCAGAAACGGTACTGGAAACCGTCGCCTGAACGGTTACATCTCTTTTTCAACCGTCTGCTAACCCTTCTCCTGCCGACACGTGCCCCCAGCCGACCGAATTATCTTTCTCACTCTCAACAGTATCCAATTCTTTGGACCGACCGTAGACCTTCCGCCTTTTTGGCCCGAATGCAACTCTTCCGCCTTTTTGGACCGACCGCTATCCTTACGTCTTATTGGCCCGACTGCAAACCTTCCGCCTTTTTGGACCGACCGCTGACCTTACGCTTTGTTGGTCCGACTGCAAACCTCCCAACTTGCAGACCACCTGACTTGTTTGGTCCAGCCGCAAACCTCCCGACTTACAGACCATCCGACTTGTTGGTCCAGCCGCAAACCTCCCGACTTACAGACCATCCGACCTGCGGACCTTCCGACCTGCGGACTTTCTGACCTGCGGACGTTCCGACCTGCGGACTTTCCGACCTGCGGACCTCCCGACCTGCGGACTTTCCGACTTGTGGACCTTCCGACCTGCGGACCTTCCGACCTGCGGACCTTCCGACCCACTATTTCCTTAGAAATACATCTACTTTACCTGAGTTCCCCGCAATGCCCCTCGACCAATTCGATCATCTCAATTGTTAGGCCCATTTTTTCTTTTACCTTGGCTTTTTAATCTAATTCTAAATTTCATACGTAACAAAAATAAAAAAATAATACTCCCTCCGTCCTGAAATTAAGTATCAATTTGCTTTTTGCACGTAGTTTTAGAAATGATATAGTAGGAATAAAGTAGAAATAACTAAAATAACCTTATTAGTATGTGTGGTATAAAGGTAATGACATTTGTGTAATATATTGTAAGTTGTAAAGGTATTTGTAATGTTAGGTAGAAAGTACAGTTACTATAAAAAAGAAAATAAATGCTTTATTATGCAACGAACTAAAATAGAAAAATAAATACTTTGTTGTTACACGACTAAGGAAGTAAATTATCATAATTTCAATTATGATAAGTTATCACAAGATCCAACTAAAATTAGGGACAGGGTTTGTCCCTCTGTCAACGAAACGGTTCCGCGCCCAAATACACAGTGAAGTTTACGAAACACAATCCAAAGAAACACGTCCTTCTACAGTGCTGTCTCTGCTTCAGCTTCAGCCATCATCATCGTCTTCGTTGCCGCTCCTGAATCCCAGCAAAATCGAGGACGAACTGCTGCACCGCCTGCCTCCGCCCCCGCACTTCATCGACCACCGCCACTACCACCACCAGTCAATCGTCGACGACGACGCCTTCTCCCTCTCCGAAATCGCCCTTTTCCGCGACCACGACGAAGACGAAGACGAGGCCAGCGGAAGCCGCACTTCTTCCGACGGCGAAATCCCCCTCCAACCACCGAGCGCCGAAAACCCCTTTCAGAACCCTAATTTCCCCAATTCCCCTCCGGTCAACCACAGCGACCGCGTAATCCGTCCCTCGCCGTTCCGCACTATCCCGGCGCCTTGAATTGTTGACGGAGAAGCAGCATTTAGACGATGTATTGGTAGTTGAACATGATTTGCCTGACTGGGGAGAAGACCATCACACGAGGATCTATGGGGATGGCGAAGATGCTGATGTTCTCGAAGACGATGATGGCATGACAGCTTCGGAAGGACGTTTGGGGAGGTAGCTTCATGGGATCCAATGAGGACAGAGTGTAGGAATGAAAAGCATTTACTTGGTGAGACATGTAAGGAGGAGAAATGGTTGAAATACATTGAGTTTGATCAGAAGAGAATTATTGGATGCAGTAACTCAAGCTGGCAAAGCCACTAAGGCATGAAGAAGCAATAGATCCAGATGTAGGCCTTGCTGGTTTATAGGTGGACAGTTTCTTCCCAGAAAATCAGAAGTGGCTCGACCCTCCTTGTGGGCTCGATCCTGGATCTGATTGTGGTGATGGTGGATGTCGGCATGGAGGGATTGTGTATAGACGATCGATATTGGTGAACCCACTCTAACTTTATTTCTAATCTTTTATTTTGGTGTCTTTCATCTTAATTCATTGTTGGAAGCGGGTTGGACATTTGTGTACACAGCACGAAGGCTCTTACAATCACAGTTTAGTACTTTAGGCATCCCGTCCCCGTGGCATGTAATTTGTAAATTATAGCCTTTTTGGCAACCCTACATATATACCTGACACCGTGTTGAGCTTGTTTTAATTTTGGAGTTGATTTTGGAGTAGATAACATGTTTCCTTTAGTGCATATCTTAGTTTCGGACTTGAGCATCATATATCTTTTGTTTTTGAGATATATGCAATATGTGACACTTACACACCATTTTCTCCGTTAACCTGAATTTCTCTAAAATGGTTTGTCTTGATAATAATTGAACGATGACAACTTGCTAGTTCATTTCTGTAATCATTAGTCAATAGTTCCTTTCTTTTATGTTCAGCATTTTGCATAGATTTCCCGGTATAGAAACGCAGCTCCTGGCCAATTGTGAGACACCTATTTTGTCGTGTTATAGCAAAGGATTTTTTTTATTATTTATGCCTCATTGTTATTATTATTATTATGAAACATGGCTTCCAGAATCGCCTGATTGTTATGACTTCAATCTTTTTGCCTGTTATAAATTATGCTTATATACTATATCTTATTTTTTTTGTACCATGGTAAGTATGGTGATCCATTTCTCGGTATCTGGCCATATATGTGTGCTCCTTTTATATGTGGTTTTTGTTACAGTTTATGTTTATCTTAGGAAGCTGAATTGAGCAATGCAATCAACCTAATGAGTTTTTAACACAAACTATTTTTGAGCTCCTTGTCATTGAGCCAGAAAGTTATATTTTGTCTATTGGAAGCCTTTTTTAAATGCTTGTTTGTGTGAAGCGTGAACTAGGATGTGTTGTTGATTTAAATAGTAGTATAGTTAATTTTCATGACACTAGAGCACCATGAATGATTGGATCATGTGATCAAATATAAAACAAATGGCTAGCCTTATGAATATATGCACAAATTTGAATTTGAATAGATGCTAGTGGTTAACGGTGTGTTTGGTTTGTGTTTGTGCTTCTGCTTGTATTTTGTGTTCATATTTTATGTTTAATTGGCGACGTGATGTGATGTTTTGATTTAACTATTAAATTATGAAAATATCATGATTATGTAATTAAGAAAACATGTTTCTGCTTTTCACTTATTTGAAGCCTAAAACATGATTTTCAGATTAGCTTGTATGTTGTCTTTAATCTTTTCACATGTAATGAATCAAGCCTAAAACATGATTTTCAGATTAGCTTGCTTGTTGTCTTTAATCTTTTCACATGTAATGAATCATGGTATCGACTATATATCATTATCTCATACTACACTGACTATAACCCCTACTTTGGGTTTCAGCCAAATAAAGGGTGTTCCTTTAATGTGAGATGTTATAACTAATTTAATTTATTTATTTATTAGTTTTTTATTTAGTAAGGTTATAACTCTATTTAGATTTTAGCATAAAATCATTTCTATTGATTTGTTAAATGAGCTTTTTACTTTTCATTGAATTGAAAATTTCTTGCTTTTAGTGCTATCTGTGCTATGGACACACATGTAGCTCATATACGCCATATGCTAGTGTTATTATAAGCTAGAATGTTCTTCAGGTTAAACATAATGTTGTCGTGGAGAGGAATTTGCATGGCCATGGTATTGTTTCTTTTCTTAGTTTGAGAAAAAAAAAAAAAACCCTTGAATTCTATAAAGCTAAAGCCGTTCACTGTATTTGCAATGAACTTGAGCATAATTCCCAGACGTTAGTGCTTACTAGTGTTCTTTTTAAATCTTGGTTATCACAATCCTAAGTAGTCCAGTTTAGCCCATTCTGCGTTTACAAAATCTAACATTAATGGAGCATTACAGCTATGTATATATATAATATACATGTTACCTAACTGTGGCAATTAATTAATAGATGTTGATTTCTTGATGTAAATGTCCTATGAAATTACAGGATTGCTGCCAAGTTGTCAATGCTTGAGGCGAACCCGGCCATTCACCATTGAACCAGCGGTTATTAAAATAATTTTGAAGTTCATCCATCCTTGTCAGCGAGGACTGGTAATGCAACCAATCGCTCACTGTGATTATGACTTCGGCCTTTGTTGCTAGTGCCGTAGACAGATAGTTATACATTAAAATGTTTGATACATTACATGTCATTCAGGTTTATTCTCTTGAGCCACATTTTTATTTTTTTGATGCCATGCTTGTTCTTATTGAAGTAGGTGTGTGTGTGAAAACATCCAAGTACGGAGGGATGACCGTTGTCCTGTTCTCTTTGTGCAGCTCAGGGTTGAGTAAAAGCTACGATTGCGTCAGGCCAGCACGACTTTGAATGAGGTCCACTTTTTGCATGCATAACTGTCGTTTTGTTCGTATTTAAGGTTGCACTGAAACATCACGTCGCAGTCCATGTTACTATAATCTCGATTTAGTATGGCTAAGATTGGCGCATAGATGTAATTTCTAAAACTATTCAGACACGTCACTTCAATGTCTGGTGTTACTTTTTCCGCTTGCTTTAGAATTTCATGATGACATTATCCAAGTAGTATATCTAGTATTTGTGTGTGCTCTAAAGGTTCTTACGTAATTTGCTTCCGATGTTATTACAAAAACTACTGTCTGGGTGAACAGATTGATAATGTCATCGCGCTTGAAACTTACCTGTGGTTTTATTACTTTAACTCACTTGAATTTTTCGATCTTTATGTTCTTGGTGAGTATTTAAATGATTCATACATTGCAGTGTAGAAAGCATATTAATTCTTCAGATGTATTTAATTTGCAGACAACGATGCGTCGGGAGAAGCAAGGCATGATAATTCTTGTCGTCTTTCTTCCTTAGTGGATTTTTCAAGTGAAATAGTTGTATGAAATTTGTATTTTACCTCAGAGAATGTCGATTACATGGTTACAGTGTCTCAATTTTAATTTTTGATAAATTTACACTGGCTTCCATTGAATTTTATTTTAACTGATTGCTGTTGTATAACATATGTTATAGGGCGTGGAGGTAAAAACATCCAAATTTCCAAGAAGGAACTATTTGATAACATCGATCGATCGATCATTCTACATATAAACAAGTCGACGATGCCGCCGCCACAGGTCGGGATACTTAAGCTACATATAATCCAAACAGGGACAGCTTTCATTATTAAGGGGACTCAAATGTGGTTTTTTTTTTCATGGATTCAAAGGATGGTTTGAACCCAAGAAGGCCTCTAATTCTTGAAGAACTCCAGGGGATGTTTCTCATCAAGGTTATGGGTCCACACGACGTTGTAATACTCGTCGTAAGTGAAGTCCTTGTACCGCTTCCCGTCCGTCGTCAGCGACTCGGGAGCGCTTATTTTGGCACCATCAGCCGGGCAGATGAAGGACGCAATCGAGATCCTCTCCTTGTCAGAATTCGCTATAACTCGGTGCCAGATGCTCTTGTACAACCCGTTGCTAACAGCCTGCGACAAAAACCGAAAACAATCACACAGAGACTAAGAAAGGTACTTTGGGAATTAAAATTATCTCCCTCGCTTACCTCAAGCTGGTCGGCGATGTTGATGACAAAGGCATCGGGGTGCGGCTTGACGGCGAGCCATTTCCCGTCCTTGAGGACCTGCAGTCCGGGGACCTCCGCATCCGGGAGGAGGATTGTGAGGATGTCGGAATCAGTATGCGCGGCGAGCCCGTAAGTGAGGTCGGGTTGGGGGCAGGGTGGGTAGTAATTCATGGACATGTGCTGCGCCTGCTCGGTACCGAAGATTTTCCACAAAGCATCCTTGGGCAGGCCCAAGCTCTCGGCGATGAATTCCTGCAGCCGGAAGCCGAGCTTCCGGACCTCGGTGCAGTAATTGCTGGCGACATCCCTGTAGTAAAGTAAAACAGGCAAATTAAATTAAATTAAGAATGGATGAGAGATAATTAATACTAGCATGTTTTGAAATGTGACCTGAAGGTGGGAGGCATGGAAGGCCAGTCGGGCATGTACTTGTGGAGAGGATAGCAATGGATCCTCAAATAGTCCCGCCAGATATTGACAGATTCAGTATTGACGATGTAGCTGGTGGATAGCCTGCAAGTTTTGGACATGTCCTCCGAGTAGAGCTTCATCTTTTCCTCCACTGGTAAAGCGTAGAATTCCCGAACTGTGCTTAACATCTTCTCGGTCGTCTCCTTGGGGACTCCGTGATTGATCACCTGATTTCAATTCAACTCAAACCACGATTCAAAATATTATACTATATGCTTTAAACTCTAATTTAGTGAAAGGAGAGGGACCAAAAGTGAAAATTATTATTATGCTTATTAATATCCATCCAAATTTTATAAGCAAAAATGTTTAATAGTATTTTCTTCTTTATAAAAAATTTAAATACTTGTTTTAACTTGAAGCGTCAATCAATCCTTTTCGAAAAAGTATATATGGGTTAAACTCTAATTTAGTGAGAGAATAGGGACCAAAATGAAACTAACCTGTTTGGATTCTTATTATTATTATTTACTAAAACAATAATTCACTTTTAGTCCATCTTTTTTAACTAAATCTCCGTTTTAACCCGTATAGAATTTAATCCAAGGGTGCGTTTGTCTGCTACTTAAGTTTTGAGTTCAAATTTTGAATAATAAAAATTACTAGTTTAAAAATATGATATAAAAATATTAATATAATATTTTATATGTTTTTTTAAATATAATACTCGTTTCTTATTTGGACGTTGGATATTTATTATTATATATTTTTTTTAAACATTAATTTTATTTTTTTTTAATATCTACCAAGAGTAAATTTGTCGATTCAAAATAAAAAAAACAATTAAATAAAAATTAGATAAAAATTGGATGGAGTATATATATATATATATGTTGGATTTAATACATTTAAGTGTGTTTGTTTGGGGGTTTGGATTTTGAGTTGGGATTTGAATAGTAAAAATTTTGAATTTGAATAGTTGTATGATGTGATATAAATAGGGTTTGATGTGATGTTTTAAATGTAAAATTGATTTTTAGTATAATATAAAAAATGAAAAATAGGTGTTTGATTTGATATTTTTGGGGGGAAAAAATTAGATGAATAGTGAAAATCCACCAAAATCCTTCAAACAAACACACCCTTAAGAAAAATAATAATAGGAAATAAAAAAAAAAAAAAAAGTAACGTAAAAACCGAAAGAAACAGATCCTTTAGAATTAGGAAATGAACCTTGAAGAAGCCGTAGTGGCGGCAGGCGTCGGCGATCTGGTTGACGACGGCGGCCCTGTCGGCGGCGCCCAAGTCGATGATGGGAATGTCGTCGCACTGGACAACCTCGGACAGGCGCGGCCGGTCGGATTCCGGGCGGATGTAGTTCTTCGGAAGGGTCGTGAATTGGGCAGAGCTTATCAGTTTGGTCGCCATGGCTGCCTGCAATTTTACAAAGCATTAGACAGACGAACACCAAACACACAGAGGTAAATAAATACATGATTTATTTTAGATATATAAATAAATTAAAAAAGATATGAACAAAGTAGAATTGAAGAAGGATTAAAAGACCTGATCAGGTCTTCTGTTCGATATTTGTATGAAAGAATCCTTGGGTGAAACAAACAATGTTGGGAAAGGGCTGTTTATATAGAAGACGATGGACGTTGGGTGGGGTTGGGGTGGGGTGGGTGGGGTAGTGAAAAATTAATTCTTTTTTCTTAATTTATCCATTAATATTATTGGGTAGTAAGTAATTATTTTATAATTCTATCCGTCTTGCAAAATATTTGGATGGATTTATATAAATATTTCTTAAAACTTTATCCATATTCTTTAATTAAAAAATCTAAATCAATTACTATTTTTTTCCTTAAAACAAATTTCAAATCTATCTCCAACTTTATTATAATTTTCTAATTTCTTGTTTACGTCAAGGTTTTTGAAAATTTAGAAAATTTTGTGAGTAGAAAAAAATTGAACATTTGATCCCACATATTTGTAAGAGAAAATAAATAATAGATTTGATATTTCTTAAAAAACAATTGTATTAATAAATAGTTCCAAATAATTAAAAATTTATACATAAAAATTTAAAAAGTACTTCTCTTTGTTTTGATAAATATTTTTATATTTTGCTCAATCTTACAATCATGTACAAATAAATTGTAAAAATAAAAAAATAAAAAATAGGTATTATTATTTAGTAATTAACTATTATTATTATTATTATTATTATTATTATTACTATATATATGAATTGTTGTTATAATTATTACTATATATCTATATATGTTGTTATTATTATTATTACTATATATATATATATACACGAGTTTAATGTGATATTATTTATATATGAAATGAAAATATACAAAAAAAAAAAAAAAATAGTATAATTTTTTATTAAATTAAAAAATGAAAATATTTTTTAATAATAAAAAAAAAGCATAAATTTAGATGATATAAGATGAATTATTATTATTACTATATATGTGGTTATAATTGACTGATTTGAATTCCCATAATGGTAAATATATATTAATTGAATAATTATTTGATTTCAGTGAAAAATAAATGTACAAATATACACACTAATTTTCCACGGACTATAAATAAAAAGCGTCTAGATTCAATGTATCTAATTTTAACGTAATAATCACTTTCAATTTATTGGCATATTATACATACTCACAAATAAATATTTTGAATTTACGTAAAATGTCGCTATATTTGAAAAATCAATTTAACAATATATTTAAATTCTTTATTTGATTACACTAATAGCAAATATAATTAAATATAAAAACTGATTTCAATATATATATATATATATTAAATAAATTGAAAAGGGGAAGAAAATTGTACTGTAATTGCAACGACTTCATTATAATGTAACAAATTTTTATTACTACGGTCTCGTAAAGACGAGAATGTTCCACTGATTCATTGAACCTGGACACATTTTGTTACAGAAATAATATGCATTGAATGTAGACAAAATTAGAAGATCGTGTTGGTAATGCAGTTGATGTCAGAAAAACTATATATATATTTTCTATGAAATTTAAATTTAAATCTAAATAAAAGACAGTTTTCACGTGAATATTGTTTGCTTTCAGTCTGTAAAAGTTGTTTGTTTGGTATTTCTTCAAGTCGTTTTTAGTTTTTTGAAGAATTTGATTTTGAATTTTTCGATACTATTCAGTCTTTTTTTTTAAAAAAAAAAAAAGATATATATATTTCTTGTAGAACTTCACGTCAAACTATATTTAAATCATTTTTTTTGTAAAAAAAAAAAAAACAATATTGCAATTCTCAATAATACTTTTACAATTCAAAACAATTAATAATAAAAATTGCACAGAATTAAAACATTAAAAAGAATCATATTTTTGTCATTACTAAATAGAAAAATAAATATGTTAAAGATTATGTTATATGTTATATGTTATATGTTTAAGATTTTACAATCTCAAGATATCTACTAAAAAATAATTTGTCCTTTTTATTTTATAAAACCTAACACAAATACAATAATTAAAATTTATTTGATTGCAGTTTAAAATTAATTTGAAATAAAATATTATGCAGAGTAAATCTTGTTGATTTCAATCTGAAATTTGAAAGAACAAACTCTATAAATAAATATATTAATAAAAGAAAAATTTACTGATACAACAGATTTTCTAATCCACCTTTAAATAATATAGGAATTTTTTTTCAAATAAAAAATATTATTATTCAATCTATATAATTAGGGAAGACAATGGGTAGGGTATGCCTGAATATATATGTACCCAAGACCCTACCCATATGTACCCAAGACCCTAACAATAAAATTGAAACTATAAATTACAAATAGAAGAAATAATAAAATATATTATTTAAATTAACGGGTCCAAATCCGGATCTGGATCGAGTAGATTATGCTATTAAACCCTGGATCCGACCTGCCCCTAAAAATTTATTAGGGACCCGACTCATATCCGATCAAACACCCAAATAATTGGATTCGACCCCAAATAAATGGGTAGGATCTAGGTCAGGTGTCGGGTCTACCCCTATCCATTGTCATCCCTACATATAGTTTCTAATATATATGCATTATTTTACTTACAAAATATTACGTTAAAATATTATTCAAATTAAAATTTAATATAACAAATTCAAATTCAAATTAAAATCAAATAAACACTGGGTTGTTCACTTTGGATGTGCATGATTTTGATATAAATAGGCGTTGATGTGATGTTTTGAATGTAAAATTAATTTTTATTATAATAATATATAAAAAAATAAGTATTTGATTTAATATTTTTTGGAGAAATATAATTAATAGTAGAAACCTCGATAAGCTTGACAAAAAAACACACCATTTGTATTTTTAGTGACACGATTTTCTATAATTATTATTAAAAATAATACTCCCTCCGTCCACACACAAAGTAAATGTTTACTTTTGACGCGATGTTTAAGAAATAATAGTATTTTAATTACAATGTGTAGTTAAAATTAATGTAATGATATTTTTACCCTTGTTTTTTTGTGTAAAAGTAATAATGTGATATAAAGTAAGGGTATTTGTGGAAAAAAGTAAGGTATTTAATGAAATGTTTACTTTGTAATTGGACGTCCCAAAATAAAAATATGTATATTTTCTAACTGGACGGAGGAAGTATTATACACATATTAATACAATATATATTATATACACTTTATATACTCACAAAAGTCAATAATTTAGCATAAATTATTATTTTTTATATTAACAATTCTTCTTATAACATAAAAAATTAATTCATTCAAAATTTAAGGTTAATACATATTTCTATGGAAAAGTGAATAAATACTACTCCATTTAATAATTTTCCTCCAATGACGTATATGTTATATATATATATATATACTTAAACACATATATATGATTGATAGAAATGGCTACCTATTTTTATGTAAGAATCTTTAATAGTATAATATTTGATATTTACAGCGGATGAACGAAGTGGTAATATTGTAGGCAAATATAGCTAAATTTGTCAATTAACTCTACGTTATTAGTTATACTGAAGATATTGGGTGTTGTTGAAGGAGGGACGAATGTATGTGAGGCCCCTCTCCCCACCCCATCCCCTTTTAATTTTTAACTTTTTGTTTTTATTTTATAATACATAATATAAAAAATAATAAACAAATTAAAAAATTGCTAAAAATTAATAGAGTATTTATGTGAAAATTTAAAATTTTAATTTAAAATTTAAATAATAAAAAAATTATATCATAATAATTGTTTGATGCTATAAAAATAGATATGAACAAAAAAGTAATAAATAATAATTAAAAAAAAGAAAAATTCTCAAAAAATTCTCAACGGAGATGATACTTTTAAGAGCTATTTTTTTTAATAAATGTTTTTACTATTTATCAATTTCATATAATAAAAAATTCATCTGGTAATATGCAATTGTCACTGTAGATTGATATTTTGCAAGATTTTCGAAATATGATAACTCCATTGATAAAATTATTGGATAACAAATAGATGATGATCGTTTCGAAATTTGAAAAATTAGCCCCCCTCTCATCCCGGTCTGGTTCCGCCTCTGGTTGAGGGTTGTGCTTTTCCATTTTCATTTGCTATTTTGTAGTGATTTACTTATAGAAAATATTATTTGGTATATCGCAATATTTACTTTAATACAATAACTTAGTTATAATATTCTAATGCTATGATATATTAAAAAATGAATTTCAAGCTAATGCAGGAGTTTTCGAGTTTGTTGGGCACGCAAAACAAAAAAAATTAAATCCATTTGGACGGTTGATCAATTTATATATCATTTTGAACAGAATACTTTACGCTGCGCCGTTAAAAAAAAAAAAAAAGATTTATATAATGCATTATATTTCTTTCGCTCTTCTTTCCCTCCAAACCGACTGGACGGTTCTATTCCTTCTCATCCAACAAAATCGGCCACTTTATCTCCTCTTTCCATCCCAACCGAATGTACGTCTTTCGTACTTCCAACCGACTGGACGGTTCTCCTTCTCAACTACCAAATCAAGCCACTTTCTATTCTCTTTCCATGTCAACCGACTGGACAATTCTCCTCCAATCCGACCAGTTCTCTCAGACACATTTTTTTTTCTTCCTCTTCTCTATTGCATAGATGAATTTTCTTAATTTACAAATCATTTGCTTTGGGTCACTAATCTCAAAAGTTTCTGGTTGTACCAAATAGATCGTTTCATCAATATCACCATTTAGAAACGTCGTCTTTACATCCATCTAATGGAGGTCTAAATCAAAGTGTGCCCACAAGAGCCATGATTGTCCTAAAAGAATCTTTCGAGGAAACCGAAAAGAATTTCACTTTATAGTCAATCCCATTTTTCTAAGTATAGCCTTTAGCTACAAGACGTGTCTTATACCTCTCCATATTACCATTTGCATCTCATTTGGTTTTAAAGATCCATTTGCAACCCACGAGTTTTGCATCTTCTGACAATAGGACAAGTTTCCAAACTTTATTATCTTGCATTGGCTTGTACTCATCACACATTGCATCGACCCATTTGGGTGAATAAGGACTCTTCATGGCATGATAAATATTAATTGGATCATCATCAGTCATGCCATTGTTGTGCTCGCTTTCTTGAAAAATTATCACATAATCATCCGAAATGGCATTTCTTCACTCTCTAGTGGATCTATGCAATTGTATTGGCTCTTGAACTGTATGTTCATGAGTTTGTTGAGTTTGTTCCATAGACATATGTTCCTATTCTATACGAACGGATTCCTCAGTCGCACTTTGAAACTCTATGGGAGCTAAGATGACTGCTAACTCATGAGATTTTTGGTCAATCACATCAGTGATTTCTTAATCCTCAAAATTAAAGTCTAAAACTGTATTTTTCTCCCCAAACTCAACATCCTCAAAGAACTTGGCAGTAGCTACCTAAAAATAGTTCATGATGTGGGATCATAAAAATTATACCCTCTTGGTTCATTTGGGCTATAGGCCTCGCCTCAGCTGGACAACCCCACACCCTAAAATGATTTAAGCTAGTCTTGCGCCCAGTCCAGAATTCATAGGGTGTTTTGGCAGTTATCTTAGTTGGCACTCGATTAACGGTGATGAGGTCAATTAATAATAAGTAATATAAATTGGGTTGTGATCCCAGTTCTAACGCAATATCAATTACTTTTCATATCTCATTGTGAGAATAACTGCAGAAACCCTAGAAGTTTTCTCAAGAGATGTTGCGTCACTTGAATAACACAAATTCCTACATTGTTTGTAGATATGAATCCGACAACACCAATGGAATCAGGTTAGATTTATTCGCTTTATTTTTTTTTATCTCAATACGACATATCATGGGCTTAAGGTTTAATTTCTAATAAATTCCAACAACTGATATAAGAGTCTTTCCGAGTTGAATTATTGAGATGTTTCACTATATAGATTGAAGCTTATTACAAATCTATTTGATCCGAGCACTCAAGATCATGTCTTATTTATTTTATTAGTTCAATAGATTAACTTTGTTGCGATATCGGTAGTATACTCGGATAAACCTTTTAAAAAAAAAAACCAAACAAACAAACTGAATCAGTCATTATTTTTTAACTGAATCAGTCGGTTGAATTTCATTCCATCCAATATATCTATATGGATGTGCATCTCTATTGTTGAAATCCATGACATTTGTTTATTTACTTATTTCAACAACAAATTTTGTGTTTTGTTTATTTCTTTAGTTTTTTGTTGAAATAATTCATGGAATAACACCAAATTGATAGGGCATTTGGTATTAACTGGTATAAGATTGAAATTGCAATCACCTATATAATTGCATCCGCGGATCATGAAATATTAGATTTATTTCCGCTCAGTCTGCTATTTCAACTAAAGGCATGATTATGCATTACATATTTAATGGATTATTCATTAAAATGATTAAGTGTATGCTTATGCTCAAGGAAATTTATGTATGTATGGTGTTGATTGATGTATGCATGAGGATGAAATCGCATACATATATGTATACATAATCATTGCATAAATAGAAACAAAACGGATTTATACATGTGTTTGCATGCATGTCGTATGTGCATTGAAATAATATCCATCCGGTTTGATGATTGCAGAATTTATTAATTAATGTGGGTATGTTAATGTATTTGTAGTTAAATTTAATACGTGCAGAATTTATTTATTTATTCATTATTTCTGATTTTTATAAAATCAAATTCATTATATTTTGTTTTAAGATTCAATTAAAATTGGGTTACGGTAGCATATATTTTCGAAAGTATTTATTTGTTCAAATTCGACTATAATTACTTAATTTATTGATTTATAGTCTCTTTTGGTGACATATTTTGTATATAATTCCATTGCATTTAGTACTTTCTTGGACTACTTGATTATATAAATAAATCCATAAATTAATTGATACTGTTATGACTTTCATATATATTAGACATACATATTTATTTTAAAGGAATTTAATTAGAAATAAATAATATAATATATTTTATGAATTGGTTGAAATAGTTATGTTGCCAAAGCATCCTCTGTTGTGTAGATCGGTTTATTTTATATATTAGAAGGTTGTATCTGTGAATTATAAGACTATTGTTTGACCTAAAGGAAAATTAGCAATTAAGTAGTTACATCCATGTTTAGTGATATTGGATGTGGTGATGATAATTTAGTTATTTGTGTGTAAATAATATATTTGTACAATGACGGAAATTTTTTGACACACTACTTTATTGTCAACATTTAATTGTCAAAATTTTTTTATCACTGACGAGTTAGTAATTTGTTCAAAGACAATTGTTAATGTTGTTCAATAATTTGTGATATGATTGCTAATTTATTTTATAAATTCACAAACGGAACATTAAGTTGTTTATAGACATGTGCATTCAGTTGGTTATACACATTATTTATTTTTATGGAATCATACTCGTATGCATTGAACGCAATTCTAATTCTAATTTGGTTTAAGGAAATTAGAAACCCATTAATAATGCTTGCTACGTTTTGACGGTGAAAATCCAGTATTTTGAGTTGCCAAAATAACCTCTCTTATATGAGATTTTTTACTTGATAACGTAAGTATTTATGTGTATTTTAATTCATGTGATTATTTTTCAGCCCAAAGGAAGTTGGTAATTGATAGAGTGAAATATACATTTGTGATAATATGTATGAGATGATTTTATGGATTTAACTTATGTGAATGGTGAACCAGTCCAAAGAGTGGTTTATTGTTTGACATTACTTCCCTACATGATTATTGCACCAAGATGACTGCTAGCAATTAATGTTCTTGATCCAAAGATTAATCACTGATATTGCACTTAGTGTCTTGGGATGATAATGCATTATTCTTGAACTTTATAAATATTTCTATACATATCTTGGTACCAATATGGTATGGGAACAAATGTAATCACTGAAAAGAGTCAATATTGATTCATTTAGATTGCATGAATCTTGACTTGACATTAAAAATAAACCAATTCATTCATACGGCGAAAAACACTGCAGATGAAAAGCAGTTGTTTGGGAAGTGAAATAGGTCCAACGCCTAATTTTGATGTTCATTAAGAAAAACACTTGATAAATTTTTCGGAGTACAATATCTGATGATATCACTACTGCCAATGAGTTCTTTGTCGAAATTGATAAACGCTTTACCAAAAGTGATAAGATGGAAATGAATATTTTTCTCAAGAGTCTCATTACCGTGAAGTATAACAGCAAATGAAACATAAGAGATTATATCTTGAACATGTCTAATACTACTTATAGATTGAGAGCGCTTAAGTTATACCTTTTGGAGCACATATTGGTCTTGCTCTCATTTCCATCTCCAGCTCATCAGGCTCGTCTTGAGGATAAAACTTGCTTCTTCTGCAAGAAGGCTGGACATGAGAAAAATAATTGTGCTAATTATCACGAATGACACGTGATGAAAGACATTTTTCTTACTTTGGTTTGTTGTGAAATTAGTTTAAATTCAATTCATAGACACACTTGATGGTGGATTTTGGTGTAATAACTCATATCAGTGTTTCTATGTAAGATTGTCTTTATTGCCGAAAATCAATTGATGGTGAAAGATACGTCTATATGGCTGACGGAAAGAAAGTTAAAAGTGAAGCCAATAATAACTTTAAATTATTATTAAGTACCGGTTATTATTTTAATTTGGATGAGATATTTTTTGGTACCATATTTAGTCAAAATTTAATTTCAATCTCTATTTTGAACAAATTCGATTATTATTGTTCATTCGGAAATAAAGTTTAAGTCTCTTCCAAAATTCAAAATCAGTTGGAACTGGTACCTTATTTAATAATAATAATCGTTATTTGCTTAATTGTATGGCTTCACATCATGAATTAACTATTTAACATATTTGTATAGCTTCCATGATTGTGGATCCGCTTAATTACTTAAAAGTTTCCACATAAGTTCTATAGTGAGCATGTTGCTCGTTTGAAAGTGGAACTATATTTCGATTTAGTGGGAGCTGATTAGTAGTGTTCAAATACTATTAAAGCTATTATTTTATATTGAAGTATTTAGTATACACTATTCAATATTCAGTTTTAATTCAATATTCAGTTGTTCTGAATTAAACTTAAAAGGGATCAATTGGAAATAGGTATGTTAAAATCACATTACATGAAACTTCCATGTTATGCATCCACAATTGATCGAATCTTAGGTTATATTGATGTTGTGGCCACTAATCGGTCCAGTTGCGATAAATGCAGTGATGACCGCTTTGATCCGCATTGATATGATTTATAGATAAGATTGGTAATATACATAAAAGGATCTAATAGAAAAAAATTTCATGAGTTCGTAAGGTTATATAGTGTACATTTATCCAAGTTAGAGATTGTTGGATTAAAAACTCAATTATGGGTTAAATGTAACTATTAGATTAGAGCTATCAGTCATATTAAACCTATATTAAGTGATTTATTAATTTATCGGGTTTAAATGTATTTAGTAAGTGCGAACCTTCTATGTGCAGAAACTCGGTAACTTATTAATTAGGTGATGAGATCAATTAATAATAAGTGATATAAATTAGGGTTATGATCTCAGGTCTAACGCAACATCCATTACTTTTAATATATCATCTTGAGAGTAATAACAGAAACTCTAGCGGTTTTCTCCGCAGAGGTTGCATCACTTGAAGAACAAAAATCCCTACATTGTTTGTAGATCCGAATTTGAAAACGCTAACGTAATCAAGTTAGATTTATTGACTTTATTTTTTGTATATCAACACAAATATTATGGGCTTAGGGTGTAATTCCCGATAAGTTTCAATATTTTTGACTTTTTATAATGAGCATTTAAAGTTTTTTTTTTGTCCTTTTGACTTTTGTATAAATTATTTTGTGCTTTTTATTATTATTTTTGGGAAATCACATTTGAAGAATGATGGTGAGAGAACAAATCGATTATTTTCCACAAAATAATATTCATATTGAATATATTTTTATTTGAAATATAAATTTTAAAATATTTCAATATATATTTTAAATTTTATTTAATCATATATATTACTCCCTCTATCTCAAACACCGCGCTAACATTTGACTTTGATATGAGAATTTAGGTGAGTAGTATCAATTTGGGTAATTTGAGATAAGTTGGAAATTATGTGATTTAATTGGAGAGAGAAATGCATATTTATTTATTGTTATTTGAGTGGTGTGATAGAATAAAGTAAAGTGTATATTTATATAATTAATTATTTCTAAATTCGAAAATATTGCAGTGAGTTTGAAACAAACAAAAAAAAAAAAAATTGTAAAATATTTGAGACGAAGGGAATATATCAAAATAAATATTAATTAAATAAAATTTCTCCAACCAAACTTTCTCACACAAAGTCAACAATTAACGAAACACACTTGTGTTTGTTTGGGGGTTTGGATTTTGAGTTAGAATTGAATAGTAAAAATTTTGAATTTGAATAGTTGTATGATGTGATATTAATAGATGGTGATGTGATGTTTTGAATATAAAATTAATTTTTAGTATAATATAAAAAATAAAAAATAGGTGTTTGATTTGATTTTTTTGGGGAAAAAAATAGGATAAATAGTGTATTTAAAATCCAATCTCCCAAACAAACACACTCTTAATATTATTATAACATCATCATTAAATCTTCTATTAAGTTTTTGTTAATTATCCTATAAATCTCTCGTCACTATTTTTCTTTTCTTTTTTTCTTTTATATCCTCGTCAATTATCATTATAACCAGTCTCATTGCTTCTTCTCATTATTGTTGACTATGAGACTTGGAGGTTTCTTCATTTTAATTATTTATTTTTTTCTTTTGTATTTTTGTAAGAAAAACTTTTTTTTTCTTTTAACTTTTGGATTTTTCCTATTTCTACTATTCTAGAAGTGTTTAACAATAGAATTTAGTTTGGACTTCTTTTTTTAGGTAATATTTCATTTGTTGCTTTTCAAATTTCTTATTCCGATACCTCTTTAAACATATAATTCTCTGTATGTTACTTTCTAGCCAATTCCAACAAAAAATTTACATTTATTTCGGTTTATCTTTTTAATTGGATATTTTCTTGAACATATTTTCTTTGAACTATAAGACAGAAGTATTTTTGCAATTTTATCTTAATTTGTATATTTTGATATACTAATTAATATTCAAATATCAACATACAAAAAGTAAATGAGACATTTAGAGCTGGACGAATGTAGTATTTGTTATTATTATTTATACAATTTTTTGCATAAAAATAAACATATATATAAAAAAAAAAAAATCAAAGTTTACACAAAAAGTATTTGAAATTAAAAAAATAAATTTTTTTAAAAATAAATAAATACTACATAAATTAACGACTAGTCTAGGTATACATTACAAGAAAAAATTATTTTTGTAACAAAACTTTTTTGTCTTTAAATCTAGTTTTCCGTTACTAATGATATCAGAGACATAATTAGGAATGAAATTACGTTAGCTACGTGAACTTTAGGGACGGAATTCCGTTACAAATATATTATTTTTTTTGTAGTGATACGAGAATGACAAAATAATATATTCGATAATTTAATATAGATGACAATGATAATACATATTTATTATGATAAAATAATAGTATTTTTTTAAATATTACATTTAAAATATAAATACACATATTTTTGAAAAAAATATAATAATTTACTAGTATATTTTAGTTTTAAATTATTATTTTTTATTAAAATATTATAATAATAATATTATTATTATTATTATTATTATTATTATTATTATAATATTTATCACTTATACATCAATAATAAAAATAATAAGGAGTATATTTTTATGAATCCATCAAAATATCTGTTTATACGAGAGATTTTATACGGTACAAAATTTTTATAACTTTCCAATAAAATCACAGATTTTGAAAGTTTATGAATAGTTGAATACCATAAAATTTTAAAAGTCTTATTAAATACCTTCAGGTTTTAAAAGATTTTCAAAAATTTAAATTGAATACCTTTAAATTTTTTTAAAAAATTTAAAAATTTGAATTGAATACACTCAAATTTTAAAAGCTCGTAAAAATCCTATAGAATTTTGATTGAATACACCCTAGATTTTGTGGATGGATGAGAGTGGAGCAATGAGGATAGGGATAGTGTCCAGTGCATGAGAGTGATTGTACCTTGCAAGAGAATAGTGCCCGATAATGGAATTGTACCTTGAGAGACATCTATTTTAAACAATAAAAATTTTAAAGTTTTAACAAGAATAATAATAAATTAATATTTAATGAAATATTTTTTAAAATAAAGGGTCTGTTTCTTCAATTTTCAAACTTCAAACTTTTACTATTAACTTTATATTTTTCGAAAAGAATTTATTTTTTATTTTTTACAAAATATCCTATTATACATTACTTTATTATCAAACTCAAACCAAAATTTTTTCAAACTAATTTAAAGCAAAACTTTTGAATAAATGAAAGCTACACTGAGCCGAAATAAATACTAATTGTGAAGGGAAAATTAATTAAAAATCCACGAAGAAATCCAGGCCAGGTGCGAAAAGCAATGGTCGTGGAATTCCATCTGCATGTGCTGTCCCGCCGACATATGCTTTGGTAAGACCCCACATGGCATCATATGATTGGTTATACACCATATATATATATAATACTTATCCGTCCCGGTAACTATTTGTGTTTTATACGAATGTATATTATTATTATTATTATATTAATATATAGTATAAATAAAATAAATTTCTTTTTATTAGCATTGTGTGATAAAAAAATAATGATATTTGTGTAATATCCTGTAAGGTATTTATAATGTTTGGTAGATATTACAGTTACTAAAAAAAAAATGAACACTTGTTACAGAACGAATCAAAATGAAAAAATAGATAGTTTATTAAGGGGCGTATGAGTATAATATTACCTCTGTAATCCAATCTATTCTCACTTTTTTTATATTACAAAAAAAAAAAAAAAAAAAAAAGAGAGAGTAGAATGAGACGACAGAGTGAATATTTTCTTTTTTCATCTCATTTTAATGAATCATTTGAATTTTTTATAATAAATTAAAAAGTAATAATATTTTATAAATTAATAAAATTATACAAAATAAATTTTAATATTTTATTTATATATAAATTAATTCTATTTATAATAATATGATTATAATTTATGTAAAAATAAAATTATTTTAATATTAGTATTTGATAAAAAAAAATGAAAATAAATGTATTTTTCTTACTTGTTTACCACTTAGATTAAAAAATAATAAATAATTCAATTTCTATTTTTTATTTTTAATTATCTCATCTACACAGATAAATAGAGAAAAGTAAAAATCATATTGAAAAAAAAAAAAATTAAATAAGTACAATTTTTATCAAATTATTTTATTTCTTTTATTAATTTCTTTTTATTATTTATTCATTCAAATTTTATTCTCTATCTTAGGTAATATTATCATACCATCCTTCGCAAATAAAGAGGTTTTTTTTTTTTTATATAAATAAGAGAGTTATTATTACTATATTTTTAAATTATTCATTTGAGTATTTTGTTTTTTTGTATATAGATATGCACAATAAATGATAATTGATTCAGTGTTATATTTATCTCAATTGAATTCAGTTTTTTCAAACAGAATAATTAATTTTTATTCCCTAAATTAATTCATTTTCTCTATAATTTAATTTTTTTGTTATTATTAGTTTTTAAATTTTATTTTATGTACCAAACGCAACATGTACTATCTTTTATTATAATAAAAAATAAATATTTTTAATGAAACATACAAAATTAGTAAAATAAATTATTTTAATTTTGACGGAATGAGTAAAATATAAAAAAAAAAAATATATATATATTGAGGGTATTCTTATTCGGATTTTCGATTTGACCACAATAAAAATTTGAATTGAAATACACATATATTTTATAGGATATTTTAAATAAAAAATTATTTTCATAATATATTAAATAAAAATACCATTTATTTAATTTGAACTTTTGATTTATTTTATCTATTTTTAATGATTTATTAAATTGTACAATATTCACAATTTATCTATTAAAAAAATTCCATCCATTTAAAAATAAAAAAATTATGCATTTACTTTTGATATGTAATTTAAAAAATAATAGTTTTAATATGTAAAAATAGTTATATGGGAAAACAAAAATATTTTTACCTCTTATGCTTGTTTTTTTTTTAAAATAAAATATTAAATGATTATTGTAAATATGCTAAATTATAAAAGCAGTATTTATGAGGCAAAATAAACATATTTATCACAAACATTCAATATAGCAAAAATAATACATTAGTTTTTGAAGAAGAGTAAATATAATTTCTCCTACAGGTCATCATATTCAATTATTTTTTAGGCAAAATTGCTCGTAACTTCCATATGATTTTGAAATTTAGCGTAAATCTTTCGTGTTTTAAAAATTATATGGCGATCCGTTATATTTTAAAAAATATGACATGAAACTCATTTTTACATTAAGAAATTGATTTCCCATCTATATTTTTGTATGACGGGGAATTCCTATAATATTTTTAAAAGTATAAGATGGTGTAACATAATTTTTAAAGTACATGAAAGATTTACGTTGAGTTTTTGAACTATAGGAAAGTTATGAGCAATTTTATTTATTTTTTAAACCAAAAATTAAATTAAAATATTTTTTTTTGTATTTTTTATTTAAATACGTAATAGTATTTTTTTTTTTTTTAACACTAACATATGTAGATTGGATTTGGAATTGGTTTGAGACTGATTTCAAACTTCTCTCAATATATTGAAGTAGATATTTATATTTTATTTAATAAAAGGAATTATATAAAACTGATTTACAAAATGGTGTCAGATTTATTATATTTTAAAAATTATGTTAGATCTCTTATAGCTTCATAAACTCTATATCTAACTCTCTCAGTACGATGTTTAACATGCATGCGCTCAAATTACAAATGGATTTTAGAATCTTTAATTTTAAATTCTTAAAATTAAAAATATAATCATTCTTTTTATATTTAATTTGAAGAAACAGTAGTTGTTTTCCTTTTGTTTTATATTTTTCTTTGTTTTGATTTTTCTTTGAGGCAAAATATAAGATAAGTGGATATGATTGTAATTTTAGAAGTTTAAAATATATAGTTTGCAACTAATTCGTAATTTGAGCGTGTATGTCAAACACTGTTAAATAAGGACGGTCGAGGGGATTAGACGCAAAGTTTATAAAATTATAAGGTAAATAGACGTAGTTTTTATAATATGAAGAAGTTGATACAATTTTGTAAAATCACATGTGAATTTTGTACAATTTAACTTATTTAATATATTACATAAAATATCAAATTTTCATTGAATATTTTACATAAAGAATTTATTTATATTAGGTAAAATTGAACGTAACTCTCCTCTGGTTTCGAAATTCAACGTAAAATCTCAATGTACTTTAAAATTATATGACACCCTATTATACTTTAAAAAACATTACATGAACCCCACCATCATGAAAACTCCCTTATGTGATGAGAAGATAATTTTCTATCTGTATATTTTGCATGAAATAGGGTTTTCATGCAATATTTTGAAAGTATAAAGGGGCTTCGTGCAAATTTTAAAGTAAAGTGGGGATTTACGCTGAGTTTTAAAACCACACTGGGGTTTAATGTAATATTTTTAAAAGTATAAGGAAGCGCCATGCAATTTTGTAAGTAAATGGAGAATTTACACTAAATTTCGAAACCATAAGGGAGTTATTGACAATTTTGTCTTTACATTATATTAAACTATTATTTTAATTCACTTTTTAAATTCTCAAACCGCAAAATCAATATATCTTCTGGTTAATTTTTATTAATGATGCCTAACTCAAAATATATTTATTCAAAATATTATATTTAATATAATTAAATATATATATCATATTTATTTTTTAAAAATTTGAATTAACTAAATATTTTATTATTATTCTTATTTGTTTAAATATATTTAGAAGCAATATATTATATTTATGGTAGTTATCTTATTTAAGAGATTCGTGAGATTTTTGTCTTATTTAGATGATTTATATATCACTATAAATATGTACGTATTCTTATGATTGAAATAGAGACTTTCAGTTTCATATTCTAACATGGTATCAGAGCCAAATTCTCTCCGGGTATCTCTATAACCCGTTATATCTCGTATTTATTTGTATATTTTATTAATGTATTTGCTTCTATCCACGATAATGTTGTTATCTTCATGTCGTTTTCGTCTCTACTACTCCACTGACAGAGTCTACTTTCGACTTTAAAGTCGTTGAGAGTCCTGTTTTCGACTCTAACTCTATTGAGAGCGAGGGAGTCCTGTTTCCAACTCTAGCTCTATTGTGAGCGAGCGAGTCCTATTTCCGACTCTAACTCTATAGAGTGAGCGAGTCATGTTTTCGGTTCTAGTTCCGTTGTGAACGAACAAGTCCTGTTTCCAACTCTAACGGTGTTGACAGTTCTGCTTCTGACTCTGATCCAGTGGACGACTACACCACTTTTAGTTAATCTTGGCCAATTTAAATTCGTGTGGAAGATCTCGACTATATCTTTTTTCGGTAACTTATGACAAACTCAAGTTTGTTCTATAGTTCATTAATAAATATATATATTAATATATTAAGGTGTGTATGTTTGAGGGATTGGATTTTTTTTCCACTATTCATCCAATTTTTTCCCCCAAAAATATCAAATCAAACACCTATTTTTCATTTTTATATTATACTAAAAATAAATTTTACATTCAAAACATCACATCAACACCTATTTATATCACATCATACAATTATTCAAATTCAAATTTTTTATTATTTAAATCACAACTCAAAATCCAAACCTCCAAACAAACACACCATTTACTTTCGCATAAACATTATATCAAATAATTCTGATGGCGAATTGATTTGATGAAATTTGGAGAATCGACATCGGAAAATCACAATTAAAAGGGACAATAATCGAACAAATTTTGGTTAAAAGTAAATATTAGAGGTTTATTTGGTTATAGTTGGGAATTTATAAAATAAAATATTGATTTAAATTTTTATTTAAATACTATAGAACATATTTCATAAAAAATTTAATTTTTTGTATTTCAGAATTATTGATTGTCTTCTTTTGGATTTTAATTTAATTTTAAATTAGAATAATAGTTTAAATATGATATTTTGTAAAAATATTAATGTATTTTATGGATAATCATATATAATGATTACAAGTAAAAATAACTAAAACCAATCCCTTAAAAATATAGCCATTGTTTCCAGCATAAATGAATATTTAAAATAACTTATTTTAAGATGATTTTTTTTTTTCATTATAAAACACAAATACATATAATTTCCCTATGTGCGGCTGGTCTCATTTACTTTTTGCGTGTTGATATTTGAATATTAATTATTATATCAAAACGTAGCACAAATTAAGAAAAAATTGCAAAAATACTTCAATTAGTGTCTTATAATATTAATATTTATACAAAAAATTATACAAATATTAGAATATTTTTAATATTAAATACAATAAAGTATAATATTTCAACCCACACAATTAACCCCAACGAAAATATTTCGAATAAGCTAATTAAGTAAATAATAATGTATATAATTTCAATCATCTAAGTGATATATATATATATATATATAATTGTTTTTTAGTAGACTTTGTATGGAAATATTTCTGTATATTAGTCGTCGTCACTTTAATATCTTAATATTCATTCTTATTAACAAAATAACACATCGAATATTAATAATGCATGTGTTGGTATCATGTAATAAGTACAATATCGATTAATGAAATATTTTTAATGTAATATATATTTTTATGTTAATTTCAAGATCGACATCTTGTTATTTATACATAATCGAACGAAAAAAAAAACAAAATTTAAAGAATCTTTTATATATTTCGAAACCAATAGAGCTCGGACTCAACTTAACCAATATATCAATCGAAACCAATTATCGCATACAACCTAAACCCAAACCGCAAGCGACATGCCTTTTAAACACAACAATCTCACTAAAATTGAAACTCTATTTATGGAAACAATATCGATTCTCAAGTCTAATAACAACACAGAGAGTTTCACTGCGAAATAAAAGAAAAGGCACAAATCGAACAACCAAACCGTGAACCCTTCAAGGAAAAGTCCCGTGTTGAACGAGGAGAAGAACCTTCAACTTCACTGGACAGATTCATTGAAAACGACGAGTGAACGCGAACGGAACAACGACGGCGAAACTAGGGCTTTTTAGAGAGAGAGCCCGATGTGACAAGTGATAGATATGTTCTGTATGATTCAACCAAATCCAACAATATATATCAAGCAGCAGACTGATTTAGAGAAATGACCCAGCAGCTAGCAAGTTCTCATAGACCGAGTCGGGTTAGCAGGTCACCGAATACAGGCTTTATTTTGAACGGGTCGCGTTGTGAATTGTGTTTGGCCTCGATCATTCACTGGCCCAAAATATTACAAATCTCCACATTTTTTACGTGGAAAATGTGCTTAAAATGGGTGTCATCACTGTCCGAACATCGATTGGTTCCAATCCCTTAACCTGCAGACTTATTAACATGATTAGAATTCACAAAATTTTAATCAACATACGAAAACAACATCAAAGCAATCTTTTAACAGTAAAGAAACCAATGTTTTTTTAGTTTTATTAAAAAAAATTTTAAATCAACAATTTAAAACAATAATTACAGTTTTTATAGTTTCAAACATATTTTCTAATCAAAAGTATCAATATACACTTTTTTTTTTACATAAGGTGAATTTCGTAATTGACAAAACTTTTGTTCTCATTTAATCAGGGTTGTAATTAGTTGGTATTTTTTTTCAAGTTTCAAAAGACCTTTAGACACAACATCACGAATAAAGTGAAACCTAACGTCTATATGTTTGGTACAATCATGAAAAATTGAATTTTTGCACAATTGGATACCAAATTGGCTATCCGAAAAAACAATAACATCATTATGCAAATAACCAATTTTGTTTAACAGGCCCTTTAACCATAAAACTTCTTTTAATGCTTCATTTATAGCCATATATTCAGATTCTGTAGTAGAAAGAGCAACTGTATGTTGGAGTTGTGACTTCCAACTAATACATGATCCACATAAAGTAAAGATATAAGATGTAGTTGACTTCCTAGAATCTCTATCATTTGCATAATTAGAATCCACATACCCATTTAGGGTGTGTTTGTTTGGGGGATTGGATTAGATTTCTACTATTCATCCCATTTTTTTCCCAAAAAAACATCAAATCAAGCACCTATTTTTTATTTTTATATTATACTAAAAATCAATTTTAGATTCAAAACATCACATCAATACTTATTTATATCACAACATACAACTATTCAAATTCAAAATTTTTACTATTCAAATCCCAACTCAAAATCCAAACCCCCAAACAAACACACCCTTAGTGTAATCTCACTAATGTGTTTACCAAATATTTTAAACCAAAATGAACAGTATCAACCAAATACCTAAACACACATTTTAATGCATTTCAATGTTCCACACCAGCATTAGTCATATAACAACTTAATCAGCTAATAGCATATGCTAAATCAGGTCTAATACACACCATCAAATACATAATAGAACTTATGACATTAGAGTAAGGAACATTTTTCATGTAAATCACATCATTTTAAAATTTTGGACATTGTTCTTTTGACAAAATAAAATTAGATGCAAGAGGAACTAATGAGAATTTTGCATTACACATAGAAAATTTCTTCATAATTTTCTTAATATATGTGGACCGATTTAAAAACAGCACATTATCTTTCCTATCACCCACTATATTCATGCCAAGAATTACTTTTGCATCCCCTAAATATTTCATATCAAATTTTTTGCTTAAACAATATTTCACACGATTTATTGTTTCCAAACTATGACCCATTTGCAAAATATCATCAATATATAATAGCAAGAAGATGAGATGTTTACATGTTATTTTAAAATACATGCAATAGTCAAATTTACTTATAATGAATTCTAAAGATTTTATACATTAATCAAATTTTAAATTTTATTGCTTAGGGGACTGTTTTAATCCATAGAGTTATTTCCTTAAAAGACAAACATCATAAGTTTTATTTTTATCAAGATAATCCTCTAGTTTTTTCATGTATATCTTTTCGTACAAATCACCATGTAAAAAAATCGTTTTTACATCTAATTATTTCAATTCCAATTAAAATAAACAACCAAAGCAAGCACGAATCGTATACTGAAATATTTAACAACATAAGCAAAAATCTCATTATAACCTATTCTCCCATTTTCAGTATACCATTTGCAACTAACCTTACCTTAAATCTAACTTCATTTTCATCTTGTTGGACTTTATATAGCCAATTACAGTTAACAACATAACAGTTTGGCAATTTTGGCACCAAAATCCATGTATTGTTATCCTTTAAAAATTTCATTTCTTCATTCTTGCCTTAACTCATTCATCTTTATATTTTGATTTTATTGCTTCATAGTATGACTTTGGTTCATTTCTATCTAATGATTCAAACATATTACAAGCAAGCGAGGTGACATCAAAATCATTTAGCCTAAATGGTTGTCTAATATTTCGCCTAACTCTATCCTTAGCGAGTTGATAATTTTCTAGATATTGAGATTCAATTTCAACAAGTTCATATTCTAAATTTCTCTCAAGCTATCAGAACTAATGCTGGAACATCTAAATTTCCAGCACTAAAATCTGAATCAGAATTGAGTGTTTCAGTATTAGTCATACCTAGAACAAAATTCTCCATTAATTCAGCCTCCGATTCGGCTAAATTATAGTAATTTTGCTCCACCCCATTTTGAGTATTATTAGAATCACTAACAACAGAATTATCATCAATTGATGACTGATTTTGCTTCAAACGGAGCATTTCACTCTCATTAAATGCTACATCTCGATTAATAAAAGTTTTAAAATCTGACTTAGAACTTAACCAAAACCTATATCCCTTAACTTCCTTGAAATACCCTAGAAAAACATATTTTTCAGCTCTAAGCTCTAGTTTATCATTTGCAACACGTATAAATTCATAAGAACCAAAGACCCTTAAATTTGATATATCGACATTTCTCCCACTCCAAATAAACTCGGGACAAGCACTTTTTAAAGGTACTAAAGGAGACCTATTTATTAGGTAAGCGGTTTTTCTAACAGCCTCCCCAAAAGCACTTGGATAAACCCGAGGAAGCTAACAAACTTCGAACTCTTTCTAATAGAGTTCAGTTCATCTGCTCGGCAACCTCATTTTGTTGGGGTGTGTAAGGAAGGGGTTGTCCTATGTCATTTAATTTCATTTTCAACACACAAGTTGTCAAACCAAGTATTGCAATATTCAAAGACATTGTCGATTCTTAAGTACTTAATCCTTTTACCCGTTTGATTTTCAATTGAAATTTTCAAGTTTTTAAAAGTTTCAAACACATTAGATTTCTGTTCAAGTAAGAATACCCCTACTTTCCTAGAGAAATCATCAATTATCGTCAATAAATATTTTTTCCACTATGTGTGGATTCACTAGAAGGGGCCACAACGAAGTTAAGATATTCTAAAATATCTTTTGAAAAAAATTTATTTTAAGTTGGTTTTTGGGAAAAAGAAACTTTATGATGCTTCTCATAAATGCAGTTTTCATAAAATGACACATTTGAAATTTTTTCAGAACCAAAATAATTAGATTTTTGCAAAATCTCTAATATTTTATTACTTAAATGATCTAATCTCCTATGACACAGTTCAATGTTATCTTGGACAACATTAACACACAGTTCAGATTTAACAACAAGTATAGCAGTCACTATATAGAGGTTATTTCTCAAATTAGCCTTGAAAACCACTAGAGAATCCTTTGTAATTTTCATAAAATTTATTCCTTATTTTCCTTCTAGCCCTAGGGATGACACCCAACACATGATAGCCGATTATTTGACATATTAGGAACATGTCTGACATTGCAAAGTTTTAACACATTTTCCGAGTTAAACCTCAAAAGAACAGTCCATATCCCCTATCACTACAAATCCTATTATCAGTTATTGTCACAATACAATTTCAAAGGGTTTTATAATCGCTAAAAAATTCTTTAAAATGAGTCATATGATAGGTGCATCCATTCATTTATGTTAAAATCAGTTATATTTGAACATTCAACAATTACAACAAAGACCTCACCCAAATAGTCATAATTTAAAATCAAATTTGTTTGTTCATTTGAAATGGTATTAATAGGGGCTAAACCATTGCTAACATTGTTACTATTATTATTAAAAGTACGGTTTTTCTTAGGACAATTCCTAATGAAATGTGAAGGATCTCCACAATTAAAACAACGGTTGACGTACTTAGAGGGGGTTTAATACCTATTCTTAGACTTACTTCTAGATTTCTTCTTATGTTGACTATTGTAGGAACTATTCCCTTGCTTATTGTTATTAGAAGAAGACCCATCTTACTATCTCTAAAGGAGATCTACTCCTAACATGCATGACTTCACCGTGTGACTATTTACTAGCTTTATAAAGTTGCAAATCCATTTCTTTACTTTTTAAACCATTTATAACAACATCAAGTGTAATCACATCCCTAACATATTTTATCGCTGATTTTACATCTGAATATGAACTATGAATGACATCTAACATGACAATAGAGTTGTAATCATCTATATTTTTTTATCCCACTTCAGTTTTATATCTTGAATTAACTTGGTAAAAATATCTAAATTTTCATCTATTGTCTTAAAAAGGTCTAATTTGAAGCTAATTTTTTTTTTCTAAAAGGTGTACCCTGTCTGGAAGAGAAATTTCAGTAAAAATATTGTTGATTTGTCTGACAAGTCCTTAGTCGATTCATAAACCCCTAATTTTCTAATTACATGGTCAACTAGGTTCAAAATAATACACGATGATGCTAGCTCATCCAACTCATTCCTCTTAGCAAGAATATGATCAGCTATTTGTTTTAGTTCAACGACTTTAATCAACCTTTGAGTTATAAGGACATCTCTCATATTCTGTTTTCAAATAGCAAAATCAGTTTTTCCATCGAAGGGTTGTATATTAAAATAAGATTGGTTTGCCATTATATTAAATCTGAATTTAAAATAATTTTTCAAAAGGAATCAGATTTTAAGAAAAAAAAAAAAACCACCCATATTTTCACAAAGAACAGAAAGGTTATGAAAAACATATTTTAATTTTTGATAACTCAATACACCACCAGAAGAGATCTAGAAAAGCAAAACAGATTACCAACTAAATACAACTCAAGGTTATCAAATGTTAACTAATCTGTGAGTTAGTTTATTTAGATTCCAACTTATCAGGCAGTTAATATTGACAACAAAAATAGGTTTTCTAACTGCTCCAACCAAGACTGAACAACAAAACAGAAAACAGCCACAGAAAAAGAAAAGTCACAATACACAATAACTAGTCTACAACTCTAATATGAAAATAAAATTTTACTCAACTTCTAGCTCCGCAACAATCTTTGGCTTTCTTTTCGTATTCCAATTGTCACCTCCACCTAGAAATTCCTTTTAACTGCACACTTAAGAGACTAATTAGTAATGTTTGGATGATTCAACAAAGGCGCTGTACAATTCAACCATTTAAGTTTGTAAATCGATTCCAATCTCCTACAAGAACAAATCAGGTCTTATTCAAGGAGATCCACTCTGTACAGCACTGAAACAACCACACTAAAACAAGTTTTTCACTTTAACAATATCAAACACTAATCCAGGGCAACGAGATTAAAAATCGAACCAACTTGAACTCACTTTTACAAAAAACTTTATTAATTTTTCAAAACGAGAACAAGATGTTCACCCGAACTCAAAAAATCAAAATTCCAATAAACTAAACAAGCTGCTTAAGCTCTTATACCACTTGTTATGCTAATTTCAAGATTGTTAGTTTGTTATTTACACATAATCTAGCGAAAAAAGAAATCTAAAGAATCTTTTATTTATTTCTAAACCAATAGAGCTCGGACTCAGTTTACCCAATATATCAACCGAACCCAACTATCGCACACAACCTAGACCCAAACCGTAAACGACATGCCTCGTAAACGCAACAGTCTCACTAAATCCGATACCCTATATAAGAAAACAACATCGATTCTCAAGCCTAATAACAATATACATATAGTTTCATTGCGAACATCAAGAAAAGACACAAATCAAACAACCAAATCGTCAATCCTTCAAGGAACAAGTCGCGCGTCGAATGAGAAAGAAGTACCTTTAACTTCACTAGATAGATTCAACGGAAACGACGAGCGAACGTGAACGGAACAGTGACGGAAAAACTAGGGCTTTCTAGAGAGAGAGACCCCGATGTGGCGAGTGATAGATATGTTATGTCCGATTAAACCAAATCTAGCAATATATATCAAGCGGTAGACCGGTTCAGAAAAACGACCCAGCAGCCAGCAAGTCTCTTAGAGACCAAGTCAGATTAGCGGGTTGCTGAATATAGACTTCAATTTGGGCGGGTCGCATTGTGAGCTGTGCTAGGTCTCAATCATCCACGGACTGAAAACATCACACACACACACATATATATATATAGCAACAATTTCGATGTTGATTTGATTCAATCAATACATATAATCAAAGAAAATATCGCTTATTCTATATAGCATAATATAGTATTGTGTCATACAAAATATTTGTTATCTCAAATTATATCATATGCTATCGAGTATGTGTGCTATATTTTGATTATATATGTTGTCTGAGTCAAATCACTATAGTAATGATTTGATTTAGTTAGCACTTAAACCAAAACGTATAAATATATATATACACATACGATACACTTAAATAATCAAGATATATGAATATCATCATTTATAAGACTAGAGTCATATCTGATCAATTAATTAAGTGCAAAGTTCTTGACCGAGAAATCACATATTACTTCCAAGACAAAATTATGCTTCATCTATCTCAATTCAAAGTATTTTTTTTGTTATTTTTGTTTGTCTCACTAAAAGATATTTATTTTTTATTTTAGTAAAAATAATTATACATTAATACCAAAGTACCATTGACTTTTAATTGCATTACAAAAATATCATTACACATACAATTATTTTATACATAAATTTAAATGACAAAAATGTCAAAATCTCTTATATACTTCTATCAATCAATAAAATACTATTATTTCTTAATTTATTACAAAATCTCAAAGCAATATTTTCATCCGGGACAGAAAGAATAATATATTTATTAATTACATCCTAGTGACATTATATTGTTAATAATAATATATTTATTAATTACATCCTAATGACATTATATTGTTAATATTTCATCAATTTATCTCAAAAATTTATCTTTTGAATTACAAAAAATTTAAAATAAATTGTACGGCGCATCTTTTAAGATATATAATATAGCTTCAATACAAGTTTGGCAATGAGGTATTTTATCTATTATCTCAATGCTATGTTTTGTAGCTCCTTAAATTTATTTTAATAAATTAACTATTTTATAGCTCAATGAGGTATTTTATCTATTATCTCAATACTGTGCAAAAGGCCACGGTTATCTATTATCACATTTTTATATAGATAACTCAAGTTATTTTAATCGAAACTATATACCACAAATTTCTAATAATGTTAATTATCAAATATTAAGTTTGTATATATTTGAAGGTTTTTTGAAATTTTTTATCACTCATCAAATTTTTTTCTCTTGAAAACATCAAATCGAATATTTATATTTTTTCTATTATATTACAAATTAATTTTTAAATTTTACAATAACACTTATTTATATTATATTATACAATTATTATAATTTAAATTTTACTATTCAAAATCCACACCCCAAAAAGATACTTGTTTAGTTGTTGATTGAAATTAGTTTGAAATAAAATGTTGATTTAAATTTTTGTTTAAATAGTAATTTTAATTTAATTTTTTGTGAGAAAATCAATATATTTTTATTGGCAATCAGGTGGGGTGAATAGTTGGAAAAAAACTTTTTTTGCAGAGCTTTTAGTTTATTAAATAACTTTATTGTTTGACCCGTTAAAAAATTAATTTACATGTTTGGTAAATTACCTTTTTGAAAGAGTTCTTTTGGACCAAAAAAACGAATTTATAAAAAGCTAATCTACCTAACATTTTAGAAGAAATATTTCATTTTAATTTTGTTTATTTCTTATTTATCCTTAAAAATTAATTATTTATTTCATACATATAAATATATATTTTTATTATAGTATTTATTAATTATTTTAATTAATAATAATATATCTTTTTATTAAATTATAATTTTATTTTTGTAACAATTAATATTATTAAATATTATATATAAATTATTTTATTTGTAAAATATATAAATCTATTAAAATTAAATCAAATACTAGAAAAGAAATTAGTATTAATTTATTTATATATATATATATATTTTATTACATGAATTATACATTAAAAATTAATAAACAGTAACTAACATAATAGATATATATATATACACGAACAATTTATTATTTTATATTTTACACAATTTTAATAAAAAATTATTATTGTATTTTAATAAAAAATATATATATATTTTTTCAAATATAAAAAATAAAAATAAAAATTTTATAATATTCTTATAATTTTAAATAATTAATAACAAAAATTCTAAAAAATATTAAACCAAAATGAACAAAATTAAATATTTTAAAAAATAACATATATATATCTTTAAAATCGAACAATTGTTTTCCCAAACACGTCAATACAAATAACTAATTGAATTAACTAGTCAAACCAACTAATGAAATTATCTAACAGCTAACCGCTAATTGAATTAGCTAACAACTAAAAGATATCAGTTAATTATCAAACTCACTCTTAAGTTTGAAATCATGTACAAACACAATAATTTTTTTTTTTATTTATTTATTTTAAATAGCGAGTTGGATGTGATTTTTGTGAGATAAAATATTATATTTTTATAAATTATCTAAAAATTAAAATTAAAAAATAAAAAAACTTAAAAAGTAAGCAAATCAATTTTTGATTTTTTTTTTTCAATTTATTTAGTATGTAAATATAATTCCCTAAATAATAATAGTCATTTTTCATACAGAATATCAAATCTAATAAATTTAAGGAAATCACAAAAATAGAAATACAAAAGTAAATAAACCATAAATCATGGCCATTATTAATATTAATATTAATATTAATATTAATATTATTATTATTATTATTATATCCATTGAAATTGGATAGAATCGACAGTTGATAATAAGTCACAACTTTTTTGGTTGTTATGATACGTGGTCGTTTTACAAATTCCACAACTTTTTTTTCAGTAATGTCCACATCGAAAACGATTAATGTCCACAACAACTTTCTATATGTACGAAATTAATGTATTTAATCGAAAACGAGTAGGAGGATTGAGACTTGGGAATAATAATAATAATAATAATAATAATAATAAAATTGTGAATATATGTATATTAATTTGAATCAAAATTGGACACATCAAACAAATTAAAGGTGTGACGTTGAAAATAGAGTAACGGCCACTAATTAATTATGTAATCATTATTTAACAGTGACTTTCAACAAATTTTCCTATAAACTTTCAAAAAGGTTTTTCATATTTTTTCTACATTTAGTTACTGATAATTAACTATTGTGGCCACAATCAAAATCCCTCTAAAATTAATCAATTATTATTATTATTATTATTATTATTAGTGGTGATCAAGTTTTATCTCACATATATTGGTTTTTATTTATTTATTTATATTATTATGAGTTAAGTGTCTAATTGCATGTGAAATGACTATTTTGATTTTATTTTTATATTTTTTTACTAATTTTAGAATCACGTATCGTTACTGTCGAGTGTACGCTGGGTGCACATCTGATAAATATCATAATTTGTAATTACTTCAACAAGAAAAATCACACTGAACGAAATATTTGTAAAAAGTAAAATCTAGAGATTACAAATGTTTGAACTCATGATATGTATTGTTGTTAATATGTATTGTGTTTGTGAATTCGATGGATTTAAAACTTAATAATAATAATAATAATAATAATAATAATAATAATAATAATAATAATAATAATAATAATAATTTGTTGTATTGTGAATGACTTGCGTTTCTTTTGATGAGTTTGGAAAATATTTGGTTTGAGTTTGATATAAAAATTATGTTAGATGAAATATTTTGTGAGAAGAAAAAATTATATTTTTAATATGTAATATATTTTTACAGGAACGTCTAATAATTATACAAAAAAAAATTAAAGTTTTATTAAATAAATAATAAAAAAAGAAAACTCTCCCTAAATTAAAATATTTTCCCAATTGAAAAACGAACATATCGTATCAAGTAAAGTTAAGTTCATCACTTTCATTTGTTGTTATTATTATCAAAATTATTGAAATAGATTGGAATTTCCGACAATAGAAAGTAATTTCCAAGAATGTATAGTAGTTGTCACGTGGGGCCTTTTAACTACTCCATGAGGAATCTATTTGTCCATTCATTACAATAAAGTCCAAATACCTCCACTAAAATAATAGTAATAATAAATAAATAAAATTAAAAAAAAAAATTCATTTGTCCATTTGTTTGATTATATATATAAGAAATGTGTGGTAATGAAAAATAGTTGATAAATAAAATAAGATAACTACATAAGTACTTTATATTTTAATTTTTTTTATTATTTCCAAAAATATTTATATTCTACAAAAAAAAAAGTTAATCAATAATGTTAAAAAATATATATTAATTCAGTTCTGCTTAATTCTTTCAAATCATTGGCATGATTATTTCTTTGGGTAATTCGAATATTTAAATTTAATTTGAAGTTTTTTTGTTATTGTTCCAAATATTTATTAAGATCTATATTTATTTTTTTAAAAAAATAATAATAATAAATCTTTTGATGGTCCTCTTCTTTGAATAACTTATTATGTTTAGTCATTTTGTTAAAGTAAGAAATCTTCGTAAAATGTAATATAAATCATAGAAAATCAACCATAATTTTAAAAATAAAGTAGATTGTGGATAGTTAGATATACATAACTATCTTAAATATATATATATATATTTTAAAATTTAGTTTTATTTGACAAAATTTCTAAAATATATTTATATTATTCTGATGAGTGTGACTCAATATGAAAAAAAATGGGCAATGTTAGAGAGTGATATAATTAAGTCAACATCATATTAGGAGAAGGAGCCATGTGTGGAAAATTCCGATTTGTTTGCGATGCTGGAGTCGTATTCAAGTGGAACTGACCTGATTTACAAGTTGACAAGTAGTATATATGTTGAGGATACATTTCACTAATTTGACGTAACTCTATTGAATTCTACTATGACATTAAGAATATAACAAATAAAATAATATTATTATTTTTTAAATATTTATTGGACTATTTTGTGGAATTTTTTTGAGTTAATTTCTTAATATTATTTCATTCATTCATGAAATCAAAATTTATATTATAAAGTTCAAAAAGTGGAATAACTATTTATTAAGATTTTCATATATGGTTTTAATTAAGAAAAATAACAGAGGTATTTAGCACTCACTACATATGATAGTAAAAATGTTATTTAAGATAATGCACACAGATGATTGAAATGTCATTTATCATACAAACAAATCTTTTATATATTATAAAATATAATATCAACATTTTCAACAATTATATATATATATATATTGGGTATTTTTTATGCTTTGATTTTTATTATTTTAAAAATAAAGTAACTATTAGTATGATATATAAATTATATTAGTATCATTGAAGATTAAGATTATTTGGTAAAATGGTTATTTTTCTTAAAACATAATTAAACATAACTATTTGAAGTAATAAAATTATGATATATAAATATTATTCTCTTAATTCAAGCAAAAAAGTTTGATATATAAATTTAAAATAATGCTCATTCCGTCTCACCTCAATTGTTTGATTTTTCAGATATACGAGAATTTGAGCAATACATAATTATCAGTAAAAATAATTATTTTATAATAAAAATGTGGAGTTTTTGGGCCAATGATTTGGAGGCCCACCAGATCCTCAAAATCCGACCCGCCCATATTGCAATTGGATCCAGTGACCCGTGGTTCGACCCGGTCTTTTGCAAGACTCATTGCCAACCATCGATTGAGGGTTTCAGTGCCGTTGGATCGTGTTGCTTGATCTGATATTGTTTTTCTTTGGTGAATCGCCGCGGTTCATTCTGGATTAACTATATCTCAAATTGCGATATTTGTTCTCAAACCCTTTCTCTGCATGTCGTTGCTTCGGATTAATGTGCTTTGCGCTTTCCGGTGTTCCTGTCCGGCAAAACTGGTGAATCAACCTTCCCCTTCGATGTCCATCTAGATCAGTGGTTGTTCATCGGTTTGGTTTCTCGATCCTTTGCCTACTTGTATTGTGCGGTGTATTTCTCTGTTCGCGGTGTAGTTAGGCTTGAATCATTAAAGTTTCCATAGATTAAGGTTCGATTCATGTGTTTGTTGCATTTCCTTGGCTTGCCATATGTGGTTTGGGTCTACGTTGGGTGTGATAGTTGGTTTCGGTTGATATATGTTGGATAACCTGAGTCCGAACTCTTTTGCTTTCGATATATAAAAGATCCTTTAAGTTTTCTTTAGATTTTGTTCGATTATGTGTAAATAACAAGTTGTTGATCTTGAAATTGCAATAATAGAAAATAATATAAAGTAATTATAAATTAAAATTTAGATAACTAATTATTTTAATTAAATTTAAGAAAATTATAAGTCACGAAATTTAAAATGCAAAATATATAATTATTTTTCAAAAAAAAAAAAGAGACAAATTATATGAGACAAACATAAATAAAAAGATATAGACAAATTATATGAGATTATAAGAATAGTATTCAAATAGTAGTTGATTGTACTTTTTGTGTAAAATTTGTTTTGTTCTTTTATTCCAATTTGATATAATAATATTGACCTAAATAAATATCATTGTCAAGGTATTTGTAATGTGCAATGAATGCTATAATTACTTAAAAATAAAATGTAAACGATAAGCTTTATAGACAAAAAAGGGTAAAATATACTATATTTTTGATCGAACGAAATTAATAGTAAGAGCATGTCAAACTCACTGCATTTATTTAGTGGATTGACTTGGTTTTGAGGGCCCCATTTTTTACTTAAAAAATGTTAACACTATTTTTCCACCAATTTTAAAAAATATACTCTCTTTGTCCCATTTCTATTTATTCATTTACTTTTTGTACAAAGTTTTAAAAAAATTAATACTCCATCCGTCTGCTTTTAAGGGTCATATTTACCTTTTATGTCATTGTACTTAACATTAAAAATATCCTTATATTTGTATATTTTGGCATCCCAGTGGTGTCTACTGGCAGAGATGCCAAATATTCTTCGATAGCTTGCCTGTCAATGGTAGGAGTGACCTTTTGCTTTTGCTTCTTTGCCCCAGACCCGCCTGCAGCAGGCGCCTGCCTTTTTCTTCTTGGGGCAGTAGCCAAATGAGGAGAACCAAGCGCCAAGACTGGAGGTGGAGCAAGTCTCCCAACCAATTGGTCGGTCGAGGGAGCAATCACAGACCAGGTAGCCGACCACCAAGCAGGAAAAGTTTCGGTCGCTGAAGGTTTCAGGCATAAAGGTAAGTATGAGTTGGAGGTGATGTAGTCGGTGAGATGGGAAGCATAGGTCGGGATAAGCTCGGGAATCACTAGTCCTTCCGGGCTTTGAGGTATTAGGTGAGGACGGGCCAGTGGTCCCGGTATACCCTGACAACAACCAAACTGTCGGGCCAAAAATTAGGGTTGATAGTTGTAAATGTAAAATAATCTGCGGCTTTTCTTGTCCGACCTTCTACTAGAAAATAGAGATCGGGGTTTCATTGCAACATCCCACGAAAAAGAGTAGGTCGGATGAGGAAGAGGATCGGGATGAGTTTGAGGATGAGATGTGTCGGGATGAAGTAAAAAGAGATCAGTCGAATATTGTATCAGAGTTTCGTATACGTAGAAGCGGGAATTGCTACGATCCTCAGTTAGAATTTGGGCGATGACAGGGTCAGATGGATACAGATAGGAAGAATTAGGGGTTAATTTGGCTAGGGCATAACCTATGGACCTGTATGGGTTTGGAGCAATAGGGAGTCGGCCAAAGAATGCAGAGGGGAAATACAGACGGAGCCACAGTTCTAGGAACCAGAATGGTCCCGAAGCTGCAGTATCTGCCTTTTTAGTATCAGTTAGACGGGTAGTCACTCGGGTTAAACCCTCAAAAAGGTTAGCTAAAAAAAGGGTTCCCAACGAAAAAAATTGGCCGCAAGCCAGTTGAATAGCCAGATCAACTTGAGTAGAGAGAACGAGTTTAGAAGGGGAAAGAATGATGTATCTGAAAAGAAAAGAAAAGAATTCAACCAGAATATCCAACTTCGAAAATGCGAAAGAAATTAAAAAAGGGAGAAGATGTACCTGCGGAGCCAGAAAAGGAGGAAGGCCGTATGTTCCAGTTCAGAAACAGGGGTACCTTCCTTACCATTTGTTAACAAAATTAGTCCAGCCCCTTTCTTTTTTAGGGAGCTTGGCCAGGGCCCAATCCGCATGGTTGGGTGAAGGTTCTCAACCCCCGAAAGAAACCAGAACAGGATCGTCGCCTACGATTGGCAAATGTACGATAACAGCTACGTCCATCAAGGTTGGCCTGATAGGACCCGCAGAGAGGAGGAAGGCACCCATCTGAGAATGCCAAAAGGCTACCATCGCCAATAGGGCTTTGTCGTGAAGGTAGAGAGGTTGCGTTGAAAGGAGGATAGCTTTATCAATCCCTTGATTTTTCCACTGTTCTTCGAAGTGGGGGATAAGCCTCGCATACCATTTACGATAGGCGTCTTTTGGATCAGTAAGGTGAGTTCTGATACTGTCCAGAAGACGTTCTGGCTTGAACGCAGCATTTTTAACGATGATTCGAGAAACTTGAGCAATAACGGATCTCATGCGATCAGCGTCTGCGGTGGTGGTGCAATAAGGGCGTATGGTAGGGGTGAGAACTTTCGAAGCCACAGAAGGCACTGAGGGGTCAGCCCCATCGAAATGAAGAGCGGAGACATATTGGTTAGCCATTTGCGTAAAGGCGAAGAAGACGAAGAGGAAGAAAGATTCAGAGGAGGCAGTTGGATGAAGAAACAGAGAAGAATTTTCAGAACTCCGAATGCGTGAGTTTGAGAGGGTGAAGGAAGGGTTTTACATAAACCCCTTGATTTGACGCAGAGTAGTGTTATGATCACACTCTGCAAACCCCTAAACGTCACGTCTCCCGCACTTCAAGGAGTGACGTTTTGGCGTTAGGCGGGAGGAGGCAAGTTGTTGAGCATAAAAAAATGGTAGGTAGGGTTTTCGAGAATGGGCCTACCAAATTAGGTTAAAGATTTATTCAAGTTTAATGGGCTTTCAAAAGTCCAAATATAGATGTTTTTTAAGAAAGAAACTGCCTCGGGAAAAAGCAGATTAGGTGAAGAAGCTTCCTCGGGAGAAGGCAGATCGGGTGGCGATCAGGTCGGGTACGGAGCTCAGGAGTAACAAGGTCTGGTGCAAAGGTCGGGTACAATCAGGACCGGCCTGGAGATTCGGGTGTAATGAGGTCGGGACTGAAGGTCGGGTGCGATAAGGTCGGACAATGAGGTCGGACCTGGTCGGGCCAAGCTTAAAGGTCGGGCGTGATAAGGACGGACACGGAGGTAAGACGGTATGAGGTCGGGACTGAAGGTCGGGTGCGATAAGGTCGGACAATGAGGTCGGACCTGGTCGGGCCAAGCTTAAAGGTCGGGCGTGATAAGGACGGACACGGACGTAAGACAGTATGAGGTCGGGACTGAAGGTCGGGTGCGATAAGGTTGGACAATGAGGTCGAACCTGGTCGGGCCAAGCTTAAAGGTCGGGCGTGATAAAGACGGACACGGAGGTAAGATGGTGTGAGGTCGAGATTGAAGGTCGGGTGCGGTAAGGACGGACAACGAGGTCGGGCGCAATCAGGACGAGTTCGAAAGTCGGGTATGATAAGGTCGGGTAAATAAGTAATAAGGCTGGGCAGTGAGGTCGGACATGAACAGGTCGGGTAAAGAAGTAGCCAATGTGCAGGTCGGGTGAGAGAGTAGTTTCTGATAGTGGAGGGAAGTTTCAACTGGTGAGCGGTTTTTGAAGGTTCGACTTGGTGGGTCGGTTAACACACGTGACAACAGAAGAGAATTTTTGGGGCGGTTGACAGCGTTTTTTGTAACCGACCAGATGGCGGTTCGAACCGTTTCTTTAAAGGGTTTTAAATAGGTCTGTTCCTTACCTGAGAAACCATCTTCAATCGACATCAAATTCAAGAGAATTGCTTTTGGGGATCACCACTTTATTTTCCAGTCTATATTTTATATTTTCCTATTTTATTTATGTATTCTACAGTGTTTAGAGATTCCTAATCTCGGGCATTAATTATATCAAATTCGAAGATATTTTCTCATTTTCGGATTTTACTTTTTATTGTTGAAAAAATACATCAACAATCTCTAAGAAGTAATCTTTAAAAAAATTATATTACTATCGTTTTAGTTTTAGAAATTAATAGTATTACTTTCTAAAATAATGATAAAGATATAGTACTATGTGTTGAGCACAAAAAAAAAACGATAGGTAGGGTTTTCGAGAATGGGCCTACCAAATTAGGTTAAAGTTTGTTCGAGTTCAATGGGCATTCAAAAAGTCCAAATATAAACGCTGTTAAGGAAAAAGCTTCCTCGGGAGAAGGCAGAGATCGGGCGTGATAAGGTCGGGCACGGAGCTCGGGCATAATAAGGTCGGGTGCAAAGATCAGGTGTGATAAGGTCGAACGCGGAGCTCAGATACGATAAGGTCGGGTGCGGAGCGTAGGTATGATAAGGTCGGGTGCGGAACCCAGTCGCGACAAGGTCGGGTGTTAAGATCGGATGTGGTAAGGTCAGGCAATGAGGTCGGGCGTGATAAGGTCGGGCACCGAGGTCGGACGTGATCAGGTCAGACTCGGAGGTCGGGCGTGATAAGGTCGGGCAAGGAGAACAGTCGTGACAAGGTCGGGCACTGAGGTCGGACGTGATAAGGTCGGGTTTGAAGATCGGGTGTGATAAGGTCGGGCACTGAGGTCGGACGTGATCAGGTCGGGCTCGAGGTCGGGCATGATAAAGTCGGGCACAAAGATAAGAAGGGATAAGGTCAGGCTCGAAGGTCGGGTGTGATAAGGTCGGGTAATGAGGTCGGACATGAGCAGGTTGGGCTTGGAGGTCGGGCGTGATAAGGACGGGAACTGAGGTCAGATGTGATCAGGTCGGGTACGGAGGTTGGATGTGATAAGGTCGGGCGAAGCGAAGTCAGGCAAGTCAGGAGATTAAACAAGGGGAGGACGGGCAAGAGAAGACGAAGCAACAGATGTGCAGGTCGGGCGAAAGAGCAGTTCCTGGACAGTTGAGGGAAGTTTCCACCGATGAGCGGATTTGAAGGCACGACTCGGTAAGTCGGTTAACATACGTGTCAACAGAAGAGAGCTTTCTGGGCGGTTGACAGCGGTTGTTGTAACCGACCAGACGGCGGTTCAAACCGTTTCTTTAGAGGAATATTTAAGGATTGTGGTCAGCAATTGACAATTCATCTTCAATCGACATCAAATTCAAGAGAATTGCTTTTGGGATCACCATTTTATTTTTCCAGTTTGTAGTTTTATTTTTCTATTTTATTTATGTATTATACAGTGTTTAGAGATTCCTAATCTCAAATACTAATTATATTAAATTTGAAGATAATTCCCTATTTTCGAATTTTACGTTTTATTGTTGAAAAAACGCATCTAACTGTATGATTTACTAGTATTCCGGTGATAAGTATGTTTTCGTTTTCCCACACCCAATGGATATACTGTGACGGCGGCATATTCTCTTTTAATAAACTACATACATCTGTGCCAATTCTTTTTTTTTTATTCATTTTTCTAGTATAATTTTTATTGTTCTTTTTTATTTTTTCCTATTTTTTATTGGGTTCATTTTATAAATTATTTTCAAAAGGGTAAAAGGAAAAAAAAAAACTATATAATAAAAATTGCATAAGTTTTGGAACATGACAAATTAGTAATAATAGCCGATTTCGGATGGTTTCTAGGTTTTGATTGTATTGTTTCTAAAATAAAATAGCAGTTGGGGATAACTGATAAGGTGCTTATGATGGCTAATGTTTATTAGCTATAATTAACACATGATACAAATACATAGTAAACGTGACCACTAAATTTGGATCATAACTCATTAAATTATTAATTAATTAATAGTTTATATAATACATGTTATGTTATGATTGATTTCAATATAATGTATTAATCGTTAATACAATTCAAATACTTATAAAATATTAGTACCCATTGTTAGTTCTATTTTGTTTGTGTAATAAATTTATATATATATATATGTATATATATTATTGTGCTCTTTAATAAATGAGAAATAATTGCACATGTAATAATTAAGATTAATCAGCAACATTATTAATCAACACCTAAATTGCACCATATAAATTGATAAAATCAATATATATATATATATATATATATGCATATGTATTATATTATTGATTTTGAACATTCAAAGTCACAGTACCACGATCACCTATGTCGGGATGAACTAATAATATATAATTAATTGATAATATATTTTATTCAAGTTAGAGAAAAAGATGAAAGTGAAGTATATCCTTTCTTTTGCTGACAGCTAACCTAACTTCTAATTTTATTTTTATATTTAATAAGAATCAAACAAAAATAATTAAATCGAGATAATATTAAAATATGAATAAAGTAGCTTTATCAATTTTGGATTTTACCCTTAATATATATATATAGTGAGGTCAAGTTTATCGAATTAAATAAAATATTAATAATTTTCCATAGTCCTGGGGTTGACACTTGACGCACTTCAACCTAAATATATATATATATATGGGCATCGTTATTTAAATATTCTCTAAATTAAAATTAAATTACATCAATGTATTCTAATTTGCTATATATATTTGGAAAAATTTGTAACTTCAAAATACCTTCTGGTTTTTTTTTTTTTTTTTAAATATTATTGTCGAAAAAAATCACTTCAGTCGGCTTAATTAGAAAAGTCTTCCTGAAAAGTTTCTCGGGTTTCTCAATAAAGATCCTGACTATCTCGCGATAAACGGATAATTAAAGTAAAAAAAAAAAAAAGCAAAATAAGGCTCGTAAACAAAAAAAAAGAAAGAAATTCAATTGAAATTAATAGAAAAAAAGCTGTAAAAATTTAAAAGAAATACAGTAAAAATAAATATATAGAGAAAAATTGAAGAAGAAGATCCCGAATCATGAATGGCGGCGTGTTTTCTTTGCCTCTTAAATTCAATTGAAATTTATTGTTATTTTTTTTTAAAATTTGTTTGGATAAGATCTTATCACTATTTTTTCTCCAAAAAATTCAACCACCTTTTTAAACCACTTCTATGACATTCCTACCTCCGTTGCACTGTTTCCGAGTCGAGCTGGACCTCCTTGAACGATGGTCAAATGGATCAGTAGATCCGTCTACTGTTTCGGGCCGTATGTTGTGCCTCGAATGTCTTTGTGGTGCACTTACGCTGGACTGGCCCCAATTAATTATTTTGGTGTGTACAAGGGCCCTCCACATAATTATCTGGACAAAAGTTAACATGTAATCCGGATAATTTTGTTAAAACTCCCCCATGTTTGAATTGACTCGTGCGTGCAAGTTTTAGATCTCCCATCATAGCCAACTCATCCGCGTCGGATCGTGCCCCGCACCAAGGTCATTTTCACCTATGATATCTTCTTCTCGTTTCTATGTCCATTTTCTGGTTACTCGCTGGTAGACAACATCCAAGATCAGCGTTCGGGAAGGTCAATTTCTGCTTATTCGGCCTGTTCAACAGTGTTTTTGCCTTACGTAAGGTCGTAGTCAACCACAACATGATCGTGCCTTCCTTCCAACTCCCAAAGAGATGGATAGAGCCTTTTAAGATGTTTTCCATTAATAAACGTCTTCAACTCCTCCTATTCGGGCTTCATCAACCTATACGTGCCATTGGATGACTTGGCCGATATAGTAAAATGGTCCTTCCTATGTAAAGGGACTATTTCTCCAACTTCGCATCTTTGGGACCTTCTGGGATAACGGCCTTCCAGACCATGTTACCTTCCTCGAAGATCTGGGGCCTTATGTGCTTCCGGAAGGTCGATTCGACTTTCTTATTTTGATGCCGAATCCGTTCAAGAGTCTACACTCCCTCTCCGGGCAAGGCGTCAAACTCTTGGAGTAGGGCTTGATCTAGCTCTCCCATCCGCAGTTGGCTCATCTTCAAGTTCGGAGAGAGGGCACTGTAATCTCCAACGGAAGTACAACATCAGGATCTTAAGTCAGCCTGTAAAGGGTGCTGCCGGTTACGGAGGATTTGGTATTCTGATACACCTATAAAGTCTCCTCCAAAGTGTCATGCCAACCCTTCGGATTGTCCTTCAACACCTTCTTGATAATGGAAATCAATATTTTATTCGTCGCCTTGGCTTGCCCGTTAGCTTAAGGGTAATACAGAGAGAAATGTAGCAGCTGGATTCTATATTGGGCTGCAAAAGCCTTGACCTTCGTGCTCATAAATGCGGTCCATGTGCTCATAAATGCAGTCCTTTGATCGGTGGTTATTGTCTTGGGGATACCAAACCTGTGAATGATGTTATTCTTAATAAAACATATGACATGATTATGTTGTACCTTGTCCAATGGAACAGTTTCCGCCCACTTCGTGAAGCAATGCCTCTTGGAAGATGGATGATGGATCTTGTTGATGATGTCCATCGCCCATGCACGGAAAGACCAAGGTTTGATAATCGAATGAAGTTCTTCCACAGGGACTCGCCGAAGTGATCCATAGTGCTGGTATGCTAGACAACCCCGAGCATAATCCATACAATCGTGCGAGATTCCTGGCAAAAAATAGCCATAACGGAGGATTGTCCACTTCATAGAGGGTCCAGCTCTATGGGTGGCACCTCCAACACTTTCGTGGACCTCGGTCATGACCTTCATAACATCCTAGTGACCCAGGCAGCGTGCTAAAGTCCCATTGGATCTCCACCGATATAGCTCTCCATCGATCTAGGTGTATTTTAGAAGTTGATGGTACATTGATTTTGAGCGACCTTCATGGGGTCTGTTAGACCTTCCAACAGCGGCATTCGCCAATTTGGGTCCTGGACAGCCTGTAGACATTCGTTTCCTGGTCGTATCTCTTTTATTTTAAATCCGAAAACCCACTGCGCCAAGTCGTTTGCCTCTAAATTCTCTTCTTGAGGTATATCCTCTAGCGTCATCTCTATGAGCTGCTGAAGAAGGTTCTAAAGCCGTGGCTTCCTATACTTGAACTCCTTAAGTGCTTGACAAATAACCAGCTAAAAATCTCTTCGAATAACAACATTATTGGCATATTTTGCAACCAAGAATCGCAATGATAATAGCAGTGCCTCGTACTCAGCTTGGTTGTTCGTGACACCTTGTGGAAGTTGGTGGGCAAAAAGTCATACTTATTCTTCAAGAATGAAGATCACCACACCTTCTCCGGCTGCTCTTGAGGTGCTGGACCCATCGAAAGTCACCAGCCAAGGTTGCAATCCCACATAGTCCAAAGGAACGGCCTGAATCATCCCAGGATGTTCGGCCAAGAAATTTGCGATCTTTTGTCCTTTCACGGCATTAAAGGGTTGGTATGTTAATGAAAATGACGCCAACTTTAACGTCCATTTAACTAATGGCCTCGAAGGACCGGCCTGTTTAATAAATAACGTAGCAGGTCGACTTTGCATATGACTTTAGTTTCAACCGGCATCAAATAATACTCTAATTTCGTGCAAGCATTATACAATGATAACAAAGTTTCTCAATACACGAATAACGAGTTTCAACATCATTTAGGGTCTTTCTAAGATAATAAATAGCTCACTATCGACCTTTATCGTCGTCCTGGACAATGAGGCAGCCCATTGTGTCATTCATGGCAGCTATGTACAACTTCAGCTCCATTCCACTGATTGAAAACATTAACACCGGAGGTGATGATAACGCTTGCTTAATATGGTCCATGGCTTCTTGCTGGGTTGTTCTCCACTCAAACACGTCTTTATTCTCACGCAATAGCATTGAGAAGACCTTCATTTTCTGGCAGAATTGGCGATGAACCTCCTCAGAAAATTGACCTTCCTCATCAAACTTTGCAGCTCCTTAATGTTGCGTGGGGGCCCAAGGTCCTGGACAGTCTTGGCCTTAATTTGTTGACTTCGGCGCCCGTTTGATAAACCAAAAAAACCCAAGAAATTCCCCTATTGTACTCCAAATAAGCATTTCGTCGGGTTCATCTTGAGGTTGTGCTGCCTCATCCGCATAAATGTCTTCCGAAGGTCCAGATGGCGGTGATCGAATGCCTGGGACTTTCACTACCATATCTTCTATATATATCTCCATGCAAACTCTGATCAGGTCGTAGAATATTGCGTTCATCGCCCTCTAGTAGGTTGCTCAAGCATTCTTGAGGCCGAAAGGCATAACTATCCATTCGAACATTCTGATTGCGTAGGGGTAGCAGAAAGTTATTTTATGGGCGTCCTCCTCGGCTAAATTTATCTGGTTGTAGCCCAAAAATCCGTCCATAAAAGAAAGAATATCATATCCAACCATCAAATACACGAGCATGCCGGCGATGAGTATCATATATTCGTTCTTCGGAGTTGCCAAATTCAAGTTCCCGGAGTCATTGCAGATCCAGATCTTTCAATTTTTCTTCATCACTGGTACAACATTGGAAATTCACTCCGGGTACCTGCATATTCAGATAAATTTAGCGTTAAGGAGCTTTTCGACCTCCTCTTCACTTTCAGCAACAATTCCGAATTGAAATGCCTAGGGGGCTGCTTATGAGGCCGAGATGATGCTTTGGTGGGTAGTCGATGCTCCACCAAGCTCATTGACAGCCCCGGCATCTTGTGGTAGTCCCACGTGAATCAATCCTTGAACTCTAGGATCAATGCAATTATTTGCTCTTTCTTCTTGACATCCAGCAAGGCGCTGATTTGCGTCATCCGATGGGTTGTCTAGTCCCCCAGGTTGACCTCCTCCAATGGATCCGTGCTTCGAAAGGTGGAGCACCTCTTCGGATTGGAGAATAAACCTTTTCTTCACCTTGATCCCAAGTAGGCATCTGGGAGTATGTCCTTGTCTACCCATCAGGAAGGTAAGCGACATGATTTTTGGCATATATGAATGGGCAGTTGGGTCCGCCTGCTCGCGCTTCCTAGTCTGGGAGGATCATATCGTCATTCATGATGAATTGACGAACTGCCGGGCCATGTGTCAGCCTCGGTTTTGAGGCAAAAAATTGATCACCTTGATCTTGAAGCCGCCATCAAAATATAAAGGTCGTTCAAGGTCTTGATCAGTGGCAATTATGTCCAAACTTGCTTTCGATATCTTGTCGCAATCAAATGCTCCGATCATCGGTCCATCTTCCAAAACCTAGATCATGTTGGATACTGCAAGAGGCTGTTGGTCAAGAGAAAATTCATTCTCCGGCATGATATGCTTCGGCCTCCATTCCCACTGGGCCCGAAGCTTATGGCGTAGATCTTTCCGATCCAATTTCGACCCTCCAGTGGCCACTGTATCCTGATCGTTTGACTGCCGCTTTCAACCTTCCTGGTCTAATTTCGGCTTTCCAGTGGCCACGACATCCTGATCGTATGACTATCATTTCCTTGCCTGACCTTCCTGGTCTAATTTCAGCCTTCAAGTGACCACTGCATCATGATCATATGGTTGTCGCTTCCTTGCCTGGCCTTCTTGGTCTAATTTCAGCCTTCTACTGACCACCACATCATGATAATCTGAATGTCTCATCCTTGTCTGACCTTCCTGGTCTAATTTTGACCTTTCTGCGGCAGCTCCTTCCTAGTCCTTGGCTTGCTGTCCCTGAGCCAAACGCTCTTGGTAGAGGTGAGCGGCCAAGCATTTTAGTTGCATTCTTCTTTTTTGGGTCTTGGTAGGAGATCGCAATCTCTACTTCTTTTGGTTCACGGCCCGACTTCCATCATCAAGAGCTCTTTTGGGAAGACGGGTCGGATGTGGGTAATCACTATCTGATCAGCTCACTTCGGCAACCATATTAGTGGGAGAAAGTCTATTGCACACCGAGCTCCTTCTCGAGGGTTTAATTGACTTTCTGAGTCCTTCAAACACTAATTTTTGAGTTTCCATCATCATCATACTTATATAAATCCTAATTGTAAAGAATTTTGTCTCACTGGTTTAGAGCACAGAAGAATTATTTATCTAAGCCTTGTCTTTTGCCACAAGCATTTTCAAGGTAGTTCAATGTAGTTAAGTACGCGGGAGCCTTGTCGACCTGCTTAACTACTGGTTTGAATTCAATTTTGATTAAAAATAGGTAACAAAAGGGTAAAGCCACTAATGAGGCAGAATTTGGGATAATTAATGGGGCATAGGCGGTGGTCTATTAGGTCGCAGAAATTCCTAGTGACAGTAGGGTTTCTTTCTTAGAATGTTCCGATTCTAGGTGTCATTGAAGCCTTGTTGTGAATCCCTTAAGGTCAGATACCAGTGATAAGAATTCTCTATGAGTTGGTTTATATATTTACATCACCTCCTTCCCCGCTTCCGTATTATACATATATGTCCGTTTAAACACCCACACTGCTCGCTCATTTCCTCCAGGAAAATCTAGCAAAGTAACGCACAGTTCAGACACAATACATCTCCTTCACTCTCTACTGCTTAACATATACATATGTATATAAATTTTGCCACTCGCTCGTGTCCCATTCGCTTGCCCCTCATTGGCACTCCACCGCTCACCTCTACGCCGCTTGCCTCCGCAATACTTTACCGTTTTACTTACCGCTTTTCTTAGAATTAAAACTTTGATCCGCTGTAAAACGGGTCCCTTTCTGCATTCTTTCGCCGCTTTCAAAAGATTTATACTTGATTTTAAAATTCGTGACTTAAAATTCCTGTGTTCGACCTGAAAACTCACCAGTTAAAAAGTATAAATAATTATGATAACTACTCAGGATCTACAACCACAAATGTTTACCATATCTGATCACTCTATATAAGCCACCACATTTCATCTTCGAATGAAAATTCCCTATGAATGTGTACGCATAGAAATCACAACAAATATATGTTATCACCATATATCCTATGAATTTCATCTTCAATTAACTGTAGATTTATGATAGAATGTGGCAGCGGTGTCATCTCTGCCTGCCCCCTAGACTGTTCGGAAGCTGCTTGAATGGACGGTGGATTACGAAACGCTGGCTGTGGGAAGGCTTGATAAGTAGGTTCCCATTGTGGGAAACAAACTCGGAGGCCTTCTGTAGGTTCTCTAAGGACTAGAGTCTGCTGCAATAGTGTATATTTGGGAGCTGGTTGGGCAGGATATTCGTAGGTTTGTTGCACCCCAGAACCAGTAGCAAATCGACCTTCCTCGGCAGCTCCCTGCCCCTAGTGTATTGGAATGGTGTTGGGACTAGTCCCCCTAGTTCCCAATTCATTTAAGAAGACTTTGAGATAAAGGAAGGTGTTGGAATCGTTGTTGGCCCTGCCCCCCATGCATTGGAAGTCTCTTTCCGCCCTGCCCCCCATGAATCGGAGTGGGAACTTGGGTGCTAATAGTAGTTTCAGCAAATAAGGGATTATTTTGCCCATGTGGTGCTGATAGGACTGACCCGAAGATCATCCCAAATCTGTTGGTTGAAGGCGGCCCAAAAAAAGCTTGCCCGACCAATGCCCGATATTCTCCGAGCTTCTTAGTGGTGATCGGAGGTTCTCCAGATCCGGAACTCTTATCGAACAGAGTAACATGACCATACTTAAGTGTCTAGGAGGGCGGATTTGTTGCAAAGCTGGTTGTCAGGCCCGTGGAAGGCCAGATCTATGCTGGTTGCAATTAACCTTCCGAGCCTTGCCTTTTTTAGTTTCTACCTCCAGAAGCAGCGCAAAATCGTTCGGAATGGTAGATTTCAGGATGTCTATAATGTATTACGATAGCTCTAGGGCGGATCTGTAAGAGACAACCAAATTTCTCTGCGGATCTGCTTCTAAAGGACGCTGGATGGAAGACTAATGATTTGGTCTGACCATCCAGCAGCCGCGGAAGCCTTGTCGCTAGGGGCAGCTTCCTGCGCAGGGCGCGATAACGAATCGCCGAAGATTTCTTTATTTTTTGACATCTCCATAGTTTTCGGATGTGTAGTTCTCTCTTCTGAAGTTGCATACAAAATTCGCCAGATGTCGGTGTCCCACTGGACGTGTCAATTCTGTTGTCGTAAAAACATCACCTCTGACAGCTTAATCGGAGAAGCCTGTCATAATCAATTTGTTCGAAGGATTTTTCGGCCTCCTCAAGAAATGATCCGGGCTATCTCGTGATAAACAAATAATTAAAGTAAAAAGAAAGTAAAATAAGACTGATAAACAAGATAGAAAACTGGAAATTCAATTGAAATTAATGAAAAAAAGCTATAAAAATATAGAAGAAATACAGTAAAAATAAAAATGTAGAGAAAAATGGAAGAAGAAGAGCCGGAATGATGAATGGTGGCTTGTGTTCTTCTGCCTGTTAGATCTTGATTCTATTGTTAATTTTTATATATATTTTTTTAAATTTGTTTGATAAGATTTTATCCATATCTTTTCTCCAACAAATTCAACTATTTTTCTAACAATTTTTTTTGACCTTTCTATCTCTGTTAGGCTACTTCCTAGTCGAGCTGGACCTCCTTGAACGATAGGCCAAATGGGTCAACAAATCCGTCTGCCACTTGGACCGTATACTGGGCCGCGAATATTTTTGGCTACGTTGGGCCGGCCTCAATTAATTATTTGAGTATATACAAATATATTATTTTATCTTACAAAATATTACATTTAAATAAAATATCAAAACTAAACTCGAGAAGAACACTATTGATGGAGTCTAGTATATATTCGTTTGTATTTCTAATTATATAATTTAATTAATATAATATTTATTACCTAGAAATTTTATATTCATTATTTATTTTATATTTAAAATATTATATTAATATTTATTTATTATACAATAATTAATATATATAAATATATTATGTATAAGTCACATTTGAAAATTTTTATTATTTCATTCATTAAAAATTTTAAAGTTAAAATACTTGAAAGCATTTCAAAACACAGAAACAGTTCATTACTTTTATATATATATATATATATATATGTATGTACACATTTATTTATATATGTGTTTGTGGGTTTATATTTAAAAATACTTCGAAACATTCCAAAACACAAATAATCCATTTGATTATCAATAATATATTCTAGAAGATACCAATCAAGGTTTAATCTTTACTATAAATTAACCAAAAAATAATGAATTATTGGTTGCACTTTTCTTTTTAAGTTTAGTTTTGCTTTTTATTTTGCTTGTTTGTTTGAATTAATAGTTTAAATATAATATTTTATTAGATAAAATCATATATTTTATAAAAAATACAATAACTATATAGTAAAAAATTAAAATCAAGAAGATAATCTAGTTCTCCAAATTTACAATTAATTTGTAGGTTGTTGTATTATAGAAATTTGTAGCTTCTAATCATTTTCTTCCATCTTCAATGCGTGTCATGAACATTCATCTTGTCATGTAAATGATCAGACTATAAAGAGAAGAAGGAAGATATGAAAATTTTTGATTTATTAATTTTATATATTTAGGGTACAGTATTAAGGAATATTTATATATAAGAGGAATAAGAAATGTGAAAGACAAAATGTATAAATAAACAAATAAAAACATGCTTTTAGTAGAATAAGTTATCTAACTCCAGTAAGAGATACTGCTGCTTCTACCGTCCCCCACAAGCTGAGCCGAGGGGACCATAGAGATTGAGCTTGGAGCAATGACAATGGAACACAGAGAAAAACAGATACTTAGTGAACATATCTGTAACCTGGGATTAAGAGGCAATAAAAAATAAGATCCAAAAGCTGATTTTGGTAGAACTCTCAGACAAAATAACATATAATATCGATGTGTTTTTTCATGTCATGATGAACTGGACTTTTGACTAGCTTTATAGAAGACTCATTGTCACAATATAGTAGTATAGGAGTAGGAAAAAAAATCTTCAATGCACCCATAATATAAGTGAGCCAAGCAAGTTCAGAGGCGGCATAAGCTAAGCTTCTATATTCAGCTTGATTTCGACACCACAAATTGACGTTTTGTCTTTCAAGAAATCAAAGCACCACCTAAGAAGATAGAATAACCACTCAATGACCTGTGAGTATTTGGACAATTGCCCCAATCAACATCACAAAAATAGTAAGTTCTACAAGGTTATTGGGAGAGAAGAATAACCCTAGCTGAGGAGTATTTTGAAGAAAATGTAGCATATAAAGAACCCATTTCCACTGGTCTTCAGTGAGACAATGCATGAACTGACTCAATTTCTGAACAACAAAACAAATGTTTGGTCTAGAGAAACAGAGAAATAACAGTTTACCAACAATCTTCCGGAACAAATTGGGCTAAGCAAATAAAAGTGTGAGTATTTTTATTTGCAGAAACAAACATATTAGCAAGAAGATCATGAATGAACTTAGATTGAGTTACCAAGCAACTTGATGCAGACAGTTGAAGTTCCAGACCAAGGTAAAAGGATGCTATGCCAAGATTCTTGATAGTGAAGTTAGCATGTAAAGCCTTTTTTTGTATTGAGAATAGATATTGGATCATTGCCTACAAAAAGTATATCATCCACATACACAATTAATACTGTGGTGCCAAAATTAGTAAACTTAACAAAAAGACAATGATCATATGTAGTACGAGTAAAGCCAGGAGAACAAACAAAATCAGTCAAAGATTTGTACCATTGTCGAGGGACTTGCTTGAGTCCATATATAGACTTTCGTAATCTGAAAACCGGATTGGAAGAAGAAGACAGGCTAGGAGAACAGTCCATATAGAGTCCTCGTCAATGTCAGCATGCAAGAAAACATTGTTGACATCCAATTGATGTAGGGCTATTGCAAGGGCAATAATCAATCTTACAGTGACATGCTTTGCAACAAGAGCGAAAGAGTCATGGAAATCCTCTCCGTACTCTTGAGTGTAGCCCTTAGCGACAAGTCTAGCCTTATATTTTCTTATGGTGTCATATGGATTGCACTTTATTCTATAAATCCATCGATAACCAATTGGTTTCTTAGATCCAGAATTATCAACCAAATCTCAAGTGTGATTGGAGAAAAGAACATTAAGTTCTCCATCCATTGCCTGGTGCCAAATAGAAAATTTACATGCCTTATTGTAACTCTGGGGCAAAACAATATCCATAGCGTGCAATATATAATCTTTGAATTTATGAGGTAGTGTCCTCATCCTTGCAGGCCTACATAATGTGACTTGGTTATTAGCAGATAAGGAAGGCTATGACTGATGAACAAAGGAAGAATCATACAAAGAATTACTTGATGAAGGAGCATGATCAACAACCATTAGTGATGATGTACTGTGATAAGAAAATGCAAGTGAATAGTCTATTATAACAAGAGTAGAAACTATTTCATAATGGTTAAGAGGTATCACTGGGAAGCTTAGTGTTTGCAAAAAAATTGGGAGTGGAAGTCTTGGTTGAACACGAACTCAAGAAGGGATAAATGAAATCGTAAAAAATCATATCCCTTGAAATATATATCTTACGAGAGACCTAGTCAAGAATTTTATATTCCTTCTGTGTGCTGTTGTAGCCCAAAATAATCCCTTTAACTCATTTGGAATATAATTTTCCCAAGTTAGGACCGGTATCCTTCATATAATATAGGCAACCAAAAATATGTAGATTACTTAAGTCGGGATCCTTGTTGTAGATTAAAGAATAAGGTGATTTACACTCTTAATTTTCTGGAGAGTGTTCTATTGATAAGATATACTGCTACTAATATAGCTTCATTCCATTAGAATTTTGGGACTTTGGAATGATAAAGCAAGCTTCTAGCCACTTCAACAAGGTGTCTGTGCTTCCTCTCAACTCTGCCATTATGTTGTGGAGTATAAATACATGTCTCCTGATGAACAATTCCTAAGTTATGAAAGATTTTTTCACAATTATGATTGCGAAATTCTATCTCATTGTCAATCCTTACCACCTTAACCTTTCTGGAGAACTGAGTTTCAACATAAGCAAAGAATTTAGTGAGTATGCTTGATATCTCATACTTGTGTTTAATGAGATACAACCATGTTCCCCTGGAATAGTCATGAACAATGGTTAGCATAAAAATGACACAAATAGTGCTGGGATGGGAAAAGGGATCCAAAAGATCCATATACACTAGATCAAATAGTTCACTAGCATGAGACTCACTCATTTTGAAAGGTAATCTATGAAACTTTGTACTAGAACAAGTATCACATGATGCATAATTTTTAGCAGACAAGTGAATTCCAATATGTTTCAAAATCTTCCAAGAAGGATGACCAAGTTTATAACGCCACAATACAGAGTTTGCAACAATCTGTATGCATCCATATAATCTGTATGACCAAGAGGGATGATCTTTCTATTCTTATAATATCGAGTATGAGACTCCCGTACAATTTGTCCATGCAACAATATGTATGCATCCAACATATCGCAATCTCCCATGCCTGCATAAGATAATATACATATATATTTTCATTATAATCTTTTAATAAATTCACTACATAAAATTCATAGTCTCCACAACACTTGCAAACACCTTCCAGCTAACTCAAATACTTTTAATCCCACATATTATCATATATTCATATCCGTAGAAAAAATGAATGTATTTATTCTCTTCTTCCAACTCATATGTGATAACAATGATCATCCTAGATAGTTTAAAAGAACAAAAAAAAAACCATAGTATTGGAGTATTAACTACTTATATGAAATCAATATATAATACGAGAACAATGGGACTTATCCATGGAAACAAACCAAATATATATATGAATTTTATTACATTGGCTCAACAACTAATGTCTAGTTTCTTACAAATCCGGAATCACAATCGAGGTTGCTATTATTTTTATAAGATGGTAAATGTGAAGCTATTAGCTAATGAAAAAAATACACTTCCCCTTTAAATGCCACAGAATCACAAAAATAAAGCAAAATGAGCAATCAATTTCCTCTAATGCATTATTTAACTTAGCACATAGTCATTAAATAATGTATTCAGCTTACACAATTAGATGTGTATTCAACATCTATATGTACCCTTCAAAAAAGCTAAAACTCCAAAAAAATTCAAAAGCACAAGTAAGTTTAATGATACTTGGATTTCATCGACGTAAAACATAAGGCCTGCCCACTCTCGTACCATAGACCTACAAAATTGCAACAAACATCTTAGTCCTAGTGAAAATCGAACATAAATCCAAGAAATTCAAAAAAACCAAAAACAAGCTCAAGCCCTACTCAAAATCGTACCTGAAAAAACAAAATTCCAAATAAAAATTGCATAAGAAACAACCTATTAAAAAATCGAATTACTTGATAGAAAAATCGACAACGGGAATACCATAATTATATTAAACTGATTTACAAAGTTAAGAAAAGATACACTACAAATACAGACATAAATCGATATACCAAACCGACAAACCACTGCATATCATATCAAACATCGTAGGAGGAAGATGAATCTCCAATTCCACTGGACGGAACCACCAGAAACGCAAAGGAAAAATCAATTGGAACAACGTCAGACAAGTAGGTTTTTAGAGTGAGAGAGTGAAGTGTATAGAATAATATATGATAAGTTGATCAAAAAACCCCATCATCTATTTTTGGCATATTGACAAAACTTCTTTCTGCTGCCATGGTCGTTGGTTACCAAAAACAACAAAATTTGACTAAGCTTGTGTAGTCCAATCAAACAGCCCTTTTGTCTTTCCTAGAATGGTGGCTGCTCAAGACAAAATGGACACTTTGAATTTGTCCTCTTGTGGTTAGAAGTGATTAGAAACAATACCATACCTTGTTTGTATAAAAGAGAATTAATTGCATGTCAAACCATGGCTGTTGTGGCTACTTAACACAGCTCGAGATTAGTGGGAGGGACAAAAGAGATTTTGAGAGAGTGTGTAGTGAGAGAAATATTGTATCAATCCTCTCAATTTCTTCCCTTCCCATCTCCATGCAATAAGTGACTGATATACACTATTGTCTTTTTGGAGAAGTTCGTTGGTCAAAGGGAGATCGGAGTTCCGATCAGGGGAACATTCAAAATCTGAGCAGTCCAACTATGTATTAGTTGTCAGTAAGCGTTTGTGACAACGTATGCCTGTGGAGGGAATTTTCTAGGCAATTAGCTTATAGTTTGGGTTGAAGGAGGTTTGGGTGTTTTGTTCTTAATCGGCACTGGTTAATGAATCTTTCCTGGATTGGTATCCCCCGGATGTAGGATAGTTTATATCCAAACCGGGTAAAAAAATAACTTGTCATTTATTGCTTTGAAATCCTTGAATTTATTTCATTAGCAAGTCGCCATTATAACTGTAATATAACTACGCTTCGGGAGTTGGCCTATTTGAATAAGTGTACGAGAATTTATTGGTGTAGCACTTATTCTCAATCCAGCAATATATATCAATGATGGTCAACAGAAACTAATATATATATATATATCAGCACACGTAAGCAGATCAAAGAGCCAAGAATAAAACTCTTAATACGACGGTTGAAGATAAGTTTTCCATTAGCCCGGGACAATAGCGGATTATCGGATCCGAGCTTCAATTTGGGTAGGTGGTGGATTATGGTGTCGGGCCTCAATAATAACTGGTTAAAATATATCACGAAATAAATATGGTAAATCACAATAATATTATTCTAATAAAACTATTTTTACACAAAATTACATGATGATTAGACAATTAAAAAAAAGAGTATTTTGTCGACAATCGGAAATAATAATTATTTTTATAAGTTTTTTTTTTTTTTTTAAATCATCAGTATATGATCAAATTCTTTCACACAAAGGGAAAACATTAAAATCTGATGTGTGTACACATAATAATAATAATAATAATAATAATAATAATAATAATAATAATGCTACTGAAGCTGACTTTTATTAATTTACGAATATTAGCGTTTGTTTGTAATTGTCAGGAAGAGATTGAGTGATTATTTTTGAGTTTGTTTGTTTAGTATTTCGATTTGATTTTTTTTTTTTTTATATGATGTGTAAAGAATAATATAGATAATATAAAAAAATAATAATACTTTATATTAAATATTAATTTTTGTGAGACGATAATATATATTGGTAATCGATTTATTTTGAAAGTATACTTAATTTAAAATATTATATATTTTAGATTAAAATTATTTTAATAAATCTGAATATGAATTTAAGATATTTTTATATTATTAAACAATTTACTATTCATAAATTTATTTATTTTTTCAAACTAAAACCCATAACAAACAACTATATGTTCAATGAATTGTACCAAACACAATGCAAAATAATAATAATAATAATAATAATAATAATAATAATAATAATATCTCCGTCTCATATATTATATCAAATTTTTATGTCCATCCGCCCCATATATCATCTCATTTTCTATTTTTAGAAAAGTACTATACATTTTAATCACATTTGATATTTCATATTCTATAATTTATAATTTTAATTATAATAATAAATTATCTTAATTTTAATTTATAATTAATTTTATTTTATTGTAATTATTTTATTAATATATTATTAATTCTTTATTAATCATATCCCTTTTGAATTTCTATATTTATCGTGGATGAAGAGAGTATCATTAAATGATTCAAACTTGAGCAACAATTTTAACTCAGTTTATTTTATCTAATAAATGACGTTTGTTATGTACTGACAACATATTATGTATATTAACACAACACATAAATTAACAATATATTATATAGTTTCACACATCACATATTACGGTTGATTTTAAAATATGACATACTACAGTACAACACAAGTTTTAATTATGAACATATGCAGTGTGTAATAAAAATACATTTTATTTACTTAAAAAACCTTAATGAGGTAAACTTAAATATGTAAATTTCAAATTAATATTTAGCTGGTTAGTAATTATATGCAATAATGCATTAAGCTTTTCACATACATGGTATGTTTGCTATTGGATTTGTCCTTATGAACATCCACCGGTTTGGGAAATTTATGTAGTTTTGATTGAGTATATAATAAAAAATAATAATTTTGTAATATTAAAACGAGAGTAAAAAAACAAAGTAGGCATATTATGAAAAATAAAGTTGATTTACTATAAATAATGTATGTTTAAATTTAATAGACAATAAAAAAATATAGTAACATAATTTAAATGGACATAAAAAAAAATATACTTTTTTTGTTCCTCTATAAGGGTTATATTTATCTTTTGTTTTATTATATTTAATATTAAAAATATTCTTATGTTTGTATAATTTTTTATACAAATGTCCTTCTATTAGTATTATAAGACACTAAGTATTTTTGTAATTTTTTTTAAATTTGTACTATATTTTGATATAATAATTAATATTCAAATATCTATATGTAAAAAAATAAATAAAAACGATAGAGTCGGTAGGAGGTAGTATCATTTAGTCAAAAAATTATTCAATAATAATTAAAAGTGGAAAGTCTACATGTTAATAACTAAATTAATTAATTTTAAAATTATGATATATGTGAAGTTGGAATCCATCAAATCATATCAAATGAAGACATTCATGTGGAAAAAACGAATCAAATGAACCTGGCATTAGTGTGTTTCATTTATATGTTTGTCTTTGCATTTTATATTTAATTAGCGGTTGAATTTAATATTTTAGGATTAAAAAATAATATTTTATTTGTCCCAATGTACCAATTTGGATTATTGTTGTAGATAAATCATAATAAAATTTTATTAATTTGGAAAAGTGTGTAAAATAATTTTAATATTTTTGCTCTTTGTATTTTATGTATATGTGTAAAGGTATATGTAGACACTAAAAATATATGTCTAAATTCAATTAAATATCATGTATTTTGGAAGAAAATAAAATTTAAATAAAATAAATATATGGTATTTAATTATACATATATGTTAATTTTTGTCCAATAAATATCAACCATTAATGCAAAAATCTGCTTAAAATGGAAGATATCGTAGAAATATTACGTACATAAATAGAGCCCTAATACATTTGGCAGCAAAATAAATTAATCTTATCAATAAAGGAAGTATATAAATTAATATCTTTCGAAAAAGGGCAATGATATAAAGATTTTAGCGAGAAAGGAAGGTGCACAATCAAATCCGTCAAGAATGGAAAACATCTGATGGAAAAGCAAAGATTATAAAATCTTCCTATTGATCAGTCAGCACACGCCACCTGACACCATTAAAAAAAATAGTCGAGTTCACCCCTCCCCTATTATAGGAGCCATGGTCAGTTCATTTGACACACCGAAGTTATATCAAGGATTCAAGCAAATGGATAAGTCTCTAGACTCTCTGTATTGTTCTTCATAGTCTTTGTGTCATTCGAAGCGTTCTTTGTCGAAAGCCACTGATTTGGACAAATGATCCAATATTGGTTGACGAATCGATGGAGTTAACGTTCTTCGTCGTATGCCCAAGCCGGAGGAAGAATCAAAGCGCCCAAAGCCGTTGAGGAATTCGTCAAAGCCAAGGGAAGGTCTCCAAAGTTCATCTCAAAGCTTCAAGATGTTAATCGCGTTCCTCAACAAAGCATCAACCAGGCCCTTTTTGATCCAAAAGTCCAAGGGACACGCGCGCCAAAAGTGTTATGGAGCACCAAATTCACTTCTTCAAAGATCAAAACTCCAAAAGCCGTTGAAGAATCCATCAAAGCCAAGGAAGAGGATCCAAAGTTCATCTCAAAGCTTCGAGGTGTTCATCGCATTCTTCACCAAAGCATCAACTATGCCCTCTTTGATCCAAAAGTCAAAATGACACACCACAAAAAGTGTTATAGAGCACCAAATTCACACCTTCAATGATCAAGGCCTCAGATTGTCAAAAAAAAAAAAACATCAAATCCAAAGCCAACGATTAAATCGTCCACATGGAAACCAAAACACTCCAAAAGCGGCAAAGCCAAAGCAAAGATCAAAGCCATGGATCGTCTAAAGAAAGCATCAAATACAAAGCCAATGATCAAATCACCCACACGGAGACCAAAACTCTTCAAAAGGCGGCAAAACCAAATCAAAGATTAAAGCCTCTCGTCCAAAGAAGACACCAAATCCAAAGCTGATGATCAAATTGCCCACACAGAGACCAAAGTCCTCTAAAAGGCGGTAAAGCTGAATCAAAGATCAAAGTCTCGGATCGTCCAGAGAAGACACAAAATCCAAAGCTGATGATCAATTTGCCAATATGGAGATCAAAGCCCTCCAAAAGGCGGGCGGCAAAGTCAAATAAAAAATCAAAGTCTCGGATTGTCTAAAGAAGAAATAAATCCAAAGCCAATGATCAAATCGCTTACACGGAGACCAAAGCCCTCAAAAAGGCGGCAAAGCTAAATAAAATATCAAAACCTCGGATCGTCCAAAGAGGATATCAAATTCAAAGCCGACGATCAAATCACCTGCACAGAGACCAAAGCCCTCCAAAGTCCGGTAAAATCAAACCAAACACCAAATATTTTCATATTAAAGAAGCGATAAAAAACCAAGTTGGAAAACAAATCAACCCGGAGAATCAAAAGACCCATTTAAATAATAGGACTTGCTTTAAATTCAAATCAAATATAATTTGTACAAATTTTGTTTTTATTAATAATAACACAATTTTTTGTCCACAGTATATTTATAATTTTGGTAAAAATGATGAATATTTGATATTAGTGTATTATTACTTTTACTATAATAAAAATATATATTTTTGAGTGGAATATATATATATATATATATATAAAGATGACGATACTTTCATTGACAAGGAGAAAACATATTTTTACAAATACTCATTAGAATTATATATAAATATAACATTAAAAGATAAATAGAGCTTAATTTGTATTTCGGAATAACATTTAGTTAAAATATCATGGTGACTCGATTTACAACTGTTTTTGGAATTCTAACGATTTCAAAGTTTTTTAAAATAGTAAAAACTAAATATTTCATATGAGATTTTATTTAAAAAATAACAATAATTATTATTATTATTTGATGTTATATACTATATTTAAAAAAAAAAATTATTATTAGATGAAAATTATCAAAATTCTAAAAGTGTGTCAAATACCTAATCATTATTAATAAAATTTCCAAATGCTTGCCTACAAGAAATCCACAATATATATACTACTGATGGTGATATTGTTTGGTATCGAAATTTGCTTCTGTATTTTGAATTATTTTGAATTTTAGGTTTGATTTTAAATAAAAAATTAAAATTAAAATTAAAATTTTTTATATAATATTTTAAATGATAAATATATAATTTTGTATAATTATTAAAAATATAATATTTTGGTAGTATTTTGTATAAAGAATTTTTTTTTTTTACCAATAATATACGTTATTAAAAATTATTTGTTTCTTTAGTAAAAAATTTTCAATACATTTTTTCCTAAAAAATTAATATAACATACGTTCATATTTTTATATTATTTATATAATTCCCAATACTTTGTATTAAATTTTCTTCCTTTCAACCAAAATACAAAACAAACACATGCACAAAAAATATCATTTAAAACTGTCTTTTCTCCTCCATTAAGTGTATATTCTTTTATCACGAAATATTATATTAAAATACTATTAAAAAAATTTAAATCAATATTTTATTTTAAATCAATTTTAAATTACAACCAAACAAACTTAATTATTGAACTATCATCCAACATCTATGTACATAGGGGTAAAGTATTTTGAAAATTCAAAATTTGTGAAAAAATCAATTTGAACAAAATCAAATTCTCTTGAAGTCTGACATCTTAAAAGGAAAAATTCGAGTTATAATATCTAAATCAAACAAAAAAAAAAAAAATTGAAGTTACATATCATATTAAAAATTTCAAAAGTTTAAATATTCAATTTTTTATTTTTTTTTGCAAATTAGATAAATTCATCAATAAATAAAAATATGTTTAACAAATCATAAACAAACACAGGTAATATCATTTAAAATATAAATAGTTTCAAATAAACATTAAATAAAAAACCCCTAGAATATGCTTTATGTACACATTCTTCTTATAATATATTACTCCATCGGTCCTAGATACCGTGTCTGCTACACTGTAGACACGGTATTTTAGAAGGAGTGTAATTAGTAGATAATTAAGAATGTATTAGTAAAAATAATTATCCTATAATATAAATAATTATAAATTAAGATTAAGATAACTAATTAGTTTAATTAAAATTAAAAAAATAAAATTAAAAAATTTAAAATGAGATTAAAGTGTGTAATCATTTTCTAAAAAAGGAAAATTGCATGGTATGCGAGACGGACAGAAACGGCAACGTGGACATGGTATCTGGGACGGAGGGAGTAATATTTTAGCAGAAATCTCTTAAATTTTATTATTTTGAACTTTATATTTTTCGAAGAAAAATATATTTTGCTCATAAATATTTTATCAAGTAGGATTTCAATAAAAACTCAAATTAAATTTTATCAAACCAAATAAAAAAAAACACATCAAAATAAATAAAAAAATTGGAAAAATTGGAACTAAATTTTAAATCTCTGTTTGATTTAAATCGAATATTGGAAGTTTTGGTATTGTGCTCACCCACTACGGTATCAATCTAGAAGCATTTTAAAAATAATTATGACTAGAATCCAACAACATTGGCTAACGTTAGCATGATCCTAATTAAATGTGCTTAAATAGTAAAGTAGTCACAAATACTTTCTCATAATAATTAATACATTTTATATTTTAATATATACAATAAATTTTTTTTATCTATATTTAAAATTCTTATTTTTTTATAAAATTAGTTTATGTTAATATAAATAAATAAATAAATATTTTTATTTATTTGTATTATATAAAATTTTATTCTTTAAAAATAATATACATATTGAATATATTTTATTAAGATATTAGTGTTTCAAAATATTTAAACATATATTTTAAAATTTTTAATTATATAAATTAATTCTTATTTTAAAATACAACAATACATTTTACATAAAAAAATAATAATAAAATAATATCATGACATATTATCATTAACTTACTCAACTCTATTATCTTAAATACCAAGCTAGCATTACCAAAGAAATGCTTATTTAAATAGCAGTTTTTAAAACCGCTACAAATGTGAATTGTTCGTTATAAAATGCTATTTGTAATGACATTGTACAAAATTTTGACCAGTGCATATATTCGAGCTACAAAAAGTCTATGTATTGACTTTTTTTGTGAAAAAAAAGTAGAAAAAGTAAACGGTCAACACAGTTATAGTGCACGTGAAAAAATTGTGACACCCCAACCCGCAAGCCACGCAATGTCGGGTCTGTCGGGATCATAGATTGACCTCGTATGTCAATACAAGTCCTTCCAACACGCTTATATCTTCACACACGCACATCCTGAGAGACTTCCCAAAGAGTCACAAATTCTCTAATTACTCTAGGACAAACACATTTAACTCCAAAGTTTTTTCAATAGGACTTCCGAAAAGAAATAGTCACATTATTAACATGAGTAGTCTATTCAATCTATTTAATTACAATTCAATCTCGGATGGCCTGACACCAGCTCATCCACAAGAGTTGGCCTAACACCAGCCTAAATCCGGGGTATTACATAAATCTTGTTGTAACAATTTTTTTTACGCTACTAATGTATTTTTTTATTTATTTGTAGCGGACATTTTTCGTAATAAAAGAATCTTTACAGTACTTGTTCATGCATTTGTAACGGTTTTTATTACGATATAAATTTTTTTTACAATAAGCTGAATATTAGAAAAGTATTATTTGTATTATAATTTTTATATAATAAATAAATTTTTATTATTTTATAACGGTTGAACGGACGTAATAAATATAAATAGGATGATATTTTCTAATAATTGTAGTTATTACAGAAAAAATATTGCAACAAAACAAAAAAGAGTTGACCAAACAAAAAAAACTATTTGTTACGATAATATCCCGTACAAAAAATAGCTTTTGCAACAAAAATATCACTACAAAAAAATGGCCATTTGTAGCGGTTTCAAAATCGCTACAAATGGTCATTTTTTGTTATAAAAAGCTATTTATAACGATTTTTGTACCGAATTTTGACCGGTGCATATACTCAAGCTACAAAAAGTCTCTGTACTGACTTTTTCCGTAACAAAAAATGGACGGTCAACGCACTTATAAAACATGTGGGAAATCTTGTTGTAACGGTTTTTTGTAACGCTAGCATCGTGTTTTTTATTTATATGTAGCGGATATTTCTCGTAATAAAAGATTTGTAAACAATAAATGTTCATCCATTTGTAACGACTTTTGTTATGATATAAATTTCGTTACAATTGCTGGTTGTCAGAAAAATATTTTAAACAAAATTCATAATTTTTATATCGGTATTTGTAACGGCTACAATTTCATAACAAACGGAGTATTTTTGTTTTTTCAATAATAACAAAAAAATTAGTATCTATACCGAAAAATTTGTACAATGCATGAAAATACTGCAAAATGACTACAAAATATAAAAATATTACAGAAAATCTTTATCTCCATCAATTGCATCAAGTACGCATTGTCTAGGAACATAACTATTTCCCAATATAGCCTAACATATACGGCAAATCATAGCAACAAATACAAAATATGCAAGTTCAACCAACGGAAAGGACTCAATCAGCACCAATCTACAAACCAAAGTTAATCATCATAGTATCATGTGTCATGTTGCAACGCCTATGGAGCGTCAAAGTGAACATACACGACAGTCAAGTCGTATTCGTGTTGCAATAATGCTTGTCGTCATGGTACCTCGTATGCGTCCACTCATATGTGCCCCATTCTCGAGACCCTACACTCATAATTCATATGGCTCTAAATATAATACTTTAGAGACATTTACAATTAAATATGTAAAACATAAATTTACCATTTTCATTCACTGATTTTCTAGAATCAGGCTTTGTTGTCTCATCTGGTGTTGGTAGTGCATAAGAAGTAAACCTGCAGAGGGGCAAAGGCTGAAGCTGTGCTATTCAAACGGCTGAATTAGGTTTCGTTTCTAGAAAAAGAGGTGTTGATTTCTGAGTCCTCTGTTCCTATATTATAATGAAAAAGAATTTCGACAAAAACTAAGCTCCTGCAAATATAAAAGAAAAAGAATATTCAACAGATGAAAAGATACTGAAAAATAGTAACAAATAGGAGACCGGTTGTGAAAGGATAAGATTCATACAGACAGGTGCATAACCCACGAAATGCTTTTTTATGGTGGTATAGATCTATTATATCTAGTGATCACAACAATTTTTTACCAAGAACTATCACTTTATGATGAACCAGTGTCCAATCCAATTCAAAATTATAACTATAACTACAACACAAACTTAAGTTCATGTAACAAAAGAATTGGGAAGAACAAAGGGCCAACCAAATTTAAAATGTAGATATGAAAAAAATATGATAACCACCATTTTTCACCAAAGGCAGCTCCTATTTATCGTGCAACTGTAGAAGCTAGTAACTTTGATAAAAATAAGTCTCCAAAATAATAACACTTAAATATGCTCCCTCCACAACATTCAATTTTGAATTATGAGGAAACATTAATTTATCTATTTACAGATGAAAAAAGATAAGAGTTGAAGAAAACACATAAATATATCTTCATAAAAATAAGAAAGTTTTATTGATTAGATAAGTATATGTTTTAAGATCTCAAACAAAAACTCTAATGTCATTGCAGACCGTTCTCTACACAAGACCGCATTCGCTTCAACGATGAAAAAGACATGTGATATGATTAACTGGAGAATACATGTCGAATAACATATGGTCATTATAATTCAATTCAAGACAAATAAAGATATCTGTCAAATTATATGCTATTGATCACCATGCATCTACCAAACACAATTTAACAAAAGCGAAAAAAATAAAATAAAAAAAACCTGGATTCTGATACCTAATTAGCATGCCAATTATATACACCATCAATTACCATGCACCTCCCAAATAAATTTTAACGTCAGTGAAAACTGGATTGTGATACCTATTAGTATGCCAATTCACGTACCATAAGTCCGCTAGGACATTTCAAAGAGAAATCTGGAGCAAAATATTTGATGCAATCATTTTCTGGGATCTCTGCAAAAATAAATCACCAGATTTACCAAAAATAAATATCACTAAGCACATTATAGCACAAAAGTTATACTGCACGCATACATAATGAATCAATTATGCAAGTCTAACAGAAATTTTAGTGGGCCACTCATATCATAAAACAATACCATTAGAGAGCTCCACATCCAAAAGGACTCTCGTCTCCATAGTCCAACACTTAGCAACATTTACTTTAGTGTATCTATCACCTCCAATTACTTATACTAATATCATTGCTACTTTGCTAGTCAAAGAAAAGATGTACACATAGAAGCACTAAACTGACAAGTTCATTCAATCATCAATTGATTCATAATATATTACATGAAGACAAAAAATACTATATAAATTTCAAGCATAACACCATCAATGGAAAGGTTAAAGTATCTTAATCAATCCTCAGGGGGTGAATCTGGTCCACTGGTGCATAGCACTCCACAACTTTCATAATGATCTGCAGGAAACAAGACAAACTGCAAGACTACCAACACCATCAGGATATGTAATCAAAATATGATTACGCAAAGGGTATTTAGTTTAATCAACCCATTCCTTCAGCAAAATATTGAGGAATATACAACAACTCTTTACATATTTACATGATCCGATTCGTATGAAAAAGAAAATACCTTTGTAAAACCCAAGCGATCGATATCAAAACTAGTAAAGCTAACTTTATAATCTTTTTTGTCTATCTTGTTCGGTTGATTCTGGAGATGGAGAGCAAGAAAGAAGGTGAGAGCTAATTTTTGTATGTGTTTGTGTTTGGACAAATTCACATGAAAAAATCAATACCTAGCAATGGAAAATATACAAACAACTATGTTTGTGGATATATTTTTTGCAAACATTAATCAAGAAGCCAATAATATGTTCCTCAATTGGGCCAAAAGTTTCTGTTTTAAACATTCTACCCAAAATTTCAAAATATTATTCAAAATTTTTTCAAAGAGTGCATGTTTTAAAAATTATGTCCAAATTTGGTTTGCTAACTATTTTAAAACAATAACACAGTTTTCGTTTCACTCTTCTGGTTTGTATTGCAGAAGCCAATTGGCTGATATATTATATTTCCAAAATTCCTTCTAAGCGAGTTTAAAAAATTCAGTAACCATTAGATGCAGTCAAAAGTATCAGATTTCATATTGGCATCCTTCCAAAATTTATATATGTAATAACATCATATCATTGTGCAGAAGATAGCAGAAGTCTATGATAAATGAGCATGAATAGTTTGACCAACTGTAAAGCATTAGATAATTTTTTGTCTACTATAAGTATGGTTGGTCGATCATAGAATGCAAACTAAATATTGTATAAATTATTGAAGCTAATAGATGAGAAAATTTCTCTAAATATTATGTTAAATGCTTTCATCAAATGACCACGACTCCAACCAATTTCTAGTCATAGGGGTAGAGACATTGCTTTGAGAAATTGAGAAATGCTTACATGATTTAGGTATTGATAAGGTGTTCACTGTTATTGTTGATAATGCTTTCTCGAATGATGTTGCCCTAGTTTTTTTAAAAGAAATTATCAATCAATTGGGTGAAAACATCAGATATTGTAACAATATGCAAATGAGATGTATTGCTCATATCTACAATTTGGTGGTGCAAGATGGTTTGAAAGAAATTGAATCTTTTTTGAAGAAAGTTAGAAATATTATTCGATTTGTTAGATACTCGGGATCTAGATTGAACAAGTTTAAAGAATGTTGTGAGTTAGAAAAGATATAAACTAAGAGTTTATTGTGCTTAGATGTTTCTATCTGATGAAACTCAACATACTTGATGCTAGAAGCAGCAATTGCATTTGACAAAGCTTTTTCTAAGTTTGATGTGCTAGATCCAATTTATAGAGATGATCTTGAATCTAATGACGGGATGCCTAGTAAAGATGATTGGATGAAAGCAAAAAGGATGATGAATTTTTTGAGGATTTTCTATTAAGTGCCTTGTAAGATTTCGGGGTCTTCATACGTTACTTCTAACTTTTTTCTTCATAAGATTTACCAAGTTCAAATTTTATTGAAGACTTTCATAGAGTGTAAAGATGATGAATTAAGTAAAATGACCAAAAATATGAAAGAAAAGTTTGACAACTATTGGAGAGATCCAACTAAGATGAATAAAATAATATTCATGGCCATTGTTGTTCACCATCGATATAAGTTGAAGTAGGTGACACTTGCATTGTCACGTATGTATGATGTTGAGTTGGCTAATTCAATTGCAAAAGAAGTTGAAGACGAATTGTATGCTATGTGTGGTGATTAAAAGCAACCAATTTTTATGGAAAAAATGATGAACAAGAAGAAAGGGAGTTGCCGAATATTGGACTCGATGATGATGATGCACTAAAAGATGCGTTGAGAAATGTGGGATCTATATATCAAACTACTCATCAGAAAGAGGATATTAATGATCTTCTTAACTTTCTTAAAGAAGTTACTGAGAATGGAGGACTGAAATTTGATATTTTAAATTGCTGGAAAAATAATGAATATAAATATCACATACTTTCCTAAGTAGCCCGTGATATTCTAGTAGTGCCAGTCTCAACCGTAGCATTGAAGTTAGCATTTAGCCCTGGAGGACGAATACTTGATCCATTTAGGAGCTCTTTAAGTCCTAAAATTGAGGAGTATCTCGTTTGCGCTTAAAATTGGTTTAGTAAATCTGCTCCTTTTCAGTGTTGAAGAAATTCTTCAAGATGTCGAGAAAATAGAAAAAGGTACTTTAATATCTAAGTTTTAGGAATTATTCAAATTTATTATTTTACTTTGTGTATATAAATAATATATATATATATATTATGTAGGTATAAAATATTTATTACTTTTATTTTCAACAACGGCACAAATGTGCTGAAAGACGACAATATGTACACTTTCCGTACTTTTCTAAGTTCAATTCAATTTATATCTATCTATCTTCTATTATAGGTTCTTAAAATTTCTATTGATATCCTTATTATTGTCCATTTTGCAGCATTTTTCTCTTCAATCCGGAGATAATTGATTAAATGGTTAATGACGTTTTGCATTTAGTTTTGAAGTGAATGATCATATTGTAGTGTGACTATGAATGAGTGAATTTGCTTTGTTTTGTTGCATAAATTGTTTATATCAAGTGGGCTTAGATGTGCAATAAATTATTAATTACAAAATTTTCAAGTTGAACTGTTTAAGCCCAATCAAAATATACTTGTGTCTGATTTGGAATTTTTTTAATTTTGTTTTACCTATGTCCCATTAGAATGACATCATTTGTCTTTTGCGTCATTGCATTTGTATTATAAAAGACTAATAGAAGTTTTTTTGTCATTTTCTCTTAATTTGTACTACGTATTAATATAATAATTAATATTCAAATATCAACACGCAAAAAGTCTATGGTACCCTTATTGTGGGAAGAGTATTATTTATTAATATTTTTCTAGAAAATCGTAAAATCAAATATTTATTTTTTATTTTTATATTAATCTAATAATCAAATTTCATATTAAAAATTGCATCAACATCTTTTTATATTATATCAAATTCATTATTCAAATTTATATTTTTACTATTCAAAACTAAAATTCAACACCCAGGGCAAAAAAAGAAAAATACATTTTCCAAAACAAAAAATAAATTAATACTATATTACATATATTATTAATTTTATATTATCTACACAATTCCCTGTACTTTACATAAAATATATATACATATATATCTAGTCAAATATTTCACAAAACAAAACACCCTCAATTCCCTAAACAAAATATCCCAAATTTCAACTTGTGAGTTTTAGGGCATGTAATTATCTGGGTTTATTTATCAAAATTTTTTTTCAAATTTTACTACTTAAATTTTATGTTTTTGAAAATATAGTTTTACTCATCACGTATTGTTTAAATACAAAACTCAAATAAAATTTAGTCAAACCAAATATAAAGAAACACATATAAATAATTGGTACATGAAAAATATTTGAATAGGCTTAAATTTAGAGCAGACCATTTGTTATTTTTGTACTATTATTTTTTTCTAATATATTACTCTCCTGTCTCATTTAATTTGTCTAATTTTTTTCAATTTGTCTATCTCACATAAATTATTTATTTCCTAATTTGGAAATCAATTATACACTTTAATCACATTTTAAAAAATTTATAATTTATAATTTTTTTTAATTAAACTATTTAGTGATCTTAATCTTAATGTATAATTATTTATATTATATCATAATAATTTTTACTAATACAATTTTTAATTATTTATTAATTACATAATACCTAAAAACTTTGTGTCCCACCTAAATTAAACAATTAGATGAGACGGAGGGAGTAAATTAAGGTTCAGATCGCCTAAGGTATTTTGAAAGTGCAATTTCTCAAAATAATAATAGTAAATTTTTTTTTAAAGAAATTAAAAAAATTTAAATACTCGTTACAAAAAAAAAATAAAATATCAATTTAAAATAATATATTTTATATGTTTGACACAATTATCTATATCTCGTATAAAAATCAATCCATCCAAAACATTGAGTAAACATAATCTAAATTTCTCTTTAAAAAATCATATTCAATATTTCATCTATCATAAAGAAATAATTACTTTCTTTTTTGTTGTCATAAATAAATAAAAAGGTTTGTTTTATAATTTTTAGTAATAAGTCATACTCTCTCTTACGTTCAAATTTATTTTCACTATTATTTTTTGGTTTTAATCTAAATTTATTTTTATTTTTTTAGTAAAAAAATACAATTTTTTCTATTTTTTCTCTACTTTAAAAAGAAAATATTTTTATTTTTATTTACTTTTCTTAAAACGCATGCCCGGTCAAATGGACATATATTTTGATGACGTGATGCAGGAAAGCTTATAGACTTAAGACGAATTACAACTCAAATGAATAAACACTCTGTATTTCCTTATTATCAATCTTCCAACTCTAACAATGGATGTTTTTAGGGTATAAATACTAAAGGAAATGCAAACAAGACCAATAACAAAAGCCCTGTCCAACATAAAATAAAAGATTAATATATTAGATAATTAAAATTTTAACATAGTTGGATCGATCTTCTCCAAATATTGAATCGCAACTTCATCTTCATCATTCTCCTCCTCTTCACAACGATTTGCCCTTGAATCGGACACAACTTCATCTTCATAGGAGGAATCACCATGGTAAGGGACTAGATATTTGACATTGAAGACGTTCGATGTGCGAATGTGACTGGGAAGGTGAAGACAGTAAGCATTAGGATTAATCTTCTCGATGATCTCTGTTGATGTATTTTTTCAACAATAAAAAAGTAAAATTCGAAAATAGAAAATTATCTTCGAATTTGATATAATTAGTGCCTGAGATTAGAAATCTCTAAACACTGTACGGTACATAATTAAACTGGAATATAAATGCTACATACTGAAAATTAAATGATGATCCCCGAATCACTGACTTTGTTGTCGCTTGAAGATGATTGAAGATACTCTACCAGTTGCTGACCCCAATCCTTAAATATTCCTCAGAAGAGATGTTTCGGAACCGTCGCCAGCAACCTCCGTCAACCGCTGACACGGCCCGGCCGCGTATAATTATAACCAACATAATTTTCTTACCCACAAAGTTCAATAGAACAAGTGGATTAAGAATATGTATAAAAGAAAAGAGAAAGAAGAAGAAAGATAGTGCAGAGAATGTGAATTAGTATAGATGATAACCAACCACGAGAATAAGTCTCGGACCTGAAATCAATCTATAGGTAAAGCACAAACAATAGGCTAAATCCCACTGCAAAGGATTGGAAGCCACGAACCGATGGAATCACTCCAAAGACCCGATTTGAAATTCTAAATGCGAGGAAATCACTCCCTAACACTAGAAAATATAAAAGTGAAATTCAATTCAAGATGTAAAAAAAGGTTCGAATTACAATGATAGGCAAGGACCTTATATAGAGGTCCTTGAGGAAAATAAAAGGCAACAAATAATAAAGGAAACAAACCAAAAGGTAAGTCTAACTATAAGGAAATAAATAATTAGGGAAGTTTTAGATATGGAATTATACTATATGGAAACTTATAATAAAAGGAAATAAGTGATGATTCCCTTGATATACTTCCATGATTTAGTGATTCTCTCCATAAGTGATGATTCCCTTGATATACTTCCATGATCGGTGATTCTCTCCATAAGTGAGGATTCTCTTGATATACTTCCATGATTAGTGATTCTCTCCATAAGTGATGATTCCCTTGATAACCTTCCATTATTAGCGATTCTCTTGATCTTTCAATTGGGATTCTTGCGGGTCCCATTGAAGGAGCGTCAGGTGATGGCTAAGTGGTCTCCAAGCATCATCCTTAAATTGATTCTCCATGAAAAATTGTCTGATCAATGCAGTGACGGATTTTTGAAATTGACGAGCTCGGCTTCGAGTGATGGGTCCCACGGGCATTTGAATGCTTGAAGATTTGACGTCATCGTCATTCCCTCCTTCTTGAAAAGCTTTCTTGTTCTCCCGAACAAGATATTCATCCGCTGCATCAAAAGGGCTTAAGTTAGAAACATTAAAAGTAGCATAAACTTGGTACTCACCTGGGAGTTCAAGTTTGTAAGCATTATCATCAATGCGTTCCAACACTCGAAGAGGCCCATCGCCATGGGGAGTAAGTTTTGACTTTTGCAATTCTGGAAATCTTTCCTTCCTTAAGTGTAGCCAAAACCAATCTCCTATCTCGAATACAACTTTCTTGCGCCCACGGTTAGCTTGTTTTGCGTAATTGTCAGCTGCCTTTCGTAGGTCATCCCGAACTTGAGAATGAAGTTGTTGGACAAATTCAGCCCTTTTTCTGCCATCAAAACAAACGTGCTCATTGCGTGGCAATGGCGTAAGATAAAGAGGAGTTAATGGGTTAAAACCGAAAACAACCTCAAATGGAGAACAAGTTGTAGAGCTATGAATCATACGATTATATGCAAATTTAGCATGAGCTAAAAATTCTTCCCAACTCTTCAAATTCTCATTAACTAAGGCACGTAACAAGCTTCCCACAGTTTGATTAACAACTTCTGTTTGACCATCAGTTTGTGGGTGGTGTGATGTGGAAAACATTAATTGTGTACCTAATTTAGCCCAAAGTGTTTTCCAAAAATAACTTAAAAATTGAGAATCCCTATCAGAAACAATGGATTTTGGAACACCATGCAATCTAAGAACCTCTTTGAAAAATAATGAAGCAACATGCAAAGCATCAGTGGTTTTTGTGCATGGAATAAAATGTGCCATTTTTGAAAATCGATCAACCACAAAAAATATTGAATCTTTACCAGGACTACTCCTAGGCAAACCTAATATGAAATCCATAGAAACATCAACCCAAGGGGATTCAAGAATAGGTAGCGGAGGATACAAACCGTGTGGATGAACAGAAGACTTCAACGAGAAGCACGTTGTACACCGACGAATTGTTGCTTCAACTTCTGGAGGACGTACATAATGTTGCCATGTGAGCAGGTCCTGCACTAAGGAGTACAATTCCTTATCGTAGGTTGAGAAATTCAACGCAGGGCCATGTAGCTTTACACTAAAAAATGCAACGGGTCTCTTTTCTTGTGAGAGGACGGCGTCAATACCTACACTAGAGGCATCAAGTTCAAACGGTTTAAAGAAATCAGGTAAAGCAAGTACGGGTGCACATGTAAGTTTCGAATTTAAAGTATCAAAAGCATTTTTTTGTTCACTTCCCCACTCAAACTTATCCTCCTTTTTGATAACTGCAGTTAAGGGTGCTGCAATAGTGCTGAAGTTCCGCACAAATCGACGGTAGAAACTTGCAAGACCATGGAAACTGCGGACATCACGTACGCTAGTAGGTGTAGGCCACTCTTGGATGGCTTCAACCTTCGCAGGATCTACACATACTCCATCTTTTCCTACAATAAAACCCAAAAAGTTGCACTTGTCGACACAAAAGTCGCATTTTTTCAAGTTAGCATATAACTTCTCAGCCCGTAAAACATCTAAAACTGCTTGTAAATGTTCATCATGTGTTTCAATAGAAGTACTATAAACAAGTATGTCATCAAAGTATACTACCACAAACTTATTTATAAAATTCCTTAAAATATGATTCATCAATCGCATGAATGTGCTTGGGGCATTAGTAAGTCCAAATGGCATAACTAACCACTCATATAGACCAAAAGAAGTCTTGAAGGCAGTTTTCCATTCATCACCTTGATTCATCCGAATTTGGTGATAGCCACTTTTTAAATCAATTTTTGAAAAAATTACAGAACCACACAAATTATCAAGCATGTCATCTAATCTAGGAATGGGATGACGATACTTAACTGTTATAGCGTTGACGGCTCGGCAATCCACACACATGCGCCAACCTCCATCTTTTTTTGGCACCAATAGGACAGGTACAGCACAAGGACTTAGACTTTCACGAATCCAACCTTTGCTCAGTAGATCCTCCACTTGCCTTTGTATTTCTTTTACCTCATCCGGGTTGGCTCGATAGGCTGGCCGATTAGGAATTGATGCTCCCGGGACAAAATCAATTTGGTGCTCAATTCCACGAGTGGGTGGTAAACCATGGGGTACTTCATCAGGAAAAACATCATCATACGCCTTCAATAAGTTAGAAAAACTAGATGAAAGTTTGTTAGAGTCATTCATGGAAAAATAAGAAGGTTTAAAAAGTAATAGCAGACAATGAACTCCATGTTCTAAGCGTAAAGCTTCCTTCCTACACATAAAAAGATTAGACCTCTCACTCTCGTGTTTAAGATTCCAGCTGGTTTCACCCTGAATCACTACACTCGTGTTTGATTTTTGAGTAGAAGGGTAGAGTATTTGAGAGTGGCTCGGGGAAGATGTATTTATTGGTGAGGATGAAGATTTGAAAGGTTGTGGGGTAGTTAGGCTATATGAAAGAGTAGATGCACTTGTATGCGGAGTACCTTTTGTTGCGGGTGATTCTAAGGAGGACTTCGAATTGGACTCCTCTTTTCCTTTGTTGATGTGTTGTGGAAGCGGCGCTTTAGGTAACCCTACAATTGGAGCAAGTTTAAACGGATTACCTTGCATCCTCTTTGATTTTAGTTGCTTCTCCACCTTTATGGCCAAGTGTACCATCTCCTCGAGGTCCACGTATTGGTACATCTCTACCGCATCAGCAATATCCCTTTGAAGCCCATTCGAGAATCTAGACATCGTTTGCTCCTGATCTTCATGGATATCGGCTTGTAGAAGAAGTGTTTCAACCTCCTTATAGTACTCCTCCACTGACCGCGACCCTTGTTGTATACTCTGCAATCTCCGCAATACTTCACGATGGTAATGAGGGGGAACAAACCTCTTTCGCATGAGTGTACGAAGTTCTGTCCAAGTACGCACTGGAGCCTCCCTATTTCTGCGGCGGTTGATGCTCAATTGGTCCCACCATGCAAGCGCATAATCTGAAAACTCCATTACGGCCACACGGAGTTTTTGTTGGTCAGTTAATTGTTGAACATCAAAGATTAGTTCTAACCTTCGCTCCCATTGCAAAAATGCTTCAGGGTCGGATTTTCCTTGGAACGGTGGCACTTGGAATTTGATCGAGTTGATCGCCTCATCTCCATCCCGTCGGTGATGGTTATTATGATGCCTAGGTCGTTCCCAATTTCCTCCAAACTCCTCATCATCGGGTTCGTCAGTGTTGTGTGGTGATGGGGGCCGGATGTTGCGTCTTGGCCTCAAATGCGGTTGAACATTATTTCGCCTCTGAGCTTCAGGTAATGGTCGGATATTCTCTTGTAACTTTTGTTGATTCTCTTCCAGTTGATCCATCCTATTATTCATCAACTCCAATCCAGAATGGTGAAGAGTTTTGAACTCTTGTAGAATGGTGTTGAGAAGACCTTGTACATCAACTTTTTGAGAATTGGATCCTTCACCCCCTGCCATTAGAAATAGAAGAAAGAAAAAAAAAGAAAATAACCTCACTAGAACTCTCGTGTATCACTCCACACCTTATGTACCTCTCCGTCTCGCAAAAAGGACTCAAATCAAATCGATGGAATTCTCCCAAAGACGATAGCCAAAAAATCCAAAACAGTAGGGAAACCAAAAGATTATAAGTTTATAATGAAGGTAGAAGACAAATAATCTAAATAGATATTTTTTTTTTGTTTTTTTTTTGTTTTTATAAAAGAAAAGATGATTCGAGAACTAGAAGTAAATAACAAATATAAATATTTGATAATAACTTTTTTTTTTTCCTTTTTTTTTTTTTGCTTTTTTTTGACTTTTTTTTTTTGCTTTTTTTTTTCTTTTTCAAATAAGAACCGTGATATCAATCAAGAGATTGTATCAACTAGCTCTGATACCAGATGACACGGCCCGGCCGCGTATAATTATAACCAACATAATTTTCTTACCCACAAACTTCAATAGAACAAATGGATTAAGAATATGTATAAAAGAAAAGAGAAAGAAGAAGAAAGATAGTGCAGAGAATGTGAATTAGTATAGATGATACCCAACCACGAGAATAAGTCTCGGACCTGAAATCAATCTATAGGTAAAGCACAAACAATAGGCTAAATCCCACTGCAAAGGATTGGAAGCCACGAACCGATGGAATCACTCCAAAGACCCGATTTGAAATTCTAAATGCGAGGAAATCACTCCCTAACACTAGAAAATATAAAAGTGAAATTCAATTCAAGATGTAAAAAAAGGTTCGAATTACAATGATAGGCAAGGACCTTATATAGAGGTCCTTGAGGAAAATAAAAGGCAACAAATAATAAAGGAAACAAACCAAAAGGTAAGTCTAACTATAAGGAAATAAATAATTAGGGAAGTTTTAGATATGGAATTATACTATATGGAAACTTATAATAAAAGGAAATAAGTGATGATTCCCTTGATATACTTCCATGATTTAGTGATTCTCTCCATAAGTGATGATTCCCTTGATATACTTCCATGATCGGTGATTCTCTCCATAAGTGAGGATTCTCTTGATATACTTCCATGATTAGTGATTCTCTCCATAAGTGATGATTCCCTTGATAACCTTCCATTATTAGCGATTCTCTTGATCTTTCAATTGGGATTCTTGCGGGTCCCATTGAAGGAGCGTCAGGTGATGGCTAAGTGGTCTCCAAGCATCATCCTTAAATTGATTCTCCATGAAAAATTGTCTGATCAATGCAGTGACAGATTTTTGAAATTGACGAGCTCGGCTTCGAGTGATGGGTCCCACGGGCATTTGAATGCTTGAAGATTTGACGTCCTCGTCAACCGCCTACAACGAAACATTTTGAAACATCGTCTGGTCGGTTACGGCAACCGTCTCGCTAACTGCATAACTCAACCGACCAATCCAGAGACTAACTGGTCGCTAGACCAAACGACTCCTTGGTCGCCCCATCAAGCGACCACCCTCTGGTCTTTCTAGACGATTCAATGGTCGCCCCAACCAAGCGACTGAACTACTATTCACTTAATTAGGCGACTAATTAACAGACCTTCTTCGCTTGGTCCAAACTCCGTATTGGCCGACTGAACCGATGGCGGACCAACCGACTGCGAACCAACCGACTGCAAACCATCCGATCCGACTGCAGACCATCCGACCTGCCTATCCGACCACGGACTTTCCGACACGCCTATCCGACCGAGGACCAACCGACCTGCTTGTCCGACCGCGGACCTTTCGACCTGCTTATCCAACTGCGGACCAACCGACCGGATCAACCGACCGTGGACCACCCGACCTGAGTGCATATTTTCTCCTTTTCCGTCCGACTTCGTGTCCTAACTTCCTTTAAGATCCTGCTATCATTATTATTATCATTATTATTATTATTATTCTTTTGTGCGTAACAACTTGCCTCATCCGCAAGACTCCTAAGCGTCATTTCTTATGATGTTTAGGAGTTAGCAGGCCGTCATCCGAGGCCATGTCAGCCTCAGATCCGACCTCCATCTTTCGAGGCTACGTTGGACCCGACCTCCATTTATCGCGGACTAGTGCTGGCCTGCGCGTTGTTCGATCTTGCACTACCATTTCTTCAGCACCTCCCCCCTGACAGAAGTCGTGATCGTTTTCTCTGAAAAAGGATTCTAACCTCCCTGCCTTGGATGCTAAACTGGCTAGATCTTGAACGTCGTGGGCCGTTAAAGCCTCCCGCAGTTGTGTATTCATATTTCGGACCACCAAATTGGTCATCTCGTTCTCCTCAATGATTGTCGGGCAACGTCCCTTTATTAATCGCATCCGCTCTATGAATTGGTAGGCGGTCTCCTCCGGCATTTGCCTGATCTCCAGAAGGTCTGTGAGTGAGACTGTTTGAAGAAGATTAAAGAACCTTGCATAAAAGGCCGCTTCCAAACCTTCCCAGGTTTGTATTTGTCTAGGTGGTAGATCGACAAACCACGAAAAAGCTGTTCTGGTAAGAGACAAACCAAATAGTTGCAGTTTATAAAAAGGGTTATTACCGACCTCTCATAACTGTGCTGTGAACCGACCCACATGCTCTATGGTGGAGGATCCGTCTTCTCCTGAGAAAACATGAAAGTCTGGCGGTCGATAATTCCTCGGGAGAGCATACTCATTGATGATTCTCTCTGGAAATTGCCTTTGATACGCCGGTCGGTTCACCGTTTGTGGGTTCATTCCGAAATGCACCCGCAAAACTTGAGCGATATCCTCCGGATCTACCCTGGGTGGAACAGAATCTTCCCTAGAGACGGCTGGCTCGGCTGGGATGGGATTATGAATCTGATATTCCAATCTTTCTTCTCTGGGGACGGTTGGCTCGGCTGGGATGGGATTATGAGTCTGTCCTCCCAATCTCTCATTCGGCTGGGTATTATCAACCCTCGGTCCCAAAGGAACATTATCTGGAAAGTTAGAGGGGTCTTCCTCATATCTGTTCGGTTGAAAGTTGTGACGCTTGAAAATGTACTATCAACGTATGATAGCCCTGCAAACGTTGATCCTGGAAAATTTGCCTGAAAACGAGAAGGTGACAAGGCTGTAGGCATGTTTGAATGTAGTGTGACTTTAGAGAACGTCTGATCCAACATGTTCTGCATTAGATTTTTTTGTTCATGCAACATGAGGTTTTGCTGCTCACGCAACATGTTTTGCATGACCAAAATTTGCTGATTGTTCAATTGTTGAACATAAGACACCCAATCGGTAGGTACTTGTGGTGCTTCCCCTGCATTCGGCATAGCAGGTGGTGAAATTGTTTCTCCCACCGGTGTTGAAGATGCTTGAGGTTGTGAACCTGCCATATGGATCCTTCTGATGATTTGGCCGGACCTCAGTCGTATGAAATTCTTGACGTAGGATCAACAATCTTGCCTTTCTCCCACTGTGGTCGCCAATTTGTTGATGTATTTTTTCAACAATAAAAAAGTAAAATCCGAAAATAGGAAATTATCTTTGAATTTGATATAATTAGTGCCTGAGATTAGGAATCTCTAAACACTATACGGTACATAATTAAATTGGAAAATAAATGCTACAGACTTAAAATTAAATGATGATCCCCGAATCACTGATTTTGCTGTCGCTTGATGATGATTGAAGATACACTGCCAGTTGCTAACCCCAATCCTTAAATATTCCTCAGAAGAGATGTTTCGGAACCGTCGCCAGCAACCGCCGTCAACCGCCCACAACGAAACATTTTGAAACTTCGTCTGGTCGGTTACGGCAACCATCTCCCCAACCGCATAACCCAACCGACCAATCCAGAGACTAACTGGTCGCTAGACCAAACGATTCCTTGATCGCCCCATCAAGCGACCACCCTCTGGTCTTTCCAGACGATTCAATGGTCGCCCCAACCAAGTGACTAAACTACTGTTCACTTAATTAGGCGACTAATTAATAGACTTTCTTCACTTGGTCCAAACTCCGTATTGGCCGACTGAACCGATGGCGGAACAGCCGACTGCGAACCAACCGACTGCAAACCATCCGATCCGACTGTAGACCATCCGACCTGCCTACCCAACCACGGACTTTCCGACACGCCTTTCCGACTGAGGACCAACCGACCTGCCTGTCCGACCGCGGACCTTTCTACCTGCCTGTCCGACCGCGGACCTTCCGACCTGCTTATCCAACTGGGGACCAACCGACTGGATCAACCGACCGCGGACCACCCGACCTGAGTGCATATTTTCTCCTTCTCCGCCCGACTTCGTGTCTTAACTTCCTTTAAGATCCTGCTATTATTATTATTATTATTATTATTTTTTTTTTGTGCGTAACAATCTCAAAAGGCCCAATTTTGCGATATGCCAACTTACTGTACTTGTGGCAGGAAAATGATCCTTAGTAAGGATAGCCCAAACATAATCACCAACCTCAAACTAAACATCGTCTTTTTTTGCATCAGCAATAAGTTTATATTTGGAGTTTGCAGCTTCCAAGAGGGTATGTGTTGTCGTATGAATCTATTGGATTTCCTCGATGAGATCAACGGCACGCGTATCACCAGGAAGTTTGGACGGCAAATTGAGAAGATCAATAGGCGCACGGGGAAAAAAGCCATAAACAACCAAAAAGGGAGAGAAACTTGTGCTACGATTCAAAGCTTGGTTATGAGAAAACTTGACAATACACAATTTAAGATCCCAAGTCTTCAGGTTGTCCCCAACCAAACATCGAAGCATATTCCCCAAAGACTTAGTTTGGTCATTAGTCTGAAGGTGATATGCACTGCTAAAATTCATATTAGTGTTAGTCATGCGCCAAAGAGAATGTCAGAAATGCCCGAGAAAGAGGGAATCGCGATCCGACACAATAGAAAACGGTAAACCATGCAAACAAAATATATCGCAAAAAAATGAAGTTGGGACATGCACTGCATTAGAGTTGCATTTGCGTGGAAGGAAATGAACCATCTTAGAAAACCGATCAATGACAACAAAAATGGAATCATGTCCACGTTGAGTGCGGGAGAGGCCGAGGAAAAAATCCATATTGATAACAGTCCACGGACGAGAAGGGACTGTCAAGGGACGATACAAACCCGCATTGGTGGTAGTGCCTTTCGAGACCTGGCAGATGTGACACCGAGTAACAAAGCGGGATACATCCTGACGGAGGGTCGGGCAAAAGAAACATCGACTCACAAGCTCAACAGAGCGATCGCGACCAACATGTCCCACATTATGAATATCAACAATAAGGTATAGGCATAAGCTACATACCGGAATGCATAAACGAAGGCTCCGAAATAGAAATCCATCAACAATAGAATAGTTGTCGTAAGCACCTCGATCCAATAGGGCAATAATTGGTCCAAAGTTGAGTCGGTGTGATAAGTGGATTTGTAAATATAACTAATTTTAATGCCATAATTTGCAAGTATTTAATTATAATTTTGTTTTGATAATAAATAATAATAGCATTCTTATTTTAAAAAGATATTTTCTTCGTTTTGCCTTTAAAGTTCACATTTATCTTCTGTATCATTGTATTTAATATTGAAAATATTTTTATATTTGTACAATTTTTTGTACAAATGTCCTTCTATTAGTATTATAAAATACTAATGAAAGTATTTTTGCAATTTTTTTTTAATTTGTACTATATTTTGATACATAATTAATATTCAAATATCAACACGCAAAAAGGAAATGAGACCTTAGAACCGAACGAAGGTATATCATATTTGTCTATTTGGTTATAGTTCCAACTATAATTGGCATTATGCTTCTAATTTTATTTTTTATTTTTTAAAAAATATTACATTATATGGGATCCAGATAAAATTCATTTAAAATCATATATTTCTGTGTATCTTTTTAATAAACAAATATATTTATATACATTCAAAATTCTTCATTTATTTATTAAACTAATTTAATTTAATCAGAAATTACTTATTTATTTATTTATTTATATAAATTTTATTCTTTACAAAATAATATTTATATTATATTAAACTATAATTATTAAAATAATCAAACACATATTAATATTTTAAAATTATATATATTATATCATAAATTATATATTAATAAAATAAATCACTTTCAATCCAACTATCAACTTAAAAACTCAATCCATAATCAAACTTACTTTGACATTAATTTTTCTTTAACAAATGCAAAATTGATCATAATGTCTTAGTATATTCACACAAATTAATTATTCTCTCTGTCCAAGCTATCATGTCCGCTTTACTGTAGAGACAAGAATTTAGAAGAGATATAATTAGTAAATAATTAAGAATATATTAGTGAAAATAATTATTGTATAATAAAAATAATTATAAATTCAGATTAAAATAACTAATTAGTCTAACTAAAATTAAAAATATTATAAATTTAAAAATTTAAAATGACATTAAAGCGTATAATTTTTTTCCAAAAAAAAAGATAAATGACAAGATAAATGAGATGGACGAATATGAAACGATGAACACGATAAGTGGGACGAATGGATTATTATATTAACATACTTCTTTCGTATAATATAGATCATAAAATATACTTCTTTCATTAGCTAAACTGATAAATAATAATAATAAAAAATACAAAATAAAACAAAACAAAACAAAACAAACAATTGTTCAATTCTTCTAGTAAAATTGTGGTTATTTTCTATTTAAATTTATCCACCAAACATTCGTTTATATAGCAATATCTATAATCCAGAAAGGTACCATTGGTTTTTTTTGTGTAGATATTTGAATACCCTCGTCCGCCTCTTGGGATCATATTTACCTTTTGCGTTATTGCATTTAACATTAAAAATATTTTTATATGTGTATATTTTTTTTTGTACATATGTCATTCTATTAGTATTATAATACACTAGTAGAAGTACTTTGCAATTTTATTTTATTTTTTAAATTTGTACTACGTTTTGATATAATAATTAATATTCAAAAATCAATACGCAAAAAGTAAATGAAATCCTTAGAGTCGAACGGAGGTAGTATTATATTAATTCAAAGTATAAATTAAAAAATAAAAATAAAAATATATCTATTAGTCTTTTATATTACAAATACAATAATATTTGTATACTAAATTATACAAATATAAATATATTTTTAATATTAAGTATAATAAAAAAAAAAAAAAACACGATACTTTTCTTATAAGACAGATATAATATATATCTTTTTGTTCATCACTTAAAAAGCTGCATTACCATTGTCACTATATTACATATAATAGCACTTAAATCTATTTTTTAATTTTATAATTTTGAAAATAATACCTGACATAATATTTTCCTTTTACGTTAAGATACAATGATTATTTTTTAATTTATGGATATGGGTTGGGGACTAGGATTGTCAACTAATCGAATTGAAGTGAACAATGCAATATTTGGTTTGATTCGTGAAAATATTTGATTTATTTGAATCTTAAAATAATATCAGTATTCAACTTTAGATAATGTTTAAACTATTTGACTCAATTCAAGTATTTGATTCCTCTTTTTTTTTGTTTTATTTTATTCGATACATTTCGAACTTATTCGATTGAAGAAAACTTGATAAAAATATATACCTTATACATATCTACTATTTACAACTCCCTCCGTAGGTAATTGTTTTTTATTTTTATTTTTGTTATGAATAGACAAATTTGTCCTTAATGGTATGGTAGAAATTAAAAACAGCAAATGAATAAAGGGTAAAAAAGTAAAATTTGTATTTAAAAGAGAAAATAGGACGATAGTTGTTGAACGTCCCAAATAGAAAAATAGAATATTAATTTGTGGACGGAGGAAGTATTATTTTTTAAAATTGAAAAAATAATTTTAAAAAATAAAATATCACTCTCTAGTTGTAGGATTAATTATATAATGGCATATTTATTTTTATAAAATTTAAAAGTAATATGATAAATAAATTTAGTTTTATTTATTTATTTTGGAAAATACATATATAAAAAATTATTTTATACTATGTATGTATATATATAATATTTTATTGTTGAATCAAATATTATAAATATAAAATTGAATATTTGTATTCGAATTCAAATTATAAAATTTTACACCACCCTTGGCTCTAGATACTTTGCTATGGAGGAATTTAGTAGGGGCAGATCCTTCTTTTATACAATTTAGGTCGGCTCCAATATCGAAAAGTGCTATAGTATTTAGAAAAAATCCTTTAGAGAATTCAATTTGTATTTTTATGATATATTTTCTAGAGGTGATTTCTTTTAGGACAAAGAGGAAATCTTGTGGTATGTTTTGAATGGATTGGATTTGGTCTTGTATTGCTTCATTAGATGTTTCAGCGGTATCATTATTGTTTATAATTTCGATTATTTTTTGTATTGTTTGTGAGTCCTGGGATTGTTGTTCTTTTATTTTTTTGATTTCATATTTTAACTATTTACTTCCTTTTGAAGGGTATGGACTGTCGGACTTTTTAATATATTTTTCGTATTACCTAATATTTTGGTTAAGTCATACGTTTTCGGGTTAGAGTTATGTTGGTGAGTTGTTTTTTCTAGGTGTTGAAGTAATTTTTCGAAACATGTCTTTTGGACATCTGGGTTATCTATTTGTTTAATAATATGTTGTTCTTGTGTTATTGTATTGATAGATAGGTTTGTGCTAGAAGAATCTATTGAAGTTTCATCATTTTCTATGTTGAATATATTATCTTCTTCATTAGATGAGTCAGAAGATCTTTTTTCCGTTTTGGATTCCTCTTCCTCAGAAGATGTTAAGATAAGATTATAAAGTTTATCAGTTATTTCATCTTCAAGTTGTAATTCTTGAATCTTTCTTCTAATTTTACAATATTTAGCTATATGTCATGTTTTGTTGCATCTATAGCATTTGATTTGATCCTTGTTTTTTCTTTTGTAATTATTATTAAGAGGTCTTTTATACCTTTTGGCATTATTATAATATGCAGAGGTTTTAAAGGGTTTGTAATCTTGTTTGTGATAATCTTTTTTATGGTATTTTCTATTAGACTTAGATGTTACTTTACAGTTGCAATTTTCAGTAAGGGGTTCAGGACTACAGGCTTCAAATTTCTTACAAAATGTTCCTAATTTTGTTTTTGTTTGTCTAAATTCCCATTTAAGGTGTTTTTGTATTTTTATATCCTGACATATACGAAGTGCTTCTTCTGTTATTATACTAATTAATTGACCATAAGTGTAACTATCATAATCTATGATTATCTAGATGAATTTTTGATTTTATTTCGGACCTTTTCTCCTAATAATGTTGGTAATCCTGCGAGAAAGTTTTCTTTCCAGAATGGTTGGTTTGAGTCATCACGAGTTAGCAGGCTATCAAGAAAATCTCTTTTGTAATCAGGGAAATCGCTAAGTTTTTTACATCTGAGGTTGGATAAAAGTTCAGTATTTCTATTTTTAATATGGGTGGGATCTCCTAAAAAATGTATTGATATAGTCTGGATTAAAGAGGATGCGGCATCTTGTACAGTTTCTCCTTATTCATTTAAAATAGGAGTTTCGTATTCATCTATTTTAATAGCATCTAATATATCTTGTTGTAGATTATAAGTGAGGTATGAATCCCACCATCCTTTTAACTGGCCTGAGAATCTAGCTATTAAAACTTCAGCAATAGCCCTATCTTGTATATGCCCTTGTATTCTATAGGCATTAGCAACCATAGTCATTTGTTGTAACAGAAGTATGATTTGATGTTCTCCTAATCCATCAAGATTCCAATTATATAAGGAGGAAGAATTAAAACGAGTTTGAGGGACAGGCTGAAAGACAGAGGTAAGAGGGAGTGGTTGTGCATCCCAATTTATTCCAGTTTGATGTGAGGAAATGACATTTAAACGAGAAGATGATGGTGTATCAGGAGCGTATTCGGCGCTGGTGGTGCCTATTCGTGAAAGTTGGGATTGAAGTTCTTTAATAAAATCGGATCTTCCTTGTATAAGAGTTTGCGTACTTCCTTTGGAGATTTGGGAAGGCTTAAAAAGAGGTTTTTTGGCAGAGGAAATGTGTAGATTTGGTTTATACAGTGTTGTGAATTGTGTATCTAAAATATGAGATCCAATTTTTTCCAGTTGTTTTCCGATTGTATTTAGATGAATGTTGGTGTAGTTGGTTTGACCAATTAAATTTTTTATATTGATCTTGTCATCCTCATTAACTTGCTTTAAAGGGGCAGTGTTTATTTGTTGATCTTTGATAGAAAACTTAAAAGCTTGTAGGGGTGGATGATTGGTATGAAAGGTTTTTTCACCATTAATTGTTTCCCAAGTAGGTTTTCTCTGGGTAATAGGATGAAGAGTTTTTGAACTGGGTAAGTGGTTTGATAGAATTCAAACCAGGTAAAAAAGGAAATTATTGTTTTTGTTTCTGAGATAAAGTTATAAAATAATGTTTGTATTTTATTTTTATCATCAAGAAAGTTTTTAAAGAACCAGTTTTGGTTTTCATAATTTTTTGGAGAATAGAATTCATTATGAAAAACTGTTTTCTTTATCGAAAATTCTTTTTCTATAGTGGTCAATTCGTTAACATTTTCGATTGTTGAGGAAAATGTAGGACTAGATGGTTCGTGTAAAAGTTCATTGTCTCTACGGGTGTAAATAGATTTAGGTATTGATGAAGAGAAATTTACTTCTTTTAAGGATAAGGTTGGGATATCAGAAGTGGAAAATCTGGATGGTTTATATGGACTAATTAGTTGAGAAACTCTTCCTAAATCAATGGTATTTGTATCAAAATATGTAGAGTTATTGTCATAATTATAGTCTGATTTTGGATTTCTGTGAAAAGAGAGCCTAACTTCTCCATTGCTACTTTGGGATATGGTTTTAAGATGAGGGTTTGGAGTAGGAAATAATGGTTTTTCAGGTTCAACCACGTCTTCTAAAACCCATTCATCTGGAAGAGAGACATCCTTCCACTGAATAGATTTTGAGACTACAGCGTTAGATTTGCTTAAGTCTGTTTGGAGAAGAAGTGTTTCTCCTCTCTTACTATGGAATTTAGCTTTTGTAGCAAAGGCTGATAAAATGGTTTTGTAGTAAATTCTGTATACTATAGCTACATGGATGGATCCTTCTAACATTTTATAGTTATGAGTTTTAATTTGTAGTACTAGGGATTTTAATACGTTTTTATCACGTAGAGAGATTGTTAAGTTAGGATAACAATCGAAGGAAATGGGTCCTGTGCAAAGGCTAGATTTTACTGAACTAAGAAGAGATTCATCAAAGTTAGTAAAACGAGCGTCTCTAAGTATGGCAAGGATTGAAGCATCAAGACCTTCTTTTGTCAGTGGTTTTATACCAACTTGGACTAACCCAATATGTATGTATTTATAACCTTTAGAAGAGTGTTTATCTAATGAATTTTGTGAAAGTAAGGTGATTGTCTCAAAGGGTTTTGATAATTGGATATCTCTTTCTTCAGTTTTAATAGCTAAGTCAGTAGACCAAGAGAGGAATCTAGAGATTTCATATATTTCATTTTTTGAGATCCTTGGTATGGTCCAATCATCAATAGATTTGTTAAAGTTTTCAATGATAGTTTCTTCAGAACAGACTAATTTCTTAGAACTAGATGAGCTATTTGTGGACATGGTAGAGACAGATCGTTGAAAAAAGGAATCCATAAGAGTTTACATGTATATTTCAAGAAAAAACTTACATTCCTAAGGGTGTAAAGGACATAAGGCGTACCTGGCTTGTCCTGGTTTCCCTTCGGCAAATATCTCGGAATTTTCCTGAAAAACACAGATGAACACTAATGAACACCTTTTACACCCCCCTTGGCTCTGATACCAAGAGTCCACAGAATTAAAGGATGTAAAAGGATATAAAATACATAAGATTAGATAGAAGCAAGATTAGTGTTAGTGGTCTGGCCTTGCCAGTCCAAGGGGGAAGGGATGTTAGGTTATTAAAATTAAGTTAGGGGTCTGGCCTTGCCAGTCCGTAGGGGAAGTGATGTTAGATTATTAATATCAAAGCATTTCAGTCTTGGATCAATGTTTTTGTAGAGAACATTACAGTCTTGACTTAGGCTTTCCAGTCATATTTTTAATAGACTCAGGTTGACATCTTTTGAATATACTGATGATTTATCATAATGACATTTTTAAATGAACAAACTTAGACTTGACACAACATAGACAAACTTATGGGACATAAAATAAATTGATTGAAACATATAGACTCACAGAGATTAAAAAGTAAGGACTTTGGAACACTCTAAAAGATTACTTGCCAACTCGTACCTAGTTACTCATACTTCACTAGAACGTTGCTGAATCTAGTTACTCAAACTTCACTAGAACGTTGCTGAATCTAGTTACTGAGACTTCACTAGAACGTAGAACACTCTTAGACCTTCAATGCTTCTGGAATTCAGAAAGGAATAAGGACTCTCGTGCTCCGCCCCCCCTTGCCTTGGAGAAATGAAGGCCCTTATATAGGAGGAGGCAGGGGTCTTTCGGCAAATAAAGAAGGACTGAAGTGCAAATGTCAGGAGGGTTTTGTCCATACGCGGGAGGTGGTGGTAGTCTGGGTGGCCATCATTCCTTTTTTGGTAAGTTGGACCTGTGATCTTTGTCGGCCACACTTCCATTTCTGCCTGGTGGAAACCTGTCAGGGTTTATTATGTATAATATTTGTGTATATAGATAGTATATATTTTTAATAGTAGGGATATATGTATAATATTTTTGTATATAGATAGGTGTATTTTTAATAGTAGGGATATATATATGTATAATATAGATAGTAGTTTATTTGTACGTATATATATATATGTATTTTTAAGAGTAGAGATATATATATATATAGGAGTTTATTTGTACGTATATATATGTATTTTTAATAGTAGGGATATAACTCATTCATCATCATTTTTTTTAAGTCTTTTTCCCTTGGTATATTAAAATTTTATCACAATTGATCTTCGGATGGTCTCTTTTATGTGGAATGTCATCAGCATCATTTTTTTTTTTTTTTTTTTACATTCCACTATTACGGAACCATGTGTTGTTGGACTGGCTTGTTGAATCGTCTGAGCCTAGCTGCTCTTGTATGATTCGGATGGCTTCCTTTGGTGTTTTTGCGGCTGCGATGAGAGAAGCAATTTGGGACCGCTGTTCTTGGAATTTTATTTTCGGATTAGATGGCTTCACTGCAATCTGCTTTGCACTTGTATCTTGGGCAATCCAATATTCGATTTGGTCTGGCTGTATGCTTTTTACAATCGAACATTTTCCCCACCATTTTACGTTAAAACTTCGTCGCAGCACCTTGTGTGTATCATTATGAATCTCGAGGATCGAAGAAAAAATCCAATGGGCATAAAATTTTGTACAGAAGTTTGCTGAGGGGGTGAAATAGTTCTTTTCATGCTCTGTTGGGCATTATTTGTTGGAGAATATATCAAAAGACTGTCGGATGATGGGTGGAAGAATTTCAAGGATAGATCCAAGGTGCTCCCACCAAGTAGACCACCAAATGGGGAAGAAATTTATGTTAACTGTTCGGTCAAAGTAAATGAGCCATGTGTGGGTTTTCGATTTGTTGGTGAGCCAGAAGGAATTAAACCAGGCTTGTTGATATTCAAAGTAGTTGTAGTGTTTTGGAGCAAAAGGTAGGTCAGAGAATCTTTGTGAGAATGGAATAGGTTCAGTAAGTGGTAGACCATACCAGTGACGGAGAGATTACTCGAAAAATTTTGCATTGGGAGTAAAGGATTTCGGAGGGGTTTGTCTTTGAAGTTTCATGTTTAATGACTACAGAGGCCGTGTCTTCGAGGATTGATTGGTAGTAGAGAATAGTTTTCCCATGGTCGAAAAGTTTGTAGAAGTTATTTTCTCCAAAAAGTTCTTCGGCTGTCTCAAAAGGGTCAAGTGAATCAAACCCCTTTTCGATGGTAATAATATTCTGGTGAGTGGATTTAAGGGACCATTCAGTTCGCGGGGATTGGGTGAGTTGGATTGTGGAAGTAGATGAAGAGGATTTTGCAACAAAGGTGTTTTCTGGGGGTTTTGCTAAAGTGGTAGCAACCGTAGGTTTTCTGAGGAGAGGAGGTTTTTTCGGGTATTTGCGGGCTGAGGACTCAGGAATTTGTTGTAGAGGTTCTGGCTGAGGAATTTGTTGTAAAGTTTTTGGCTCGGCTAAGAGAGTGTTTTTGTCCGAGTCAGAAGTGTCATCACTGAGAGTAACAAAGTATTGAAAGTTACCATTATAAGAATTGATTGCCCCTACTGTCGGGTCGCTATATTCAAATCTCTGTTTTAGAGTTTTTGTGTTGATTTTACGGATGACGGCTTGGAAGTTGTTGTATCTTCAAATCGTCCTTGGATGGTATTTTATGATCATCGTCAGTCTTGTCGATGTGGAGCTTGATTGGTTTCGGTGGCATCTAATCTGTTCTGTAGAAATTCTCGGGTTAAGAAATCAGGAATATAATTAGTGTCACCTTTTATGTATTCAATGTCAAAGTAAAAATGCTTAGTATTCCTTGCCAGCGGGCAAAGATTTGTTTTGAGGCAAGATTTTAAATGTCTTTCTGTAGGATTTCTTTTGCACTTTTGCAATTTACTCGTAGCAGGAATTTTTTGTTGATCAAATCACTTTGAAATTTGGATATGCAAAGAACAATGCTTAAGATTTCTTTTTTGATAGTAGAATGATTTTTTTGTGTATCATTCCAATGAGCAGAGGTCAATTGGATAATGACTTTCTTATTGTCTTGTAGTTGTTTTAGTATTCCTTCATAGCCAATATCATAAGCATCTGTTTCAACTATTTTTAGCAGGTCTGGGTCAGCTAGATGGAGGCATGGTATTTCAGTAATTCTCTTTTTAATATCTTGTATTAGTGTTGTATGTATATCTGTCCAGGGTAGTGGATTTTTCTTTAATCTATCATGAAGCGGTTTGATTTTTCTATTTATGTCTGGGTAGAAATCCAAGACATAGTTTAGGCTTCCAAGAAATCTTTGTAATTGGTTTTTGTCAAGAATTTTATCGGGAAATTTATTGGCAAATTGTAGGGATCTTTCAATTGGTGTAATAGTGCCTTGTGTTATATAGTGTCCTAAGAATCTTATTTTTGTATGAAAAAGATTTATTTTAGATTCAGAAATAACTAAACCATTTTTCTTTGTTATTGATAGAAAGATACGAAGGTGTTTAAAATGTTCTTCTATAGTTTTTGAATATATTAAGACATTATCAATGTAGACAATACAGAATTTATGGAAATCATTGAATATACCGTTCATAATTTTTTGAAATTCGGAAAGTGCATTTTTTAATCCAAAAGGCATTACGTTCCATTCATACTTGCCGAATGGAACAGTAAATACGGTTTTATATCTATCTTCTGGGGAAATTTGTATTTGCCAAAAACCCGATTTCATATCAAATTTTGAGAATATATAAGCATCATATAATTTTTGTAATAAATCTCTTTTATTAGGAATAGGATATCGAATCCATTTTAAAGCTTTGTTTAATGGTGTGTAATTTATTACTAACCTTGGAGTTCCTCTTTCAATTTCAGAGGCCTTGTTGACATAGAATGCGGCATAGCTCCATGGTGAACTGGATTTTGATATTAATTTTTTATTTTCTAAATCTTGTATTTCTTTTCTACAAAACTCTTCTAATTCTCGGTTCATTTGAATAGGTCGAGCTTTAGTCGGAATATTATCTTCACTAAAAAAAGGTTCATAAGGAAGTGTAATAACATGTTTCTTTCGTTCCCAGAAAGCATTTGGAAGATTAGAGCATGTTTGTTGTTTTATTAATTCAAGCAGATGAGAAATTCTTTGTTTGGTTTCTGGATTTTGTAGTTGAGCTTCAATTCTTTTATAATGAATATCCTTTTTTAACTCGTTTAGGGTAAATATTTTTGATTGTACAATATTATGTATTGAAGTTGAATAGATTGAGCTGGCTTTTGGTAAGTTATTTCAGTTGTTTGTGGTTTTCCTATAAAAGTAAAATATAATTTTTTATTGTTTATTGTAAATGAGATCACTTTGGACCAACTGTATAAGGTGTAATCAAATTTAAAAAAGGGGTTCCTAAAATAACCATATGATGTATATCTTTTACTACGACAAATGAGGTTCTTAAATGAATTCCGTCATTGACTACAGAAGCTTCGATTCGAGAGGAGACATTTAGTATTGAATTATTTGCTGCTTTTATCTTTGCATGGGTTTTTTGGAGGAATTTAGTAGGGGCAAATCCTTCTTTTATACAATTTAGGTCGGCTCCAGTATCGAAAAGTGCTATAGTATCTAGAAAAAATCCTTTAGAGAATTCAATTTGTATTTTTATGATATATTTTCTGGAGGTGATTTCTTTTAGGACAAAGAGGAAATCTTGTGGTATGTTTTGAATGGATTGGATTTGGTCTTGTATTGTTTCATTAGATGTTTCAGCGGTATCATTATTGTTTATAATTTTGATTATTTTTTGTATTGTTTGTGAGTCCTGGGATTGTTGTTCTTTAATTTTTTTGATTCCATATTTTAACTCATTTACTTCCTTTTGAAGGGTATGGACTGTGGGATTTTTTAATATATTTTTTGTATTACCTAATATTTTGGTTAAGTCATACGTTTGCGGGTTAGAGTTATGTTGGTGAGTTGTTTTTTCTAGATGTTGAAGTAATTTTTCGAAACATGTCTTTTGGACATCTGGGTTATCTATTTGTTTAATAATATCAATTAAGTTTTGTTGTTCTTGTGTTATTGTATTGATAGATAGGTCTGTGCTAGAAGAATCTATTGAAGTTTCATCATTTTCTATGTTGAATATATTATCTTCTTCATTAGATGAGTCAGAAGATCTTTTTTCCGTTTTGGATTCATCTTCCTCAGAAGATGTTAAGATAAGATTATAAAGTTTATCAGTTATTTCATCTTCAAGTTGTAATTCTTGAATCTTTCTTCTAATTTTACAATATTTAGCTATATGTCATGTTTTGTTGCATCTATAGCATTTGATTTGATCCTTGTTTTTTCTTTTGTAATTATTATTAAGAGGTCTTTTATACCTTTTGGCACTATTATAATATGCAGAGGTTTTAAAGGGTTTGTAATCTCGTTTGTGATAATCTTTTTTATGGTATTTTCTATTAGACTTAGATGTTACTTTACAGTTGCAATTTTCAGTAAGGGGTTCAGGACTACAGGCTTCAAATTTCTTACAAAATGTTCCTAATTTTGTTTTTGTTTGTCTAAGTTCCCATTTAAGGTGTTTTTGTATTTTTATATCCTGACATATACGAAGTGCTTCTTCTGTTATTATACTAATTAATTGACCATAAGTGTAACTATCATAATCTATGATTTGTAATCCTGATGAAGTTTTGATTTTATTTCGGACCTTTTCTCCTAATAATGTTGGTAATCCTGCGAGAAAGTTTTCTTTCCAGAATGGTTGGTTTGAGTCATCACGAGTTAGCAGGCTATCAAGAAAATCTCTTTTGTAATCAGGGAAATCGCTAAGTTTTTTACATCTGAGGTTTGATAAAAGTTCAGTATTTCTATTTTTAATATGGGTGGGATCTCCTAAAAAATGTATTGATATAGTCTGGATTAAAGAGGATGCGGCATCTTGTACAGTTTCTCCTTATTCATTTAAAATAGGAGTTTCGTATTCATCTATTTTAATAACATCTAATATATCTTGTTGTAGATTATAAGTGAGGTATGAATCCCACCATCCTTTTAACTGGCCTGAGAATCTAGCTATTAAAACTTCAGCAATAGCCCTATCTTGTATAAGCCTTTGTGTTCTATAGGCATTAGCAACCATAGTCATTTGTTGTAACAGAAGTATGATTTGATGTTCTCCTAATCCATCAAGATTCCAATTATATAAGGAAGAAGAATTAAAACGAGTTTGAGGGACAGGCTGAAAGACAGAGGTAAGAGGGAGTGGTTGTGCATCCCAATTTATTCCAGTTTGATGTGAGGAAATGACATTTAAGCGAGAAGATGGTGGTGTATCAGAAGCGTATTCGGCGCTGGTGGTGCCTATTCGTGAAAGTTGGGATTGAAGTTCTTTAATAAAATCGGATTTTCCTTGTATAAGAGTTTGCGTACTTTCTTTGGAGATTTGGAAAGGCTTAAAAAGAGGTTTTTTGGCAGAGGAAATGTGTAGATTTGGTTTATACAATGTTGTGAATTGTGTATCTAAAATATGAGATCCAATTTTTTCCAGTTGTTTTCCGATTGTATTTAGATGAATGTTGGTGTAGTTGGTTTGACCAATTAAATTTTTTATATTGATCTTGTCATCCTCATTAACTTGCTTTAAAGGGGCAGTGTTTATTTGTTGATCTTTGATGGAAAACTTAAAAGCTTGTAGGGGTGGATGATTGGTATGAAAGGTTTTTTCACCATTAATTGTTTCCCAAGTAGGTTTTCTCTGGGTAATAGGATGAAGAGTTTTTGAACTGGGTAAGTGGTTTGATAGAATTCAAACCAAGTAAAAAAGGAAATATTGTTTTTGTTTCTGAGATAAAGTTATAAAATAATGTTTGTATTTTATTTTTATCATCAAGAAAGTTTTTAAAGTACCAGTTTCGGTTTTCATAATTTTTTGGAGAATAGAATTCATTATGAAAAACTGTTTTCTTTATTGAAAATTCTTTTTCTATAGTGGTCAATTCGTTAACATTTTCGATTGTTGAGGAAAATGTAGGACTAGTTGGTTCGTGTAAAAGTTCATTGTCTCTACGGGTGTAAATAGATTTAGGTATTGATGAAGAGAAATTTACTTCTTTTAAGGATGAGGTTGGGATATCAGAAGTGAAAAATCTGGATTGTTTAGTTGGACTATTTAGTTGGAAAACTATTCCTAAATCAATGGTATTTGTATCAAAATATGTAGAGTTATTGTCATAATTATAGTCTGATTTTGGGTTTATGTGAAAAGAGAGCCTAACTTCTCCACTGCGACTTTGGGATATGGTTTTAAGATGAGGGTTTGGAGTAGGAAATAATGGTTTTTCAGGTTCAACCGCGTCTTCTAAAACCCATTCATCTGGAAGAGAGACATCCTTCCACTGAATAGATTTTGAGACTACAGCGTCAGATTTGCTTAAGTCTGTTTGGAGAAGAAGTGTTTCTCCTCTCTTACTATGAAATTTAACTTTTGTAGCAAAGGCTGATAAAAATGGCTTTGTAGTAAATTCTGTATACTATAGCTACAGGGATGGATCCTTCTAACATTTTATAGTTATGAGTTTTAATTTGTAGTACTAGGGATTTTAATACATTTTTATCACGTAGAGAGATTGTTAAGTTAGGATAACAATCGAAGGAAATGGGTCATGTGCAAAGGCTAGATTCTACTGAACTAAGAAGAGATTCATCAAAGTTAGTAAAACGAACGTCTCTAAGTATGGCAAGGATTGAATACAAATTTGAATTAATACGATGTTAACAAGTGTTTGATATCATTTTTATATATCATTTTTTTAATATGAAGAATTAAAGTTATGCTTTGATATTTTTATTTTTTTTCTAAATTAAACAAATTTTGAAGGCTTGGAATTTGTCTGTTTTTTTATTTTTTAAAAAAACTTAATATTCAAATCTATTTTTAATAAAAATATATTATTTTTTTATAAATATAATATTAAATTATTATTTTGAAAAAAAACAAACACGATATCAAACTCGCTTGAAATGTCATAATCTCAATAATTCCATAACTTCAGTTTTTTTGAAAACAAATTTATTGCATCTCATTAATTCTCATTAATTTTCCATGAATTTTTTTGTCTGGTTCAAAAGTATACCTTTTTATATATCTTTAAAAATTATTTTTTGCTACTTTTTATTATTAACGGGTACTTGGATTTAAATCATTTTGACGTTAAAAACATTTATATTTAGTCCTTCCTAATTTTGTACTTTGACTGCACTCCCTACTTATTATTTTCATATACACTTCACTCCCTACTACCCATTTTACCCTTCAAATTATCATATAATATAACGAATACTGTACATACTCCAATTATTTTTATATAAACATACATTATTTATTTACGTTGTAACACCCCGGCCGGCTCAAACCGGAGCGTCACCGCCACGCCACACCGTAAGGCTCGTTCATCAACCAACTAGCCCTATGTTGTGGTGCTAAGGCTAAAATAACAATTACAAAATAACTATTTGGAGATTTAGAATTAAAGCACACCGGTTTATCATTTAAATAAATAATGTTCGAGTAAAAATATAAGTTGAAAATAGTTCAAAAAGCATTAGTTATTAAACATTAATAATAGATTTCAAAAATATTTTAGAAGATAAAGTAGTTATAGTTCCCCCGATGGATCATATGACGTGGATGCATCATTTAGGTATAACTGAAACATGATCACCTACAAAAAGGTTGTAAGAAGAGGGTCAACAGAACGGTTGAGTAAGCGCAATTAATCGAAGATAAATTAATACGATATAATGCCACAAAATCATTTGAAGAAGATAATTTGAATAAGACGACACATATCACATAAGGATAACTCACACACACGAGTCTTTTAGCGCCTCCCTTATATCTCCTTTTCATTCTCAAATAATAGTGATGAGCACATCACAAAGAAAACTCCACTAGGCCTTAATCAGGGCCGGCTCGACCCGGTTTTCCAGCCTTATTACTTCGTATGACACGTCACATAGTTTCACATAACAAACATAGGGTCATAACCCTCAAAGGAAACTCCACAATGTGTACATAAGGGTTCGAAATCCAAAGTACACGTAAATCAATTTATTATTAGTTGGCGAGGGGCGCAATACGGCCCACAACCCTCTAATCTCCAATATAACATACCAATAGGGGATTGTACGCAATCCAACCCTCTATCACGAATGACGGTCTAAAGACCTTTTCATCGTGAATGACGGGCACCTCGGAATCACCCAAAAAGGGAACCCGCCATCTCGATCCCTCGACCTAGCCCATTCGGGATCTAGTTCAAGGTTAGCTAGTTATCCTAAAATACCGGTATACCCTCACGTGTTTGCAAGGCACAGAGGTGGAAGACTATGCCTTATCATCCAAACAATCGACGAGTTGATCGGACTCGACAGGTAGTTTCAATTACCAATTTGACCAAATACTCAACATGCTCTTAGGCAAATTTCAAAAAGAGTGTTTTAAACTCAAAATATTTTAATTGTCAACATTTAACCATGCAAAAGTAGGATATTAGACCCAACAAGTTCGTTATAATTACACTTTATTTTGCCAAATAAACATTCGAAAAATATGTCAACCACAATAGGCATGGTCTAATTCCAAAAATCATAATATAAATATAATCATAAATCTTTTTCCAAAAACTATAATTAGGTTAGGGCAAAACTAGGGTTTTAAACCCATCCCATAAATTCTACGCTTTTCAATTTAGAATCCAATAATAATCTACATATAAACATTATAATCAACTTCTTAGAAGAAATCGGCAAAAACTAACACTTTTAGGGCAAACCCGTTTGACAAGAATATTGAAAATGATATCAATAGAAGGGTCTAGGGATTAGAACATATCAATCTATCTAAGATTAATCCCACTTACCTTAAGGGAAAAGACCAAAAGGAAGAGTTTTGGTGAAGAAGAATTACAAGGAAGAAGAGGGGAGGGGACTGGCGGCTCCTGGCTGCTGTGCTGCCTCTGTTATTTTCTTTTTATTTTATTTTATTTTATACTTTATTAACATAAAATACTTGGCACTATAACCTGGATACGTTATATCTTAACAAACTATGGATACACTATATCTTGTCAAATCTACACCTGGATATGATATATCTTAACAAATTATGGATAAAGATACCAAAATTAAGAGATACTGATAAACTAAATCTAGTTTATTATTTATTTGACCCCAAACTCAATTTTATTCCTAATTTACAGCCAATTCCTTAATTTCTTACACCAAAAGCTCAAAATAAATTAGGCCTAAAATAATATTTTCCGACTCCAGCGTCGAAGTCCGCAAGTTCCGGCAAACTTCCGGCGAGTATTTTTATGGGGTATTACATACGTACTCTAAAATTATTTTGTTGTACAAAAAAATGTCAAAGTTATGTGCCTATAATTTTTATTTATGTACTAAAATCAGTTACAAATATTTAAACTCAAAAAAAATAAATAAAAATACAACCCTTATAGAACCCACCATCCGCATCGTTGACGTTATATCTCTTCCAAACCATTCTCCTCACACGTTTTTCCTAGTTGTCGAAGCTCTCGCCGAAGTAATCGTCGTTGAGCCTTCCCCAAGGAACTTTATCCGCCGTCGGAAGTCTCCATTCACTGTCTAAAGTTTTGTTTATGCTCAAGATGTCGAAAAAGACCTCCTCCCTAAAGCGAAGTTCGAAAAAGTAAGTTAAAGTTTATGTTTTTGGTAGGATCAAAATTTTGAATTCATGGTGTGCTTGGATCTATTTTATTTGTTCGTCGGTTGGGTTTATAGAAGCCTCGGTGGCGGGTTATTTTACTTTGACATCATATAGCACCATCGGGTCGAATATGAGTTATTTTATGTGTTCGGAACTATAAATGATTTTTTTGTCTATAGAACCTTCATTTGTTTTTTTTATAAGTTCACATTTATATAAAATGATTGAGATGTAAATTGGGCGGTGCTCCTTGTTTTCTTCGAATACAGTAGACAACTTGTTCTTGTCGGGTGATTTTATAAATACTAATGTGTTGGAAGATGTCTCTGTTATAAGGTTAGCTGTAAATGTATCTATTTTGTCGATTAGTAAAACTTTTATCTGTTTTTTTATATTGTTTGCAAGTGTCCCCCGTTGCCTTTGGTGTGCCTTGATTTTCAATTTATATGCCTTGAATAGAAAATTACTCACCTTCGTAGTTATATGTCATAAACATGTGTTTATGTTGACTATACTCATGAAGACATGTCCTCATTTTCATATGATGACAGATCTGAAAAGAATACAAAGGGCTCATCTCCAAATTCTCTATACCTTTCTTCTATACAAAGATGGCTAAACATATAGTTGAGATAAACGATAAACAGCTGAAAGCTCTACAACTCTCAATGTTTGGGTATTTCCTAGAGTGTCCGAAAATGAAGCTACCCTGACTTCGGTTGTAGCGATTATGAATATATTTGACATCGAATCCCAATCATTTAAATTTGACAATGAAACTGAAATAAATTTTTATGCTGAAGAATTCTCTATAGTTCATGGATTACACTCAAAAGACATGTAGGTGCTAGTAAAACGTTTGGCATCGTAACCCACCATCGTTTCAAATATAGACTATTTTGATGTGTTTTAAATCGTAAATAATCTTCTTATATATAAAAGTATCTTTATTTTCATCTTATTATGTTTAATTTTGTACTAAAATGGTTGCGATGTGAGGTGGGTGGAGTTCGATTTTTTTTTTTCAAATATTGTTGTCAAATTGAGGTAGTTAGTCATTGATGTTATGTTTTGCCAAAAATTTTAAGGATTATCATAAATTCTAATTTAACATATGATATATATGGGGTTCCCATAAGTATGAATTTTGGTATTAGAGATACGTATTCAAAGAATAAAAATATATACTTTAGTATGCAAAATTTTATGGTTGGATGTGGAGAAACTCCTAAATTTGAACAACATACCCTAATGAAGATATATGTTACTCATTTGACTAACTTATATACTTCTGACACGATTGTATGTACTTCTATCAAGGAATAAGCTTTGTAAGTAACTACATATATATTCGACATGTAGTGAAAAGATGTGTACTCGTCATACTGTCCTAGAAATATCGATGAACACATTCAATGTAGATCTAAATGAAAAAAATGCTTAACTATAGTGTGGATAGTCCTAATATGTCTCGTGTATAATATTTAATTCTCATACATTCTAGCACATTTGTTCTTTGTGGATGCTTTCCATAGTCTACAAAATGCTGATATGGATTGATATAGACAAAGCTAATAAAGAGTTTGGGGACCGAGACATATTTCATAAGTTATATACTAACTCATCGATATCTTTTACCATGATCCACAACATCATATGTTAGGTCAAATCTATCTTATGTAACATTATCATCCACTTTTAAATAAATGAACAAATGATCCCAATGATCGTTTCAATAATATTATTTGATAGACACCAATATCCGATGAAATTGCAGTGATCTATTTAAACCATAGTCGTCTAAGCTACCCAAAATCATGGTTGGGTGTCGAGAGACCCCTGAGTGGAAGCCACATACCCCCAATGTTGATATTTTTCATTTATTTCACAAGTTACATACTTCTAAATTGTTTGAATGTACTCGTATTGAGAAATAGACTTTAGAAATAATTTTATAGATATTCGATGTATATTGTGAAGATGTGTACTCACCAAATGTTCTGAAAGTACTAATGGATAAAGTTTATGTACATATCAATGACTAATATGATCCTCAATAGGATGAGAGGGTCCAATATGTCTAATGCGTAACATTTACTTACTATACCTTATAATATATTTCTTCTTGTTGAGAGTTTCTTCCTACTTTCACAAATGCTTGCATGGACAATCACAATACAGAGAACATTATGCATCGTCAGTTATGCAATAACTTCAAAATATCTATTACTATGGTTCACCACATGATATATTATATCATATCTATCTTAAGGGACATTTTCGTCCACCATATAATATATTAATAGGTAATGTCATAAATCATTTTAGAAATATCCGCTAATGTATGCTAACTTTCAAGAACATGGGTGTGATGTAATCTATTAGTAATTGTTTGATCCAATTACAATCAAATTCTGAATAGATACTTAAATACTCATGTTTACAATAATTATGCATATATATGAATATAAATACTTCCATACACAAACATATACCCTTATATTTGGATATGTATACTTTGGTACTAATGAGTATACTCTCTGAACATAACAACATACTCATATTGTCATTTTAATAACTCCGTCGCAAAAATTTAATATCCGTATAAATAAATGCGATTTACAGGGGAATCCAAATAATTCAATAGTGGTCTCATATTTATGTTCAATGTACAATATTCCAAAAATAAAAAGAAATTTTAGCCACGAGATGACAAACCGGAAATACTTACGATGGAGCCTTCTTGCAACTTAGTTGGTTGTGTCCTAGACAAACCACAACGATAATATTGTTTAGACTGTTTTACCTGATTTTATTCAAACCACTTTTTTTTAGCCGGCTGGATAGACAAAAGTCAGTGACCTTGCTGAGTGCATCCAACTTTTCCACGACTCAGCTACATTGTTATTTATTATCCCCCAACGAGTTCATTGGAATAGAAAATTCGTCCAACACTGGATCTACTATTGTGCAATGAAGTTTTGGGCAAATGACATAGTCTTCACAACAGACATTATATCCTACTCAAAGTCCGTCAAGAAGCCTAACCTTCTTTGTTGAAAATGGACGTTTATCATTTCTTGTTATACATCGGATATCTTTCCATTACCTATAGGAAATGTAATTACCTTTTTGTAAATATTATAACATACATATAACATACCCGTATTTTTTCTTGTTTCGGAAAAGTGGCATAGTGCAACATACATTATATGCTGCTCAAAATTCTTCTATAGGGTGGGGGCATAACCGGCTTTGTTGAAAATGGACGTCCATTATTTCTTGTTGTGCATCGGATATCTTCACATTACCTACATGAAATGTAATTATCTTGTTATACATATCATAATAAATGATACATTATTTTGCACATACCTCAGTGTGGAAGTTGCCTACTAGGTTCCAGGGACAGTATGCGTGATGGACTTCAGAAAATATGGTAGGAAAGGACTTTAGAAGTTTTGAGCGCCTGTCCGAAAAAAAATATTATTTTCAATTATCGACCATCAACGTGAATAATAGAACTTAACCTCCAGCAAAAAAATTCTCAATTTTCATAATTTTCAGTAAACACTGTAGTGCAAATACAAAATTTTAACACTATCCAATATATAAGCACATAAAATAAATACCAAAGTTCATATATGAGTAGTCATAGTATACAACAATTAAACCAGAGTATATTAAACAAAATGCAGCATACAATATCAGACAACATGGGTATAAAATTAATGAATATAGGTACACTACACTAGAAAAGGGTACTTGCGAAAATATCCACACATACTAGTAGAAAATTGCAACAATCCCCACAAAGGTTTTTTCTATACATACCGTCCTAACAAAAGTTCATAATAAAATTCAATTAGCAACTTCTGCAACTACCAAATTGAACAGGGAAATAATCACCAAAACAATAGTGCTTATCGGAATCGGTCGCGAGCCCTAACAATACAATCGTAATCAACCAATAAAATTATCGTACCAAAAGAACATCAGACGTTGATGAATCGAACCTTCAACTTACCCATTTCTCTCTTGCCCGAAATAAATCTGAAAATTGGGATTTGGATTCGAAATCCATCACAAATTTACCACCAATCACAGGCTCCTTTATGCAAATGAAACCGAACGATGTAGATAATCTTTTTTCTTTGTGCGAATGAAACCAAAAGCTGGACTCAATTTACTTCTTTCGCGTGAAAAGAAACCTAATAATAAAGAGAAAAAATCAAAATGGGTAAAATAATTTCTGGGTTGAAGACGAGGGCAATATTGGAAATTAGAAAAAAAATAGGAACTAATAGTAAAAAAATTTTAAAAGAAGAAAGTGTAGAGTATTGCAAATCTTTGTAGGGACCAAATCAAGACATGAAATTAGTGATGGATATTTTATTCCAATTGTCCATTCGATTAATAGTGTATAGTTTTCAAAAGATATTATCTTAAAAACTACCCACTGTTTTATACAAATAATTACATCAAATACTTAGAATGACTTTTATTTACAGTTGAAAGTTGAACTAGATCGGTTATTTTGATACAATATAATGTTGGATAATCGGTTATTTTGCATTCGATTATTTGGTGAGTGAAAATGCGACGGACCGGTGCATCAAATTAATTAGATTAATTTAGAAGAAATAAATAAATATTATTTATTTATTGTATATGGGGTTTGGTTAATATTTTGGCTATTTTGCATGTCTCAACACAAACTAAATTGTACAACCCCAAATTAAACTCCTCGCATATGGCCTAAGTCGCAGTATTATTTTATATAAAATATTATCCGTTGGATAGATTTATTATAATCTCAAACGGAAAGTTTGAAATTAGAATAAATTACGATCGTCACAAACAGAAATTTTGTAATTAAAATCAATTACGATCGCTTCAAACGGAAGGTTTGAATTTAGAATATATTACATCGATAATTAAGATCGTAATTGATCCCCTGCCATTTTGGCCGAGTGGAGACGCCTATATAAAGGGCCTCCCCCCTCCATTCGAAACACACCAACAACTCTCTCGTCTTTCTCTTTTCTCTTCTAGCTTTCTGGCAACCTCCTCAGCTCATTTCCTCTCTTGCTTTGTTTACCGGAGCTCCAACGATTAGAGGTGCCACTCTCATTAGAGACGGAAACCGTTTTAACTTTGAGTTAGAATGCCAGCCATCAGAGGCACTACCGGGGCGTATCTAATTTTCGAAAAGAGGATCCATCATCGACTCGGTTTCACAGTAAACTTTACTCTCGCAATACCCATTTAACCCAACAATCAAAAATTAGATACTACTTTGCGAGAATGTAAACCCCTGCCGAAGTTGTCGCCGGAAGAACCGCCTGAGCCGTCGCTGGAACTGTCACCGGAGGAGTTGCTGGCTCCGCCGCCGGAGCCACCGTCGGAGGAATCGCTGGAGCCGCGGCCGGACCGCAATCAAGGTAGTCGCTTCTCCACTTGGGCCAGTTTCCTTTATAGGAAGCTCTATGTTTTTTGGTTTTGCTAAGTTTGTGGCCGCACCCTCTGCTTCATTCGTGGCCCAAACTGTTGGTCCTGGGCTTGGTCCACGGATGATGTTCCATGTACAAGTTCCACAACCATTCACTGGAGTGGACTTTAAGAGGTGGCAGGAGAAGATGCTTTGTTACCTGACTGCGATTGGATTTGCCATGGTCGTGTTGCATGATGACCTAATTATCCTAGAGCCCGGTGCGGACCAGCAAACGCATGTGAATTATGCATCGTGGGTACATGGAGACTAAATGCCAAGAAATACCATATTAGGTAGTCTCTCTAACTGTTTTTATAATGTATATTGTAAAATAAAGAGTGTGAAAGGGTTGTGGGATGTCCTTGAGAAAACATATAACTCGAGAATGCCGGGTCCAAAATGTTTGTTGTGGCCTGGTTTATGGACTATAAGATGGTAGATGGCAAGTCTGTCGTCGAACAAGTGGAAGAATTTCAACATATTGTTCACTCTGTTATCGACGAAGAGATGCCACTACCAAAAAAGTTCATCACGAGTGTGACGATTGAAAAATTGCCTCGAGTTGGAGCAACTTCAAGCACGGGCTGAAGCATGAGCTAAAACAAGCGGGGCTTCAAGATCTGATTGTCCGAATCCGGATAGAGGAAGACAACAGAAAGCAGCACAAGGCTAAAAACGAAGATATTGCTAAAGCCAACTTATCCGGAGATCCCTCCAAAAAACATGAACGCCCAACTCAAACAGATAAGGGCAAAGCCAAACAGTCCAAGTTTACACGTAACTGTTTTAACTGTAGTAAAACAGGACACCAGGTTAAGGACGATAAAAAAGAAGCCGAGTTCCCAACTGGTCGAGACAAGCCACCGGACTGATCGTGATCTCAATCATGACAACCTTGTCGTTGTTGTGTACGAAATAAATAATTTGGAAAGTCCGAGAGCTTGGTATATTGACACCGGAGCAACTTGCCATGTTTGCTCCGACAAAACAAATTTCTCGACCTACAAGGAGACCGAAGGGAGGAAGCTGCACATGGAAAATCACACAACTTCTGAGATCCAAGACATAAGGAACGTGTCAACGTGGTGCTAAAGATAACCTCTGGCAAAGAACTAACCCTGAAAGATATCCTACATGTGCCAGAAATTCGGAAAAATCTCGTCTCAGGATCGCTACTAGTTAGGCACGGTTTAACCTTGTCTTTGTAGCAGATAAATTTATATTATCGAAAAGCAAGATGTTCCTAGCTAGGGGTTATCTTACAAATTGGTTGTTCAAATTGGATGTAATGGCCGTGTGCCGAGCACCACCTACTGATAATAAAAATGTTGTTTCTTCTTCGTACTTGATCGAGTGTTCTGATTTATGTCATTTTAGATTAGGTCATGTAAACCTAAATTCTATAAAAAGATTTGTAAATATGAATTTACTAAGTATAAAAGAGGTGAACACTCAAAACAAATGTGAAGTTTGTGTGGAGGCCAAAATGACAAAATTACCCTTCCCGTCTGTCGAAAGGAAGACTAAGCCATTAGAGTTAATTAACACCGATGTATGTGATTTAAAATTTGTGAAAACTAGAGGTGGAAAGAAATATTTTATCACCTTTATCAATATCTGTATAAAATATTGCTATATTTACCTATTAAGGGAAAAGATCGAAGCAATGGAGGCCTTCAAGAACTTCAAAACAAAGGTAGAAAATCAATTTGACTGTAGAATCAAGACAGTTCAAAGTGATAGAGGTAGCGAATATGTGGTGCTGTTAGAAGAATTATGTAACAAAAGTGGCATAATTCATCAGACGACTCCATATTCACCTCAATCGAACGGCATTGCAGAATGCAAAAATCGAACACTTAAGGAAATGATGAATGCCTTGTTGATAAGTTCAGAACTTCCCCAAAACCTGTGGGGGGAGGCGGTACTGACTGCAAATAATATCCTGAACAAGATTCCACTTAAGGGTAAGAATGCCACCCCTTACGAACTATGGAAAGACAAGAAACCGACATAAAAATTCTTCAAACTGTGGGGGTGCCTAGCAAAAGTGGAAGTTCCGCCTCCAAAGTTGATGCAAACGCAACCGAAGGATTCAAAAACTCGCAAACCATAGGGAATAAAGAAATAGAAAGATGAAGAATTTGGTGGAAGAATAGGGATGAAAAAATATATGGATAGAAGGATACTTTGGTTTCTCGATTCACAAGATTGATCGGATAGGCACCACGTGAGAACTAAGCAACACGAAACACAAAATCTCTAAACCAAATAAGGAATAAAGAAGGATAATATGGATTCTCAATCCACATGGTTGGTCGGATGAGAACTAGGCAGCACACAACACAAAATCTCTAAACCAAACAAGGAATAAAGAAGAATAATCTGGATTTTCGATCAACATGGTTGGTCGGATGAGCACCACGTTAGAACTAGACAACACGCAATATAAGATCTCTAAACCAATTAAGAAATGGAGTTGACGCAACGAGCGGTCCAGCACCGATTGAGAGGCGACGAACTGTCTCGAATCACTTAAAAACAACCCAATTTTGAAAGATTACTGAGGATTGCATCGCACAATCTCGAGTAACCAAGAAAACAAGAATCACTCTTGAAAGCAAATAAATTTTATAAGAAATATCATATTTGTGTTTTTACAATGATAAACAAGGCCTTATATAGAGGTCCTTGACGATAGAAGAAATGAAACATTGAAAAAAAAAGAAACATACTAAAAGGCAACATATAAACTAGGAAATATGAAAATAAGGAAGCAACCTATTAGGAAAATATAATATAAAGAAACTTATACTATAAAGAAATAGGTAATATGGAAACTTGGACTCCTTCCATAATTATTTATATTCTTTGTTGGCAGTCTTGGTTGGTTGTCTCGAATCTTCTAATGATGATTATAGGATAATTAAGTGATCAGGGAATCAAACTTATAATACTCCATAGTTGGTCTATCTTTGGCAGCCTCTTTGATAATGGAATCCATGGTACGATTGTCCAAGAAAAACATAGCCATTTGAATATTTTGTACTCGGCTCCGGGTATTCGTTTCAGCTAGGAAAATTGGTGATTTAGTAGCTCTCATGATGGTCACATCAAAAGTAAGTAGCTATCGGCCCAAAAATGGAAGATTACATATTTATCGGATACGCACTAAATAATAGTGCTTATCGTTTCATAGTTCAAAAATCGGAAATTCCTAGAATGACCGAGGGAACTACGATAGAATCAAGGAATGCCGCATTCTTTGAAAATATGTACTCTTGTAAAGAAAGGATGCAGTCCAACCCAAAATCCATAGATGAAGAACTACGGGGCGTAAAAAGACAAATGGCCAATAACCCTAATCAAGAGGCCTCAGAGCCTAGGCGTAGCCAAAGGACAAGGGTCGAGAAAACCTTTGGTCCGGATTTTGTTACGTATATGTTAGGCAATGATCCAATAACATTCAAGGAAGCAGGATCTAGTCTTGATGCTCCTTTTTGGAAGAAAGTAATAGATAGTGAAATAGACTCAATAATGCATAATAACACTTGGGTGTTATCTGACCTACCCGAAGGTTGCAAACCACTAGGGTGTAAATGAGTTTTGAAGAAGAAACTCAAAGTTGATGGGTATATTTTCAAATAAAAAGCCTGTCTCGTAGTAAAAGGCTACAGAAAAATCGAAGGGTTTGACTTTTTCGAAACATAACAGCAACCAGAATAACATCCATCTGAATGCTTCTTTCGATTGCGTCTTTGAACAATATTGAGATTCACAAAATGGATGTGAATACTACTTTTCTAAATGGTGAATTAGAAGAAGAACTATATATGGAACAACCGGAATGATATGTCGTTCCTAGCCAAGAAAAAAAGGTGTGCAAACTGATAAAGTCTTTGTACGGGCTATAACAAGTACTTATACAGTGGCACTTGAGATTTGATAATGTTATGTTATCAAATGGTTTTAAAATAAATGAGTGTGAAAAGTATGTCTACATCAAAGAAACATCTTCCGATTTTATCATAATATGTCTATATGTAGAGGACCTAGTGATCATGGCTAAAGAGGTCAGTCTTATCAATGACGTCAAATGCATGTTGAGTCGTAACTTTGACATGAAATATTTGGGGCTAGCCAACATTATCCTTGGAATGAAGATTCTAAGACAAGACGAAGGTATTGTTCTAACTCAATCCCATTATGTGGAAAAAATATTGAGAAAATTCAATGCCTACGAAAACACTATAGTGGAAACCTCAATGGACGTCAATGTACACTTGAGCAAGAATAGGGGAGACTCCGTAGCTCAAGAAGACTATGCCAAAATTATTGGGGAAGCCTAATGTACTTAACAAATTGTACAAGGCCTGACTTGGCTTGCCCTGTAAACAAGCTGAGTCGATACACTAGCAACCCCAGTCATGAACACTGGAAAATGCTAGTAAGAGTATTAAGTTATCTTAAATTTACTCTGAATTTTGGCATACATTACGTGAAATATCCATCGGTACTCGAAGGCTACTGCGATGGCAATTGGATATCCAATGCAAAAGACTTACTCTCTACAAGTGGATATCTATTTACGATTGGAGAAGGAGTTGTTTCGTGGAAATCCACAAAACAAACGTGCATTGCACGGTCCACAATAGAATCAGAGTTCATCGCCTTGGACAAAGTTGGCGAAGAAATCGAATGGCTGAGGAACTTCATGGATGATATTCCATACTGGACTAAACCAGTACCTCCCGTAATGATTCACTGCGATAGTCAAACTGCAATAGCAAGGGCTAAGAATGGAATTTACAATGGTAAATCCAGACATATCCGACATAGACATAACATTGTAAGACATTTGATCACCAATGGGGTTTTGACTATTGAATATGTAAAATCAATAGAAAACCTAACGGATCCGCTAACCAAAGGGTTGCAGAGAGATCAAATGTACAAATTGCTAAAGGGAATGGGTTTGAAATCCACAAGATAAAGACAATTACAGTGGTAACCCAACCAAATCACTTGGAAATCCCAAACCTTGGTTAAATGGGAAAACTACGTTGTGAGAGTCCAGCACGAACACTCAATTACAATTCCCTAAAAAGCAATTAGTGTTATAATGTGCAAAACTTGTGAGATTGAGTCAATGACTCTTAAGGATTCTAAAGGTGTGAATTAGATACCTTGAGATAGGATTACCTATATAAGTGTGAAACCTATAAAAGTGTGAAGTGTGAACCGCTTCAAACGAAACACTTATGAATCCGAAGACGAGATCCATGGCCAAAATGGATCAAAATGTGAGAACAAAATTGAGACTGAGATAGCGACACATCAATATTATTAACTAAGTGCACGCAGAGGTGGAACAGTTCAATACATCACGTCAACTGGGCCACAAGTACATTCTGTAATGTTGACTATGGAAAGTTCAAAGCCAAAAGCTACATGTTCTGATGTGTCAATGTCTCACAGGGATTGAGTTGAGCTTTTGTCCTTTATGGGCATGTCCACTTATGTGGAGGATCGTCGGATAATCTGTTATTTTGCAATCGATTATTTGGTGAGTAAAAATGCGACGGACTGGTGTACCAAATTAATTAGATTAATATAGAAGAAATAAATAAATATTATTTATTTATTGTATATGGGGTTTGGTTAATATTTTGGCTATTTTGCCTGTCTCGAGAAAAATCAAATTGTGCAATCTCAAATTAAAAAAGGTTAGCTGGCCTAAGTTGCAGTATTATTTTGGATAAAATATTATATGTTGGATAGATTTATTATAATCTCAAGCGGAAGGTTTGAAATTAGAATAAATTACAATCGTCTCAAACGGAAGGTTTGAAATTAGAATAAATTGTAATCGTCACAAATAGAAAGTTTTTTTAATTAAAATCAATTACGATCACTTCAAACGAAAGGTTTGAATTTAGAATATATTATATTGATAATTAATGTCATAATTATGATTGTAATTGATCCCCTGTCATTTTGGCCGAGTGAAGACGCCTATATAAAGGGTCTCCCCCCTTTATTCTAAACACACCAACAGTTCTCTCATCTTTCTCTATTCTCTTCTAACTTACCGGCAACCTCCCCAACTCAGTTCATTTCTTATTTTATTCGCCGGAGCTCCAAGGATTAGAGGTGTCACTCTCATTGGAGACGGAAACCGTTTTATGTTTCGGTTAGAACGCCAGCCACCGGAGGCACTACCAGGGCGTATCTAATTTTCGGAAAGAGGATTCATCCTCGACTCGGTTTCATGGTAGACTTTACTCTCGCAATACCCATTTAACCCAACATATAAATGGTTAAATAAATTTATAATATATGTTTATATAATACCTATTGTATTTTAGTAAAAATGTATAAAATATTTCATATATTATTTAATAAGTGAAATTTTTTTGTGCTAAATTAAAATACCGAAAAAATACCCTTTTTGTCCAAAGTTGATATTTCATTGTAAACGCATACCTACATATGCAAATTTTATACAAACAAAAATGGTAAAATATCTTAAATCGTGTTTCTATTAATAAATAAATAATTTATCAACCATCTATTTAATAGTTTTTTGGAGACAAAATGTTACTTAATTTTTTCAAATATTATAAAATAAATCCATCCACATTGCGTTTTTGAATGAAATGATTTTCGGTGTGTAGTATAAGGAATTGTATTAAAAATATCTTATAGGTTGAGTGATTGACTTTTTATAATATTTTTTGACTTTTTATAATGAATATTTTACTTTTTTACTTTCGTATAAAATATTTTGTATTTTGTATTATTATTTTTAGATAATCACATTTGAGAAATGGTGTTAGGAGAACAGAGTGAAAATATTTATTAATTATTTATTTATTTTTATTCAAATAAGGCTATTTAAAATATTTAGCCTATTTTATTTGTATAAAAATTGTATAATTAGGTGCGTGTTTACAACCAAACATTAACTTTGGATGAAAATGGTATATGGAGTATACTTTACTAACATAAAGGAGATTTAACACAATAAATAAAATACAATATGTTTTGTGTAGTTTTGGTAAAAGACAATAAGGTATTATGTAATTTATCCTAAATATTTTCAAAAATACCTCAATACAAAATATATATTACGGATACAATTTTATAGAGAATAAAATTTTATATAATATATTTAAATATATATTTTGTGGACAAAAAATTGTGTTATTTTTAATAAACACAAAATTTGTACAAATTATATTTGATTTGAATTTAAAGCGGGTCCTATTCTCTAAATGGGTCATTTGATTCTCCTTCTGGGTCGATTTATTTTCCAACTTGATTTTCGATGGCTTCTTTGATCCGAAGAGGTTTGGTCTTCAGTTTGATTTTGCCGGACTTTGGAGAGTTTTGGTCTCCGTGCAGGCGATTTGATCCTCAGCTTTGGATTTGATGTCTTCTTTGGACGATCCGCAGCTTTGATCTTTGATTTGTCTTTGCCGCTTTTGGAGGGCTTTGGTCTCCGTGCGGGTGATTTGATCCTAAGCTTTGGATTTGATGTCCTCTTTAAACGATCCGCGGCTTTAATCTTTGGTTTGCTTTTTCCACATTTTGGAGAGCTTTGGTCTCCGTGTGGGTGATTTGATCGTTAGCTTTGGATTTGATGTCCTCTTTAAACGATCCGTGGCTTTGATCTTTGGTTTGCTTTTTTCACATTTTGGAGAGCTTTGGTCTCCGTGTGGACGATTTGATCGTTGGCTTTGGATTTGATGTCTTCTTTGGACGATCCGCCGCTTTGACCTTTGGTTTGGTTTTGCCACATTTTGGAGGACTTTGGTCTCTGTGTTGACGATTTGATCATCGTCTTTGGATTTGTTGTCTTCTTTAGACGATCCGCGGCTTTGACCTTTGTTTTGCCGCTTTTGGAGGACTTTGGTCTCCGCGTGGGCGATTCGATCGTCGGCTTTGGATTTGATGTCTTCTTTAAACGATCCACAACTTTGACCTTTGTTTTGCCACTTTTGGAGGACTTTGGTCTCCGCGTGGGCGATTCGATCGTCGGCTTTGGATTTGATGTCTTCTTTAGACGATCCGAAACTTTGATCCTTGGTTTGCCTTTTCCGCCTTTTGGAGAGCTTCGGTCTCTATGTTGGCGATTTGATCATCAGCTTTGGATTTGGTGTCTTCTTTGAATGATCCGCAGCTTTGATCTTTGAGAAGGTGGATTTGGTGCTCCATAACGCTTTTGGCGGCGTGTCCATTTGACTTTTGGATCGAAGAAGGCCTAGTTGATGCTTTGTTGAAGAACGCGATGAACATCTTGAAGCTTTGAGAGGAACTTTGGAGACCTTCCCTTGGCTTTGACGAATTCCTCAACGGCTTTGAGAGTTTTGATCCTTCCTCCGGCTTGGACATACGACGAAGAACGTTAATTTCATCGGTTCGTCAACCGATCATTTGTCCAAATCAGTGACTTTCGACGAAGAACGCTTCGAAGGACACGAAGAACATGAAGAACAATACAGAGAGAGTCTAGAGACTTACCCCTTTGCTTGAATCCTCGATGCAACTTCGGTGTCTCAAATGAATTGGCCATGACTCTTATTTATAGTGGATGGGTGGCCTTGGCTTCCTTTTCAGATGGTGCCACGTGTATGGAAAGATCTTTCCTTTTCCATCAGATGCTGTTTTCCATTCTTGACGGATTTGATTGTGCACCTTTCTTTCTCGCCAAAATCTTTATATCATTGTCTTTTTTGGAAGATATTAATTTATATACTTCCTTTATTGACAAGATCTTTATATCATTGTCTTTTTTGGAAGATATATTTATATACTTCCTTTATTGACATGATTAATTTATTTTGCTGCCAAATTTATTATGGCTCTATTTATGGAAGTAATATTTGTACGATATCTTCCATTTTAAGCATATTTTTGCATTAATGGTTGATATTTATTGTACAAAAATTAACATATGTGCATAATTAAATACCATATATTTATTTTATTGGAATTTTATTTTCTTCCAAAATATATGATATCTAATTGATTTTAGACATATATTTTTAGTGTCTACATATTTATTTATTTATACATGAGTAGTATAATTATGTACGTAGCATAGTCAAAACAGAACAAATTTCTAGAGGGTTTCAAGAGATCTTGTGCAATATAAAATTTATGGACACCAATGGAAGTATACAAGCAAATTTAGGAAAAGATGTCATTGCAACTGTATTACTTACAAATATTCAGAGTTATCAAAAGTTTAAGATTAGCAATATTCACATTTGACACATAATCTATGAAAAATTAATGTAATACTCATACCTAATGCTACTAAATGTACAAGTTTATACTTCCCTAATCCCAAAAGAAGGGTGACGTTGGCTTTTTATGTGTAGGTCTTTTAATATTAATTATTATATTAATACGTAAGTATAAATTAAGAGAAAAAGAAAAAAAATATTTATAATATAAATATAATGATATTTTTTAAGTAAATTATACAAATATAAAAATATTTTTAATGTTAAGTGCAATGACGCAAAAAACAAATGTCACCCTTCTTATGGGATGAAGATAAGGTAAATTTTATAAAACCCACCCGTAGTTTCACAAAATTGCACCAAATTTCCCATACTTTTAAAATAGCGTCAAACTCTCACATGATTTCATAAATTCTGCGTCTAACCCCCTCGGTCGTCCTTATTTAACGGTATTTGACCTAGACGTGCTCAAACTACGAATGAATTTCAAAATCTCAATTTCTAAACCCCATATTACAAATATATTCATTCATTTTATATTTAGCCTAAAAAACACAATAAAAAACTCCTAATATCATAGAAAAATAACTATTCTTGGGTATATTTACTCTTCATTGAAGTTAAATATAAAAATAATGAGTATATTTATAATTTCAGGGTTTACAAATATAGATTCTCAAACATATTCGCAGTTTAGGTGTGTGCAAGTCAAATAATGTTAAATAATGATGACTAATGGGGTTAGATGCAGAGTTTATGAAACACTGAGAGAGTCTGATGCAATTTTGAAAGTATAAGAAATCTGACGCAATTTTATGAAATCACACGTGAGTATTAATTTTGCAAGTCACATCCAAACCCAAGGAAATAAAATTATACATGTGAAAATGTTTCTCCAAAAAATATTGATTAATATAATATTTCCTCGTCCTAATCCAAAGTATCATTATTATTATTTTCGTCTGTCATATTTCAATGTATCATTTTTATCATTTTCGTTTGACCTATTTCAAAGTATCTATTTCCTATTTTAGAAAAAGTAATAATAAACTAATACCAAAATATCCTTGAGTTTTACTTAAATTACAAACATACTGATAGCTAGAAATCGCATGTATTTTATGTTCATATCATATGCAATATTTGATTAATTTTGATTAGATTCTATCTAATTTCTATGCGTATTGTTTATTTCTGACATGCAGGGGAGAAAAAACAAATTTGGAGAAAAATAAAGAAAAAAAATCAGCGTTAGACAATCAAGTTAGTCATGACCATGACTAACCACACCCTCATGACATGAGAATTTAATTGAAGGCCCAAAAGCCTAACTGCTATAGAAATATGGCAAAATTAAAAGAAAAACGCAGAGAGTTACAGAAGAGAGAGAGAGAGAACAACCAGAAGCAGTGCAACAATAGAAGACTGACATATTCATATATCGCACAGAAGAGAAAATCAAAAGAGAAGATTTCCCTTCAGACTATGATTTTATCTTTCTTTTTTGTTCTTTGCTATTTGATTATGAAGTAGATATTTTTCTGGTTTGAGGGGTGAAAATGTTTTGGTTCTTGTATTTTGGAGATTCTTGAGTTTCTTTATAAAAGTTTTTTTTTTATTATCAATATTTGTCTAATCATGAGAATAATGTTTGTGATTGTTAGATTGATTGAATGTTTTTATACCAATATTTAAATTGATCTGATAATCTAAAGTCAATTCAGGTAGGATATTTGTAATTGTATTTTCACTTGAATAGATAACAACCTGGTTGAACAATTCCTTCCCGGGGGTTAGACAATCAAATCTAATTGCTCCTCTTAGATAGTAATTATTTTGAATTGAGTTTTTCCAAATTAGATAGCGATTAGGCAATATTTCCTATGGGCGTACCTAGGTTTATTAGTTTAATTAAATATAGTTAACGACCGTACCTTAAGTACCTACACTATAAGGAAAAATTAGTTTTCAGAGCTTGTTGATAACTATAACCAATTTATTGATAGTCTAATAACTGTTAACTTGATCGAATTGATAATAAAACACAAGTTTCATAACTGCATCATCCCTTGAGCCAGACATCCCATTGGTAGATACTTCTTTGTTAATTTAATTTCTTTGTTTTTATATCTTCATTAGTTAATAAAAGAAAATTACCCCATTTATTTACTACATTAAAACACAAAAGAGTGAATCACACAATTTATGTGAAGACGATCCCTTCCCCCGTATTTCATTAAATTGTGATCATATAATAGGTGAAATATTTGATCGACCGTGCAACCGGTCAATTTTTGGCGCCGTTGCCGGTGATTTGCGCTTTGTTTTACTCTTTTGTGTTATTTATTTGTTTTATTTTCATATCTCCTTTTGTTTATGCCCCGTTCTTCTCGTACATGTGAGCTGATATTTAATCTTGAGATCAAGAAGGTTGAGTGAAAGCTGCGAAAGGAAGACAAAAAACGAGAAACTGCTAAAGTTGCAAAGCTGGCCGATTCTTTAAACCACATCAAAATCTCTAGCTCAGTCTTAGCCAAATCCAGCAAATGTGAGTGCCATCACTATTTGCAGTGACATGATGATTGAATGTCCTTTCCGACCTAATCCAAAGAATACGAGTGCTATAACACTCCGTAGTGGGAAGCAAGTGGATGGTCTAAATCCTATCTTAAAAGAGCAAAGCAAAGAGGAAATTGAAAATGAGATTGGAAAGGAAGTTGAGATCCACGAAAAGGTACATCATAATTTTGTTCATCCTAATTATGTTCTTCCTACTGAAACTAAATCGGCTCCTTTCTCTAACAGGTTGAAGAAACCACAAAAGACAAACAAGCGAATAAAGATGAGGAGATATTCAAGAAGGTGGAACTTAATATCCCGTTTTTGGAAGCTATCAACCAAATCCCAAGTATACAAAATTTTTGAAAGAATTGTGCACCAACAAGAGAAAATTGCGAGGGGATGAGTACATTATAGCGGGTGAGAACGTTTCTGCTGTTCTCAAAAGAAAGGTACTACCCAAAACAGGCGATTCATGTATGTTTTCTATCTTTTGTAAGATTGAAAAAACTGAGATAACTAGGCTATGCTAGATCTAGGAACTGCTATTAATGTCATGCCATGATCAATATATGACTCTTTAAATCTAGGGCCTCTAAAAGAAACAAGAATTATTATTCAACTTGTTGGTCGAACCAATGTTTATCATGATGGTATGATAGAAGATGTACTAGTTCAAGTGAATGACTTAATTTTCTTTGTTGATTTTTACATTCTAGATATGCATAATGCAGATTGCTTTAATCCACCGCCACTTTTGTTAGGAAGACCTTTTATGTGCACTACAAGAGCAAAAATAGATGTTAAAAAAGGCAAACTCAGCTTAGAGTTTGATGGACAAGAATTTTATTTCAATATTTTTAATCCCATCAAATGTCATGTTGAATCTGAGTCGTTATACGCAATTAATGTTATTAATCATGTGGTGCAGGAAACCTATGGATTTGGTGATGAGAATAAACGAAAAACTGTATTGAAAAAACAGTTAGAGAAAAGATCAACTAAAAAGATGACAACGAGTAAGAGAAAAAAAAAAGGATTGTTGAAAAGTTGAGAGTTGGATTCCCAAGGGATCACCATTGTTGGCCACAAAAAAGTGCTATAAGGAGAATCAAAATTTTAAGGCAAAAAAAAAGGTGTGTGACCAATAGACATTGCTTCAAATTATACCACGAGGGACCCTTACTTGATCCTCTAAAATCAGCACCCGTTCTCGATCTTGATGTTCAGAATTGATGCAAGGCAAAGTCTGACCAAAGACTATAAAGAAAAGCACTCTTGGGAGGCAACCCAATTATTTCATTGCTTCATTTAATTTTAGTTATTTAGTTCAATTTTTATTTTTTTAATACTAATAGTACTTTTGATTGTTTTGTTTGGTTTTGTGCATATCTTTTAGAAAATAATTACTAGCTCTTCGCTTAAACGCACCAATTTCCTTAATTATATAAAAAAAATACATTTGTTACGTACGAAATTTAGAACTAGGTTAAAAAGCCCAAGGTAAAAAGAAGAATGGGCCTGGCAATAGGGTTGATTGATCTGGCTGAAGGACACCGTGAGGAAATCAAGGAAAATAAATTTATTTATTTATTTCTAAGGGAAATACAGGTCGGAAGGTTTTCAAGTCGGTAGGTCCTCAGGACAGAAAGACCTCAGGACGGAAGGTTCTTAGGTCGGTAGGTCCTCAGGACGGAAAGACCTCAGGACGGTAGGTCTTCAGGTCGGAAGGTCCACAAGACGGAAAGACCTCAAGTCGGAAGGTCTTCAGGTCGGGAGAACCACAAGACGGAAAGACCTCAAGTCGGAAGGTCTTTAGGTCGGGAGATCCGCAAGACGGAAAGACCTCAAGTCGGAAGGTCTTCAGGTCGGGAGATCCACAAGACGGAAAGACCTCAAGTCGGAAGGTCTTCAGGTCGGGAGGTCCGCAAGATGGAAAGACCTCAAGTCGGAAGGTCTTCAGGTCGGGAGGTCCGCAAGACGGAAAGTCGTCGAGATGGGATATCCGCAGGTCGGGCAAACTGTAGGTCGGATAGAAGGAGGAGTCGGACAAACGCGGAGGCCTTTGATCAAAGACAGGGGGCGGTTGATATGGAGGTCGGCCCAAGTGGGGTCGGGCGAAGAAGTAGGTCGGACGAAGGGCGAAGTCGGGCCAAACGAGCGGAAGGTCTGTGGTCGGCTCAAGGAGTGAAATATAGGGAATTTTGGTCTGCTGGGGACACGTGTCAGCATGAGAAAGGTTGGAAGACGGTTGAGAAGGAGACGTTGTAACCGTTCGGGTGACGGTTTTCAGTACGGTTTCCCAGGGAATATTTAAGGATTTGGATCATCATTTGGCACGGCATCTTCAAGCAACTTCAACAAAGCAAAGTCAGATTTGGGGATCACCACTTTAAATTTCAGTCTTTTATTTTCCAGTTTATTTTCTGTACCATACAGTGTTTAGAGATTCCTAATCTCAGGCACTAATTAATCAAGTTTAAGGATATTTTCTATATCTTTGAATTTTACTTTATTTTTGTTGAAAAATTACATCAACAAATTGGCGACCACAGTGGGAGAAAGACAAAATTGCTCATTCCAATTCCGGCGATAATTTCATACGTCTTAGATCCGGCCGAATCATCGGAAGGGTAATGGCAGGTTCACAACCGCAATCATCTTCGACACCGGTGGGAGAATCCGTTCCACCACCCATTGTGCCAAATGCCGGGGAAATCCCACAACCACCAACTGATTGGTGGTCTTATGTTCAACAAATGAACAACCAGCATACCTTGGTTATGCAGAATATGTTGCGTGAGCAACAAACGAACATGTTGCGTGAGCAACAGAGTCAGTTGCAGAACATGATAGATCAAGCACTGTCAAGGGTTAGTCTTCAACCCACTCAAACGCCACCAGGAGTGTCACCGTCCAGACCACAGGCAAATTTCGCAGGGCCATCATTCGTGGATAGTACATTCCCAAGTGCCACAAATCCCAACCGAATGGATAGGGGAAAATCTCCTTTGACTTTTCCCAACAATGTTCCACTGGGACCAAGGGTTACCAATCCGCAGCCGAGCAATACAAGGGAGGACAGGCCTGAAGGATATATACATGATCCTATTCATATTCCTGTGCAGGATCCGTTCCAAGTTCCTGATCATCAACGCTTTCATGTAGATCCTGACGAGATTGCACACATATTAAGGGATCAGTATGGATTAACTCCTCAGATGGCTAACCGCCCTGCATATCAGAGACCTTTCCCAGAAAGGATCATTAATGAACACCCTCTCCCAAGGAATTTTCGACCACCCGACTTTCATACATTCTCAGGGGAGGACGGATCTTCCACCATAGAACATGTTGGTCGGTTCACAGCACAATTAGGAGAAGTTGGCAATAACCCTTTTTATAAGTTACAGCTGTTTGGTTTATCTCTTACTAGAACGGCGTTTTCGTGGTTTGTAAGTTTGCCTCCAGGACAAATTCAGACATGGGAAGGACTGGAGATGGCATTTCACGCTAGATTCTTTAATCCTTTACCAGTTGTTTCTTTAACTGATTTACTTGAATTGAGACAGTATCCAGAAGAAACTGCTTCACAGTTTATAGAAAGGGTGCGATTGATGAAGGGACGATGTCCTACGGTAATCAGTGAGAAAGAGATGACCAATTTAGTGGTCCGGAATATGCATAATCGTTTAAGAAAGGCACTCACTGCCCTGGATGTTGAGGATTTGGCAAGTCTTGCATCCAAGGCAGGACGTCTAGAGTCTTTGTTCAGAGAGGAAGAGCAGCATAACAGGCGTAATAGAGGCCAACATATGGCGAGTATGGGAACAGAAACATGCGACTTTGATTTTAATCAGTCAGAAGAGATGGCAGCCGAAATCCTTTCTGGAAAACCGTATGTATGTCCTAAATTGAAGCCAGTACCAGGATCTGAAGGAAAGGAGCAACCGACCTTTGATAGTTCGAAAGCTGATGAAATCTTTGATATCCTACTGACTGATGGGCAGATCCGTATTCCAAAGGGCCAAAGACTTGCCACTAAAGAAGAAATCAAAGGGAGACCATATTGTAAGTGGCATAATTCTTTCACACACACTACAAGTCAGTGTACTCATTTTAGGAAGGAAATTCAAAAGGCCATCAAGACAGGTCGGCTCAAATACATCACTCTAGGTGTAGACCAGCAACCGTTTCCGAGTGTAACAACGGCAATGGTTGACATCCAACCAAGTTCGGAAACAAGGAAAAGTTCGGCCAACGATGGACAAAAAGGGGAACGAAACCAGCCAAGCCCCGAAACAAAAAAAGGAAGTCGGCCAAACAGCAGCCGACCGGAAGAACGACTCAAAATTTGTGAGAAGCCAGTTGCTGAAAAGTGGGACCATCCAGATGGTTCTTTTAATGTGGAGGTGAAAGAAAAGGTTTTGATACGTGATCACCCGACCAGAAAAACAGGGTCGGTCGGGAGCAATTGGGCTCGAAATAAAAAGCCTTTACCAGTTGATATAGACCCTCGTTTCCCGGGTATGAATCGTACACAGATTCGCAATGCCAAACGCAGGTATGCTGTAAAGTATGGGAAAAGAGGTCCTTCAGCAGAACAACTAACCGACGAACAAAAAGCAGCCGACCACTTGGCAGGAGATCAGTCCATTCGGATCTTTACAGAACAAACGACCAACGAGCAGGGAGTAACCATTCAGTCTCCAGTTGGTCGGTCCAGTCGGGTCTGGTCAGGAAAGCAACCGAATGACGGATTAGGCGCTTCCGACCATACCAAAAGAAGTTCGTCGGGACTGGGGAAAGGTAAAGGTGTGGCAGATGAAATAATTAAAGGTTTTAGATGCCAACATTGTGAACGAATCAACATCAATCCAGCTCTTGAAGAATTCCGTATCGAATCTTTGACGGTTCAATCTCGATCTCGGGATAAGACAAAGGAAGAAGTGGTACCTACAGAGGAAAATTCAAGATCTGTTAAATCTCGTTTGGGACCACGAATCCCTTGTCGAATGACAGAGATTAATCAGATGAGTGACGAACCGATGTGGGCGAGTCTGGTAGATGAAACTATGGACGAACCTTTATGGGCTTTCTTGGCAGATGGTGAATTAGAGGAGACAGAGGGGGCAAAGACCTCAGACTCTGAGCCTCAACCGGAGCCACCTTCGATTGTGTTTCCTCCTATTCCAGAGGGTGCGATCTCCCATTTGAAGCCTCTGTATGTTAATGCTCATATTTGTGGGAAACCAATCACAAAGGTTTTCGTTGATAATGGAGCAGTTTTTAATGTTATGCCATTGAAGACTCTCAAGAAGTTAGGAAAAGGAATACATGATCTATCTCCTGTGGAATTCGAAATGACAAGTTTTACAGGGCAGCCGACCAAGCCTGAAGGCATGATGGTTGCCACAATTGAAGTCGGACCAAAGAAGATCTCCACTGTTTTTTTATTGTGGACGCAGATACTACATATTCTCTCTTGCTGGGAAGAGACTGGATTCATGCCTCTCGATGTGTGCCATCAACCTTGCACCAACAATTAATGTTCTGGGAAGGAGATCAGGTCTTCAAAATGGAAGCGAATGACAACCCATTCGATGTATCAGAACAAGTTGAAGAGTCAGTGTTTTATGCCAGTCCTTTGGCTCCGATGTCTCAATTGTATATGGCCAGGGAATACCCAAACAAGGGTTATAAAGTCACTGGCCAGAACTCGATGTTCTATTAAAAGAACACCTTTATTGTATGGCTCATGATAAAGCCACACCCATTCCCGTATAATTTGTTTGTAATGGAAGATACAAGCTTAGAAGTATGTAGTTCTCTTATTAATAAGTTCTATTTAAAGCAGTTATTACATAAAGCAGAAAATAGTAAAGAGATTCTGGATGTTCACCTCCAAGAAGATGAACAATTTCGTTGGCCCGACTTATTAGAAAAAACAGAACCAACAGCTTCATCACAAGACCCATTAGTGGAGTTTAATTTAGGAACCGAATTGGTTCCAAAAGTGATCAGGTTAAGTGGTTATTTGTCTAAAGAGCAACAAACAATGATGCTCGAAGTTATTAGAAACAACATTGATTGTTTAGCATGGGATTACTCAGAGATGCCTGGTTTGACAAGAAGTCTAATAGAGCATCGATTGCCCATCAAAGAAGGTTGTAAACCTTACAAACAACCTCCAAGGCGAATGAGTCCAGATCTGATGCCTCAAATCAAGGAAGAAATCCAAAAACTTCTCAAAGTGGGTTTCATTCAACCTTGCCGTTATGCGGAGTGGCTGGCTAATATTGTGCCAGTGGTCAAGAAAAATGGTAAGATAAGGATATGCATCGACTTCAGGGATTTGAATCTAGCTACCCCTAAGGACGAATATGTGATGCCTATGGCCGACATGCTGATAGATGCAGCAGCAGGGCATAAAATCCTTAGTCTGATGGATGGTTATGCAGGTTATAACCAAATATTCTTGGCAGAAGAAGACATTCCTAAGACGGCATTCAGATGCCCAGGGGCTTTGGGTATTTATGAATGGACAGTCATGCCATTCGGGTTAAAGAATGCAGGGGCAACTTACCAAAGAGCCATGAATTCAATCTTTCATGATTTAATTGGCAGATCTATGGAAGTGTATATTGATGATGTTATAGTTAAATCTGCCAGTTTTGATGAACATTTGAGAGATCTTGAAGAGGCATTTGAAAGAATGAAGAAGTACAAGTTGAAGATGAATCCAACCAAATGTGCTTTTGGAATATCAGCCGGGAGCTTTCTAGGATTCTTAGTTCATGAAAGAGGAATTGAAATTGATGCCAATAAGGCTAAAGCCATTCTTGATAGTCGGCCACCCAAGACGGTTAAAGAAATCCAAAGTCTGTTGGGTAAGGTGAATTATTTGAGGCGTTTCATTTCTAATGCTGCTGGCAAGGTCAGACCCATTACTAAATTGTTGAAAGCTGGAAAAATTGCCTTTGAATGGGGTCCCGACCAACAGACGGCTTTAGATGCTATCAAGCAGGCATTGGTTCACCCTCCAGTCTTGATGCCTCCTAAACAAGGTCGGCCACTCAAACTTTATTTGGCAAATACATATGAAGTGGTTAGTTGTTTATTGGCGCAGGATGGTGATGACGGGAAGGAAAGGGCAATTTACTATCTCAGTAAAACCCTTACAGGACCAGAACTGAATTACACTATGCCAGAAAAAATGTGTTATTCATTGGTCTTTGCTTGCACTAAACTCGAGCATTATTTACTGCCCAGAAGAGTTGAGGTCATTTCAAAGGTGGATCTCATCAAATTGCTTTTACAGAGACCTACTATGAAGGGCAGACTCATGAAATGGGCCATCAAATTGGCTCCTTTCGATCTTCAACATTCCCCGCTGAGGGCAATTAAGGGACAAGCAGTAGCCGACTTCTTGGCAGAATTCTCACAAGTCGGGTATTCTCTTTGTGATAGTGTCCGACCATTTAGTTGTTCATCATATCTGGATAATCTACAGGTCGGATGTGTGCCTTATATAAGTACCAGAACATGGTTGATGTTCTTTGATGGTTCTACCTCTGGAAACAAATCAGGGGCAGGGGTCTTTTTGCAAGGACCTGATGGTCAAAAGATCAACTTACAATTACGATTGGAAGCCATGACCCATAATTCGGCAGAATATGAGGCTTTAATTTTGGGTCTGGAGGCTTTAATAGCCAGGAAGGTCCAGTCTGTAATCATAAGAGGGGATTCTCAACTAGTAATCAACCAGGTAAACAACCAATATGTTTGCAATTACCCTCATCTTCGCAGATACAGGGACATTGTAGGTCGGTTACTAACGAAAATCTCAGAAGTAATAATTGAGTTCATTCCGAGGAAAGAAAACCAACGTGCCGATGAGTTGGCTCAAAGGGCCTGTAAAGGACTTCTGGAGGATATGTGGTCGGAGGTCAAGTCGGGCATAGAAGAAAAGACAGACCCAATATGTGACCGCATGGTCGGGCAAGAGACTGTCGGTCAGGAGTCCGACTGCGAAGTTATGGTCGGGCAAGAGGATATTGGACAGGAGCCCGACTGCGAAGTTACGGTCGGGCAAGAGGGTATTGGACAGGAGCCCGACTGCGAAGTTACGGTCGGGCAAGAGGATATTGGACAGGAGCCCGACTGCGAAGTTACGGTCGAGCAAGAGGCCATCGGACAGGAGCCCGATTGTGCAGTTATGATCGGGCAGGAGAGTGTTGGACAGGAGCCCGACTGTGAGCCTGTCGGGCAGGAGACGGTCGGTCAGGAGCCCGATTGCGAAGTTATTATCAGACAGAAGTCCGATGGTGAAACAGTGCCCGATTGGAGAACAGAGCTTATCCTGTATTTACAGAATCCTGGTGCGAGTGTTTCAATTGCGACAAGATTGAAGGCTTTACGTTTTCAATTAATAAATGGAATTTTGTATAAGAGGTCATTTGAAGGTCTGCTTTTGAAATGTTTGGGGTCTAAAGAAGCTCTAGAAGTGATGACAGAAGTACATGGTGGGATATGTGGAGCTCATCGAGCAGGTCTGAATATGAGATGGGCCATTCATCGTTTGGGGTTTTTCTGGCCAAAGATTTTTGAAGATTGCATACAATTTGCCAAGGGCTGTCAGGAATGTCAAAGACATGGAAATTTAAACCATTTGCCAGTAACCGAATTGCAATTTTTGGCAAAACCATGGCCTTTTAAATCGTGGGCTATGGATATTATTGGTAAGATACATCCTGCTTCATCGAAACATCATTGTTTCATATTGGTCGCGACTGATTACTTTACCAAATGGGTAGAAGCAGTTGCTTTGAAAAATGTGGATCAGAAAGAAGTGATAGACTTCGTTTTGAACCAAATTATTTACAGATATGGTATTCCTCAGTCTATAACAACCGACCAAGGCTTGGTCTTTACAGGGGAAAAGTTCTCTAATTTCTTGGCAGAATTCGGTGTTCGGTTACATCATTCTTCACCTTATTATCCCCAAGCCAATGGACAAGCGGAAGCAGCAAATAAGATTATCATTGGGATTATAAAGAAGATGATTGAAGGGAACCCAAGAAAGTGGCATTTGTTATTGTCTCAGGCTTTATGGGCACATAGGAATACCAGAAATACGGCCACAGGGTTCTCACCTTACCAACTCACATTTGGCCAAGATGCTGTTTTACCAGCCGAAATCCGAGTATCATCTGGCCGAACAGAATTTACTGATGGTGGTCTTACAGAAGAATACCAACAACTTATGATGCAACAATTAGAAGATTTGGATGTTAACCGACTCCATGCAATAGGGCGAAGTGTGAAACAGAGTGAAATCAGAGCAAGGAGTTATGGAAAGAAAGTTCTTCACAGGACATTCCAAAAAGGAGACCTAGTCTGGAAAACCATTCTTCCTACATATAAGAAAACTGATCAATTGGGAAAGTGGTCACCGAATTGGGAAGGACCATACATTGTTCAAAAAGATATTGGAAATGGCGCGTTTATTATTGTAAACCATGAAGGGAGAAGAGTACATGATTGTATTAATGCTAAATATCTGAAGAGGTATTATCCTGCCTTTTCAGATAACAAAACTGCCTGAAACAAAATATTATTCAGAACCCATTTATGGGGTTCGAACCTATTTAAAGGTTCATTTCTGTTAGTCATCGTGTATTTGTGGGAAATTTTCTGCCTCTGAATCAGACTTTTCATCCCAGTGAGTGGATATTAGCTCTGGTTCTTCTTCAATAAGATCTTCCAAATCTGGTCGGTACCTTTCCCATTGGCTTTGCATTTCATCCAAATCTTGATGGGTACGTGCTTGCATGTCTGTTAGGGCTTGATGTTCACGATCAACGATGGTCCGCAATCTTGAAAAGACTTTTCGTTGATTGGAAAATATGTTATCCCAACCAAGATCTGGAAGTATGGTTGCTGCGTGATTTTCGATCATTTCCATGTGATGATGAAGATCAGGAATGCGGCTAAGGATGTCACGAAGAGGTTCATATCCCTCAATGACTTTTTCCATCAGGCGGATGACGCGATGAATGGTTCTTCTTCCTCGTTGGGAGAATCGGAATTTGAAGTCTAGTTGCTTGAGTATATGTAACAAGTCTTCTGCATGGCCTCCAATAGGGTGATTACCCACAAAGAAGGGTTGAAGAACACCCTGCCAGTTGTTTGATGGAACATAAGGTCGGTCATTCGCCATGTTTGTTAATACTTTAAGTGTTGTGATTTTCAAAATATGCCTGGGAATGTGTTTCTTAAAATGTGAGAAACAGTGTTCTTTTAAAGAAGGAGTTTGGTTCGTTTCCTATAAAGCTGGGAATTGAAAGGTGATCCTTGTTTTGAGAAGAAAGAAAAAATGGATTACTAAGTCAGTTGTTGTTACAAAGGGGGAAGTATTACAACAGTGCCCCTAGGGCAGTTTTTATATGGGTCCATTTGATTTCATCCCTGGATAGCCTTCTGGTATTGGCAGCCGTCTGATATCTTATGATGAATTGGGATCGGGCTTGGGTTTTCAGCTCTTGATCCAATTCAGCTTCATTCTTGGTGTACTGTTCAATCAGACGTTGTTCATTGATAATTTGCTTATCCAGGGTAGACTGTTCTTTCCTCAGCTCCCGCAATTCTGCCTCCTTTTTCTGAATAGCTTCATCAACTTGAGCTTTCGTGTTAAGGAGACCGCCCAGCCTTCCAGTAGTCTGCTGGAGGGATTCTCGGGTCTTAGCCAAAGAATTCTCCAGCGCTGTTTGATCGAAGTCGGGCTGGGGGGTTTCGGCTGACAGGAATCCAATGACTAATACTTCAGTCTTGAGCTCTGTAAGTCTTTCCATCAGCCGATGCAGAATGGGGACGGCTGGTGATTCCGTTGGAGTGTAATAAAGAAGGCCACCAACCGTCTGAATGAGCTTGTCCAATAAGTCGGATCTTAATTCGGACAGGGGACGGTTAATGGCCTCAGTGAACACAGTCTGGGCCTCCGCTGGAACCGGAACAGTCGATAGGACAGCTAAGTCCGAAGGCCCCTGCAAGTCCTATAACGTCAATAAATATTCCAAGGGAGTTGCAAATTTGTTCGGAGAAAATATGTGGTACCTCTGGGCGGACTGCTGTCAGTGAGGGGGGCAGCAATGAGGTCGGTCGAGTTGGGCAGACAGCTGGTATAACAGCAGCCGACTCGTCGGCTGCTGCGAATGGTCGCTGAGGTGCCGACCTGGGTCCCTATGGAAAGTAGTATTTGAAACAGTTAGTGTTTTTCTAAAGAAAAGTTATGGCATGGATTGGTCTAATCTTACCAAATTCACAGAAGTCTCCGAATCGGATGAAGACATTTCTTCCATTTCTGGAGGTTGGGCTGCCACAGGTGGTTCTTCTGCCTGCCATTCGATGGCTAGAGGGAGCGCCGCTGCTGGTAGGGCGGCTGCAGGTTGGACGGCTACCTCTAGAGCCACTGCAGCCAGGACCTCTGGGGCACCTTCGATTTCGGGATCAGCTTCGGCGAGGGCGGCTGGTTCTTCCTTTGACATAGATGAGTCTGATGCCATGTATGGCGGCCGACCCATCTGGGAAGTAGTCCCCTCGCTGTCAGAAGAGACCCCTGCTGCTGATGGGATGGGTGAAGGTGTCTGTGGAAAAATCATGAAGATGTTGTTGTTAAATATATTAAGGTTGATCATTCGAATCCTAAGTCTGGCTGAGAAAGGAACTTACTGGTTCTATAGGCACTGCTGGTAAAGATTGTCTCCTGGTCGGGGGCCTGGCCCGACCACTCCTCGGTACGGGAGGAAGAGTTTGCCTCCGCGTCGGGTCCTCCGCCCGACTGCTCATTGGCAAATTGGTCTGGACCAAAGGCCCGATGGAATGATCGGTTGGTGCTGGCGTCGGTTGCATGGTCGATGTCATCAAGGTCGGTTCTGGGGAATGAAATGAGTAAAATCAAAGTTACGATATAGTGAATCGGTTCACGGTGTTAAGAAACGTTACCAATTCGGGGTCGGGTCCTTGCTGACGTCCTATTTATTCCAAGGTCTGCTAGTGTTTGCTGGTCGGTCTCCGAGGTCGGGGGTGTTTGCAGCTGGGAAGTCTTTCTTTTGCGCGTGGGACCACCAGATCCGATTCCCGGGGCGGTTGTTTGTTGTTGGGTGCTAGTATGTCTCGCCGCCCCTAGAACCAATCCTTGGGGGGGAAGGAGTATGTTCAGCAACCGACCCTCATCAGGGGATATCAGGGACCATACAACCGACCACCATTCATTGAAAGTATCTACGGTCTCAGGGTTGGAGCGGAAAGGAATATAAGAATTGGAAATTATATACGTGGTGAGCTGGGAGATATAAGAAGGGATTGAATTAGGAAGGACTCGTCGGTCGGGACTTTGAAAAATTATTTGGGGACACGCGACGGGTCCAGGGATACCTTGGCAACAGCCGAACTGGCGCGCCATGAATTGAGGTTCATAGTTAAAAGTGTAAAAAGTTTTCTGCCCTTTTTTATCAAGTTTCTTGCTACTAAAAAGAGACCTGGGTTTGAGGGCGACGTCCCAGGCGAAAGGATAGGTGGGATGAGGACAAGGCTCAGGAGTCGGAAGCGGGTTTGGTACTGGAAAGGGCCAAAAATGGTCGGGAGCATAACCCGCATACTTTTTATACATAGAAAATCGAGAGTTACTGCGGGTATCTGTTAAAATGGCGGTTATTATAGGATCGGAAGATTGGAGTTTATTGCGTCCTGAGCAGAGTCGGTTGAGGACTAATCCTAAATGTTTTTCAGATGTTGGCATAGGGGGCGGAGATCCTAAGTTAAACGCGTTGGGAAAGTAAAGACGGAACCAAAGTTCTAAAAACCAAAAAGGACCCGACGCGGCAGTGTCTAATTTCCTATTATCGTTATCTGTTAAACGAAGGCTAACCCTGGTGAGTCCTTCAAACAGATTGGCTAAGAATAGAGTACCAAGGGAGAAGAACCGACCTGACGCAATATGAATGGCCAGGTCGAGGTGAGAAGGAAGAACACTTTTGGAAGGGGAAACAATGACGTACCTACAAAGCCAGAACAGAATAAAGGCAGTATGCTCCCGGTCGGTTACAGGAGTCCCTGGAGCCCCTTACTGGTCGGTTGCGAACTTTGTCCAACCCCATTCTTTCACACCTTGTAAAGCCCATCCCGGATGGTCTTCTGATGGCTCCTGCCCATCTAGGGCTCCCATAACAGGGTCTTCACCCACGACTGGGAGATGCGCGATCAGGGCCACGTCCATAAGAGTTGGGCCAAAGGGGGCCAATGGCAAAAGGAAAGTCCCATTTTCCGCATTCCAGAAGGCGGACATGGCCAACAGCACCTTCTCATGCAGGTTGATGGGCATGGTGGACAGTAGTATTGCTTGGTCGATCTTTTGGGATCGCCATTGGGTCTGGAAGTGTTCTGCTACTCGTCGATACCAAGCACGATACAGATCTTTTGGGTCTGTGAGATGGGTCTTGATGCTGTCTCGGATGCGAACTGCTTGGTAATGGGGATTGTTGATAGCCAAGGAGTTGCGAGATTCCAAAACTTCCCTCATCCGATTTGAATCTTCAGGAGTAGTGCAATATGGACGAATCGTCGGAGTTAGTACTTTCGAGGCTGAAAATGGACCTTCTGGAAGGGTTCCGTCGAAAGGAAGGGCAGGAATGTATTGATTCGCCATAGTTCGAGTGCTTTGGGATTGTGATTCACAAAAGCTGGGATGGCGGAGGAGGAAGTTAATCAGGAGTGTTGCAGTAACTGGTGCAGTTACTAAGGGAGTTTTTCAAGAGGGTGGTGTTTTATGAACTTCCAAACATTGATTGTTAAATGGCGTTTGAAAGTCCCTTGGCGGCGGGCAAGTTGTTACATACGAAATTTAGAACTAGGTTAAAAAGCCCAAGGTAAAAAGAAGAATGGGCCTGGCAATAGGGTTGATTGATCTGGCTGAAGGACACCGTGAGGAAATCAAGGAAAATAAATTTATTTATTTATTTCTAAGGGAAATACAGGTCGGAAGGTTTTCAAGTCGGTAGGTCCTCAGGACAGAAAGACCTCAGGACGGAAGGTTCTTAGGTCGGTAGGTCCTCAGGACGGAAAGACCTCAGGACGGTAGGTCTTCAGGTCGGAAGGTCCACAAGACGGAAAGACCTCAAGTCGGAAGGTCTTCAGGTCGGGAGAACCACAAGACGGAAAGACCTCAAGTCGGAAGGTCTTTAGGTCGGGAGATCCGCAAGACGGAAAGACCTCAAGTCGGAAGGTCTTCAGGTCGGGAGATCCACAAGACGGAAAGACCTCAAGTCGGAAGGTCTTCAGGTCGGGAGGTCCGCAAGATGGAAAGACCTCAAGTCGGAAGGTCTTCAGGTCGGGAGGTCCGCAAGACGGAAAGTCGTCGAGATGGGATATCCGCAGGTCGGGCAAACTGTAGGTCGGATAGAAGGAGGAGTCGGACAAACGCGGAGGCCTTTGATCAAAGACAGGGGGCGGTTGATATGGAGGTCGGCCCAAGTGGGGTCGGGCGAAGAAGTAGGTCGGACGAAGGGCGAAGTCGGGCCAAACGAGCGGAAGGTCTGTGGTCGGCTCAAGGAGTGAAATATAGGGAATTTTGGTCTGCTGGGGACACGTGTCAGCATGAGAAAGGTTGGAAGACGGTTGAGAAGGAGACGTTGTAACCGTTCGGGTGACGGTTTTCAGTACGGTTTCCCAGGGAATATTTAAGGATTTGGATCATCATTTGGCACGGCATCTTCAAGCAACTTCAACAAAGCAAAGTCAGATTTGGGGATCACCACTTTAAATTTCAGTCTTTTATTTTCCAGTTTATTTTCTGTACCATACAGTGTTTAGAGATTCCTAATCTCAGGCACTAATTAATCAAGTTTAAGGATATTTTCTATATCTTTGAATTTTACTTTATTTTTGTTGAAAAATTACATCAACAACATTAAAATGTAACTTTTAGTCATGATCGTAATTAATTAACACCTGTCACACTGCCTAATTTTCTTTAATCCATCCAATTTCCAAAATAAGAGATAATATTTAGTCATGACCATAACTAGAACCCCTAACACACTGCCTTTTCCCTTTTTTACGTTGCCCAATTTTAACTCTAAATTCCAAATCAGATTTTCATTCCCAAATCTTAAACCCGCTCTTCTAGCTGCCTCCCCCTTCTTTTTCTCTTCTTTTTTTCCAACCGAAGCGATTCCTCCTCCTCTTCTTCCCCGCTGCCCCAGCCCGATCCTCCAGCCATCGCCGCACAGCGCCACCGCCGAACTGCGACAGCCTCCGACGCCGCGATCCTCCGCCTCGCCCCTGCTGTGCCTTCGTTGAACCGGTTCACCCACCTCCGAACCGCGTTTCCAACCGCCGGTCCGCCGTGATTCCAGCCACCTGCACCTCGTCTTCTCCTCCTTCCACCCGACCGGTTCGCCCAAACCAAACCAGAGCCCAACCGCCACCACGTCTCCAGCCCTGCGCCCAGACCATCTTCCTCCTCCTCTACGCGCCTCCACAGCGACGAACTTCCACCTCCCCTGCTCTTCTAATCGGGTAGTATTTCTCCATACCACCTTTTAATACAGGGATAATTTGCCTTGGATAGATTTTGATTTTTGTTTGTGCAGAGTACATGAATTTTACCTGCTCATGTTTTGATCATCCATTGGGATTCTGGTCTTGAACTAAAATTGTGATTGTTCAGTGCAGTTGGACTTGTATGTGATTTTTTTTTTTTTTTTGTCTAATTTTCTTGGCCTTGACTCTTTCGCTCGTCTCCTACATTGCTGCTTGTAGATGATTAGATATTGAATTGTTGATCCTGATCAATTTTGGAATATATTTCTTGGATTTGTGGCCATTGGTAATATCTGCACTTAGTCTTTGTTTAAGCCGGACTATTAGAGTTCTTTTTGCTGCAATCGCTTCCTCCGTGCATAGATGAAATACTATTCACTTGAGTTAATTACTTTGTTCGGATACATTTTTGTGTTTGGGTAATCATTTTTTAAGGATAAATCTCAAGTCTCCTCTGAAGATGGCACGGTCGTCTAAATCAAAAAACAGTAGCAAGCAAAGCAAAATCATGCCGTTGCACCTTCCTACGGACTCGAGAGAAGTTTCTCTCTTATTTTACTTCTTTTTACATTGAGGACAATATATGTTTTAGGTGGGGTGAGAGAGTGATGCAAAACTTTTGGAAAAATTTTTTATTTCGTGCTACATTTTATGCCTGAATTGCTGTCATTTTGCATGTTTTATAGATCTGTCTAAAGTGAGTCAAATGTGATTTGTGTGATAGATTAGTCTGACATGATCGATGATACTGGATTTAAAATATGTTGAGCCAAGTTGACATTTCAACCATGTGAAATTTGAGCCTATGTTCCAAAGTTACATTAGAAAATAAACACAATATTCAAATTTTTGGAAATTCTTTCTTGTGAGATATGTAGTACTCAATTAGATGACCTAGAACTTGAGTGATTATGAATATTGAACTTGCAATTATCAATTCTTGCATTTTGAAAATTATAAGGCATTAGGTAACCCATTAAGCCTTTCTCTATCACCTACAATAATAATTTTCCCCTAGTCAACCTGTTTGGCTATTTTAGCCTATTTTTCTTCTCTATTAAGGGGGGTGTATTCAATATATATTTTGTAGGATTTTGTTGGACTTTTAAAATTCGGGTGTAATTAATCAAGACTTCTAAAAGTCTTTTAAAATCTTTGAGGTATTCAATATAGACTTTTAAAAGTCTTTTAAAATCTTCAGATATTCAACGATCCATAGACTTTCAAAGTCTACGGATTTTAATGAAAAATTGTGAAAATTTTGGGTGCGTTTGGCAATTAGCTGATAGTTTTTCAATTAGCTGATAGCTATTAGCTGATTCAATTAGCGGTTTGTATTAAAGTGTTTGGTAAAACAACTGTTTGAGATTAGTTCCTTTTACATAAAATGACTATTAAGGACATTGATATGTTATTTTTTAAAATATTTAATTTTGTTCATTTTGGTTTGAAATTTATGAGAATTTTTTTTATTAATTATTGAAAATATAAAAATATTATAAAATATTTATTTTTATTTTTATTATTTAGATCCGAAAAAATTATTTTTACTAAAAAAATAATAATTTTTAATTAAAATTATGTAAAATATAAAATAATAAATCTTTCGTATACACATTTTTATTATGTTAATTATTATTTTAATATATATAAATAAATTAATAACATATGTTTTTTCTATTTGATTTAGTTTTAAATTATATATTTTACAAATAAAATAATTTATATCTAATAATAAATAATAGTAATTATTTTAAATTTACAAAAAAAATATATAATTTAATAAATTAAATATATTAAAAATAATTAATAAATATTCTTATAAAAATATATTTATATGTAAAAAATAAATAATTAAATTTTAAGGGTAAATAAAGAATAATCAAAATTAAAATGAAAAAGCTCTTTTAAAACGTTGGGTTGATGAGCTTTTTAGAAATTAGCTTTATGGGTCCAAAAAGCTCTTTCAAAAAGCTAATTTACCAAACACCTAAATTAGCGTTTTGACTGGTCAAGCAATTAAAAGCTGTTCAATAAGCTAAAAGCAAACGTTGTTTCCCAAACACCCCTTTTGTATGGAAAAGAATCTCTCCTGATCATCACAAATTTTGATAGATTTTTAAAATTATTATTATTATTATGATTATTATTATTATTATTATTATTATTATTATTATTGTTGTTGTTGTTGTTGTTGCTGCTGCTGCTGTTGTATATGTGATCAATAATATGATAATATTTATTACTATTATTATAATTTTTAATAGAAATATTAATAATTTAAAATTAAAACATATTAGCAAATTATTATGAATTTTTTTTTAAATATATATTTTTATATTATAAATATAATTTTAAAAAATATTATTATCACAATAAATATGGATTATTGTCGTCTTTTTTTTTTCAATTATCGAATATACTATATTATCATTACGATAACGGTAAAATAGATATTTAAATATATATTTTTTGTTGAACCGTTAATTTTTATTTATTTATTTATTTTAATATTTTTTCAAAAATCATAAATTATATTTTTTATTTTATTTATATACTTATTTACTTTTAATGTAAAAAGGTTATATAAATAATAATAATAACTAATAAAGAAATATAAAACTAATTTGATATATTGAATGTTAATATAATACTAAAATTCTAAAATTAAAATTAATAATCTAAAATATAGTAGTATTACAAATGTTACCATACTTCTACGTTATTAATATTTATATATTATTTATTAATATGAAAGATTATTTTATTAATAATTATTTATTATATTTATAAATTTTGTTGTTTGATATAAATTTATATAATTAATATATATTCATAAAAAAATTATTTTACAATCCTATAAAATCCATATAAATCCATAAAGAATTCAATCAAATCCGTAAAAATCCATCTAAATCAATTACTAAAATCCATTAAACTCTACGTAGACTCTGTGGATTTTTTAAATCCACATAAATCCATAAAATTTTTAAAATCCAAAAACATCCATTAAAATCTTAATTGAATACACCCCCTAAATTGTCTTTTAGCCTCATACCCTTCTTTTGATATTAAGCCTTCTCCAATTTGAACCTCATGTTAGAAAGAATTACTTTAAATTCATGTTGTGATGCACTTTATTTCTGCCGCACTAGTTAGATACAAAATTTGGGTACGAATAAGTCATAATATACAGAAATGATTGATGGGTAGTGAAGGTATATATATATAAAGGCACAAAAACAAAAAAAAATCAAAAAATCAAAAAAAAAAAGAAAATGCCAAAAACAAAAATGATTATCTTGATGAAGTATTATTATATAATTATATTATTGAAGTTTGGGTAGTAAATAAAGTAAGAGTTTCATTGTTTATGCCGATTTGTTTTTCATGTGTTAGCATCGTGTTCTTATTGTATTCTTTTCTGACATACTTAGCCGTTATTTATCCTTACTTTCCTACCCCTGATCATATGCCCTGCTACAACCCTTATTGAAAGTCCCTTTAATTCTTTATGTTAGATTCAAATATCTTTAAGTTAGGGAGATTTGATTTTTACTCAAGCTTATAAGATTATATTTTGTTGCACTACCTGAGTGTTGAACCAATTATACACTTAATTACTTCAGAGAGCATGTGCGTATACACTTTATATTGTGAGGTTGACTTGGCTTGACGTGTTAAATTTTGGATTGAATTGGTTGTGTTGGATTCTCTTATCATATTAAGTCGTTTGCGATTTCTTTGACTTATTTCGAATCCATACTTGAGGGCAAGCATTATCTAGGTTTGGGGAGAATTGGTAGCTAGAAATCGCATGCATTTTATGTTCATATCATATGCGATATTTGATTGATTTTGAATGGTTTCTATTTAATTTCTATGCATATTGTTTATTTTTGATATGCAAGAGAGAAAAAGAATTTGGAGAAAAATAAAGGAAAAAAAATCAGCATTAGACAATCAAGTTAGTCATGACCATGACTAACCACACCCTCCTGACATAAGAATATAATTGAAGGCCCAAAAGTTCAACTGCTACAAAAATATGGCAAAATTAAAAGAGAAACGCAGGGAGTTACAGAAGAGAGGGAGAACGGCCAGAAACAACGCATGAGCAGGAGTTTGATAGATTCATAGATCGCACAGAAGAGCAAATCGACGGAGAAGATTTCCCTTCGAACTATGATTTTATCTTTCTTTTTTGTTCTTTGTTATTTGATTATGGAGTAGATATTTTTCTAGTTTGAGGGATGATAATGTTTTGGTTCCTGTTTTTTGAAGATTCTTAACTTTCTTTATAAAATTTCTTTTTTATTATCAATATTGGTCTAATCCTGAGAATAATGTTTGTAATTATAAAGTGATTGAATATTTTGGTACCGATATTTAAATTGATCTGATAATCTAAAGTCAATTCAAGTAGGATATCCGTAATTGATTTTACACTTGAATATGTGACAACCGGGTTGAATAGTTGACGAGGTCGTCAAAAGCGACGATGAACCTGCACTACCACCAGGTCCGATTACTCGAAATCATGCCAAGAAGTTTCAAATTAATATTATGACATTAGTTCTACATTTGAAAGAGGAGATCATGCATAAAGTTAAAATATAAAGGCCAATGGGAAGAGCATTATCAACATTGGAGTGCATCCACCCTTGAAGACCACAATTTATAACACCGATGGGAGTTTCTACTCACATTATTACCCATGTGGGATAAGAGGTGTTTTATCTTATTTAATAAGGTGGGTCCCTTCAATCTAATTAATTGGACATCTCTTATTTACTTAATTAGTGGGATATAAATAATATATATTTTTGTCCCACATTGGTTGTAGAGTCTTTTGCCAAGCTAGCCTCCCCTATAAATAAGACACTTGACTTCACTTGTTAGACACCTTGAAACTTATATTAATTAAAGTTTTTCTCTTTATTCAATTATATTGGAATTAGTGTGTGAGCGAGGGTTACTCTTGCATACGCGTATCATTCTCAAATCGGGTCCTTGGGTTGATTCATTGGGTTCGTGGCTTCCGAAACCAACTGGAGTTTCTAGCCAAATCGTTCGAGTCTCCATTGGTTTAGAGGTGTTGGGTCTAGGCAACGCTTGGGTTCACATCCGATCGATTGACGAATCGGACACCGATAATATATTCTTCTTTTTTTACTTAGTTTCTTATTTGAATTTAGTTTTAAGTTTCGGTTCGTATACTTTAGTTACTTGGGTTGCGTCAATAGTTCCTTTCCGGGGGTTAGACAATCAAATCTAATTGCTCCTCTTATGTAGTAATTGTTTTGAATTAGGTTTTTTCAGATTAGAATGTGATTAGGCAATATTTTCTATGGGCGTCCCTAGGTTTATTAGCTTAATTAGAGATAGTTAAACGGTCGTACCTTAACTACCTACACTGTAAGGAAAAATTGGTTGTCAGAGCTTGTTGATAACTATAACAAATTTATCGATTGTTTAATAGTAATTTACTTTTATTGAATTGATGATAAAATACAAGTGTCATAACTACATCAACCAGCATTCATTTGATAGCTAGTTCTCTGTTAATTTAATTTCTTTGTTATTTTATCTTCATTAGTTAATAAAAGAAAATCCCCCATTTATTCACTGCATTAGAACATGAAAGAGTAAATCACGCAATTCATGTGGAGACAATCCATTCTCTTGTATTACATTAAATTGTGATCATAGAGTAGGTGAAATATTTGATTGACCGTACGAACGGTCACATACTATTACAGATATAATTACTTTATACATAATGTCAAATGACAAAATATAAAAAATTCTTATACATTTCTAATAACTAATAAAATATTATTTTTTCATATTTTATTACAAAACTGCAACAGAACCGGGATGAATGGAGTATATAAAAAGTGTCAAATACATTGACAATTATTTTTTAAAAGTATAAATATATAAAATCAATTTTATATTGTATTCAAATCAAGTCAACCCCCTCTATGTGGGGAAGAATACCACATATTAATTTTATATTTCTTTTATCCGTTAAATTTATTCTTTTTTTTTTTCGTTAAATTTACTTCATTACTATATTTGAAAAAGTCAAAAGTCAATATTTAATTATTACCCTTCATTCAACACTTATTTACAATAAATATCACTCACTTTATTACATTCCCCCTCCATTCTCTTTAATTTCTAATTAAAATATCCTGAAATATCTTTTTACTTTTTTTTAATTTTTTAATAAAATATTTATTTTTCTTAATTCTATGTCATGCCTAAATAAACTAAATTTCCCAAAGAAGATGTTGATATAATATAGATCTTTATTATGTCAATAATTACATAAGTATATATTTATACAATTCAGCCTCATAGTATTGGCTGCAAATGCAGCTATTGGAGTACTCATAAAACTAAATATTTAACGAATTTTAAGGTTAACAAACATTTTAATATCTTCACTGTCTACCTCTAAAATTTATATTTATCTTTTTGTACAAATTAAGATATAGTAATATTTAATAGTAGTTGATAGATATAATATTATAAAAATCAAATTACCTTTAATTTTATATATGAATATATAATAAAGTGAGGGTAAGATAATAAGTAAGTGTAAAAAATATTAATAGTTAGTAGTAGAGTTTAGAGATACTAAATATATATATATATATATTATATAAACTTTTAAATTGGATGGACGAAAATAAACATACGTAAACATTAATGTGGATGGAGGAAATATTAAAATTTTACTAAATAACACCAAGCTATCATTGGACAAAAATTTAATTAAATTGTTGAATTTTTTTATAACAAAATCTTTCTAAAGTTTTGTGTAGGTGAGAGGGTCTAAACTAACATTAAAGAAATGTGATTGTAAAATATGAATATGATTGGCTTATACTTATTTAGTTATTAAATATGATTGGCTTACAGTTTATTCATTCAACTAATTATTTTTAGGTTGTAGTATTCTTTATAAATATTATAAAAAAAAAAATACAATATATATATATTAACATACATATGAAATATATTTTGTTCACTTATAAAAATTAACAATTCAATAAAATGTATATTATTTTTTATATTATCAAAACAATTTTTCATGTCTAACATAAAAAATACATTTATTAAAAACATAAAAGGAACCCACCCTACGTACATACGCACTAATTTCGATTGTACATACCCCTTATTAAAAATTAGTTTAATTTACACTATTTTTATTATTATTTTTCTTCAAATAAGATTACTCGAATCAAATTCAAGATTCTCTCTCTTTTTTAATTATTCAATTCATTAAGTCTTTTCTTTTTATAATTATATTGAATTCAAAAGTTCTTCATATCTTAATTATTTCTTTAATTTTTATTCCTTGAATTGTTAAAAATTAGTAATGAAATAAAAAAATAAACAAAATATTTGGATAAAAAAAATAAGAACAAAAAAAGTAGATAAAGATTAAAATATATATCCGCATAATTTAAAGCATTGCTTAATATGCAATATCATATATCCTTACACTTAGCATCTATTTACTAATTAAGTTGCTGCTGCATTTGAAGAGCCTTTATCTTTAAATGGAACCTACAAAAAGGTAAAAATACTGCCCACCTGATACAATAGTACTGCGATCTATTATTGAATTAAAATTCAATTGTGGGTTAAATATAATTATTAGGGCTAAAGTCAGATTAAAGCGTTGATTTATTAATTTATTGGACTTAAATGTATTTAATAAGTGCGGTCTCCTATATGCAGAAATCTGGTAATTTATTAATTGGGTTATGATTTTTCATATCTCACTGTGGTAGTAACGGAAAAAATCCTGGTGATTTTCTCAAGAGGGTTGCGGCATAGGCTTGAAGAACACAAAATCCTCCATTGATTTGCCGATCAGAATCTGACAGCACTAATGGAATTAGGTTAGATATAATTTGATTTATTTTTATCTCAATTATTTCAAACTTAAAGATCCTAAGTTTAGAGTTTAATTTCTAATAAGTTCCAACAATTGGTATCAGAGCAGTTCCGTATGGAATTATTAAGATACTTTATTAGATCAATTGATTAATTTAGGATATGCATTGGATCGAATTTGTTACGATCGCAATATGCTTTCGAATATGTTCTTTCGTCGTGGCGTCACGCTTGTATGGTTTAACTTCCACCATATTAAGTGTGCCGATTATGGAGAAAAAGTGATTTTTTTCATTAATTTTAGAATATACATACATGACACACACGTGTGTATATATATATATATATATATGCAGATCATGTAGCTTTGCTATTGAAATCATATGTACGTTGACTTTTCCATCCGTGAATTAGAATATATATTGAATTAATGCGGCACTATATATATATATATTTCTTTTGGATATCCTAATTAAATAATCTCATTGTTTACTCAAAACTCAATTAATGGAGTTTAATTGGGTGCATGCATTAGCAGCATGAGTCAATATGCTTAATCCAATTAATTATTTAATGGAATTAGATATATTCCGAATCAGTTTTATGATATATGCAGCGATGTGAATTGCTCCAATATTCGCAAGTCTTTTCATGGTGTTTTCATTCGTGTCAGTTTTTCTCGTGAAATTATGAATTTTGTTTATAAGTTATCAGTGCGCTGAAAATTTTTTGTTTTATTTTAATTAATTGATAGAATTATCATTAAAAAAAAAAAAAAAAAAATTGGTCATTTGTAGCGAAATCTTATTCGCTACTATGTTTTCGTTACAAAAACTATTTTTTGTTCCGAATTTTCTCGTAACAAATAGTTTTTCGGTATGGTCAATTTTTTTTCTTTTGTTACGATATTTTTTCGTTACAACTACAATAATATTTAATTTCAAATTTCAAACTAAATATAATACTTATATATTAATACATACAAATTAAAATTAAAATTAAAATAATTATTTATTTAAATTTAAAATTATAATATTCAATTAAACATTAAAATTAAAATTAAAATTAAAACCAAATTAAAACATAATTCCCTAATGCGGCGCCTCCTACCCCGACCTCTCTGTTTCTTTTTCCTTCTTTCTTCTTCGTCTTCTTCGATCTTCTTCGTCTTCGTCGTTCTTCGTTCCTTTCTCTTCTTTCTTTTTTCTTTTTCTTCTTCTCATTCTCGTACGTCTTCCTTCACCTTCTACGTTGTCCTCCGTTCTGCACCCCTGAACCGCGCGCCGCCTCCACCTTCCTCGGCCGTCGACCGTGCTCCGCTGCTCCTTTCTTGACCCGTAATCATCACTGCCCGCCGACGTCCTCAAATTCCAAACCTAGTTCTTCCCGTAAGTTTGGATTTGCTTATTTTTATTTATTTTTATAATTTTTTTCACTAGTTAGGCTTTTTTTGCCAAATATTGTTCATATTTATAGATTTATGGAGGTTAATGGAATTTACACTTCTCTTGAAGCATTTTTAGGGCTCAATTTAGGGCAAATTTTAAAACATATGTGGTTTGCTAACTGTTTTCTACAATAAATGCCTATTCTTTCTATTTGAAACCCTAATTTTAATATGCTCTAGAATGTGAAGAATTAGGATTGGAGAATCAGCTTGGAGCCAGACAGGTGTATGCTGTGGATGCCAGCAATATTGCAGTTCAGGTGATTTTATTAATTTTCTTAATTGAGTATGTATAAGTGGCAGTGTTTTGGTTGGAGACGTAGTCACTTGATGAAAGCATTTGACTTAATATTTAGAGACGTTTTCTCATCTACTAGCTTCAATAATTTTTACAATATTTAGTTTGCATTATGTGATCAATGAACCACACTTATGGTAGACAAAAAATTATCTAATGCTTTACAGTTGGTCAAACTATTCATGCTCATTTATCATAGATTTCTCCTATCTTCTTAATGAATTGTCTCCTTGACATTGCCATGAAAATAAAAAGTATATGCACAATGATTTGATGCTATTCCATATATAAATTTTGGAAGAATGCCAATAAGAAATATGATACTTTTGACTGCATCTAATGGATGCTGAATTTTTTAGACTCGCGTACAAGGAATTTTGGAACTATAATATATCAGTCAATCTACTTTTGCAATACAGACCAGAAGAGTGAAACGGAAATTTTATTATTGTTTTAAAACAATTAGCAAACCATTCTTTGAAAATTTTTTGAATAATACTTTGAAAATTTGGGTAGAATGTTTAAAACATAAACTTTTGGGCCAATTGAGGGACATATTATTGGCTTCTTGATTAATGTTCACAAAAAATATATTCCACATACTTAGTTGTTTGTATATTTTCCGTTGCTAGGTATTACTTTTTTCGTGTGAATTTGTCCAAACACAAACACATACAAAAATTAGCTCTCACATTCTTTCTTCCTCTCCATCTCTAGGAATCAACCAACAAGATAGACATAAAAGATTATAAAGTTAGCTTTACTAGTTTTGATATCGATCGCCTGGGTTTTACAAAGGTATTTCCTTTTTTCATACGAATCGGATCATGTAAATATGTAGAGATCGAGCTGTTGTATATTTCTCAATATTTTGCTGAAGAAATAGGTTGGTTTAACTAAATACCCTTTGTGTAATCATATTTTGATTAATATATGTGTAACAGTAGATTTTATTGATTGCATATCCTGATGGTGTTGGTAGTCTTGCAGTTGTCTTGTTTCCTGCATATCATTATGAAAGTTGTGGAGTGCTATGCACCAGGAGCTATTGTCCTCCAATGTGGAGCAGATTCAACCTCTGGGGACTGATTAAGATACTTTAACATTTCCATTGATGGTGTTATGCTTGTAATTTATATAGTGTTTTTTGTCTTCATGTAATATATTATGGATTAATTGATGATTGAATGAACTTGTCACCAGTAACATTTCAAAGTACCGTAATTTATGTTGAATTGGATATATTCTTGCAAGGCATGCTGCTTATGTCAATTTTGTCAAGCAATTCAATTTACCTTTGTTGGTTTTTCTTTTTTTGTGTGTATAACACACTATTCAGTGCTTCTATGTGTATATCTTATCTTTGACTAGCAAATTAGCAATGATACTAATATAGGTAAGTGGAGGTGGCAGATACGCTAAAGAAAACGTTGCTAGGTGTTGGAATGTGGAGACGAGAGTCATTTTGGATGCGGAGCTCTCTAATGGTATTGTTTTATAATATTAGTGGCCCACTAAAAATTTCTATTAGATTTGCAAAATTGAGTCCAATTGGAGAATTCTGTCTACTTGCAGTATAATTTTTGTGCTATAATGTGCTTAGTGATATTTATTTTTGGTAAATATGGTGATTCCCTTTTTGCAGATATCTCAGAAAATGATTTCATCAAATATTTTGCTCCAGATTTCTCTTTGAAATGTCCTAGCGGACTTATGGTACGCGAATAGCATACTAATATGTATCACAATCCAGTTTTCACTGGTGTTAAATTTTATTAGGGAGATGCATGGTAATTGATGGTGTATATAATTTGCATGCTAATTAGGTATCAGAATCCATGTTTTATTTTATTTTTTCGCTTTTGTTAAATCGTGTTTGGTAGATGCATGGTGATTAATAGCATATAATTTGACATAAATCTTTATTTTTCTTGAATTGAATTGTAATGACCATATGTTATTCGACATGTATTCTCTAGTTAATCATATCACATGTCTTTTTCATCGTTGAAGCGAATGCAGTCTTGTGTAGAGAACGGTCTACGATTGATACATTAGAGTTTTTGTTTGAGATTTTAAAATATTTACTCATCTAATCAAGAAAACTTTCTTGTTTTTATGAAGATATATTTATGTGTTTTCTTCGACTCTTATCTTTTTTCATCTGTAAATAGATAAATTGATGTTTCCTCCTAATTCAAACTTGAATGTTGTGGAGGGAGCATATATAAGTGTTATTATTGTGAAGACTTATTTTTATCAAAGTTACTAGCTTTTATAGTTGCACAATAAATAGGAGCTGCCTTCTGTGAAAAATGGTGGTTATCATATTTTTTTCATATCTACATTTTAAATTTGGTTGGCCCTTTGTTCTTCCCAATTCTTTCGCTATATGAACTTAAGTTCGGGTAGTAGTTATAGTTATAATTTTGAATTGGATTGGACACTGGTTCATCATAAAGTGATAGTTCTTGGTAAAAATGTAATGTGATCACTATATATAACAGATCTATACCACCATAAAATAGCATATCATGGGTTATGCACCTGTTTGTATGAATCTTATCCTTGCACAATTGGTCTCCTATTTGTTACTATTTTCCCAGTACCTTTTCATATGTTGAATATTTTTTTTCTTTCATATTTGCAAGAGCTTAGTTTTTGTCGAAATTCTTTTTCATTATAATATAGGAGCAGAGGACTCAAAAATCAACACCTCTTTTTCTAGAAAAGAAACCTAATTCAGCCGATTGAATGACACAACTTCAGCCTTTGCCCCTCTGCAGGTTAACTTCTTATGCACTACCAACACCAGATGAGACAACACAGCCAGATTCTAGAAAATCAGTGAATGGAAATGGTAAATTTATGTTTTACATATTTAATTGTAAATGTCTCTAAACTATTATATTTAGAGACCATATGAATTATGAGTGTAGGGTCTCGAGAATGGGACACATATGAGTGGACGCATACGAGGTACCATGACGACAAGCATTATTGCAACACGAAGACGACCTGACTGTCGTGTATGTTCACTTTGACGCTCCATAGGGCGTCGCAACATGACACATGATACTATGATGATTAAATTTTGTAGATTGGTGTTGATTGAGTCCTTTCCGTTGGTTGAACTTGCATTTTCTATGTTTATTGCTATGCTTTGCCGTATATGTTAGGCTGTATTGGGAAATAGTTATGTTCCTAGTCAGTGCATACTTGATGCAATTGATGGAGATAAAGATTTTCTGTAATATTTTTATATTTTGTAGTCATTCGCAGTATTTTCATGCATTGTACAAATTTTTCGGTTTCGATACTAATTTTTTTGTTATTATTGAAAAAAAAGAATACTCTGTTTGTTACGAAATTTTAGCCATTACAAATACCGATATAAAAAATATGAATGTCGTTTAAAATAGTTTTCTGACAAGCAACAATTGTAACAAAATTTATACCGTAACAAAAGTCGTTACAAATGGATGAACATTTATTGTAACAATTCTTTTATTACGAGAAATATTCGCTACAAATAAATCAAAAACACAGTGCTAGCGTTACAAAAACCGTTATAACAAAATTTCCCACGTGTTTTATAAGTGCGTTGACTGTCTACTTTTTGTTACGGAAAAATTCGGTACAGAGACTTTTTGTAGCTCGAGTATATGCACCAGTCAAAATATGGTACAAAATCATTACAAATATCTTTTTATAACGAAAAATGGCCATTTGTAGCGATTTTAAAACCGCTACAAATGGCCATTTTTTTGGTAGTGTATATATGCACCTTGCTTCCGAGTTGAAATTAATTTTCTGGAATCTGCATTGATGGGTCTTTCTTGCGTGTGCAATTAATTAAAATAAAATGAGTTAGGTTTGATGATATGGAAATATACAGGTATGAAAATTATTGATATTTATGGATTACATCAAATCGACATTCTCTACTAAATTTTGCAATGTATGCTATTGCTACTGTGTCTAATTACTTTTATTGGAAATTCAGACATTATTTACATTAGTGCAAATCATATTTATTTATTTATGATTTTTTCGAATAATCAGAACTATGGATTTATTCTGATATATTTTATGATCCAAATAAATTTGGAATACAGTAGCATGTATTTCCGACAATATGTATTTGTGCAAATTTGACAATAAATAGTTATTGTATTAATTTATAGTCTCTTTGAGTGACATATTTTGCCTATGTAATTCCGCTGCATTTTGCACTTTTTTGGACTACTTGATTGTTTTTAAATAAGTCCAGAAATTAATTAATGTTGTTATAGTTTTCATCAAATCTGATATAAATATGAGTTTCTTTAAGTTGAATTTAATTAGCAATAAATTACAGAATATATTTTATGAATTGATTGAAACAATTATGTCGCCAAAGCAGCCTCTGTTGTGTAGATCAATTTATTTTATATACTGAAAGATTGTGTATGTAACTTATAAGACTGTTGATTGACCCAAAGACAATTCAGTGATTAAGTAGTTACATGCATGTTTAGTGACATTGAAAGTGGTGATGATAGTTTGATTTTTTGGTTGTGAATAATAGATCTGTCCAAAGATGAAGCGTTATTTGACACACCACTTTATTGTCAACATTTAATTGTCAAAACAAGTTTATCACTGGTGAGTCAGTAATTTGTCCAACGACATTTGCTAATATTGCTCGATAACTTGTGATAAAATTGCTAATTTATTTTATAAATTTACATACGAAGCATTCAGTAGCTTATAGACATGTGCATTCAGTTGCTAATAAGCATTCTTTATTTTTATGGAATCAAACCCTTATACATGGAACGTGATTTTGATTCTAATTTGGTTTAAGAAATTATAAATTTATTAATAATGTTTGCTACGTTTTGACGGTGAAATTCAAGTATTTGAGGTTGCCAAAGTAACTTCTCTTATATGATATTTTTACTTGATAACATAAGTGTTTATGTGTATTTTTATTAATGTGATTATTCTTCGGTCCAAAGGAAGTTGGTAATTGACATAATGAAATATACATCTGCGATAATATATATGGGATGATTATATGGATTTAGCTTATGTGAACAGTGAACCCGTCCAAAGAGTGGTTTGTTGTTTGACATTACTTATTGTCCGATATGATTATTGCAAGAAGATGACTGCTAGCAATCAATGTTATTGATCAAAAGATTGATCATTGATTTTGCACTTAGTGTCTTGGGATGATAATACATTATTATTAAGCTTCATTATGATTCATTTGGTTGCATAAATCTTGACTTGGCATTAATAATAGACCAACTCACTCATACGGCAAAAAATACTTCTCATGAAAGGCAGTTTTTTGAGAAGTGGGATAGGTCCAACGCCTAAGTCTAATTATTATTAAAAAAAAACACCACATAAATTTTAGGAGTACGATATATAGTGATATTTATCAAAAGAGATAAGGAGAAAATGAGAATTCTTCTTAAGAGTCTCATTACCATAAAGTATAATGACAAACATAGCATAATGGAGTACATCCCTGAACATGTCTAATATTGCTACTGAATTGAGGGCACTGAAGTTAGACATTTCGGAGGACATATTTGTCATATTGGTCTTGCTCTTGAAATTAATTTAATTTAAGAGACACACCTGGGGGTGAATTTTAGTGTAATAACTCACATCAATGTGTCTATGAAAAATTATTTCTATTGCCGAAAATCAATTGATGGCGAAATATACATTTATATGGGTGACGGAAAGAAGGTTAAAGTTGAAGTCGTTGACAATGTTAGATTATTATTGAGTACTCATTACTATTTGAATTTGATTAGACATTTTTTGGTACCATCTTTAGTCGAAATTTAATTTCGATCTCTATTTTGAACACATTAAGTTATTACTGTTCATTCAGATATAAAGTTTTGTCTCTTCCATAATTCGAAATTAATTGGAACTAGTACCTTATTTGATGATAATAATCGTTATTGCTTAATTGTATGACTTCACATCATGAATTAACTATTGAACATATTTGTATAGCTACCATGATTGCGGATCCGCTTAATTACTAAATGGTTTTCACATAAGTTCTATAGTGAGCATGTTGCTCGTGTGAGAGTGGAACCATATATGATATTTTGGTTTAGTGGGAGCTAATTTGTAATGTTCAAATACTATTAAAGTTACTTTATTCTATACTGAGGTATTCAGTGTGCACTGTTCAGTATTCAGTTTTAATTCAGTATTCAGTTGTTCTGAATTGAAGTTAAGGTGGATCAGTTGGAAATAGGCGTATTAAGATCACATTACAGGAAGTTTTCATGTTGTGCATCCGCACTTGATCGAATCTTAGGTTATATTAGTGTTGTGATACTGATCGGTCCCATTGCGATAAATGCAGTGGCGGCCGCTTTGATCTACACTGAAGTGATTTATAGATAAGATTGGTTACATTAAGGATCTAATAGCAAAATTTTCATGAGCTCATAAGGTTATTCAGTGTACATTTATCTAAGTGGGAGATTGTTGGATTAAAAATCCAATTGTGGGTTAAATGTAACTATTAGGGCTATCAGTCAGATTAAGCCTAGATTTAGTGATTTATTAACTTATTGTGCTTAAATGTATTTAATAAGTGTGGGCCTCCTATGTGCAGAAACCCGGTAATTTATTAATTAGGTGATGATGTCAATTAATAATTAGGGATATAAATTAGGGTTGTGATCCCAAGTCTAGACGCAACATCCATTACTTTCTATATCTCATTGTGGTAGTAACGACATAAACCCTAGCGGTTTTCTCATGAGGGGTTGTGCCATAGGCTTTAAGAAACAAACCCTCCATTGATTTGTGGATTAGAATCTTGCAGCACTAATGGAATCAAGTTAGATATAATTTGATTTATTTCTTATCTCAATTATTTCAATACGACAGATTTTGAGCTTAGGATTTAATTCCTGATAAGTTCAACATCTATCTCTTATCGAAATTCTAAAGTGAACTTGGCTATGATTTTATGACATTATGGCAAGTTGCAAGCACTACGCCATATATCTATCCAAAATTGAAGAAAGGATGTCCATAAAGGGCGTAGATCTTATTAGTCAAAAAGATTTGGCGCTGGAGCACAATAGCCTCTATATATATAGCTGCATGTGGTATTGCCAAAACTAGTTTGATCGAAGATAATTGGATTTACATTACAAAAATAATGCCCATTTGTAGCAGATTCTCATCCGTAACAATTTTTTCGTTGCAAAAGCTATTTTTTGCGTTGGATATTTTCGTAACGAATTTTTTTTTTCATCAACCTTTTTGCTTTTGTTGCGGTATTTTCCCTCAACAACTATAATTATTAGAAAATATCATACTATTAATATTTGTTACGACCATTCAACCGTTACAAAATAATAAAAATTAATTTTAATATTAAAATGTATTAATTATAAATGAAAATTTTAAAAAATCTATACAAAATATTTTGGGTAATTATATAACACCACCTTGTGTTTTTAGCAAAAATGCATAAAACACTCCATGTATCTCTTTGTGTTAATGTAAAATTGTACAAAACACCATTTTCGTTCAAAACTAATATTTGTTTGTAAATTTAACCAAATATGCAAGTTTTATACAAATAAAAGTGATAAAATATCTTAAATAATATTTTTGAATAAACTAAATAAATAAATAATCCTTCATTTTATAATTTTTTGAAAATAAATTGTTATCTAATTTTTACAATAAATTATAAAAATGTATTATTGATCAATTATTTATTTATTTATTTTATTCAAAAAATTATTTAAGATATTTTACGTCTTTTATTTGTATAAAACTTACGTAATTTATATATTTATTTAGAATCAAACATCGGCTTTGGATAAATATGGTGTTTTGTGCAAATTTTATATTAATATAAACGAGTTTCACGAATAAATATAATATAGGGTGTTTTATGCATTTTTACTAAAACACATGGGAGTGTTATATAATTTACCAAATATTTTTAAAAATAACAATTAAAATAAAAAAATATTCTTAAAAAATAATATAAAAAATATTCTTTTTATTAAAAAAAATAAATTCTAAATATAAAAAATTTAATTAAAAATATATTTGTAGAGTAAGGAAAACCAATGAGTAGGGTTTTCGAGATTGGGCCTATAAATTGGGCTGCGGACTGGTGTATACTTCAATGGGTCTGTTGATGGCAGTAGGACCTTAAAATGGGTCTGAATATAAGCCCAAGCATTACTTAGAAATGAGTCTCTTCGGGAGAAAACTGTGATTAGAAGGTCGGTGAATACAGAGGTCGGGCAAAAGAGGTCCGACAAGGGAGATGGTAGGTGTTTCGGTCGGTTGGCAGTAAGGTCGGGAAAAAGGAAGTCGGGTGAAGAAAAATGAGACGACTGATGCGGGGCTCGGACAAGTAGAAGGCGGGCAAGAGAAGACGTAACAACAGATGTGCAAATCGGACAAAAAGAAGTTTTAAGACGGTAAGAGAAGTTACAACCGGCGAGCATATATGAAGGCATGACCTGGTTGTGGCAGTTGACATAGGTTTTAAATAGGTCTTTTTACGACCTAAAGAAATCATCTTCAATCGACATCAAAATCAGTGAATTTCTTTTGGGGATCATCGTTTTACTTTTACAGTCTTTAATATTTCCTTTTCAGTTTTCTTATGTATCGTACGGTGTCTAGGGATTCTTAAATCTCAGGCATTTATTTTATCAAATTTGAAGATAATTTTTATTTTCGGAGTTAACTTTTTATTGTTAAAAATCGGCAACAACAATATTATTAATATACTAATATTAAATTAATTAGTATAGTACTCCATCCGTCCCTTTTTAAAGGGGACCTTTAGGGTTTTGTAATAGATTCATAAATAATAGTATTTTATTAGTGAGTGGAAGTGCGTAAGAGATTTTGACATTTTTGCACTTTGATTTTTTGTATAAAGTAATTGTATGTGTAATGGTGTGTTTGTAATTCGAAGATAATTTCTATTTTCGGATTTTAATTTTTATTGTTGAAAATCGGCAACAACAATTTGGCGACCACAGTGGGAGATAGGCAAGATTGCTGATCCTACGTCGAGAGAAAATTTCATACGATTGAGATCCGGCCGAATTATCGGAAGGATCCATATGGCAAGTTCACAGCCCCAAGTTTCTTCAACACCGGCGGAAGAAACCATCTCACCACCCGCCATGCCAAATGCAAGGGAAGTGCCCCAAGCACCCGTCGATTGGTTGTCTTATGTTCAACATTTGAACAATCAGCAAACTGTGGCCATGCAGAATATGTTGCGTGAGCAACAAAATCTCATGCAAAATATGTTAGATCAAGCTTTATCAAGGGTTACTCTTCAACCCACTCAGTCACCTTCAGGGATGTCACCATCCAGATTACAAGCAAATTTTGCGGGGCCTTCATATGTAGACAGCACTCTTCCAAGTGCCACTACTAGGGTTGACAGGGGAAAGACTCCTCTAACATACCCAAATAATGTTCCACTGGGTGTCAGAGCCGAGCCAACCTTCCCCAGAGAAGAAAGATTGGGAGGTCAGGCTCATAATACCATTCCTGTGTTCGACCCTATTGCACCCAGAGTGGATCCGGAAGACATCGCTCAAGTCCTGCGGGTGCATTTCGCAATGAATCATCAAATGGTGAACAGGCCGGCATATCAGAGGCCATTTCCAAAGAGAACCATCAATGAGCATCCTCTCCCGAGAAATTATAGGCCATCAGATTTCCACTCCTTCTCGGGAGAAGATGGAGCCTCGACCATTGAGCATGTGGGACGCTTCACGGCTCAATTGAGGGAAGTGGGCAATAATTCGTTTCACAAATTACAGTTGTTCGGGTTGTCTCTTACCAGAACAGTTTTTTCTTGGTTTGCCAATCTTCCGCCAGGACAGTTGCAAACTTGGGAGGGTTTGGAGGCGGCTTTTCATGCAAGGTTCTTTAATCCTCTCCCGACGGTCTCACTCACATATCTCTTGGAGATTACGCAAATGCCGAAGGAGACTGCCTACCAATTCATAGAGCGGATACGACTAATGAAGGGACGTTGTCCAAAAGTCATCAAGGAGAGCGAAATGACCAATTTGGTGGCCAGGAATATGCATACACGGCTGCGGGAGGCTTTAACAGCCCATGATGTTCGAGATCTGGCCAGTTTAGCATCCAAGGCAGGGAGATTAGAGTCCCTCTTTAGAGAAAAGGATCACAACTTCCGGTGGAACAAGGTTCAACAGATGGCCAGTGTCGACACGAAAATGTATGCACCAGACGATGAACAGGGAAAAGGTGCTGAAGAAATGACGGCTGAAATTGTAAACGGCAAGCCCTATGTATGTTCCAAACTGAAGCCCCTTCCAGGGGCAGAAGAGCGGGAACAACCGACCTTTGATGAATCCAGAGCAGATGAAATCTTCGATATTCTGCTGGAAGATGGGCAAATTCGCATCCCGAAGGGACAACGGTTAGTGACAAAGGAGAAAATAAAGGGAAAGCCATATTGCAAGTGGCACAACTCTTTTACGCATTACACTAATTAGTGTACGCATTTCCGAAAGGAAATTCAAAGGGCTATCAAAGCGGGGAGATTCAAATACGTGAAGATGGGAGTAGAGCAGTAGCATTTCCCAAAAGTAACTACTGTTGTAGTCTCTGTACACTACCAAAAAAATCGTTTTCTGCTACGGCCGGAAATTCATAACAAAAAGCCAATTTTCGTGCAATTTGCATATTTGCTATGCCTTAGTGACGACTTTTATCTGTAATGTATACTCGCGTAACAAATGTTTTTTACCACGCACATTTTCGTAACTACTACTCTTGGTCAACTATCCTTATGGCAAGCTTATTGTTACGATATTTGTTACAAATTTGTTCTCGTAATAAAAAGTCGAGCTTTCCACACGTGTGCCAGGTCTTTTAGTCACGATATTTTTTACAACAATGTCTCGCGTTACCAAAAAATGTTACTCTGATCCCTTGTCAGAGTATGCTTTTTGTTACGATTTTTTGTTACGTCATTGAAGCTATAATTAACAATATATTCTCTTGTAGTCACGAAACCGGCCGTAACAAAAATATCCCTTCATATTTGTTACGTTGAAAAACCACTTTTCGTTACATCATTTCATTTTTTTGTTACGTCATTGAACCCTTAACAAAAATATTCATTCTTATGGTCACAGAACCGGTCGTAACAACAAACACCAAAACCAACATTTTGTTACGTCATTTCTCGTTTTTGTTACGAAAAAATAGCGTCTCATAAAAAAGAGTAGTTGTGGAACAATTGAATTTGTGTGTAACAAATTAACGTGCTATGATCTTTCTTTCACAACCATGCTATAAATATTACGATCGGCCATAATTGCAAACAATAAACACTATAAGGAAATCCCAACATAGGATATTAACATAACAGTATTTACTAGTCGATGTCCTCCAGCAAACAACAAAGTAAATTAACCCATCAAACAAGGCTAGCAACATCTCCACTTCGACATTATGTTCCGTCAAACACAAGCATTTCAAACATCCAACCTAGTAATAAGCAAGTGGGGGAGATCCATTAATCCATAGCAACAATTCTTACCACACAAAAGATACATCCAAATGTCTATGCATCTATTCCATAGGTATTTCACATAGCCATTAGAATCTACCATCCAAGCACATCCACGACATGCAATTGATAATGCAAACAGAGGCAAAACATAAAGGAACCAGTCGATATGCTTCAGGGGTGGCGCATGAGCTGCAATTACGAACAGAATAAGGTTTCGTTTAAGTAATAATTATTTTAATTTTGGAAGCCGTACTTGAAAGTTGTGAAAGTAGATCCATACATCCTTATAGTTCCACTTAATAGGATCTTCACCGACCACCTCGCGAAAGGTAGTCGCCCCAGCAATTGTCGGAAAAGTAAGGGGTGTGTCCGGGACTGCGGCGGATGTAACGAAAACCTTAACCAGGGAAAGTGTGTCACCTACAACATTCACAAGAGCAATTTAAAACTATGTAGTTCACCGTATATATCAACACATTAAACTGTACGTAAAACATGTCATAAATTATTTGAATTGTATATTTCCTAACTAATATACCACGAGTATGTGCATTCGGACATGTACTACGATACATGATATTTGACCCATTAATTAGGCATCAAACTACACTACTTTCTAATTTTCAATGCGTTTGCAACTCGAACTATAAACTAGCCATCCACAAATAAAACTTACGTAAAGCAGCAGATCATGTACAATATTTAAATAATAATTTCAATAATTAATAATTCCTTACGGTTACCCCCAAATAGGACTGCTCCATGTATGTGTTGTAGTATCATGCCATTGGAGATTAATTATAATTTATGCACTAAATATGAACAGACCCCCGCAGATGAGTTCAAGTTCAGAGTAACGACCACTGATAAATCAAAATATATGTTAGTATTCCTCATCACATAAAAACCTATTGTGTGCCGGTCGGGACTACACAAATACTCAATAATAAAGCATACATTCATCGATTTTGGGACTGTAGTGTGCGCCTAAATAGTATAATAACAGCATAGCCATAAACAATTTCATGTCAGCGATCAAAAATATAAGATCAGCATTACACCAATATAGCCACTGTCCCTGCAATAACAACCTATATATACACAATACTCTAACTGCCACATATGCCAAATTAAAGATGCCCATACTTAATAAAACCATAATCAACTTGCCCCCTTTCTCCCACTCTGATGTGATGGAGCGAACTTGCCGGAGAAATGGTGAGACCCACGTTCCCTTTCGTTTTGTCATTTTCTTTGCAGGTTTGCCGGAGCGAACTTGTCATTTTTCTTAGGTGTTTTGTATGTTTAAAATCATCATTATCATGATCGTCATCTAAACTCTAACCTAACTAGTCTTGGCTCTAATTAAGTCTAAGATACAAGGATTAAATACATTATACAACATAGTGTAAGTTTTTTCAACCATTTAGATGTTTGCAAATGAACAATGAGATACTTGAAGCCCTAATCATGCAGGATTTAGATAAGATGACCTCCAGTTTTATAAAGTATTCAGAATTTTCTGCAGCTAGAAGATACAAAAATTAGAGACTATGGTGGTACACATTTAAGGAATTTATCCAAAATTACATAACAGCAGTGCAAAATCAAATAAACAAAATGAGATGTCAACAGCCATAGCTGAAGAAAGTGGAATGCTGAAATATTCTTAGAACATAATCCACATAAGTTGTCAATCACTTACTGCATAAGGTGATGCTGGGTTTCGGAAAACTTTAGAACCTCCAGGAGCCCAAGGAACTGTCTACAGAAAAGGAACATTAGCGCTCACATATTGTTGAAATTAATAAGTGCAATGGTATTAATTGTACAAATTGATTTCGATGATTGTAGGTTGAGATTAGCAAGAAACAAAACAATTGGTTTCAATCATGTAATATCATACTATATGAGCATAGCGAGATCAACATGCATCCTTAGGTTGCAAAAAATAAGATCCAATCGTTGATATAACAGGCTGCATCATAGATGTTACACGCCACACTTTTTGATAGACATATTCAATTCTAGAAATAGGTAAACAAGGGTTACCCTTCAATTTAAATTATTCTAAAATATAAATAAGCATATATCCAATCAAATATTATAACATAACAATTAGGATGAAAAATATTAATAAGACACAATTAAAATTAAGATAAAAAAAGTTGCACATAACCTAGGACAACCCGCTGTGTAGATTTCAACTATGAAATCTCGTTCTAAATTTAGTTCAATTAAATCATACCAATCACCGGAGAAATCCTAGAGTCTTAGTAGATATCATGAACAAATGATCTTTCTGCAAAAAAAATTAAAAAAATCGACCTCAATAGCTTGCTCTAGACACAGACCTGAACAAAGAGAAAACAATCATGGCATACCCAAACCCACTCCCCAAATCGACTAGTCCGTATGAACCTAAAAAAGCCAATTTTTTGTGTTCCTCAAAATATCGGTTTGAGAATGCAACGGACGAAGAGAGTGAAATCCTAATATGACTATGAAAACCCATCTGGAATATGCTAAGCAATAAACTATTAACATTTTTATTTAATAAGACAAGAACAAGATTACTATATATTAGTGCAAGAAATATTTCAAATACATCATTAAAAATATGAAATTTAACAGCAATATGTATTACTTTAGGAAATACATCATCTAATACTATATATGGTGTTTACAGTCCATTTGACAAAACCAACAAACCATATGAAATTCAGCTACACAAAGCCCAGCATCTTATCTACTAAACATGGACAGAAACATGTGAACGGTATCCGAGAAGAAGTGCAGAATCAGGGGACAAAAGAGAAGTGGTAGTATAATATACCTTCAGCTTTTCCCAAGCTGTTGCATGAGCTTCAGGTTTCTGCAAAAATATATGACCTAAGACAACTCCTAAATTAACTGAAAAATGTAAAAATGCAATAGAAAATGAGCATCTCACTGAATTTTTTGTGTCGTCTTCAAGATCATAAACTACAATCTACTCACTATCTGGCTTCAACGAACATGAAATGCAAGCATGCAATAACACCTGCCAGCATATTTAAAATTATAAGTATCCATCAGGTAAACCTGATGTTATCTAAAAGCCCCTCACCCTATGACACAGATCACCACAATGTTGGACTTCATGGAATTACCAGACAAATATTTCTCACCTTCACAACAAATAAATAAGAATTTGTCAATCCAACATACTTTCCCACCATTGCAATTCTAGCCTGCAATAGCATTCGAAATCTAACTTCACATTCCAGAAGAAATAGAGGGGAGAGTATGCAACAGGTGACAATAACAGAGTTGGAGAGATTGTCGAAAAAGTTATTAAAAAAAGTTATAATAAAATGCAAACAACTGAAGCAAGAGGGATGTTTGTTTATGAGCAGCAATGCTTACTTTATACTTATCCTTTTGTGTGTCACCTTCGGCAGTAATATTCGATGGCCATTTTCTGACAGGGAAACGACTCAGAATCACATCTATATATTCTCCAACCGAATATATGGTTTCTTAATATCAACAATACTGTAATTTGAAGCACTGTGAAACAAATTGATCGAAAAAAAATTTACAAATATAAACAAACAAAGAACCAAAGAAAAGACGATTAATACCTCGTATGGGAACTGCACCTTCAGCAGGACCTCTGGAAACTGCACGACATTGCAGAATGAGGTAGCCAGAGTTTTTTGTATTTCTCCAAACAGTGCTACAATTGAATTGGGTTCACATAAGTTTGATGAGCAATTTTACAGTGTAAATTACATAATTGATTAACTGAAAGAAGGAAGAAGGGGAAATGACAGAGATCAGAGTTCGGGATATCAGTAAATGTAACAGAGAAGTAAAACCCAACACATGACGATTCAATTTGGAATAGACCAGACATAACATCATTTCTTTATCTTTGCCAGGAAACTAACCGAGATGCTCGGAAATTATAGTCCTTGTTTTCCGTCATCAAATCGGAAGGGGGCGGGAAAGGAATGCGGAGATATCCTTCTTGCACAAGCGTTGATAGACATCGGATTGCGAGAGGAAATCGCGCAGCTGGTGGTAATGACACGGAAGCTTGGATTCCCGAACCTCATCAGATGAAGCGGCGCCGCAAAATGCGCTGTTGAGGCACGCCAATTTCCTTATCTCCGGCAGTGCTAGGCAGCTGAACACGAACATCACGAGATCCTCTAGTATGTCCCCACCTTAAAATGAACAACAAGAAAGAAAAAAATAGAGATTACAAATCAAATCACGGAAAGCGAAGAAAGAAAGATCAAAACATAATAGCAATCACACAAGAAATGAATAGAGGAAAATGATGTACCTAAGGAGCAGGAGGCGGCTGGTGCGCGACGAACAGTGGAGTAGATAGAGGTAGCGACGCTTTCAGGAATGGCTGCTAGGATTTTAGGGTTAGGGAAGAGAGAGGGGATAGAAACGGAAATAACAAACACATTGAAGGGTATAAAAGGATTTTCAGGTAGGCATCCGTTCATTTTTTCATTTATAAGTATTAGATATAAATTATTTTTAATTTTTTAAAAATTTCAAATATTAAATATAAATGGAAAAAAATAAATTAATATCATTAGTTACGAAAATTGATCATAACTAATATTATTTTGACCAAAGTTTTCAATATTCTTAATTGTTACATAAAATTCTGCGTAACAACTGTGCCTGAAACGTTGACCGAACAAAATTCTTTTGTCACGGATTTTATCGTAACCAAAATATCTATTTGTTACGATGATATTATTACAAACCCTCAGCCCGTGGTTAATACCCTGTTTTTTGGTAGTGGTACGTTCTTCACAAAGTGCACAAAGAGACGATGAAAGAGAAGGAGATACCAAACGGAGAGAGCGTAAGCCAAAAGAGAGAGAGCTCGATCAGGATGATAAGTTTAAGACCTGCGAAACCAGGGTGGCTGAGAAGTGGGACAAAAAGGATGGCTCCTTCGAAGTAGAGGTGAAAGATAAAGTGGTAGTGCAAGATCGACCAACGCGCAAGCCACAACCAGTCCACGATAAATAGAGTCGGAACAGAAAGCCTCTACCCATAGACATAGATCTCCGATTTCCAGGTATGAATCGTACACAAATCCGTAATGCTAAGCGCGGGTATGCAGCTCGGCACGGGAAGCGAGCAGACAAAGGGAATAAGAAGAAGAAGGTGTCACCCAAAAGAAAAAACTCCACCGACCGATTACAGGAGCACGGGAAGATCGAAAGGCCTATCAAGAAAGCTACGTGTTTCCGGTGTCAATTCTGTAGACAGATCAACATCGATCCTGAAATAGAAGCTACCGAAGAAGAGGCTCCTGAGATAATCTTCGGGACGTTTGCTCCAGAGGAAATGAGGGTTTTGCATAGCAAGATAGTGAAGACCGATAAAGCCGGGTTCGAAGTCAGGATGACTGGTATGCGGTGGGTCGAGGAAGAAGATGAGCCCATCTGGGCAAGGCTAGAGGAAGAGGAACCAGAATGGGCGGCAATGGTTGGCAATCCCGGACATATACACGGCAGTCCCCCACTTATGGTTTTTTCACCCATACCAGAAGGAGCAATCCCACACTTGAAACCATTATATGTTAACGCACACATCTGTGGTAAGCCGATTAAAAAGGTTTTCATAGATAACGGAGCTGTCTTCAACGTAATGCCTCTCAAAACTTTGAAGAAGTTAGGAAAAGGAATTGGTGATCTGTCTCCAGTTGATATCGAGATGACAAGCTTCACGGGGCAACCGACGAAACCAAAAGGGATGATGGTAGCCCTTATTGAGGTCGAACCAAAGGTAATTTCAACTGTTTTCTTTGTGGTTGATGCCAACACCACTTACTCGGTTTTGTTGAGGCGAGATTGGATTCACGCTTTCAAGTGCGTACCCTCTTCTCTTCATCAGCAGATTATGTTTTGGGAAGAGGATCAGGTATTCAGAATGGATGTCAGTACTAATCCATTCGGCTCCACAGAGATTGTGGAAGAATCCGTACTTTATTCAGAATGTGTGCCTCCTATCTCTCAAACAGCAGTCATAGATGATTATCCCTGGAAGAGCTGTAAGCTCACCGCGCAGGGATATGTGTTCATTAGAAACATCTTCTTTTCTTTATTATGGCTCTGATGTCAGCCAAAAAACTTTAAATTTATTAAGGTTTAATTATGGAAGAAATAGGTGAATATGACGAGCTGATTAGGCAGTTTTATTTAAACCAATTAATGGTTAGACTACATAGTAGGGAAGGTTCCAACAATAATGTTGATGAGGGAAAAGCTTTTCGCTGGCCCGATCTCTTGGAAAAGACAGAACCTTCTTTGTCAACTCAGGATCCGCTCATTGAGTACAATGTAGAAACCAAAAAGATACCCAAGATGGTCAGGGTTAGTGGTTTATTGTCTAGAAACCAGCAGGAACAGATGGTGACGGTAATTCGGGATCATATGGAATGTTTGGCACGGGATTACTCAGAAATGCCTTGATTGGCACGCGATTTAACAGAACATAGGTTGCCTATTAAGAAGGGGTTCAAGCCATATAAGCAACCACCAAGAAGGGTTAGCCCAGAACTGCTTCCACAGGTCAAAGAAGAGATTGAGAAATTATTGAAAGTAGGGTTCATTCGACCCTGTCGATATGCAAAATGGTTAGCCAACATCGTCCCGGTAACCAAGAAGAATGGAAAGATTTGAATTTTCATTGACTTCAGAGATCTCAATCTAGCTACTCCTAAAGATGAGTATGTGATGCCCATAGCCGATATGTTGATCGACTCGGTAGCAAGACATCGAATTTTAAGCATGATGGACAATTATGCGGGGTATAATCAAATTTCACTGGCAGAAGAAGATATACCAAAAACCGCATTCAGGTGCCCAAGAGCCTTGGGGATCTACGAATGGACGGTTATGTCATTCGGCTCAAAGAATGCTGGAGCAACCTATCAACGGGCAATGAATACTATCGTTCACGATTTAATTGGACAGACCATAGAGGTGTATATTGATAATGTGATCATTAAATCTACTGATTTTGATACACATCTGGTCGATTTGAAAAATGCTTTCCTACGGATGAAGCAATACAACTTGAAGATGAACCCAAACTAAATGTGCCTTCGGAGTTTCGGCAGGAAATTTCCTAGGTTTTTTGGTGCATGAAAAGGGGATAGAGGTTGATGCGAACAAAACTAAAGTTGTTCTGACCATGCGACCCCTTGGGACGATAAAAGAGGTTCAAAGCTTGGTAGGTAAAGTGAACTACCTAAGGAGGTTCATATCAAATGCCACAGGGAAATTAAAACCCATCACAAAATTGCTAAAGAATAAGGCAACTGATTTTTCTTGGGGTCCGGAGCAGCAAGAGGCATTAGAAGAAATCAAGCAGGCATTAACAAAACCACCCGTGTTGGTTTCCTCAAGAGGAGATCGACCCCTTAGACTGTATGTAGCGAACAACTTCGATGTGGTGAGCAGTCTGCTAGTGCAAGAATGGGAAGATGGTAAGGAAAGGGCTATTTATTATTTAAGCAAAACTCTGGCAGGACGAGAGTTGAATTATACTATGCCCAAGAAAATGTGCTATTCTTTAGTCTTTGCATGTACTCGGTTGGAGCACTACATTCTGCCAAGAGAAACCGAGGTAGTTTCCAAAGTGGATCTGATCAGATTAATTCTGCACAGACCAACCATGCAGGGAAGGTTAATGAAATAGGCAATTAGATTGGCTCCCTTTGCGTTGCAACATCAGCCTATCAAAGCGGTGAAAGGGCAGGTAGTGGCTGATTTATTGGCTGAATTTACGAACAACGAACCAACAGAAAACAAAGTGGTACCATATATAGGTACTAGTCCCTAGAAAATGTTTTTTTATGGTTCTCGTTCAAAAGGGAGGTCAGGAACATGAGTTATATTAGAAGGACCAGGATCCCGGAAAATCAATCTGCAACTTCAAATGGAAGAGATGACTCATAACTCTGCGGAGTATGAAGCACTGATTTTGGGTTTGGAGGCACTTGTGGCTAAAGAAGCGCAGTCGGTTATGATTTGTGGAGATTCTCAATTGATCATCAATCAAGTGTTAAGACGGTACGCTTGTAATTATCTCCATTTACATCAATATCGGGATTTGGTATACCGTCTGTTGTATAGATTTTCGGAGGTGGTTATTGAGCATGTACCAAGAATAGAGAATCGACAAGCATATAATTTGGCTGAGAATTCATGTCAATAAATAATTGTTGGTAACATTGGCACGAGTGCCGATTGGAGAACAGAAATTATGGTCTATTTGGAAACACCAAACATGTAGGTATTCGATTAAAAGCATTACGCTTTCAACTTATCGAAGGAGTTCTGTATAAGAGAACCTTCGAATGAGTATTATTGAGGTGTTTAGGACCAGAAGAATCCATCAAGGTAATGGAAGAAGTTCATGGTGAAATTTGTGGAGCACACCGAGCTGGATTGAACATGCGATGGGCTATTCATTGTCTGGGATTCTATTGGCCCAAAATATTCGATGATTGTATCAAATTTGCTAAAGGGTGTCAGGAGTGCCAGAGGCATGGTCCGTTAAACCACCTACCAGCAGCGGAACTCCAAGCGATGATTAAACCGTGGCCATTCAAGGCCTGGGCGTTGGATGTAATTGGAAAATTCATCCGGCTTCATCGAAGCAACATTCGTTCATTTTGGTAGCAACTGATTATTTCACCAAATGGGTAGAGGCAGTTCCGTTGAAGAATGCGACACAGAAAGAAGTGATTGAGTTCGTACTTAATCACATTATTTACCGGTTTGGGATCCCTCATACGCTTACTACTTATCAGGGTTTGATGTTTACCGGGGAGAAGTTTATCGAGTTCTTGGCCGAGTTCAACATCAGGTTACATCATTCTTCACCTTATTACCCACAGGCTAATGGGTTGGCCGAAGCGGCAAATAAAATCTTCATCTGTATCATCCGGAAAATGGTGGAGGGGAATCCAAGGAAATGGCATATATTGCTGCCTCAAGCACCGTGGGCCAACCGAAACAGTAGAAACATTTCTACTGTATTTTCTCCCTACCAATTGACGTTCAAATAAGATGTTGTACTTCCCGCCGAATTTGTTGTATCTTCACCAAGGGTAACTAATGCAACGGTGAATAATGGTGAAGCATATGTACAAGGGATGATGCAGCGATTGGAGAAGGTGCATACCAATCGAATGAATGCTCTAGATCGAGTAGTTAGGCAAAATGAGATCAGAGCTAAGCATTATGGGAAAAAAGTATCTCCTAAAGTATTTACAGAGGGAGATCTGGTATGGAAAACAATTCTGCTTAATTATAAGAAAGCTGACCAGTTAGGCAAATGGTCCCCCAATTGGGATGGGCCTTTTATTATTCACAAAGTAATTGGAAATTGAGCTTTTATTATTGTGAATCAGGAAGGGAAGTTGACATATGAAAATATTAATGCTAAGTATCTGAAAAGGTATTTTCCTGCCTTTTTAGAACATTGTCATTAAGTATTATTACAAAAGATCAAAGAACCTTTCAAGGGTTAAAACCCATAATAAAGGGTTTTTATTCATCATCCGAAAGGGTGACACAGACGTTATCATCTTCAGGTTCAGAGGCTTCATCCCAACTCACAGAAAAAATTTCAGGTTCCTCGTCCAGGAGGTCGTCTAGATTGAGACGATAACGATCCCATTGGTCTTGCATTTCTTGAAGGTCTTGTTAAGTGCGACTTTTCATATCCTATAAAGATTGTCTTTCCCGTTCTACAAGTACGCATAGCTTGGAAAGTATCGATCTTTGCCGGTGAAAAATATTGTTGCAGCTGAGGTCAGAGAGAATGGCCAGAACATGATGGTTTATCATATCCAGATGATGATCAAGATCAGATATGCGAGTAAGAATATCTGTAAAAGGTTCATAACTGGTGGATACACGTTCCATTAGACGGATCGTACGATGTATGGTTTTCCTACCTCTGCCTGAGAATTTGAATCTAAAGTCCAGTTTTTTGAGCACCTGAATCATATCCTCGGCATGATGACCTATGGGGTGTTTACCCACAAGGAAAGGTTGTAGAGAACCTTCCCAATTGGAAGAAGGGACACGGATGCGAGAAGAAACCATTTTGATTGTAATATGGTGGATGCTAATGATGTTTGCACTGAGAGATAGGGAGTATATATATGTGTTGTGATGCATAATTCTTGCCTTAGTAAGAGTGCAAAAAACATGGATCTGTGTTCTGGAAATCAGGATACATAGATAGACTAAGTCTAAGAAGCTATATACATGTTACAATAAGTCATAAGGAAAGAAGGCCCTTAAGAGCGGTCCGGAGGTCAGCTCATTTCAGCTCCGACCGAGTGGTCCCCTGACGCTGGTAGGCCTCCTGGTGTCCCCTAACGAGTCTAATTCTTATGCTTATTTGGAGTTGATCGCAGAGACTCATTTGGGTCTGCAATGTGCCTTCACCAGGCGACACTCCCTTCCTGGATGCTGTCATCCAAGGACTCCAACTGTTCTTGAAGGCGTCTGAGCTCTTCCGTCTTTCGGGAGATCTCAGCCGCCAACGTTTTTCACGTTTGTTGAAGTTATTCCAGCGTAGCCTTGGCAAGATTAAGGTCTTGGTCGAATTTCTTCAAAGATGCCTCAAGACTGGCCGAATCAGCAGTCGGCTGGGATGACGTGGCCTCGGACGATGGAGGTCGGATCAGAGGCAGTTCGGCTTGAAGTTCGGTGATCCTTGCCATCATCCGATCGAGGACGAGAGGAGCTCCCGACTCCAGCGTGGGCTGCACAAACAAATCTATCGCGACCTGAATTAAAGCCTCAAGGTCGGCTGAGCTCAGGTCGGCAAAAGACAGGTCGGCACAGCGTGCTACGATAGATCTTGCAGAAGCCGGGATATTCACTCGGGCCAATACGTTCATCTCCTGGGCAGCCTGAAACAAAAGTGTTAGAGTATGAAGGAACAAAATGAACAAAATGGGCGACGGCCAGTTCCATACCCTGAAAGGAAAATATTAAGCATAGGGAAAGGGAAAAAAGTCAGAAGGCAAATGAGAAAGAGAACTAACCGGACCCCTTGGGGCAAAATTTCCTGAAACCTCGCCCGACTTAGAGGAAGAGATCTCCTTTATGTCTTGAGGTGGTGGGATCAATTGGACTGGTGGGAGAGCGGCAGGAGGATCCTCACCCATGGGCTGGGCGGCTGGCTGCAAGGGCAGCGCAGTGATCTGGTCGGGCAGTACCGCGACTTGGTCAGGCAAAACCACGACCTGGTCGGGCAATGCAACAATTTGATCGGGCACCGCCGCGACCACATCAGGTTCCTGATTGAAAATAATGATACATCAGTTAGATATTTGTAAAAGAATCATATGGAAATATCTTGGGAGTTACGTGTGATGGTTGAGGAGCAGTTGAAGGCAAAAGCGGAGGAGAAGTCTGCCTCCTTGTCGGTTCCTCTGGCCGACGGATCATTGGAAGCTCCCCTTCTGCAGAAATAGGGGTCGGTTGAGGGACAACCGATGGGGAACTGGGGTTGTCCTATAAAAAGGAGAATCGAAGTCAGTAAAAATTTAGTAAGTATTTCCCTTGGAGGTATTAAGGAAATAACTTACTTCGGCCGACAGATTTTGGACGTTTGGTTGGTCAGCTGGGGTCGGTAATACGGTCATCGGTTGGTTGGCAGTCGGAGTAGAAGTTGATGAGAATAACTGCCTCATTGTCGGGTCCTTTCCCTAACGGGTCACTGGCAGTCCCGCGGATGGAGCAGCGGTCGGTTGGTTTGTGGTTGGGACTGCGGCTGACGGAGAAGAAGTCAGAGTAACGGACGGTTGAGCCGCGGTCGTTTGAGGGTCGGTTGGCTGGGCTGCAGTCGGTTGAGTAGCGGTCGGCTGAGGGTCGGTCGGCTGGGCCGCAGTCGGTTGAGAAATGGTCGGAACAGTAGTCAGTGGTGGCGAAGGGGTCTCTGAAATAGAAATGATTCAAGTGAAAAAGGGCACATATTTAGAAAAGGAAACATTTGAGAAGGCAAGAACTCACCAAATTGCTCTCTTAAGTATTTAGGCAGCCCACTCGTATCTACTGGCAGAGATGTCAGGTACTCCTCGATTGCTTGTCTATCAATGGCAGGGGCGGCTTTCTGTTTTTTCTTTTTTGCTCCAGATCCGCCTTTGGCAGACGCCGGTCTCTTCCTTCTAGGAGCATAGACCAATCGGGGAGAACCCAACGCCAGTGTTGGGAGCGGGAGTTTTTTTCCGACCAATTGGTCGGTTAGAGGAGCAATCAGAGGCCAGGTGCCCGACCACCAGGTCAGGAAAGCCTCAGCCGATGAGGGTTTAGGACGGAAAGGTAAGTAAGAGTTGCAGGTAATGTAGTCAGTGAGTTGGGAAAGGTAGGTCGGGATGAGCTCGGGGATCACCAGCCCTTCTGGACTTTGAGGTATAAGGTGAGGTCGGGCTAGTGGTCCCGGCAGACCCTGACAGCAACCGAACTGTCGGGCCAAAAATTGAGGATGATAATTAAAGGTATAAAATGATCTATAATTTTTCTTATCCGACCTCTTACTGGAAAATAGAGATCGGGGTTTCATGGCGGAATCCCAGGAAAAGGGATAGGTCGGATGGGGAAGAGGATCAGGATGCGATCGGGGATAAGGTGTATCGGGGTAAAGCCAAAAGAGCTCAGTAGTATACTGTACAAAGGTTTCATATACATAAAAGCGAGAATTCCTACGGTCTTCGGTCAAAATTTGAGTAATAACAGGATCAGATGGATGAAGATTAGAAGAACTGGGGGTTAATTTAGCTAAGGCAAGACCAATCGACCTTTGAGGGTTTGGGGTAATAGGCAATTAGCCAAAAAATGCGGTCGGGAAATATAGGCGAAGCCACAGCTCCAGGAACCAAAATGGTCCCGAAGCAGCTGTGTCCGCCCTCTTGGTATCGCTCAGGCGGGTGCTTACTCGGGATAAACCCTCAAAAAGGTTAGCCAAAAATAAGGTTCCTAAAAAGAAAAATTGGTTGCTGGCCAAATGAATGGCCAGATCGACCTGGGAAGAAAGAACGAGTTTGGAGGGGAGAGAATGATATATCTGTAAAAAGAAGAAATCCAACTAAAAACCCAACTTTGAATTTACATAAAAAGCGTAAGGAAAAGAAACTATACCTGCACAGCCAAAAAAAAAGGAACGCTGTGTGTTCCAACTCAGAGACAGGGGTGCCTTCTTCACCCAGGAACTTGGTGACGAAACTGGTCCAACCCCTATCCTTTTCGGAAAGTTTGGCGAGGGCCCAACTAGCGTGGTCAGGCCAAGGTTCCCGACCTTCGAAGGAGACCAGGACAGGGTCATCGCCCACTATGGGTAAGTGGGCAATGATGGCCACGTCCATGAGGGTAGGACCAATGGGGCCAGAAGGGATGAAGAAGACTCCCATCTGGGGCCAAAAGGCAGCCATTGCCAGCAGGGCCTTGTCGTGGAGATGGAGGGGCTGAGTCAAAAGGAGAATGGCCTTGTCAATGCCTTGCCTCCTCTATTGTGCTTCGAAGTGGGGAAGGAGCCTTCGGTACCATTTGCGATAGGCGTCTTTGGGATCAGTAAGGTGAGTCCTAATACTGTCAAAGAGCCTTTCTAGTTTGAGAGCGGCATCGTTTATAGCCATTGGAGAAACTTGAGATATTACGGATCTCATGCGGTCGGCGTCTTCATTGGTGGTACAGTAAGGGCGAACGGTGGGGGTGAGAATTTTTGAAGCTACGAATGGTATCGATGGGTTAGTCCCATCGAAAGGAAGAGCTGGAATATTTTGGTTGGCCATTTGCGAAGGATATGCAGAGAACGAAGGAGAAGAAATTTCGGAGGGGGATATTTGTTGGAGAGAAGAGAATGGATTCAGGAATTTTGAGTGCGTGAGTATGGAAGAATGAGAGAAGGGTTTTACATAAACCCCATGATATGACATAAAACAGTGTAATGATAGCACTGTGCTACAAACCCCTAAACGTCACATCTCACACAGTCCGATAAGTTACGCTTAGGAGTCGGGCGGGAGGAGGCAAGTTGTTGAGTAAGGAAAACCAATGTGTAGGGTTTTCGAGATTAGGCCTATCAATTGGGCTGCGGACTGGTGTATAGTTCAATGGGCCTGTTGATGGCCGTAGAACCTTAAAATGGGTCTGAATATAAGCCCAAGCATTACTTAGAAATGAGTCTCTTCGGGAGAAAACTGTGATTAGGAGGTCGGTGAATACAGAGGTCGAGCAAAAGAGGTCCGACAAGGGAGATGGTAGGTGTTTCGGTCGGTTGGCAGTAAGGTCGGGCAAAAGGAAGTCGGGTGAAGAAAATGAGACGACTGATGCGGGGCTCGGACAAGTAGAAGGCGGGCAAGAGAAGATGTAACAGCAGGTGTGCAAGTCGGACGAAAAGCAGTTTTAAGACGGTAAGAGAAGTTACAACCGGCGAGCAGATATGAAGGCATGTCCTGGTTGTGGCAGTTGACATAGGTTTTAAATAGGTCTTTTTACGACCTAAAGAAACCATCTTCAATCGACATCAAAATCAGTGAATTTCTTTTGGGGATCATCCTTTTACTTTTACAGTCTTTAATATTTCCTTTTCAGTTTTCTTATGTACCGTACGGTGTTTAGGGATTCTTAAATCTCAGGCATTTATTTTATCAAATTCGAAGATAATTTCTATTTTTGGATTTTACTTTTTATTGTTGAAAATCGGCAACAACAATATTATTAATATTACTAATTATAAAAATTTCAACAAATATTATTATAATATTTTTATTTAATATACTAATATAAAATTAATTAGTATAGTACTCCATCCGTCCCTTTTTAAAGGGGACCTTTAGAGTTTTGTAATAGATTCATAAATAATAGTATTTTATTAGTGAGTGGAAGTGCGTAAGAGATTTTGATATTTTTGCACATTGATTTTTTGTATAAAGTAATTGTATGTGTAATGGTGTCTTTGTAATTTAAATAAAAGTTAAAGGGTATTTTAATATTAGCGTATGATTAATATTACTAAAAAAAGAAAAGAGTACTTTGAAGTGGGACGGACGAAAATAGTAAAAATAGTACTTTGAATTAAGACGAAGAGAATATATTATTATACTATAATAAAAATAATACTCCCTCCGTCCAAATATGGTGCAACATTTGTTTCCTGCACGAGAATTTAAGTGGATAGTATTAAATATGATCATTTGAGAATTAAATGATAGGATGAGAGGGAGAAATTTATTTGAGTAATGGGATGAGATAAAATGTAGAGTAAAAATTAAATATATTTAACTATTTCCTATTTTACAAATGTTAGAATAATTAGTATAAACTGAATTTCTCAAAAATAATAATGGTACATCGTCATATATATACATGAGTTTATGGGCTGGGCTATAAATATAAACATAAACATATATATATAATACATATTTCAACATCTCCCATTAAACTCAAGGTGAGACTGTATAAACCAACTTGAGTTCGCACAAGAACGACTAAAAACGGTATAGGAGATGGGGCTTGGTGAAGCCATTAGCAGTCTGATCAGCATAAGAAGTGGGAGACAAAGAGACGTTGTTTTGAGCAACGTGATGACGAACAAGGTGACAGTCAATTTCAATGTGCTTCATACACTCGTGGAAAACATCATTCGTCGAAATCTTCATGGCGCTCTAACTGTCGCAATGAACAATAGACCGGAAGACTACCGTCTCTATACTTGGACTCTGCACTAGGCAGGGGTATCGGCATGAGCTCTATACTTGGACTCCGCACTAGACCGGAAGACTACCGTCTCTTTCTTATTGCACCAAGACATAAGCGGATCTCCAAGAAAGAATAAAAAACCAGTGGTCAAATGGAAATCGATGGGATCTCCTGCCTAATCAACATCAGAATACCCAGTCAAAACTAAGGACAAACGAGCTGAATAATAAATACCATGAAAGAGAGTGACTTTGATGTACCAAAGATTCCGTAGAACAGCATAATAATGAATCGTCCGAATAGTAGACATAAACTGACTGACAACATGAACAGTATAAACAATATCAGGTGGAGTAATAGTCAGTTAGATTAGGCTTCCTACTAACTAACGATACAAGGTAGAATCACCAAGAGGGACGTCATCCATCGGAGTAAAGCGACAGTTAGAATTAAGAGGCATATGAGTCGTTTTGGAGTCAATGAGATCCGCTATGGAGAAAAGGTCAGAGGCATACTTGGCTTGAGATATACAGTATCCATCAGAGGTATTAGAGATTTCAAGACCAATGAAGTACCGAAGAGGCTCTAAGCTCTTCATTTCAAAGTGATGGTGTAGATGATCCTACAGCTCAACTATACCGGATTAATTATCTCCTGTGATAATCATGTCATCCACATAAAGAAGCAGAATAGTAACTCCACCAGACCTGCGACGAATGAAGAGACCAGTGTCATGATAGCTGGAAGTAAAGCCAAGCTGGAGCAGAGCAGAGCTAAATTTCAAAAACCAAGCATAGGGTGCCTGTTTCAAACCATACAAAGCACGGCGAAGTTTACATACCTTAGAGGACGTAGGAAAACTAGGAGGATGAGACATCTAGATGTCCTCGGAATAGATCACCATTCAAGAACGCATTATTGACATCAAGCTGATGTAGGGGCCATTGACGAGCGACAGTGATATTGATGAGACAATGGACGGAAGTGAGACGAGCAACCGGAGAAAAATTCTCCTCATAGTGGATATCATACAAGTAGGTGTAGCTTTTAGCTACCAAACGAGCCTTGTAGTGCTCAATGGATCCATCAGAGTGGATTTTGATTTGGAATACCCACTTACAATCGATAGGTTTCTTGCTAGGGGGAAGATTAACCATATCCCACGTATGGATTTTCTCCAAATCTTGTAACTCCTCAGACATAGCATGCCACCATAATGGATCCACATATGTCTCACGAAAGAACCTGGGTTCATAGTACAACAAGGTGGCAGAAAAACAATGATAATCAAGTAAATGAGTAGGGAGATGACTAACCCGTGTGGAACGAGGGGGCCAGGATCAGGGTCCGAGGTCGGAGTAGTGTCAGACTCTGGTACTAGTAAGGGATCAGTTCAAGAGTAGTAGTAGGCTCGGGGGTCAGCATCGGTTCAAAAGGCACAACCGGGATGGCGTTAGGGGCAGGAGATGGAGCTGCATCGTCGGAAGGAAATAGAGGTGATGAGGACAAGGTAAAGAAGAAAGACGAATGATCAAAGGGAACTCAAAAGTGGGATAAGGTAGAAAACTTAGTATACTCCCAAAATGTGATATGACAAAAAAAACGTAACCTATTGGACATAGGATCCCAACAACGATAACTCTTATGCTCTATCCCATATCCCAAGAAACAACACAGAAACGTGCGAGGTTTTAACTTAGTGCGCATATAGAGAGAAAGAAGAACAAAATTAACACAACCAAAAGAGTGAGGAAAACTATAATAAGGAGCTTGATTAAATAGTCTTGCAAATGAGCTGACATTACCCATGACAAAAAAAGAAGACTATTTATAGTGTAGACAACAGTAACCGGAGCTTCCCCCAAAAATAAATCCGGACAAGAAGTAGATAAAAGTAGGGTTTGGATTGTATTGAGGATATGATAAAGTTTACGATCGGCACGACCGTTTTGTGGAGAGGGTATGGACAAGAACGCTGGACAATGGTACCCTAATTAGAGAGGAAACAAAGAAAGGAAAAATTTGTATACTCAAGAGCATTATCTATACTAAGAATTTTGATGGTAGAGGAAAACTGGGTTTGTATCATTTTAGCAAATTCCATGTAAATAGAGGAGAGTTCAAAACATTGTCGTATAAATAAATCCATGTAAAGCGTGAATAGCCATTGATAAAAAGTACAAAGTGACAAAAACATTCATAGACAGTGGGAGAAGGTCTCCAAATATCAAAGTTAATTAATGAAAACGGTTTATCTGCTACGGAAGTACTATGAGGGAACGACAAAGCAGGTTGTTTCCAACGAACAATCCACACAATCAAAAGACTAAAAACTAAGAGTACCCAAAAGACCCTAACTAATCAAAGACCTGAGTACTATTTGAGGATGTATGACTTAGACGAAGATGGCACTGAAGGCATGATGGTATAGAGGTGGTGGTTGCATAATGAATTGATAGGGGGCTGAAGTGACTCAAGCTCAAATAAGCGGCCTGTCTTCCAGCCCTTCCCGAGGGTCCTCCCAGTTTGCGCATCCTGAACCTGCACACCAGAAAGATAAAAGATCACAATGAGACTTTGATAAACTAATTGACCAAGGAAGATTAATTTTAAAGTTAATTTGAGAATACAATAGGTATCAAGAAGGGATAAAGACGGGGTGAACACAGAGCTGGTGTGGGTAATGCGGATATGGGTACCATTTGCGGTAAGGATAGAAGTAGGGATGAGGTAGTGGATGCAGAGGTTATAAGGTTTATATCATAGGTCATATGGTTACTACAGACAAAATCAAATACCAAAAAGGGTTACCTGATGTAGTAGACATGGCGGTATTGGAAGAGATAATCTGTTTAAGAAGAGCTTCCAAGTCCTGAATTGTAGGAGGCGCAAACACAAGCATGGAAAAGGCTGTGGGGAATAAGGTACTAGACTGAGAAGGTCTACGAGTATGCCGAGGATTGGAATTACTGCCACCAGAGCGAGGCGGCCTAGTAGAGCAATATTGTATGTTATGGCCTAAAACATGACAATAATGGCACTCCACCTTAGGGCAGTGACCGAAGTCATGATTAGATGACTGACATGGCTTGCAAAGTTGGCGACTCTGAGTAGGATTCTGGGTGGTGACCAAAATAGTAGAATCAAGCGGAGGAATCTTGGCTAGGTGAAGACAAGTTTCTTCAAAGAGAATTTCCTGAATAGCCGCATCCAATGTAGGAAGCGGTGCCAATGTAACAAGGAGTCACGAATTGCCTCATACTCTGGATGAAGAGCCATCAAAATTTGAATGAAGCGAAGATGATCAGGATTGATCTTAATTTGATCCAACCGAAGCCTAATCGAATGCGGAATAAGGAAAATAACATGATCATGGAATAATGCTTAGATAAAAAAACTAAATGTACCATCGGGGAGAAAATCAAATTCCAAGCACGCCGGTGCGAAAATCTCCGGTAACCGCCGCCGCACACGCCGTCACATGCCAGTGAGAAGTCCGATGGTCGGATTTTCGTGGGGCGCATGAGCCATCCATGCACCGCCATTCGCCATGATTTTTTTAGTTCCCTCCGATCTCGTGATGGCACACCAGGTGGTAGTGGCAATTTCGATCAAAAACATTCAGAAGGTAAGGAAACAGACGGGTAATGTGTTTGCATTATACAGGCAGAAATTGGAAGTCTAATACCATATTAGAAGAAGTAGATGACCGTCTCACCTAAAAGCTTAAGCTTTTAGGGATATACATCATTTATTTATTTATCTACAAACGTAAATCAACCAACACGCCCCCTCACGAGCAAGGGGGATAAACGCGACCAAATTAAACTTGCCCGTGGACGATGATATATAGAGGACGGTGAGACTCGAACTCGAGACCTAAGGTTCTAATACCATATTAGAATAATTTCTATAAATTGAATTTTCTCAAAAATAATAATTGGAGTACATCGTCATATGTATACATCTGGTTATGGGCCGGGCTATATACATAAACTTTAATATATATATATATATACAAATATATATAAACAACAAATTTTACATGATGTTTTAGACAGACAGAAAAGAAATATTGCAATGTGTTTGGGAGGGAGAGAGAATATAATATTAATTATAAATACATACATAAATAAAAAACCAACCCTCCTAAACCCACCTCCGTCACCTCAATGTATAGGCATTTCTTTTAATATGCGATTTTTGTATTTAGCAACGCCGTTTGATTGAGGTGAGTAAGGTGGAGTTACTTCGTAAATTATTCCATTTTGTGCACAAAAATCACCAATTGGAGTTTTATATTTTTCACCTATGTCACTTCGAATTCGTTTAATCCGTTTGTTAAGTTGGTTTTCCACTTCATCTTTCACTACAAGAAAATATCATTTTTGTAACGAGATTTTTTCGTCTTTAAATTTACTTTTTCCGTTACTAATGATATTTGGGACGGAATTAATGATGGAATTACGTTAGCTACGTGATCTTTAGTGACGGAATTCCGTTAAAAATATACTATTTTTTAGTAGTGTTTGTACAAAACGAATTTACTTAATGCCTCGTCTTTGCTCTTAAGCAAGTAAACATAACAGTATTTTGTACAATCGTCAATAAATGTAATAAAATATTTATTACCATCGCGCATTTGTATAATTTTCAGATCGCATACATCACTATGAATCAATTTGAGTGGTTTAGTTTCACGATGTATAGTTTGGAAAGATGATCGAATTTTGGAATGTGGTTCAGGTTAGTTAATCGACGAAATCGACTATGCCATAAAGTAGAGGACTCAACAATATAAGCAACAGACTTATTATTATTATTATTATTATTATTATTATTATTATTATTATTATTATTATTATTATTATTATTATTATTATTATTTTCAATTACAGTCATAATACAATATTTGAGAAGTTCATCCTCCACATAACCTTTATCCATATACACTTCTAATTTACGCAAAACAAAATTATCACCATTCATAAGAATATTAACGCCGTGTTTCATCAGAAACGTCCCCGAGACCAGGTTCTTCGTTATCGCTGGCACGTACAGGACATTGATCAGCTTCACAACTCTTCCAAACGTCATTTTCAGAAGCACATTTCCTTTTTCCTTGACTTTAGCAGGAGCAACATTTCTCATGTACATCGTCTCATCATTCTTCGCCCGACTTTATTTAAGACCCTACTACCATTATCAGGCCCATTGGATTATACATCAATCCAATTTATAAGATCATTCTCAAGAAACCCTATACATTGGTTTTTTCTTACTCAACAACTTGCCTCCTCCGGCCTGACTCCTAAGCGTCACTTCTCGTGACGTTTAGGAGTTTGCAGTACAGTGCTATCATTACACTGTTTCATGTCACATCATGGGGTTTATGTAAAACCCTTCTCTCACCCTTCCATATGTACGCACTCAAAATCTTGAAATTCTCCTTTTTATAGGATAACCCCGGGCCTCCATCGGCTGTCCCTCAACCGACCCCCGAGGCCACGTCAGCCTCAGATCCGACCTCCATCATCCGAGGCCACGTCAGCCTCTGATCCGACCTCTATCATCCGAGGCCACGTCAGCCTCTGATCCGACCTCCATTTATCGCGGACTGGTGGTGGCCTGCGCGTTGGTCGATCTCGCACTACCATTTTTTCCTTTAACTCCACTTCGAATGAGCTATCCTTTCTGTCCCACTTCTCAGCCACCATATTTTCGTAGATTGTGAACTTATCATCCTGGTCAAGCTCTTGTTCCTTTGGCTTGCGCTCCTTCCGTTTGTTGTCTCCTTCATCATCCTTTTGTGGGTTCTGTGAAGAACGCACAAAGATCACTGCGGCAGTAGTTACTTTTGAGAAAGGCTGTTGCTCCACTCCCATCGTCACGTATTTGAATCTTCCAGCTTTGATCACCCTCTGGATTTCCTTTTGGAAGTGCGTACACTGGTTTGTGTAATGCGTAAAAGAGTTATGCCACTTGCAGTATGGCCTTCCCTTTATCTCATCCTTTGTTGCCAACCGTTGCCCCTTCGGTATGAGAATTTGACCATCCGCTAGTAGAATATCGAAGATTTCATTTGCTTTGGATGCATCAAACGTCGATTGTTCCAGCTCTTTTGCCCCTGGAAGGGGCTTCAATTTGGAACATACATAGGGCTTGTTGTTTACAATTTCAGCCACCATTTCTTCAGCACCTTCCCCTTGTTCGTCGTCTGGTGCATACATCTCTGTATCGACACTGGTCATTTGACGGAAGTTGTGATCCTTTTCTCTAAAAAAGGATTCTAACCTCCCCGCCTTGGATGCTAAACTGGCCAGATCTTAAACATCGTGGACCGTTAAAGCCTCCCGCAGTCGTGTATGCATATTTTTAACCACCAAATTGGCCATCTCGCTCTCCTCAATGATTGTCGGGCAACGTCCCTTCATTAGTCGTATCCGCTCTATGAATTGATAGGCGGTCTCCTCCGGCATTTGCCTGATTTCCAAGAGGTCTGTGAGTGAGACTGTCGGAAGAGGATTAAAGAACCTTGCATGAAAGGCCGCTTCTAAGCCCTCCCAAGTTTGCAATTGTCCTGGTGGAAGATTATCAAACCAGGAAAAAGCTGTTATGGTGAGCGACAATCCGAACAACTGCAGTTTGTGAAACGGATTATTGCCCACTTCCCCTAGTTGATCCGTGAAATGTTCCACATGCTCAATGGTCGATGATCCATCCTCTCCCGAGAAGGAGTGGAAATTAGGTGGCTCGTAATTCCTCGGGAGGGGATGCTCATTGATGATTCTTTCTGAAAATGGCCTTTGATATGCCAGCCTGTTCACCGTTTGAGGATTCATTCCGAGATGCACCCGCAAGACTTGATCAATGTCTTCCGGATCCACTCTGGGTGCAATAGGGTTGAACACAGGAATGGGATTATGAGCCTGACCTCCCAATCTTTCTTCTCTGGGGACGGTTGGCTCGGCTTTAACACACAGTGGAACATTATTTGGGTATGTTAAAGGAGTCTTTACCTTGTCAACCCTAGTAGTGGCACTTGGAAGAGTGCTATCTACATATGAAAGCCCAGCAAAATTTGCTTGTAATCTGGATGGTGACATCCCTGGTTGTGACTGAGTGGGTTGCAGAGTAACCATTGATAAAGCTTGATCTAGCATATTCTGCATGAGGTTTTGTTGCTCACGCAGCATGTTTTGCATAGCCAATGTTTGCTGATTGTTCAAATGTTGAATATAAGACACCCAATCGGTGGGTGCTTGGGGTACTTCCCCTGCATTTGGCATGACAAGTGGTGAAATTGTTTCTCCCACCGGCGTTGAAGATACTTGGGGCTATAAGCCTGCCATATGGATCCTTCCAATGATTCGGCCGGACCTCAGTCATATAAAATTCTCTCTTGACGTAGGAACAACAATCTTGCCTGACTCCCAGTGTGGTCGCCAAATTGTTGATGCCGATTTTCAAAAATAAAAAGTAAAACCCGAAAATAGAAATTATCTTCGAATTTGATAAAATAAAATGCCTGAGATTTAAGAATCCCTAGACACCATACGATATATAAATAAAATAGGAAAAATAACTACTACATACTGTAAAAGTAAATGGTGATCCCCCAAAGAAATTCACTGAATTTGATGTCGATTGAAGATGTTTTTTGTCAGTTGCGAACCCCCTCTTATATGCCTTCTAAGTCAGTTATCAGATCGTGCACTACCAGTTATAACTGACAGAGAAACCTCCTCGTGTTTACAACCGTCTGAAAACTGCCTTTGGTCGCATTTATATTTAGCAACTGTTTGCTCGACCCTATAACTTTGAAAACAACCTTCGCCTTTTCAGACGGATCATAAATCACCATCCGACTGAGAAATTGTCTGGACCATCCACTGACTGAACCTACCGAATAACCCAATGATTGACCAACCGACCAATCCAGATACTAACTGGTCGCTAGACCAAATGACTAATCAGTCGCCCACTCGAGCGACCACCATTCAGTCCCTTCAAACGGCGGAACAACCATTCGTCCAGACGATTCATCGATCGCCCAATCAAGCGACGACCATCCAGTCCCTTCAATCGGCTGAACAACCATTCGTCCAGACGATTCATCAATCGCCCAATCAAACGACCACCATCCAGTCCCTTCAATTGGTTGAACAATCATCCGTCCAGACGATTTAATCAATCGCCCAATCAAGCGACCAATTGACCGTCTTTTCAAGCGTCTGAACTACTGTTTGACCAAATGACCGGCCAATCGATCAGTCGATTAACAGGTCGTTTAATTAAATGACCAATTAACAGACCTTTCTTTCAAATAGGCCCCTAGAAGCCCACTTTCCTCTTGTCTGACCCCCGTATCGACCGTTTCATCTTTCTTCGCCCGACCTTATCTTGTCCAACCTCCTTATCGGCTGTCTCATCCTTCTTCGCCCGACTTTATTTAAGACCCTACTACCATTATCAAGCCCATTGGACTATACATCAATCCAATTTATAAACCCATCCTCAAGAAACCCTATACATTGGTTTTTTCTTACTCAATAGACTCAATCTTAGTATCAATCCACAAACACAAGTTAATTATCATAAAATTACTTGCAACGCTGTATCGCCTCATGCAGCGCCAAAGTGAATATACACAGCAGGTACGGGTGACGAACGACCTGCCAACGAACAAGTTGAAACAAAAAGATAAAGGGTTACTTAATAGTACAAATTCACCGACCAACAACTACAATAATCTTTAAATTATAAATGTATAAGCTACCCAACAAGATATACAAGACAAAAAGCCACCCAATCAGGGTTCCACATAAATAACATTGTCGCCACATCATGTATTATTATTTTGATTCACTAACAACCATAAAACATGTGTGTCATAAAGCGGTTGGAACCAAAATTGATTTCACATAGATAACATCACCAATATAACACTTTCATCTCCTTCTACTTGTGTTGTGTGACTTACCAATAAAGCTGAGAGTTAAAATAGATTTGTGCAAAGATAACATCAATTAGAGTTTCGATAGCCGGGGTTATGGCATTCAACATCCAAGCAGTCGGATATATCCCTCTTTAGTTTTAGGAACTCATGGCACAACCTACATCAATGTAAAATCAAAGTTTGGAAATGTACTAAATCTACATCATCATCCGGGTTTAAATGTAAGATTTATTTACTGGAAATGAATTTAAGACAACCACACCATAATCATGTTTTCACCCCAAACGTAAACCAGCATAATAGTGTCCAGAGGCAAAGTATTTAAAAATAAAATCTTCACTACATTTTTGTTCATTGATTGATGATTCCCCATTTAACTAAATAGAATAAACATTTCAATAATATATTGATAAATAAAAATAAAGTCTTTTAAGCCCTACAATATTATTTCACTAAAACATTAGCTGATTCAGTTTCTTGCAAATAATCACTGAGCATACTGGTAAAGAGAAATCAATTTAATCTAATCCAATCCTTCCACTAAAAAGTAGTTTAGTTTTGTCACAATAATCATGCATCATAAAAGTTATTCTGACAACAGTGCACATTAAAGCATTTACTGGAAAGTAGAAAATCATGAACATTAATTTAACTAAGGATTCCAAGAAAGAAAATGTTACTTACTAGTTAGAATTGGAAGGCCCCGTACACACAATATCTTCCAACTTTGTTTGATTCGAAATCTTCCACATGAGCCTACTCTTCTTTCCTATAAAATTAACCAGTAAAACTGTCTCATCACATACATATATATATATATGTGTTTTGCTTGCAAAGCATGCATCCAAAATAGACTAAGCTATATGAATATATATATATATGTTTTTTGCCTGCAACGCATGCATCCAAAATAGACTAAGCTATATATATATATATAATAAAAATACTTAACTCTGTCTCATTTGATATTAATTGTACAATAACTAACTTATTTTCCATCAAAATATAATAGCACACCAAAGAAAAGCAATTAAACCAAACTAAAAAAATTGGATGGAATATAAAAAAATATATATATATATGTAATTGTTCTCAAATAAACGCAAGCAGTCACGAATAACAAATGTGTTCCAACACACACCATAAATGATGATCACTCTATCATCTGAATCAACATAAAAGTTGTGTTAACACCGGTTGTAGCATAAAGATACTTTCACAAACTGTACTGTCCATTTTAAAAAACCATCTAGTATATATAGTATTTCTAAAATAGCTTAATAGCCAACATTATATTATCATCAAACTAAAAAATTTGGATGGAATATTAAAAAAATATAAAAATCTGTAATTGTTCTCAAATAAAAGCAAGTAGCCAAAAATAACAAATGTGTTCCAACACACACTGTAAACGATGATAACTCTAACATTTGAATCAACATAAAAGTTGTGTTAACACCGACTGTAGCATAAAGATACTTCCACAAACTGTACTTAGAGCTGTCAAAACGGGCTAACGGAGCTGATTAGCTCCCAATCCACTATAACTCACAAATAAGCGGGTTATTTGGGGGTCAGCTCACAACAGGGCGGTCTAAAATTTAATAAATCCAACCCACTTACGGATGGCGAGCCAAGCGGGCCAACCTGCGGGTTTTTTACAAATATTAAAATTATATTTATTATAATTTAAATATCTAAAAATTAAATAAAAAATAATTGTATTGTAGAATTCAAATAATAAATATTAATTCAGTAACACAATTCCAATTTTCAACATCCAAATACGCAAACATAATAGTTTCAAAATTAAAATTAATCAATCATATCATTATTAAAATGTTCTTCGTTTTCTTCTTGTTCATAATTCACTAATATGCAAAATAGTAGACTCTTCGACTGGCATGAGTGTCTAATTCCTCATGCAATCATCATCATCATCATCATCGTCATCACCATCTCCATCACCATCATTATCAATATCATCTACGAATAAAATAAATTAGAGTTATATAGAAAAATATGACATAAAAAATTTATTTAAATATTTATTATATAATATAACTTACCAATAGCAAATCCGTGCAACCAATTACGTGTGCAAATCAAAGTTTGAATTCTCCGAGAAACCATAGGACTTCTGTACTTTGTGAGAATATGACCACCAAGAGAGAAAACTGATTCAAATGCAACTGTTGTAATGGGAATAGATAGTATATCACATGCCATCGATGCAAGCTCAGGATGTCGATGACTTTGACATTTCCAATATTCCAACACATTCATATCTTCATATTGACCATATTCCAACACTCCTTCTAAATGGATATTCAGTTGATTTTTTTCCGACACTTCTTGTGATTTGATTCACAAAAGTTTCAGTTCCTACATATATATTAAGTACGAAGTTAAACAAATAGATATTTACATGAAAAAAAAACTACAAGATAATAATAATAATAATAATAATAATAATAATAATAATAATAATAGAGTACTTACACTAAAGAGCATTTTATTAATAGAGTACTTACACTAAAGAGCATTTTATTTTTTCCTTTGACTTCTCCAATGTGAGATGCATGCAAAGAAAATGACGACTGAGGTTGTGATGAACTTGAGTTGGTAGCATTATTGTAACCTTCAAAAAGTTTATATAATTTACTCTACACAAGTGCTACATTTCCTTGACATTTCACAAAATCACTTTCAACCTTTGAATAAAAAAAATCCAACGATTGCAATTTTATCCAATGGTCAAGAACAACTCCAAATGCAAGCACAATACTAGAATCGCCCCAATACTTGTCAAATTTTGCAATCATACTTTTACACATTCCACTTATATTTGCATCATTACTTGACAAGTTACATCTTAACAAGCATTTAATTTTTTACACTTGCATAAAGTACAAATTTGACATGGGATAAGATGAATCAGAAATCAACTTGGTCATGTCATAAAATGGCTCAAGAAAATTGCATAACTTCTCACCCTTTTGTCATTCCTCATTTGAAAAACAAAATTTGTATCCACTGTCTTTCAACTTGAGGGAAATAAAAGCCTCTTGTACTTAATATCCAACATCAAGTATGTTGAATTCCATCGAGTGCATACATCATTCCTCAAACCAATAGTAGTATCAATGCCTTTAATTTCCCTCACACACTCCTGAAATACTTTTATCCGACCTTCCGAACCTTTAATATATTTCACAAATTCTCTTATTTTACTTAAACCTCAAACCAATAGTAGTATCAATGCCTTTAATTTCTCTCATACATCCCTGAAATACTTTCATCCGACCTTCCGAACCTTTAACATATTTCACATATTCTCTTATTTTACTCAAAACTATCGCACCAACTTTTAAACCATCTTGCACAATAAGATTCAATATGTAAGCCAAACAACGAATGTGAAAAAATTCACCTCTACACCATAAATTGGCATTCATAGAGAACTGATCTTTCAAAATACTATGCGATGTTGAATGTTAGCCAAAACTTCTTTAACTTTAGCATTTTCCATTAAATACAACTTATTAATATCAGAAACAACAGTGTTTCTAGATATAACAACAAGAGTAGGAAATGCATACTCTAAAAGATCTTTGATACCATCATATTCGACAAAAGAAAAAGGCATATCGTGCTTGACAACTACAGTAGCTATAAACTCACGCACAATATTTGGATTAGCCTTTTTACTTTTCAGCTTCTCATCAACATCAACTATCATTTGACCAATATCATGGTACTTCAACTTTTTGCATATTTTCATGTGACGCCTTATAGAAGTTCCATAATTTCTTCCCCCACTTTAATAAATTTTCTTACAACCCTTGCATTCATAAAGAGTATCGTTCCCTTCTCTTTTTTTTATAAAAAAATTCCAAACATCAGAATGTTGTCTAACATTTATCTTTTAGTCATTTGAAATAGTTTTAGAACTTCTCATTTCATGTTCTTATTCATATTCACCTCTTGATGCATTGAATGGAAATCTGAAAGTAGTATAAATTCAAAGTTAAAAATATATTAATGGAAAGTAATATTTACCTTTAAAGGTAAAATCACAAATACTATATTTTTTAAAAAAAATTATAAAAATAATGTATAATTTTAGAACTAATCAAATTATTTATAACATATAAAATGATTTCAATAAAAGAACAAAAAGAAAATAAATTCACCAATCCTTAGAAGAATTTACAAAGCAACAACAAATAAAATATCATTTAAAATTTTCAATAAAATGAAAACCAACCAAATAAACTATAATTAACAAATTCAATCTCTTGATATCATCTACTACTATTAAAAAGAAAGATAATACTAAATAATTTAGCCATAAATAAAATTTAAACTTACAAATTTTTTAAGAGCCGAAATCCATAAAATGCAACGACCAAGATGAATGGAAGAAAAGCGGCGGTGGCTAAGGAAAAAAAAAAGGTGGCGGCGACTTGTGATTGTGGATTTGCAAATTTGGAAGTTTAAATTTTTATGAACATAAAATAAAAGATTTTAATATTATAATTACTAGATTGAAGTGTTTTCCTAATTTAATCCAAAATATTTTAGGAAAGTTGTTATAAGATATATTAATTAAATTAGATCATAATGAAAATAATATAGTATAAGTAAATAATTATACTATAAATAATAATAATAATTAATCTATTATAATTTGTATATTAATTGCCCGCGGTCCAATCCGTCCCGTTGCGGGTTAACCCACTTTCAACCCGCAACCTATGCGGGTTGGCCTATTTAGACTCGCATTTTAACGGACCTAAAAAGTTATAATCCGATCTTCTTTAAAAATAAGGCGGGTCGGACTAATCCGACGGGTTAAACCTATTTTGACAGCTCTAATTATACTGTCCATTTTTAAAAATCATCTAGTATATATAGTATTTCTAAAATAGATTAATAGCCAACATTATATTACCATCAAGCAAGCATGTTTTTTTATTGAAGATAACCATACCGGATAAATTCTGACGAAATATAGCAAGTTCTCCGATCACACTAGTTCACATCCCCTTAAATCAATGAAACGCATAACAAGCGTGAGTGTGTCACGTATTGTGTGGAGCATTAGGGATTAACATAAAATTTTAGATTATTCCTATGCAACTGCCTCACTTACTACATAAAATAAAAATAATGTAGGGATAATTTTGCAAAGTTATACACATCTCACTAAATTCTTCATAAAATCTGAATATTTGCTATATTACAAATCTCTCGCTAAATCCAATATAAATTTTGGATATTTGTAATGGATATTTATAAATTATATTGAAATTAACGATAAAAAATATTGAAATCATCTATAAATTATACAATATGTTTGATTTGTTATATTCCACATATGTCATAGTCGACTACAACATCATTTATAATTATTTTCAACATAATGTAATATAATAATATAAAGCAAACACAATTATATAATGTTATTTAGTACAATACATACTAACATTGTGTTGGATTGTGTTATATGAATTATTTTTATTATAAAATACTCCATTCGGCCCATTTTAATCAATATTTTTTTATTTGAATTTGTCCCATCAAAATTAATATATTTCTATTTTTGGTAAAACTTACTAATATTCTTAACGAATATAAATAATTTAATAAACTTCGTAACATATTCTCAGTTCCTTAACAATTTATCCATTTTTCTATTTATCTATTTTCTTTGTTTAGTAATGGTACTGTCTGTTACAAATATTCTTTCAATTTACAATATATTACACAAATGTCATTACCTTTCTATCATACAATATTAATAACATTAATTTAGTCTTTCTACTTTTATTTATATTATATCCCAATATAATACTAATATTTCTAAAACCTTTTGCAAAAACTAAATAAATAGATAGATATGAGACGGGGGACTATCATATGTCGACCATTCAAAACTCATTTATTTATATCATTCTCTTAAAAAAACAAATATTTTTATTTACATTTAAAACTTCCTCTCTTTTATAAAATTAGTTTATGATAATTATAAATAAATTTTCTTATTTACTTTTATTATAGAAAATTTTATTCATATTGCATATATATATATATTTATTTATTGAGATATAACTTTTATATTATTTTAATTTATATTTTAATTTTATTGATCATATATATTAAATTTATTTTAAAACTATCAATATAATTAATTACATAAAAATAATAATAAAATAATATCATAACTCACTGTTATTAATTAATTAAATATCATTACCTTAAATATTGTATCACTAATAAAAAAAGATCATGTAAAGTATAATTAGTAAGTAATTAAAATGTGTACTATTAAAAATAATTATTGTATAATAAAACTAATTATATATTAAAATAAAAATAACTAAATAGTATAATTAGAATTAAAAGAATTATAAATTGAAATTTAAGATGTGATTAAAGTGTATAATTATATTTACTAAGAAAAAAAAAATAAAACGAACAAAAATATAAATAGTGGACAAAAAATATAGGGACGGTGTATTTAAATAAAATTACAAACCTCCAAATTTAGAGTTTTTTTTAATCTAAATCTCAAATTTTTACTATTTAAATTCTATAATTTCAAAAAAAAAAAATTATTTTTCACGAAACAGCCACCGCATCGCACGCTATATCCAAATAAACAAGTCTGAAATGTTTTTTTTACTTTACTTCGGAAAAAAGCACGTCTGAAATGCTTTTTTTTTTTTTTTTTTTGCGTTAATTATTTGTCTAGAAGTATCTTCACTCCAATTTTTATGTTGTTGCAGAGTAAAGTCCACAGTGCAGCTGCCTATCCAAGGAATTCGCTCGCTCTCAACGATCGATCGAGGTGATTCATCACTGATCCTTCCTCTATTCTCCATTCTTTGCCTGTGTTTCTCACAATCTTAACATATCGGGGATTTATCCACCGAGGTTGCACTCGTGAAATTGAGGGTTTACTCATTTATTGATAATCATTCTTTATTCTTCTAATTCGTATCATATTTCGAGCTTGATTCATCTGTTGTTGCTGTCGCTAGAGAAACAGCCGAAGGATTGTAAATTTTATTCATTTATCGTTGAATTTTGTGAAAAGTGCAAATTATCGTTGGTTTTTGGTTTTCTTTGTTTAATTTGTCAATTTTTTTTTATCGAAAAAAATAATAAAAAAGTTTATACAAGTGTCTTTTTGATTTGTATGTGCTTGTGGAATCTCTGCTTGACAGCACGAATATTCCTAATTCAATTTATCTTATTTAGAATCTAAGGAGGGATGGATCCATTTTTCCAGCCATTTTTCACTGAATCTTTTGGTAGCTTCTTTGGGGGAAAGAGTCCATTTGATGATCCTTTCTTCACTGAAGAGATTGCAAATCGTTCGGGACCGAGGAGGCAAATAACCATTGAGGAATTGAACCCTGGTAGTGATGGTGATCATGACTCTTGGAAGAGTACCATGCCAAGCAAAGACCTGTCTGTTGGGGATTCGAGCAAATATTCATCTGGTATATTGTTGCGGTTGCTTTAATTATTTTTAATTTCTTTGAAAATGGCATTTTGTAGAGGATTATTAAGTATAGTAGCTTTTCTGAATCTTAAACATTGATGTTTGCTTGGTGGTAGATTGAGAGAGAGATAGAGAAGGGTCGAAGGCAGGAGAGGGAATTGAGAATAAGAAAAAATGTTTTCTTATATACAATCTGTCAACTAAAAACATGGAAAATGATTCTTTGAAATAGTTCATTATCTGATTTCAATAGGAAGCATTTTGATTTTATTTTCGATTTCTAGTGCTTTGAAAAATTCCATGATGAGCGTTATTTATTTCTTATTTTCCAATTAATAAAAGATAGTGTTTTGTAAGGGAGGATACTGTTGACTAGAGCCATGCTGATCGTTCCCAAAGAAACTTCCCACTTCTCTTAGTATGTAATGTTGGATTTCACACACAGGTACTCAGAGTTTCAGTTACCAGAGGGTCGCCTATGGCGGACCAAATGGAGTGTACTACAGCTCCTCTGTTGGGAAAAGAACTGGTGGTGATGGGGTGAGTGAGTGCCTTTATGAGGTGAAACTCTATTGGTTGAAACTCGTAATTTCTGATTTGTTTCTGTTGGTGGAGAAGGTGTTTATGATGGAGATGAAAGAAGATGACAGAACTGTCGGTGAATCACTGCATACTATTTCTAAAGGGATGCATGATAAGGTAATGAACACGACAGTACTAACAGTTAGGTAATGAAATCGATATGATAAAGTTAAAATGATGTGAAAAAGTGATAGTGAATCAGGGAATCAGTATAATAGAGATTTTACCTTGGATTTATTGTTGCAAAGTAGCATTTTCGATCTGGACAAGCATCGATTCAAATCTACAGAGGTTTATGCCCATGATGAATGCTAAATGTGGATGGTAGTAACATATCTACATTAGCCAGACAATTTGTGGAACTTAAGTTAATGCAACTTGGATTCATTTCAACATGAAATTATATTTAAATTGTGCGATTATTATCAAAATTTGTCAAATTATGATTCTAAAATTATGTGGGGTGCCGGGTATATTACAATGATTTTGTTTACGCTATCTTTGTTTTCTACATGGGAAGGGGCATTCTGTTACAACCAAACAGCGTTCAGATGGTCAAGTCGATTCCCTGCAAACTTTACACAATTTACAGGAAGGTTTGGTTCCTTATCCTGGCATCAGAATCAGATTTTTGTCGATGGTCTAATTTTTACTTTTTTGTTTTTTTTATCACATATTCACATCATAATTTCGTAGATGAGCTTGCTGGATTTGAAGAGAATTGGAAAGTGAATGCTGATAATGTGTTGCCTGGATGGAGTAATTGCTTCAGTTTACTCGAGAACACAGGTGAGCTGTTGAGTATTATAATTTCTGAAGCCGATTTTAATCTGATGCAGTATGCATCAGTTTATACGAACATTTGAACTTAAGCATGAAGATTAATTAATCCCTTGTAGTAAACATGCCAAATTGTGATAGTACTATTTAGCTCTAATCTAAGGGATTATTACAACCTAAATTAGTGCATGACGACGGTTGTTTATATTTCTTCCTTTTTCTTTTTCTCAAGCATAATCACTCCAACATCATGCAATGTATCTGCTATATTATCTGCAATTCTTTTGGGTATGTCCAAAGATTATCCTGATAGTGATGTATATTTATAATACCAATATCTGGTCTAAGATTGGGACAGTTTTTCCACAACGCAGGGGCTTGGGATGAATTTGCAGGTTGGGGTCAATGGGGCTTTCCAGCTCTCGAATATTTTGGGAACCGTGGAGCCGAAGCACGACCTGATAGGGAAGGAAAGGGTCGATCCTCCAAAAGAATCATCCCTGTCGAGTAGAATAGAGTATGCTCCTCTTATCCTTCTCCTTGTGTATAAATAAGTTGTGAGTGTGTGTTTGCTTAGCTATGTCTGATGCGGGAATAAATTGAGTGAGGTGTGATGGAGAAAATGATGATGTGTTTGTGTATATGTGTGACAATGTGAATACTTTTTGGTGGGTGTGCGTTTCATAAAAGTTGTTTGAGTATATTATATTTCTAGTGGCATTTATGTGGAGTATACATGCAAGAGGTATTTGTTGAATTTATTCTTACATTAAAGGTTTATATGAGTTATCTTTGCAACTTTCGGCTGTTGAACTGTATACAAGTTATTTAAAATGCACAATTAGTTTAGCATTTTAAATTTATTTAAACTAGATTAAAGGTTTATATGACATAAAATTTTTGATCGAATTACATTACATGTGCAATATCTAGAATTGAGAGTTGGACGTTTTGTGCTTGTTTCTAGTTTGCTTCACAATTTGTATTTGCATTACGTTACGTGCTAGTGACATTTTCATCAAAAAATACTATATGCTTATAATTTTTTGGTAACAGTCTAGTCTAGGAATAACGGTCTTCTTAGATCCAATCCTTATGCCGTTTAGACATTGCAGTTTTTGAAAATTTTAAAATAATCAAAATTAATTTTCAATGTTATTGTATAAACAGTTTGCCGTGAATTATTTTCAATTTTTGAAAATGATTCTATTAAGTGCGATTGTTTGGAGATTGGTTTTAAATTAACTATTTATCCCATTTTTTCGCTCCAAAAATATCAAATCAAATATCTATTTTTTATTTTTAATATTATACTAAAAAATCAATCACATTCAAAATATTACATCAACATCTATTTATATCACATCATACAACTATTTAAATTCAAAATTTTTACTCCGGAACAAACAGACCGTGTTCAAACTTTTCACCAACCCACATGTAATAAATGAGCAGTTTTTGTCCGACTCAATTATTTAATTATTACAAAACTATTACAATAATTTCAAAATTATAAGTGGTTGAGTCAGGCTGACCTATGTTAAATTAAGGAATGGTTACTTGTGCCATCATTTTCTGCCATTGCTACATTAATTTTATTTTAATTATAATTCTATTTTTTACTATTATTCTTTAAATATTTTTTTTATTATTATTTTAAACAATTTTTTATTTTTATAATTTAAAATAACTTTTTTAAAAATTTAAAAAAATAAAAAATAAATTTTAAAATTAAAATTAAAAATTTTAAAATTAGAAAAATTAAAAAAAATATATATAGAGAGAGCAACGCCCATTTTTTTTGTATTGCTACTATAACAATGCAAAAAGTAACGTTGAGTTGGTGATGCTCTGGGTGACTCATTTAAATTTTATTATTTCAAAAAAATATTTCAAAATTTCATCAAATTAAATATTTATTTTTTTATTATATTATAATAAAATTTAATTTTACATTTAAAATATCATATTTATATCTCACATAATTATTTTAATTTAAAATTTTATTATTCCAAATTTAAATTTAAATTTAAAATCTCACGAGCAAAAACAATTAAAACACAGTAACATTACAATATTTTTAAAATTCTGAAAAAAATAAATAAGTAGTACTCGATGTCAGTACAAACAATGACTCTTATTATCGAAGACTTTTCATTATATTTGGACGGCTTTATTTTCTTCAATCGAAATTAGTGATACGCAGTGGCTTTAAATTTGATTGGCATAACTTGATGTAAAATCAACACCACCCTGGTGGAGAAGAAGCTAAGCCAAAGTCTTTTTTTTCTCTTTCTTCCTTCTTACATAAATTTGTTAGAGCCACCGTACATTTATTTTTCGTGTTTTTAAATAAATGTCCCAAGTCAATAATTTTTTTTCAAAAAATAGACTTTGAAGTAGTTCTCAAAACTACTTAATTTTAACAAATTGAGGAGTTCTAGAACTCCTTGATTGTAGATTTAAGGAGGAGTTTTGAGAACTCTTTTTTGTAGTAAATCATTTAATAATTTCTAACAATATTATAAGGAGTTTGCAGAACTCCTTAAATATACAATGAAGGAGTTTTGAGAACTTCTTTTAAATATATATATATATATATTAATTTACATTTACCTTTTGCGTTATTGTATTTAACATTAAAAATATTTTTATATTTGTATATATTTTTTTGTACAAATATTATTTTATTAGTATTATAAGACATTAACAAAAGTATTTTTGCAATTTAATCTTAATTTGTACTTACGTTTTAATATAATAATTAATATTCAAATATCAACAAGCAAAAAGTAAATGAGACCCTTAGATCCAGACAGATGTAGTATAATTTTTCTTTTGTTCATTATTTTCATCCTAATGTAATTTAAGATAATTTTTTTTTTTTTAATCTAAAACATAATTTTATATTTGTTGGATATTTTATTGCTAATTTTAAAAAATATTAAAAAATATTTCATACATATTTATAACAATTTTGAATTTGTTTTTTAATTTTTTGGATGATATTGATAGTTTTAATGTAGATTTTATAAATTTTTTGGTTTTAAAATAATTTTGTGTGTTCTTTAATGAATGTAATATTAATAATTATTTGATTTTTATTTTTTTTAATAATTTTTATAAAATTAAATAATAATAAAAAATTTACAAAATTATATTTTATTTCATATCATTTCTAAAAGTAAAAAATATAAATATAAATATAAATATAAATATATCATACATATAACGAGTTCTAAACTTAAAAAAAAAAAAAACTAAAAATTTCAATAAAATAAAATATAATAGTAATAATATTGCAGATCATATATCTTTTATATATATATATATACTAATATGATATGTGTATAAATATAATTATAACTCTTTTATATATATTTTTTTATTACTAGAAATAATGTAAGATAAAATATAACTTTACTAATAATTTTTATTATGACTTACTTTTAAATAAAAATTACTCCATTCATCCCTTTAATAAATTTATATCTTTTACGTTATTGTAATTAATATTAAAAATATTTATATAATCATTATATTTGTATTATAAAGTAAATATTTTTTTTTTTTTGATTTGTACTACTTTTTGATATAATAATTAATATATAAATATGAACATACAAAACATAAATGTCAACTTATTAAGTGGACGAAAATAGTATTAAAAATAAGAAAATATATAAAAACCAAATAATTATTAATATTATATTCATGAAAAAAAATAAGCATATCGTACATATAAATTGTTATAAATGTATATGGAATATTTTTTTTTTTAATTTTATAAAACTAACAATAAAATTATATTTTAGATTAAGAAAAAAAAGAAAAAAAAAACTTATCTTAAATTACACAACTAAAATGATGGGAACAAAAGAAAACTTTTATTAAGAAATAAGAAAAAAAATAAATTAATATATATATATAGGGTGTGTTCAGCTAGGAAAATATTTAAATCTCAACTCAAAATTCAAACTATCAAACAAACACACCCATAGTTAAAAAGAAGTTCCAAAAACTCATTTGTTGCAGATTTAAAAAGTTCTGAGAATTTTAAAAATATTATTAGAAATTATTAAATGATTTACTACAAAAAAAAAAAAAAAAAAAAAAAGACATCTCGGAACTCCTTAAATTTACAATCAATGAGTTCTGAAAACTCTTCAATTTTACAAAATTAAATAGTTTTCAGAACTACTTTAAAATTTACTTTTTGAAAAAAATTATTAACTTAAGGAATTTATTCAAAAAAACTCTTATTTTTTTTCCCTCTACTTCTGCCATTGATGGTGAGATTAATGTGTTAGAAAAGACATTTAAATCAATAAAGTGAATAAATGGGCTCAGGAGTGAAAATCGAAAGCATAAGGTAATAAATTAGAAAGCAGCAATTCATAATCTGAAAAATAAATTCAATCTGAGATTTTCAATACTTATGGACAGAGATCGTGTGCTGTAATATAATTAGCATGGCTGATTTACTATAAAAATTACACATTCATTTTTCTTTTTTTTTTTTTATTAAATCTCCACCATTATATACTAATCCCAACTGCCGATTTTTGCTATTCAACATGGAATCACTCTCGATCGAAATGTAGAGGACACAAATCATCATTGTCTTGAGTTCCATTGCCATTAATTCTTACCAAACTCAGTATATCTTACAATTACAACATCCCAATTCCCAATTAACATCCATTCGCGCCTAAATTCAAATTCAAATTCAAATCAAGTTCAAACTCGATCGCTAATTCTTCGTAAAAAGAATCAGCCTAGTAAAGAGTCATAGATCAAGACTAGACGATCGCGATGTTCTCCAACTCTCGCATCACCGTCCTCATGTCCGGCCTATGGTCGGGGCGCTCGTGCGTGCAAAGCAGAGCAACTTCGCCCAACCTAGCCGCCTCCGACTCATCAAACTTCCCGGCGAGGCTCGCATCGATGAAGTCTTCAAATTTGGAAAGCTCGGCACCATGACAATTCAATTGTGTGATTCGACTTCTACCCGAGAGGATTTGGAATATGATCATCCCAAAGGCGTATACGTCGCTCTTCTCAGTGAACCGGCCGGTGGTCGTGTACTCGGGCGCAAGATAACCCATCGCTGCGCTCCCCTTTAGCATCGAGAACACTATATCATCCGCTAGAAGCTTGTGAATCCCCGAATCCGAGATCAACGGATTGTAATCGTCGTCCATCAATACCTTCTCCGCCGATACGTTTTGGTGAACTAGCATCGACTTCTCGTCGTCACTCCCGTGCAAATACTCGATCCCTAACAACAGTTATAACACGAATTGTGATACTCGAGTCGATTTAGGATCATCAAAAGTATCATAACGCTACGACGACAAACCTTTTGCGATTCCTCGGATGATGGATTTACGGGTTGACCAATCAAGCGCCTTGCTCGAATCTTCCTTCGCGTCGAGGTATCGCAACAAGTTTCCGTTCGGGACGAATTCGTAGACGAGAAAGCACTCTCCGCGGCCCTTGGAGCAACAAAATCCTCGCAACCTCACGAGATTCTCGTGCTTCAACGACGTTAACAACTTCAACCCGTTAACGAACTCGACTTCGTTCGAATTACAACTAACTTTCGAAATGCACTTGACCGCAACATCCGAACCGTCCCTCAAAACCCCCCTATAGATCGCCGAGAAGCTACTCTTCCCCAACAAGTTCGCTTCTGAGAAGTGGCGCGTCGCCGTCTCGACTTCCTCTAAGTTAAACGTATAGCTCTCGAGAACCTCTTGCGAGAAACTAGTCGTGCCTCGTCCCTTCGCCAATGGATCCCAACCGCCGTTGGAATACACAAGACTAACGAGAGGGGACGCGCTTCGCCTCCTAACCTCCCTAATTTGATCACTACTCAATCGAGCGTCGCCTAGTTCGATCACACTTCCGATCTTTTGCTTCTGCCGACGATACCACGTCAACGTCAACGCCCCTGCGACAGCCGAGGCGACGAGCAGCCCAACAATGGCGGCAATGACACCCGGATGCGATTTCCCGGATTGGCTCGCTGCGCTACGGCCAACATTAGCTGATTCCGGAATGTTCTTTGAAGGGAAATGCCGGGTCGTCCCGGGGCCAAACGCCTCCGGCTTGGTCGAATTCGAGGCTCCGCATTGCTCGAGTGCCGGAAAATTGGTCCCGCAGAGGGCGGGATTGTTCGAATATTGAAAGCCTTGTTCCAATCTCTTGAAAGCTTCACAAGAACAACACAATGGGATCGGACACAAATCAAACAAACAATTCATGTCTGATTAGGACATCGAGAAAATGAATCCATTAATATATATATATTTGATTGTACCTAAAGGGACATTGCCCGAAAGGGTATTGTTTCGAACGTCGAAAAGCTTGAGCATAGGCAGATGGCCTAATCGAAGGGGGATGGATCCGAACAAGTGATTGAAACTCAAGTCCAGCCTCGTCAGATTCATTAAATTCCCCAAACTGGCAGGAATCGCACCGCTCAAATGATTCGACTGCAACGCAAGAACAGTGAGTTTCTTCATCGAACCGATCTGTGTCGGGATGTTTCCACTCAGCTTGTTATAGCAGAGCTGCAACACTGCCCAAAGACCAATAAAATAAAACATCAAGACTGGGTCATGAAATGGAAATAATATATGTAGTACTATAAAAATTAAACCCTAGCGAAGTGACCTTGCAAATTGGGGATGGAAGCAATCTGGGGGGGAATGGGGCCAGAGAGGGAGTTGACATTGAGGTACAAGTCAGAGAGGTGAGTCAAATTAGCAAGGTCCTTGGGTAGGAGGCCTTTAAGGTTGTTGAAGTGGAGATACAAGCCGGACAAGGTGGTCAGGAGGCCGATCTCCGGCGGGATGTGGCCGGAGAGGCCTTTGCCTTGGAGTGAGATGTTGACGACGTGGCCTTGGTCATTACAGGCAATGCCTTGGAAGCTGGTGCAAGGGCTGCCACTGTTATTGGGTGACCATGACCATGAGCTGAGGATTTGGTTCTGAGGGTCTAATGCGGACTTGATGCTCATCAGAAGGGAGACAAGCTGCTGGGAGGACGAGGAGGATGATGTTGTTGAATGGAGGAGTGAGAGGGACACCAGAAGAGTGAGAGACACATAAAGAGAAAGGGACTCCATTTTTAGGGATGCAAATGGAAAAGTTTGGTTTGGGAAGGGAAAGGTATTTCTTTCTTTCTTTCTTTCAAAATGGTGACTCTGTTTGAATGACTGAGGAGCAGAGAGTGCAATGTGAAATCAAAATGGGTGATTTTCTTGGTGTTTGGTGTACGTGAATCGGAACCGTTGATTTTAGGGGTGGATGGTGAAGATCTTTTGGGAGTTTTGGTCCCGGGAGTGGGGAAGAGTTTGGGTTTTTGTCTGGTGGTGGAGTGACAAGAAATTTGAATGGGATTGCCGGTAGCCGGTTGAAGTCAGTAAGTCACATGCTTCACTGCACTGTGCACTCTGCAGCCTCTCTGATGGTTCAATCAAACACTGTTCAAAACGTATTTCATTGTTTTATGGAGTCTGTACTTTCTGTCAGATTTAAATTCAGTCCTGCTATTAAAAAGTTAGTCTATTTTTTTTTATTATTATTTTTTTTTTAAATTTATTTTTACATTTTACTTTTTCATTATATAGTGAAATATAAATATGATACACTCTTCAAATATATTTAAATACTTTTAATATTTTTTTATATATTTATAACATATTTCTATGTATCTATATTATATCACGTTCTATCTAAATTGTTCAGCTGATATACCTTTATTTATTTTTTACATATTCTTTTTGTGTATTTTAAAATAAAAATAATAATTACGGTCATATTTTATTGTAGTGGTGAGGTAGAAAATTACTACACACTTGTCAGATGCCTAAAGAAAATTTTATACCCGCTATTCTCGTTTATGTACCACAATACATTGAAATTTTTCGTCCTCAATGCATTCGATCACTCTTATTTCCCCTCAAATTTATTCATATTCATATTCATTGAAATTTCTAAATTTGCACAAACATTATTGTGTTATCGTAGTGTAATTATAAAATAAAGTATATAATGTATGAATTACAATATGACAAATTTATATGAAATACAATCTAAAATATTTACGTAAAATTTTAATAAAACCATGATATGTATATGTGTATATATAATCAATATTAGTGAGAAATTATAGAAAATTGCAATCAAAAATTAAATATATAGAATTTTAAATACAACTATGATTATCTATATCATTATATCAATCTTAGTTTACTTATTTTTCTAATTCTACCTATAAAATAAGAAAAATTGATATTAATAACTTATAGTACTCCTTCCGTCCCGCAAAAAGATTGTCATTTATCTTTTGCTTTATTGTACTTAACATTAAAAATATTCTTATATTTGAATAATTTACTCGACAAATATCATTGTATATGTATTATAAGAGACTAATAAATATATTTTTGTTTTTTTTTCTTAATTTGTACTACGTAATGATATCATAATTAATATTAAAATATCAACACACAAAAAGCCAATGGCAACCTTCTTACGGGACGAAGGGAGTATTACTTTTGTACAAATATAAATATATTTAGCATAATATAAAATATTACGTAAATATTACAAAAATATTATAAATAATATAAATTTTTTTATATGATTTAATATAATGTTAGCAAAATATCTATACTTAAAAATTATTCTATCTAATATTCAAAATCGTATGTATAAGATACAACTTTTTATTATAAATATTAGAAATAAATTTATTTATAGTATTTTATATATTTGTATAAATCTTAGGGTTTGTTTGTTTTGAATTTTAGTTTGAAGAGAATTTTTACTTTATGTGAGATATATAAAACTGTGTAAATATATAAAAAAAAATAATAAATATGTGTAATATATATATTTTTTAAGAAAAATATGTTAAAAATTTTTCACAAAGCAAACAAACCCTTATTTTATAGAAAATAAAATTTAAAAGAAAAGAAAATTGAATAAACTTTAAATAATGATTTAGTTAGATGCATTTATTCTTGTTATATTGTAATAGTTTTTTCAATTCTTGTTGTTATATTGTAATAGTTTTTCCAATAAAAAGATTTATATAAAATCTACAGATAGATATTTACACAATTTTTTTTTTTTTCATATTTAAATATTTTCATTTTTTTTTTAATTTAAGACGTCAAAATAAAATAAATATAAATATAATTTTATTAAAAAAACAGTAAATTAAATTTTTTAAAATAATCAATTAAAAAAATAAATACAGTCAATTTTTTTTCCTATTCAACAATTTTAAATACAACAACACACCTAAAAAGTAAAGATATAAAATATAAAATTATTCAAATACAAATTCTAAACACTTATGTATATACCGTCTTAACACTCATGCATATATCTCAATTGATACAGATAGTGCTCTCACAGAGGGCCTTAATTGCCTCATTCGTCGGGAGATTGACTGATATCAATCACATTTAACGATACTACTTGCAGTTATACATATAATACTTAAGTAACCACCAATCATACATCGATTGTCGGTCTTTGTACCCCAAGCATATTGTTGTATACGTGCTCTAAAAACATACCCCAATGCAGTTTTTACGTACCTACAATATGAAGTCATATGGTCTGCTATCGCGTATCTATGTCTTAGTTATCTTGGTTGGAAAATGGGCCGTACTTAGTTCAAAATATTAAATTACTCTTGATAATCATGGATGAATTTATCATTATTGCGTTTCCGTGAATCCCTTAACTATAAGTAAAGAAAAATAATACATATATACTATGGATGACTAAACAAGTCAGAAATGATATGGTTAAATTTGTTGGTTGTTACTCATACATCACTATTCTCATAAATTGATTATTTTCTAGACTTATTACGTAGTAATTCATATAGTAGCAAACATGAAAACAATCAGTCTACCAAAGTTGAGAGAGGAAGTGCTTTCACCGAATACGCGAATTTGCCCCTATTCGTGGGAATGACTAAAATCAACTACATTCAAGGATACCTGCTAATACACAAATAATATCTAAAAACCATTGTTTATACCTCATATGTCGGTGTTTGTACCTAGGTCACATTCTTACGTACCTACATAAAATATCCATATACCCTAGGAAAAATCATAACTACCTATAGTAATGTATCATATGCTTCCGTAAAGAGTATGTATGCCCTGATAACATGTTGTTGAACAACAACCGTTTTTATTTCAAAATATTCACTCGCTGATGGTAACCAGGGATGCCTTCATTATAGTAGTCTTCATGTGACACTTTGAATTGTCAGAAAATGTAAAAAACACGTATCTATTATGAATGGTTAAACAAGTCAAGAATGAATTAGATAAGTTGTATGATATATGTACTATTATAGTCTAATATTCATTTTTAGATGTCTAATAATGTCATAAATGACTAAATTGAATTATGTTGGCTGTTAAAGGATATGTTTGTTGCCCCACACTAACCTTGATAGGACAGTAATACCACACTACACTATTGTGCTTCGAGAGATCGACTAAGTACCTCACCACAGAATTTGTGTGCCTCTGTTACATTTTCTGATACTCGTGTTATTGAATTATCATACACAAAAGGGAACTGCTAAATACCCGTTGTTCGTGTTCATGTACCAAAGTACATCCAAATTACAATCGCGGTTCTATGCAAATGGTCTTGCTGTTGTATATTTACCCACAATATTACATTATATCAAGCACGTCAAAAGGAATTACACGCCAAATGGGACGTCCAGGACAAAACCAAAAACTACACCTTAAAAAAGACTACGCTAGCCAGTCTTTACAACTTCTTATGTTATGCTCGAGACGACCAAAACAATCGTATTTTCGTGGAAGCTTATAAAGCTATTACATAAAACTCCCCCTGATATGAACAAATGATTAGCAATTCCGGGCTGTTTTTGTCCTTTTCCATCAAAGCCAATCAAGCCTACACATAAATTAACAATTTTGTCTCACCATCTACAATTATATTACCAAAAACAAATATAACTACAAAAACACTAAAATCAGATGCTTCTACATACTTTCAATATTTAAAGTCAAACTCCTATTTTGATATAAATATCATATACCGATAGACAATGACTCAATCTGTTAGTTAATACACCATACAAATCAAAAGTGCCGATAATTGAATAGTAGTTTGTTTTTAATTTTGACAAAATCAAAATAAAATGCATGGATAAAAACATCATTATCTGAAAATGTGCTTACTTCTGCTTCAAATGCAATCTCTTTGAGCAAGAGAAATTTCTAATTATTGTCATCCAAATTCTCAATAATAGCCAACCAAATTAGAGATGCTAGCTATGAGCTACCACAAATAATAAACTAATCTACTAAATAATAAAACTAGTACATTTATTGGAATAATATGGAAACAAATTGATAAGAACTTTCAATCAAGCGGACATATTCAACATAGGACATTGCTTAAAGATAACTCTTATGATCTTAGTTAACATATGAAAATGAGTTATTATCCACATAATCCCCAATATTTAATCGCTTGAAAAACCAAATCTTTACAAATAGAGGTTGAATAGATTTACATATGGATGTGTTTGAAAGTTTGTTAATTGTGAGTAAGCATCCTCCAGTAGAATATTTTAGTTTCCCGCAAAGTAACTAATTTTACCCAAAAACCAAATTAATAATATAAATTTATTTCTTTAAATTTATTTTACTAATTCCAATATATATATATTTGTAATATACTTCCATTAACAACCTGTATACCGACTTAATACTCACGCATATACCCTATCTTAAAATATATATGTTCAGACATGTTGTCAATATAGTCATTCAAGATTATTGTGATCGATTATAGTTCTTTGACATATCTATCATTCTTGTGATACGCTAACATGGATAGGATCAAATCCATGACATCTAATCTCAATTCAAGAGAAGAATCAACTACGAAATCGAATAAACGAACCGGCTGATAATTTGGAATCAATCGACGAATACTCCTCTCGAGCAAACACCTTCATGAATCCACACGAACTGTTTGAGGCTTGTGAATGCTTCTTCTATCTCTCACGTAGCTGCATTTCGAAGGCTAAAAAAGTAACCCTCTTGGTTGATTGGAATCACTCCACTGGATGGTTGGAATCTCTCCGAAAAGAATGAAACTTCTTCAAAGTTGTAGTTACTTTTCTAAAAATTGTATGGAATATGTTTTACAAGTAGAATATAAGGAATATATGCTAAGAAGGCCTAATCTAATATGGGCCATACATCTAATCTAAAAATCAACGGCTCACAACCTCTAAACAAATTAATGCCTTTGATCGGGTGCGGGTCGCGATTGGTCCACCGATATTCGGGTTCGGGTCACCCAATACCATGTCATCCTCTCCCCCTTCGGCTGCCTTATCCTCAAGGCTAGGCTCCACCCCAGTAGAAATATCATCGGCATGATCAAATAGACTTAAGTCGGCAACATTGAAGATCGCGTTCACGCCAAACTCTTCCGGAAGTACAATGCGGTAGGCATTGTCATTAATGCGCTCCAATACACGATATGGTCCAGCTCCATGAGGGGAAAGTTTCCCATGCTGCAGCCCCGAAAAACGTTCTTTACGCAAGTGCACCCACATCCAATCACCGGGTTCAAATATTACACGCTTCCTTCCTCGATTAGCATATCGTGCATATGTCACGGCCGCCTTGTCAATATTCTCCCGTACCTTGGCATGCAGCTCCTTAATTGATGTAGCACGATCCCTGCCACTAAAATTCAAATGCTCACTACTAGGTAGTGGCAATAAATCCATAGGAGTTAAAGGGGTTAAAACCAAAAACAACCTCAAATGGAGACAAATGAGTAGTAGAGCTAACATGTATATTATAAGAAAATTCAACATGGGGAATGCATTCATCCTATGCCCGCCCACTATCATTTACCATAGCACGTAACAAATTACCTAACGTGCGATTCACAGCTTCCGTTTGGCCATCCTTTTGGGGGTGACATGTGTTAGAGAAAAGTAAGCGCGTCCCAATTTTATGCCAAAGACTCTTCCGAAAATAGGATAAAAACTTCACATCCCAATCTGAAACAATGGTTTTTGGAACCCCATGCAATTTCACAATCTCCCGGAAGGACAACTTCGCCACATGACTCGCATCCGTTGTCTTCGCACAAGGTATAAAGTGCGCTATTTCGGAAAACCTGTCAACCACTACAAAAATTGAATCTTTAGCACGTGGTGTCCGAGGTAAACCAAGAATAAAATCTATAGAAATGTCCAACCAAAGTCCCTCCGGAATAGGAAGAGAAGTATACATACCATATGGCTTCAAAGTACTCTTTATCACTCTACAAGCAAGACACTTATCCACAAAAGAATCAACATGTTTACGCATATGTGGCCAATAAAAATGAACACTAAGAACATCAAAAGTAGCATGTCTTCCAAAATGTCCAAGCATATGACTACCATGACTCTCCTCAATCAAAACATCCCTAATGCTATATATGGGAATACACAACTTATTACCACGAAACAAATAGCCATCATGCATATAATAATCATCAAAACCATGCTTTTCAAATCTCCTAAATATATCACCAAAATCTACATCATGCTCATACAACTCACGGATATAGGCAAATCCAACCAAATGTGCACGAGTATGATTAAGTAAAACATACCTCTGAGAGAGCGCATCAGCAACTACGTTCTCCTTCCCCTGTTTATACTTAATAATATACGGAAATTGTTCAATAAAGCTTACCCACCGAGCATGACGCTTACTGAGTTGTTGCTGCCTACGCAAATGCTTAAGAGTCTCATGATCCGTGTGAATTACAAACTCCTTTGGCAGCAAGTAATGTTGTCAAACTCTCAAGGCTTGCACAATCACATATGATTCCTTGTCGTATGTCGAATAGTTAAGAGCTGCCACGTGGAACTTCTCACTATAGTATGCAATTGGGCGTCATTCTTGCAACAACACGGCACCTATGGCAACTCCACTAGCATCACACTGTACTTCAAAAGCCCGCTCAAAGTTTGATAATGCCAAAATTGAAGCATGTATCAAGCTGTCTCGAAGCTTCTAAAAAACGGCCATATGACTTGCCTCCTACTTAAACGGAACATTCTTCTTCAAAATGGAGGTTAGTGGGGCTGCTATCATACTAAAATATGGGACAAAACGCCTAAAGAATCTGCACATTCCAAGAAATCTCCGAACTTCAGCCACACCAGTGCATTTTTCCCATTCTTGAATCGCCTTAGCTTCATCAACCTTAAGACCATCTTCACCTACAACAAAACCAAAGAAAACAATTTCATTAGTGCAGAATATGCATTTCTTTAATGTACCATAAAATTTAGCATTTCTTAATGCATAAAAAACTTGCCTAACATGCCCAAGATGATCCTCCAAACACATACTATAGACAAGTATGTCATCAAAGTATACCACAACAAACTTTCCAATAAATTCTCCCAACACATGGTTCGTTAATCGCATGAAAGTGCTGGGCGCATTTTTCAACCTGAATGGCATGACTAGCCACTCGTATAATTCAAACATGGTTTTAAAAGTTGTTTTCCACTCATCTCCCGGCTGCATACGAATTTGATGGTAGCCACTTTTTAAATCAATCTTTGTGAACATCTGTGCTCCATGTAATTCGTCAAGCATATAATCCAATCGAGGGATTGGATGCCGGTATTTTACGATAATCGCATTGACAGCCCTTTAATCAACACACATACGCCATGAGTTATTCTTTTTAGGAACAAGAAGAATAGGGACAACACAAAGAGATAAAGACTCTCGAACCCATCTCTTATCAAGAAGCCCTTGGACTTGTCTCCGAATTTCTTCACTTTCTTTCGAGTTACACCTATAAACTGGCCTATTAAGAATTGATGCACCCGGTACAAAATCAACACGATGTTCGATGCCTCACAATGGTGGTAATCGAGGCGGTATATCATTCAGAAAGACATCCTCAAACTCCTTAAGCAAGTCTACAAAAGGAGGAGACAAGTGAGCAAATGAATCAAAATCTATCACAAGTATATCTTTTAGTAAAAGAATATAAAAGTAATTTCTCTCATCTTGGCTACTGTTTTGTCAAATTTCCTTGTTGAACTCTTTGAGACTAAGCAATATTTTTCCGTCGTCTCCCCCCGAAGATTTTGCCGAAACTGTAGTGGCTGCCCCCTTTTGTTTCACCACATCACACATAGATCTACGTAAGTATTCAACATCACGATGTACGCCCTCGGGTGGTAGGGAAGAAATGCTCAACTTCTTACCATCCTTAGAAAAGAATATTTGATTTTTATACCCATTGTACAAGACACGCCGAACAAATTGCCAAGGACATCCCAAGAGAAGATGACACGCGGTCATGGGACACACATCACAAAACACATCATCGTTGAATCCACCAATGAAAAACGTCACTCTTGCTTGCTTATCCACATGAACAGCCCATTTGTCACTCATCCAATATAAACTATATGGCTTCGGATGAGCGGTAGTATTTGAAACACAACGTCTCTACCATATACGAACTAATAACATTAGTGCAGTTGCCCGAATCAACTATCATGGATATGGTACGCCATGCTACCTTGCAATGACAATGGAACATATTTTCTCGTTGTTCGTCTTCCCTACGGTTTGCATCTTCACGTGGTAGAGATGTCAAAGCTTGCATCACCACTAAACTTAAAGGATCCTCATCACAAACTTCCTCAACAACATCATCATTATCTTCAGCAACTACCGCGTCATCACCATCTCCATCACCATCGCCATCATCTACATAACCCCATTCGCCATTCTCTAAAATCATAACAGTCTGCTTATTGGGACATTGTCCTACATAGTGCCCTTGTCCATGGCACTTATAACACATCACAATATTCTCTTTCCTATGCCCGAACTCCTTTCCCTTGAACCTTACAACAACATCATCCTTTTTGGCTACTATTTTCCCCTTGTCTTTATCCACATTTTTATCAAAAGGCTTTGTGGAAACTACTCCCTTAGGACCGGTGGCAAAGACAAATGAAGTTACAGAGCTGGTTGGAAACTTCCTTTGATAGGAATGCACGGTTGATGTTGGTCTCTTGAGCTGCTCCTCCCATTTGATTGCCAAATCCACAGCTTCCCGAAGAGAACGAAAACGGTGCAGCTCAACCGTATCGGCTATCTCACGTCTCAAACCTTTAATGAATCGAGCCTCTGTCAAGGATTCACTCTCATCAATGTCCAACCTCATCATCAAAATTTCCAACTCCTTAAAATACTCTTCTACCGACTTCGAACCTTGCACAAAGGATTGCAACTTAATATTCATATCCCGCTCATAACTATCCGACACAAAACGTCTCCTCATGATCTCCTTCAGTCACGTCCAAGTATCACTTGGATTTCTTCAATGTCGCTCCCTATAACGTCTCTCCTTCTCCCACCAAGTCAAGGCATAATCTCTGAACTCACAGATTGCCATGCGGAATTTCTTGCCTTCCGAATAATTGTGACAATCGAACGCCATATCACACTTGGTTACCCAATCAAGGAACTCCTCCGCCTCGCCTAATCCCCCGAAAGTGGACAGGGTAATCTTAATGGTGGAGAGATCGTCATCCAACCCACTGCGCTGATGATGAGTTCGATAATTGAACAAGTAATCCGAACTGTTGCTATGGTGCGAGACCGACCTCATCGAAGGGCTCAAATCGCGGTGATGTGAAAATTCAGCCGCGGCTTGTTTTTCCTGAACAACAGCAGCTACTCCATAAGGGATCCCTGATCAAGCATTCTCCAAAGATGACAGTCTATGATTGATATCATCCAACTTTTTATTCATGGTATACTCTACATGATCCTAAGTCGCTTTTTGTTGCATGGACAATGTTTTCTCCATATTAGCTTCCAATTGTTGCATATTAGACTCCAATAGTTCCTTCATTTGTTCAAATGAAGCCATCCTGTACTCAAAAGACAAACTATATATGTATATCGGAATGTTAGTATCCTCACTCTCCCTCACAACATTCAGAAGGAAAAATCAGAAACAACTACGATCATGAAATGGAAGAAACGAGCGTAATTACCTCAAAACAGAACGTAGGAATTCTTCAAATGCAATACTCAAGAGAAGCATGAAATATAGACACATCAACTAGGGGAACAAAACTAGAAGATTCGACCCCAAACTATAAGCGCAGAATGTCAAATAAAAGTCGATGCAAATTCTTTACCTTAATTAAGCAACTAGTCGAAATCAAAATCCTAACGCACCAGGTGAATAAGAATCATCAACAACCTCTCAACACACTCAAGAGACAAACCCGGTGAAACAAATCCCACAACACGGACTAGGAACCCTCAAAATACAACATGATTACTACAAGAATATTAATCGATGCACTGTGTAATAGAATACTAAGGTGTGCTGCTCAATTTTTTTTTTGTTTTTGTTTTTCTTTTTTTATTATGCTCTAGGCTTTTACTTAATGTTTAGAGCATGCCTTTTTCAAAATTGGATTGTTATCTTGGCTCTTTCAATGCAATTTTGCCACACCTTTTAACAAAGCAGAGGACAGTGCATAACAGTCAACTTCAAACGCAATTTTTTAGAAGGCTATTCACGTCCAAATGTCATGATTCCAAAAATTAAAATTGAATTCAAGGAGTTATCTAACAGCACAAATAATAATCACTCAGAAAATCCCATCCAATCAAGAGCAGTTAATAAAACAAACCGACTGCTCAAAACAGAAAACAAAAAGTTCAACTCCAAAACTTTGTATTGACCGATCTCTGTATTCCAGGAACTTTGACGATTTTGAGATCAAAGCACTGCAAAGAAATGCTCAATGTATAGAAAATTTGATGCCGATTCCGAAACCTCCTCACAATCTAGAATCAGAGTTCGTATGCAAAAGTTATAGCCAAAACACGATCTACCAAGAAAACTCACAAATTTCACTCGATTCACCCTCAAATCACTCAATTCTTTGATCACCTTGATGCGATTAGACTCTAATTCAACTATATTGATTAATCAAGGCCTAAGAACGCTTAGAAAACTACAAACAAGGCTTGCTAGTATCGGCCAAAAATTACTACTAATTGTGCTTTTGAGATCAAATTCAAGAACACTACTCACATTTGACAACTAGCAATCGATTGGAACTAGCATTCATTTCCAACAATTATCAACTATTTCCAATCAAAAAATTCAACAAATCTTCATCACGGACTGGAATTTATAGATTTCCAAACAAAATATAATATCAAAAACAGATTGGAAAAAAAAATGGATTCGATCAAAAACGATTGGATCAAAAAATGCATTGAGACATATGATCGAACACATTGAGATCAACTCAAAGCAAGTATGATAATCGCTCTGATACCAAATTTTTTTGACATTGTAGGATCAAATCAATGACATCTAATCTCAATTCAAGAGAAGAATCAACTACGAAATCGAATAAACGAACCGGTGGATAATTTGGAATCAATCGACAAATACTCCTCTCGAGCAAACACCTTCATGAATCCACACGAACTGTTTGAGGCTTGTGAATGCTTCTTCCATCTCTCATGTAAGCTGCATTCCGAAGGCTAAAAAATTAACCCTCTCGGTTGATTGGAATAACTCCAATGGATGGTTGGAATCTCTCCGAAAAGAAGGAAACTTTTTCAAAATTGTAGTTATTTTTCTGAAAATTGTATGGAATATGTCTTACAAGTAGAATATAAGGAATATATGCTAAGAAAACCTAATCTAATATGGGCCATACATCTAATCTAAAAATCAACTGCTCACAACCTCTAAACAAAGTAATGCCTTTGATCGGGTACAGGTCACGATTGGTCGGGTCACCCGATACCATGTCATACGCACTGCTTTGAAGTGGAGAATAACAACTAATAATTGACAATAATTTATCAAATTCTTTGACACTAGGACAAAAATTTTTTTGGGACATTTTATCGAACATATTACGTGCATCATTCAAACTTCCATTTTACTAATACTCATATAGTATATTCCCAAAGAGAGATATAAGAAGAAAAAAAAATGAAGTGTGAATCTAATTTAAGAGAAACTACTGAATCTAAAGAATAAATAAATTCTTCTACTTATAAGCATAATATTTTGTTTCGAAAATAAAATAATATTGTATACCCACTTGAAGATTAGAGCGCGAGGGAGAGAAGAGATGCAGTGGAATAGGGGATATTCGTTGCGATTTAATGGGAACTTAGAAAAAATTTCTTTAGATGATACCTGCAACACATTTGTTCACTCAAATAAAGAAGAGGATAATGAAACCAACCATATGAAAAATCGAAAAATTAAAAAATTGCGCGAAGAAAACGAGCAGAAGTTAAAATGTAGGTTAAGCGTTGGAAGAAAGTTGAATATAAAAGTATTTGTAAAGGAGGGAGTGCGGATACATAAATTTAGAATGGGGACTGAATTCCAATATAATATGGGACAGAGGGATTTAATCCCAATTATCCGTTGTTTTATTGTATTTTATTTTAAATCTATTAAGAATATACGACTTCGGGTTGAGAAATTTATTTAAAACAACCAATAATGAAACACTCATGTCGGTTACGGAAATTTTAAAAAAAATAAATACTCTCTCCGGTTTTATTATTTTGGTCGGTCTCAATTAAATTAAAATATTTATTTTTTATTTTTTAAAAAATAATCATATCTCAATATCAAAATACCCATAATTTTTACCTAAATTATAAACATATCATTACACATACAATTATTTTTTACATGACAAAAATGTCAGAACCTCTTACACAGTTCCACTGACTAATAAAATACTCCCTTCATCCCGGTCAAGATGACCCCTTTATTAAGGACACAGTATTTAGGTACTTTAGATTAGTAAGTTATTAATAATAAGTTATAATATTATTTTATTATTTTTTATATGAGTAGTGTTGTTCGTATTTTAAATATTTTTAGCATTATATATCAATAAAATATATACAATATGAATATCATTTTGTAGAGAATAAAATTTATATAATACAAATAAATAAAAAATTTATTTATTTATTTATAATTAACTTTGAAACTAATTTTATTAAAACTAAGAAGTTTTAATATAAATAAAAATATTTATTTATTAAGGAAAGAGATAGAAATAAAGAGATTTTAAGTGGGTCATACGTGTAAGAGGTTAGCATACTTATTATTATTATTTTATATAGATAAAAATATTTATTTATTATTTTTTATATGAGTAGTGTTGTTGGTATTTTAAATATTTTTAACAATATATCAATAAAATATATACAATATGTATATCATTTTGTAGAGAATAAAAATTTATATAATACAAATAAATAAATAAATTATTTATTTATTTATAATTAACTTGAAAATAATTTTATTAAAACTAAGAAATTTAAAATATAGATAAAAATATTTATTTTTTGGGGAGGGATAGAAATAAAGGGGTTTTGAGTGGGTCCTACGTGTAACACGTTATAAATTTAATCAAATTGATTTATATTTGGTAAATATATTTAAAATGAATAATTTTACTAAAAATAAAAAATGGTTATCTTTAATGGGACGGACAAAAAGGAAAAATGGGTCATCTGTCGCGAGACGAAGCGAGTACTATTATTTCTGAATCAATTATAAAACTCCAAATGCCCATTTGGACCGGAATGGAGGGAGTATTTTATAAAAAGTGGAAAAAAAAAGCTTATAATTAAAAAAAGAAAAAATAAAAAAGATATTGATATTTACTGTAAATAAATATATAAAGATCATTAAAAAAAATTAGGGTGTGTTTGTTTGTGGGTTTCAATTTTTGGGTTTGAATTTTTGAATAATAAAAAGTTGAATTTGAATAGTTGTTTAATGTAATATAAATAGAGGTTGATATGATGTTTTGAATGTAAAATAAATTTGTATTATAATATAAAAAAGAAAAAATTGTTTGATTTGATATCTTTTTAGAGAAAATAGAGTATGAATAGTAAAAACATACGGTAAAATCCACAAAAGAATACAAGATAATCATTTCCTCCTTCTCTAAGAGACAAAATCCCTCATAAATTTTGATTTGCTAATGAGAACATTCTTTTCCAAATCCTTTTGTTGCAATACTTTGCGATGTTTTTTATCTATCGCAATATTATAGTGGTGGATCATAGCGAAAAAAATTTTTTTTTTTGAAAGATTTGATTACGATTTTTTTTAGGTGTTTCGGGGAATTAAAATTCTCGGTAATTTCCAATCAAAACAAATTACATTAGATAGATTTCAAATAAATTATATTAAATCTATTTCAACTAATTATTTTAAATTGATGTCAACCAATTTCAAATAAATTACATAAGATATATTAAATTAAACACATTTCAACCAATTTGAAACTAAACAAATTAAATGAAACCAATTTCAATCAAAATACATGTCAATTCAACATATTCCAAACAAAACAAATTAAATTCAATATATTTTAACCAATTTCAAATAAATTATATTCCAAAAATTTCAACTAATTCCAAATAAATCACATTCGATTAATTCAATCAATTCCTAACAAATTATATTCATCACAAGAAAATATAATTTTTAAAATAAAAATTTTTTGTCCTTAAATCCGCTATTTCAGTTACTAAAGACAGACATTAAGGACGAAATTAAGACTAAATTTTGTCTCTAAAATTTCCGTAGCTAAGACAATCTTCTCTTATTTTTGTTACAAATATATATATATTTTTTGTAATGATTAAACCAATATCAATCAATTCCAAATAAATAAATAATAGTATTTAATATGAATACCAAAATAAAATATTTATATACAAAATACACACATCATGCGATAGGAGAAACATATGCATATAAAATCAAACAACATAATCAATTATTATTTTCAATAAAAAAAATCATGATAATAATTAATATATGTGCCAAAATAAAATATAATCATCAATATATCAAATACATCTATCATGCGATAGGAAAAGTGTCAGCATCAAGAATCAAACAATGTGATTAACGATTGTTTCAGTAAAAAAATCATAATAGTAATTAATATATGTGCCAAAATAAAATATAATCATCAATATATCAATACATACATCATGTGATAGGGAGGAACACCTGCATCAATAATCAAACAACGTAATCAATAATTGTTTCAATAAAATATAACAATAGTAATTAATGTGTGCAATATATATATCAATATCGGTATACCAAATGCATACATCATGCGATAAGAGCACATGCATCACTGCCAGGGCCATGGCAGTTGAACTATGCTCATAATCTACGATCTCCTCTATAATAATGAAGTTTTGATTGAGGATGATTTGGTAGGGTTAGATTTAAATATTTTTTGATATTATTATGTTAGATTTAGATATTTTCTTAATATTATTTTGTGAGTTTAGGCCCAAGTCAACTACTATATATGTTTTGTAAACTCTTATTTTTGAAATAATAAAATTTCATAATTTTTTTTCTAAATTCTAACATAGTATCAGAGCCCGATTTTCTAAAATCAAAACCCTAGTTGCCGATGCTGCTGTTCGATGTCCATCACCACTCTCCAGTCGACATCGCCCACACCATTGGAACCGCCGTCGTCCGGTGACCTTGCTATTGAAATATCTCCGCCAAAGGCAGGTGTGGATCCCACACGCGCCTCCGACACAAATTGCGGCAAAAAATACTTCCGCCGCCGCCGTCTTTCGGCCGCGCGTGGTGGCGCGTCCGCCCTCTTCCGGCCGTCGTTTTTCGGCCGCCGCCTCCTGTTTTGGTTCCCTACGTCGTTGTGTGGTTGGTTTTGTCATCGGAGTTGATTCCGTTTTGCGACTGTTACCGTTTGGATTATTAGATTTGACTTCTTGATTTGAATCTTGATTTCGTGATTTATACCAGTGCGTGATTGGTTTTGTCATAGAAATTAATTTTATTTTCGTGTTGTTATTGGCATGGCTTCCTCAGTCCAAAATTGCGTCACTCTTTTGTATCAAGTTCTTGCTTCCAATTCCCCATCTAGTATGAACAATTCGTGGTATTTTGATTCTGGTTATTGCCATCATATGATACCTACACTTGGCCTCTTAAGTGATGTGCATCATGTGCCTTCTTCATTGCCTATACACATTGCTAATGGGAGTCGCATGAATATCACTCATTCAGGATCTTTATCTCTACTATTTATATCCCTTCCTGATACTTACTACATTCCTAATTGACTTCAAATCTTCTTTCAGTTGGCCAACTAGTTGAGTAAGGACTTACGGTTACTTTTTTTTTCCTTTTCTTCTGGTGTGGAGGTTCAGGATCCATGTACGGGTCAAATTATTGGGATAGGTCGAAAAGTGGATCAACTATTTGAGGTACAATCTTTGAAAATTCCTCTCAGTAATTTCTCTACTACTGCTCATACCCCTCTTACTACATTTCCTTCCTTTAGTCTTCAATTACACATTCGTCTTGTTCATGCGTCTTTCTCTAAAATTCAATACCTCGTTAGTAAGGTTCATTTGGGCTCTACTCATTTTGAGTCATTTGGGCTCTACTCGTTTTGAGTCATTTGATTGCTTACACTGCCATTTAAGAAAACAACCAGCCTTATCTTTTTCAGAAAATATGTCGGTCGCAAGTAAACCGTTATCTTAGGTTCATTATGATATTTGGGCTCTTTCCTTTCTTCCCTTGATGAGTGGATGTCATTATTATGTAATTTTTATAGATGATTACTCCCATTTTACATGGATATATTTTTTGAAACACCATTTACAATTACCTCAAACATATATTGAATTTGCTCAAAAGATTCGAACTCAATTTTCCTGTCCCTTACAGACCTTCCATACTGATAATGGTCTTGAGTATAGAGTTTCTACCTTATTAAGTTTTCTCTCTGCTCAAGGTACATTGATTGAACATTTCTGTCTATACACCTCTCAACATAATAGTCGCGCTGAGCAAACATTGTCGCATTCTAGATACTGTTCGTGCTTCCCTTTTGTATGCCTCTTGTCCTGATAGGTTCTGGGGGGGAAGCCACCCTCACTTCTGTCTATACCATAAATCGTATTCCATCATCTGTCCTCCATAATAGCACCCCTTTCGAGTGTCTATATGGTCAGCCATCCGATTATAGTACCCTTCGTCCCTTCGATTGTGTGTCGGTTTTGTCGTTATCCCTCTGCATGAATGTTTCTAATTGGGATCCGGTTTCTAAACGGTTGTGTATATCTCGTCATGTTACCTTTTGGGAGAGTCATATTTTCCACCCTGTCTAAATTTCGTATCCCATCTATTCCTGGTTCATCTTCCTTCCTATCGGCATATCCTCTCTTGTTTCCTGATCTTGATCTTACGGCTCTATCACCGCCTCTGGATCTTGTTCCAGTTGAAGCTTCTGATACACCTTCAATTGAGGCTTTTGATCCACCTCCGACCTTGTCACCAGATGCTGATCCGTCTGGGGTCTTTGGACCTGTCATACCTCGTCGATCGCATCGAGTAAGTCACTTTTCTGCTCAGTTGCGTGATTATCATTGTTACTCTGTCATATTATCTCATAATGAGCCTAAGTCATTTCTTGAGGTGAGTGCTAATTCATTATGGCAGCAAGCTATGACTGAGAAATTAGAGGCTCTAGCAAAGATTCACACTTGGGATTTAGTATATTTGCCTTCTGGCAAGACACCTATTGGGTACAAGTGGGTTTTAAAATCAAGGCTAATTTTGATGGTTCCATTGAGCATTACAAGGCTCGTCTGGTGGTCAAAGGTTATTCCCAAGATTATGGAGTTGACTACGAGGAGACTTTACTCCCGTTGTTCATCTCACTACTGTTCGTTATCTTCTTGCCGTTGCTGCTATTCGTCAATGATCCCTTCTCCAGTTAGATGTCAATAATGCATTCTTACATGCACACTTTATGAAGAAATTTATATGACTTCTTCTCCAGGTTTCTCGTCTTCTGGAAAAGTTTATCGCTTACTTCGCGCTTTATATAGGTTGAAGCAGACCCTTCGAGTTTAGTACGCCACATTTAGTGCTGCACTATTGGAGTTTGACTTTACCACATGCGCTTACGACTTTGGCCTATATTTTTCGTCGTTCTTCATCTGAGATAGTTATACTCTTACTTTATGTTGATGATATGATTATCATGGGAGATGATGCGTTTGGTATTTTTGATCTACATAGATATAGTAGTTTGAGATGAAGAGCTTGGGTCCCCTTCGTTACTTCTTGGAGCTTGAAGTCTCTGATTCTCCCGATGGTTTCTTCTGTCTCAAACTAAGTATGCCTCCAATCTTTTTACTCGAGTTGGTCTCACAGACTGTCAAGTAGCCTCTATACCACTTGCCTACGACGTTCGACTTACTCCTCATGATGGCTCTCTTCTTAATGACCCTACTTTCTATCATCAACTTGTTGGGAGCTTGATCTATTTGATTATCACTTCCAGATATCGCTTATGCAGTCCATATTGTGAGTCTGTTCATGGTCGCTCTGAGGACCTCTCTCCACTCTGCCGTCTTACATATTCTTCATTATGTGAAAGGTACTATCCTCTGCATAGCTTACACTTCTCCTCTCACTCATCTTTGTCTCTCAACGGTTACTCTGATGCTGATTGGGCTGGTGATCCCACCGATCGTCATTCGACCACTGGTTTTTGCTTTTTCCCGGACGATTCTCTCATCTCTTGGCGCACCAAGAAACAAGCCTTGATTTCTCGCTCGAGTGCTGAGTCTGAGTATTGTGCTCTTGCTTACTCTACTTCAGAAATTTTATGGCTTCGTCGACTACTCACTGATCTTAGTGTCCCTCAGCCATTCTCTACGGCTCTTCACTGCGATAGTCAGAGTGCTATGAAGATGACCCATAATGATACCTTCAACGAGCGCACCAATCATATTGAGCTTGATTGTCACTTCATTCGACAACATATTGTCAATGGAGGAGTTCATCTCGTTCCAATATCCTTAAATTCTATTTTTGAAATAATACAATTTCATAAATTTTTTCCAAATTATAACGGGTAGATTTGTTCAATACTCTTAGCCCGATCTTATAAATACCTAAAAGCATGGAACCAGATCCAAATCCAGACGTCCTTTCAAGACCAATCCAATCTTCCATAATCTCATTTATTTTTTCCTTTCTTTCATTGTTATTCTTGCGTGGTGTTCCTTCTTTTTTGTATGCATTATCTTTTTGTTTCTTCTATATTCTAGCTTCTTTGACCCGTAGCAGATCTAGTCTCTTATTTTTTCTACTGTTTTTGTTTACTGTTCACTTCATTATATTTTTAAAATTCAATTTCACAACCCAATTAAAATTAATTTTCAGCTTTTATTCTTGCATTATTCCTTACCCGTTCAAGCTAATTCCATTAAGTTTCGTCGTATCGAAAGAGCTCCAGATTTCTTCATCGCATTTCGATTCCGTCCGGAGCAGTTACTTGTTGATTTTTACCGCCAGACTAGACCGAATTCTTTTTTAAGAAGGTCGAAAAACTCAATTTATATCAATTTTAACAATATATAAATAAATTTAATTAAATCTCTAATTTTTTACAAGTAGACCACTCAAAATATCTTTATTTCTATCTCTTTTAACTAACAAATATTTCCAATCTCTAATTTTTTTACACGTAGACCATTCAAAACCTTTTTATTTTTATATCTCATTAACTAACAAATATTTATATTTATCTTTAAAACTTCCTATTTTTTTTTATAAAACTAATTTATGTTAATGATAAATAAATCAATAAATAAATATTTTATTTATTTGTATTATAAAAAGTTTTATTCTCTACAAGATATCCATATTTTATATAATTTATTGAGATATAATATTAAAATATTTAAATATATATTTTAAATTTCTTTTAATCATTAAATAACTAATCCTCATTATCTAAATACTAATCTATATTTCATAAATTCTCGTACCTAAACAAAAAGTTTCATTTTTTTTTTAGAACGGGAGGAGTATAATTCTTTTAGGTTCTACTCTTTTCATTAAATAATATTATATATATAATAACAAAAATATATTATTCTTTTAGGTTCTACTCTTTTTCATTAAATAATATTATATATACAATAACAAAAATATATTAATTTTTTTAGAAAATATTATATTTAATAATTATAATTTCTTTTTAAAGAAAGTCGTAGTACAAACACAAGAAATAAAAATGGTACTATCTGTAATGTAATAATAATAATAATATGAAAATATTGGTATCTTTAGATAAATAAATATTATAATATTGGTAAGTATTTATATATACATGTCCGTATACATTTGTATGATATTTATATATTATAATATAATGAAGAGAGAAAAAGTACAAGACAAAAAAACGGATGAGAAGGTGAGCGCACTGATGGAGATTAAGGGTGTGTTTGTTTGAAGGATTTTGGAGGATTTCCACTATTCATCCAATTTTTTTTCCTCAAAAACATTAAATCAAACAATTATTTTTCATTTTTTATATTATACTAAAAATAAATTAAATTCAAAACATCACATCAAACCCTATTTATATCACATCATACAACTATTCAAATTCAAAATTTTTACTATTCAAATCCCAATCCAAAATCCAAATCCCCAAACAAACACACCTAAGTGAATTTATTCATATCATTTCATTTACAATTCATATATATATATATATATGTAGGCATTTGACCTCCATAAATGTGAATGCGAACTCAATGGTCATATGTGATGTGTTAATCAATGAAGACATCCACGGCTGATGTATGTAGCATCAACATATATGTATACACAATTATTAGGTAAGTATTATATATATATATATATGTATGGATGTCGTGAGCAAGTATATATATATATATATATATTTATTGGTATATATATTTATTGGGGCAATGCAGTAAATAGTGAGAGGTAGAGAGAGAAATACTAATATCGTGTGATTATTTCATTTTAACTTATACTACGATTTATCGAAACAGTTTATTCGTGTCGTGACACCGCTAAAAAAAAAAAAAAATCATTTTTGTAATAAAAATTTTTTGTCTCTAAATCTATTTTTTCCATTACTAATGACATTAGAGACAGAAATAGGAATAGAATTACGTTAGCTACGTGAACTTTAGGGACGGAATTCCGTTACAAATATATTATTTTTTTGTAGTGTAAATAGCATCGACAATAAACTTATGTATTATTATGTGTATACAATACTCCCCCTCGTCCCTTAACAATCTATCCATTTTTTTTTTTTAATTTTGGTCCATCCCATAGCAAAATATCAATTTTTTTTTTTAGTAATTATACTATCTACCTAACATTATAATTATCATTCTAATTTACAATATATCACACAAATGTCATTACATTTATATCATAAAATACTAATAGGGTTAATTTACTATTTTTACCTTTATTTTTACTTTATTCCAATATAATACTAATATTTCTAAGAGTCCGTGCCAAAAGCAAATAAATATATAGATATGAGACGGAAGGAGTACTGTGTTTGATTGTTTGTGGAATTTGAATTTTGATTTTGAATAGTTTAATTTTGAATTGAAATAATTCATTGATTTGATATACTTCCCCCGTCCCAATACAATAGTTTTGTTTACTATTTTTGTTCGTCTAAAAACAATACTCTCATTTTTCATAAATAACCATATCACCATAAAACTATCCCTACTTTTTTATTATTATTACACAATTGCCACTACTTTTTACACTAATATACTCACAAGGGCAAAAAAGTCATTTATAGTTACTTTTTACCAACTATCCATATAATATCAATATTTCTTAAATTTCGTGCCCAATACAATAAGACTATACTTTTGGGATGAATGGAGTAATATTTTAAATATAAAAATAAATTTTAGTATATATAATAAATAAAAAATAAATATCTGATTTAATATTGTTGAAAAAAATAATTTGAAATAGTGAAACCATGATGAAAAACACATAAGTAAACATTTAAGATTCGGTAATATAAATGACAAATTAAAAATTAAATTTTTTATGAACGGATAGAATCTATATTCGATATTTATTAAGAATCATATAAGCAAAAAAAAAAAAAAAAAAAATTATTTGACCGAACAAAGCAAGTTACAACAAGTATATTATATATGAAAATCCATTTTTTTTAAAAGAATTTCAACCTATTTTAATTTATTTTTAATTAAATATAGTAAATCATATTTAAAAATTCATTCAAATTTTATCTCACTTTAAATTATTTCAGCATAAAAATTCATCCAAAATAATAATAATAATAATAATTGTTGAGAATTTATTAATTCCCAACAATAATAAATCCAAAAGGCACCAAATACAGCCTAAAACACGTACTCCCTCCGTCCAAATATCCTGCAATATTTTTTTTTTGGAATGCCCCAAAATATGCTGTAACATTTTCAAAATAAGAAATAATTAATTATACTTAATCTCAACTCCACATTTTATCTCCTCACATCATCCAAATAAAACAATAAAATATATATTTCTCTCTCCATCACATCACCTAATTTGTAAATTATCCTACTTAATACTACTAACTTAAAAACTCGTATCAAAAGCAAATATTGCACTTTGTTTGGGACGGAGGGAATATTACATTCAAACACGTTCATATAAGTTATTATGGTGTGTTAAAAAATATATTAAATAAAATAATAAATTTCTTTATACGAAAAAAATTAAGAAAATATGAAACTCGGTAATAATGTGTAAAAATTTAGATGAGTTTTTGGTAGGTTCTTAAGATAATGTGGTAAAGAAATAAAAGTTTACAGAAATAATAAGTTATGGCCTTATCCAATAATGGGGTGTCCCATGAAGATTCTCGTAATTTATTACAAATATAGAGAGAATAATTTATGTCCATTCCATACCTATATTTTAAAATATTTATTTGAATAGTGGTCGTTGTTGAAGGCATTAAATTAAAGTAAATTATATTAAATGCTCATTTCAAATTATTGCCTTCTACGTCATCAATGTACTAGTCAAATGTTGTCATAACTATTTTTTCATATCTTTGTATGGACATTTAGGGCGAGTCCTACATTTCAAAACAATAGTTTGAATATATTTAAAAAATGGAATCTGAATTTTCTTTTACTGTTTTTTTTTTTTAATCAAATGAATATTGGTTGATAATCAAAAATAATCTTGTTGTAATAATGCGTAGGTTGATAAACGTTGTATGTATAAGCATAAGGTCAAATAAATCCAATGGGCTTCTCTATTTTCTCCCGTCTCTTTCATGTTATATTTCTCTTTGTACGTCAAATTGAGAAACCTATTTTTAAGAGCATCCACGATAGCAGAAATCCATCCGGGTTCTTTTCTATTTTTCATGTGCCATATATTCATGAAATATCTCAATTATATTTTACACCCACACCATAGAATTTCTAAAATTTCTATTCTTTCACCTTATTAAACATTTCATATATTTGAAAGAGAAATTTACACTCCAAACCATAGAATTCCTAAAATCTCTAATTTTCACCTTACTAAACATTTCATATATTTGAAAGAGAAATTTACACTTTTTCATCATATTTTATTCTTATAATATTTAATAAAAATAAAACTATTATTTTGTATCAATAAAAAATTAAATTTTTATTTATTTTTTATTTATCACACTTACATAATTATTGAACTTTTAAATTCAAACTTAATATTAAAACACATAATATTAAAATATAATTTTCAAATAAATTAGTTAGCCGATTGATGAAACTTCTCCTAAATATGTTCATCTAAATTTGCTTTAAGTTGTTGGTGTGTTTCTCTAACTCGGAGTCACATTTTATTCCATAGGTTAATTTATAGTTGCATGCCTCGTATTGTTGTATGACCAATTAGAGTTGTCATTTTTCTCCACATGATCATATTGAGATGTATCGTAATAATGCATGCAACTATCTCTTTCAACTTCTACAATCATATTATGTAACTATCTCTTTCAACTTCTACAATCATATTATGTAACTATCTCTTTCAACTTCTACAATCATATTATGTAATATGATGCACACTCTCATTATTTACATAGTAAATTAATGTTCCAAATAAGTGATGGAACTTTAATGAAAGCAAATCGAGCTTGTAATACACGAAAGATATGCTCCACATATTTACGAATTGCTTCTTGAGGTTGCACAAATAATTGTACTTTATAACCTTGAGACAGACAAATTGATTGAACAAAGGTTGTCCATAGAGGATAAATTCTATAAGTATGATAAATGTATATTAAACACACAGATCATATGATGCTACAACTTCCAATATAACTGTAGGTTTGTGATGATTCCTACATTCGAATTTTCCTTTTTCAAGTAGACGAACAATTTTTTCATTATCAGTGCATAAAATAAATACTTCTTAGCATGCCTGAAAACTCACGTGTCTTTGCAACAAATAATAGTTTTTGTACATCAATAGAATTTGAGCGTCGTAGATATTCTTCACCAAATAGAGAACACATCCCTTCAAAAAATTGAATTAGACAAGCCCTTGCGGTGCTTTCCAAGATGAAGATATTCATCAATAATATAGACGTGGATACAAGGTTTATCTATCTACTTTAATAATTTTTTTAGTTTTTAAAATTGTTGTGGGTCATGCAGGTAGCAGATGACGGATTTGACAATGTTGTTTTGGAAGGCCACGACGACCTATAATATGAATGAGCACAAACGTACAATGAAAAATATCCTGAATTGCTATCCAAAGGTAAATGAATAAAAAATATACCTTTGAATGGTTGACGTATATTACCAAGCATTAATGGGTGAGAGCTTATTTTCCTATGAGGACTAGGTGCAATGCATTGGATAATAACATCAGCAAGTCTTTTAAACACTACATTTTTGTTCGGGATCTTCCAATAATAGAGATGTTTAAATGGATAAAAAGAAAAGACATGGAAAAAATTCAAGTTAGAAAAGAAGGAATTGAAAATTTTGAGACATGTATATGTTGGAATATTTTGAAGAAAATTGAGACTCAATAGAAAGAAAGCATAAACTATTTCCTCAACTGGACAAGTGAATACAAATTTGAAATAATGCACTGGCAGAAAAATCATATTGTTCATTTGAAATCCAAGAGATGTACTCGTGGTATGTTTCAGATGATTGGATACCTTTTTATTTATTTAATTTTCATTCCCTAGAAATAGAAGATTACACGGTCAGAGAATTACATGATGATAAAACAATAAAACTCTAATCAATCTATATATATCGTTATAAATATATATAGATATTTATATATAAATATATAAATGATATAGAGGCCCAACAACAAGGCGCCGTCCCCAGCCCTCCACGTAGTCCGAATTGGAGAAATGGAGTCAAGCCAAATCCCACGTGACCCAATTAGATAAAGAGGTCCAAATGCCATGAGACAACCCAAAATTTTCTCTCAGCCCGAGTAGGAAGAAAAGGCTTAATCCATTAGCAGTCCAATTTAATCTTCCTTCAGATCTTCAAAAATCCCTAAAAGCCCAATGTTGAAAGCCTAAACAACACTTAAATTGACTCAGTTCAAATATTATGGCTAGAGAAACTATCTAAATCTCTATATAACCTCAAATACAAACTTTATTTAGGTCAAAATACCAACTCTGCAATATCAAACCTAGCCCAACCAATTAAACAAATCGAAACATTTATAAAACTACCAGCCCAGTTCTTAAACTAAACAAAGAGCTCAACCACCAAAATATAAATATAGCACTATCTAATTAAAAAATATATACATAACCAAATAACAGAACTAAACACCATAAAAATCCAATTGCTCCATCAGGACTTATTGACACCAAGCAGTAGAACAAACCTCATTCAAAAACCAACCTGAAATTTATGCTAACTCACGAAGCAGTCAAAGCAATCCCCTCACCAAACATTCACTCATTCATATGAATCTAAAAAACAGACACTCGGGCTAGCCTATTTCTAAGCTGAACAATTCATTTTCAAATGAAAATAAATACCCTTGTTTCCATCCAATTGCAACTATAGATATGCATAGGCAATATTTACTGGAGTTTATGGATTTCTACTTCAACAAACAATTGTACAACAACCTTTACAGCCACATGATCAGTCCTATACCAGGTATGCATGATTTCAAAAGGTTCTTTTTTGGCATTGTTGACCACTCTGTTTGTAAAAAAAAAAAAGCTGAAAAGTTGTAGGCTATTAGGTTCAACTGAGATTTTACCGAACACACTCGAAAAGAAGCGGTTGCAGGTTTCCATATTATAAAAAGATAACCGAAAGACCCAAAAAAATGCGTAGGCATAATGCAAATGATGTGAAAGATTCAACTAAAATTTCAAGAAAAGTCTTGAAATACATGTGCAATATGCTTTCAACGAGGGCATAAAAAAATGAGCTGCAAGAATATACCACACCTGAATTGAAAGTTTTCTAAGGTAATAATATAATTTTTGTATTTGTAGTACTGATACATTTACATAATTCAATACTAATCATACTTCTATGTGGACACAACATGAAATTTCCACCGATGTTGAGGAAAATACTCATATGCAAAACACCACATTAGTTGATGAAGTTGTTGGACAGATGAGGGCAATGTACTACACTTAAATATATAATTTAAAATTCAGTTAATTCATCAATTTATCCTTTGAGCCAAAGTGACCATTGTAGAACTTTACTTTTTTCCTCTTGTCGTCGAATTGTGAATGGTGAAATATGAAATAAATATTGCATTGCTGTGCATTAAATAATTCATGAAGCCTTTTTCTACTTGTTTATATAAAGTTGAATAATATTTCAGGTGGTCAAGAAAAAAGATGGCATATCGGTTCACAACACATGAATAATCCATACAAATTCCTTACCAGGTGCTGAATTATCCCGCATTAAATGTATTTAAGTCATGAAGCTTGCGATTGTTATAGTGCAATAAAACATATTGTTTTCAGATGGAGAGTCAAAATAGTATATCTGACATTCCTCAAAATGGGGTGCCGAAGTTGCGGTTGATGTACGTACCAATGTTGAGCCAAGTGTTGTGCAGGTGCTTTGTTAGTTTGCAATAACAATAATTATAACTCCAAATAATAGCATATTTACTACTTTATAAAATTGTGTATTTCCTGAATTTTTATATAAAAACAATCACAATATTGGATTTATGACATACTTTATTGATCTATTTCGCTTGATATGATCCAAAGTCCGCTTGTAGAGATTATTGATATTTTTAGCCTTTTTAAGCGATGTTCTCTCGTTCAGAATTTGCCCAAGTATGGAAGACAAGCGATGGTGCACCCAGTTATGGCAAACAATGCTCTTTACGCTTGCGCATGAGTTAGTGGCTAGAGATCCACCACTGACTAGTGAGATTGTAATGCCTGACCTATAATCGATTTGGCTCATTCGATGTTTTGTTAAATTAAATATTTTAAAGTTATTATTATAAATATGTCAACTTGAAACGGATGTATATTTTGGAATTCATATCTGATTTTTATGAAGTTTATGTCATTAGATAGGTTTTTAAATTACCTTTCCAACACCAAAAATGGGGAGTCAATCCAAGTCCAAATGAAAGAGTTATAGCAAAAATAACATTAAAAGGTCTGCTGTTTGTTTAAATACGTTTTTAAACGTCAATGCATTTTTAACTCCACTTTTAAACACAAATATTATTTTATTCCTTATATTTAACTTTTATTTCATCTCCCAAATACTCTTAAGGAAACCCTAGCCGTCACTCCCTTCCCTCCCACTCAAGTTGAGGTGATTTTAAAGTAAGTTTTAAACTTTCTTCTTCTTTACTTTTGACATGTGTGCATTATTTTCAGTTATTTTGTTTATTTAAACCATAGAATTACTATTTTAAAACCTTATTTACATTCTTCATGAGTTTATCTTCATTTTGAAATATTATATGAGTTGTTTGAAAGATAAATGAATTTTATATGATTTTCTAAAGTTATACACCCATTTTTTTGACCGGAAAATATTACAGAGTACTCGACAGAGTTTCTGTAACTTTTGGATGCTGTTTATACACTTTTTCTATATGAAAAATGTATATATTTATGTTACCTTTAATTAGAGACCAAGTTTGTTCTATTTGGATATAAAATAATTTTATATAAATTTTTAAAGTTACATATCCTATTTCTTGACGATAAATCTATTCAGTATGTTTAAATTCTATTTTATTCTTTTTGAAACTTAATTTTTTTTTTAATTGGGTGTATAGATATATGTGTTAGCTTTCATTAGAGACCAAATTTGTCCCATTTGGGTGTAAAATGGGTTTTTAGTGATTTTTATAATACAACTGCTCTGTTTTTCCGAAATGAACGGACTATTTGAGTTAAGATGATATTTTGGATGTAATTCAAATTAATAATTGTATTTTTGGTCTATGAAATATAATTTAGGAACTTTAGCATTGATTTGACACTAGTTTCATAAGGTTTGAGTCAACGATGAATTTATGGTGAGTTTTATAAGATCTGTGCTAAATTTGAGTAAGTTCATTTCTCGAATTTGATGATTAAGGAATGTCTGACTAAACCAAGTCCCACGAGTCAATAGTAGTTGAGTTGGTTAGCTTCCCCTAAGTAAGGTAATGTGATAAATTATGCATATTTGAAATGAATTGACCATCTAACTACGTGCCTTAGTTAAATAGGTTATTATAATTATATCTCCTTATGTGATATGTGGTGAACTTGTTATTAAGATTTCATAATTTTGTAAGCCGTGGATTTGATTAGACTTAGTCATTGATTGACAAGTTGATTATTAATTTATGTATGCCGTGGATTTGGCTAGACTTAGCCGTTGATTGGCAAGTCGATTATCAATTTGTGTTTGCCGTGGATTTGGCTAGACTCAGCCGTTGATTGGCAAGTCGATTATCAATTTGTGTATGCCATGGATTTGGCTAGACTTAGCCTTTGATTGGCAAGTCGATTATTAATTTGTGTATGCCGTGCATTTGGCTAGAATTAGCCGTTGATTGGCAAGTTGATTGATAAATTGTATAAGCCTTGGATTTGGCTAGACTTAGCCTTTGATTGACAAGTCAATTGATAAATTGTATAAGGTGCGGATTTGGCTAGATTTAGCCATTGATTGACAAGTCGATTATTAATTTTTGTATGTCGTGGATTTGGAAAGACTTAGCCATTGATTGGGAAGTTGATTGATAAATTGTATAAGCCGTGGATTTGGCTAGACTTAGGTGTTGATTGACAAGTCAATTATAAATTATATAAGCCGTGGATTTGGCTATAGACTTAGCCGTTGATTGGCAAGTCGATTGATAAATTGTATAAGCCGTATATTTGACTAGACTTTTTCGTTGATTGGCAAGTCAATTGGTAAATTGTGTAACTTGTGGATTTGACTCAAATCAATTGATAAATTGTGATAGCCATGGATATAGCTAGATTTAGCCATTTTGGAAAGTTAATTGATAATTGTGTGAGCCATTGATTCGGCTAGACTTAGCTGTTATTTGGCAAGTTGGTTGATCAATTGAGTGAGCCGTGAATTTTGGATAGTTTTAGTTGTTGGTTGGCTAACACTTATTGTTGATAATTTATTGCATGCATTGTATGTTTAATTCTTTACACAGCTCTTGCTGATGTTACTACTTTCCTCCATGCAGAGTTGAAAACTAGACCTTCATCGACTTGATGAATAATAGGGATGGACTATTATCAAGCATGCATGACCTTCTACAATTTTATATTTTAAAGTAATTGTGGGTTTTGGTAAAAATATTTTATGACTTTTGCAAAACAAAATGTTTGTACTTATTTTTATTATATTTTAGCCTTGGCATTGAGATACGCCACGTCCATATGTGTTGTTGTTTTCGGTGTCAGCGTGTGACATTCCCATATAATTTTTGGGGTGTTACATATATTGGTATCAAAGCATTGTTTTAAGTAAAAAAAACGATACCCAGTTTTAATAATTAAGCATAGCATGCATCATGAAAAATTGATTTTGGAGATCGGAGTGCATTGCATTTCACTGCAAGCATGTTTACTCGATTATTGGTTAACTAACATGCTAGATTAATTAGAGCCTTATGACCTTATATGATATTGTGTGCTCTTATATAATGTGGATACGCTAGTTTGGAGTCTACTTTTATGGGTATAGATTTTCTTTCGGGCAAAAATCTTATTTTCGATACTTTGATTCATAATATTATTTTTGTAGTTGACGGTTTGGAGTTCCATGTAGTCTTGTTTGTACTTGAGTTAAATGAGTTAGACTTGATACTTTATATTGATTAGTTGGAGTTGTATAGAGTTCAGTGAAACTTCCACATGTGCAAATGACGCTATAGACATTGGATGAAGTGAGGCAATGAATCGATGACGCCAAAGTCTAAAGTGGTTAGCGCCTTAGTGCCCTTTTTCTTTGGTGTAGAAAGGTAACCTGGTATACATGTATGTGATTTTTTATATTAGAGCTAAGGGGCTCCCCTCTTTCTACGATGCTACTTTTTGGAGAGAGTCCTATTTTCCAATGGATATTCTCCAGGTATGGGTTGGTTTAGACGTGTGTAGTATTCTCATGGTCCAAGTGTTTTCAGATATATTTCCTGATGATATTCAAAGATTTTCCCTTAGAAGGATATTAATTTTGAGATTATGTTGGTACTAGGAACACAACTTGTATTGAAAATTGTATATTTGATGGCTCCTGTTAAGATGAAGGATTGAGAAAAATAATTGGACGAGTTGTTGAAAAAAAAATGGTACATTAAACCAAGTAGCTTACCTTGGAGAGCCCTTGTACCATTTGTACAGAAGATTGATTGGTATATAAGTTTGTGTATCGCTTACCAAACAATCAAATAATTGATTATGAGAAACAAGTATATGTTGCTAAAGATTGAAAAATTAAATTTATTAATTCAGAGGTGTTAGTGTGTTCTCAAAGGTCAAATTGTGTTTTGAGTATTACCAGATTTGTGCGAAGGATAGAAATAATCCGAAGACAGCTTTAGAACTCACTATGGATATCTTGAGTTTGCGGTGATACCTTTCGGGCTCACCAATACCCTAACCATATTCATGATTTCAATGCAGCGGGTGTTCGGAAAGTGGTTTGACATTTTTGTGATAATTTCCATTGTTGAAATCTTAATTTGATTTCCTAATGCCGATACTTTTGCTTAACACTTAAGGTTAGTGTTAGAAAACTTGGGGGAGAAACAATTGTCTCTCAAGTTGTCAAAGTGTGAAATTTTATTGAGTAATATGCATTTTATTGGCTATATGATCTCTTCTAAGTGTGTGACTATGGATGTCTCAAATGTTGAGACAATATTGAGTTAAAACCATATAATGTGGGTGAATTATGTGGTTTTCTTGGATTGGCTGGCTACTACCGGTGTTTAAAAAAAAAATTTCTATGATTGCATTACCATTGAAGAAGAAGACAAAGAAGATGGTCAAATTTGTATGGGATGATAACTGTGAGGCGGCTCTCCTCGAGTTGAATTCGAGATTGACGATTGAGTCAATTTTGCCATTTTCGGAGGATTGGCCAGACTTTGATATCTTCAGTGATGCACCATTGAGTGGTTTGAGATGTATGTTGATGCAAAATAGTTGGGTTACTCCATATGCTTTGAGATAGTTGAAATTACATGAGGAGTGATATTCAACCTTGCGATTTAGAGATGGTTGTCATTGTATAATGAGGGTATGGACAATAAGATAATAGATGGTTGAGCCGGAAAAGACATCATGCAAGTGCTCTTGTATTCTCAGATAAATTGTACGAGGAGATTAGTCGCTTGAGGTTAGAGATAGTTCCACCATGTTTTGTGCAAGTATACTGAGTATGTTGTTGGTGGCACCATGACTACATGATAATGTTCATGAAAAGGAATGGGAAGACCCTGAATGTCTTAAGATTATGGAACGAGTTCAGAAGGGCAAATTCAAGGAAACAAATGATTTTGAGATCGCTAGTAATGGAAGCCTCTATTTTTGTAGAACATGGTGCATTCCGAAGAGTGCTGGAGAATTGAAAGAGATATTATTGGATGAGGCTCATGCATCATCATGCTCGGTGCATCCTAGGGGCGAGAAGATGTACAAGGACTTACGTGCAATTTTTTGGTGGCCGGGTATGAAGGAGAATGTGGAGGGTTATGTGAATCGATGCTTAGTGTGTTTGAAAGTGAAGATTGAGCATCATAGACCGATGGGCTTCTTACAACCGCTTCAAATCCCAAGTTGGAAAAGAGACTCAATTGCGATGAACTTTGTGACCAACTTACTTGTAAGTAAGAATCAATTTTATTCCATTTGGATTGTTGTTGATTAGCTGTCGAAAGCAGCAGTGTTCATCCTTATGACGAAGGATTGGTCGATGACTAGGTTGGCTGAAGCGTATGTGTGAGACATGGTAAAATGCTTCGAAGTACCAAATGATATTATATCGGATCGTGATTCCAAATTTATGTCCCAGTTTAGGAAGGTGTTGTAGTGAGAGTTTGAGATTAAACTTAATACTAGCACTATCTTTCACCCGATGACTGATGGTCAGACTGAGCTTACTATTCAGACATTGGAGGACATGTTGAGGGCTTGTGTACCGTAGTTTCAGTAGTTTCAGGCTGACAAGTTGGGATTGATTGAGTTCTTTTATAATAGCACTTATCATGCCAACATTAAGGCTGCACCATTTGAGGTATTGTATGGGCGTCAATGCCGTACCCCATTGTGTTGGGGAGATCCTAATGATAGAGAGTTATTGGGGCCTGAGTTGGTTGAGGATATAACTTGGCACATTCGCGTGATTCAGGATCAAATCCGTACCTCCCAGAGCCAAAAGAAAAGTTATGCAGATCAAGGACGAAGAGTTGGAGAGTTTGAGGTTGGGGACCGAATGTTGTTTCCTGTATCTCCTATGAAGGGTGTCAAGAGATTTGGCATCCGAGGGAAGTTAAGTCATCAATATATTGGACCCTATACAGTGTTGGAGCATGTCGGAAAGTTGGCATATCGGTTGGAGTTACCTAGTGAGTTAGGTAAGGTCCATAGTGTGTTTCATGTATCTAAAATTTGGCGTTGTATGGCTGATGAGACTAAGATACTCCAGCCTGATGAGGTTGTTTTGGAGGATGATTTGAGCTATGATGAGAAACCGGTCTAGATTTTAGATTCGAGGGTGAAAACATTGAGGAACGAAGAAATAAACCTTGTGAAGGTGTTGTGGCACATCATGGGGTCGAGGAGACCACATGGGAGGGAGAGTTTTGATGCGAGAGCGGTATCCAGAGCTCTTCAGTATGTTTGTGTGATTATTTTCGTACATTGTTTCTACCTCTTATGCGATTTATACTAGCATATGATTTGATTGCATATGTGATTATATGCCTTGTTTTGTTATTTGATACCATTTCAATTATTGAGATAAGTTTAGATGGGATATATGTTGATGCTCTCATGGATATCGCTGTTTGGCTCGTTGTTATATTTTTTATGACAAAGTATTGACTCCCAGAGTTTGAGAACAAATTGGGTCATTAGTTAAGAGTCCATAGTGGGACTGTTTTGTTGTTTTTGATTTATTTTTTAATTGATTAGATGGTTAATTTCGAGGACGAAATCTCTTTTAAGGCGGTTAGGATGTAATACCCGGCCCATAATCAATTTGGCCCATTAGATGTTATGTTAAATTAAATATCTTAAATTTATTATTATAAATACGTCAACTTCAAATGGATGTATATTTTGAAATTCATATCTAATTTTTATGAAGTTTATGTCATTAGATAGGTTTTTAAGTTACTTTTTCAACACCGGAAACGGGGAGTCAATCTGAGTCCAAATAAAAAATTTATAGCAAAAATAGTATTCAAAGGTCTTCTGTTCGTTCAAATACGTTTTTTTTATAAAAAAACGTCAATGCGTTTTTAACTCCACTTTTAAACACAAAATATTACTTTATCCCTTATATTAACTTTTACTTCATCCCCCAAACACTTCTAGGAGAACCCTAGCCGTCACTCATTTCCCTCCCACTCAAGTTGAGGTGATTTTAAAGTAAGTCTCATACTTTCTTCTTCTTTACTTTGTAAATTCGATTTCATAACATGTGTGCATTATTTTAAGTTATTTCATTTATTTAAACCATGGAATTACTATTTTAAAACCCAATTCATATTCTTCATGAGTTTATCTTCATTTTGACATATTATATGAGTTTTTTCAAAGACAAATTAATCTTATATGATTTTCTAAAGTTATACACCTATTTTCTTGACAGGAAAACATTACAGAGTGCTCGATGGATTTTTTTTAACTTTTGGATGCTGTTTTTACACTTTTTTTTTATGAAAAATGTAGATATTTAGGTTACCTTTAATTAGATACCAAGTTTGTTCCATTTGGATATAAAATGAATTTTATATAAAATTTTGAAGTTACACATCTTGTTTCTTGATGATGGATCTGTTCAATATGTTTAACTTCTATTTTGTTCTTGTTGAAACTTCTTTTTATGTTTTTGTTTAATTGCGTATATAGTATATGTGTTAGCTTTCATTACAGACCAAGTTTGTTCTATTTGGATGTAAAATGGATTCTTAGTGATTTTTATAACATAACTGCTCTGTTTTCCTAAATGAAAGAAACATTTTAGTTAAGATGATATTCTGTATATAATTCAAATTAATAATTGTATTTTTGGTCTTTGAAATATAATTTAGGAACTTTAGCGTTGATTTGGCACTAGTTTCATATGTTTTGAGCTAACGATGAATTTATGGTGAATTTGTAAGATCTGTGCTAAATTTGAGTAAGTTAATTTATCGAATTAGATGATTAGGTGAAATCTGACCAAACCAAGTTCCGCGAGTCGGTGGTAGTTAAGTTGGTTAGCTTCCTCTAAGTAAGCTAAAGTGTTAAATTATGCATATTTGAAATGAATTGACCATCTAACTACATGTCTTAGTTAATAGGTTACTATAATTATATCTCCTTATGTGATATATGGTGAACTTGTTATTAAGAATTCATAATTTTGTAAGTTGTGGATTTGGCTAGAGTTAGCCGTTAATTGGAAAGTCGATTATTAATTTATGTATGCTGTGGATTTCACTTGACTTAGCCGTTGATTGGAAGGAAAGTCGATTATCAATTGGTGTGTGCCGTAGATTTGGCTAGACTTAGCCTTTGATTGGCAAGTCGGTTATTAATTTGTGTATGCCGTGGATTTGGCTAGACTTAGCTGTTGATTGGAAAATCGATTGATAAATTGTATAAGCCGCAGATTTGGCTAGACTTAGCCGTTGATTGGCAAGTCGACTATTAATTTGTGTATGCCGTGGATTTGGCTAGACTTAGCCGTTGATTGGCAAGTCGATTGATAAATTGTATAAGCCGCAGATTTGGCTAGACTTAGCCATTCATTGGAAAGTTGATTATTAATTTTTTTATGCTGTGGATTTGGCTAAACTTAGCCGTTGATTGGCAAGTCGATTGATAAATTGTACAAGCCTTGGATTGGCTAGACTTAGTTGTTGATTGGCAAGTCAATATATATTATATAAGCCGTGGATTTGACTAGACGTAGCCGTTAATTGACAAGTCGATTGATAAATTGTAGAAGCCGTAGATTTGAATAGACCTAGCCGTCGATTGGCAAGTCAATTGGTAAATTGTATAAGTCGTGGATTTGACGCAAGTCAATTGATAAATTTTGATAGCCATGGATTTAGCTAGATTTTGCCATTTTGGGAATTTTATTAAGAATTGTGTGAGCCGTTGATTCGGATAGACTTAGCTGTTACTTGACAAGTTGGTTGATCAATTGAGTGAGCCGTGAATTTTGGATAGTTGTAGTTTTTAGTTGGCTAACACTTATTTTTGGTAATTTATTTCATGCATTGTATATTTAATTCCTTACTTAGCTCTTGCTGATGTTACTACTTTCTTTCATGCAGAGTTGAAATCTAGACCTTTATCCACTTGATGCATCATTGGGATGGACTATTATCAAGCATGCATGACCTTCTACAATTTTATATTTTAAAGTAATTGTGGGTGTTGGTAAAAATATTTTATGACTTCCGCAAAACAAAATGTCTATACTTATTTTTATTATGTTTTAGCCTTGGCATCGAGACATGTCCATATGTGTTGTTGTTTCGGTGTCAGCGTATGACATTCCCATAGAATTTTTGGGGTGTTACAGAGATTCAAAGTACCCAAATTTACCTAATTGTTGATCTTTCAGCAGTTAGTAATTCAAATATTGGGCAGCAACCATATACTGCTTGAGTTGTACCGATGTCCTCCAGCTAAGCAAAGCAAGCGAAAAAGATCTGTGCCCCAGCTATATTAGTCCAGCCAAGCGAGTGAGCTAAGAGTTAGGGCAATTCCAACTGATCAACTGCCCAACTGCCTAACTACCCAACGGTTGCAACAACCTTTTACTTGCTCCCAATTTCTGCTTTGCAACTGCTCAACTGCTGCCAACTGCCGATCCATAAAGTCTATGAATAACGGCAGATTTCTTTTGTAAAGAACACTACGTACAAGTGTTCATATCGCTTATACTTTGTTCACTTTCCGAGACCTTCGATCCTGTGAAGGAGTTCTTTTAGTTAGTGGAGGTTGGGGTAGTGAGATTCTCTGATTCTCTGACTGCCCAGTTAGTCACTTTCGTCGGCAAATTTATTGCTTTGTTACTGTTTTCAATTATTCTTTTCATAATGTAGATTCACCGCTTTCTTTTAGTTGTTAATTGAATATCATGATTTCTTCATCTGCATCTTCATCCCAAATTTCATATTTATATTTGATTGTTTAATTCTGGAATCTTGATAAGTTGTGGAAATTTCTTCAGAAGAATTGATTATCCAAGCCTAATTTTGCGTCGTATTCATTAACAGATTTTAGGTAATTCATTGTAGTTAAGTACGCAAGAGCCTTGTCGGCCTGCTTAATTACTATTCTAAATTCAAATTTTGATTAAAGAGAGGTATCAAAATAGTAAAGCTACCAATGAAATATATTTTAGAATGATTAATTCGACATAGGCGTTTGTCGATCGGGTCTAAAAAATGTCTCGTGATAGTAGCTTTTCTTGCTTATAATGTTCTGAATCCGACTGTCATTGAAGTCTTTTTGTAAATCCCTTAAGGTCAATAATCTGATTTAAATGAACAAGTATGATCACATGCATTTCCTCGATCATTTCGTAATATATATATGTTCCGCTGGTTCACTTATATCATCCCTTTATTTCATCCATGTAAATCTAGCCATTAAGTAATGTATAGTTCACATACATATATCTCTGTACATTCCCTCGTTGATATACTACGCTCGCACTCCCATTATCACCACCAGTAGCCGCTCGCAAGCCACCTTTTATATAGGTAAAATTGCACTTAACTCCCTTATGATTTCGAAACTCTGCGTAAATCTCTCTTTTACTTTAAAAATTGCACGGTGTCCTCTTATGCAAAAAAATTTTGGATTTAGGGTTTAGGATTTAGGGTTTAGGGTTTAGGGTTTATCACCACCAGTAGCCGCTCGCAAGCCACCCATACCGCCCTGCTCACCAGCACTGTCACTACACTAACCGCTCGTAAGCCATCACTCCGCTCATGACCACTGCATGCTAACCTTTACTGATTTCTTTATAATTATGTCTGTTATAGCTTTGGGCTCGTTGGAAAACGAGATAATTTACTGTATTTCTGATCAACCAGACTCCGTAAGTATTTTCTTTATTTTAATTACATGACTTAGAATTCTTGTGTTCGACATAGAAACTCACCAATATAGAGAGTATAAAATCAATTATGATACAACAATTAGAGTCTACAACAACATTGTTTCCATTAATTATATGTCTGATCATTTTCCATAAGCTAATATCCAATACAATCTTAGCCCATCTAAAAATCCCTAATCGCTCTACACAAACTTTTACATATCAAACAACAAATATTTTTGTTTATTTTTCTACTTTAATTTTTCTCATGTAATTGAGATTTCTAGTAAAAGCCGTTAAAGCAACCACAGAAAACCACTGCTCAAAGGTATTCAAAGTTTCCAACCTCTAACAAGTCTGCCATATCTACGTGCTTCTAATCAATATCTTGGATAATTTTTTGCATCAAAGTTATGAGCATTGCAGTTTTCCTACACGCCAAGACAACGTGGAACCCTGCATAAGTGTAGTACTGATCTGAAGGATACGGTAGGATCTCAAAAGGAATGATTTGTGTCATTTCAATGGATTGCTGAATGTGTCTTATTCAATTGTGTTTATCCTTTTGTTGGATTGGTCATGTCATTAAAAATTGATTGGTTGCTACTAGATTGCTAAGGTTGTCTTTTTACATATCTGTGTATGTCATTTAAAGGTTGGCATTATGTTATTTTGGTGACGTGGAAGTGAGTTGCAGAACTTTCTTTCGGAAGTAGACTTGATGCTAAGGGCTGAATTTTTGTTGTGATAATTCTTCCTGTACGTACTTATTGCCTGCCATTGAAACTTTCATTTTACTGTTGTTGTGTTATACTCTTATAGGTTTTTGATGTCTCCACCTAAAAAATCAACAAGCATTGCCATGCCAAGTGCCACTTTATTGGATATGATAAGTAAACAACATGGAATAATGTCATCATATATTTGAACAACATAGATATATAATTCATCAATGTATATGCTAAGTAAACAACACAGACACAAAATGACACCACAAATTTAAATAACAAGTATAAGTAATTCAACGACGTGAAAATTAAACCCCCAAGTACATGACATGGTGTCCTTAAAATACATCATCAAATAAAATGGGTGTATAATTAGTCATAATTGCAAAAAAAATAACAACACAAAGATACAACATGAGCATCTACTTAACTATTGTCATAATTGAAAAAATAATGACACTAACAACACAAAGATACGTAATCTTATTGGCACGTCTTTCCACATGTTTCGTGTTTGACACTATCGTTGTGACTATTTTCTCCATTTCAGATCTCACCATGGTAGAGTGCGCTTCATTGACGTTGGATTCGGGTTTTGAAATTTCTTTCTCTTCTTCATCAAAGCTATTGACCATAAATTTGACCGATCATTTTCTTGTACATTCAAAGTCTCTAACCAAAAATGTCACATTGCCTATTTCTGTAATTGCAAAATAACTTACTTTCAGTGTCTTTCATAGGGCCAAGAACTCGAATGGTAGTATATTTTTCATATTTACATATTAGATTTTTGTATCACAGATCCAATACGTCCACTCTCAAAATCTTCTTACTATTTGACGAAGTCATCGAAATTATCACTACGTTTTTTTCGCAAGAAAGGTCAACCAATTAATTTAATAAAAACTTGTTAATATTTTCGAACAAAAAAATAATCCATAATACAGAAAAACCCCAACATAGAAATGAGAAATCAACATATGTTCAATCCAAGCCTCTAGATCAATAAGTTGACCAACAAGCCTAATATTCGACAACGAATGACCCATTATAATGTAGACTCATTTTCTGAAATCATGATGCAATACAAAACAATAAGAATTTTTTAACCCGATCTTATGATGAATTCGACCAAACCCAAACATAAACATGCTAGACAATAGACAAATAGATTCCAAATTAAAATTGCTACACTTTTACACCCAACCAACGAACCATTCTTTTTGTGTCAACAAATGTTTTGAAATAAAAATTTAAAACAAAATAACACAATTTGTTTTTTACGCAATTACTCACAATGAAATCCATCCAACTCCTATTTACCAATCAAATTCATCCCGAATCAAAATTGCTAAAATTCACCACCCAACGAACCAATACATTATTTCGCTAATTTTGTAAAATAAATAAATAATAAAAAATAATATTAATAATTGGATATATGATATAAAACTCTTTTGTATTTTAGTAGAAATACACAAAACGCCTCTTATTTTATTTATTGCGTGAAACCTTATTGTGTTAAATTAAAGCATATATAAAACACCCTTTACGTACAAAACTAGTGTTTGGTTGAAAATGCATATCTAATTATGAATATTTTATAAAACTAATAAATATAAAATATCTTACATTGTATATTTTTAAGTAAATAAATAAATAAATAATTTATCAACCATCAATTTAATAGTTTTTTGAAGACAAAAATAGTTGCCAATTTTTTTTTTTTTTAAAATGATATAATGAAAAATTGATTTATTATTATTACTATTATTATTATTTATATATACCAAGGAATCCACAAGATTTTGGAAGAATTTTAAGGAAACAAAGCGGTGAAAATAACCGTTAAAATGGTGGATCGGGTCTGAGATGAATGTATAATCCAAGAAAGCAAAAAGGAAGCCCAAAACCTTAAAAAAATTTGGAGGAAATGTCAATATTTTGAAGATGAAGAGGCCCGATTTGACAAAGGCCTAAGTGAGGAGTTGAATCCAAAAGTGGAGGAAGAGCCCACACAAAAAAGCAACCCATGGTGAGGAAATGAAGCACAGGTTGATCAAGTCCAACAGAAGTACGCCCCAGAGAGGATTTCAAGGCCTATTTTTGCAGCAGGAAAATCCGTAACCTTGTGAAATTCATGGTGGAAGAAGAGGCAGCAACCCATGGCTGAAGAGTGAGGGCTATGTTGAGAAAGTCCAGCAGAGGGGCCTAGGTTGGTGAGAAAAATCCGCAGTCTTGTGAAAAAATTAACAATAAGAATAAGTGGTTGCGGAAGTATTGATGATCATCAATAAGGTGAAGTTAGATCAACTGAAAGGTTATTAAGATGGAATTAATGTTAAACAACTAAGATAGATGAAATGATAATGTTTTCAATGACATTTGAGAGGTTTCAACTGTTATACACCCTTTAAAGGGGTGGGATATTCATGAGTCATATTCCTTAATAATAAGTCATCAAAGAAAAAGAGAATTACATTGGATTATGAGAAGTTATTGGATAGAAGTAATAACAAGCTTTAATGGGAATAAGTGTTGATACTTGAAAGAAGTATTTATTTTTTAATACTTTTACATTCAAATATTTTACTTTTCCGCACATTTATCAACTTTCATTACTGTTTTTCTTTTGATTTCGTTTGTACTTTTTTTTTTTTTTTTTCATTTTTAAGTTTTTTTTTTCCTTTTCATTACCATAAGAAGATAATCTGTTGAGGACAATTTCTGCAGATACGAAAAGATCACATAGGAATTTTTTGGAGTGTCCTATAGAACTTTTAACAGTTTTCTGACCGGTTTCATCAAGCCACCGTGAGACTCGGGATATACGAATTTTCGTATACAACAATTTTTATTCAACAAAGACTATTCAAGATATTTGATCTTTTTTTATTTGTATAAAATTTATATAATTAAGTGCATATTTACAATCAAATGTCAGTTTTGGATGAAGCGAATTTTGAGTGCATATCTTAAATTAATACAAGAGAGTTTCACACAATAAATAGAACACTCTTACTGAAATACGAGGGGTATTATGCAATCCATATTTAAAAACATTGGAAATCAATTACCCCAAATCTTCACCAGCCAGAGCAATCTCGCAACATAATCTTTTTACCTTGATGAGAAATTGTTTGAATCGATCCCTCATATCCAAATTTATGATTGACCGTCGCGATTGTGTTCGAATCGAAAGACTTTATACGTAGAGATTAAGAGTTTTGCTACATTATATATGCACATTCCCACACACGCACCCGCTCCCACACCTTTTGGGATCAACCTCTAACATCAAGCATGGCAAGAGGAGCTCATCCGCTTGAGCTACAGTGGACATTATTATTATTATAATTGTTATTATTGTCATTGATATAATTATTTAATTATAACTATTTATATTTAATAAAATATTATAAGAAACAATATAATATAATAATTTAAACAAAAAAAATTAAAAGCAATGGGAAAGACAATTTTAAAATTATTTAAACTAAAAAAACATCAAACAATTTAATTAGTTTTTTAGATTATTTATATTGTTATATTTAATACTTTTAATATTTTATTCTATAGATTATTTGTATGCTGTTATGTTTCTCAATTTTAATTACTTTATCAATATTATTATATTTCTTGATTTTTTATTATCGATGTTGTTATGTATTTATTTTTAAATTTCAAGTATATATTTAGTAATTATATACTCCACCGTTTACCTCCATTGTCTACTTTACTTTAGGCATCAAAATTTAAAAGAAATATAATTACTAATAATGAAAAAATATATTAATGTAAATATCTATTATATAATACAAATAATTATAAATTAACATTAAAATACTAAATAATTAATATTAAGATTAAGAAAATCATAGATTATGAAATTTAAAATATTATTAAAGTTTATAATCATTTTAGTTTTTTTAAAAAGAGAACAAATTATGTATGACGGACCGAAATAGAAAGAATGAACACTTTATATGTGACGAAAGGAGTATATTTTTATTATTTGTGTAATTTATTAAAAAATTATAAGATAATTAAAAAATTAATATTCTATTTAATTAATTATATTTAATTAAAATTTTTTTGAATAAAAGTATATCAATATTGATATTATCTTATAGTGAATAAAATTTTATAAGATATGAAAATTATTGATATATATAATTAAAATAAAATGTATAAAAATTAATAAATATATATATATATATATATATGCAGAATACATGAAAAAAATACAATTGCGTTAGAGTTGCTAGCCAATTGTTGTGCAGACAACAGACTTTCCACTCTGAAATTAATTGCATTGTGTATTTTTTTATTTTTACCATTTTTTTTTGAATTAATGACGTGTAGGGTGTTGTGCATGGGCTAACGTTTCTTTATTTTTATTTCAAACAAAATTTTTTCTTTATACAATTTGTACATTTTTTAATAAAATAACCATCTTAAAATACTATCTAAACTAAACTTTAAATTCAAAACAAAAGCAAACAACAAGCCCTATGAATTTATAAATATAGTGTTCCGGAAATAATGAATAATATTAATGTAGGAATATATCAAAGACATACACATGAGTAGTTGTACGAATACCTATATGATATGACTTTTGTACCCTTTTTTATTTATTTATTGTTTAGCTTTGTTGTGTTGGATTGTAAAAATGCAAGTGTTCGAAGTCCTAGAGTTTCATTTTGCTTATATTTTGTACTTTTGGTTATTGATATCGGATGTTCTTGAGAGTTGTGTTTTTTCAATTGCATTTACTATTTTGTAGTCATTTACTTGTACAAAATATATTGATATGGATATCATTTTGTAGATCGTAACGTTTTCTCTAATACAATAACTTAGTTACAATATTCTAATGCTACGATATATAAAAAAATGCATTTGAAACTAATGCAGGAGTTTTTGAATTTGTTGGGCACGCAAAACAAAAAAAAATTTCGTCCGACTGGACGACTGATCTTACAGAAATAGAAGACATCCGATTTTCGGCAGTCAGAAATGGTAACCGACCAATTCCCTCAAATTCAAAATATAATTAAAAAAATTAAAAAATTATTACAAAAAAGTTAATATTTTTTTAAAAATATTCTCTTAACTTCAATATTATCATCTTGTACTCTTTCTGCCGATTTTTTAGCTTACAAGCCATCCATATTATTGTAGTGCTTATATTCATGAATATAGTTGTTGATGCAATTTTTCAACAATAAAAAGTAAAATCCGAAAATGGAAATTATCTTCGAATTTGATAAAATGAATGTCTGAGATTATGAATCTCTAGATACTGTAAGATACATAAATAAACTAGGAAAAACAAAAACTACAGACTGAAAAATAAAGTGGTGATCCTAAAAGCAATTCTTTTGAATTTGATGTCGATTGAATATGATTTTTCAGAACAGACCCAAATCCTTTAAATAACCCTTTGAAGAAACGGTTTGAACCGTCGTGTGGTCGGTTACAGCAACCGTTGTCAACCGCCCAGAAAGTCCTCTTCTGTCGACACGTGTGTTAACCGACTCACCAACCGCTCGCGCCAGTTACAACACTCAAATGGCTCGGCCGACCACCTCTTAAAACCTCAAATGGGCGGATGGCCCGACCGGCTACTCAACCGCCCAGCAATAACCTCTGGCTTCTTAGACGGACCGTAGACCAACCGACTAAACCTACCAAATAACCCAACGATTGACTAATCGGCCAATCCAAAAACTAACTGGTCGCTAGACCAAAGGACTCATCGGCCGCCCCATCAAGCGACCACCATCTGATTTCTCCAATCGTCTAAACAATGAATCATCCAGACGATTCAATGGTCGCCCCAACCAAGCGACTGAACTACTGTTTACATAAGTAGGCGACCAATTAACAGACCCTTTTTCGACCGACCTCCGTATCAGCCGTCCTTCTTCGCCTGACTTCCTCTTTCGACCGACCTCCGTATCAGCTATCCTTCTTCGCCCGACTTCCTCTTTCGGCCGACCTCCGTATCAGCCGTCTTTCTTCGCCCGACCTCCTTTTTCGACCGACCTCCGTATCAGCCGTCCTTCTTCGCCCGACTTCCTCTTTCGACCGACCTCCGTGTCTGATCTTATCTTGTCCGACCTCCGAGCCTGACCTGATCACGTCCGACCTCAGTCCCGACCTTATCAGGTCCGACTTCCGTGCCCGACCTTCTCACGTCCGATCTCCGTGCCCGAAATTATCTTGTCTAATCTCCGTGCCCGATCTTATCTCACCGACCTGAGTACGTATTGCTTTTCTCTTCTTCGTCCTGACCGACCTCCGCGTCTGTCATATCATCTTTCTTCGCCCGACTTTAGTCTTGACCAACCTCATCTTGCCCGACCTTCGTATCGGCCGTCATCTTTCCTTGTCCGACTTTCTTTTGCCCGACTTCTGGGCCTTTTGGCTTATATTCAGACCCATCCAGAATCTAACTGCCATTATTTATTATTATTATTATTTTTTGTACGTAACAATAGTATAATTGTTTGTATTATTTTAGAGATCTATAATGTAACATCATATGTGTTTAATAATGAAGTGATTGAGGACTGAAGATGCCTTCAATAATTGTTTTTCAAATATTGTAGGCTTATCTTGCCGGCAATTGGAAGCTTGAGCTCATTTTTTCACAATCCTCAACCTGTTTTTACACAGTCACGTAGCGACGCGAAGAACACTAGTGTATATATATATATATATATATAACATAAGAAAATACATTATCATAAATATTAGTTTTCTTAAAAGAATTTTTGTAATATATTTAAAAATTAATACTATTATATTAGTGAGTGGATTTGTAAAATAAGATGGAAAAAGTCTAAATACCATTTAATTTAGTGAGATCAAGAGTGAGGTGTGATGATATTTTGATAAATATAAATAGAATTTGTATAAATTAATAAATAAGTGAAAACTTCTTAAAATATAAATAGAAATAAATTATTTAAGTATGATTTCTATATACTAAGTAAAATTATTCAAGGAGGAATGAATCTATTTTTATGATTAACATCCACTACAAAAAAATATCAATTTTATAACAAGATTTTTTCGTTGTTAAATCCACTTTTTTCGTTACTAATGATATTAGAGACAGAATTTGAAATGGAATTACGTTAGCTACGTGAACTTTAGAAACGGAATTCCGTTACAAATATACTATTTTTTTGTAGTAATTAATAACTAATTCCAAATATACATAAATAAGACAAATAATGTAAGTTATAATAAATGGTGAACGGTTTCGGTATTGTTCTGAATATAAGATTCAGGACCATCTGAATGTTTTATAACTGTCAGATGAGAGGTTAGATAAATGGATAAGATTGCATATATATAATCAGTGATAACGGTTTCGGTATTGTTCTAAATATAAGATTCAGGACCATCTGAATGTTTTAAGCCGTCAGATGGGATGTTAGATCAATGAATAAGATTGCATATATATATATATATATATGAGTAAATTAGTAATTTTTTTAAATAATAATTAAGAAAATAATTCATTTGTGCATAATTTTTAAGGGGTGCATATGCAGATATGAAATTTGTACACGGGGTCATGGTTATAATCCTAAACAATTCATTTCAAACCAAAAAAGAGCACTCTACCTTCTCTTCCGACATCGATAGAAGAAAATATAGCGATAAAATTAAGCGTCAAACAATATGGAATAAAATGATGCATATTTCGGTGAGTTCTAGAACGCTATAAACAAAAATAACGTATAAGAAAATTCAAAATGCAATAATTTTTGTTTATTGTATTGCGAAAGTAACATAGTGTCGACTTTATATTATATTATATTAGCTTATGAACAACATATTTTATAGAAAAATACATCATGATAATATTAGTCACGCAATATCAATATAAGCAATTATAAAATACTGAAATATCACCCGATAAATAGAACACAACTCGAGTTCATTTGTAATAATTTCAAAAATCAGAAATTACCTCCGTAATATAATAAATTGCTAACAAGCTCCAGAAGTTTAGAATGGGTGGTTGGCAACACTCATGGCAGAGAAGTCATGTGCCCGTCACTGATACCATTTAATTTATACAATCAGTAATTATTACTGTTTTTTTTAGTATAATCGCGAATGTGAATTTTAAGAAAAAATATAATTTATTATAGATTAATTGTTAAAGAAAAAAGAAGAAGAAAAAAAGCTTCCAACTTGCATGGTTCAATTCCATCTTTACTTTGAACTCGATGGGTTAGATCCACTCATTCTAAATAGAACATTTATTGTTTTATTTTTGGTTCAATTTGTCTGTAGGCAGTAACACCAATGGCTGTGTTTGTTTGGGGGTTTGGATTTTGAGTTGGGATTTGAATAGAAAAATTTTGAATTTAAATAGTTGTATGATGTGATATAAATAGGTGTTGATGTGATGTTTTGAATGTAAAATTGATTTTTAGTATAATATAAAAAATTAAAAATAAGTGTTTGATTTGATATTTTTGAGAGAAAAAAATTGGATAAATAGTATAAATCCAATCAAATCCTCCAAACAAACACACCCTGGCACATCACTGGAAATAAATAAATAAATAAATAAACGGGATATATAAATGTAGTGGAGAATAACTTTTTGTGCCCTGTGTCACAATGATATATATTATATGTATGTATGTATTTATAAATTATTTTATGTTATTTATATTAATATATTACTCTGTTCCAAAGAAGTTGTAATATTTTTTTTGTCCCAAACTAAATGTAATATTTATAAATTTAGAAATAATTAATAATATTTATATACATATATTAACATACATTTCACTTTATCTCATCATATCACTTATATAAAAAAAAATATAATTATTTATCTTCAATCAGATTACTTAATATTCAAATTATCTCAAAATTATAGTACTTAATATTTCCCACCTAAATTCCCGTGCCAAACACAAATATTGCATGATATTTGGGAATGGGGGAGTATTATATTAATTTTAATAATATTTTTATATCTTTTAAAATTTTATATTTTACACAATTATATTAATGTTGAATATAATTTTATAAATTGTAAATTTAATTACTATTTTAAAAATTAATAATAAATTAAATATTAATAAAAAATAATATTAATTAATAACATGTTTTAATTTTAAAAATAATACATAATGCTGCGGGAAAAAATTAAATAAAATTTTTTGAGATAAGTTTCATTGTAATAATTAATAAAATATATTTAATTTTTAATATTTTTATTTTTTAATATTTAATTTAGTGAATTTTTTATTTTTATTATATATCAAAAATTAATTTTATATTCAAAATATTACATTAATATTTATTCATAATGTTTGTTTGCTTAGTGTTTTTAATTAGTTTGGAGTATATTATTAAAGTAAGATATAAATCGTGTCGGTAATATAAAAAAATAAAATTTTGTATTAAATATTGAATTTTTGTAAAAGAATATAATATATATTATATATTGAAAATCGTATCAATAAAAGAAATAAATTGTGTGAATAAAGATATTAAATAGTTATTGTAATTCAAAATTTTATTATTCTAAATCTAAAACCGAACTCACAAATGTACAACTAAAGTTTTGTTTAATTTTGATTTGAAATAAAGTCGTTGTTTGAGTTTTGATTTAAATAATATTTTGATATGATATTTTATGAAAAATAAATTATATATTTTTATTGGAACATTTCGAAAAATGAATAGTAGAATATTTTATTCGAAATTTACAAAAGATGCCATCTCTTTATTTTCATTAAAAAAATTTACAGCAAAATTTTTCGACATCATTATGCATTTACTCTTCGTTATATTTTTCAATATCATTGAGTTGTTGTACATTTTAATTAATCATAGGGCTTAAAGAAATACCATCTTCCCGTGGTGGACAAAATGACACTATTATTCCAAAAAAAGCAGCAAGTATATATATTCAACTTAAAACGTATATAGCTAATAACATAATTAGATTGACAAGAAAATAAATTTTATAGTGTTATTAAAATATCCCTTTAAGAGAGTTTACACTTCTTTTCCATTTTTTTCAAAAATAAATAATTCATGATTAATGTATAATCGTATAAATATATTTCACACGGATGATTAGTCACATGTAAGTGATTATCAACGCACGGCCTCACCTTCCATCAAGAGCCTCGACTTACCACCTAATCATCCTACCACCTCACCGCCAGATAAATTATATAAGAGATACCAGCAGATTCCCAAATCTCTAAATCACTGCACATGCCCTTGGGTGAGCCTACTTCTTCAATTTCTTACAGTTAAATCACTAGATGCGTTTCTAAGAGTTTCTTTATTTGAGTAGAGTTTCTTGTTTAAAATATTTGTCGTTGGGATCTCTATTTGTACTTAGAAATTCGGAGTTTTTTATTTTCTTGTAAACTTCAAAGTTTCTTCATAATAGACTGAAACGCAATTGTGTTCGTATGTAACACCCTAGAAATTCCATGGGAATGTCACACACAGACACCAAAATAACAACACATATGGGTGTACCGTGTTTTGATGCCAAAACTAAAATATAATAAAATAAGTACAAATATTTTGTTTTGTAAAAGTCATAAAATATTTTTACCAACATCCACAATTACTTTAAAATATGTAATTGTAGAAGGTCATGTATACTTGATAATAATTCATCCCTATGATACATCAAGTCAATAAAGGTCTAGATTTGGACTCTGCATGGACAAAAATAGTAAATATACAATGCATGAAGTAAATCACCAACAATAAGTGTTAGCGAAACAACAACTACAATGATCTAAAATCCATGGCTCACTCAATTGATCAACCAACTTGCCAAGTAACCACTAAGTCTAGTCAAATTTACGGCTTATACAATTTACCAATCGACTTTCCAATCAACGACTAAGTCTAGCAAAATCCAAAACTTATACAATTTATCAATCAACTTGCCAATCAACGGCTAAGTCTAACCAAATCCACGGTTTTCACAATTTACCAATCGAGTTGCCAATCAACGGGTAAGTCTAGTCAAATCCACGACTTATACAATTTACCAATCGACTTGCCAATCAACGGCTAAGTCTAGCCAAGTCTATGGATTACACAATTTATCAATTGACTTTCCAATCAACAGCTAAGTCTAGCCAAATTCACGGCTTATACGATTTACCAATCGACTTGCCAATCAATGGCTCCACGGCTTCTACAATTTGCCAATCGACTTGCCAATCAATGGTTAAGTCTAGCCAAATTCATGGCTTATGCAATTTACTATCAACTTGCCAATCAACAACTAAGTCTAGCCAAATTTCACGGCTTATACAACTTTATCAATCGACTTTCCAATCAACGACTAAGTCTAGCCAAATATATGGCTTACACAATTTATCAATCGACTTGCCAATTAATGACTAAGTCTAGCCAAATTAACGGCTTATAAAATTTACCAATCGACTTTCCAATTAACGGCTAAGTCTAGTAAAATTCACAGATTATACAATTTACCAATCGATTTGCCAATGAACAATTAAGTCTAGCCAAATTCACGGCTTATACAACTTACCAATCGACTTTCCAATCAACGACTAAGTCTAGCCAAATATATGGCTTACACAATTTATCAATCGACTTGCCAATTAATGGTTAAGTCTAGCCAAATTAATGGCTTATAAAATTTACCAATCGACTTGCCAATTAACGGCTAAGTCTGGTAAAATTCACGGCTTATACAATTTACCAATCGACTTGCCAATCAACAACTAAGTCTAGCCAAATTCACAGTTTATACAACTTACCAATCGACTTTCCAATCAACGACTAAGTCTAGCCAAATATATGGCTTACACAATTTATCAATCGACTTGCCAATTAATGGCTAAGTCTAGCCAAATTAACGGCTTATAAAATTTACCAATCGACTTTCCAATTACCGGCTAAGTCTAGTAAAATTCACGACTTATACAATTTATCAATCGATTTACCAATCAACGACTTAATATAGCCAAATTCATGGCTTACACCATTTCCCTGTTGACTTGCCAATCAACAACTAAGTTTAGCCAAATCCATGGCTAATACAATTTACCAATCGATTTTCCAATGAACGGTTTTAAGTCTAGCCAAATTCATGGCTAATACAATTTATCAATCGATTTTCTAATCAACGGCTAAGTCTAGCCAAATCCACGGTTTATACAATTTACCAATCGACTTGCCAATGAACTGCTAAGTCTAGCCAAATCTATGACTTACACAATTTACCAATAATTATTTGCCCACCGATGACATTAATAACCCAATAAAAAATTTATTATCTACATTATATATCACATCAAATTCATTTAGCAATTAGTATTATCACATCACAAGAAGTTCATTATATATCACAAAGACATAACCATAACGGTCTATTTATTTCAAACGAGCATAATTTAACTCATTACCTTAGTTGTAGACTTATCTCGCCTAATGAAAACATTGCACAACCCCAAGTTGGTCGGATCCTCCAGACAATCTTAAACCACAAGGTTAAAATTAAAATATAATTAAGCCATGAACAGAAAAAAAACCACAAGGTTAAAATTAAAATATAATTAAGCCATGAACAGAAAAAAAAAACAATGCGTAAAATTCGGTAATTTAGACCAAGAATCACATACACGACTTGTAATACCCCGTAAAATAATCGCGGGAAGTTTGCTAGGGTACGACGCCGGAGTCGGACAATATTATTTTGGGCGTAATTTATTTTGGACTTTTGGTGTAAGAAATGAAAAAATTGATTTAAATTAGGAGCAAAAGTTTAGTTTTGACCATTTTGGGTCCAAGTAGAAGAAAATAAATAATAAAGGCAAAAGTCTTTTATGTTTAATAAAGTATAATTTTATTTTTTTTTAAAATAAAGAGGCAGCAACCCTCTCTCTCCAACCAGCGCTGCCAAGCACCCCATTCTTCTTTGGAATTTTTTTTCTTCAAAACTCTTCTCCTCTTGGATTTTTCTCTTAAGGTAAGTGAGATTATTCTTAGATAGATGATATGTTCTAATCCCTAGGCTCCTTCTATTGATATTTTTCAAAATTATTTTCAAATGAGTTTACTCTAAAAGTGTTAGGTTTTGCCAATTTCTTCTAGAAAATTGATTATAATGTCCCATAGGGCTGATGTGAATATTATTATAGTATTTTAAATTAAAAATCGTAGAATTTTTTGAATGAGTTTGAAACCTTAGTTTTGCTCTAACCTAGTTATGGTTTTTTTTTTTTGGAGAAAAGATTTATGCCTATTGGGATGACATATTATTTGAATATTTATTTGGCGAAATAAAATAAGATTATAACGAACTTGTTGGGTTTTAATATTCCATTTTTTGTTTGGTTAAATTTTATCAATTGAAACAGTTTGATTTTAAAGCTCTTTTTTAAATTCGCCTAATAGCATGTTGAGTATAGGGTAAAATTAGTAATTGAAACTATCCGTCAAGTCCGATCAACTCGTCGATTATTTGGATGATAAGGCATAGCCTTCCACCTTAGTGCCTTGCAAACACATGAGGGTATACTGGTATTTAAGGATGACTAGCTAACCTTAAACTAGAACCCGAATGGGCTAGGTCGAGGGACCGAGATGGTGGGTTCCTTTTTTTGGGTGATTCCAAGGTGCCCGTCATTCACGATGAAAAGGAATTTAGACCGTCATCCGTGATGGAGGGATAGATTGCGTACAATCCCCTCTTGGTATGTTATGTTGGAGAGTAGAGGGTTGTGGGCCGTTTGGCGCCCCTCGCCAACTAATAAATAAATTGACTTACATGTACATTTGGACTTCGAACCCTTATGTACACATTGTGGAGCTTTTCTTGAGGGTTGTGACCCTATGCTTGTTATGTGTAACTATGTGACGTGTCATACGAAGTAATAAGGTTGGAAAACCGGGTTAAGCCGGACCTAATTAAGGCCTAGTGGAGTTTTCTTCGTAATATGCTCATCACTATTATTTGAGAATGAAAAAGAGATATAAGGGAGGCGCTAAAAGACTCGTGTGTGTGAGTTATCCTTATGTGATATGTGTCATCTTATTCAAATTATCTTCTTCAAATGATTATGTGGCATTATACTGTATTAATTTATCTTTGATTAATTGCGCTTACTCAATCTTTGTGTTGACCCTCTTCTTACAACCTTTTTGTAGGTGATGATGCTTTTGTTATACCTAAATGATGCATCCACATTATATGATCCATCGAGGGGAACTATAACTACTTTACCTTCTAAAATGCTTTTGAAATTTATTAATTATGTTTAAAGACTAATGCCTTTTGAAATATTTCCAATTTATGTTTTTGCTCAAACTTTATTTATTTAATTGATAAGTGGTGCGCTTTAATTTTAAATTCCTATTTAGTTATTTTTATTAATTGATTTTAGTATTAGCGCCACAATGTAGGGCTCGTGGGTTGATGAACGAGCCTTCTCATGTGGCGTAGCGGTGACACTCCTGTTTGAGCCAGCCGGGGTGTTACACGGCTCTCAAATGATCCCAACTCAATCCAACAACAACCAAAATCATTCAAAAGTCTTTAGAGTACCTTTATACATCATTTTCAACTCAAAAGTCATTCGAAACAAGGCTGAAAAATCAGGGCACGGGTCAAATGATGTCGATTTCACAATTTCGAAATTCCAAATCGTATAATTAATGCTTAATTGCAATAATATTTAAAAACCCCATCAATCAACACTCCCACATTAAAAATTAAGTTTGAAGCCCTAACTTAGAAACCAATTTCAAGAAACTACAATTAAACTCAATTTCTCAAAATTGATATCAAATTCAATCGGTAAATGACACAAGAAGTTCAAATACATCATTTATTAACCAAAGCCAAGCCAAATTCTGATGGGACAAATACTCATAAAGTACGAATTATCCCCCTTGTGTGAAGCTAGTAGAAAACAATAACAATAGAATAATCACGCCGAAAGAAGTAATGCAACCAATCAACAAGGACATAAACAATTTTACGTGGAAAACCTCCTCAATGTGAGGAGAAAAACCACAGGACCAAAGTCCAAAATATCTCCACTATAATCAAAATGGGGTACAAATTGTTCAACACAAAAATCAACCAAGTTCCAACTCACACGATATAACACCAATCTTCTTAACAAATATATGAGTGAAATAGAAAACTCACAAACAATACCCTTCCGTTCAGACCAAAATAGTCAATGATCCAAACGTCTAATCATGATCTCCACCATTTATAATTTACTCCACGATGTCCACAACAACATTCTCAAATTCCGGGCTGATCGAACAGCTAGATCTTCCGATTCGATATCAACACTGAAACTGGTCTGACAAAATCCAAAAAGGAACAAAGCTCTCTGTTCGTGTCTATATCAGAACCTGTGATGTTCCAGTTCTGATCTCCACTGTTCAGAATGTAGAAATCTGAGTAAAAACCTCTTTGCGTAAATTTGGGGATGATCCGACGGTTGGATATTTCTAGATCTTTGTTTTACGGAGACTGCACACAGGGTGAGCAAAGTGGCGGCTGCACCTTTTTTTTCCCCCTTCTCAAATCCTAATCCACTCAATATCAAAATTATACCTAGGTTGATTCTCCATATGTGAAGTTACCGAAATGTCATCCACAATAAGGAAAACATAAGTCAACAAATCTTCCAATTTTTCGACTATGTGGAGCAATCCTCAATACTGAACGACTATGTACAGAGATTCGCCATCCCGGTGATCAATCTACAAATCTCAAGCTTCTCCCTTGGTAAAGCTTTCGTCATTATGTCTGGACCATTATCATCTGTATGAATCTTTCCAAGTTCAATCAATTTATCATTGATAACATCTCTTATCCAATGATAACGCACATTAATATGTTTCAATCTACCATGAAAGTAGAATTCTTTCCCAAACGAATAGCGCTTTGATTATCACAAAGTACTACGTATCTTTCTTGCTAAAACCCAAGCTCCTCCATAAATTTCTTCATCCACAACAACTCTATACAAGCCTCAATCGCTGCGATATACTCAGCTTCAGTTGTAGAGAGCGCAACACATCTTTGCAACTTTGATTGCCAAGATACAGCACCACCGGAAAATGTTATCAGGTATCCTGAGATGGATTTCCTAGTATCCACATCAGTTGTCATGTCTAAATCCGTGTAGCCAGCTAAAAAAGGTTGTCCACCACCAAATGTAAGTCTTGAACTGGAACTGCCACGTAGATATCTCAATATCCACTTCACTGCATTCCAATGCTCATTTCTTGGATTAGACATGTAGTGACTGACAATGTCAACTGCATAAGCTATATCTGGCCTCATGCATACTATCGCATACATCAAACTTCCAACAGCTGAAGCATAAGGAACTATTTTCATTATTTATTTCTCTTCATCGGTGGAAGGACTATGGTGAGCACCAAACTTATGGTGACTAGGAAGATGAGAACTAACCATTTTATCTTTGCTCAAATTGAACCTCTCAAGAATTTTCTCAATGTACGATTCTTGAGATAATTGTAGTCTTCAGTTTGCTCTATCTCGGGAGATGTTGATGCCCAAAATTTTCTTGACTGGTCTCAAATCCTTCATAGCAAAGAATTCGCTCAACTGTTTCTTCAATCTGTCAATTCTCAAAGCATTTTTACGAACAATCAAAATATCATCAAAATAAAGCAACAATATAATAAAATCATCATCCTAGAACTCTGCACAAACACACATTGATCAGAAGTAGTCTTATGGTAGCCTTGCTCCCCCATAACCAACTCAAATTCCTGATACTACAATCTAGGTGCTTGCTTCAAGCTGTAAAGGCTTTTCTTTAGCTTACACACATAGTCTTCTTTCCCTTTTGCCTCAAAACCTTCAAGTTGCACCATGTAGATTTCTTTATCAATTTCACCATGAAGAAAGGCCATTTTTACATCCAACTGCTCAATCTCCAAATCATGACTAGTTGCTAAGCCAAGCACGAAGCGAATAGAAGACATCTTAACAACCGGAGAGAATATTTCATCAAAATCAATCCATTTTTTCTGATTGAAGCCCTTCACAACTAGTCTTGCTTTGAATTGTGGTCGTTAAGTGTCTCTTCTTGCTTCACATTATACACCTATTTATTTTTCAAAGCATTCTTCCTTTTAGGAAGCTTTACTAGTTCATATGTGTCATTCTCACGCAAAGACTTCATCTCTTATTGCATAGCCTCGAACCACTTATTTTTCTGTGAGCTTTATATTGCTTCTTCATAGCACTCTGGTTCTCCCAAATCAATCAAAAGCACATATTGATCTGGATTATTCAACTTAGAAGATACGTGAGCTCTATTGCTTCTTCTGAGTGATTCCTGAGCTGGTTCTAGAACCTCTGGCGGTAGTGTGTTTGTGTCCTCTATTTCCTCAGAAGGAACATCATCACCACCAAAATTAGGCTGATCCTAATTCTCCTCATGACTCTCTTCTTGAGCTTCCACTGGAATGTGATTCTGAGGGACTATATCCAAGTCTATCAAATCATCTTTGACTGCGAGAGCTGATTTATTCATTTTCTCAATATTCTTTATCGTTGGGTTCTCAACAAACACAACATATCAACTTCTAATAAGTTTATTCCCCACTAGATCATAAAATCTGTAGCCAAACTTAGACCTTTCATCTTTTGGATGTGCACAAATGGTTTACATCCAAAGACCCGCAAATGATCATAGGAAACATCCTTCCCAGATCAAACCCTATGTGGGGCATCAAATTTTAGTGGAAAACATGGTGTAAGGTTTAAAACATGCACAACAGTACTAAAAGCCTCACCCCAAAAAGATGTAGACAAACCTGCTTCAGACAACAAACATCTTCTCTCTCGACTAGTGTTCTATTCATCCTTTCAGCAAGTTCATTCAACTGAGGAGTCTTTGGTGGAGTCGTTTGATAGCGAATTCCTTCCTTCTTGCAATACTCATAAAAAGGACCAGTATACTCCCGACCATCATCTCTTCTGATGCATCTCAACTTCTTTCCAGTCCGCCTTTTAACCAAGGCCTGAAATTGCTTAAAGATATCAAGGACTTGATCTTTCGTCTTTAATGTGTAAGCTCACGTCTTTCTTGAATGATCATTTATAAAAGTTACAAAATAGAGAGCACCACCAAGAGTTTCTGTTCTCATAGGGCCACAAACATCAGAATAAATTAAGTCAAGTGCCTGATTCCCTAGAAGAAGTTGATGCCTTGAAAGCCACTCTAGTTTACTTTCCCGCCAAACAATGAGTACACTTCTTCAAAGATGCATTTTTCAAGTCTGGAATGAGTTTTTCTTTCTCTATGATTTTCAATCCCTTCTCACTAATGTGGCTGAGTCTGTTGCGCCATAGCTCAATTCTTCATTCATTCACGACCGCATTTATAGAGCGATCAAGTAGCTTTGCTTGCATCAAGTATAATGAAGAATATTTTTTCCCTCTAGGAATAACCAAAGAACCCCTCGTGAGCTTCCACTGACCATTAGAGAATAAGTTAAAAAACCTTCATCATTAAGTTTTCTAACGGATATCAACTTCAATCGAAGACCAAACACATGCTTAACATTCTTCAAAACCAATACAGTACCATTAGTAGTCTACAAACATACATCTCCAACACCAATAGCTTTAGCCAAGCCATCATCACCCATCCTAATGTTTCCAAAGTCACCCGACGTGTAGGATGTGAACATATCTCTCTGAGATGTGGCATGTATAGATGCACCACTATAAATCACCCAACTACTCTAATGGTATGTAAGATTGAAAACTTCATAATCACAGAGGATAAGAAAATCACATGTTGCAGCAGATACTCTATCATCATCATTTCCATCTTCATGCATTTTTTCTTTTCCTTTATCCTTATTGCCATCTTACTTGGGTTTTCTACAGTGCTTTATTATATGCTCGGGAGTGCCGCAATTCCAACACTTAATCTTGCTATATCTGTTGGATTTACTTCTGCCTTTTGGTTTGCCTTTTGGTCCTCTAATTTTGCTTCTCCACCTTCTTTCGGTGACCAAAATCTCTGACTGATGAGAGCCTTGTGATTTTCTTCTCGTTTCCTCATTTAACGCACTGCCCTTAACAAAGTCCATTGTAATGGTACCATCAGGGGCTGAATTTGACAAAGATGTCCTAAAAGTCTCCCACGAATCTGGCAATGTACCAAATAACCATAATTCTTGTACTTCATCTTCAAACTTGATATTCATTCCTGTCAGTTGGTTAATGTTGCCATGAAATGAATTCAAGTGATCAGTCATAGGGGTTCCATCTCCGTCTTTCAAATTCATCAACTGCTTGATTAGGAATAATTTACTATTCCCAGTTTCCTTGCATATAATTGCTTCAACTTCTCTCATAGTGACCGTGCATTTGTTTATCTGCTAACATTATTCAAAATTTTATCATTCACCCACTTTTTGATGTAACCACATACTTTCCGATGCATGATATTCCATTCAGAATCACTTTTACTCTCAGACTTGTCGGTTTCGAATACTGGTCGATAGAAATCTTTAACATATAGAAGATCCTCCACTTTTCCCTTCCATACATGATAGTTTGAACCATTAAGAATCACTATTCTACTTGTGTACGTTTCCATATTCATCACAAGAAATAAGATAGAAACCTCGCTCTGATATCACTTTGATAGGACAAATACTCGTAAAGTACAAATTATCCCCCATGTATGAATCTAGTATGAAACAATAAAAATAGAATAATCACATCGAAATAAGTAATGCAACCAATCAACAAGGACATAAGCAATTTTATGTGGAAAACCTCATTGATGTGAGGAGTAAAAACTACAGGACCAAAGTCCACAAAATCTCCACTATAATCAAAATGAGGTAAGAATCGTTCAACAAAAATATCAACCCACGTTCCAACTTACAAGATATAACACCAATCTTGTACAAATATATGAGTTAATAGAAAACTCACAAATAGTACCCTTCCGTTCAGGCAAAAATACTCAATGATCTAAACTTCTAATCACGATCTCCACCGTTCATAATTTACTCCACGATGTCCAAAACAACATACTCAAATTCATGCTTGATCCAACTGTTAGATCTTCCGATTCAATATCAACACCGAACTGGTTTGACAGAATCTGGGAAGGAACATAGCTCTCTGTTCGTGTCTATATCAGAACCTATGATGTTCCGATTCCAATCTCCACCGTTCCGAATGTAGAAATATGAGTAAAAAAACCTTATGTGTAAATTTGGGGACAATCCGATGGTTGGATATTCGTACTTCTTCGTTTTACGGAGACTGCACACAGGGTGAGCAAAGTGGCGGCTGCATCTTTTTTTTCCCTTCTCAAATCCTAATCCACTCAATATCAAAATTATACCTAGGTTGATTCTCAATATGTGAAGTTACCAAAATGCTCTCCATATTAAGGAAAACATAAGTCAACAAGTTTGACTTGAACTAAGAAAATCCATTCCCAAACTGAAATTACACCATAGAAAGATAAACAAAGCTTACTTTAGAATGAAAAGAAAACCCAAAATCATGAATTAGTTGAAAAGTTAACCGTAAAAATTTACTCGGAATGGCATGGAGTGATTTTCTAAGCTCCTAAGAACCATATCCAGTGTTGGAGGATGAAATGGGGAAGAAATGAGGATTGGAGTGGTTTTAATTCGTCAAAATATGCAAAATATGTTTTCAAAAATCGTTTGATCGTACGGTAACCATGTGATCTAGATATTAAGACATTGTTTGGGTTGCAACTCACTCGTCCGACCTCAAATGGACCTCTCGTTTGCTCCGATGGATAGGTAACTCAAATTAATATCTACTTTTAAAATATCAGATCAATTGATTTTATAGAAGATGTATGGTAAATTTTGGGACTTAACAATTGTGACATGAACTCTTAACATACAACTTTTCCTAAATTGAACATATCTCTTTTTTCGAACATTCAATCGACTCTCGGTCAGTGGCATTGAAAAGATAACTTGAGTAAGTATCTAATGAGGTAAGATTAACCCACAAAAAATAAAAAATCTATATCCAATCAAAATGAAGATACCGAGAAGGGGTTAAAACAATCAAATTCATTAAAAATCTAATGAGATAATTCCGCTACGGATCGGATATTACATTGTATTTCTGTTCTACAATATATTTAGCATAAATTGCCAATTGGGTGCTCAATTTTAAGTGTCATTGATTATTTGGTTTTTGTTTTTGCGTGAATCCGCTATTATTTATTTATTTATTTTCTATTTTCTATTTAGCTGTTCAGCATATTTACTCGCTTATCCGCAATAAATTTAACATAGTTTATTGATTGAGTGCTCAATTTTGAGCATTTATGATTACTTTTATGACTTGAATATGTTATGAGATTCGGTGTTGAGTATGTTCGATCATTTATTGTCCTTTTTACATAGCCATTGCATTTATGGCTTCTGTTTATATTGTGTTTTTGTTTATTATTTTTGTTTCAGCTTCATGATGTAGTTCTTCAGTATATTTTGGTGTCCTTTTGGGTTATGCTAACTGTTCATGGCATTGTTATCTCAGAAGGGTTCGGAGATATGTCTATAGCCTAAAGCCAGAGAATGAAGAAGCAAATGTAGAGCAATTCCATTCCCGCTTGATGATTGAAAGTTAGATTTATGTAATGGATATAGTATAAAAGTGTACTGCGTGTGTGTGTCATAGTGTTGCATTGTACCCAAAAAGATTTTCATCAAATAATTTTTTTTCATGCTAACCGGTTACTAATAGGTTGCACTCAGGGCATAAGTGTAAGGGAAAATCCGAGTGAGGATGAATGCGAGCATATGACTCAAGACTTGAATTGAAGATCGGGTGAATTGAAGGTGGGTTGAATGTAATATGAATTTAAATGCGAGTAAAAAATTAAAAGTGCGAAAGATGGGGTGGGTTGCGGATGAAGTGTATTGCGGAATTGGGAGAACGATGAATGCAAAAGTGTTGGAGTAAGGATTTTTGATAAATGAATGAATACCTTTTAATGACTTAATGAAGTGATACTTAATTAGGAGTGCAAAAAGGGGGAAGAAGTGCCCGTAAGATGCATGATGATGAATGCAATGTATGTATATACTTTGTGCATTATAGGGCAATTACATGTGAGTGATCACTAGAGATATTTACTCACTAATGTTTCTCACGATTCTAAGACTTTTCTAGTCTCTAGGTACTCTATAAACATAAACTAATAAGTGATTATTGAGTTTAGATTCATTTCTAGGTTCATACTTCACTATCCTGCGAGCCGTTCTCATCGACACTTGCGTTTGATGAATCAATTGATCAGTTCAAAATACATTTCTATATTTTCTAAGCTAAATTACATTCAAATAGTTGTTTTTCTAAATACTTCGCGAATAGATCCAATTACATTCATAATGTCATCTAGGAATGAGAGTGTGATGGTATGATATTTTATTAGTTAGGATATGTGATTTAAGCTACAAAGTCATCATGCATTTTATACTCTAAAGTTTGAAAATTGATCTAAATGCGGAAATTAAATAGGATGGGTGGCGAGCATGCAAATCATATCACGAATGCTTCTTGGCACCCGCTTCTAGCGTCCAAATCTTGATAGCATCCATTGGACGCTATTTTAGTCGTCATCTACATTGAAAAGTATGTCTATTTAGACTTAATTTCTTTTATTTTATGTAAATATGTTATATTTTTAGCTTTTTTTTTTTAAATTTATGTTTAATATCAAAGTTTGTAGAATATTTAATTAATTATGCATATATTTGACCATGGATGTCTTTTATATTAAAACCGTTGCTATATCTCGATTTATGTATAGAAAATTTATGAGGTTTGGGGCATATGTTTCAGGTTGAAAAAAAATAACAAAGACAGAGATAACGTGATGGGAGTGTAAGAGTTAAAGAAGATAAACAATGGGCAGACACACATGACATAATAATAATAACAATAATAATAATAATAATAATAATAATAATAATAATAATAATAATAATAATAATAATAATTAGGGATTTGGTGTGGATAGTCTCTGCGGACAGTCTTGGGGAAGAAGTTGGAAAATTAAAGACACAATTTTTCAGAGAAACCGTTGTGCAAAGGGAAAAAGAAGTGGATTGATTTGATGGAAAAAAAAAGATAAAAATTTGAATTCAGAGAATCTCTCGTCTGGACGCACGCAGTACTTCTCTTCATCCCTTGTACATAGAATTTTTTTTTTCTTTTCTTGCCATAGATTAGGAAGTTCTGTTCGAAGATTGCTACATTAGTTTTAGTTTAGGAATTAAAGTTTGGCGACTGGATTAAATCTATATGTATATTTCATCCTGTAATCAAAGACGGGAGTTGGATTGGATCTTGAAGTATGAAATTGTTATTCACATCCAGGAAGTAACAATATTAATTTATGAAAGCTTAATATTTATTTTGTTCTTGAATTAAAATTTAAATTTCTGCATACATTTAATTAATGTGTTGATTTTTGGGAAACACAACATATTTAAGGATATGAGTACCAAATTTGGGAACATATTCGGTTTTATATGCAAATATTAATAATGGGAAATTGTCGGGAGACTATTTCCATTCGTTATTCTTAATAGTGTTTCTCATGATCTTGAGAAAGATAGATAACACAATTAAAAATTATATTCATGAATAAAAGAATATTAAATAGGTGTGATTAATATGAATTTTAATTTTTAGGGTGTGTTTGGCAATTAGCTGATAGTTGTTAGCTGTTAACTGATTCGATTAGCTGTTAGCCGATTCGATTAGCTGGTATGACTAGCTGATTCAATTAGGTGTTTGTATTGAAGTGTTTGGTAAAATAGCGGTTTGATATTAGCTGTTTATACGTAAAATGATAATTAAGGACATTTTATATTTTATTTTCAAAATATTTAGTTGAGTTTTTTCGGTTGGTAGACCTTTTTATAATTTTATTATTAATTTTAAAAATTAGAAAAATTTTAGTAAAATATTTTTTTCTATTATTTTAAAAATATTTTGTAAAGAATTAATGTTAGCTTATTGAAAAATATATATTTTTTTTCATTAGAAATAGTATAAATATAAAAGAACAAAAATTATTAGCATATGTATTTTTATTAGATTAATTTTTAATTAATATATATTTACATTAAATTTATAATTTTAAATAAATATATTTATTTTTAATAAAAATATTATGTGAAAAAAATACTATATAATTGATTCAATAATATTAATATTTTTATATTATCTTTATTAAAAAAAATTTAAAATAATTATAAATAAGATAATTGATATATAAAAAAAATAATTATTTTAAATTTATAAATATGAATTTATAAGTTATTAGAAGAAAATATATCTAAATTATTAATAAATAGTGTAATAAAAAAAATATAGGAATATATGTAAAATAATTAATTAATTTTAAGGGCAAATAAGGTATAAGAAAAATTAAAATGAAAAAGCTAATTTGAAACGCCGGTATATATAGCTTTTTCAAAATTAGTTTTTTGGACCCAATAAGCTAATTGAAAAAGCTAATTTACCAAACACCAAAATTAGCTACTTTGCTGGTCAAACAACTAAAAGCTCTTCAATAAACTAAAAGCTCTTGAAAAAGTTGTTTACCAAACACCCCCTTAATCCAAGTTGCTGAATTTTCTTTAATATTTCTAATCTGTATTAAATTTCTAAATATGTTTAATTTTACTCCGGATAGAATGATAAATTGGTTGGATGTAATTCATAAGTTTTAATGGTTTTATTCTCAGTTAAATGAACTATTAATTATGTTATAACTAGTACCATTTATGATAATGTTGCAAACTTATAGCGTTTGACTTGAATTGCTTTCATGTCGGGAGATGAGAATGCATAAAATATGTTGAATATGAAGTTTCATAATGACATTACAATTTATTGAATCTGAATCATTAAATCATATATTTCATTATAATCTAGCAGGTTATGCAATCTTTGATCAATAGAATTTAGTTGCTTATATTAAATTTTTGTAATTTAGGAATTAAAATTGTCAAATCGACATTTATTCATTTTAACTCAATTGAATTAATCTTTAAATGACATAAAATTTTCCGAATGTGAATGGATATATTTAGTTTCCTGTGGATTCGACTCGGTATACTTACCGATTTATTACTTGATACGATATCGTACACTTGCGATAAATTGCAATAAAATATTGAAGTATCAAGTTTTTGGCACCATTGCCGGGGAATTAAAGGAAATTTTGTGTGTTTGAAGTTTGTTGAAGTTGAGTATTGTATATATTGTTGTATAGTTGTGCATGTATATATATATTAGATTCTTTAATTGTTTATTTATTAATCAGCAGTGCGAAGTGCTCGAGGGAGTGAATTGTTCTTTGATCCAGAAATAGAATGAACTTGTACGGAAAATCGGCTCAGTAAGCGTAGAAGACCACCGCAGGTTTACGTGTATGTAAATTCATCATCTGACGACGAAAGAAGACAAAGCAGTGAATTTGAGTCTTTGTCAAGAAGTAATTCTTAATATCCTTTTCACTCACGCCAGAATCTGGTAAACATAAATGGTCATGAAAGAAATAATCAGGAGAATAGACCAATTGCGCCCGAAAGGACAATTGAGGATTGTTGATGTTGTTTTCAACCAACAATAAAAAGTAAAATCCAAAAATGAATTCGAACTTGACTGCAATAATATCTGGAATCTAAGATTCCTAAATATTGTACGAAATGTAAGAAAAATAAAAGCAAACTAATACTAAAAAGAAAATAAAGATGATCCCCAAAGAGAATTTTCACTAAAATTGATGCTGATTGAAGATGTCTTCTGCCGGATGCGAATCACTTGTTATATGTTCTCGAAATCAGTTATCGGATCGTGTGCGCAGTCGGTTGTAACTGATGGAAAACCCGCTCGTGGTTACAACTGCCTGAAGAACCGTCTTCGGTTATGTTTCGTGCTACCAAACGACCAACCGACTAGACCAGGCGACTGATCAACCGACCAATCTAGCGACTGATCAACCGACCAACCATGCTACCGGCCAACCGACTAATACAGCGACTGATCGACCGACCAATCAAGCGACTGATCGACTGACCAATCAAGCGACTGATCGTCCAACCAATCAAGCGACTGATCAACCGACCTGTTTCTTCAATGGGCGTTCGAAGGCCTACTTTCTTTTTGGGTTTGTCTGTGGGCCCAAACTTTAGAATCCAATTATAAGCCCAATAAAAAGCCTAAAATATTTTAATATACAACAATTTGCCTCCCCCCACCCGACTCCCTACCGTCACTTCTCGATTAGTGTGAGATGTGATGTTGTTAGGGAGTTTGTTTATCATGACACTGTATAATCACGGGGATTTGTAAAAACCCTACTCAAAACCCCTCCACTTCCATCTTCTTCCTTACGCCTCCTCATTTCCACATACACTTTCTTCTCTCGCTGAACCTGTTTCTTTTTTTTTTCTCATTCGAGCTTCACCATTTTATGACCATGGCCAACCAGTCCAACTCTACCCTTCGATGGCTCCGATCCAGAAATCCCTTTCGTTTCCTCTGTTGTGCTTACCCCAACATGATGCTTCCTCTGAGGATGCTTCTCGCATGAGGAGCATAATTTCTTCAGTTACCCCCTTTAGCCATTAACAACCCTGACTTCAAACCTGAATGCGTTAATGACCACATCAAAACCCACCTTACTAATCCGAAAGATGCCTTTTGTTCCTGGTATTTCAAGTTATCCCCAATTTTTGGCGAACATTGGAGATGACAAGGGATCGACAAGGCCATTTACCTCTCCACTCAACCCCTGTATCTCCATGATAAAGTCCTTCTGGCCATGGCGGCCTTTTGGAATGCCCAACTGGGCATTTTCCTTCTCCAAACTGGCCCAATTGGCCCGACCTTGATGGATGTGGCTATGATTGCCCATCTCCCTGTCGTCGGCGACGATCCGGTGTCAGGTTCACTGGATGGTCAGGAGCCAGCTTCTGACCATGAAGGTTGGTCGCTTGCCCGCACCTCTGAAAAAGATCGGGGATGAACAAATTTCGTTGTCCGACTTCAAGGTGCGGACAGTGCCCCAGCAACCGCCCTGGAACACACCGTCTTCCTCCTATTCTGGCCGTGCAGGTATGTGGGTTTATTTGTTTTGGTCAATTATATATATATTTATTGGAAATTTGAATTATCTCTGTATCATTTACAGATAGATAATTCTCTTCCCCTCCAAATCAATTTTGACCTCAAAATTAGATTTAGCCATTCATCTGGCCAATGGCCGATTCTTTTCATTGGGAACCCTCTTTTTGGCCAATTTATACGAGGGTTTATCCAGAGTCTGTGTCCGCCTTCTAGACACTAAAAGGGCGGACACGGCTGCTACTGGCCCTTTTTGGTTCCTTGAGCTCTGGCTACGACTATATTTCCCAACAACCTTTTTTGGTCGGCTACCCATATCTCCGAACCCACAGAGGTCACTAAGGTTAGCCCTCTCCCAACTCACCCCGAACTATTCCACACTCCATCATTTCAACCCCGTATTAAGGCCATTTTTTCGGACGATCGTAGCAACTCAAATTTTTTTGTTTATGAGACTTATATTCAGTACGCCACCGAGCTGTTCTGGCCCTATTCGGATACCAATTACCCCCATCCATATCCAGATCCCTTACCTCATCCGACCTATCCCCATTCCTGGGATTCGGCCCTCAAACCCCGATCCTTTTTTTCCAGTCCCAGGTTTGATAAGAAAAATCATTAGTCTTTTTGCACTCTTAACTATTAGCCGCAATTTTTGTCCCGACAGTTCGGCTGCTGTCAAGGTCTGCCGGGTCCACTCCTCTGACCTCACTTAATAACCCAAAGTCCCGACGGGCGAGTGATCCCTGCTTTAATTTTGTCCTATCTTTCCCAACTTTCTTCTTATTTCACATCCAATTCTTATATCCCTTTCCGCCGAGACCCCAAGTCGGTTGAAGCTTTTCCTTCCTGGCGGTCGGCCACTTGGGCTGTGGTGGCCCCTCCTTCTGACTAGCTGTTGGGGAAACTTATTCCCTCTCCAGCCCTTGCCTTGGGCTCGCCACCCCTTGCGGCCGTTCCAAAGAAAAAGCGGGCGGCTCCTGACGAAGGCCCTAGTGCCTCGAGGAAAAAGAGAGCCGCCCGCACCAAGGTCACCACGGAGCCAGTGTACAATTGGCAGACGGTAGAGGACTACTTGGTGCCCTTACCTATAGACCTCGCTTGGTTGCCCGCCAATGTGCGCTGACATCTCAGTAAGGACTAACCTAACTCAACCTTCAATTTTGTTTTTATCTTATGTGCTTCTGACAGCTCTTGTTTCCAAAGTTGCTCCCCCCAGCTGCTGAGCAACCAGTTGACCAGTCTGCTGATCAATCAGCCAACCCACCAGCCGACCAACCAGCCGAAGAGGTAATCCTAACTCTTCTTCATTCTAAAAGATATTTCTAACTTCACCTTTTCCTTGAACACAGACCATTCCTCCTTCGTCGGCTGTGGTGGTGATTCTACAGCAGGTTGATCCACTAGTGGAACTGCCCGTGATTCATCGGGAGAAGGATCCGACGTTGAGGCAGATTCCTTTTTCATCCTCTACCTCTTTCCAACCAAACATGCTTTCGGTGAGTATGAAATGATTACAGAATTATGTTCTCTTTTTGCCTATAACTCAAGTCGCACTTTTTACCTTAGGGACCTGTGGCCGTCGCTCTTCTAGATGAACCAGCTGCCACCGTCCAACATCCGTCGGTGGCTCCTGAATTGGTTCAACCGAACCCTGAACCAGCCCCACCGGCCCCCGAAGCAGTCCAAAATCCCGGACTAGTCCAACATCCCGACCCAGTCCAACACCCCAAACCAGGTCGCTCTTCTAGATGAACCAGCTGCCACCGTCCAACATCCGTCGGTGGCTCCTGAATTGGTTCAACCGAACCCTGAACCAGCCCCACCGGCCCCCGAAGCAGTCCAAAATCCCGGACTAGTCCAACATCCCGACCCAGTCCAACACCCCAAACCAGTAGAGGTCTTTTCTTCGGAATCGGGCGATGCTTCCGTCAATCAGAGTCATGAAGATGTGGTTAGCATTTCTTTCTTCTGCATTTCCTCATTTTCTAATTACAACCCTTCTTAATCTGAACCATTTCCTTTTTTAGGGTTCGGAGCCGGGCTTCATAGGTCCCCATCCTGCAGCCGCCGAATTGGTCGCTAGGACGAGGATCCGACCTAGTCCTCCACCCTTGACCCCGGCTCTCTTGGCCCCTTCTGAGGCCACGTTGTCCTCACTCAGGTAACTTCCATACTACTCCACTAAATTTTCCTTTAAGTTAGCTTTCTAATCACTCTGGTTGGTTTTAATAGGCTACTCATGAGATCAACTTTCTCGCCAAAGTGCCTTTGCTGGAACCTGCCAGACCAGTGGTAATGCGCTGTGCCAACTTGTCCTTTGCCGAGTTGAGTCCTAGAGACCTTGATTCTCTGGCTCAAGTAGCTATTAACTTGTTGGTGCAGACTCCTGCTGAGTCTGTGGCAACCTCAATCCTTGATCGGATGATGGAGAGGATCACCGAGCTTCAGGCCGACCTTTTCTTGATCCGACCTCCGACATCTGACACTGCACCATCTCAACCACCACCCGAAACCGCGGCCATTGAGGCTTCCTTGTCAAAAGTGACAAAAGACCTCAATGAAGCCTCCACCCAGTTGAGTGAGCTCCAGCAGGCGCGGCACAATTTTGCCGCCGAGATTTCTCAGAAAATGAAAGAACTGAAGACTCTAGGCAGACGCATCCAAGAGGAAAGTCACCTGGTAACAGAACAACGCCAGACCCAAGAAAGCCTCCATGGCCAACTACATGCTGGCATTCGGTCGAGGCTTGTACAAGAACACCAGACGGCCTTTCAGCAGCGGAGGACGGCCCGGTCTGCACAAAAATGGTCAGACCTACGAACCGCCCTTAGAGCCCTCCTTTTATAGATACAAACAATGTATTCCCTTGTATATAAATATAAATTTTCACCTTAATTTTATCCTACTTTTCTGATCACTGATTGATCCACGAATTTGCACCACAAAATTACAACACAACTCGCCTATTTAAATCAAACTTCAAAAGAACAATTCACAGCTAACCTTTGAACCCTTCAGCACATGGCTTCTCCCCGAATCCGTATTCCTGCCACCAACTAGGAAAGTTCCCTGCAACCATTTTTTGTAGGCAAACACCCTATAGGCCACCATGTTGAAGACCTGATACAAGTGCTTAAACAACTCGACTTTAAGTTCAAGTTTTCTGGTAGCGGTTGGAAAATCATACACCACACGATTTGTTTAATGGAACATGTATCCACTGGCTATGAACCTCTTACCGACTTTCTCACTCACGTATCCGACCTTGATCATCACATGGACATGATAGATCATCATGTCATGACCGTTCTCCCCGACCTCACCTGGAACAATATCTTCTGTCAACAAAGATCAACACTTTCTAGATTGTGCATTCTTATTGAGCGAGAACGTCACTCTTTACAAGATGTGAAAGTTCGCACCGAACAAGACCTTCAAGAAATACAAGACCAATGAAATTGTTATCGCCCCGACCTAGAAGATCTCCTTGACGAGGAACCTGAAATGGTTACTGCAAATTGGGACAGAGATTCAGAGCCAGAAGATGATCACGTTTGTGGCAACCTTTCGGATGACGAATAAAAACCTTTCCTGTGGATTCAAACCCTTAAAGGGTTCTTAGATTTCTTGCAATAAATTTAATGACATCGCTCTAAAAAGGCAGGAAAATAACTTTTCAGATACGTGGCATTAATATTTTCATATACTAACTTCCCTTCCTGATTCACAATAATAAAATCTCCGTTCCCGATTTTCCTGTGAATGATGAAAAGCCCCTCCCAATTTGGGGACCATTTACCCATCTGATCAACTTTCTTGTACGTGGGTAGTATTGTCTTCCATACTAGATTTCCTTCCAAAAAAGTTTGAGGAGACACCTTCTTCCCATAATATCGTGCCTGCACCTCGTTTTTCCGGATCATTTGTTCCAAGGTTTCCATACGTTCTGTATCCACCGTCGCCAACTGTTGCATCATACTTTGCTGATACTCCATCGTGTAGTCCATACTAGTAGGAGCCACTCGGAAGGTGTGGATGTTAAGTTCGGCTTGAAGTACAACATCCTGACCAAATGTGATCTGATAAGGAGAAAATCCCGTGGACAAACTCTTACTGTTCCGATAGGCCCATAAAGCTTGAGGCAACAACGTATGCCACTTCTTGGGATTTCTTTCTATTATTTTCCAAATGATATTAATAATGATCTTGTTTGCTGCCTCAGCCTGCCCATTGGCTTGTGGGTAGTAAGGTGATGAATGGTGAAGCTTTATGTGAAAACTTGCCAAAAATTCAATAAAATTCTCGCCCGTGAACACCAGACCTTGATCAGTGATGAGGGTATGTGGAATGCCAAACCGGTAAGTGATATGATTGAGCACGAACTCAATCACTTTCTTTTACGTCACATTCTTCAAAAGAATTGCTTTGACCCATTTGGTAAAATAATTGGTAGCCACTAAAATAAACGAATGATGTTTAGATGAAGACGAATGGATTTTACCGATAAAATCAAGTGCCCAGGCTTTAAAAGGCCATGGTTTTACCATTGTCTGCAACTCCACCGATGGAAGATGGTTCAATGGACCATGTCTCTGGCATTCTTGGTATCCCCTTGCAAATTTGATGCAATCCTCAAATATTTTTGGCCAATAAAAACCCATGCGATGAATAGCCCATCTCATGTTAAGACATGCTCGATGTGCTCCACATATTCCACCATGAACCTCCTGCATCACCTCCAAGGCTTCCTTCGGACCCAAACATCTCAGCAAAACCTCATCTATGGTTCTCTTACATAACACTCCCTCTACTAACTGAAAACACAAAGCTTTTAACCGGTTTGGTGCTTGCAAATAAGCAATAATCTCGGTTCTCCTATCTGTAGACATATTAATATTTCCAATATCAATCTCCCTGCATGCAGCCTGGGCCAGACTGTCTGCCTGCTGATTTTCTGCTCTTGGGATGTGCTTGACGGTTACTTCTAAAATTCTAGACAACAGATGATGCATTGCGTCTATGTATTGACGTAAATGAGGGTAATTGCATACGTACCGCCTCAAGACTTGGTTGATGATCAACTGTGAATCCCCGTAAATGACGACCGAATGAATGTTTTTTGCCACCAGCATCTCTAGCCCCAAAATCAATGCCTTCTACTCAACCGAATTGTGGGTTACTTCTTCCATCTGGAGCTGTAACAAAATCTTTTATGTGTCCGGCCTTTTCAGAATTAGTTCTGCCCCTGATCTTCTGTTTGCCCGAGATCCATCAAAAAATATTTGCCAGGGGTTAGTTCCTATATAAAGCACTAGTTCATTCTCCTTGGCCTTGGACTCATCTCTAGTAAATTCTTCCAATAGGTCAGCTACCACTTGACCTTTCACTACTTTGAGAGGTCTGTATTTGAAAGAAAAATGGGCCAATTTGATAGCCCATTTCATCAATCTCCCTTGCATAGTAGGTTTGTGCAGGAGCAACTTAACCAAATCCACCTTGGAGACCACTTCAGTTTCCCTTGGCAGGATATAATGCTCCAATCGAGTACAAGTCAACACTAGAGAATAACACATTTTTTCTGACATGGTATAATTTAATTCAGGCCCTACCAAGGTCTTGCTCAAATAGTAAATAGCCCTCTCTTTTCCATCACCCCATTCTTGAACCAGGATACTACTCACCATATCCAAATTGTTTGCCACATATAATTTTAAAGGTCAGTTACCTTTTCGAGGGACCAATACAGGAGGTTCTGTTAGCTCCTGCTTGATTGCTTCAAATGCTTCTTGTTGCTCAAAACCCCAAACCAAAATGGCTGTTTTGTTTTTTAACAACTTGGTAATGAGTCTTAGTTTCCCTGCAGTATTTGATATAAACCGCCTTAAATAATTTACCTTTCCCAAGAAACTTTGAACCTCCTTGATGGTTCGGGATGGCCGAACTGCCTGGACTGGTATGGCCTTGTTGGCATCCACTTATATTCCCTTTTCGTGCACCAGTATACCTAAAACATTTCCACCTGATACCCCGAACGCACACTTAGTTGGATTCATCTTAAGGTTGTACTTCTTCATCCGAGCAAAGGCCTTCTCGAGATTTCATTATCACATCATCAATATATACCTCCATTGATTGTCCAATAAGATCATTGAAAATGGTATTCATAGCTCGCTGATATGTAGCTCATGCATTTTTGAACCTGAAAGGCATCACCGTCCATTCGTAAATTCCTAACGCCCCTAGGCATCTGAACGCAGTCTTTGGAATATCTTTTTTTGCCAAAAAAATCTGGTTATACCCAGCATATCAATCCAGTAAACTTAAAATCTTATATCCGGCAGCCGAATCGATCAGCATGTATGTCACAGGCATGACATACTCGTCTTTAGGAGTTGCCAAATTAAGATCTCTGAAATCGATGCATATCCTGATCTTTCCATTCTTTTTGGTTATGGGAACTCTATTTGCCAACCGTTCTGCGTACCGACAAGGTCGGATGAAGCCCGCTTTCAATAACTTCTCGATCTCCTCTTTGATCTCAGGGAGCAGTTCAGGACTGATTTTCCTGAGTGGTTGCTTGTGTGGCGTAAAACCATTTTTGACGGGCAACCGATGCTCAATCAACCTCCGTGCTAACCCGGGCATAATCCCATGCCAAACATTTCATATTCCTCCGGATTAGCGCTATCATCTATTCCTATTATTCTTTGGATAATAAGCCACTTACCCGAACCACTCTAGATACCTGGTCGGTTCCTAGGTTGTATTCAATAAAAGGGTCTTGTAAAGATAGGGAATATTCTGTTTTCTCCAGAAGATCTGGCCAACGAAAACGTTCACCTTTAACAACACAATTATCCCAACCCCCATCGCTATGTAATTTAACCATTATTTGGTTTAAATAAAATTGTTTAATTAAAACATCACACGTATTAAGTTCTCCCATAGAAGTAAAAATAAAAATTTCAGAAGTCTAGCTAACGTCAGAGCCACTAAAACACAACAAATGTTTCTTATTGAAACATATAACCTCGAGTGGTAAGCTTACATCTCTTCCATAGGTTTTCCTGATCAAACAATGCTATTTGAGAGATAGGGGGAACATACTCAGAATACATCACTGATTCTTCCATGCTTTCTGAGGCATCAAAGGGGTTTTGGCTCGCATCCAACTTGTAGACTTGATCTCCTTCACAGAACATTATTTGCTGATGGAGTGACGAGAGAACACATTTAGAAGCGTGAATCAAGTCCCTTCCTTGAAATTCTGAATAAGTAGTCTTTGCATCCACCACAAAGAATACTGTAGAAATTACCTTTGCCCCCACCTCAATAGGAGCGACCAATATGCCTTTTGGCTTGGTCGGTTGTCCTGTGAAACTAGTCATTTCAGTGTCTACTGAAGACAGATCTCTAACTCCTTTTCCAAGCCTCTTGAGGGATCTCAGAGGCATGACGTTAAAAATAGCTCTATTATCAATAAAAACCATATTAACTGGCTTTCCACAAATATGAGCACTTACATATAATGGCTTTAAATGAGGAATCACACATTCGGGCAAAAGTGGGAAGATCATTGGCGGGGGTAATTCTGGCACCAGATTGGGACCTATCACTATCTGTGCCCATTCTGGTTCTTCCATATAACCATCGTTCAAACTTGCCCATTCTTCCTCTTCAAACCGACGCATGCCAGTCATCCTAACTTGACATGGCGTACTGTCTGTTCCTCCCGTGTTTCAGACCCCTTTACGTAATCTTTCCATCTCATCTTGAGAAAATGATCTGTAAACCACATTAGATGGTTCCTCTTTAACTTCTTCCATCACCGGATCGATATTAATTCGTCTACACACTTGACAACAAAAACACCGAGCCTTCTTAATTGGTCTCTCTCCCTCTCTCTGCCTGAGTAGATAGCCTTCTTGACTTCTTCATTTGGGTGACCTTTCTGGTGGTTTCTGTCGACTCTTCCACGAATATTTCCCGTGTCTTGCGGTATACCTATATTTGGCATTACGAATTTGAGTCCGATTCATACCTGGAAACGCGGATCTATATCAATCGAAAGTGGCTTCCGATTCCTGTTCCATCCTTCATGCACCTGCCTAGGTTTACGGGTCGGTTGATCACGAACTACTGCCTGATCCTTCACTTCGACTTCAAAAGTGCCATCCATCTTATCCCATTTCTCTGCAACCCGACCCTCGCAAACTTTGAACTTATCTCCCGATTCTTCCACCCTTTCCTTGGGCTTTCGTTCCCTTCTCTTTGTGTCTTCATCGCCTTCCTTCCAATGGTCCTGTGAAAGACAAACAAAAGTCATAGCAGTGGTTACCTTTGGAAAGGGTTGTTGTTCCACTCCCATGGTGACATATTTGAAACGTCCGGTTTTAATGGCTCTTTGGATTTTCTTTCGAAAATGCGTGCACTAACGAGTGTAGTGAGTAAAAGAGTTATGCCATTTGCAATATGGCCTCCATTTTATTTCTTCTTTGGTTACCAAACGTTGTCCCTTCGGGATTCGAATTTGCCCGTCAGCCAAGAGAATGTCGAATATCTCATATGCTTTAGATGCGTCGAAGGTAGGTTGATCCTTCTCTTCCGTCCCCGGAATCGGTTTCAAATTGGGACATACATATGGTTTCCCATGTACAATCTCAGCCGCCATCTCCTCCGTGTTCCTGGCCTGTTCGCCATCTGATAAATAGACTTCTGTTTCGACACTGGCCATTTGCTGCGCTTTATGTCGCCGATAATTCTGATCCTTCTCCCTGAACAACGATTCCAAACGACCAGCTTTAGCCGCCAGACTGGCTAAATCCCCAACATTATATGCTGTTAATGCTTCCCGTAGCCGTGAATGCATATTTCGGACCACCAAATTGGTCATCTCACTTTCTTCAATCACGGTCGGACACCGATCTTTCATCAAACGGATTCGCTCGATGAACTGATACACTGTTTCTTCCGGCATCTGCTTGATTTTTAACAAATCCGTGAGTGATACCATCGAAAGAGGATTAAAGAATCTAGCATGAAATGCTACTTCCAACCCCTCCTAGGTTTGGATTTGTCCGGCCGGAAGGTTAGCGAACCAAGAAAATATTGTTCTAGTTAGGGGCAACCCAAAAAATTGTAACTTATAAAAATGATTGTTACTGACTTCCCTCAATTGGGCCGTGAAACGACCCACATGCTCAATGGTCGATGAACCATCTTCTCCCGAGAAAGTATGGAAATCCGGTGGCCTATAATTTCTCGGGAGAGGGTGTTTGTTGATAACTCTCTCGGGAAAAGGTCTTTGATACATTGGTCTATTTACCGTTTGAGGGTTCCTGCCAAAATGCACTCGTAGTACTTGGGCGATGTTTTCTGGATCCGCCCTGGGTGGATTATGTTCAAACACCGGAATGGGGTTGTGAACCTGACCTCCCAACCTCTCATCAAACATTACTTGATCAATCCACCTACCACCCAGTGGGATTGTGTTTGGGTACGTCAGGGACGTTTTCCCTCTATCCCCCCTAGGAGCAGCACTTGGGATAGTACTGTCCACGTAAGATGGCCCAGCAAAATTCGTCTGTAACCTTGATGGTGACGCTGCTGGTGGTGTTTGGGTGGGTTGAAGAGTCACCCTTGCCAATGTTTGATCCAACATATTCTGCATTAAAGTCTGTTGCTCTCGCAACATTGCCTGCACGACCTGCGTTTGTTGATTGTTCAATTGCTGAACATATGTCACCCAGTCCGCGGGTGCTTCGGAGAATTCCCCCGTGTTAACCACGGAAGGTAATGTTGTTTCCCCCGCTGTGGTGGAAGAGACTTGAGGCTGTGAACCTGCCATATGGATCCTTTCGATGATTCGGACGGACCTCAACCGTATGAAATTTTTGTCTGACGTAGGATCAGCAATCTTTCCTTTCCTCCCATTGTGGTCGCCAAATTGTTGATGTTATTTTCAAACAACAATAAAAAGTAAAATCCAAAAATGAATTCGAACTTGACTACAATAATATCTGGAATCAAAGATTCCTAAATATTGTACGAAATGTAAGAAAAATAAAAGCAAACTAATACTGAAAGGAAAATAACAATAATCCCCAAAGCGAATTTTCACTGAAATTGATGTTGATTGAAGATGGCTTCTGCCGGATGCGAATCGCTTGTTATATGTTCTTGAAATCAGTTATCAGATTATGTGCGCGGTCGGTTGTAACTGACGGAAAATCCCCTCGTGGTTGCAACCGCCTCAAGAACCGTCTTCGGTTATGTTTCGTGCTACCAAACGACCAACCGACCAGACCAGACGACTGATCAACCGACCAATCTAGCGACTGATCAACCAACCAACCACGCTACCGGCCAACCGACCAATAAAGCGACTGATCGACCAACTAATCAAGCGACTGATCAACCGACCAATCAAGCGACTGATCGTCCAACCAATCAGGCGATTGATCAACCGACCTGTTTCTTCAATGGGCGTCCGAAGGCCTACTTTCTTTTTGAGTTTGTCTGTGGGCCCAAACGTTTGAATCCACTTATAGGCCCAATAAAAACCCTAAAATATTTTAATATATAACAAGTATCATTTACAATGAGGAAACAACACAAGGTTGAATCGAACTTCGAGGCCTACTATTAACGCTGATCAGTTTCAGATTCAGCCCGCACTCATCACCACGGTGCAGTCCAACCAATACAATGCATCTCCATCGAATGATCCTGTTGATCATATCACCACATTTCTTGATTTATGCGACACGGTGAAACTGAATGGAGTTTCAGAAGATGCTGTTAAGGTTCGTTTATTCCCATTTTCTTTGAGAGATAAAGCAAAGGCATGGTATAACACCTTGGCACTTCGTGAGATTAGTACTTGGGAGGAAATGCTGCGTGTATTCTTGGACAGATTTTTTCCACCGGCAAAAGTATTAGAATTGCAAGAGCGAATTAAAGAATTTATCCAAGAGGAGGATGAGAGCTTACAAGATGCATGGGAGAGGTACAATTCATTGTTATCTCGTTGTCCTAATCATGGTTTTGTTGATTGACAGCAGGTCCACTTGTTTTACAATGGACTACCCGAGCAATGGAGAAATTTACTTGATGTTGCCGCTGGTGACATGTTCCTATCTGTTGGACCTACTCGAGCCAAGGAAATCATCGAGAAGAAGATAGAAAATATGAAGAAATTTCCTGGAAAAAAGGCTGCTCGGGGAAAGGTTAGGGGGCTGTACGAAGTCGATAAAGAAGTAGCAGTGGAGTCTAAGCTTGATGCATTGATGAGGGAAGTAAATTTGTTGAAAAAGCGACAAGCTGTTTCATCTCATTGCGAATTGTGCCATGGCTGCCATAAGACAGCAAATTGACGCTTATTGGATGGAAATATCCAAGAGACAATGCAATGTGAAATGACCGAGCAACAAATCGGGGATATAAATTCTATCAAAAATCAGCGGAGGAACTTTGACGGTGCTTCATCTTCATACTACCAGCCTCAACCACAACACTTTCAACCAAATTCATACTCCAAAATAACCAACAATACCAAACTCATCACCAACCGCAATATAACCAAAACCGTAACCAAACCACCTACCAACATCTGCAACAAATACCAAATCGACCATATCACCTTCAACAGCAGCACAATGGAAGAGGACAGGATGATTTGAGCTTGAAGGACTTAGTTTTGGCACAACAACAGACCATTCACCAATTGTAAGCTTCGATGCGAAATCTGGAGGTGCAAGTAGGGCAGATTTCTCGTGACACTTCGTATAGGCAGCAAGGGACATTGCCAAGTATGCCTGACTCGAATCCAAAAGGGCATTGTAAAGCATTAACACTAATGAATAAGAAGCAATTACCTGATCCTTATCCGAATTTGAAAGAATTTAGAGATTTTGTCAATGAATCTACGAATGAGGACAAAAAATGGGCTGCTCGCGAAGGTGAGATGGCTGAAAAGTTAATGAAGGATAAAAATGATGAACTGCATTTACAAAAGATCATAGAAAAAGGCATGAAAAAATTGGAGGAAAAATCAATAGAGGAAAAAGGAGAGGCAGTTAAGGCGTATCAACCACCTGTTTCGTATCCGAGTCGTCTCAGAACAGCACAAGAGGATAAGAATTTCTCTAAATTTCTTGAAGTTTTTAAGAAGTTGCACATTGATATATTTCGCAGATGCCTGTATATGCCAAATTTTTGAAGGAAATTTTGTCAAAGAAGAGGTCAATCGATGATGAACGAGTGGCACTAACAGGGGAGTGCAGCGCTATTTTACAAAGAAAATTACCCATCAAACAAAAAGATCCAGGGAGCTACACAATTCCTTGTGTTATTGGCACTTGTGAATTTAGTCATGCTTTATGTGACTTAGGTTCAAGCATAAACTTAATGCCGTATTAATTTTCAGGGAACTGGGAGTTGGAGTGGTGAAGTCAACACGAATGCAACTCCAATTAGCGGACCGCTCCATACGAACACCATTGGAAATTGTTAAGTTGTTCCTGTCCAAGTTGAAGATTTCATCTTCCCGGTGGATTTTGTCGTATTAGATATGAATAAAGATCCAGACATGCCTCTTATTTTAGGAAGACCATTCTTACAAACTGGCGTGCAATGGTGGACATGGATGATGAAAATATCGCTTTAAAGGTTGGTGAGGAGCAAGTTTCTTTTGATGTGGCCAAGACAATTCAAATGCACGAAGGATGCGATGATGTTTACGCTTGCAACCAAATCACAGATGCATATCTAGAAAAATAGGTAATCTCACAAGAATTTAATGCTTTACATGATTTTTCCTTTCATTTAAAAGTTGCCCAAGAAGATGTTATGGAAGTTAATTCAAAGGAAAATCCAAACTTCAGAAATAAGGATAGATTTGGATTAATTTTACTTCAACATAGGGATATTCCTAAGCTGGTCCCATCGGTTGAAAACCCCCCTGATCTTCAATTGAAAAAACTTCCTATACATCTTAAATATTCATTTCTAGGTGAAAATAATACTTTGCCTGTAATTGTGAATTAATGAACATGAATTAAGTGCACTAATTGCTGTTTTGAGAAAACATGTGAAGGCCATAGGTTGGACAATCGCTGACTTAAAATGATTGAGTCCTTCCCTCTGCACTCTTGTATTTACATGGAAGATAACTACAAGCCCATTCGGCAGCCACAAAGAAGATTAAATCCTCACTTGCAAGAGGCTGTAAAGGCGGAAGTCATTAAACTACTCGATGCAGGTATTATTTATCCAATTTCTGTTAGTGAGTTGATAAGTCCCATGCAGGTAGTTCCTAAAAAAGGTGGGATGACAGTCATTCAGAATGAGGATGGCGAGCTTGTGCCAACAAGGCCAGTGACGGGTTGGAGAGTTTGCATTGACTACCGACGGTTGAATGAAAAAACGAGGAAAGACCATTTTCCACGTTCTTTTATTGACCAGATGTTGGAACGTCTAGCAGCCCATCAATACTATTGTTTCTTAGATGGATATTCAGGATATAACCAAAGTCTCATAGCACCCGACGATCAAGACAAGACCACCTCCACCTGCCCATACGGTACGTTTGCATATAGGCGCATGCCTTTTGGGTTGTGCAATGCACCAGATACTTTTCAGCGTTGCATGATGTCAATATTTTCAAACCTTATTGAGTCATGTATTGAGGTATTTATGGATGATTTTTCTGTTTTTGGATCTGATCTTGAGAATTGTTTAGAATATTTAGACAAAGTACTACTACGTTGTGAAGAATCAAATATTGTCCTCAATTGGGAAAAATGTCACGTTATGGTGACCGAAGGGATTGTGCTAGGCCATAAAATTTCCAAAGAGGGCATGCAGGTAGATCGAGCCAAGGTTGAGGTGATCGAAAAGCTACCACCACCGAAGGATGTTAGAGCTTTGCGGAGTTTCCTTGGACATGCTTGCTTCTATAGGCGGTTCATTAAGGATTTTTCTAAAATGGCTCTTTCTTTGTTTAAATTACTTTATAAAGATGTTGTGTTTGATTTTTCAGATCAATGTATGCAGGTGTTCAATAAGCTGAAAGAGGCTTTGATTACAACTCCTATAATGCAGCCCCCGGATTGGAGTTTACCATTTGAAATTATGTGCGACGCAAGTGGCTCGGCTGTTGGAGCAGTGCTTGGGCAGCGGAAGGACAAAAGAAAGCATGTTATTTATTATGCCAGTCAAGCACTTAATCAAGCCCATAAAAATTAGAAGGAACTCCTTTCAATTGTTTTTGCATGTGAAAAATTTCGACCTTATTTAATTGGTTCGAAAACAATAATTTTCACTGATCATGCTGCTGTGAGGTATTTGTTTTCAAAGAAAGATGCTAAACAACATTTAATTCATTGGGTGTTATTATTACAGGAGTTCAACCTGGAGATTAGGGACCCGAAAGGAGTTGGCAACCCCGTAGCAGACTATCTTTCAAGATTGACAGCAGCCCGTGATGATGGATCAGAAATTTCAGATTTTTTTCTGGATGAAAGGTTGTATTCTATAGAATATTTGAAACCGGACCCATGGTATGCTGATTTAGTTAATTACTTAGCATGTGACATAATGCCTACACATTTGAAATGGAATAGCCAAAATAAAAAATTTAAACATGATGCTAAGTACTATATTTGGGATGAACCGTTTCTTTTTAGAATATGTGCAGACAAAGTAATTAGGTGATGCATCCCGGATCATGAGGTTTTGAAGGTGCTACAAGCATGCCACGAAGGACTTGGAGGAGGCCACGTGGGACCGAACCGAACAACTCATAAGGTACTTGAGTGTGGATTTTATTGGCCTTTGATTTATAAAAATGCTCGTAACTTCGTGCAAAAGTGTGATGTTTGCCGAAGTACGGGAAATAATTCTTGTAGAGATGAGATGCCCCTAAAAGGCATACTTGAGGTTGAATAATTCGATCTTTGGGGCATTGATTTCATGGGACCTTTTCCACCATCAAATGGCAAGAAATATATTTTGGTTGCTATTGAGTATGTATCAAAATAGGTTGAGGCAAATGCATGTTCTTCCAATGACTCAAAACAAGTAATAAAATTCTTGAAAAAGAATATTTTTACTCGTTTTGGTGTGCCCCGAGCCATTATTACTGATGGTGGTTCCCATTCTATAATCGATCACTTAACCAGTTGCTTGCAAGATTTAATGTGCATCACAGGGTCACGACACCTTATCATCCGCAAGCCAACGGTCAAGTCGAGGTATCAAATAGAGAATTGAAAAAGATTCTTGAAGCCATTGTTGGTGAGTCTAGGAAAGAGTGGGCTGTAAAATTGGATGAAGCTTTGTGGGCTTATTGGACTGCCTTTAAAACTCCTATCGGTATGTCTCCTTTTAAATTAGTTTATGGTAAGGCATGTCATTTACCTCTCGAGCTTGAGCATAAATCTTTTTGGGCACTAAAAAATTTAAATTTTGATTTTAAAGATGCTCAAGAAAAGAGAAGATTGGATTTGAATGAGCTAGATGAGATTCGCCTTAGTGCTTACGAAAATGCAAAAATTTATAAGGAGAGAACTAAGAAATATCATGATAAATTGATTAAACGAAGGAGTTTTGAACCTGGACAGAAGGTATTATTATTTAATTCTCATTTCAAGATTTTTCCGGGGAAATTAAAAACCAAGTGGTCGGGGACATTTAAAGTATCGCAGGTACTTGAATCAGGAGCAATTGTCCTCCAAGATGATGATGGAAGGGAGTTTACAGTAAATGGACAACGAGTTTAGCACTATTTTGGTGATGAAGTTCAGAGGATCAACCTAATATCGATGAGACCACCCATCGATTGATCAGTTTGATTTAATGACATTGCTAAATATCGCATTTCGCGCTGTTTTTGTTGTAAATATTGTACATGCTGTAAATTTATTATTTATTTATTTTGTAGGTTTTAGTGTTGTTGATATGTGCATGCAAAGTAGAAGTCTCCGTACACCCTTGGCAATGGTCGGTTTGGAAAACTATGGTCAGATTCATTATGCACCGACAATTGTTCAATTTTCGACTTGTAGCAAGGCGCTAGCAATGTATCAGGTGACATCTATTCATGGTCTATTTCTTAAGTTCTGGTAAGGATGTTGTTAATTTATTTATGTTAGTCATGTACATTTAGTAAAGGTTTAGGAAGGTTCATAGAAATGCATGCTTAGATTAACTGATAATAAGGATTTCATTATCCTACTATATTGAGATGTACTGTTGTTTCCACTGTGGTGTAGTTTGAAGAATATTTGGGTCGAATTGACATATATTTTGGTGTAGATTACGGCTGAACATCTCATTCAATGTTGTTGAAAAATAACTTTTCCAAGATTCAACTCTCTGTACCATTACTTAATGAATTAAAATTTCAGCCTTCACAACAATGAATCGAGTAATGTTTTATGTTGCTAACATGACTAAAATCGAGTAATTTTATGCATAGGAAGTTGTATATAATCTTAGTTAGAAGTTGCATCGGGATTGTAATCTACGTGAATTATTTCTAGAGTGGAATATCATAAAGGTATGCAAAAAAAAAAAAAAAAAATCATCTTAATTATGAGTGATTATCTTAAAGCCAAAAAAAAATCAAAAAGAATATATAGAATGATTAAATTTGGCTATGATGATTGGCACGTTGTTCCACTGACACAAGTAGCTTTTTGGAATTCAACCGTCGCGACTCAATTAAAGTGTCATGAACAAAAAGGTTGAAGTCTCGTCCATGATAAGGATAGCGGGGTTCCCTTGAATTGTGAAACCGAATTATCAGTCACTTGATGAAAGGAATGAAAAATTATAGCATACCTTTCTCATGTATAGATAAATGTCTTGATGTTAATTTCTCACATATGGATTTTGTGTGACTGAGTATGCGATATTCAAGTCATCAAGTTTATGAAATTTCAGCCTTTAGTCATTTATGTTACATAAAACCACTTGTTTCTATACTGTGAAGACATATATTCTTCTCTTAATGGAGATATGAAATTTGAGTGTTGGGTCTATATTTATTTTTGTTGCTCAAGGGATTAGCAACATTTAAGAATGACGATGTTTGATAGCATCCATTGGACGCTATTTTTTAGTCGTCTACATTGCAAAGTATGTCTATTTAGACTTAATTTCTTTTATTTTATGTAAATATGTTATATTTTTAGCTTTTTTTTTTAATTCAAGTTTAATATCATACTTTGTAGAATATTTAGTTAATTATGCATATATTTGACCATGGATGTCGTTTATATTAAAACCATCGCTATGTCTCCATTTATGTATAGAAAATTTATGAGGTTTTGGGCATATGTTTCAAGTTGAAAAAATAACAAAGACGGAGATAACGTGATGGGATGGGAGTGTAAGAGTTAAAGAAGATAAGCAATGTGCAGACAGGTAGGACATAATAATAATAATAATAATAATAATAATAATAATAATAATAATAATAATAATTAGGGATTTGGTGTGGATAGTCTCTGCGCACAGTCTTGGTGAAGAATTTGGAAAATTAAAGACGCAATTCTTCAGAGAAACCGTTGTGAGAAGGTCGATTTGATGGAAAAGAAAAAGGATTAAAATTTGAATTCAGAGAATCTCTCGTCTGGACGCACGCGGTACTTCTCTTCATCCTTGTACATAGTGTTTTTTCTTGCCCTAGATTAGGAAGTTCAGTTCGAAGAGCGCTACATTGGTTTTAGTTTAGGAATTAAATTTTGGCGACAAGATTCAATCTATATATATATTTCATCCTGCAATCAAAGACGGGAGTTGATTGGATCTTGAAGTATGAAATTGTTATTCACGTCAGGAAGTAGCGATATTAATTTATGAAAGCTTAATATTTATTTTGTTCTTGAATTAAAATTAAAATTTATGCATACATTTAATTAATGTGTTGATTGTTTGGAAACACAACATATTTAAGGATATGAGTACCAATTTGGGAACGTATTCGGTTTTATATGCAAATATTAAGGGAGACTATTTCCATTTGTTATTCTTAATAGTGTTTCTCATGATCTTGTTAATTTTTAATCCAGGTTGCTGAATTTTCTTTAATATTCCTAATCTGTATTAAATTCCTAAATATGTTTAATTTTACTCCGGATAGAATGATGAATTGGTTGGATGTAATTCATAAGTTTTAATGGTTTTATTCTCAAGTTAAATGAACTATTAATTATCTTATAACTAGTACCATTTATGGGAATGTTGCAAACTTATAGCGTTTGACTTGAATTGCTTTCATGTTGGGAGATGAGAATGCATAAAATATGTTGAATATGAAGTTTCATAAGGACATTACCATTTATTGAATCTGAATCATTAAATCATATATTTCATTATAATCTAGTAGGTTATACAATCTTTGATCAATAGAATTTAGTTGCTTTTATTAAATTTCTGTAATTTAGGAATTAAAATTTTCAAATAGAAATTTATTCATTTTAACTCAATTGAATTAATCTTTAAATGACATAAAATTTCCCGAATGTGAATGAATATATTCAATTCCCTGTGAATTCGACTTGGTATACTTACCGATTTATTACTTGATACGATATTGTACACTTGCGATAAATTGCAATAAAATATTTAAGTATCAAAGCTTCTTACAGCTTGAGCTCTTCTCCAAGTATATGCAAATTTCAGATTGTGAAATCTTGATTAATGAGCTCCGAACTGAGCTCTATTTATAGGTGCCGGCTAAACTTCTAGAAGGCGGTAGTTGCCATTCACAGTTGGCAAAGTGATTCTCTATTGTCCAATCCTGCAGATGTTGAGTTCTAATTGATGGCCAGGATGGCTTTTGACAAGGATTGAGACGTGAATCTTTATCAATTCAGCCCAATTTCTTCTAACAGACAACTTGCCTCGCAAAATTTCACATCTCAATTAACTTCTAAACTGCAACCAAGTATTAGACAACTTGGCTCGCAATCTTTCTCACGCATTCAAGCTTTCTTTCAGAACACATTCCTTATTTTATCATATTTTTCCTCATCTTGCATTTAAAACACTTCAAAATTACCAAGGCGTATCAAATCATATAAGCATGACGTAAAACACATTTACCAAGGCATTTTGGCATAAATTATGTCAAGTTTAGTCTAAATTATGCTTATAAAAATTACTCGGAAAATATATCCAAAATTAGTATTATCAAACCTCCTTATACTAGTCTTTTTTTGTCCCTGATCACAGTTAATCAAAAGTATAATCAATAAAATATTCATGCCAATAAGGGATTTCCTAGAAAATTGCTGCTATGGTGCTCATAAAGAATCTTAGTAAATCAACACAATATTTAAAACTTCTACTTCACTAAATTGATCAAGCTGTTTACAAAATACTCTCGAGCCATTAAGACTTGGTTCGCCATGGAGACTTTTTACAAATATTTTTGGCCAAGCAGTGACAACTTTCATATACCATTTCAAATGATAATATTTTCTTTTCAGTGTAGGTATCTATTTTTTTTTCTTTTCATTTCAAATCGCAACATTATACTTTGTAATTGATTGAAGTGCGACATTGTATATTTCTCACAATCTGATTGCTTTCTTCAAATTTTTGCCACATAAGACAAAACTCTTATCGCATTCCTTGCTTCTCAGTCTCATTTTTAAAGAGTAAAGATGCGATGTTTTCTCAATATAGCTTAGCAGATGCAAAAAAAAAGGTCTTACACATTTGAACTAAGTGTGGATTATATAAAATAATGAGACTGTCACCTATTTAAGCACTCAAATCATTACCTACGTTGAATTTCTTCATAATTATTGACCAACTGTAGTTCCGAATAACTTAGTTTGCATTTGCAAGTTATCAAGAACTAATATTTAAACATGCTCAAGAAATAATACATAAGTATCTAATGAGGTTGAAAATATAGACACAAAGTTTAGATGCAAATATTAAGTACACAGTCAAAATATCATGTTTTCCACAAAAAACATGCATTCACAAAGCACTTAGTCACATTTTACGATTCTCTTTATTGTGGATACCCAGGCCAAGTTCGGAAATATTGAACTAGAACATAATGGTCTATCTCCATCCTTCCCAACCTGGAATTCATATTATTCCTTAGCTCAGTTACCCCGCTCTTGAGTCCCTCCAGTTGGATTTGCAAAGATATATCTATATGCATTAGTGCAAGAGTTGCGGTCTTAGGTTGTGATCCGGGGATATCAACATTTGTTCCCTAGTTAAGTTGCGAATAAGAAAGAGTAGTTGTTGTGTTTGTTGAGTCCCATCAGTGGGAGAACTAGTGAGAGCTTTTGAAATGATTGTGAAATCTTCCTCCTCTTTTTGGCGTAAAACATTCATCGTATGCATCTACTAATCTTTCTTCCTTGACTAAAAATGTGCACTTCATCAAGCCTCGTGAGGTTGGATGCTACTTCAACCACCACCTAATATCCCTTATTCTATTTTCTTCAGTTTTCCTCTTCTTCTCTTCCCTACGCTTTCTTCTTTCATTAGCCTCATATTTTCTATGGATAACATAACTAACTACTACTTTGCTTCCAATTCTACATTTCTTTGATTTCCGCAATTCTAGCTTCTACCTGCTCAGCTTCCAATCATTTGGCCTCTTTTTTTAGTTTGTGTACTTCAAATTCAGGGTCATTGGAGGAGTCTTCTTGGTCCACTGGTGATTGAATATCTCTATCGGCAGTTAAATTGATTATTCCTTGTTTAAGCTAGTTGCAGTAGAATTTAGTGAGGCTGGCAGATGGGGTGGTTTCTTTTCTGATGGCAACTGGAGATCATTATCTTACAGTCCCATTTGCTCATAAGTCAAAAGATCATCCTCTTCCTGGGATGATTGTTGTTGCTATACTTGTAGATTTTGTGAGGATAGATGTAGTCGTGAAGATGGTGGAGACAATCGGGCTGCTGGTACCCTCAGCACTATCCCTTTCTCCTTCGAGTGGCGCGATTGTGGCAAGTTCTACAATTTTTCTTGCAGTTCTTCTCTGCCATTTTTCCTTTGTCTTTTTCCACTGAAGTGGATGGTTGCTTAACCATTGCTACTTTATCAAATTCTATATCAGAGCTATTGTAATACCCCTGGAGTTGGGTCGGTGTTAGGCCAACTTCCGTGGATGAGCCGGTGCCAGACCATCCGAGGTTGAATAGTAAATTAATGGATTGAATAGACTATCCATATCAACAATGTGTACATTCTTTTTCGGGAGCCCTACTAAAAGAACTCTAGAGTTAAGTGTGTTTGCTCTAGAGTAATTTGAAAATAGGTGACCCCCTGAGAAGTCTCCCAGGGAGCGCGTGAGTGAGGACAGAAGCACACTGGAAGGACTCGCGTTGACATGTGGTGCCAGTCTACGATCCTGATACGCCCGGCTTTGGATGACTTGCGGGTCGGGGTGTCATAGTTGGTATCAGAGTCGACATGCGACAGCCCATAGTTGTTGACCGGACTGATGATAGGTTTAGAAATTGACGATCCTTGGGGTGCAATATAAACGTTGCATTCTTAAATAGGGGAGGATGTAATACCCCCGGAGTTGGGCCGGTGCTAGGCCAACTCCGGTGGATGAGCTGGTGTCAGGCCATCCGAGGTTAAATAGTAAATTAATGGATTGAGTAGACTACCCATGTCAACAATGTGCACATTCCTCTTTGGAGCCCTACTGAGAGAACTTTAGAGTTAAGGTGCTTGCCCTAGAGTTATTTGAGGATAGGTGACCCTTTGGTAAGTCTCCAAGGATGCGAGTGGGCGGGGACAAAAGTGCATTGGAAGGACTCGTGTTGATCTGTGGGGTCAGTCTATTATCCTGACAGGCCCGGCTTTGCATGACTTGCAGGTCGGGGTGTCACAACTATTACCCATTTTCTCGCTACTCAGCTTTAGCGAATGAGAAGGTAGGATAAGTGGCGATTAATCTCACTTTGTCATTTGTTTATTTGGTTGGGTGATTTGACGAGGTTGATGTCTTGGACTTTGGCATTGGAGAAACCTTCATTGATACCAACCAACATCAATGAAATTCAAGTAGTGTTTGTGGAGGCAGATCAGCCAATGGTTGGTCAATTGGGATCTCCACGCCTGCTGCATGGTAGAGTATAGTTATCATATGGCCATGTCCCAGGGAAACCATAAATGAGTACATGCGAGTAGTAATGTCATTGTTGATTAGCTCACCTATGTTTATGGGCTGATTGCACAAGATTTTGGCCACCGCAAACAAATTCTTCGCACTAATATCAGTGAAATATGTGGTGTAGTAGATTCTCGTGGCTTGTATTATTCCTTTATAGCGTTCCATGATAATTTTTTGTTCCAACCAACAATGGGGTTCTCCGTGAACAATGAAAATAGTCTTGTCAAGTGGTCATCGGTCGCATTGTCCAAGGGTTTGCGAGAATGCAGAGATTTCTTGTATGAGAATTCCTATTTTAGGAACAAGTTTTTTTGTGATGGCCCTTGGAATGGCATCCACCATGATGTCTCAGACACAAACACTGTCCATCCATTTCTCAGCATGGAGGTTTGCATAAAATTCCCTCACAATTGCAATGTTCGCACACTTCATTGGATTCGCATGTAGCTGTGGAAATCCTTTTTCAGACGTCCATCCAATAAGCTCATTACTGAAATGCTGCGCTTCGAATCTCTTCTCGATGATATGGCTCTTCGTCCTGTATAACTCATGTTGAATAAACGCAGCCATGTTCACAAATTGCATTTGGTCAAATGTGTTGACCTATGTCACCAATCTAACAACCTTCTATGAATCAGACCCGGTGATAGTAGTCCTTGGGGAATCAACTTTTTTTCCATGTGGTATGTGTCACTGGAAAACCTCTTTAATGCTGACCAATTCTGAGTCACAACTAGAAAGTTCCTTTATATGTAATATGAAGTGGGTGGCAATGAATCAAAAAATATAGCACCAGATAGGTGATTGAGCCTTTTCCTCCATGCAAGGTCAGCTAACTTTTCAACTCTTCTTTCAAAGATTGAGTCAATCTTCGAAAACTCTTTATGGTGTTTTTTTCCTATTCTCCTCCTCAAGAATGACAATAACTTGTCTAAGGTTCTGGACATCAGATCGCATGTCTGTGAATGCGAAAGTTGGTTAGTCTTCTAAGTAACCTAGTTGCCTTTAGATTTTATTTTTTCTATAATCATAAACTTTGGTGTATACCCCTACAAAGTAATCGCAACAAAATATCTCAATGTTATAAATTGATTCTAAGGGGGTGGCACTAAAACTTTAAGGTTGCAAAAGAATATTTAGGTCAAAGATTTTTGTTCTACTTCTCTAAGGACAACAATGCTCGCATCTTCTTAACACAAAGAACATGTAATACCCTGTAAAAATACTCACCGGAAGTTCGCCGGAACTTGCCGAAGTTCGACGCCAGAGTCAGACAATATTATTTTTGGCCTAATTTACTTCGGGCTTTTGGTGTAAGAAATTAAGGAATTATCTTTAAATTATGAGTAAAATTGAGTTTGGGGTAAAATAAATAATAAAATAGATTTAGTTTATCCATATCTCTTGATTTAGATATCTTTATCCGTAGTTTGTTAAGATATATCATATCCGAGTGTGGATTTGATAAGATATAGCGTATGCATAGTTTGTTAAGATATAGTGTATCCGGGTTAGAGTGCCTATATATATATATATAGGATGAGTCCAAGTCTTTTATGTTTAATAAATCATAAAATGAAATAAAATAAAATAAAATAAAAAGAAACAGCCAGCCAGCAGAGACGCCGTCCAGCCCCTCCCCTCTTCTTCCTTGGAGTTTTTTTTCTCCAAAACTCTTCCTTTCGGTCCCTTCTTCTAAGGTAAGTGGGATTAATCTTAGATAGATGATATGTTCTAAACCCTAGACCCCTTCTATTGATATATTTCAAAATTATTGTCAAATGGGTTCGCCCTAAAAGTGTTAGGTTTTGCCAATTTCTTCTAAAAAGTTGATTATAATGTCATTTAAGGCTTATGTGAAGATTATTATTGTATTCTAAATTGAAAATCGCAGAATTTGTGGAATGGGTTTAAAACCCTAGTTTTGCCCTAACGTAGTTATGGTTTTTGGAAAAAAATTTACGATTATATTTAAATATTATGATTTTTTTGTAGTTAGACTATGCCTATTGTGATTGAGATCTTATTCAAATGTTTATTTGGTGAAATAAAGAGATTATAGCGAACTTGTTAGGTCTAATATCCTACTTTTGCTTGGTTAAATGTTGACAATTGGAATATTTTGAGTTTAAAACACTCTTTTTGAAATTTGCCTAAGAGCATGTTGAGTATTTGGTCAAATTGGTAATTGAAACTACCTGTCGAGTCCGATCAACTCGTCGATTGTTTCGATGATAAGGCATAGCCTTCCACCTCTGTACCTTGCAAATACGTGAGCGTATACCGGTATTTTAGGATAACTAGCTAACCTTGAACTAGATCCCGAATGGGCTAGGTCGAGGGATCGAGATGGCGGGTTCCCTTTTTGGGTGATTCTGATGTGCCCGTCATTCACGATGAAAAAGGTCTTTGGACCGTCATCCGTGATGGAGGGTTGGATTGCGTACAATCCCCTCTTGGTATGTTATATTGGCGACTAGAGGGTTGTGGGCCGTATAACGCCCCTCGCAAACTAATAATAAATTGATTTACGTGTATTTTGGGTTTCGAACCCTTATGTACACATTGTGGAGTTTTCTTTGTGGGTTGTGACCCTATGTTTGCTATGTGAAACTATGTGACGTGTCATACGAAGTAATAAGGTTGGAAAACCGGGTCGAGCCGGCCCTGATTAAGGCCTAGTGGAGTTTACTTTGTGATGTGCTAATCACTATTATTTGAGAATAAAATGAGATATAAGGGAGGCGCTAAAAGACTCGTGTGTCTGATTTCCCCTTGTGTGATATGTCTCATCTTTTTAAAATTATCTTCTTCAAATGATTTTTTGACATTATACCCTATTAATTTATGTTCGATTAATTGCGCTTACTCAACCGTTGTGTTGACCCTCTTCTTACAACCTTTTTGTAGGTGATCATATTTCTGTTATACCTAAATGATGCATCCACGTCATATGATCCATCGGGGGGGAACTATAACTACTTTATCTTCTAAAATATTTTTGAAATCCATTATTAATGTTTAAGAACTAATTTCTTTTGAACTATTTCCAACGTATGCTTTTGACTCGAACCTTATTTATTTAAATGATAAACTGGTGCGCTTTAATTTTAAATCCCTATTTAGTTGTTTGTATTTATTGTTTTAGCCTTAGCGCCACAACATAGGACTCGTTGGTGATGAATGAGCTTTCCGGTGTGGCATGGTGGTGACACTCCGGTTTGAGCCGGCCGGGGTGTTACAGAACAAGTTAAAAAAAAGCCTCCACATATTGAGGATAGTTTGCATATTCAAATGTGATCCTATCGGAACTTTAGAGATTGACAAATATGAGAATCGAAATCCCTTCCAAATTGAACGAAGTTGCTCTGGACAAAACAAATAAGCCTTTACTGGTTTGAATTTTAAAAGACAATAATAAAAAGTTAACACGTGCTCAAAACAAATAGAGAATATTTGTTATGATTAATGTGAAAGCTCCTAGGATCAAATGCTGGCAGTCTAATCTGAATATATCTATGAAATCGAGTGTGTGTACTTTGATTTGCAGAAAAAACTTTCAATTTTTGGATGGGTATAGTAGAATCATTCAATTATGAAAGATTTGGGGAACATACTAAAGAAGTTTAAGAGAGAAGTTTAGATGTTTTCATATCGGTAGTGGAGGGAAAATAAAGGGTTTTAGAGTTTTAAGGTTTTTGGCAACAATTTCTAAGTTTTGTAGAATTAAATAGGTCAAATTGTAAGTTTCAAAATTTTTGCCCTAGTATAATGTGATCGCGAGGATAGCCTTGTGAATTGCACTAGCTTTAATCTAGCCTCAGCAAAGGATATTTGAAAGTATACAAATGCATTTTGTTTTGGTGTTGAAATTCCCTCCTCATACTGAATCATTGTGCATACTTTCACAATATGTATTTGAAATGTGCATTAAACTTTTTCAAATGCATCCCATTAAGTAGAAAACGTCATTATTATCTATAGAATTTGGATTGTAGATTTGCACTAGACTTTTGACGAAGATTTCTTTGACAATATAAGGGTCAGTCCATCGCAACTTAAGCTTCCTAGGAAAATGATGTAGCGAGAGTTGTATAGTAACACTTTCTCTCATTCTTCGAAGTACTGGTGATGAATCACCTTATTGTGGTATAGTTGAACTCGCTCTTTATAACTTGCCATTCTCACATGCAAGGAAGCGGAACTCATCCAAGTAACCGGATTGCCCATATGTAGATGTTCTATTTCTAGAGGTAGGTGAGAAACCTTTCCATAAACCAACATATATGGCGACATCCCTATCGGAGTTTTAACTGTTGTTTTGTATACCATAAATGCATCATCCAACATCAGAGACCAATCCATTCTATTTTTTCTAACAATTGTCTATAATATATATTTTAGCTTGCTATTACTTTCTTTGACCTAGCCATTGGATTGCGGATGGTACGGGGTAGTGAGACAATGACGAACATTGTACTTGACGATAAGTGTAGCGTATCTCTTGTTGACAAAATATGTACCTTTATCATTAATGAAAGTCCTCAGAACACAAAATTATGAGATAATATATTTTTGTATGAATTTGGTTACCTGAATCCCCATCATTGTTAGGGAGATCAATGGCCTCGACCCATTTGCTAACATAACTGGCTGAGAGTAGGATGTAAAAATTTCTATGAGATTTGGGAAAGGGTTCCATAAAATCAATCTCCCAGACATCAAACATATCTACTTCTATAATTCCTGTATGTGACATTTCATCACGTTTTGTGTTAGTAGTACCCATTCTCTGGCACGTATGGTATTTCTTGACAAAGGTCTAAGCATCCAAATGTATTATTAGCCAGTAGAATATGGGTTGAATTACTTTTGCAGCACTTCCTTGGCTCACGAAATGTCCACCAACAAATGAGCCGTGGCCCTTATGAAGAATATATGGTATCTCGATTCGGATACACATGGTCTAATGATTCCATCTTTGCCAAAATGATTCATATATGCTTCATCCCAAAAATAGTGATTGACAAGGCTCATAAATCACTTCATTCCTTTATAGTTTAAATAAGAAGGGATAATACCACTGGCATGAAAATTAGCATACTCTGTGAATCAGGGTATAGTACGTTGCAAGAAATTCAACTTCTCATCCGAAAAAAAAAATTAATTTATACGTGATGGTGGCGATTCTGATGGTAGCCTACTAAGATGGTTGGCTACTCGACTATCACTTCTCTTTCTATCTTTAATCACAATATCATATTCTTGTAAAAATAATACTAATCGAATCAGGCACAATCTAGAATCGTTCTTTTCCATTAGATATCGCAATCAAGTATGGCAATTGTAAACAATTGTCTTAGATCCAACCAAGTAAGGTCTAGATTTTTCGAATATGAAAATAATTTCTAAAATTTCTTTCTCTATTATAATGTAATTGCACTGAGCACCCTTCAGAGTCTTACTCACATAATGAATGACATGGTGCTTCTGATCTAGCTTGTGAAACAACACAACTCCTACTGCTCCATCACTTGCATCGCACATAAGTTTAAAATGTTTACTCCAATCTGGTGCTTGGACAATTGGTGAGGATAGTAATCTTTCCTTGAGCCATTGGAACGCCTCCTCACACTTGTCCGTCCATATAAAAGGAACATCATTGCATGATAGAGCAGTAATAGGCAACAAAATTTTGCTGAACTATTTAGTAAATCTTCAACAAAATCCAGCATGTCCTAGAAAGCTTCTTGCATCATTTTCACAATTTGGAGTTGGCATAGTCGCAATAACACTTGCTTTGGGTTTATCTACTTCTATTCCAACTATGGAGACTTTATGGCTTAAGATGATGCCTTCATTGACCATAAAATGAAATTTTCCCAAATTCAAGACCAAGTTTGACTTTGCACAACGAATTAAAATATGTTCTAAATTCGCGAGGCATGTGGAGAATGTCTTGCCATAGATAGAAAGGTCATCCATAAAAACCTCAACACATAATCTAATAAATCATTGAAGATGTGATACTTATACATTTGAAAAGTTGTATGTGTCTTATATAACTCAAATTAGATTCTTCGATACACAAAGGTTCAATAAAGGCATGTGAAAGTAGTTTTTCCAACATCAATATGATTGATTGGGATATGATGGTATCCAGAATAACCATCCAAGAAACAGTAGAACTCATGACCACTTAGCTTTCTCAACACTAATCTTGAATTGGTAATGGGAAGTGATCCTTGTGAGTAACCACATTCAGCTTCCTATAATCTATACATACTCGCCAACCTTGTCATAAATAGTTCTTATTTTTCTTTGATTTTTTCTACAAATCCTTCTTTTTTCGGAACAACTTGAGTGGGGTTCACCCATTCACTATCAGATGTCACCATAATAATTCTTGTATGAAACGATTTTTTTGACCTCTTTCTTGATGGCCTCTAGAATATTTTCATTGAGACGACGTTGTGGTTAGAAGCATGGATTCACATTCTCATCCAAATAAATTTTGTGCATGCAAACCGCAGGGCTTTTCCCTTGATGTAGTTGATTAAACAAGCGATAGCCTCCTCATATTTCCTCAAAATTGTGAGCAGTTGTTCCTCCAAATCATTGTATAGAGAACTAGAGATAAATACTGGGTATGTGTTCTTTTTTCCTAGAAAGGCATACTTAAGATGATCAGGTAACTTTTTGAACTCGGATTTTGGTTTCTCATTCGCATCCTTTGATTTTTCTGGGGTTTTCTCACGAGGATATAAATCACAGTCCTTGTCAGAAACCTCAAATATTTCCATTAGTTGAGGTTAATAGTATTTGAGTTCCTAGAATGAATTATTTATCAAATCATAGTCAAATTTAGTTATACAATTTATTTTTACTGGATCAAAGTCATTTTTTCCATCATGAGGATGTAACATAGTTTCTTTTATTACAAAAGTGACTTTGTCCTCACCAAGCTATAATGTCAGTCCGCCTTTGGCAATATTAATATATGCTTGTGCAATGGTGAGAAAAGATTTTCCTAATATAATAGAAGTGTCCTTATCCTCGTTATCTCCATGATGATAAAACCTACTAAAAAAATAAACTCATTCACTAGTATTAAAACATCAAACATAACTCCATTCGGAATTCTAACAGTTCTATGAGGAACTTGTATCACAGTTCTACAAAGCATCAATTATACAAGCCCAATTGCTTGTACATTGCATATGACATTAAATTGATACTTGCTCCTAAGTCACATAATGTCTTTTTAGATTCTAGATTTCCTAATGTACATACAATTATAAAAGTCCCGACTCTCCCAGTTTTGTTGGTAGTCCTCCTTTAAAAATCGTGTGCATGTCTTTCTTAATAGAATTGCACCTCCATCTCTAGAAATGCTCATCTTTTAGCCAAAATGCCTTTTAGAAATTTAGAGTATAATGGAATGTGTAATAATGCATCGGCAAAAGGATTACTGATGTGTAATTATTGAAATATGTAAGCAAATTTAATGAATTTCTTATCTCTTTATTTTTGCTTGAGCGGCTAGGGGTACGAAATTCACGAGAATATCTTTGAGGATGCTTGTGAATTTCCAACCTCATCTTTTTCATTCTCAGATTTTTTTCTCCTTTGTGTGTTCACAATTCATCCCTTAGTGGGAGAATACATTATTTTAATAGGAGTTCAGGAAGATCTTTACCTTGATATGGAATCGGGAACTGTTTTCCACTTCTTGTCTCAATTTCCTTTGACTCATTTAGATTTTTGTCCACAATACTGGGTAGATTGCCTGGTATTTTGACTTTTAATTGTTCGGTGACCTATATCAGTTTTTTTTTTTTTTTTTTTAGCAAATTTATCTTGAAGGCTGTGTTTTGTTGAAATTTATCTTGTGATGTGATGAATAATAAATATATCATGCAGGTACATAGGCAAGTCACCGTAGTCCTACAACTCTAACATCCAAGAAACTGTAATCAACCCAAGAATCAAGGGTTATGAAATCAATTCACACGAGGGCATCAAGATGTCTATCCACTACAAAAAAGTTGAAATTCAACTAAAAAAAAAAAAAATTGTAGCAAAAGATAATGATTTTTTAGAAAAAAAAAGCCTTTTGCGAGGAAATGAGTTTAATTTCCTATACCATGTTGGTAAATGTCTTTGGCAACAACTTTGACTTTTGTAATGCAAGATAATCTTTTTTTTTTTTGTGATGAAAGTATGAAAATGAGATATAGTTACGAAAATGTGATTTCTTAGCAAAAACTCTTTTGCTATAATAATAAAAAAGAAATTAACAACAATAATGACTGATTTTTTTAGCCAAATGGTTTTAACTATGAAAATATGATTTTATAGTTAAAAACCCTTGTGCAATGAAAATAAAATTTCTTAGAAAAACAATTTTAGCGAAAAAAATTAATTTTTTAGTACATAATTTATTTTTAGCAAGAAAATTAAATTTTGTAGTTGAATGACACTTTTTAACAATGAATATATTTCATAGTTAAAAATATTGTAGCTAATTAAATATTTTTTTTATAGTGATCTTATAGTTACAAAAGTCACACTAACGAAAAGGAATCCAAGCACACGATGGTGGAGGTAATAATTTCTCATTGTTGCCTTCATGATTCTCATTATTCCTTCTAGTGCCATGTAAGGGTACGTACATAGGTACTACACTACATTTTGTTCATTATGAATTAGGATCCCCAGCTGTGGTTGCTGCTATAAATACTTGTCGTGAAACAACATACAAGAAATTTAATGATGGTTAGCCAGAAGTGAATGCCAATAATTAAAGCATTAATGACCATCGTGTTTGCAAAGTCTTTTTCAAAAAATGGCATGGACTTGGTTGGAACATTTGAGAGCTAGTTGAAAGGTGGAACAATTGAAAAGTTTGCCTCATATGCTAGCCCTAACAAGTTTAATATATTTCCCCAGTTGGACTTATCTTTGGGGTGATCTCATCCCAGTAGCTCTCTGAACCAAGTAGATGGACAAGACGAGTAGCTAAATCATTCTCTAATAAATTTTTCTTTACTAATTTTTTCTTACTTCTTTTCTTTTTTTATGATCGTCATATTTCATAGGAAAATTTCCAAATACTTTGCAAAATCTAACCTCTGTGTACCTTGAAAAGATATTATTTTTACGACAAAAGCTTTAGGATTTTCCATAACTTATTATCCTTAATATTTTAAAATAAAATTGAAGAGGGGTGTAATTTACATTTCAAATAAGGAATATGAAGAGCCAACCCAAACTATGAGCTTTGTACTTTGGAGATAAAATTTCCTAGATTGGGGCCTAAAATTATAGTTTGTTTTTAGTTTTTTGGATGAGTTACAAAGAAAGTCTAACAAACATTCTACAACTTGTGATGTGATGAATAATAAATAATTCATGCAGGTACATAGGCAAGTCACCGTAGTCCTACAACTCAACATCCAAGAATCTGTAATCAACCCAAGAATCAAGGGTTATGAAATCAATTCTAACTGGCAAGTATGAAATCAAGCCCTTGTAGTTGTTTGTTTGATTTTATTTCGATGAATAGTTCTTGTATATGAGATATCAATATTTTTTGTATGCTTTTAATTTTGTGCTTTGGACTTTTTTCCGTGTTGTCAATTTATCCTTGGTTTTGATTCTTTGAGTTTCACCTTGTGCGATAATTGGATGATGCTCTATTGTACATTTGTTGGTTTGGTGAATTTGTGTAAAATTTACTTTCTAGAGTATTGTTTTTAAGCTCGATTGTGGTGAAATGAATATCTTAAAAAAATATTACTATATATAAATATGGAAGCTTGATGGAAAGTTGGGGACAAGGCTGTGCGTAAATGTTTATATGGAAGTATTAATTTTCCTATACACGCTACCTAAATATTCTACACGGTGTATAGTTAATGCAACCTTCCTAAACTCCATCATGTTCCTTCTTATTGTGTTTTTGGAGTTTTTCAAAGAATTTTGTTTTTTTGTTAATTTTGTTTGAACGTGATTCTAACAATATATCATTTTTTTTATGAAACTTTAGAGACTCGGACCCTGAATTCATGCTCATGGTTTATTATCTTGTGTTTAAGGATCAAGGAGAGCTAGAAATGATAAGGCCTGAATTATATGATCTAGACACTGATCAAATTTAACCATAAGCTTAGAATGACCCTCAAGTAAATTGCCTCTACTCATGCTTCATATTCATAAGGCATGCGTCCTATCTTGAATATTTCTTCTAAGTTCATTCTTTTTATACCTATTTCATCCTTAATGGCCAATATAATGCCTATTGCTCAATATTTTTCTCCATCAGGCTATGTAAAATCATTTAGCAGCCACAATAATAGCATTTTATAATCTTTTTGGCTTTGCTCAAATGTGATTTTAGTTGTGTTATATATAGCCATCATCTACTAAAACGCAACCAAAATCATATTTGAGCAAAGCCAAAAAAAGTTAAGGCTCTATTATTATTGCTGCTGAATTTATATAGCCTGATAGAGACAAATATTGATCATTAGGCATTAAATGCTAACCATTAGAGATGAAATAGGTACAAAAAGAATGAACTTAGTAGAAATGTTCAAGATAGGACGTGTGCCTTTTGAATACGAAGCATGAATAAAGGCCATTGACTTGAGGGCCATTCCGAGCTCATGGTTAAATTTAATTAGTGTATAGATCATATGATTCAGGCCTTATCATTTCAAGCTCACCCTAACCCTTAAATAGGAGATATAACCAATGAGCATGAATTCAGGGTCTGATTTTCTAAATTTTCTTAAACACAATCTTAGTAGACTTTGAATACTCCATCTCTGAATGCAACCTAGAAAAAACCAACAATAATCAAATTCAAACCAAGTCAACAAAAATATACATATAGTATTGGGATCACATTTGAACAAAGTTAACAAAATAATAAAAATTATTGAAACAACATGAACATGTATGAAGTTTAGGCATACTGCATTAAATATGCACCTTGTAGATAAATATTTCGATCACATGTATAGGAAAACCATTACTTCCCAAAACATTTACGCAAACTGTTGACCCCAACTTTCCATCAAGCTTCCATATTTATACATAGTTATATGTTTAAAGAAATTGATTACACCACAATTAACACATTTCACCACAATCAAGCTTAAAAAACAATACTCCAGAAAATAAATTTTATACAAATTTACCAAAACCAAAATAAAGTAGAGTAGAGTATCATCCCACCACCGCACAAGGTGAAACTTAAAAAATCTAAACCAAAAATAAATCAACAACATGGAAAAAGTCCAAAGCAAAAAATTAGAAGCACACACGAAACACTGCTATGTCATCTGCATGAACTATTCACTAAAATGAGAAAAAACTCAATTAAAGAGTCTCCATTGCATACCTATCTGGTAGAACTAATTTCATGATCCTTGATTTTTGTGTTGATTACAATTTATTGGTAACATAGAGTTGCGAGATTGCAGTGGCTTGCCTATGTACCTATATATATTATTCATCTTTTATCAGATCACAAGCTGTAGAATCTTTGTTAAATTTGCTTTAAAAGTTATCTAACAACAAAGTCTCATTTTAGGCGTCAATCTGGGGAAATTCTAACTCCACAATACAAAGATCACTGTTTGGGCTGGCTTTCATAATCCTTCAATTTTGAAATGTAAATTACACCCATCTTCACTTTCAATTAAATATATTGAGGATAGTGAATAATGGAAAAGCCTAAAGATTTTGTGGTCAACAATAATATCTTTTCAAGGAATAAAAAGAATAGATATTGTGAAGTATGGGTAAACTGTTTTTTAGTCCCGTAACTGGACCCCCTTATTGTTTTAGTCCCGTAAGTAGAGCCTGTCGCAAAATAGTCCCAAAAGTGAAAAATTTTCACGTTTTAGTCCTCCGGCGCTGGAAACGCCCACGTGGCTCGCCAGAGGCCACGTGTCCGCCAGGTCAGCAACACCTGGCAACACGTGGATTTTATTTTATTTTTTAATTTTTTTAAATTTTTTTAAAAATTTATTTTTAATTTTATTTGCCTTTTTAAATTTTTTTATTTGGTCCAATTGAAAAAAATTTAAAAAATATAAAAAGAAGTAAAATCCACGTGTCCGCCAGGTGTCGCTAACCTGGCGGGACACCTGGCTGACACGTAACTTCCAGCGAGCCACGCGGACATCTTCGGTGCTGGAGGACTAAAACAATAAAAATTTTCCACTTATGGGACTAGTTTGCGACAGCCTTCACTTACGGAACTAAAATAATAAGGGGTTGGAACTAAAAAACAGTTTACCCTGTGAAGTATTTAGAAATTTTCTTATGAGACTTGATGATTATAAAAAGAAAAGAAGTAATAAAAAGAAAACTTACCTAGAAAAGGTAAGTGCAGTAGAGAATGATTTAGACTCTTGTCTTCATCATATACTTGATTCAAAGAGCTATTGAGATGAGATCTTCTCAAAGATAAGTTCAACTGGAGAAACATTTTAAATTAGTCATTGCTAGCATTTGAGGCAGGATTTTTAATTATTCCACCTTTCAACAGGCTCTGAAAAGTTTCAACCAAGTCGATGAAATTTTTACAAGAAGACTTGTTGCAGACACAATGATCATTGATGATTTAATTATTGACATTCACTTGTGGCCAACCATTTTTAAAATTCTTGTATGTTTTTCTACAAATAGTACTAAAGCAGCATCCATAACTGAGATCCTATTTCGTAGTGAGGTAAATGTAATGTATTATGTTTGTATTTACCCATACATGGAATTGGAAGGAATAATGAGAATCATGAAGCAACCATGAGAAACTATTACCTTTGCCCTCGTGTGCTTGGATCTTTCTTCTTTACTGTGAATTTTGTAACTATAAGATCACTAAAATAATACTTAATTAGCTACAATATATTTAACTACCGAATATTTTTCATAGTTAAAAAGTATCATTCAACTGCAAAAATTAATTTTGTCGCTAAAAATATTTATGTACTATAAAATTAATTATGTCCCTAAAATTCTTTTTCTACAAATATCTTATTTTCATAGCACAAGGATTTTAACTACAAAATTATATTTCATAGCTAAAATCATCTGACTACAAAAATCATGTATATTTTGTTGCTAAAATTCTTATTATTTTTTTCAATAAAAAATTATTTTTATAGCAAAAAAAACTTTAGCTACGAAATCATATTTTCGTAGTTATATCTCGCTTCTATACTTTCATCGCAAAAACTTATCTTGCATTACAAAAGTCAAATTTGTTGCCAAAGACATTTACCAATGTGGTATAGGCAACAAAATTTATTTCGTTGCAAAAGCCTTTTTGCTATAAAATCATTATCTTAATACCTTTGGTTGTGAAGGGCAATGAAATTGGTCTACATGTGTTCCATCATTCTTCAGCTATAGGCTATGGACATATCTCGGAGCCTTTCTGAAATTACAGCACCATGAACAACTATTAGCAAGACCCAAAAGGACATCAAAATCTAGTCAAGAACTAGATCATGGAGCTGAAAAACAAAATTAAATAAAAATATAATATAAGCAGATGCCATAAATGCGATGCCTATGCAAGAAGGAAAATTTGAGTGCCTAATCTACAAATTATCCGAAATTTATTGTAGATAAGCTACCAAACAGGTGGAACAACTAAATCTAAAATAACATATAAGTATATAATAGCATATAAAAAAAATAAAAATCAACGGCGCTCAAAATTGATAATCTAATCTTCAAATTACGCTAATTTATAGTAAAATAGACATACAAATGCAATTGTGCTTCAATCGACTATGAAAAAAATTTAAATTTTATTGAAAATTAAAAACATTGTGATTCTAAATACCCATAAAGATCCCACCGACAAATATCATAAAACTATGATCTAATAAAAAGATCCTTAGAGAACACATCTAGTGATTTAACTATAAGAAATTGGAGGAGGAGACTCACCCGGGGGCTGGAGCTGGGGCTGGGTTGGGAGCGAGAGAAGGAAGCCATGGCGCGGTAAGAAAGAAAAAAGAAAGTAGCGTGGCAACACAAGGATGATTTGGGAATCCGTAGGTATCTCTTATATAATCTTTCCAGTGGTGGCGTAGTAGGGTGATTAGGCGGTGGGCCTCTGGCGGTGAGGCGGTGCGGTGCGTATCCTACTTTCCACCTGTATTCGACTGATAAACACAATTGAATTTTCTAGTTCCGAAGATGAGCGTTAGAAACATAAATTTATATTAGCTCATTCATTGAATAATAATAATAAAAATAATGAAAAAAAAAAATTACACGTAGCTAACCATCCATGTCAAATATACATATATACGATACATACATACATACATCCATACATACATACATCCAAACATACCTAACATCATACATGCACATAAACATACACGCGCGTGCGCACACACACATGATTGAAAAGGCTGGAGTAATATGGTTGAATTGTACATAAAATCAAGAAATTATTGATTATTAATTGGATTAGATATGAAATAAATAATATCATTGTCGTAGCTCAATTTATTGGTTCCCAAATAATGTGCTTATTCTATTTTTTACCGGATTTTAAGTTGTAGTATATTTCTCATTTATGTTTGAGTCTGATGAATATAAACATGCATTAAGATTGGTTATTCTAGGCAACATAATTTAGATCTTCTTGAGAATAAACTAGGATAACAACAAAGTAGGTCTAATTGAGGTTAATGCTACATCATTTAGTGGGAAAAGTAGAAATGCATTAGCCTGGTGAAGTTTATAGTATTATGACCAAGGAATGAAATGATAATGGATTGTGAAATATCAAGAATATATATATATATATATATAAGCTTAGTGTTGTTGTATGGAGCTTATGGATGTTAGAGATAATGTTATAATGTGATATAATTTTGATGTAAATGATGAGAAAAAAAATGATTAAATGTTGGTTTAGGATCCTGCCTAGTAGAAGTGATAATGACTTGAAATGACTTGAAGATATGAATTCAATGGGATTGTAGTTCTAAGGATGGAGTAAGCAAAAGAATGATTGTAGTCACAATTGTCATTTAAGTGAAAACTACTGGATCTATTAGTACTTGACCTAAAGGGCACGTGGACAATTGAGTTCATAACTAAGACGTTATTAGCTAGCAAATCCTCTATCGTGGGACATAGCTGCGATCTTGCACACTTTGCATATATCTCGTTAATTATCTTTGTTTTTGCTACTTTTCTTTATTTTACGTTAAATTATGCCTACGAGTTTGAGAAGGTTTCATCGCTTGCTTGTTCACTAGTGACAATTTATACATTATTTTTGGCACATTACAAGACATGGATTGACAATTTAGCTCTTCCGCAACATAAACAACAAACATAATTAAATAGCATAAGCGTAGGTGTGGAATTTGTGATAACTAATGATATGGGGGATTTAAAAAAATATTTTATTTCTAAGAAACTTAAAAATTAACAACTATATTAAATTATAAAGTAGTAATATGTCATTAAAGAATTTGGACTAAGGAATTGGAAATCTATGGTGGAGTCTCTACCATATATGGCCTCTAAACGTCACTATTATCTACTAGATCAAACTCAATATAGTTTAAACTCTGCATAAAATTTTACACTTGACTACTAGGATGACTGAACTTAAATTACAAATGACACAAATCAGGCCGCTACTTATAGACATTACGGGTAAAGCATCCACTGTGTTTGCATATTAAAAAATGTCAAACCCTTTTTATTTCTACTTTTAGAATATGAAAAAATATGCAGGATGTTGTTTGAGCTTTCGGTCGATAGCATTTCCGGAAATCTGTCAAATGCATAGAGTTGACCGAGGTGCTGGTTTTGGATGTATCTTGCGTATCCCACACTCGATGGAATAGGACAAATGTATGTGTGTTGGACAGAGAAAATGCATTAGAGACTGTATGTTTTGTCCTCTTGTACTGCATGACATTTATTGCCCTGATACACTGCCCCAAAGTTGACCCACAATCAACTTTGTCTCTTGTATGTAGTGTTTGTATTTTGTGTTGGTTGTGTTTGTATCAGTGGAGAGATACACAACACTTTGAATTAGTATTCATTCCACCTGTTAGAGTGTTGAGAGAACTCATCAATGGAGGATTGAAAATGAGAAGAAGGATTCTTGGAGTCGAAGCCAAACAAGATGTTAGTCGGGTAAACAACTTGTTCTTAGCTTGGTCGTTGGTCTGCTGAAGTTGTTGCGGTGTAGTAACAGCCAACCCATGAGAGTTTGTATAAACTGAATGGAGCTTTGGTAGAAGATAGGTTGGGTAGTTTGGTTGGTGTCTTATTTGGTGTAAACCAAGTTTTTGGTTTAGTTAAGACTCTTGGATTGGGATCCCTCAGACGTAGGTTGGAAAACCGAATTGAGTAAACAAACTTGGTGTGTTGTTTTTCTTTCTGCACTTATTCAGCCATCGATTTTTGTACAAACACACACTGTTGTTATAACTGTGAGACAACTATGTTGTAAAGCTGTGGTTACGTCGAACGTTTCACAGTTCCACTGTGCAAGTTACTTGGAGGTGTTGGACCTCTTATTCGATCATCTACCGACAATTTCCAACATCTAGTATCAGTTCAGCATGCTCAATGCACCAAGTAGATCTGTCCATGGTTCAAGATGAGTCGTGAAGTAATCTCGTCCATTCATCCACCTGTGTTCGATGAGAACAAGTACACCTTCTGGAAAAACATCATGGAGACGTACCTGCTAACTCTTGGTGAAGAAACTTGGGAAGCTCTAGAGCTTGGTTGGACTCCTTCAACCAAAGTTATGCCTGGAGAAACTTAGAACAACCCCCAACTATTATTTTGAAGCCGGAAATGAGTGGACATTTGAAGAAAAAATTGCTGCTGGTGGAAATGCTAAAGCTATAAATGCCATATTTGCCTCAGTTGATGAAGTTCAGTTTCATGTCATCTCAAACTGCAAGAAAGCAAATGATACATGAAGAGCCTTGAAAAATGCATTCGAAGGGATTGCTGAAGTTAAAGACAGAAAACTCCAAAGGGTGGAAAGCATGTTCAAAGTTTTGAAAATGACTGATGATGAAACAATGTCTGAGTTCTACACTCGATTCAAGGATGTGGTGAACCAAGCATATGCTCTTGGCTTGGAATATGATGAAGAAAGGCTGGTTCGAAAGATGCTGAGAAGTGTGAACAAAAAGTTAAAAATCAAAGTCTCTACTCTCGAGGATAAGAAGAAAACCAAGAACATGAATCTTGAAACCTTAAATGGTATTTTCATAAATTGTTGAATCTGATGAAGAAATTTCTCTATTGTCCAAGAAGTTGTCTCGAATGATAAGTGAAAAACGTGCTGAAAAATTCTACAATTCTTGAAACAGAAGTCACTATGGTGGTAAAACAACTGGTGAACAACGAAAGTATCGAAAACAGAAAAGTGCTGGTTACAACAAATGAAAGGGAGCTTATGATAAAAGCTACGAGAAGAAGTTCAACACTGTTTCTAGACCAGAAAACTCAAGTGATCCGAAATTCTTTGCATGTGGTGGAGTTGGCCATGTGAAAGTTGAATGTGGAACGTTCAAGAAGAAAGGAAAGCATGAATTTCAAGCTACCTAGAGTGATGAGGAAGACAGTCAAGAATCTGAAGAGGAAAGTGATAATGAAAGTGTAGATGCTTTTGTCATCAAAGAAGGAGAATCTAGAAAAGGAAAAGAAAATGCTCCAGAAGAAGAATGTAACAACAACGACACAATAAAGATAGACATCTATGATCTGATGAAAGCTTATGAGGAAGTTGTAGGCGAACAAAACATTTGTGTCAAGAGAAACAAGGGTTTGATCAACACAGTTTACCATTTGGAAGCTCGAGTTGAAAAAGTTGAGAAAGTGAATCAAAAAATTTTTGAAATCAATGAAGGACTTCAGAGGGAAGTCAAGCAACTGATAATGAAGTGTGATTATCTGAGGAAAGAAAATGATGGGCTCAGAAAAGGAAAAGACAAACTCAATGAAGTTATATCGATTGGGAAGCCATTTGGAGATCATCGTGGGATAGGTTATCAAGAATCCATGAACATGAAGCCAACTACCTTTGTAAAAGGTGGTTTTCTTACTGATGTGAAGATTCCAGATAAACCTCCAAGGGGAAGAACACTGAAGGTTCTAAAGAAAACAGAAAGAAGAGGCGAAATCAAAATCGCAGAAGGAACAGATGTATCAATTCGTCGTTACAAAAGAAAAGTAACTGTAAGTACTGTTTTTTATTTGCTCATGCTGAATCTCGCTGTTTCAAGATGGATAGAGACTTGATGTCTGGAAAGAAGGTTAATTGGCCTTCAGATGAGCTGAAACATAGGGTGAATTTCAAAATGGAATGGAGACCTAAGAAGAATCAATCTCAAATGATGTGCAATGTCATCCTATGTAGTCAAGAAGCAACTAATTCATCCCGATGGTATTTTGATAGTGGATGCTATTGAAGAATTATGTAGGTAGCACTTGTGGAGAAGTGATATTTCGAGATGGAGCCAAAGGAAAAATTGTGGGCTATGGTTCTCTTGAAGCCAAAGATATACCGAAGTTGTCGAAGGTATATTTTGTTGAAGGCTTGAGTACTAATCTCATTAGTATCAGTCAGTTATGTAATGATAAACTGCAAGTGAAGTTTACTAAGGATGTTTGTGAGCTGTACAAAAATAAGAAGGAGTGCGTGATGACTAGAAAAAGGTCAAGGAACAACTGGTACTTACTTGACAAACCCATGGATGTTGCATTGATCTTAAAGGATGATGAAACCCTTCTATGGCATACAAGACTTGGCCATGTCAACCAGCAAAACTTGATGAAGTTGAGCAAGTAAGGAATTATTAGAGGACTTCCAAATTTTTCGAAGTTACCTAACTTTGTTTGTGGTGATTATGCTCGAGAAAAACAGAAACGTGTCTCTCATCCGCAGTCGGAACATCAAAGCAGCAACACTTGTCTTGATTTGCTGCACATGGATTTGATGGGTCCGGTGGATACACCCAGTCTTGGAGGTAAAAGATACATACTTGTCTGCATTGATGATTACTCAAGATACAAACGGGTTGATTTTATTAAGAAGAAAGGAGATACATTTGTCATCTTTGAGAAATTGTGCAAAACATTGATGAATGAGAAGAGATCAAAGGTGAATCGAATTCGTACCGATCATGGTAAGGAGTTTTAGATCAACAAGTATGATTGTTTTTTTATTGATCTTGGAATACTTCGTGAGTATTCAGCCCTGAAGACCCCACAACAAAATGGAGTTGTGGATAGGAAAAATCGAACACTTCAAGAAATGGCTCGATCAATGATGCAAGCCAAAGGTGTTGCAAAGTACTTATGGGCTAAGGCTATCAATACCGCATTTTATATGATCAACAGAGTATATCTGAGACCGCACACTGAGATCACACCTTACGAGCTATGGAAATGAAGGAAGCCGAATATGCCATACTTTCACACATTTGGATGTCGATGCTACATTTTGAAGGATAAGAGCTATTTTCAGAAATTTGATGCAAGATCAGATGAAGGAATATTCATTGGTTATTCTCATAACAACAGAGCTTATCGTGTTTATAAGAAAAGGATGATGAAAGTTATGGAATTGATTAATGTGACTTTCGATGACTCACATGTGGAAAGAAGATTAATCAATCAAGAGGATGATGAAGACTTCTTCCAACTGTTCAGAAGTAGAATACTTTACCTGAGGTTCAGAACCCTCTACCTCATATTCCAGAACCAACTCACGATGAGAGTTCGATGCAATTTGATTGGAGTGAAGCAGATGAATCTATTGAAGTTACAACTGCTGCAGAACAACTTGGAGAATACCAGTCTGATGCTGAAGTTAGGAAATTTGGTTCAATAATTCCTAAGAACCATCGTATTGATGTTTTCATTGGAGATCCACAAGAAGGTCGTCAAACCATAGGAAAGCAAACCGATTTTAGGGAATTTTCTAGTATGAATTGCTTTGTGTCTACCATTGAGCCAAAGAATATTGAAGAAGCGCTGAAAGATGAGTACTAGATCAGTGCTATGCAAGATGAGCTAAATCAGTTTGGAAGGAACAGAGTCTGGACGTTGGTAGAACGACCAGATGACATCAATGTCATTGGAAGGAAATGGATATTCAAGAAAAAATATGATGAGAAATAGAATATCACAAGGAACAAAGCTCGACTAGTTTCTCAGGGATACACTCAAATTGAAGTAGTTGATTATGATGAAACGTTTGTCCCTATTGCAAGAATTGAAGCCATGATGTTATTACTCTCAATCTCATGTTCGCTTGGATTTTTCTATTTTAAATGGATGTCAAAATTGCATTTTTTAATGGATGGATCAAACAGGAAATATATATGGAGTAGCCTAAAGGATTTGAAGATCCATTCTTTTCGAATCATGTCTACCGATTGAGGAAAGCTTTGTATAGATTGAAGCAAACACCCCGTGCTTGGTACGATCGACTGTCGACGTTCTTGATTGGAAAAGAATACTAAAGGATCCATTGATAAGACATTATTCATCAAACATAAAGGTACTGATGTTATGATTGCTCAAGTTTATGCCGATGATATTGTCTTTGGATCTACGACAAATAAGTTAAAGAATGAATTTGTGGAGTTCATGCATTCAAAATTCGAGATGAGTATGGTAGGGGAGCTGACATACTTCCTTGGATTGAAAATCAAGCAATGTACTGATGGGATATTTCTGAACCAAATGAATAATGCAAAGAATATGGTTAAGAAGTTTGGTATGAAGAGTTCTAAGACTGTTAGAACACCGTTGGGACAACAAGACAAGCTGTCTACGAATGCTGAAGGAAAGGATGTCGATCAGAAATTGTATATGAGTATTATCGGAAGTCTTTTGTATCTTACTGCTAACAGACCCGATATCACATTTAGTGTTGGTGTTTGTGCTCAATTCCAATCACCCTCGAAATAAGATCACTTGAAAGCCGCAAAGAGAATTTTGAGGTATATTCATGGAACTTCCGAACTTGGATTGTGGTATTCTAAGAGATCATCACTTGATGTAATTGGATTCACTGATTCCAATTGGGCCGGATGCCGTGATGATCAGAAGAGTAAGACTGGAGAATGATTTTGCATTGATAAGAATTTGAGAAGCTGGAGCTCGAAGAAACAAAGTTTGATTGCTTTATCTACTGCAGAAGTGGAGTATGTAGCTGCTGGAAGTTGTAATGCACAATTGTTATGGAATAAGAAAATGTTGGAGGATTATGGTATTGAGAATGAGTCGTTTATACTGTGGTGTGACAACACCAGTGCAATCAACATATCAAAAAATCCAGTTCAACATGATGAAACGAGTTCAACATGGTCGAACGAAGCACAAAGAAATTTGATATCATTTTATCCGAGAACTTGTGGAACTTGAAGTGTGCAAATTGCAGCACATTGAGACTGATTTTCAAAAGGCAGACATCTTTGACCTAGCCATTGGATTGCGGGTGGCACGGGGTAGTGAGACTGTGGCGAACATTGTACTTGACAAGAAGTGTAGCGAATCTCTTGTTGACAAAATGTGTACTTTTTCATTAATGAAAGTCCTCAGAACACCAAATTATGAGAAAATATATTTTTTTATGAATTTGGTTACCTGAATCCTATCATTGGTAGGGAGATCAACGGCCTCGACCCATTTGCTGACTTAATTGACTGAGACTAGGATGTAAACATTTCTATGAGAGTTGGGGAAAGGGTCCCATAAAATCAATCTCCCATACATCAACCATATCTACTTCTATAACTCCTTTATGTGGCATTTCATCACGCTTTGTGTTAATACCCATTCTCTGGCATGTATCGTATTGCTTGACAAACGTCTGAGCATCCAAATGTATTGTTTGCCAATAGAATCTGGATTGAGTTACTTTTTCAGCACTTCATTGGTTCACGAAATGTTCACCAACATATGAACCGTGGCCCTTATGAAGAATATGTGGTATCTCATATTCGGATACCCATCGTCTAATGATTCCATCTTTGCCAAAATGAATCATATATGGTTCCTCCCACAAATAGTGATTGACAAGGCACAGAAATCACTTCATTCCTTTATAGTTTAAATAAAAAAGGATAATACCACTGGCATGAAAATTAGCATACTCTGTGAACCAGGGTATAGTACCTTGCAAGAAATTCAACTTCTCATCTGAAAAACAAAAAAAAAAATTAATTTATACCTGATGGGTGGCAATTTTGATGGTAGCCTACTAAGATGGTTGGCTACTAAATTTTCACTTCTCTTTCTATCTTTAATCACAATATCATATTCTTGTAAAAATAATACCAATCGAATCAAGCACAATTTAGAATCCTTCTTATCCATTAGATATCGCAATGCAGTATGCTAATTGTAAACAATTGTCTTAGATCAAACCAACTAAGGTCTAGATTTTTCGAATGTGAAAATAATTGCCAAAATTTCTTTCTCTATTGTAATGTAATTAGACTGAGCACCGCCAAGAGTCTTACTTGCATAATGAATGACATGGTGCTTTTGGTCTAGCTTATGAAACAACACAGCTCTTACTGGTCCATCACTTGCATCACACATAAGTTCAAAAGGTTTACTCCAATCTGGTGCTTGGACAATTGGTGAGGATAATAATCTTTACTAGAGGCATTGGAACGCCTCATCACACTTGTCCGCCCATTGAACGAATGTTGCTTTGATGACGCCGGATGAATTTTCCCTATTACATCCGACGCCCAGGTTTGAAATGACCATGGTTTAATCATCGCCTGGAGTTCCATTGCTGGCAGATGGTTTAACGGGCCATGTCTCTGGCACTTCTGACACCCTTTAGCAAATTTGATACAATCATCAAATATTTTTGGCCAGTAAAACCCCAAACGGTGAATAGCCCATCGTATGTTCAAACCTGCTCGGTGTGCTCCACAAATTCCACCATGAACTTCTTCCATCACTTTGATGGATTCGTCTGGTCCCAAACATCTTAATAACACTCCTTTGAAGGTTCTCTTGTACAAAACCCCTTCTATAAGTTGAAAGCGTAATGCTTTCAATCTAATACCCACAGGAGTCGCAGAATTTGGTGATTCCAGATAAACCATAATTTATGTCCTCCAATCGGTAATCGTATCAATGTTACCAACAATTATTTGTTGACACGCATTCTGAGCCAAACTATCGGCTTGTCAATTCTCTATTCTCGGTACATGCTCAATAACCACCTCTGCAATTCTATCTAACAGGCGATATACCAAATCTCTATATTGACGTAAATGAGGATAATTATAAGCGTACCGTCTTAACACTTGATTGATGACCAATTGAGAATCTCCTCAAATCATGACCGTCTGTGCCCCTTTAGCTATGAGTGCCTCCAGACCTAAGATCAATGCTTCATATTTTGCAGAGTTGTGAGTCATCTCTTCCATTTGAAGTTGCAAACTAATCTTCCTGGCTCCTGATCCTTCCAATATAACTCATGCTCCTGATCTCCCTTTTGAACGAGAACCATCAAAAAACATTTTCCAGGGACTAGTACCTATATAGGGTTCCATTCTGCTTTCTGTTGGTTCGCTATTTGAAAATTCAGCTAAGAAATCAGCCACTACCTGCCGTTTTACTGCCTTGATAGGCCGATGTCGCAACGCAAAAGGAGCCAATCTGATCGCCCATTTCACTAACCTTCCCTGCATAGTTGGTCTGTGCAGAATTAATCTGATCAGATCCACTTTAGAAACCACCTCGGTTTCTCTCGGCAGAATATAGTGCTCCAATCGAGTACGTGCGAAGACTAAAGAATAACATTTTTTGGGCATAGTATAATTCAACTCCGGCCCGGCCAGAGTTTTGCTTAAGTAGTAAATAGCCCTTTCATTACCGTCTTCCCATTCTTGCGCCAGCAGACTACTCACCACATCGAAACTATTTGCCACATACAATCTAAGAGGTCGGTCTCTTCTTGGAGGCATCAACACAGGTGGTTTTGTTAATGCTTGCTTAATTTCTTCTAGTGCCTACTGCTGCTCCGGTCCCCAAGAAAAATCAGTTGCTTTATTCTTGAGCAACTTTGTGATGGATTTTAATTTCCCTACGGCATTTTATATGAACCTCCTCAGGTAATTCACTTTACCCAAAAAACTTTGTACTTCTTTGACCGACCGAGGAGGTCGCATTGCCAAAACAGCTTTAATTTTGTTTGCATCAACCTCTATTCCCTTTTCATGCACTAAAAAACCAAGAAATTTCCTGCCGAAACCCCAAAGGCGCATTTCGTTGGGTTCATTTTCAAGTTGTACTGCTTCATCCGTAGGAAAGCATTTTCCAAGTCGACCAGATGTGTATCAAAATCAGTGGACTTAATGATCACATCATCAATATACACCTCCATGGACTGCCCAATCAAATAATGAAAGATAGTATTCATTGCCCGTTGATAAGTTGCTCCGGCATTCTTTAACCCGAACGGCATAACCGTCCATTCGTAGATCCCCAAGGCTCCTGGGCACCTGAATGCGGTTTTTGGTATATTTTCTTCCGCCAATGAAATCTGGTTATAACCCGCATAACCGTCCATCAAGCTTAAGATTCGATGTCCTGCCGCTGAATCGATCAGCATATCAGGTATGGGCATTACATACTCATCTTTAGGAGTTTCTAGATTGAGATCTCTGAAATCAATGCATATCCGAATCTTCCCATTCTTCTTGGTTACTGGGACAACATTGGCTAACCATTCTGCATATCGACAAGGTCGAATGAATCCTACTTTCAACAATTTCTCAATTTCTTGTTTGATCTTCGGGAGCAGTTCTGGACTAATCCTTCTTGGTGTTTGCTTATACGGCTTGAGCTCCTTCTTAATTGGCAACCTATGTTCTATTAAATCCCGTGCCAATCCAGGCATTTCAGAATAATCCCATGCCAAACACTCCATATGGTCCCGAATTACCGTTACCATTTGCTTCTGCTGGTTTTTAGACAATAAACCACTAACCCTGACCATCTTGGGTATCTGTTTGGTTGCCACATTGTATTCAATAAGCGGATCCTGCGTTGACAAGGTTCTATTCTTTCCAGAAGGTCAGGCCAGCAAAAGCCTTCTCCCTCACAAACACTATTGTTGGAACCTCCCTTACTATGAAGTCTGACCATTAATTGGTCTAAATAAAACTACTTAATCCACAAAACGCATTCACTTATCATTTCCATAATTAAAGTTTAATAATTTTAACATTGGCGAACAACGGAGCCACAAGAAATAAATTTTTTCTAATGAAACACATACCCCTGCGCAGTGAGGCTACAGCTCTTCCAGGGATACTCATCTACCACAACTGTTTGTGAGATTGGAGGCACATACTCGGAATAAAGTACAGACTCTTCCATAACTTCTGTAGAACCGAACGGATTAGTGCTGGCATCCATTCTGAACACTTGATCTCCTTCTCAAAACATGATCTGCTGATGGAGAGAAGAGGGCACGCATTTGGAAGCATGAATCTAGTCTCGCCCTACCAGGACCGAGTAAGTAGTGTTAGCATCTACCACAAAGAACACCGTTGAAATCACCTTTGGTCCGACTTCAATAGGGGCTACCATCATCCCTTCTGGTTTTGTTGGTTGCCCCGTGAAACTTGTCATCTCGATATCTACTGGAGACAGATCACCAATTCCTTTTCCTAATTTCTTCAATGTCTTGAGAGGCATAACGTTGAAGACAACCCCATTATCGATAAAAACCTTGTTAACTGGCTTAGCACATATGTGAGCGTTAACATATAATGGTTTCAGGTTTGGAATTGCTCCTTCTGGTATAGGTGAAAAAACCATAGATGGGGGACTGTTGCGTGAATGTCCGGGACTACTAGCCATTGCCACCCATTCTGGTTCCTCTTCCTTTAGCCTTGCCCATATAGGCTCATCTTCTTCCTCGAATCACCACATACCAGTCATCCTGATTTCGAACCCGGTTTTGTCGGTCTTCACTATCTCGCTACATAAAGCCCTCGTCTTCTCTGGAGCAAACGACCCAAAGATTATCTCAGGCGTCTCTCCTTCAGCCGCTTCTATCTCAGGATCAATGTTGATTCGCCTACAGAATTGACACCGGAAACACCTAGCCTTCTTGATAGGCCTTTCGATCTCCCCGTGCTCCTGTAATCAGTCGCTCGAGTTTTTCCTTTTGGGTGACATCTCCCTCTTCTCCTTCCATTTGTCTACTCGCCTCCCGTGTCGATTCATACCTGGAAATTGGGGATCTATGTTTATGGGTAAAGGCTTTCTGTTCCAACTCCATTTGCCATGGACTGGTTGTGTCTTGCGCGTTGGTCGATCTCGCACTACCACTTTGTCTTGCAACTCTACTTCGAATGATCCATCTTTTTTATCCCACCTCTCAGCCACCCTGATCTCGCAGGTCTTGAACTTATCATCCTGATCAAGCTCTCGCTCTTTTGGCTTACGCTCCCTCCATTTGGATTTTCCTTCTCTTTCATCGTTTCTTGTGTGCTCTGTGAAGAACGCACAGAGATTACAACAATAGTCACTTTTGGGAAGGGCTGCTGCTCTATTCCCATCGTCACGTATTTGAATCTTCCTGCTTTGATAGCACTCTATATTTTCTTTCGGAAGTGCGTACACTGGTTAGTGTAATGCGTAAAAGAGTTGTGCCACTTGCAATATGGCCTTCCCTTTATTTCCTCCTCCATTGCTAACCGTTGTCCCTTTAGGATGCGAATTTGACCATCCGTTAGCAGAATATCGAAGATTTTATCTGCTTTGGATGCGTCAAAAGTCGGTTGTTCTCGCTCTTCTACCCCTGGAAGGGGCTTCAGTTTTGGAACATACATTAGGCTTGCCTTTTACAATTTCAGCAGCCATTTCTTCAGCACCTTTCCCTTGTTCACCATCTGGTGCGTACATCTCTGTATCGATGCTGGCCATCTGTTGGACCTTATTATGCCGAAAGTTGTGATCCTTGTCTCTAAAGAGGGATTCCAACCTCCTTGCCTTGGATGCTAAACTGGCCAGATCTTGAACATCGTGGGCTGTTAAAGCTTCCCGTAGTAGTGTATGCATATTCCTAACCACCAAGTTGGTCATTACGCTCTCTTCGATGATCGTTGGGCAACGTCCTTTCATAAGTCATATCGACTCTATGAATTGGTAGGCGGTCTCCTCTGGCATTTGTCTAATCTCCAAGAGATTTATGAGTGAAACCGTTGGAAGAGGATTAAAAAACCTTGCGTGAAAAGCCGCTTCAAAACCTTCCCAAGTTTGCAACTGCCCTGGCGGAAGATTTGCAAACCAAGAAAAAATTTGTTCTTGTGAGAGATAATCCAAACAGCTATAATTTGTGAAACGGATTATTGTCCACTTTCCCCAATTGAGCCATGAAACGTCCTACGTGCTCAGTGGTTGAGGCTCCATCTTCCCCCGAAAAAGAGTGAAAATCTGGTGGCCTATAATTTCTCGGGAGAGGATTCTCATTGATGATTCTCTCTGGGAATGGCCTCTGATATCCCAGCCTGTTCACCGTTTGAGGGTTTATTTCGAAATGCACACGTAGAACTTGAGCGATGTCTTCCGGATCCACTCTGGGTGGAATAGGGTCCAACACAGGAATGGGATTATGAGCCTAACCTCCCAATATCTCTTCTCTGGGGAAGGTTGGTTCGACTCTGACACCCAGTGGAACATTATTTGGGTATGTTAGAGGAGCCTTTCCCCTGTCAGCCCTAGTAGTGGCACTTGGAAGAGTGCTGCCTACATATGAAGGCCCCGCAAAATTTGCTTGTAACCTGGATGGTGACATCGCTAAGGGAGACTGAGTGGGTTGAAGAGTAACCCTTGATAAAGCTTGATCTAACATATTTTGCATAAGGTTTTGTTGCTCACGCAACATATTCTGGATAGCTAAAGTTTGCTGATTGTTCAAATGTTGAACATAAGACACCCAATCGGTAGGTGCTTGTGGTGCTTCCCCTGCATTTGGCATGGCAGGTGGTGAAATTGTTTCTCCCACCGGTGTTGAAGATACTTGGGGCTGTGAGCCTGCCATATGGATCCTTCTGATGATCCGGCCGGATCTCAGTTGTATGAAATTCTCTCTTGATGTAGGATCAGCAATCTTGCCCATCTCCCATTGTGGTCGCCAATTTGTTGATGCCGATTTTCAACAATAAAAAGTAAAACCCGAAAATAGAAATTATCTTCGAATTTGATAAAATAAATGCTTGAGATTAAGAATTCCTAAGCACCGTACGATACATAAGCAAAAATAGAAAAAATAAATACTACAGGCTGTAAAAGTAAATGGACGATCCCCAAAAGAAATACACTCATTTTGATGTCGATTGAAGATGCCTTTAAGGTCGCGAAAAGACCTATTAAAAAGGAAAAGGAAAACCTACGTCAACCGCTCCGATGTCGTTATCAGGGCATGCCTTCATATCCGATCGCCAGTTGTAACTTCTTCCAACCGCCTCAGAACTGCTTTTCGCCCGACCTGCGTGTCCACTGCTTCATCTCCCTTTGCCCGTCTTCCATTTGCCCGACCTACGCGTCGGCCCCCTTTTCCTTACCCGACTTCTCTTTGTCCGACCTCCATGCCAACCGACCTAAATGTCTACTTACCCCTAATTTCCTTCGTCCGACCTCTCATTATCCGACCTCTGTCTCCCCGATCACCTATCCACAAGTTCTCCCAAGAAAACCCATTTTCTTAACAACGCCTTGACCATTGGGCATATATCCAAACCTATAATTTAATCAATAACCCCATTCTCGAAAAACCCTACTAATTGGTTTTCCTTACTCAACAGCTATATTGAAGCTTATAAAATAATCTCTAGAGAGGTAGGGGAATATTTTCCGTTTGCTCCTCATTATGATTTGAAAACATTTGATATACTACCTAACAAAAATCAAAACTATCAGTCTCACTTCTCAAAATTTGAAATATATAAAGTGAGATGCATATATGATATATATACACATGCATTTATCATTCAACTTTTGAAAATATGATATATAATACCATGCTTGTAAGAGAGTGTTCAAGTAGCATGTCACTCTTTGGTTCTTTAATCCTACAAATTCAATTTCCTTCTTTTGAGAGTTTGGCCAACGTTTTTTCACTTAGTAGCTTATAATCTCCGCTTCTATAATGCATGCATCACTAGTTGTATATCCAAAGTATGGACCGCGGAATACTTCAAGCAGCATAAAAGATGGAAACTTGTGGTCACTTTCTTTGGCATTCAAGTGATGGCATGATACTGCAATGTTAAAAGTTTTATCCATGAAATAATAATAGTAATAATAATAATAATAATAATAATAAAATCAAATTTAAAATGATAATAGACGTTTGCTCATGGTTTGAAGTATGATGCTACACTTTCTTCAGTAAGAAGATTGAATATCAAAAGATAAATTGAGTTTCTATACCTTTTTGGAAGTTCAAACTTGTTTCGAATTGATTAATAATGGTCAATTTGAACTGCGCATAAATGCGCCAACTCAATGGTAAGGTAGTAGCACCGGCAACTTTTAGGTACAAAGATACAAAATTATCACCTTGCCCCATTGGTAGAATCAGGATTTGCCTAGCAAGTAAAAAGCAAATTGTTAACTCGTTCCATTTAAATTTTCATGGAAACTATGAGGTGACACAAAAATTCATCATACAGAAATATTACCAATTAGAATCACATATTTCGTAATGTTTGATACTTTGATGAAAATAAAAACCGGCAAGTTCATTTAATTTAACCAATATATGCATTGGATTAGCAAAGTGGTTCACAAAAAGTCTTTCCGCATATCTACAAAAAGATGGATAGAAATGATCTATTAAACTACTTACTAGTGACTTTATCTCCAAACGAAGAAAAGAAATATATCAAAAAAAAGTACCTTAGTTTTTCATTCTTAAAATCAGAAACTTTTAAAATAATGAAATATCATCAGTTGTTATACAAGGGGAGGCAGAAAGCACAAATCCTGAACCATAAAATAGGAACTCATTAATCATACGATGGAAAAGAAATCATATAAATCTTTTAAATCTTCAACCTAAAATCATATAAAGTTAATGTTAAGCATGGCTACCATAGGAAAAATAGATAAAATGTCCAATTTATATTATGAACCATTGAAACCTTAAAAAAAATATTGTTGGAGGCCCGACACACTCCCAAAAAAAAGTATTGTTGGAGGCCCGACACACTCCCCCACGTCACGGCCCACCCCTTTCAAATTATTCATTTTCCTCCAAGCCAAAGACAGAGAAAGTGAAACCTTATAAAAATTTGTTTGAAACCCAACATATTCACACTAGGGATGGCAGTCGGGGGCAAGTTCTATTCCGGGCCCGTCCTGGCCCAACTGTTATAGGACAGGTTCGCATCCAAAAAATTTCATCCGGGATCCGTCATGGCCAAATTTGTTCATATCAAATATTTTATACCCGGGACTGTTTACGAGCTTTAAATTTTTTAACCCAGACAGGCCCAAGAATGTTTTGGGTTGATGCTGAAACTTCCTCCTACTCAATTAAGCTTAAATTGATTATTTTAAAATTAATATTATATATTTTTATTTTATCCTTGTACAATCTTTTTTGATTTTTTATTATATTCAATATTCGATATTTGAATTTCCGTTATATTTAAACTTTATCTGTGCTCCCCCACCCCAGCCAATGGCTCTACCCATATCAAAATGTATTGGGTCTGTTTGGTTCAAAAGAGGGGAGGGAAGGGGAGAGATTTTAATAAAAGGGAGGGAAGGCGAAGAGAGGGGAGAGAATATTAAAATTGTAATAGTGTTTTTTGTTCCTATCAAAGGAAGGGAGAAGAAGGTAGGGAAAATAATATTTTTATATTTGGTTAGGTAAGAGAGTAAAGGAAAAATAGAAATTTTTTACTATTTAACCCTGTATTGTATAAATAAAGAAAAATAAAAATATTTAATAAAATTTGATCAATTTATTCATAAAATGTCATACAAAATGTATTTGTCCAATACGATACAACAAAATTTTAAGCATTTTGCTTATTTCTTTAGTGCAAGATTGTATTGAAATTTAAGTTGAGACCGAATATTGCACTTGCATGGAAATTATTTTTGAAAGATAATAAATTATTTGTTTTTAAAAAAATAATATTCATTCAAAACTAAATTATTTTAAAATTATTTATTAAAATATTATTATTATTATAGATATAATTATATACTAATTTATATGATTTGTTAAAAAATATTATAATTAAACATGATTACAATATTTAATAAAAAATATTTCAAAATATATAATATTATAATTTAAATCTATGTATAATGTATATGTTAATATTATTTAATATAATTAAAGATAAAATAAATAAATATTGAAAATTTGAAGATGTTATCAAATTTTTAATAAAATATTTAAAATGTATAATAGATAATTAGATAAAGAAAATTTTAATAAAATCTCTCTCCAAATTCCCTCAAATTGGAGGGAAAAAATTAAACAGATTGCCTCCCCTCCTATCCCTTCAAAAAAAAATTGAACTAAACATAGAAAATTTTACAATTGTCTCATCTCCCTTCCCCATTCCTCTTAAACCCTCAAACCAAACAGACCTTAATTGATTTTCCTTCCGAACCAAACCAAACAATTCATTAATTTTACCCATGGGCTAAGGCATTTTCCCGATCGATCCCCAACTGCTCTTCCTATATTTTTCTTTTTCCTTTTCCTTTGCCTTTTCTTGCTGCCGACAAAAACATAGATCAGAAAACACACACACGGAAACTGACGACGACTCTCAATAATGTAAATGGAGCTTAAATTCCACGGATTATTGCCGTCTGAAATCGGAATTCCAATACATCCTAAAAAAGAGAGCAAGCAATACTTACGAGAATAGGTGTTGGGAAAGTGATTTATCGAACAAAACACATTCGAACACTTTAAAGGGCCAACTCCCGAAGCGTGGGCAGTTCACAGTTATAAGTACATTTCAACAACGAAAAATAATGCAGAACATAAAACAACAATAAGACAAGGTGTTTGTTGACCCGGTTCGATTATCAACCAATCTACATCCGGGGGATTCCAATCCAGGAGACATTCTACTAATCAGTGCTGATTATAGAGCATAAACAATCACAACTCCTTCAACTCAAACTCCTATCATGGTCTACCTTGGAAAATACCTCCACAGGTTCACATTGTCACAAACGTGTACTGACCACGACCATATAGCAGAGCCGCTCAGAGTTTGATCTTCCTCTCCGGTTGGAACTCCTTTAACTCCGATCACGTCGACCTCTCCGGCAAATTTTTTTGTCAAAAACTCATTCGAAACTAAGAAGAATCGATATAGATAGATGAATGAGAGCTTCACTCAATATTCTTCTCTCTAAAGTATGATTTCCAAATCACTCACATTCCTTTAATAAAAGATTCCACATTAATTTCCCTTTGCACCGAAATGGAAGGAGTGAGTTTCCATGTTTTGATCTTTCTTCAAATATGTCTTTTGTCTTTTGGAAAGTCTTTGCTGCATAAATTAAGAAACCATTAGTTCAAATGCCAAAATAACTTAGGGAATTTCCATTCACATTCTCCCCATTTTTGGCATATGAAACCACGAATAAAAGTGCAGGAATTAACCTACTCATGCACTTAATCATCCAAGAGTGAGTCCAACTATTACATGCTAACAAGCATAAAAAAGCTACAGACAGCCTTCACATTGATATGGTTGTAATCACTTCGGACTTCCAACAAAAATAGTAACAGTAGATAAAATCAACAATCAGCAAAACAGACAGCAACATAACTTGGGCAACTCCCCCTGAAAATATGATCTCCCTTTTTCCTATATTACTCCCCCTTCGTGGGATCAGTGAAAAAAAGAATATAGACCTTAAAAAACATCCTCACTTTGCTGAGAAATGGTCGCAACAGCAATATCCATATCAACATAGGCAGCAACACCAACATGAACAACAACAGCAACTTCGGTTGATTCGACATCATATTTGTTGCAGTAACAACTTCGCAACATCAACAATGATTTGTGCAACATCACAAGGCCTGGAAATTCTTCAAAATCCAGTGTAGAACTCAAATGTCCTCCACGTCGAATTAATCCATAACCAAAACATCAACCATGGCATCAAATCTGACTCTTGCCATTACTCAATAAAAGTCTCTTCGCAACGCTTCTTCTTTTTGGATTTTTCAAAAAAATCTTTTCAAATTATTTTCATTCTCCAATAATACCAAGAATATCCCAATCAACATAAATATATTGGAGAATTTATTAGGCACTCATGCATGCAAAATCAAGTAGGGTACACTACAAAAAAAAAAATAGGCTTTTGTCATGGACTAAGCCATCGTAACAATATGTTTGTAACAAATGGTATTTTTAGTTACGATAAATATTGTGACAAATAATATTCAGTTTAGTCAACCTTAATATTTTATTTGATACGGTAATATATTTGTAACTATTACGATTTGAATGAAATATCATCCTAAAAATATTTATAACCCAAACGTTCTGTAACAACTAGTAAAATATGATGATATTTTTAAAATAAAATATTAATATCAAATATACATAATTTTTTAATTAAAAAAAGAAAAATAAATACATTAAAAAAAATCAAAACACTTTCAAGACCCATTCTTGTATATTTGATTCCACACTTCAAAATTTTTATTTCCACTCTTTTCCCTCTCAAATACGATTTTGAAGCCCTATATACCCATGGATGAAATCAAAGAATGACGTCTTTCGCAACCATTCTTCAGCCGCGCCGGTGAGTTTTGCAGCCAAAACGAACTGGTTTCGGCAACATGGTATTTTCTTGGTTTCATTTTTTGAAAACCCTCGATTTTGATTGATTTGTTTTGTGAGTGACCCCAATCGCTTTCGATCTATCTATAACGTGTATAAAGACATCAGAGTTCAGCATCTAGGTTTCACATAACTAAATTTCTTGGTTTGAGATTGATTAGATGCTTTGATTTGTGAAATTATGAATTATGAATTTTGTGAGGAATTGCTTGAATTCTTGGCAAAGATTAAAGTGGAGATCTTAGCTCTCTCTCTTTTCACTCGTTCTCTCTTTCTCTTTTTAATGTTTTTTTTTAGTGTTCAGTTGGTGAAAAAGTGAGGATGCTGCAAAGAAGACTCTGACTAGTGACCAAGTCTTTCAAATTTGAGTAAGTTTTAATGTGATTAACTTTAGTAGTTTAGAATTATTTGACCACACTTTTAGGATCAATCACAAATGCTTTTACTAGGAGTTGTTTGTTGTGACAGGAAAACAAAATTGAAAGTTGGGGAAGGGGGCTTTGAATTTGCAGAAAAAGGTTAGTCCATAGTTTAGTGTTAAAAAGAAGTTTCAAAGATTATATTTGGCAATTGCGTTCTTTCCATTTACGTGAATTGTGTTATAGTCATGTCAAGGAGAACGTTCAAGTAATTGCGAGCACCAAACTGCTACTCCAATGTTTTCAAACATAATAATGATTTATTCTTTGGGTGTCACGTGATGGCTGTCTTTAATCTTTTTCCTTAGCTTATGTGATATTGCATGAATGTTTTGATTGCATTTGCATTGTTGGGGAAATCTAGGAGTGGAGAATGGTGTACCAAATGAAATGTAAGTGACCAAATCTAAAGTTATGACCTGCTATAGACTGGAAGTAGGGAGAAACTAGAAAGTCAGTGAACGTTTTTGTTATGTTCCATTTCAACATCTAGCCATGCAGTTTGATGCTTTTTTTCTTGTATACGTTGACATACTATACATTGAAATGATTGTTGTGTTACATGAATACATGATATATGTTAAATTGATTGACTTCTTCTTTTGTGAATGCCGCATGAGGTCTTTACAAAACCAAAACTCAATTCATACGGGAGAATGAATATTTGCATATCCTTTTGTTATATTTATCTTTCGTTATTAGTCACATAATTGTTTCAGGTTCAATATAAACACGGAAGGTGTATGATTTCATTTAATTTGACTTTCTATGCCTAATTGTAATTTATTGTTGTTTTTATCTTCCTCATTCCATTTTTCGTCGGCCACATCACTATGTTTGTTATGTTTATCATTTTCTTCAAAAGTAGGAACTATGTTTGTTATGTTTACATTCTTGATTCAAGGGGTGGTCTTGTCAAAAGGAAATTTGCAACTCGTTTTAGTAAGCTCTTTTTTTTTTTAAGGATTTTTTTTCCTAAACTTATTAGTTATTTTATTTGTTGCTCTTTTATTACGATGGTTAGTTTACGTAAGTGAGAATTGTCCAAATTGGATTAAGATGCATTTACTTGTTTCCTTAATACTCTATCAAGTCTCTACTACAGTACTGCATTTACTTGTATTTGTTTGCTTTTCACGTAATAGAAATTAACTCATCGTATCCAATGTCCTATATTTATTCCTTTTTTTGGTATGCTTACTTATTTACTATCCCTAATGGATATCTTAATTTATAATATTCTAAGATTTAAGGTCTGGAATGTGAATTTGATAGTATATATCTTTTACCTTTGTTGTTCCCCATGGCTCACACAAGCATGTTTTGTAGTTGTGTTTGTATTATTTTTAATCAATATTTGGGATCTAATTGCAAGCAACATGTACTGCTTTTTTGATATAGCTTTATATGGTTTCAATACATTGATATTCAGTAAATTTAAATTATATTAATGTGCTGCCTTGTAATTTTTATTGTAATATCTTTGGTTCAAAAGAAAACTTACTTACCATAGCTATCAAAATAATAAAATAATAATATAGTATCCGCCAAGGAGGAAGAAGCGAGTGATTGAGTCATAGTGTACACCATATAGTTCTTATATTTCATGAATCATAGTGTGAATAGTTTCCTCTTTGGTAGAAAGGTTGGCAAATTGATATCTAATTTCACCGGATGGTACACCATATAGTTCTTGCATTTTGTGAATTCTCACTTATTTTTCCGTGACAGAGCATCAAGCACTTTTTTGTTACAGTGGAAAGAGAGGAATGGAAGTTCGACACTCTTTGTGTACCCTTACAATAGAGCAGACTGTGATCTTCTGCAATACAAAATGAAAAAACTCTGTATTCATTGATGTTGCATTCATTAATATTAGGTTGCTGCTCTACTTATTGAAATTATTATTTTAATGTTGTACATAATCTACGGTTGTACTTAGGTTTTTATTGGTAGATGACTGGTTTATAGTTCGAGTTACAATCACATAGAAAATTAGAAAGTAGTGTGTTTTGGTGCCTAATTCATGGGTCAAATACCATGTATTGTAGTACATGTCCGAATGTATGTACTCGTGTTGTATGAGTTGGGAAGTTTACACTTCAAATGTGTTATGGCATGTTATACATACAGTTTGATCGTGTGTTGATAAATACAGTGAACTATATACTAAAAAACAGCACTTGTGAATGTTGTAGGTGACACACTTTCCCTTGTCACGGTCTTCGTTACATCCGTCTCAGTTCCCGAAATATCCCTTATTTTTTCGACAAGTGCTGGGGCGACTACCTTTCACGAGGTGGTCGGTGAAGATCCTATTGAGTGGAACTATAAGGATGTATGGATCTACTTTCACAACTTTCACATATGGCTTCCAAAACCGCTTAATGGTTGCTTTATTATTGAGTATTTGTGTAGTCCCAACCTGCACACAATAGTTTTTTAAGTGATGAGGATCACTAACATATATTTTGATTTATCAGTGGTAGTACTCTGAACTTGAACTCATCTGCGGGGGTCTGCTCATATTTAGTGCATAAATTATAATTAATCTCCAATGGCATGATACTACAACACATACATAGAGCAGTCCTATTTGGGGGTAACCATAAGAATTTATTAATAATTGAGATTATTATTTTAATATTGTACATGATCTGCTGCTTTACGTAGGTTTTATTGGTGGATGGCTGGTTTATAGTTCGAGTTGCAAACACATTGAAAATTAGAAAGTAGCGTAGTTTGGTGCCTAATTAATGGGTCAAATATCATGTATCGTAGTACATGTCCGAATGTACATACTCGTGGTGTATAAGTTGGCAAATATACACTTCAAATGATTTATGACATGTTTATACATACAGTTTAATGTGTTAATATATACGGTGAACTACATATTTTTAAATTGCTCTTGTGAATGTTGTAGGTGGCACACTTTCCCTGGTCAAGGTTTTCATTACATCCGCCGCAGTCCCGAACACACCCCTTATTTTGCCGACAATTGCTGGGGCGACTATCTTTCACGAGGTGGTCGATGAAGATCCTATTGAGTGGAACTATAAGGATGTATGGATCTACTTTCACAACTTTCACGTATGGCTTCCAAAATCAAAATAATTATTACTTAAACTAAACCTTATTTTGTTGGTAATTGCAACTCATGCGCCACCCCTGAAGCATATCGACCGGTTCCTTTATGTTTTGCCTCTATTTGCATTATCAATTGCATGTCGTGGATGTGCTTGGATGGTATGTTCTAATGGCTATGTGAAATACCTATGGAATAAATGCATAGACATTTGGATGTATCTTTTGTGTGGTAAGAATTGTTGCTATGGATTGATGGATTTCCCCACTTGCTTATTACTAGGTTGGATGTTTGAAATTCTTGTGTTTGGCGGAACATAATGTCGAAGTGGAGATGTTGCTAGCCTTGTTTGATGGGTTAATTTACTTTGTTATTTGGTGGAGGACATCGACTAGTAAATATTGTTATGTTAATATCCTATGTTGGGATTTCGTTATAGTGTTTATTGTTTGCAATTATGGCCGATTGTAATATTTATAGCATGGTTGTATAATAAAGATCACAGCAGATTACTTTGTTACGCACAAATTCAATTGTTCCACAACTACTCTTTTTTATGAGACGCTATTTTTTCGAAACAAAAACGAGAAATGACGTAACAAAATGTTGGTTTTGGTGTTTGTTGTTACGACCGGTTCTGTGACCATAAGAATGGATATTTTTGTTAAGGGTTCAATGACGTAACAAAAAAATAAATGACGTAACAAAAAATGAAATGATGTAACAAAAAGTGGTTTTTGGACGTAAAAAATATGAAGGGATATTTTTGTTACGGCCGGTTTCATGACCATAAGAGAATATATTGTTTATTATGACTTCAATGACGTAACAAAAAATCGTAACAAAAAGCGTACTCTGACAAGGGATCAGAGTAAAATTTTTTGGTAACACGAGACATTGTTGTAACAAATATCGTGACTAAAAGACCTGGCACACGCGTGGAAAGCTCGAATTTTTATTACGAGCAAAAATTTGTAACAAATATCGTAACAAAAAGCTTGCCATAAGAAACGTTGACTAAGAGTAGTAGTTACGAAAATGTGCGTGGCAAAAAACATTCATTATGCGAGTACACATTACGGATAAAAGTAGTCACTAAGGCGTAGCAAATACGCAAATTGCACAAAAATTGGCTTTTTGTTACGAATTTCCGACCGTAGCAGAAAATGGTTTTTTTGGTAGTGGTACGAATGCATACCCAAATGACGTCCAAACTTTTCAAACCGATTAGCATCCAACGTCTTCGTAAGAATGGTTGCCTTTTGATTATCCTTGGGCATCCACACCAATCAGACTTTAAAATTTTGTCTGAGTTCTTCAGTAGGCCACTGAATATTTCTGCCATTCATAATGTCCTTCGCCAATCTGAAATATTTTTCAGCTGTATGTCCAAGACATCTGCAGTATCCGCAGTCATTACGTCGTGATGACATTTGTCTAACACCCTGTGTTCTGCGATTTTCATTTGTATCTCTGTTTTTGTTGTTCTTCAAATTCTGCTTCACCATTGGAACTTATTTGTTCTTTGGAATTTTAACATCAGCAAGAAGTCCACCCTGGACAAATGTAGTAGGTTTTCTGTGTGAGGACTCACAAAAACCTAATCCCTTATGATCACCAAAAGATTATCCAATCGAAAGTATTTTATCCAACTTTTCTTTTCCTTTCCGAAGTCTATCATTATCTTGCTTGAGCTGCACATTTTCAGCCTTTAATCTATCAGCTTCAGTTGATTTCTCATGAACATCCTTCTTCAAAATTTCAATTTCATCATCCAACTTTTCCTTTTGAGCTTCCAGCCGGTAAATGGTGCCCAAGAGTTCTTTATTTTTCACTAGTGATTTCTTTTGTTCTGCCACCATCTCCTCATAGGCTTCAATCAATTCATCAGCATCAAGATTCCTCTGAAGCTTTATCAGTAGAAGCACCATCATCTTTAATAGATTCAGATTCATCGGCCAGGAAAGCTACAACTTTGTCATCTTCTGAGTTTTCTTCGCCTCCAACAGACCTTTCATCATCATTGTTACTCTATGTGGCTTGGTATGCTTTCTTCTCTCTTTTCTTCACCGTTGGACATTCAGATTTAATGTGACCAACTCCTCCACATCCATAGCAGGTAGACTCTTGAACTTATTCAGACAACTTCTTCTTGAATCCACAATCGAACTTCTCTTTTGGTTTGTTGTAATTTGATGGTTTTTGTTCAGAGTATTTTCGTTGTGAGCTGGAAGTACTCACACCCTGATAAACACCACGGTTCTGAAGGTTCCTATATTTCATCTTTGCTGCACGTTTCGCACTAATCATCCTTGAAAGTTTTCGACTCAGAATGCCATTTCCTCATCAGATTCGATCAGCTTCATGTCTTCCACACTTAAAGCCATGCTTTTTGGAGTTTCATCTTCGAGATAATTCATTTCATAGCTCACTAAAGTGCCGTATAATTCATCCAACGTCATATTTTTCAGCTGTGGTGGTTCATCGAGCATAATCACCTTTGGCCTGAAATTTTTGTGGGACTTTTAAGCATCTTCCTCACCAGCCTCTTTTCTTCAAAGTGCATTCCAAGAGCTTCTGCTTAATTGACAACATCCATAAAGCGATTATAGTAAACAGCGATTGTTTCGTCCTCATTCATCTTCATTCCTTCGAACAATGTCTCCACATGATCTAGTTTAGATTCTCGGACTTGCGCTGAACCTTCGAATGCATTTTCCAGAATGTCCCAAGCTTCCTTGGCAATTTTGCAGTTTGATATAAGCTTCGCCTGAGTTTCATCTACAACATTAAAAATCGAAAATAGGGCCTTCGAGTTTGCTATTCCAGCAGCTTTTTCATTCAACGTCCATTCTCTCTTCGGTTTGTTCACAAAAGTAGTAACACCATCTTCATCTTGGATGGTTTTCATAGGATCAGACCATGCACACTCAACAACATCATAAACATCTTCACCTTGAAGCATCAGAAAGGCTTCCATTTTGTTCTTCTAACTTTGGTAATTTGTCCCATCGAACAATGGAGGTCTTGATGTTGAACGTCCTTCCTTACTCATGTCTACAACTGTGACCAGATCTACTCAACAAATTAGAGAACACTGATCTGATACCAGATGTTGGGGAAGTGATTTATCGAACAAAACACATTCGAACACTTTAAAGGGCCAACTCCTGAAGAGTGGGCGGTTCACAGTTATAAGTACGTTTCAACAACGAAAAATAATGCAGAACATAAAACAACAATAAGACAAGGTGTTTGTTGACCCGGTTTGATAATCAACCAATCTACATCCGGGGGATTCCAATCCAGGAGACATTCTACTAATCAGTGCTGATTATAGAGTATAAACAATCACAACTCCTTCAACTCAAACTCCTATCATGGTCTACTTGGAAAATACCTCCACAGGTTCACGTTGTCACAAACGCATACTGACAACGACCATATAGCAGAGCCGCTCAGAGTTTGATCATCCTCTCCGGTTGGAACTCCTTTAACTCTGATCACGTCGACCTCTCTGGCGAATTTTTTTGTCAAAAACTCATTCAAAACAAAGGAGAATCGATATAGATAGATGGATGAGAGCTTTACTCAATATTCTTCTCTCTAAAGTATGATCTCCAAATCACTCACATTCCTTGAATAAAAGATTCCACATTAATTTCCCTTTGCACCGAAATGGAAGGAGTGAATTTCCATGTTTTGATCTTTCCTCAAATATGTCTTTTATCTTTTGGAAAGTCTTTGCTGCATAAATTAAGACATCATTAGTTCATATGCCAAAATAACTTAGGGAATTTCCATTCACAATAGGATTTCGGAATTAGATCTGAGATTGGGTTTAGAGTGTGAGTCAAATCGTCATTTTCTTAAATTTATAGCCATGGCCGTCAAGTGGATTGCTTTATTTTACCTTTTTTTTTTATCTAGTTACAAATATGGCCCTATATTGCTTTATAATTACAATTTTCTCTTACTTACCAATTATTTTAGTGTATTTATATAATCTTTTTGGCTAATATACATAAAACTCATTTATGGTACTTTCAATACTGCTTCGAATTATCGTAGTTTCATAAATTCTGCGTTAACCCTTTCAATTGTCTTATGAAACCATGAGGGATTTGACGACAGTTTTGAAAGTACGAGAATTTTGCGCCTTTTTGGAAAACCACATATGAATTTTATACCATACAATCAAAACAAAGTAATATTGGTCAGGTGCTATACTACATGAGCACAGACTGCTCTTAGAAGAGCCCCTAACTAAGAGAGACTCATATTTAAAAGTATTATCTCATTATTATTACATTTTAAATTTTAAATTTTAAAATTAAATCATAAATATATATTTTTTTTTCGTTTCTTTTTCTTTTTAATTATTCAATTTTTTTAAAAAAATTTTAAATTAATTTTTAAATTCTAATTATATATTTTTTGCTATTTTCTTCCTAATCATGTTATTCCTTATTTTTTCAAATTTAATCGTAGCTAAATCCGTATCACCACGCCCATCCACCCTGACCAAACTCGCCCATCTCTCTTTCTTCCTCCTTCAGTCTCTCGGTTTTCAAATCTCCACACCATGGTGAAGCCCCCAGCAATTCGCCTTCCATCTTCTTACCCTTAATCGACACTGTTAGACCGCCGCCAACCTCTTATGCAGCCAACGCTAGCATTGATGATATTATTTTGAAAGTACATTTAGCCTAGTGTTTATAGGAACTGTTTTGAATTTATATCCCGGATCTTTTTGGATTTTGTAATTTATTTGAATCCAGATTGGATGAGGACAATCAACAAGGAACACCGACGGAAGATCTTCTTATTCGGCAGCGAGGTTCCGGCGATGAACACATTGTCTTCCCCGGTGACTGCGTGGCGCTGATCTCCAACAGTGGAGGCAGCGGACAGAAGCTCTTACACCAGCAATCCACCGTCACGGCGCGGCTGGACAGCGACTCCAGGCAGATCCGACTGGCGGCGCTCCAGCGACTCCGATCTGCTTTTGACTCTCACCAGAATCACATGCCGGAAGTCGTCCAAGAAACCTCACCCTCTCTTCTCTAACGATCTCGCCCTCACTCACTCTATCGGATCCTCAACCGCACATCTTGAATCGGTTTTCACCACACCAATAACTAACTCCCACACCTCACTCTCTATATCTTACGAAAATAAGTTTGAGGTAAATGGGTTTGGGCTGCCTTCAAACCAGATTGGGCCTCTATAGACAATAGGCCAAGCGGATAAACGGGCCAAGAAGCTGTTGGGCCTTGGGCCACATGCTTCGGGTTGCTTTACATGGGATCTTTTCCTATCTTTGGACTCTATCCACAAGTATTTGACATTCTTTCTACAAAAAAGTTCCCCACGTGACCTTTTTGATCGAGTCCACACATAGACCTACTCTTATAGAGCAGCTAGGCCCAAGAAGGTGAAAAAATTTGCTTCTCTGTAGACCTTCTCCACGGGTATTTGACTTTCCTCCTACAAAATTGCTCCCCACGTCACCAGACCTACTCTTATGGGCTGCTGTAAGGCTGGGCTGACCAGAGAAGGTGAAAGGATTTGCTCACACTACAAAAAAGTTTTAGCTAAAAAAACTTCGTACAAAAAGGTAATAATTCATAACAAAAATATTTTTGCGACGAAACTCATTTTGTCTCTTATATCTCGTTAGTAAAGGTCTTTGATAATAAATATGACTTTCGTAACATAATATAAGTTTTTGCAATAAAAGTTAAGATAAGAGATATAGTTACAAAAATATAATTTCGTAAATAAAGATTTTTTGCTATAAAATTAAAATTTATAACAAAAGAGTTTTAGCAATGAAATATGTATGATTGTTTTAGCTAATAATTTTAGCTATGAAAAATAATTTTGTAGCAAAAACTTTTTTGTTACGAAGATAGAATTTTCTAGCAAAATAATTTTAGCAAAGAAATTAATTTTGCAGTAGATAATTTATTTGTAGCAATGAAATTATTTTTTGTTGCTAAATGACACGTTGTAACTATAAAAATACTCTTTTGTCATTTCATTTTGAGCATTTGATTGCAAGATCTTCGTTGAGCAAGATACTGATCCAGGCCTGTTCTTTTTTATGGATTATAATTATAAAATAATTAATATATTGATAGAGATAACGTATATTGTTAGAGCATGTGCAGCAGTGGCTTTTCTAAAGACTTCTTCCATCAACTAAAGCTCTTTGATATTTCGTGCTCTTTTTTGGATTTTAAAATTTTATGATGAAACAAATTTATTTTATTTTTCTTTTTAATATTGTTCTCTCTCGTCCGTGTTCTTAAGGTATATTTTTTATTATTTTTGTTTGTTCAAAAGTACAATTTGATATTTACATCAAAATTGAAATAAATACAATTTGATATCAATTTTTTTAGCATAAAAAAATGCACAAAATCCCTCCATTCTACAACAGAGATCTTTTAACCCTTTCAAAAAAAAAAAAAAAAAAAAAAAAAGATAAAGAAAAAGAAAGACACTAAACAACAACAACCATTTGCAAATCCAAAACAAAAGTTCTCTACTATTTTAGAAATGTGTTCAAACCCTTTTCTATCCCCTAAAGCATAAGATTACACTAGACTAGCTTCATCTAAATCTGCCCACATATATATAATCATCATCATACAATCATATCAAACGAACTAATTACCAAAATTTGATTACATTGAATGATGATACATTAATATATATAATTTTTAGTTTAAAAATTTACCTTGTATGTACCCTAATAAGGCAATGGATGTTATGAAATCTACGAATAATTAAGAATCTGTATATGTGCCTATGTCAATGTGATTCTGAAGGTGCTTCAGCCTCTTCAGAGGGACCGTAATGCTCAGCACTATGTTCTTTCCGATCAGCTTACGGGGCCTCAGGTTCCAAGTCTTCACTTCTTCATAGGTGTCATCTGCTAGTTTTGGGTCCTTCTGCAGCACAGGTCTCAATGACTACCAGATCTCTTCTCGTTCACATTTTCCTGAGAGAGGACTGACTTGCCCTCCGTTTTATTGCGCGGATGTCTCTGGCAGCGGAGGTTCTCTTTTGGTGATCGCCGGATGGTGCCATCACTGAACCACCACAGATATAAGAAGATTTGATTATAATAAGATAATTGAAAATTGCAGTGAAATGATGAAGTGGTGAAGATATTACTTATACTCCTCACCACTCACTTACCTGTTTTTCTTCTCTTTCTTATTATTATGATTTCTATAACATACATACATTCTATTATTATTATTATTATTATTATTATTATTATTATTATTATTACACGCATACCTTCTCTATATTATTTTTTACGGAGATTGTTCGATAATTTATTGAAATAATGTTTTTAGATATATACTATCACCATCATTCAAATTTATGGTTTGGATGGTTACAAAAAAATATTCTAAATTACTTTGTATAAAAACAGTATGTATATTTTTTGTATTTTCTAATTAGTATAAAAATCAAAAAGTAATAATTATTACTATTTATATTAAAATTGGTGTCCAAATATTTGACCACATACAATTAGATGATAGATGCAGTATAATCAAAATGTTTGTTTTAAATTGGAAATTAAAGTAGGAATGTGAAAATGAATACATATTAAAATAATATCTACATTTACCCAACTCGCAAAATATTAAAATATATTTTGGTCTGTATTTTTCAATTATATTAGTTTCTTTGAGTGTGTTATACTTGTAATATATAGGAGTATCATCTCGTCCAATATACATATAAGTATGAAACTACACATATCTATCATAACTATTATTTTAACAGTTCCAATACTTCAACGTGCACACAAAATACATAAATTGCTAATAAATGAATGTAAAAAGAGAATTTACTGAACTAAAAAAATAAAATAAAAATCTGTTGAACAACTATGTAAACGAACATTTAGGGCACCAATATTATATGAACATTATATAATAATAGTAAGGTGCTTTGGCCTCTTCTTGGGTTGCCAGGAGGGCCTCCCTCCAGTCATCGAAAAGATATCCTCTTCCACGTCTTCTTTGCTCATCAGAGCGGAGGCATGCTGTTTATTCTTCTTACACTGCAGGTGTAGCGGAACAGTAAAATTGTGGAGCTGTAATTGAGGCTTTACCCGTTCCTCCAAGGAAGACATTGGGAAGGAAGAACGAAATGGCAAGTTGGAAAGACTGAATTTGCAGGAAGGGTTCAAGAACAGAAATAAGAGAAGAATTTTGGAGAAGATGAATATACAAACAAATTAAAATAGATACCCAATATTCACTCAAACTGCAAAGGACTAGAGCATGTTGTGATTTGTTGGTTGAGTGTATAATTTGTATGCATGTTAACCTGCAAAATTCGTTATTGTAGTGATAATTAAAAGCTTTCTGTTATATTTATATCTATTTTCTCATTTATACGTCTGTTTAATAATTTTGTTATCAACTTCGGTACTTTATGCATAACAATAATTTTTTGTATAGTGCTGATTACTAGAATCAATACTATCACTACCAAAAAAAGGTCTTTTTGTAATGATAAAATATTCGTAACTACAACCCATTTTTCGTGCAAAATAGTATTTTGTGTTGACTTTGTTATGGATTATGACCGCTACGAAAAATCGTGGTACAAAAAGTTCGTGTCGCAACAAAATCCGTAACAAATATTAGGTGGTCAACTCTCAAAATAAGCACGTGTTAATTATTTTTGTTACATTTTTTGGTATGTAACAAAAACATCAATCATGTTTTTGAACCGACAAATATCCGACAAAAATACTGCGGAACAAAAGTTGAATACTGTCAGAAAAATATTTGTTACGACATATGTCCGAATCAAGAAATGCGTTACAAATGTCTAATCTTGTCAGAAAACTTCTTGTTACAAGATGTGTCTGTAACAACAATACATTACGAAAAGACTGCCCCCTCCACAACAAAAAATCATGACAAAAGTCAGACAACCATTCATTACCATTTGTATCGGCCACTATCCGTAACTAAAAATACGCTACAAAAGACGTCCCTGTGTGGCATTGTAGTTTTGTCGCCATAAATAAATTCCATTTGTCTGTATTATTAATCTGCGAGAAATAATTTAAAACTTAATCTTATCATAATTGTTTCTAAATCCATCAAAATACTACACATGGTCATCAATACAATGATGTTCATAGTCCAGCCAAAAATAAAATATTAGTTGTCAACGGTGCTAACAAAACATCCTGACAAAACAACAATCCGTACACCAACATAACAACCTCCTAAATAACGATGCGCAAAACCCAAAATTAATACGTAAATAGATAATTCTGATATCATACGGAAGTACGATCTTAAGGGCAACTTATAAACACTACTATGAATGACCCAGCTAGTCGAGTGCAGAATGATGGAGGCTGCAATCACGGGCGGTGAACCAACTGCAATGTGTTTTTAATAATATATAAGCATTTATTACATAAATCGAAGTAATTTAATTTCCAAAAGAATAAAGTAAATAAAAAATTGCGTACATCCTGGTAAATCCATTCGATATTATATCCGTTGAGTACATCACCGAGAATTTTTGCTTCAGCATTATTTGGGAGGATAAGTGCGGTCTCCGGGACCATTACAGCTGTAACATACACCTTAAAAATATAGGGCATCACCTATATAAATAGGTTAAACGAGCGCTAGTTACGAGGATGAATATAATAAAATAAAACTTACGCTCTAGCTTGATCTAGGGACCCTATCTTAAATACAAGTATAATAACAAATAAACTCGAAAAGCACTAATAAAATAGGTTGACCCCTGAACATTATGAAAATAAATAACACAACATAGACCATAGGGACCAACTCCCCTTACACATATACTAATAATTATAAATCACCACGATCATAGATGGACAATCCTTCAGTAAAAAAAAAAGAAACACAGCTCTCCAATAGCAACCAAGTAACCAACAATCAAGCTCTACAAATAACGTTCAACCATACAACTACCTTAAACCCAAATAGACATGCCCTACAACGATATAACAAGATGCTAGATATAACAATCTTACACAGGATCCATTTTATGTCCATTTCACGACGTACAATTAAATGGCCTCAAATATTTCTTTACATGGAATATTTGGAACTAGAGCATGATTGCAACACAAACATATAAAATAAAGGGAAAAATTTGTTCAAGGATAAAAAATTTTGTGGAACATATAAGTCAGCTAACTGTCCTAACTACAAATTTGAGATCAAACAACCACAAACTTATAAACAATTACTACAATGAAAATAATTCCATACAACAGAGCAAGCTAAGTAAAATTATGCTATAACAAATTAGTAGGCTAAAAGATCAACATTGCCTAAATCGCAAGTTATAAATTACAGACAACCTAATGCAGCATTGAAGCAAAACTCCAACAAACCAAAAGTATGTTTGTAGATTATACCGGCAAATCATCCATGGTGGCAAGCACAATTAAAGTGGTTAGCAACAATGAGCTATACGAACAACTAGCTAAACTATTAGACTACAATATCCTAAGGACTCAGAAAATGAACCTAACAACATAACTATATCTATCACTAACCAACAACAACTACTATACTTCTATATAAAAGGATTATACATCGAACAACTAGCAACCAAACAAGGTCACACAACAAAAATATGCAGCAGACGGCAACAGAAATAAAAAGTAAACTAGATTGACTAATTATTCCTACAATAGCAGCAGACAAAATTATACAGAGTTACACTAATCAAATTAAGTAAGCTATATATTGACTTAAATCTAGTTTCTCCTATGCTAATATTAAACTACTTGCAAACTATCTAACAAATATGGCTACAACTAACTGAAGTAATGAGAGAACTAATGCTAGGCTAAGGACTAAACTTAGAAGGCCAAAACGAAACCAAATACTAACATAGCATGGCTGAATCTATTATAACACCACCAGTTGGCTCATACTAGAAATGCTACCGCCACACTGCATCATGATGTCGTCATCTTCTACTTCGGGCCCCACAATACAGTGTTAAGGCTAAAATTAACAATAAAAGCACATTATTATATAACAAAATCTGATTTATAAATATTTACAAAACACACCCCTTAACAAGAGGTTTTTTCGGTTAAAAATTTACATATAATACAATAGATGTAAGTTCACTCACTCAGCCCGTCTTTCTATATCCCGAGACGTCCCCTATCTCGGATGTGTCATGCATACTTGAAACAAATATTTTCTTAAAAGCAGTCTAGAATTAAATCCATTTTAAGAACTACGTGAAATATGTCATTTTATACCTTTTTAAAATAAAGTTTAATTCCCGTTAATCATAAAATACGTGTCATGTCATGCCAATAGTGAAATGATGCAATAAAGATATCAAACTCGACAACAATGCACATCCACATATATATATATATACATCCGCCGAAGTGAGCAGCCGGAATAACCTCGGCTCCATAATCATAGGCTCACTACATCTGTCTAAGTGAGCAGCCGGAATACCCTCGGCCTCGTAATAACAAGCTCACCAGACCATCATCAATAAATAGCCGGAAAATTCTCGGCTCAAGGAAGGACCTAATAAACCCATAATAATATAACGGTCATCCGGTCACTCCCATATACCCGCCATACGACTCCCACAATCAATACATGGATAGCCGAACGTTGTCGCCATTAACCACAAGACGCCCCATAGTCTGTGATAGCGAAGATAGGACCCCCACTGACTAGCCCTATCCCGTGTAATGTAGTAGAATCCGTGCAACCTGGAATCACCCAAGGGAAAACTCGGAAACTCTACTCCTCCTTGCGTGCCCTAATGGGATCACGTTTGGAGTTTGGCATATGATCCTAAACTACCGGTAGACCTCACTAGTAGCTACTCCAATGAAGTGGAACACCACCGAACACGAATGATTAGACCGAATACGTCTCAACTACAATGGGTCTAATCCCTGAATGACCGTGCGACTAAGTCACCCAGTTGTCCGACTACTATTGTCCACTATCGCCAAAGTGTTACGGTACATCGGGGTCGAATATCCTAACCCCAGATGATGCCCTTGCCTAGCACTACCGCACACGGCGACTAAACGATAGATCCATAAAACATATCCGATAAACCGTGCAATATGTGTGCATCATGTCAAATAAGTGAATTTACCGAAAAGGGCTAGTGAGATAGCTCACCTATCCACCTTTTCATAAATTCACCTACACGATCAAATACGTATATCAAATATCATGAACCGTGAAGTCTCCCACATGCATACGCACACATATATATAAATTTATACATGCACTGACAAAATGATTCACATAATATCACGTTAACATATTAATCAGAATCGCATGCAACATGCATACCTAATTTCTTAAAATTAGATTTAATTCCCTACAGCTTACCTCTTATCAACACTCCTTAGCTTTTGCAATCTGACCCAAATCTCCTCCAACGTACACCTGTCCCATTATCTACTCAAATCAGCTGAGCTATATGCTTATTCATAGGAGCTACCTGCTTATTCAAAAGCTAATTTCTATAATTAGCTCGTTGGGTTTTAAACTTTTATATTTAGTAGAATACGATATTCTAGCTATAAAACTCTTATACCTCCTACTATTTATATCGCCCGATTATTAAATAAAAATACTTAAAGATATGAATAAACAGACAGGTGCAATACACTGCCGTTTTCAATTCGACTCGGATCGATATGAAATTCTCAAAATATAATGCTAGGACTACGAATAGGCTATTAGCTAAAGAACTTAGTCGATTAAATAGCCAAATAGCCGGTTATGAATTTTTTGAAGAATTTCTAATTTAATATCTTCAATATCTAAATTCATATTAAAATTCATAATTAAATTCTATGTATAACAAGGAATACAATACCGAAATCGAAATCAAAATCGAACGGCTAAATCTTTTTCTTTCTTCCTTTCTCTTTCTTTCTTTTTTCTTCTTCTTTCCCTGCGTTTCGGCTGCTTCCTTCCTTCGCAGGTAAGATTGATTTATATATATAATTATATTATTATTATTATTATATATTATATTATATTATTATTATTAGTAAAAGTTATTATTAATATTATTATCATCGTCCATCCATATCATCATTATCATCACTTATTATTATTATATTATTATATATATTATATTATTATATTTATCCGTTTAACAGTCATTTCAATCATAATCAATATATAAAATAGGAATAAGATTTATTCCTGAATATTAATTTCTTGATCCCAAAATATTATAAAAATATTTATTTTCGATAATAATATTATTTTATACATTCCAAAATCGGAGTATTTCATCTATACTAAATTACTTACTACTCTAATATCTAACAAACTAATCTAGTTGAACTTACAATGCTAGTAGGATGCAAAATACAGATTAGACTACACTAAGTCTAAATAACTACAACACGAATTATCATAGCCAATATTAGAAATAAATAGCCATACATACTCCCCTTTAAAGATGAACGCCTGTAAGCTGAGAAGTTTTATTATTGGGGCTAATCATAATTTCCTCACATTTGAATTTTTGTCCGCCCTCGAACATTTGCAGTTGACACCGAAGAGGAACTACAGTTAAACCAAACAACAAGTCATGAGTAGCTTTTAATTTTTCCCAAAGCAAAATGCAACAACAACTAAAAGACATTTAACCAAACATATTTAGCGCAAGGGCAATGGCTAAAACTAATTTCAACATCGATCGAAATAAAGCACATTGCAATCATTAGGTATAGCACAATCTAATTTAACTAAAATCGTAAATGAGAACAGCCTATAAGCCAATATATCATACAACAACTCAAACAATATATAAAATCATCATCTGGAATTTTAGAGAGGAATAACTAAAAGTGCAAAACTAAATGTAAACTATTAATAAGTTAGTGCAAAATTATATAAAAACTCTTCATAACGAAAATAAAAAATAAAAAGGATACTTCATTTGTGCATTTTCCATAAAAGAAAACTAGAAAACATAAAATCATTAAAAGTGTGTTTGCAATTACTCACTTTTTTTCTAACCATTTAAAAAAACAAATTTCACCTAGAAATGGGAAGACAATGAAGAGTTCTTCTTTCACAGAGCTAAGCAGAAAATCATATATTATTTCAAAGCCTTTAAATTCATTTAAGAAGAGCCATCATCCTATCATTACTCTGTAGGATCCTCGAAATAATTGTTCATTGTGATTTATTTAATACAGAAACACCTAAAAACTATACAAAATGGATTCCAAAGGAAACACTCGAGTCACCACCAATGCTTATTCACTTCATTATATCAATAGAAATTCAAAAAACAATAGACAACAATCTCATACCAGCTAGCAGAAAGGAAATTGAATTCCATTATAAAAATCAATACCAACCTCGAAAGTAAACCTCAAATTAAGCCCAACAAAGACAATTTACCTCACAAAAATTAAGTCAAAGTTTAATTTAAGCTCAAAAGGTTTCATATTTGAATCCACCATCAAAACTTTTTGCAACCACAAACAATAAGTCAAAGAAGAAGACTATATTCAAGTTAGAATTAACAATGCCTATCATTATGAAATATCAATCCAAATCATCGAATGTGCCTAAAAATAAGCTGATTTCACAAAACATCAACTAGAAACCACAAAACAAGAACAAGAACTCCCAAGAAAAACTAAATTCAATTCGAAGTTGTCACTTAGGCAGTATCAGTCCAAAGCAACTAACTACATGCCCCTATATCACACCAATATTCTAACCAGGCTGAAATTCCTTAAAAATCAATACCAATCTTAAATCAAACACAATAAGAACAATTAACCTTATAATCGTGACTGAGAAGAGGGGAAAAAAAAAAGAAATTTCACAAAAATTAGTGTTCATAAATAAAGTACAATTGGAACAATTTTACCTGATAATCAGTTGAAGGGGAAGATAGAAAAATAAACAAACAAACAATTTTAAATGAGAGGAGGAGATGACGGCATCGGTTGGATTTGTTGGGCTGGGCGAAGACGCGGCCACGGTGGTGGAGACTGAGAAGTAAGGGGGTGGTTCGCGGTGGCCTTAGCTCGGTCCAGGAGACGATGGTGGATGGAGAGGCTGTCGTCGCGGTGACAAGTGGTGGTGGAATGAAGATGGTCTGGGCGGCGTTCCACGGCTGGGGGTGGTGGGGCATCGGGTTTGGGCAGAGGCAGTCGCGATGGTAAGGGGGAGCGGTGGTGCAGCGTTGACCTGTTGAAGTGTCGCCGACGATTGGACGGTGGTGAGAGGAAGAGGAGTAGATGGTCGAGCCGTCGAGGGCACCGTCGATTGGGGTCTGCAGATGGGAAAGAATCAATTTAGGGGAAAGCCCTTTCGAATCGATGTGAATTTTGTCTTAGTATACTTTTTTAGTAACTTTATTTATTTATTTATTTATTGAATTTTAAAATATATTTATATAGTTTTTTAAATTTTTATTTATAATTATATGGTTAATCTTTTTGTTACAATCTAAAGTGCATAACAAATATAATTAGTTAGGATAATATTTCGTTTAATACGTAGTTGTTACGGATAATTATCAAAACAAATGATTATTTTTTTCTTAAATTTCAAAATAATTTTATATGAATTTTTCTATTTTTATTATAAGTAAAATATTGACTTTTTATTACGGTTTGAATTTTGTAACAAAGACATATAGGATGACATATTGTCCTATATGTATTTGTTACGGATAACTTATCGAAGCAAAGAAAAAAAAAGTTGACTACCGAAAATAACTTTTTGTATCGATTAATTTTGCAACAAAAACTTCTTTTTGTAACGAACTTATTGCTACGGGCAGTTTAGGCGCTACAAAAAGTCAATTTTTTGGTAGTGATATATGCTGATATGATTTGTGCCGTACATCTCAAGATTATATCGAGATTGGAGTTAGGGATTAAAATATAATTATATATTATAGTAATTATGAAAATATTTAATTATGCCTCTTTCCCAATAACAAAAAGAATTTATGATTTTTAGCATGCTTTCCATATAAGCAATATATGATGTAAACCATAGAGGAATATGCTATCTAAAACTGTGAAATATATTTTAGCATATATTATAAACAACCACCTCCAAATTGTATTTATAAGCTTACTTGCCTTTGAGGGTGATGCAAAAGCATTATGGTCATAAGCAACAGAAGGATTTAGCTGCATGTCTTCTAAAATTTATTCATCTCCTTCACATGGCAAAAAATGATCGAACCGATGGTTGAGAGAAAAATGTCTAGAAAAACAATGGCCAATGTAAAAAATGGTAAAAATTTTCATGAAAAAAAATATTTTAAGAATACTTTCTTTGTTAAGAAGAATATTTTTTTTTTTAAGCTTGCAAAATGTTTGCAATTATAGTAACGGATTACATAGTGCAGTCAGACATATATGTTTGCAATAATTTTTTTAATCCACCCAATACGGGTACCACGGCTCTGATATTATTTTAAGAAGAGATTTGGGCTTCCAACCTAAAACTAATCGGTGATAGGCGGAGTGGCCTTCACCCTTATAAGCCAAAGGGGGATTCCACATTTTTCCAATGTGGGATATATTCAACACATACCAAGATGAAAAAAAAAATTGAAAAATGATCTACAATTTATACAATATATTGATTATTGTTGCAATAAGGAATAATTCAAGACAAGGAGCATGCTTGATATAGTAAGCTTAGAAAAATATTTCAGAGGATGTAAGCACATCTTGTAAAGATACGAGATTAAGGACAACACATGAAACAAGAACCGGGTGTATGTCGAAGATAAGATTGCAATATAATTTGGAGTCCCACACATACTATATAATAATTAATATTCAAATATTAACACGCAAAAAATATGTGGAAAAATTGGTGGTCGAGCGAGGGAGTACTATCAATAACTTGTTCAACATATACCATATATATAGAAACATATTAGGAAATTACGAATAAAATGTGTATATATTGCCGATATCACAATATAATATGATGAAAATTTGGAAAATATTTAGAATCATAATTAATACTAATTTTCGTAACTATAATAAGTGTGTAATTAATATAATATCGATTCATTTTCAGAATTAAATTGTTTACTTAAATTAAAAATAGTACCAAAAGTATTTCAATTTTATCATAATTTGTCATAGATAATATATATATATTTTAATACTATAGATAACATGTACAACATACACCACATAGAGTAAAATTATATCATGAACTTATGAATAGCGTGTGTATAAAATATGGATAGATATATAGCATGATCAAGATTTGTATAAAGATTCATAATTAATGTTTGTAATTAATGCAATGTTACTCTTTTTTTTTTTTTACTAGGTTCCTTTACTTAAATTAAAATTTTTACTAAAATTTTTTCTATTCAAATTTACAATATTATCCTTGTTTATTGATATTCATTGGATGGATCATTAAATCTGATCCTACGGCTATAGGAAAAATAAGTAGTGTGTTGACAGTTTTATAATATAAGCACCTTAAAAGCAGCAGTTGGCCTGACGGTAATTGATAGCCGTCACATGTTATTAATAATTAATATATTGATAGTGATTACGTATTTTAAAAGATAAAATTGACAGTTCCGTATTTTATATTTGGCTTGCCATCGCCATTTTGAAAAGTAAAATATTTTGGGTTTTGTTAGAGCATGTGCAATGGCTTTTCTATTCAAGATTTCTCCCATAAGTAAAATTTTTGATAGCTTTTCTATTCAAGACTTCTCCATAAGTAAAGTTTTTGATATTTCATGTTCTTTTGGAATTTAAAACTTTTTGATATTATACTCTCTTTCCGGTGTTCTTAAGGTATATATTTTATTATTTTTTTGTTCAAAAGTAAAATTTGATTTCTATATCACAATTGAAATCAATACAACTTGATATCAATTTTTTAGCGTACAAAAGTGACCAAAATCCCTCAATTCTACAACATGAGATCTTTAAAGCCCTAAATAAAAAATGAAATAAAATAAACAACAACAACAACAACAATTTCCAAACCTAAAACAAACGTTCTCTACTATTTTATAAGTGTGTTTGTTGGATTTCTTGTCCAAATGGATCCATCCCATATAATACACAAACACACTCATTCTCGCAGCCAAAGTGCACCTGGGCCCAGACATATGACACAAGCCCACGATCCACTTACTTACCTTGGCCTGTGACCCGCTGCTTCACCCATTCCCGTGAACCTGCGACCCGAACCACCTGACCCGCCTGTTTTGACCCGCGTCCCTTTTATTAAACTAGATCTCAACCGTCAAATCTAGGGTTGAGATCGTGGCCGTCCATCCCTTTTTAACCTATAATAGAGATGACAAAGACCGCCGTCCCTCACTTCACTTTCATAATCTTCTCTTTATAACTTTCCCTCTCTAGCCTCTCATCTCGTCTATCTCTTGCACCACTTTCTGGAGACGATTTGTCGGCGGCTCTTCGATAGTTGTCTTCCTCTTTATCTGTGGAGCTTCTTGGCATATTTTTTACCCGTGTTGTTGATTTGAGCCGCAAGGGGCTCTCTCAACGTGTAGGCTTCTGTTTACTTTGTTTCTTTGTTTGTGGGGGTTATATTTCTTGTGTGTCGTAGGTAATAGGCCAGTGTACTTGTGTTCATCGCGTTTTTCGGTGTGTTTGTGTCGATTTTGTGTTTTCGAGTTGGTTTGGAGTTGAGCCTACAAAAACCAAAACTAGTTCATTATTTTTACTCAATTTCGTAATAAAATCTTCAATCCATAATAAAGTGAGATCTGCTCATCCACATCGAAATCTAAAACAAAAATCAAAATCAAAAAATCAAACTTCCGATAGTTCATAAAGGTGATTTGTATTTCATAAAGGTTTCTTATGAATTTGTAAATTTTGTTTACCTACTTATGGCTGGTTTGGTATTGCTAAATCTGTTTACCAGGAAAGTGTTGTGGCTGTAAAAATCATTGCGATAAAGCAGGAAAACTTGCTGGCAACCGCTTCTCATTCCTCTATAATGAGCTCCACAATCACCATACACCGAAACAAGGATCTGCTCTTCGGTTTCCTTGAAAAATGGTGCGAGACTACCAACTCCTTCATTTTTCCCTGGGGAGAAGCTACTCTGACGCTCAAGGACATGGCGGTGCTCGGCGGATACTCTGTGTTGGGGGAGAGGGCGCTGCGCACTTCCGAAAGGGGCGAATTAGGGGAAATCGAGAAGAAACTGCACAAAGCACGGTCGGTGATTTCTAGATGCAAGTCGAAGAAGCCTATGTGTGGGGCCATGGATGGAGAAATTCATGGGGAGCCGGAGCGAAATCGAGCACAAAGCGTTTCTCGTTATTGGCTTTCGAGATTCGTCTTCCCCATTGCTTCTGGCATCGTTAATGGAGATGTGCTCTCCATCGCCGCCCGCTTGGGTCGAGGGGCTAAATAGCTCGTCGGACTCGGCTCCGACCCAACGGTCTGTCTGTATCTCTATTTCTTATCCTTAAGCAGAAGTGAACGCTAATGTTTTCTGAAGCTATTCGATCCCTTTATCCTTTGGTCGCTGAATATTTTCTGTGATTGACAGGCATAGTTTTTTTATGAAGATGGAGGACGAGAGTAGCCAAGACGGCACCAGTCCTGTCTTGTTTGTGCACACAAAGCCTAAGGATAGCACGCAAATAATAAAGTTATGGGATATTACATGTTGGCCGTTGCTGTAAAGATTTTTTTGGTGGATTGTTGCAAGACACAAATCATCATCTATCTTATTGCTGCTAGATTTATTTGTCACTTTGTAGAAGAATGACGTAAAATTGACTACTGTTAATGAAGATGATATATAACACCACAAATATTTTTATGTATACTATTATATGCATAAAAAAAAAATAGAAAAATGACAATAAAAAAGAAGTGATTACTGTTGAAAAATATATTTGTGTTAAAGGTCACAAACTATTATTGTTACTAATTACAATTGCTAGGAAAGTATTGAAGCATTTAAAATTACTAGTTTCTGTTTTCTAGGTTTGTTGGTTGATTTTATATTACTATTGGCAGCCATGGCCATCTGGGCCCACTCTCATGGCCCTGAATATGTATATAAACATATATATATATGTATAAATCAAAATGTATAAATGTATGAATAATATTAACATATATATATTAAAGTTTGTTTTTGTGTTTGAAGTTGAGTTTTTTGTTTAGATATTAATTTAAATATATTAACAAACTATCTTTCACCCGAACTACAATATATCATTTTCTTGAATGAAAGCACCTGAAATGAATGTAGTTTTGGAAACAATGCTGGTGGTTCTTCAGAACTTATAAAAACCTTAATAGATTCTGATATGTATAGATAGTGGTGGTTCTCGATCCAAAATATATTATGTTTCATTGCCTATAAAATAAACTCATGCACTAGTATTAAAACACACAATTCCATTCGGAAGTATAACAGTTCTATGAGTAAATTGTATCTCAATTCTTTAAGGCATCAATTTATACAACCCCAATTGCTTGTACAATGAATATGACATTAAATTTATACTTGCTCGTAAGTCACATAATGTCGTTTTAGATTCTAGATTTCCTAATGTACATACAATTATAAAAGTCCCGAGTCTCCCAGTTTTGTTGGTAGTCCTCCTTTAAAAATTGTGTTGCATGCCTTTGTTAATAGAATTGCGCCTCCATCTCTAGAAATGCTCGCCTTTTAGCCAGAATGCGTTTTAGAAATTTAGAGTATACTAGAATATGTAATAATGCATCGGAAAAAGGATTATTGATGTGTAATTATTCAAATATTTTAGCAAATTTAATGAATTTCTTATCTCTTTATTTTTGCTTGAGTGGCTAGGGGTACAAAATTCACGAGAATATCTTTGAGGATACTTGTGAATTTCCAACCTCGTCTTTTTCATTCTCAGATTTTTTCTCCTTTGTGTGTTCACGATTAATCCCTTAGTGGGAGAATGCATTATGTTAATAGGAGTTCAGGAAGAATCTTTACCTTGATATGGATTCGGGAGCTGTTTGCCACTTCTTATATCGATTGCCTTTGAAACTCATTTGGTTTTTTGTCCACAATACAGGGTAGATTGCCCGGTATTTTGACTTTTAATTGTTCGGTGACCTATATCAGTTATTTTTCTAGCAACTTTGTTCTGAAGGCTGTGTTTTTTTGAAATTGCATGCTGTCTTGTACTTTTTTCTTCATCTTGAAAGCAACTAAAGATGGAATTTGCAGGATGAAGGGCTTCTACGGTTGGTTTTGGTGGTGCTGGGGGGGATTGTAGTACAAAGCTTGTGAGTGTTGTTATGGATGCAGTAGGGTGGACAAGGTCCTCCTTGAGCTAGCGGTGGTTTTCCTTGATAGTGATGTTGCGGTTGATGGTATTGCGGGTCGTATTGCTACTAGAAATTCTGATGCTGAGGCTTTCTGTGTTGATATGGAATTTGTTGAGTAGTTGCATACCATACAGTTTCTAATTTCTGCTCACATTCAGCTAGCACTTGTGGCTTCCCATTTATTTCCCCTGTTTGTTCTTGATTTGCTACTTCTATCAGTTGATCTTTCTTTGGATTGAGTTGATTTTTCTTAATGAATTTTGTTAGCTCTTTGAACTGCATGCTAAGATTATCAAATTTGGCTTCATTAGCAATGACATCAGATACCTAATATAATCCCTTCCCTGTTGGGCGACATACTTATGGCCAGTTGCTTCTACTGGCAGACATTTTCTCAATAATTTTAAATGCATCCATCGCACCTCGACTCATTAAAGAGTGGCCAGCAGTTGAGTCTAGTGCTGCTCTTATCTGAACATCTACCCGAGTAAAAAAATTTTGAATCTCCAGATGGTCTGAAAGTTCATGATGCAGGCAGTTGCGGAGAATAGATTTAAAAATGCGACCAGGCTTGCGGCAAAGTCTCATCTGCTCATTGTTTAAACTGAGAAATTTCTAGTCTTGTTTATGCGGTCTTACTAGCAAGATGAAAACAGGAAAAAATTTGCTGAATTATCTCTGCAAAGGTGGCTGGTGCTGGAACAGAGTTAATCCACTTGCGAGCTTCCTCATGGAGTGAAAATAGGAATAGAGTAAGCTTAGCTTCATCATCCGATACTCTATTGAACTTTAAAATTGAGCAAACTTTGACGAAGGTTTCACTACCAAAAAAAGGTCTTTTTGTAGCAGTCAAAAATATTCGTAACTAAAACCCATTTTTCGAGCAAAATAGTTTTTTGTGTCGACTTTGTTACGGATGATCGTAAGGACTTTTTTTTCAAGCTACTAGAAGAATCCTTGTTTACCAATGAGATTAGAGCTGGCTTAAAATTAAAATTTCTGCGGATTTGGGGCATCATTAAGGGGCTTGGTTGCATCTAGCAATGCCTTATAATGCACATCTATGATACATTATCACACGGGGACTGCGGATTTCTAGCTCCATTATGAAGTTCTTGTGCATTACCATTGGATATAAGTGGCTAACCGTTGTAAAAAGCTTGATTCTGAAGGATTTGTGCTTGTTCCACTATGAGGACATGATCCCTTAACTCATTCATTGCCTATTGCGTAGTTTACACTGTTTGAATCAGAATAACATTGATAGCAGGTGGTTAGGGAGCAACTTCTAACTTAAGGACATACAACATACGAGGAATACATGCATTCTTTTCATACGCCATATCTTGTTTCCTTGAGTTTCTTTTAAGATTTCGCTAAGTTCGAGCAAATAAGTTGTGAAATACTTTCTTTCTTGAGGTCCCTTCCAAAATAAATAACACACAATTAGCAATTAGAATTGGAATATGTCTTCTAAACTACAATAATTATCATAAAATATATATCCCTAGAACAAAGAACCTGGCAAAGGCGCCACAAATTTGATGATTGAAAATTGGCTTTTGGTAATGGATATAGTATGAGAAGTGTACTGCATTAGTGTGTCAGATTGTCGTGTTGTAGGCCAAAACCTTTTCATCAAATAATAGATTTTTCTCATGTTAACCGGTGAATGCCGAGTCGAACTCAGGCAAAAGTGTAAGGGAAAATTTGAGTAAGGATGAATGCGAGCATATGACTCAAGACTTGAATTGAAGATGCATTGAATGTAATTCTCAATTTAAATGCGAGTACATAATTAAAGTGAAAAATTCTAAGATTTTTCTAGTCTTTAGGTACATTGGAAAGACAAATTAAATGTTGATTATTGAGCTGATAATCCATTTCTATATTCATATTTCACTTCCCTGCAAGCAATTCTCATCGACACTCCCAACTAATGAATCAATTGATCAGTTCACCACTTGCTTTTTTACTATATTTTCTAAGCCAAATTGCGTTCAAAAGGTCTCTTTTGTGAGAGTCCTGAGTCTACCTAGCACCGTGATTTCCTTTCATATTAATCTAGGTAAATTTGGTTAAATGACTTATATTCATGTTTTAGTTATATTGTTTAAGGTACTTCGTGAGTATTTAACTGTAGTATATGTCATCCAGGAATAATAGTGTGATGGAGAAATTATAGTATTTCATTACCTAGAAATTAAATAATCTGAATGTTGCAATTACATTATGAGTGTAACGTGGCGATTTAAACTACAAATTTATCTTGTGTTTTATATTATAAAGCTTGTAAATTTATCTAAATATAGAAATTAAATAGGATGGGTGGCGAGCATGCGACTCATGTTACGAGTGTTGCTGACCACCCACTTGTAGCGTCCAGAGTTACTTACAACTTGAGCTCTTTCTGAAATAGATACGAATTTTAGATTGTGAAATCTTGAGAAATGAGCTCCGAATTGGATCCTATTTATAGGTGTCGGCCAAGCTTCTAGAAGATGGAGGTTGCCATTGACAGCTGCAAATTGATTCTCCACCGTCCAATCCTTCAGATGAGTTCTAATCAACGGTCAGGATAAATTTTGACACGGATTGAGACTTGTACTTTTATCAATGCAGCCCCTTTTTTCACACAGACAGCTTACCTCACAAAACTTTGCATCTCAAACAACTTCTGAATTGTGATTAGGTATCAGAAAAAATTGGCTCACATATTTCTCATGCATTCAGGATTAATTTCAGCACACATTCCCTTTTTTTTCATATTTTTCCTCATCTTGCATCTGAAACACTTCAAAACTACCAATGCGTATCAAATCATAGAAGAATGATGTAAAACACATTTAGCAAGGCATTTTGGCATAGGTTATGACAAGTTCAGTATAAAATTGCAAGATATGCTTATAGAAATCACTAGGAAAACATGTACAAAATTAGTGTTTTCACCCCTCTCAACCAAGGGCATCAAGATGTCTATACACTACAAAAAAGTTGAAATTCAGCTAAAAAAAAATTGTAGCAAAAGATAATGATTTTTTAGAAAAAAAGCCTTTTGCGAGGAAATGAGTTTAATTTCTTGTACCGTGTTGGTAAATGTCTTTGGCAACAACTTTGACTTTTGTAATGCAAGATAATCCTTTGAAAATTAGATATATTTACGAAAATATGATTTCTTAGCAAAAACTCTTTCGCTATAATAATAAAAAAGAAATTAACAACAATAATGGCTGATATTTCTAGCCAAATGGTTTTAGCAATGAAAATAAGATTTCTTAGAAAAACAATTTTAGCGAAAAAAAATTAAATTTTTAGTAAATAATTAGTTTTAGCAACAAAATTAAATTTGGTAGTTGAATAACACTTTTTAACTATGAATATATATTCATAGTTAAAAATATTGTAGCTAATTAAATATTTTTTTATAGTGATCTTATAGTTACAAAATTCACACTAACGAAAAAGAATCCAAGCACATGATGGTGGAGGTAATAATTTCTCATTGTTGCCTTCATGATTCTCATTATTCCTTCTAGTGCCATGTAAGGGTACGTACATAGGTACTACACTACATTTTGTTCATTATGAATTAGGATCCCCACCTGTGGTTGCTGCTATAAATACTTGTCGTGAAACAACATACAAGAAATTTTATGATGGTCAGCCAGAAGTGAATGCCAATAATTAAAGTATTAATGACCATTGTGTTTCCAACAAGTCTTTTTTAAAAACTGTCATGGACTTGGTTGGAACATTTGAGAGCTAGTTGAAAGGTGGAACAATTGAAAAGCTTGGCTCATATGCTAGCACTAACAAGTTTAATATATATTTCCCCTGTTGGACTTATCTTTGAGGTGATCTAATCCCAATAGCTCTCTGAACCAAGTAGATGGTGAAAAAAAGTAGCTAAATCATTCTCTAATACATTTGCCATTACTAATTTTTTTCTTACTTCTTTTCTATTTTATGATCGTCATATTTCATAAGAAAATTTCCAAATACTATGCAAAATCTTACCTCTGTGTACCTTGAAAAGATATTATATTTCGACAAAAGCTTTAGGCTTTTCCATAGCTCACTATCCTTAATATTTTTAAATAAAATTGAAGAGGGGTGTAATTTACATCTCAAATAAGGAATATGAAGGGCCAACCCAAACTGTGACCTATGTAGTTTGGAGATAGAATTTCCCAGATTGGGGCCTAAAATTAGAGTTTGTTTTTAGTTTTTGGATGAGTTATAAAGCAAGTTTAACAAACATTCTACAACATGTGATGTGATGAATAATAACTAATTCAAAGGTACATAGACAAGTCACGACAGTCCTACAAGTCAACATCACCAAGAAACTGTAATCTACACAAGAATCAGTGATTATGAAATCAATTCTAACTGACAAGTATGCAATCAAACCCTTCTAGTTGTTTGTTTGATTTTATTTCGATAAATAGTTCTTGTATATGAAATAGCAATATTTTTTGTATGCTTTTACTTGCGTGCTTTGGACTTTTTTCCATGTTGTCAATTTATCCTTGGTTTAGATTCTTTGAGTTTCACATTGTGCGATAATGGGATGATGCTCTATTGTACATTTGTTGGTTTGATGAATTTGTGTAAATTTACTTTCAAGAGTATTGTTTTTAAGCTTGATTGAGGTAAAAATGAATATCTTAAAAAATACTATATATAAATATGGAAGCTTGATGGAAAGTTGGGGACAGGGCTGTGCGTAAATGTTTATATGGAAGTAATAATTTTCCTATTCATGTGATCTAAATATTCTACACGGTGTATAGTTAATGCAACCGGCCTAAACTCCATCATGTTCCTTCTTATTGTGTTTTCGGAGTTTCTCAGAGAAATGGTTTTTTGTTAACTGTGTTTGAATGTGATTCCAACAATATTTCATTTTTTTGTAGATATAATTAATTATTACAATTTATGAGATTGTTGTTGGTTTTTTCTATACTACAGTTGTATTTATGTTGCATTTCAAAGATGGAATATTCAAAGTCTACTAAGATTGTATTTATGAAACTTTAGAGACTCGGACCCTGAATTCATGCTCATGGTTTATTATCTTGTGTTTAAGGATCAAGGAGAGCTAGAAATGATAAGGCCCGAATTATATGATCTAGACACTGATTGAATCTAACCATAAGCTTAGAATGGCCCTCAAGTAAATTGCCTCTACTCATGCTTCATATTCATAAGGCATGCATCCTATATTGAATATTTCTTCTAAGTTCATTCTTTTTATACCTATTTCATCCTTAATGGCCAACATATAATGCCTATTGCTCAATATTTTTCTCCATCAGGCTATGTAATATCATTTAGCAGAAACAATAATAGAATTTTCTAACCTTTTTGGCTTTGCTCTAATGTGATTTTAGTTGTGTTATATATAGCCATCATCTATTAAAACGCAACCGAAATCATATTCGAGCAAAGCTAAAAAAAGTTAAGATTCTATTATTGTTGTTGTTGAATTTATAGAGCCTGATAGAAAAAAAATATTGATCATTAGGCATTAAATGCTAGCCATTAGAGATGAAATAGGTACAAAAAGAATGAACTTGGTAGAAATGTTCAAGATAGGACGTGTGACTTTTGAATACGAAGCATGAGAAGAGGCCATTGACTTCAGGGCCATTCCGAGCTCATGGTTAAATTCAGTCAGTGTATAGATCATATGATTCAGGCCTTATCATTCCAAGCTCACCCTAACCCTTAAATAGGAGATAATAACCCAAGAGCATGAATTCAGGGTCTGATTTTCTAAATTTATCTTTTACACAAACTTAGTAGACTTTAAATACTCCATCTCCAATTGCAACCTATAATAAACCAACAATAATCTTATAAATTGTTGTAATTAATTATATATAAAACAAATTGAAATATTGTTGGAATCACATTCAAACCAAGTTAACAAAAATATACATATATTGGAATCGCATTTATAAAAAGTAAACAAAATAATAAAAATTATTGAAAAAACATGAACATGTATGAAGTTTAGGCATACTGCATTAACTATACACCGTGTAGATAAATATTTAGATCGCATGTATAGGACAACCATTACCTCCCAAAACATTTACGCGTAACGTTGACCCCAACTTTCCATCAAGGTTCAATATTTATACATAGTAATATGTTTAAAGAAATTTACTACACCACAATTAACCCATTTCACCACAATCAAGCTTAAAAAAAATACTCTAGAAAGTAAATTTTATACAAATTCACCAAAACCACAAAAAGGTAGAGTAGAGTATCATCCCACCACCGCACTAGGTGAAACTCAAAAGAATCTAAACCAAAAATAAATCAACATGGAAAAAGTCCAAAGCAAAAACTTAGAAGCTTACACAAAATATTGCTATCTCATATGCGTGAACTATTCACTAAAAAAAAAAAAAAAAACAACTACAGGGTTTTGATTGCATACTTATCTGGTAGAACTGATTTCATGATCCTTGATTTTTGTGTTGATTGCAATTTATTGGTAAGATATAGTTGCGAGATTGCAGTGGCTTGCCTATGTACCTACATATATTATTCATCTTTCATCAGATCACAAGCTGTAGAATCTTTGTTAAATTTGCTTTAAAACTCATCATCAACAAAGTCTCATTTTAGGCCTCCATATGGGGAAATTGTAACTCCACAATACAAAGGTCACTGTTTGGGCTAGCTTTCATAACCCTTCAATTTTGAAATGTAATTACACCCATCTTCGCTTTAAATTAAATATATTAAGGATACTGAATCATGGAAAAGCCTAAAGATTTTCTGGTCAACAATAACATCTTTTCAAGGAATAAAAGGAATAGATATTATGAAGTAATTATAATTTTTCTTATGAGATCTGATAATCATAAAAAAGAAAAGAAGTAAAAAAAAAAATTACCTAGAAAAGGTAGGTGCATTAGAGAATGATTTAGACTCTTCTCTTCGTCATATACTTGATTCAAAGAGCTATTGAGATGGGATATCGTCAAAGATAAGTTCTACTGAAGAAATATTTTAAACTGTTATTGCTAGCATTTGAGGCAGGATTTTCATTTGTCCCACATTTCAATTGGCTCTCAAAAGTTTCAACTAAGTTAATGACATTTTTACAGTAAGACTTGTTGCAGACTCAATGATCATTGATGATTTGATTATTGACATTCACTTGTGGCCAACCATTATTAAAATTCTTGTATGTTTCTCCACAACTAGTACTAAAGCAACATCCATGACTGGGATCCTATTTCATAGTGAGGTAAATGTAATGTATTATGTTTGTATGTACCCATACATGGAATTGGAAGAAATAATGAGAATCGTGAAGGCAACCATGAGAAACTATTACCTTTGCCCTCATGTGCTTGGATCTTTCTCCTTTCTGTGAATTTTGTAACTACCGAATATTTTTCATAGTTAGAAAGTGTCATTCAACTACAAAAATTAATTTTGTCGCTAAAAATAATTATGTACTATAAAATTATTTGTGTCCCTAAAATTCTTTTGCTACAAAGATCTTATTTTCATAGCACAAGAGTTTCAAGTACAAAATCATATTTTCATAGGTAAAACCATTTGACTACAAAAATCATGTATATTTTGTTGTTAAAATCCTTCTTATTTTTTTAAATGAAATTTTATTTTTATAGCGAAAAAACTTTAGCTACAAAATCATATTTTTATAGCTATATCTTGTTTCTATCATCGCAAAACGTTATCTTGCATTACAAAAGTCAAATTTGTTGCCAAAGACATTTACCAATATGGTATAGGCGACAAAATTTATTTTGTTGCGAAAGCCTTTTTGCTATGAAATCATTATCTTAATAATTTCGGTTGTGAAGAGCAATGAAATTTCTCTGTGTGTTCCTTCATTCTTCGGGTATAGGCTATAGACACATCTCCGAGCCACTCTGAAATTACAGCACCATGAACAACTATTAGCAAAACCCGAAAGGATATCAAAATCTAGTCAAGAACTACATCATGGAGATGAAAAACAAAAATAAATAAAAATCTATTATAAGCAGAAGCCATAAATGCGATGCCTATGCAAGAAGGAAAATTTGAGTACCTAATCTAGAAATTATGCTAAATTTATTGTAAATAAGCAACCAAACATGTGGAACAACTAAATCTCAAATAGCAAATAAGTAAATAAATAAGTAAATAATAGCATATTAAAAAAAAAAAAAAGAAAAAAAGAAAAAAAACAATCAACAACGCTCAAAATTGATAACCTAATCATAAAATTAGGCTAAATTTATAGTAAAATAGACATGCAATTGTGTTTCAATCGACTACGAAGAAAATTTAAATTTTATCGAAAATTAAAAATATTGTAATTCTAAATACCCATAAAGATCCCACCGACATATATTATAATCATAAAACTCTAGTAAAATAAAAAGATCCTTAGAGAACACATCTAGCAATTTAACTATAAAAAATTGGAGGAGGACACTCACCCTTGGGCTGGAGCTGGGGCTGGGGTGGGTCAGTAAGAAAGAACAAGGATGATTCTGGAAACAGTAGGTATCTCTTATATAATCTTTCCAGTGGTGACGTAGTAGGGTGATTAGGTGGTGGGGCTCTGGCGGTGAGGCGGTGCGGTGCGCGTCCTACTTCCCACCTGTATTCGACCATAAAAACAATTGAATTTTCTAGTTCCCAAGATGAGCGTTAGAAACATAAATTTATATTAGCTCATTCATTAAATAATAATAATAATAATAATAATAATAATAATAATAATAAAATTAAAAAAAAAATTAGACATAGCTAACCATCCACGTCAAATACACATATATACGATACATACATGCATACATCCATATATACGATATATACATCCATACATACATAACATCATATATGCACATAAACATACACGCGCGCGCGCACACACACAAACATATATATATATATATATAGAACATCTATACATGCTTGATTGAAAAGGCTGGAGTAATACGGTTGAATTGTACATAAAATCAAGAAATTATTGATTATTATTTGCATTAGATATGAAATAAATAATGTCATTTTTGTGGCTCAATTTATTGGTTCCCAAATAATGTGCTTATTCTATTTTTTAGGTGAGTTTATCGATCAAAATCAAAGATTTTAAGTTGTATATTTCTAATAAAAGTATGTTGGAGTCTAATGAATATAAAGCATGAATTAAGATGGTTATTCTAGGCAACATAATTTAAATCTTCTTGAGAACAAACTAGGATAACAACAAAGTAGGTCTAAGTGAGGTTAATGGTACATAATTTAGCGGGAAAAGTAGAAATGCGTGAGCCTGGTGAAGTTTATAGTATTATGACCAAGGAATGAAGTGATCATGGATTGTGAAATATCAAGCATATATATATATATAAGCTTAGTGTTGTTGTATGGAGCTTCTGGATGTTAGAGATAATGTTGTAAGGTAATATAATTTTGATGTTAATGATGAGGGAAAAAGTGATTAAATGTTGGTTTAGAATCCTGCCAAGTAGAAGTGATAATGACTTGAAAAGAGAAGATATGTAAAGGATGGATTAAGCAAAAGAATGAGTGCAGTCACACTAGTCATTTAAGTGAAAACTATTGGATCTTTTGGTACTTGATCTAAAGGGCATGTGGACCATTGAGTTCATAACTAAGACATTATTAGCTAGGACATCCTCTATCTTAGGACATAGCTGCGATCTTGCACACTTTGCCTATATCTAGTTAATTATCTATCATTTTGCTATTTTTCTTTATTTTACGTGAAATTATGCCTATGAGTTTGATAAGGTTTATCGATTGCTTGCTCACTAGTGACAATTTAGACATTATTTTTGGCACATTACAAGACATGGATTGACAATTTAGCTCTTCTGCAACATAACCAACAAACATAATTAAATACCATAAGCGTAAGTGTGGAATTTGTGATCACTAGTGATATGGGTGATTTAAAAAAATATATATTTTATTTCTAAGAAATTTAAAAATTAACAACTATATTAAATTATAAAGTAGTAATATGTCATAAAAGAATTCCGAGTGAAGAATTTGAAGTCTATGGTGGAGTCTCTACCACATATGGCCTCTAAACGTGTTTGCTAGATCAAACTCATTATAGTTTGAACTTTGCAGAGAATTTTACACTTGACTACTAGAATGACTGAACTTAAATTACAAATGACGCAAATCAGGCCGCTACTTATAGACATTAGGGCCAGAGCATCCACTGGTCTTTTGGTCAGTTAGTGTAACTATGATAAATTTTGTAGAAATCTTATCCATCCATCTTATTGATTCATCAACCTTCGTTTCAAATGTATTAATCTTACTCACAGTCTCTTGATACACAGTTTGGGTAGCCTTAGAATGGAAGTCTTTCTAAGGGGAAAAAATCCTATCATAGTAAATCTATTGGACTCGCTTGATCGTCTAGATAGTCGTTGACAACAGTTGAGCTTTGCTTTAATCATTTGGATGCTTGGTTTGATATTAAAAGTTTGTTTGCCAAAAATTGCCTTGGTGTCGTGATAGATGGTTTACTTAACAGATTGTTTGCTTGATAGACTCCTTTCTTAGGTATAGTCATTTAGAATCCAGAATATAAGCAAACCTTTTCTTGAAATGAGGCACTTTTCACTTGAATTTCTACCTTGTCGTCTTGGGTTATTTCAAATGAAAAAAAGGAATCCCAAGTAGCATGTAAACTTTTATTATGGTGTAAGGAATTCCAAATGTCTCTATGTTTCTTACATTCTGGATTACTCAATTTATGTATTGCTATAGCTATGAGCCAATGACAAGTTTATACAAATATTTTAAATATATATATGCTAATTCAGTCTTCATTGCTAGATTTTAGTAAAGACAATACGCAATTATGCGAATTGCTAGGAAGAATATTAGAACATTAACAATAGCAACTTCATCAATTATTTGATTAATGTAGTTTGTGTTTAAATCACAGAGAAGAAACAATAGCAACTGTCTATGTAAACACATTGTATGGCCAAACAAGATAATTTCCTTTTCTTGAGGCATAAAGAATATTATGCATTTGTCAATGCCAAAAATATATTGTTCGACAAGATGCCACATTTTCATCTTCCTGCATGAGATCAGGTGCCACTTATCATATATCCTCATCTTTAGATCACCAACACAGACACGCACATAAGAGTACCAACCGATGTGTATGGTTTAAGGTTTCTTTGTTTTTATTTCAAATAAAAAAAAAAAAAAAAAAAAAAAAAGAAAAGCATTTTTATTCAATTCGTACATTTTCCTAATAACATACTATCTTAAAATACTATCTAAACTAAAATTTAAATTCAAAACAAAACCAAAAAAGCCCTATGAGTTTATAAATGTAGTGTTCCAAACATAATGAATAATATTACCGTAGAATATATATACATAATATATTTATTTTAGAAAATACATTATCATTAATATTAGAAATAACTTTTTCCCATTTAAGTTGTCTCAAAAGAATTTGTAATATATTAAAAAAAAGTTAATATTATTATATTAGTGAGTGGATTTGTAAAATAAGATGAAAAGGTCAAAATACCATAATTTAGTGAGATCGAGAGTGAGATGTGAGGATATTTTGGTAAATATGAATAAAATTTGTAGAAATTAGTAATTAAGTGGAAACTATGCAAAATATAAGTTGAAATAAATTATTTAAGTACCACGACTCTCTATATATAGTAAGTGAAATTATTCATGTAGAAGGAATGAAACTACTTTTATGATTAGCATCAATAACTAATTCCAAATATACATAAATAAGACAAATTATGTGGCTATAATCAATGGTGAATGGTTCTCGTATTGTTCTGAATATAAGATTCAGGACATCCTGAATGTTTTGGAGCCGTCAAATCGGAGGTTAGAGCAATGGATGAGATTGGATGTATAGATAAATCTATAATTTGCTCTAAATAATAATTAAGCAAATAGTTCATTTGTGCATAATTTAATAGGGTGTATATATACATATAAAATTTGTACAACAGTGGTCATGGTTATAATTCAGAACAAATAATTTCATACCCAAAAAAGAGAACTATATGTTCTCCGCCAATGTCGATAGAAGAAAAAATATAGATTTGAAACCGGACCGTCGAACAAGATGAAACCAAATGATGTGCATTTCGGTGAATTCTAGTACGCCATAAATAAAAATAATGTTCAAGAAAATTTAGAATGCGGTAAGTTTTTCTTTTCCGTGTATTGAGAAATTAAAGTAACATAGTATCTACTTTATATTATATTAAATTTTTACCTTATGAACAATATGTTGTATAGAGATATATATCATGATGATATTACTCACACAAAATATCAATATTTGCAACTATGAATATTGAAATATCACCCCATAAATAGAATGCAACTCGAGTTCATTTATAAATATTCCAAAAATAAGAAATCACATCTGTAGTAGAATTGATCAAGTTCTAACGAGATCCAAACGCCTATAATGGGTGGTTGGAAATAGTCGTGACAGCAGCCAAGTGCCCAACACTCATTTCATTTAATTTACGGACATACATAACTGTTATTGCTTTTTTAGTGTAATTATGACTTTCAATTTTGAGAAAGTAAAAAAATATCTTAATTCTTCATCGCATTATCATTAATGGTTGACACATGCTTGAGATAATCTTTTTTCGAGGTTCCATGAATTTTGATTTAAAAGCAACATAATCTAGTTAGATGAATCCGAGAGGAAATCATGCTGCTATGCTAGCAAGAACCAAGACCTCTTGCGAAAATGACTCATTGGATTTAATTTGACTTAAAATATGTAGTAAAAAGTTGACCAATGAACTAATCGCTTAATTCACCGGTTGCGAGTGTCGATTAAAACGAGATGTAGGACAATAAAATAATTCTATATAATAAAACATTAGCTCAATAATGAGGAATTAGTGTCTCTCTCCAGATTATTTATTTCTGTGAGCAAGACCAAGACTATACACAGTTCGTGATACAGTTGAAGAATATATCACACAGACATAATGAAAATAACGCATCCAAATATCTTCCGAGCTTCCAATAAAAATTCTCGAACACCAAATTGCCGCGTAGCAAGCGCTGACGAGGTCGACCACAGGGACTGTGTAGTTTTAATTCAGGTTTTGTCACAAATTCAAGTATTGTGAGGAGGGCCGGGAGAATCAGATATTCAACTAAGGTGATTGATAAAAGCGATGGAAATAAAAATTGGATTTTAAAGAGATTAAATATCTATCCCAATGAGTGAATAAAAACTCGGATTAAAGATTCAATCAACGATCATAACGCCCATATTTTTCCTTAATTTATTGGCGGTAATCGTACGAATGATTAGCCACTTTCCTAATCATAGAAATAATACAGGTACGACCATAAATTAATTTCTCCAATAAAATATAGCACGAGAAAGATCCAATTCAAATATTCAATCAATTACGAAAAGATTAAATTATTTGATCAGAAAATTCCTAGGCTAAGTTTCTCAACCTATTGATCAGTTCATCAAATAAGTACATAATTACGGATGCAAATGTTCGATTGGCACACAATTATTAAACCAATATAAAATCCGACCTCTAGAAAAGATTAAATAAAACAATTGTAAGTATGAATCACATAAATTGCACAAATACCAATTTAATAAGCAAGATTCAATTTAAATCAAAACATAATCTCATAAATCCAAATCCGGAATCTAAATTCAACCTTGGACTAGACTTAAAAAAACTAGCTACTCATAGTCAAAGTAAATGAAAGCGCTAAAATGGTGATCCTCTGGTGGTGCTTTCTCTCAAAATGTCTCGCCCAATCCTCCAACTTAGGCTTGAAGTGTGAGTGTAAGTTGTGATGGTTTAGTCCAATGCCTTGTTCTTCTTTTATAAATGACATGGTCTTCAATCGCGCCTTTAATCACTCTCTTTCTCAATCATCACGCCTACAATTACGCCTCAATTCCAGTAATCCATCACTTTTCTTGACATGCAAGCTTAAACCAAGCTCTTTCATTATTTTTTGACCGGAAATTTGGCATGGGCGTGAATCACTCCATTCCATTGCACCAATCAATAATATGCCAAAAGTGAGTAGAAATCTATCGAAAATGCTAATTATATTTTATAATTTATCTATAGAACTATAGGATAATATATGCTTTATCAAAATCAATTCTCAAATCATAAACTCATAAATATTTATGCTGGAATTTCACTTCACATGAATGCCATGAGTTCGACCCGGCACTCTCTGATGATTAATATAAAATCATCTATTATTTAATACACAATATGTACACTCTCATACTAATCCATACCAAAAGTTAATTTTCAAACATCAATGGGGATCAAAGGCGGTGTGCCAGTTCTTCACCGAACAGTTCTCTAAGGAAATAGGTTGTTGTCCCTTAGTAAAGAACATATGATTGAAACCTCAATCAGATGAGCAAAGGACGGGGCTTGAAAGATCTATTAACGCAGATGAAGTATGGGAGGTAGTAATGGCATGCCCTGAGAATAAGGCCCATGGGCTTAATGGGTTTAACTTAAGCTTCTTTAAGCAATTTTGGAGTATGTTGAAAGATGAATTGATGGAATTGATCAAGAGTTTTCAGGATTCAAATTCTATGCCTATTGGATTTGAGGTAGTATTCATTACATTAATCCTATAGAGAACTTGCCCAGACTCCTTTGAGAATTATCGTCCAATTAGTTTACTTGGAATTGGATATAAAATAATAGGAAAGGTGTTGAGCCTCCGTATTAGGGAAGTCTTGGATGAGATCATCATTCAAGAACAACATCCTTTCATTAAAGGATGGAAAAGTTTGGATGCAGTTTTGATAGCATCTAAAACTATTCATGAGACAAGAAAGGGGAGAGAGTAAAGGGTTTCTTTGTTAAGGTGGATGTGTCTAAAGCTTATATTGCATGGCATGGAAGGTGCTGGAAAATATAATTCCGGAAATGAATTTCAATGAAAATTAGAGGCTTTGGATTGTGAAATGATTATCATCCTCTTCAGAAATTGAACAACTCGGTGTGCCCGTAAGTAATATTTAATACACAGATAATTCTATGTTTTTTGTGAATGAAAGAATGGAAAATTTTGTAGTCTTAAAGATAATACTCAATTTTTAGGCTATGCACTGAATTTAAAGTAATCTTTTCTAAAAGTCCGTGTTTGGCATTTGGGTGTCTGACGACCAACAAAAAAGGCTAAAGATATATTGGAATGCAACAAGAGAGTGTGGCCATGCTTATACCTAGGAGTACCTATTGTAGGGATAAATAACGACAAAATTGTCTGAAGGCTAATTCTTGAAAATAATGGACAATATTTTGTATTATAGAAAAAAAAGATCCCTTTCGAAAGTGGGGAAGCTCTATCTAATTCAGCCAGCGATAAATATGATCCCCTCTTATTTTATTTCATTATTCTGAATTTTAGTAAAACCCACATGAAAAGTTAGAACAAATGAAGAGGAAATGTTTTTGGGGTGATAAGGAAGGAAAATAGGAATTATGATGGATAAACTAGAAAGTGATCAAGGACGCCGAGGCATAGGAGGATTAAGGGTGGGAGAAATCAATGTATTAAACTTAGCCCGCTTATATAAATAGGAATGAAGCTTTCAATTTGACGGGTCGATTTGGAAATATGTGGTCTCAAGCTTAGAGAGGCACAGGGGGATTGAAGATTCTCAGTTACTCCTAGCACTTGGTCATGCACCTCCATCGAACTCTACTTAGGGATGGATGAAAAAAGGATAGGGATGCTTTAAAAAGATCAAAATTCATAAATAAATCTGAAAATCTTTATTGGCAATGGAAAGATGAGAATATTTTGGGATGATATTTGAGTGGGAGAGAAAGGCCTTGAAATTCACATTTCAAAGAATATTTGTTTTATAATTAGTTAATAAGGGAGGGGGAAGGCAATAGATTTTGGACAATGGATAAAGGCTGAATGGGTTTGGAAAATTCAACTCAAAAGACCGTGATTCAATTCGAAAATACAAGTTTGGGATGTATTTTTTGGCGCTATCAGCTCTTGCAGCCCTAAATAGAAGTGGATGATTTAGTCATTTGGAAGGGAGCTTCTATTCTTTTAAATTTGGACGAGCTGCTTTAAATTGGAACCCATTTTCAAAAGGATATGAATAATAATAGCACCTTGAAAGTCTCTATGTTTGATGTGGCGAATTACGCATAGAGGTGTCCCGGTGAGGGATGCTTTTAGATAAGGGATATACTTGACAGCGTGAAGACGGATGTTTGTTTAGCCATGCTTCAAGGGAGATGCTAGATCATATTTTTATCTGATGGAGATTTTACAAATAAAGATGTAAGCTATAAATATTTTTTTGTATTATTAGGCCTGAGCCTGCTACTATTTATATTCTTGTAAACTATTATTTTCGTAATAATGCAATTTCATAATTTTTCCCCAAATTCTAACATGATATAAGAGCCCGAATTTTCAAATTGGAAACTCTAGCCACTACCACCTCTGTTCACCATCCACCGCTATGCTTCGACCCACACTGCCCACACCATCAGAACTTCCGTCCTTCGGCGACCCAGCCAGCCAAAATTCATTGCCAAACTGCAGCGCGTCTGGCTCACATGCGCCGCCGACACAAATCAGCAGCATCATAATGCTCTGTCATTCCGACGCTTCCATCTTCAAGCCACACATGGTGGCGCGTACGCCCGCCTCTGGTTGCCATCTTTCAGCCTCTGCCTCCCGTTTTGATTCCCTACGTCGTGGTGCGGTTGGTTTTATTTTACGTCTATTACTGGAATGGCTTCCTCAATCCGGAATAATCATGACTCTCTCGCATCAAGTTCTTGCTTCTAGTTTCTCCTCTATCATGGACAATTTGTGGTATTTTGATGCCAGTTGCTGCAATCATATGACACCTACACTTGGTCTCTTGACCGATGCACATTCTGTGTCCTTTTCACTGCCTATATAGACTGTTAATGAGAGTCGCATGAATATCACTTTTTTAGGATCTGTATCTCTACCATTCATATAACTTTCTAATACTTACTTCATTCCTTAATTGACTTTAAATCTTGTATCAGTTGGTCAACTAGTTGAGTAGGAACTTACTATTACTTTTGTCAAAAAAAAAATGGGTCAACTATTTGAAGTACAGTCTTTGAAACTTCCTCTCCGTAATTTTTCTGCTACTACTACTCATAGTCCTCCTAATACCCTTCCTTCTCCTAGTTTACAGTGGCACCTTCGTCTTGGTTATGCGTCTTCCTCTAAAATTTATTCTCTTGTTACTAAGGGTCATTTGAGTTGTACTTGTTTAGAGTCATTTGATTGCTTACACTGTCATTTAGGAAAACAACCAGCCTTATCTTTTCTTCAGAAAATATGTCGATCACAAGTAAATCATTTTCCTTGGTTCATTTTTATATTTAGGGTCCTTCCCATGTTCTCTCTATGAATGAGTGTTGTTATTATATCATTTTCATAGATGATTACTCCCGTTTTACATTGATATATTTTTTGAAACACCGCTCATAATTACCTTAAATATACATTCAATTTGCTTAAATAATTAGAACTCAATTTTCTATTTCATACTGAACCTCCATAGTGAACATTGTTTTGAGTATAGAGATTCTACCTTATAAAGTTTTCTCTCTGCTCAAGGTAAATTGATTCAAGGTTCCTGTTCATAAACCTCTTAACAAAATGGTCGCGCTGAGCGCAAACATCGTCACATTATAGATATTGTCCGTGCGTCTATTTTATCTGCCTCTTGTCCTCATACATTTTGGGGGGAAGCTGCCCTTACTGCTGTCTATACCATAAATTCATACTCCATTCTCGGTTGTCCATAATAGTACTCCTTTTGAACGCCTATATGGTTAGCCACCTGATTATAGTATCCTTCATCCCTTTGGTTGTGTTGGTTTCGTCCTTATCCCTCTGCATGAACATTCTAAATTAAAACCTCGTGCACATTTATGTTGTCTTCTTGGTTATGCGGTAGAGTATAAAGGTTAGGCTGTGGGATCCGATCTCTAAATGGTTGTGTATATCTCGTTATGTTACTTTTTGAGAAGGTGTCATGTTTTTCACCTTGTCTAAATTCCATGTCTCATCTATTTCTGGTTAACCTTCATTCCTATCGTCATGTCTTCCCTTGTTTCCTGACCCTGATCCTACGACTCCATCTCCACCGATGGATCTTGTTCTAGTTGAGACCTCTGATCCACTTACGACCTCATCTCTAGATGGTGCTCCGTCTGCGGTGCCTGGATATGTCATACCTCGTTGATCATATAGAGTAAGTTATGGACCTGCTCATTTGCATGATTATCAATGTTACTCCTCCATATTATCTCATCATGAGCCTAGCTCATTTCATGACTCAAGTGCTGATCCATTGTGGCAGCAAGCTATGACTGAGGAATTGCAGACTATGGAATAGACTCACACTTGGGATTTAGTGAATTTTCTTTTTGGCAAGACATCTATTGGGTGCAAGTGGATTTTCAAAGTAAAGACTAATTCTGATAGTTTCGTTGAGCGCTACAAGGATTGTCTGGTGGCTAAGGTTATTCTTAAGAATATGGAGTTGACTATGAGGAGACCTTCGCCCATGTTGCTCGTCTCACTACTATTTGTCGTAGGTCTTTTCTTCAGTTAGATGTCAATAATGCATTCTTACATGCCACTCTTTCTGAAGAAGTTTATATGACTCCTCTTCCAGGTTTCCCATCTTTTAGAAAGGTTTATTGCTTACGCCGCACTTTATATAGGTGAAGCCGGCCCATCGGGCCTGGTATGCCACATTTAGCTCTGCACTCTTAGAGTTTGGTTTTACCACATTCAGGTACGATTCCGGTTTATTTCTTCGCCGTTCTTCCTCAAGGGTAGTCATCCTATTACTTTATGTTGATGATATGATCATCACGAGGGATGATGCGTCTGTTTCTTATCTACAGACATATCTTCGTTAGCAGTTTGAGATAAAGAGCTTGGGTCCCTTTCGTTACTTTTTAGGACTTGAAGTCTCTGATTCTTTTGATAGTTTCTTTCTGTCTCACAAACTGTCAGATAGCCTCCACACCTCTTGCCTAGGACTTCGACTTACCCTTCATGATGGTTCTTTTCTTGATGATCCTACCATATATCGTTAGCTTGTTGGGAATTGATCTATTTGACTATTACCTAACAAGATATCGCTACTTTATATGGTGAGTCAGTTCGTGGTCGCTCTGAGGACATCTCACCACTCTGTTGTCTTACATATTTTTCGTTATGTGAAAGGTACTCTCCTTCATGGTTTACACTTTTCACCTCGCTCATCTTTGACTCTTATCGGTTACTCTGATGGTAATTGAGCTGGTGATTCTACCGATTGCCATTCGACCACTGGTTTATGCTTCTTCCTGGCTGATTCTTTCATCTCTTAGCGTAACAAGAAACAAACTTTAGTTTCTTGCTGACTTTACATCAGAACTTTTATGGCTTCTTTGATTACTCATTGATCTTGGTTTTCCTCAATCATCTTCTACGGCTCTTCGCTGTGGTAGTCATAGTGCTCTAAAAATAGCCCCACAATGATACTTTTCAGGAGCTCACCAAGCATATTGAGCTTGATTGTCACTTCAATTGATCGCATATCATCGGTGGGGTTGTCCATCTCATTTCGGTCTCCTCTACAAATCAAACAACAAATGTCTTCACCAAGTCCCTTGTTCCCAGCCGCTTCCGATTGCTCTTGGACAAGCTCAAGTTGGTCTCTACGAAGCCTACTAAAGTTTGACGGGGGAGTCAGCTATATATATTTCTTTTATTTTATTAGGCCCGAGCCCACTAGTATTTATATTCTTGTAAACTCTTATTTTCGTAATATTGCAATTTCATAATTTTTCCCCAAATTCTAATAAAAGAAAAGTGCTCTTGAGGTATGGGAGATGATTTTGGTTGCCTCAATTTGGAGGATATGAACAGCCAACAATAAGCTAATATTCCAAGGAAAATAATGGTCATTATTTGTAATAATTAAGAGAATCAAATGAAATGTATGGAAATGGGTTAATGGGAAGAACCCTTCGGTAGAACTAGTGTCGACTATCCTTTTCAGAAATATGTCTCTAATATCTATGGAAAATGACAAAAATTAGATTAGGCACCGAAGTAAAGTTCCTAGGGTGCCACCGGAAGATAGAAGTTGGAAATTAATGTCGATGGGTCAACGCTTGGTAGTCTAGGGGGTTGGATTGGACTGGATAGTCATTCAAAATCATAAGGGGGGTATTTTTTATACTTTTAAAAAACACGTGTTGCCGATTCCCATTTTGTAGAACTTGAACCCTTGCAACAAGGGTTAGTTTGGTTAAAAATTTATATTGGATTTTCCTAACCAAAAACAATAACACGGTGATTTTTATTATCGGTGTGGCCTGGTGTGGAGGTAATAGTTCATCCTTGGAGACTAGATCACAAACTTCATGATGTACGTGATTTGCTGAATCTTGCTAACGGTTTTGTAATTAGTAATATTGTAAGGGATGGTAATACTATGACGGATAGCTTGGCAAAACATGGTGCAAAGAAAATGCCAAATTTAGAGGCTTGGATTTAAGCACATGAAGAGATCGGTGAGTTGAGATGGCATGTTAGGGGTGATCGGATATGAATATTTATGTACAAACTAGAGCACAAAAAAAACCATTGGGTCAAGGATATATGAATGGAGGTCTTGACAGCTTGATATTTATTTATGATAATGAGTTTTTTTGAATAGGTAAAAGTGAAGAAATTGAGTGATATTGTGACTATACCTTTATTCCTAGTGTCCTGGACCAAAACTTTGGCCGAGGAACGTCGAGGAGTGTGCAGCAACTTACCAAGGGGATGCCGAGGAGCGGTCTGCAGTGTGCGAAAGCAGAAAGGCTAGCGAATATGACCGAGTTAGTATCTATCCATTCGACATAGTTTATCCATATTTTTTTATATAGCTTACCTTATCCGTATCTTGTATAGATAGAGTCTATCCGAGTGTTGATATACTTTGGCCTATGTTAGGCTCAGTTCGTTAGAGTGTCTATATAGGGGGGAGGACCCTTCAGTTGTACGTCACTTCACTTTTTAGAGAGCTAGCTAATATACACTCTACTTTGTAGGATGCATCTTGTGGTGTTCTTGCTTTCTAGCTTAGAGTGGAGTCATGTGCAAGGATATATTTGCGAGTTTCTCGTGAGTGTTGAGGAATTGCTAGGCCGACATGAAGGTGTTTGGGGAGGAATCATCCAACCTGTTACAAGTAGTATCAGAGCTGCGTTTGAGGGATGACCACCGAAAAGTTTGATGCTGAGTTCGTGATTGAGAATCAGGTCCTGATGCGTAACCAGAGGAGCACGAGGGACAAGTGTGCGGATATCATGGGATCATTCAAGAATAGGTTGGCTAGGGTGAAGCTAACCATCGGGGATCATCATGAAAAGCTTGAAGAGGTTGAGCAACGTATCTGCAAACTTGAGAGAAACGAGTTGCATGATGGAATACTGGCCTCGATCGATTCCGAAAGGGATGAGTCTTGAAAATGGGAATTGACGACGGTGAAGCTTACCGAGGCGCTGAAGGCCGAGGTGGTTCATCGAAGATTTTTGGAGAGATTTAAAAATATCATTTAAGATACAAAAAATGATATATGTATAAAATGAAAATAGTGTCGTGCGTGTTCGTGTAGTAACTCCAAAAAGTTTGTCAAAAATAAAAAATCTCTTTAATCGGTGAGTGTCTGGGTCGAACTCAGGGAATATGCGAATATCCTATATTTAATTAGAAAAAGTGCAATGAGTTAATGCAATCGAAGAAATTGAAAAGATAAATTGCAGAAATTAAATCTAACTAAAAACCGATAAAATATACGTATCTCGGAAAGGATGAAGCGAGGCATTTGTGTCTGACTTTTGTGTTCCTTAATGGCTAGATTTTCATGGATAAAATGAGCGGGATGACGATGGCATGATAGTGAAAAATATATGTATAATTGCGGGGCGGCTCTAAGGAATGAACGTGATCGCATTTGCTCGCTTAAGCTGATGCTCGACTCGGTTGGTACTTGAACTTAGGGGATTTACAACGAGGCTTCAGCAACACCCGGAGAAGAACATTACAAGCAAGAAACTCTACTGTCACTAGAAATTTCTGTGACCCAATAGACCACCGCCTATGCCCCATGAATTATTCTTCCAACCGTTCCGCTAGTGGCTCTACCCCTTTGACACCTATCTTTAATCAGAATCGAATTCAGAACAGCAACTAAGCAGGTCGACAAGGCTCCCACGTACTTAGCTATGTTGAACTACCCGGAATCTATTTGTGACACGAAACATGGCTGAAATAGTGGATTCTTCTATTGCCCTTCCGCCACCTTGTCGAAATCCAACTTGAACAATTCAAATCTAACATGAATTTTTGGGTAAAGGTGAGGTGGAGAAATATGATAGGAATTTTACTAGCTAAAATAATATGCAGGAATTAAAAGAAAATGAGGAGAAAATCGTTTGCTCGCGATACAAAACTGAAAATCTCGTATTATTAAACTAGATAAAAATATGGGAGAAAAGAAATGGAGAAAATGGAGTGTATGAAATGTATATTATTGTGTATATATGGTGCATATACGTGTTTAGAGGGGATATTTATAAGGGGAAAAGCTTCTAGAAGCTTCGTGGTTACAACCGCCCACAATTAACTATTTCTAAAAATAACTACTAACTACCTCTAAAAATAGCTACTAACTACCCCTAAAAATAACCATAAATAACTACCTCTAAAAATAGCTACTAACTAACTCTAAAAATAACCATAAATAACTACCTTTAAAAATAGTTACTAACTACCTCTAAAAATAGCAACTAATATAACTATTAGTAACTTACTAAAAACTACCTATTTTCTAGAAGGTTCTAGAATAAATATTACAAAAATAGCAAAAAATTGGCTATGTGATGATGCATGAATTAAATATGGGAGCTGTGTGAGTGCAGGAATAAATGCAGGAGCTGAGGGAAGTTGGGCGGATTTAGTGCAGCCGCCGCTTATTTTCCGCATAGCCGCCATCGCTCACTTTCATGCAGAGATTCCTGCTCCGCTCACATTTCCGTGCAGCCGCCGCTCACGGAGTCCTCGCCAGCCGCCATTTTCGTTTTTTAAAGCCAGTTTTGAACTCCCAAACAAGTTTTCAACTATTATATCACATATATAAATAATAAACACCTTATAAATATTTATTTAAATAAATAATAAATAAAATTAGTTTAGCCAAAATTAAATACTTAAATAGCACATAAATAATGTTTAAAAATATAATTCAAGAAACATATCAGTTAATTTAAATTATACACCAAAATAATTATAAATTACACCTAAAAAATAATAAATTAATATTATACACACAAGATGAAGTAAATACAATTATTAGAGTAAATTAACATAAACAATACCAAAATTCAACATAAATAATTAATTAATTAAATAAATATAATTTATAAAATATGGCAAAATCAAGAGTTATCAAACTCCCCACACTTAACCTTTATTCGTCCTCGAATAAATTCAATTAATGAAATTAAACAAAGTATTTTCTAAATAAGGACTGAATATTGTCGGCAATATCAATGGTGGTGTGTAAGTGAATCTTAGCTAAAGTTCATATCCTTAAGCCTTTTATCTCCCAAAATATTTTCAAACTTTAGTATTCAGAGTAGCTTCTAAAAATGATGCGACGACTCAAAGCTTTAAATAAACCGCCATAATAAATCATAAATTAAGAAACAAGGCGGCCCGGTGGACATTGCTACGGATATTAAATTAATTTCGACATTTTCTGCATCGATTTTTTTTTTTGCCAAGTCAAGTCGCATAAATATAATCGGTATCCACTACATAAAAATAATATATTTGTAATGGAATTCCGTCCCTAACGTTCACGTAGCTAATGTAATTTCATTCCTATTTCCGTCTCTAATGTCATTAGTAACGGAAAAAGTAGATTTAGAACAAAAAAAATTTGTTACAAAAATAATTTTTTCTTGTAGTGATCCTCCTCACACTATTCGTTCGTCAATCCCATTTTTAAAGAAACTTAATTCATCCTCTCCGCTAACAAGGGTAGCTAAATAGACGAAAGTTCTAAAAATTAGAATAAATTGAAATTAATGAAACGAAGGGGATATCAACCAACTTGATCAAAATCCCGATTTATACTCATACTCAAAAGATGAAATAAATACAACTATTAGAGTAAATTAACATAAATAATACCAAAATTCGACATAAATAAATAAATAATTAAATAAATATAAGTTATAAAATATGGCAAAATCAAGAGTTATCAGTAGTCACTCTAAAGGAAACCATAAAGGAGTGCAAGGTCCAGATCGCAAGGCTGGAGAAACCTAAGGTTGCAGAACGTTTGAGTGTTCAAGAGGAGGTGGCAACATTGAGGGCCGTGCTAGCTGAACTCTAGGTGAGGAGACCGATTAGGGTTGCCTTGGCAGCCCCAAAGGGGAATAAACCGTGCCCGGAGAGTTAATCTGGAGAGTAGAAGGCTCGAGTTTTGGATAATTTTCTCTATGATATGGAGAAATACTTTGAGGATTCTAGCATCGTGGGAGATGAACCTAAATTCGAATGGCATCTCGGTTCCTTAAGGGCTTGGCCCGTACTTGGTGGAGGCGGAACAAGGGGATGCATGGAAATGAGGGAGGCATCACGACTTTAAGGATATTCAAGCATGAACTTAATGCATAATTTGCACCGGCCGATGCAGAGGAGGAGGCATGATGTACAATTCATATGTTAGGGCATCGAGAGGGTTACTTGAATGAGTACATGAAGAAGTTCTCCGATCTATTGTTGGAGGTGCCAAATATGTCCCATAAGGAGGCGATGTTGACGTTTTTGGATGGCCTGAGGCCGTGGGATAACTTTAGGATTAAGGAGAAGCTCCCTTCAAATATCAACGATGCGGTCATGTACGTTGAATGGTTGCTTGAGGTTGAGCGAAAGGAGCCAAGTAAAGACGACTAGTCAAGGAGGGTTAACCAAAGCAGAAGTGGGGGAGACAAAAACTAGCAGACTCCACGGGTTAGTGATACCGGCAAGACTTGGCAACAACCCGTGGCTAGGGTCGGGAATGCGAGGAGGCCAGGGCCAACATATGACTAGTGCTTTGTCTGCAGAAGCAAGGATCACTATTTGAGGGATTGTCCAAGTCGGAGAGGTATTGTGGTGGGGGACGTACAATAAGAGGCGACAGAAGGCCGAGTAGCCTGCACAAACTCGGCCCTTGCTAATACCCTTAGAGGAAAAATGCTCACTAAAGCGTTGATAAGTGGAGTGTTGGTGACATGCTTACCTGACCAAGGAGCGAACGACAACTACATGAGCGAGCAACTGGCCCGTAGGATTGGCCTACAGTGGGTACTTCTTGGACGATGATTCAAGGGAGTCAATGGTAGGTTGACTCCCATGTCTGGTGTAGCTAAAGACGTGCCCATTCAGCTCGGTGATTGGAAAGCTACGGAGCTATTTAATATAGCTCATACGGATTATTATGAGGTATTTTTAGGAATGAGGTTCATGGACCATGTCAAACCCATAATGGTGCTGCACGAGCAAAAGTTCACAATCACAAATGGTGGGACACTGTGTAATGTAATGGTTTACAAGGAGATGGAACTCAACCCAAAAGGAATCAAGAGGGATCGAAGAGAAAGAGGGTTGAATCTAGCAGCTATTCAGAGCAACGAGAACATCCCTGGAGATGATGAAGAAGATACTAGGAGGCCTGTATAAGGACTTAGGGCGAGTCCCTGAGGGGGTGAATGAAACCACATGAGACGATCTACTGAAGTGGCCAATATACATTGTTAGTGCACAGGGCCCAGGGTTCACGGGAAAAGTTTAGATGGAGCCCTCGGGGTTAGCAAGCTCGGAGTCGAAGGTGTCGAGAATGATATACCCCTGAACCGATGGATTGACGGAACAAGTCATTCATAGAAATCAAAGTCCGAGAAAGGGCCCATTCGAGGTAGTATTTTAGTCTCAGCCCAGAACACCGAAGAAACTAGTGGGAGGATACGAGGGAATGAGTCAGCCACCATTCTGCCTTAGTAAGCTTGACGAGGATGTGCGCGAGTTTTCAAAGTCAACCTGGAGAAGTCTGAACAAGGAGTGAAGACAAGGACGGGCCAGAGAAGGGTGTTCCGAAAGTCTAAAGAAGGAGACATAGGGCTCGTGAAGATACGAGGGCTTGGCTATGTTCGAGAAATGCATAAGAGTCTGATGTACAAGTGCAAATACTTAACCCCGATATGGAACATAGCTGGCATGGTGACAGAAAAGATCGTACGAAACAAGAGGGCCCAACACTAGAGTCAACCTCCGTCGATAAAGTACCTGGCCATATGGCATGGATTATCCGAGTCCGAAGCGAGCTGGAGGAAAACCAAAGACTCATGGCAACTCGAGGGTTCTATTCAGATTCAAGGCATTGGGGGCGATGCCTAGCTCAAGTGGGGGAGAATGTCCCGGACCGAAACTTTGATCGAGGAACGCCGAGAAGTGTTCTGCAACTTACCAAGGGGACACCGAAGAGCGGCCTGTGGAGCGCAAAAGCAAAGAGGATAGTGGATATGCCTTGAGACATTTCGGAATATTCTGGAAGGTTCAGAAATCTTTCAGAATATTTCGGAAGTTTTCAAAAATTTTCAGAATATTCCGGAACATTATAGAAATATTGAGATCGCCCTTTTGACCGAATTAATGTCTATCCGTTTGACATAGTTTATCCGTATTTTTTTACATAGCTTACCTTATATGTATTTTGTATAGATAGAGTCTATCCGAGTGTGAGTATGCTTTGGCCTGCGTTAGGCTCGGTCCGTTAGAGTATCTATAAATAGGGGATGACCCTTCAGTTGTACTTCACTTCACTTTTCAGAGAGCTAATATACACTTTGCACTACAAGAAAAAATTATTTTTGTAACAAATTTTTTTTGTCTCTAAATCTACTTTTTCCATTACTAATGACATTAGAGACGGAAATAGGAATGAACTTACATTAGCTACGTGAACGTTAAGGACGGAATTCTGTTACAAATATATTATTTTTTTGTAGTGCTAGTTTGCCGGGTACATTTTATAGTGTTCTTGCTTTCTAGCTTAGAGTGGAGTCGTGTGCGAGGCTGTACTAGCGAGTTTCTCGTGAGTGTCGAGGAATTGCTAGGCCGACGAGGACATTTGGTAGAAAAAATAAAATAGATGTATTTTTTTTTCAAAAAAATAAAAATAAAAAATAAAAATAAAAACCTTGCCTTACTTGTATATTTAATTTTTTTTTATCATTTAGAGTGTGTTTGACAATTATCTGATAGCTGTGAACTATTAGTTGATTCGATTAGCTGTTAACTGTTAGCTGTTAGCTGATTCGATTAGCTATTTTTATTAAAATGTTTGGTAAAATAGCGGTTTGATACTAGCTGTTTATACGTAAAATGATAATTAAGGATATTTTATATTTTATTTTCAAAATATTTAGTTGAGTTTTTTCGATGGGTAGACTTTTTTACAATTTTATTATTAATTTTTAAAATTAGAAAAATTTTAGTAGTATATTTTTTTCTATTATTTTAAAAATATTTTTGTAAAGAATTAATGCAAGCTTATTGAAAAATATACTATATTTTTTCATTAGAAATAGTATAAATATAAAAGAGCAAAAATTTTTATTATATGTATTTTTATTAGATTAATTTCTAATTAATATATATTTATATTAAATTTATAATTTTAAATAAATGTATTCATTTTTAATAAAAATACTATGCGATAAAAAATGCTATATAATTGATTCAATAATATTAATATTTTTATATTATCTTTATTCTAAAAAATTATAAATAAGATAATTGACATATAAAAAGATAATTATTTTAAATTTATAAATATGAATTTACAAGTTATTACGAGAAAATATATCTAAATAATTAATAAATAGTGTAATAAAAAAATATATGAATATATGTGAAAGGAATTAATTAATTTTAAGGGCAAATAAAGAATAAGAAAAATAAAAATTAAAAAGCTAATTTATTTGGACCCAATAAGCTATTTGAAAACGCTAATTTACAAAATACCAAAATTAGCTGTTTTACCGGTCAAACAGCTAAAAACTCTTCAATAAGCTAAAAATTTTTGAAAAAATTGTTTACCAAATACCCTCTTAATATTTCAAAATATATAGTCACTTATATATCACATTCAATATTATTTTTATTTAGAAAATAGTATATTTAAAAACTATTTTATCTAAAAAAAATACAAATAAATCAAGTTAAAGCTTGGGTAAGATAGAAATTTTTAAAGTATAGAATTTCAAAAAAAGTTTAAAATAGTAAAACATTGAATATTTGGTATGATATTTTTTTATGAAAGAAAAGAGTTATTTATTGTGTTATTTCTTTTTAAAAGGAAAAACAAACTATCATTAATAAATACTATCGAAATTTTAAAAATAATTTAGTATAATCATAGGTTAAATTATTTTCTTGTAACAACAAAAGTAATACAATGGGACTGAAAATGTGGATAAAAATAAATAAGTTCACATGAATATACTGTTCATATCACATATGGTATTCATTTGCATCACATCACATGTGCCATCATCACCATACTTTGTATATTTCTGGATTTTCAGACCCAATTTCATTTTGTTTTAAAATATTAAATTAAATAATTTCCCCTCCCTTAAAAATATGTGAAAACTTTTTATATGAGAATTTTTAAAAAATAGTAATTTAACAGATATTGCATATTTTTTTTTTTTTGTAAGGATAGATTGATATTTTTATAGGATTGATAATGTAAATTTTAATTAAAATCGTATGAATGGTGATAATATTGTAAATAAAGAACAAATAATGGGTAAAGATTCAAACAAAATTTGTATATATATATTTTTTCACTAAATATGATCTGAATATACTTTTGGTAAATAGAGTATAATGATAAATAAGCATAATTTTACTTAGATAAGGAGAGTATTTATTTTTATTTATTTTTATATTATATTAAAAATTAACTTACATTTACAAGATTATATCAATATTTATTTATATGATATTAAAAAACTATTCTAGTTCATTATAATTCAAAATTCGAACAGCGTGGAGGTAGAAGGCCCACGGTTTGTGAACTTTTTCCGATTAAGAAGCAATGACAGTAATAAGCATCGGCTAACTCCATGCCAGCAGCCATAATAAGACAAAGGATGCAAGCGTTATCCGATATGATTGGGCGTAAAGCATATGTAAATGACTTATTAAGTCTGTCGTCAAATCCCAGGGCTCAACCCCGGGCAGGTGGTGAAAACTACCAAGCTAGAGTAGAGTACGTTGTAGATAGATGGAATTTCCAGTGAAACGGTGAAATACATATAAATATGAAAGAACACAAACGATGAAAATGCTCTGTTGTGCTGATACTCATATTGATATTGATATTGAGAGATGAAAACTAGGGGAGCGAATGGGATTAGATACCCAAGTAATCCTAATTGTAAATGATCATAGATTATGTTTTAAGTTGAATGTAAAAATAATTTTTAATATAATATAAAAAAAATGTTTAATTTTAGATTTTTAAAGAAAAATTATTAATAGTGAAAATTTAGTAGAACACGGGAGAAAACAAGCTTTATTTTGAACATTAATTTTAAATTTTGGTTTTAAGAAAGATTTGAAGTTGATATTTTATAGGATGAAATCTATGTTTTTATAAAAATTTACAAGTGAATGTTAATATGTTATAATCACTAAAAAAAAATTTACGGAAAATACTCTTGAAATTAATTCCGTGACTAATATTATGGAATACTCGAATTACTCACAAAACTAAATCTATGAATAATTTACTCATGGAGTTACTCACGCAACTTAATTCCGTAAGTAATTGTGTAATTTACTCACGAAATTACTTAAAACACTGTTTCGATGAGTAATTTAGTCACGGAATTACTCACAAAACTTAATTTCGTGAAATACAAAAATAAAAACTCTTATATTTATTCATTTTTAATAATTTTCTTTTATATTTTTTAATTTTTTTTAATTTTTAATTCTATTAAAAAACAATTAATTTTAATTTTAATTTTATTTATATATATTTATTATTTATTTATTATGTAAAAATTATATAAATAATAGTAATAAGTAATTTTGTTACAATATAAAAATAAGTAAATAATAAATCTAATAAATAGTTAAATTAAATTTCAATTAAAAATCAATTATTAAAAAATATTAGTATATTAGATAGTAATAAAATTTAAAATGAATGTTGTTACAAATTGACTCCCACACCATCAAACTATCCTTTACAGGACAAATATTAATATTATTTTATTCTTATAAAACAATAATAATATATAATAATGAATACTTTAGCTTTAATCAATTATCAATTCAGTAGACATTCACACCTGCGATCGCCCACACCAGGTTCTTTCTCTATCTCCTCTTTCTTCCCCAATTCTCAACTTTCTTTTTTTATCACTTTATTCCATTTCCGTATTCTCAAATCTCTTCTTCACTCACCTGTTTCCAACCACCGGTTCAAAACCGATTGAGCAAGTCGAATTTAATATGCCCTATTCCAAAAAATATTCTCACATTACTCACCCACACAACTACTACTTCAAACGTCGCCAATTTCTTCAACTCAAACTCCAATCGGCTCGCGAAGCTCGTCCACAATATTCTAACCTTTGCTGCTTAGAAGTAGCACAAAAACTGACTTACCCCAATCATTTCCATTTTTGGGGCGGCGAATCCTCCAGACCTGGTGCAACTTGCTCCACCAACAGATTGAGAGACCATGTAGTCACAACTGTATGACGGTTGAAAATTGAGTGAAGGGAGTTGTCAAGCGGTTGGAGTGGGTCCAACGGTTGAGAATTAAATAGAGGGAGTTGTCAGACGATTGGAAAGAGTGGAAAGAATAATTCTAACCACTTCTTTAGTAGAGAGAGCAAATACTTGGTCTTAGGATTAAATCTAGTAAAACACATACCACACATGACAAGAACACATCCCTTCTAACAAATCTTTATCATTTTATTAGTTTATCCATAGATTTAGGAGATTATCCAATTATATTCTAAGTCATATTTTCTTTTGTTGATTTCTTTCTAATTTATGTTTCCAATGTACTTTTATCTAATTTTCAGTAGATTTATCTGTGTTGTAGTAGATTTTAGTTAACTCCATAAAAATTGGCCGTTTAGGCTCAAAGCCATGCAGGCTCCACTGAAGGAGCCGCTCCAATCCGACGATGGACAAGTTCTTTGGAACCTACCGGAATCCACACGACGGAATTGATGAACGGTTTTCGAGCCTCTGAATATTAGATTCCAAAATTTCTTTCTCTCTTTCTCTTATTTTTTGTTACTGCTTGTCGATTTTGGAAATTGATTTTCTAAGAAAGAATATACGTTAATGGAGTTTTACTTCGTACATAAATATTGGCAATAAGGCTTCCAAAATGCTTGTTATGTGTTGTTATTATTATTATTATTATCATTCTTTCTGCAATCAGAGACTCTACATAAATTGAATGGCTATTGCACTAACTCTGTATGTAAATTACATAAATTCTGAATACAAACAAAACTAAATGGATCTTTAAACATGAAAATTCTATTTTCTCGAAGGCTTCCTTGCAAAGCTATGCAACGTGACTATGTACTGTGCATGTTAATTTGTCGGGTTGTGAAGGCTGCTTAATTGCATGTATTGTTGAAAAGACACTACAAAAAATATATACATTAGCGAAGGATTTTTGTAAGGAATTTTATATCCCTCGCAAATATCGATGAATTTTGTTTTTACGAAGAAATTTTGTAAGGAAATTAATTAATTCGTAATTAACGAACATAATTTGCAAGGAATTCTATTAACGAAGAATTTTGCTAAAGATTTATATTCCCTCACAAAATTACAAATTAGTATTTTTATTAATAAATAATATTTTTTAAATTATTTTTAAAAAAATGATCAAAAGTAAAAAAAAAAAAAGTTCTTAATAAATTCTGGATTTTATTAAATTAATAACAAAATAATTATTATGAAAATTTATAAAATATAATATAATTTTTTATTAAAAAATACAAATATTTTTAAATAAAAAAATAAACATATTTTTATATAACAAATAAAATACTTTATTTTATTATATTAGTATTATTATTTTTTTAATATAAAAAACAAATAATAATATAAAATAATTTTAATTACAAAAATATTATTAAAATTATTGATACCAAACTTCTAACCTAGCCGCCACACCACAAGTCTTTCTTCTTCTTCGGTCTTTTTTCTTCTTTCTTCTTCTTCTCCTCTTTGTTTATGTTTTTGTTTTCATTTTCTCCAATCCATCTATTACGAAGAGTTAGAGTTTTGATTTGCAATTATTGGTTTTGTTATGTGTTCCTAAGATGTCCAGAGCTTCGAATTAATCCTACATATCAGAGTACTCGAAGATGAGCTCTAAATCCTATGGTAATTTATATATGATCTGTTTTTGGAGTTCTTATTCTGATATATATATATATATATATATGAGCTTCAAATTGCCTTTTCCATTAGAATTTTGTATAATTGCTATATGAACTTGGATGATTATGTAAATTCAGGTGAAGTTCATGCTAGATTAAACTCGAGGAATAAATTTGGACATTGAATTGCTTTCTTGTTGTCAGCGTACAGAAATGGGGCTTGTTATGTACAAAAATGGGGCTTTCATGTACGAGGTTGATTCAGGGAGCATTATAGCTGCAGGTTAGCTTCTTCATCTGCTCTACTTGTTTAACATTGACAAAGTTTTCAATCCGCATCAGTGATAATAATGTTGTGTTCTTTTGCTTACTTACGATATGTTGTATTCATGATGCTGGCACAACAAAATTAATTGCTGGCCTTGTTTATGCTTTTAAATAAAATGATTATTCAACTAGTTCATCCGTATATGTGCATTTGTGTCAAACCACATCAATTCGGCATTGAATTATCCTAGAGATTGATGCAACTAATGAATAAATACATAAATGAATAAATGACAAATCTGCCACAGGCCTGTTGTTATAATAAAGAGCTGTGAACTCGTTACTTCTTTCTGAGCTACTTGAGCAACTAAAAGGCTGGATGGAGACCACCACTGGAGTGCAGGCTATTCCAGTGATGCAGCTCTTCCATAGATTGTCATCAGCTGTTGGGGATCCCTTTGTTGATAGTGTAGAAGCTGAGAGCTTAAATTTGGAGAAGCTGATTAAGTGGTTTCTTGATGAGATGAAAATTAACCAACCATTTGTAGCCCGCACCCGCTCATATTTTGGGGAAGTTTCTATTCTTATCTTCATGTTTTTCACCATTATGCTTCGTAACTGGAACCAACCGGGCAGTGATGTTAGTTCATCAAAATCTTGTGGGACAACAGATACATCAGAGAAAATGACAATCCAGACTCACTCTTCCATGTCATTATCCAGTTCATCTATGTCGGATGGCCAAGAAAAGGGTGACTTTACCTCTTGTCTTCATAGAGCATGTGGCTATCTTAGGCAGCAAGTATTTGTTAATTATCTCATGGATATCCTGCAGCAGCTTGTGCATGTCTTCAAGACTCCTGTTACTGCTGATACTCATGGATTGACCCATGGTTCTGGCTGTGGTGCATTGTTGACCGTTAAGAGAGAGCTCCCTGCTGGTAACTTTTCACCATTTTTCTCAGATTCATACTCAAAATTGCACCGTTCAGATCTCTTTGCCGACTATCACAGACTGTTGTTGGAGAACACATTTCGTTTGGTATACTGTTTAATTCGCCCTGAAAAGCATGATAAAGGGGGGGAAAAAGATAAGACTTACAAGACTTCTTCTGGAAAAGATTTGAAACTCGATGGATATCAGGATGTTCTCTGCAGCTACATCAACAATTCAAATACGACGTTTGTTCGGAGATATGCTAGGAGGCTGTTTCTGCATATATGTGGGAGTAAGACACATTACTACAGTGTGAGGGACTCTTGGCAGTTCTCAAGTGAAATTAAGAAGCTCTACAAGCACATCAATAAGTCAGGTGGATTTCAATCTTCCATCTCTTATGAAAGGAGTGTGAAAATAGTCAAGTGTCTCTCAACCATTGCTGAAGTTTCTGCTGCAAGACCTAGAAACTGGCAGAAATATTGCTTGAGGCACAGTGATGTCTTGCCTTTCCTCATAAATGGACTTTTCACCTTCGGAGAAGAATGTGTTGTTCAAACACTGAAACTTTTAAAGTTGGCCTTCTACACAGGAAAGGATGCCAATCACACTTCACAGAAGGCTGAAAGTGGAGGAGATGGAGGTATAAGTTCAAATAAGTTGGGGCTTCAATCTGTTGAGTCTAAGAAAAAGAAGAAAGGTTAAGAAGGAAGTGAATCTACTGCAGAGAAATCTTACATGGATATGGAACAGGTGTTGCATGTCTTCACTGACCGTGGTGACGATTTTCTGAAGCAATTTATTGACACATTTTTGTTAGAATGGAATTCAAGCATTGTGCGTGCGGAAGCCAAATGTGTCGTACTTGGTGCTTGGCACCATGGCAAACAGCCATTCAAGAAGACACTGTTATCTGTGCTCTTGCAGAAGGTTAGGCATTTACCATTATATGGACAGAATGTCATTGAGTATACAGAGCTTATCACATGCTTGCTTGGAAAATGCAAGATAGCAGCTTAAAGCAGCAGAACATTGAAATCACAGACAAGTGTTTGACTTCTGATGTGATTAAATCCATTTTTGAGACACTCCACACACAAAACGAACTTCTGGCTAATCATCCTAACTCAAGTATTTACAACACCTTGAGCGGTTTGGTGGAATTTGATGGTTACTATCTCGAGAGTGAGCCCTGTGTTGCCTGCAGCTCACCTGAGGTTCCTTACAGTCGCATGAAGCTTGAAAGTCTGAAATCTGAAACAAAGTTCACTGATAATCGGATCATTGTGAAATGCACTGGTAGCTACACCATTCAGAGTGTGACCATGAATGTGCATGATGCTCGAAAATCAAAATCAGTGAAAGTGCTGAATCTTTATTATAACAACAGGCCTGTGGCGGATTTGTCATTTATTCATTTATGTATTTATTTGGGCTTGTTAATTAACTAGTACGTTGCATAGAACATAGAAGCCATGGATGACTCATGAGTTTGAGTTGATATATATTTTTTATTTTGCTTATTATGCCCCTTATTATCGATCAAAATCATATAATATAGGTGGAGCCAAAGACACGATTGCAATTGGTTCATTGAGTTTATTGTAAGCAAACAAAGAAAATCTGGCAACTGCAGTCCCAAAGGTATTTTCCTTGAATTTGTATTATATTCTCTAGTAGTTTCTTTTTTATTCTTTGATAACAATGAATACATTATGAATAAATTATGATTGAAGATTGTGTATGTTTTTAATATAAGTAATTATTCTTTATTATGAGCTTAATTTTTTCTTTATATATCCATTCTTGTTTATTAATGTTTTGAAAATCATTTTTAGAAATTTGTATTTTCTGCAGAATATAAATGCAACATGAGTACTACGCGGTCTTGGATGTACAATAGAATGCAAAATGGTATTCTGAATAGGGATTTTATTGTTGGGGTAGACAATTTTCTTAAGTACTGTATAACCAGTCCAGAGGTGTATAGGATTGTTGGTAACATAAGATGTCCATGTAAGCGTTGCAAGAATATCAGATTTCTTCCTTTCGATGATGTGAAATACCACTTGTACTCAAGAGGATTCATTCGTTTTTATGAAAGATGGACATGTCATGGTGAGGAGCATGACGGGAGTGGTAGCTCTAATCAATCAAACAGACAAGTACCAGAAAGTTTTGTTGAACCTGCAATGGGTGATTACACCCAAATGGTGATGAACGCTGGAGGTCCCGATGTTGAGGCACGTGTTGTGGAAGCTGAAGAACCGAACCCAGATGATAAGAAATTATATGACCTTCTCAGTGCGGCTGGCAAGGAGTTATGGGAGGGTTGCAAAAAGGCAACTTTATTATCCACTGTGGCGAGGATGCTAACTATCAAAGCAGATTTTAACTTGTCTGTGCGATGGTATGATGCACAGTGCCAGCTAATGCACAATATCATGCCAGAGGACAATTGTTTCGTGAAGAATTTTTATGAAACAAAAAAATTGATTGAAGGTTTGGGATTTCCGGCACAAAAGATTGACTGTTGTCAGTTGGGATGTATGTTATTCTGGAAAGAAGATGAGTGCTTAGAGTGTTGTAAGTTTTGTGAAAAACCACGTTATAAAGTAAAAAATGGGCGACGGAGGCCGATACGGTACATGTTTTACTTGCCCATCACACCAAGGTTGAAATGTCTATTTGTATCTACAAGGACGGCTTCGTATATGCGGTGGCATGCGGGTCATCATCATGAAAGTGGAAATGTGTTGTGCCACCCGAGTGATACAAATGCTTGGATGCATCTCGATGCACTATTTCCCTCTTTCGGAATGGAGGCAAGGAATGTACGTTTGGGTCTTTGCACCGATGGATTCCAACCATTTGGACAATCAGGAAGACAATATTCTTGTTGGTCCATAGTTGTGACACCGTACAACCTTCCCCCAAATATGTGCCTGAAAGATGAATATTTGTTTCTTTCTGTCGTAGTACCGGGTGGTGCAAATCCAAAACAAAAGATTGATGTATATTTGCAGCCACTTATCGAGGAGCTGAACATGCTATGGTGCACTGGAGTTGAAACATTTGATGCATCTCGTGGACAAAATTTTATCATGAAAGCTGCACTATTATGGACTATAGGTAAAAATATGCACATTTCTCTATAAGTAATTGTCCTCAAATTTTATATTAATAATAAAACTAATTTTTCTAGGTGATCTACCTGCCTATTCGATGATGTCTGGGTGGGGGACCTCTGGAAAGACTGCTTGCCCGATATGTCAGGAACAAACAGTGGCTTTCACTCTATTAAATGGTTGCAAGCAGTCGTGGTTTGATGCTCATCGTAAGTTTCTTCCCCAGAATCACCCGTACTGTTTTGATCAAAAGAAATTTAAAAAAGGAATTAGTGACTTCAATCCCCCGCCGCGTATGAAAACAGGAGTGGAACAACTCCAAGAGATAGATGGTTATGGGTTTTTGAAAGTAACAGAGTTAGATGCTACTGATGTGAATCAAAGGCTTGCCCGTGTGTGTGGATGGCGGAAAAGAAGTTTTTCCTGGGACTTACCTTATTGGAAGGATTTATAGGTACGACATAATCTGGATGTTATGCATATTGAGAAAAATGTATTCGAGAATATATTCAACACGGTAATGGATGTGAAGGGTAAGACAAAGGATAATGCAAAGGCACGGGCAGACATAACAGAACTTTGTGATAGAAAAGAACTTGAATATGACATTGTCAGTCAATACTACCCTCCAGCTACGTATACATTGGATAAACCTCGTAGGAAAGAATTCCTTACGTGGGTTGAAAAGTTGAAGATGCCTGATGGATACATGTCCAACCTCGGCCGATGTGTGGACATGACGAAATATCGATTGTTTGGAATGAAGAGCCATGATTTTCATGTCTTCATGCAAAGGCTCATTCCAATTGGGTTTCGAGAGCTATTGCCTAAGAATATTTGGGAGCCACTAACCGAGTTAAGCAACTTCTTTCGTCGGCTTACGTCAAAAGTTGTTACTGTTAGTGATATGGAGATGTTAGAGTCTGTAATACCCGTGATCCTTTGCAAATTGGAGACAATATTTGTTCTAGGTTTCTTTAATAGTATGGAACATCTTCCCGTCCATCTACCACACGAGGTAAAAATTGCTGGGCCTGTTCAAATTTCATTGGATGTATCCTTTCGAGAGGTACATAGAATCAATCTGAAATGTTCTTTCATGTCACCTTTAGTGTATACTTAAACCCGTTTGCATAACCTACATGACAATGTTGTTTTCTTTTCATAGGTTTTTGAATTGTCTCAAAAGGATGGTTAAAAATAAGGCCCATGTTGAAGGGTCAATTGTAAATGCATATCTCGTAAGGGAGGCTAGTTTCTTTTGCTCGCACTATTTTGAAAAACACGTCTATACGCGTGCGAGGAATGTTCCTAGACAAGATGACGGTGGTGCACCTATTTATGGAAATAGTGATACATTGCCTGTGTTCAACCATCCAGCCCGATTGCAAGGCAAACCCAAGAAACGGTTTCTAACTCCTAGAGAAGGGAATGCAATTCAGACATACTTTCTCCTGAATGTCCTCGAAATAGATCCGTTCATATCGTAAGCTTTTTGGGTTTCCTGATTACAATTTTTGTCTATATGTTATTATGTATTAGTGAAACTTGATGTTTTTACTGTAGGATCTTTGACAATGAATTGAGGCAATCGAATCCACGTATTTCAGAGGTCGAGGTTGCTTCGCAGCTTCAAAAGAACTTTATAACATGGTTCTACGAATATGTATGTATTTGGTGTTGACATACAACAACTTTACTGCTCCAGTAATATGGTATAATTATCTACTTCTCTATGTTAGGCGGAGAACCAACATGCTTTGGATAAAATTTTTCAAGATATTGCGCACGGCCCGTTGGTGGAGGTTATCACATATCCAATTTTTTTTATCAACGGTTACCGTTTCCACACGGAGACACATGGATCAAGCAGGTCAACTTATAACTGCGGGGTTTGCGTAGATGCTGGAGGGTTAGAGTATTTTGGAAATATTCAAGAAATTATGGAGGTTGAGTTTCATGCACTACCCATAAAACGATGCATCTTCTTTCGTTGTGATTGGTTCGATCCAACTAGTGGTGTCGGAACAAAGAAGCATGAAAATTACAACTTGGTTGAGGTAAACAAACGGAAAACATTATGCACTTATGAACCTTTTATACTTGGGCTGCAAGCTATGCAAGTCAGCTATATTTCATTCCCAAATTTGAGAAAGGACAAAGATGATTGGTTGGCTGTTTGTCGGGTGAAACCTCGAGGTTGGATTGAATTGGTAGACGGAGAAGTGTTCACTCAACCAGAAACTGAGACGTACCAAGATCCAGTTGTTGAAGCATGCATGATTGAATCTGTCAGAATCGGGGAATCTATAAATTTGGTATCAACAGGTGGCGTAGTTGGTAATACCCTTGCAAATGTCTGATGACTCTGATACAGAGGAAGAAGTCTTTCTTGAGACATATAGTTCTGATGACAATCAATTTTACTCCTTGAGTTCGGATGATGATGTGCCTTATGACTAGGTTATAACTTTATAAGATTTAATCTTATTTATATTTTCTCATAATTCCGAACTATATTTAAGATTTTTGATAATGTACTTTCAATTGTAGATGTCGCAAGGATCCAATAAAGAACAACGAAGCCAGAACATCCGCCGTCTGGCAAGGTCACAAATGTTGTTGTGGCAGGCGAAAATGCAAGAGGAGCAACATGAGCCGAGTTTTTCTGAGAGCCAAGTAGGAGAAGGGTCAGGTAAGAAAGATATAAAAATTTCAATATCTTTAAAGTTGTGCAAATTTAAATAAAATTCATAACTATTCATTATGCATGTACGTCTGCAGATGCTACATCGGCCGAGAATACACATGCTACCACATCACGTAAGTAAATTTTATGAGAATGCTATAGTTAATTTTTTTTAGATTACATAAAGCTCTTATTCGAACAGATGTTGGAGATTCTCAAGCGGATATTGTTGTTGGAGACGACCCACGTGTCGAAGTGAGAGTCGAGTCTGGTGGGAGGTATGTTTTTGTCTAAGATCTTTTTGCTAGCATTCAACTTGGTATTGTAGTATTAATTTAAAATGTATAAAACTTACAGCATCTTCTGGCCACGTGATGCTTCGATTAAGTTCCGAGATGTTTTCAAATCAAAATTAGTGAAGGAAGGAAGCAAGTGGCTCTCCGTACCAGAAGATACACGCCGGTGGTATAAGATGAAGGTATGTCAACTAATTATGTGAATTCTTAACATACTAATTTAGATTCACTTCCATTTATTCTAACATTTTTGTATTGTGTACTCTAATCAATGCAGAAGTACATCAAGTGGGATCCGGCTCATGAGGAAAAAGTCTTAAAGAAACTTAATACTAGCGTACAAGAGGCTTATAACAAATGGATGAGTGATATTCGAGGTGGGCGGGATAAAACCGCACACAAGATTATTCCCACTGCGGTGCTCGGTGCATGGAAAAGGGCTTGGAGCTCCAATGATGCACAAAAAAGGTCAAAGACTGCCAAGACTAATAGACGTCGGGGCAATTTAGCAAATAATCTAGAGTCGACGCATACCGGGGGATCACGCTCGTTCATGGAGACGGCAAAAAAGTTGGTTAGTAGTAATTTTACTTATATATAATTGTGTATTCTTTTGGTTTGATATTCGATATACAATGCAGAATCTTGAGAAATGGGGAACGTATGAGTGGGCTCACACGAGGAAGCAGGATAAAAAATCATGGTGCAACATGAAGGCTACCCAAGTAGCGGTATGAAAATCATATGTTTTAAAGCACTATTTAAAGTATTGCATATAATTCATGAATATATTTGTATTTTTAGGATGGAATGAAACATATTGAAGAGGGGATGTCCTAACTTGGGGACAATGACTATAGCAAGGACGAGGCGTTTCTAAGCTTAGTCCCCCGTGATAAGAAAAAACGTATATTTGGGTTGGGATCGTTGGCATCAACGGTTCCTACTGAGCAATCATTGTTTAACAGTGACGGCCGCACCCCTACAGTTGAACCTACAGATATGGAACGCATAATGAGAATAGAACACGAGCAGCAGATTATGAAGGAACAAAATATGACCATCATGGAACAGTTACGGAAGATTCAGGCTCACTTAGACCGTCGTAATCCGGACGGCGATACCGGTGCTCCCCCGATCGCGTGATGTATGTTTGCTTTATATTTCGTTTACTTTTGGTGTTTTCTGAATTGATGGACTGTTTCCTTCATATTTCGTTTACTTTTGGTGTTTTCTGAATTGATGGAATGTTTGCTTCATATTTCGTTTACTTTTGGTATTTTCTGAATTGATGGAATGTTTCCTTCATATTTCGTTTACTTTTTGGTATTTTATGAATTGATGGAATGTTTGCTTTATTTTATGTTATCATATGGCATTGGAGATGGAGTTTATTTTGTTTACATGGTGCTTACTATTTGGATGGTTAAAATGATTTCTTATAATGTTATTTTGTACTTGTTTGAGACAAGTATACGAATTTAAAATAAATATATTGTTAGTTTGTAATTATTTTGAAAGTATAGGAATTTGAAATGAACTAGTGATGATAATATGTAAAATGATTTGCGATGGATATTTGCGAAGAAATGAATTTCCTCGCAAATTTTGAATCAATTTGCGATGGATATTTGCGAAGGAATGAACTCCATTGCAAATTTTGAATCAATTTGTGAAGGAAAACTATATCTTCGCAAAATTCCTTCGCAAATATTTGCGAAGGAATTGATGCTTCGCTAAATTTCCTCACAAACATTTGCGAGGGAATTTTTCTTCGGATCCAAAGTAGCGAGCAAGTGTATAGCGATGACGTGTATTCCTTCGCAACTTCCCTCGCTAACATGTTTTGCAAAGGAAATAATTTGATTTGCGAGGGAATTTTTCCCTCGCAAATCAAGAGTTTTTTTGTAGTGAGAATGGCATGTGTGAAATTTTTTTGTTGTTTACAATTTTGTAACTAAGATTTATGTGATATGGTGTTGCTACTCTTGAATTTTAGAGCACTGAAAAATAAACTATTGTTAGCCATTCAGAAAACTGAACCATCGTAGTTCCTTTGTTATGGTGAAGAAACTAGAAAATTAGTTAATTATATATATATATATATTGATGGGTCCACTAGATGTATTTCTACACCTTAAACTCCAATCCTGATCACTCTTGAACAATGTAGCGGAATGGATTGCAAACTCAAAAGGTTTGCTATGTTCAGAGTGACGTTGTCTGCTTGAGATTCAAACAACGAACAAGCAACAAGAAGTGCAGTGCAGAGTAAATCGAAACAAACAGCACACCGAAGTTTGTTGACCAGTTTGACCCTCAACCGGCCTACATCTCGGGGGTACCAACCCAGAACAATTCCACTATGAGTAAGGCAGGAACAAGATAGAAAAACTCCTCACACAAACTCCACAAATCAACAGCCACAAATCCAACTCAAATGTATTGGTTTTCCTACAACGAACAAGTGCATCTTTCCTTCGCAAAGGCAAGCATGCAAGGCCTCGACCTCTATTGGTTGTGCTCAGAAATGGGACGTTGTTGTAGGCAGCTTCTCACCTCCTTCTCCTTCGACTCTTTTTGGAATCCCATTTGAACCAAACAAACACTCGGCGGTTTATCGACACAGCACACTGCTATGATTTCTTCAGGATGTGATTTTGGCTTCAAATCTCAAGCAACTTCGACATGGTTCAGACCCAATGTAATAGATAAAAATCCTCCCAGATTTTTCTACTCAAAACATGGTCTAACCTCCCACAAAAATACCTCAAAATAAAAGAAAACACTCCCCCTCAACTAGAAGTGAAACTCAACTATTACACCATAGGATTTGGGCTTTCCTTTCAGTGAAGATGAATAAAACTCTTCAAGTTCTCACTCGCTACTCAGAACGTGAAAGATATTACATTTTCTCTCTTAGAAAATTATGAAAGCTCCCTTTTTACAATTCCATGGGTAGTGTATATATATACATACACAAACCCACTTCTTTCAATTAGCATTCGATAACAAATTGACTCAAAATGGTCAAATATGTCAAGACACATCTCATGACACATATCTATGCAAATGGGACAAAATTGATATGTCAAACTCCACATAAATGCCTAGAAGAAAAAGATAGTCAAATATTACCTCTTTTGGTTATAGGTGTTGGAAATTTTTTTCTTCCTGTATTTTTTACCTTCCTTTTGCATACAAATTCGTGGAACAAAGCCCTTTTGTCTTTATATGAATTAGGACAGTGAGATATATATTTTGTCTCACATTGAAGCTTTTTCAATGCCTCGAACATCAGACCTTGAACCATGAACTCGAGCAGGTTGCAGTCTTGCAGATAGCTAAATGGATGTCTCATCTTTCTACATATACAAAACGGAGTGAGTTTCCCTTCCTTTTTCTTCATCTCTTTTTGACTTTCCATTTTGATACAAGCACGAGGGACAAGGTATTTTATCTTTGATTACAGTAAATCATTGAGATAAAAAAATTATCTAATGTTGGAGCTTTTCAAAGACTAATATATCAGGCCTTGAACCGAGCATCAAGAGCAGATTTGAAGACATGCAGACATCAGCTTGGTGGTCTGATATGTCTGATATGTCCCTTCCTCTTTCTTCATCTATTTTTTTTTTACTTTCCAAATCAATGCTTGCAAATTTTTCCTTGTGCCATTTATCAATAAAACAAACAGGATTTCAATTGTTTTTTTATCTCTTAAAAGCACTTTTTCAAACTCAAAAAATATGTGGAAAAATATTCCACATCAGCAGCCAACGTGGACAATTTAGCAGCCATACATGCACCAATTGGTTGTTTGAACATTCTGCAGATCTTCGATACATCAAATAAAATTTCATACGAACATATATATTAGTTACTGGATAAAATAGCGGGAATCAAGATATTTCTGAATATTAACTAATTAGTTCCAATTCGACGTTAAATAATTAGTTGCTCAACTCATAATAGATATCCATCCAGACTTTAATTAGGCATATCATATTATATCATATCATATACTACACACATATATGTTTGTGTGTGGATAAATTAAGACTTTTGTTCTTTATATGTATATATATATTGGTGTGGTATATTCTTGGTTGTAGTTTGGATATGAGATTCCATCCCTTTTAATAACATCTACATAGCAGTCATTTAACGAGATTGTTTCCTTGTTTATTTCTTTGCTTCTTACTCTTGTGTTGAATGGAATCATCGTAAAATTCTCCTTAACATTGTTCACTACAAAAAAATATCAATTTTATAACAAAATTTTTTCGTTGTTAAATCCACTTTTTCCATTACTAATGATATTAGAGACGGAATTAAAGATGGAATTACGTTAGCTACGTGAACTTTAGGAACGGAATTCCATTACGAATATACTATTTTTTTGTAGTGGTTACCTTCATAGTAGGCTTCTCTACTTTCTTTTGTTCCATCGCAGTTGCTAAAGATAACAGAAACCTCAAAAATTACTGCTAGTGATCGGTCACCATCATCAGTTCGGTATTTCGCATTTTACTAGCCTTTTATTTATATTATCATTTTTGGGATGATTTAGTTTTTATTTTGAATTCTCTGGTCCTTTTATGCTTGTGATCAGTTTCACCAAAATTTTCATGTTGGAAGTCCATCCATAGAGGAGAAACCTTGTTATCTAATTTTGGCTTCTGCTTTGGAAACATAACAGGGGACACCAGAACAGGTAAAAATTTTCTTTAATAAGTTATAATTTTAAACTGAATAAATGGCGATCCTTATTTCAGGAAATTCATGGCTTTAATATTAATATTTTGTTAGTAGTGATTGTGTTTTAAAATGGATCAAATACCAATTTTATGGTGAATGAAAGGGGCTCGTGAGGTACTAAATACGTATAAAGTAAAAGTTTTGTGGGGTTTCCAATTACATCAAGTCTGAATCTGGATATTATCCTATTATTTGTTTTATTATATTTTTACTTAGTATTTTACTGGTGAACTTATAGAAATTATTTGTGATGATGAGGTCAGTGTACTTTACTTTGATTATCATGAATTGTTTAGCAAGTTGTTGTAATGTTGTTTTTCTTTTTTTGCATTTAAGTTGTTGTATATCAGTTTTATGAACCTGATATGGAAATAATTACATTTCCAGCGTATGAAGCAACAATTTCATACAATATATGATATGTACGTTTTTTAGGATATTGACTCTTTAATGGTTCAATATTGACTTTAGGATACCTATTGCTAGTGTTACCATGATGTAATTTTCTTAGAAGTCTTTGAACCCAATGTAGCATTGTTTTTCTCTGACTTGAAATCTTAATTATAAAAATGTGAATTACATGTTGCCTCACTGTTTGAAGTTTCTATAAATGACCTCCTGGCTTGTTTCTTTTACAGTGGTTGTCTGTAGGGTTTGTACTAATCAACATATTTCAAGTTCACGAACCATATTACGTTAATTGATTTGGAATTGCGTGTAAATGACATGTTCCGCTTTTGATGATTAGACTATGTAGCATGTATTGATCATATCTATATTTTGGGATGTAGGCAAACATTTTGAGAAGTTTCGTGAGCTCTATAGTTATCTCTAGAAATGCAGATAGTTTTAATTTGCTTTCTTTGGCTTCCTCAGTCTTATTTGTCCCTTATTCTTATGGTGTAAGAATCTTGTGGTTATCTACAGGTGTGGTTTGCCTTTGATGAGGTTGAACCTGGAATTATTGTTGTGAAGTTGACGCACAAAGACATGCTTGAGGAAGATAGGTTAGTCGTGTGAGTCGCTCTTCTATTGTTGTTTTTGCCTGCTTGTTTATTTCACTACCAAAAAAACCATTTTCTGCTACGGCCGGAAATTTGTAACAAAAAACCAATTTTTGTGCAATTTGCGTTTGCTACGCCTTAGTGACGACGTTTATCTGTAACGTGTACTCACGTAACGAATGTTTTTTGCCACGCACATTTTCGTAACTACTACTCTTGGTCAACGATCCTTATGGAAAGCTTTTTGTTGTGATATTTGTTACAAATTTTTTTTCGTAATAAAAATTCATGCTTTCCATGCATGTGCCAGGTCTTTTAGTCACGATATTTGTTACAACAATGCCTCGCGTTACCAAAAAATGTTACTCTGATCCCTTGTCAGAGTATGCTTTTTGTTACGATTTTTTGTTACGTCATTGAAGCCGTAATTAACAATATATTCTCTTATGGTCACAAAACCGGCCGTAACAAAAATATCCCATCATATTTGTTATGTCAAAAAACCACTTTTCGTTACATCATTTCATTTTTTTGTTACATGATTTATTTTTTTGTTACGTTATTGAACCCTTAACAAAAATATTCATTCTTATGGTTACAGAACCAGTCGTAACAACAAACACCAAGGACAACATTTTGTTACGTCATTTCTCGTTTTTGTTACGAAAAAATAGCGTCTCATAAAAAGAAGTTGTTGTGGAACAGTTGAATTTGTACGTAACAAATTAACCTGCTGTGATCTTTCTTATACAACCATGCTATAAATATTATGATTGGCCATAATTGAAAACAATAAACACTATAAGGAAATCCCAACATAGGATATTAACATAACAATATTTACTAGTCGATGTCCTCCAGCAAACAACAAAGTAAATTAACCCATCAAACAAGGCTAGCAACATCTCCACTTTGACATTATGTTCCGTCAAACACAAGCATTTCAAACATCCAACCTAATAATAAGCAAGTGGGGAGATCTATCAATCCATAGCAATAATTCTTACCACACAAAGGATACATCCAAATGTCTATGCATCTATTCCATAGGTATTTCATATAGTAACCTACCATCCGATCACTTTCACGACATGCAATTGATAATGCAAACAGAGGCAAAACATAAAGGAATCAGTCGATATGCTTCAGGGGTGGCGCTTGAGCTGCAATTACAAACAGAATAAGGTTTAGTTTAAGTAATAATTATTTTAATTTTGGAAGCCATATGTAAAAGTTGTGAAATTAGATCCATACATCCTTATAGTTTCACTTAATAGGATCTTGACCGACCACGTCGCGAAAGGTAGTCGCCCCAGCAATTGTCGGCAAAATAAGGGGTGTGTCCGAGACTACGGCGGATGTAACAAAAATCTTGACCAGGGAAAGTGTGTCACCTACAACATTCACAAGAGCAACTTAAAAGTATGTAGTTCACCGTATATATCAACACATTAAGGCTGTACGTAAAACATGTCATAAATTATTTGAAGTGTATATTTCCCCACTTATATACCACGAGTATGTACATTCGGACATGTACTACGATACATGATATTTGACCCATTAATTAGGCACCAAACTACACTACTTTCTAATTTTCAATGCGTTTGCAACTCAAACTATAAACCAACCATCCACAAATAAATCCTACGTAAAGCAGCAGATCATGTACAATATTAAAATAATAATTTCAATAATTAATAATTCCTTACGGTTACCCCCAAATAGGACTGCTCCATGTATGTGTTGTAGTATCATGCCATTTGAGATTAATTATCATTTATGCACTAAATATGAGCAGACCCCCGCAGATGAGTTCAAGTTCAGAGTAACGACCACTGATAGATCAAAACATATTTTAGTGATCCTCATCACATAAAAACCTATTGTGTGCAGGTCGGGACTACACAAATACTCAATAATAAAGAGTCTCCCGAACAGCCGGAGTCCGCCCTTCCGGGGGAATCTTGTTTAGCTCATTCTGCAAATATGTCTACAACAAAAGAATCAAGTGAGACCGACCTTGCACATATATTAATAGAGGTAGTTAATTTCTAAATTGTATTAACATAGGGAATGAATTTATTATATCAATATCTCTTCGGTTTGTTGATTGTCTGTTCCCTTGCCCTGTGTCCGACTGGATATCCATATCTCTAAACTATCGGGGTCCTTCCCCTTCGCCTTGATCTGCATCAACACAAGGCATTGCGTCATTGAAAAACCCATCAACTATACAAAAGGAAAATGTATGGATAGAGCATAACATAGAAACAAAGAAATTTGGACTGATTTCTTAATTGTAATAAAAGCTACCTCCTCGGCGAGAGTCGTGAAGGACTTCCGCCTAGTACGGTGCGGGAAGCTTCTTTTCTGTATGTTAGATGCATTTTTCTTAGATTGAAGCTACATTTATATGGATTATTTAGATCTCAAATAGGACTCTGCCAATATAATATTGAATTATTGTTCGTCTCTATTGCAAACCTTAACCTTTTCATCCTGCTAGTACTCGACCAACTTCGGCCATTGATCGGCTACAATCCGGCTAGAAGGAACCTTTTTTAATGCTTCATTGTCATCCTGGATTCAGTTGAAGTAAGTTGATTTGATGTTGTATTTCCAATGCCTCCAAACCTCCCGTAAGTCAACCAAGACCAGTTTCTCTGCTGAGTTTGGTAATCCATTGTTGCTCTGGTAGGACATGTGGCGTGGTTATCGCCCCGTCCAGACAAGATAGTATAAGAGTAAATAGAACTCTAAAAAAATTGAAGGAATTTATAATTAATGAATGTTGCATCACCTGAACCTCCATCCATGCACCCTGTCTTTTTGTCTCCGGTATTTCAGCAAATGTCGGGTAATGCAGAGGAAGTCGAGCTCCATTGCGTGAAATCACCCCAATAGCGGTCTGGTACTCGTTTACGTCAGGTCCAACAATGCTTTCTCCATCCGGTGATGTAAATACAAGCATCTTGTGATCTTTTCCCCATCCATGTGGCATTCTCGCTGCCCCCTTCCCTGTTTCTTCTTCGAGGAACCAACTAATACAAAAAAGATACTACATGTTATTATAAGGAGCGTGTGTAGCACTTTCGTCATTAGTTAATGCAAGACATAAATTGTCAAGGATGATTTCCAAACCGCCATCTGATGTTATCCCATCCAAGTGTGCCATATCGCCCGCCTCGGTGTCTTCCATCGCCACAAAGTCGGGCCCCAATTCCCCACCCAAGAACAGCATATCACTCTCTCCAGTCTCCATGTCTTGTGTCAGTGGGATTTTTTCGTCATCTACTTGTGTGGGGGGTATCCTTAGCATTATGTTCCTGTTGGGTTTAATACTGTAAGCACATTACGGACTTATTTCAATCACAGTTAAGAACCAAGTGACGCAAAAGAACAACATTACCTCTGCAGGCCCCTGTGAATCCTGAAGTACTGCTCGTCGAGCGGACGACGTCGTTGATTTGGTGGGAGCATGTATATTGCCCCATTTCTCCCACTCTGATGTGACGGAGCGAACTTGCTAGAGCAATGGTGAGACCCGCGTTCCCTTTCGTTTTGTCATTTTCTTTGAAGTTTTCCGCATAGGTGATGGGTTCTTGCTAGCTACATTAGTTCCATCTACGGGGCTATTGCGTGCGGATGCCCGGGTAACACGTCTTACGAGCGAGCCAGTCGGATGTTGGGACCCTCCTACGGCACCTCGTTTAGTTTTTGCCATAACCTGCAACATATAAGCATTAGGGAGTTGTGTGAAACAACACAAAAGTCACAACATAATAAAACAAACAATGCATGTAGCTGACGAAGAACATACAACGATAGAAAACAGAGTTGATGAAATGAGATGATTGACTCAAAGTTGTTACCTAAGGCGTACTTGAACTGATACACCCTTACGACAAAAGTACCATATGTTGAGATGTGAAATTTATTCTGATGCTGGAGCTCAAAAAGGAAGTGTGGTTCTCACACTGTCAAAATGGGGGCGTTCACCAAGCAATATTTACATACAATAAAAAATGCCCGCTTTCTTCCTTCACTACTAAGCATATTCATCTTTGGAGGTTTTCTCCGAATGCCGAGCTGAAATCTCTGCATTGTCAATTTGTGTTGTTCCATCAAGTAGCTGGCCCTCAACGTCTTCCCTTAGCCAATAGTCGGCAACTTCTCTGGTGTTGCCTCCGTCATCTAAAGCGAACCTAGTACTGAATCTATGATCGATTGTACTATACAAATCATATGTGTCCCTCCGAGTTACCGGAACAACAACACTCCAGTCCTCCTGAACCGGGTCTGCAATGTACCAAACTTGATTGGCTTGGGTTGCCAGGACAAATGGCTCATCAGTGGGCAAGTTCTTCGGGTATATCAGATGATTGAAGTTCAGAAGCTTGTACTTGAACTCATCTTCTTTAACACCTCTCTCTGGATCCACCCAATCACATTTTAAAAGAAGGTACTTCTGTAGATTGTCATAGTACACCTCTACAATGTCTGTAACAATCCCGTAATATGCCACAAAACCTTCTCGTGGGTTATGGTCCCTAGCAGAGGTGTAACTTACTGTATCTGCCGTAACCATAACACCTGCACATTGTGTCCTCTTTCCCGCATCCCGATCTTTAACCCGATAACATATTCCAGAAACAATGCACGAAGAGTACCGTGTTGCACTACACAATGGACCACGGGCCAATGCACGTATCCAATCCAAGATTGGGCAGACATCGTTATGCGTTGGATCATCTACCTACATTTGACGTAAAGTAGTTGATGAACACTCATGGTTTCGATATTGTTTTTGGGGTGTTCTGTGTAGGGTTACTGGTACAGGATACTCACGTATGATTGAAACCATGACGCAAATTATTCATTGTGTTGGCGCTGCACCTCACGTGGAGGTGCGCGACCTCGACTGGACCTAATACTATCCACGTGAATCCTACAGTGCAAAAAGAAAATTGGAATATATTGAACATCAATAAAGAATGCATACTAGTATTGTGAAGTCGAGGTGAAATAACCTTCATATCAGACTTATTGCATCTACATTTCCTAGGATGTAACCATGAATTTGATGCATCGTATTGTAATCAAGGTTAAACCTAGAACCAAATAATCCTTTCTCGTGTTGTGTCCCTTCTTCATCACCTTGAACACCCCGGTTCTCTTTTTGTCTCTATGTCCCCGAGATATCTTGAGCAGAAGGTCACACACTCCTCCATAAGGTATCCACGTGCAATAGAACCCTCAGGTTGGGCCCGATTCCGTACGTACCTCTTTAGAGTACCAAGGTACCTCTCAATGGGATACATCCACCGGTACTACACCGGACCGTTGACCATTGCCTCCTTAGCCAAGTGGATTGGAGATGCTCCATCACATCGAAGAATGAAGGTGGGAATAGCTTTTCAAGGTGGCAAAATGTCAACGAAACTCTTTCTTGTATTCGCTCCAGCTCACGAACTGTGTTGCTACTTGAGCACACAGAATTGAAGAAGTTACAAAGTTCAATCAACACGAGCACAACATTCTTGGGAAGACACCTGTAAGAAGTGATGTAGTGGCACCTTTAATTATGTTAAGAGGAAGCGTGACTTGGGTTAAGTAATATAATTGTGTTACAAGGGTATACCGTCAGGCTGCAATAGGAAGAAGTCGTTGCATAAAAATGTGGCAGTCGTGGCTCTTAAGACCCCATAGTTGTTGTTGTTGTACCCTAACACGTCACGATAAGTTCAAACTGAATCCATAAGGTGGTCATACATCCTTCAACATAGATAGGAAGATTCGTTTTTCTAGGTTACTCATAGTGTACATAGCAGCAGACAAGTATATAGAACCCTTCGGGCCGGAGACCGGGTGCAAAGAATTGTGTATTTGCAGTAATTGCAAGTCTTTCCTTGTGTTGAGTTTATCCTTTGTTTTTCCTTTAGTCCCTAACAATGTATACAATACATTCTCACACATATTCTTTTCAATGTGCATCAAGTCAAGGTTGTGACGTACTTTGTTCTCGGCCAAATAAGGGAGTTCGAACAGAATGCTCTTTTTTTTCATGTACGTTGGTTCACATCTATCTCCCGGATATGTTTTCAGGATCTCTGTGCAACAACTTTCTGAATAAGATCAACCTTACGGTACTCAGTTCGCACATCCTGAAGCTGCTGGAGCAGTTCATTGGAAGTCAAGCGAGACGGCTTTGTCTCAAAGTCCATCGTACCGTCAAATGCATGCTTATCATAGCGTATTCTATGCCCACTCGGTAGGAACCTTCGATGCCCACAGTTGCTATATTTGTGACCATTTTTTAGATACCTGGAATGAGCTTGAACACCACAAATAGGACATGCATTCGCCCCACGAGTTGGCCACCCTGAAAACATACCATAACCTGGAAAATCACTGATGGTCCACAACAACGCAGCTCGCATCTGGAAGTCCTCCTTGCTTCTCGCATCGTATGCCCGAACATTGTCATACTAAAGCTCCTTCAACTCATCCATCAAAGGTTGAAGGAAGACGTCGATCCAATCCCCCGGGCCTTGCGGACCATCTATAAGTGTAGATAGGATGAACGATGGTTGCTTCATGCATAGCCATGGCGGTAGATTATATATCACAAGTACTAGGGGCCAAATGTTGTAGCTGACGCTCATATTTCCAAAGGGGTTGAAACCGTCGGTGGCCAACCCAAGGCGTACGTTACGCAGGACTATCTGCTGGGTGACGTATCTTGCCATCATCGACACGCCCTTCGGCATGCCATCGCATAGAAGATGCAGTTTTGGAAGATAAGAACCATCTCTGCAATCGGGAAATCAACGGAAAGTACCTCAACCTCTTCACGGAAGATATATCTTTACCCTGTGTGAATTTTTTCTCCACACACACAACACAAGCATCACAGTGAACATCTTCCCCGATAAACAACATGCAATTGTTGATGCATGCATGGATAGTCTTGCATGTGAACCCCAAGTCCTTCGTGATCTTGTTAGTCTCGTAAAAGTTCTTCGGGAGGAAAACATCGTCTGGAAGTGCATCCTTTAACAACTCTAACAACAAGTCAACAGATTTATTAGACCAGTGGCACAAAACCTTCAAGTGCAAAAGGCGAGCGATAAACGAGAGTCTACTCATTTTTTTACACCCTGGTATAAGCTCTTTCTTTACATCTTCTAACATTTTTTCTGTACCCCTTACTGTCACGATGTATATGCTCATCCTCTTTATCATTAAGAGGTTTGGTGTTACTGGGCCCCGGCCCGGTGTCCTCTGCTGTTGCGCACTCTTGCAACATAAGATATAGTTCATCCTCCCAAAGCATTGGAACATTTTCTTCTACGGCCGCAAAGTTCACCTCTCCTTCCCCATGATAAGTCCAGACCTTGTAGGATTGGTCAAATCCATAGCGAATACAATGGAACAAGATATCCCTACGAGATTTTGTTATTCGATTTCCACAGGACGTACAGGGACAATAGATGGAAGCATCAGAGTTCCTATCTTTGAACGCAAAATCTAAGAAATTCCTGACCCCATCCAAATATTGAGCGGAGATATGGTTCGCATCGTCTATCCAACTCCTATCCATCTAAAAAGGCAATATACATGTAATTCCATCAACATAACATGCATTCAAACTCGTAATGTTTAAGTCTTGATATGGGCGTGCACCCTCAATTTAAAAGAACAAAGTTATAGCATCGGCTTTAAGAAACTGTATTTTGGTACCTATAAGTCCATGTACTGCACTTATAAGTAAAACATAACATTCATCACAACATTAAGGCTCATGGTTTAAAATAAGCCATTTTCTCCACTTCAGAACCTTTTATGGATGCAATTTAATGAGAATTGAATGATTTCTATGCTCTGCAAAAAATTCGAATCTGTCATCTCTAGATACTAGAGCAGCAAGAATTATCCATACCCAACTTGTGTCAAGAAAAATTTCTAAATATTCTAAATTTTCCCTTGCCCTTTCTAGTACGAATATGAAAAAATCCTCAAATTTGATGTCCAAAGAATGTTTCAGGTTTGTGAGAATGCACACAACACTTAACTACACCACCACCCGAGAAAACATTGACCACTTAGAAGCTTTACACAGTGGAAATGCATTAAAAAGAAATCAGACCTTCCGTTAAACTCAAGTATGCTTATCCTGAATTCACACTGCACGCCTTTGTCTCCACAATTTAGTATCCTGTAAAAAAAACAAGTTAAATATGCACTCATTTTCAATTAAAATAGCACAAACTACTACAAAAGTTAAACACGCACTACTTTCCAATATCCATTCTTATTGTAGGATTGAATTGGTACATATATATCACTTTTAGTATTACATGCTGATGAAGAGACTGAAATTGCAACATAAGCCTTTGAATTAGTTCCTTCATTAATTTTTCATAAGTTACTTTGGTTTCCCCTATAAATTCTAGGATCTCGACATTATGTGAAATTAACGCATATACTAAAACGATGTTGCATACTTTTTCCCTGTGTATACATTGTTTTATAAGAAGAACGAGGTTATTCACATTGTTTAGAAACAAATGACATTTATGTCTATGCAAGGCACATATTGTGTATTCATAACTAAAGGAAAGAGCTTCTTTTTCGTATCACTATTTAATCGGTAACTATAGACTAAACCGCAACAAATATAAGTAATTAACAAAAAAATGCAGACTTTGCACCTTAGCAATCCATTTACAACAATGCTACCTCCAACCTTTTATACATGCCGGTGTCTAATGCCTATCCCTAATACTGAATCATAAGTTATACAATAAATTCACAGAACAACAATATATTGTAAGATCAGAAGTATAAACAATACTATTTCAATCCATTCATAGAGATGAAATGGAAAACATATCCAACACTATAACATACAACATTTAAGCGGAAATCTGAACAATTATCAAGTGAGCTGTGTAAGGTATCTCTATTCCTGATCTACATTTTGGTTTAACCTATTATGCTTTATCAATTAGAATTCATTTACTAATTTCAAATCTCTTCCCCTTTTCTCTTTTTCCTGTTTATTGAATCCAAATTCACAAGCACCTGTTGAGCTGAACAAATTGATTCCTCAATTATACAAACTGAACATTGAACTACACCTAATGCCATCACTTGATCATTCGTATCCCAAACTGACTAGGTGTACGAATCACACTAAGAACCCTACTGATTTTATGTTTTCCTCATTGAGTAGCAAATATGAAACAATAGAAGCACAACAAATCACCATCAAAACTGCAATCAACCATTGTTTCCATAACAAAAACCCTTATTACCCAGAGCACATTACATCCGATATCGAAACACAGAACGCCAGAAGTTGCACATAACCTAGGGCAGCCCGCTGTGTAGATTTCAACTACGGAATCTCGTTCTAAATTTAGTTCAATTAAATCATACCAATCACCGGAGAAATCCTAGAGTCTTACTAGATATCATCAACAAACGATCTTTCTGCCAAAAAAATTAAAAAAATTGACCTCAATAGCTTGCTCTAGACACATACCTGAACAAAGAGAAAGCAATCATGGCATACCCAAACCCACTCCCCAAATCGACTAGTCTATATGAACCTAAAGAAGCCAATTTTTTGTGTTCCTCAAAATATTGGTTTGAGAATGAAACGGACGAAGAACCGTAGGTCCACACTGAATCTTATTGGACAAAACCTAAACATCTTACCTGAATGCCGGCGCCGGAGTAGCTTGTCAATCTAACCAATTTGACGATGATGTTTCTGTCGGCAGAAGGAGGGGGAGTACAGTGCAGTGCGAGGGAAGAGAATAGCGCGGGGGGGGGGGGGGGAAGAATGTGTGCCCTAATGTCGGTATTTGAGATTTTTGGGTGAAGACTTACCAATGAGTGTTTATATATATATATATATTTTTTAATTTTTAAAAAAATTCAAATATTAAATTTAAATGGAAAAAATAAATTAATATCATTAGTTACAAAAATTGATCATAAGTAATATTATTTCGACCAAAGTTTTCCATATTCTTAATTGTTACGTAAAATTCTGCGTAACAACTGTGCCTGAAACATTGACCGAACAAAAATTCTTTTGTCACGGTTTTTATCGTAACCAAAATATCTATTTGTTACGATGATATTGTTACGAACTCTCAACCCGTGGTTAATACCCTGTTTTTTGGTAGTGTTTGTTTGTTTGTTTGATTTCTTTGATTGATTGTGAGTTATTTTTTTTTTTATCTTTATAGGATTTATGAGAATAGAATGTAATTATGGCAATGCGACTGTGGTTGAAAATAGTGAGAAGGGATGGCGAGACCTGATCTTCCATAAGATCCATGCTAGTTTTGGTTTTGGCATTTTGATTGGTTTATGTATTTGAAAGTTGTAAAGTGAGTGAGTGTTTGTTTGCGGTGGGGTAATGAATGGAATGGAACATTACATTTACCATACAGACATTACGTGACAATGACCTCCTAATTGAGATCGAGGTACATCCGCACGGAAGGTATGTGCCTAGGTTGTTCGTGTGTAATTCTACTTTCAAGTTACTAATCATTTATTAAATGTGTACCTATAAATTTTGTACAAAATTTTTGGCTGAGTAGTGCCGCACAACAATACTGCCGGATATTCAAATAAATAAATTAGCGCCGAGGGCTACACGTAGTGCTCGATCAACTAACGACAGTCGGTTTAGAAGAGCAATTTGATCATTTCAATAGTTACATCCTAAAGATCATGCAACAACTTGAGAGGATAAACGTTCGACATAACAGCCGTGACCCCGATGGTGATTCCAGTGCACCACATGTTTGTTGATTTTCGTACTAAGTATTTAAACTTTAATATTTGTATAAATTCTATTATTTCAAATTTATGGTTATATTTACTTTTTTTTGTAGTATATATCTATTATGAACTATTTATAAATATCGTATGATTCGGTCATATATTTTTTTTTTGCATATTTGGTTTGGTGCGATTTACTTTTTGGCTTGAATTGGCGCTTTCGTAATATATAGCTTGAGACATGTATGGATAAATTAAAATATATTTTTTTTGAGGGGTCATTAACATTACTCACGGAATTACTCACGAAAATTATTTTGTCTCAAATATCATGTTGACATGTTGCAAGGGAAAATTCTGTGAGTAAATTACTCACGTAATTACTCATGGAATCATTCCGTCGGTGTTTTTAAATTTGAGAATAGTTAAGATTGCGGTAATTGTTTCATTAATTTGTACTCTATGTAGCATATGGTTATTGTCTATTTTTAGAATGATGTATAGTTTTAGCTAGAAAAGTAATATAGAAAGGAAAATGTGTTCTATGGTATTTACAAAACTTAAATTCGGTTGTTTTCGATTAAGCTTTTTAATCGGAGAGGCTTGTTTTACCGCATAGTAAAGTCAAGCAATGTTTAAACCGTTTGTTGAAGATGAAAATCCTTTTGACAAATATTTTCAAATCCATGACCATCAATGGAACATAGGGAGGAAAGCTAGAGTTGCAAGATGATACTCTTGTCATGCAATGCAACATATGCATTTATACTGTAGATCTTTCTTTTTCCTGCGTAATTAATGAAAATGTCTAATGATTTCTTTTAGTTTCCATTATCTATAATTATACATACTTATCCAAGCGTCTTTACTGTTTTAACAATAGTAATAGCTTCTTAGGAGAAGTTATTTTGTTGATACTGTCTCAGAATTTGTAGAAAATTAGGAATTTCTTATCTTGTTTGTGTTGTCTACATTGCCGTGTTTCTACATTCGGAATTTCACTAACGATTAAGCTCAAATAAATCAATTGTAAGTTCTTCTACATACACGTGAATGTGCACTTGCAACGTCTTAATTATTGCACAACTATCATTCTAAGATACATGTGGGATAACATTCGACAACATTTACATTATACGATGTTAGCCACTTTCCTTATAAAATGGTTTATTGATCTAAGGTATCTTCTTCAGTCTAAAGGTAACTAAATATTCCTAAGCACACCAAAATCTACTTCATATTCTTTTCTTTCCTTTTCGAAATAAGAAAATTGTACTGAAAACTGATTGGCATCGGTAAAATTTATTTATTCTTGATCTAGCTTAGTATCTTATTTATGTGTTTGGAAAAAATGGTTAGGATTATAGTTTTCTTTAACCCATAGTGATTTTCATGATAAATAAGATTCCGGCCATTAATGTTGAGAAAAGTTAAGATTGCGGTAATTGATTCATCGCCGTGTTTGTACATTCAGAATTTCACTGGCAATGAAGCTTAAATAATTCATCTATAAGTGCTTCTGCATACACGTGAACGTTTCCCTGCAAAGGCTTAATTTCTGCACAACTATCATTCTAAGATACATTTGGATCAGACTGGACAACACTTAAATTATACGATGTTAGCCACTTTCCTTAAAAAAAATTTATTGTTCTAAGGTATCTTCTTCAATCTAAACGTAACTAAAAATAAGAAAATTGTATCGAAAACTGATTGGCTTCAATCAAATTTTTTTCTTCTTGATCTATCTGAATATCTTATTTATGTGTTTTGTAAAATGGTTTAAATTATAGTTTTCTTTATACTATAGTAATTATCATGATAGATACGTTTCCGGGCATCAATTTTTAAAATAGTTAATATTGCGGTAATTGATTCATTAACTTGTACTCTATGTAGCATATGGTTATTGTCTACTTTGAGAATGATGTATAGTTTTAGCTAGAAAACTAATATGGAAAGAAAAGTGTGTTCTATGGTATTTACAAAACCTAAATTTGGTTGTTTGGGATTAAACTTTTCAATTGGAGAGGTTTGTTTCACCGCATAGTAAAGTCAAACAATGTTTCAACCGTTTGTTGAAGATGAATTTTCTTTTGACAAATTTTGAAATCCATGACCATCGATGGAACTTAGGGAGGAAAGCTAGAGTTGCGAGCGTATTCTCTTGTCATGAAATGCAACATTTGCATTTATAGTGTAGATCTTTCTTTCGTCCTGCATAATTAATGAAAATATCAAATGATTTCTTTCGGTTTCCATTATCGTTAATTATACATTCTTATCCAAACGTCTTTATTGTTTCAACTATAGAAATAGCTTCTTAGGCAAAGTTATTTTGTTGATATTATCTCAGAATTTGTAGAAAATTACCCATTTCTTATCTTGTTTGTGTAGTCTAAATCGCCGTGATTGTACATTCGTAATTTCATTGTCAATTAATGCCAAATAATTCATCTTTAAGTGGTTCTACATACACGTCAATGTAAACTTGCAAAGGCTTAATTTTCCCGCAATTATCATTCTAAGATACATGTGCGATCACACTGGACAACCACTTGCAATATCCGACGTTAGCCACTTTCCTTATATATTGGTTTATTGTTCTAAGGTATCTACTTCAATCTAAAGGTGATTAAATATTCCTAAGCACACCAGAATCTAGTTCATATTCTCTCTTTGCTCTTAAAAAAAAAAATTGTACCGAAAACTGATTGGCATCGGTAAAATTTATTTATTATTGATCTAGCTGATTATGTTATTTATGTGTTCGGCAAAATGGTTTGAATTATAGTTTTCTGCAACCCATAGTCATTATCATGATAGATAAGAATCCGGACATCAATTTGTAGAATAGTTAGGATTGTAGTAATTGATTCATTAATTTGCACTATATGTAGCATATGCTTATTGTCATGTTTCAGAATGATGTATACCTTTAGCTAGTAAAGTAATATGGAAAGAAAAGTGTGTTCTATGGTATTTAAAAAACATAAATTTGATTGTTTTGGGTTAAGCTTGTCAATCGGAGAGAACTGTTTCATTTCATTGTAAAGTTAAGCAATGTTTCAACCGTTTGTTGAAGATGAATTTTCTTTTGACAAATATTGCAAATCCATGGCCATCAATGGAACTTTGGTAGGAAAGTTAGAGTTGCAAGCTGATTCTCTTGTCATGCAATCCCATATGCATTTATATAGTATATCATTCTTTCTTCTTGCATAATTAAGGAAAATGTCTCATTATTTCTTTTGGTTTTTATTATCGTCAGCTATACCTACTTATCCAAACGTCTTTGGTGTTTCAACTATAGTAATAGCTTCTTGGGCGAAATTATTTTGTTGATATTGTCTCGGAATTTGTAGAAAATTAGCCATTTCTTATCTTGTTTCTGTAGTCTAAATCGCTGTGATTCTACATTCGGAATTTCACAGTCAATTAATCTTAAATAATTCATCTTTAAGTGCTTCTACGTACACGTGAATCTTCACTTGCAAAGGCCTAATTTTCCCACAATTATCATTCTAAGATACATGTGCGATCACACTGTACAACACTTACAATATCTGATGTTAGCCACTTTCCTTATATAATCGTTTATTGTTCTAAGGCATCTTCTTCAATCTAAAGGTGATTAAATATTCCTAAGCACACCAGAATCTAGTTCATATTATTTCTTTGCTCTTCAAAATAAGAAAATTGTACCGAAATCTGATTGGCATCGGTAAAATTTATTTATTCTTGATCTAGTTGATTATCTTGTTTATGTGTTTGGAAAAATGGTTTGAATTATAGTTTTCTGAAACCCATAGTCATTATCATGATAGATAAGAATCCGGCCATCAATATGTTGAATAGTTAGGATTGTGGTAATTGATTCATTAATTTGCACTCTTTGTAGCATATGCTTATTGTCATGTTTCAGAATGATGTATACTTTTAGCTAGTAAAGTAATATGGAAAGAAAAGTGTGTTCTATGGTATTTAAAAAATTTAAATTCGGTTGTTTTCGGTTAAGCTTGTCAATCGGAGAGGCTTGTTTCATTTTGTAGTAAAGTTAAGCAATGTTTCAACCGTTTGTTGAAGATGAATTTCCTTTGGACAAATATTGCAAATCCATGGCCATCGATGGAACTTGGGAAGGAAAGTTAGAGTTGCAAGCTGATTCTCTTTTCATGCAATCCCATATGCATTTATACTGTATATCATTCTTTCTTCCTGCGTAATTAATGAAAATGTCTCATTATTTCCTTTCGTTTTTATTATCATTAGCTATACCTACTTATCCAAACATCTTTGGTGTTTCAACTATAGTTATAGGTTCTTGGGCGAAGTTATTTTGTTGATATTGTCTCAAAATTTTAGAAAATTAGCCATTTCTTATCTTGTTTGTGTAGTTTGAATCGCCGTGGTTGTACACTCGGAATTTCATAGACAATTAATCTCAAATAATTCATCTTAAAGTTCTTCTATGCACACGTGAATGTCCTGTTGCAAAGGCTTAATTTTTGCACAATTATGATTCTATTATACATGTGGGATCACACTGGACAACACTTACATTTTCCGATGTTAGCTACTTTCCTTATAAAATGGTTTATTGTTCTAAGGTATCTTCTTCAATATAAAGGTAACTAAATATTCCTAAGCACACGAAAATCTACTTCATATTCTTTTCTTTCCTTTTTAAAATATGAAATTGTATTGAAAACTGATTGCTATCAGTCAAATTTATTTATTCTTAATCTATCAGATTATCTTATTTAGGTTTTTGGTAAAATGGTTTGAATTGAAGTTTTCCTTAAACCATAGTGATTATCAAGATAGATAAGATCCCCGCCATCAATTTTGAGAAAAGTTAGGATTGTGGTAATGGATTCGTTAATTTGCACTCTTTGTAGCATATGGTTATTGTCTAGTTACAAAATAATATATATTTTTAGCTAGAAAAGTAATAATTGTGTTCTATGGTATTTACGAAACTTAAATTCAGTTGTTTTGGGTTAAGCTTTTCAATCGGAGAGGCTTGTTTCATTTCATTGTAAAGTCAAACAATGTTTCAACCGTTTGTTGAAGATGAATTTCCTTTTGACAAATATTTCAAATCCATGGCCATCGATTGAACTTGGGGAGGAAAGTTAGAGTTGCAAACTGATTACGTTGTCATGCAATGCAACATATGCATTTATACTGTATATCTTTCTTTCTTTATGCAGAATTAATAAAAATGTCTAATTATTTCTTTTGGTTTCCATTATCGCTACTTATACCTACTTATCCACACGTCTTTGGTGTTTCAACTATAGTAATAGCTTCTTGGGCAAAGTTATTTTGTTGATATTGTCTCAGAATTTGTAGAAAATTACCCATTTCTTATCTTGTTTGTGTAGACTAAATCGCCGTGATTGTACATTCGGAATTTCACTGTCAGTAAATCTCAAATAATTCATCTTTAAGTGCTTCTACGTACACGTGAATGTGCACTTGCAAAGGCTTAATTTTCCCAAAATTATCATTCTAAGATACATGTGCGATTAGAAAGGACAACACTTACAATATCCGATGTTCGCCACTTTCCTTATATAATGGTTTGTCGTTCTAAAGTATCTTCTTCAATCTAAAGGTGATTAAATATTCCTAAGCACACAAAAATCTAGTTCATATTCTTTCTTTGCTCTTAAAAATAAAAAAAATTGTACCGAAAACTTATTGGCATCGGTAAAATTTATTTATTCTTGATCTAGCTGATTATCTTATTTATGTGTTTGGCAAAATGGTTTGAACTATAGTTTTCTGCAACCCATAGTCATTATCATGATAGATAAGAATCCGGCCATCAATCTGTAGAATAGTTAGGATTGTGGTAATTGATTCATTAATTTGCACTCTTTGTAGCATATGCTTATTGTCATGTTTCAGAATGACGTATACTTTTAGCTAGTAAAGTAATATGGAAAGAAAAGTGTGTTCTATGGTATTTAAAAAACTTAAATACGGTTGTTTTGGGATTAGTTGTCAATCGAAGAGGCTTGTTTCATTTCATAGTAAAGTTAAGCAATGTTTCGACCGTTTGTTGAAGATGAATTTTCTTTTGACAAATATTGCAAATCCATGGCCATCGATGGAAATTGTGGAGGAAAGTTAGAGTTGCAAGCTGATTCTCTTGTCATGTAATCCATATGAATTTATACTGTAGATCTTTCTTTCTTCCTACGTAATTAATGAAAATGTCAAATGATTTCTTTTGGTTTCCATTTTCGTTAATTAGACATTCTTATCCAAACATCTTTATTGTTTCAACTATAGTAATATCTTCTTAGGCGAAGTTATTTTATTGATATTGTCTCAGAATTTGTAGAAAATTAGCCATTTCTTATCTAGTTTGTGTAGTCTAAATCGCCGTGATTGTACATTCAGAATTTCACTGTCAGTAAATCTCAAATAATTCATCTTTAAGTGCTTCTACGTGCACGTGAATGTGCACTTACAAAGGCTTAATTTTTGCACAATTATCATTCTAAGATACATGTGCGATCACAAAGGACAAAACTTACAATATCCGATGTACGCCACTTTCCTTATACAATGGTTTGTTGTTCTAAGGTATCTTCTTCCATCTAAAGGTGATTAAATATTCCTAAGCACACCAAAATCTAGTTCATATTCTTTCTTTGCTCTTAAAAATAAAAATAAAAAATTCTACCGAAAACTGATTGGCATCGGTAAAATTTATTTATTATTGATCTAGCTGGTTATCTTATATATGTGTTTGGCAAAATGGTTTAAATTATAGCTTTCTGCAACACATAGTCATTATCATGATAGATAAGAATCCGGCCATAAATTTGTAGAATAGTTAGGATTGTGGTAATTGGTTCGTTAATTTGCAGTCTATGTAGCATATGTTTATTGTCTTGTTTCAGAATGATGTATACTTTTAGCTAGTAAAGTAATATGGAAAGAAAAGTGTGTTCTATTGTGTTTAAAAAACTTAAATACAGTTGTTTCGGGTTAACTTGTCAATAGGAGAGGCTTGTTTCATTTCATAGTAAAGTTAAACAATGTTTCAACCATTTGTTGAAGATGAATTTCTTTTGACAAATATTGCAAATCCATGGCCATCGATGGAACTTGTGGAGGAAAGTTAGAGTTTCAAGCTGATTCTCTTGTCATGCATTCCATATGCATTTATACTGCATATCATTCTTTCTTCCTGTGTAATTAATGAAAATGTCTCATTATTTCTTTTGGTTTTTGTTATCGTTAGTTATACCTACTTATCCAAACGTCTTTGGTGTTTCAACTATAGTAATAGCTTCTTGGGCGAAGTTATTTTGTTGATATTGTCTAAGAATTTGTAGAAAATTAGCCAATTCTTATCTTGTTGGTGTAGTCTAAATCACCGTGATTGTACATTCGGAATTTAACTGACAATTAATCTCAAGTAATTCATCCTTAAGTTCTCCTATGTACACGTGAATGTGCTCTTGTAAAGGTTTAATTTTTGCACAATTATCATTCTAATATACATGTGGGATCACACTTGACAACACAAACAATATTCGATGGTAGCCACTTTCCTTATAAAATGGTTTATAGTTCTAAGGTATCTTCTTCAATCTAAAGGTTACTAAATATTTCTAAGCACACCAAAATCTACTTCATATTCTTTTCTTTCCGTTTCAAAATAAGAAAATTGTATTGAAAACAGATTGGTATTAGTAAAATTTATTTTTTCTTTATCTATCTGATTATCTTATTTTTGTGTTTAGTAAAATGGTTTGAATTAAAGTTTTCCTTAAACCATAGTGATTATTAAGATAGATAAGATTCAGGCCATCAATTTTGAGAGTAGTTAGAATTGTGGTAATTGATTAATGAATTTGCACTATTTGTAGCATATGGTTATTGCCTTGTTTCAAAATAATATATAGTTTTAGCTAGAAAAGTAATATGAAAAAAAAAACCGTGTTCTATGGTATTTATGAAACTTAAATTCGCTTGTTTTGGGTTAGGGTTTTCAATCGGAGAGGCTTATTTCATTTCATGGTAAAGTCAAACAATGTTTCAACCGTTTGTTGAAGATGAATTTTCTTTTGACAAATATTGCTGTTAAGCACAAAAAATAATAATAATAAATAATGGCAGTGGGATTCTGGACGGGTCTGGATATAAGTTAAATGACCCAGAAGTAGGGTGCAATCGGACAGATGCAAGGATCGGGAAGGAAGAAAGGTCGGGCGGAGTCTGAAAAAAGGTGTACCCAAGTCGGGTAAACCGTAGATCGGGTGAAAGACGAAGTCGGGCAGACGCGAAGATTTGTCAAGAGAAAGGTCGGGCAAGGAAGAGGTACGGACAGATGCGGAAGTCTGTCCAGAGGACAGTCTGTCCTTCTAAAGAGATAAGGCAAATAGAGCCGGTCGGTTGGTCCGTGGTCGGGACCACATTTGGTTGGTCCATGGTCGGACCAATTAAAGTCGGTCAAAGACGGAGGGCGGCTGATGCGGAGGTCGGCCCAAATGATGTCGGGCGAAGAAGCAGGTCGGGCATTGAGGTCAGGACGTGATACGAAGTTCGGACCAAGTGAAGTAGCATGTGCAGGTCGGGTGAGAGAGCAGTTCTGGGGCGGTTAGAGGAAGTTGCAACTGGCGAACGGTTTTTTGAAGGTCCGACGTAGTAGAACGGTTGACACACGTGTCAATAGAAGAGAACTTTTGGGGCGGTTAACAACGGTTATGGTAACTGACCAGACGACGGTTCTGAACGTTTTCTTCAAAGAATATTTAAGGATTTGGATCATCATTTGGCAAGGCATCTTCAATCAACTTCAACAAAGCAAAGTCAGATTTGGGGATCACCACTTTAAATTTCAGTCTTTTATTTTCCAGTTTATTTTCTGTACCATACAGTGTTTAGAGATTCCTAATCTCAGGCACTAATTAATCAAGTTTAAAGATATTTTCTATATCTTTGAATTTTACTTTATTTTTGTTGAAAAAATACATCAACAATTGCAAATCATGGCCATCAATTGAACTTGGGGAGGAAAGATAGAGTTGCAAACTGATTATCTTGTCATGCAATGCAACATATGCGTTTATATTGTATCTCTTTCTTTCTTTCTGTAGAATTAATGAAAATGTCTCATTATTTCTTTTGGTTTCCATTATCGTTAGTTATACCTACTTATCCAAACATCTTTGGTGTTTCAGCTATAGTAATAGCTTCTTCGGCGAAGTTATTTTGTTGATATTGTCTCAGAATTTTTATAAAATTAGCCATTTCTTATCTTGTTTGTGTAGTCTAAATCGCCATGATTGTACATTCGTAATTTCACTGACAATTAATCTCAAATAATTCATCCTTACGTTCTCCTATGTACGTGTGAATGTGCTCTTGCAAAGGCTTAATTTTTGCATAATTATCATTCTAAGATACATGTAGGATCGCACTAGACAACACAAACATTATCCGATGTTAGCCACTTTCCTTATAAAATGGTTTATAGTTCTAAGTATCTTCTTCTATCTAAAGGTTACTAAATATTTCTAAGCACAACAAAATCTACTTCATATTCTTTTCTTTCCGTTTCAAAATAAGAAAATTGTATTGAAAACTGATTGCTATCAGTAAAATTTATTTTTTCTTTATCTATCACATTATCTTATTTTTGTGTTCGGTAAAATGGTTTGAATTAAAGTTTTCCTTAAACCATAGTCATTATTAAGATAGATAAGATTCAGGCAATCAATTTTGAGAGTAGTTAGAATTGTGGTAATTGACACTACCAAAAAACAGGGTATTAACAACGGGCTGAGGGTTCGTAAAAATATCATCGTAACAAATAGATATTTTGGTTACGATAAAATCCATGACAAAAGAATTTTTGTTCGGTCAATATTTCAGGCACAGTTGTTACGTAGAATTTTACGTAACAATTAAGAATATGGAAAACTTTGGTCAAAATAATATTAGTTATGATCAATTTTCGTAACTAATGATATTAATTTATTTTTTTTCATTTAAATTTAATATTTGAAATTTTTAAAAAATTAAAAATATATATATATCTAATACTTATAAATGAACAAATGTACGGATGCCTACCTGAAAATCCTTTTCTACCCTTGAATGTGTTTGTTATTTCTATTTCTATCCCCTCTCTTCCCTAACCCTAAAATCCTAGCAGCCATTCCAGAAAGCGTCGCTACCTCTATCTACTCCACTGTTCCTCGTGCACCAGCCGCCTCCTGCTCCTTAGGTACATCATTTTCCTCTCTTCATTTCTTGTGTGATTGCTATTATGTTTTGATCTTTCTTTCTTCGCTTTCCGTGATTTGATTTATAAGCTCTATTTTTTCTTTCTTGTTGGTTCATTTTAAGATGGGGACATACCTGAGGATCTCGTGATGCTTGTGTTCAGCTGCCTAGCGCCGCCGGAGATAAGCAAATTGGCGTGCCTCAACAGCGCATTTTTCGGCGCCGCTTCATCTGATGAGGTTCAGGAATCCAAGCTTCCGTGTCATTACCACCAGCTGCTCGATTTCCTCTCGCAATCCGACGTCTATCAACGCTTGTGCAAGAAGGATATCTCCGCATTCCTTTCCCGCCCCCTTCCGATTCGATGACGGAAAACAAGGACTATAATTTCCGAGCATCTCGGTTAGTTTCCTGGCAAAGATAAAGAAACGATGTTATGTCTGGTTTATTCTAGATTGAATCGTTATATGTTGGGTTTTACTTCTTTGTTACATTTATTGATATCCTGAACTCTGATCTCTGTCATTTCTCCTTCTTACTTCTTTCAGTTAATCAATTATGTAATTTACACTGTAAAATTGCTCATCAAACTTATGTGAACCCACTTCAATTGTAGCACTGTTTGGAGAAATACAAAAAACTCTGGCTACCTTCTTCTGCAATGTTGTGCAGTTTCCAGAGCTCCTGCTGAAGGTGCAGTTCCCATACGAGGAATTAATCCTCTTTTCTTTGGTTCTTTGTTTGTTTATATTTGTAAATTTTTTTTGTTGATCAATTTGTTTCACAGTGCTGCAAATTACAGTATTGTTGACATTAAGAAACCATATATTCGGTTGGAGAATATATAGATGTAATTCTGAGTCGTTTCCCTGTCAGAAAGTGGCCATCGAATATTACTGCAGAAGGTGACACACAAAAGGATAAGTATAAAGTAAGCATTGATGCTCATAAACAAACATCCCTCTTGCTTCAGTTGTTTGCATTTTATTATAACTTTTTTTAATAACTTTTTTGACAATCTCTCCAACTCTGTTATTGTCACCTGTTGCATACTCTCCCCTCTATTTTTTATGGAATGTGAAGTTAGATTTCGAATGCTATTGCAGGCTAGAATTGCGATGGTGGGAAAGTATGTTGGATTGACAAATTCTTATTTATTTGTTGTGAAGGTGAGAAATATTTGTCTGGTAATTCCATGAAGTCCAACATTGTGGTGATTTGTGTCATAGGGTGAGGGGCTTTTAGATAATATCGGGTTTACCTGATGGAAACTTATAATTTGAAATATACTGGTGTTATTGCATGCTTGCATTTCATGTTCGTTGAAGCCAGATAGTGAGTAGATTGTAGCTTACGATCTTGAAGACGACACAACAAATTCAGTGAGATGCTCACTTTCTATTGCAGTTTTACATTTTTCAGTTAATTTAGGAGTGTTCTTAGGTCATATATTTTTGCAGAAACCTCAAGCTCATGCAACAGCTTGGGAAAAGCTGAAGGTATATTATACTACCACTTCTCTTGTCCCCTGATTCTGCACTTCTCCTCGGACACTGTTCACATGTTTCTGTCCATGTTTAGTAGATAAGATGCTGGGCTTTGTGTAGCTGGATTTCATATAGTTTGTTGGTTTTGTCAAATGGACTGTAAACACCATATATAGTATTAGATGATGTATTTCCTAAAGTAATACATATTGCTGTTGAATTTCATATTTTTAATGATGTATTTGAAATATTTCTTGCACTAATATATATTAATCTTGTTCTTGTCTTATTAAATAAAAATGTTAATAGTTTATTGCTTAGCATATTCCGGATGGGTTTGCTTAGTCATATTAGGATTTCACTCTCTTCTTTTCGGTTAACTATTGTTGCAAGTGTACTTGTGAACTGTTTTTACCCATGTAGCAAAGTAATCTTTCACAAGTTCTGATAACGAAAAAATCTTGATTTCAAAATGCTGCATGTATCTTGGTCCCTGTGGCTTTGGTGATCGGGGTGTGAAAAGAATGTTCTTGGCTGCAAAGTATGCTAGAGAAAATAAGGTAACAATACCTTGAATCTGTTTAGACATGCAGATATCTGTCATTGAGTTTGCTCAAAATGTTAATTATATCTATATTCAATAATTTTTCTGTCTTTTCATTCCAACATCATGGATCTTATTATTTTATCTGTGTAGACTTTGGTCTGGGAACATGCAAAAAGCACTGAGTTTGATGATCAGCCTCTTAACTCTGCCGTGATATTTATGCCAGAGGTATTCGCTAATGTTCAAATACACATCTCTTTAGAAATTTTATCCCATACGATAAACGTCAGTTTCTTTTCGTGCATGAATTTACAGTTCAAAAGCCCATATGGGGAGCAGTATGAGGCTTGGTATTCAAATAACTTTATTTTAGACACCAGATTGCCTAATGGCTAAGCTGTAAGAGCTTGCATTCATTCAGATAGGTATATCTTGCATTTGGCCAAATTCAACAAATTACTTGAAGCTTTATGCATCTTTTCTCAAATTTATTTCTGTTTTTTTTATTTTTATTTTTTTTTTATTTTGCATCACACCAGTTTTTTCAATTGCTTTAGAGAAGTTGCGGTAACAGTGCTATCTTTCAATAATCTGATTGGTCAATGTTCCTGTCTTTTATCTGATATAGGTACCATAATCTTGAGTATGTGGATGAGTGACATAAGCACATACATGAGGTAACTTGATTGTATTACTTGTCTCTATTATTTGTTCTGGTGAATGTATGTTAATTCACGTTAAGTTTCATAGGTAAACTTGACGTAATATCCAATTTGGAAGAATGTGGATTGAAATTATTGGGAGGGATGAAAGTGGAAAGAGAATGAGGTTATTTTCTCCCCCTTAGTTCTTTCAGTTTCAGTTTGCAATAATAGTTCCATTTTAGTGCACTATGAATTCATAGTTCTGTCAAACTAGATTATCATTCTCTAAACTTCAATATTATCCATTTTTTAGCTTACAGGCCATCCATATTATGTAGGTGTACAGTTTCGTAAAGATTTCAAGACCTTGGCCTCCCTTCCTAAGTAATGAGTTGTGATTGCATACTACTTCTATTTGGGTGAAAATTGTTATATACACATTTATGTTTTCATGATACTTTTGGGCTATTGTCGTGCTTATATTAATGAATATAGTATTATTGTTTGTATTATTTTAGAGATCTATAATGTAACATCATATGTGTTTAATGAGTTGTGATTGCATACTACTTCTATTTGGGTGAAAATTGTTATATACACATTTATGTTTTCATGATACTTTTGGGCTATTGTCGTGCTTATATTAATGAATATAGTATAATTGTTTGTATTATTTTAGAGATCTATAATGTAACATCATATGTGTTTAATAATGAAGTGATTGAGGACTGAAGATGCCTTCAACAATTGATTTTTAAATATTGTAGGTTTATCTTGCCGGCAATTGGAAGCTTGAGCTCATTTCTTCACAATCCTCAACTTGTTTTATTTGCACCATAAAGTAAGTGGATGCTCTTAGTTATCAAATGTAAACATGTCTTACACATGTGTTGATATATACGGTGAACTAAATACTTTTAAATTGCTCTTATGAATGTTGTAGGTGACGCACTTTCCCTGGTCAAGATTTTCGTTACATCCGCCGCAGTCCCGGACACACCTTTCGCAAGGTGGTCGGTGAAGATCCTATTGAGTGGAACTATAAGGATGTATGAATCTACTTTCACAACTTTCACGTATGACTTCCAAAATTAAAATAATTATTACTTAAACTAAACCTTATTATGTTCGTAATTGCAGCTCATGCGCCACCTCTGAAGCATATCGACCGGTTCCTTTATGTTTTGCCTTTGTTTGCATTATCAATTGCATGTCGTGGATGTTCTTGGATGGTAGGTTCTAATTGCTATGTGAAATACCTATGGAATAGATGCATAGACATTTGGATGTATCTTTTGTATGGGAATAATTGTTGCTATGGATTGATGGATCTCCCCACTTCCTTATTACTAGGTTGGATGTTTGACATGCTTGTGTTTGACGGAACATAATGTCGAAGTGGAGATGTTGCTAGCCTTGTTTGATGGGTTAATTTACTTTTTTGTTTGCTGGAGGACATCGACTAGTAAATACTGTTATGTTAATATCCTATGTTGGGATTTCCTTATAGTGTTTATTGTTTGGAATTATGGCCGATCGTAATATTGATAGCATGGTTGTATAAGAAAGATCACAGCAGGTAAATATATTACGCACAAATTCAACTGTTCCACAACTACTCTTTTATGAGACGCTATTTTTTCGTTACAAAAACGAGAAATGACGTAACAAAATGTTGGTTTTGGTGTTTGTTGTTACGACCGGTTCTGTGACCATAAGAATGGATATTTTTGTTAAGGGTTCAATGACGTAACAAAAAAATGAAATGATGTAACGAAAAGTGGTTTTTCGACGTAACAAATATGAAGGGATATTTTTGTTACGGCCTGTTTCGTGACCACAAGAGAATATATTGTTAATTACGGCTTCAATGACGTAACAAAAAATAGTAACAAAAAGCGTACTTTGACAAGGGATCAGAGTAACATTTTTGGTAACGCGAGGCATTGTTGTAACAAATATCATGACTAAAAGACCTGGCACATGCGTGGAAAGCTCGACTTTTTATTACGAGAAAAAATTTGTAACAAATATCGTAACAAAAAGCTTGCCATAAGGATCGTTGACCAAGAGTGGTAGTTACGAAAATGTGCGTGGCAAAAAACATTCGTTACGCGAGTACACGTTAAAGATAAAAGTCGTCACTTAGGCGTAGCAAATACGCAAATTGCACAAAAATTGGTTTTTTGTTACGAATTTCCGGCCGTAGCAGAAAACGATTTTTTTGGTAGTGTGATTCATTAATTTGCAATCTTTGTATTATATGGTTATTGTCTTGTTTCAAAATAATATATAGTTTTAGCTTGAGAAGTAATATGAAAAAAAAAACCGTGTTCTATGGTATTTACGAAACGTAAATTCAGTTGTTTTGGGTTAATCTTTTCAGTCAGAGAGGCTTATTTCATTTCATGGTAAAGTCAAACAATGTTTCAACCGTTTGGTGAAGATGAATTTCCTTTTGACAAATATTGCAAATCCATGGCCATCAATTGAACTTGGGGAGGAAAGTTAGAGTTGCAAACTGACTATGTTGTCATGCAATGCAACATATGCGTTTATATTGTATATCTTTCTTTCTTTATGCAGAATTAATGAAAATGTCTCATTATTTCTTTTGGTTTCCATTATCGTTAGGTATTCCTACTTATCCAAACGTCTTTGGTATTTCAACTATAGTAATAGCTTCTTGGGCAAAGTTATTTTATTGATATTGTCTCAGAATTTTTATAAAATTAGCCATTTCTTATATTGTTTGTGTAGTCTAAATCGCCGTGATTGTACATTTGTAATTTAACAATGAGGCTCAAATAATTCATATATAGGTGCTTCTACATATACGTGGATTTGCACTTGCAAAGGCTTAATTTTTGCACAACTATCAATCTATGATACATCTGGGATCTCACTTGACAACACTTATATTATATAATGTGAGCCACTTTCCTTATAAAATGGTTTATGTTCTAAGGTTTCTTCTTCAATCTAAAAGTAACTAAATATTCCTAAGCACACCAAAATCTAGTTCATATTCTTTTCTTTCCTCTTACAAATAAGAAAATTGTTCCAAAAACTGATTGGCATGGGTCAAATTTATTCATTCTTCATCTATGTGATTATGGATTGAATTAGAATTTTTTTTGAAAAATAATGATTATTATGATAGATAAGATTCCGACCATCAATTTTGAGAATAGTTAAGACTGCGGTAATCGATAAATTAATTTGCACTCTGTGTAGCATATGGTTATTGACTTGTTTAAGAATTATGTATAGTTTTAAGTAGAAAAGTAATATGGAAAGAAAAGTGTGCTATGTGGTATTTACAAAACTTAAATTCGGTTGTTTTGGGTTAAATTTTTCAATCAGAAGGTTTGTTTCATGTCATAGGAATGCCAAGCAATGTTTCAACCGTTTGTTGAAATGTTAAGTTCCTCTTGAAAAATATTGTAAATCCAGGGCCAAACATGGAACTTGGGGAGGAAACCTGGAATTGCTAGCGGATTCTCTTGTCATGCATTGCAACATATGCATTTATTGTGTTTGTCTTTCTTTTTTCCAGCATCATTATTGAAAGTGTCTCATGATTTCTTTTGATTTCCTCTATCATTAGTTATACCTACTTATCCAAACGTGATTATTGTTTCAACTAAGGTAATAGCTTGTTTGGCGAACTTATTTTGTTGATATTGTGTCAGAATTTGTAGACAATTAGTGACTTGTTATATCATTTGTGTAGTATACATTTCCGTGTTTTTAGATTAAAAATTTCACTTGAGTTGAAATTCAAATTATTCAGCTAAAGGTGCTTGAAAATACACGTGAATGTGCTCTATGGTATTTACAAAACTTAAATTCAGTTGTTTTAGGTTATGCTTTTCAATCGGACGGCCTTGTTTGATTAAATAGAAAAGTCAAGCAATGTTTCAACCGTTTGTTGAAGATGAATTTCCTTTTGACAAATATTGCAAATCAATGGCCAAAGATGGAACTTGGTGAAGAAACCCGGAGGTGCAGGCGGATTCTCTTGCTATACAATGAAACATATGCATTTATAGTGTTTGTGTTTCTTTCTTCCAGCGTCATTATTGAAAGTCTCTCATGATTTCTTTTGGTTTCCATTATCGTTAGTTATACACTACCAAAAAAATGGCAATTTGTAGCGAAATCTTAGTCGCTACAATTTTTTTGCTACAAAAGCTATTTTTTGTAGCAGATATTACCGTAACAAATGGTATTTTTGGTATGGTCAACACATTTTATTTTGTTGCAGCATATTTCCGTTACAACTACAATAATTCTATTTTAAATTCCAAAATAAATCTAAAATAATCTGAAATAATATATTATATTTACATATATATATATATGTCATATATAATACAGACATAAAATCACAACAAAAATAATTGAAAATTGTAATGGAATATTGCTACGGAATGCAATCTATTGCAAAATTGCAACGGAACTTACTAGGCAACAAAGAAATAGTCTCAATTGCGATATGTTGTGAGAGAATGCTGCAATAGAATAAATTTGTTAAAAATATTTTTGAAATTACACAAGGAATATAATATTCCGTTGCAAAATTGCGACGGAAATAGTAACATATTAAATTTGTTGCAAATTTCCCAAAAATTATGCAACGAATAAAATATTCCGTTGCAAAATTTCCATGGAAATAGCCATAGATTAAATTGCAGATTTTCCAAAAATTATGCAAAGAAATATTCTGTTGCAAAATTGCGACATAAATAACAACAAATTAAATTTATTGCAGAATTCAAATAATTTTTTTTTATTTTATAAATAATTTAATAATTATTATCTTTTAAAATTTTAATTTAATTTTTAAAATTTTAATTTTTAATAATTAATTTTATTTATTTATTAAATATTTTTAATTTTTAATTTTTTTTTCTCTCTCATCATTACGTCCATTTGCGATTGCCATTCACACAATCCCTAAAGGCCACCACCACCGCCATTACCACCACAGCCACCGAAATCTGAACGCACCTACTGCTACTACTACTACCGCCTTCAACGCCTCCGCAATTTGTTCCCAGATCTCTGCTGTTTGGCGGTCGCATTCTGCGTCGGAGTATATTTTTTGTGTGTTTTTTTCAGGTGCGAAGGCGGATAGGGCTGGAGATAAATGTCTGCTGTGAGATGAAGCAGAGGAGTTCGTTTACCTGCGTTTTTTGGCGGTGCTCGGGGAGCGTTTTGTTGGTGTTCGCTTTGTTTTTGCTGGTTCTGCGCTCGGCTGATGCTACGCAGCTCCAAATCGGGAGCAATGGCAGACCGCTGACGGAAGCCGAAGTGAAATACATCACGAAAAGGCAGCTGCTGTACTATCTGGATGAGTTTGGGGACAGAGGAGAGAATGTGAGCGTCGATCCTTCTCTGGTGTTCGATACAGTCTATTATTAATAAACTCACCTCTTTACTTATGGTTGTGGATCTCGGCCCTCTGCTCTGCTTATGTAGTTTTTCTAGTTGAAATGATTCCATGTATCTGTTTCAGCATTGAGCGGCGCAACAAAAAATCTTTTGGAAGAAAACAATCAGGCTTTTGGTAAGATTTCAGCAAATCTTACGACCCTCAAGGTAAACCTCGAACTCTATTGTCCTCGAAAAATTTGTACCATACTTATGGTTAGCTTAATTTGGTCATGATTATAGATCAAGCATATCATATGCTGTTTCGGGGCAGGGAAAGAACACGGTGCATATATCTTTCATAACAAATATCTACACAATACATTGTTACATAGTAGAGCAATACAATTTTCTTAATTGTTATAAAAGGTTATTTTTTGGAATGTTTTGAGTTTCGACTAGATCTATAACCAGGTCTGAAAATGTTGATTTATATTCCTAGCATTTGGATGTATCGAATACTAGCCGTAGTTGTAAATGTAGTTTCTCTTACCGATCTAAATTCTTCTCTGAATGCACTCCATACTTTACATTAACACGTCTCTGAATATGGAATGGTTATCTGATAAATGAAATGTCATTTTCTAAGACAATTGAACAACATTAGTGGGTACGTTCCTGGGCGGATAGTATTCTTCCTGGTATGTATGTATGTATGTATGTATCATAATGAGAAGGAGGATGAGAATGAGGTTGCAGTGGGGGAGCATATACTCATTCATTCCTTCAGCTGCAACTCCATGTTGACAGCTTGATAGCTAGGCGGGTAGTTATGTTGTGAAAAACCAGTTACATTATTTGGTTGTATTAGTTCCCTCTTTTTTCTTGTTGCCATAGATTAACAAACCCCTCGGCTTTTTAATCTTTAATGTTATTATTTACTTCTTGTGTTTCTAGTTAAGTTTCAATGAATTTATTTTATGTTATGAGTGTTCATAGTGTGAGCAGTCCTTGCCACTGCTCATTATTTATTAACAAATGTTAGTTTCTCTTTGAATGTGTCAGATCAATGAGGGAAAAAGTAACTCTATATTGTCTGAATTACCCATGACTTCATTTTGTAATTTAGCTGTTTCTGTAGAGCTATACACAGTACATCCCGCTACAAATCATTGATCTCAATTCCTGGTTGAAGACCCCCTCAATATATGTTTTTGATTGCTCTGCTGCTGGATTTATTGTGAATGCCTTCATTGAGGTACAGTTTTTCTACCAAGAAAGCTTCATTTGAGCTAGTGAGTTGGTTTTAACCTTTTTTTCTTTGTTCTCTATATTTTAACAACACAGCTCAAGGAAAATAGTACCTCAAGTTCTGGATCTTCCATGAGGAACTGTATTTTGCTGCAGCCTGTGAAGCTCATGAGACGCTACCACAAAGTGCTGAGTTTCCTGTTGATGTGTTTACTTCCTGCCTTACAACACATAAAAATGGCACTAAGATGGTGATCCACAACTCAATTTTATTCCTAATTTTAATTGCCATTTACATCATGTTTTTGGTTTATGTTCCATTATTATGTAGTTATCACCAGTTGGTTAGTGTCTGTTGTTTGTGTTGGTGAAATGAAGAATAGTCTATCTCTTCTTTCTCTCTCAGAATGTCCTGTAGGTGGCTCGAACAGGATGCAATTGCACAACATATTCTCTAAGAGCTATATTAAATTGAATGACTGAAAAAAAATGAAATCACTTGTTGAAGTAATCCTACGTGGATTTTTTCTATTTTCTTTTATAAATAGTTATTGGTCATTAAAACAAACTAGGCTACAAGCCTTTATTAGGAGTCTGAATCCTGAATATCTAAACGTGTTAATTTTTCTGATATGTAATTGTCTTCGCTTGATAAGATATTTTTTGATCATGCATTTTGATGACCAATTGCCTGTTAAGCTAGTTTATTTGTTTTTGTTTTGTATCTTTTCAGTTTTCGGTCACTTCATCATGAATCAATTGATTATTCTCTGATAGATAGAATTCCTGGCCGCCAAACAGACAAGAAGACCCTTCTTGGGGAGTTGAACTGGATATTCACAGCTGTGACTGATACTATTGCATGGAATGTACTTCCTCATGATAACAAAGACCTAATGTCATTTGGTCTATGTTTTATTCTAATCTTAGCTATCATATTTTGTTCTTAATCTAATTGAATGAGACTTTGAATGCTACAGATTTATTCCAGAGATTGTTCAGGCAAGATCTTTTGGTTGCCAGCCTGTTTGGAATTTTTTTGCTTGCTGAAAGGATAATGCGGTCAGAATTTATCACTTTGATTTTCTATGTAACTTATGTGTTAGGTATTTGGATACATTAACAGTACTCAATTAATTGTTGTTTTTAAATTGGTACATGTTTAAGTTGGTTGTTTAAACAAACAGCTTTTCACATGTATCAAATAAATTGATCACATTGCTGGTTGTTTTATACTTGCGGGGTTGTACACATGTTGGTCCGGATGTCATCAAGATAGGATCCATGCTATAATTATAGTTATACTAATCTATATTTTACAATTTTGATTACGCTGTTGTATGGATGGTTAAATTAGGCGATCATCTCCGACCTTTTTTCTTACGTATGCTATAATGTTTTAGTTAATATCTTTAATATTTTATATTGATTATGTAAAACGTGAGTCTTATTTTCTTTTCGATGATTTGCACATGTTTTCTTTATATGTCCATAGGTAACACTGTTGACATAGTAAGGGTTTTTGTTAAATCTGCTACTGTTTCGGAGGCTGCGCTTATTCTACGGACAACCTCCGGAGCACAAACACTCGGTGAGGTTGTCCGCGCCGAGCCAATCGACTGGACATTCAAAGATGTACGCAACCACATTTACAAGATTTTCTATTGGATTACAACTTAACCATCTCACAAATAAATTCTTATATAATTTTGCACAAAGTTGGCAGTTTGTTCATCGCCCGTAACTACAGTGTACGACCACTTTAACGGTGCATGGGGCGTTGCAGCATGGCACGTGATTCTATGATGATTGACATTTGTTTGTGGATTGATGCTGAGTCCTTTATGTTGGTTGAACTTGCTGTATCTGCTACATTTTGTGTGTTTGTTACTACGCTTTGCCATATATGTTAGGATATATTGCAAAATATTTATAATTCTACACAGTGCGTACTTGCTACAACTTATGGTGATACAGAATTGCAGTAATATTTTAATATTTTGTAATGTCATTTGGCAGTATTTTCTCACATCGTACAAGTTTTTCGGTCCCGAAACCATTTTTTTTAGGTTATTATTGAAAAAATAAGGAAACCTTTTTTGATACAATAAATTGGTCGTTACAAATATTGGTACAAAAAATATTAACTAGGTTTCTGAAAACCAACTATTGTAACGAATTACTACCGTAACAAAAGCCGTTACAAGTGGATAAACGTTTATTGTAATGATTCTTTTATAACGGTAAATGGCCGCTACAAATAAATCGAAAGTACAATGATAGCGTTACAAACACTGTTACAGTAACTGCGTTGACCACGCATTTTTTGTTGCGGAAAAAGTCGGTACAGAGATTTTTTGTAACTCGAGTATATGCACCGGTCAAAATCCGATACAAAATCGTTACAAATAGCTTTTTGTACCAAAAAATGGCCATTTGTAGCAGTTATTGAACTGCTACAAATGACCATTTTTTTGGTAGTGATACAACTAAAGTAGTAGCTTCTTCTATGAACTTATTTTGTTGATATTGTATCACAATTTTTGGAAAATTAGGGATTTCTTATCTTGTTTGGGTAGTCTACATTGCCGTGTTTGAATATTCAGAATTTCACTTCCAACGAATCTCAAATGATTCGTCTGTAAGTGCATCAACATACATGTAATGTGTACTTGCAAAGGCTTAATTTTTGCACAACTATCATTCTAAAATACATCAGGGATCACACTGGACAACACTTATAATATATGATGTTAGCCAATTTCCTTATAAGATTTATATTCTAAGGTATATTCTTCAATCTAAAGGTAACTAAGTATTCCCAAGCACACCCAAATCTATTTCATATTATTTTCTTTCCTATTCAAAATAAGAAAATCATACCGAAGACTAAATGGCATCGGTCAAGTTTATTTATTCTTTATCTATCTAATTACCTTCTTTCCGTGTTTGGTAAAATGGTTTCAATGATAATTTTATTTGAACCATAGTTATTATCATGATAGATATGATTCCGGATATCAATTTTGAGAATAGTCAAATTTGCGGTATTCAATTAATTAACTTGCAATCATTGTAGAATATTGTAACTAAATATTCCTAAGCACACCCAAATCTAGTTCTTTTTATTTTCTTTCCTCTTCAAAATAAGAAAATCGTACCCAAATCTAACTGCAATGGACAGGTATATTTATTCTTGATCTATCAGATCACCTTATTTTAGTGTTTGGTAAAATGGTTTCAATTATAGTTTTAGTTGAACCATAGTTATTATTAGGATAAATTTGATTCCAGATATCAATTTTGAGAATAGTTAAGATCGCTGTATTCGATTAATTAAGTTGTAGTCTTTGTAGCATATGGTTATTGTCTTGTTTGAGAAGAATATATGGTTTTAGCTAGAAAGTAATATGGAAAGAAAAGCGTTCGCTATGGTATTTACAAAACTTAGATTCCATTGTTTTGAGTTATGTTTTTCAATCGGACATGCTTGTTTCATTTTATAGAGAAGTCAAGCAATGTTTCAACCGTTTGTTGAAGATGAATTTCCTTTTGACGAATATTGCAAATCCATGGCTAAAGATAGAACATCGGGAGGAAACTTGGAGTTGCAAGTGGATTCTCATATCAGGCACTGCAATACCTGCATTTATAGTGTATGCCTTTCTTTCTTCCAAAATCATTATTGAAAGTGTCTCTTAATATCTTTTGGTTTCGATTATAGTTAGTTATACCTACTTATCCAAACATCTTTATTGTTTCCACAAAAGTAATAGCTTCTTCTGCGAACTTATTTCGTTGATATTGTCTAAAACGTTGTAGAAAATTAGGGATTTGTTATCTCAGTTGGGTAGTCTACATTGCCGTGTTTGTACATTCGGAATTTGATTGACAATGAAGCTCAAACAGTTCAGCTGTAGGTGCTTTGAGATACACGTGAATGTGCACTTGCAAAGGCTTAAGTTTTCACAATTATCATTATAAGATACATCTGGGATCACACTGGACAACACTTATAGTATATGACGTTAGCCATTTTCTTTATAAATGATTTATGTTTGAAGGTATATTCTTCAATCTAAAGGTAAGTAAATATTCCTAAGCATACCCAAATATACTTCATATTATTTTCTTTTCTCTCTAAATTCAAAAAATCATACCGAAGACTAATTGGCATCTGTCAAGTTTATTTGTTCTTGATCTATCTGATTACCTTATTTAGTGTTAGGTAAAATGGTTTCAATTAAAGTTTTATTTGAACCATAGTTATTATCATGATATCTATCATTCCAGATACCAATTTTAAGAATAGTTAAGACTGTCGTATTCGATTAATTAACATGTTGTCTTTGTAGCATATGGCTATTGTCTTTTTTGAAAATGATGTATGGTTTTAACTATAAAAGTAATATGGAAAGAAACGTGTGCTCTATGGTATTTACAAAACTTAAATTTTGTTGTTTTGGGTTATGCTTTTCAATTGGACAGGCTTGTTTCATTTTATAGAGAAGTCAAGCAATGTTTCAACCGTTTGTTGAAGATGAATTTCCATTTGACGAATACTGTAAATCCATGCCTAAAGATAGAACTTGAGAGGAAACCAGGAGTTGCAAGCGGATTCTCTTGTCATGCGCTGCAACATATGTATTTATAGTGTATGTCTTTCTTTCTTCCAACATCAATAATGAAAGTGTCTTATAATTTCTTTTGGTGTCCGATATGGATGTCCGAACGTCAAGTTTCACAATTCCAAAACCTCCAATCGGAGTAGCTTCGAGAACCCGAGAGAAAGCTTGCATTGACAAATTACAAGATTTGATGATGATGTTTTCAAGTTTAGGAGCAATTAAAGCCCATGTTGCAATATCCAAACACTTGTCAATGGATGCCGACATTGGAGTTTGCAACACCTCAATCAGACAACTAACGGAAAAGTTGTGCAAACCTCCTAGGTTTAATATGTAATTAAACAAACCTAGGTTTGCACATCCACAAGTGGGGTGGACCATCCCTTGGGACCACATATATATATAATAAGCTCTCACATGCCTCTCACATGCATATGGGGACCATTAGCTAGGTGTCACTCATTGGGAGATTACTTATACAAAACGCATCACACATTGGAAAATCAATCCACTTGCCCCATCCCCCACTCCTATAAATAGGACCCTTAAGGTGCTTTGTAAGACACACCAAGCAAATATATTTTTATATAAATTTGATCATTTATGATCACTTTCTTTTATGGAAAGTTATGCTTGATAGCAATACTTTCTCTTTTAGTCTAATATTTCATGGAATGCAATTCCATTGCATGCTTCATGGGGTTTAGTTTCAAAATTCGGGTTTGAGTATAAAGCCTCAAGTTCGCGGTATTTGGGGAAGGTGGAAGAGCTCTTCAAAGTGTTAACCAAGGTGCTGCATTCGTGGAGGATTGTTCGATGCTAGAAGGGTATCAGGTTGTCCTTACGTTAGAACTTAATTAGGTTTGCTTCTCATTTGATTATCCTTTTTCTCGCTTTATTCGTTCCGTTTAGTAAATTCATTCATTTCGTTCTTAGTTAGTTCCGTTTAGTTTTTTGTTCTTTCTGATTGTTTATTAGTTAGTTCCATTAAGTTAGTTTATTCTGTGTCTTGTGTAGTTGATCAATTTCGGCCCATGACATATATTATTTAATTTTGGTATAAGAGTAGTTTAATCATTTACACTATCTTTATTCCAAAAACTCCAATTTTTTTTCCTTTGATATCTTTTCTTTTCATTCTTTCTTCTTGTTGCTTAGTTGAGTTTTTTATTACATATCATTGACTTAAAGTCGATCTCGAGTTTTGTCTTTGATGGGCTTTCCAGTGTAGACGATTTGCTCCTCTATGCTTCCTAGTGTACAACATGCACCATACATCCATATGAACTCAAGCTTGTGACTTTGTTGACGAGTGATTTTAATTGTACACTTCATGCTCTTGTTTGAGTTTAGTGAGTTTGTTCTTGTTTGAGTTTTTCAAGTTTGTTCTTGTTTAAGTTTTGCAATTTTGTCTTGTTTGAGTTTTGCAAGTTTGCGGGTTATTGAGTTCGTCGTTGCTAAAAGTGAGGTTGAATTAATATTCAGTTGGATGTTATCGGGTAAGTGTAAGAAGTTATTGTTGATGTATTGTTTTTCCTAGGCCTCACAAATTGCTGTGAAAAAGTAAAAAAACAAAAATAAACGAAAAAAACAAACGATTAAAAAAACAAATAAGAAAAAAAATCTAGCAGGAAGACTAAAGCAATTTTTGTCGGTAATCTTGGTTGAATTATAGTTTTTCATACGAGCTCCATTTTTCACGTATGATATGTCATTGGAACGCTTGTGAAGTGGAGAAAAAGTGATATTAATCAGTTTTGGTGAATTTATAATTGAGGTTCGATTATTCAGTTTTGGGTTTTTAAGTTTGGAGTAATTTAGTGTTTGTCATATTCGTTGGGCTCATTTTAAAATCGGGCTGAGTTTTCTTGATGATTTTGTGGTTGCTGAGATCTGATCAGCGTATTCATAATTGACGTGCATTGCATGATTGATACTATCTTGTAATTTCTTTGATTGAGTCGTGTTTAAAGTTTCTTTTCCACTTTAATCGCGTACGTCACTCAAGTTCCACCTTTACGATTCCATCAAGGCACACTTTAAGAGCTAGGAAATCTATCCATTTGTCGAGAGGTATACACGAGTGTGCGAGAGGGGGGGGGGTTGTGAGTAATAGCTTTCAATATACACTTATATTAGTTTGCTTGGTGCAGGTATGGCTTCTTTAGACGATATCTTAGCTTCGTTAAATGAACAAAGTACACTTGTAGGAAAAATGAAAGAAAAGTTAGGAGGAAAACTAGATGATGCATTGACTCAAGTGAGCCAAAAAGTACAAGCGGTACGTGAGCCTTATTCTCAAGTAGACCACATTCATGATTACATAGGCGATGTTGCGCTTTGTGATGATGGAGAGTATATAATTTTGTCCGATGATGAGAGAGAAGGTTGGAAGCATAAGGTCAATGCTAGTAAGGAGGAAGTTGTTCATGCGGCCGAAGAACAACTTGAAGAAGATTTATTGGGATAGTCACTAATGGCTTTGCGAATTCTAGGTGCTATTTCAAAGGAGTTGAAATTATTTATTGATCGGGTTAAGGGGAAACGGGAAAATTCGTTCCATTGTTGGTGCAAGATTAGTGGAAAGCGAACATTGATGATCGTTGATTATGGAAGTTGCACCGATGTTACTTGCTTTGTGATAGACAAGATTGGATTCCAAACTCTACAACATTCATCTTCCTTCCATCTTCCATGGATGCATTCTTATGGTGATTTGAAAGTCACTACACAAGGCAAGGTTCCGATCGCAATTGGTCCCTATAAGGATTCCAACATCTTACTCTCACTTACTGATTTTTAGTGAGAAGCAGGTGACGTTAATAAAAAAGGAAGTAAATTTTTATTTTAATGTAATGCTTTACTAGAAATTTTGTATGATTTATCATCTTATGTTCGAGTTGAAGAGAAAGCACAATGCTTGATGTCTTAGCCTTCTGAAGGGGGAGGGAATGACATGGATGTCCTAATCTCAAGATTCATAAATCAAAAACCTCCAATAGGACCAGCTTGGAGAACCCGAGAGAAATCTTGCATTGACAAATTACAAGGTTTGATGATTAAGTTTGCAAGTTTGGGAGCAATTAAAGCCCATGTTGCAATAGCCGAACACTTGTCGATGGATGCCGACATTGGAGCTTGCAACGCCTCAATCGGACAACTAACGGAAAAGTTGTGCAAACCAAAGAGTATGCTAAAATAGAGGGTTTATAATGTAATTACACAAACCTAGGTTTGCACATGCACAAGTGGGGGGGACCATCCCGCGGGACGACTTATATATATATAATAAGCTCTCACATGCATGGGGGGACCATTAGCTAGGTGCCACTCATTGGGAGATTACTTATACAAAACTTATGCCACATTGGAAAATTACACCACTTGCCCCTTCCCCCACTCCTATAAATAGGACCCTTAAGGTACTTTGTAAGACATACCAAGCAAATATATTTTTATGAATATTTGATAATTTATAATCACTCTCTTTTATGGAAAGTTATGCTTGATAGCAATACTTTATCTTTTAGTTTAATATTTCATGGAATGCAATTCCATTGCATGCTCCATGCGGTTTAGTTTCAAATTTTGGGTTTGAGTATAAAGCCTCAAGTTCGTGACATTTGGCGAAGGTGGAAGAGCTCTCCAAAGTGTCGACCGATGTGGTGCCTTCGTGGAGGATGGTTCGATGCTAGAAGATATCAAGCCATGCTTACATTAGTACTTACTTAGGTTTGCTTCTCTTTTGATTATCCTTTTTCTCGTTTTATTTGTTCCGTTTAGTAAATTCGTTCTTTTCTTGCTTAGTTAGTTCCATTTAGTTATTTGTTCTTTCTCGTTGTTTATTAGTTAGTTCCGTTAAGTAAGTTTATTTCGTGTCTTGTGTAGCTAATTAATTTCGGTCCATGATAGTTTCTATTATTGTTAGTTATACCTACATAACCAAACATCTTTTTTGTTTCAACTAAAGTAATAGCTTATTTTGTTGATATTGTGTAAGAATTTGTAGAAAATTAGGGATATCTTATCTCATTTGGGTAGTCTACATTTCCGTGTTTGTACCATCGGAATTTCAATTATAGTGAATCTCAAATGATTCATCTATAAAGGAGTTCAATATACACATTCATGTGCACTTTGAAAAGCTTAATATTTGCACAAGTATCATTCTAAATTACATCTAGGATCACACTGGACAACACTTATAATATATGATGTTAGCAACTTTCCTTATAGAATGGTTTATGTTCTTAGGTATATTCTTCAATCTAATGGTAACTAAATATCTTAAGCACACCCAAATCTAGTTCATATTATTTTATTTCCTCTTCAAAATAAGAAAATCATAGCGAAGACTAATTTGCATCGGTCAAGTTTATTTATTCTTGATCTATCTTGTTACCTTATTTCAGCATTTGGTAAAATGGTTTCAATTATAGTTTTATTTGAACCATAGTTATTATCATGATAGATATGATTCCGAATATCAATTTTGAGAATAGCTAAGATTGCCATAATTGATTAATTAACTTGCAGTCTTTGTAGCATATGGTTATTGTCTTGTTTGAAAATAATCTATGGTTTTAACTAGAAAAGTAATATGGAAAGAAAAGTATGCTCTATGTTATTTACAAAACTTAAATTATGTTGTATTTGGTTATGCTTCTCAATCGGACAGGCTTGTTTCATTTTATAGAGAAGTCAAGCAATGTTTCAACCGTTTCTTGAATGTGAATTCCTTTTGCCAAATATTGCAAATCCATGGTGACGCAGCCGTCCAAGCTCAGAAAAATAATTCTTGAAGATGGATGTGCTAGACATTACAATTCCTTTGTATTCGACTCAAAGGTCACCCAACCGAGTCATCCCGAGGCAAGGATCACAAGAGGCGGGACTTCAAGACTAAGTCAACAAATAATTATGGAAGAATCTCAAAGTTACCTTATTATGTATTACCTTTTCTTATAAGCTTCTATATAGTATAATTCCATATCTAGAACTTTTCTTATTATTTGTTTCCTTATAGTTAGACTTATCTTTTTTGGTTTGTTTCCTTTATTATTTGTTGCATTTTATTTTCATCAAGGACCTCTATATAATTATAGTTCTTTTCGTATATGTTTACATAGTGCTTTAAGGGAATATAGTTAGCGCTTTTGTTTCTTGACTGCATTTTCTTTTTATTATATAGCACTTTATGGTATTATACTTTGTGCTCTATAGTTATAGTTACAGAGCTTTTCATATATGCTACATAGTGCTTTAAGGAACACTACAAAAAAATTTCATTTTTGTAACAAGATTTTTTTCGTATTTAAATTCACTTTTTCCGTTACTAATGATATTAGAGACGGAATTAATGATGGACATATGTTAGCTACGTGATCTTTAGGGATGAAATTCCGTTACAAATATACTATTTTTTTGTAGTGGAAACACGGTTGGTGCTTTTGTTTTTTGACTGCATTTTCTTTTTATTATATAACACTTTATGAGATTACACTTTGTGCTTCAGAGTTATAATTATAGTGCTTTTCGTATATGTTTACATAGTGCTTTAAGGTAATACACTTACCATTTTTGTTTATTCACTGTTTTTCCTTTTAATTATATAGAACTTTATTAGATGTACTTTGTGCTCTATAGTTAAAATTACAGTGCTTGTTGTATATGTTTCATGGTGCTTTAATGTAGTATAAATGGCATTTTTATTTCTTCATTCTCTTTCATTTTTATTATATAGCACTTTATGAGATTATACTTTGTGCTCTAGAGTTATAATTAAAGTGTTTTTCATATATGTTACATAGTGCTTTAAGGGAACACAATTAGTGCTTTTGTTTCTTGACTGCATTTTATTTTTATTATATACCACTTTATGGGATTATACCTTGTGTTCTACAGTTATAATTACAGAGATTTTTGTATATGTTACATGGTGCTTTTAGGTAGTATAAATAGTGTTTTTGTTTCTTCACTGTTTTTCCTTTTTATTATATAACACTCTATGATATTATACTTTGTGTTCCAGAGTTATAATTACAGTGCTTTTCGTATATGTTTACATAGTGCTTTAAGGAAATACAGTTGGCGCTTTTATTTGTTCACTATTTTTACTTTTTATTATATAGAACTTTATTAGATTATACTTTGAGCTCTAGGGTTATAACTACAGTGTTTTTCGTATACGTTACAAAGTTTTTTAAGAGAACACAGTTAGTGCTTTTGTTTCTTGACTGCATTTTCTTTTTATTATATATCACTTTTTGGGATTCTACTTTGTGCTCTAGAGTTATAATTATAGTGCTTTTCGTATATGTTTACATAGTGTTTTAAGGGTATACAGTTAGCGCTTTCGTTTATTCAATGTTTTTCCTTTTAATTATATACAACTTTATTAGATTATAATTTGTGCTCTAGAGTTATAACTACAGAGCTTTTTTTATATGTTACATGGTGCTTTAAGGCAATATAGTTGGTGCTTTTGTTTCTTGACTGCATTTTGTTTTTATTATATAACACTTTATTGGATTACACTTTGTGCTCTAGAGTTGTAATTACCGAGCTTATCATATATGTTACATGGTGCTTCAAGGTTGTATAAATAGCGCTTTTGTTTGTTCACTGTTTTTCCGTTTTATTATATAGCTCTCTTTGAGATTATACATTGTGCTCTAGAGTTATAATTATAGTCCTTTTCGTATATGTTTACATAATGCTTTAATGGATTACAATTAGTGCGTTTGTTTATTCTTTGATTTCCTTTCTATTATATAGAACTTTATGATTGTGCTCTAGAGTTATACTTACAGTGATTTTCATATATGTAACATGGTGCGTTTAGGTAGTATAAATAGCGCTTTTGTTTATTTATTGTTTTTCCTTTTTAATATATAGCAGTCTATGAAATTATATTTTATGCTCTATTGTTATAATTATAGTGCTTTTCGTATATGTTTACATAGTGGTTTAAGGGAATACAGTTAGCGCTTTTGTTTTTTCACTTTTTTTCCTTTTTATTACATAAAACTTTATGAGATTATACTTTGTGCTCTAGAGTTATAATTAAAGTGTTTTTCGTATATGTTAACGGTGTTTATAGGTAGTATAAATAGCGATTTTGTTTCTTCACTATTTTTCCTTTTTATTATATAGCATTCTATGAGATTATACTTTATGCTCTATAGTTATAATTATAGTGCTTTTCGTATATGTCTACATAGTGCTTTAAGGAAATACAATTAGCGCTTTTATTTTTTTCACTTTTTTTCCTTTTTATTATATAGAACTTTATGAGATTATACTTTGTGCTCTAGAGTTATAATTACAGTGCTTTTTGTATATGATACACGTTGATTTAAGGAAACACAGTTAGTGCTTTTGTTTCTTGACGGCATTTTCTTTTTATTATATAGCTCTTTATGGGATTAAACTTTGTGCTCTAGAGTTATAGTGCTTTTTGTATATGTTTACATAGTGCTTTAAGGGAATACAGCTAGCGCTTTTGTTTCTTGACTGCATTTTCTTTTTATTATATAGCATTTTATGGTATTATACTTTGTCCTCTAGAGTTATAATTAAAGAGCTTTTGATATATGCTACATAGTGCTTTACGGGAACACAGTTGGTGCTTTTATTTTTTGAATGCATTTTCTTTTTATAATATAGTACTTTATGGGATTACACTTTGTGCTCCAGAGTTGTAATTACCGAGCTTTTCGTATTTGATACATGGTGCTTTAAGGTAATATAAATAGCGCTTTTGTTTCTTCCCTGTGTTTCCTTTTTATTACATAGCTCTTTTTGACATTATACTTTGTTCTCTAGAGTTATAATTATAGTTCTTTTCGTATATGTTTACATAGTGCTTTAAGGGAATAGAGTTTGCGTTTTTGTTTCTTCAGTATTTTTCCTTTTAATTATGTAGAACTTTATGAGATTATACTTTATGCTCTAGAGTTATAATTACTGAGCTTTTCGTATTTGTTACATGGTGCTTTAATGTAGTATAAATAGTGCTTTTCTTTCTTCACTGTTTTTAATTTTTATTATATAGCACTTTGAGAGATTATTCTTTGTGCTCTAGAGTTATAATTACAGTGTTTCATATATGCTACATAGTGCTTTTAGGGAAAACAGTTAGTGTGTTTTGTTCTTGACTGGATTTTCTTTTTATTATATGACACTTTATTGGATTATACTTTGGGCTCTAGAGTTGTAATTACCGAGCTTTTGGTATATGTTACATGGTGCTTTAAGGTAGTATAAATAGCATTTTTCTGTCTTAACTATTTTTCCTTTTTATTATACAGCTCTCTTTGAGATCATACATTGTGCTCAAAAGTTATAATTATTGTGCTTTTCGTATATTTTTACATAGTGCTTTAATGGAATACAGTTAGCACGTTTGTTTCTTCTTTGATTTTCTTTTTATTATATAGAACTTTATGAGATTATACTTTGTGCTCTAGAGTTACAATTACAGTGATTTTCATATATGTAATATGGTGCTTTTAGATTTATAAATAGCACTTTTGTTTCTTCATTGTATTTCCTTTTTATTATATAGCAGTCTATGAAATTATACTTTATGCTCTATAGTTATAATTATATTGCTTTTCGTATATGTTTACATAGTGCTTTAAGGGAATATAGTTAGCGTTTTTGTTTTGTCATTTTTTTTTTCCTTTTTATTATATAGCACTTTATGGGATTATACTTTGTGTTCTAGAAGTTATAATTATTAGTGCTTTTTGTATATGTTTACATAGTGCATTTAAGGGAATACAGTTAGCGCATTTGTTTCTTGACTACATTTTCTTTTTATTATATACGACTTTATGGGATTACTCTTTGTGATCTAGAATTATAATTATAGTATTTTTCGTATATGTTTACATAGTGCTCTAAGGGAATACACTTAGCGTTTTTTTTTATTCACTGTTTTTCCTTTTAATTATATAGAATTTTATTTGATTATACTTTCTGCTCTAAAGTTATAATTATAATTTTTTTGTATATCTTACATGGTGCTTTAATGTAGTATAAAGAGCCGTTTTATTTCTTCACTATTTTTCATTTTTATTATATAGCACTTTATGCGATTATACTTTGTGCTCTAGACTTATAATTAAAGTGGTTTTTATATATGTTACATAGTATTTTAAGGGAACACAATTAGTGCTTTTGTTTCTTGACTACATTTTATTTTTATTATATACCACTTTATGGGATTCTACTTTGTGTTCTAGAGTTATAATTACAAAGATTTTCGTGTATGTTACATGGTGCTTTTAGGTAGTATAATTAGCGTTTTTGTTTCTTCACTGTTTTTTCTTTTTATTATACAGCACTCTATGAGATTATACTTTATGCTCTATAGTTATAATTATAGTGCTTTTCGTATATGTTTACATAGTGTTTTAAGGGAATACAGTTAGCGCTTTTGTTTTTTCACTTTTTCTCCTTTTTATTATTTTGAACATTATGAGATTATACTTTGTGCTCTAGAGTTATAATTACAGTGCTTTTTCTATATGTTACACGGTGCTTTAAGCGAATATAAATATCGCTTTTGTGTCTTGACTGCATTTTCATTTTATTATATAGCACCTTTTGCGATTATACTTTGTGCACTAGAATTATAATTACAGTACTTTTGCTTTAAGGTAAGACAGTTAGCACTTTTGTTTCTTCACAGTTTTTCGTTTTTATTATATAGAACTTTATGGGATTAGACTTTGTGCAGAGAGTTATAATTACAGAGCTTTTCATATATGTTGCATGGTGCTTTAAGGTAGTATAAATAGCGATTTTTTTTCTTCACTGTTTTTCGTGTTTATTATATACCACTATTTGAGATTAAACTTTGTCCTGTAGAGTTATAATTGTAGTGCTTTTCGTATATATTTACATAGTGCTTTAATGGAACACAGTTAGCGCTTTTGTTTTTTCACGTTTTTTCGTTTTAATTATATAGAACTTTCTGAGATTATACTTTAGGCTCTAGAGTTATAATTACAATGTGTTTCGTATATCTTACACGGTGCTTTAATGTAGTACAAATAGTGCTTTTGTTTCTTCACTGTTTAAATTTTTATTATATAGCATTTTATAAGATTATTCATTGTGCACTAGAGTTATAATTACATTACTTTTAATATCTGTTACATAGTGCTTAAAGGAAACACAGTTAGTGCTTTTGTTTCTTGACTACATTTTCTGATAATTATATAGGACTTTTTGGAATTATATTTTGTGCTCTAAAGTTGTAATTACAGAGTTTTTTGTATATGTCACATGGTGCATTAAAGTAGTATAAATAGCGCTTTTGTTTCATCACTATTTTTCATTTTTATGAGATAGCTCTATTTAAGATTATACTTTGTGCTCTAGAGTTATATTTATAGTGCTTTTTCGTATATGTTTATATAGTGCTTTAAGGGAATACAGTTAGCACTTTTGTTTCTTCACAGTTTTTCGTTTTTATTATATAGAACCTCGTGAGATTATACTTTGATCTCTAGGGTTATAATTATAGTGCTTTTCGTATATGTTACATATTGCTTTAAGGGAATACAATTAGTGCTTTTGTTTCTTGACTGCATTTTCTTTTTATTATATATCACTTTGTGGGATTATAGTTTGTGCTCTAGAGTTATAATTATAGTGCTTTTTGTATATGTTTACCTACTGCTTTAAGGGAATACAGCTAGCGCTTTTATTTCATCACTGTTTTTCCTTTTTATTATATAGAACTTTATGAGATTAAACTTTGTGCTCTAAAGTTATAATTATAATGATTTTTTGTATATGTTACATGATGCTTTAACGTAGTATAAATAGCGCTTTTGTTTCTTCTCTGGTTTTCATTTTTTTATATTGCACTTTATGAGATTATACTTTGTGCTCTAGAGTTATAATTACAGTGCTTTTCGTATATGTTACATAGTGCTTTAAGGGAACACAATTAGTGCTTTTGTTTCATCACTGTCTTTCTTTTTTATTACATAGCACTTTATGAGATAATAGTTTGTGCTCTAGAGTTATTATTATAGTGCTTTTTTCCATATGTTAACTTATTTTTTTAAAGGAATACAGTTAGGGCTTTTGTTTCATCACTGTTTTTCCTTTTTATTATATAGAACTTTATGAGATTGTACTTCATGCTCTAAAGTTATAATTACACTGGGTTTCGTATATGTTACATGGTGCTTTAACGTAGTATAAATAGCGCTTTTGTTTCCTATTTGTTTTTCATTTTTTTTATATTGCACTTTATGAGATTATACTTTGTGTTCTAGAGTTATAATTACAGTGCTTTTCGTATATGTTAGATAGTGCCTTAAGGGAACACAATTAGTGCTTTTGTTTCTTCACTATCTTTCTTTTTTATTGCATAACACTTTATGAGATTATACTTTGTGCTCTAGAGTTATAATTATAGTGCTTTTTGTATATGTTTACCTACTGCTTTAAGGGAATACAGTTATCGCTTTCGTTTCATCATTGTTTTTCCTTTTTATTATATAGAACTTTATGAGATTAAAATTTGTGCAAAAAAGTTATAATTATAGTGGTTTTTCGTATATGTTTCATGGTGCTTTAACGTAGTATAAATAGCGCTTTTGTTTCTTCTCTAGTTTTCATTTTTGTTATATTGCACTTTATGAGATTATACTTTGTGCTCTAGAGTTATAATTACAGTGCTTTTCGTATATGTTACATAGTGCTTTAAGGGAATACAATTATCGTTTTTTTTTTCATTGTCTTTCTTTTTTATTAAATAACACTTTATGAGATTATACTTTGTCCTACAGTTATAATTATAGTGCTTTTTGTATATGTTTACCTACTGCTTTAATGGAACACAATTAGCGGTTTTGTTTCGTCACTGTTTTTCCTTTTTATTATATAAAACTTTATAAGATTATACTTTGTGCTCTAAATTTATAATTACAATACTTTTTGTATATGTTACATGGTACTTTACCGTAGTATAAATAGCGCTTTTGTTTCTTCTCTGTTTTTCATTTTCCTTTATATTGACTTTATGAGATTATACTTTGTGCTCTAGAGTTATAAATACGGTGCTTTTCGTATGTGTTACATGGTGCTTTTGTGTAGTATAAGTAGCGCTTTTTTCTCTTTCCACTGGTTTTCTATATTATTATATTGCACTTTATGAGATTATACTTTGTGCTCTCCTATTATAATTACAGTGCTTTTCGTATATGTTACATAGTGCTTTAAGGTAACACAGTCACTGCTTTTGTTTCTTGATTGCATTTTCTTTTTATTACATAGAACTTTTTGGGATTATACTTTGTGCCCTTGAGTTATAATTAGAGAGCTTTTCCTATATGTTACATGGTGCTTTATGATAGTATAAATAGCAGTTTTCTTTCATCGTTGTTTTTCCTTTTTATTATATAACACATTATGAGATTATACTTTGTGCTCTAGAGTTATAATTACAGTGCTTTTCGTATATGTTACATAGTGCTTTTAGGGAATACAGTTAGTGCTTTTGTTTCTTGACTGTATTTTCTTTTTATTATATAACACTTTATGGGATTATACTTTATGCTCTAGATTTATAAGTATAGCGTTTTTCATATATGTTACAAGGTGTTTTATGGTAGTATAAATAGCACTTTTGTTTCTTCACTGTTTTTCCATTTTATTAGATAGCACTCTATGAGATTATACTTTGTGCTCCAGAGTTATAATTATAGTGCTTTTCGTATATGTTTACATAGTTCTTTAAGGGAATACAATTATCATTTTTGTTTCGTTACTATTTTTAATTTTTACTATACAGAAGTTTGTGAGATTATCCTTTGTGCTCTAGAGTTATAATTACATTGTTTTTCGTATATGCTTTAAGTAATAGCGCTTTTGTTTCATCATTGTTTTTCCTTTGTTATATAGCACTTTGTGAGATTATACTTCATGCTTTAGAGTTATAATTATAGTGCGTATATGTGTTTAGAAAGTACTTTTAACGGAATACAATTTGTGCTTTTTGTTTCTTCACTTTTTTAATTTTTACTATATACTACTTTATGAGATTGTACTTTGGGTTCTAGAGTTATAATAGTAGTGCTTTTCGTATATGTTACATGTTGCTTATGTTTAGTTTAAATAGTGCTTTTGTTTCTTCACTGTTTTTAGTTTTATTATATAGAACTTTATGAGATTATACTTTATGCTCTAGAGTTATAATTACTGTGCTTTTCGTATATGTGACACATTGCTTTAAAGGAACACAGGTAGTGCTTTTGTTTCTTGGCTCCATTTTCTTTTTATGATATAGCACTTTATGGGATTATACTTTGTGCTCTAGAGTTATAATTACCAAGATTTTTGTATAAGTTACATGATGCTCTAAGGTAGTATAAATAGCGCTTTTGTTTTATCACTGTTTTTCGTTTTTATTATATAACACTCTATGAGATTATAGTTTGTGCTCTATAGTTATAATTATAGTGCTTTTTGTATATGTTTACATAATGCTTTAAGGGAATAGATTTAGCGCATTTGTTTCTTCACATTTTTTCATTTTTATAGTTTGTGCTCCAGAGTTATAATTACAACTCTTTCGTATATGTTACATGGTGCTTTAAGGTAGTATAAATAGCGTTTTTGATTCATCACTGTTTTTCTTTTTTATTATATAACACTTTATGAGATTATACTTTATGCTCAAGAGTTATAATTATAAGGCTTTTTGTATATGTTTACATAGTGCTTTCAGTGAATACAGATAACGCTTTTGTTTATTCACTTTTATTTTTCCTTTTAATTATATAGAGCTTTATCATATTATACTTTATGCTTTATAGTTATAATTATAGTGCTTTTCGTATATGTTTAAATAGTGCTTCAAGGGAATAAAATTAGCGCCTTTGTTTCTTGACTATTTTTCATTTTTACTATATAGATGTTTATGAGATTATTCTTTGTGCTCTAGAGTTATAATTACAGTGTTTTTCGTATATGCTTTAAGTTATAGCGCTTTTGTTTCCTTATTGTTTTTCCTTTTTCATTATATAGCACTGTATGGGATTATACTTTGTGCTCTAGAGTTATAATTATAGTGCTTTTCGTATGTGTTTACAAAGTGTTTTAAGGGAATACAGTTAGTGCTTTTGTTTCTTCACTTTTTTCATATTAACTTTATACAACTTTATGAAATTATACTTTGGGCTCTAGAGTTATAATTATAGTGCTTTAAAGGAACACAGTTTGTGCTTTTGTTTTTTGAATGCATTTTCTTTTTATTATATAGCATATTATGAGATTATACTTTCTGGTCTAGATTTATAATTACAGAGCTTTTCGTAAATGTTACATGATGCTTTTACATAGTATAAATAGCGTTTTTGTATCATAACTGTTTTTACTTTATATTATATAACACTTTATGAGATTATAATTTGTGTTCTAGAGTTATAATTATAGTGCTTTTAGCATATGTTTACGTAGTGCTTTAAGGGAATACAGTTAGCGTATTTGTTTCTTCACTATTTTTAGTTTTTATTATATAGAACTTTATGAGATTATATTTTCTGCTCTAGAGTTATAATTACAGTGCTTTTTTTATATGTTAGAGAGTGCTTTAAAGGAACACAGTTAGCGCTTTTTTTTCTTGACTCTATTTTCTTTTTATTATATAGAACTTTTTGAGATTATACTTTATGCTCTAGACTTATAATTACAGTGCTTGTCGTGTATGTTACATGGTGCTTTATTTTAGTATAAATAGCGCTTTTGTTTCTTCACGGTTTTTCATTTTTATAATATAGTACTTGGTGAGATTATACTTGGTCCTCTAGAGTTATAGTTACTCTGTTTTTCGTATATGTTACATAGTACTTCAAGGGAACACAGTTAGTGCCTTTTTTTTACTGTATTTTGTTTTTATTATATAGCAGTTTATGGGATTATACTTTGTGCTATATAGTAATAATTTCAGAGCTTCACTTATATGTAACAAGGTGCTCTAAGGTAGTATAAATAGCGATTTTGTTTCTTCACTATTTTTCCTTTTTATAATATAACACTTTATAAGATTATACTTTGTGCTCTAGAGTTATAATTATAGTGCTTTTCGTATATGTTTACGTAGTGCTTTAAACGAATACAATTAGCATTTTTGTTTCTTCTTTGTTTTTCCTTTTTACTATATAGAACTTTATGAAATTATACTTTGTGCTCCATAGTTATAATAACAATGTTTTTCGTATATGTTACATGGAGCTTTATTTTAATATAAATAACGCTTTTGTCTCTTTACTGTTTTTCATTTTTATTATATAGCACTTGGTGAGATTAATATACTTGGTGCTCTAAAGTTATAATTACAATGCATTTCGTATATGTTACATAGTACTTTAAGGGAACACAATTAGTGTTTTTATTTTTGATTGTATTTTCTTTTTATTATATAGCAGTTTATGGGATTATACTTTATGCTATCGAGTAATAATTACAGAGCTTTTCTTATATTTTACATGGTGCTCATAGGTAGTATAAATAGCGATTTTGTTTCTTCATTGTTTTCCTTTTTATAATATAACACTTTATAAGATTATACTTTGTGCTCTAGAGTTATAATAATAGTGCCTTTCGTATATGTTTACATAGTGCTTTAAGGGAATACAGTTAGCGCTTTTGTTTCTTCGTTGTTTTTCCTTTTTACTATATAGAACTTTGTGAGATTATACTTTGTGCTGTATAGTTATAATTACAATGCTTTTTGTATATGTTACATGGTGCTTTAGTTTAGTATAAAGAGCGCTTTTGTTCCTTCACTGTTTTTCATTTTTATTATATAATAGTTGGTGATATTATATTTGGGGCTCTAGAGTTATAACTACAGTGCTTTTCATATATGTTACATAGTGCATTAGGGGAACAAAATTGGTCCTTTTGTTTCTTGCCTGTGTTTTCTTTGCATTATGTAGCACTTTGTGGGATTCTACTTTGTGCTCTAGAGTTACAATTACAGAGCTTTTCGTATATGTTACAGGATGCTTTAAGGTAGTATAAGTAGCACTTTTGTTTCTTCACTTTTTTCGTTTTTATTATATAACATTTATTAGATTATACTTTCTGCTCTAGAGATATAGTTATAGTGCTTTTTATATATGTTTACATAGTCCTTTAAGAAAAATACAGTTAGCGCTTTTGTTTTTGACTGTTTTTCCTTTTTATTATATAGAACATTATGAGATTATATTTTATGCTCTAGAGTTATAATTACAGTTATTGTCGTATATGTTACATGGTTCTTTATTTTAGTATAAATTGCGCTTTTGTTTCTTCACTGTTTTTCGTTTTAATAATATAGTACTTCGTCCTCTAAAGTTATAATTACTGTGTTTTTCGTAATGTTACGTAGTGCTTTAAACGAATACAATTAGCATTTTTGTTTCTTCTTTGTTATTCCTTTTTACTATATAGAACTTTATGAGATTATACTTTGTGCTCCATAGTTATAACTACAACATTTTTCGTATATGTTACATGGGCTTTAATATAATATAAATAACACTTTTGTTTCTTTACTGTTTTTCATTTTTATTATATAGCACTTGGTGAGATTATACTTGGTGCTCTAGAGTTATAATTACAATGCATTTTCTATATGTTACATAGTGCTTTAAGGGAACACAGTTAGTGTTTTTGTTTCTTGATTGTATTTCCTTTTTATTATATAACAGTTTATGGGATTATACTTTGTGCTATAGAGTATTAATTACGGAGCTTTTCTTATATGTTACATGGTGCTCTTAGGTACTATAAATAGCGATTTTGTTTCTTCATTGTTTTTCTTTTTATAATATGTCACTTTATAAGATTATACTTTGTGCTCTAGAGTTATAATTGTAGTGCTTTTCGTTATGTTTGCATAGTGCATTAAGGGAATACTGTTAGCGCTTTTGTTTCTTCATTATTTTTCCTCTTTACTATATAGAACTTTGTGAGATTATACTTTGTGCTCTATAGTTATAATTACAACGCTTTTCGTATATATTACATGGTGCTATAATTTAGTATAAATAGCGCTTTTGTTCCTTCACTGTTTTTCACTTTTATTATATAACACGTGGTGAGATTATAATTGGGGCTCTAGAGTTATAACTACAACGCTTTTCGTATATGTTACGTAGTGCATTAAGGGAACATAATTAGTCCTTTTGTTTCTTGACTGCATTTTCTTTGTATTATGTAGCACTTTGTGGGATTATACTTTGTGCTCTAGAGTTATAATTACAGAGCTTTTCGTATATGTTACAGGATGCTTTAAGGTAGTATAAGTAGCACTTTTGTTTCTTCACTTTTTTTCGTTTCTATTATATAACACTTTATTAGATTATACTTTCTGCTCTAGATTTATAATTATAGTGCTTTTTGTATATGTTTACATAGTGCTTTAAGAAATATACAGTTAGCGCTTTTGTTTCTTGACTGTTTTTCCTTTTTATTATATAGAACTTTATGAGATTATACTTTGTTCTCTATAGTTATAAATACAATGTTTTTCTTATATGTTACATGGTGCTTTAATTTAGTATAAATAGCACTTTTGTTTCTTCACAGTTTTTCATTTTTATTATATAGCACTTCGTGAGATTATACTTGGTCCTCTAGAGTTATAATTACAGTGCTTATTGTATATGTTACAGTGCTTTAAGGGAATATAGTTAGTGCTTTTGTTTCTTGACTGCATTTTTTTTTTTATTATGTAGCATTTTAAGGGATTATACTTTGCGCTCTAGACCTATAATTATAGAGCTTTTCGTATATGTTACATGGTTCTCAAAGGTAGTATAAGTAGCACATTTGTTTATTCACTGTTTTTCCTTTTTATTATATAACACTTTATTTGATTATACTTTGTGCTCTAGAGTTATAATTATAGTGCTTTTCGTATATGTTTACATACTGCTTTAAGGGAATTCAGTTAGCGATTTTGTTTCTTGACTTTTTTTTCCTTTCTATTATATAGAACTTTATGATTTTATACTTTATGCTCTAGAGTTATAATTACAGTGCTTGTCGTATATGTTACATGGTGCTTTATTGTAGTATAAACAGCGCTTTTGTTTCTTCACTGTTTTTCGTTTTTATAATATAGTACTTGGTGAGATTATACTTGGTTCTCTGGAGTTATAATTCCAGTGCTTTTCGTATATGTTACACAATGCATTAAGGGAACACAGTTAGTGCTTTTGTTTATTGACTGTATTTTCTTTTTATTATATAGCAGTTTATGAGATTATAGTTTGTGCTATAGAGTAATAATTAAAAAGCTTTACTTATATGTAACATGGTGCTCTAAGGTAGTATAAATAGCAATTTTTTTTCTTCATTGTTTTTCCTTTTTATAATATAACACTTTATAAGATTATACTTTGTGCTCTAGAGTTATAATTATAGTGCTTTTTGTATATGTTTATGTAGTGATTTAAAAGAATACAGTTAGCGCTTTTGTTTCTTCTTTGTTTTTCTTTTTTACAATATAGAACTTTATGAGATTATACTTTGTGCTTTATGGTTATAATTACAATGCTTTTCGTATATGTTACATGGTGCTTTAATGTATTATAAATAGCGCTTTTGTTTTTTCATTGTTTTTCATTTTTATTATATAGCACTTGGTGAGATTATACTTGGGCCTCTAGAGTTGTAATTACAGTGTTTTTCGTATATGTTTCTTCACTGTTTTTCCTTTTTATTATATAACACTTTATTATATTATACTTTGTGCTCTAGAGTTATAATTATATTGTTTTTCGTATATGTTTACATAGCGCTTTAAGTGAATACAGTTAGCATTTTTGTTTCTTCACTGTTTTTCGTTTTTATTATGTAGAACTTTATGAGAGTATACTTTGTGCTATAGAGTTATAATTATAGTCCTTTCCGTATATGTTTACATAGTGCTTTAAAGGAATACAGTTAGCGCTTTGATTTTTCATTGTTTTTTCCTTTTTATTATATAATACTTTATGAGATAATACTCTGTGGTCTAGAGTTTAAATTATAGTACTTTTCATATTTGTTCACATAGTGCTTTAAGGGAATATAGTTAGCCCTTTTGTTTCTTCATTATTTTTTCCTTTTTATTATATAGAACTTTATGAGATTATACTTTGTACTCTAAAGTTATAACTGCAGTGCTTTTCGTATATGTTACATAGTGCTTTAAGGTAGCATAAAAAGCGCTTTTGTTTCTTCGTTGTTTTCCTTTTTATTGTATAGCGCTTTACGAGATTATACTTTGTGCTCTAAAGTTATAATTATAGTGCATTTCTTATATGTGTACATAGTGCTTTAAGGGAATACAGGTAGTGCTTTTGTTTCTTCACTGTTTTTTCTTTTCATTACATAGAACTTTATGAGATTATACTTTGCACTGTAGAGTTATAATTGCTGTGCTTTTCGTATATATTACATGGTGCTTTAAGGTAGTATAAATAGCGTTTTTGTTTCTTGAATGTTTGTCCTTTTTATTATATAGCACTCTGTGATATTATACTTAGTGCTCTAGAGTTATAATTACAGTGCTTTACCTATATGTTTCATTAAGGGAAAACAATTAGTTCTTTTGTTTCTTTGCTGTCTTTTCTTTTTAATATATTGCATTTTATGAGATTATATTTTGTGCTTTAGAGTTATAATTGTAGTGTTTTCGTATATGTTACATATACCCTTAAGGGAACACAGTTCGTGCTTTGGTTTTTTGACTGCCTTTTCTTTATATTATATTGCACTTTATAGGATTATACTTTGTGTTCTAGAGTTTTAATTACTATGCTTTTCGTATATGTTACATAGAGCTTTAAGGGAATACAATTAGTTCTCTTGTTTTTTTATTGCCTTTTCTTTTTACTATATAACACTTTTTGAGATTATACTTTGTGCTCCAAAGTAATAATTACAGTGCTTTTCATATATGTTACATCGTGCTTAAGGGAACACAGTTAGTGATTTTGCTTATTTACTGCCTTTTCTTTTTATTATATTGCACTTTATGGGATTATACTTTGTACTATAGAGTTATAATTACAGTTCCTTTCGTATATGTTACATGGTGCTTTAAGGTAGTATAAATAGCGCTTTTGTTTCTTCAATTTTTTCCTTTTTATTATATCGCACTCTATGAGATTATACTTTAAGCTCTAGAGTTATAATTACAGTGCTTTTCGTATATGTTATATAGTTCTTTAAGGAAAAACAATTAGTTCTTTTGTTTCTTTGCAGCCTTTTCTTTTTAACCTATAGCACTTTATGAGATTATACTTTGTGCTCTAGAGTTATAATTACAGTGCTTTTCGTATATGTTACATAGTGATTTAAGGGAACACAGTTAATGCTTTAGTTTCTTGACTACTTTTCTTGTTACTATATTGCACTTTATAGGATTATACTTTGTGCTCTACAGTTATAATTACTGTGCTTTTCGTATATGTTACGTAGTGCTTTAAGGGAATATAATTAGTTCTTTTGTTTCTTTATTGCCTTTTCTTTTTAATATATAACACTTTATGACATTATACTTTGTGCTCTAAAGTAATAATTACAGTGTTTTTCATATATGTTAGATCGTGCTTAAGGGAACACAGTTAGTGCTTTTGTTTCTTGACTACCTTTTCTCTTTATTATATAACACTTTATAGGATTATATTTTGTACTCTAGAGTTATAATTATAGTGTTTTTCGTATATGTTTTATTGTGTTTTCATGTTGTATAAATAGTGTTTTGGTTTCTTCACTGTTTGTCGTTTTTATTGTATAGCACTTTATGAGTTTATACTTTGTGCTCTAGAGTTGTAGTTACAGAGCTTTTGTATATGTTACATGGTTCTTTAAGGTAGTATAAATAGCATTTTTATTTCTTCACTATTTTTTCCTTTTTATTATATAACACTTTATGAGATTATACTTTGTGCTCTAGAGTTATAATGATAGTGCTTTTCATATATGTTTACATAGTGCTTTAAGGGAATAGCATTAGGGCTTTTGTTTCTTCACTATTTTTCCTTTTTATTATATAGAACTTTATGAGATTATACTTTGTACTCTAGAGTTATAATTACAGTGCTTTTTGTATACGTCATATAGTGCTTTAATGTAGCATAAATAGCATTATTGTTTCTTCATTGTTTTTCTTTTTTATTATATAACACATTATGAGATTATACTTAGTGCTCTAGAGTTATAATTATATTGTTTTTTTTATATGTTTACATAGTGCTTTTAGAGAATACAGTTGCGTTTTTGTTTCTTCACTGTTTTTCCTTTTTACTGTATAGAACTTTATGAGATTATACTATGTATTGTAGAGTCATAATTGTAGGGCTTTTCGTATATGTTACAAGGTGGTTTAAGGTAGTATAAATAACGTTTGTGTTTCTTCATTGTTTTTCTTTTTTATTATGTAGCACTCTATGAGATTATACTTTGTGCTCTAGAGTTATAATTACAGTGTTTTTCGTATTGTTGCATAGTGCTTTAAGGGAATACAATTAGTTCTTCTGTTTGTTTACTTATTTATCTTTTTAATATATAGCACTTTATGAGATTATACGTTGTGCTCTAGAGTTATAATTACAATGCTTTTCGTATATGTTACATAGTGTTTTAAGGGAACACACTTAGTGCTTTTGTTTCTTGACTGTCTTTTCTCTTTTGTTGTATACAACTTTATGAGATTATTGATGAGGACGTCCAATCTTCAAGCATTTAAACGTTCGTGGGACCCATTACTTGAAACCGAGCTCATTAGTTTTAAAAATCCGTCATTGCATTGATCGGATGATTTTTATGGAGAATCTATTTAAGGATGATGCTTCTAGACCACTTAGCCCTCACCTGACGTTCTGATAATTGGAAAATGTGTTTGTGTATATGTTTATACAATTCACAGGGAATTTATATTTTAAAATCAGTGAGTAGAAGTTTATATAAAACCGATTAGATATAGTAATGTTGTTGTTGTAGACCCTGAGTAGTTATCACAATTATTTATACTCTTTTTACTGGTGAGTTTGCAGGTCGAGCACACAGATTTTAAGTCATGAATTTCACAGGTGAAAATCTTTGAGAAAGCGACGAAAATGGAGGAAGGGATCTACTTGCAGCAGATCCAAAAACTAAGCTATTGAAAGCAGTAAGTAAAGTGATAAAAATGAGATGAACGGAAGCGAGCAAAAGAAGGGCGGAATGTGAAGTGCCAGCGGTAACCAGATGATCAGAACGTGAGCGGAAGTGGGGACCAGATGAACGGGACATGGATGAATAGTGGTTACCGAGTGAACGGGACATGAGTGAGCGGCACATGGTATATTTATATATATGTGTATATGTATATAGATGAGCGATAGAGAGTGAAGGAGAGGTGCTGTGTCTGATCTGTGAGTTACTAAATGGATAGACTTCCCTGGATGTAATATGCGAACGATGTAAGTGTGTTATAAAAAATATATGTATATTACAATACACAGGAAGCGGTTAGAAGGGGGTAATGTAATTATATGAACTTAAATATAAAGAATTTATAACACTGGAATTTTGACTTTAAGGGATTTACAACAAGACTTCAATGATACCCAGAATCGAGACATTATAAGAAACAAACCCTACTGTCACTAGGAATCTCTGCAACCTAATAGACCACCACCTATGCCCCGTTAATTTTCCCAATATCTGCCTCATTAGTGGCTTTTCCCTTCTGTTACCTTTTTTTAATCAAAATTGAATTCAGAACAACAGTTAAGCAGGTCGACAAGGCTCCCGCGTACTTAACTACATCGAACTACCTTGAGACCGCTTTTGAAGCATAACAAGGCTTATATAATCAATTCTTCTCTTGGTCTAAATCAGTGAAATAAAATTCTCTAAATTCAAAATTTATATAAGTATGTAGAAAGTATGGAAGAAATGAGGTTGAAGAACTGAATGATATTTCATTATCTAGTATGAAAGCAGGGAAAGACGGGAACTAAAAAGCTGTAAACGAAAGAAGTAATCTAATCTAAGAAAGTTGTAAAGACTTGGCCAAGGGAGGAGGGAAACCCCTACTCCCTTGGCCATTCCTGTGGAGAACTCCCTTACAGGGTTGGAGCTCTCGGAGATAAGAAGACGACTGGCTTGCGAAAAGTAAATGCTAGGAGTATATTAAATCAAAGTATCGATTCTTTACATAAAGATATCTGGCCTTATTTATAGTAAGTAAAACGGGACGGTTGCAATCAGTTGTTGGGCGGTTCCAACCGCTGGGCAGTTAGGCGATTACTGGTAGTATTCTGTTAAAGCAGTTCCTGGCCATAACTCCCAGGGTGCTCGCTTTGATTGCATTGAACTGTAAGGGCACAGACCTTCCTCGCTTGCCGAAGAGCTGGAGGACATCAGCGTAGCTAGGCTCGCTTGTGCTTTGGCTGGAAATGAAATGGCTGTACCGCTGCAGTTGGAACACTTAGTTGGAATCTGGTGATAATTTGCAGCGGTGGGTGTCTGGACTGTCACTTGCAAGCGGGAGAGGTTGTCGCTTGCGGGCGGTGAAAGCTACCGCTTGCTTTTCATGCCTTAGTCTTTTCCAGGAAATATCTTGGGCGCTTGCGAGCGGAGGTGGCTGTCGCTTGTGGCATCTGCCTTAGCTTTTTTGGCACCAGACTACCGCTTAAAAAGGGCAAAAATCGTTAATAATCTTAACAACAAAATTTGGATCATGGCAAGCGATATAGATCAATAATATATGCCATTAATGGGTTATTATGAGGGTTTTTATACAGAAATTCGAGTAATACACAGTTTTGTCAAGCTAAGAATATGCTCCTATTTGGAGTTATCAAACCTCCTCACACTAAACCTTTGTACGTCCTCGAACAAACTATATTAAAAGATCAAGAGGTTATATTGTTCACTGCAATTAAGAAGTGTTAAACAACCAGTGCCATGATTGGGAATAAAGTGAATCTCAAAATAGAAACAAAGAAGCCATAAGTATTCAGCTTGTCATTTGATTTAACAAGATTGGAGTCATCCAGGTATTGTCAACTTTTTTTGCTTAGCAGGAAATATTTTTTATTTTTAGGAAACCTTCAGCCGAAGGCGCGGAGGTTTTTTTTTTTTTTTTGGATCGAGAGTTTCAAACAAACATTGTGTCTGCTCAAGATCTTATTTGATTCTCACACGCCTAGGCCTTTTCAGTTCCTTTGTAATGATAGGTCCTCCCTGCTTTGCTTGCATTGTATCTTAAACCATATTTAAGGACTTCTCTTTTCAAGTTATTTCTTATGAACACAGTCGAAAAACATAGGTTCGCTTGCCGTATTGAGTATGAAAGTTGAAATGAAGGGGGCACTAATCTTCACAAGTCTTATTCGTTGTTACTTAGTTTAACGCTAATGTTCAAGTTATTGTGAAGTTCAAAGGACAATTACTTGGTCTGATGTGCTTAAGTCATCTAACTCTACTCTAAAACAAATCACAGAGTTAACTTAGCAGGATATCACAGGCATTTCACATAAGAACACATACTTCAGGTTATGTTTGGCATACAATAAAGAAAAATTGTCACTTGTTACCAAAAAGTGTTGTTTCGTTGATCAGTGTTATGTACAACCCTTGCCATTATCAAAATGTGTACATGGGGCAGGACCTTTCTTCATTTCCTCTTCTCGCTCAAAGGTCCTCGCCCCTGAGGAAGGTTTTTGGATATCTGCCGCACTAGGTCTTCCATTCGTTGGGGACTCCCGGCTGTGTCAAGCTGGTGTTTCATAAGGATGGCATTTTTTTGGGTGAGAGCTATGAGTGCTTTCATAATCTCGTGCAGCGTCGTACTCATGCTTGCAGCTTGAGTCTTCAGTGCTTCTACGCGTGCTTCCAGTGCGGCAGTTGCCTTCTTGCCAGTGGTCAGTTCATCAGCCAGACTCCTTGCATATGTATCAATTAATATCTGAGTCATCATGTATTGGATGAGAATGGCTGAGTCGAGTTCCTCCAGTCTTCTTTCGATATTTTCTAGAGATGAGCGGGGAGCTGATGGTCCAGCCTCCGCCGCTGCTGGTGACTGTGTCGGACTCAGCCGAACAGATCTCCACTGGCGCTTTCTCCTGAAGGGAATCGGGTGCTGGTTTAGGGGTGACATCTCTAAGGAATACTAGCTGCCTTGTTGCCTCGTACTTCAGCTGCTCTACTTTCTTTTGCTCTAAATATCTCCTGAATCGCAGCTGGAGTTGGGTCAGCGGCTTCCAATATTTAAGCAGCTTGACCAGCACCTTCATTTTCCTCTTCTTCTGTCGCTCGAGCTACCACAGTCATTCAATTTTTTGTATTTCGGCGAGCAGCTGAGCTTGTTTCTCTTGTAGCTTCCCATCCTGTTCCTCCTCCTCCTCTTCTATTAGTGTTTTGTCTAATTTGGCTGAGGCTGGAGTCAGAATCTCTACAGGTGTCCCGATCATGGTAGGTGTTCTTGGGCTGCGTGGGGACACTTGCAAGATAGGAAGGTTTAAAATTACTGCCTCCACGTCCTCGGCTTCATAGGCAGCTTCAGCGGTTCTGGCAGCGGGGATCTCGGCGGGATATTCTTTGTAAGACTCCATGGTGACATCAATCCCGCCGATGGTTTCCTCAGTAAGTACGGTCTCCCACTCCTCCTCTGCTCCAGCAACAGTAGGCTCTACCGTTACCGGCTGATTAACGGGTGTGGCTTCCTTGCCTGTTCCACCAGCAGTTGGCTTACCTGCCCCCTACTGGTCAAAGGGAACTGGTTCATTGCCAAGCGGACTTGGCAATCTTGGTGACACCTCCACCGTCGCTGGCCTCACTGGCGAAAGTCTCTCGGGTTGAGCGGTGAGTTCTCTCATAACGATCCCCTTCCGTAGCCTGGAGAGGGGGATTGTGTCTTCGCTTGCCTCCACATCCACCACTTTCCCCTTCCCTTTCTCCTGCCTTGTCGCTCGCCGAGGGGGTGTTGGATTATTTTGGAGAGCTTTCTTGACCCTCGGCTTTTTGACATGCGCTAGAGCATGGTCTTCTTGCTTCTTTGACCTCTTTACACCAGTGGCCGCTCTTGGCTCTTTGCCTCCCTTATCGCTCCCGACCGCTTATGCCCCAAATAGATCCTCCTCTATCTCCCGAGCGAAGCGGAGGGCTTCCTCTTCCTCATCGCTGGGAGCTTCATTGGAGACTGTCCTCTCAGAATCGGGCTCGGTCTGAGGTGCCACCTCCTCTCTGATGATTTCCCCCCCACAACCTTCATCTTCCTTTCTGGTGGAGGCGGCGCTGCCACTTGCGCTTTCCTCTTTTTCTACTTGGCATGAAAGTAAACCCCTTGGACTACAACCAGTTTTTGTGGAAGGCCGCTGGAAGCAGTGGCTTCATTTGGAGTTCTGGGGCTGAAGTGGGCAGGTCGACGCCCGCGCGCCGGCATAGCTCTGTGATCAGGGTCCCATGACCAAGTTTTGTATCTCTGTTTCTTCGATCCCAGATATCTATGCCGATGATCGCGCCCAAATCCACATCAGTAGTCTCCTCCAGAATTGAGTGGAGGGCAAGGAGAAAGTCAGGACGGATGTCAGTGGTGTGGGTGGTAATCATCACTTTGCTCAGTGACCACTTCACCCATTTCTTTTTCTCTTCGTCCACCGACCCAAACTTTAGGTTCCTCTTTTCCTATGCAGGGGTGGTGGCGAAGGTCTTGTAAACTGTCTGCAGCTTAAGCGAGCTGCAAATCTCCGTTGCCCTCAACTTGTCCCTCATCTCCTGGGTGGGATAGTGGTGTTCCCAACCCAGAAGTCGGTTGATCTTCTTGGCTGAGCAGTCTACCCATCGTCCTCGAATGTATACATTCTTTAGACTCTCAGCCTGCTTCAGATTAGCATAAAATTCCCTCACCAGCGAAACATCCACTGGATCACTGGGGTTTTTGATCAACCATGACAGGCCCAGCTCCTCCAACCAGTTAGAGAGCGGGCCTGTGATCTTCTCGGGCTCGAATCCTCTCTCATAGAGGATTCCCATTGCCTTCATCCGCTCGTAGGTTGCTGTTGCATCAATGTTGACAAAGTGAAGTTTGTCGAATTGATTGGACCTCAACACATCCTTTTCAGCGTCCGCAACATTCTTCTTAGAGGTATTGCCTCTGAATGCCTTCATCTTCCTTAGCAGTGCCTCATGGCAGGCAAGTTTGTCCTTCAGCTCCTTCAGCCGGTACTCCTTCAATTCCTCGTAGTCCAGCCGGCAGTCGCTCACCAGATACCTCTGCTCTGTCTCCTCAGTGTATTGAAATCTGAGGTAGTCCTCCGGGAACTCTGGGATGAATTTTCTGAAGGGAAGTGACTTCAGCTGCCTGAGCTTCCCCCAGTCCTCTGTTAGCTCCAACACTCTCCTCCTCCTATAATATGCCTCAGGCGGCGCTGGCTCTACGAATTCAGCCCCTGAGGTTGTTGTCACCACCTTTCGTTCGTCCGTGGATTTGATCCTTTGGACTCTCTTTTCAATTCTCTCCTCAACCTTCTCGAACTCCTTATTCAATGTTTCTCGCTTGACTGGATCTATTTTATCCAGTCTGTCCTGAACCTAGTGTTTCCAAAATTATTGTTTAATATAAAAATTTATGAATCCTGCCTTACTGCTTTAAAATGCTAACAACATTCATGCACAGACAATCATTTTCACAATTTCGGTGATTTTAACCCTAGATCCTCCCACTTGCAACGAAACAGAACACTACTGTGAGTGTTATGTTGTGAAAAAGGGAGAAAATCACAGAACAACACAAAACATACAGATTGTTGTAAAAATGAACCATAGGAAGCGAGAATATCAGTTATTGTATCTAAATCTAGCAGATAATAGACCTAGATTCACAGAAATCAAACATAGAAACATTTTCACAAAAACGAAGATCAGACAGGTATCGCGAAAATAATTTGGGATTCTATGTTTTTGAACGTTAAATCGGGGAAAATCAACCGTAAAATCGAGTGTATGTACTAAGTTTAACCTAGATCTTACCTTAGATGAAGCTATTACTGGTTGAAATGTCGAGATTTTGAAAATTTTTTTGTTTGGTGAGTGGCAGTTACTAAAGCATCTGGAGGAAGTTACTGTAGGGCAAAAGTGGAAAATGACTGTTGACTGGGGTATTTATAGAATTTTTTCTATCGCTCGTCTGGAGGGCAAGCGGAACGCTGCCTAGTCTACTGTAATCACTTGTAAAGGTATAAGGAATGGTTTTCAGGGCGAGTGAGCGAGTAAAGTAATATTTCTATTTACCTAAGGGTGACACACAAGCGGTGATGGAAGCGGTACTGAGTGAACGATACTGCTCGCCCAGTGAATATCAAGGTGAGAAAAGCGAAGCGATGGATGGCTTGGGTCAGGCTCAGATTAGAAGTTAAAATTCTAACATTAAGCTACTATTAGAAAGCGATAATCCTACTCTAATGAAAGCGATAACAAAACTGTAAACCTAAACTACGAAACCGATAAGAATTATAAAATTTATCTATGAAAGCAATATAAGAAAACTTGTAAATTTTAACTATGAAAACGGTACATTCTAACTAGTAAAGCGATGAAAGAAAGCTGTAAAATTGGAGGATATAAGATTAGGCTTCTGGATCTTCTTCTTGAAATTCTATCATCGAACAAGATTCTGAACCTCCACCAGATTAATATCTGCATTGGCTTGCTGCAATACAGGCCCTTCGATATAGGGTTTCAGTCTCGCTCCATTGACTACGAAGGAGTTTTTTTTCTCCAGGGGTTTCCAAATTATTGATCCCTATGGCTCCACTTGGCAGCACTTGTCGGACTATATAAGGCCCAGTTCACCGTGACTTCAATTTCCCTGGGAATAAGTGGAGCCTAGTGTCATATGAAAGAACCTTGGATCCCACAGTGAACTCTTTCTTCTTCAACTTCCTGTCATGATAGAATTTTATCCTTTCCTTGTAGAGCTTGGCGCTTTCATATGCAAGATATCGAAACTCAGTTAGATCGAGCAATCTTTTGACACGCATCTCCTGCACTGGGAGAAGATCAAAGTTGAGATACTTGATGGCCCAATACGCGCGATGCTCGAGTTCTAGAGGTAGGTGGCGGGCTTTTCCATATACAAGCCGGTAAGGGGACATTCCAATTGAAGTCTTGAAGGCTGTTCTATATGCCCACAGCGCATCATCCAATTTCTCCGCCCAATTCTTGCAACTTTTATTTACTGTGGTCTGGAGGATGTGTTTGATTTCTCGATTTGAAACTTCCACCTGACCGCTCGCTTGTGGATGATAGGGGGAAGTCAGATGTTGGCGGACACCATATTGCTGAAGGCAAGATTGCAGCGTCTTATTCACAAAATGGGTGCCTTCATCGCTTATAATCGTTTTGGGGACCCCAAACCTTGGGGATATGGTATATTTTAGGAAGCAGATCACAGATCGAGCATCATTAGTGGCGAGCGCTTGCGCTTCAACCCACTTGCTCACGTAATTTACCGCCACCAGAATGGATAGTTTCCCATTAGAAGGTGGAAAGGGACCCATAAAGTATATCCCTCATACATCAAATATATCCAGAAACAAGACTTCAGTTTGGGGCATCTCATCCCTCTTCGAGAAAGATCCCAATATTTGGCATTTGTCGCAAAATTTGGCAAAGCCATCAGCATCTTTTTGTAGGGTAGGCCAAAAGAAGCCTGACTGCAAAACTTTGGCCGCTGTGCACAGGCCAGTGAAATGCCCTCCTATATAGGACCCAAGACATTCATTCAAGATCAGCGGGATCTCAGATTCCGCTACACAGCGGTGGATTATCCATCTGCACCGAGGTTGAACAAATAGGGTTCATCCCAAAAATAATCCTTTGCCAAACTGAGCAATCTGTTTTTTTTCCCGTTGTACTGTATGTGCCGGAAACTGTCCTATAATGAAGAAATTGGCCAGGTCCGCAAACCATGGCTCATTCACTTGCACCAGGAACAACTTTTCATCTGGGAATTGTTCATTGATTCCTGGAGAATATGTCCTCTTCTTGCCTTAACCTACTAAGGTGATCTGCCATATGATTCTCTTTCCCTTTTTTATCCTTGATCTCTATGTCAAATTTTTGGAGCAACAGAACCCATCTGATCAAGCGGGCCTTTGTCTCCTTCTTCTCCATCAAATACTTGATAGCTGCATGATCAGTGTGAACATTGTCTTGCTTCCGATAAGATACTATCTGAATATTTTGAAAGCGAACACAATAGCTAACAGCTCCTTCTCGGTTGCAGTGTAATTCCTCTTAGCGGAATCCAGTGATTTACTCACATAGTAAATAACGTTCAGCTTGGATTCCACCATTTGTCCTAGTACAACGCCGACGGCATAGTCACTTGCATCCGTCATAAGCTCGAATGGGTCGCTCCACACTGGTGCTGAAATTATAGGAGCGGAGGTCAGCTTCTCCTTCAAAACTTGGAAAGCCTCCTCACACTCGCTTGACCAGTAAAAGTTAGAGTCCTTGCACAACGGTGCGGTTAGCAGTTGCGTGATTTGAATGAAACCCTTGATGAAACGGTTGTAGAACCCCGCATTTCCAAGGAAACTTCGTACTCCTTTCTCATTCGATAGTGCTGGCATCTTTTCGATTACACTAAATTTGGATCTATCCACCTCAATACCGGCAGACGAGATCTTATGGCCCAAGACAATTCCTTCATTTACCATTAGGTGACACTTCTCCCAGTTCAACACGAGATCAGTCTCAATGCAGTGGAGAAGCATTTTTTCCAGATTGTTCAGGCATCTGGAAAATGTCTTGCCATATACTGAGAAGCCATCCATGAATACTTCTATACAGGAGTCTAGGATATCGCTGAAGATATGATAAATACATCGCTGGAAGGTGGCCGGAGCGTTGCAGAGCCCAAACGGCATCCTCCTATAAGTGAAGGTCCCATATGGATAGGTAAACATAGTTTTCTCACAGTCCTCCGGTTTGATGGGAATTTGATTACCCCTGAGTAGCCATCGAGGAAACAGTAGTATTCATGACCTGCGAGTTTCTCAAGGCATTGATCAAGGAAGGGAAGTGGGAAATGATCCTTCTTCGTGGCGGAATTTAATCTTCTGTAATCGATGCAGACCCTCCATCCAGTGACAGGTCTTGTCATGAAGACCTCCCCCTCGTCGCTTGTCTACTAAACAAAGTCTCCTTTCTTGGGGACCACCTGGGTTGGGCTGACCCACTGGCTGTCACTGATAGGGTATATGATTCCAGCATCGAACAGCTTGATCACCTTCTTTTTACTACCTCTTGCATATTTTCATTGAGTCGCCACTGAGGCTGTCTGCATGGCTTAGTGTCAGCGTCCAACCTAATATGGTGCATGCACACCGTTGGGCTGATTCCTTTAATATATGTGATCTTCCATGCAAATGCCGTTTTTCTTCTTTTGAGAAGTGAGACGAGCTGAGCCTCTTGGTCCAGCAACAGTGAGGCAAAGATTATCAGCGGGTAACTCTTCTCTGGGCCAAGGAATATGTATTTAAGGTGTTCAGGTAATTTCTTCAGCTCGTCCTTTATGTTGGTATCGCTTGCTAGTTCCCTCGTCGCTCGTTCAATGGATTCAGTGAGCGCTGGCGTCTCATCACTTGCCTCTGCTGAATCCTCTTCTTCTTCCAGCTCAAGCGACCCATTATCTGAAATTCCTTCCAGATTTCCAAGTGTTATATAGCTCTCAAAAATTGATATTTCATTTAACTCATTGATAAAATCACAATTTTCTTCCTGAGGTTGACATAATGTTGAGTTCATGGAAAATGTGACTTTATCCCCACGGAAGCTTAATGAGATTTCACCATCGGCGACGTCTATCGTAGCTTGAGCGGTGGCTAGGAAAGGTCTCCCTAAGATAATTGGAATTTCGCGATCTTCGCTCATTTCCATTATGATGAAATCTGCAGGGAAAATCAATTTGTTTACTTGCACGAGTACATCACAAATAATTCCTTTAGGTAATCTTATTGATTTATCGGCAAGCTGAATTACAGTTCTACATGCTTCTAACTCATAAAGCCCTAATTTAGAGAAAAGTGAGAAGGGCATAAGATTGATACTTGCACCTAGATCACATAATGCCCTAATCAGCTCTAAATTTCCTATAGTACAAATAATAATAAAACTCCTAGGATCGCCGAGTTTCTTTGGGAGGTCCTCCTTAAATACGGCGCCGCTGCACACACTCTCCAGCTGCACCACTGCCGCTTCGTCAGGGAACGCCCGCATTCGGTTTATTATATCTTTAATAAATTTAGCGTAATATGGCATCTGTGATAAAGTATCAGCAAACAGTATAGTAATTTGAAGACTACGGAAAGTATGCACAAACTTATCAAATTACTTGGAGTTGTCGTTCTTCCCAAGTCGTGTGGGAAAGGGGGCTCGAGCCAAAGGCTGAGCGGGACCCCTTTCCTTCGGTTCAGGCACCCGAGTGGCTGGTATCATTCGAGGTTGGAATGGACCTTCCTCCTCTGTTTGACTTTGTATTACTTCATCCTGCACAGTCATGTTAGCAACAATAGGGGTAGGAGAATGATTTATACCTCTGTTTGGCAGCGGTGGTGATTGCGTCCGTTTCCCACCCCTAGTTTCGATGGCCTTTGCTTGGTTCCGGACAGTCTCGACTGTCCCAGGCAAAGTTCCTTTTTGCTTCAACTTCATGGCTTCTGCTATCTGCCCGACTTGTATTTCTAGCATTTTGATTGAGGCAGATGTATTTCTTTGGAACTCCTAATTTGCACGCTCTGTGTTCGTCCAGAGTTCCTCCAGACTCAGCGGCGCTTGGGCCGTTGTGGGAGGTTGGGCAAATGCAGGTGCCTGCTGCGGAAAATGGGGGGCTTGAAAGTATTGTTGTTGATGTGGATAATATCCCCCTTGATGATATTGTGGCGTAGAGAATTGTTGTGGCCTCTGAAATTGTTGCTAAGGACGCGGTCCAGCGGGGCCTTGAGCCTGCCCCTTTTGGAACTGCTGGAATCGAGGGGCATTTCTGTCAGCCATATAGTAGACCTCCGCTGGGTTCTAAGCCTTTTCAGTCGAGCACTCAGCAACCTGCTGACCTTGTTGGTCTTCAAAAGCTCTTTCCTCGTATTCTGTGGCCTCATGCAGTGCATGTTTTCCTTTATCACGCAGGTCCTGCTTCATGAGCTTAGACAGCTCCTTGACTTAGATCGACAGACTGTCGATCCTTGCATCATGAGAAACGGAAGCAGGAACTTGGTATAGACCCCTCGATGGCTCGGGCCTGTTGGACTCTGGCCAACTTGACTGATTGGCCGCCATCTTCACTATTACAGCCCTCGCTTCTAAGGCACAGGGCCCCATCAACGAGCTTCCTGCCCCTGCATCCAAGGACATCCTCAGTTGAGGAGTGATTCCTGAGTAGAAAATTTGCAACTCCATGAAGTCCGGAATTTCATGGTAAGGGCAGTTGCGGAGCAATTGTTTGAATCGGCTCCAGGCTTTGGGAAGGGTCTCGTCACTCGCCATCTTGAAAGTGACTATTTCATTCCTCTGGCGAATGGTCTTTGATACATGATGGTATTTACTCACGAAGGATTGCGCTGCTTCCTTAAAAGAGCCAGGAATGGGATAAAGGTTATCGAATCATTTCTTGGCGTCTCCTGATAAAGAGAATGGAAATAGTATCAGTTTTGCAGCATGCTCCGTGATGCCATAAGATTTGGAGGTGGCAGCGATCCTGTTAAAGTTCTATAGGTGCTCATAAGGGCTTTCGTTGAGCAGCCCACGGAATTAGCTTTGGCTTGCCAGGCTGACGAGCGCTGGTTTCACCTCATAATGGCCAGAGCCTCTGGACGCAGAACTTGTAATTAATGTATGATCCAGACGGGACTGGTAGTGAACGTCCATGGGGACTTCAGCAACCGGGCGATCAGCAGCCCTGTGTCCCTCAGCCATCTGGTTAGGCTCAGAAGTAGGTGGTGGGGGAATGATGGTAGCGGGAATCGCAGCGGTGTTGGCAGCTTGAGCCGCTTAGGAAGCGATAAACGCCCCCTGCGCAGCCTGAGCTTTCTCCACCTAAGCGAGGTACGCTTGCAGCCCTGCCATTCCCTGTTGAATGCTACCGAGGGCTCTCATGAGCTGCTCCTCAGTCGGTGTGAGCGCATGGGGAATGATAGTGGGGACCATAGTAGGGATATGGAGCGGAAAGTCCTGCGAGGATGCAGATGTGGTAGAATTAGAAGATATCCTAGCGACAGTCTGGAAAGTTGAGACGGAAGTAGAAGGAGCGGTGGCATTTCCTTGGTTTGCCATAAGTTGTTCTCACCCTTGCTCTCTGAACATACGTCTTTGTGATCGAACGAAAGGAGTAGGACTTGTGGGACGCTGAAAATGCTTCGGACCCCTACATTATGAGAGCCACACCAAAGTAAAAGTTAGCAAAATTAGTAAAAACACAAAACTTACGATTACAAAGAATTAAGAGTAAATTATGGCACTTCAAAAGATCCTGAACCAAGATACTTTTCATGAGTATAAAATCCCCGGCAACGGCGCCAAATTATGATAACTTGAAAATGTGTGTGTATATGTTTACACAATTCACAGGGAATTTATATTTGAAAATCAGTGAGTGGAACATATAAAAGTGATCAGATATAGTAATGTTGTGGTTGTAGACCCTAAGTAGTTATCACAATTATTTATACTCTTTTTACTGGTGAGTTTCCAATACGAACACAAGGATTATAAGTCATGAATTTCACAGGTGAAAATCTTTGAGAAAGCGACGAAAATGTAGGAAGGTATCCGCTTGCAGCGGATCCAAAATCTAAGCTATTGAAAGCAGTAAGTAAAGCGATAAAAATGAGATGAGCGGAAGCGAGCGAAGCGAGGGCGGAATGTAAAGTGCCAACGTTACCAGATGATCGGAACATGAGCGGAAGTGGGGACCAGATGAACGGGACATGGATGAATAGCGGTTACCGAGTGAACGGGACATGAACGAGCTACACATGGTATATGTATATACATGTATATAGATATGCGACATAGAGTGAAGGAGAGGTGTTGTGTCTGATCTGTGCGTTACTAAATGGATAGACTTCCCTGGATGTAATGAGCGAGCGATGTAAGTGTGTTAACGGAAATATATGTATATTACAGAAGCGGTTAGAAGAGGGTAATGTAATTATATAAACTGAAATATAAAGAATTTATAACACTGGAATTTTGACCTTAAGGAATTTACAACAAGACTTCAATGACACCCAGAATCGAGACATTATAAGAAAGAAACCCTACTGTCACTAGGAATCTCTGCGACCTAATAGACCACCGCCTATGGCCCGTTAATTTTCCCAATATCTGCCTCATTAGTGGCTTTACCCTTCTGCTACCTCTTTTTAATCAAAATTAAATTCATAACAGCAGTTAAGCAGGTCGACAAGGCTCCCGCGTACTTAACTAAATTGAACTACCTTGAGACCGCTTTTGGCGCATAACAAGGCTCATATAATCAATTCTTCTCTTGCTCTAAACCAGTGAAATGAAATTCTCTAAATTCAAACTTTATATAAGTATATAGCACCTGATGAGATTATACTTTGTGCTCTACAGTTATAATTACAGTATTTTTCGTATATGTTACATAGTGCTATAAGGGAACATTGTTAGTGCTTTTGTTTCTTGACTGCATTTTCTTTTTACTATATAACACTTTATGGGATTATACTATGTTGTCTAAAGTTATAATTTCAAAACTTTCCGTATATGTTACACGGTTCTATAAGGTAGTATAAATAGCATTTTTGTTTCTTCATTGTTTTTCTTTTTTATTATATAAGACTTTATGAGACTATACTTTGTGCTCTAGAGTTATAATTACAGTGCTTTTCGTATGTGTTTACATAATGCTTTAAGGGAATACAGTTAGCATTTTCATTTCTTCACTGTTTTTCCTTTTTATTATATAGATCTTTATGAGATTATACTTTGTATTCTAGAGTTATAATTACAATGCTTTTCGTATATGTTATATGGTGCTTTAAGGTAGTATAGATAGCGCTTTTGTTTCTTCACTGTTTTTCGTTTTTATTATATAACAGTCTATGGAATTTTAGTTTGTGTTCTAGAGTTATAATTACAATGCTTTAAGTAAATAAAGTTAGTTCATTTGTTTCTTTACTACCTTTTCTTTTTTTATATAGCACTCTATTAGAATATTCTTTGTGCTCTGGATTTATAATTACAGTGTTCTTCTTATATGTTATATGGTGCTTTAATGTAATATAAATAGCGATTTTCTTTCTTAATATTTTTTCGTTTTTATTATATAGCATTTTATTAGATTTTAATTTGTGTTATATCATTATAATTACAATGTTTTTTGTGTATGTTACATGGTGCTTTAATGCAGTATAATTAGCGATTTTGTTTCTACACTATTTTTCGTATTTATTATATAGCACTTGATGAGATTATACTTTGTGCTCTAGAGTTATAATTACAGTTCTTTTCGTATATATTACATAGTGCTAAAAGTGAACAGAGTTAGTTCTTTTATTTCTTGACTGCATTTTCTTTTTATTATATACCACTTAATTGGATTATACTTTGTGCTCTAGAGTTATAATTACAGTTTTTTTCGTATATGTTACATGGTGCTTTGTGCCGTAGAGTTATAATTACAGTATTTTTAGTATAAATAGCATTTTTGTTTCTTCACTATTTTTTTTATTATATAACACTTTATGAGATTATACTTTGTGCCCTAAAGTTATAATTACAGTGTTTTTCGTATATGTTACATATGCCTTAAAGAAACACAGTAAGTTCTTTTGTTTCTTAGCTGCATTTTCATTTTATTATATAGCACTTTATGGAATATACTTTTTGCTCTAAAGTTATATAGAACTTTATGAGATTATACACTGTGGTCTAGAGTTATAATTACAGTGCATTTCATATGTGTTACATAATGCTATAGGGGAACACAATTAGTGCTTTTCTTTCTTGACTGCATTTTCTTTTTATTATATACCACTTAATGGGATTATACTTTGTGCTCTAGAGTTATAATTACGGTGTTTTTCATATATGTTACATGGTGCTTTCATGTAGTATAAATAGCACTTTTATTTTTTCACTGTTTTTCATTTTTATTATATAGAACTTTATGAGATTATACTTTGTGCTCTAGAGTTATAATTACAGTGATTTTCCTCTATGTTACATGGTGGTTTAAGGTAGTATACATAGTACTTTTTTTTCTTCAATGTTTTTCGTTTTTTATTATATAGCACTCTATGATATTATACTTTGTGCTCTAGAGTTATAATTACAGTGCCTTGGTATATGTTAAATATTGCTATAAGGGAACACAGTTAGTGCTTTTCTTTTTTGACTGCATTTTCTTTTTACTATAAACCACTTAATTGGATTATAGTTTTTGCTCTATAGCTATAATTACAATATTTTTCGTATATGTTACATAGTGCTTTCATGTAGTATAAATAGCATTTTTGCTACTTCACTATTTTTTGTTTTTATTATATAGCTCTATATGAGATTATATTTTGTGCTCTAGAGTTATAATTACAGTGGTTTTCCTATATGTTACATAATGCTTTAAAGAAACGCAGTTAGTGCTTTTGTTTCCTGACTGCATTTTCTTTTTATTATATAGCGCTTTATGGGATTCTACTTTGTGGTCTAAAGTTATATTTACAGAGCTTTTCGTATATGTTACATGGGTCTTTAAGGTAGTACAAATAGCATTTCTGTTTCTTCACTGTTTTTCCTTTTTATTACATAACACTTTATGAGATTATACATTGTGCTAATTATAGTGCTTTTCGTATATGTTAACATAGTGCTTTAAGGAAACACAGTTAGTGTTTTTTTCTTGACTACATTTTCTTTTTATGATATAGCACTTTATGGGATTATACTATTTGGTCTAAAATTATAATTACAAAGCATTTCGTATTTGTTACATGGTCCTTTAAGGTAGTATAAATACAACTTTTGTTTCTTCATTGTTTTCCCTTTTTATCATATAACACTTTATGAGATTATACTTTATGCTCTAGAATTATAATTATAATGCTTTTCGTATATGTTTACATAGTGTTTTAAGGGAATATAGTTAGCGCTTTTGCTTCTTCACTGTTTTTCCTTTCTATTATATAGAACTTTATGAGATTATACTTTGTGCTCTAGAGTTATAATTACAGTGCTTTTCGAATATGTTACATGGTGCTTTAATCTAGTATAAATTACTCTTTTGTTTCACCACTGTTTTTCATTTTTATTATATAGCACTTGATGAGATTATACTTTGTGTTCTAAAGTTATAATTAAAGTGCTTTTCGTATATGTTACATAGTGTTTTAAGGTATTATAAATAGCACTTTTGTTTCTTCACTGTTTTTCCTTTTTAGTATATAGGACTCTATAAGATTATACTTTGTGCTCTATAGTTATAATTACAGTGTTTTTCGTATATGTTACATAGTTCTTATAAGGGAATACAATTAGTTCTTTAGATGCTTTACTTTGATTTCTTTTTATTATATAGCACTTTATGAGATTATACTTTGTGCTCTAGAGTTATAATTATAGTGTTTTTCGTATATGTTACGTGCTGCTTTAAGGTCACATAAATAGCGCTTTTGTTTCTTCACTGTTTTTCTTTTTTATTCTATAGCACTCTATGATATTATACTTTGTACTCTATATTTATAATTACAGTGTTTTTCGTATATGTTACTTGGAGCTTTAAGGTAGTATAAATAGTGCTTTTGTTTCTTCACTGTTTTTCTTCATTCACTGTTTTTCATTTTTATTAAATAGCACTTTATGAGATTATACTTTGTGTTCTAGAATTATAATTAAGGTTCTTTTCGTATATGTTACATAATGCTTTAAGGGAACAAAGTTAGTGTTTTTGTTTCTTGACTGCCCTTTCTTTTTATTATATAACACTTTTTGGGATTATACATTATGCTCTAGAGTCATAAGTACAGAACGTTTTGTACATGTTACATGGTGTTTAAGGTAGTATAAATAACATTTTTGTTTCTTCATTCTTTTTCGTTTTTATTATATAGCACTTTATGAGATTATATTTTGTGCTCTAGAGTTATAATTATAGTGCTTTTCTTCTATGTTACATTGTCCTTTAAGACAACACTATTAGTGCTTTTCTTTCTTGACAACCTTTTATTTTTATTATATAGCACTTTATGGGATTATACTTTGTGCTCTAGAGTTATAATTACAGTATTTTTCGTATATGTTACATGGTGATTTAATGTAGTATGAATAGCATTTTTGTTTCTTCACTGTTTTCGTTTTTAATATATAGGACTTTAGGAGATTAGACTTTGTGGTATAGAGTTATAATTATAGAAATTTTCGTATATGTTACATGGTGCTCTAAGGTAGTATAAATAGCAGCTTTGCTTCTTAACGGTTTTTCCTTTTTATTATATAACACTTTATAAGATTATACTTTGTGCTCTAGAGTCATAGTTAAAGTGCTTTACGTATATGTTACATAGTGCTTTCAGGGTACCAAGCTAATTCTTTTGTTTCTTGACAGCAGTTTCTTTTTATTATATACCACCTTATGACATTATACTTTGTGCTCGAGAGTAATAATTATAGAGCATTTCGGATAGGTTACACGGTGCTTTCAGGTATTATAAATAGCGCTTTTATTTCTTCACTGTGTTTCCTCTTTATTTTATACCACTTAATGAGATTATACTTTGTGCTCTAAAGTTATAATTACAGAGCTTTTCCTATATGTTACATGGTGCTTTAAGTTTGTAAAAATAGTGCTTTTGTTTCTTCACTGTTTTTCATTTTTATTCTATAGCGCTATATGAGATTATACTTTGTACTCTAGAGTTATAATTACAGTGTTTTTCTTATATGTTACTTGGTGCTTTAAGGTAGTATAAATACTGCTTTTGTTTCTTCACTGTTCTTCTTTATTCACTGTTTTTCATTTTTATTAAATAGCACTTTATGAGATTATACTTTGTGCTCTAGAGTTATAATTAAGGTTCTTTTCGTATATGTTACATGGTGCTTTAAGGGAACACAGTTAGTGTTTTTGTTTCTTGACTGCCCTTTCTTTTTATTATATAACAGTTTTTGGGATTATACATTGTGATCTAGAGTTATAAGTACATAACGTTTTGTATATTATACGTGGTGTTAAGGTATAAATAGCATTTTTGTTTCTTCATTCTTTTTCGTTTTTATTATATAGCACTTGATGAGATTATACTTTGTGCTCTAGAGTTATCATTACAGTGCTTTTCGCATATGTTACATAGTGCTTTAAGGGAATACAAGTAGTCCTTTTGTTTCTATACTGCCTTTTCTTTTTCATATATAGCAGATTATGGGATTATACGTTCTGCTCTAGAGTTATAATTACAGTGTTTTTCGTATATGGTATATGGTGCTTAATGTAGTATAAATAGCACTTTTGTTTCTTCATTGTTTTTCATTTTTATTATATAGCACTTTATGAGATTATACTTTGGGCTCTAGACTTTTAATTACAGTTCTTTTTGTATATGTTACATAGTGCTTTAAAGGAACACAATTAGTGATTTTGTTTCTTTACTACATTTTCTTGTAATAATTAAGCACTTTATGGGATGATACTTTTTGCTCTAAAGTTATAATTACAGAGTTTTTCGTATATGTTACATGGTGCTTTCAGGTATTATAAATGGCGCTTTTGTTTCTTCGCTATTTTTTCCTTTTTATTATATAACACTTTATGAGATTATACTTTGTGCTCTAGAGTTATAATTATAGTGCTTTTCGTATATATTACACGGTGCTTTAAGATAGTATAAATAGTATTTTTGTTTCTTCATTGTTTTTCCTTTTTACTATATAACACTTTATGAGATTATACTTTGTGCTATAAAGTTATAATTATAAAGCTTTTCGTATATGTTTACATAGTGCCTTATGGAAAAATAGTTAGAGTTTTTGTTTCTTCACTATTTTTCCTTTTCATTATATAGAACTTTATGAGATTATAATTTGTGCACTAGAGTTATAATTTCAATGCTTTTCGTATATGTTATATAGTGCTTTAAGGGAATAAAGTTAGTCCCTTTGTTTCTTTACTGCACTTTTTGAGATTAGACATTGTGCTTTAGAGTTATAATTACAGTGCTTTTCGTATATGTTACATAGTGTTTTAAGAGAACACAGTTAGTGAGTTTTGTTTCTTCACTACATTTTCTTTTTATTATATAGTATTTTAAGGGATTATACTTTGAGCTCTAGAGTGATAATTACAGAGCTTTTCTTATATTTTACACGGTGCTTTAGGGTAGTATAAATAGCATTTTTATTTATTCACTATTCTTTCCTTTTAATTATATAACACTTTATGAGATTATACTTTGTGTTGTAAAGTTATAATTATAATGCTTTTCCTATATGTTTACATAGTGCTTTAGGGAAATGTATTCAGTACTTTTGTTTCTTCATTGTTTTTCCTTTTTATTATATAGAACTTTATGAGATTATACTTTGTAGTCTATAGTTATAATTACAGTGCTTTTCGTATATGTTACATGGTGCTTTAGGGTGGTGTAAATAGCATTTTTGTTTCTTCACAGTTTTTCATATTTATTATATAGCACTCTGTGAGATTATAATTTGTGCTCTAGAGTTATAATTTCAATGCTTTTGTATATATTACATACTGCTTTATGGGAATACAGTTAGTTCTTTTGTTTCCTTACTACCTTTTGTTTTTACTTTATAGCACTTTATGAGATTATAGTTTTTGTTCTAGAGTTATAATTATAGTGCTTTTCGTATATGATACATAGTGCTTTAAGGGATCACAATTAGTGCTTTTCTTTCTTAGCTGCGTTTTCTTTCTATTATACAGCACTTTATGGGATTATACTTTGTGCCCTAGAGTTAAATTTGCAGAGCTTTTCGTATATGTTACATGGTGCTTTAAGGTAGTATAAATAGCGTTTGTGTTTCTTCCCTGTTTTTTCCTTTTTATTATACAACATTTTATGAGATTATACTTTGCGCTCTAGAGTTATAATTATAGTGCTTTTTGTATATGTTTACATAGTGCCTTAAGGAAATACAATTAGCACTTTTGTTTCTTCACTGTTTTTCCTTTTTATTATATAACACTTTATGAGATTGTACTTTGTGCTCTAGAGTTATAATTATAGTGCTTTTCGTATAAGTTCAGATACTGCTTTAATGGTATATTGTTAGCGCTTTTGTTTCTTTACTTTTTACCTTTTTATTATGTAGAACTTTTTGAAATCATACTTTGTACTCCAGAGCTATAATTACAGTGCTTTTTGTAGATCTTGGAAGGTGCTTTAAGGTAGTATAGATAGCGCTTGTATTTCTTCAATGTTTTACCTTTTTATTATATACCACTTTATGAGATTATACTTTGTGCTCTAGAGTTATCATTACAGTGCTTTTCGCATATGTTACATAGTGCTTTAAGGGAATACAAGTAGGCCTTTTGTTTCTATACTGCCTTTTCTTTTTTATATATAGCAGTTTATTGGATTATACATTCTTCTCTAGAGTTATAATTACAGTGTTTTTCGTATATAGTATATGGTGCTTTAATGTAGTATAAATAGCAATTTTGTTTCTTCATTGTTTTTCATTTTTATTATATAGCACTTTATGAGATTATACTTTGGGCTCTAGAGTTTTAATTACAGTTCTTTTTGTATATGTTACATAGTGCTTTAAGTGAACACAATTAGTGATTTTGTTTCTTTACTACATTTTCTTTTAATAATTAAGCACTTTAGGGATGATACTTTGTGCTCTAAAGTTATAATTACAGAGTTTTTTGTATATGTTACATGGGTGCTTCAAGGTATTATAAATAGCGCTTTTGTTTCTTCATGATTTCTTTTTTATCGTATAACACTTTATGAGATTATTCTTTGTGCTCTAAAGTTAAAATTATAGTGCTTTTCGTATATGTTACATAGTGCTTTAAGTAGTATAAATAGCATTTTTGTTTCATCACTGCTTTTCGTTTTTATTATATAGCACTCTATGAGATTGTAGTATGTACTCTAGAGTTATAATTAGAGAGCTTTTCGTATATGTTACATAGTGTTTTAAGGGAATACAGTGAGTTCTTTTGTTTCTTTACTGTATTTTCTTTTTATTATATAACACTTTATAGGATTACACTTTGTGCTGTAGAATTATAATTACAGTGTTTTTCATATATGTTACATGGTGCTTTAAGGTAGTTTTAATAGTGCTTTTGTTTCTTCACTGTTTTTCCTTTTTATTATACAGCACTTTATAAGATTATACTTTGTGCTCTAGAGTTATAATTATAGTGCTTTTCGTATAAGTTTAAATAGCATTTTTGTTTCTTCACCTTTTTTTTTATTATTATATAGAACATTGTGAGATTATACTTCGTACTCTAGACTTATAATTACAGTGTTTTTTGTATATCTTGCAAGGTGCCTTAAGGTGGTATAGATAGCCCTTTTCTTTATTAACTATTTTTTCATTTTTATTATATAGCACTTTATGAGATTATACTTTTGCTCTAGAGTTATTATTCCAGTGTTTTTCGTATATGATACATAGTCCTTTAAGGAAATATAGTTAGTTCTTTTTTTTCTATACTGCCTTTTTTTTTATTATATAGTACTTTATGATATTATACTTTGTGCTCTAGAGTTATAATTATAGTGCTTTTTGTATGTGTTTACATAGTGCCTTAAGCAAATACAATTAGCACTTTTGATTCTTCACTTTTTTTCCTTTATTTTTATTTAGCGCTTTATAAGCTTATACTTTGTGTTGTAGAGTTCTAATTACAGTTCTCTTTGTATATGTTACATAGGGTTTTAAGCGTATATAGTTAGTGTTTTTGTTTGTTGATTGGCTTTTCTTTTTATTATATAGCACCTTGTGAGACTATTTTTGTGCTCTATAGTTCTAATTACAGTGCCTTTTGTATATGTTACATAGTGATTTAAGGGAATACAGAGAGTCCTTTTGTTTCTTTATGGCCTTTTCTTTTTATTATATAGCACTTTATGAGATTATACTTTGTGCTCTAGAGTTATAATTCTAGTGCTCTTCATATATCTTACATGGTGTTGTAGGGTGGTATATATAACGCTTTTTTTTCTTCATTATTTTTTCATTTTATTATATAGTAGTCTGTGTGATTATAGTTTGTACTCTAGAGTTATAATTAAAAAGCTTTTCGTATATCTTACATAGTGCTTTGTGGGAATACAGTTAGTTCTTTTGTTTCCTTACTACCTTTTCTTTTTATTATATAGCACTTTATGAAATTATACTTTGTATTCTAGAGTTAGAAGTACAGTGCTTTTCATATATGTTACATAGTACTTTAAGGAAACACAATTAGTGGTTTTTTTTCTTGACTGCAGTTTCTTTTTATTAGACACCACTTTATGGGATTATACTTTGTGCCCTAGAGTTATAATTATAGAGCTTTTCTTATATCTTACATGGTGCTTTATTGTAGTATAAATAGCATTTGTGTTTCTTCACTGTTTTTCCCTTTTTATTATATAACACTTTCTGAGATTATACTTTCTGCTCGAGAGTTATAATTATATTGCTTTTCGTATATGTTTACATAGTGCTTTAAGAAAATAGTGTCAATACTTTTGATTCTTCATTGTTTTGTTTTTTTCTTATACAACAATTTATGAGCTTATACTTTGTATTGTAGAGTTATAATTACAATTCTTTTCGTATATGTTACATAAGGGTTTAAGGGTATATAGTTAGTGCTCTTCTTTGTTGATTGCCTTTTCTTTTTATTATATATAACTTTATGAGATTATACTTTGTGCTCTAGAGTTATAATTCTACTGCTTTCTGTATATGTTACATAGTGCTTTAAGGGAATACAATTAGTTCTTTTTTTTCCTTACGACCTTATCTTTTTATTAGGTAGCACTTTATGAGATTATACTTTGTGCTCAAGACTTATAATTACAGTGCTGTTCGTATATGTTACATAGTGCTTTAAGGGAACACAGTTAGCAGTTTTGTTTCTTGACTACATTTTATTTTTATTATATAGTACTTTTTGGGATTATAGTTTGTGCTCTAGAGTTATAATTACAGAGCTTTTCGTATATGTTACGTGCTTCTTTAATGTAATATAAATAGCGCTTTTGTTTCTTCACTGTTTTTCCTTTTCATTATATAGAACTTTATAAGATTATACTTTGTGCTCTAGAGTTATAATTACAGTGCTTTTTGTATGTGATACATGGTGCTTTAAGGTAGTATTATATAACACTTTATGGGATTACACTTTGTGCTTTGGAGTTATAATTAAAGAGCTTTTCATATATGATACGTGGTGCTTTAAGGTATTATAAATAGCACGTTTGTTTCTTCACTATTTTTTCTTTTTTATTATATACCACTTTTTGAGATTATACTTTGTGCTCTAGAGTTATAATTATAGTGCTTTTTGCATATGTTTACATAGTGCTTTAAGGGAATACAATTAGCGTTTTTGTTTCTACACTATTTTTCCTTTTCATTATATAGAACTTTATGAGATTGTACATTATGCTCTAGAGTTATAATTGCAGTGCTTTTCGTTTGTGATACATGGTGCTTTAAGTTAGTATAAATAGCTCTTTTCTATTGTCACTATTTTTCTTTTTTATTATATAGCACTCTATGAGATTAGAGTTTGTGCTCTAAAGTCATAATTACAGTGCTTTACGTATACGTTACATAGTGTTTTATGGGTATACAGTTAGCGTTTTTGTTTCTTGAGTCCATTTTCTTTTTATTATGTAGCGCTTTATGGGATTATACTTTATGGTCTAGAGTTATAATTTCCGAGCTTTACGTATATGTTACATGGTGCTTTAATGTAGTATAAATAGCATTTTTGTTTCTTCATTGTTTTTTTTTTTATTATTATTATATAGCATTTTATGAGATTATACTTTGTGCTCTAGAGTTATAATTACAGTGCTTTTCGTAAATGTTACATAGTGCTTTGAGGGAACACAGTTAGTGCTTTTGTTTCTTTACTACATTTTCTTTTTATTATATACTACTTCATGTGACTATGTTTTTTGCTCTAGAGCTATAATTAAAGTGCTTTTCAAATATGTTACATGCTGCTTTAAGTTAGTATAAAGAGCATTTTTTTTTCTTCACTAGTTTTTCCTAGTAAGTATATAACAGTTTATGAGATTATACTTTGTACTATAGAGTTATAATTACAGTGCTTTTTGTATATGTTACATGGTGCTTTAATGTAGTATAAATAGCATTTTTGTTTCTTCACTATTTTACTTTTTTATTATATAGCACTTAAAGAGATTATACTTTTTGCTCTAGAGTTATAATTATAGAGCTTTTCGTATTTGTTATATAGTGCTTTAAAGGAATATTGTTAGTTCTTTTGGTTCATTAGTGCATTTTCTTTTTATTATATAGTACTTTATGAGATTATAGTTTGTGCTCTATAGTTATAATTACAGTGTTATTAGTGTATGTTACATGCTGTTTTAATGTTGTTTAAATAGCGTTTTTGTTTCTTTATTGTTTTTCATTTTTATTATACAGCACTTTATGAGATTATACTTTATCCTTTAGAGTTATAATATAGTCCTTTTCCTATATGTTACATAGTGCTTTAAGGGAACACAGTCAGTGCTTTTGTTTCTTGACTGCATTTTTGTTTTATTATATAGCACTTTATGGGATTATACTTTATGCTTTAGAGTTATAATTATAAAGCTTTTCGTATATGATACTTGTGCTTTAAGGTAGTATAAATAGCGTTTTGTTTCTTCACTGTTTTTTCCTTTTTATTATATAATACTATATGAGATTAAACTTTTTGCTCGTGAATTATAAGTATAGAGCTTTTCGTATATGTTATATAGTGCTTTAAGCGAATACAGTTCCTTATTTTGTTTCTTTACTGCATTTTCTTTTTAATATATAGCACTTTATGGGATTATACTTTATGCTCTAGAGTTATAATTACAATGTTATTCATATATATTACATGGTGCTTTAATGTAGTATAAATAGCGTTTTTGTTTCTTCACTGTTTTTTCATTTTGGTTATATAGCATTTTATGAGATTCTACTTTGTGCTCTAAAGCTTTTCGTATATGTTACATGGTGCTTTAAGGGAGCACAGTTAGTGCTTTTGCTTCTTGACTGCATTTTCTTTTTATTATATAGCACTTTATGGGATTATATTTTCTTCTCTAGAGTTATAATTATAGTTTTTTTTGTATATGTTACATGGTGCATTAATATAGTATAAATAGTGTTTTTGTTTCTTCACTATTTTTCATTTTTATTACATAGAACTTTATGAGATTATACTTTGTGCTCTAGAGTTATAATTACAGAGCTTTTCGTATATGTTACACAGTGCTTTAAGGGAATACAATTAGTTCTTTTGTTGCTTTTCTGCCTTTTCTTTTTATTATATACTACTTTATGGGATTATACTTTGTACTCTAGAGTTATAATTACAATACTTTTCGTATATGTTACTTTTCGGTAGAATAAATAGTGTTTTTGTTTCTTCATTGTTTTTCTTTTTTATTATATAGGACTCTATTAGATTAGAGTTTGTGCTCTAGAGTTATAATTACAGTGCTTTTCGTATATGTTAAATAGTGCTTTAAGGGTATACAATTAGTTCTTTTGTTTCTTCAACGCCTTTTCTTTTTATTATATAACACTTTATGAGATCATACTTTGTGCTCAAGAGTAATAATTATATTGCTTTTCGTATATGTTACATATTGCTTTAAGGGAACACAGTTGATGCTTTTGTTTCTTGACTGCGTTTTCTTCTTATTATATAGCAGTTTATAGGATTATACTTTGTGCTCTAGAGATATAATTACAGAGCTTTTTGTATATTTTACCCGGTGCTTTAATGTACTATAAATAACGTTTTTGTTTCATCACATTTTTCCTTTTTTTATATACCACTTTATGAGATTATACTTTGTACTCTAGAGTTATAATTATAGTGCTTTTCGTATATGTTTACATAGTACTTTAAGAGAATACAGTTAGTGCTTTTGCTTTTTGACTGCATTTTCTTTTAATTATATAGAACTTTATGGGATTATACTTTGTGCTCTAAAGTTATTATTACGGAGCTTTTTTTATATGTTACATAGTGCTTTAAGAGAATACAACTAGTTCTTTTGTTTCTTTACTGCCTTTTCTTTTTATTATATAGCACTTTATGAGATTATACTTTGTGTTATAGAGTTATAATTACAGTGCGTTTCGTATATGTTACATAGTGCTTTAAGGGAACACAATTAGTGCTTTTGTTTCTTGACTGCATTTTCTTTTCATTATATAGCACTTTATGGGATTATACTTTGTGCTCTAGAGTTATATTTACAGTGTTTTAAGTATATGTTACATGGTGCTTTATTGTAGTATAAATAGCAAATTAGTTTCTTCACTGTTTTTCGTTTTAATTGTATAGCACTTTATGAGATTATACTAAGTAGCGTGTTTGTTTGGGGGTTTGGATTTTGAGTTGGGATTTGAATAGTAAAAATTTTGAATTTGAATAGTTGTATGATGTGATATAAATAGGTGTTGATGTGATGTTTTGAATGTAAAATTTATTTTTAGTATAATATAAAAATGAAAAATAGGAATAGGTGTTCGGTTTGATGTTTTTGGAGGGAAAAAATTGGATGAATAGTGAAAATAAAATCAAATCCCCCAAACAAACACGCCCTTTGTGCTTTAGAGTTATACATATTGCTTTAAGGGAACACAATTAGTACATTTTTTTTACTGCATTTTCTTTTTATTATATACCACTTTATGAGATTATACTTTGTGCTCTAGAGTTATAATTACAGAGCTTTTTGTATATGTTTCATGGTGCTTTAAGGTAGTATAGGTAGCACTTTTGTTTCTTCACTGTTTTTCCTTTTTATTATATAACATTTTATGAGATTGTACTCTTTGCTGTAGAGTTATAGTTGCAGAGCTTTTCGTATATGTTACATAGTACGTTATGGGAACACATTTAGTTCTTTAGTTTCTTTTCTGCATTTTCTTTTTATTATATAGCACTTTATGGGATTATAATTTGTGCTATAGAGATATATTTACAGTATTTTTTGTATATGTTACATGGTGCTTTAAGGTAGTATAAATAGGGCTTTTGTTTCTTCATATTTTTCATTTTTATTATATAGCACTCTATGAGATTATAGTTGGTGCTCCTAAGTTATAATTACAGGGCTTTTCGTATATGTTACGTAGTGCTTTTTGGGAATACAATAAGTTCTTTAGTTTCTTTACGGCATTTTCTTTTTATTATATAGCACTTTATGGGATTATACTTTGTGCTCTAGAGTTATAATTGTAGTATTTTTAGTATATGTTACATGGTGCTTGAATGTACTAAAAATAGCACTTTATGAGATTATACTTTGTGCTCTATACTTATAATTGCAGAGCTTTTCGTATATGTTACATAGTGCTTTAAGGGAACACATTTAGTTCTTTTGTTTCTTTACTGTCGTTTCTTTTTATTATAAAGCACTTAATGAGATTATACTTTATGCTCTAGAGTTATAATTACAGAGCTTTTCGTATATGTTACATAGTGTTTTAAGGGAATACAGTTAGTTCGTTTGTTTCTTTACTGCCTTTTCTTTTTATAATATAGCACCATATGGGATTATACTTTGTGCTCTAGAGTTATAATTATAGTGCTTTTTGTATATCTTTACATAGTGCTTTTAGGGAATACGGTTAGGGCTTTTCTTTCTTTACTGTTTTTTCCATTTTATTATATAGAACTTTATGAGATTATACTTTGTGCTCTAGATTTATAATTCCAGTGCTTTTTGTATTTGTTACATGGTGCTTTAACGTAGTATAAATAGCACTTCTGTTTCTTCATTTTTTTTTCTTTTTATTATGTAGAACTTTTTGGAATCATACATTTTGCTCTAGAGTTATAAATACAGTGCTTTTCGTATATGTTACATAGTGCTTTAAGGTAATACAGGTAGTTCATTTGTGTCTTTACTGATTTTCTTTTTTTTATATAGCACCGTATGGGATTATACTTTGTGCGCTAGAGTTATAATCACAGAGCATTTCATATATGTTACATAGTGCTTTAAGGGAACACAGTTAGTGCTTTTGTTTCTTGACTGTCTTTTCTTTTTATTATATATCACTTTATGAGATTATACTTTGTGCTCTCGAGTTATAATTATAGAGCTTTTTGTATATGTTACATAGTGTTTTAAGGGAATACGATTATTGCTTTTGTTTCTTTACTGCCTTTTCTTTTTATTATATAGCACCATATGGGATTATACTTTTTGCTCTCGAGTTATAATTATAGTGTTTTTCATACATGTTAGATGGTGCTTTAAGGTAGTTTAAATAACACTTTTTGAGATTATACTTTGTGCTCTACAGTTATAATTATAGTGTTTTTCGTGTATGTTTATATAGTACTTTAAGGGAGTACAGTTAGCCCTTTTGTTCTTCATTGTTTTTCCTATTAATTATATAATACTTTGTGAGATTATACTTTGTATACTAGAGTTATAATTACAGTATTTTTCGTATATGTTACAAGGTTCTTTAAGGTAGTATAAATAGGTACTCTTGTTTTTTCACTATTTTTTCCTTTTTATTATATAGCACTCTATGAGATTATAGTTTGTACTCTAGAGTTATAATTACAGTTCTTTTTGTCTATGTTACATAGTGCTTGAAGAGAATACAGTTAGTTCGTTTGTTTCGTTACTGCCTTTTGCTTTTTTTTTTTTTTTATATAGCTTATTTTAAGATTGTACATTGTGCTCTAGAGCTATAATTATTGTGTTTTTCGTATATATTTTCATAGTGCTTTAAGGGAATACAGTTAGCAATTTTATTTCTTCATTTGTTTTCTCACTTATTATATAGAATTATTTGAGAATATACTTTGTACTCTAAGGTTATAATTACTGCACTTTTTGTATACGTTGCAAGGTGCGTTAAGGTAGTATAAATAGCGCATTTGTTTCTTCACTATTTGTCCCTTTTATTATATAGCACTCTATGAGATTATACTTTTTCCTTCAGAGTTATAACTACAGTGCTTTTCGTATGTGTTACATAGTGCTTTATTGGAATACAGTTAGTTCGATTGTTTCTTCACTGTGTTTCCTTTTTATTATATAGAACTTTATGATATTATACTTTGTGCGCTAGAGTTATAATTACAATGCTTTTCGTATATGTTACATGGTGCTTTAACAGAACAAAGTTAGTGCTTTTGCTTATAGACCGTATTTTCTTTTTATTATATAGCACTTTTTCGGATTATTCTTTGTGCTCTAGACTTATAATAATAGTGCTATTCGTGTATGTTACATATTGCTTTAAGGTAATACAGTTAGTTCTTTTTTTTCTTTACTACCTTTTCGTTTTATTATGTAGCACTTTATGGGATTATACTTTGTGTTCTAGAGTTATAATTACAGTATTTTTCGTATATGTTACATGGTGCTTTAATGTAGAACAAATAGCGCTTTTGTTTCTTAACTGTTTTTCCCTTTTATTATATATCACTCTTTGAGATTATACATTATTCTTAGAGTTATAATTATAGTGTTTTTCATATATGTTACATAGTGATTTAAGGAAATACAGTTAGTTCTTTTGTTTCTTTACTCTTTTTTTTTTTTAATTATATTACACTTTATGGGATTATACTTTGTTCTCTAGAGTTATAATTACAGTGTTCTTCGTATATGTTACATAGTACTTTAAGGAAACAAAGTTAGTGCTTTGGTCCATTATAGCACATTATAGGAGTATACGTTGTATTTATAACTCTATAGTACAAAGTATAAATAGCGCTTTTGTTTCTTCACTGTTTTTTCTTTTTATTATATAACACTTGAGATTATACTTTGTCCTCTAGAGTTATAATTATAGTGCTTTTGCTATATGTTTACATAGTGCTTTAAGGGAATACAGTTAACGCGTTTACCGCGTTTGTTTCTTCACTGTTTTTTTTCCTTTTTATTATATAGAGCTTTATGAGATTATACTTTGTGGTCTAGAGTTATAATTATAGTGCTTTCCATAGGTGTTACAAAGTGCTTTAAGGAAATACAGTTAGTTTGTTTTTTTCTTTACTGCCTTTTCTTTTTTTATATAGCACTTTGTGAGATTGTAGTTTGTGCTCTAGAAATATAATGACAGGGTCTCTCCGTATTTGTTATATGGGGCTCTATTGTAGTATAACTAGCATCTTTGTTTCTTCACTGTTTTTTGTTTTTATTATATAGAACTTTATAAGATTATACGTTTTGCTCTAGATTTATAATTACTGTGCTTTTCGTCTTTGTTACAAAGTGCTTTAAGGGAAAATAGTTAGTGCTTTTGTTTCTTAACTGCATTTTCTTTTATTATATAGCACTTTATGGGATTATAATTTGTGCTCTAGAGTTATATTTATTGTGTTTTAAGTATATGTTACATGGTGCTTTACTGTAGTATAAATAGCATTTTTGTTTCTTCACTGTTTTTCGTTTTGATTGTATAGCACTCCATGAGATTACACTTTGGACTATAGAGTTATAAATACAGGGATGTTTTGGTTAGCCATTTGAGTAGAAATTGCAAAAGATGAAGAAGCAGAGGGTTTTTTTGGAAGTTGATCGCTGGGGAGAGAAATTAGAACTTTAGGATTTTTAGGGCGTGAATATGGCTGGGTCAGGGAAGGATTTTTCATAAACCCTGTGATGTGACATAACACAGTGTAATAATAGCACTATGTCTCAAACCCCTAAACGTCGCATCTCACACAGTTCAAGGAGTGACGTTTAGGAGTTAGGCGGGAGGAGGCAAGTTGTTGAGCACAAAAAAATGATGAGTAGGGTTTCCGAGAATAGGCCTATCAAATTAGGTTAAGGACTGATGTAGAGTTTAATGGGCTTGTTAATGGTAGCAGGATTTCAAAAAGAGAGTCCGAATATAAAATCCGAACATGGTTAAGGAAAAGGCGTCCTCGGGAGAAGGCAGAGATCGGGTGTGATAAGGTCGGACACAGAGCTCGGATGTGATAAGGTCGGACACGGAGCTCAGGTGTGATAAGGTCAGACACGGAGCTCAGGTGTGATAAGGTCAGACACGGAGCTCGGATGTGATAAGGTCGCACACGGAGCTCAGGTGTGATAAGGTCGGACACGGAGCTCAGGTGTTATAAGTTCGGACACGGAGTTCAGGTGTGATAAGGTTGGGTGCAAAGATCGGGCGTGAGAAGGTCGGGCACGGAACTCAGGCATGATCAGGTCGGGTGCTGAGGTCGGATTTGATCATGTCATTCTTGGAGGTCGGGTGTAATAAGGTTGGGCACTGAAGTCGGACGTGATTGGGTCGAGCTCAAAGGTCCGGCGTAATAAGGTCGGGCACTGAAGTCGGACGTGATCGGGTCGAGCTCGAACGTCGGGCGTGATAAGGTCGGGCACTGAGGTCGGACATGATCAGGTCAGGCTCGAAGGTCGGGCATGATAAGGTCGGGCATAAAGATAAGATGGGATAAGGTCGGGCTCGAAGGTCGGGCGTGATAAGGTCGGGCACTAAGGTCAAACGTGATTAGGTCGAGCTCGAAGGTCGGGCACAGAGATAAGACGGGATAAGGTCGGGCGTGATAAGGTCGGGCACTAAAGTCGGACGTGATCAGGTCGGGCAAGAAAAATCAGATGTGATAAGGTTGGGAACTGAGATCGGATGTGATCAGGTCGGGTACGGAGGTCGGATGTGATAAGTCCAGGTGTTATATATATAGGTCGGGCAAAGCGGACTCAGGCAAGGCAGGAGGTTAAACAAGGGAAGGATGGGCAAGAGAAGACGAAGCAGCAGATGTGCAGGTCGGGCGAAAGAGCAGTTCCTAGACAGTTGGAGGAAGTTTCAACTAATGAGCGGATTTGAAGGCACGACTTGGTAAGTCGGTTAACATACGTGTCAACAGAAGAGGACTTTCTGGGCGGTTTACAACGGTTGCTGTAACCGACCAGACGGCGGTTCAAAACCGTTTCTTTAAAGGGTTTTAAATAGGTTTGTTCCTGACCTAAGAAACCATCTTCAATCGACATCAAATTCAAAAGAATTGCCTTTAGGGATCACCACATTATTTTCCACTCTGTATTTTTATTTTCCTATTTTATTTATGTATCCTACAGTGTTTAGCGATTCCTAATCTCAGGCACTAATTATATCAAATTCGAAGATAATTTCCTATTTTTGGATTTTACTTTTTATTGTTGAAAAATTGCATCAACAATTTGGCGACCACAGTGGGAGAAAGGCAACATTGCTGATCCTACATCAACAGAGAATTTCATACGACTGAGGTCCGGTCGTATCATCGAAAGGATCCACATGGCAGGCACACAACCTCAAGCATCTTCAGCACCGGTGGGAGAAACCATCTCACCACTTGTCATGCCAAATGCAGGGGAAACACCACAAGCACCTGCTGACTGGGTTTTCTATGTTCAACAATTGAACAATTAGCATAATTTGGCTATGAAGAATATGTTGCGCGAGCAAAAAATGTTGCGCAAGCAACAAATGTTGCGGAAGCAACAAAACCTTATGCAAAATATGCTAAATCAGGCGTTACCAAGGGTTACTCTGCAACCCACCCAGACACCGCCAGAGTTGTCACCATCCAGATTACAGGCAAATTTTGTGGGGCCTTCATACGTGGATAACACTTTTCTAAACGCTACTGCTACTAGGGTTGACAGGGGAAAGACTCCCCCCACATACCCAAATAATGTTCCACTAGGTGTTAGGGTCGAACCAACCGACCTCAGAGAAGAAGGATTGGGAGGACAGGCTCACAATCCCATTCCTGTATTTGACCCTGTTCCGCCCAGGGTAGATCCAGAAGACATTGCTCAAGTCTTGAGGGTGCATTTTGGAATGAATCCTCAAACGGTCAACAGACCGGCATACCAGAGGCCATTCCCATAAGGAATCATCAATGAGCACCCCTTCTAAGGAATTACAGACCACCCGATTTTCATTCTTTTTCAGGAGAGGATGGAGCCTCAACCATTGAGCATGTGGGACGCTTCACGGCTCAATTGGGGGAAGTTGGAAATAATTTATTTTACAAATTACAGTTGTTTGGATTATCACTCACAAGAACCACTTTTTCATGGTTCGCTAATCTGCCACCATGACAGTTGTAAACTTGGGAAGGTCTGGAGGCCGCATTCCATGCAAGGTTCTTTAATCCGCTCCCGACGGTCTTGCTCACAGATCTTATGGAGATCCGGCAGATGCCAGAAGAGACTGCTTATCAATTTATAGAGCGGATACGTCTAATGAAGGGACGCTGCTCAACAATCATTGAAGAAAGCGAGATGACCAATTTAGTGGTCAGGAATATGCATACCAGACTACGGGAGGCGTTGACAGCCCACGATGTTCAGGATCTGGCCAGTTTGGCTTCCAAAGCAGGAAGGTTAGAATCTCTTTTTAGAGAAAAAGATCATAATTTCTGATGGAACAGAGTCCAATAGATGGCCTGTGTCGATACATAAATGTATGCGCCAGATGATGAGCAGGGAAACATCATTGAAGAAATGGCAGTTGAGATTGTAAGCGGCAAGCCTTATGTGCGTTCCAAACTAAAGCCCCTTCTGGTGACAGAAGAGAATGAACAACCGACTTTTGATGCGCCAAAAGCAGACGAAATTTTTGATATTCTGCTAGCAGATGGGCAAATTCGCATTCCTAAAGGCCATCGTTTAGCAACGAAGGAAGAGATAAAAGGGAGGTCATACTGTAAGTGGCATAATTCTTTTACGCATTACACTAATCAATGTACGCATTTCCGAAAGGAAATACAGAAGGCTATCAAAGCAGGAAGATTCAAGTATGTAACAATGGGAGTGGAGCACCAGCCGTTCCCAAAAGTGACTGCTGCTGTGATCTCTTTGCGTTCTTCACAAGATACGCAAAGTGATGATGAGAAAAATACCAAGTGAAAGGAGCGCAAGCCCAAAGAGCGGGAACACAATCAGGAAGAAAAGTTCAAAGTTTGCGAAACCAGAGTGGTGGAGAAATGGGATAAAGAAGATGGGTCCTTCGAAGTGAAATTGAAGGATAAAGCTGTGGTACGAGACCGACCAACGCGCAAACCACAGCTAATCCATGACAAATGGAGCTGAAACAGAAAGCCTCTGCCAATAGACATAGATCCCCGATTTCCAGGTATGAATCGTACGCAAATCCGTAATGCTAAGCACAGGTATGCGGCTCGGCATGGAAAGCGGGTAGATAAAGGGAAGGAGAAGAAACAGTTGTCACCTAAAAGGAAAAGCTCGAGCTACCAACAGGAGTACTGGCAGATTGAAAAGCCTATCAAGAAGGCCAAGTGCTTTCGGTGTCGGTTCTGCAGACGGATCAACATTGACCCTGAGATAGAAGATGCCGAGGAAGAGATTCCTAAGAAAATCTTTAGGTCATTTGCTCCAGAGGAAACTAAAGTTCTGTGCAGCAAAATAGTGAAGATTGATAAAGCCGGGTTTGAAGTCAGGATGACGGATATGCGATGGTTCGAGGAGGAAGAAGAGCCCATCTGGGAAAAGTTCGAGGAAGAAAAAGAACCGGAATAGGCGGCGATGACTGGCAATCCCCCACCTATGGTTTTTCCACCTATACCAGAAGGAGCAATTCCACACTTGAAACCATTGTATGTTAACGCTCACATTTGTGGTAAGCCGATTAACAAGGTTTTTATTGATAATGGGGCTGTCTTCAACGTTATGCCTCTTAAAACTCTGAGAAAATTAGGCAAAGGGATTGGCGATTTATCTCCAGTGGATGTCGAGATGACAAGCTTCACAGGACAACCAACCAAACCAGAAGGGATGATTGTGGCATCTATTGAAGTCGGACCAAAGGTGATTTCAACAGTCTTTTTCGTGGTAGATGCCAACACTACTTATTCAGTCATGTTGGGGCGAGATTGGATTCACGCTTCCAAATGCGTGCCTTCTTCTCTCCATCAACAAATCATGTTTTGGGAAGGAGATCAAGTATTTACTATGGAAGCTAGCACCAATCCGTTCGTCTCCACAGAAGGTGTGGAAGAGTTGGTGCTTTATTCAGAGTACGTTCCGCCAATTTCGTGTAACAACTGTGGTAGACAAATATCCCTGGAAGGGCTGTAGGCTCACTGCGCAGAGTTATGTGTTTCATTAGAAATATTCTTCTGCTTTATGGCTCTATCGTTAGCCAAAAAACTTTTTATTTTATTTTAAGTTTAATTATGGAAGAAATAAGTAAATGTGAAAAGCATAATGCAAGAAATTGTCTGATATCTTTGTGTAATTTGACCATTTGAGTCTGAACTGATCGAAAACTATGCTCAACCCATTCTGCTTCCTTCTGTGCATTGTAAGTTTTGGCCACTCGTGTCCAAAACATGACAGATGTTTGATCAGTGGATGTAATTACATCTTGAGAAATTTCGAGAAATTTCTCAGTAAGCAACTAATCTTCAACATGGGAGAAACCAGCAGAATGTTTAGAAGACATTTTTTTCTTAAATTCTAGAAAAATGTGGTGTATATGATATTAAACAAAACCCTATATTTATAGATGAATCACGATCAAACAAGAGCCATTTGATTCACCTACTACGATAGATTAAATGAGAGCCATTCGATCTACCTAACATGGCCGATTAAACGAGGGCCATTGGATTCACCTAACATGATGGATTAAATGAGAGCTGTTCGATCTACCTAACATAGCCGATTAAATGGGGGCCATTGGATTCACCTACCACGATGGATTAAATGAGAATCGTTCGATCTACCTAACACGACCGATCAAATGAGAGCCATTGGATTCACCTACCACTAGGGGTGGGTATGGTTCGGACCAAAAATTTCGATTACCAAATTTTTGGTTAACCAAAAATATTTACAATATTTACAAATAATGAAAACCGCACCGAATTTAAAAAATGTATATATTATAAAAAATTAAAATTCTAATTAAATAAACAAATTTGCAAATATTTCAAATATCTGATCCAAAATCGGACCGAATATAATTATTAATATAAATTATAAAATATAATAATATAAATATATAAATCGAACCGAACTGAAAAATATTAAATATACAGTATTCAATTTTTATAGGTGAATCACGATCAAACGATAGCCATTGGATTCACCTACCACGATGGATTAAATGAGAGTCGTCCGATTCACCTACCACGAGGATCAATTGAGAGCCATTGGATCCACCTAACACTATCCTTATACACCTTATATGAATTGACACATTTGTGGCATATATTATATACTTCAACCAAATATAAAAACATTTATCTAGTGTAAAAATGAATTTCAACATGGGAGGGTCTACAAATGTGGTTGCTCAAAGTTCTTCTTCATCAATATCTTCGTCCGAAAATGATGGAATCGGCCAACACATCCTAGCAAATACTCAGGAGTGTGCGAAGGTAGCCATCTCAGTTGTCGAGCGAAATAATATTTGGTATGATCATTTTTTCAATTCACAACAGCCAACTCATGGAGGGTCTGTGCCAGGCCATAAAGTTGTTAATCGTAATCGTGAAGAAGCTGCTCATAATATATTTAATGATTACTTTGCACCTAACCCATTATTTGATGAACAAACCTTTCACCGACAGTTTCGAATGTCTTGAAGTTTGTTTCTTCGTATTATTGATGCAGTTAAACAACATGATTCATATTTTGAACAACAATATGATGGACTTGGTCATCCTGGATTGTCGCCTTATAAAAAAGCAACAACTGTATTTCGCGTGTTAGCATATGGTACAGCAGCAGATGCAACTGACGAATATTTTAAAATAGGCGAATCAACGGTCATTGAGAGTGTAAAATGATTTTGTCGTGCTGTGGTGGAAGTTTTTTCTGAACAATATCTTAGATCTTTGAATGCTAATGATCTTGCGAGACTACTTCAAATTGGCGAATCTCGTGGTTTTCCAGGTATGTTGGGTAGTTTAGATTGTATGCATTGGGAATGGAAAAATTGTCCAACTGCCTGGAAAGGTGCATATGCAGGTCGAAGCGGTTCACCAACTATTATTTTAGAAGCAGTGGCGGATTACAATCTTTGGATCTGGCATGCATATTTTGGTTTACCAGGAACCAACAAGGACATCAACGTCTTGGAGAATTCACATTTATTTTCAAATTTCACTAGTGGAATTTCTTCTCCGGTAAGATATGTTATCCGGGGGAAAAAATATAATACTGGTTGTTATTTAGCTGATGGCATTTATCCAAACTGGTCTACAATTGTGCAAAGTATTTGTGATCCACGAGGTCGAAGAAGAAACTTTTTTCACAAAAGCAGGAGTCATGTAGAAAAGATGTCGAACGTGCATTTGGTGTTCCACAGTCGCATTGTGGAACAATTGCTGGACCTGGTCATTTTTGGCAAAAATATATTTTGCATGATATAATGACTACTTGTATCATTATGTATAATATGATAATAGAAGAGGAACGCGACCTCAGTGCTCCAATCATTGAACATGTTGAAGCACCGCCTATCGAAGTTAAATTGGGAAGAGGTCAAAATGCTCAACGTGAAGGTTCTTTTTCAGCGATACAGACAACTTATAGATAGAGAAGCTCATATATCACTTTGTAATGAGTTGATTGAACATATATGGGAGGAATATAGTAATTCGGATAATTAATCGTCTATGTAATTTTCATATTTAACATAACGTTTGTTTTAATTTAGCATTGTATACTTTTCGTATTTAATATAATATTTGTTTCAATTTACCATTTTGTAATTTTTTTTATTTAATATAATACTTGTTCGTTTTTGTATTTAATTTGTAAAAGTTATTTTTTGTAACAGTAAAAAATAATAATTTATATTGAAAATATATTATTAACTAATAATTAAAACTACGTAAATAATAATAAAGATTGGGTGTGAATTGTATATATAAAAAGTTGTTTAAAATAATATATAAAAAAGAATATTTAGAGAATATTCTGTTTCGAGTTGAAAATAGAGTTGTGGGTTGGAGTTAAATTACTGTAGCAACTGCATTTTTACAGTTATAACTGCATAAATGGACTTGTGCGGTTGGAGATGGCCTTAAGGGAATACAACTAGCGCTTCTATGTCTTCACAGTTTTTTCTTTTTATTATATAAAACTTTATAAGATAATACTTTGTGCTCTAGAGTTATATTTACAGTGCTTTTCATATATCTTACATGTTGCCTTAATGTAATATAAATAGCGCTTTTGTTTCTTCACGGTTTTTCCTTTTTATTATACAGCACTTTATGAGATTGTACTTTGTACTCTAGAATTATAATTGTAGTGATTTTCGTATATGTTACATATTGCTTTAAGGGAATACAGTTAGTTGTTTTATTTCTTTATTGTCTTTTCTTTTTATTATAGAGAACTTTATGATATTATACTTTGTGCTCTAACTTATAATTGCAGTGCTCCACATATATGTTACATAGTGCTTTAAGGGAACACAGTTAGTATTTTTGTTTCTTGACTGCATTTTCTTTTTATTGTATAGAAATTTATGGGATTATACTTTGTGCTCTAGAGTTATAATTACAAAGCTTTTCGTATATGCTACAAAGTGCTTTAAGAGAACACAATTAGTGCTTTTTTTTCTTTACTGCATTTCCTTCTTATTATATAGCACTTTATGGGATTATACATTGTGCTCTAGAATTATAGTTACAGTGCTTTTCGAATATCTTACATGGTTCGTTAATGTAAGTTAAATAGCACTTTTGTTTCATCACGGTTTTTCTTTTTTATGATACAACACTTTTTGAGATTATACTTTGTGCTCTAGAGTTATAATTGTAGTGCGTTTCGTATATGTTACATATTGCTTCAAGGGAACATAGTTAGTGCTTTTTTTCTTTACTGCATTTTCTTCTTATTATATAGCAATTTATGGGATTATACATTGTGCTCTAGAGTTATAACTACAATGCTTTTCGTAGATGTAACAAGGTGCATTAAGGTAATATAAATAGCGTTTTTAATTCTGCATTGTTTTTTCTCTTTATTATATAGCGCTACATGAGATTATACTTTGTACCCTAGAGTTATAATTACAGTGCTTTTTGTATATATTACATATTGTTTTAAGGGAATAGACTTAGTACTTTTGTTTCTTGACTACATTTTCTTTTTATTATATAGAACTTTATGGGACAATAAATTGTGCTCTAGAGTTATAATTGTAGTGATTTTGCTATATGTTACATATTGCTTTAAGGGAATACAGTTAGTTGTTTTATTTCTTTATTGTCTTTTCTTTTTATTATAGAGAACTTTATGAGATTATACTTTGTGCTCTAACTTATAATTGCAGTGCTCCACATATATGTTACATAGTGCTTTAAGGGAACACAGTTAGTATTTTTGTTTCTTGACTGCATTTTCTTTTTATTGTATAGAAATTTATGGGATTATACTTTGTGCTCTAGAGTTATAATTACAAAGCTTTTCGTATATGCTACAAAGTGCTTTAAGAGAACACAATTAGTGCTTTTTTTTCTTTACTGCATTTCCTTCTTATTATATAGCACTTTATGGGATTATACATTGTGCTCTAGAATTATAGTTACAGTGCTTTTCGAATATCTTACATGGTTCGTTAATGTAAGTTAAATAGCACTTTTGTTTCATCACGGTTTTTCTTTTTTATGATACAACACTTTTTGAGATTATACTTTGTGCTCTAGAGTTATAATTGTAGTGCGTTTCGTATATGTTACATATTGCTTCAAGGGAACATAGTTAGTGCTTTTTTTCTTTACTGCATTTTCTTCTTATTATATAGCAATTTATGGGATTATACATTGTGCTCTAGAGTTATAACTACAATGCTTTTCGTAGATGTAACAAGGTGCATTAAGGTAATATAAATAGCGTTTTTAATTCTGCATTGTTTTTTCTCTTTATTATATAGCGCTACATGAGATTATACTTTGTACCCTAGAGTTATAATTACAGTGCTTTTTGTATATATTACATATTGTTTTAAGGGAATAGACTTAGTACTTTTGTTTCTTGACTACATTTTCTTTTTATTATATAGAACTTTATGGGACAATAAATTGTGCTCTAGAGTTATAATTGTAGTGATTTTGCTATATGTTACATATTGCTTTAAGGGAATACAGTTAGTTGTTTTATTTCTTTATTGTCTTTTCTTTTTATTATAGAGAACTTTATGAGATTATACTTTGTGCTCTAACTTATAATTGCAGTGCTCCACATATATGTTACATAGTGCTTTAAGGGAACACAGTTAGTATTTTTGTTTCTTGACTGCATTTTCTTTTTATTGTATAGAAATTTATGGGATTATACTTTGTGCTCTAGAGTTATAATTACAAAGCTTTTCGTATATGCTACAAAGTGCTTTAAGAGAACACAATTAGTGCTTTTTTTTCTTTACTGCATTTCCTTCTTATTATATAGCACTTTATGGGATTATACATTGTGCTCTAGAATTATAGTTACAGTGCTTTTCGAATATCTTACATGGTTCGTTAATGTAAGTTAAATAGCACTTTTGTTTCATCACGGTTTTTCTTTTTTATGATACAACACTTTTTGAGATTATACTTTGTGCTCTAGAGTTATAATTGTAGTGCGTTTCGTATATGTTACATATTGCTTCAAGGGAACATAGTTAGTGCTTTTTTTCTTTACTGCATTTTCTTCTTATTATATAGCAGTTTATGGGATTATACATTGTGCTCTAGAGTTATAACTACAATGCTTTTCGTAGATGTAACAAGGTGCATTAAGGTAATATAAATAGCATTTTTAATTCTGCATTGTTTTTTCTCTTTATTATATATCGGTACATGAGATTATGCTTTGTGCCCTAGAGTTATAATTACAGTGCTTTTTGTATATATTACATACTGTTTTAAGGGAATAGAATTAGTACTTTTGTTTCTTGACTACATTTTCTTTTTATTATATAGAACTTTATGGGACAATAAATTGTGCTCTAGAGTTATAATTGTAGTGATTTTGCTATATGTTACATATTGCTTTAAGGGAATACAGTTAGTTGTTTTATTTATTTATTGTCTTTTCTTTTTATTATAGAGAACTTTATGAGATTATACTTTGTGCTCTAACTTATAATTGCAGTGCTCCACATATATGTTTACATAGTGCATTAAGGGAATACAGTTAGTGCTTTTGTTTCTTCATTGTTTTTTCTTTTTATTATATAGAACTTTATGAGATTATATTTTTTGCTCTAGAGTTATAATTAAAGTGTTTTTCATATATGTTACATAGGGCTTTAAGGTAGTGTAAATAGCATTTTTGTTTCTTCACAGTTTTTCATTTTTATTATATAGCACTTTGTGAGATTATACTTTGTGGTCTAGAGTTATAATTACAATGTTCTTCGTATATGTCACATAGTGCTTTATGGGAACACAGTTAGTGCTTTTGTTTCTATACTGCATTTTCTTTTTATTATATAGCACTTTTCCGCAGAGAGTAATAGCTACAGAGATTTTCGTATATGTTACATGGTGCTTTAAGGTAGTATAAATAGCTCGTTTGTTTCTTCACTGTTTTTCCTTTTTATTATATAATACTTTATAGGATTATACTTTGTGCTCTAGAGATATAATTATAGTGCTTCTAGTATATGTTTACATAGTGCTTTAAAGAAATACAGTTAGCGCTTTTGTTTCTTTATTGTTTTTCCTTTTTATTATGTAGAACTTTATGAGACTATACTTTATGCTCTAAAGTTATAATTACTGTTTTTTTTCGTATATTTTACATAGTCCTTTAATTGAACACAGTTAGTACTTTTATTTCTTGACTGCATTTTCTTTTTATTATATAGCAATTTATGGGATTATACTTTGTGCCCTAGAGTTATAATTATAGTGGTTATTGTATATGTTTACATAGTGCTTTAGGGGAATACAGTTAATGCTTTTGTTTCTTCATTGTTTTTTATTTTTATTATATAGAACTTTATGAGATTATTTTTTTGCTCTAGAGTTATAATTAAAGTGATTTTCATATATGTTACATGGGGCTTTAAGGTAGTGTAAATAGCATTTTTGTTTCTTCACAGTTTTTCGTTTTTATTGTATAGCACTTTATAAGATTACACTTTGTGGTCTAGAGTTATAATTACAGTGCTTTTCGTATAAGTCACATAGTGTTTTAAGGGAACACAGTTAGTGATTTTGTTTCTTGACTCCATTTTCTTTTTATTTTACTTTGTGTTGTAGTGTTATAATCATAATGCTTTTCTTATATGTTTACATAGTACCTTAATGGAATTCAGTTACTTTTTTTTCTTCACTATCTTTACTTCTTATAATATAGAAGTTTATGAGACTATACTTTATGCTCTAGAGTTGTAATTACAGTGTTTTTCGTATTTGTTTACATATTGCTTTAAGGGAACACAGTTAGTGCTTTTGTGTTTTTACTGCATTTTCTTTTTATTATATAGCACTCTATGGGATTATACTTTGTGCAGAGAGTTATAATTACAGAGCTTTTCGTATATGTTAGATGATGCTTTGAGGTAGTATTAATAGCGCTTTCGTTTCTTCACTATTTTTCATTTTTATTATATAACACTTTATGAGATTATACTTTGTGGTCAAGAGATATAATTATAGTGCTTTTCGTTTATGTTTACATAGTGCTTTAAGAAGTTACAGTTTACGCTTTTGTTTCTTCATAGTTCTTTCTTTTTATTATGTAGAACTTTATGAGGTTGTACTTTGTGCTCTAGAGTTATAATTATAGTATTTTTCGTATATCTTACATACTGCTTTAAGGGAACACAGTTAGTTCTTTTATTTCTTGACTGCATTTTCTTTTTATTATATAGCACTTTATGGTATTATGCATTATGCTTTCGAGTTATAATTACCGTGGTTTTTGTATATGTTTACATAGTGCTCTAAGGGAATATAGTTAGCGCGTTTGTTTCTTCATTGTTTTTTCTTTTTATTATATAGAACTTTATGAGATTATACTTTTGGCTCTAGAATTATAATTACAGTGTTTTTCATATTTGTTACACGGTGCTTTAGGGTAGTATAAATAGCATTTTTGTTTCTTCACTGTTTTTGCTTTTTATTATGTAGAACTTTATGAGATTATACTTTGTGCTCTAGAGTTATAATTACAGTGTTTTTCGTATATGTCATATAGTGCTTTATGGGAACACAGTTAGTGCTTTTGTTTCTAGACTGCATTTTTTCATTTTATTATATAACACTTATTATACTTTCTGCAGAGAGTTCTAGTTACAAAGATTTTCGTATATGTTACATGATGATTTAAGGTAGTATAAATAGCGCTTTTGTTTCTTCATTGTTTTTCTTTTTTATTATATTACACTTTATGAAATTATACTTTGTGCTAGGGAGATATAATTATAGTGCTTTTCGCTTATATTTACATAGTGCTTTAATGAAATACAGTTAGCGCTTTTGTTTCTTCATTGTTCTTCCTTTATATTATGTAGAACTTTATGAGATTATACTTTCTGCTCTATTACAGTGTTTATCATATATCTTACGTAGTGCTTTAAGGGAACACAGTTAGTATTTGAGATTCTTGACTGCATTTTCTTTTTATTACATAGCACTCTATAGGATTATACTTTGTGCTCTAGAGTTATAATTATAGTGGTTTTCGTATATGTTTACATAGTGCTTTAAGGGAATACAGTTACCGCTTTTGTTTCTTCATTGTTTTTTCTTTTGATTATATAGATCTTTATGAGATTATACTTTTTACTCTAGAGTTTTAATTACAGTGGTTTTCGTATTTGTTACATGGGGCTTTAAGGTAGTGTAAATAGCATTTTTGTTTCTTCACAGTTTTTCGTTTTTATTGTATAGCACTTTATAAGATTACACTTTGTGGTCTAGAGTTATAATTACAGTGCTTTTCGTATAAGTCACATAGTGTTTTAAGGGAACACAGTTAGTGATTTTGTTTCTTGACTCCATTTTCTTTTTATTTTACTTTGTGTTGTAGTGTTATAATCATAATGCTTTTCTTATATGTTTACATAGTACCTTAATGGAATTCAGTTACTTTTTTTTCTTCACTATCTTTACTTCTTATAATATAGAAGTTTATGAGACTATACTTTATGCTCTAGAGTTGTAATTACAGTGTTTTTCGTATTTGTTTACATATTGCTTTAAGGGAACACAGTTAGTGCTTTTGTTTTTTAACTGCATTTTCTTTTTATTATATAGCACTTTATGGGATTATACTTTGTGCATAGAGTTATAATTACAGAGCTTTTCGTATATGTTAGATGATGCTTTGAGGTAGTATTAATAGCGCTTTCGTTTCTTCACTATTTTTCATTTTTATTATATAACACTTTATGAGATTATACTTTGTGGTCAAGAGATATAATTATAGTGCTTTTCGTTTATGTTTACATAGTGCTTTAAGAAGTTACAGTTTACGCTTTTGTTTCTTCATAGTTCTTTCTTTTTATTATGTAGAACTTTATGAGGTTGTACTTTGTGCTCTAGAGTTATAATTATAATATTTTTCGTATATCTTACATACTGCTTTAAGGGAACACAGTTAGTTCTTTTATTTCTTGACTGCATTTTCTTTTTATTATATAGCACTTTATGGGATTATGCATTATGCTTTCGAGTTATAATTACCGTGGTTTTTGTATATGTTTACATAGTGCTCTAAGGGAATATAGTTAGCGCGTTTGTTTCTTCATTGTTTTTTCTTTTTATTATATAGAACTTTATGAGATTATACTTTTGGCTCTAGAATTATAATTAAAGTGTTTTTCAAATTTGTTACACGGTGCTTTAAGGTAGTATAAATAGCATTTTTGTTTCTTCACTGTTTTTGTTTTTTATTATGTAGAACTTTATAAGATTATACTTTGTGCTCTAGAGTTATAATTACAGTGTTTTTCGTATATGTCATATAGTGCTTTATGGGAACATAGTTAGTGCTTTTGTTTCTAGACTGCATTTTTTCATTTTATTATATAACACTTATTATACTTTCTGCAGAGAGTTCTAGTTACAAAGATTTTCGTATATGTTACATGATGATTTAAGGTAGTATAAATAGCGCTTTTGTTTTTTCATTGTTTTTCCTTTTTATTATATTACACTTTATCAAATTATACTTTGTGCTAGGGAGATATAATTATAGTGCTTTTCGCTTATATTTACATAGTGCTTTAATGAAATACAGTTAGCGCTTTTGTTTCTTCATTGTTCTTCCTTTATATTATGTAGAACTTTATGAGATTATACTTTCTGCTCTATTACAGTGTTTATCATATATCTTACGTAGTGCTTTAAGGGAACACAATTAGTATTTGAGATTCTTGACTGCATTTTCTTTTTATTACATAGCACTCTATAGGATTATACTTTGTGCTCTAGAGTTATAATTATATTGGTTTTCGTATATGTTTACATAGTGCTTTAAGGGAATACAGTTACCGCTTTTGTTTCTTCATTGTTTTTTCTTTTTATTATATAGATCTTTATGAGATTATACTTTTTACTCTAGAGTTTTAATTACAGTGTTTTTCGTATTTGTTACATGGTGCTTTTAGGTAGTATAAATAGCGTTTTTGTTTCTTCACTGTTTTTACCTTTTATTATATTGCACTTTATGAGATTATATTTTGTGCTCTAGAGTTATCATTATAGTGCTTTTTGTATATGTTACGTAGTGTTTTAAGAGAACACAGTTAGTACTTTTGTTTTTTACAACATTTTCTTTTTATTATTTAGCACTTTATGGGAATATACTTTGTGCAAAATGTTTAATTATAGAGTTCTTCGTATATGTTACATGTGGTTTAAGGTAGTATAAATAGCATTTTTTTTTGTTCACTATTTTCCTTTTTATAATATAGCACTTTATGGGATTATACTTTGTGCTCTAGAGTTATAATTATAGTGGTTTTTGTATATGTTTACATAGTTCTTCAATGGATTACAGTTAGCGGTTTTTTTCTTTTAATTATATAGAACTTTATCATATTATACTTTTTGCTTTAGAGTTATAATTACAACGTTTTCGTATTTGTTACATGGTGCTTTACTGTAGTATAAATAACATTTTTGTTTCTTCACTATTTTCCAATTTTTATTATATTTCACTTTATGAGATTATACATTGTGCTCTAGAATTACAATTACAGTGCATTTTGTATATGTTACTTATTGCTTTAAAGGAACACAATTAGTGTTTTTTCTTCTAGACTGTATTTTCTTTATATTTTATAGCACTTTATGAGATTATACTTTATTCAGAGAGTTATAATTACAGAGCTTTTTGTATATGTAACATGGTGCTTTAAGGTAGTATAAATAGCGCATTTGTTTGTTCACTGTTATTGCGTTATATTATATAGCACTTTATGAGATTATACGTTGTGCTCTAGAGATATAATTATAGTGCTTCTCGTTTATGTTTACATAGTGCTTTAAGGAAATACAATTAGCGCTTTTGTTTCTTCACTGTTTTTCCTTTTTATTGTGTTGAACGTTATGAGATTATACTTTGTGCTCTAAAGTTATAATTACAGTGCTTTTCGTATATGTTACATGGTGTTTTAAGGTAGTATAAATAACGCTTTTGTTTCTTAACTATTTTTCCTTTTTATTATATAGCATTCTGTGAGATTATACATTGTGCTATAGACTCATAATTATTGTGCTTTTCGTATATGTTACATGGTGCTTTAAGGGAAAACAGTTAGTGCTTTTTCTTCTTCACTGGTTTTCCTTTTTATTATATAGAACTTTATGAGATTATAATTTGAGCTCTATAGTTATAATTACTGAGCTTTTCGTATATGTTACACGGTGCTTTAAGGTTGTATAAATAGCATTTTTGTTACTACACTATTTTTTCCTTTTTATTACATAGAACTCTATTCGATCATACTTTGTGCTCTAGAGTTATAGGTACAGTGATTTTCGTATATGTTACATAGTGCTTTAAAAGAACACAGTTAGTACTTTTGTTTCTTGACTGCATTTTCTTTTTATTATATAGCATTTTTTGGGATTATACTTTGTGCTCTAGAGTTATTATTATAGTGGTTTTTTTACATGTTTACATAGTGCTATAAGAGAATACAGTTAGCGTTTTTCTTTCTTCATTGTGTTTTCTTTTTATTATATAGAACTTTATGAGATTATACTTTTTGCTCTGTACTTATAATTACATTGTTTTTCACATTTGTTACATGTATCTTTAACGTAGTACAAATAGCATCTTTTTGACTTCACTCTTTTTTGTTTTTATTATATAGCATTCTATGAGATTATACTTTATGCCCTAGAGTTATAATTACAGTGATTTTTGTATATGTTACATTTTGTTCTTTAAGGGAATACAGTTAGTACTTTTGTTTCTTGAATGCATTTTCTTTTTATTACATAGCACTTTATGGGATTATACTTTGTGCTCTAGAGTTATAATTGTAGTGGTTTTCGGATATGTTTACATAGTGCTTTAAGGGAATACAGTTAGCGCTTTCGTTTCTTCATTGTGTTTTGTTTTTTATATAGAACATTATGAGATTATACTTTGTGCTCTATAGTTATAATTATAGTGTTTTTCGTATATGTTACATGGTGCTCTAAGGTTGTATAAATCGTGTTTTTTTTTCTCCACTATTTCTTCTTTTTTATTATGTAGAACATTATGAGATTATACTTTGTGCTTTAGAGTTATAACTAAAGTACTTTTCGTATATGTTACATAGTTCTTTAAGGGAACACAGTTAGAACTTTGTTTCTAGACTGCATTCTGTTTTTATTATATAACACTTTATGGAATTATAGTTTGTGCTATAGAGTTATAATTATAGTGGTTTTCGTATGTTTTTACATAGTGCTTTAAGGGAATACAGCTAACGCTTCTGTTTTTTCATTATTTTTCCTTTTTTTATATAAAACTTTATAAGATAATACTTTTTGTTGTAAAGTAATAATTACCGTGCTTTTCGCATATCTTACATGGTACTTTACAGAAGTATAAATAGTGTTTTTGTTTTTTCACGGTTTTTCGTTTTTATGATATAGCACTTTATGAGATTATACTTTGTGCTCTAGAGTTATAATTACATTGCTTTTCGTATATATTACATAGTGCTTTAAGGGAACACAGTTAGTGCTTTTGTTTCTTGACTCCATTTTGTTTTTATTATGTAGCATTTTATAGGATTATACTTTATGCTCTATAGTTCTCCTCATATATCTTACATAGTGCATTAAGGGAACACAATTAGTGCTTTGGTTTCTTGACTCCATTTTCTTTTTATTATATAACACACTATGGGATTATACGTTGTGCTCTAGAGTTATGATTACAATGTTTTTCGTATATGTTACATGATGCTTTAATGTAGTATAAATAGCATTTTTTTTCTGCACTATTTTTTCTTTTTATTATATAGCACAACATGATATTATACTTTGTGCTCTAGAGTTATAATTACAGTGCTTTTGTATATGTTACATAGTGCTTTAAGGGAACACAATTAGTGCTTTTGTTTCTTCTTGGTTTTTCCTTTTTATTATACAACACTTTATGAGATTATACTTTGTGCTCTTGAGTTACAATTACAGTGCTTTTCGTATATGTTACATTGTGCTTTAAGGGAACACAATTAGTGCTTTTGTTTCTTGACTGCATTTTCTTCTTATTATATAGCACTTTCTGGAAATATACTTTGTGCTCTAGAGTTATAATTACATAGCTTTTCGTATATGTTACATGGTGCTTTAAGTTAGTATAAATGGCATTTTTGTTTATTCACTGTTTTTCATTTTTTATTATATAACACTTTAGGAGATTATACTTTGTGCACTAGAGTTATTAATATAGTGCTTTTCATATATGTTTACATAGTGCTTTAGAGGAATAGAGCTAGCACTCTGTTTCGTCACTATTTTTCATTCTTTTTATATAGAACTTTATGATATTATACTTTGTGCTCTAGAGTTATACTTACAGTGCTCCTCGTATATGCTACATAATGTATTAAGGGAACACAATTAGTACTTTTGTTTCTTGACTGTATTTTCATTTTATTATGTGCCACTTTATGGTTTATACTTTGTCCTCTTGAGTTATAATTACAGTGCACTTCGTATGTGTAACAAGGTATTTTAAGGTAGTATAATTAGTGGCGTTGTTCTGCACTGTTTTTTCCTTTTTATTATATAGCACTTCATGAGATTATACTTTCCGCTCTAGAGTTATAATTAAAGTCCTTTTCGTATATGCTACATAGTGCTTTAGGGGAACACAGTTAGTGTTTTTGTTTCTTGACTGCATTTTCTATTTATTATATAACACTTTATGGGATTATACTTTGTGCTCTAGAGTTATAATTACATAGATTTTTTCGCATATGTTACATGGCACTTTAAGTTAATATAAATAGCGCTTTTGGTTCTTCACACTTTTTCCTTTTTATTATATAACACTTTATGAGATTATACTTTGTGTTCTAGAGTTATAATTACAGTGCTTTTCATATTTGTTTACAGAGTGTTTTAAGGGAATATAGTTCATGCTTTTGTTTCTTGACAGTATTTTCTTTTTATTATATAGCACTTTATGGTATTATACTTTTTGCCCTAGAGTTATAATTACAGTGCTTTTCGTATATGTCACATAGTGCTCTAAGGGAATACACATAATTCATTTGTTTGTTTACTGCCATTTCTTTTTTTTATATATATCACTTTATAAGATTATACTTTGTGCTCTAGAGTTATAAATATAATGTTTTTCGTGTATGTTACATGTTGCTTTAATATACTATAAATAGAATTTTTTTTTCACTGTTTTCCATTTTTATAATATAACACTTTATGAGATTATATTTGTGCTCTAGAGTTATAATTACAGTACTTTTCGTATATGTTAAAAGATGCTTTAAGGTAGTATAAATAGCGCTTTTGTTTCTGCATTGTTTTTCCTTTTTATTATATAGCACTCCACGAGATTTTACTTTGTTCTCTAGAGTTATAATTAGAGTGTTTTCCGTATATGTTACATTGTGCTTTAAGGGAACAAAGTCAGTGCTCTTGTTTCATGACTATATTTTCATTTTATTAAGTAGCATTTTATGGGATTATACTATGTGCTCTAGAGTTATAATTATATAGCTTTTCGTATATGTTACATGGTGCTTTAAGGTAGTAAAATTAGAGTTTTTGTTTCTTCACTATTTTTCCTTTTTATGTATAACACTTTACGGAATTATACTTTGTACTCTAAAGTTATAATTACTGTGCTTTTCGTATATGTTACATAGTTCTTTAAGGGAACAGAGTTAGTTCTTCTTTTTCTTGTCTGCATTTTCTTTTTATTATATAGCACTTTATGGGATTATACTTTGTGCTCTAGGGTTATAATTACAGTGCTTTTCGTATATGTTACATAGTGCTTTAAGGGAATACAGTTAGTTCTTTTGTTTATTTACAACATGCCTTTTCTTTTTATCGTATACTACTTTACATGATTATACTTTGTGCTCTAGAGTTATAATTACAGTGCTTCTCGAATATGTTACATAGTGCTTTAAGGGACACAGTTAGTGCCTTTCTTTCTTGAGTGCATTTTCTTTTTATTATATAGCACTTTATGGGAATATACTTTGTGCTCTAGAGTTGTAATTACAATATTTTTCATATATGCTGAAAGGTGCCTTAAGGCAGAATAAATAGCACTTTTGTTTCCGCACTGTTTTTCCTTTTTATTATATAGCACTCCATGAGATTATACTTTATGCTCTCGAGTTATAATTATAGTGCTTCTCGAATATGTTACATAGTGCTTTAAGGGAACTCATTTAGTGTTTTTGTTTCTTGACTGCATTTTGCATTTATTATATAGCACTTTATGGGATTATACTTTGTACTCTAGAGTTATAATTACATAGATTTTTTCGTATATGTTACATGGTGCTTTAAGGTAATATAAATAGCGTTTTCGGTTCTTCACTCTTTTTCCCTTTTGTTATATAACACTTTATGAGATTATATTTTGTGTTATAGAGTTATAATTACAGTGTTTTTCATATTTGTTTACAGAGTGTTTTAAAGGAATACAGTTCGTGCTTTTGTTTCTTGACAGCATTTTCTTTTTATTATATAGCACTTTATGGTATTATACTTTTTGCCCTAGAGTTATAATTACAGTGTTTTTCGTATATGTCACGTAGTACTTTAAGGGAATACACATTTTTTCTTATATAGCACTTTATGGGATTATACTTTCTGCTCTGGAGTTATAAATATTATGTTTTTCGTGTATGTTACACGGTGCTTTAATGTACTATAAATAGAATTTTTGTTTTTTCATTGTTTTCTATTTTTATAATATAACACTTTATGAGATTATATTTTGTGCTCTAGAGTTGTAATTACAGTGCTTTTCATATATGTTAAAAGGTTCTTTAATGAAGTATAAATAGCGGTATTGTTTCTGCATTCTTTTTCCTTTTTATTATATAGCACTCCACAGGATTTTACTTTGTTCTCTAGAGTTATAATTAGAGTGCTTTCCGTATATGTTACATTGTGCTTTAAGGGAACAAAGTCAGTGCTTTTGTTTCTTGACTGTATTTTCATTTTATTAAATAGCATTTTATGGGATTATACTTTGTGCTCTAGAGTTATAATTACATAGCTTTTCGTATATGTTACATGGTGCTTTAAGGTAGTATAAATAGAGTCTTTGTTTCTTCACTATTTTTCCTTTTTATATATAAGACTTTATGGGATTATACTTTGTACTCTATAGTTATAATTACAGTGCTTTTCGTATATGTTGCATAGTTCTTTAAGGGAACAAAGTTAGTTTTTTTTTTCTTGTCTGCATTTTCTTTTTATTATATAGCACTTTATGGAATTATACTTTGTGCTCTAGGGTTATAATTACAGTGATTTTCGTATACGTTACATAGTGCTTTAAGGGAATATAGTTAGTTCTTTTTTTTCTTTACGGCATGCATTTTCTTTTTATTATATACTACTCTATGTGATTATACTTTGTTCTCTAGAGTTATAATTACAGTGCTTCTCGAATATGTTACATAGTGCTTTAAGGGACACAGTTAGTGCCTTTCTTTCTTGACTGCATTTTCTTTTTATTACATAGCACTTTATGGGAATATACTTTGTGCTCTAGAGTTGTAATTACAATATTATTTTTCATATATGTTGAAAGGTGCTTTAAGGTAGAAAAAATAGCGCTTTTGTTTCCGCACTGTTTTTCCTTTTTATTATATAGCACTCCATGAGATTATACTTTATGCTCTAGAGTTATTATTACAGTGCTTGTTGAATATGTTACATAGTGCTTTAAGGGAACATAGTTAGGGTGTGTTTGTTTGGGGGTTTGGAATTTGAGTTGAGATTTTAATAGTAAAAATTTTGAATTTGAATAGTTGTATGATGTGATATAATTAGGTGTTGATGTGATGTTTTGAATGTAAAATTGATTTTTTGTATAATATAAAAAATGAAAAATACGTGTTTGATTTGATGCTTTTGGGGGAAAAAAAGGGATGAATAGTGCAATTAAAATCCAATCCCCCAAACAAACACACCCAAAGTAACACCCCGGCCGGCTCAAACCCACTACAAAAAAATAATATATTTGTAACAGAATTTCGTCCCTAAAGTTCACGTAGCTAACGTAATTCCATTACTAATTCCGTCTTTAATGTCATTAGTAATGGAAAAAGTAGATTTAGAGACAAAAAAGTTTTGTTACAAAAATGATTTTTTCTTGTAGTGACCGGAGCGTCACCGCGACGCCACACCGGAAGGCTCGTTCGTCAACCAACGAGTCCTACATTGTGGCGGTAAGGCTAAAATAATAAATACCAACAACTATAGGAACTTAGAATTAAAGCGCACCGGCTCATCAATTAAGTAAATAAAGTTCAATTTAAAAGCATAAATTGGAAATAGTTCAAAATGCATTAGTCTTTAAACATAATCAATGAATTTCAAAACATTTTAGAAGGTAAGGTAGTTCTCATTTCCGCCAATGGATCATATGACGTGAATGCATCAGTTAGGCATAACGGAAGCGTGATCACCTACAAAAAGGATCGTAAGGAGAGGGTCAACACAACGGTTGAGTAAGCGCAATTAATCGAAGATAAATTAATATGGCATAATGCCACAAAATCATTTGAAAATGATAATTGAATAAAATGACACATATCACATAAGGGGAACTCACACGCACGAGTCTTTTAGCGCCTCCCTTATACCTCCTTTTCATTCTCAAATAATAGTGATGAGCACATTACGAAGAAAACTCCACTAAGCCTTAATCAGGGCCGGCTCGACCCGGTTTTCCAACGTTGTTACTTCGTATGACACATCACATAATTTCACATAACAAACATAGGGTCATAACCCTCAAAGGAAACTCAACAATGTGTACATAAGGGCTCGAAATCCAAAGTACACGTAAATCAATTTATTATTAGTTTGTGAGGGGCGCCAAACGGCCCACAACCCTCTAGTCTCCAATATAACATACCATGAGGGGATTGTACGCAATCCATCCCTCCATCACGGATGACGGTCTAAAGACCTTTTCATCGTGAATGACGGGCACCTCGGAATCACCCAAAAAGGGAACCTGCCATCTCGATCCCTCGACTTAGCCCATTCGGGATCTAGTTCAAGGTTAGCTAGTTATCCTAAAATACCGGTATACCCTCACGTGTTTGCAAGGCACAGAGGTGGAAGGCTATGCCTTATCATCCAAACAATCGATGAGTTGATCGGACTCGACGGGTAGTTTCAATTACCAATTTGATCAAATACTCAACATGCTCTTAGGCAAATTTCAAAAAGAGTGTTTTAAACTCAAAATATTCCAATTGTCAATATTTAACTATGCAAAAGTAGGATATTGAAACCAACTAGTTCGCTATAATCACACTTTATTTTGCCAAATAAACATTCGAAAAACATGCAAACCACAATAGACATGGTCTAATTCCAAAAATCATAATATTTAAATATAATCGTAAATCTTTTTCCGAAAAACATAACTAGGTTAGGGCAAAACTAGGGTGTAAACTCATCCCAAAAATTCTATGATTTTCAATTTAAAATTCAATAATAATCTTCACATAAGCCTTAATGACATTATAATTAATTTCCTAGAAGAAATTGGCAAAACCTAATACTTTTAGGGAAAACCCATTTGACAATAATTTTGAAAAATATCAATAGAAGGGGTCTAGGGATTAGAACATATCAATCTATCTAAGATTAATCCCACTTACCTCAAGAGAAGAGACCAAAAGGAAAAATTTTGGAGAAGAAGAATCCCAAATGAAGAAGAAGGGCTGGCGGCGGCGGCGTGATGGCTACTGCTGCTGTTCTTTTTTTTATTTTATTTTATTCTTTTATTTAACATAACATACTTAGTCCTTTATTAATTATTTTATCATACTTTGGCCCAAACTCAATTTTTACTTCTAATTTAAGCCCAACTCTTTAATTTATTACACTAAAAGACCAAAATAAATCATGCCCAAAATGAAATTTGTCCGACTCCGGCAAACTTTCGGCGATTATTTTACGGGGTATTACACCCTTAGTGTTTTTGTTTCTTGACTGCATTTTCTATTTATTATATAGCACTTTATGGGATTATACTTTGTGCTCTAGAGTTATAATTACATAGATTTTTTCGTATATGTTACATGGTGCTTTAAGGTAATATAAATAGCGCTTTTGGTTCTTCACTCTTTTTCCTTTTTATTATATAACACTTTATGAGATTATACATTGTGTTCAAGAGTTATAATTACAGTGCTTTTCGTATTTGTTTACAGAGTGTTTTAAGGGAATACAGTTCGTGCTTTTGTTTCTTGATAGCATTTTCTTTTTATTATATAGCACTTTATGGTATTATACTTTTTGCCCTATAGTTATAATTACAGTGCTTTTCGTATATGTCACATAGTGCTTTAAGGGAATACACATAATTCATTTGTTTGTTTACTGCCATTTCTTTTTTTTATATAGCACTTTATGAGATTATACTTTCTGTTCTAGAGTTATAAATATAATGTTTTTCGTGTATGTTACACGGTGCTTTATACTATAAATAGAATTTTTGTTTTTTCACTGTTTTCTGTTTTTATATATAACACTTTATGATATTATATTTTGTGCTCTACAGTTATAATTACAGTGCTTTTCATATATGTTAAAAGGTGCTTTAAGGTAGTATAAATAGCATTTTTTTTTTCTGCATTGTTTTTCCTTTTTATTATATAGCAGTCCATGAGATTATACTTTGTTCTCTAGAGTTATAATTAGAGTGCTTTCCGTGTATGTTACATTGTGCTTTAAAGGAAAAAAGTCAGTGCTTTTGTTTCTTGACTGTACTTTCATTTGATTAAATAACATTTCATGGGATTATACTTTGTGCTCTAGAGTTATAATTACATAGCTTTTCGTATATGTTACATGGTGCTTTAAGGTAGTATAAATAGCGTTTTTATTTCTTCACTATTTTTCCTTTTTATGTATAGGACTTTATGGGATTATACTATGTACTCTAGAGTTATAATTATAGTGCTTTTCGTGTATGTTACATAGTTCTTTAAGGGAACATAGTTACTTCTTTTTTTTCTTGTCTGCATTTTCTTTTTATTATATAGCACTTTATGGGATTATACTTTGTGCTCTAGGGTTATAATTATAGTGCTTTTCGTATACGTTACACAATGCTTTAAGGGAATACAGTTAGTTCTTTTGTTTCTTTACGGCATGCCGTTTCTTTTTATTATATACTACTTTATATGATTATACTTTGTGCTCTAGAGTTATAATTATAGTGCTTCTCGAATATGTTACATAGTGCTTTAAGGGACACAGTTAGTGCCTTTCTTTCTTGACTGGATTTTCTTTTTATTATATAGCATTTTATGGGAATATAGTTTGTGCTCTAGAGTTGTAATTATAGTATTTTTCATATGTGTTGAAAGGTGCTTTAAGGTAGAATAAATAGCGGTTTTGTTTCCGCACTGTTTTTCCTTTTTATTATATAGCACTCCATGAGATTATACTTTATGCTCTCAAGTTATAATTACATTGCTACTCGAATATGTAACATAGTGCTTTAAGGGAACACGGTTAGTGTCTTTGTTTCTTGACTGTATTTTCTTTTTATTATATAGCACTTTATGGGAATATACTTTTTGTTCTAGAGTTGTACTTACAGTATTTTTCATATATGTTAAAAGGTGCTTTAAGGTAGAATAAATAGCGGTTTTGTTTCCGCACTGTTTTTCCTTTTTATTATATAGCACTCCATGAGATTATACTTTATGCTCTCAAGTTATAATTACATTGCTACTCGAATATGTAACATAGTGCTTTAAGGGAACACGGTTAGTGTCTTTGTTTCTTGACTGTATTTTCTTTTTATTATATAGCACTTTATGGGAATATACTTTTTGTTCTAGAGTTGTACTTACAGTATTTTTCATATATGTTGAAAGGTGCTTTAAGGTAGAATAAATAGCGGTTTTGTTTCCGCACTGTTTTTCCTTTTTATTATATAGCACTCCATGAGATTATACTTTATGCTCTCGAGTTATAATTACATTGCTACTCGAATATGTAACATAGTGCTTTAAGGGAACACGGTTAGTGTCTTTGTTTCTTGATTGTATTTTCTTTTTATTATATAGCACTTTATGGGAATATACTTTTTGTTCTAGAGTTATAATAAGGGGACCCCGGAGACCGAACAGAAATCGACTAAGCAAAGGCAACCGCTGTCGAAATACAATAGGTGCCGGAGCTGCTCCTACTGACTATGATTCCTCGAGGTCGATTTTCAATCAATACCTTCCTCAGATTCAACTAGGGTGGAGCAGTCTATCAAGTAAAGGTTTTCAACGTAAGTCAAATCGAAATTGTTACTTTCTCTTGTTTAGGTTTGGCTTGAACAATATTTTTCATATATGTTTAAAGGTGCTTTAAGGTAGAATAAATAGCGCGTTTGTTTCCGCATTGTTTTTCCTTTTCATTATATAGCACTCTATGAGATTATACTTTTTACTCTAGAGTTATAATTACAGTGCTTTTTATATATGGTACATAGTGCTTTAAGGAAATACAATTAGTTCATTTGTTTCTTTACGGCCATTTCTTTTTTTTCTATAGCACCTTTTGAGATTATATTTTTTGCCCTATAGTTATAATTACAATGTTTTTCGTATATGTTACATAGTGCTTTAAGGTAGTGTAAATAGTGCTTTTGTTTGTGCATTGTTTTTCCTTTTTGATATATAGCACTGCTAAAAATTATACTTTGTGCTCTAGAATTATAAGTGCAGTGCTTTTCGTAAAAATTACATATTGCTTTGAGGGAATACAATTAGTTCTTTTGTTTCTTCACTATTTTTCCTACTTATTATATAGAACTTTATGAGATTATACTTTGTGCTCAAGAATTATAATTACAGTGCTTTTTGTATATTATACATGGTGCTTTAATGTAGTATAAATAGTGCTTTTGTTTCTTCACTATTTTTACCTTTTATTATATGGCACTTTATGAGATTATACTTTGTACTCTAGACTTATAATAACAGTAGTTTTCGTATATGTTACATAGTGCATTAAGGGAATACAGTTAGTTCTTTTGTTTCTTTAATGTCTTTTCTTTTTATTCTATAGAACTTTATGAGAATATACTTTGTGCTCTACAGTTATAATTACAGAGCTTTTCGTATATGTTACACGGTGCTTTAAGGGAATACAGTTAGCACTTTTGTTTCTTCACTATTTTTTCTTTTTATTACCTAGAACTTTATGAGATTATACTTTGTGCACTGTATTATAATTATAGTGCTTATCGTATATGTTTACATAGTGCTTTAAGGGAATACAGTGAGCGCTTCTTTTTCTTCACTGTGTTTCCTATTTATTATATAGAACTTTATAAGATTATACTTTGTGCACTCGAGTTATAATTACAGTGCTATTCGTATATATTACATAGTGCTTTAAGGTAGTATAAATAGCGCTCTTGTTTCTTCACTGTTTTTCCTTTTTATTATATAGCACTCTATGAGATTATACTTTGTGCTTTAAAGTTATAAATATTGTGCTTTTCGTATATGTTATGTAGTGCTTTAAGGAAATACAGTTAGCGCTTTTGTTTCTTCACTGTTTCTCATTTTTATTATATAGAACTTTATGAGATTATACTTTGTTCTCTAGAGTAATAATTTCTGAGCTTTTCGTATATGTTACATGGTACTTTAAGGTAGTATAAATACTGCTTTTGTTTTTTCTCTATTTTTCCTTTTTATTATATAGCACTCTATAAGATTATACTTTGTGCTCTATAGTTTTAATTATAGTGCTCTTCGTCTATGTTTACAAAGTGGTTTAAAGAAATACGGTTAGCGCTTTTGTTTCTTCACTGTGCTTCCTATTTATTATATAGAACTTTATAAGATTTTACTTTTTGCTTTAGAGTTATTATTATAGTGCTTTTCGTATATGTTACATAGTGTTTTAAGGGAATACAGTTAGCTCTTTTGTTTCTTCATTATCTTTCCTTTTTATTATATAGAACTTTATGAGATTATACTTTGAGCTCTATAGTTATAATTACTGACTATATGTTACACGGTTCTTTAAGGTAGTATAAATAGCGTTTTTGTTTCTTCATTGTTTTTCCTTTGTATTATATAGAACTTTATGAGATTATACTTTGTGCTCTAGAGATATAATTATAGTGCTTTTTGTATATGTTTACATAGTGCCTTAACGGAATACAGTTAGCGCTTTTGTTTCTTCAGTATGCTTTCTATTTATTATATAGAACTTTTTGAGATTATACTTTATGCTCTAGATTTATAATTACAGTGCTTTTCGCATATGTTACATAGTGCTTTAAGGTAGTTTAAATAGCATTTTTGTTTCTTTACTGTTTTTCCTTTTTATTATATAGCACTCTAGGAGATTATACTTTGTGCTTTAAAGTTATAATTATAGTACTTTTCATATATGTTACATAGTCCTTTAAGGGAATACAGTTAGCGCTTTTCTTTCTTCACTATTTTTCCTTTTTATTATATAGCACTCTATGAGATTATACTTTGTGCTTTAGTGTTATAAATATTGTGCTTTTCGTATATGTTACATAGTGCTTTAAGGGAATACAGTTAGCGCTTTCGTTTCTTCAATATCTTTCCTTTTTTATTATATAGAACTTTATGAGATTATACATTGTGCTCTAGAGTTATAATTACTGAGCTTTTTCGTATATGTCACATGGTGCTTTAAGGTAGTATAAATAGCGTTTTTCTTTCTTCACTGTTTTTTCCTTTTTATTATACAGCACTCTATAAGATTATACTTTGTGCTCTAAAGTTCTAATTACAATGTTTTTCGTACACGTTACATGGTGCTTTAAGGTAGTATAAATAGCGGTTTTGTTTCATCACTTTTTTTCCTTTTCATTATATAGAACTTTAGGAGATTATCATTTGTGCTCTAGAGTTATAATTACATAGCTTTTTGTATAATTTACATGGTACTTTAAGGTAGTATAAACAACGCTTTTGTTTCTTCACTGTTTTTCCGTTTTACTATATAGAACTTTTGAGATTATACTTTGTGCTCTAGAGTATTAATTATAGTGCTTTTAAGATATGTTACATAGTGCTTTAAGAGAATACAGTTAGCGCTTTTGTTTCTTCACAATGTTTCGTATTTGTTATATAGAACTTTATAAGATTATACTTTGTGCTCTAGAGTTATAATTACAATGCTTTTCGTATATGTTACATGGTGCTTTAAGCGAATACGGTTAGCACTTTTGTTTCTTCAATGTTTTTCCTTTTAATTATATAGAACTTCGTGAGATTATACTTTGTGCTCTGAAGTTATAATTACAGTGCTTTTTGTATATGTTACATCATGCTTTAAGGCGGTATAAATAACGTTTTTGTTTCTTCATTGTTTTAATTTTTATTATATACCAATTTTTGAGATTATACTTTTTGCTCTACAGTTATAATTATAGTGCTTTTCGTAACTGTTTACATAGTGCTTTAAGGGAAAAGAGTTAGTGTTTTTGTTTCTTCACTATGTTTCCTATTTATTATATAGAACTTTATGAGATTCTACTTTGTGCTCTTGAGTTGTAATTACAGTGTTTTTCGTATATGTTACATGATGCGTTGAGGTAGTATAAATGACGCTTTTCTTTCTTCACTGTTTTTCCTTTTTATTATATAGCACTCTATGAGATTATACTTTGTGCTCTAGAGTTATAATTACAATGTTTTTCATATATGTTACATGGTGCTTTAAGGTAGTGTAAATAATGCTTTTGTTTCATCATTGTTTTTTCCTTTTCATAGTAAAGAACATTATGAGATTATACTTTGTGTTCAAGAGTTATAATTATAGTGCTTTTCATATATGTTACATAGTGCTTTAAGGGAATACAGTTAGCGCTTTTCTTTCTTCACTGTGTTTCCTATTTGCTATATAGAACTTTATAAGATTTTACTTTGTGCTCTAGAGTTATAATTACAGTGCTTTTGGTACATGTTACATGGTGTTTCAAGGGAATACAATTAGTACTTTTGTTTCTTCACTTTTTTTCCTTTTAATTATATAGAACTTGGTGAGATTATACTTTGTGCTTTGTAGTTATAATTACAGTACTTTTCGTATATGTTACAACATGCTTTAACGCGGTATAAATAGCGTTTTTGTTTCTTCATTGTTTTCTATTTTATAATTATAATGCTTTTCGTAACTGTTTACATAGTGCTTTATGGGAATACAGTTACATGGTGCTTTTCATAGTGCTTTAATTAGAGTGCTTTTCATATATGTTACATGGTGCTTTAGGTAGTATAAATAGCGCTTTTGGTTTTCACTGTTTTTCCTTTTCATTATATAGAACTTTATGAGATTATACATTGTGCTCTAGAGCTATAACTGCAGAGCTTTTCGTATAAGTTACACGGTGCTTTAAGGTAGTATAGATAGCGCTTGTGTTTCTTCACTGTTTTTCCTTTTCATTATATAGAACTTTAGGAGAATATACATTGTGCTCTAGAGTTATAATTATTGTGCTTTTCATATTTGTTTACATAGTGGTTTATGGTAGTATAAATAGCGCTCTTGTTTCTTCACTGTTTTTCCTTTGTATTATATAGCACTCTATGAGATTATACTTTGTGCTTTACAGTTATAATTATAGTGCTTTCCGTATACGTTACGTAGTGCTTTAAGGTAATATAGTTAGCGTTTTGGTTTCTTCTTTGTTCTTCCTTTTTATTATATGTTTCGTATATGTTGCATCGTGCTTCAAGGCGGTATAAATAGCGTTTTTATTTCATTTATATACCACTTTATGAGATTATACTTTGTGCTCTAAAGTTATAATTATAGTGCTTTTCGTAACTGTTTACATAGTGCTTTAAGGGAATACAATTAGCGCTTTTGTTTCTTCACTTTGTTTCCTATTTATTATATAGAACTTTATGAGATTATACTTTGTGCTCTAGAGTTGTAATTTCAGTGCTTTTTCTTATATGTTACATGGTGCTTTGAGGTGTATAAATGACACTTTTCTTTCTTCATTATTTTTCCTTTTTATTATATAGCATTTTATGAGATTATACTTTGTGCACTAGAGTTATAAGTCCAATGTTTTTCGTATATGTTACATGGTGCTTTAAGGTAGTGTAAGTAACGCTTTTGTTTCATCATTGTTTTTTCCTTATCATTGTAATGAACATTATGAGATTATACTTTGTGTTCTAGAGTTATAATTATAGTGCTTTTCGTATATGTTATATAGTGTTTTAAGACAATACAGTTAGCGCTTTTGTTTCTTCACTCTTTTTCCTTTTTATTAGATAGCACTCTATGAGATTATACCTTGTGCTTTAGAGTTATAATTATAGTGCCTTTCGTATATGTTGCATAGATCTTTAAGGGAATACAGTTAGCGCTTTTGTTTCTTCACTATCTTTCCTTTTTATTATATAGAACTGTATGAGATTATACTTTGTGGTCTAGAGTTATAATTACTGAGCTTTTTGTATATGTTACATGGTGCTTTAAGGTAGTATAAATAGCGCTTTTGTTTCTTCACTGTTTTTCCTTTTTATTATATAGCACTCTATGAGATTATACTTTGTGCTCTAAAGTTCTAATTACAGTGCTTTTCGTATATGTTTCATAGTGCTTTAAGGTAGTATAAATAGCGCTATTGTTTCGTCACTGTTTTTCCTTTTTATTATATACAACTTTAGGAGATAATACTTTGTGCTCTAGAGTTATAATTACATAGCTTTTCGTATAATTTACACGGTGCTTTAAGGTAGTATAAACAACGCTTTAGTTTCTTCACTGTTCCGTTTTATTATATAGAACTTTTTGAGATTTTACTTTGTGCTCTAGAGTTATAGTTATAGTGCTTTTCGTATATGTTACATAGTGCTTTAAGGTAATACAGTTAGCGCTTTTGTTTCTTCACAGTGTTTCTTATTTGTTATATAGAACTTTATAAGATTATACTTTGTGCTCTAAAGTTATAATTACAGTGCTCTTCGTATATGTTACATCGTGCTTTAAGGCGGTATAAATAGCATTTTTCTTTCTTCATTGTTTTCATTGTTATTATATACCACGTTTTGAGATTATACTCTGTGCTCTACAGTTATAATTATAGTGCTTTTCATAACTGTTTATATAGTGATTTAAGGAAATACAGTTAGCGCTTTTATTTCTTCACTGTGCTTCCTATTTATTATATAGAACTTTATGAGATTATACGTTGTGCTCTAGAGTTATAATTAAAGTGCTTTTCATATATGTTCCATGGTGCTTTAGGTAGTATAAATAGAGCTTTTGTTTCTTAACTGTTTTTCCTTTTCATTATATAGAACTTTACGAGATTATACATTGTGCTCTAGAGCTATAACTGCGGAGCTTTTCGTATAAATTACACGGTGCTTTAAGGTAGTATAGATAGCGCTTTTGTTTCTTCACTGTTTTTCCTTTTCATTATATAGAACTTTAGGAGAATATACTTTGTGCCCTAGAGTTATAATTATTGTGCTTTTCCTATTTGTTTACATAGTGCTTTAAAGGTAGTATAAATAGCGCTTTTGTTGCATCATTGTTTTTCCATTTTATTATATAGCACTCTATAAGATTATACTTTGTGCTCTAGAGTTATAGTTACAGTGTTTTTCGTATATGTTACAAGGTGCTTTAAGGTAGAATAAATAACGCTTTTGTTTCATCATTGTTTTTTCCTTTTCATTGTAAAGAACATTATGAGATTATACTTTATGTTCTAGAGTTATAATTATAGTGCTTTTCGTGTATGTTACATAGTGCTTTAAGGGAATACGGTTAGCGCTTTTGTTTCTTCACTGTGTTTCCTATTTCTAATATAGAACTTTATAAGATTATACTTTGTGCTCTAGAGTTATAATTATAGTGCTTTTCGTATATATTACATAGTCTTTAAGGGAACAAAGTTAGATCTTTTGTTTCTTCACTGTTTTTCCTTTTTATTATATAGAACTTGGTGAGATTATACTTTGTGCTTTGTAGTTATAATTACAGTACTTTTCGTATATGTTACAACGTGCTTTAACGCGGTATAAATAGCGTTTTTGTTTCTTCATTGTTTTCTATTTTATAAATATAGTGCTTTTCGTAACTGTTTACATAGTGCTTTATGGGAATACAGTTAGCGCTTTTGTTTCTTCACTGTGTTTCCTATTTATTATATAGAACTTTATGAGATTGTGCTTTATGCTCTAGAATTATAATTACAGTGCTTATCATATATGTTACATGGTGCTTTAGGTAGTATAAATAGCGCTTTTGTTTCTTAACTGTTTTTCCGTTTCATTATATAGAACTTTATGAGATTATACATTGTGCACTAGAGCTATAACTGTGGAGCTTTTCGTATAAGTTACACGGTGCTTTAAGGTAGTATAGATAGCGCTTTTGTTTCTTCACTGTTTTTCCTTTTCATTATATAGAACTTTAGGAGAATATACGTTGTGCTCTGGAGTTATAATTATTGTACTTTTCATATTTGTTTACATACTGCTTTAAGGTAGTATAAATAGCGCTCTTGTTTTTTCACTGTTTTTCCTTTTTATTATATAGCACTCTATGATATTATACTTTGTGCTTTACAGTTATAATTATAGTGCTTTCCGTATATGTTATGTAGTGCTTTAAGGTAATATAGTTAGCATTTTGGTTTCTTCTTTGTTCTTCCTTTTTATTATATATAACATAATGAGATTATACTTTGTTCTCTGTAGTTATAGTTACAGTACTTTTCATATATGTTGCATCGTGCTTCAAGGCAGTATAAATAGCATTTTTGTTTCTTCATTGTTTTCATTTTTATTATATACCACGTTATGAGATTATACTTTGTGCTCTAAAGTTATAATTATAGTGCTTTGCGTAACTGTTTACATAGTGCTTTAAGGGAATACAGTTAGCGCTTTTGTTTCTTCACTTTGTTTCCTATTTATTATATAGAACTTTATGAGATTATACTTTGTGCTCTAGAGTTGTAATTTCGGTGCTTTTTCTTATATGTTACATGGTGCTTTGAGGTAGTATAAATGACACTTTTCTTTCTTCATTGTTTTTCCTTTTTATTATATAGCATTTTATGAGATTATACTTTGTGCTCTAGAGTTATAAGTACAATGTTTTTCGTATATGTTACATGGTGCTTTAAGGTAGTGTAAGTAACGCTTTTGTTTCATCATTGTTTTTTCCTTATCATTGTAATGAACATTATGAGATTATACTTTGTGTTCTAGAGTTATAATTATAGTGCTTTTCGTATATGTTATATAGTGCTTTAAGGGAATACAGTTAACGCTTTTGTTTCTTCACTGTGTTTCCTATTTGTTATATAGAACTTTATAAAATTATACTTTGTGCTCTAGAGTTATAATTACAACACTTTTAATATATGTTACATGGTAGTTTAAGGGAATACAATTAGCACTTTTGTTCCTTCACTGTATAAATAGCATTTTTCTTTCTTCATTGGTTTCTTTTTTATTATGTAGAACTTTATGAGATTATACTTTGTGCTCTACAGTTATAATTATAGTGATTTTCGTAACTGTTTACATAGTGCTTTAAGGGAATACAGTTAGCGCTTTTATTTCTTCACTGTGTTTCCTATTTATTATATAGAACTTTATGGGATTATACTTTGTGCACTAGAATTATAATTACAGTTCTTTTCATATATGTTACATGGTGCTTTAGGTAGTATAAATGATGCTTTTCTTTTTTCACTGTTTTTCCTTTTCATTGTATAGCACTCTATGAGATTATACTGTCTGCTCTAGAGTTATAAATACAGTACTTTTCATATATGTTACATAGTGCTTTCAGGTAATACAATTAGCGTTTTTGTTTCTTCACAACTTTTCCTTTTCATTATATAGAACTTGAGGAGAATATACTTTGTCCCCTAGATTTATAATTATTGTGCTTTTCGTATATGTTTACATACTGCTTTAAGGGAATACAGTTAGCGTTTTTGTTTCTTCATTGTATTTCCTTTTTATTTTATAGAACTTTATGAGATTATACTTTGTACTCTAGAGTTTTAATTATGGTGCGTTTCGTATATGTTTACATAGTGCTTTAAGGTAATATAGTTAGCATTTTCGTTTCTTCTTTGTTCTTCCTTTTTATTATATATAACATTATGAGATTTTACTTTGTTCTCTGTAGTTATAAGTACAGTGCTTTTCGTATATGTTACATCGTGCTTTAAGGCGATAAATAGCATTTTTGTTTCTTGAATGTTTTTGTTTTTATTATGTACCACTTTTTGAGATTATACTTTGTGCTCTACAGTTATAATTATAGTGCTTTTCGTAACTGTTTACATAGTGCTTTAAGGGAATAAAGTTAGTGCTTTTGTTTCTTCACTGTGTTTCCTATTTATTATGTAGAACTTTATGAGATTATACTTTGTGCTCTAGAGTTGTAATTACAATGTTTTTCGTATATGTTACATGGTGCTTTGAGGTAGTATAAATGACGCTTTTCTTTTTTCATTGTTTTTCCTTTTTATTATATAGCACTCTATGAGATTATACTTTGTGCTCTAGAGTTATAATTATAGTATTTTTCGTATATGTTACGTGGTGCTTTAAGGTAGTGTAAATAACGTTTTTGTTTCATCATTGTTTTTTCCTTTTCATTGTAAAGAACATTATGAGATTATACTTTGTGTTCTCACTACCAAAAAAACAGTTTTCTACTACGGCCGGAAATTCGTAAGAAAAAGCCAATTTTCGTGTAATTTGCGTATTTGCTACGCCTTAGTGACGTCTTTTATCCCTAATGGGTACTCGCGTAACGAATGTTTTTTGCCACGCATATTTTCGTAACCACTACTCTTGGTCAACGTTCCTTATGGCAAGGTTCTTGTTACGATATTTGTTACGAATATTCTCTAGTAATAAAAAGTCGAGCTTCCCACGTGTGTGCAAGGACTTTTAGTCACGATATTTGTTACAAAAGTTCCTCGCGTTACCAAAAAATTTTCTTTGACCGCTTGTCAGAGAACGCTTTTTGTTACGATTTTTTGTTACGTCATTGAATCCGTAATAAACAATATATTTTCTTATGGTCACGAAACCAGCCGTAACAAAATTATCCCTTTATATTTGTTACGTCCAAAAACCACTTTTTGTTACGTCATTTCATTTTTTTGTTACGTCATTAAACCCTTAAAAAAACTATCCATTCTTATGGTCACAGAACTTGTCGTAACAGCAACCATCCAAAACAATAGTTTGTTACGTCATTTCTTTCTTTTGTTACGAAAAAATGGCGTCTCATAAAAAAAAATAGGTGTGGTACTGTTGAAATTGGGCGTAAGAAATTAACCTGTTGTGATCTTTCTTACACCAAAGGAAATTTTGTATACAACCATGCTATAAATATAATGATTGGCCATAATTGCAAACAATAAACACTATAAGGGAATCTCAACATAGGATATAACATAACAATATTTACTAGTCGATTTCCACCACCAAACAACAAAATAAAGTAACCCATCAAACAAGCCTAGCAACATCTTCACTTCGACATTATGTTCCACAAAACGCAAGCATTTTAAACATCCAACCTAGTAATAAACAAGTGGGGAAATCCATCAATCCATAGCAAAAATTCTCACAACACAAAAGATAACTCCAAATGTAGGCATCTATTCCATAGGTATTTCACATAGCTGTAACAACCTACCATCCAAACACATCTACGGTACCCAATCCATAAGGCAAACGGGGGCAAAACATTAAGGAATCGGTTGATATGCTTCAGGGGTGACGCATGAGCTGCAATTACCAACAGAAGGAGATTTAGTTTAAGTAATATTTCTTTTAAGTTTTGGAATTCAATAAATGAAAGGTATTAAAGTATATCCGAACATCCTTGTAGTTTCACTCAAAAGGATCTTCACCGACAACGTCGCGAATGGTAGTCGCCCCAGCAATTGTCGGAAAAATAAGTGGTGTGTCCGGGACTGAGGCAAATGTATTGAAGACCTTGACAAGGAAAATGTGTCACCAACAACATTCACAAGTACAATTGTTGAGTATATAGTCCACCATAAATATCAACACACAATCAAACTGTATATATAACATGCCATAACACATTTGAAGTATAAAATTCCCAACTCATACAACATGAGTATGTACATTCAGACAGGTACTACAATACATGGTATTCGACCCATGAATTAGGCACCAAAAAACACTACTTTTTTTTAATTTCCTGTGTGATTGCAACTCGAACTGTAAACAACTTATCCACCAATAAAACCTAAGTAAAGCAGCAGATCATGTACAACATTAAAATAAATTCCAAATGTGAAGTGAGTTTACTTATCTTAGTGGTGAAACTGAATACTTGAGATTCAACAGAATTTCAATAAGTAATAAATCCATATGGTTAGCTCCAAATGGGACTACTTCATATATGCGTTGTATTATCATGTCCCATGGAGATTAATTACCATTTATGCATTAAATATGAGCATACACCCGCTGATGAGTTCAAATTTAGAGTACCCCGATGACTAATAAATCAAGTTATATGTTAGTGATCCTCATCACATAAATAGCTGTTGTAGGCAGCTCGGAACTACAAGATACTCAATAATAAGGCCAACATTCATCAATTTTGGAACTGCAATGTGCACCTAAATAGTGTAATAGGAACATAGCCATAAACAATGTCATGTGAACGATAAAAAATATAAAGTCAGCACAGAATTGGCATAATACCAACATAGCCACTGCCCCTACATTAATGGCCTACGTATACATAATATTCTAACTACCACGTATGTCAAACTGAATATGCGCAAACTCAATAAAACCATGATCATCTGCACTATGAGACCTGAATGGTCACAACATCGACGATGTGGTATGAACATCACATTGAAGGATTTAAAAGAAAAAACTCAAGACACAATGCCACGAACCAGGCACGGGGGGCAGAGCACAAGTCCCTTAGCAAAAAATTTCTTTTATCTGGTACAAGATAATATAAGCACACGGGTACCGACCTACAATAGACATTACAAATGAGTTAGAAACATAGTTGGCCAAGAGAATTGGCCTAAAGTTGACACTGCACGGATTATTAGTTAAGTTCAGGTTTAGAAGATATCATACCGTCATAGGTGATTCAGAAACAGGCCTGAGAAGCTCAGAGACCGTATCAATACGAGCTGTGGCCTATCAAGTATAAGAAGATCATAGTGACTTCCTTAGCCATCCAAAGCACATAGGATACAATTATGCAAAGTACGGATATTATGACTACTTCAAATGGGCCAGTAACTGTTATAGAGTTTTCGTGCATGAATGGATACACATCAGCCTTGATATTTTTGAACTCAGTCATCGTTGTCGTCAACTCTGCAATTCCATTATGCATTTTTTCCCACCCTTGCTGAAATGCAACAATATCTATTAAACTAGTTGCTTCATTGAGGGGATGACCTAAACTCGTAGCACTATCAACCTTTGAGCGCTTCTTGCTTTTTCCCCCAAGAGCCCGTCGGTATAGAGTCTTCCGAACAACCGGAGTCTGCCCTTCAGGGGGAATCTTGTTTAGCTCATTTTGTAAATATGTCTACAACAAAGGAATCAAGTGAGGCCAACCTTGCACATATTGTTATAGAGGTACTTAATGTTTAAATTGTATCAACATAGGGAATAAACTCAAATCTGGTTATCCTGGATTCACACAGCATGCCTTCATTGACACACAGTACTTCCTATAAAAAAACATAACTTAAACTCAAATCTGGTTATCACGGATTCACACAGCACGCCTTCGTTGACACACGGCCACTTCCTATAAAAAAAAAAAAAAAACATAACTTCAACTCAAATCTGGCTATCCTGAATTCACACAGCATGCCTTCATTGACACACGACCACTTCCTATCAAAAAAACATAAGTTAAACATGCACTAATTTTCCATAAAAATAGGGCAAACTTCTACATAAGTTAAACGCGCATTAGTTCACAATATGCACTCTATTTTAGGATTGAATTAGAACCATATATATCACTTTTAGTATTATATGATGATGGAGGGACTGAAACTGCTGAACAAACCTTTGAATCGGTTCCTGCATAAATTTATCATAAGTGGTTGTCGTTGACACTATACAGTACACGCATAAGAAGCTTTCAACTAACATTAATGAATCACCCCAGAGTTTTAAGCATTTTCTTGAAAAGAAATTTACAACCACAATATAAGACGAGAATATTGACGTGCCTAGTTGATAAATTTTGGCACACTGTTGCACCACACAAACACCCAAATTCTGAAATTCTCTTGCAACTGCACCTTGGGGATCAGCCATGACTTCTGGTATTCCACTATCACCAGAAGCTGAAAAAAAAAAGGAAAGAAGTTGTTTTATATTTGATTAACGCATAAAATTTTCTTGTCTTGGTTGTCATCAATCATCTTTTGTTATTTTATTTCCGTTTGTCCTTATCAATTGTTATTCTTGTTCTTAAATCACATGTATTGTAATACACTATCAAAATTTTGATCACATGAAAATTGATAGTTGAAAAAAAACTCGAACTGTGTAATGGTTTCACATAACTAGCTTGAAGACAAGGAAGAACTTTAGACATAACTCAACTAATAAAAAAAATGCGGACCTATCCTTATAGCCATTGATTTAAGACCTGTAGAAACAAGTAAAATCAGACCCAAGAGCTGATGATGAGCAGAGACAAAGTCCAAATGCGTAAAAGTGAAATCCATCAGATTTTTCATTCTTCATGTAGTATGGCTTTTGCAGGAAATAAAATTTAATTGCAAATGGAACAGTACATCAATAGCACGAAGAACATGCAGAAACTTAACACTGGACTTAAAACTGTGCAGAAAATCTGGATGTTGGTAACTTTTATTCTTTATTACTAACATACGATCTCGAAGGAAAGCATAACAAATTATGTTGACCTCTCTTCACAGGGGAGAAACTGTGAACTTCAAATTAAAGTAAAAACACCAAAAAAAAAAGGATGCAACATGAAAAATTTAAAACGGAATGCTGCAAAAAAACAACTCAAAGTACAATAATACCAGAAAAATGAGGAATTGACGCGGAATGAACTGCGCCAAAACCGCAACTTTTATGCTCAAATGGCGCGGCATGTGTCACAGTTTTACTCCGCTACAGAATTGCGATTCCAATTTCCTTTGCGCCTGATTTCCGGACCAAAAATAAACTCTTGGCTCCATTAAAGGAACTATAAATAAGAAAAAAAAAGGCATCGAAGTTGGTGCCACAACTAAGTAAAAAAAAAAATTATTGATGCCAAAAGTGATACCAAAATAAAATAAAAACAAAAATAAAATATATGTTGGCGCCACATTTAGCGCCACAGCATATACATAGATATTTTTTTATTTTCTAGCGTCGACTTCCGCCCAAAACATCATAATAATATTTTATATTTTTGCAATATTTTGTTCAAATAATAATAACAATATAGTGATTAATTAATACAAAAAAAATTCATTTCATTTATTTCATAAGTCACAAAATGTCATAATCAAATATAAAGGAAAATCATTGAAAAAACAAAAGCGCTAAATATACTAATTTCGAACAATCTACAACAAATACGAAAAGCATTGTAATTAGAACTATAGAGCACAAAGGAAATAAAATCTATAACATGCTATATAATATAAAGGAAAAACATTAAAAAAAACCAAAGCGCTACCTATACTAATTTCGAACACTCTATGACAAATATGAAAAGCGCTATAATTAGTACTATAGAGCACAAAGTAAGTATAATCTATAACATGCTATATAATATAAAGGAAAAACATTAAAAAAACAAAAGCGCTAAATATACTAATTTCGAACACTCTACAGCAAATACGAAAACCACTGTAATTAGAACTATCGAGCACAAAGTAAGTATAATCTATAACATGCTACATAATATAAAGGAAAAACATTGAAAAAACAAAAGCGCTAAATATTCTAATTTTGAACAATCTACAGCGAATACGAAAAGCACTGTAATTAGAACTATAGAGCACAAAGTAAGTATAATCTATAATATGCTATATAATATAAAGGAAAAACATTGAAAAGACAAAAGAGCTAAATATACTAATTTCGAACACTCTCTGTAATTATAACTATAGAGCACAAAGAAAGTATAATCTATAACATGCGATATAATACAAAGGAAAATCTTTGATAAAACAAAAACGCTAAATATGCTAATTCCGAACAATCTACAACAAATAAGAAAAGCACAGTAATTAGAACTATAGAGCACAAAGCAAATATAATCTGTAACATGCTATATAATATAAAGCAAAAACATTGAAAAAACAAAAGCGCTAAATATACTAATTTCGAACACTCTACAACAAATACGAAAAGCACTGTAATTAGTACAATAGAGCACAAAGTAAGTATAAACTATAACATGCGATATAATATAAACGAAAATTATTGAAAAAACAAAAGCGCTAAATATTCCAATTTCGAAAGATCTACAACAAATACGAAAAGCACTGTAATTAGAACTATTGAGCACAAATTAAGTATAATCAATAACATGCTATATAATATAAAGGAAAAACATTGAAAAAACCAAAGCGCTAAATATACTAATTTCGAACACTCTACAAAAAATACGAAAAAGCACTGTAATTAGTACTATAGAGGACAAAGTAAGTATAATCTATAACATGCAATATAATATAAACGAAAATTATTGAAAATACAAAAGCGCTAAATATACTAATTTCGAACAATCTACAACAAATACGAAAAGCACTGTAATTAAAACTATAGAGAACAAAGTACGTATAATGTATAACATGCTATATAATATAAAGGAAAAACATTGAAAAAACAAAAGCGCTAAATATACTAATTTCGAACACTTTACAACAAATACGAAAAGCACTGTAATTAGAACTATAAAGCACAAAGTAAGTATAATCTATAACATGCTATATAATATAAAGGAAAAACATTGAAAAAACAAAAGCGCTAAATATACTAATTTCGAACGTTCTACAACAAATACGAAAAGCACTGTAATTAGAACTATAGAGTACGAAGTAAGTATAATCTATGACATGCTATACAATATAAAGGAAAAACGTTGAAAAAACCAAAGCGCTAAACATACTAATTTCAAACACTCTTTGTAATTAGAACTATAGAGCACACAGTAAGTATAATTTATAACATGCGATATAATATAGAGGAAAATTATTGAAAAAACAAAAGCGCTAAATATACTAATTTCGAACACTCTCTTTAATTAGAACTATAGAGCACAAGGTAAGTATAATCTATAACATGCGATATAATATAAACGAAAATTATTGAAAAAACAAAAGCGCTAAATATACTAATTTCGAACAATCTACAAGAAATACGAAAAGCACTATAATTAGAACTATAGAGCACAAAGTAAGTATAATCTATAACATGCAATATAATATAAAGGAAAAACATTGAAAAAACAAATGCGCTAAATATACTAATTTCGAACACTCTACAACAAATACGAAAAGCACTGTAATTAGAACTATAGAGCACAAAGTATGAATAATGTGTACCATGCTATATAATATAAAGGAAAAACATTGAAAAAACTAAAGCGCTAAATATACTAATTTCGAACACTCTACAACAAATACGTAAAGCACTATAATTAGAAGTATAGAGCACAATGTAAGTATAATGTATAACACGCTATATAATATAAAGGAAAAACATTAAAAAGACAAAAGCGCTAAATATACTAATTTCGAACACTATACAACAAATACGAAAAACACTGTAATTAGAAATATAGAGCACAAAGTAAGTATAATCTATAACATGCTATATAATATAAAGGAAAAACATTGAAAAAACAAAAGCGCTAAATGTACTAATTTCGAACACTCTACAACAAATACGAAAAGCACTGTAATTAGAACTATAGAGCACAATGTAAATATAATCAATAACATGCTATATAATATAAAGGAAAAACATTCAAAAAACCAAAGCGCTAAATATACTAATTTCGAATACTCTACAACAAATACGAAAAGCACTGTAATTAGTACTATAGAGCACAAACTAAGTATAATATATAACATGCTATATAATATAAAGGAAAAACATTGAAAAAACAAAAGCGCTAAATATACTAATTTTGAACTCTCTACAACAAATACGAAAAGCACTGTAATTAGAACTATAGAGCACAAAGTAAGTACAATCTATAACATGCTATATAATATAAAGGAAAAACATTGAAAAAACAAGAGCGCTAAATATACTAATTTCGAACACTTTACAACAAATACGAAAAGCACTGTAATTAGAACTATAAAGCACAAAGTAAGTATAATCTATAACATGCTATATAATATAAAGGAAAAACATTGAAAAAACAAAAGCGCTAAATATACTAATTTCGAACGTTCTACAACAAATACGAAAAGCACCGTAATTAGAACTATAGAGTACAAAGTAAGTATAATCTATGACATGTTATATAATATAAAAGAAAAACAATGAAAAAACAAAAGCGCTAAACATACTAATTTCAAACACTCTCTGTAATTAGAACTATAGAGCTCAAAGTAAGTATAATCTATAACATGCGATATAATATAGAGGAAAATTATTGAAAAAACAAAAGCGCTAAATATACTAAGTTCGAACAATCTACAACAAATACGAAAAGCACTGTAATTAAAACTATAGAGAACAAAGTATGTATAATCTATAACATGCTATATAATATAAAGGAAAAACATTGAAAAAACAAAAGCGCTAAATATATTAATTTCGAACAATCTACAACAAATACGAAAAGCACTGTAATTAAAACTATAGAGCACAAAGTAAGTATAATCTATAACATGCTATATAATATAAAGGAAAAACATTGAAAAAACAAAAGCGCTAAATATACTAATTTCGAACACTCTACAACAAATACGAAAAAGCACTTTAATTAGAACTATAGAGCACAAAGTAAGTATAATCTATAACATGCTATATAATATAAAGGAAAAACATTGAAAAAACAAAAGCGCTAAATATACTAATTTCGAACACTCTACAACAAATACGAAAAGCACTTTAATTAGAACTATAGAGCACAAAGTAAGTATAATCTATAACATGCTATATTATATAAAGGAAAAACATTGAAAAAACAAAAGCGCTAAATGTACTAATTTCGAACACTCTACAACAAATACGAAAAGCACTGTAATTAGAACTATAGAGCACGAAGTAAGTATAATCTATAACATGCTATATAATATAAGGAAAAACATTGAAAAAAAAAGCGCTAAATATACTAATTTCGAACACTCTACAACAAATACGAAAAGCACTGTAATTAGAACTATAGAGCACAAAGTAAGTATAATCTATAACATGCTATATATATATAAGGGAAAACATTGAAAAAAACAAAAGCGCTAAATATACTAATTTCGAACACTCTACAACAAATACGAAAAGCACTGTAATTAGAACTATAGAGCACAAAGTAAGTATAATCTATAACATGCTATATAATATAAAGGAAAAACATTGAAAAACAAAAACGCTAAATATACTAATTTCGAACACTCTACAACAAATACGAAAAGCACTGTAATTAGAACTATAGAGCACAAAGTAAGTATAATCTATAACATGCTATATAATATAAAGGAAAAACATTGAAAAAACAAAAGCGCTAAATATACTAATTTCGAACACTCTACAACAAATACGAAAAGCACTATAATTAGAACTATAGAGCACAAAGTAAGTATAATCTATAACATGCTATATAATATAAAGGAAAAACATTGAAAAAACAAAAGCGCTAAATATACTAATTTCGAACACTCTACAACAAATACGAAAAGCACTGTAATTAGAAATATAGAGCACAAAGTAAGTATAATCTATAACATGCTATATAATATAAAGGAAAAACATTGAAAAAACAAAAGCGCTAAATGTACTAATTTCGAACACTCTACAACAAATACGAAAAGCACTGTAATTAGAACTATAGAGCACAAAGTAAGTATAATCTATAACATGCTATATAATATAAAGGAAAAACATTGAAAAAACAAAAGCGCTAAATATACTAATTTCGAACACTCTACAACAAATACGAAAAGCACTGTAATAGAACTATAGAGCACAAAGTAAGTATTATCTATAACATGCTATATAATATAAAGGAAAAACATTGAAAAAACAAAAGCGCTAAATATACTAATTTCGAACACTCTACAACAAATACAAAAAGCACTGTAATTAGAACTATAGAGCACAAAGTAAGTATAATCTATAACATGCTATATAATATAAAGGAAAAACATTGAAAAAACAAAAGCGCTAAATATACTAATTTCGAACACTCTACAACAAATACGAAAAGCACAGTAATTAGAACTATAGAGCACAAAGTAAGTATATTATATAAAATGCTATATAATATAAAGGAAAAACATTGAAAAAAAAAAGCGCTAAATATACTAATTTCGAACACTCTACAACAAATACGAAAAGCACTGTAATTAGAACTATAGAGCACAAAGTAAGTATATTCTATAACATGCTATATAATATAAAGGAAAAACATTGAAAAAACAAAAGCGCTAAATATACTAATTTCGAACACTCTACAACAAATACGAAAAGCACTGTAATTAGAACTATAGAGCACAAAGTAAGTATAATCTATAACATGCTATATAATATAAAGGAAAACATTGAAAAAACAAAAGCGCTAAAGTATACTAATTTCGAACACTCTACAACAAATACGAAAAGCACTGTAATTAGAACTATAGAGCACAAAGTAAGTATAATCTATAACATGCTATATAATATAAAGGAAAAACATTGAAAAAACAAAAGCGCTAAATATACTAATTTCGAACACTCTACAACAAATACGAAAAGCACTGCAATTAGAACTATAGAGCACAAAGTAAGTATAATATATAACATGCTATATAATATAAAGGAAAAACATTGAAAAAACAAAAGCGCTAAATATACTAATTTCGAACACTCTACAACAAATACGAAAAGCACTGTAATTAGAACTATAGAGCACAAAGTAAGTATATCTATAACATGCTATATAATATAAAGGAAAAACATTGAAAAAAAAAAGCGCTAAATATACTAATTTCGAACACTCTACAACAAATACGAAAAGCATGTAATTAGAACTATAGAGCACAAAGTAAGTATAATCTCTAACATGCTATATAATATAAAGGAAAAACATTGAAAAAACAAAAGCGCTAAATAACTAATTTCGAACACTCTACAACAAATACGAAAAGCACTGTAATTAGAACTATAGAGCACAAAGTAAGTATAATCTATAACATGCTATATAATATAAAGGAAAAAATTGAAAAAACAAAAGCGCTAAATATACTAATTTCGAACACTCTACAACAAATACGAAAAGCACTGTAATTAAAACTATAGAGCACAAAGTAAGTATAATCTATAACATGCTATATAATATAAAGGAAAAACATTGAAAAAACAAAAGCGCTAAATATACTAATTTCGAACACTCTACAACAAATACGAAAAGCACTGTAATTAGAACTATAGAGCACAAAGTAAGTATAATCTATAACATGCTATATAATATAAAGGAAAAACATTGAAAAAACAAAAGCGCTAAATATACTAATTTCGAACACTCTACAACAAATACGAAAAGCACTGTAATTAGAACTATAGAGCACAAAGTAAGTATAATCTATAACATGCTATATAATATAAGGAAAAACATTGAAAAAACAAAAGCGCTAAATATACTAATTTCGAACACTCTACAACAAATACGAAAAGCACTGTAATTAGAACTATAGAGCACAAAGTAAGTATAATCTATAACATGCTATATAATATAAAGGAAAAACATTGAAAAAACAAAAGCGCTAAATATACTAATTTCGAACACTCTACAACAAATACGAAAAGCACTGTAATTAGAACTATAGAGCACAAAGTAAGTATAATCTATAACATGCTATATAATATAAAGGAAAAACATTGAAAAACAAAAGCGCTAAATATACTAATTTCGAACACTCTACAACAAATACGAAAAGCACTTTAATTAGAACTATAGAGCACAAAGTAAGTATAATCTATAACATGCTATATAATATAAAGGAAAAACATTGAAAAAACAAAAGCGCTAAATATACTAATTTCGAACACTCTACAACAAATACGAAAAGCACTGTAATTAGAACTATAGAGCACAAAGTAAGTATAATCTATAACATGCTATATAATATAAAGGAAAAACATTGAAAAAACAAAAGCGCTAAATATACTAATTTCGAACACTCTACAACAAATACGAAAAGCACTGCAATTAGAACTATAGAGCACAAAGTAAGTATAATCTATAACATGCTATATAATATAAAGGAAAAACATTGAAAAAACAAAAGCGCTAAATATACTAATTTCGAACACTCTACAACAAATACGAAAAGCACTGTAATTAGAACTATAGAGCACAAAGTAAGTATAATCTATAACATGCTATATAATATAAAGGAAAAACATTGAAAAAACAAAAGCGCTAAATATACTAATTTCGAACACTCTACAACAAATACGAAAAGCACTGCAATTAGAACTATAGAGCACAAAGTAAGTATAATCTATAACATGCTATATAATATAAAGGAAAAACATTGAAAAAACAAAAGCGCTAAATATACTAATTTCGAACACTCTACAACAAATACGAAAAGCACTGTAATTAGAACTATAGAGCACAAAGTAAGTATAATCTATAACATGCTATATAATATAAAGGAAAACATTGAAAAACAAAAGCGCTAAATATACTAATTTCGAACACTCTACAACAAATACGAAAAGCACTGCAATTAGAACTATAGAGCACAAAGTAAGTATAATCTATAACATGCTATATATATATAAAGGAAAAACATTGAAAAACAAAAGCGCTAAATATACTAATTTCGAACACTCTACAACAAATACGAAAAGCACTGCAATTAGAACTATAGAGCACAAAGTAAGTATAATCTATAACATGCTATATAATATAAAGGAAAAACATTGAAAAAACAAAGCGCTAAATATACTAATTTCGAACACTCTACAACAAATACGAAAAGCACTGCAATTAGAACTATAGAGCACAAAGTAAGTATAATCTATAACATGCTATATAATATAAAGGAAAAACATTGAAAAAAAAAAAGCGCTAAATATACTAATTTCGAACACTCTACAACAAATACGAAAAGCACTGCAATTAGAACTATAGAGCACAAAGTAAGTATAATCTATAACATGCTATATAATATAAAGGAAAAACATTGAAAAAACAAAAGCGCTAAATATACTAATTTCGAACACTCTACAACAAATACGAAAAGCACTGCAATTAGAACTATAGAGCACAAAGTAAGTATAATCTATAACATGCTATATAATATAAAGGAAAAACATTGAAAAAAAAAAAGCGCTAAATATACTAATTTCGAACACTCTACAACAAATACGAAAAGCACTGCAATTAGAACTATAGAGCACAAAGTAAGTATAATCTATAACATGCTATATAATATAAAGGAAAAACATTGAAAAAACAAAAGCGCTAAATATACTAATTTCGAACACTCTACAACAAATACGAAAAGCACTGCAATTAGAACTATAGAGCACAAAGTAAGTATAATCTATAACATGCTATATAATATAAAGGAAAAACATTGAAAAAACAAAAGCGCTAAATATACTAATTTCGAACACTCTACAACAAATACGAAAAGCACTGCAATTAGAACTATAGAGCACAAAGTAAGTATAATCTATAACATGCTATATAATATAAAGGAAAAACATTGAAAAAACAAAAGCGCTAAATATACTAATTTCGAACACTCTACAACAAATACGAAAAGCACTGCAATTAGAACTATAGAGCACAAAGTAAGTATAATCTATAACATGCTATATAATATAAAGGAAAAACATTGAAAAAAAAAAGCGCTAAATATACTAATTTCGAACACTCTACAACAAATACGAAAAGCACTGCAATTAGAACTATAGAGCACAAAGTAAATATAATCTATAACATGCTATATAATATAAAGGAAAAACATTGAAAAAAAAAAGCGCTAAATATACTAATTTCGAACACTCTACAACAAATACGAAAAGCACACAATTACAATAGAACTATAGAGCACAAAGTAAGTATAATCTATAACATGCTATATAATATAAAGGAAAAAACATTGAAAAAACAAAAGCGCTAAATATACTAATTTCGAACACTCTACAACAAATACGAAAAGCACTGCAATTAGAACTATAGAGCACAAAGTAAGTATAATCTATAACATGCTATATAATATAAAGGAAAAACATTGAAAAAACAAAAGCGCTAAATATACTAATTTCGAAACTCTACAACAAATACGAAAAAAGCACTGCAATTAGAACTATAGAGCACAAAGTAAGTATAATCTATAACATGCTATATAATACAAAAGGAAAACATTGAAAAAACAAAAGCGCTAAATATACTAATTTCGAACACTCTACAACAAATACGAAAAGCACTGCAATTAGAACTATAGAGCACAAAGTAAGTATAATCTATAACATGCTATATAAATAAAGGAAAAACATTGAAAAAAAAAGCGCTAAATATACTAATTTCGAACACTCTACAACAAATACGAAAGCACTGCAATTAGAACTATAGAGCACAAAGTAAGTATAATCTATAACATGCTATATAATATAAAGGAAAAACATTGAAAAAACAAAAGCGCTAAATATACTAATTTCGAACACTCTACAACAAATACGAAAAGCACTGCAATTAGAACTATAGAGCACAAAGTAAGTATAATCTATAACATGCTATATAATATAAAGGAAAAACATTAAAAACAAAGCGCTAAATATACTAATTTCGAACACTCTACAACAAATACGAAAAGCACTGCAATTAGAACTATAGAGCACAAAGTAAGTATAATCTATAACATGCTATATAATATAAAGAAAAACATTGAAAAAACAAAAGCGCTAAATATACTAATTTCGAACACTCTACAACAAATACGAAAAGCACTGCAATTAGAACTATAGAGCACAAAGTAAGTATAATCTATAAACATGCTATATAATATAAAGGAAAAACATTGAAAAAAAAAAGCGCTAAATATACTAATTTCGAACACTCTACACAAATACGAAAAGCACTGCAATTAGAACTATAGAGCACAAAGTAAGTATAATATAACATGCTATATAATATAAAGGAAAAACATTGAAAAAAAAAGCAAAAAATATACTAATTTCGAACACTCTACAACAAATACGAAAAGCACTGCAATTAGAACTATAGAGCACAAAGTAAGTATAATCTATAACATGCTATATAATATAAAGGAAAAACATTAAAAAAACAAAAGCGCTAAATATACTAATTTCGAACACTCTACAACAAATACAAAGCACTGCAATTAGAACTATAGAGCACAAAGTAAGTATAATCTATAACATGCTATATATAATATAAAGGAAAAACATTGAAAAAACAAAAGCGCTAAATATACTAATTTCGAACACTCTACAACAAATACGAAAGCACTGCAATTAGAACTATAGAGCACAAAGTAAGTATAATCTATAACATTTATATAATATAAAGGAAAAACATTAAAAAACAAAAGCGCTAAATATACTAATTTCGAACACTCTACAACAAATACAAAAAAACATGCAATTAGAACTATAGAGCACAAAGTAAGTATAATCTATAACATGCTATATAATATAAAGGAAAAACATTGAAAAACAAAAGCGCTAAATATACTAATTTCGAACACTCTACAACAAATACGAAAAGCACTGCAATTAGAACTATAGAGCACAAAGTAAGTATAATCTATAACATGCTATATAATATAAAGGAAAAACATTGAAAAAACAAAAGCGCTAAATATACTAATTTCGAACACTCTACAACAAATACGAAAAGCACTGCAATTAGAACTATAGAGCACAAAGTAAGTATAATCTATAACATGCTATATAATATAAAGGAAAAACATTGAAAAAAAAAAGCGCTAAATATACTAATTTCGAACACTCTACAACAAATACGAAAAGCACTGCAATTAGAACTATAGAGCACAAAGTAAGTATATCTATAACATGCTATATAATATAAAGGAAAAACATTGAAAAAACAAAAGCGCTAAATATACTAATTTCGAACACTCTACAACAAATACGAAAAGCACTGCAATTAGAACTATAGAGCACAAAGTAAGTATAATCTATAACATGCTATATAATATAAAGGAAAAACATTGAAAAAACAAAGCGCTAAATATACTAATTTCGAACACTCTACAACAAATACGAAAAGCACTGCAATTAGAACTATAGAGCACAAAGTAAGTATAATCTATAACATGCTATATAATATAAAGGAAAAAACATTGAAAAAACAAAAGCGCTAAATATACTAATTTCGAACACTCTACAACAAATACGAAAAGCACTGCAATTAGAACTATAGAGCACAAAGTAAGTATAATCTATAACATGCTATATAATATAAAGGAAAAACATTGAAAAAAACAAAAGCGCTAAATATACTAATTTCGAACACTCTACAACAAATACGAAAGCACTGCAATTAGAACTATAGAGCACAAAGTAAGTATAATCTATAACATGCTATATAATATAAAGGAAAAACATTGAAAAAAAATTCGCTAAATATACTAATTTCGAACACTCTACAACAAATACGAAAAGCACTGCAATTAGAACTATAGAGCACAAAGTAAGTATAATCTATAACATGCTATATAATAATATAAAGGAAAAACATTGAAAAAACAAAAGCGCTAAATATACTAATTTCGAACACTCTACAACAAATACGAAAAGCACTGCAATTAGAACTATAGAGCACAAAGTAAGTATAATCTATAACATGCTATATAATATAAAGGAAAAACATTGAAAAAACAAAAGCGCTAAATATACTAATTTCGAACACTCTACAACAAATACGAAAAGCACTGCAATTAGAACTATAGAGCACAAAGTAAGTATAATCTATAACATGCTATATAATATAAAGGAAAAACATTGAAAAAAAAATTCGCTAAATATACTAATTTCGAACACTCTACAACAAATACGAAAAGCACTGCAATTAGAACTATAGAGCACAAAGTAAGTATAATCTATAACATGCTATATAATAATAAAGGAAAAACATTGAAAAAACAAAAGCGCTAAATATACTAATTTCGAACACTCTACAACAAATACGAAAAGCACTGCAATTAAACTATAGAGCACAAAGTAAGTATAATCTATAACATGCTATATAATATAAAGGAAAAACATTGAAAAAACAAAAGCGCTAAATATACTAATTTCGAACACTCTACAACAAATACGAAAAACACTGCAATTAGAACTATAGAGCACAAAGTAAGTATAATCTATAACATGCTATATAATATAAAGGAAAAAACATTAAAAAAACAAAGCGCTAAATATACTAATTTCGAACACTCTACAACAAATACGAAAAGCACTGCAATTAGAACTATAGAGCAAAAAGTAAGTATAATCTATACATGCTATATAATATAAAGGAAAAACATTAAAAAAACAAAAGCGCTAAATATACTAATTTTGAACACTTACAACAAATACGAAAAGCACTGCAATTAGAACTATAGAGCACAAAGTAAGTATAATCTATAACATTCTATATAATATAAAGGAAAAACATTGAAAAAAAAATCGCTAAATATACTAATTTCGAAACTCTCTACAACAAATACGAAAAGCACTGCAATTAGAACTATAGAGCACAAAGTAAGTATTATCTATAACATGCTATATAAAAATATAAAGGAAAAAACATTGAAAAAACAAAAGCGCTAAATATACTAATTTCGAACACTCTACAACAAATACGAAAAGCACTGCAATTAGAACTATAGAGCACAAAGTAAGTATAATCTATAACATGCTATATAATATAAAGGAAAAACATTGAAAAAAAAGAGCGCTAAATGTACTAATTTCGAACTCTCTACAACAAATACGAAAAGCACTACAATTAGAACTATAGAGCACAAAGTAAGTATAATATATAACATGCTATATAGTAATATAATGGAAAAACATTGAAAAAACAAAAGCGCTAAATATACTAATTTCGAACACTCTACAACAAATACGAAAATACTGCAATTAGAGCTATAGAGCACAAAGTAAGTATAATCTATAACATTCTATATAATATAAAGAAAAAACTTTGAAAAAACAAAAGCGCTAAATATACTAATTTCGAACTCTCTACAACAAATATGAAAAGCACTGCAATTAGAACTACAGCGCACAAAGTAAGTATTATCTATAACATGCTATATAAAAATATAAAGGAAAAAACATTGAAAAAACAAAAGCGCTATACTAATTTTGAACACTCTACAACAAATACGGAAAGCACTGCAATTAGAACTATAGAACACAAAGTAAGTATAATCTATAACATTCTATATAATATAAAGGAAAAACATTGAAAAAACAAAAGCGCTAAATATACTAATTTCGAACACTCTACAACAAATACGGAAAGCACTGCAATTAGAACTATAGAGCACAAAGTAAGTATAATCTATAACATGCTATATAATATAAACGAGAAACATTGAAAAAACAAAAGTGCTAAATATACTAATTTGAACACTCTACAACAAATACGAAAAGCACAGCAATTAGAACTATAGAGCACAAAATAAGTATAATCTATAACATGCTATATAATATAAAGGAAAAACATTGAAAAAAAAAGTGCTAAATGTACTAATTTCGAACTCTCTACAAAAAATACGAAAAGCACTGCAATTAAAACTATAGAGCACAAAGTAAGTATAATCTATAACATTCTATATAATAATATAAAAGAAAAACATTGAAAAAACAAAAGTGCTAAATGTACTAATTTCGAACACTCTACAACAAATACGAAAAGCACTGCAATTAGAACTATAGAGCGCAAAGTAAGTACAATCTATAACATGCTATATAATATAAAGGAAAAATATTGAAAAAACAAAAGTGCTAAATGTACTAATTTTGAACTCTCTACAACAAATACGAAAGGCACTGCAATTAGAACTATAGAGCACAAAGTAAGTATAATCTATAACATGCTATATAATAATATAAAGGAAAAACATCAAAAATAAAAAGCTCTAAATATACTAATTTCGAACACTCTACAATAAATTCGAAAAGCACAGCAATTAGAACCATCGAGCACAAAGTAGGTATAATCTATAACATGCTATAATATAAAGGAAAAACATTGAAAAAACAAAAGCGCTAAATATACTAATTTCGAACACTCTGCAACAAATACGAAAAGCACTGCAATTAAAACTATAGAGCACAAAGTAAGTATAATCTATAACATGCTATATAATCCCATAAGGTGCTAATATTATTAAAAGAAAATGTAGTAAAAAAAAAGCACTAATTGTATTCTTTGAAAGCACTATTTAACATATACGAAAAGCACTGTCACTAGAACTCTAGAACACAATGTATAATCCCATAATGGGTTTTTTAATAAAAAGGTAAGAAAGTGAAGATACAAAAGTGCTAACTATATTACTTTAAAACACGATGTAACAAGTACAAAAAACACTATAATTAGAACTATAAAGCAAAAAGTATAATACCATAAGGTGCTAATATAATAAAAACAAAAGGCAGTCAAGAAACAAAACCACTAACTGTATTCCGTTAAGCACTATTTAACATATGCGAAAAGCACTGTATTTACAACTCTAAAGAACAAAGTATAATCACATAAAGCGCTAGTTAATAAAAAGGTAAAACAGTGAAAAAACAAAAGTGCTAACTATATTACTCTAAAACACGATGGAACAAGTACAAAAAGCACTATAATTAGAACTGTAGAGCAAAATGTATAATCCCATAAGGTGCTAATATCATAAAAAGAAAACGCACTCTAGAAACAAAAGCACTAATTGTATTCGTTTAAAGCAATATTTAAAATATTCGAAAAGCACGGTCACTAGAACTCTAGAACACAAAGTATAATCCCATAAAGTGTTATTTAATAAAAAGGTAAAAAAGTGAAAAAACAAAAGTGCTAACTATATTACTTGAAAACACGATGTAACAAGTACAAAAAACACTATAATTAGAACTATAGAGCAAAAAGTATAATACCATAAGGTGCTAATATAATAAAAAGAAAAGGCAGTCAAGAAACAAAACCACTCACTGTATTCCCTTAAAGCACTGTTTAACATATGCGAAAAGCACTGTAATTAGAACTCTAGAGCACAAATTATAATCCCATAAAGCACTAGTTAATTAAATGGTAAAGCAGTGAAGAAACAAAAGCGCTAACTATATTACTTAAAAACACGATGTAACAAGTACAAAAAAAACTATAATTAGAACTATAAAGCAAAAAGTATAATACCATAAGGTGCTAATATATAATACCATAAGGTGCTAATTAATAAAAGAAAAGGCAATCGAGAAGCAAAACCATTAACTGTATTCCCATAAAGCATTATTTAACATATGCGTAAAGCACTGTACTTAGAACTCTAGAGCACAAAGTATAATCCCATAAAGGACTAGTTAATAAAAAGGAAAAATAGTGAAGAAACAATAGCGCTAACTATATTACTTAAAAACACGATGTAACAAGTATGAAAAGCACTCTAATTCGAACTATAGAGCAAAAAGTATAATCCCGTAAGGTGCTAATAAAAAGAAAAGGCAATCAACAAACAAAAGCACTAATTGAATTCCCTTAAAGCAGTATTTAACATATACGAAAAGCACTGACACTAGAACTCTAGAACACAAAATATAATATCATAAAGTATTATTTAACAAAAAGGTAGAAAAGTGAATAAACAAAAGCGCTAGCTATATTACTTTAAAACGCGATGTAACAAGTACGAAAAACGCTATAATTAGAACTATAGAGCAAAAAGTATAATACCATAAGGTGCTAATATAATAAAAAGAAAAGGCGGTCAATAAACAAAGCCACTCACTGTATTCCCTTAAAACGCTATTTAACATATGCGAAAAACACTGTAATTAGAACTCTAGAGCACAAATTATAATCCCATTAAGCGCTAGTTAATAAAATGGTAAAGCAGTGAAGAAACAAAAGCGCTAACTATATTACTTAAAAACACGATGTAACAAGTACGAAAAAAACTATAATTAGAACTATAGAGCAAAAAGTATAATACCATAAGGTGCTAATATAATAAAAGAAAAGGCAATCAAGAAGCAAAAGCACTAACTGTATTCCCATAAAGCACTATTTAACATATGCGTAAAGCACTGTACTTAGAACTCTAGAGCACAAAGTATAATCCCATAAAGGACTAGTTAATAAAAAGGAAAAATAGTGAAGAAACAATAGGGCTAACTATATTACTTAAAAAGACGATGTAACAAGTACGAAAAGCACTCTAATTCGAACTATAGAGCAAAAAGTATAATCCCATAAGGTGCTAATAAAAAGAAAATGAAGTCAACAAACAAAAGCACTAATTGAATTCCCTTAAAGCAGTATTTAACATATACGAAAAGCACTGACACTAGAACTCTAGAACACAAAATATAATCTCATAAAGTATTATTTAACAAAAAGGTAGAAAAGTGAAGAAACAAAAGTGCTAGCTATATTACTTTAAAACACGATGTAACAAGTACGAAAAACACTATAGTTAGAATTATAGAGCAAAAAGTATAATGCCATAAGGTGCTAATATAATAAAAAGAAAAGGCACCCAAGAAAAAAAAAACCACTAGCTGTATTTCCTTAAAGCACTATTTAACATTTGCGAAAAGCACTGTTATTAAAACTCTATAGCACAAAGTATAATCTCATTAAGCATTAGTTAATAAAAAGGTAAAACAGTGATGAAACAAAAGCGCTAACTATATTACTTTAAAACACTATGTAACAAGTACGAAAAGCACTATAATTAGAACTATAGAGCAAAAAGTATAATCCCATAAGGTGCTAATATAATAAAAAGAAAAGGTAGTCAAGAAACAAAAGCACTAATTGTATTCCCTTAAAACACTATTTAACATATACGAAAAGCAATGTCACTAGTACTCTAGAACACAAAGTATAATCCCATAAAGTGTTATTTAATAAAAAGGTAAAAACTGAAGAAATAAAAATGCTAACTATATTACTTTAAAATACGATGTAACAAGTACAAAAACCACTATAATTAGAATTATAGAGCAAAAAGTATAATACCATAAGGTGCTAATATAATAAAAAGAAAAGGCAGTCAAGAAGCAAAAACACTAACTGTATTCCCTTAAAGCACTATTTAACATATGCGAAAAGCATTGTACTTAGAACTCTAGAGCATAAAGTATAATCCCATAAAGCGTTACTTAATAATAAGAGAAAACAGTGAAGAAACAAATGTGCTAACTATATTTCTTTAAAAGACGATGTAACAATTACGAAAAGCACTATAATTAGAACTATAGATCAAAAAGTATAATCCCATAAGGTGCTAATATTATAAAAAGAAAAGGCAGTCAAGAAAAAAAAGCACTAAGTATATTCTCTTAAAGCACTATTTAACATATACGAAAAGCACTGTCACCAGAACTCTAGAACACAAAATATAATCCCATAAAGTATTATTTAACAAAAAGGTAGAAAAGTGAATAAACAAAAGTGCTTTAAAGCACGATGTAACAAGTACGAAAAACACTATAATTAGAATTATAGAGCAAAAAGTATAATACCATAAGGTGCTAATATAATAAAAAGAAAAGGCAGTCAAGAAACAAAACACTAACTGTATTCCCTTAAAGCACGATTTAACATATGCGAAAAGCACTGTTATTAGAACTCTATAGCACAAAGTATAATCCCCTAAAGCGCTTGTTAATAAAAAGGAAAAACAATGAAGAAACAAAAGCGCTAACTATATTACTTTAAAACACGATGTAAGAAGTACAAAAAGCACTATAATCAAAACTATAGAGCAAAAAGTATAATCCCATAAGGTGCTAATATTATAAAAAGAAAAGGCAGACAAGAAAAAAAAAACACTAATTGTATTCCCTTAAAGCACTGTATAACATATAGGAAAAGTACTGTCACTAGAACTCTAGAACAAAAAATATAATTCCATAAAGTGTTATTTAACAAAAAGGTAGAAAAGTGAAGAAACAAAAGTGCTAGCTATATTCCTTTAAAACACGATGTAACAAGTACGAAAAACACTATAATTAGAATTATAGTGCAAAAAGTATAATACCATAAGGTGCTAATATAATAAAAAGAAAAGGCAGGCTAGAAGCAAAAGCACTAACTGTATTTCCTTAAAGCACTATTTAACATATGCGAAAAGCAATTTACTTAGAACTCTAGAGCATAAAGTATAATCCCATAAAACGCTAACTAATAAAAAGGTAAAACAGTGAAGAAACAAAAGCACTAACTGTATTACTTTAAAACACGATGTAACAAGTACGAAAAGCACTATAATTAGAACTATAGAGCATAAAGTATAATCTCATAAGGTGCTAATATAATAAAAAGAAAAGGCAGTCAAGAAAAAAAAAACACTAAATCTATTCTCTTAAAGCACTATTTAACATATACAAAAAGCATTGTCACTAGAACTCTAGAACACAAAATATAATCCGACAAAGTGTTATTTAACAAAAAGGTAGAAAAGCGAAGAAACAAAAGTGCTATCTATATTACTTTAAAACACGATGTAACAAGTTCGAAAAACACTATAATTAGAATCATAGAGCAAAAAGTATAATACCATAAGGTGATAATATAATAAAAAGAAAAGGCAGTCAAAAAACAAAACCACTAACTGTATTCCCTTAAAGCACTATTTAACATATGCGAAAAGCACTGTTATTAGAAATCTATAGCACAAAGTATAATCTCATCAAGCGCGAGTTAATAAAAAGGTAAAACAGTGAAGAAACAATAATGCTAACTATATTACTTTAAAACACGATGTAACAAGTACGAAAAGCACTATAATTAGAACTATAGAGCAAAAAGTATAATCCCATTAGGTGCTATTATAATAAAAAGAAAAGGCAGTCAAGAAACAAAAGCACTAATTGTATTCCCTTAAAACACTATTTAACATATACGAATAGCACTGTCACTAGTTCTCTAGAACACAAAGTATAATCCCATTGTTGAGCACAAAAAATGGTGGATAGGATTTTTGGGAATGGGCCTGCCAAATTAGGTTAAGATTTATTCAAAAAGTCTAGTGGGCTTTTGAGAGGCCAAATATAGCTGCAATAGCTTGCTCGGGCGAGCTTAATGTCGGACGATAAGGTCGGACTTGGTCGGGTCAAATCCCAAAGGTCGGACGGATGATGAGACTGGACCTGGTCGGGTCAATTCCAAAGGTTGGATGTATCAGGTCGGGTACTGAAGTCGGACCTGGTCGGGACCTAATAAGGTCGGACATTGAAGTTAGACCTAGTCGACACAAATCCCAAAGGTCGGGGCATAACAAGGTCGGGCAGTAAAGTAGCTAATTTGCAGGTCGAGTGAGAAGGCAGTTTCTGATAGTGGAGGATAGCTTCAACTGGTGAGCGGTTTTCAAAGGTCAGACGTGGTAGGGCGGTTGACACACGTGTCAATAGGAGAGAACTTCTGAGGTGGTTAACAGCGGTTATGGTAACCGACTAGGTAACGGTTCGAACCGCATTTTCAAGGGGTTATTTAAGGATTCCGTACTGTACAGAGAAGGCATCTTCAATCGACATCAAATTCAATTGCTTTTGGGGATCACCACTTTATTTTCCAGTCATTTATTTTATTTTCCTTTTTTTATTCTGTGTATTCTACAGTGTTTAGAGATCCCTAATCTCAGGCACTCATCTATCAAATTCGAAGATATTTCTCTATTTTCGGATTTTACTTTTTATTATTGAAAAAACACATCAACAATTTGGCGACCACAGTGGGAGAGAGGCAAGATTGTTGATCCTACGTCAACGGAGAGTTTCATACGATTGAGGTCCGGCCGAATCATCGGAAGGATCCACATTGCAGGCTCACAGCCTCAAGCATCTTCGGCACCGGTAGGAGAAACAGTTTCACCACCCGTCATGCCAAATACAGGAGAAATGCCACAAACACCTTCCGACTGGGTTTCTTATGTTCAGCAATTGAACAACCAGCATAATTTGGCCATGCAGAATATGTTGCGGGAGCAACAAAACTTTATGCAAAATACGTTAAATCAGGCGTTATCAAGGGTTACTTTGCAACCCATACAGACGCCACCAGAATTATCACCATCCATATTACAGGCAAATTTTGTGGGGCCTTCGTATGTGGATAGCACTTTTCCAAGTGTTACTGCCCCGAGGGTTGACAGAGGGAAGACTCCTCTTACATACCCGAATAATATTCCGCTGGGCGTTAGGACCGAACCGACCGACCCCAGAGAGGAAAGATTGGGAGGCCAGGCTCACAATCCCATTCCGATATTGGATCATGCCCCACCCAGGGTAGATCTAGAGGACATTGCTCAGGTCTTGAGAGTGCATTTTGGAATGAACCCTCAGACGGTCAACAGACCGGCGTACCAAAAGCCATTTCCAGAAAGAATCATCAACGAGCATCTGCTCCCAAGGAATTACAGACCACCCGATTTTCATCCATTTTCCGGAGAAGATGGGGCATCAACCATTGAGCATGTGGGACGTTATATGGCTCAATTAGGGGAAGTGGGCAATAATTCATTCTACAAATTACAATTGTTTGGGTTATCGCTTACAAGGACCATTTTTTCATGGTTTGCAAATCTGCCACCAGGGCAGTTGCAAACTTGGGAAAGTCTGGAGGCTGCATTCCATGCAAGATTTTTTAATCCCCTCTCAACGGTCTCACTCACAGATCTTTTAGAGATCCGACAGATGCCAGAAGAGACCGCGTATCAGTTTATCGAGCGAATACGACTCATGAAAGGACGGTGCCCGACAATCATCGAGGAAAGTGAAATGACCAATTTAGTGGTCAGAAATATGCATTCCAGACTTCGGGAAGCATTGACAGCCCATGATGATCAGGACTTGGCTAGTCTGGCCTCCAAAGCAGGGAGACTGAAGTCTTTGTTTAGAGAAAAAGATCACAATTTCCGTCGGAACAGGGTACAACGGATGGCTAGTGTCGATACAGAAATTTATTCGCCAGATGATGAGCAAGGAAATATCATTGAAGAAATGGCAGCTGAAATTGTGAGTGGCAAACCGTACCTATGTTCGAAACTAAAACCCCTGCCAGGAACAGAGGAGAGGGAACAACCGACCTTCGATGTATCCAAGGCCGATGAAATCTTCGATATTCTGTTGACAGACGGGCAAATTCGTATTCCTAAAGGGCAGCGTTTGGCAACGAAGGAAGAAACAAAGGGAAGGTCATACTGTAAGTGGCATAATTCCTTTACTCATTACAATAATCAATGTACACATTTCCGAAAGGAAATACATAAGGCTATCAGAGCAGGGAGATTCAAATATGTAACAATGGGAGTAGAGCATCAGCCCTTCCCAAAAGTGACTACTGCAATGATCTCTTTGCGTTCTTCACAAGTTGTGCAAAGTGATGATGAAAAAGACACCAAACGAAAAGAACGCAAGCCCAAAGAACGGGAATACAATCAGGAAGTGAAGTTCAAAGTTTGTGAAACCAGAGTGGCAGAGAAATTGGACAGAGAAGATGGGTCTTTCAAAGTGGAATTGAAAGATAAAGTCGTCGTACGAGACCGACCAACGCACAAATCACATCCAGTCCAGGAGAACTGGAGCCAGAATAGAAAGCCTCTTCCAGTAGACATTGATCCTCGATTTCCAGGTATGAATCGCACACAAATTCGTAATGCTAAGCGCAGGTATGCAGCCCGGCATAGAAAGCGAGCAGATAAGGGTAAGGAAAAGAAAGAATCATCGCCCAAAAGGAAAAGCTCGAGTGAAAGACCTGAGGAGCATTGGCGGACTAGCAAGCCTATCAAATAGGCCAAATGTTTTCGATGTCAATTCTGCAAACGGATCAATATTGATCCTGAAATAGAAGATACAGAGGAAGAAACTCCTGAGATAATTTTTGGGTCTTTTGCCCCAGAAGAGATGAAAGTTTTGCGCAGCGAGATAGTAAAGCTTGATAAAGCAGGGTTCGAAGTCAGGATGACGGATATACGATGGTTCGCCGAAGAAGAACCCATTTGGGCGGCGATGGTTGGCAGACCCCCACCTATGGTTTTTCCACCTATACCAGAAGGAGCAATCCCGCATTTAAAACCACTATATGTTAACGCTCACATATGTGGTAAACCGGTTAACAAGGTTTTTATTGATAATGGGGCTGTTTTCAATGTCATGCCTCTCAAAACTTTAAGAAAATTGGGCAAACAGGCTAGCGATTTTTCTCCAGTAGACATCGAGATGACGAGCTTCACGGGACAACCAACCAAACCAGAAGGGATGATAGTGGCACTCATTGAGGTCGGACCAAACGTAATTTCGACCGGGTTTTTTTTCGTAGATTGCAATACTACCTACTCAGTTTTATTGGGGCGAGACTGGATCCATGCTTCCAAGTGCGTGTCTTCTTCTCTCCATCAACAGATTATGTTTTGGGAAGGAGATCAGGTTTTCACCATGGAAGCCCGTACAAACCCGTTCGGTTCTACAGAAGGAGTGGAAGAATCGGTTCTTTATACGGAGTAAGTACCACCGATTTCACGGACAAGTATGGTAGACGAGTATCCCTGGAAGGGCTGTAAGCTCACTACACAAGGTTGTATATTTCATTAGAAATAATCTTCTGTATTATGGCTCTGTTGTTAGCCAAAGTAAACTTTTATTTATTTGAAGTTTTATTTATGGAAGAAATAAATAAATGTGATAAAATGATTAGGCAGTTTTATTTAAACCAATTAATGGTTAGACTACATAATAATAAAGTTTCCAACAATAATGTTAGCGAAGAAGAAGGTTTTCGCTGGCCTGATCTCTTGGAAAAGACATAAACTTCTTTATCAAGTCAGGATCCTCTCATTGAATATAATGTGGGAACCAAGCAGATACCCAAGATGGTCAGGGTAAGTGGTTTATTGACAAAAAACCAACAGGAGCGAATGGTAACGTTAATTCGAGGTCACAAGGAATGTCTGGCATGGGATTATTTCGAAATGCCCGGATTGGCGCGTAGTTTAATAGAACATAGGTTGCCTATTAAAAAGGGGTTTAAACCTTATAAGCAACCACCAAGGAGAGTGAGTCCAGAATTGATGCCTCAGATCAAAGAAGAAATCGAGAAGCTACTAAAGGTTGGTTTCATTCGTCCATGTCGATATGCAGAATGGTTAGCCAATATTGTTCCGGTAACCAAGAAAAATGGAAAGATCGGAATCTGCATTGATTTCAGAGATCTTAATCTTGCCACTCCAAAAGATGAATATGTCATGCCTATAGCAGACATGTTGATCGACTCTGCAGCAGGGCATCGAATTTTAAGTTTAATGGATGGATACGCAGGGTATAATCAAATTTCATTGGCAGAAGAAGATATACCTAAAACCGCGTTTAGATGCCCAGGAGCGTTGGGAATCTATGAGTGGACGGTTATGCCATTCGGTTTAAAGAATGCTGGAGCAACTTACCAACGGGCTATGAACACCATCTTTTATGATCTGATTGGGCGGTCAATGGAGGTATATATTGATGATGTGATCATTAAGTCTACCGACTTTGATACACATTTGGTTGATTTAAAAAATGCTTTTATTCGAATGAAGCAGTACAACCTGAAAATGAACCCAACGAAATGTGCCTTTGGAGTTTCGGCAGGGAATTTCTTGGGGTTTTTAGTACATAAAAAAGGGATAGAAATTGATGCGAACAAAGCCAAAGCTGTTCTAACAATGCGGTCGCCTCTGTCGGTCAAAGAAGTGCAAAGTTTTCTGGGAAAGGTGAATTACCTAAGGTGTTTTATATCAAACGCCGCAGGGAAATTAAAACCTATCACAAAATTGTTACAAAATAAGGCCACTGATTTTTCTTGGGGTCAAGAGCAACATAAGGCATTGGAAGAAATCAAGGAGGCGTTGATTAATCCGCCTGTGCTGGTTCCTCCAAGAGGCGACCGACCTCTTCGGCTATATGTGGCGAACAGTTTTGATGTTGTAAGCAGTCTTTTGGTGCAAGAATGGGAAGATGGTAAGGAAAGAGCCATTTATTACTTAAGTAAAACTTTGGCGGGACCATAATTGAATTACAGTATGCCCGAAAAAATGTGCTATTATCTAGTCTTTGCTTGCACTCGGTTGGAGCATTATATTCTGCCAAGAGAGACCGAGGTGGTTTCTAAAATGGATTTGGTTAGACTAATTCTGCACAGACCAACCATGCAGGGAAGATTAATGAAGTGGGCTATTAAGTTGGCTCCTTTTGCGTTGCGGCACCGACCCCTCAAAGCTGTGAAAGGGCAGGTTGTGGCTGATTTATTGGCAGAATTTGCAAACGATGGGTCATCAGAAAACAGAATAATGCCCTATATTGGCACCAGTCCTTGGAAAATGTTTTTTTATGGTTCCCGTTCGAAAGGAAAGTCAGGAGTGGGAGTAATATTAGAAGGACCAGGAGGCGGTAAAATTAATTTGCAGTTTCAAATGGAAGAGATGACGCATAACTCCGCAGAATATGAAGCACTAATTTTAGGTTTGGAAGCACTTATCGCTAAAGGAGTGCAGTCTGTTTTTATCTATGGGGGTTCTCAACTCGTTATTAACCAAGTATTGAAACGGTACGCTTGTAATTTTTCTCATTTGCGTAGATACGGAGATGTAGTACTCCATCTATTATATAGAATCGTGGAGGTAGTTTTTTAGCATGTACCAAGAGCAGAGAATCGGTTGGCCGATAATTTGGCTCAGAGTGCTTGTCAGCAGATGATTGGCAGTGTTGATTCTGAGATTGATTGGAGAACAGAAATTATGGTGTATTTGGAATCCCCAAATTCTACCACTACTGTTCGTATTCGGTTAAAGGCTTTGCGTTTCCAACTTATTGATGGGGTTTTGTATAAAAGAACCTTTGAAGGGGTTTTATTGAGGTGTCTGGGACCTGAGGAATCCATTAAAATAATGGAGGAGGTCCATGGAGGAATATGTGGCGCGCATCGGGCAGGCTTAAATATGCGATGGGCTATCCATCGTATGGGATTTTATTGGCCAAAATTTTTTTATGATTGTATCAGATTTGCCAAGGGATGTCAAGAATGCCAAAGGCATGGTCCTTTAAATCATCTGCCAACAGTAGAATTGCAGACAATGGTTAAACCTTGGCCATTGAAAGCTTGGGCGTTGGATGTAATTGGGAAAATTCATCCGGCCTCGTCGAAACAACATTCTTTCATTTTGGTGGCGACTGATTATTTTACCAAATGGGTAGAAGTAGTTCCCTTGAAGAATGAAACGCAGAAAGAAGTGATTGAATTCGTTCTCAATCATATCATCTATCGATTTGGAATTCCTCACACTCTCACAACTGATCAAGGGTTGATGTTTACTGGGGAGAAGTTTGTCGAGTTTTTGGCTGAATACAATGTTAAGTTACACCATTCTTCACCATACTACCCACAGGCGAATGGATTGGCCGAAGCAGCAAATAAGATTATTATTGGCATTATCAAGAAAATGGTGGAGGAGAATCCAAAGAAATGGCATACTTTGCTATCTCAGGCATTGTGGGCTCATCGAAATAGTAGAAATACTTCTACTGGATTCTCTCCATACCAATTAACATTCGGGCAAGATGCAGTGTTACCTGCAGAATTTGTTGTGCCTTCACCAAGGGTAACCAGTACAACAGCCTGTATTGATGAGGTGTACTTACGAAAGATGTGGTGACAATTGGAAGAGTTAGATACAGATCGATTGAACGCTTTGGATCAAGTGGTTAGACAGAGCGAGATTAGGGCGAAATACTATGGGAAAAGAGTATTCCCTAAATTTTTTGCAGAAGGCGACTTAGTCTTGAAGACGATTCTGCCAACTTATAAGAAAGTTGATCAATTAGGGAAGTGGTCTCCCAACTGGGAAGGTCCTTTCATCATTCATAAACTAATTGGAAATTGAGCCTTTATTATCATAAATCAAGAAGGAAAAATGGTACATGAGAATATTAATGCTAAGTATCTGAAAAGGTTTTACCCTACCTTTTCGAAACCTTGTCATTAATTTTTATTATAAAAAATAAGAAACCCTCCAAAAGGTTTCGAACCTATTAATAAAAGGGTTCTCTAGTCATCAGAGAGATTAATGGTATCATCCCAGCCTGCCGAAACTATTTCAGGTTCTTCATCCAAAAGGTCATCCAAATCCAGGCGATAGCGATCCTATTGGTCTTGCATATCTTGAAGATTTTGTTCAGTGTGGGTCTTCATATCTTGTAGAGACTGACTTTCTCGTTCGGCAAGGACACTCAATCTGGAGAGTGTCGATCTTTGTGGTTGGAAATCATTGTTCCAACTAAGGTCTGGGAGAATGGCAATTACATGATGGTTTATCATGTCTAGATGGTGGTCAAGATCCGATATGCGTGTAAGTATGTCGGTAAAAGGTTCGTAGTTGGTGGATATACGCTCCATCAGTCGGATGGTACGATGAATGGTTCTCCTGCCTCTGCCGGAGAATTTAAATTTAAAATCCAGTTGTTTTAGAACCTGTATCATGTCTTCAGCATAATGACCTATGGGGTGTTTTCCTACTAAGAATGGTTGGAGAGCACCTTCCCAGTTGGAAAGAGGAACGCGGAGACGAGGAGAAACCATGTTGAATAAAAGAGTAATGATGATGACGTTTTGAGGTTTGAGGTACGAAGTTTATATAGATATTTTGGTTTCTAATCTAGGTGGTTTATTAATAGGCAATAAACATGGATCTGTGTCTGTATTTTAGACTTAGTATAAACGCAAGGAAGGTAGGATCTATATGCTGAAAATAGGAATTATATACAAGATAGGTCTGGGGCTATATACATGATATTTAGATTACATAGAAAGAAGAGCCTTTAAAGCAGTTTTGAGGTTGGTCCATTTTAGTTCTGATTTGATGGCCCGCCGACGTTGATAAGCTTCTTGGTGTCTCTCGACGAGTCTCGTTCGTATAGCCGTCTGAAGTTGCTCACAAAGATTTGTTTGGTTAAGGCAATGTGCCTCAACTAGATGACTTCCTTCCTGAATGTTGTTATCCAAAGATTCCAGTTGTTCTTGGAGGCGTCGAAGTTCTTCTGTCTTGTGAGAGATTTCAGTGGCTAGTATATGTCTTGCTTGTCGGAGCTCGTCCAGTTTGGCCCTAGTAATGTTAAGGTCCTGATCGACCTTCTGCAAATATGCTTCAAGATTGGTGGGATCCATAGCCAGTTGAGATGAAGTTGCCTCAGATGATGGAGGTCGGATCAGAGGGAGTTCGGCTTGAAGTTCAGTGATCCTGGCCATTATCCGATCAAGAACAAGGGAAGCTCCCGACTCCAAGGTGGGCTGAACCAATAGGGTTATTGCGACTTGGACTAGCGCCGAAAGGTCAGCTACTTCCAAGTCAGCAAAATCCAGGTCGGCGCAGCGTTCTACAATGGTTCTGACGGAGGTCGGGAGGTTTATTCGGGCCAAAACGTTCATCTCCTGGGTGGCCTAAGCCAGGAGAAGGATAGTAAGTTAAGAAAAGATGGTGAATTCTTTGAGATATAAGGTTAAAAAGTTACCTGATTTAGGGCGGCCGTAGTTTCAGAAGGGGCCATGAGTTGGAAAACTGCGGGGTTGACATGGCGAATGGACGGGCCAGCAACCGACTCATCCCCTGGTTGAAGTTGATGGGCGGCTGCTAGTTCCATACCCTGAACAAAGAACAAGAATATTTAGCACCGTTGGGGGGGAAGAAAATTTAAAATAGACAAGAAAGAATACTAACCGAACCCCGCGGGGCAAAATTAACGGAGGCTTCACCCGACTTTGAAGAGGAAATTTCCTCTACATCGTGAGGAGGTAGGTCTGGTTGGACTGGTTCAGGGACAGCAAGAGGAACCTCATCGATTTGCCGAGCAATTGGGTCGGGCAAAGCCACGACCTGGTCATGTTCAGGCAGTACCACATTCTCAATAGGTGCCTGGTCGGAATAGGTTTTAGCTATCAGAAGTTTTGTAAACGGACAACATTGAAAAAGGTCTAGCGCTTACTTGCTGTGGTTCTACAATTGGATCGGGGAGGGCAACGAGTTGGTCGGGCATCGCCGCGACCACATCTGACGTTGGAAGAGGAAGTAGCCTTTCCGACGATTCTTCCGGTCCGTGTGCCTACAGTAAAAGGGTTTGGAGTTAATGGTTAAAATAGATATTCGTCTTTGCTGAGGAATATCAGAATCCATTTTACCTTTGTTTGCCTGGGAGTTGGTTGTTCTGTGGTCGGGACCACAGTCAATGGTTCGGTGGTCGGGACCACAGTCAGCTGCTCTGTGGTCGGGACCACGGATGGTTGTTCTCTGGTCGGGGTGGCAGTTGATTGGGAGGAAGTTAGATTGATAGGAAATTGTGCCTCAGGTGGATGATGCTCGGTCGGTGGATGGTCGGTCGGTTGAGAGCTAGACGGGGCAGTCGTCGGTGGCAATGAAGGACCTTCTTAAACGGGGAAATTAAAGTTAAAAAGGTCCGCAAGGAAAAACAAAATACTGAAGGAAACAAGATTTACCAAATTGTTGCCTCAAATACTTTGGCATCCCACTGGTGTCTATTGGCAAGGATGCCAAGTATTCTTCAATAGTCTACCTGTCGATGGCAGGGGTGGCCTTTTTCTTTTGCCTCTTCGCTCTAGACCCACCTGCAATAGGCGCTTGCCTTTTTCGGTCCGAAATCCACCAGGGGAAAGTTTCAGTCATTGAGGGTTTCGGACAAAAAAGTAAGTATGAATTGGAGGTAATATAGCTAGTGAGTTGAGAAATGTAGGTCGGGATGAGTTCGGGAATTACTAGTCCCTCTGGACTTTGAAATATCAGGTGGGGACTGGCTAATGGTCCCGGTATGCCCTGACAACAGCCAAATTGCCTCGCCAAAAACTGAGGTTGATAATTATAAGTATAGAATGACCTGCGGTTTTTCTTATCCGACCTCCTACTGGAAAAAAGAGATCGGGGTTCCATTGCAACGTCCCAGGAAAAAGCATAGGTCGGATGAGGGATAGGATCGGGATGAGTTAGAGGATGAGTTGGGTCATGATAGAGGAAGAAAAGATCAGTCGAATATTGTATTAAAGCTGCATATACATGGAAGCGGGAATTGTTGCGGTCCTCAGTTAAAATTTGGGCTATTACAGGATCGGATGATATTAGACAAGAAGAATTAGGGGTTAGTCTGGCTAGGGCATAACCAATAGACCTATAAGGATTGGGAGAAATAGGGAGGCGACCAAAAAATGCGGAAGGAAAGTACAGACGGAGCCACAGTTCTAGGAACCAGAATGGTCCCGAGGCCGCAGTATCTGCCTTTTTAGTATCAGTTAAATGGGAACTCACTCGAGTTAAACCTTCAAAGAGGTTAGCTAAAAACAAGGTGCCTAATAAGAAAAAATGGCCGCAGACTAGTTGGATGGCTAGGTCAACTTGAGTAGAAAGAACAAGTTTGGAAAGGGAGAGAATGATGTACCTGTGACGAAAGAAGAAAGAAATTTAAACTTGAATATCCAAACTTTGAAGATACAAAAGAAATTAAAAGGGAGAGGATATACCTGCAAAGCCAAAAGAGGAGGAAGGCTGTGTGTTCCAGTTCGGAAACAGGGGTACCCTCCTTACCCTGATATTTGTTGACAAAGTTTGTCCATCCTCTTTCTCTTTCAGGAAGCTTAGCTAGGGCCCAACCTTGATGGTTGGGAGAAGGTTCTTGACCTCCGAGAGAGACCAGAACAGGATCCCCGCCTACGATCGGCAGATGCGCAATAACTGCCACATCCATCAAGGTCGGTCCAATAGGACCTGAGGGGAGGAAGAAGGCACACGCCTGAGAATGCCAAAAGGATGCCATGGCCACTAAGACTTTGTCGTGCAGATAGAGAGGTTGTGTTGAGAGGAGGATAGCTTTATCAATCCCCTGGTTTTTCCATTGGTCCTCAAAGTGGGGAAGAAGCCTTGCGTACCATTTGCGATAGGTATCTTTCGGATCAATCAGGTGAGTCTTGATACTGTCTAGGAGGCGTTCTGGCTTGAACGCGTCGTTGTTGACGATAATGGGAGAAACTTGCGCAATAACGGACCTCATGCGCTCAGCGTCTGCAGTGGTGGTACAGTAAGGGCGTACGGTAGGAGTAAGAACTTTTGAAGCCACAGAGGGCACTGAAGGATCGGCCCCATCGAAAGGAAGCGCAGAAACATACTGATTAGCCATTTACGTGAAGATGAAGGAGACGAAGAGGAAGTAAATATCAAAAGGGGAAAGTTAGATGGAGAAACAGAAGGAGATTTTCAAAATTTTGGATGCGTGAGTTTGAGAAGATGAAGGTAGGGTTTAACATAAACCCTTTGATTTGACACGGCATAGTGTGATGATCACACTCTGTAACCCTAAAACGTCACATCTTCCGTAGTTCAAGGAGTGACATTTCGGCGGGAGGAGGCAAGTTGTTGAGCACAAAAAATGGTGAATAGGATTTTTGGGAATGGACCTGCCAAATTAGGTTAATATTTATTCAAAAAGTCTAGTGGGCTTTTGAGAGGCCAAATATAGCTGCAATAGCTTGGTCGGGCGAGCTTAAGGTCGGACGATAAGGTCAGACTAGGTCGGGTCAAATCCCAAAGGTCGGACGGATGATGAGACTGGACCTGGTCGGGTCAATTCCAATGGTTGGATGTAATGAGGTCGCGTACTGAAGTCGGACCTGGTCGGGACCTAATAAGGTCGGACATTGAAGTTGGACCTAGTCAACACAAATCCCAAAGGTCGGGCGTAACAAGGTCGGGCAGTAAAGTAGCTAATTTGCAGGTCGAGTGAGAAGGCAGTTTCTGATAGCGGAGGATAGCTTCAACTAGTGAGCGATTTTCAAAGGTCGGACGTGGTAGGACGGTTGACACATGTGTCAATATGAGAGAACTTCTGAGGCGGTTAACAGCGGCTATGGTAACCGACTAGGTAACGGTTCGAACCGCATCTTCAAGGGGTTATTTAAGGATTCCGTACTGGACAAAGAAGGCATCTTCAATCGACATCAAATTCAAGAGAATTGCTTTTGGGGATCACCACTTTTTTTTCCAGTCATTTATTTTATTTTCCCTATTTTATTTTGTGTATTCTACAGTGTTTAGAAATCCCTAATCTCAGGCACTCATCTATCAAATTTGAAAATATTTCTCTATTTTCGGATTTTACTTTTTATTGTTGAAAAAACACATCAACACCCATAAAGTGTTATTTAATAAAAAGGTAAAAAGTGAAGAAACAAAAATGCTAACTATATTACTTTAAAACACGATGTAACAAGTACGAAAAACACTATAATTAGAACTATAGAGCATAAAGTATAATACCATAAACGAAAGCACTAATTGTATTCCCTTAAAGCACTATTTAACATATACGAAAAGCACTGTAATTAGAACTTTAGAGCACAAAGTATAATCCCATAAAACGCTAGCTAATAAAAAGGTAAAACAGTGAAGAAATAAAAGCACTAACTATATTACTTTAAAACACCATGTAACAAGTGCAAGAAGAACTGTATGTATATATTTAATAATCATAATTATATATATATTTTTTCAAATTTTATAGTATAATTTTCAAAATATTTTTTATTTAAAATTTAAAATATTAAAAATATAAATATTATTTAAAAAATTTATAATATTTTAACAAGATAATTTTGAAAACAAGATCAATAATTCATATAATTAATGCATGATTATAATTTTTTTAGTTAAAATAAAATAAATTAAAATAATATTTATATTTTTTATTTTTAAAATATAAATTTACATTATCTTAAAAATTTTACTATATTTAAAAAATATATATAATTACCATTATTAAAAATATATACTAATTTATTATTTTTGTAGTTTTTTGACAATAATTTTTTAAAATATGAAAATTTAATTATTTTTTTATTTTTAAATAATTGTAAAAAAAAATATTTACGTTGAAATATAAATATATATATATATAATTTGAACAAAGAAACGATAATGATAATGATAATGATAATGAATATGACATATAACATTATCATATTCAAAACAGGACCGTAAATATGGCTATGTTGAGAATAGGGTCTCGAACATGGACAGAAAAATGGTGTTGTTGATAATACGACCAGAAATATGGTTGTATTGACAGCACGAGCATGAACACAGAACGGAACACGGCTGTATTTAAAATGTGGCCGTAAACAGGAGAATGAACACGGCTATGTTCAGTGTAGGGAAATGAAGACAGAGGTGTTGAATTCAACACAGCCGTGTTGGTTGTCTGGGTTGCCCAGTCATCTTTCTGAGTAATCCAAAACAACCGTATTCAAGTCAACACGGTTGTGTTCAGTCCCTGTCAATTACCTTGAGACTAAAATTGATAAATTTTAGTTTGAATGGGATCAAAATTGATAAATTTTAGTTTGAATGATATCAAAATTGATAAAAATAAATTCAACAACAATAGTTTTATGCATTTTATCCTCACTAACGCACACTAGAGTTTTCTTAAGTGGGCTTACAAAAGGAAATGTGCACATTGTTGACATGAGTAATCTACTCAATCCATTTAATTTTTATTCAACATCAGGGGTATCACGTTGTTGAGAGCCTTGCTTGTGAATCGTACGACTTTCAGAGCCTTGTTTCCGACTCTAACGGCATTAAGAGTCCTGCTTCCTATTTAATACTATTTGAGAGCCCTGCTTCCTACGCTAATGATATTGAGAGTCGTGTTTCTGACTCTAACAATATTGAAAGCCATATTTTCATTTCTAACGACATTGAGAGTCCTGCTTCTGACTTTACCGACGTTGAGAACCCTACTTCCGACTCTAACAACATTGAGAGTCCTGCTTCTGACTTTTATTAGGTAGATGTTGTAGGAACACGCCGGTGAGGGCTGTTCATTCCCACGAATCGTTGTTGGATGCCAACGCGTACATACATGGTATTAAACGATCCTAAGCATGCTCCTATAAGAATGAACTAGAGATGTACCCTTTTTGGAACCACCAACAGCAATCACGAACAGGTTGATTCCGCTAGAGACCTTCCAGACTGTTCCCGAACCCCGCTCGAACACCGGATGGGCGGCGATCTATCAAACGGAGGGAGACGAATTTTGCTCTTCGTGAAACCCTAGAGCTGACGGCTTGCACCTGTGGTTTTCGCCTCTTTTAAAAAAAACGTCACTAGGGTTTGACAAAGACCGCATATTAATAAGTCTCCCAACAGGTAATTGGGCCAGACCGGGGATCTTTAGAAGGTGTTGGGCTCGGGCTCCCTTATAGATCCAAATCTCTATATTCAGCCCTGAATATAATTCGAATCATAAAATATTAATTCATTCCATTAAAGAATTAATATTGCACTCCCAGCCCAACCCAAATTGAATCTGGGCTTCTATTAAACTTAATTAATTCCCCATGTTTAAGATGTTCCACATCCATTAATTAATTAAATCTTCTGACAATTTAATTAATTAATATCTTTTAATTCCTTAAGTAATACCACTCAAAACTTATTATTGTACGGATTAAATCCACCTGCAGGGTTTATACAATAATCCTTATTGAGTTCCTTAAGGGGATGTCATCAACCTGGATGTCCAGGACATGGTGCCTTAATGATAATAAATTAATTACTATGCGAATAATGTAGTTGCCCAAAATACGAAGCATATTGAATCACTAAGGATTCTCACTTATGGTAAATTAAAGCAACGAACATTTATTCCATATATTTAATTTATTTCATCTAAGGTTAAGAATTAACAGAGTTACCGAGATCTTGGTTCTTCAATGTCAGAATAGAAGAACATATCTCAACTGTGATCCTTTCAATGTGACGCAGCACATTAGTGTAAACTAATAGTCAAGACAAACTAATTCCAAGTTTACACTACAACTTAAACCGATGGTTTTGTCCATAACCATCTCAGTTGTGAAACCCATTTATATTTAATAAAGAACTGACAACAAGATCTTCTGTGTGATCTCCACACACCATGTTGTCTACAATATTAAATAAGTGGACATGCTAATATATATAAAACATAAATAAAAGCAACACAATGTGAAATAACAATTTATTTATTCCAGTTAATAAGGAAATTGAATAATACAAAAGCGTACTAAAAGTTTGCTTTACAGTATAATCCAACAATCTCCCACTTATACTAAAGCTAAACTTTTAGTATACAATGCAAAAACATGCTCTCCCACTTATATTAAAGTCTAGCTGCAATGTATCGTAAACCAAGGCCGTCTACGTGTTTCTCGAAAACCTTAATGGGTAAAGTCTTCGTGAAGGGATCTGCCAAGTTGTCCAACGATGCAATCTTAGTGACAGCTATGTCTCCTCGCTTTACGATGTCTCGTATGATGTGGTACTTCCTTTCTATGTGTTTACTTGCTTTATGAGCTCTAGGTTCTTTTGAGTTTGCCACCGCACCAGCGTTATCACAATAAATGATTACACGCTCAGGCAAACTCTCAGACACCCCTAAGTCATACAAGAAGCTCCTGAGCCATACAGCCTCTTTTGCTGCTTCAGAAGCAGCAACATACTCGGCTTCCATGGTAGAATCTGCGATGCATTTCTGCTTTACGCTTCTCCATGAAATAGCTCCGCCTCCCAAGGTAAACGCATAACCCGAGGTTGACTTTCTCTCATCTCGATCACCTTGAAAATCTGAATCAGTGTAACCCAAAGGAACTAGATTGTCAGACTGGTAAACCAAACTATAATCTCGAGTTCTTTTCAGATACTTGAGAATATGTTTTACCGCAATCCAGTGTCCTTGACCAGGTTTGGACTGATACCTAGCTACCATGCCAACAGCATAGCAGATATCAGGCCTCGTGCACAGCATGGCATACATGAGACTTCCTACAGCCGAAGCATAAGGAATGTTAGCCATCTCATCTATCTCCTTTTGTGTTTTAGGACACATATCCTGAGATAGAGCAACTCCATGTCTGAAAGGTAAGAATCCTTTCTTGGAGTTCTGCATGCTGAAACGGGCAAGCACAGTATCAATGTAGGCGGCTTGAGATAAGCACAACATTCTTTTCTTCCGATCACGAGTGACCTTCATACCAAGAATGTACGATGCATCTCCCATGTCCTTCATTTGAAACTGTTCAGAAAGCCATACCTTTACATCTAATAATATCTTGACATTGTTTCCAATGAGAAGAATATCATCTACGTATAGTATCAAGAATACCACTACGTTTCCGTTGCACCTCTTGTACACACAACTTTCACTTGGACATTGCTCAAATCCAAAGGATTTGATCACCTCATCAAAGCGAATATTCCAAGATCTGGAAGCTTGTTTAAGTCCATAAAGAGACTTCTTTAGCTTCCAGACTTGATGCTCTTGGCCTTTCTTCACATAACCCTCAGGTTGCTGCATATAGATGTCCTAATCCAGATTCCCGTTAAGGAATGCTGTCTTGACATCCATTTGCCAAACCTCATAGTCCATATGACTTGCTATGGATAAGAGTATCCGGATTGACTTTAGCATGGCTACTGGTGAAAAGGTTTCATCATAATCGATGCCCTCTTTCTGGGTAAAACCTTTTGCAACCAACCGTGCCTTGAAGGTAGTAACCTTCCCGTCAGGTCCTCTCTTACGCCTAAAGACCCATTTGCTCCCAATGGCTTTCTTGCCTTTGGGAAGGTCTTTGAGGTCATAGACCTCCATAGCATGCATGGATTCTATTTCTGAATCCATGGCCTTATGCCAAGAATCTGCATCAACATCTTGGATTGCCTCTTTATAGGTATAGGGATCAGGTTCTTGTTCATCACTGGGGACTGAATCCGAGGACTCTCCCACTAACAAGAAACGACTGGGTAATCGAGTTACCCTCCCACTACGCCGAGGCAATTCATGTGTGGTGACATAAGGGTCAACACGCTGTGCAGTTTGTTGTGGTATATCTTCTTGTACACTTGGTACTTGATTGTCTCCCCTTAATTCGTAAAGAATAATTTCACTTGGGGTCTTATGCTCATGCATATAGTCTTCTTCTAAAAACCTGGCATTGGTGCTCACCACTACCTTCTGGTCTTTAGGACTATAAAAACAACCCCCTCGTGTTCCTTTAGGGTATCCTACAAATAGCCGTACTTCCGTCCTAGATGCCAACTTATCAGCTTCCTTGTCCAACACGTGTGCTGGACAGCCCCAAATCCGAATGTGGTTCATGCTGGGCTTTCGCCCGGACCACAATTCTATTGGGGTTTTAGGAACTGATTTGGAAGGCACATAATTCAGGATGTACGCCGCTGTTTCCAAGGCATATCCCCAAAACGAGATGGGTAGAGAAGCATAACTCATCATTGACCTCACCATTTCTAAAAGAGTCCTATTCCTCCTCTCTGCCACGCCATTCTGTTGCGGAGTACCAGGCGCAGTCAACTGGGATGTAATCCCATTCTCTAACAAATATTGCCTAAATTCAGCGCTAAGGTATTCGCCACCACGATCAGACCGTAATGACTTGATACTTTTACCTTGACGGTTCTCCGCTTCTGCCTTGAATTCTCTGAACTTGTCAAAGCATTCAGACTTGCGGCGCATCAAGTAAATGTATCCATATTTTGAGTAGTCATCTGTGAAAGTCACAAAATACTCAAAACCACCCCTAGCTTGAATTGACATAGGCCCACATACATCAGAGTGAATCAATTCTAACACTTCATTAGCCCTATTTCCCTTGGCCTTAAAAGGCCTGGAGGTCATCTTGCCTTCCAAGCAGGACTCGCAGACTGAGAATGGTTCCACTTGGAGAGAGTCCAAGAAACCACTGCTCACTAGTCTTTGGATCCTCCTAAGGTTGACATGACCCAATCTAAGGTGCCAAAGATATGTTTGATTCGATTTAGAAGATTGTTTTCTTTTTAATGATGAAGATGCATGAACTTGAGTACTGGTTTCAGTTTGATGCGCACTAGTAATAGTATAAAGATTGTTTTCCAATGTGCCAGAACAGATAACAACTTTGTTTCTCATAATAAAAACGCTTTTATTAAAAACAACTGAATATCCATCCACAAAAAGTTTCGAAACTGAAATTAAATTCTTTCTAAAACTTGGCACATACAAAACGTTCTTTAAAACTAAAACTGAATCAGAAAAAGATAAATGCACATCTCCCACTGCAACCGCTGCCACTCTGGTTGCATCTCCCAAGCTTATGATAATCTCGCCCTCACTCAGCTGCCTTGGTGGCAGGAACCCCTGCATTGTACAACAAACATGATCAGTGGCTCCTGTATCTACTACCCAAATACTGGTAGAACTAGCCGCGAAACATGTTTCAACAAGCAAAGTAGAAGACGTACCATCTTTGCCCTTCAGAAGGGGACAATCAGCTTTCCAATGTCCTGTCTTGCTGCATTTAAAGCACTTCCCCTTTGGCTTCTTCACGCCACCAGAAGGCGCGACCGACTTGCTCCCACTATTTGCAGCACCCTTTTTCTTGGCAGGCTTTTTCTTCTTCCCGCCTTTCGACGAAGAAGGTCCAGACTGCGCAGAAAACAGTGCCTGTGGAGTCCTACCCATGAGTCCCTCCGCTGCAACCAAATCCACAAGAAGCTCGGCTAAAGTATAGTCCTTCTTGGTCAGGATTGTGTTGAGACGGAAATTCTCGTAGGACTTAGGGAGTGAGTGCAGGATCATATCGATCTTGGTGTCAGCATCGATTTGACCCCCGAGCAGCTCTATCTCATTCAGATTTTCCATCATCTTGAGAACATGCTCACGCACAGAAGTTCCCTCTGGCATGAAGGAAGTCATAATCTTCCTCATTGCCTCAAATCGAGCAGCCCTATCTGACTCACCAAAGAGCTCCTTGAGGCTCAACATCATGTCAGTAGCAGTAGGCAACTTTTCAACCTGCAATTGCAACATATTGGTTATTGACGCCAATATGTAGCAACGGCTCATTTGATCAGCCCTATGCCACTTCCGATGAGCCTCCCTTTCCTCTTCAGTGGATTCCTCAGTTAAGTCTGCTGGAGCAGGGGTGCTTAGGACGAATTTATAGTCATCCGCAGCAAGGACAATGTCCAGATTTCGTTTCCAGTCCAAATAATTCGGACCAACGAGTTTGTTTTGATTGAGAACAGTCATAAGTGGATTGAACGACATTTTGATAACTGAAATAAACAAACAGAAACATGCAAACACGTAAGCAGTAATTCACATTAACACATAAGCATAAAATCATGGGAAAACCTCAAAAACCACGAGATTATACATATCACGACAGCTCAGTAAATCGCACATGCAAGCCATGTTATGACGGACGTTTATACATGCATTCACCAAACAGGCAGCTAGCCTATAATTTCATTATCTCATCAACTTATCCTTATGACGAATGAAATTAATTGCCGATACTTTAGAACTGGCCATGTGAATTAAAACAGGGACCCCGTTGGGGGGTTATATCTAAAATCCACATCTAAGTAATGACCATAATTTAACGCCAAGGACAACTATTTACAGTTAATATGCTCTGATACCAATTGTAGGAACACGCCGGTGAGGGCTGTTCATTCCCACGAATCGTTGTTGGATGCCAACGCGTACATACATGGTATTAAACGATCCTAAGCATGCTCCTATAAGAATGAACTAGAGATGTACCCTTTTTGGAACCACCAACAGCAATCACGAACAGGTTGATTCCGCTAGAGACCTTCCAGACTGTTCCCGAACCCCGCTCGAACACCGGATGGGCGGCGATCTATCAAACGGAGGGAGACGAATTTTGCTCTTCGTGAAACCCTAGAGCTGACGGCTTGCACCTGTGGTTTTCGCCTCTTTTAAAAAAAACGTCACTAGGGTTTGACAAAGACCGCATATTAATAAGTCTCCCAACAGGTAATTGGGCCAGACCGGGGATCTTTAGAAGGTGTTGGGCTCGGGCTCCCTTATAGATCCAAATCTCTATATTCAGCCCTGAATATAATTCGAATCATAAAATATTAATTCATTCCATTAAAGAATTAATATTGCACTCCCAGCCCAACCCAAATTGAATCTGGGCTTCTATTAAACTTAATTAATTCCCCATGTTTAAGATGTTCCACATCCATTAATTAATTAAATCTTCTGACAATTTAATTAATTAATATCTTTTAATTCCTTAAGTAATACCACTCAAAACTTATTATTGTACGGATTAAATCCACCTGCAGGGTTTATACAATAATCCTTATTGAGTTCCTTAAGGGGATGTCATCAACCTGGATGTCCAGGACATGGTGCCTTAATGATAATAAATTAATTACTATGCGAATAATGTAGTTGCCCAAAATACGAAGCATATTGAATCACTAAGGATTCTCACTTATGGTAAATTAAAGCAACGAACATTTATTCCATATATTTAATTTATTTCATCTAAGGTTAAGAATTAACAGAGTTACCGAGATCTTGGTTCTTCAATGTCAGAATAGAAGAACATATCTCAACTGTGATCCTTTCAATGTGACGCAGCACATTATTGTAAACTAATAGTCAAGACAAACTAATTCCAAGTTTACACTACAACTTAAACCGATGGTTTTGTCCATAACCATCTCAGTTGTGAAACCCATTTATATTTAATAAAGAACTGACAACAAGATCTTCTGTGTGATCTCCACACACCATGTTGTCTACAATATTAAATAAGTGGACATGCTAATATATATAAAACATAAATAAAAGCAACACAATGTGAAATAACAATTTATTTATTCCAGTTAATAAGGAAATTGAATAATACAAAAGCGTACTAAAAGTTTGCTTTACAGTATAATCCAACAGATGTTCCCAGGTACATCACTTTTAAACTCTCTTTTGACAAACTCAAATTAGTTTGATCCTAACTTGAGTTTGAGAAGGGTGTTAAGATATTTGGAATATACAATTTATTATGGTATTTTTCGTATTTAAGAGATTTGTATGTTATTGTAAATATGTATATGTTCTTATCATGAAATAAAGAATTCTAATTTCATATTCTAACATGAGAACCGTCATAATTTGCCAATTTCCATTGACATTCCTGGCATGCAACGGTTTGGTGAAAGTCCTATTAGCAATGAGAGAAACGTTGAAAGAAATTTTTATCTTCTAAATATTTCATTTTTATGTGCAGCTATTCTCATCACTTAGGGGATACATTGTATACATATGTATATATTTACTTTTTGTGCAAAATGAATATTTGTCAAGTAGATACTTGAGGCTATTTTATTATTTTATTTTTGTTTGTTTGTTTCCTCTGCCATGTTCCTTTTCACCTTTCAATTGGTCTTAAAGTCATACTTTTCCGAATATTTATTTTGCATTAAACATTAAATTGAATTATTAATTTGTTTTCTTAGTGGGCATTTTATTTCCATTTTATTTTAATTGTGAGTTTTGAGTTTGAGATTGGATCTTAGATTTGAGAATTGGACAAGTTAGAAAACTGATTGACAAAGCACATATGGAGTAGTATAGGTTATTTGTCTCTCATAGGCTAAAAATCTACGGCTAATCAAATTTATTTGTGATTATTTGAAATAATCACAAATGAGTTGGATCTAATTTTGAAGATTATATTTTTGCAACTTTTACTTTTTGAATACGGTTTCGAAAATGTTTGGGGTTTTGATTTGCATTGTTATTGATTTGTAATATTACTAGACCAGGTTAAGGTTAAGGTCCTTCATTGCTTTTCTAGATAGACAATTGTATATAGATAGACTGTGCAATTTATTTAGTTAAATGAAAATCCAAGCATTTAAATGGACTAGAAGAGTTCGTGGAGTTCAGTTCAAGTGTTCATGGCCCATTTAAGATTCAAGAAGATATTTAAAATGTAATAGATAGGTTTATTGTATTCGTGCATAGATGGGTTATCGGCATGGACTATCTTAAATATTATTTTTATATTAATTAAATAATTTATTAACCATTTATTTAATAATTTTTTGGATAAAATATTATATAATTTTTATGAAATTATATATATATCAAAAATAAAGAATTAATCAATTATTTTTTATTTGAATAAGTTTATTTAAAATATTTAACCTCTTTTATTATTATAAGAGAGTTTCACATAATAAATACAATATAAGATGTTTTGTCTATTTTTACTAAAATACAAGGGGATATAATTTAATTTACTCGATATTAAGCTCTTCAAGGATTGATACATGAGGTTTTAGAATGCAACACAGTTTACAATATCTAATTACAATCACTATGTATACTAAAGTTGTATATATCACTAATGCCAACATTATCAATATGCTTGTCATCAACAAAATATTGTGTATTATATTGCCAAAGTAAATATATATACAAAATAATAGTTTATCTCTCATATTTATGTATGGACCTTATTGTTGTTGGATATTACAATTTAATTTTTGACCAATAGAAGTTCCACATAACATATATTACAAAATGAATGATGATTTTTTTTATCATGCAACCACTTTGATTAGTGTAGATGTAAATATATATAGTCAAAGAGATTTAATTCATATATGTAAGGAATTTTATACGTGTATCTAATTTGACACTGATATGATTGGTAAAAGTAAACATTAGATGAATTAATAGACGAAAAAAAAAAAAAAAAATCTCACTTTACTCATTTCATCAAACAGCTGGTATCCGTTGTAAACTTTTAATAGTTTTATTTCTATCATGCATATCAAATTGTCAAATCATCAATTGTATGCAACCAAAATTTTAATAACAAGAATAAAATAAGAAAAAATAAATGAACTCAACCAAATTCTTGATAGATATTCTTTGTTGGAAAAAGTCGATGTTCAATCAATAACCTTCAAACTTAAAATTTTCTTATGTGTATGATTGACGCAATATTAAAATGTTCATCTATAACGTGTATAGTTATTACAGGAGTTGTGGGAGTTAGCAAAAGGAGAAATAAATTTCATAAAGATTTGATTAGAGTATTTATTTATTTATTTATTTATTATTATTATTATTATTATTATTGAAAAATATATATACAATGGTAATAAATATTTTTGCACTTTATCAAATAAAATGATATATTGAATACACTATGTGTGTGAAGTTATTTATAAGCTATTTTGTAGAACACAAATATATGCGTGATGAATTTTATGTAAGAATTCATTTGTTAAGAGAGAAAAAGAAAGAGATAATTTAATCTAATTAACTAATAAATTCATTCTAGACACTTAAAATAATAAAATTGAGTATTCAATTAAACAGTATATTATTATGAAGCCAAAAGGCCCATGCAAAGCCACCCCAATGGGTAAGAAGTCTAAGAAAATTGTTTACCAAATTATTGGAGAACTTAAATCATAAAAAAACAAAATTAAAAAATAATTGTGCTTTGTTTTGTTGTACCTAATTTGTAGGCTATTAGGTTTTATCAAAGATTTAGTCCAACTGTGAATTTCCACGTTATAAAAAATAAAATAAAATAATTGCTTCTCTCATATGGTAGCGCCCAAGTCTTGCGCGTATTAATATCTTGATATGCACCTATTGATCATTGCTACATATTTATTATACTTAGAGCAATAAATATGTAAAACTCACTTTCATATATTGTCTATAGATATTCAAATTTAAAACACGGCTTCAATCTAACTAAAATAAACTCTCCATGAGAAGTCGACCAAACATAGCTTTATAAAAAAAATAAATTAATTTTCTTAGTTTATTTTATAAACATCTACCATTTCTTATTATTGATTCCAAATATTAATATAAATTGGAAAGAGCAATTACATTGAAATTATTGAATACCTAAATAAAATAAATATCTAATGATTAGTCATTTCTAACTGTAAAAGAAAATAAAAAATAACACCAAATCTATAATATAAAAACTTCTTGTTGAATTATTGTTAGTTGTATATGAACTTTATTCATTTTATTAAATTAAAATAATATATTCAGTTATATTTTTAAAATAACAATTTTATATTTAAAAAAATGAATATTTAAATTGATATTATTTTTAAATGCTATAATATATAGATAAAAAAAATGAAAAATTTTCAAAACACAATTAAATAAATATTTATGATAGTATTTTTATAAAAAATCTAAACAAAAAGGCTATAAAATATTTTTACATATATAACTGTAGGTTTGATCACAACATTATATGCATGCACATGGCTAATGTGACTTGTCTTTCGGGTCTAATTTGCAGAATATTAAGTTCAACCGGAGTTTATCCAGTATGCACTTTCGGATAACGTTTGCGATGAGCCATGTCAATATATATATATATAGCATTAAAACCCATAGAATTTATGATGAGTGAAAAATTATCATACTAATTTTCTTATAAACTTAGTAAAATTTTATGATAACTATCTTGGACATGAACTACAAACAAACTAAAATCAAAATTTTGCAAGCATCTATTCAAATCAAATTTCTAACTTCAAAAGTCATGCCTGACCAATAATGCTTCATTCCATGTCACGTCGTCTAAGTCAAACTCAGAATTAAAAATTGCGATGATGATGTTAGAAATTAAAATCGCTATTCTTACCCATCATCTTCTGTTCTTTCTCTCAACCACCTCACAATATTATCAATTCTATTCGCTCTTTCTCACCAAAATCAAATAAATCTATCACCTGTTCATTCTCCTCCAAATTATCACAAATTTCTCTTCTTTCGCTCATGCCTCTCAAAAATCATATGTTCTTCTTTCACTCCAAATCAATGCACATCCGGGCTTACCCTGAGCTCGGCTTTCCACCAGACGCACCAGGCCTGAGCATCGGATGGCCGAGGGTAGACTGCGAGGTGGAAGCTGCCGGGTTGAACATTCCCGAGCTGGAAGCTGATGATGGAGACGGCTGCCGGGTCGACATGGGCATCCTCGCAGCCAGACCCACTGCCCCGGGCTGCTGCATCAGGGCAAGGTGAGGGTGAATCGGCTGGTTGTTGCCGTATCCGCCCATAAAAGGCTGCTGCGAGCCTTGAACTTGCTGCGGCTGCCTGCTATTTCCTGCAGCAGCGACGCCTGGCGTGCCCACCGGTCGAGGGATCCCACTGTATCCGAACTGCGATGATGCCAAAAGGGCACGCTCTGCAGCAATCCTTTGCCTTGCCCTTTCCATCTGTTCGCACTCCCTCATGAGCAGCGTCTCAATCTCAGCAAACTGCTTCAGCTTCAGCTCTAATCTCTTCAGCTAAAAGGAGTAGAGAAAATACAAGTTGTGTGGTTAGACTGCAGTGGCATTAATAAAATGTAGAAATAAGGGGACAAATGGAATATACTATGCAATCAAGTAAAACAAGATAATCCTGACATCAATGAGAATTCCCAAAAATTAAATAAAACAGGAACAGCGCAGGTAAAGGGCTTATGAATACCAACAATAAGTTCATCAAATGAGAACAGGAATATCACCTGGTGATTAACAATATTGGCAGACAACCGCTGAATTTCCCGCTCCTCATGGTCTGCAAAAAGCTTGGCTTTCAAGGCTGCAGCTACCAGGCCTTCTTCGGCAGCAGCCCTCACATTTGCAGCCGATACTGCACCCTCTTCTGGATTGGGACTTTCATCCCGGCTGTCCTTCGATAATGATGCCAAGGATGCATGTGCACAAGCTGCAGCCACCCTTGGCCCTAATGCAGAGGCGAGAAATGCAACCTGTAAACAGCAGCATATGAGATTTACAAGAACATTCAGAGAGAAAAAAAAAAAAAAAAGCATGTATTTGAAAGGGAAGAAATGAGGAAGAAACGTTACCAGGTGCATCACCGGATTTCCAGAACTTGAAAATGGAAACTTGCTTTCCACGCTATCATCTTTCGAAGAGGAACCTGCGCCACAGTGAGTGAATACAAAGGAAATTCAAAGAAATTCTCACTATACACAGCCACTGAATATGAGGGGTAACACATACCATTTGAATTTGGTTCCGAATCATTCCTTGAAGATCCAGATGTGCTTGGAACTTCAATATCATCCAACGGAGCGCCATCAAGAGGAAGACGGAGAAATTGAAGAATACACTGAGCTTTTGACTTCGATCCAACAAACTCAGCAATTTTATTCCAATCTTCGGAGTAAAGCTGGACTCCTTCCAGCAGATCAAATATCTCTTGGTCGCTCCAACTATCCCCATCAGAATCTCCATAATCCTTCATGGAGTTTTCCTTCACAAAATCAAGGCTTGAGTGACCAGGAACAAATCCTCCCTTGTGAAAACAATCAGAACACAACCGGACATCAACCTGTAATTGTAAAGATTAGTTATATGGGATTTATCGGTCCAAAATGCAGCAGCTTTAGGGTATTAGAAGCAATGATATTAAGCATGTATTAGTTTTATAACAGAGCATTTACCTCTTTTTGAGATTGGTAATAGACTGTCGGAATGGAACGAAAACAGCAACTGCACCGATGCTCAGACAAATGCTCTCTGATAGTATTGTCAAAGTCCGATTTATCTGCGGCTTGACTTGCTAACTCTGGATAAACATCAGAGGCTTTGAGCCTACACTTTGGGCTGTCAAACTTTATCAGACAATCGATAGACTTCAAGGCAGCAGAGGGCACACGCAGTTCACTACTTGCATCCTCACACAAGTAAGTCCCATCCCTTTGGGCCTCATGCCTAGGTGAGGTAGCACAGTAGTTGATTATTCCCCAGTGATTGAGAAACCTGACAAGCCTACTCAAGTCCTCCTCCTCGATATCGGCTGCCACCCCATGGCAGTCAGCAACTGTCAGGTCCCTTTCGGGGTTCTCCATGTACCGAGCAACGATGGAGTTTCGGGCTGCCATGTACTTTTCTGGGGTATGCTCGGCTGACTTCCCAGTGAAAAAGTGTGGCACAACCTGTCTCTCCAATCGGTGAACAGCTTGCAGTGAAAACCACTCTGTTTATAAGGCAACAAAACGAGGAAAAATTAGTTAGATGGTTCCTGCTCAGAATGCCAAAAGTAATGCAAGATAACTTCCAAACTAACACAAGTTGAATGAAAATAATAGAATTCAGACACAGAAATGTCAAGGAATTAATTCAGCATATAACACTCACTGAAGTTTGACAGTTTGCAACAATGAGAAAATTACTACATTAACTCTCCACAAAAGCTTATCACATCACCAATTATTATGTTCAATCATAAAACCAAGTGATCAGTGTTTCTTAATTATAACATCCAAGTACCCCCAGATAATTTCAAATAGAACATGACAATTTCTTATATCATAGGACTTCAGACTTAAGTAAAAAAAATTTTACACTCCACCAAGTTTCTATTGTAGAAATTTGATATAAAGCACAAAAACACATAAAGGAGAACATAATAGTACGGAAATTTAAACTATAGCTATAGAACAAACCAGAATGCACTGGGAGAAAATGAGGGCGGCCTGCAGTCCCCAGCTTCTTGCACATGCCGCTGCCAGCAGCAATCCTGGGAGGAGCAATGACATAAGACCCAGCCCCACTGCCGCTAGCAGTCTCCTCTTGCTGAGTCCCGGAAAGGATCGGGCTATCACGGGGCACAGCTGATAGGACTTGCCGCTGCCCATGTGAAATGTTCTCCAACATGGGCACTCCACCTTGCCCATGCCTGCTGCTCCCTCCATTTAGTGTGGATCTCTCGGCATCCACAATTCTGAAAACAGATGAGTGTGGCCTGCTCACTTCCCTCCGGATTGCAACTGGGAACTCACAGATTCGGACACCTCCATCCACCAGCTTCTCACACTCTCTTTCACCAGAGATATGGGTCATCTCTGTGTGGTGCTGGGGATCATCTTCCCCTTCCTGGAGGTGGGTAGGAGGGTCAAGGTCAGCGTCCTCCTCCTCCTCTATTTCCTCAACTGCATCTTCTTCATTCTCCTTCAATTTGGATCTCCGTGCAGCAGCCTGATCCCTCTTTCTTTTTCTCCATCGGGCTCTTGTTTCTTGAAAATCATATGAAAAAGGACACAGAAAAAAAAAATGCAGACTTCAGTTTTTTCAGTTAGCCCAAATACCACAATTAATGAAACTAAGCAACTTTTGTTGATCACAACTGACAGCACTAAATTTCACTGAACCACGGGAGCTAAAGGGCAACACATTTCCAACATCAATAACATCATTAATCGTTTCAACTAACGTACACTTCACACTCCAGATCCATAAATATAAATCGTCATTTTCTATATTAGCAAAAGCCCCATAAGCCACATGTTTCACCACGTAAACACAAGTGACAAGCGGAATCTAAAAAAACGCCAGATACATTACAAATCGCGGAAAACACAGAATCAGAATCGCCAGATACTCCATCGCAAAACAAAACAAGAAATCAAGTTCCCTTAGTATTTAATTTCACAAAAAGGCAGCAACCACAGAACACGCACATGCTAAACCAATACCACTAATTCAATTCCACAAACTGGCGGGCAAGTACGGCTATTTTCCCCAAAAAAACAAAATAAAAACCCTTCACCACTTCAACACAACACAAAATCCAGAATCAGCAGATAAGACAACTCATCAATCTCATACTGCGCATACACAAATCAGGGCGCCCCATGGCAAATAAGTACAAGGTAAAATTAGGGGTTTAGTCAGATTTACCAGATGAGGACGCCGGCATTGCTGAATGTAAAAATCAAGAAAGATTTATGGCGGGGCTTGAGGTTTAAGGGAACGGGCAGAGATTTGTGGTCTCTGAGACTGGTGAGGTGGAGAGCTGAGATTTCGCAGTGTGTGTTGTGTGTGTGAGAGAGAGAGAGAGAGAGAGAGAGAGAGAGAGAGGCGAGAATGGAAGGGTTGTCGTGACTTCCGCTGCCTTGCAGAGAGAGAGGGTAGAGAGAGAAAGAGTACTTTGCTCTTTTGCCCTTTTCCTCTATTTATTCTTTTTCCAATTTTATTTATTACAGACAGCTGGGACTGCGCTGTATTTGCACCTTAGTCCCTAAATTTCTTATCTATCATTTCTTCTCCCCTACTGATATTTTTATGAAATTTTATCTCACTTAATCAACAATTAAATATACGTAATTATTGTTATTTCCATTTCAAATCAGATTTTAAGAATGCATTTTCAAAATTATCAGTCCTTTTTCATGTTGACTGACTAAATATTCATAATTCATGGAAAAGTAATTATTATAATTGAATACCTTTTGGTTTATTACGTATAATAAATTTATTTTATATTTAATGTAAAGTCACCTAATTCAACGGTATAAAAAGTTATGTCGGAAAAATTTATCCATTCGATACTATGAAGACTCTAGGACTTTTTATATTGGATCAAATGGACCTATTATCGATTTATTTTTGGGCTAAAAATTAAATTTGATAATTTATTTGTATCCGTTGAATCCAATAAAAAAATATAAATGTAAGCCGTAAAGCTAAAGTATTGTTTAGAATTGTCTCATCGGCCCAATATGTCTAGTGGTTCGTTGACTTTTGGTCTTCTTGGAGATGACGATTTAAAATAATATAATCCAATATAATTTTTTTTTTTTTTTTTGTTCTAAACTATTTATTTAAATCTCGTCACACAAACACAATAGTTCGAATTCGTTTAAGAAATTTTTTTTTATTTTTCATAATTAAATTTTACAAAACATTCAACTCTAATATGTTTTCAGCGGTCGAATATATATTTTAAATTTAAAAAATATTGCGAAAGGTTCATCGTAATAGCTCAACTAGTCTAGTCAATTGGTGGTCAAGTTATAACATTATTATTATCTACTTAAAACCTTAGTGTCAATTACATAAGTCCTTCTGACTTTGTTTATTTGTATATTTTTATTTTTATTTTTTTTGTCAAAATTAATTTTTCTAAGACAATCAAATCTAATAATCTCATACATTGATTTTATACTCAAAAAGTTATTATTATTTATGTGGTTGAACTGGTTTCTGGATGTTTTTTTTTTTTAACAAAAAAAAAAAAAAAGGTTGCAAAACAACGTATAAAGATTACATTCTTATTGCAAATTGTCTTTTATTATTTGCATTGTATTATCTGTCCTTTTATTTTTTTTTCCTTTGAAATCAAAATTCTTTTAAGCTATATGTATTCTTTAATTAGTATATTATTATGGACACAATCATTTTATTTCAATATGAAAAAGTTAATTTAGCATGATACTTTTTGTCAAAATAGATATTGTATAAATTAGAAACATATAAACAATTTGAATGAATAGATTGTGTCAATACTTGGAGCTAATGCTTATTCCTCAATATATTAGACAACCTCAACATACAATGTCTTCAAAGGACTTAAAATGTTGTGGTGCTCAAGGTACATTTCAAAATGGAGCAACTAATATTCAGACATCATCTATTTATTCATAATTCATCAGTGTGCCATTCTGTTGTGGTCTTGTTTATATTTACAAGTTTTTCTGTGGCTCCTCGTGCAATATTTGAAAGTACAGGGAATTCATGCGATACTCTGGGCCCATCTTCCGCCACGTGTCGATTCATGAATACTGCTGTACCTAGATCACGATTCCACACTCACCCCACACCCGATGAATTCTGGTGAGTACTGAAATGGAATATGGAATGTAGTTTGTGATTGATCGATCATTCGACAAGTTCCTGAAATTTTGGGCATTAATTGTGATAAAAGGTTTGGTCGTTTATTCATGGAATGTAGTTTGTGATTGATCATTCGGCAAGTTCCTGAGAACTTGGGCATTAATTGTGACGAAGTGTTTGTTTGTTTGCTCATTTATTCATGGAATGTAATGAAGTGTTCGATCGATCGAGAAAAGGTAGGGTTTGGATTAGGAATAAATGGCTGATCACGTTGACTGGAATTCAATTATAAATTCTATTAATGATTGCAGGTAGACAAATGGCAGGCACTGCACTAACGCATCAAGCTTCTTCCTCATCAGTGACGAACTTTCCAGTTCCAGGATTAATGGCGGCAATGAAGAAGAAGGCTACGTTGAACAGTAATAGAGGCTCGATCTCGTTAATCGGGACTCCAGTCTCGATATTCAGCTGCGCAAGAGCTCCTTTACCGGTGATGATCTCCCCAATTATCGAGAAGGCAATCCCTAATTGAGCCAATCTTCCCACGAACAGTTCGTTTGCTTTCGTGAAACCGAACAACGGCCCTGTATTGAAGGAAGCCATGTCAATGGAACTTGATTAAATTAACCAGAAATTAATTAATTAAGCCGTTCGTGTGGTGGAATTGGTACCTTTCCCGAGCCCTAGCGCAGCTCGGAATCCCTTCCCGGGAGGTATAACTGCCTTTTCCAGTCCGGTGGCCGCGGCGTCGTCGTCGTCGACGAAGCGGCCGCGGTCGCCGAGTGCTCCGATTGCTCCTAGAAGGTTGAAGAGGATGAAGAACAGAAGAAGAGGCTCCGCTTCGTAGATCGGAATTCCAGTCTCGAGATTCAATTGCGCCAGAATTCCTTTCCCTGTAATCGCTTCTCCCAGCAGCGATGCCTGCACGCACACCACATGTTCCTGTAAGTTTCTCTACCCAACCTAACCACTTGCTTCTTTATTTCCATTGCGAAACTTCAATTGATTCCCTTCCTTGGATGATTATTACATAATATATGTATATATATACAGTTAGGGAGCAGAGAGAAAGAGAGGTTACTGCAAATCCAATCATGGCGACACGGCCAACGAAGAGCTCATTTTGCTTAGTAAATCCAATGCCACCAGAAGTGCCAAAAATACCGTCTTCAACTTTAGCCTTCTCCTTCACCGCAGCACCCTGCAGATTAACAATCCCCAAATCAATCAACAGCAAAGGCAAAATGGAAACTGAATCAGATCAGGTACAGACCTTAACAGGAGCCTTAGTTTTGGTCTTGAAGAGAGCAACAACACTTGTGGCTGATGATCTAGAAAGAGAAAGAAAATTAAGATATCTTGAGGGCAAAACAGAATGGTAAAAGGACTTTGGCTTAAGTGTTGTAATCAATGGCTCGGCTCTAGACACATTTGCATTCAGCAGCATTGCTTGAGCCATGTCCGGCCGGCTGCACCAGCAAAGCAGTGACCTGACCTACCTAAGAAGAAGAAATCTGTGAATGTGAATGGAGAGAGAGCGATGAAAGAGATGATCAGTAAAAGCATATATGAATGATTTTTTTAAGGTTCAAGATTTTGTGGATCACACAGCGGGAATTGTCGATGGCTGAAAGAGCATCCACGATGGCTGCATCTGCACTTAGTATACATTATCCTCTACTGTCTGACTGTCCATCTTTCTTCTAGTGTGTTCCAGAGGCAGAGCTTGAGGAGGATGGCACACCTGTCCTGTCCAGGCCAGGCCAGGCCTTGTCTGTTGTGTTGTGCTTTTTAATGGCTGTGGATCATTTTCTTCCACCAATGGGCTGCTGTGCCTGTGAGTGAGTGATCTCTGGCCCAATTCATGGACAGATAGATTAACACAACAGTGCGTGTGGGAAATAAATGGAGGATGGAGGCACAGTGAAGGTGAATTGTTTTATTTATTTATTTATTAGCTTCAAATAAGTTAGTTAGTAGACCACATCCACATTGGCTGAAAAGTGGTTTCATTTCATTGGCTTTCGGGATACACATTGTCACATCACATGCTCTGGTCCCAGGGAATAATAGAAAAAGGAAAAAGACAACATTTTTGGTCAAGAAATGCTCTTCCCTTCCTTCCTGCAGGAATAATATATTATTAGATACAAGAAGCAGCAGCAGCAGCAGTAGTAGTAGTTCAGTCCTAGTTCATATCCTGACTTTTCTGAAATTTTCATTATACAGACTTCAGATCCTCCTCGCCAAAAGATTCATTATTTATTGGGCAAGATATGTAGACCGACCACAAACCAGAGCAACACTGAATGGCCTGCCATTTGGAAATTAATTGAGGTTTCGATTGGTGTTGACTGGTGGATCCAAGCTTGGATCTTTCGCTCTTCTTCAGTCCAGGTGACGTAATGCCGCTTGTGTTCGTCGCTATGAATTCTGTGCTTCTCTCGTTCAAAAACCTTATTTAGTTGTGATTGTCTGTCTGAAACTTTTCTGGTTTTCACTTGCATTGCCTCTCGAGGTCTTTAGTATTTAATTTATCGTTGAAATGAAGTTAATAGGTTAAATTGTAATGTAAGATCGAAGCAATTCAACGTGGGCAGTAACTATGGTATTGGAGGATGGAGAAACTGGATCTATCTATCATTAACCCTTTATTAGTCTAGATGAGTTGGCTTTTTTACAGTAACATTTCCTGAATTTTCTTACTAATGATACCGAGATTTATTAGGCTGTCAGGAATTTAATTGGGAAGTGAATGAATGGATAAGAGGAAATGGTTGTGGAAAAGGAAATCTTCTGAGATAAGTCCCAGTGAAAGCGAAAGCGAAAGCAATGGATCATCCTTTTCACATTCTGACGAGCAACAGGTTAATAAATGTTCATCTACATTAATGTTGGGGCAATTTATATAATTATATGTAACCTTGCACATTGTTCCTGAGCAGGAAGGATTGAGACAATCTCCTCAAGTGATCTCGATCCCTAAAACCGATGGCAGCGAAATGGAGGAAACTATCATCAAGACTCTAACGGAAAAGCTATCCGCTGCACTGGTAAACATCTCTGCCAATGAAGAGCTCGTCAAGCAGCACACCAGAGTTGCTGAAGAAGCTGTTGCTGGTAACCGAAGCAGGCAATGAGAGTTTATACTTGATGCCAATATCCGAGCTTGTAACAAATCCTTTGTATCTTTCTCAGGGTGGGAGAAGACTGAAAATGAAGTGGCTGCGCTTAAGCAGCAGCTTGATGTTGCGGTGCAGCACAATTTAAGCCTGGAAGTGAGAGCCAGCCATCTCGAGAGTGCTCTCAGGGAATGTGTAAGACAGCTGAGACAAGCAAGGGATGATGCTACGCCAGAGAAGAACGGCGATTGGGAGTCCCAAAAGATTCAGCTCGAGAAGCAAATCCTTCATCTCCAGGCTCAAGTCGAAGTTTCCAGAGCTGAAAATTCCGCTGCCATTGATCCTGATACTCTGTTAGTGATTGAGGCTCTAGAGAAAGAGAACACATCCCTCCGGCAAGAACTCATGTCCCGTCATAAACAGCTGGAAGTTATTGCCATTGAGAGAGATTTAAGCACTGAAGCAGCAGAAACAGCAAGCAAGTTGCAGTTGGCGAGCATAAAGAAGGTTGCTAAGCTTCAGACAGAGTGCAGAATGCTTCGATCAATGGTTCGAAGATCATCCACAGCAGACAGCAATCACAAGTTTGCGGCTGCTTCCTCCTCCTGTGCTGTAACAGACGGTTTATCAGAGTGCGGCAGTAGGCAGAAATCCATAGACTTGGATACTGAAGAGACTGTTAAAACAGGAGCAAATGGATATGAACCAACGAAGAATCTTTCAGCTTGCTGCCTTGAAATCGACATGATGGATGATTTTCTTGAGATGGAGCGTCTTGCTGGATTGTCGGAGACTAATAATATTATTTCATTTTCTGCATCAGAGTTGGCTTCTGGAGAATGTGTTCAGGATGACAATGTATTCAAAGATGAGCTAAACTCCATGGCACAACAAGTAGCGGAATTGGGAGACAAGGCGACAAAGTTGGAGGCAGAGAAATTAAGGCTTCAAAATGCTTTAGATGAGAGTGTTGATCACCTGAAAACGGCACAGAGCAGAGTTGCTGAAACGGAAACTACGTTGGAAGAGCTACAGAAAGATTTAGCTGCATTAAATGAAACAAAAGTGTTACTCGAATCGCAGCTTGTCGCCATGGAAACAGAGGCAAGCGCAATGTCTTCCAACATCAATTCGTTAAAAGCAGAAATAGAAGATGAAAGGAAGCTATCATCTGAACTAGCTGCAAAGTGCGAGGAATTAGAAAGAGAACTAACAATCACAATCCAGGAAAAAGAAGTCGAGCTAAATAAATCGTCAAATGGTGAAACAAGATTAAAGCAGGTTATCATCAGATCGACTTAGATTTTCATCTCTTTCATCTGTTACTTACTAGCTACATACCTGGAATGAACTGCCGTTGTCTGTTTCTTGTTTACCACAGGAGGATTTAGCTGTAGCATCAGACAAGCTCGCCGAGTGCCAGAAAACGATTGCATCTCTCGGACGGCAGCTTCAATCTCTTGCAGCATTGGAAGATTTTCTAATTGACACTTCAAACATTCCAGGCCCCTCTGAAGGAGCATTGCCTTCAGGCAATGGTGGAGAATTCATTGTACCAACATACGATTTGGCTCAGTTAAAATTGTCAATTGAGAACTATAGGCAGCTGGAGAATAGGGATTCGTCGTCGTCTCGAATCCCACCTCCATCAGCACTATCAACCAGCCATACAACTGCTGCCAAGAACTTGAGCAGTTTTGGGAGGATATTCTCAAGAAGCAAGAGCGTGATAGAACTAGGGAACACTCCAGATTAGTGGTAGAAACACAATTCTTTCTAGGTCAGAGCAATTCATATATGGATATGGATGTTCTTTGATCACAATTCTATGTTGAACGTGCAATAATTGAACTATTTTGTTTTCCTATGGAGGATGTGATTGGAACGAAATAAAAGAGCCAAACACAATAAAACGCCAGTGTAGACAGTAATAATTTTCTCTATTTATTGCTTCTGTTCAACATCAACTCAACTCTATTAGATACCCAAATTAACAAAAATAAAACCCTAACTAGTACGCACAAACGAAAGCACCTGACCTCAGATTCACTCACAGGGCGGAGCCGCAGAAGGGGCAGAATCTAAAGGAGGGATCCACCTTGCGATCGCAGAACTGACACCTCAATGCTGCGTCCACTGCCGCCGCCTTGTCCAGCGAGGGCGGGAAAAAAATCCTGCAATCCTTACAGTGCATCAGAGGGTGTTTTCCCGGCCAGCGCCACACCGGCACGAAGAACAGCTTGAGAACTTTATCGTACTCGACGAGATCGGCGGGCGATCCGCACGATATGCACTTCCCTATGCCGCTCTTGAGGACCTGCCTTGCTTGCTGCTCCACTCCTCCAACAAAGAAGAAAAACATGGCCTTCGATCGAGGAGGTAATTCGTAATTCTCTTCTTCCAACCTTGTTTCTTAATCGACGGCAGTCAGTCTCGTCGCTACTGGAAGTATCTGGGGTGGTGTGTTTCTTTTGTTTGGTTGAGTTTGAGTTGGGAAAATTTAATACGAGTTTGTTATTAAAATAATTTTTAATTAAATATTTTATTAAAAAAATATAAAATTTAAATAGTAAATTTTAATAAAAATTGATTAAAATACATACTTTGCTATGATTCATATTTATTTATTTGTATGTATTATGTTGACAAGTCATCAATTATAATGACTAATATCAATGTAATATGGCTATAAATATGTAATAAGAAATGAAAAATGATACCACTTTTTACTCTCTCTCTCCCGTCTCCACCCCACCTCTTTCATTAACTCTCCCTCTCTCTCTATTATATACTCTCCCTCTCTCTATTATATATATACATACTTTATTACAAATCTATATATATTACAATATCTATATTATTATTAGTAATAGTATTTTTATATTTTGTTATATATTATGTAACACGTTATGAGCACGAGGTTTTGCCGAGGAAGTGCACATAAAAGATAGTGTAATTTTTTGGTTGTTTTTGTTGTTGTGTTACGCGGAAGGTTGCGGAATTTCTGGTAAGTATTTATTTTCTTTTAATAGAATATGGCAAAGTTTGAATTTCCCCCACTGACAATTACCGGAAATAATTATATGCCGTGGGTAATGAATGTCGAGATGCACCTCGAATCCATGGGGCTTTCGAAAACAATAATTAGTGAAAATGAATACACAAATCAATAACGTGCAAAGACAATGATTTTCTTACGTCATCATATTGACGAAGCCCTGAAAATGGAATAGTTAATGGTGAAAGATCCATTTGAATTATTGACAAATTTGAAAGATCGGTTTGGACACATGAAATCTTTTATATTACCGAAAGCGAAACATGCATGGCAACACTTGCGTTTGCAAGATTTTAAAACAGTTGCTGATTATAATTCTATGATGTTCAAAATTACGTCCCAGTTATGATTTTGTGGAGAAAATATTTATGATAGGGATATGTTGGAAAAAAAATTTACCACGTTTCATGCCTCTAATATAGTTTTACAGCAACAATATCGAGAAAGGGATTTTAATAAATATTGTGATCTTATTACTTGTCTACTTGTTGCTGAACAGAATAATGAATTATTATTAAAAAATCACGAATCGAGGCCAATTGGTGCAAGTCCATTCCTGGAAGTGAATGCGACTCAGTGTTTAAATAATATGCCTAGATTCTACCGCGGACGAGGTCGCGGACAAGGCAGTGGACGTGGATTTAGTCGTGGACGTGAATTTGGTCGTGGACGTGGAGCCGACCATGGACGAGGTCGTGGCAGGTTTGTTTTGTATTATTACCGTCAGGGATATTTTGATGAGCAGGAATCAAATAGGCCTATGAACCGGCTTCAGAATGATGTTGGTCAGAGTTCAAAGAAAAGCGAGGACAAGTGTTATCGCTGCGGAATGACAGGACATTGGTTCAGAAATTGTCGTTCCAATTCTTATTTCGTTGAGCTGTACCAAAATTCCCTGAAACAGAAAGATAAAGTGCCGGAAGAAGTTAAAGCACCGGAAAATGTCAATCCCCATAAATTAATTTTTCAGAGAACGTTGCCAGTGGAAGTGGGGGTGATAAATGTAATGATAATACGCAGCTAGATGTATCTGATTTTCTAGTACACCCTGAAGGTGGATACTATGAAAATCCCGGAAATGCGATATAAATGCATATAGATATGTGTAGATATTTTTGTAACACATATAATTTTTGCTCCCTATATTTTGTAATGATATGACAGCTATGTATTTTCTCCAAATTTTTGATATATTTATTCTTATATTTCTCTCAGAAGAAGAAATATGAATGCTGAGCACGTTATAATGAATAATATGGAAGAAAATTCATGTCTCATTGATAGTGTATCAACGCACACTATTTTGAAATATAAGAAATATTTCACCAACCTGAAGTTGGGAAAAATTGAGGTGAATACCATAAGTGGTTCTGCGAAGTTAATTGAAGGCTCTGGAAGAGCGATAATGTTTCTCCCCGAATGAGTAAAATTTGATATCCAAAATGCACTATATTCTAGTAAATCTCAAAGAAATTTGTTAAGTTTTAATGATATTTACATAAATGGATATCATATTGAGACATCAAGTGAGACAAATAATGAATTTTTGTTGATTACAAAATTCATTGATGAACATAAATATATATTAGAAAAATTGTCTTCATTGTCTTCCGGATTATATTGCACAAAGATTAATGTGGTTTAAATATATCTGGTAGACCAGAAGTCTACAGATTTTATGATTTGGAATGACCTGTTTGGGCATCCCGGTAATACTATGATGAGACGAATTATTGAAAATACCAATGGCCATAACTTGAAAGATCAAAGGATATTAAATACAAATGAGTTTATATGTGTTGTTTGCTCAAAAGGGAAGTTAATAACTAGACCATCACCGGAAAAAGTGGGAATTAAATCCCCTTCATTTTTAGAACGAATTCAGGGTGATATATGTGGGCCTGTAGATCCACCATGCGGACCATTTCGATATTTTATGGTACTTATCGATGCATCTACTAGATGGTCGCATGTGTGTTTATTATCCACCCGTAATTTGGCATTTGCGAGGTTGCTTGCTCAAATAATTAAATTACGAGCTCAGTTTCCAAATCACCCAATAAAGAAAATTCGTTTTGATAATACTGGTGAATTTTCATCTAAGACATTTGACGATTATTGCATGTCTATTGGAATTGAAATTGAAAATCCTGTACCTCATGTACATACTCAAAATGGTCTAGTTGAATTACTTATAAAAAGGCTACAATTAATTGCAAGACCTATGTTGATGAAATCCAAACTTCCCGTCTCTGCTTGGGGATATGCAATTATGCATGCAACAACATTGATAATATTAAGACCGACAAACTATCATAGCTACTCCCCAATACAATTAGTGTACAATGAAAAACCCAATATTTCACATTTAAGGACTTTTGGGTGCGCAGTTTTTGTGCCAATTGCACCGCCCCAACGTACAGAAATGGGCCCCCAACGGAGATTGGGGATATATGTCGGGTACAAATCACCATCTATCATTAAATATCTTGAACCATTAACTGGTGATTCATTTACGGCTCGTTTTGCTGATTGTCATTTTGACGAGTTGCATTTTCCGATATTAGGGAAGAAACTGATTAACTGAAAAAGGAAATTACTTGGAAAATACTATTCAGTTTTCTTGATCCTCGTACAAGTCAAAGTGAATTAGAGGTACAAAGAATTTTACATTTGCAGCGAATAGCAAATCAGTTGCATGATGCTTTTTGCGACGCCAGCAGGGTCACTAGATTTTATATAGCTGCTGAAAATGTACCTGGTAAATTGTTATTCCTAAAGACAAAATACAAAATGCTAATGAATCAAATGCACGGCTAAAGCGTGGCAGACCTGTAGGTTCCAAAGATAAAAAACTTCGAAAGAAAAGAAGAACAAATGAAAGGATTGAGGATTTGAATCCTCAAGAAACAAGTAGTAACATGGATCAGATTTCTAGAGAAATTGATCCTGATAAACTTGATGAGGATGTTAATCATAATAGAATTTCTTCTGAAGAGAATGAAATTATTGAAAATTCAATAAATTATATTACTACTGGAAAGCATTGGAACCAAAGTGATACAATTATGGATAATGCTTTTGCATATAATATAGCACTTGATCTAATGGAAAATGACGAGGATCCAGAACCTAGATCAGTTGATGAATGTCGGAAAAGAATAGATTGGCCAAAATAGAAAGATGCGATCCAGTCTGAATTAAATTCACTCGCAAAACGAAAAGTTTTTGGACCCATTGTTCAAACACCTGAAGGTGTTAAGCCTGTTGGCTATAAATGGGTATTTGTTCGAAAGAGAAATGAGAATAATGAAATTGTCATATATAAAGCAAGACTTGTTGCCCAAGGTTTTTCACAAAAACCTGGAGTTGATTTTAATGAAACATATTCTCCAGTAATGGATGGAATAACATTTCGATATCTTGTCAGTTTTGCAGTACATGAAAATTTGGATATGCGTCTGATGGACGTTGTAACTGCATATTTATATGACTCATTGGATAGTGATATTTATATGAAAATCCCTGAAGGATTTAGTATGCCTGATGCATATAAATCAAAGCCAAAAGAATGTTATTCTATTAAATTACAAAAGTCTTCGTATGGGCTCAAACAATCTGGTCGCATGTGGTATAATCGTCTCAATGAATCATTATTAAAAGAAGGATATGCCAATGATTCTATTTGTCCATGTGTTTTATAAAGAAAAATGAGAGAAATTTTGTAATAATAGTTGTCTATGTGGATGACTTGAATTTAATTGGAACTCCTGGAGAGGTCCAAGAAGCTATTGAATATTTGAAAAGGGAGTTTGAAATTAAAGATTTCGGGAGAACGAAATTTTGTCTTGGTCTAAAAATTGAACATTTGGAAAATGGGATTTTGATACATCAATCTGTATATACACCCAAAAGGTATTGAAACGATTTGCAATGGATAAAGCACATTCATTGAATACTCCAATGGTCGTTAGAACTCTCGATCCTATTAAAGATCCTTTTAGACCAAAAGAGGAGAATGAAGAAGCACTTGGTCCTGAAGTACCATATTTAAGTGCTATTGGTGCACTAATGTATCTGGCTAATAGTACCAGACCAGATATAGCATTTGCTATAAATTTATTGGCCAGATTTAGTGCGATGCCAACACAACGACATTGGAAAGGAATCAAACATATTTTCCGTTATCTCCAAGGATCTATTGATATTGGTCTATTATATCAAAAAGGATCTCAACATGAATTGATTGGATATGCAGATGCTGGGTATCTTTCTGACCCGTATAAAGCCAAGTCTCAGACTGGCTATATGTTTACTTGTGGCGGTACAGTGGTATCTTGGAGATCTACTAAACAAACATTAACCGCCACATCTTCAAATCATGCAGAAATAATAGCAATTCATGAAGCCAGTAGAGAGTGTGTTTGGCTAAGATCAATGATTCACCACATTTTACAGAATTGTGGTTTGAAATCTGAAAATGATAATCCTCCTACTATTTTGTACGAAGATAATGCAACTTGTATAGCACAACTGAAAGAAGGATATATCAAGGGAGATAGAACGAAACATATTTCACCGAAGTTTTTCTTTACTCACGATCTCCAGAAAAATGGTGAAATAAATGTGCAGCAGATTCGATCAGATCAAAATTTAGCAGACTTGTTGACGAAGGCTTTACCGACCGCAACGTTCGAGAAATTGGTAAAGATCATTGTGATGCATCGGTTGCAAGATTTCAAATGATGTCCACATCAGGGGGAACAATATTTCAAGTGATGTCAACATCAGGGGTAGCGATATTTCAAGTGATATCCACATCAAGAGAAGTATTTAATGCATGAATGACGTGCTCTTTTTCCTTGACTAGGATTTTTGTCCCATTGAGTTTTTTCTTAGTAAGGTTTTAGCGAGGCGTATTCATTGCAATTAAATGACACATAAGGGGGAGTGCTATGACTCATAGTTACTTATTTGTATGTGTCATGCAATTATGTTGCTAAGTCATCAATTATAATGACTAATATCAATGTAATTTGGCTATAAATATGCCATAAGAAATGAGAAAGGATACTACTTTTTACTCTCTCTCTCTCACGTCTCCACCCCTACCTCTTCATTCACTCTCCCTCTCTCTCTATATTATATATATACATACTTTATTACAAATCTATATATATATATTACAATATCTATATTATTATTAGTAATAGTATTTTCATATTTTGTTATATATTATATAACATACTTATTTTAATTGTATTATTATTATTATTACTATAATTTTTAAATTATAATATATTTGTGATATTGTTGAAGTTGGTTGTTGGTGATTGACTCGTGTGGATGAATACCATGCAAAGTTGATTAGAGATAATTCCAGAGATAAGCGTGCTTATCGTTGAGTAATTTGATGATGAGTGACAACTTAAAGGCAAAACGAAGTGATGAATATTAAAAAAGAATTATATTTGAAAAACTCCATAGGCGTGGTCACCCTTAGGGTGTGTTTGATACAGATAATTGACACCAGATAAATAAAAATATTTTGTTTGTTTGGGTTGAAAAAATGAATTTAAAGAAATAAATTATTTTTATTTTTCTATTTTTATTTCTCTACCATATTAAGAGAAATAGAAAAAAAAAAATGAATATTGCAATATATTAGTATTTATTTATTTTACTATTTTATTTTTATAAAATTTTTAAAATTATATCATTTTAATTTTACAAAAATCACATTTAATTTATTTTTCAAGTATTTAATTTTACTATTTTAAAAGTTTTTTACTAAAATCTAATTTTACAAAACATAAGTACACTGCGGTATTAATTTATCTTAATTTTTTAAATAAACCTAAATTTTAAACCCAAAACCTTATAATTTATCATATGAATTATCTGTTTTTGATAAAGAAAATTAATTTTTATTACCTACAATTTCATTATATTTTTATTTCTCTTATCCCAATTTTATTAGAGCATCCGTTACGATTACTTTTGGTTGTCTTTGTTATTAACTTTTTAGTTTTTATTACTATAACGGAATCCATTACCTTCAACAACAAATAGAGTTATATAAATTTATTAAATTTCTTTAACAAAAATAATAAAAAAAATTAAATATTATTTGAAACATTTTGAAATTTTATATTTAAAATTCAACAAAAACTATCTATAAATATATTTAAAATTTATTAAACAATAATCACGCTTTATCTATTATATTTTAAATTTATTTTTTGTTCTCTAGCTTGCATATTCAATTTTAAAATAATAAATTATATGTTTCAAATTATTAAAATATATATTGATTCATATTTAAAAGTTAAAATATATTACTCCTCCGTCCCATAACAAAGTATTCATTTTTTCATTTTAGTCCATCTCATAACAAAGTATTCATTTTTTCATTTTAGTCCGTCCCATAACAAAGTATCCATTTTTCATTTTAGTCCGTCCCATAACAAAATATCAATTTCTTTTTTTAGTAATTGTACTATCTATTTAACATTACAAATACTTTTACAACTTACAATATATTACACAAATATCATTACCTTTATATCACACATACTAATAAGGTTATTTTAATCATATCTACTTTATTCCTTCTATATCTTAATATAATACTGATATTTCTAAAATTATATGAAAAAAATAAATGAATACTTCTTTATGGGACGGAGGGAGTATTATAAAAATATTATTAAACAATAAAATATGTAGAAATGTATATAAATAAATAAATTATTTATATATATAGTATTATTATATGATAAAAATATATAAAAATAAATAAAGTATTATAAATAGTATTTTATAGTAAGGTAATAGGTTGAACCTGATTTACTAATAAACTAAATAAATGTTATAATTATAACAGATGTTTTCTGTCTTTTTATTCTAAAAAAAAAAATTTACATTTTGAAAAATTACAAATAAAAATTCTATTGGCTTTTTTTAAAATTAATTTTTTATTTTTTTTTATAAATTCAAAATTAAACCCTAAGGGTGTGTTAGTTTGTGTGTTTAGAGTTTTGAGTCTAGATTTTTTAATAATAAAAAATTAAATTTGAATAATTATTTGATATGATATAAATAGATATTAATTTAATATTTTAAATGTAAAATAAATTTTTAATATAACATAAAAAATAAAAATAAATATCTGATTTGATACAAAAAAAAAATTTAAAAATACACGGTAAGATCATAAAAAAATAATACCGCGTAAATCACTTTCTCTCTCAATCATAGCCGCCGCCTCTCTCTCTTTCTCTTCTCCCTTCTCCCGCTCGACATTTTCCGCCATCACGACGATCACCGGCACCGGCCGTCATGCGTTCGCCACCGTTCCAACTGCCACCGCTGCTCAATCCGCAAGCCGCCGCCGTCGCCCTCGCAGTGTTGGTATGTGAAAGAGAAGAAAGAAAGAAAGAAATAAATAAATAAAAATAGGCATTGTCCCACACATGGGAAGCACAAACAAACCACCACCTCCTTATAAACATTTATTCTCATTTATTGTTCAATTGAGAATGGATTGGATGAGATAATGGGTTGGGCTTTGGCTTGGGCTTGGAATTGGATATATATATATATATCTAGAGTCAAGATTGGGCCTTGGGCCTTGGGGCCGTAGAGCCTCGTGGGCCGGGCCCAATAAGAAAAGTTTCAACTATTTTAATTTTTTTTTCTGATTAATTAATTTTGATTGTTTAAATTTTAATCGGAAAAATAAAATAAACGTTACAACAAATATTGGAACGTGTGGAGGCGGTTACGGTTTTAGTGGCCACGTGATTTAATCTTTCTTCTTCTTAAATCAAAGAATACAGCCAACAAAAGCCTTGACGTGAATCAAAATCCTGCTCTCGACTCTCTGCTTTCATTCCCTTTTAATTTCTCCTTAAAAAACCTTCTACTTTATGGCATAGTCGATTGGGTCATGTTAATTATGATTCAATTCGTCGATTAATTAACCTGAAGCACATTCCGAAATTTGAATTAAATAAACACAAATGTGAAATTTGTGTTGAAGCAAAACAAACTCGATCGTCTTTCCAAACTATTCATCGTGAAATTGAACCACTCAAATTGATTCACAGTGATGTATGCGATTTGAAAATTGTACAAACGCGTGGTGGTAATAAATACTTTATCACATTTATTGACGATTGTACAAAATACTGTTATGTTTACTTGCTTAAGAGTAAAGACAAGGCATTAAGTGAATTCATTTTGTACAAAAATGAAGTGGAAAACCAACTTAACAAACGAATTAAACGAATTCGAAGTGACAGAGGTGGAGAATATGAAACTCCGATCGTTGATTTTTGTGCAAAAAATAGAATAATTCACGAAGTAACTCCACCTTACTCACCTCAATCAAACGGCTTTGCTGAACGCAAATATCGCACATTAAAAGAAATGATGAATGCGATGTTGTTAAGTTGTGGACTACCCCAAAACCTGTAGAGAGAGGCAATTTTAAGCAGTAATTATCTGCTTAACTTAATACCTCGGAAAAGGATGGAGAAGACCCCTTATGAGCTTTGGAAAGGTCGAAAACCATCTTACAAACACCTTCAAGTGTGGGGGTGTCTAGCTAAGGTAGTGGTGCCACCTCCCAAACGTGTGAGAATCGGTCCCAAGACAGTGGACTGCATTTTCATAGGATATGCACATAACAGTACTGCCTATCGATTCTTGGTATTCGATTAAAAAATCTCGGATATCCCAAAGAATACGATAATGGAATCAAAGAATGTATCATTCTTTGAAAATGTGTTTCCTGCAAAGGCAGGCGTTGAACCTAGTTCGGTCAACCGAGAACACGAAACTGTGGACCAAGACCAAGATCGAATGGAAATATTTGAATCTGAATCTGAACCAGGTCAGGAACCTGAGCTCAGAAGAAGCAAACGGGCATGGATCGAAAAGTCGTTTGGAAATGAATATTTCACCTATCTCCTTGAAAACGAGCATCAAACATATGCTGAGGCTATGAGATTTGCTGAAGCGCCTCTCTGGAAAGAAGTTGTAAAAAGTGAAATTGATTCTATTATTCAAAATCACACTTGGGAACTTGTGGATCTCCCACCTGGTTCGAAACCTCTTGGATCAAAGTGGATATTCAAGAGAAAATTAAAACCAGACAGTACAATAGACAAATAAAAGGCTAGACTTGTAATCAAAGGCTACAGGCAACGAGAAGACCTAGATTACTTTGACATATATTCTCCTGTCACAAGAATAACATCCATTAGGATGATCCTTGCGATAGCTGCTCTGCGGAATCTTGAGGTGCATCAAATGGATGTAAAAACGACATTCTTAAATGGAGATCTTGATGAAGATATCTACATGGAATAGCCGGAAGGCCTCTCAGTTTCAGGAAAGAAAAATAAAGTCTGTAGACTTGTGAAATCACTATATGGACTTAAACAAGCTCTAAAGAAATAGCATGAAAAATTTGATCATACCATGATGGATAGTGGTTTCAGAATCAATGAAAGTGACAAATGTATATACGTAAAGACCACTGAGTCAGGTTACGTGATAATATGCCTTTACGTAGATGATATACTTATCGTTGGTAGCAACAAATATATCGTTAAGTCTACCAAAAACATACTAAATTCTAGATTTGACATGAAGGACATGGGTCTCGCTGATGTGATCTTAGGAATTAAGATCAACAGAACCGCAAATGGTCTAATTTTGAGTCAAACTCACTATGTAGACAAAATCCTCGAAAAATTCAGTAAGGATGATACAGGAATAGCAAGAACTCCTCTGGACACAAGTATCCATTTATTCAAGAATCGTGGAGAGGGTGCATCCCAAATTGAATACGGTCGGATAATTGGAAGCTTAATGTACCTAATGAGCTGCACTAGACCCGACATAGCTTATGCTATAAGCAAGCTGAGTACGTATACAAGTAATCCTAGTCGCGAGCATTGGAAAGCCATAGTTCGTGTACTTAGGTATTTACGGTACACTCGAGATTACGGGCTGCACTACAACAGACGTCCAGCTGTAGTAGAAGGCTACTCAGACGCCAATTGGATATCTGACACACTTAATTCGAGATCAACTAGTGGATACGTGTTCACACTAGCTGGTGCAACAATCTCTTGGAAATCCTTAAAACAAACAATTATTGCTAAATCCACAATGGAATCTGAGTTCATTGCTTTGGACAAAGCTGGAGAAGAGGCAGAATGGATCCGCCACTTCCTTGAGGACATTCCAAAATGGGACAAGCCTGTCTCTGCCATAATTCTTTACTGCGATAGTAAATCTACTATTGGCAGAGCAGAGAGTACAATGTACAATGGAAAGAGTCGACATATTCGCTGTCGACACAATTCCATAAGACAAATGATCACAACTAAGGTTATTACGATAGACCATGTTGCGTCAAAAGATAACCTAGTGGATCCGCTAACCAAAGAGTTAAATCGTGATGCAGTGTACAAATTGACTAGAGGAATGGGGGTTAAGCCTGCCGAAATATAAGTCTTATAAAGGAAAATCCAACCTAAAAAGATTGGAGATCCCAAGAACTAGGTTTAATGGGACAACCTGCCTATAAAACTTATGTGCGTCACTGTGGGGGTTAATAGCCTCAACCCATTCCAGTCAACAAACAGTGACAGAGTAGAGAGGATAGCAAATAAGTGCTTTAATGATTACTATCACTTTGATACTTAGGAAAATCACCTATGTAAGAGAGAAGTGAGGCCGCTTCAAATGAGAACTGTCCAGGCTCAGTCCTTTAGAAACTCTTGCAGAACCAAGATGAGTTCCATGGCCAAAATGGACCAAATAATGAGAACCGAACTAGGAATGTGGATTCTGTGTCGGTATGTAGTTCATTTACTAAGAAATTGAACAATTCAAGGATAACGTGTCCACTGGACAATTGGTAAACCTACGTGCTGCTCAAGGAAAGTTCAAAGGGAAACCTACTTATCCTATGCAGAATTCGCTCTTCTTTCATCGAGTAAACGTCCTCTCCTCTTTCATGTGGGGGATTGTTGGTGTGTGAAAAAGAAGAAAGAAAGAAATAAATAAATAAATAAAAATGGGCATTGTCCCACATTGGAAAATCACTCCACTTGCCCCTTCCCCCACTCCTATAAATAGGACCCTTAAGGTGCATTGTAAGACACACGAAGCAAGACTATTTTTTTGAATATTTGATCATTTATGATCATATCCTTTATTATGGAAAGTTATGCTTGATAGCAATACTTTCTCTTTTAGTCTAATATTTCATGGAATGCAATTCCATTGCATGCTCCATGGGGTTTAGTTTCAAAATTCGGGTTTGAGTATAAAGCCTCAAGTTCGTGGCATCTGGGGAAGATGGAAGAGCTCTCCAAAGTGTCGACCGAGGTGGTGCCTTCGTGGAGGATGGTTCGATGCTAGAAGGGTATTGGGTCGTGCTTACGTTAGTACTTACTTAGGTTTGCTTCTCTTTCGATTATCCTTTTTCTCGCTTTATTCGTTTCCGCTTAGTTAGTTTGTTCTTTCTTGCTTAGTTAGTTATGTTTAGTTGTTCGTTCTTTGTCGTTGTTTATTAGTTAGTTTCGTTTTAGTTAGTTTATTCCGTGTCTTGTGTAGTTGATCAATTTCGGTTCATGACAGCATAGTCGGAGTAACAAGCAGTTCGTCCACCACTGTAGCAGCCGCGCTGTCACTCAATGCTGATGCCTGTTCGTCACGCTCGCCCCAGCAGATCGGAACGCCACCCCCGCCTCCCTCCTCCTCCTCGCCGGAGGCCGCCCGCCCCCTGCACCCCGATAGGGAACCGGCGCGCCTGTTCCTGCTCCGAGCATCCTCCGCCGCTCGACACCACAGCGCCACTCCACCGGTCAACGTGTGTCTCCCCAGCCGTTCGAAAAAAGCCAACGCTGATCCCCAGCCTCCGCCCAGTCTGTCTCCAGGCAGTCCTCCGCCGCTTCGTGGCGCCTCACCTCGACACAGCCGCGGCCGCGCCTTCCACAGGGCAAAGCACCGCCGCATGCCGGCCCCAACAGACTGGAAAGCCATTGTAGTGCCCAGCAGCAGTGCCGCTCGACAGTGCAGTTCGCTGCCGCCGTCCACAGCCGCCGCCTATTCGATTTTCAGGGAGTTCTTTTAATCCCTAGTGCATTCTATTACTATTGGTTAAACTCTTGTTGATTGTTTAAAGTTTAAACTCTTGTTGATTTTTCCTCGATGATTTCTAAGATTTAGTTAACATTGCGCTGAATTGGGAAATTATCTTATAGTTTACTTAGGGGAATTTGTGAACGAATGCATATAGATGGTTCATAATGATATTTTGGTTGTGAAATTTTCGAGTGAAGTATGAATGCTTGTATTGAGATTGTTGTTTGACGTACGGAATAATTTTTGGTGTGTATGATTTTTGGAATTTATTGAGGATGTGTATTTTGATTGTTGATTTGTTTGTGTGTGTAAGGCTGTAGGCACCATGGGCAAAGTGATATGTAGTAAAATATAAATTTTTATTGAATAGAGAAAATAGTAAAACAATGGAATATCTTATGCCCCAACCGAAATGTTGATATCTAAAATCCTAGATGTTTTAAGATTTGTGACTTCTTATTGGGCCCTAATAGACCAATAATCTTATTATTAGATTTAATAACATAATAAAATATAAATTATAAATTATAAAATACTCAATTAAATAATGTGCTACAAAATAATTAAAAATGCTACTATCAGCTTAAAGTGGATTGCTTCCCTTTGGATCAGCTGCGAGTAAACTACTAGCAGTCGATCCTCCCGATATTGAAGGGATTCATCGGTATCAATTGCCTCCCCCGTGAAAGACGCTTAGTCCCTACGGCGGAAAGTTGCAATTGTTGTTGGAGCTCCTCTTAAATGAATCACGTTGTGTCTTGTATATCAAAACCAGGCCACCGAACAAGAACTCCCGGCTCCCTATTTAAACCATCAGCTCCACTAAAATCTCGTTCGGTGAATGGCCTGGCAGGAGCCCTATATCCACATATAAACCTTTTATAATATTCTGTCAAACCTAGGAGACCATGAATGCCCCAAGCCGAAGTTAGAGTAGGCCATGTCTGAACTGCACACACATTTCCTGCTATCATCCCACGTATGGTGATATACCAATATGTCGTCAAAGAAAATGAGTACAATCTTACAAAGATAGAGTCGGAATAGATCATTCATCGCAAGCTGGAATGTCTCCGGTGTATTAGTGACCCCGAAAGGCATTACTAGGAACTCGTGTCCTTTGTGTGTGCACAATGCCGTCTTTGGCATATTCCTCTTGAACTCGAATTTGGTGGTACCAAAAATGTAGGTGTATCCTTGAAAAGACCATTGATTCAACTAGCTTATCTAAATTATGAATGATTGGAATTGGATATTTCACCTTGTTCAACTCACGAAAATCAATATGAAATCTCCATCTTTCTTCGTTACCAATAGCACTGGACTCGGGAATTGGTTTGAACTTGCACTACCAAAAAAAGGGCTATTCACCACGGGTTGAGAGTCCGTAACAATAAAATCGTAACAAATAGATATATTAGTTACGACAAAATCCGTGACGAAAAAAAAAAAACCCGGTCAACGTTTTAGGTTCTGTCGTTACGCAAAAAATATCGTAACAAATAATGAGATGGTAGAATTTGGTCAAAATAACATTAGTTACGTAAAGTGTTCGTAACTACTGGTATTTAATTTTTTATTTTTGGAAAAGTTAAATTAAAAAAAAAAAAAAAAAGTAAAATACTGGATTGACGCTTTCATTCCAGAAACGATCAAAATGGACAAAAACGCTATATCATCCCACACTTAGACAAATTAGGGCATCTGGTTCATTTCCCTCGTTCGCTTCTCACAGTCGCCCGCGATCCGATTTCCTGTAGCTGCCGACGACGACGCGCGAGGTGAAATCGATCCGTCCCTGGGATCTACTCCGGCGCACCTCACCCAGGTAAGGTTTTGAAGGTAGCTCGAAAAAGATTTTGTATTACGCGAGGTATCTTCGACAAATTAGGGCATAATCTCATTTCTCCCTTGTAGAAAACTCGATCGAGTTTCCTTCCTCTGAACCTGCAGGACGACGAGCATTGTGAAATCAACGGAAACGAGGGATCTACTCCGGCATCTAGGTAAGGTTTTTAAGTTTTCTCCCGAAAGATTTGGTATTACTCCAAAGTTCTTCGCCTCTTTCTCGGTATGGATATAGTCTTACATTTTAACTCCATTTGTTTGGGCTTTATCGTGTGTTACATTTGAGGTGAATTTGTATTCCTTTGTCCAGAAGGAGAGTTTTTTTGGTTGAATTTATTTTTTTGATATTTATCTTTAATTTATAGTTAAACACCAAGTGCAATGCTTTACTGTATGTTAAATTTATGAGGTATTTCTTTGTTCTGGTAGCTTAAATGTTAGATTAAAACATATTAGCTCAATCCTCTTGCTAATTTGTTCAGAATACAAAGTAATACATTACGTCAGGAAACTTAATTCGGCTTTTGGGAAGCATTTAACAAGATTTATGAATTGCGAAATACCTCAAGTTGCATGCTTCTTGAATTGCAGTTCAGTTTTCTGATCGTAGGTAATTTACTATCAGATTTCGTTATCCTGCATTTGTAGTATGCGTATACACATACAGTCACCCATACATATATTCATTATAGCATTTCTATAAATTAAGGATAAAATCCAGGGCTTATTTACACTTTGCATTGAGAGTAGGGAGTAGAGAGTAGAGAGTAAAGGATGAGGGCGAGAGTAGTAATGTGAGAAGAAGATGATGCAAATGCAGTTTTGGTGGAAACAGATACAGTGAATCTTGTGGCTTTGGTGCTGTGTACTATTCCTATTTGTATCCCTCTAATTGGGGTAGAGAGCCATTTCTGTACCTCTATATATATATGTATATCTATCTCAAAATTCTTATAGTACACGTCTTCCATCTCAATCTCCATCTTCCAGTCCCATATAGATAGATAGATAGATAGATATAGTGGTTGCAGCATACACACGGATGTCCCCCCCATGCTCCCCATGTCTTGTCAATTTCAGAAACTTTTTCACTTCTTTCTCACTCTCTCTTGCTGCTGATGTGTCTATTTGTGACGGCCCAGCATTTGTGACGGGAAATATATCCATATAATACTATTTACATTGCATCTATGGAAGATTTTTAAGTGGTGAGGGCTGCTGATTTTGGTCCATGTGCCTTAATGTTGTGATAAATTATAATGCTAGCGTCATGAAGAGCATCCATGTTTCCTATTATATCGGTGAAGGTTATGTTGTACTTATATGTTTTTGGTTGCATATTTTGTTGATGGAATCGCATGTATATTATATTGCTAGATGGATAGGAGTTGGATAGACGATGCGAACCATATCTCCGCTCAATATTTGGACGGGGTCAGGGCTTTCTTAGATTTCGCATTTAAAGATCGTAGCTCTGAATCTTGCATCTATTGCCCCTGTACATCTTGCGGAAATCGCTTAACAAAATCTCGTAGAGATGTCTTGCTCCATTGTATTCGTTATGGATTCGACCAAACCTACAAGGTTTGGACTTGCCACGGAGAAGGAGAGGTGAACCCTGCTGTTGCAAACGACAATATGCCAATGCGTTGGGAGGAGGAACTAGAACTTCTATTGCGAGAGTGTGCATATACAGAGCACACCGATCCGGGGCCCAGTGGAAATGAACCTCATAGGGATGACGAAAATGAACATATACATCATGGCAGTAAGGGGTATAGAAAGATGTTAGAAGATGTAGAGAAAGAGCTCATACCAGGGTGCAAGAAGATGAGTAGACTCTCGTTTATCGCACGGCTTTTGCACTTGAAGGTTTTGTGCCACTGGTCTAATAATTCTATTGATTTGCTGTTAGAGCTGTTACGGGATGCACTTCCAGACGATGTTGTCCTTCCGAAGAACTTCTATGAGGCTAATAAGCTGACCAAGGACTTGGGGTTCACATGCAAGACTATCCATGCGTGCATCAACAATTGCATGTTGTTTACCGGGGAAGATGTTGACCGTGAGGTTTGTGTTGTGTGTGGGGAAAAGCGATTTACACAGGGTAAAGATAGATCTCCAGTGAAGAAGTTAAGGTACTTTCCATTAATTCCGCGATTGCAGCGATGGTACGTATCTTCCAAAACTGCATCTTCTATGAGATGGCATGCCGAAGGGCGTGTAGACGATGGCAAGATGCGTCATCCAGCAGATAGTCCTGCGTGGAAGAGTTTCGATCATCGGTACCCGACATTCTCAGAGGAGATTCGCAACGTACGCCTCGGTCTGGCCACTGACGGTTTCAACCCTTTTGGGAATATGAGTGTGAGTTATAGTATTTGGCCCGTCGTACTTGTGATATATAACCTACCTCCGTGGCTGTGCATGAAGCAACCATCGTTCATCCTCTCTACGATTATAGACGGCCCGCATGGCCCGGGGGATCGGATTGATGTCTTCCTTCAACCTTTGATCGATGAGCTTAAGGAGCTTTGGTATGATGGTGTTCGGACGTACGATGCGAGTACTAAGGAGGATTTCCAGATGCGAGCTGCATTGCTGTGGACTATTAGTGATTTTCCCGGTTACGGTATGTTGTCAGGGTGGCCGACTCGTGGGGCGAATGCATGCCCTGTTTGTGGTTTAAAAACTCATTCCAGATACCTGAAAAATGGACATAAGTATAGCTATTGCGGGCATCGACGGTTCCTGCCGGCTGGGCATAGAATGCGCTTTGATAAACATGCATTTGACGGTTCGATGAGCTTTGACGGAAAGCCTTCTCGCTTGACCGGCGCTGAACTTCTGCAGCAGCTTCAGGATATGCCTACTGAGTATCGTACGGTTGACTTGATTGAGAAACGCATTGCACAGGGGTCTCGCAAGCGTCGCCGGGGGGTGGACGGGCAGCAACAGGTGTGGAAAAAAAAGAGCATATTCTTTCAGCTCCCTTATTGGTCTGAGAATGAGGTACGTCACAACCTCGACTTGATGCACATTGAAAAGAATGTGTGTGAGAATGTACTGTATACATTGTTGGGAACTAAGGGGAAAACAAAGGACAATCTGAACACGAGGAAAGACTTACAGTTGATGCAAATACGTAGTTCTTTACACCCGGTATCGGGTCCTAGGGGCGCTATATATTTGCCGGCAGCTACGTACACCATGAGTAACCCCGAAAAACGGATATTCCTATCTGTGTTGAAGGACCTCCGACCACCTCATGGGTTCAGTTCAAACTTATCGCGTCGTGTGAAGGTAGAACAACAACTAATATGGGGACTTAAGAGCCACGATTGCCATGTTCTTATGCAACGAATTCTACCTATTGCTGCCCGACGGTATACCCTTGAAACGCAATTATTTTAATTAACATGATATATGCCTCCTCTAAATATAACTGAAGGTGCTGATTCAACACTTCCTGTAGGTGTCTTCCCAAAAATGTTGTGCTCGTGTTGATTGAACTTTGTAACTTCTTCAATTCGATGTGCTCAGCTCATAACACAGTTCGTGAACTGGAGCGAATCCAAGAAAGAATTTCTTTGACGCTATGCCATCTTGAAAAGCTATTCCCACCTTCATTCTTTGATGTAATGGAGCATCTGCCTATCCATTTGGCTGAGGAGGCTATGGTGGCCGGTCCGGTGCAGTACCGGTGGATGTATCCCATTTAGCGGTACTTGGGTACTCTGAAGAGGTACGTACGGAACAGGGCACAACCTGAGGGTTCGATTGCACGTGGATACCTCATGGAAGAATGCGTGACTTTCTGCTCAAGATATCTCGGAGACATAGAGACCAAAGAGAACCGGGCTGCTCGAGGGGAGGAGGACGGGACACAACACGGGAAAGGATTGTTTGGTTCTAGGTTCAATCTTGATTACAATACGATGCACCAAATTCATTGCTACATCCTAGGAAATATAGATGAAATCAGTCCGTTGCGAAGGTTTTTTCACATCAATTTAACAATACTTGTATGCGTATCCGACCTGTGTTGAATATCTTCGACTTTTATTTTTGCACTGTAGGATTCACCTTGATACTATTAGGTCATGTCGAACTCGCGCACCCCCACGTGAGGTGCACCAGCAGCACAACGAACAATTTGCGTCTTGGTTTCAATCATATGTGAGTACCGCCTACATCGTCCGTACGTGGTATCTTGACTACACTCCCAAAAAACATTGAAATCACGAGTGTTCATGAACTACTTTACATCAAATGTAGGTAGATGATCCGACGAATAATGATGAGTGCCCAATCTCAGCGGAGATCCGTGCATTGGCGGGTGGACCATTATGCAATGCAACACGGTACTCTTCGTGCATTGTGTCAGGAATACGCTATCGTGTTCAAGACCGGGATGCAAGGAAGAGGACACAGTGTGCAGGTGTTATGGTTACGGCAGATACAGTGAGTTATGCCTCAGCTAGGGACCATAACCCACGAGAAGGTTCCGTGGCATATTACGGGATTCTTACGGACATTGTGGAAGTGTACTATAGCAATCAACAGAAGTATCTCCTTTTAAAATGTGACTGGGTGGATCTGGAGAGGGGCGTTAAAGAGGATGAGTTCAAATATAAATGTGTGAACTTTAAGTATTTGATGTACCCCAAGAACTTGCCCACGGATGAGCCTTTCATCTTAGCGACCCAAGCCTCTCAGGTGTGGTACATTGCAGACCCGGTTGATGAAGGTTGGAGCGTTGTCGTTCCGGTGTCACGGCGAGACACGTATGAAGGATCCCTATTGTCAACATCTCTTTCACCATGTGTCCAATCTTATCTTTTTGCAATTGAACATAACGATAAGGCCATACGGACATCGAACCAGAACCTGATTAGAGTTTTCTACGATGATCATTCTCGCATCTTGGTGGTGATCTTCCCGACTCCTCAAACTTGTCTGGATACTGTTCTGGTACTTTCTTGCGATCCACCCGGCCTACACTGTTGGCTGAAATTGTTGATATGGCTCATCGGGTCTACATAACTCGTCGGTTCTACCACTAAAGCCTAAAAGTCTGCATTTGCTGTTTTCAACAAGGTTTGACGTGCCACCGGTGAGCGCAATAGGGTTAGCTCTCCTTGAAGGGTCATACGCTCATTTCCTTGGTTATATGTCATTGTCATAGTTCCCCAATTAACCGTATGCCACCCAAAGTTTGCAGCCACGCAACTCCTATTAGGACATCCACACTACCAAACAAAAATGTATAACGATCGGCCATAATACTTGCCTTGCCAACCTCCAAATGTACAGCCCTACAGACTTATGTACACGGCAGTTGTCTTCTGTCCCCGAACGTCATTGTAAACAAACCAACATGTTGTATTGGCAATGATAATCTCCCAACCAATTATTGCGACACGAAATTATGACTCGCACAACTATATAAAAGTATCGCCAATTGTATTCCATTGAGCATTTCATAAACCTTAATAGTTTGTGTACCTGTAAAGTCCGCTAGTGAATACAAGGATAAGGACATATCCACTATGTTCCTCTTCTATCCCCCTATCTGTATTCCTGACAACTTACTATCTCAATCATCCACTTGTTCTACCCCGAGGAGGTCCCACGACTTCCCTTCGTCCATGATTAGCGTATGTGTCAATTTCATTACGCAAGCATAATTCGGGTTTTAGGGATATTTGCATCGATCACATCATAATGAATCCTCATGCCTAGATCGAAAGTTGCATAACCAATTCAACATCCTTCCTTCCATGGCCACCCTTACTAATAGTACTTGACGATTCCCTATGACATCGTCTAGTCGAAATTGATGCTCTGCCTTTCCAATCCAACCAATTGTATCAACACCATTAAATATCGGCAGCGTTATATTTGAAATCGCTACCAAGATATTATAGACAAATAGTTGGGATTCTCCAAGAGTATCCCATCTTCACGTATCAACTTGCTCCCTAGTTCAATTGCAATCTTGGAGGAATTTGGCTCCCAATTGCCCATAATCATGCAATAAATTCAGTGTGTATTTTCTTGGACACATCAATTTTCCATGTAGGCTATTTCAACCCCAAGAAAATATCTTGGTTTTCCCAATTCCCTCATTTTGAAGTGTTGTTTGATGTTGTGGATAATGCCCTCCACTTCTGCTTGAAAGTGACCTCCTATGACAATATTACCACATATACTAACAACATTACCATGGATCCAACAACTTTTGTCATGAGCCCAATGAAACATATATTGTGCAAATGAGAGCCCAAGCCCATGGAAGGAATTGGAGGTGTATGCACACAACATACGTGAGAACATAATTGGATAATGCCCAGTGTGGATCACAAAGAAGTATACCACCAATTGCACCAGCCTCTAAAAAGAAAATGGAACACAAGGCAAAGTTTGTTTAAGAGAATCAAGTTAATTACACAAGAATCAAGAATAGATTGGATGAGTCTTTGTAAATCTTTGTAATTATTATATGCCATTAGGTAGTATATATATACAAGGTCCTTTATTGTAATTGAGTGACTTTTCTTTAATGAAATAATAGTTTCAAAAGTTATCCTCCATCTTTCTCTCTATTCCTCATTTTCTTCTTTGTTCATTAGTCATCATTTTTTTTTATGGTATCAGAGCTAATACCTTAACCCTCCAGTGTATTTTTTGGTTCAACACCATGGCTGGAAGTGGAAGCTTGTCTTCTACTGGAGAAGTAACACTTCCTGTATTGGGTAGAAGAGAACTGGAAGTCACATACATGAATTCTCCATTTTTCATCCATCCCAGTGACAGTTATGGTTCTGTGCTGGTGCAACAGGAACTGATAGGGCCAAACTACCATGCTTGGATCAGATCTTTCAAACTCGCACTATCAATCAGAAATAAGTTAGGCTTCATTGATGGTACTCTCATTAAACCCGATATCTATGAAATCGCTCATACATCGTGGGTGCGCTGCAATGATTTGATCATTGTTTGGCTTTTTAAATTAATGTCTCGTCAACTTGCTTCTACTGTATTTTACATGCAAAATGATCATGAAACCAGGATGGTTTTACAAACAAGATTTTCAATCTCTGATGACAACATGGTATGTAAATTGCAGGGAGATTTATGTGGAGTTGTGCAGGATACAAAATATATTGATGAATACTACTCCAACCTCAAAGTGATATGGGAAGAGTTGAAGATCTTCAGGCCACCCCAACACTGCAAATGTGGGATATATAATGACGGTTATTTCATGACATATCAACGTTAACAAGAAAAGGATAAAGTCTTCAAGTTCCTAAATGGATTTGTTGGAATAAACGGAATAACTTGATTTCTTGACTAAAATTAGAGTTACATCGTCATATATATAGATATTGATATATTACCATAAATATAGATATATATATATTACAATATACATCAACATCCTCCATTAAACTCAAGGTGGGAATGTGAAAACAAGTTCGAGTTTGCTCAAGAACGACTCAAAGCGGCCGGGTAAATGAGGTTTGGTGGAGCCATTAGCAGTCTGATTAGCAGAAGAAGTGGAGGACAAGGAGACATTTCTATTAGCAACGTAATGACGGACAAGGTGACAGTCACAATGAATAGTAGTAGCAAAGGGCTGAGACACACCGAGATCAGCCAGTAACCATCGAAGCCATGAAGCCCGGTAGTGTTATCGAAAAGAGCTCGATACTCGGACTCCGCACTAGACCGGGAGATGACCGTCTGTTTCTTCTTGAGAAATAAACAAATCACCGAGAAAGAAACAAAATCCAGTAGTCGAGCAACAATCGGTGTGATCTCCCGCCCAATCAGCATCAGAGTACCCAGTTAAAACCAAGGACGAGTGAGCTGAATAATGGAGACCATGGATGAGAGTGCCTTTGACGTACCAAAGAATCTGCATAACAACAGAATAATGAGTCATCCGAGGAGTGGACATGAACTGACTGACAATATGAACAACATAGGCAATGTCAGGTCGAGTAACAGTCAAATATATCAGGCTTCCCACCAGCTGACGATATAAGGTTGGATCGTCAAGAGGGGCACCATCCATCGGAGTAAGGCGACAGTTAGACTCAAGAGGCGTAGGCGCGGTCTTAGAGTCAGTGAGACCTGCTCTAGACAGAAGGTCGGAGGCATACTTAGCTTGAGAGAGATAGTACCCGTCGGAGGTGTCGGAGATCTCAAGACCGAGAAAGTACCGAAGAGGCCCCAAACTCTTCATTTCAAAGTGATTGTGGAGATGATCCTGTAGTTTAGAGATACCGGACTGATCATCTCATGTGATGATCATGTCATCCACATAAAGTAACATAATAGTAACACCAGCGGACCCGTGTTGAGTGAATAAAGCAGAGTCATGATAGTTGAAAGTAAATCCAAGCTGGAGTAGAGCAGAGCTAAATTTTGAAAACCAAGCTCGGGGTGCCTGTTTCAAACCGTATAGAGCACGGCGAAGTTTACATACCTTAGAGGATGTGGCAAAACCGGGATGAGGGGACATGTAGATGTCCTCGGATAGATCACCATGTAGGAATACATTCTTGGCATCGAGCTGATGTAAAGGCTACCGACGAGCGGAAACAATTGCTATAAAACAATGGATGGAGGTACGAGCAACGGGAGCAAAGGTTTCCTCATAGTCTTACTCCTGGGTGTAGCCTTTAGCTACCGAACAAGCCTTGTAGCACTCTATGGATCCATCAGAGTGTATTTTAAACCGGAATACGCAGTTACAGCTGATAGGTTTCTTGTCTTGAGGAAGATCAACCATATCCCATGTATGGGTTTTCTCCAAAGCCTGTAACTCCTCAGATATAGCCTGCCGCCACAATGGGTCCGCATACGCCTCACGAAAGGACCTGGGCTCATTGTGGGACAAGGTGGCAGAGAAACAGCGATAATCGAGTAAGTGAGTAGGGAGATGACTAACCCGAGTGGAACGGCGAGGGCCAGAATCAGGGTCCAAGGTTAAAGTAGTGTTAGGATCTGGTGATGGTGGCAGATCATAGTCGGGAGTAGTGGTGGGCTCGGGGATCTGCGTTGGCTCAGGAGGCGCAATCGGGACTCAGGAGCAAAGGACGGAGCCGCATCGTCGGAAGGAAATAGATGTGGAGATGACAAGGTAAAGAACGGAGATAAACGATCAAAGAGAACTTGAAAGTGAGACAAGGTAGAGAACTTGGTATTATCCCAAAATGTGACATGACGAGAAATACGTAACCTATTGGAAATAGTATCCCAACAACGATAACCCTTATGGTCTACCTCGTATCCCAGGAAGCAACACAGACGCACGCTAGGTTCTAACTTAGTGCGCTTATGAGGAGGGAGGAGGACAAAGCTGACACAACCAAACAGGCGGAGAAGACTATAATTAAGGGCTTGATTAAATAGTATTTCAAATGGACTAACATTACCCATGACAGAGGAAGGGAGACGATTTATAGTGTAGAGTGCGGCTTTCCCAAAAAAATGATCAGGACAAGAGGCAGATAAGAGAAGGGTGCGGACGGTATCAAGGATATGGCGGTATTTACGTTCGGCGCGACCGTTTTGTGGAGAGGCGTGTGGACATAAGCGCTGGACAAAAATACCCTAATCATATAGGAAACGAACGACTGAAGAATCTGTATACTCAAGAGCATTGTCTGTGTGGAGAGATTTAATGGTGGAGAAAAATTGAGTATGTATCATTTTAGCAAAGTCCATATAAATAGAGGAAAGTTCATAACGGTGCCGCATGAAGTAAAAAATCCACATAAAGCGAGAGTAGTCATAAAAAAACACAAAATAACAAGAACCATTCATAGATTTAGCGAGTGAAGGTCCCCAAATATCAGAGTGAACTAATGAAATAGAGTATCCATAACAGAAGTACTATGAGAGAATGATAAAGCAGATTGTTTTCCCAACGAACAATCCACACAATTAAAAGACTCAAAACCAACAGAACCCAAAAGACCCTGACTAATCAAAGACTTGAGTCTATTTGAGGATGCATGACTGAGACGATGATACCACTAAAGGCAGGATGGTGTAGAGGTGGTGGCAGCAGAAATAGAGGGACGAGGGAGCTGAAGTGACTCAAGCTCAAATAAGCGGCCCGTCTTCCGGCCCTTCCCGAGCATCCTTCCGGTTTGCGCATCCTGAACCTACATACTAGAAGAAGAGAAGATCAATGTGAGACCTTGATCAACTAATTGACCAACTAAGATCAAATTCAAGGTTAATTGGGGAATACAATAGATGTCAAATGAGGGATAAAGATGAGGTGGATGTGTGTCCAGTGTAGGTGATGCGCATATGGGTACCATTTGCAGTAAGGATAGGAGGTAAAGATGATGCAGTGGATGTAGAGGTCATAAGACGTATATCAGAGGTCATATGATTACTACAGGCAGAATCAAAATACCAATGAGAGGTATCTGATGTGGTATACATGGCGATATTGGAAGATAGAACCTGTTTAAGGAAAGCCTCCAAGTTCTGAATCGTAAGAGGCGTAGACGCAGGCGTGGCAGAGGCTGTGACAAAGGAGGTACTAGACTGAGGAGGTTCATGAACATGCCGAGGCTTGGAATTACTGCTGCCAGAGCGGGATGGCTTGGTAGGGCAATATTGTATAGTATGGCCTAAAACATGACAGTAATGGCACTCCACCTTGAGGCAGTGACCGAAGTCGTGATCAGAGAACTGACATCGTTTAAAGCGGAGTTGACGACTCTGAGTAGGAGTTCGGGCGGTGACTGCAAGAGCAGAGTCAGGCGGAGGAGCCTTGACTAGGTGAAGACGAGTTTTTTCAAAAAGAATATCCTGAATAGCCGTATCCAGTGTAGGAAGCGGGTGCCGATGTAACAAGGAGGCACGAACTACCTCATACTCTGGATGCAAAGCCATCAAAACCTGAATAAGATGGAGATGATTAGGAATTATCTCAGTCTGATCCAACCGATGCCAAATGGGTTGCACCTGAGCAAGAAAGTCATTGACAGAGTGTCCTGGTTCCTGTTTTAGATCGTGTAGTGTGCTCCAAAGCTGATAATAATGTGCAAAACCAGTAGCATGGAAGCAGACTGCCAAGAAATCCCAAGCCACCCTAGCAGTTTCAAATTGGGCAAGTTGAACCTGTATCACCGGAGTAGATGAATTACGCAGCCATGTAAAGATTTGATGATTTTTACTGTCTCAATCCTCCAATTTCTCAATATATGATTCAACAGCTTTAGTTGTAGGTGCAGCTTCTCCAATATAAATAAGAGCAACGGGAGCAACTATATCCCCAGTAACAACCCACCACAGTTTCCTACCTATCAGAAAACTTTTCAGTGACTACGCCCACAAACTATAATTATCCTCAGACAGAATAATATTTATTGGAACATGAATATCCATCTTTTCCATACCAAAAAAGACAATATCTCAAACCGAAAATTAGATCGACAGAAACACAGGACAAAAGATGGAATCGAGCCCGAATCGAACCCAGAAGAATAAAAATCAGATGATGATGAAAAACCACTCAAACCAAAAATCTTAAAATACCATCATAAAGAAAATTAAAAACCGAACACGACGGTCCGAAAAACTCTGGCAACCGCCGCTGCACACGCCTCCACGCGCCAGCGAGACGTTCGCCGGAAAATTGCGTCAAGCGCGTAAGCCCTCCATGCACCGCCAATTGCCGGTCTCGCCACGGCGCTTCTAATGATGGTGGCAGTGACGATCAACGGTGGCTGGAAGGTAGAGGAACTGACGGGCGGTGTTTTTGTATTATTTTGGAAAAAATCGGAGTTCTGATACCATATTAGAATAAACAGAATAACTTGATTTCTTGACTAAAATTAGAGTTACATCGTCATATATATATACATATTGATATATTACCATAAAAATATAGATATATATTACAATATATATATATCAACAGGATTAAATGAAGGATATGTTGGAATCCAATCAGAACTTCTAAGCCAGAAGCCTTTTCCTCATTAGATGAAGCATACAATGATGTGTTGATGGAGGAATCACAGAGAAAATGGTACACACAAGTTGACCCATGGAATCAATCTTCGATCATGGCTGTTGTTGTTGACAAAAGGAATGCAAGGGAGGTTATATGCTTTCACTGTGGAAAAAAAGAACACACTAAGGACAAATGTTATAGACTTGTGGGATTCCCCAAGGACTTTAAGTTCACCAAATTGAAAGGGAAGGGAACCTCTGCTCCTATATCTGTCAATCATACAGCTGTGAAGCCCTTTGATGAAGAATCTGCAAGTTTGTCAGAAGCTGATGTAAAGCGTCTACTGCAACTGCTGAATGGTATTGATCAAAACCAAGGCAAAGAAGATGCATCACAACCCCCACACAACCTACCTACCCAGCAACTCTCCAACTTTGCAGGCAACACTTTCAGTCCCACTGCAAATCACACACACCCTTCCAGGCTATCTAGTTATTTGATTGTGAATTCAGAAGCCACCCATCACATTTCTGGGGATTCAGCCTTATTCTTAGCCATGAGTCCCACTTATAACATGACTGTGGATCTTCCAAACAAATCCAAGGCCAATGTTAATCACATTGGGACAATGCCTATATCTATCAATCTCATCTTTAACCAATGTCCTTTATGTTCCATCATTTCATTGTAACATTTTGCCTGTTAGTGCGATCACAAAACAAACTGGTATCAAGCTAACATTCACTTCTCTTGAGTGTGAATTCCAGGTCCAACCATCTTATATGAGGATTGGTCCAGCTAGACAGTTAGGTGGGCTGTATCTTTTTCCTAACAACTCATCCAACACCATCACTTGTAGTCACTCTTCCTCACCTCCTTTTGTGTTTGGTCTATGGCACTATAGAATTGGCCATGATTCTCATCGAGTCATCCTTAACATCAAAAGTCCTGAAGTTCAGTCTTCTTTACTAGAAGTATGTGACACTTGTCATAAAGCTAAACGAAAGAGAGTCAAATTTTTCTGCATCTGGTTTCTTCTCACATTCCCTTCCAACTTGTTCATGTTGACATTTGGGGACCATATTCCACCCCCACATCTGAAGGGCATAAATATTTCCTCACAATAGTGGATGATTGTGCTAGAACCACCTGGACTTTTTTAATTAAAAATAAACATGAGACCTCCTCATTGATCAAGTCTTTCTCTTTCTTTGTCCAAAATCAGTTTCAAAAGCATATTCAAATCATACGATTTGAGAACGGGCATGAATTTAGAATGATTGATTTCTTTAATCAACATGGAATACTACATCAAATGTCATGTGTTGAGACACCACAACAAAACTCAATTGTGGAAAGAAAGCATGGACATCTTTTGTGCATTGCCCGTGTCTTGTTGTTCCAAGAAGGTTTGCCTGTATCTTTTGGGGGGAAGCCATTCTCACTGCCACAATTCTCATCATTCTGCTACCACAAAAATATTGGATTTCAAAACTCCATTTGAAGCCCTTCACTTCAAGGGACCCAATTACAGCTCTTTGAGAGTGTTTGGATGTCTAGCCTATTCCTCTACCTTTGCTAGGAATCGAAAGAAGTTTGATAGTAGAGCTCAAAGATGTGTTTTCATTGGGTATCCAATATGGGTAGGGTATAAAATTTTTTATCTTGAAACCCACACCAAATTTATATCCAGGGATGTGATCTTCCATCAAAAACATTTTCCGTACCTATCCAATGCCTCAAAACCTCCTTTACCGGACAATCAGATTCCTTTAGCCCATGCTCTCCACTGGACGTGGATGAAAAATCATCCTTCACTGCTATCCAGTTCACCCCAACAGCCCCATTAAACACCAAATGATTGAGCATTCTCTTTGCCATTCAATCCCCTCCAACAGCATCACCAATCTGTAACTGATCCAGGCCATGCTGGAGAATGCCCAGTTCATCCTTCTGAAAGCTGTGTGGATGAGTTTTCATCTATCCCATCTATCAGGCATAATCTATCCCATGAAGCATCATTGTGTGAGTCGTCAACCATACCTCTTAGACGGTCCACTAAAATATCTCAGCCTCTCAAGAAATTCACAGACTATTACTATAATAATAATGCTTCAGCTCTTGCACCGTTAACCAAACACCCTTTCATCCAACCATGTTTCCAGCCAATCCCTCACCAACTCATATCAAGCCTATATATCCACCCTTGACAACCTAAAAGAACCTGCAACCTATAAGGAGGTTGTGATGTATCCTCATTGGACCGAAGCTATGAAGCTGGAGTTACACGCTCTTGTGGGAAATCAAACATGGAGAATAATTGATCTACCAGCTGGTAAGATACCTACTGGATGTAAGTGGGTATACAAGGTAAATTTGCATGCAGATGGGAGCTTAGAAAGGTATAAAGCCCGTTTAGTGGCAAAAGGGTATAACTAGAATGAAGGTTTCGGTTACCATGAAACCTTCAGTCCAGATGTCAAGCATACAACTGTTAGAACTTTTTTCACTCTTGCTGCTGTGCAGGGATGGTGGATGCAGCAATTGGATGTGCATAATGCATTCCTTAATGATGAGCTTGAGAAAGAAGTGTACATGCATTTACCCAATAGCTATGAGGAGTTGCCAAGACACAATGTATCTAATAGGGCTCTTTGTAAGCTTATCAATGCTTTATATGGACTCAAGCACGCATCAAGACTACATTTAAAGGGATTGGATTCATTCAATCTCAGGCGGATCCTTCTCTGTTCATCATGAAAAGGCTGTTGGATCCATGGTAATGTTGTTAGTATATGTGGATGATATTGTTATAGGAGGTCACTTTCAAGCAGAAATGGAGGGCATCATCCACAACATCAAGAAACACTTCAAAATGAGGGAATTGGGAAAACCAAGATATTTTCTTGGGGTTGAAATAGCCTACAACAATGATGGAATATTGATGTGTCAAAGAAAATACACACTGAATTTATTGCATGATTATAGACAATTGGGAGCCAAGCCCTCCAAGACTCCAATTGAACCAGGGAGCAAATTGACACGTGAAGATAGGATACTCTTGAAGAATCCCAACTATTATAGACAAATAGTTGGGAAGTTGATTTACTTGACTCTTACCCGACCAGACATTTCCTTTGCAGTGCAGAGGGCATCTCAATACATGCAGAAGCCTACAGATGCACACCTAACAATGGCATTGAGAATACTCAAGTATTTGAAGAATGAACCAGCAAAGAGACTTATTTTGTCAAGAAAATAAAAAATGACATTGAGTGCTTTCACAGATAGTGATTAGGGGTGTTGCATGGACGGTCGGTGGTCAATCACTGGATATTGTGTGTTATTAGGACACCCTCTCATTATTTGGAAATCTAAGAAGCAGGAAATTGTGTCTAGAAGCTCAACAAAGGTTGAATATAAAGCCATGGCAAATTTTGTATGTGAGATAATCTGGTTGCAAATTCTGATTGGGGATTTGGGAGTTAGTTTGGTTGGGAAGCCTATGATGTTCTATGATAACAAGAGTGCCTTGCAGATAAGTAAAAATCCAACACATCATAAGAGGACCAAGCATTTCGACATAGATATGCATTTTGTTTGTGAAAAAGTCCAAAGCAAGTAGCTTGAGGTGGCATATGTATCTTTGGAAGAACAAATTGCAGATGTCTTAACAAAAGATCTTAGGCATAATAAATTTCAATACTTATTGAACAAAATGTGCCTGAAGAACATTCATGCACCTTTTGAAGGGGGTGGCAAAATACATTGTGCAAAGGAGAGCCTAAGCCCATGGAAGGAATGCCAAGTGTGGACCACAGAGAAATACACCACCAATTACACCAGCCTCTAAAAAGAAAAGGGACCACAAGACAGAGTTTTTGTAAGAGAATCAAGTTAGTTACAGAAGAATCTAGAATAGATTGGATGAGTCTTTGTAAATTATCATATACCATTAGGTAGTATATATATACAAGGTCCTTTATTGTAAACGAGTGACTTCTCTTTAATGAAATAATAGTTTCAAAAGTTATCCTCATCTTCCTCTCTATTCCTCCTCTTCTTCCTTGTTCATCAGTCATCATCTTCTTTTTTGTTAATTAGCGTACGTACCTGTTTCATTGGGCACACATAAGTCGTGTTGTAGGGATGTTTGCATCGGTCACACCATGATAAATCCTCGTACCTGGATCGAAAGTTGCATAACCAATTCAACGCCTTTGCTTCCATGGCCACCCTTACTAATAGTACTTGAAGATTTCCTAAGACATTGTGTAGTCGAAACTGATGCTCTGCCTTTTCGATCCGACCGATTGTATCAGAACCATTAAATATCGGCAGTGTTATATTTGAAATTGCTACGGGGTTTGCGACGGCTAGCGGTTGGCCTCTTGTCGGTGGCGCGCTAGGTTTGTGCCTATTAATCACAACCGAGGATCCTGTGGGGTCATTGGCCATAATCGTAGGACGGTTAGTGGCACTCTACAAGGCTGCCATCAACTCGTGAAATTGTTCAGTCATCTGGTTCTCTATAGTCCCTATCTAAGTTTGCATCTGAGTCTGCATTGTCTTAACTATATCCACTTATTGTCGCGTCTCCGTATGTGCTAGAACCAAGGCAGTTAGGTTATTTTCTAGTGCGTTAAGATGACTGTCCACATCTCCAGAGCGTGTCTTCATCCCCCCTTCTGAGATCCGGCAGGTCGGACCAATTGATACATAGTAAAATATGAATTTTTATTGAATAGAGAAAATAAAAAAACAACATAGTATCTTACGTCCTAACCAGAAGGTTGATTTCCAAATCCCTAGATGCCTTAAGATTTGTGATTCTAACATATTTAAAAACTTATTATTGGGCCATAATAGTCCAATAATCTTATTATTAGATCTAATAACACAATTAAATATAAATTATAAAATACTCAATTAAATAAAATGTTACTAAATAATTAAAAGTGCTACTATCAACTTAAAGTGGGTTGCTTCCTTTGGATCGGCTGCGAGTAAACTACTAGCAGTCGATCCTCCTGACATTTCAGGAATTTTTCGGTATCATAAAGTGTGAGAGTCGGATCCGACCCCCACCAAGGTTCCAATTGCTACTCGAGGTCGGACCATTTCAAAACTGGGAGGATGCAGAAGGACTAATGTAATACCCCACAAAAATAATCGCCGAAAGTTTTCCAGAACTTGCTGGATCGGACAAATTTTATTTTGGGCCTAATTTATGTTGGGCTTTTGGTGTAAGAAATTAAAAAATTAGGTTAAAATTAGAAGTAAAATTGAGTTTGGACTTTTTTGGGCCAAAGTAGGGTAAAATAAATAATAAAAGACTAAGTCTTTTATGTTTAATAAAGTATAAAATAAAATAAAATAGAGAGGCAGTAGACAGCAGTCAGCCAGCCGCCGCTCAGCGCCTCCCCTTCTTCTTTAGAGTTCTTCTTCTCCAGAACTCTTCTCCTTTTGGATTTTTCTCTTTGAGGTAAGTGAGATTAATCTTAGATAGATGATATATTTTAATCCCTAAGCCCATTCTATTCATATTTTCAAAATTATTTTCAAATGGATTTGCCCTAAAAGTGTTAGGTTTTGCCAATTTTTCCTAGAATGTTTATTATTATGTCCCCTAAGGTTTGTGTGAATATTATTCTAGTATTTTAAATTGAAAATCGTAGAATTTTTGGAATGGGTTTGAAACCCTAGTTTTTCCCTAACCGAGTTATGGTTTTTTTTTTTGGGAAAAAATTTATGCCTATTGGGATGGACAAATTATTCGAATGTTTATTTTACGAAATAAAGTGAGATTATAACGAATTTGTTGGGTTTTAATATTTCACTTTTTGGTTGGTTAAATGTTTGCGATTGGAATGTTTTGAGTTTAAAGCTCTCTTTTTGAAATTTTCCTAATAGCATGTTGAGTATTGAGTCAAATTGGTAATTAAAAACTACCCGTCGAGTCCGATAAACTCGTCGATTGTTTGGATGATAATGCATAGCCTTCCACCTCTGTACCTTGCAAACACGTGAGGTTATATCGGTATTTTAAGATAACTAGCTAACTTCGAACTAGAACCCGAATGGATACGTCGAGGGATCGAGATGGCCTCCTTTTTGGGTGATTCCGAGGTGCCCGTCATTCACGATGAAAAGGTCTTTAGACCGTCATCCGTGATGGAGGGATGGATTGCGTACAATCCCCTCCTGGTATATTATATTGGAGATTAGAGGGTTGTGGGCCGTTAGGCGCCCATCGCAAACTAATAAATAAAGTGACTTACATGTACTTTGGGCTTCGAACCCTTAGATACACATTGTGGAGCTTTCCTTGAGGGTTGTGACCCTATGCTTGTTATGTATAACTATGTGACGTGTCATACGAAATAATAAGGTTGGAAAACCGGGTTGAGCCAGCCCTAATTAAAGCCTAGTGGAGTTTTCTTCATGAAAATGAGATATAAGGGAGGCGCTAAAAAACTCATGTGTGTGAGTTATCCTTATGTGATATGTGTCATCTTATTCAAATTATCTTCGTCAAATGATTTTGTGGCATTATACCATATTAATTTATCATCGATTAATTGCGCTTACTCAAATGTCGTGTTGACCTTCTTTCTACAAACTTTTGTAGGTGATGGTGCTTCTATTATACCTAAATGATGCATTCACGTCATATGATCCATCGGGGGGGTGGGGGGGGGGGGAATTAGAACTACTTTATCTTCTAGAATGCTTTTGAAATTCATTAATTATGTTTAAGGATTAATACCTTTTAAACTATTTCTAGCTTATGTTTTTTTTTTTTGTACACGAACTTTACTTATTTAATTGATAAATCAGTGCGCTTTAATTTTAAATTCATATTTAGTTGTTTGTATTCATTATTTTGGCCTTAGCGCCACAACGTAGGGCTCGTTGGTTCATGATCGAGCCTTCCGGTGTGGCGTGGTGGTAACACTTAAGTTTGAGCCGGCCGGGGTGTTACAGTTGGTAATAGAGCCAGGTTTGAGTTTGGACCTTTTTGGGCCCAAGTAAGGTAAAATAAATAATAAAGGCTAATTCTTTTATGTTTAATAAAGTATAAAATAAAATTAAATAGAGAGGTAGCAGGCAGCCAACTGCCGCCCATTGCCTCCCCTTCTTCCTTGGAATTCTTTTTCTCCAAAACTCTTCTCATCTTGGATTTTTCTCTTTTAGGTAAGTGGAATTAATTTTAGATAGATGGTATGTTTTAATCCCTAAACCCATTCTATTTATATTTTTCAAAATTATTTTCAAATGGATTTGCCCTAAAAGTGTTAGGTTTTGCCAATTTTTTCTAGAATGTTGATTATAATGTCCCATACGGTTTGTGTGAAGATTATTATAGTATTTTAAATTAAAAATCATAGAATTTGTGGAATGGGTTTGAAACTCTAGTTTTTCCCTAACTGAGTTATGGTTTTTTTTTTTTTGGAAAAAGATTTATGCCTATTGGGATGAACATATTATTCGAATGTTTATTTTTCGAAATAAAGTGAGATTATAACAAATTTGTTGGGTTTTAATATTTCACTTTTTGGTTGGTTGAATGTTGTCAATTGGAACATTTTGAGTTTAAAGCTCTCTTTTTAAAATTTGGCTAATAGCATGTTGAGGATTGAGTCAAATTGGTAATTAAAACTACCCGTCGAGTCCGATCAACTCGTTGATTGTTTGGATGATAAGGTATAGTCTTCCACCTCTGTGCCTTGCAAACACGTGAGAGTTATCAATATTTTAGATAACTAGCTAACCTCAAACTAGAACCTGAATGCGCTAGGTCGAGGGATCGAGATGACGGGTTCCTTTTTTGAGTGATTCCGACGTGTCCGTCATTCACGATGAAAAAGGTCTTTAGACCGTCATCCGTGATAGAGGGATGGATTGGGTACAATCTCCTCTTGATATTTTATATTGGAGACTAAAGGGTTGAGGGTCGTTTGGCGCCCATCGCAAACTAATAAATAAATTGACTTACATGTACTTTGGGCTTCGAACCCTTAGATACACATTGTGGAGCTTTTCTTGAGGGTTGTGACCCTATGTTTGTTATGTGTAAATATATGACGTGTCATACGAAGTAATTAGGTTGAAAAATCAGGTCGAGCCGGCCCTAATTAAGGCCTAGTGGAGTTTTCTTCGTGATGTGCCCACCACCATTATTTGAAAATGAAAATGAGATATAAGGGAGGCGCTAAAAGACTCGTGTGTATGAGTTATCCTTATGTGATATGTGCCATCTTATTCAAATTATCTTCGTCAAATGATTTTGTGGCATTATACCATATTAATTTATCTTCGATTAATTGCGCTTACTCAACTATCGTGTTGACCCTCTTTCTACAAACTTTTGTAGGTGATGGTGCTTCTATTATACATAAATGATGCATTCACATCATATGATCCATCGGAGGGAATTAGAACTACTTTATCTTCTATAATGCTTTTGAAATTCATAATTATGTTTAAGGATTAATACCTTTTAAACTATTTTCAGCTTATGTTTTTTTTTTTACACGAACTTTACTTATTTAATTGATAAACCAGTGCATTTTAATTTTAAATTCATATTTAGTTGTTTGTATTCATTACTTTGGCCTTAGCACCACAACGTAGGACTCGTTGGTTGATGATTGAGCCTTCCGGTGTGACGTGGCGGTGACACTCCAGTTTGTGCCGGCCGGAGTGTTACAACTAAGGCCGGTCACCTCCACCTATCCATAAAGTATTTCTTTTTCTCTTTCTATTATGTGTCAACTTTATTTTTGCAATAGGATATTGCATGAATTAGGTGTGTAGAGAGATTAGAACTTTTGATGCTATCTAATGCCTTGTTTTGATGAACTTACATGTATGTCCTCTTGCGTATTTTGAGCTGAGGTTGTTGTGTTTTGCTTAGTTCATTAAAATCTTGCCATGTTTTTTTATGAAGTTAGATGATAAGTATGTTTAGCCTTCTATCAAATAACCCTTAAGTGAGTTGTTTTGAGCATTATTTAAGCAAATTTAACACATATACATGTTTATCATTATTATTATTATTATTATTATTATGAACATATGTTGGATTTGACTTACTAGAATTTGTCTACTTATGTTCATGGCATTAAAATGATAAGCCTTGAAAGACATCTTTCAAATATATTTAAATAGAGTATAACAATGAAACAATAGTTTATTGAGTCATTTGGGTCCTCCTCACTCCCTATTTGCTTTTTTCATAGCTTTATTAGCTTTCCTTAACTTGTTGTATACATTCATTCTAAATTCTTGAAAATATGTTAATCTTCTCATGCATTTAAAACTAATGTAGAGAGAGTAAATATTATTAATAAAAAATGAAAAAAAAAAAACCAAAATCCTCATTTATATTATTTTTTACTCACTCCCTTCAACATTGTATTATATCAAAGTTGAAAGAACAAAATCTTGTACTTGTTTGTCACTTTAGCTCCAGTGTTTGCCTGATTTTGGAGTTGAAACATAATTTGGTGTAGACTCAGTCTTTGCCTTCACCTTCCACTAGCATAGAAATAGTCTTTTTCTTCTCATTTCCACTTGACTTTGGGTAGAAACAATCTTCCTCTTCCCCTTTCCACTCGAATCGATCATGGTCATCCTTAGTCTTCACCAACTTTAGTATTTTGTTGAAAAGAACGTAAGTATAATGCAAAGGTTGTGTTATCAGGAGCTCCTATTCGGCTTTTTCAATTTTGGTTAACAATTTTGTTTTTCCTTTCTTTCGTATATATATATATATATATATATAACTGACTCTTTTCTTCGCCCCCCATCCGCCCCCAAAGTTTAATAGTCAAGGCCGGTCCTAACTTTCGAAGGGCCCGGTACGAAATTAAAGTGAGGGGACCTTAAATATATATATATATGTATATAATATTATTTTACCTATAATAAAATATATATAATAAAAAAATATGTTTTCTAGTATTTTTTATGAAAAAATAAAAATAATAATAATAAAGCGAAATTGTCGATAACTTTCATGTAGTTTCGAAACTTAGCATAAAGTTTTCATATATTTTAAAAAGTGTGGTGCTTCTTTATACTTTAACAAACGTTATATAAAACCTTCGTATGCAAAAAAAATATAGATGAAAAATTATCTTCTCATCACTCAAAATATATAAAAAGGGATTTCATGCAACGTTTTTTAAAATATAAGAGGACGTTATGCAATTTTTAAAGTATATAGACGATTTACGTTGAGTTTTAAAACCACAAAAAGAGTTATTGGTAATTTTGCCTAATAATAATAATTTTTTCTAATACTTATTTTCTTTTTAATGCAAAAAAAAAAAATAAAACCCCCTAAATATATATAAATTATATACTTCATTTTTATACCTATAATAGAATATAAATAATTAAATAAAATTACTTTTTATATAAAATATCAATAATAATATTAATATTAATTTTGTCTAGACAATCTTAAAATGAAGATTATGGACCTTGAATATGTATAAATAATATATTTTTTATTTATAATAAAATATAAATAATTAAATAAAATAAATTTTCTAATATTTTTATATGAAAAATATGAATAATATTATTAATATTAATTTTGTCTAATTTTTTCTAATGTATAAAAAAAATATTTTAAAATTTCGAAGGTAAACGGATTTGAATCCAAAATCTAAAAAATTGTATATGCAACACTTAACCTTCAAACCATATCTCTCTATTAATACATTAAAATTAAATAGTTTGTATGTATAAACATTTTATATATAACATAAATAAAATATAGACTCATATTTAAATTGCGTCCTGGGCGGGCGTCCCTTTCGCCCGGGACCACGGCCGACCCTGTTGTTAGTAGTGGATACAATTGTAGAGATTCTCTTAGTAGTAAGATACGTATATGCATATTGATGTTTAAACTCTTTGGAATGTTATATGTAACAATTGCATAAATCTATATGAAATTTATTGTGCAAAGATTATATGTATGTATTGCCACAATGTAGTTGAAGCAAATCTAAAGTAATATATCATTTTATATATATTAATACATTGCAGTATTTTATTTATATTTTATATATAATTTTCAATGTAGATATGATATTAATTTGACTGTATAAGATAGTATTGGGAATATGAATTTAAAATTGTCACACAAACAATCCGAATTCATCTTTAAAGTATTTTTTTATTTTTATATTATAGTAAACATGTCACATTAATTTTAAATATTTTGATCTTTTAATAAATAAATAAAAAAATATTTTATTAATACATTTACATTAAAAAATATATAAAATTATTATATTATTATTATAATAATATAAAAATATTTAAGGGTGCAATATTCTAATTTTTCTCCGGGTCTGAGAAACGGCCTGAGTCTGAGTAAGCTATTGTTCCATTATTATACTCTATTTAAACATACAACGACCGGTGCTTGTTGCTTCTTGTTGAAAGTATCTGTCGAGAATATTATATGAAAGCATCTGCACAAATTTGTTCTGGAAATCGAAAGCTTAGGTAAATAGAAAAGATATTTTTTGGAGTTGCATTTGCATAGGTCCTTGCCTATTTAAGCTCTTAGATAGTTGTTGTTTGGATGTAGCCAAATGGATTATTCTTCCCCTTTAGTGCTCACTCATATGCCTAAAGTGGTTGTGTTTGTCTTGATATAATTAATATTTTTTAAGTGTGTCTGTCTGTGAAGCAATAAACATGATTTTCTTTTGTTATTATCATTCCAGCTTTGAAACTAAGGAAAAAGATATCAAGCTTGATTAAGTGGCAAGCCTTATCCGAAAGGCATGCACAAACGATTACCGGAAGGGCAAACGTAAGAGATTTGAGAAAAAGTTTGAACAATTTCAAGTTAAATATTCAGTTTCAATTCAATTCAGTTTCAATATTCATGTTGCTTATGTTGTTTGGTTTGTCTATTTGAGAAACAGTTGAATAATTTGAAAGTAAATATTCAATTTAGGGTTATGTATCTGGATATATTCATTTTGCTTATGTTTGATTTGTATATTTAGTCTAATAATAACACCAAGTTTTGATGAGATATTATTGAATAATTATTTTTTTATTGATATATATAATTATATAAATTTATATTAAACACATGTTTTATAAATATAATATATTTATAATTAAATTTATAAAATAAAATTAATAAATAGATAATATATAATTATTAATAATGTAAAAAGATATTATAACACTTACAGTTTTAGTATTATATTATTACTTCCTTCATCCCTTAATAATCTATCTATTTTTCTATTGTGGTCCGTCCCATAACAAAGTATCTATTTTCTTTTTTAGTCATTGTATTATCTACCTAACATTACAAATAGCATTCCAATTTACAATATATTATACAATTGTTATTATCTTTATATCATACAATACTAATAAGATTATGTTGGACATGGGTCCAAAAGAATCTGAACGTGGAGGAGGCTCAAAGATAAAAGTAGAGCCATAGCTCATTGGCCACGGAGCAGCTCAACAAAAATGGAGCTTTAAGCCTCGGAGCTAAAGACTGCTGCCTCCACAGAGCCCAAGGCAACATTTTCCATTGGATTGTGGTGCTTCCACATGGCCGAAAACAGCAGCCTCCATGGACCTTAAGGCAGCAACTCTTTAGAATATGGTGCCTCCATCCTAGAATAATGTTTCCATAAGGTCAGAAAGTACTGTCTCCATTGGGTTGAAAACAACTACCTCCATTGGACTGCGATGCTTCCACAAAGCAAAAGAAGATTGCCTCCACAAGATAGAAAGCAACAGCTTCCACAAATCATCGGATAACTACCTCCGTTGGCCCTGGGTTAATAATTTCGTACTTAACATTAGTGGAGGGCCTATGCACTTTCATACTTTATTCAAAAAGCTCCATGAAACAAGCCAACAAAAGAAAAATCGAAGATTCTATTTAACTCGAGGATGTTGAGGATACATTCCCGTGGACCGGTTAGGAGTACGATGGAAACAAGTCGGAATAAGTGGAAGATCTGGTCCAGAGGCAATGGAAGAAGTTCAGAGCAAGGGGAACCCGGTCCAGAGGCAATGAAAGCGGTTGGGAGCTGATGGAAGGAGGTTACCAGGAAACTGATGGAAGGAGGTTACCAGACAGTTGAAGTTAGTGGAATGAGGTTACCAGGCAGTTAGAGATAGTAGTGGGAGGTTACCAGGCGGTTGAGAATGGTGGAGGAATAATTGGAACTGTCCCTTTTAGTGAAAAAGGGACGGTTATTCTATCTTATGATCAAAACTAGGAAAAAACACATCACACACACGCACAAGAAGATGAACTTGCATATTTCACTATTTCCTTTTGTAGTTTTTTGTCTCCATTTATGCATTTTAATTCAAATTACTTGTCTTTATGTTTTTAGCATACTTTTATCCGCTTTCCAGTAGATTTATCCAAGTTTTAGTAGATGTTAGTTTAAATCCATCGAAATCGGTCGTTTAGGCTCGAAGTCGTGCAAGTTCCACCAAATGAGCCGCCAAAAACCAACGACGGACAGGCTCTTTGTAGTACTTCCGGAACCCACACCGACGAATCGACGAACGTTCTTGGAACCTCCGAATTTTAGAATCCAACAGATTAGTTTAGTTTTTTTAGTTTTATTTCAACTACATCCAAATATAATGTCAATATTCCTAAAACTCCATAAAAAAAGAAAATTGATAGATAGATATAGGACGGAGGAAATATCATATATCAAATTATTTTTATATTTTTTTATTAGTTATTATTATTATTTATACAATTTTTTACCCAAAAAAATAAATATGTATATAAATAAAGTATAAAATATAGTGTACGACTTATGAAAAAAATATTAAAATAAAAAAGTAAATAAATATAAAATAACGGTTCAATGAAAAATATATATCTATTTCACCGTTATCGATATGACAATATAGTGTATTCGATAATTGAAAATGAAGAACGACACTAAAATGACAATATATTGTATTCAATAATAGACAAGAAATGACAATATATTGTATTCAATAATAGACAAGAAAAGACGATAATAATATATATTTATTATGATAATATTATTTTTTAAATATTATATTTATAATATAAAAATATATTTTAAAAAAATTGATAATAATTTCCTAATATATTTTAATTTAAAATTATTATTTTAATTTAAAATTATAATAATATTAATAAATATTATCATATTAGTTATCGCACATACAACAACAATAACAACAAAAACAACAATCACAATCATAATAATAATAATAATAATAATAATAATAATAATAATAATAATAATAATAATCCACCAAAATCTCTATTTATCATGATAGATTTTATATTATACAAATTTTTTATAATTTTTCATCAAAATCCAATAAAATCTATAAACTTTTAAAATTTATGGATTGTTGAAATACAATTTTAAAAAACTTATAAAAAATCTTGATTGAATACCTCCATATTTGGGAAGACTTTTAAAAATATTGATTTAATACTTTCAACTTTTAAAAGTCTTGATTGAATACACCCAAATTTTAAATATCCAACAAAATCATACAAAATCATGATTAAATACACCCCGTTTAATTTATTTTGTTCATTGGCTTCCGCTTAGCGTTTTTATAATATAATAGTAATAGAAAATAAGATTTGAATAATTTAAAAATAAACCATAAAAAATATTAATTTACTAATAAAACAACTATTTGCAAAAAAAAAATTAAAAATTAAAAAATATAAAAATGTGAATTAGTTATTTATTCACCATAGAAAGCAGAAAATATATATATATATATATTTATAGTCAATCTAACTTTAAATTATATATAAATTAGACTTTTGCAAATATAAAAAATATCATATTATGGGCTCGTTTGGATGAGTTTTGGAAAATGCTTCTGGTTTTCGCTTGCATTTATTTTTGCTTGTTTGATTTTTTGCTTAAAAACACAACCAATTTTTGGACTCTAATTTAGAAGTTCTTTAACAATCTAAATTACTATTTTATCTCTAATAATAATAATAAATAATAATAAATTTATATACTCCCTCCGTCCCATTGGAAGGGTGTCATTTGTTTTTCGTACGTAGATTTTTGAATATTAATATTATATTAGATTGTCGTAAAAAAAAAGACAAAAATACCCCTATTAGTATGGTGTAATATAAAAGTAATGACATTTGTGTAATATATTGTAATTCAAAGGATATTTATTATGTGAAGTATGTAGTACAATTACTAAATTAGGAAATAGTAATCTTGTTTTGAGACGGACAAAAATGGAAAATAGTAACATTTCAATGGGACGGAGGAAATATTATATTTAAATTAAAATTTAAAATATATAATTGGAAGATCATATTTTAAAAGTGTAGATTTTAATTATATAGTAGATAATTTAATATTTTTAAATATAATTTATAAAATTTTAAAATAATTTGTAGAGTAAAATTTACTTAAAATTAATTTTATTTTTTAATTAAATAAAATTAAAAATATACTCCCTCCGTCCCGAAATTAAATATTCATTTGCTTTTTGCACGTAGTTTTAGAAATATTAGTATTATATTATGATATAATAGGAATAAAGTAGAAATGACTAAAATAACCTTATTAGTATGTATGATATAAAGGTAATGACATTTGTGTAATATATTGTAAGTTGTAAGGGTATTTGTAACATTAGGTAGATAGTAGAGTTACTAAAAAAGGAAATTGATACTTTGTTATGGGATGGACTAAAATAAAAAAATAGATACTTTGCTATGGGACGGAGGGAGTATAATTTATGCATGAATTAAAATAAAAATATTTATTCAATTAGGTTAGATAATTTCAAATTTTTTGATAGAAATATGAAATTTTAAAATTTAATAAATTTAATAAGTTTAATACAAAATATATTTACATTATTGGCCTATTTGGTAATCAATAGATTTATAACACTTTTAACTTTTAACTTTGTTATATCCAAACAATATAAAAATCTGCTATTATAATAGTTTATCTAAACATAAAATTCAATTACTTTTGCTTATACTTTAGGTTCTGTTTATTTTTTTAAAATAAATCCAAATGGTCTCGTAAGAATAGTCTGGTGGGGTGGTGGGGGAGTGAAATTGTGACCGTATAATTTGTCTTGTCGAATCTAGTTTGCAGAGCATCACGTTATCAAAAAATTAAAAAAAAATATTCATAGCAAGCAAAACTTTCAATGACAAATAAATTAGAACTCGCAAAATATAAAAATATTAGTATTAAATTACTTATACACAGTGGAAAGCAAAAAGAAAATTTAAAAAAAAAAAGTATTTACAACCAACCTAATTTTAAATTACATATAAAATGATTATATCTTTTTTAATTAAACACAAACTAATAATAATAATAAATTTACAATCAATATGTAAACTCAAAATCCGAAGTCTAAGCAAGCACATGGGTAAATGTATTCACTGAATTTTTCTAAAAAAAAAATATTAAATTAAATTCTTATTTTTTATTTTTTATATTTTCTCCGTCCGTTTTGAAAATTTATATTTATCTTTTGCGTAATAATACTTAGTATTAAAAATATTATTGTATTTGTATAAATTTGCATACAAATATCATTATACTACTTCTGTTCCATAAGAAGAGTACCATGAGGTTTTTGCACATTAATTTTTTAATATTAATTATTATATCAATACGTAATCCAAATAAAAAAAAATGGCAAAAATATCTCTATTAGTCCATTATAATACAAATACAATGACATTAGGGGAGTATACATATATAAGGATATTTTCAACGTTAAGTACAATGACGCAAAAGACAAATGTTGCCCTTTTTATGGGACGGAGATAGTATTTATATTACAAGACACCGATAGAAAGAATTTTTTTTTTCTTTTTTACTTAATTTGTAGTATATTTGGATATAATAATTAATATTTAAATATCAAGATGCAAAAAAAAAAAAAAAAGAGTAAACTGTTTTTTTAGTCTCGTAATCAGACCTTTTATCATTTTAGTCCTGTAACTGGAGGTTATTTTAAAATAGTACCGTAAGTGAAATTTTTCTCAATTTAGTCCTCAATGCCTACGTGCCATGCTGGCGGACATATGTCGGCCAGATTAGCGACAAGTGGCTAACACGTGGCCGCCACGTGGAAAATTTTATTTTTTAAATAAAAAATGAATTAAAAATAAAATTAAAAATATAAAATAAATAAATATAAAAATTAAAATTAAAAAAAAAAAAAAAATTATCCACATATCCGTCACGTCAGCGCTACGTGGATAATTTATATTTTTATTTTATTTTTTTTAAAAAAATTAATTTAAAAAAATTAAAAATATAAAATATATAAAAATAAAATTCAAAAATATTAAAAATATAAAATATGTAAAAATAAAATTCACATGTCCGTCAGGTCAACGTCATGTGACCGCTACATGGATAATTTATATTTTTTATATTAAAAATAAAAAAATATAATATAAAAATACAATTAACAAATATACTAATATATAAATTATTAAAGGTCACGAACCTGACTTGACGGATATACAGATATTTTTTATTTTTTATTTTATTTATTTTTAATTTTTAATTTTATTTTTATTTTTATTTTTTAACTTCTATATTTATTTTCATTTTTATTTTTGTAATTTTTTTATATTGGAAAAATAAAATAAAAAAAATAAAACATTATCCACGTGGCAGACACGTGTCAGCCATGTCGTGATGATCTGACCGACACGTGTCCGCGAGCATGCCACGCAGATGCCACGTAAGTATTAAAGACTAAATTGAGAAAAAACTTTAGTTACGAGATTATTTTAAGACAGCCTCCAATTACGGGACTAAAATGATAAATTGGTCAGTTACCGAACTAAAAAATCAGTTTATCCTAAAAAAATATCACATCAATAGATATTTGGATAAACTAATATTTTAGTCCCGTAACTGGACCTCTTTACCATTTTAGTATCGTAACTGGAGGTTATTTTAAAATAGTCTCCTAAGTAAAAAATTTTCTCAATTAGTCCTCAATGCTTACGTGGCATGTTGGCAGACACATGTCGGCCAAATCAGCGCCATACGGCTGACACGTGCCTGCCACATGATAATTTTTTATTTTTTAAATTTTATTTTTTTTAAATAAAAAATTATAAATATAAAAATAAAAATAAATATCGAAGTTAAAAAATAAAATTAAAATTAAAATTAAAAATTAAAAATAAATAAAATAAAAATTAAAAATTATCCGTATATCTGTCAAGTCAAGCCACGGACCTTTAATAATTTTGTTACGCACAAAAAATAATAATAATAATAATAAGCAAAGGAAGAAGTAGTAACTGCAGAGGAAAATTCGAGATCTGTTAAATCTCGTCTAGGGCCACGAATCCCTTGTCGAATGACAGAGATTAATCAGATGAAGGATGAACCGATGTGGGCGAGTCTGGTAGAGGATCCTACGGACGAACCTTTATGGGCAGTCTTGGCAGATGACGAATTGGAAGAAACAGAGTGGGCAAAGGCTTCAGCTCCCGAGTCTCAGTCGGAGACACCTTCGATAGTGTTTTCTCCTATTCCAGAGGGTGCGATCTCCCATTTGAAACCTCTGTATGTTAATGCTCACATTTGCGGGAAACCAATCACAAAGGTTTTTGTGGATAATGGAGCAGTCTTTCACGTTATGCCATTGAAGACTCTCAAGAAGCTAGGGAAAGGAATTCATTATCTGTCTCCTGTGGAATTCGAAATGACAAGCTTTACAGGGCAGCCGACCAAGCCTGAAGGTATGATGGTTGCCACAATTGAAGTCGGACCAAAAAAGATCTCCACTGTTTTCTTTATTGTGGATGCAGATACTACATACTCTCTCTTGCTGGGGAGAGACTGGATTCATGCCTCTCAATGTGTGCCATCAACACTACATCAACAAATTGGCGACCACAGTGGGAGAAAATTGCTGATCCATATGGCAAATTTTCAATTCCACAGTACAGCCGTTGGCTTTATCACGGCAGAAGAAGCTTCCCAACTACGGGCCGAATTGACAGCAGGTTTTACAGCAGGTTTTCGGCAAATGTACGACCAGCAGATAGCAAATCTGCAGGCAATACATGACGCAATGCAAAACTTGATGGAGCAATCAAAATTCATGTTGAATTCGGTTCCTGCACCGCCAGAAATGTCATGCCCCCAAACGGACAACGCCATTCCTGAGCATATACCCAGTCAGACAGACTGGATACAGGACCAAACAGGAGGACAGGCCCGACCAGGGACGACCGAATGGACGGAGACAGGTCGGCAGGATCACGACGCCTGGACGGACCATGGTCGGGAAGACCACACCGACTGGACGGACCATGGTCGGGAGGACCACACCGAATGGACGGACCGTAGTCGGGACAACCACACCGACTGGATGGACAAAGGTCGGGAGGACCACGCCGACTGGACGAATACAGATCGGGAAGACCACGTCGACTGGACGGACAAAAATCGGGAGGACTACGTAACCTGGACGGATACAGGTCAGGAGGACCCCGCCGAATGGACGGATACAGGTCAGGAGGACCCCGCCGAATGGACGGACACGGGTCAGGTCGCCGACCATAACTTTTCAGGCGAGCAAAAGAATGACAGAACAACAGTGGCCGAAAGGAGGAATAAGTCGGACGGGAGTCTGAATACAATGGTAGTGCAAGATCGACCAACGTCCAGGCCAGCACCAGTCCGCGATAAATGGAGGTCGGGTCCAACGTAGCCTCAAAGGATGGAGGTCGGATCTGAGGCTGACGTAGCCTCGGATGCTAACCTACTAACTCCTAAAACATCATAAGAAATGATGCTTAGGAGTCTTGAGGAGGAGGCATGTTGTTACGCACAAAAAATAATAATAATAATAATAATAATAATAATAATAATAATAATAATAAGGTATCCAGAGTCAGTCGGTGGGTTCTCAGTCGGTTGGTTCTCAATCAGATAAGCAAGTCAGATGGTCCGCGGTCGGGCAAGCAGGTCGGATTATCCGCAGTCGGATAAATGGGTCGGTTGATACAAAGGTTGGCTGCTATGGGGGTCGGTCGAAAAAGGAAGTCGGGCGAAGAAAGGTCTGTTGATAGGTCAGACGATTGAAGAGACCAAATAGTGGTCGTTTGATGGGGCGACCAGTGAGTCTTTTGATCTGGCGACCAATTATGTATCTAGATTGGTCGGTTGGTCGGTCGTTGGGTTATGCGGTTGGCGAGGCGGTTAAAGACATGTGTCAATGAAAGAGGCAGTTCTGAGTTCTGTAACTGGTGGGAACGGTTGGTGAAACAGTGCGACGGTTCTGAACGTTTTCTTCAAAGAATATTTAAGGATTTGGATCATCATTTGGCAAGGCATCTTCAATTAACTTCAACAAAGCAAAGTCAGATTTGGGGATCACCACTTTAAATTTCAGTCTTTTATTTTCTAGTTTATTTTCTGTAACATACAGTGTTTAGAGATTCCTAATCTCAGGCACTAATTAATCAAGTTTAAGGATATTTTCTATATCTTTGAATTTTACTTTATTTTTGTTGAAAAATTACATCAACAAATTTATATATTAGTATATTTGTTAATTATATTTTTATATTATATTTTTAATATAAAAAATATAAATTATTCATGTAGCGGTCACGTGGCGCTGACCTGACGGATATGTGAATAATTATTTTTATTTTTATTTTTATTTTTTTTATTTTTATTTTTATATATTTTTTATTATTTTAATCTATTTTTTATTTAAAAAAATAAAATAAAAAATATAAATTATCCACGTATCGGCCACGCGGCGCTGACCGGACATGTGGATAATTTTAATTTTTAATTTTTTTAATTTTAATTTTTATATTTATATTATATATTTTAAATTTTTTTATTTAAAAATAAAATTATCCACGTGGCGCTGATCTGGCCGACTGTGCCCGTCACCACTCAGATGCTGCGTAAACATTGAGGACTAAATTGAAAAAAAAAATTTACTTACGGAATTATTTTAAAATAACCTCCAGTTACATGACTAAAATGATAAAGGGAGTTTATTTACAAGACTTAAAAAATAACTATTTACCCTAGTTACTTATGTAACATATAAAATTATTTAAATTAAAAAAAAAATTTACTATTCAAAATTCAAATCCAAAATCTAAACCTCCAACAAAATACACTATTAGATTTTTTTCAAAGATCTTTTCTTTTTAAAAGTATCTAAATCAAATTCTTATTTTTTATTATTGTCTTATAGTAAAAATATATTTTGCATTCAAAATATCATTTCAATACATATTTATATTATATCAAACCATGGTTTATAGACTTTTTTTGTTGTATTGAGATTTCAAAGTAGGATTTATATGTGATGAGATTTATTATATTTATGATTTGAAATCATATCGTATGTTTAGTTGGTAAAATTATGTGGGATTTATATTTCTCATATCTTGTTTGTTTTTTATATGAGTATAAGAATTTGAATTTTTTATTTTCTAAATGACACAATTGCCCCATGTGAATTTTATTTATTTTGAAAAATTAAACCCCTAATTTATAATTAATATAAATTGAAAATGTATCAATAATTTTATAGGGATGACAATAAGTTCGCATAAACTTGAGACCCGACCTAGACCCGACCTATTTATTTGAAGTTGAATCCAATTATTTGAGTATTGGTCTGGGTCCGGGTCATGTTTTGGATATTCTAATAGGGTCCGAATCGGGTCTAGGGTCTAAGGACGGACCCTACTCGCACCTGGACTCGATTTTTTAAGTTTAATTTATTCATTATTTTATAATAATATTTTTTAATGAAATACATAAATTTTAATATATATCAAGTCCGGTACATGTGCAATTTTAAATTAAAATTTAAGAATTGTAAAAAGAATTAGATTTGTCGGATCCATCGGGTCTTACCGGGTATAATTTCAGCTGGATCCGGTATAATCGAATCCAATTTAAGTCTCGGGTCTACAATATATATTCTGGACGGATATCAGATCCGGTCGAACCCGACTCATTGTTATCCCGATAATTTTATAATTCAAATAAAATTTATAATAAATAATAATTTAAAACAATGAGTTTATTAATTTATTTAAAAAATTATTGTACCATAAAAATAACATAAATTTAATTTAATATAATTCAAATAATAATTAATCTTAAAATTATTTAATTTTTATTTTATATAATATTATTTCTTTTATAAGAGGATATAAAAGTAAATTTAAAATCTCATGAAATGAGATTTAAAAAAGTGACCGGAGGAAGTAGGTACTCGTTTACTAAAAAAAAATTTCATTTGTAGAATTTTAGACTCATTTTTTAAATCTCATCATTTTATATTTTATTTTTTTTAATCATGAATTTCATGGGATTTTAAAATCTAAATCCCGTGAAATTCTATCAAATCTTAAAAACAAACAGCCCCTTAAATTTTAAAATTTTATTATTCAAAATTCAAATTCTAACCAAACACACCCATTAGAGTCAATTTACCAAAATTTCTTTCTAAAAATATCCAAATTAAATTCTTATATATCAATTTTATATTATATTAAAAATAAATTTTACATTAAAAACATTCTAGTAATATATACGTGGTTGCATCATCTTCGATCTCTCTTTGTAAATTCAAATTGATTTATGTTATACTATTTGAGTTTAAAAGGGATGTTAAGATATTTTATATATTCAATTTTTTAAATTTAGTAGATTTAGATTTATATTTGATCTTAGATTATTTAGATTTGATATTATATTATTTATATTTTAGTCTATCGAATCTATTTTATATTATCTGTATATAGGTTGATCAATATAATGCAATTTTTCAATTTCTTAAAATATTTTCAGATGATATCAGAAGTTAGAATCTTAGGTCTCGACTTCGAGTTCCACCGTCCCTCATTTGTCGTCCACGTGCAAGTTTGTTTGGTGATTTTATCCCCTTGCACATGAGGGGCGTATTGGTGGACTCCTATTTGTAGATAAATAAATAAATAATATGTATCTTTATAAGCTTAAAATTTTAGGTGAGTTCATCTCACAATATTATATAAAAAATACTATTCAAATAAAAATTTGTATTATTCACTCAAATAAAAAATGCAAATCTCAAACCAAATACATAATTAAAATTTATTAATTATAGAATTTTTTAAATATTAAAATTAAAATTAATTTTACTTTTTAAAAATTTCAGCTACGTACAGCCTAAATCTGAATTTTTATATCTTACCCAAGTCGAATTTTTAAATTTTTAGGTCACGTTTATTTTTATCGGTTTCGATTAAACGTAATTTTAAAAAAAATAAATAAATTCTTGAAGTAATTGTGAGTAAAAAAACTAAATAAATTAAATTTGAATTAGTTAAAATTTAATTGTATTAAAAATTGTTAATTTTTATTGATTTTTTTGAAAAGTGAGTAATTGCATGACACAATTAGAAAAGGAAATATGACATAATTGAGGTGGATGGAAGGAGCATTGTTTTGTAACAATATATTTTTTATATAATTATTTAAATTTTATCATTATATATAATTAATCAACTAATATTCTAAAAAATTTTCATTCTTATTTTAATTTTATATAATTATGTACATTATATATATATTTATAGAAAATTTTACTATTTTAAAGATTGTGAATTTGATTTATATCCATAAAAATATTTTTTTAATTTATGTTTTAAATAATTACTTCATTATATTAAATAAATTGTTTTTTTTACAATTTTTATTTATTTGTCCATGTAACATATCTACGTGATATTAAATTCGGCGAAAAATAAATTAATTAAATATATCTTAAAAAAAATATATAGATAAATCATTCGTTCTATTATATTCTACACTATTTTTAGTGAAAAAAGAACCCATATATTTTCTTATTAAAAATATATTATTTTTTTTATAAAATATCTAAAAAATAACTAAATAAAATTATTTTAACAAAATTTTTATAATTTTTAATTAGTAATAATATAAATTCAAAAAAATCCAAACACACAAAGAAAACACAACTAAATATTTTAAATATAAAGCTTAAAATATTTTTAATGGAACCCGGCCCCAAGCCGAATCAGCCTAATTGCCATTTTACATAATGATGAAATTTCATGATCATGCGGTGCACTGAACTGCCCCGCCTTATTTGATATTGGATTTAAATATCTTAAAATAATTTAATTATTTTAGTAAATGTAGTTATGGAATGATACTAAAATATCCTTACGAACTGTTTGATTTATGAATTTGTTGGGATTTTATAGAATTTGAATTTTAAAATCCAAAAAAATTTATGTTTGGTTGAAAATAGATAATAAAATCTAAAGTATTTAAAATTTTAAAATCCTGCAAATGAAGAATTTTTTAATAATAACCTACCATATTACTTTTAAATTTCAATCTTATTATTACATTTTTAACATTTACTTTTATACCTCTTTATCTAGTAAAAAATTTCAATCTTATTATTACCATTTCAACATTTACTTTTATACCTCTTTATAAAAACTCTATTTCTTTTATGTTATATATTTATATTTATATTTACATTTATATTTGATTGATTCTATAAAAATATAATATTTTATTTAAATATACTATTAAAAATACATATATTTATTTATAATTATTAATTTTATTTATATTTAAGTATATTACCATGCAATGATATTTTAATAAATTAATAATTCTAAAATTGTTTGTTTGGTGTTTTAGTTTCCTATTTTTAATTTAACGTGTTTTTATATTAAGTACGAAAAAAAATGTCGATAGTATAAAAAATAATATTTATTAAATTGTTGCATTGCTTAATGTATAGATCATATATTATATATATTGTATGAATATGTATATATTATATTTTTTTAATATTAATCATAAATCATATTAAAAAATATTTATTAGAACACACCTAATTTGATAGAAAAATAAATAAAGTTTACAAAAAAGAGATGAATGCAGGAGTTTAATTTATCAAAACAAATAAAATTTGTGGGAGGACAATTATGTCATTGAAAATATAAAAAAATACATATCCTTCTATTAGTCTTCAAAACAAACTGAATTTGAAAAATTAAATAATATAGAATAAGATTTCAAATCCTAAATGCAGAAATACAATCATATATAAATCTTACTTCAAAATCTCAATCTCATAAAAAAAAGTTTGTGAACCAAACACCCCCTTCATTTTTACTTAAATTTAAAATATATATTTACATATATATTTAATTTATATATAAAGTCAAATAGCAAAAATATTAAAACATCTTACATGTTCTCACTAACTAATAAAATAATATTGTATTATTTTTTAATATATTATAAAATTCTAAATATCTACTTTGGAGTGAGATAAAAGGAGTATATAATAATCATATATAGAGTTGCTAAATTAAATCATATTCACTTCATCCATTTTATAAGTATATATTTACTCTTTGAATGAGATTTAATAAATATTGTATTTTAATTATAGTTGGTGATATTTTGTATTTTAATTAAAATTATTTTATCTTTATGATATGTAATATTATTATGAGATTATTTATGAAAATAAGTATAAGTGTGAGTATTTTATACCGATAGGGTTTATACTTACTAAAACATAAATGAATATTGTTTGGACAATATAAAATGACAATATTTATATATTTATTAAGTGGATGTTAATTAAAGTATAATGATGATTTACGCTGAATTTTGATATTACATCAAAATTATGGACAATTTTGTTTATTTTCATTGAATAAGAATTTTTTTCAACATTCTTCCTTTAGGTTATATTTGGTTCAAACGTGGGGAGAGGAGGAGGGGGATATTAAAATTGTAATCGTGTGTTTAGTTCATACCGGAAAAGGGAGGGGAGTTCATGAAAAATGGTATTTCTTTCGTCTGCAAAAATTGGTCCATTTGGAGTTTCTGCGAAGATTAAGAAAAATAAATATATTATTGAAAAAGTGAAAAAAAAGTAAAAAAAGTAAAATTGTAGTTGTGAGTATGTTTGGAGATTTGGTTAGTAAATAAAAAGAATATAGAGAATGTAATAAAGTTAGCTATATTTGTTGTGACTTTTTTAATTTTTCAAATATAATAATGGAGTAAATTTACGGACAAAAAAGGAAAGTAAGAATAAATTTAGCCAGACATGAAGTAATTTTGTGTTTTGTTAGGTAGAGAGGGGAATGAAAATAAAATAATTTTACTATTTTTCTTATATTATAGGCAAAATAGCAAAATATTTCCATGGGGTTTCTCGATTTTGACGAAAACCCCCTGGTCCTGAAATTTCACAAAATCTACTCGTGGTTTCTAAAATGTTGCACACTCGTCTTCTCTTCAAAATTGGACTAACGGTGTTACTCTTTTACTTGTATGAATCATTATACCCCTGGCTTTTTTTTTTTTTTTTTATTACTGTTGACCACTTATTCTGAGTTCGACCAATTTTTTTTCATCACACATACATACAATCATAAACACCAACACACATACATATTATTCCTTTTTCTTCTTTTTTCTTCTTCCGCCACCCGCCTCATTTTCTTCCTTTTTTTTTTTTTTTTTTTAAATTTCTTCTTCTTCCTTTTTTTCCATTTTTTTTGATATTTTTCACCCACAATTGTCATTTTTCAATCCATATATATGAACATTCACACAAATTTTATCCAAAATTGAAAGAATCAAAATAATAGGAAGTAGAAAAAAATAATAACAAGAAAAATGCAGCTCATAACTTCCAAAGATCAAATTTCTAAAATCGCACACCATTGAATATTCGAAAACAAAAATTCTCAAAAATTGAAAATCAATCTAAACAATTTAGAGTGATATTGCGTTTCCTCCCTAAAACAAAAATCGCAGCACAAGCGCCTTCTAGAAGATGTGTGGCAGCCGTCTCAGCTTCTTTTGCCTGCAGATGTTCGTCTGAGCTACCACCGAAGCGACGTTGTATCGTAGAGTGATGTTGTGCTTCCTCGGCGTTGGATGAAACTTCATTTACGGCAAATTCCTGAACTCTTTCACCAAAATCGAAGAATCAAATAGGCACACCACCAAAAAACTCCCAATTACACAACCACCGGAGCTCCGACCAAATAGATTGCATACCCAATAACTGACCATGGAGGAAAAGAACAGATGCAAAGAACAGCGTTTACCTTTTACAATGAACGGTATTGCTAAAATGCGCAGATAGTCCTGTTTCTCCATTATTTGAATTGTGGGTGGTTTGGTAATTTTCCTTTGGGGTCATGTTTTGTGTTTTTAGATAACAAATTCGAATAATTGAAGGAAGAAGGAAAAAGAAGAAGATGAGGGAGAAAAAAATGGTGAATTTAAATATATAGACAACCTGCACAATGAAGAAAAAGATAATTGCAGTCAGATACTCAGAACAAAATCTAAAGAGACCTATGGCATTCCAGGAGAGGAATCAGTGGGTGGTTTGGTGTTTTCCGGTTGGGGTTCGTATGTGTTTTTAGATCACAAATTGGAATAATTTAGGAAGAAAGAAAGAGGAAGAAAAAAAAGAAGAAAATGACGAAAAATAGGAAAATAGCTTTATTAATATCTGAGGGTATTTTTGTAATTTTAATTTTTGTACCAAATATTGCAGTCTGGGCGCATGACATGCAATCACCTTTAAGTTTTAACAGAAATAGGATTTTTTTGCAATATTTTTGAAGTCACAATTAAGTTTTATTTTCTAAAATTTTTGAACCAGGAGTAGTTTTCAACAAATTCGGAAAACTACATAAAGTTTTTTGCTATTTTTCCTATATTATATAAATAAAAATTTTTTTTAATAAATTTTAATTAATTTATTCATCATGCATGTAAACATAACGATTTCAAAATACATATAGCATACAAATAAAAATAGATATAACAAAATTTATATAATCTAGTCAATAATAAAAATTAATTCTAATAATTTATGTTAATTTAAATATATTTATTTGATTAAATCAGTTGTTAATATTAAATTCAATTATTTAAAACTAAATCAATTTAGAATAATATAATTTTCTTTTAAAAAAAATATTATAACTAAACTTATTAAAAATTTTGAGTAAATATTTTAAAATATATACTACGTCTTATAAAAAAGTATATATTTGTTTTGCAATATTATATTTACAACACAATAAATGAAGTCAGAGAAGTGAAAGAGATGTGTGTAAGTATAAATATAAATACATCAACACGTATTGTAATCTAAGTAGTTTACGGTAGATATTTGCATTGCCTACAAAAACTATTGCAACTAACTATTAACCCTAAATATTCTTTTTAACTACCAAATTAAAGACCAATGTTGTGTGATTGGCTATCCTTAAGTTTGTTTTGTTTGAAATCAACACACACTTTTCAAAAAAAAATATTATTTTCTATTGTCTTTAGTAAAATATGAAATCAAAATACTGTTTAAATAAAAATTAAAATTAATATTATATTTCACATTAATTTCAATATTCAATAAACTATTTGGTAATGAGCGCTAGCTTTTTGTTGATCCGTTGTGAAAAATAAATTATAGATGACTGAAAATAGCATTAATAATAATAATAATAATAATAATAATAATAATAATAATAATAAAAGGACCTATATATTATACATAAACTCAAATTATAACAATCTCGTCTAATATATAAAATCAAATATAAAATTAAATAACTAAAATATCTCTTGACACTAGTGAAATTGTAAATTTAAATGTTTGGTAAATTAGTATTTTAAAAAAAAACTTGTTAGACCTTAAAAATTAATTTCTAAAACTTTTTATACCTTGGCATTTCAGAACATTTTTTTAATTTTAATTTTTTTTATCATAATTTGCCGTTAAACATTAAATCTATCGGTTACACACACTTAGAATAACTTTACTTAAAATTAGATAAGTTTATTGAAAAATTAATTAATTCAAAATTAACTTAAGAAAAATACATAGACAAATGATTTATTCTTTTACATTTTATTTTATTTCTAATGAAAAAAAAAAACTCATATTTGTCAATAAAAATATATTAATTTTCTTACAAAATATCTAAAAAATAACAAAAATAAATATTTTAATAAAAATTTAATAATTTAATAACTAATAATATAAATTAAAAAAAGAAATCCTATACACACGTAAAGAACACAACTAAATATTATAAAAATAAAACTTAAAATATTTTAATGAACCCGGCCACCAAGCCTAATCAATTTATTTGCCATTTTACATAATAATGAGATTCCACGATGATACAGTGCACTGAGTTGCCCCCACGTAATTTGCTATAGGATTTAAAAATATGAAATAATTTATTTAATTGTAATAAAAATAGTTATACATTACTAAAATATTTTTAATTTTACCTAAATTACAAATATATATTTATTTATACAATTAATTTATACGTCAAACAATAAAAATATGAAAATTTTTTACATGCTTTAACTAATTAATAAAATCATATTATTTCTTAACAGAAAGAGTATATAATAATAATACATAGAGTTTTTATAATTAAATCATACTCTATATATTTCACCTTATAATTGACATCTTTGAACAAGATGGCTTCTTGCTTTTGATACTTTTTTCCAATATTTTTCAATTTTTTCTATCTTATGTTTCATTTTGTATAATTTGGTGTTCCCAAAGTCGGGCTTAGGCCAGGGCAAAAAGACCTTCATCCAGTGCCCAAAATTAAAGAGGAGCCATATTTTATATATGTATTATATGATATAAAGGTAATAATATTTGTGTAATATATTGTAAATTGAAAGAGTATTTATAATGTTAGATATATAGTACAGTTACTAAAAAAGTAAATGAATACTTTGTTATGGAACGGACTAAAATAGAAAAATGAATAGTTAGTTTAGAGACGGAGAGAGTAATATTTTATTAGTTAGTGGAAGTGTGTAAGAGATTTTGATATTTTTGTCATTTGAATTTATGTATAAAGTAATTCTGTGTAATGATATGTTTGTAATTTAGGTAAAAATTAAGGGGATTTAGGTATTAGTGAATGATTTTTTTATTAAAATAAAAAATTGATATTTTAAAGTGAAATAGAAATAGTAAAAAAAAAATACTTTCAGTTCGGACCGCGGAGTACTTAAATACCACATAAATCAAATTTTAATAAGAAAATTAAAAAAAAAAAACGAATAAATAGTATTCCAATAACATCATAGATATTGTATAGAATCAATTACCATTGTTGTTATTCGATACTCCTTCTGTCCCGATCAAGATGACCCATTTAGTTAGAGACACAGAAGTTTAGGTAGTGTAGATTAGTACATTATTAATAATAATTTATTATATTATTTTATTATATTTTATATGAATAATGTTATTGGTATTAATATTTTTAGCATTATATTTCAATGATATATCTAATATGTATATCATTTTTTAGAGAATAAATTTTTATACTCTCTCTGTTATCCAATTATGTACTCATTTGATCGGGCACACGAATTTTACAAAAAATAAGTAAAAATATAAATTTTAAATTTTTTGGGTAAAGAAAAAGTAGAATAAATGATATTTGTTTTTATTAAAAAAGGAAACGAGAATAAATTTAGATGACAAAAAAAAAAAAAAAAAAAAGTGAGAATAGATTTGGATAACAAATGGAGTATAATACAAATAAATAAAAAGATTATTTATAATTAACTTAAAATTAATTTTATAAAAAAATTAAATAGATAAAAATATTTATTTATTGAGGAGATAGAAAATTAGAAGGGGTTTTGACTGAATCGAGAGGTTAGTAATTTAATTAAATTGACTTGTATTTATTAAATATATTTAAAATGAATAAGTCTACTAAAAATATAAATGAGTCATCTTTATGGGACGAATAAATAAAAGAAAATGGATCATCATTCATGGAACAAAAGAAGTAATACTTACTGTCTATTTATTTTTTCAAAACACAAATATAAAAAATAAAAAATTGATAATAAAGCAAGAAAAAAGAAAAAAATAATTATTGATAGGACATATTGTTATTTTATTATTTTATTTATATTTATAAAATTTATAAAATGTTATCTAACATAAACTTTTTTAAAAGAAAAAAAAACATAAAAAATAAGAACATATGTACAAAAAAATAAATAAGAATATACGTACAAAAAAATTACTATACGATACATTTAGGAGGAAAAAATTATCAAAATCTCTTATATACTTTCATTAATTAATAAAATAATATTATTTTTTAATATATTATAAAACCCAAGTGTACTTTAAAGTGAGGTACAAAGAGTTATAATAATCATATATAGAGTTACTATAATTAAATCGTACTTCTTTCATTTTATAAGTAAACATTTACTCTATTAATGAGATTTAATAAATATTATATTTTAGTTATAGTTGGTGATTATTTTGTATGTAAAAATTATTTTATCTTGATGATGTGTAATATCATTATGAGACTATTAATGCAAATAAGTATAAATGTCGGAGTATTCGTAATATGTAGTTAGAGTTTATATTTATTAAAAGAGAAATGAATTATGTTTGGTTCAAATGATGGGAGGGGGGGGGAGAGAAGAAGAGAGGAAATGGAATATTAAAATTGTAATAATGTATTCATTTTAGTTTATACGGCAATGAGGAGAGGTCATGAAAAATAGTAATATTGTGTTTGATTAGGTAGGAAAAGAAAAGAAAAATATAAAAATTTTACTATTTTGCTCATATATTATATAAATAAAAATAAAAAAATCTAACAAAATTTGATTAATTTATTCATCATACATGTAACCGTAAGTATTTATTGAAATAAAAATATAGATAACAAACAAATCAAGATAGATATAACAAAATTTATATAAACCAAGTCAATTATAAAAATTAATTCTAATAATTTATGTTAATTTAAATATATTTATTTGATTAAATCAATTATTAAAATTAAATCCAATTATCTAAAAGTAAATTAATTTAGAATTGTTTATTCAATTTATTTAATTGTAGATATAATATATGCTACTTTATATAAGTTTTATTTTTTTTTAAAAAAATATTATAACTAAACTTATTAAAAATTTTAAGTAAAAATATTTTAAAATATACACTACATCTGTCGCATAATAAATGTACATTGCTTTTCTAGTCATTATATTTAGAAGACAATAAATGAAGATAGATGGAAGAGTAAAAGAGACCTATTTGAGAATGGGCAATTCAATCAACACTGTACTGAAACAATCTATGTAGCAGATGAGAAGAGAAATATAAGGGTTGAGATTTAAGTAGGGATTAAAATGTAATTGTATATATGGTAGTAATTATAGGGATTAAAATGTAATTGTATATATGGTAGTAATTATAGGAACATGTAAATGTAATTATGTATCCTTCTTAATTAATATGATTTATATAATGAATAACAATCAATTTTGAATATGGAAAGAAATAGACATGTTTTTTAACTATATTTTTTTTTTTACGTTTACCGTTTGTTTTTCAGAAATTTTTCTAAACCCTCAAATTGGTCGATTATTTGCCATGTGAAGGAGACAAACAATATTTTAGGAGACGCGCATCTCAATTCTTCTATCACATACAACCACAATGCTTTTGCATCGTCACCAAACACGGATAACCTTATAAATACATTTTGCGGGTGGTTATTTAAAATATACTCCACAACATATTTTATTATTTTTAATAACATATTTTTATATGGTTGACATCATATATTGCTAATATAAAAAACATGCTAATAATTGATATGGCTAGCGCTCAATTCTTTTTATTATTGGATTTAGTTTCGAATTTGAAATGCATAAAATATCTTCTTGTATAGATAACTACTATTTACATCAATTGATAACAAATGTATTTTATATACTACTGGATTACATAGTGCATTAAGACATATATGTAAAATATATGCGAATTTCGACAAAAAAAAATGTTGACATGCGATAGCATATTTTCCGATTACAAATAGCATTTATCAATGATGTTGAAAGCATTTATCATTGTTAAGAATACCATTCCATGTGAATAGTAGGAGGATTGAGCCTCAACATACCAACATTCAATTTATCCTCTGCGATGAAAAATTATTTTGATTTAGACATACCGACAATAAATAAATTTACTCAACTGAAAGAGAATCGTAAATAAAATGATTGTCTGACACTGGAATCACACCGACAAGTTGGGCGAAGTTGATTTCGAACTTGGGTCGATGTCGCCACTGAATGGGAAGAAAGATGAAATGTTCGATTGATTTTTTATTAGCGATCACCGCGGCAGTAGCAACAATGATATTGATGGAAGGCCAACAACGGCGGAAGAGCCACAGGAAACATAGTTTCGGCATTTGGTGGAGGGGATGTGACATGGGTGCGGGCAGGAAAACGGGAGTGCGATATATATATATATTTTTTTATGAGATATTGTACCTAACAGTAAGTAATTAGGGTTTTTTAAACAAAATTACCATGTATAATTTTATAAAATTTAATACTATTGAATAATTTGTACAGCATATACAATATAAAATGAAAATCATATTATTAAATTTTGGATAGCATGTTCATATATTGTTGATAACACAATGTAATAAGATCAAAACTTGGATAAAATTTTAAATAGAGGGTTGCGGGCTTGTCATTAGACTACACCCTCGTTCTCATAATTAATGCGATTTTCTTAGTTATAGTAATATTTGCAATTAACATAATATTTATTTATTACCATAATTGAATTTATTGCTTAAATTAAAATTAATATGAAGATGTTTCAATTTTTTAAAAAATTGTCATAAATAATGTATATATAAAAATCAACATTATAGATAACATGTAACATATATACGGTATAGAATGAAAGCACATAAAAAAGGAGTTACAGGTATGTATATACTGTAGATGACACAATATCATATGATCAAGATTTAAATAAGGATTAAAATTATAATTAATATAATTTTTTTAATTATGATAATGTTCATAGTTATTTTTATTATTTTTTTTTAAAAATCGCTACTTAATTATTATTATATATTTTTCTATTCAAATTTACAATATCAACCTCTTTGATTGATATTCATTTGATCATAAAATTTAATTTGTTACAGCATTTATTTTTATTTGATAAATCATATATATAAATTATAAATAGCATATGAGTAAAATATGAAAAGCATTATAAATTGTGGATAATACCCAATAAAAAAAAAACCATACGAAAGCATAATAAAAATCTAATAGTATATCATACATCTATATACGTCATAATGTAAGTTTACTTCAAAATATATTTTTTAAAAAAAAAAATCTGTTTTTTACAAAACTTGTTTCACAATAATCTCACTGCAAAAAATTATTTTGGCAAATTAAAATAATTATAATAATAATTGTTGAGTAAAAAAAAAAATCAATGTGTAGGGTTTTCGAGAATAGACCTAGGGCTGTGGACGGATGTATAGTTCAATGTGTCTGTTAATTGACAGTGGGATTCTCGATGGGTCTGAACATAAGCCAAACGGCCCAAACGTCGGGCAAAAGGAAGTCGGACGAAAAAAGATGACGGCCGACACGGAGGTCGGACAAGATAAGGTCGCGCGAAGAAAGATGAGAGGGCAGACATGGAGGTCGAACAAGATAAGGTCGGGCGAAGAAAGATGAGATGACAGACACAGAGATTGGACAAGATAAGGTCGGACAAAAAAAGATGAGATGGCAGACACGGAGATCGAACAAGATAAGGTCGGATGAAGAAAGATGAGAGGACAGACACGGAGGTCGGACAAGATCGCTTGATGGGGCAACCAATGAATCGTTTGGACGAACGGTTGTTCAGCCGTTTGAAGGGACTGGATGGTGGTCGCTTGATTGGGCGACCAATGAATCGTCTTGACGAATGGTTGTTCGGCCGATTAAAGGGACCAGATGGTGGTCGCTTGATGGGACGACCAATGAGTTGTTTGGTCTAGTGACCAGTTAGTATCTGATTGGTCGGTTGGTCAATCGTTGGGTTATGCAGTAGGTTCAGTCAGTCGGTCTGCAGTCTGTCTAAAGTATGTTGGGCGGCTTGAGTAGTCAGATGGGCCAGCCGCCCATTTAAGGAGGTAAGGTGTTTAGAGGCGGTCGGTTGAGCCAGTTAAGTCCTGTAATTGGCAAGAGCGGTTGGCGAGACGGTTAAGACACGTGTTAATGGAGGAGGAATTGGTGAAACAGTTAAAACATGTGTCAATGGAGGAAGAATTGGTGGGCGGTTGATAGCGGTTGCTGTAACCGACCAGACGACCGTTCAAAACGTTTCTTTAGGGATTATTTAAGGATCTGGTTCGCAACTGGCAAAAACATCTTCAATCGACATCAAATTCAAGTGAATTGCTTTTGGGGATCACCATTTACTTTTTTAGTTTGTAGTATTTAGTTTACTATTTTATTTATGTATCGTACGGTGTCTAGAGATTCTTAATCTCAGGCATTTATTTTATCAAATTCGAAGATAATTTTTATTTTCGGATTTTACTTTTTTATTGTTGAAAATCGGCATCAACAATTTGGCGACCATAGTGGGAGAAAGGCAAGATTGATGATCCTACATCTAGCGAGAATTTTATACGACTGAGATCCGGCCAAATCATCAGAAGGATCCATATGGTAGGCTCACAACCTAAGTCTCTTCAACACCGGTGGGGGAAACAATTTCACCACCTGCTATGCCGAATGCATGAGAAGCACCACAAGAACCTGCTGATTGGGTGTCTTATGTTCAACAATTGAACAATCAGCATACTCTGGCTATGCAAAACATGTTGCGTGAGCAACAAAACCTTATGCAAAATATGCTAAATCAGACTTTATCAAGGGTTATTTTGCAACCCACCCAATCACCGCCAGGATTGTCACCATCCAAATTACAAGCAAATTTTGCGGGGCCTTCATATGTAGACAACACTCTTCCAAGTGCCACTACTAGGGTTGATAGGGAAAAGACTCCTCTAACATACCCAAATAACGTTCCATTGGGTGTCAGAGCTGAACCTGCCTTCTCCAGAGAAGAAAGATTAGGCGGTCAGGTTCATAATCCCATCCCAGTTAAGCCAGCTTTCTCCAGAGAAGAAACATTAGGCGGTCAGGTTCATAATTTCATTCTGGTGTTCGATCCTATTCCACCTAGAGTGGATCCGGAAGACATCTCTCAAGTTCTGCGGGTGCATTTCGGAATCAATCCTCAAACAGTGAATAGGCCGGCATATCAGAGGCCATTTTCAGAAAGAATCATCAATGAGCACCATCTTCCGAGGAATTACAGACCACCCGATTTTCATTCTTTTTCAGGAGAAGATAGAGCCTCAACCATTGAGCATGTGGGACGCTTCACGGCTCAATTGGGGGAAGTGGGCAATAATCCGTTTCACAAATTGCAGTTGTTCGGATTATCGCTCACCAGAACAGTTTTTTCTTGGTTTGCCAGTGTTCCGCCAGGGCAATTTCAAACTTGAGAGGGCTTAGAAGCAGCCTTTCATGCAAGGTTCTTTAATCCTCTTCCGACAGTCTCACTCACAGACCTTCTGGAGATCAGGCAAATGCCGGAGGAGACCGCCTATCAGTTTATAGAGCGGATACGTCAGATGAAGGGACGTTGCCCGACAGTCATTGAGGAGAGCGAGATGACCAACCTGGTGGTCAGGAATATGCATACACGACTGCGGGAGGCTTTAACGGCCCACGACGTTCAAAATCTGGCCAGTTTAGCATTCAAGGTGGGGAGGTTAGAATCCTTTTTTAGAGAAAAAGATCACAACTTCCGTATGTATGCACCAGACGACAAAGAAGGGGAAGGTACTGAAGAAATGGTGGCTGAAATTATAAAAAACAAGCCCTATGTATGTTCCAAATTGAAGCCCCTTCCATGGGCAGAAGAGCGGGAATAACCGACGTTTGATGCATCCAAAGCAGATGAAGTCTTCGATATTCTACTGGCGGATGGACAAATTCACATACCAAAGGGGCAACGGTTGGAAACAAAGGATGAGATAAAGGGAAGGCCATACTGCAAGTATGATGCGAACGCAACCGAAGGATTCGGAAACTCGCAAACCACAAGAAATAAAGTAAATAAAAAGGTGCGGAATTTAGAGGAAGAAAGAGAGATGAAGAGGATATAGATAGAAGGATATTTTGGTCTCTTAATTCACGAGATTGATCTGATAGGCACCACGTGAGAACTAAGCAACACGCAACACAAAATCTCTAAACCAACAAGGAATAAAGAAGGATAATCTGGATTCTCGATCCACATGGTTGGTCGGATTAGCACCACGTGAGAACTAGGCAGCACGCAACACGAAATCTCTAAACCAATCAAGGAATGGAGTTGACGCAACAAGCGGTCCAGCACCGATTGAGAGGCGACGAACTGTCTCGAATCACTCGAAAACAACTCGATTTTGAAAGATTACCGAGGATTGCATCGCACAATCTCGAATAATCAAGCAAGCAAGAATCACTCTTGAAAGAAAAGAAATTTTATAAGAAATATCATGGTTGAGTGTATTATCCTTACAATGATAATTATGGGACCTTTTATAGAGGAACCATGTAAAATTAAAACAAGAAAGTACACTCTTAAAGGAAATAAAATCATATAGGGGATATTTATTATAATCAACCTTATTTAGTATTATTGACCCATAATTCATGGCAATCTCATGATTATTAGTAATCCCTTGATCTGTGAAATTTCTTTATTTAGGGGATATTGATTCACGGAATCCCTTCAATTAGGCATAGTAATTTAGGGGAGGTCCAATGCCTTGTAAAGTGCTCCTGGCCTTATGGTCCTCGGGACTTATGGTCCAATTCCGTCATGATGGTCACATCAAAGTGGCATAACTTTTTTACGCATTACACAAACCAGTGTACGCACTTCTGAAAGGAAATCCAGAGGGCGATCAAAGCTGGAAGATTCAAACACGTGACGATGGGAGTGGAGCAGCAAATTTTCCCAAAAGTAAGTACTGCAACGGTGATTTATGTGCGTTTCTCACAAAGCCCACAAAAGGTTGATGATGAAAGAGACAACAAACGGAGAGAGCACAAACCAAAAGATAGGGAGCTCAATCAGGATGACATGTTTAAAACCTGCGAAACAAAGGTAGCTGAAAAGTGGGATAAAAAGGATGGCTCATTCAAAGTGAAGTTAAAGGAAATAGTACGAGATCGACCACCGCGCAGACCACCGCCAGTCCGCGATAAATGGAGGTCGGATCAGAGGCGGACGTAGCCTCGGGTGATGTAGGTCGGATCTGAGGCTGACGTGGCCTCAGATGATGGCCTGCAAACTCCTAAACGTCATGAGAAGTGACGATTAGGAGTCGGGCGGGAGGAGGCATCTTGTTGAGTAAAAAAAAAAAACCAATGTGCAGGGTTTTCGAGAATAGACCTAGGGCTGTGGACTGGTGTATAGTTCAATGAGTCTGTTAATTGGCAGTGGGATTCTCGATGGGTCTGAACATAAGCCAAACGGCCCAAAAGTCGGGCAAAAGGAAGTCGGACGAAGAAATATGACGACTGACACGGAGGTCGGACAAGATAAGGTCGGGCGAAGAAAGATGAGAGGGTAGACACGGAGGTCGGACAAGATAAGGTCGGGCGAAGAAAGATGAGATGGCAGACACGGAGATCGGACAAGATAAGGTCAGGCAAAAAAAGAAGAGATGGCAGACACAGAGATCGGACAAGATAAGGTCGGACGAAGAAAGATGAGAGGGCAGACACGGAGGTCGGACAAGATCGCTTGATGGGGCGACCAATGAATCGTTTGGACGAACGGTTGTTCAGCCGTTTGAAGGGACTGGATGGTGGTCGCTTGATTGGGCGACCAATGAATCTTCTGGATGAATGGTTGTTCGGCCGATTAAAGGGACCGGATGATGGTCGCTTGATGGGGCGACCAATGAGTCGTTTGGTCTAGCGACCAGTTAGTATCTGGATTGGTCGGTTGGTCAATCGTTGGGTTATGCGGTAGGTTCAGTCGGTCGGCCTGCAGTCTGTCTAAAGTACGATGGGCGGCTTGAGTAGTCAGATGGGCCAGCCGCCCATTTAAGGAGGTAAGGTGTTCAGAGGCGGTCGTTCGAGCCAGTTAAGTCCTGTAATTGGCAAGAGCGGTTGGCGAGATGGTTAAGATACGTGTCAATGGAGGAGGAATTGGTGAAACAGTTAAAACATGTGTCAATGGAGGAGGAATTGATGGGCGGTTGATAGCGGTTGCTATAACCGACCAGATGACGGTTCAAAACGTTTCTTTAGAGATTATTTAAGGATCTGGTTCGCAACTGGCAAAAACATCTTCAATCGACATCAAATTCAAGTGAATTGCTTTTGGGGATCACCATTTACTTTTTCAGTATGTAGTATTTAGTTTACTATTTTATTTATGTATCGTATGGTGTTTAGAGATTCTTAATCTCAGGCATTTATTTTATCAAATTCGAAGATAATTTCTATTTTCGCATTTTACTTTTTATTGTTGAAAATCGGCATCAACAATAATCAATAAATAAATTCACTCTATCTCATCCTTCTTTTAGTCCTACCCCATGTTTTTCCATGAACAAATTTATCCCTTTTTTTTAAAAAAAAAAACATATTTTTATTATATGGAAAGTGCTTACAATGTTTATATATATAAAAAAAATATTTTATTATATAGTATATATTGTATAGACATAAATCATATACTTCAATTAAGTAAAGCAATATATATATAGTTGCTAGCATAATGTAATATATAAAAATTTGGATAAGATTTCAATCCATAATTATTGAGATTTTATTAATTATGGTAACTTTTTTAATTAAAGTAATAGTCAATTCCTAACTAAATTAAGTAAAACTTTTTTAATTAAAGTAATAGTCAATTCCTAACTAAATTAAATTACTTAATTTAAAATTATTACAAAAAACTTTTAAACTTAAAATTACAATTTTAACCTCGTTTATTAATATCCGTTAGATCTACTATTAATTACGAACCTACAACTATAGATAAATCAACACGGTGATGTTGTACAACATCAGCACCCTAAGAGCAGCCGAGTGTGGGATATAAATGCATCAAACATGTGTATTGAGCTAACTAGTTTACAAAAATTTCACTAGTTTAGATATGTGACACCCCGGCCCGCAAACCAAGCATGTCGAAATCATAGATTGGCCCCACAAGTCAACATGAGTCCTACCAGCGCGCTTATGTCCTTACTCTCATACGCTTAACTCTAGAGTTCTTTCAATAGGGCTTTCGAAAAGAAATGTGCACATTGTTGACATGAGTAGTCTATTCAATCCATTTAACCTCTATTCAACTTCGAATGGCCTAATACCGGCTCATTCACACACGAGAGTTGGCCAAACAATGGCCCAACTCCGGGGGTATCATATCCTCCCTCACTTTAGAATGCAACATCCCTATTTCACCCCAATGATCCTCAACTGCTAGGCTCGTCAACAGTCCGATCAACAATTGTGGGCTGTCGCAGGTTGGTTTTGATACCAAATTTGACACCTCTCGGAATCATAGGATGGCCCTCACAAGTCAACACGAGTTCTTCCAACGGGCAAACACGTTTAACTCTAGAGTTTTTTCAGTAGAACTTACGAAAAGAAATGTGCACATTGTTGAACTGAGTGATCTATTCAATTCATTTAACCTCTATTCAACTTCGGATAGCCTAATACCGGGTCATCCACACATGGGAGTTGGATAAGGAACGACCCAACTCCAAGGGTATCACCAAGATAGATTTTATAAATCTGACAATATTAGTTTCTTCTTGATTCATTGATTGCTCAACATAATTATCTGAATTGCCTACAAAAACTACTACAACTAATTATTTATTATAAATTTCCTTTTCAACTACCAAATTAAAGACCACTTTTAAGTTACTATATGACCTATATTTTTTCCATTGGTCATTCTTGAGTTTGTTTTGTATGAAATCAACACTCACACTTTTCAAAAATATATATAATTCGCTATTATGTCTAGTAAAATATGAAATCAAGATACTATTTAAACGAAAATTAAAATCAATAACAAATTTCAATTCAATTTTAATATTCGATAACCTATTTGATAATGAGTGCTAGCTTTTAGTGACATGGCCCAACCGTGTATAATTATAACCAATGTAATTTTTTTACCCACAATCAATAAAACAAATGGATTAAGAATATGTATAAAAGAAAACAAAAAGAAGAAGAAAAGATAGTGCAGAGAATGTGAATTAGTATAGATGATAACCAATCACGAGAATAAGTCTCGGACCTGAAATCAATCCATAGATTAAAACACAAGCAATAGGCTAAATCCCACTGCAAATGATTGAAAGCCACGAACTGATGGAATCACTCCAAAGACCCAATTTGAGACTCTAAATGCAAGGAAATTACTCCATAACACTAGAATATCATAAAATTGAAATTTGATTCAAGGTGTAAAAAGTTCTCATTACAATGATAGGCAAAGACCTTATATATAGGTCATTGAGGAAAATAAAAGACAATAAATAATAAAGAAAACAAACCAAAATGTAAGTCTAACTATAAGGAAATAAATAATTAGGAAAGTTGTAGATATAAAATTATACTATATGGAAACTTATAATAAAAGGAAATATATATTAAGGTAACTTTTAGAAGCCTCCATAAATGATGATTCTTTTGATAATCTTCCATGATTAGCGATTCTATTGATCGTTCAATTGGGATTTTTGCGGGTCCCATTGAAGGAGGGTCAGGTGAGGGCTAATGGTCTCCAAGTATCGTCTTTAAATTAATTTTTCATGAAAAATCGTCCAGTCAATGCAGTGACGTATTCTTGAAACTAGCGAGCTCGGCTTCGAGTGATGGGTTTCACGGGCATTTGAATATTTAAGATTGGACGTCCTCATCATTTAGTTGATCTGTTGTGAAAAATAAATTGTAGACGACTTAAAATAGCATTAATAGTAATAATAATAATGTGGACCTATATATAAGATAAACTCAAATTATAGCAATCTAGCCTAATGAATAAAATCAAATATAAAATTAAATAACTAAAATATTTCCAACGCCCGTGAAATAGGTAATTTAAGTGTATGGTAAAATAGTGTTTTAAAAGAGCTCGTTAGTCCATAAAAGTTAATTTTTAAAATATTATATACCTCAGGATTTCAGAACAACTTTTCTTTTCCTAATTTACCCTTAAACACTATCTCTCGATTACAAACACATTTAGAATAAATTTACTTCAAATTAAATAAATATAGTGAAAAATTAATTAATTAAAAATTAGCTTAAGAAAAATACATAGACGAATGATTTGTTGTTTAATATTTTACTCTATTTCTAATGAGTAAAAAAAAAACTTATATTTTTAATAAAAATACATTAATTTTTTTAAAAAAATAAAAATAAAAATAAATAAATAAAAAAATAAAAACAAATATTATAATAGAACTTTTATAATTCAATAACTAATAATATAAATTCAAAAAAAAAAAAAAAATCTACACACATAAAGAATACAACTAAATTTTTAAAATAAAACTTAAAATATATTTAATGGTACCCGGCCACCGAGACGAATGAGCCTATTTGCCATTTTACATAATGATAAATTCTATAACGGTGCACTGAATCATCCTTACGTGATTTGCTATTAGATTTAAATATCCGTAATAATCTAACTATTTTAGTAAAAATAGTCATATACGAATACTAAAATATCGTTAACTTTTACCTAAATTACAACTATACTTTTATATATATAATTAATTCATACATAACATTAAACGACAAAAATCTCAAAATTTTATACATATTTTCATTAACTAATAAAATAATATTATTTTTAATATATTATAAAATATTAAAAATGTACTTTGGAGTGTGAAAGGAGTATACAATAATCATATATACAGTTGCTATAATCAAATCATACTCACTTCGTCTATTTTATAAGTATACATTACTCTTTGAACAGATTTAATAAAATATTTTATTTTAATTATAACCGGTGATTGTTTTGTATGTAGAAATTATTTTATCTTTATGGTGTGTAATATTATTATTAGGGAATTAATATAAACAAGTAAATACGGAAGTATTTGTAATATGTAGCTAGAGTTTATACTTGCTAAAAAAAATGAATATTTCTTGAACAATAAAAAATTATAAAATGCATATTTACTAAAGTGGACGCTAATTAAAGAATGAATTATTTTGATCGAATAAGAATTATATTCAACATTATTCCTGTATGTTATGTTTGGCTCAGAATGAGGGGAGGAGAGGAGAGCATAAGGGAGAAGTGGAAATGTTAAGATTGCGAGAGTGTATTTGGTTCACATAGGTGAAGGGAGGAGAGGTAAAAGAAATAGTAATTTTATGTTTAGTTAAGTAGGAGAGGAAAATAAAAATAGAATAATTTTAATATTTTGTTCATATATCATATAAATTAAAAAATAAAAGTATTTAATAAAATTGATTATTTTATTCTTCATACACGTGAATGTAATTATTTATTGAAATCAAAATACACATAGCATACAAATAAAAATAGATATAATAAAATTTATATAAATCAAGTGAATTATAAAAAAATTATATTAATTTAAATATATTTATCTGATTAAATCAAATGTTAAAATCAAATTCAATTATTTAAAACTAAATCAGTTTAAAATTATTTATTCATTTTTTTTATTATTTATATATATAATTAATACTACTTTACATAATTTTTTTTAAAAAAAAATATATTATATCTAAACTTATTAAAATTTTCAAGTAAAAATATTTAAAATTACTCCCTACCGAAAAAATTAGCACATTTGGGGTTGGCGTGGAGATAAAGAAAAATAAATATATTGAAAAAGTAAGAAAATAAAAAAGTGTTAAATGCTATTTTTGAACATTTAGTTAGTAATTAAATAGAATGAAGACATAATGTAACAAAGTAGTGACAATTATGGTAAATGTGTTAAATTGACTGTAATAATTAAATGTTAAATATTTGACTTTGCCAAAATTATCTAATTGCCAACGAAAAGTACTACAACTAACTATTTATCCTAAATTTCATTTTCAACTATCAAATTAAAGACCACTTTTAAGTGACCTATTTTTTTACTATCTGTGATTCTTGAGTTTGTTTTGTATTAAATCAACACTCACACTTTTAAAAAAATATATAATTCCCTATTGTTTCTAGTAAAATATGAAATCAATATATAATTTAAACGGAAATTAAAATCAATAACAAATTTCAATTCAATTTTAATATTCGATAAACTATTTGATGATGTGAGAAATAAATTATAGACGACTTAAAATAGCATTAATAATAATAATAATAATAATAATATGGACCTATATATAATATAAACTCAAAATTATAACAATGTAGCCTAATGAAAAAAATCGAATATTATAAAATTAAATAACTAAAATATTTCTAATACCCGTGAAGTAGTTAATTCAAATGTATGGTAAAATAATGATTTAAAGAGTTTGTTGGACCTGAAAGTTAATTTCTAAAATATTATATATTTCAGGATTTCAGAATAATTTATTTTTTTAAATTTTATTTTCTTATTCCTAATTTGCCCTTAAATATTAGATCTCTCGATTACAAACACATTTAGAATAATTTTACTTAAAATTAAACAAGTATAGTGAAAAATTAATTACTTCAAAAATAACTTAAGAAAAATACATAGACAAATGTTTTGTTCTTTAATATATTACACTTTTTCTAATGGAAAAAAAAAAAAATTCATAATTTTCAATAAAAATACATTAATTTTCTTACAAAAAATAAAAATAAAATAAAATAAATATTATAATAAAACTTTTATAATTCAATAACTAATAATATAAATTCAAAAAAATAAATCCTACACACATAAATAATACAACTAAATATTTTAAAATAAAATTTAAAATATATTTAATGGTACCCGGCCACCGAGACGAATCATTCTATTTGCTATTTTACATAATAATGAAATTCCATGACGGTGCACTGAACCACCCTCACGTGATTTGCTATTGGATTTAAATATCTGAAATAATCTAACTATTTTAGTAATATACGAATACTAAGATATCACTAATTTTTACCTAAATTACAAATATATTTTTAAATATAATTAATTTATACATAATATCAAACGATAAAAATGTCAAAATTTTATACATATTTTCACTAACTAATAAAATAATATTATTTTTTAATATATTATAAAATCCTAAAAGTGTACTTTGGAGTGTGAAAGAAGAATATATAATAATCATACATAGAGTTGCTATAATTAAATCATACTCACTTCATCTATTTTATAAGTATTCATTAATCTTTGAACAAATTTAATAAAATATTTTATTTTAATTATAATCGGTGATTGTTTTGTACGTAGAAATTATTTTATCTTTATGATGTGTAATATTACTATGAGAGTATTCATATAAATAAGTAAATATGGTAGTATTTGTAATAAGTAGCTAGGTTTAATACTTACTAAACAAAATGAATATTGCTTGGACAATAAAAATAATAAAAATATATATTAAATAAATGGACGTTAATTAAAGAATGAATTATTTTAATCGAATAAGACTTATATTCAACATTCTTCCTTTATGTTAAAATTAAATTCAATTATTTAAAACTAAATCAATTTAGAATTATTTATTCAGTTTTTTTATATATAGATATAATTAATACTACTATACATAATGTTTTTTTTTAAAAAAATATTATAACTAAACTTATTAAAATTTTAAGTAAAAATATTAAAAAAAAAACTCCCTTCTGAAAAAATTAGCACATTTGAAGTTGGCGTGTAAATAAAGAAAAATAAATATATTGAAAAAGTAAGAAAAATAAAAAAGTGTTAAATGATATTTTTGAAAATTTAGTTAGTAATTAAATAAAATGATGATATAATGTAATAGAAGTAGTGACAGTTATTGTAAATATATTTTTAATTGAGAATAATAATTAAATATTGAATATTTGACTTAGCCAAAATTAGTAATGAGACAAAATTACCGAAAAAAAGAAAAGAAAAAGTGAGTAAATAAATAAAGAGAGGGGGAAGAGTGAAAGAGATGTGTGTGTATCGATATGAATGCATCCAACAACACGTGTATTAATCTAGCAGTTTACATCTACTTGGATAGATTTTATAAATTTAGCAATATTGGTTTGTTCTCGATTGCTCATCATCATTATTTGCATTGCCTACGAAAACTACTGCAACTAATTATTTACCCTAAATTTCCTTTTCAACTACCAAATTAAAGATCATTTTTAAGTTAGGATACAACCCATTATTGTGCCATTGCCCATCCTTGAATTTGTTTTATGTGAATACTAACACTTCTCAATAAAAATATTGTCCCTAGTAAAATATGAGGTCAAGATACTACTTTTTTTTTAAAAAAAATAAAATCAAACTTAAACTGATAATAGTATTACAAAATTATAAATAACATGAGATGAAGTTACAAAAATACCTTATTGGTTATAATAAAGCTACTTTCCTCATCTTCATCCTTTTGCTTTGTTCCTGGCCGTTCTTCGCTCTCGTTCTATTTCTATCTTTGGCAGCAAAATCCTTTATATCCTTAAAAATTCTGTCGATATGCCTTGAATCTAGTTTGTAATTCGCTGAGTCTTCACGGGAGCTTTGAAGTTGGTATTGGGCTGAGACCGTCTGAGTATTCTCTTAGTTTAGTTAAATAGACTTAAGGATATAAAATTTGTAATTTGTAACCTAGTCATCCTTAATAAAATTTGTTCTCCGTTTCTGCCCGTGGATGTAGCCAACATGTTATTGGTGAACCACGTAAATCTGTGTCTTCTTTATGTTTTCTATTTGTTATTGTAATGAAATAAACGTGGAATAAACTTGATTTTGTGAAAGAAAAATCAACGAAAATACAAAACAAAGTTTGAACTAGGGTTTCGTTTTTAAGCTCAGCCCCCAATATCACCCAAGAACTCCAAATCGACACAAACACATATACAACACGACATACACAACCAAATCGGCCCAGACCCTCAACCTAGACCGAAAACAACCCCTACAAGTAAGAAAAAACAAAGCAACGGTAGAACAACGATCAATATAATATAATAAAAATTCATCATTTTTTGTCATAATATAAAAAAAATTCATTAATTTGGGTCTCAATATAACCAGAACTCATCATTTTTTGTCTCAATATAACTAAAACTCATCAAATTTTGTCTCAATATAACCAAAACTCATCATTTTTTGTCTCACCGTCAACCAACCGATGAAAAATACTGACATGGACTTAACGAAACTGACGTGGCGGATGGCCTGGAATGAATACGGCCGTGTATTATTCTACATGTCCGTGTTCCTACAAGTCAGCATCCGCCAGTCACGCTACACGGCCGTGTAGTAGTCCAACGGCCATGTTCCCTGGTCGTGTACATACACGGCCGTATGTCTACATGAACACGGTCGTGTAATTGTCTTACGGCCATGTTTCTAGTTGTGTTAACACAAGGCTGTGTATATACTTTAACACGGCCGTATTTATCTAAATGGGCAATTTTCGCGATTAAACAGGACTGTGTTTTAACGGTACATAGTACAATGGTTAGGTTTTACTGAATTTTATACCATTGTGTATATACACACGGCCGTGTTGTATTGTATACGACTGTGTTATGCAACGTTTTATGACTGCAATGCTTCTTCTTCCCAGCCTTTCTTTTCTAATCTTTCATTGCTTCTTACGATCTTCTTCTTCACGATGAGAAATGGCTAAATTCTTTTTCTCCATCTATCTACAATCAAGTATCAAGGTATGTTGATTATATTTTATAATTTCAATTTTTTATAGGTTTTTTTAGGTTGTGTGTTTAGTGAAATATAATATATATATTTTTTGTATCTTTTGTTTGAATCTTATATTTGATGTGTATAATTGTTTTAGTTCATTTTAATGATATGTATATACATTATATTTATAATTTTTAAATATTGTATGATTATTGATTTTTTTGTTATATTCTTTTTTTTATTTTTTGTAGGTGAAGAAAATTATTTTATTTGTAAAAATGACCGATGAAAACAATAGAATGATTGAGAAGAGAAAAAGTATACAGTTAGATCATGAATATATGAGATATGAAGAATCGGAGTTCAAAGATCCCGACTATTTGATGAAAGAGGAGGATATGAAAACTGATTTAATGGATGATTTGTTATACCAAGATATGATGGTAGATGATGATGAGATTAATCAAAATCAATCTATTGTGGTACATCAAAATTCTGATGATGAGATGTCTTTGGGAGATTCACAAGAAAATGATATCACAAGCATTGTCGGGTCCGATACAGAACTCAAGGATTCTCAAACCGTTTACGATCCATCTACCAAGTACAATCCATCATTTGCACTTGGGATGATTTTTAATTCGAAAAAAGAGTTTAAAGAGGTCATCCAAAATCATGCTATCATGATGATGAGAACTCTACTATTTGTCAAAAATGACAAAAGAAGAATGTAAGTTTGATGCTCAGTTGAAAGTTGTAATGGAGAATCAATAATTTGAAAGTGAATGATCAATCGGCATATCAAATCAGAACCTATCAATCAAAGCATGGTTGTATGGTGTGACTTGAATGTCAAGAATGTAAAGTCTTCATGTCTTGTGAAAAAAAAGGAACCGTTGTTTCGATTAGGCCCTTCAAGACGTGTGAAAGGATTTAGAGTGGATGTTTCCGAAGATATTAGATGCAATGTATCATATCAACAAGCATATAGGGAAAAAAAAGAGAGCACTTAAATCAATTGATGGTGATGCAGATGAGCAATATGAGAAGTTATGGGATTATGCTGAAGCATTGCAGCAATCGAATCTGAAATCACGTGTCTTGATGGAGTTGGAAGGTGAGTTTATGAATGGACGACGAATATTTAGCAAATATTATATATGTTTGAAATCGCTCATTCTTGGATTTCAGTCCGGTTGTTGACCTGTGATTGGGGTCGATGGATGTCATTTGAAGGGTCCATGTCAAGGTATCCTGTTAACTGCGATTGCAATTGATCCTAAAAACGAATTATTTCCTTTGTCTTATGTTGTTCTTGAGAGTGAGACACGTGAGGCATGGGAATGGTTTTTCATGCTGCTGAAAGATGATCTAAATATGGAATGTGATGAGTCATATTCCTTCATATAAGACAAACAGAAAGGACTTGTGCCTGCTATGGAAAAGATTTTTTCCGGATCAAAAAAAAGATTTTGTGTACGACATCTTACGGTAATATGAAAAGTGTTGGGTTCAAGGGACTTGCATACAAATGACTTATTTGGATAGCAGCAGATGCAACCACTGTTCCCGATTTCGAGGATGCTATGAAGGAAATCCAAGAGTTAGATGGAAGATGTATAGATTGCTTGGCCGACAAACCACCTTTGCAATGGTTGAGGTCACATTTTGCACATTTTCGAAGTGTGATATGATTTTGAACAACTTGTGTGAATCTTTCAACAGTATTATATTGGATGCAGGAGAAATGCCACTTTTTGCCTATGTTAGAATGGATTAGGAGACATTTGTTGTCACAGCTTGCAAAATGAATAGAAATAGTACTTAAAAAATGGAAGAATATGCAGTTTTGCACCAAAATAGTGAAGATCATGGAAAAAAATATTCGAGAAGCTTCATCATGTGTACCAGTTAAAGCCGATGATTGGACCTACGAGGTGGGTTGTTCTGATGGAAGCAGGTTTGTAGTTGATATTTTGAAGAAGTCGTGCAGATGTAGAAAATAGAAATTATGTGGGATTCCTTGTCGTCATGGAATGAGTGCCATCTGCGGACAACAGCTAGATTCAACGGACTTTGTTGACGAAGTATATAGTGTTGAGACCTTTAAAAGGATTTATTCATATTTTATTGACCCCATGGATGGAGTACAATTGTGGCCAAAAACTGGATTGTCTCCACCATTTTCACCTGTCATAAAACACCCTGCTGGCCGGCCTAAAACAACAAGAAGGCGTGACCCCGGTGGGAATATGGAAAAGGGATATACAAGGAGACAAAAAGGAGATAATAATCATTTTCCGAAATAGAGAAGATGAATAACTTGTAAATTTTGTGGTCTTATCAGTCACACACTTAAGGGTGTGTTTGTTTGAGGGATTTGTTTGGATTTTTACTATTCATCCTATTTTTTCTCCCAAAAAACATCAAATCAAACACCTAATTTTTATTTTTTATATTATACTAAAAATCAATTTTACATTCAAAATATCACATCAACACCTATTTATATTACATCATACACCTATTCAAATTCAAACTTTTTACTATTCAAATCCCAATCTAAAATCCAAACCCCCAAACAAACACACCCTTAGGGGTTGTCAATAGAGAAAAGCTCAGTTGTATGAATCAAATTCCACTGCGAGAATTACTCAAACTATTGAAGGGTTATTATCTCAAACAAGTGATATTCCTGCACAAGAGCTTCCATCGGGTGAACATGAGGAACCGCAAAGGGTACAAGCCCCCACAACAAAATTAACGGTATGATTTTGCAGTAATTATATTTGTATATACAACTCTTTATGAATAATCTATGAATTTCCATGCAATAGGTGAGGAAAAGAACTTTGACTCGAGGAAATACGCAAACTTGAATCATGTTGGAACGTCACATGGAAGACAACAAGAACACATTGATTTTGAAGATTTCTTAGAATAGATTATCATGTTTTGATAAATTGTAATGCTTGGACTTGTTTTGAGATTGCTCAGTATGTATGACATTTTGGTTGTAATGGGATTGGGAAATGAAAATATTGGATACGATTTTCATTGAATTTTATTTTTGGAAATTTTATGAAATTTGGAATATTGTATTGTAAATATATGCAATGAGAGTGTACAACAGAAAAAAGAAACAGCAGTAAAAAAAAAAAGAGATTTACACGGCCGTGTATAGTTTGACACTTGATATCTGCAGTTTACAGAGAGTTACACGGCCGTGTAATCGTACGCACACGGTTGTGTTCTTGTTAACATATTGGGATAGATTAATCCAGAAACTTACATAGCCGTGTGCACATACCACACGGCTGTGTATAATCCGACAATTGACGCCAACAATTTGCATAGAGTTACATGGCCGTGTTGAATTTCAAACACGGCCGTGTTCAGTTTGGAGTTGTCCAAAGAGATACACGGTCGTGTTATTGTTACACACGGCCGTGTTCAGGCACATAGTCTGAGGAAGAATTAGGGTTTCACATGGCCGTTTAAGTGGGCCATTTACATACACGACTGTGAAATGCGATTTTTCAAAAATTTTGACAGGTACACGGGCATGGTAATTAGTATATGACCTTGGTCAATTCAATTAGAAGTTTTTAACCCTTCTTCCGGTTGAACGCACAGAGACTCATTTCTATTTTCTCATCCATTTTTACCTTTTCCTGTGACGGCGATGACATATTATCGGCGGACGAGGACAGACGGCGTCTATTTGGGAGAAGTTGAAGTTGGGATTGTGTTTTTTTGTTTGATTATAATGTAATGTGTGGATATATCCATGGTTTTTTCTTCTTCGTAATTTCCTTCTAATTTATTGATTGTTTTTGTTGATTTTAGTTGATAAATCTTTATTTTTGTATTTTTTGTTCGATTTAAAGTATCGGATTATGCTTACATTTTGTTAGAATGATTTTTGGTTGAAGTTATATATTATTTGATTTTTTGGTTGCTTTGCGTGGATATTTTGAGTAATATAAATTTTTGATTTTGCATTTTATTTTTAATGTAGAATAATAATGCCTGGGGAAAAGGGTAAGGCTAAGAGAGTTCGAATAGATGCAAGTTCTTCCGCAACTATTCCGAGGGTGGTGACGGAAGATGATGTCTTAAGTTTTGGTGAATTAAACACGCTAAATGATATGAAAGAATTAAGAGTAAATCATTTTCAAAGAGTAAACATATCGATTGGAATTTTTTGTCTATTTTGGGAATGAGGGAGGATGTAGAGGCTTTAGTTTTGGTTGGGGCGTGGGTTTTTTTTTTGGGATTGTAGAGCCGAGTTATAGAAATTTACTTTAGAGTTTATGTCAACTCTTGATTATGGATCGGTGAACTATAATTACGAAAAACCTAAGACTTTGACGTTTAGCTTACTGGAAAAGATGTTTTTGATATCACTGGCCGATTTTTCAGTGATAATGGGTTTATATTAACGAGATTTTGTGGAATCAGATGACTTCCAAGTCTTATCTATTCTTATGTCTATTCAATATGCCGTGTACTGGTCCCAAATTAGCACCGAAACAGCTTACAATTTTGCACGTTCTAAGGCATCGACTCTTTGGTACCTGCCACTACGGTATATACATTATATTCTAGCTCACTCACTTTCCGGTCGGGGCAAGAGCACTGGGGTAGTTTCAAATATTAATTTATGCTATCTTTGGAGTATGGTAGAGCGCCTGCTTATAAATTTTGGTTTTATGCTTGCTCGAATGATACATCAGGTCGAGGACGACCATTTGGGGAAAATCTCTCTTGGCCCGTATGTTACTCGACTCGCAAAGGGCCTTCGGCTTTAGAGAAAAGATTGATGATCCGATTTATGTTATGTAGCCTTGCGGATTTTGCACGCTATAGATGATGGGTATGGTTAAGAAGATGACAAGGGGAAGAGTAGATAGATATGTATTGCCTGATAGGGTTGATGGATCGGTAGATGGGGGTGATCAACTTTTCAGTGATCAGGGCGTGCCATCGGGTGATCAGCCGCACCGCATGGTTCAGGATACCATGCTCGACAAGTCAGCCATTGATGACTTACGCATGAATATGTATAGCCATATGGGCGATTTGCAGATGGAGGTGCATCGCCAGATAAACGGTATGCGGTTGGAAATGAGATCTTTATTTTCGCGTATTTTTCAGCATCTCTTCATTCCTGTTCCACCAAACGATAGCGCTCTTCATGCATCTACACCGGGACACGGCGATGTCACAATTGATATGCTTTGTTTATGGATCATCTAAGCAGAAACGAGGACGGGTAGCTTTCTATTTTTTTTCTTGTATTTTGTTTTTAGTATGTAATGATTTTTTTTTTTGTTTTAAATATGTATTATTCCTTAAAGTAATCTAAAGACTGTTGTTTAGATTATCCTTACTAATTTTAATTCAAACTTCAAATTTCAGTAATATTTAAGTTTTAATTAACTTTCTTAAATTCATTATACGAATTTAAATATATATATATTAAAATTTAATCTCTAGACAGAAAGATACATGCCTTTGATAAAATCTCACACGGCCGTGTAAAATACGAGGGAGATAACAAAATTAAATGACCTAACACGGCCGTGTGACAACACAACATGAGTACATGGTCATAAACCTATACCACGACCATGTGTACCACCATACCCGGCCGTGTTTCATCGCGGGAATTGACCGTTCAGATGAACATGGCCGTGTTCATGTAGACACACGGTCGTGTATGTACACAACCAGGAAACATGGCCGTTGGACTATTACACAGTCATGTTAAGTGAAACATGGCCATGTAGTGTGACTGGCGGATGCTGACTTGTAGGAATACGGGCGTGTAGGATAGTACACGGCCGTGTTCATTCCAGGTCATCCGCCACGTCAGCTTCGTTAAGTCCACGTCAATATTTTTTGTCGGTTGGTTGACGGTGGAACAAAAAATGATGAGTTTTGGTTATATTGTGACCAAAATTGATGAATTTTAGTTATATTGAGACAAAAATGATTTTTTTCCCAATAAAGACAATACAATGTCATACTTTAAAGGGTGAAAATGTAATTTTAAGTAGTCCTTTTTCATTTAATTTCTTTTTCCTTCCATTGAAATGTTAAAATTCTCCCAAGAATTCTGATTCCCAAATTTGGGTTCCATTCTGAATTCTTTGTGTTGAATATTGTCCACATTGCTAAATGTGTGGGAACTCCCCTAATATATATTAGGGGGTGAAGGTTCACTCCACCTATAATCAATTGGTTTTAGGTTGAATGCCCGGATCCCTTCTTAACACATCGGTTCTATCTTGAAAAACTTTCGGTGTTCGTTTTAAGAATCTGCATACAACGTGGTGCTTGAATTTGTGATCTGATTCGATTTCTTATTCAATCTACTACTACAACTACTACCGTACGTACACTTTCCGATGGTTCACAACGGCCAAAAAATCAACAGTGAACCTCAAGTCCAATTCAAACCTCCTTTAACAAGTTGAGCTTTAAGTATGCATAACAGCTCTAATTGCACTAACCACCAACCTTCCATCCCAAAAACTTTCCTTATTACACAGTATTAGTGAGGAGTGTTTGTACATATAACAATGCAATTGGAATTAATCATAATCATGTCGGTTTCCAAACTGCAAGCAATTCTTGGAACACCTCTACCACAAGTTGGGGATCAGCTTTCCTCAAGAAATCATTCATCCCATCTCTAGTATCGTAAATTTTGCCGAAATCAATCAGATACATCAAGCAGCCTTCCTTCAGCTTACTCAGCTGGTGCAGCCAAGCCTGCTGCAGCCGTTCCAGCACGTTCCCGGAGTTGATGTCTTCAACAAGGCTGTCGATGCAGGCATCCTTCAAGTCTCCCATATCGTACTTGTTTGCGGCGCCCAACAATGCCAACCGGTGCTTCCAGAATTCTTCCTTGTTCAGGGATCCATACAGGTAATGAAGAAGCGCAGAGCAGGACTCGCTCGTCATGTCTTGGATATCAATGGTGGAGGAGGACAATGACGACGATGACCATTCTCTATCATTTAGATCATCGGGCTCGAACATGCTGTGAAAAACAGGGGAGCTCGAAGAGATGATTGCTCTGTGGGCTTGCAGCTGCCCATCAGCAGTATTGATGGTAACATCTGTATGAATGGTTTCGTCGAGCATTCGAGAGAGGCATCTCAGGCTGGTTTGTGCTGCTCGATGCTGCATTGTGCCATTGCTATCGCCATTGCCGGGCCATATTGAACTTCTCTCTCCCCCCTGAGATGAGATTCAGATGAAGGATCTTATGGTAAGTATCATATGATCATGTTCTTAATTTTACAGAAACTGCTGTACAAAGCTCACATTCGGAGAGGAGATTTTAAGGTCCATAAACTCGACATCAATGACTAAACGAGCTTGGCCGTTCACTTCCACAGGGCAAGAGAAGTCATCTTTCGTTCGTAGGAGTCTCTCTTGAACTGCAACCAACGTATATATGGATATATATATATATATAGCAAAAATGCGATCGAATGAATCCTAAGATCAGGGACAAACAGCCAAGATTCAGTGGTGACTGATATTACCGGGGAAGACGAAGGATCTGTAATTGGAGCTGGGGATGGTGACACGTAAGACGAACCGGGCAACGGGCGGCTGCTCCTTGGAAACCCGGGACGGTTCGGGGAAAAGCCGGATGAATGTAGACCAGCTCCTCTCCACTAACAAGTGCCTAGGGTTTCATTGATTGAGATGGATAGATCATCGTCATCATCACGCAGGCAGGCAGGCAGGCAATGGCAGAGTACAGTACATTACAGTACAGACTGAAGAAATAACACATGCTTAATTAATTAATTCCCAGATAGGTATCGTGTGCATACCAATTCCATATCCCCATTTTGAAAAGATCGGATCTTTTGTAAGCAGTTGTTGGCCCGAAGCTCTCGATTTTCCACTGGGCATGTCTGGCAATGGTTTCCACCTTTGAATCGCCCATCTCTCCGCTGTGGGGCGATGATCGAAGGTTAACGGCTTTTGACTTCTGATAATCCATGGTTGTATATTTTCTGGATTATTTATTTATAACTATTACAGTCTCTGCAAATCCTGTCAAGTTTCAGTTTTTTCTTGGTAGATTAGAATGTCAATCGGCTGGATAGCTTAATTAGAGTACTGAGTGACCATTGAATGCTCTTATATTCCAACCAAATCTTGAATTTCTATGGCCCTTATTGGATCACCACCGAATTGGATTGTTCGACCTAGACTAGACATGTCCAAAACAGAGCCTGAAGGTTGCCTACACCAAAACCAGCCCATTAAGAGCAAATTTTTAGGGCAACTACAAACTAGGTCTTCAGATTTAGTCCATATGTCTAGAATTCATCAGTAATGAAATTAAGCCCAATTCAGATTTCAGAATCTACTAGACACGCTACTTGGTGACCTAAAATAGTTGAATTTCAGAAGATTGTGATGATTTCTATAGGTAGAATTTTGTGGGGGACATGTATATCCATCTAGTGATTCTGTTTGCAACTTGCAAAGGAATAGAGAGCATGATCATGTTTTGATGTTTAACCTAATTGTCCCTTTAATTTTAACCATCAAACTGACTTTGTGGATATACCATCACGATGAGAAAGAGAGAGGGATGGATAAACAACAAATAAATGGTGTAGAAAGGAAGCATGTGGGACTGATGGCAAAGAAAAGGTAAAGGAAGAAAAGGGTGATGCATGATAATCTTTATTCAGAAGCCTACATGTTTGCACATATTATTGAATTCCAGCTTTCGAATCAGGTATGGACTCTTGCAATGTGTTGTGACAAAACAATGTATGTGGCTTTTTTTTGGAGAACATCTTTTGACTTGATCCTTAACTACTGATGGAACAAAAACCAAATAAAGCTGCTGCCCTTTGTTATGTATGTTCTTGATTATGTAAGTGGATGAGATGGGAGGTGTCCCCCATTGCTGTCATTATTCCTTTTCATTGCCTAATTATTGAGTTTCTGCTTTATTCATCTTAGAAACTATGAATTATGCATACTTTTTATAGGAGACATGCTTATCATGCAGCTTAGATTTGAAAAATCGTAGGTGATTAGGTCTCTATCTTTTTCGATGCTGCATTAATTTCCTAAGCCAATAAATGGTTCCTCATTGATCCACTAGCTGGTTTTTCTAAATTAGTGTAGAACAGTGATTGTTCCTAATTTTCAGTTTATCGACTGGCAGGCAGAAATCCATAGCGTGGAAGTCTATTTTTGTTGTGATGTGGCTTCAAAATTTTAGTGGTCTTGCTTCTCTTATTGTTCAATCATTGTCAGATTCATGTTATTTTGTCAAGAGAAAAGGTTGCAACACATTTTGGTTCTTAGCTAGTGAGGCTGCATAGATTAGAAGTCGAAATGTAAGTGATTGAATAAGAACAAAACTGTAGTTTAGGACAGATGGGGAGTTTTTAGCAAACTAATAAATTGTTTGTTCGAATGAGTTGATAATGAGCTTTCCCTAATAACTGCGTATGGTGGTCCTGTTTTGATTTGTCCTATTGCTTAGCTAGAGAGAGCCAACAGAGGGAACACACTGCCCTACAAACTTCTTTGTTAGTATTGAATGATGCAAGTAAACTAACTCACGTAATAGCACTTTGCACATGGTTGCCATCCCTCAGTTTCCACTTGTGGGAATAAAGGACATAATTTATAATGCAAGAAAAGAAAACACATCGTTTGGACACCAGGAAAAACTCCCACACATTCTTGTTTCATGTCACAAACGTGTTTTAACTGAGTCGTATTATATTTTTGCTTGGAAGACGATAGAGGACAAGATTTTAGAGAAATTGTGTGGCCCTTGTGCTTCTTATGTTTCCTTGTGTGAGCACCGAAAGTTGGACTTATAGTTGTCTACTTGTTGAACACTCTTGATGTCACTGATAAATGGTTTGAATTTGATGAACACTCCTGATGTCACTGATTCTATGTTTTGAAATCCTCTGATTCGAACACAATATGATGTTTTCTTTTATATCACACATTTCTTCTTCATGTTTGGCCTAAAAATGAAATTCGATTTCATACTTAGGCACACAGTATACACACAAAATGGGGAGTTGCAAGAATAGCTCAAAGTCCTCTTCCTATTCACAGCCCTAGTGATCTTTACTTCTCTTCTTTGCGAGGGTCTTAACCCAACCATATTTAACCCTGGTTGCTTCCAGCTTTGTGCCCACATGGCAAACATTGCCTTTGCTGGACCTCTTTCGTCTGACAGCATGGAAGAGGTGGCCTATCCGTCTTCGCCACCTTGGCAAGACGCGTGGCTTTGCATGCTCAACGACACCCTTGGCATTCTTAGCAATGCCCCAACTTTTTCTCAAGGACATGTCACACTGCAGATCATGGGGCCTTTTTTTACTCTCCCTGCCCCATGAGGCAACACCATTGTCTTCAAATTTGATTGATATAAACGAGTCTGCATTTGCCAAATTTCTGAGTCATTATGTAATAAACTATTCCATATGATCAATAGTTCAATACTACATCTTTTTCGTTCTTGAGGAAAAACGTAAGCTTAGAGATACAATTATTTGTTGTACTCATGGCCTTAACCTTTTTAAAACTGTTGCTTTTGGACTCATTCTCCTACCAATTTATTTACAACCTTCTTAAGATTAGTTTAATCATTTACTGTACTGCTCAATAATATTCACTAACTCATCATCCCATATAACCTACAATACTAATCTACTATGTTTAGACAAGAGACTTTTGGGAATTTTGGAGTTTTGAAAATTTGAAAATAGTAAAATGTTAGTATTAAATGATAGTTTTTGAGAAAAAATATATATATATATATATTTGATATGATATTTTTAAAAAGTTAAATAGTGCTAAAGTCTTCAAAGTTGTTGCGTAAAAAATGAAGTCAGCAGTGAATTATCTTACCAAATAGTCATAATGAGACAGCTGAATTGTTCAGATAGAACAGGTTATTAGTCCCATCTTTATCATGCATTCATTGCTGTTTTCTATCTATCATCCATCATTGAATACTCTCTCATCCTTTACCACTTCCAGGAAAGAATTGAATGTATGTAGAATATTAGAGAGAGAAAAGAAAATAACGAAAAAGGTAAGAAAGAAAAACTGACCTTCTGGACTGCAGGTTGATGAACTCTGAAGATACACATCATGATGTTGATGATCATCATCAGGTTGATGTGGTTTGACATCGAGACGATTGAGCAAACTTGTTAGAGCCAAGATCTTTGGGATGGTTATAGGCGATTTTCTTGGCGATGCAGTAGTGTGTGATCGATGCAGGTTGGCTTGTTTGGATGCTAAAACTAAGAGCCTTTCATTCAAACAGAAAGCACAAACCCCTACAACCAATTCAGTGGGATGAAAGCAGCACAATGGCCTGTCATCTGATCTGCACTGCACCTCATTCATTCTTCACTTTCAAGAAGAAGAAGAAGAAGAAGGGGTGTAAACACAAGACAGATGAAATATATAAATGTATATATGTATGATGTAGGGGGGGAGGGGAGGGGTGTTGAAGGGCTTGAGAGGCTCCACGTGTGTTGTCTCATGGTCTCAACTCATTTTAAAAGGACTGGTGCTTTTACAGCACAGTTTGGATCATTTGTGGAAAGACAATACATATATGTGTATGTATGTATGTATATATTTGTTGTAATAGATGAATGAATGGTGAAGGGTTAACAGTGCAGTGCAGAACATGATTTTGTCGATACAATACAACTGGGAGATGAAATAGTGAATTTGTGTGTTGTATAAGGTTGGTTGGTTGGTTGGTTGGTCTCGTATATATGATTGAAATGTTTTTGATAGGAATGAATGATAAGAATAGAATGGTCCTATTGCAAATTCATGGTGATGTCCACTGATTAGTTGGTGTTTTTATTGTCCATCACCCACTTACATTATGAAATGAGAGATATTTGAACTGGTCAGGACCATCATATAGCCTTTGTGAGTTTGTTTCCTTGCACATGTCATCTTCATGATCTCAATACTCACTTCCATTTCTATATTCTTGGAATTGAAAATTAAATCTGACTTTTCCCAATTCACTCTTTGTAGCCCATTTATATTTAGAGAAAAGTTAGGGTATTGATTAAGGCTAATAAGCCCACCCATGTTTTTCAATAGTAGTGTTGGTTTGAGAGGTTTCTATTGGGAGAGAAGCTTTTTTCGACTCTGGCCAGTTTCCTTTTTATTTTTGTTTCAATTTTTATTTATGTTCTTTTAGCTTCTAGATCTAATGATATTATTTGTTTGTGAAACGAACCTGCCTCATTTTAACTTCTGCTTTGATTGTATTCAGCTTCTGTAATTTTGCAGTTTGTGCCAAGGTGGTGCTGTATTGAAGCTCGCCATACTCGGTGTCCATCATACAAGCAAAGCTGCTTTGATGATCCTCTGAAGATGTGCTTCGTTCTCGTGTATATATTTCAAAAAGGCATATGATAACATTGTTTATTTGAATAAATGTGGAAGGTACATACATATATGCATGCCATTTATACAAATGGTGACTTCTAAGATGCGGACTGTCGAATGAAATATCAAACCTTTCTCGTCTTTTTCATCTGTTTTAACCTCTCACCCACATTAAATTTGAAGGTAAAAGTAGTAGCAAGGTATTCAAATCCTAGGGGATTTTAGCTCCTCTCCCTTTCCTCGATAGTTTGACATTATTGTGTCTATTTGAGTGAGAGAAGAATTGGTACAAGAACGTCTTTTAAAAACAGGGCAATTGACAGACAGCAAGCGCCTCCCTGACCCGATTGATGGCTTATCCTCGCGAGATTATTTGCCTGACTTCATTTGCCAAATCGGAGACATGGTTGTCTTCACATCCTGGAGTCCAAAAATGACACAACATCTTAAGGTAAATGGAGAAATTGCAGCCTGGAGTTGTAATGATAAATGTCGGCATTACCTATTTGTTTGAGGGCATTTTCCAGTTTGAAGAGGTATTCCCTGTTTGGTCCTGAAGGACCAGTTGCCGCAGCTATTTGGCTGCATAATGGAAAGCATTCGACAATGAATCAGGCAAAGGTTCTTACAAAATATGCGTGGAAAAAAGAACACATACGCGGCAATTTCTTGGAGGGGGGCAGGTCCCAAATAGTTCACATTAAGCTTCTTGTCTGCAGATCCTATGTATCTGAAACATCGAGACAGAGACAGAGATAGAGATAGAGATAAAATGGCGACACAAGGAATGAACAATCGTCGTGTAATAAGAACTTACACCAAGACATTGGAGACAGCAGGTGTCGAAGAATCAGGGTCCTGAAAACATGTGTGCCATCACCAGCAGTTGGATGTATGAAATCTTTCTTGAATGATAAATGTGTGGAAATCCAACCAGAAAAGGAAGGACCAACAGACAGACAAATGCTTACAGTGAAGAAATCGACATAAACCTTCTTGTCATATTGCTTCTCCCTTACTTCAAGATGCTACACAAGAATTGCAATGCAGAGGAAAGATTTATTATTATTGTTCTTATTATTATTCTGTGTTGAAAGTAGTAGTACACCAAAGCGCAGATTATCAAGTACCTCTAGAGCAATGTGTTGATCTTCCTTGCTGGTTATTTTGTAAGCAGCACCCCACTTTTAGCCGTAGCCACAGACAAGACATGGAAGGAAATACGTGCAGTAAATATAATTCACAGATAGATGGAATATTAGGAAATGCATCACAATTAATACTCAGAGAATGGAATGTTTATTTGGTTTACTCATTCTAAGGAGTAAAGATAGATGAAGAAGAGAAGCATTTCATGGCAGGCAGAGCAAATGAATGAATCCTAAGCTATGGATGATATTAATTAGTTAAGATCTGAGAAACAAACTGACACATTTTTCCCCCTTGGCAGGCTCCAACGTGACTGTCCTGCCTGGAAATTCTGGAGTCCCTCGATGATCAGTGCTTCCTGCATATTCATTCATTCATGATTTGTGAGGAAAATGCATAATAATCGATGATCTTCCACTGCCTCAAAATCAAAATCATACATAAGGAAGGAAGGAAGGAAGGAAGGAATTGCAGAGAAACCGACTAAGTAACGAACCTTGGTAGAAGACACGGCGGTAGTCCTTGATGAAACCCACGACGCGTTCGTCGTGCGGAAACCCTGATTTCCAAATCAGCGACCCGTACCCGAATACCCACATCGCCATTTTTTTGCACTAGATTGATTGCTGACCCTACCCACTGTCTCAGTTGGTCTTCTCCGCCTCGCGCAGTGCAATTGAAATTGAAATCGAAAACGAAATCTCACTCACAGTGCTAAAACAATACATACATACAACACGACAGGAATATGACACGCAATGGAAAATGCTTTTCACCAATCCCTCTTGTTCTCGAGGAAATCGAATCGAATCAAAAGAAACACATGTCAGCAAGCAGGTGGGTAATTCAGTTGATTTATGATTAGCCATAGCCAGCCCATTTACGTTACTTTGGACTTGATACATTTTTATCCAGAATTATTCAAACCAAGCCCAATTCTTGGCCTCACCCCCTATCCTATCCTGGTAAGAAAATATGTCCCAAGTTTCCATCTTATATAAAGTATGTAAGCATTCATTTTGATTGAACATCAGATCAGATCAGATAAAGGGTATTATTGTAGCACATGCCACTGTTCAGTTATACAAGAAAGAGATTTATGAAGGAGGGAAGATTGGTAATCTGTTCTTCTAATTGTTCATCAAGTCAAGGGTCTTCCATCTGAAATGATTTCTTGTTAGATTTCTGAGTGAGTGGTTCAGGATTGCCCTCCATAGCCGGTTTGTCCACTACAGGCAGTTCTTGGGCTTTGTTGTTGTCTTCTTCTTCTTCTTCACATGAGAGCTTAGCGTTATTGTTGTCTTTGCACTTCCCCCAAACCACACAATACAGCCCACAAACTATAATGATTCCTCCAATTAAGCTGCATCAATTGTTTAACAAAACTGTAAAATCTGATAATGGTGTATGTATATATCTCTAGGTATATACGTACCTTCCGAGATGAAGTTGTTCCGACAAGACAATGGCTCCTAGGACAGCAGTGATGATCATTATGAGAGGGCTAAATGCCGTCACGAAAACAGGGCCTTGAACCCTGTTCACTACTCCCTGCAAGTAATACGCCATTCCTGAGCAGACAATGCCCTGCAATTCAATCACAAAAATGATATGATATGATCACCATTAGATATCATTCAGACAATTACAAGAGTTTTTGAAGTCATGTATGTGTACGGACAGAGTAAGTAGCTGCAAGCAGCCTTGAATCAAAGCCAATAGCCCAAGCACTCTTTCGTCTCTCCATGATCACCGCCACGACGGCGCCTTGGATCGTTCCGGTCAGGCATACTAACGACGTCAGAGACAGCTCCGCCGGATACTCCTTCAGGGTGTGATTCTGATCATCGATATGATATTCGTTCAAATCATTCATTCGGAGTTTGTACCATAAATAAATTAAATTTGGGTTGGTTCATTGATTAATAATTAATTACTTGCAAGATGAAGAAGGTGGACCAGCCGATGATACAGCTGAGGAAAATAAAGGTGCCGGGGAGCCAGTGTTGATTGGCGGCGGCGGAGACGGTGGCGCTGCGGTGGCCGCTGCCGTGGGAATACCAGAAGATGTCGATGATGGGGCCCTTGTAGAGTGTCATAAGCATTGCCCCACTCACTGTTATTAGTGTGCCAATCACCTTGGCGATGCTGTGCATCTTTTTCAAATTAACCTTTTCCAGCCTAATTAATTAATAGTACTATGATTCGTTATTAATCTCACCAAAACTAAAACAAATTAAATAAAAAGAAGCACGAAAAAAATGACATAGGATAAGATAATATGGATGCAAAGTAACTCATCAACCACTCAGTCTCAGTGTTTGATTAATGGTTTCCATTCAGATTCCAACATTACAAACTCTAAGAATCAATATATATAAAAGGTGTATTTGATTGGTGATTTTACAAAGATTTTATGATTTTTTTATTATTATTATTATTATTATTATTATTATTTTTTCAAACATTTCAAACCCCAACCAATCACACTTGACCCTGTTAGATAATATATGTATGACGTATATAGAGTGTATCTACTTTGTAATTTCTTTTAGTTTATTATTATTATTTGAATATTACTTATTCTATAAATAGATTATATTAAAAGAAAAAAAATCAATAAACAGAACCATCTTTTTGAATGATATATATACCCTCAAACTCAAGAAGTGAGAATCTGTGTTTCTAGGTATAACGGTCTTTAAAATAAAACGTGTATATTAAATCTATTATTGGATATATATATATATATAGTGGTACTATTTTTTTAATTAAAAACTATGAAAATATATAACAAAACAATTGAAAAATAAAATGAAAAAGGAGGAAACTTATATGGAGTAGTATTTAAATTAGATGAATAATAGTAAAATAAAGTAAGCAGGTACCTGAAAATGAGAGCCATTATGAAGGTGACAGCAGGAAGAACATTAGTCATAGCTGATGCAAAGGTTGCTGAGGTGTATTGCAGTCCAACACAGTACAGGTTCTGATCCAGCACTGGCCTAATTATATTTAATTAATTCGTATTATATCATAGTATAATTTAATATTCATCTTTAATTAGTATATATTCTTGATAAGCAATTACTAATCAAGTATGACATACTCCAAGAACCCAAGAACTGTAATCTTGAAGAAGATGGATTTTGTCATCTGGGGCCTCACTTTCCTGCATTAATTAATTAATTAATCAATTATTATAATCATATATATATAGTGATCATCATCAACAAATTAACTAACTGCATAGCATCATATATATGAAGAAAGAAGATAATTAATTACGTACTTTTCAAGAAAATAGGCGAAAGGGGCGATGACGATGGTGGCAACAGCGTGGCGATAGACGACGAAAATCCAATGGCTGAATCCACGGTTCAAAGAAACAAGGGTGATGATGAACATTCCAGCATACCCAAACTGCAGAGAGATCATTGCCACGTAAGGCTTCACTTTGTTGAAACCTGCTCGAATCGCCACCATTGATTCTCTTCCTCTTCCTCCTCCTCCTCCACTCGAACTAATAATCTTTGATTCATCCATCCAATTTTAATTCTGCCAATAATTCTCGATCAGCTATATATATATATATAGATATCGATATGATCTTAATTCTGCCAATTCTATCTCAACTATATATATAGTTAGAGACACACACACATCTATATATATTTATATATGGATAGATATTGAAGGATATTGGGTGTGGGATGAATAGGCTGGGCTAGGGGTGTGTGCCCCTTTTTTAAAACCCTAGAAATTTTAAAAAGCGGAAAAGGGGGAAGAAGGATCACATAGAAATGAAAAGAAAACCCTAACTATGGCGTTGGATATTAACGGGGACGATCACATCATCATGCATGCATCGTGGATATTGCTATGTCATGCCACTCAACTTTTTTCATTTTCTTTTAGTTTATAATTGTTGATGTATTTTTTCAATAATAAAAAAGTAAAATTCAAAAATAGAAAATTATCTTCGAATTTGATATAATTAGTGCATTAGGAATTTTTAAATACTGTACAGTACGAAAAATACACTGGAAAATAAAAGACTGAAAATTTAAATGATGATCCCCGAATCACTGATTTTGTTGTCGTTTGAAGATGATTGAAGATGCTCTGTCAGTTGCAGATCCCAATCCTTAAATATTATTCAGAAACGGTACTTGGAACCGTCGCCCAAACGATTACAACGCCTCCTCTCAACCGTCTGCTAACTCCTCTTTTGCTGACACATGCTCTCAACCGACCAAGCTATTACTCTCACTTGCTCTCCGCAGCATCCGATCTTCACACCAACCAACAATTCGCTCATCCAACTGCGGATCAACCGACTTGCCTATCCGACCACAAACCAACCGACTTGCAGACCATCCGACTTGTTGGTCCGACCGCAGACATTTCGACTTGTTGGTCCGACCGCCAACCTTCCGACTTGCAGACCATCCGACTTGTTGGTCCGACCGCAGACCTTCCGACTTGTTGGTCCGACCACAGACCTTCCGACTCATTGGTCTGACCGCAAACCTTCTGACTTGCAGACCATCCGACCCGCTGACCAACCGACCTGCGTATCATCCGACCTGTAGACTCTCCGACTTGCGGACCTTCCGATCCGCAGACCATCTGACCTTCCTATTTCCTCAAAAAATGCCTAGTTTACCCGATCGTCTTGAAATACCCCCTTAAAGAGTCTTAAAGACCCAATTACAAGCCCGCATCCCCTTCTAACTTGGACTTTTTAACCTAATTATAAATTTCATACGTAAGAATAATATATATATCCATTATATTATTCATACATGTATACAATAATTGGAATGTTTTTTTTTTTTTTTTTTATAACGTGGGAATCGCAGCCGCTATTCAACGAGGGCGTTCTGGATAAATTAATAGTCTTCAAACTAAGCTTGACAAGTTAGTATTAGATGAATCATGTGTGGCAGACAAATTTTGAACCGTCGGGATTTGGACCCATCACCTCACGGTCACAGGTCCATCCCCACACGAACGACCATTTTTTACGGACAATAAATTAGAAAATTGTTATGATCATGGGGTCGAGTCTCTCATAGGGGGAGATGAGGTGTTTAAGGTTGTGGTAGATATGGGAGAACAGGGAGAATAGGGAGAAGAGAGTGAAGTTGCGGTGGTGGATCGGTTGGATGGAGAATGGAGGATCTAGACTTGTGAAGTTGCACACAAATGGGTATAAGAGAATTCTATTAAGCATCTAATTGAGGCCTAGATTCTATGTTTTTATTATAAGGTACTGGGCTTAGACCCATTAGTACCAATTTAATTTTATATTGTAAAGGGTTTACACCCTTAGTACTAGTTTGATTTGTTTTGTTTGATTGGCCCAGCTGCTTGGCATGCTTAAGTATGTAGGGTTTTAGTATTTAAACCCTAAATATTACCTAATGAAATAACAAGAAATATTTCAAACTTTATCTTCAGTTCTCACTTTTAGCTTTTGCACAAAATATCGAAAATTAATTCTCCAGTTGGTTACACTTGGTAATCAGAGCCAGGTTGTTTCTGCAATGGCGGAAGGCACCAGATTCAAGGACCTGGTAGATGCACACAAAAAGCTGGAATTAGAAAATGAAACGAGGGCAGAGAATGAAATCAGAATACAAGAGCAATTGGACCAAATGCAAGCAAGAATAAATAGATCGCAAGCAGAAATAGCGAGATCGCTGGCAGATCTAATCAAATCCCAGGATGAATTCAGAGAATACGTACAAGGTATGTTCGAAAAGCTTTGCAGTTCTTCAACCACACCACATAAATCAACACAACACACAAATAGAGGGAAATATGTTATAGATGATACAAGCCAGTGGAATTCCATAATACATATAGATCTAAAACTGACCCAATGCGTGGTAATTATTCTGGAAGAACTAGATCTAGTATGGGCAGTCATTTATCTATACAAACAACTCCTAGAATGGAATTTCCCCGGTTTGATGGGACTAACGCTAGATCATGGATATTATGGTGCAACAACTATTTCCGGATGACTCAAGAGATGCTGGAAGACCAAAATATCATGTATGCATCCATGTTTTTTTATGGGAGAGCTACAATTTGGTATCAATCATTCATTAAACATAGGCCGCATGCAACATGGCAGCAATTCATACAAGCTCTTAGCTCTAGATTTGAATAACTAAAGATGAATCGGGTGATCGAGGATTTCAAACACTTGAGGTTTACAGGGAATTACACGGACTATGTGGATAAATTCGAAGAGCTACGAGACTATATGAATACCTTGAGACCCACCTATTTCGGAGGAATACTTCATTGCATGTTTCATTGGTGGGCTAACTCCCGAGCTCAAAGCTTCCGTGAGAATGATGAATCCTGTTAACCTGGAGCACGCGATTGAATTAGGCCGAAATCAGCATTAGACAATAGAAGCAATCACCGAGAGGTTAAAGGGGATGCAGAAGCCTTACCTGGCTGGTTTTCACTCATCCCCTGTTGGAAAACCTCAAGCTACAACTGCTCCTGCAAAGATAAATAATCTCAGACCGAACATCAAGTTATTATCTGCAGCCGAGATGGCAGCAAGGAGAGAGAAGGGCCTATGCTTCAATTGTGATAAGAGGTTTACCCCCGGCCATAAGTGCAAACATAGGATATATATTATGTTGAATGACGAATAAGAGAAGGTGTATCAGACAACAGTCCCAACAACACCAATACAACAGTTTGAAGAAGAAGAAATGGAAGAGGTTTAGATTTCACTTAATACTCTAAATAGAAGGGCTGGTAAGGGAACAATGAAATTCATGGGAAATTACCTTGGTCATTCACTTCAGATACTAATTGACACGGGAAGTTCTTTGAGCTTTATTAAGGAGTCCACCGCGGGGGTTCTTCAGCCCAAGACAGAGAAGATTCCAACTACCATTGTGGTGGTTGCAAATGGACAAAAGTTAGTAAGTGATAAAGCCACTTCTGACTTTAAATGGGAAATTCAAGGGAAGGAGTTCACTCACCCTTTGAGGCTTTTGCATATGGAGGGCTTCGACATGATTTTAGGCTGCGATTGGGTGGAAGCTCACTCCCCAATCAAGATCGACTACCAGAAAATGATTGTAACTACCAATATACAAGGTAAGAAGGTTAGATTGCATGCCAAGGGTAATCATTCAAGGTGTCACATGATCACACAACAATCCTTGTACAAGCTCTTGAGCTACCCTCGGGATCCTGAAGTAGAAGAGGTGTATCTGATAACTCCACCTGAAGCTTCCGTACCTGCTCATCCAGAGTTAGATCAGTTGTTAGAGGAATATAAAGATATCTCTCAAGAACCCATAGGCTTACCCCCAAGCTGTGGTGTTGAACACCATATTCAATTCAAGACTGGAAGCGAGCCACGGAGGCAACATCACTACAGGATTTCACATAACCAAAAAACTGAAGTTGAAAAAATAATTAAAGAACTGTTGGAGGCCGGGGTCATCAGGCACAACAAAAGTCCTTTTGCATCCCCTGTTTTGCTAGTTAAGAAGAAGGACGGCTCGTGGAGGTTATGTGTGGACTATCGGTATTTGAATAGTCTTACCATTAAGCACAATTATCCTATACCGGTTATAGATGAGTTGTTGGATGAGCTGTACGGATCCAAGATTTTCTCTAAAATCGACCTAAGGGCGGGATATTTTCAAATTTTGATGAATCCCGATCATACCTACCCGACTTCATTCAATACGCATCAAGGGCATTACGAGTTCAATCTTATGCCGTTTGGGCTATGCAATGCCCCGGCCATATTCCAGTTCTTGATGAATCAAGTATTTGAAGAACAACTCAGGAAATATGTTTGGTTTTCTTTGATGATATACTTATATACAGTAAGTCATGGAAGGAACATCTACAACATTTGGGAGTAGTCTTTGGGTTATTGCATGCTAATAACCTATTTGCTAAGAAAAGCAAGTGTCAATTTGGACAGTCAAGCGTGGAATATTTAGGACACGTGATATCAGGCCAAGCAGTAGCCACTGATCCTCATAAGATTTCTGCTATGGTGGATTGGCCGAGCCCTAAAACTATCAGAGAATTGTGGGGGTTTTTGGGCCTAACCGGTTACTACAGGAAGTTTGTGCGAGATTACGGTAAGTTAGCTAAACCACTTACTAATCTGCTAAGGAAAAATCAGTTTATTTGAAATGAAAGTGCAGAGATGGCATTTATGCAACTGAAGACAGCCATGGCTACAGCACCAGTTCTAGCATTACCCGACTTCTCTCAACCATTTGTGGTGGAAACTGATGCAATCAACAGCGGGTTAGGGGCTGTATTGATGCAGAATGGTAAGCCTATTGCTTTCATGAGTAAAGCACTTAGTGTGCGCAACCAGAATCTATCCATATATGAAAAAGAATTTATGGCAGTCCTTATGGCTATCCAAAGGTGGAAACACTACTTAGGAGGAAACAAGTTCATCATTAAAATAGATCAACAATCACTTAAATATCTGTTTGAGCAACGGCCGGTTTCACCATTGCAACATAAATGGATAAGCAAGTTGATGGGTTTTAATTTTGAAATCCATAATAAAAAGGGGGTTGAGAATAAAGCAGCTAATGCTTTATCTTGGGTTAACAGTTCAGATGTTCTGGCAATTTCCATCTTAATACCAGACTGGATTAAGGATGTTATTGCAAGCTATCAAGGGGATGAATTGGCTAATGCTATCATCAAGGCCAAGGAGACACTTGATCAATCTTACTCAAAGTATCAACTGGAGGAGGGATTGATAAGATACAAGGGAAGAGTTTATGTTGGGAGTTTGCACGTCTGTAGGGGCAAACTATTAAAAGAAATGCACTGTTCTTCCTATGGTGGGCACTCAGGTATACAGGGTACTTATATGCGATTGAAATCTGTTTTCTTCTGGCCTGGAATGAAAACAGAGGTTGAGGAACTAGTACGGAAATATGATATGTGCGCTTGAAACAAATCCGATTTGGCGGCCTATCCGGGTTTGCTACAACCCTTACCCACTCCCGACCAGCCATGGACCCATATTACTATGGATTTCATTGAAGGTCTACCAAAATCCCAGGGTAAAAATGTGATCTTGGTAGTGGTGGATAGGCTCACCAAATATGGCCACTTTATTGGGCTCACTCATTCTTTCGGCTCTCAAGATGTGGCGAGGGTATTCATTGATCAGGTGTATAAACTACACGGGCGACCCGCTAGTATGGTAACCAACAGAGATAAGATTTTTTACCAGTGGATTTTGGAAGGAACTATTCCGGCTATTAGGGGTGGTTTTGAATTTTTTGACTGCCTATCATCCCCAGAGTGACGGGCAGACAGAACGGGTTAACCAATGTATTGAAACTACCTTCGGTGTATGGTCTCAGATACTACCTAGACTGAACATTGGTACAATACTAACTACCATTATTCCTCCAAGATGACACATTTTCAGGATTTGTATGGATACAAACCACATTATCTGTCGGTCACCGCCTATTTGGACACTACAGAAGGGGGTGTGAAAGATTATTTACTGGACAGACACACAATAATGAGGACCCTTAAAGAAAACCTGCAGAGAGCCCAGAATCGTATGAAGATTCAGGCAGATCGTTCCAGATCTGAAAGAGAGTTTCAAGTGGGTGACTGGGTTTACCTCAAGCTTCAACCATTTCGCCAAAATTCAGTGGCTTTGAGGCGACACCTAAAGCTAAGCTCTAAATACTATAGACCTTATTAGATTTTAGAGAGAATAGGTGCGGTGGCCTACAAACTTGATTTACCGTCTGGTTCTCGCATTCACCCTACTTTCCACGTTTCCCTTTTGAAAAAGGCAGTGGAAGGGCATCCTATACCGAAGGATACCTTACCTGAAGTAGACGAAGATGGAATTTTTGTGCTGCAACTAGTGGGGGCTCTACAAAATAGAACCATAAAAAGAGGGAATTTAGAGGTGGATCAGGTTCTGGTTCAGTGGGGTGATGAAAATTCTGGGTTGAGTTCTTGGGAAGATAGTAAGTATATGCGGCGAGTCTATAAGGGGTTTGATCCTTGGGGACAAGGATCTTGTCAAGGAGGGGGAAATGTTATGATCATGTGGTCGAGTCTCTCATACGGGGGAGATGAGGTGTTTAAGGTTGTGGTAGATATGGGAGAATAGGGATAAGAGAGTGAAGTTGCGGTGGTGGATCGGTTGGATGGAGAATGGAGGATCTAGACTTGCGAAGTTGCACACAAATGGGTATAAGAGAATTGTATTAAGCATCTAATTGAGGCCTAGATTTTATGTTTTTATTATAAGGTAGTGGGCTTACACCCATCGGTACCAATTTAATTTTATATTGTAAAGGGCTTACACCCTTAGTACTAGTTTGATTTGTTTTGTTTGATTGGCCCAGCTGCTTGGCATGCTTAAGTATGTAGGGTTTTAGTATTTAAACCCTATATTACCTAATGAAATAACAAAAAATATTCCAAACTTTATCTTCAGTTCTCACTTTTAGCTTTTGCATAAAATATCAAAAATTAATTCTCCAGTTGGTTACAAAAATATAATGAGTCTATTGTTCCTGGCTTGATTTTATTTTCAATTTTAATTTTTTGAAGATTTTAATATCAAGACAATGTGAAGTGTAGAAACAAGAAAATGTGAAGTAAAGGTAAGAAAGTCTTATATAAGTAAGTCAAAAATTTAGTCGTAAACTTGGTGATATGTATTGCTTCAATAATAGGTTGGATGTGAAATGAATAAAATTCAATGTAAATAAATGTCAGATCTAGTTTATTCTTTTATTTTTTAGTTTTGTTTTATCTCTTTGTTTCTCTTAAAAATATTGTCTCAATATTTTTTTAGTAAAATTATCAAATTCTAAGTAAATAAATGTCATGGTTTATTCCATTTTAGTTTTGTTTTATCTCTTCATTTCTCTTAAAAATATCATCTCTAATATTTTTCTAAAAAATATCAAATTCAATAACAGTTATATCTAAGAAAATCTCAAATATTTTTCTAAAAAATATCAAATTCAATAACAGTTATATCTAAGTGTTGGATCCTAAAATTCAAAGGTTCCAAAATAGTTCGTCGATTTTTCGGTGTGGGTTCCGAAAATACTCCAAAGAGCCTGTCCGTCGTCGGATTTTGGGCAGCTCCTTCAGTGGAGCCTGCACGGCTTCGAGCCTAAGCGAGACTTCGAGCCTAAACGATCGATTTTGATGGATTTAAACTAAAATCTACTAAAACTCGGATAAATCTACTGGAAAGTGGATAAAAAAGCATGCAATTCGAATTAAAATGCATAAAACGAAACTAAAACATGAAAAGAAAATAGAGAAAAATATGAGTTCATCTTCTTGTGCCTGTGTGATGTATTTTTTCCTAGTTTTCCTCTTGTTGGCTTGTTCCATGGAGCTTTTTCACTAAAGTATGATGCATAAGCCCTCCACTAATGTTAAGTACGAAATTATTAACCCAGGGCTAACGGAAGTAGTTATCCCATGATCTGTGGAAACTGTTGTTTTCTATCTTGTGGAGGCAATCTTCCTCTGCTTTGTGGAAGCACCGCAGTCCAATGGAGGTAGTTGTTTTCAACCCAATGGAGACAACACTCTCTGAACTTATGGAAACATTGTTCCGGGATAGAGGCGTCATAGTCCAAGAAGTTGCTGCACTAAGGTCCATGGATGCTGCTGCTTTCGGCCCTGTGGAAGCACCACAATCCAATGGAAACTGTTGCCTTCGGCTCTATAGAGGCAGTAGTCTTTGGCTCCGAGGCTTAAAGCTCCATTGTTGTTGAGCGGCTCCGTGGCCAATGAGCTCTGGCTCCACTTTTATCTTTGAGCTCCTTCACGTTCAGGTGCTTTTGGACACATGTCCAACAATGCCCTCCTCAAAAGGGCTGGGCGATTGCTTCCATTGAGCCCATGTCCTTTTGCTTTGAGACGTTCACTTGAATCAGCTATGATCACTGATAACTCCAAATATGAGCATATTCTTAGCTTGACAAAACTGTGTATTACTTGAATTTCTGTATAAAACCATCATAATAACTTGTTAATGGCATACATTATTGATCTATATCGCTTGAAATGATATAGAGTTTGTTGTCGATATTATTAACGATTTTTGCCATTTTTAAGCGGTAGTCTAGTGCCAGAAAAGCTAAGGCATGCGCCACAAATTGTAGTCACCTCCGCTCGCAAGCGACCACTGCATCTCCAAAAACAAAAGACTAAGGCACAAGAGGCAAGCGGTAGCTTCCACAGCTCACAAGCGACAGTCTCTTCCGCTTGCAAGCGACAGCCCAGACACCCACCGCTGCAGAATGTCAGCAGATTTTTTACTAAGTGTTCCAACTGCAGTGATGCAGCCATTCGACATCCAGCCAACACAAGCGAGCCCAGCTGCACTGATGCCCTCCAGCTCTCCGGCAAGCGAGGAAGATCTGAGCCTTTGCAATTTAATGCAAGCGAAGCGGGTGCCCTGAGAGTTATGGCTAGCAACTGCTTCAACAGAATAACTACCATTAACCACCTAACTGCCTAGCGATTGGAACCGCCCAGCAACTACTTGCAACCGTCCCAATTCACCTACTATAAATAGAGCCAGATATCTCTATGTAAAATATACTTCGACTTTGGAGTATTTTAGCAATTAAATTCTACGCAATCTAGCTGTCTTCCTGTCCTTGAGAGCTCCAACCCTGTAAGGGAGTTCTCCACAGGAATGGCCAAGGGAGTAGGGATTTTCCTTCTCCCTTAGCCAAGTCTTTACCGTTTTCTTAGACTAGCTTACTGCTTCCAATTACAGCTTTATAGTTCTAGTTTTTTTCCAGCTTTAGTAGTAAGTAATGAAATATCATTCAGTTCTTCATCTACCTCTCTTCCACACTTTATTCGCACTTATATAAACTTTGAATTTAAAGAATTTCATTTCACTGGTTTAGAGCACGAGAAGAATTGATTATCACTTGTCTTTTGCCAAAAGCGTTTTCAAGGTAGTTCAATGTAGTTAAGTACGCGGGAGCCTTTTCGACCTACTTAACTACTGTTCTGAATTCAATTTTGATTAAAAAGAGGTAACAGAAAGGTAAAGCCACTAATGAGGCAAAAGTTGGGATAATTAATGGGACATAGATGGTGGTCTATTAGGTCACAGAAATTCTTAGTGACAGTAGGGTTTCTTTCTTATAATATTCCGATTCTGGGTGTCATTGAAGTCTTATTGTAAATCTCTTAAGGTCAAATTCCAGTGTTAAGGATTCTTTACATTTCAGTTTTTATATTTACATCATCCATTTCCATCGCTTCCGTAATATATATATCTTCGTTAACACACTTATACCACTCACTCATTACATCCAGGGAAATCTCACCCTCTGCTGCTTACATATATATACATATACACGTAGTGCCATCCGTTTATGTCCCGATCACTCGGTAACCGCCATTCATCCATGTCCCGCTCACTCGATTACCGCTTCCGCTCATGTCCCGTTCACTCGGTTACCGCTGGCACTTCATCACACGCCTCCGCTTCGCTCGCTTCCACTCACTCACTCCCTTACCGCTTTACATACCGCTTTTGATAGATTAGAAACTTGGATCCGCTCTACAGCGGATCCTTTACTGCAATTTTCGTCGCTTTTTCAAGATCTATACTTTTCAAAATTCATGACTTAAAATCCCTGTGTTCGACCTGGAAACTCACCAGTAAAAGAGTATAAACAATTTTGATAACTACTCCGGGTCTACAACCACAATTTTTTAATATCTGACCGTTTCTCTATAAACCTTCACTCACTGATTTTTTAATTCCCTGTGAAATTGCACAAACTATTACAATAGAAAAAATAGTCATCAGTCACTTCTGTCGACAAGGATCCTCTTTGGTCTTCACTTCTTGGACTTCATTTCCATCCCAAAACATCAATGTTTGATGGAGTGTCGAAGGCACACACTCGTATGCATGAATCCAATTCCGTCCCAAGAGAGCCGAATAGAATGGCCTACTATCAATCACCATGAAATTTGATGATATTCCTTTGTCTCCACCTGCACATTCAAAGTGATCATACCTGCCGGTTTGTAAGAATTTTCCAAAAAATCGGTAAGCCGTACCAATGTAGAATTCAAATCGTCACTAGTCTTTCCGAATTTCCGTAGGGTCTCAACTGGCAACTCATTCACAAAAGCTCCACTGTCCACCAGAACTTGGTCAAGCGAATAGCCATTCATCGAGACTCGAATGTGCAAAGGCTTGACATGTTGGTTTTGGCCAGGTGCGGGCCTCTTAAATTCTACCATCGTTGCCACAACATTCTGTTTGAAGATAGGCTCTTCGTCAACAACAACTTTCTCTAACTCTTGAACTTCTTCCGGAGGCTCCTTTACTTGCTTCATTTTTGAAAAAGACTCCACAGCTTGGTTCCTTAGCGGCTCCACAACCTGCTTTCTTTCTGAACGTGGCTCCACAACCTGCTTCCTTTCTAAAAGCGGCTCCAGAACTTGTTTCCTTAGCGGTTTCACTACCTGCTTTATTTCTTGAAGCGGCTTCACAACCCGTTTTTTCTCTGAAAGCAACTTCACAGCCTGCTTCTTTTCTGAAAGTGGCTCCACAACCTGCCTTCTCTCTGAAAGCAGTTTCACAACTTGCTTCCTTGGCAGCTCCATCACTTGCTTTCTTTCTGAAAGCGGCTCCATAGCCTGCTTCTTTTCTTAAAGCGGCTCCACAGCCTGCTTTTTCTCTGAAAGCGGCTCCACAGCCTGCTTCCTTGGCAGCTCCATGGCCTGCTTCATTGGCGGCTCCATGGCATGATTTCTTTCTGGAAACAGATCCACAGTCTGCTTCGTTGGCGCCTCCATGGCCTTCTTCCTTTTTGGAAGAGGTTCTACAACTTGCTTTCTTTCTGGAAGCGGCTCTATCGCCTACTTCTTTTTTGGAGGCAGCTCTACAACCTGCTTCTTTGGCAGCTCCATAGCTTGATTTCTTTCTGGAAGCGGCTCCATAGCCTGCTTTCTTTCTGGAAGCGGCTCCATAGCCTGCTTCTTTTTTTTAGGCGGCTACATGGCCTACTTCCTTGGCGGCTCCATGGCCTGATTTCTTTCTGGACGTGGCTCCACAACCTGCTTCCTTAGCAGCTCCATAGCCTGCTTCCTTAGCAGCTCTGCAGCCTGCCTTCTTTATGGAAGTGGCTCTATAGCCTGCTTCTTTTTTGGAGGCAGCTCCACAGCATGCTTCTTTGGCGGCTCCATAGCCTGATTTCTTTCTGGAAGCGGCTCCATAGCCTGCTTCGTTTTTGGAGGTGGCTCCATGACCTGCTTCCTTGGCGGCTCCATGGCTTTTGAAACCTCTGCCTCCGTAGACTCCTTTTCGACTGAAGCCTCCACAACCTCTGGAGTCTCTACCTCCACAAGCTCTGGAGCTTCTATGGCTTCTGAAACCTCTTCCTCCGCAGACTCCTTTTCAATTGGAGCCTCCACAGCCTCTGGAGTCTCTGCCTCCACAAGCTCTGGAGCTTCCATGGCTTCTGGAACCTCTGCCCTCGCATACTCATTTTCGACTGGAGCCTCCACAAGCTCTGGAGCTTCCATAGCTTCTGAAACCTCTGCCTCCGCAGACTCATTTTCAATTGGAGCCTCCACAAGCTCTGGAGCTTTCATGGCTTCTGGAACCTCTGCCTCCGCAAACTCCTTTTCAATTGGAGCCTCCACAACCTCTGGAGTCTCTGCCTCCACAACCTCTGGAGCTTCCATGGCTTATGGAACCTCTACCTTCGCAGACTCCTTTTCAATTAGAGCCTGCACAGCCTCTGGAGTCTCTGCCTCCACAAGCTCTGGAGCTTCCATGGCTTCTGGAACCTCTGCCTCCAAAGACTCTTTTTCAATTGGAGCCTCCAAAGCATCTGGAGTCTCTGCCAACACAAGCTCTGGAGCTTCCGTGGTTTCTGGAACCTCTGCCTCCGAAGACTCCATTTCAACTGGAGCCTCCACAGCCTCTGGAGTCTCAGCACTTACAGTTTTTTTTTTCGTATAGAGGTGAATTTTCGGCGCTCAAAGTGGCACTAAGCTTCTTTTCAAACCTTTTTTTTGAAAATGCCCTCCTTATACAATATGCGATGACATCAACGTCCATTAGAGGCTTGGCCTCCCGTTGATTTGGTTCAGTGGCTGCACTCCGGCTGCCTGCTGATGAAAGGTTGGCGGCTGAATCTCTGCGGCCTACCCTCCCTGCCCCTTTGTTTCGATGATCCTCTTCCATTGGAGATTAGCCACGTTCAGACCGTGACATCCCCATGCTGGCGTTGGCGCATTCCACATAGGTTGTCCGCTTAATCGCCCTGGCGGGATCATGCCAAATGTTGAAAATTTGCTTGCCCCTCGTGGAGGCTCAGCACTATTATCCAAAACTCCAAAGGCCAAGGGGTTCCAGCCCTCCGCAGCCTATTGGCTCCAGCGCTCCGCAGGCTGTTGCCAGCCTTCCACAAGCTATTGGCTCCAGCCATCCGCGGGCTGTTGGTTCCAACCTTTTGCAAACTGGTGGTTTCAGCCTTCCGCAGGCTGGTGGTTCCAGCCCTCTGCAGGCTATTGGCTCCAGCCATCCGCAGGTTGTTGGAACCAGCCTTCCGCAAACTGGTGGTACCAGCCCTTCGCAGGCTGTTGCTTCCAATTTCCTGCAAGCTGTTGGTTCCAGCCTGATCTTGTTTGCCCCGGCCCTAAGGCCTGAAGCATTGGATGTTCTGCAACAATTCCGTAGCTTTTTTTCAGGCGGTACAAATGAACCCCATGTCAACCTCGACATCACTCTTCGAAAAATCCGACTTTTGTCCCACTGGGCATGCCAATTGTTGGATCCTAAAATTCGGATGTTCCAAAATAGTTCGTCGATTTGTCGGTATGGATTCCGAAAGTACTCCAAAGAGCCTGTCCGTCGTCGGATTTTGGACGGCTCCTTCGGTGGAGCCTACACAGCTTCGAGCCTAAGTGAGGCTTCGAGCCTAGACGATCGATTTGGATGGATTTAAACTAACATCTACTAAAACTCAGATAAATCTACTGGAAAACGGATAAAAAAACATGTAATTCGAATTAAAATGCATAAAACGAAACTAAAACATGAAAAGAAAATAGAAAAAAAATATGAGTTCATCATCTTCTTGTGCCTGTGTGTGATGTGTTTTTTCCTAGTTTTAATCCTAAGATAGAATAACCGCCTTTTTCCACTAAAAGGGGTCATTCCAATTATTCTTCCACTACTCACAACCGTCTGGTAACCTCCCACTACCACCTTCAACTGTCTGGTAACCTCCTTCCACTACCTCCAACTATCTGGTAACCTCCTTCCATCAGTTCCCTGGTAACCTCCTTCTATCAGCTCCTAACCACCCGGTAACCTCCTTCCATCAGCTCCTAACCGCTTCAATTGCCTCTGGACCGTGTTCCACTTGCTCTGAACTTCTTCCATTGCCTCTGAACCAGATATGCCGCTTACTCCGACTTGTTTCTATCGTACTCCTAGCCGGTCTACGGGGATGTATCCCAACAGCCTCGAGTTAAATGGAATCTTCGGTTTTCCTCTTGTTGGTTTGTTCCATGGAGCATTTTGAGTATAGTATGATGCATAGACCCTCCACTAATGTTAAGTACGAAATTATTAACTCAGGACCAACGGAGGTAGTTATCCCATGATCTGTGGAAGCTATTGTTTTCTATCTTGTGGATGCAATCTTCCTCTGCTTTGTGGAAGCACTACAGTCCAATGAAGATAGTTGTTTTCAACCCAATTGAGACAACACTTTCTGACCTTATGGAAACATTGTTTCGGGGATGGAGGCGTCATAGTCCAAGGAGTTGTTGCCCTAAGGTTCATGGAGGCTGTTGCTTTCGGCTCTGTGGAAGCACCACAATCCAATGAAAACTGTTGCGTTCGGCTCTGTGGAGGCAGTAGTCTTTTGCTCCGAGGCTTGAAGCTCCATTACTGTTGAGCGGCTCCGCTGCCAATGAGCTATAGCTCCACTTTTATATTTGAGCCTCCTTCACATTCATGTGCTTTAAGATTCATGTCCAATACTAATAAAATAATATGATTCGAAACCCTAAAGAAAAAAAAAAAAAAAAAAGAAAAGAAAAGAAAACACTAAAAAAGAATTATAAATAAATAGTAGAGGTGTGGAGTGAAATTAAAGCATTGGAACAACAAGGCCAGGGTGGATATATATCATTTATGGATTGTGAAGATTATGGGAGACGAGGGGTGTGTTTAATTTTTATTTTTGTTCGAAGAAAAAAAGAATTTTGACGTGAAGTATAAAATATAAAAATAATAAATTTATATAATTTATATATTTTAAAAAAAGTATATTAGAAAATTTTATAAAAGAGACAAACCATTGAAGTTTGCTTGCATGGCAAATTTTTTATTATTCAATTCGACGTCTCTCAAAAATAAAAATATATTATTTTATTTTATTATATGTTATATTCACATAGCCGTTTGTGACATTAGGAGACTCGAGACAAAAACAAATTAACATGTTATATATTTTTTATATTAACTTATAAATATAAAATATATTAATCAATTTTAAAATAATAATAATATTATTAAATATTCTTAGATATTGATTTTATAATACATAAAAATTAAGTTAAAATTATACCATTACTATTTTTTAGTTGTCCGTTAAAGTTATACATAATTCATTTATAATAAATATTTTTACTTATTCATAATTTTATTAGTATTACTTCAAAAATAATAATGAAATTGACAATTTTCTTTCTAGTTTATTATTATTATTTTTTAATTATTTTTTTATAATACTTCTTTTATTTACTATATTTAATTTTATAAATAATCACAAAAATAATGCTCTCTTCGTCCGAGTGGTAAATATACATTTATTTTTACGAAATTTAAAAATAATAATATTTTAATTGTAATGAATAATTAAAAGGTAGGGTAAAATTTTATTATTTTTTTTTTAACGTAAAAGTAATGTTGTGATAATAAAATATGAGTATTTATAGAAAAAAAATAAAATATCTAATAAAATTGTTACTTTATAATTGAACAATCGAACATAAAAATATGTATATTTTATAATTAGATGGATGAGTTATTATACATAATAATTTTGGGGGTCATGCGCCCTACCCAAATGGGCTCCAGGCAAAATCCCTCTGGCTTTTGTTCAAAACAATTTTAATGGAATTAAAATACTATTTAAATAAAAAGTAATAAATTATATATAAATCCGAACAATTATCTCACATATATATATATATATCTCATATTTTCAATTAATATGGAGTGGTACCCAACTCAAGGGTACGTACGGTTATTAAAAATACCGTTTGGGAATTTAATTTATATAATATACGTATAGTATATATAAGTCTTTAAAATGGGATAATGTGGACCCATAGTCTGTTTTCCTTGCAAAGTGATCAATATGATTTTTGAAATATTATATAATATCAAATGCAATAATGGGTTTAGTGGTATGTGATTGGCAAGATATGGAAATATTGGGGTATCCATATCAATATTTATTCATTTTCTTTTAGACGTGGAAGGTGAGTCAACACTGCACATATTTCTTTTTTGCTTTGATTGACACTAATGCCTCAATTAATTATTATAAAGCTTATAATTAATTCATCTTGGGAGTGTTTAATTAATCTTGTTTAACTTGCTTTTTACTATTAATTTATTGGATGAAATAATTCTTCTCACTTTCTATTTTTTTATTTTTTAAATAAATATGTATGTACATATATACGACTACTCTAGTATAGTCATTTTATTATATATGAATGTATTTAGAATGAGGAATGGATTAGGGGTTGATACGGCCAAATTAGTATAGTGTTAATTTGATCGGCCTGCTGGATCAATGTCATATATGTAACTAAAATATATTTATTTACATATAATACAATATATGTTGAATTATAATATAATATGTGTATTATAAATATCTTGAAATATGTATAAATATATATTGATTATCTGTATAGCATATATTGATCCTGTCAAATCAGCATCATGCTGACTTGATCTGATCAGTCGTTGATCTATGCCCATTTAGAATGAGTTTGGTGTTTCAAGTACAAATAATATACATCATGTACGATTTTCATTAAAATTATATTATTTTACAAACATCACATCAAATACTATTTAAATTCAAATTCAAATAAAAAAAATTCAATTTCAGATCAAAATAAAAACAAACCCATACATATGTTTTTTAAAGTATTTTGATGTTTTGAAAAGTTTAAACTTTTTTTTAAAATTGAATAAAAAAATTTATTTCATGTAATGTAAATATTTTGTATATAAAAATAATTTTTGAAGTAATATTTTAAATAAAATAAAGATTTGATAAATGTATTTTAAAGAGAATTTCTTAATAAATAATTTTAAAATAAAATTGAATATGTAAAAAGAGTGCCATAAAATTTTGGTCAAACTAAAATATTATATCAGGGCTTTAAATTTGTTTTGTATTAATTGACTATCCATTCAGATATTTTTTTAAAAAATGTGGAATTATGTAGATAAGATATATGACTACATGCACGAGCAGTCCATTTCATTTCAATTCATTTCATTTAATGACTTAATTCTTTTTCAAAATATATTCATTAATGATACTTCAATACATGAAAATGAGAATAGGGAAATAATCTTTTTTTTTTTTTTGGTTTTTTTTTTCTATCTTTTTTGTTTGTTTGAGTTACTGAGATGGAATTTTGGGTGCATTTCGTACATATAATTAAATTGGGAAGAAATGAAAGTAGAGAACTAAATTATAGAGAAAAGAAGAAAAAATTGCACAAAATTGGGTCGAATTTTCTATATTTTGAAAATTGTATCAAACTCTCTCAGGTTTTATAAACTCTCCATCTAGACACTTTTGGCGTCATGATCTATACACGTCCAAACTGCGGATGAATTTTAAAATATCTATTTTTTAATCCATGAAATTACAAATATATTCATTCATCTTATATTTAACCATAAGGAACAATAAAAAAATTCTTAAAACTAGAGAAAAACAATTGTTTCTAAGTATATGTATTGTTAATTGAGGCTAAATATAAGAAGAATGAGTATATTTGTATTTTTAAGTGTTTAAAAATAGAAATTATGAAACTAATTCGTAGTTTGGGCGCGTGCAGATCAAACAACGGTAGATAAAAATGGTCGAGAGGATTAGATACAAAGTTTATGAAACTATGGAGAAGTCTGATACAATTTTAAAAATATAAGGGATTTAGAGGAAATCACATGTGAGTTTTTGTGCAATTTTACCGGAAAAAAAATTGTGTTAAGAATGAGATTAATTCTTTTGTTTGGTAAAATTAATAATTCAATTTAAAAATATAAAAAATACACAGTTATGTGGATGAATCAATCAATAGAAAATTATGAATTAAATAAATAGAAGTTTTAGCGATTTGAATAATAAATTAGATGTAATATAAGATCGAATTAGTATAATTTTGTAAAAACATTATAAAAAATAAATATTTAAATAATAAATTATATGTGATATTTTTTAATATCATAATAGTATAATTTTCAAAAATATAAAAATTAAATAGTATAAAAAATAAAAAATTAATAAAAAAACACACTACATTATTTTTTTTAATATTAATTTCTCTATATTTCTTGTATATTTATTTCTCAAAATTCATTCAATGACTTAGACAAACAAAAGAAAGAAATATTTTTCATTTTCCCACTTTCATTACCCTCTGGCGAACACACCGTGAGAATTTATTTTTTAGGGGAAACTGTTTTTTAGTCATGTAACTGACCATCTTATCATTTTAGTGTCGTAAGTGGAGCCTATCGTAAACTAGTTTTATAAGTGAAAAATTTTCGTTGTTTTAATCCTCCGGCGCCGGAGACACCCACGTGGCTTACCGGAGGCCACGTGTCCGCCAAATGTATTTTATTTTTTATTTTTATTTTTTAATTTAAAAAAAAATTATTTTTAATTTATTTTTAATTTTATTTATTTTTTAATTTTTTTATTTGGTCCAATTAAAAAAAATTAAAAAATTTAAAAATTTTAAAAAATGTAAAATAAAATAAAATACACATGTCCGCCAGGTGTCGCTAATATGGCGGGACACCTGGCAGAGACGTGGCTTTCGGCGAGCCACGCGGGCGTCTCCGGCACCGAAGGGCTAAAACAACGAAAATTTTCCACTTATGAGATTAGTTTACGACATGCTCCACTTACGGGACAAAAATGATAAAAAAGTCAATTTACGGGACTAAAAAAATATTATACCTTTTTTTTTTTACTATTTAACTTTTACAATTTTTATTAAATATATTATTTTGATTCATAATAATTATATCTAAATTATATATTATTTTTCACAAATTCGCACTTCACTAAAATCATCTCTTACTCAATTCATCATTTTATCTCGATTCATTTTTTTCACTTGCAGTACATTTGTTCTTTTAAATAGATTTATTTCGTTGTATTTTCTTATATTTTTCAATTCAATATTTTGTTACATTTTCAAATGAAGTTTTTGTCATACCAAACAAAATAATTAATTTTTCTTCTTTGCTAAATTTATTTTTTTACAATTCTATTCTCTATTACAATTTCCATGTAATTTTATTTTTGTACCAAACACACCCTTAAAATAAATATTTGATGTAAGTATTTTTTTTTTGTAAAATTTGTAAATTATGGATAAATAATACTTCTTCCGTCTCAACTGAAAATATCATATTTATAATTTTTGTTTGCCCTCCTCAAAAATATCTTTTTTTATAATAATAATACCAAAATATTCTTAAATTTTATATAAATTGTAAACATATCATTACATATATACATAAAGTACAAAGGATAAAAATTTCAAAACTATCTTACAATTTCTACTAACTAATAAAACACTAGTATTATTTTTTAATCTATTACAAAATTTCAAATTGATATTTTTATCCGAAATTGAAGAAGTATTAAAAAATAAAAATATAATTACTTAAATTTATGTATATAAAAAAAAATTAACAGATGTAAGTCCCATTAGTTTTTATTTAAATACTCAATATTATAAAAAATTTAGGGTGTGTTTTGATTTGTATTTGAAAGTAAAATTACCATTATTTATTCATACGGTTCCTAACAAAAACAATTCTAATGAGAAAGAATCATATGAAACATTTTTTGTCAAAAAATATAATATGAAGATGGATACATAACCATTTCCTGCACTGGTCAACACCGTCTGAGTGCGCCCAACGAGATTCCGTGAATCAATTTATAATTTCGACACCAGGAACAAGAATCGTGCCTAAAAAAGACGATATTCGAGAGGCTTGGGAGGTCGATTAAACTCCACAGAAGATTTCAGTATAAGATAGACTAACACCCAACAATACGGTGACTAATGTTAGCCTCCAAAAATATGGTGAATTGTAATGAATGACCTCAATGGACCAAGTAGTTGCTACATCGTACACTATGCGCGGCCCTAGAAAGGCTCCTAAAGATGGAAGCTGCAGAAACCATAAACCGAAGGAAGCTAAACCACTTACAAGGTTGCAAAAAAGGAGAAGACAACTCCAACGCCAAGCTGTCAAGCTAAACCAACCGAACATGAAGGACATAATAGTCAACCTTTTATATATCGTGAGCAGGTAGGCAGGCAGGCCACGGGAAGGACAAGCTGAACAAAGAGAACCTTCGGCACCAATTTCAGGCGTACCAAGAATAGAGGCCAAAGTGCATACTATTGAGAGGCAGATGTGGCATTGGACAACCCCTTGGAGGTTTGGGCAGCTTCAGTCTTGGCAGCCCACGTACACATGTCGGATCCAGTTCAACCGGTATCTTTGATAGGCATGTAAAAATATCATCTTAGACATCTTTGGTGGACAATCAAAGCATAGAAGAACTCTATTCTCTAGTTCAAATGAAAATTTCTTCATTCAAGGCACAAGAACCCATACAGGAGGCCTATTTGGGGAAAAATGTTCTCTTAGCATGACTCAAATCAGCTTTCTACTGAGTTCGGAAAAAAAAGCTGCCCTGATCTAAGAGTTTGAAGATTGTTTCATGTCTAGATTGTCTAGAAGCTTTGTGGAACATCAAATGCCTACATCATGCCAACTTCATAAGCAACCTTTGAAGAGATTCAACCTAGAGCCGATGCCTAAAGTCAAAGAGAAGTTGTGGAAAAATAGAGAACCTAATTCAACCTCCACCAATAACAAAAGAAACTGCGGAAAAATAGATGAATCAATTTCAGGTATCTACCAAAACAAAATGAGCTACTGAAATGAAAATGTTGTATGAAGCTCGAGCCTCGACAAGGATCCGAGGTTAGATGAATCCGAGTCGGGTGCCAATGGTCGAATGTCGGTTGCACCCGAACCCAGAGACAAGTCGATAGGCACTCGGATCAATAACAGATTCGACTGGCACCCGAACCTAGAGACGGATTGACAAACGCCCGGAGCAAAGACAGAGTCGACTAGCATGTGAACTCGGAGATGGGTCGACAGGTACCTAGATCAAGGACAATTTCGATTAGAGCACATAACATTTTTTTTCATCCAAAGATAATACTCCCTCCATCCCACTTCAACGGGACCTAAGTTTTGTAGTAATTAAGATATAATAGATATTTTATTGGTTAGTGGAAGTGTGTAAAAGAAGTTTTGATATGTTTATCAAATAACTTTGGATTGAGACAAAAAAAAAAAAAGTAAAAGTGGTACTTTAAATTGGGATAGATGAAGTATTTGGTTATAAACACATATCTATTTATGCAAATTTTATACAAATAAAAGGTAAAATATTTTAAATAATATTTTTAAATAAAATAAATAACTAAATAATTTATCAACTATTCATTTAATAGTATTTTTGAAAATGAACCGTTATCTAATTTTTACAAAAAAATTATAAAATAAAGGATTGATAAATTATTTAGTTATTTATTTATTTTATTCAAATAAGACTTTTAAAGATATTTTACCTCTTTTTTGTATAAAATTTGTATAATTAGGTGTGTTTATCAATTTTAAACGAATGTGTTTTATACATATTTTAATTAAATACAAAAATATTTATGTAATAAGTAAAATATGAAACTTTTTGTACATTTATACTGAAATATAATAAGGTATATTGCAATTTATCCACTTGAGGAATTAATAGGGTATATTGCAATTTATCCACTTGAGGAATTAACACCCACATGTGTAGTACGATTGCTATACATTAAAACTTTATTTAAATTTATTTTTATTTTTTATGATTGTTATATTTTTTTAATATACTTATTTAATACAAATTAAGATTGCATTTTTTTTATTTGTTTTTGCTTTTATTATCATTCTCTCATTTTTTTTATTATTATATCTACAATAATTCTTTTTTTTTTTACCCAACATCATATTAATCCATTCTTTTTTACCTCAAAGTATTTAAAAATAAAAAATACAAAATTAAAATAAATTCAAAAGAGCACACTTAATATATATATATATATATATATTCATATTGCGGTGGTTAAGGTACACCGTGTTGATTTTGATCAAATTAAAAAATTAACTTGAAATAATTAGCAAATTATCATAAAACAGGTAACATATATTATGTTATATAGCAATATGTGTTGTATGAAATTATATTTCGTGTTAAAATCAATTTATATTGTGCTACATGCAATTGTATAATATGTTATATTATATATTATATTAATATTTGTTGTATGAGTTACATGTGATGTTATGTTATATAATTTGTTTATTGTACTTTGATGCTAAAATCAGAATATATTGTCCTTAAATAGAAATTATATTTTACTATATGTAATTATATAATTTGCTATTAAAATATTTATTATATATTAGAGGGTAAACTGTTTTTATAGTCCCGTAATTGGACTCCCTTATCATTTTAGTCCCGTAAGTGGAACATGTCGCAAACTAGTCTTATAAGTGAAAATTTTTCGTTGTTTTAGTTATCCGGCGCCGGAGACGCCCGCATGGCTCGCCAGAGGCCACGTGTCCGCCGGGTGCGCTGACTTGGCGGACACGTGGATTTTTTTTTCATTTTTTAAAAAATTTATTTTTAATTTTATTTGTATTTTTAATTTTTTTATTTGGTCGAATTAAAAAAAATAAAAATAAAAATAAAATAAAATCCACGTGTCCGTCAGGTATCGCTGACCTGGCGGGACACCTGGCAGACACATGGCCTCCGGCAAACCACGCGGGCGTCTCTGGCGCCGGAAGACTAAAACAACGAAAATTTTCTACTTATGGGACTAGTTTGCGACATGCTTCACTTACGAAACTAAAATGATAAGTGTGTTCAGTTACTGGACTAAAAATACAAATTACTCTATATTATATTATGATGTGCTACTTTCTTTATAAACATTTACTTATTAGGTCAAAATATATTGTGATAAAGTCATAATTATATTTGGTTATATGTTGTTGGGATATGAAGCCTTATTATATCCTAAAATTTAGGGATATGATTTGGATATTATATCCTAAATTTAGAGATATGATTTGGATAGGCATAGGCTTAGGTTATAAAGATTCATGTATTCTCACTTTAACATGTGTTTGATTGAACTGGGTTACCAACTTCTAATATTCTTGTGTCCTTTGTTTGCTTTTCTTGATTTCCTGGAATTTCCGTAACAAATGGTATCAGAGTCTAGTTCGTTGGTAAGGTGGATTGGGAGGCATTGGGCATTGGTGTTGTGGTTGTGGGAATCATTTGTGACCTGCGGAGGTGCCTTGTGTCGAAAGTCTTCTGGCGATGTTGGGTCGGTCCCGAAAATTGTGGTAGATCAGGCAGCGGGTCCCTTTGTGATAGGCGGTGCAAGGTGGACGGGGAAGGATAAGGGTTTCGGCAAACGCAGCAGAGGAGATATCCGATGTGCTCTCATAACAAGTCAGAGCCTTAGGTTTGTTTGTGGGAGTCAAGATGGGTGATCGGCGTTGAAGGAGAAACCCGAAGACATGGATGAAGCCGAATACAAGAACATCAATAGGAAGATGATGAGTGCGGTTTGACTAACCCTTTCGGAGAATGTCTCAACTGAATTTGGATCTGGATCTGCCCTTAGTGCCGAAAATAGGGGTAGATCTGAGGCGAAGGGAAATGGTCAAGATCAAGAATGGTCAAAGTCGAAGCCGAAGAACAAGGACAAGAAAGATGCAAGTCAGGTGGTATGTTGGAACTGCAAGAGGCACTTGAAACGACAGTGCGGCACGCCAGAGAAGGATCAGGGTTCGGCAAACGCAACGGATGAGATATTTGATGCGCTGATTCTGAGCGTCAACAGTCCAATGGAATCATGAATCTTATTCTCAAGAGCGTCATTCCACTAATGCAGTGATTCGGGAATAATGGAATCCTATACCACATGTAATTTTGGTGTTGTCTATCTTGTAGATGATGAGACACTGAAAATTGTAGGTAAACGTATGGTTTGAATCAGAATACAGAACAGTGAGGAGTGGAGACTGAATGACGTGAGGCATGTCTCTGGTTTGAAACGGAATCTGATTTCCGTTGGACAATTGGATGAGGTAGGTTACTCAATAGTTTTTTAAACTAAGTCGTGGAAGGTAACCCAATGATCCATTTTGGTGGCCCAAGGGAGGTGAGATGGAACTCTCTACATGACGAAAAGCATGAAAGACGGAATCGGTTCCGCGGCTATAAATAATGACACAAATTTATGACATTCTTGTTTCGAACACATGAACAAGAAGGGGATAGGGGAGCTTATTTCAAATGGAAGATTGTCAGGTCTCAAGTCCGTCGATATTGGAGTATGCGAGGACTGGTTCTTTGGCAAGCGACAAAAGGTGACATTCTCAAATGGTGGAAAAGATCTGGAAAATGAAAAGTTGAAATTTGTCCAAACGGACTTGTGGGGACCAACTCCTGTATCGACTTTTAAAGGCTCATAGTACTACACCGTGTTCATTGACGATACTACAAGGGAGGTATGGATATATGTCTTTAAGCGTAAATATGATGTTTTTAATACCTTTAAGAGGTGGAAAGCACGTGCAATGGAAGCAGTGAGTCGATTTATGAGCAATCCTAGAAGACAACCTAAGGTCGTGACCTTAGATAAATTGAGGTTGTGTTCAACCTATATTAGCCTCAATGAGTGAAGAAAGTGGCTAGGCGATGTCGTTGCCGATGAAGTAAAATATTGAAGTGGAAGATACAATCAGTTTTCAAGTGGGAGATTGTTGGGATATGAAGTCTGATTATATCATAAAATATATGGATATGATTTGGATATTATTGGCATAGACTTAGGCTATAAATATCAATATATTCTCACTTTAACAGGTGCATGCGAATTTTATAGTAAAATTCTTGACTTGGCAGCGTCCCCGACATAGATCATTCTGATCGAACTAAGTTTCCAAATTCTTCTGTTCTTGTATCATTTGTTTACTCTTGTTGATTTCCTGAAATTTATGTAACATATGTAATTATATACTAATTTGTTATATAGTATTATATTTAATATATATTATTTTTTTATATAGTATTATATTTAATATATATTATTTTTTTATATAGTATTATATTTAATATGTATTATTTTCTTTATAAATATTTGTTAATTAGATTAAATAAGCACCGTTAGCACGGTAACCAAATCATACTTATATTCATATATATATATATATATATATATATGGATGTTATATTTAGTTATGGTTAATTGTAACTATAACTAATAATGATTCAAATCATACATTATTATTTTAAAACAATTCATATAAATACTTTTTAAATAGTAGTATGTGATAGTTATAATAAATTTTAGGTTAAATTACACAAAATTATATGTGGTTTTACAAAATTGCGTCAAATTCTTCATACTTTTAAAACTACGTCAAATTCACTCGTAATTTCATAAACTCTATGTCTAACCTCTTTGGCGGTCCTTATTCAACGGTATTTGACCTAAATGTGCGCAAACCAAACTGCGAATAAATTTTAGAATCTGAATTTCTAAACCCTTAAAATTACAAATATATTTATTTTTCTTATATTTAGCTTAAAAAAAAGTAAAAATAAACTCTTATTATCTAAAAAAAAAAAAAACTACTCCCTCCGTCCACTTATAATGTTTACATATTTATATTTTGGGACGTCCAATTACAAATACCCTTACTTTACATCACATCATTACTTTTATACAAAAAAAAAGTAAGGACAAAAATGTCATTACACTACTTTTAATTACTCACTATAATTAAAATACTATTATTTCTTAAACACCGCGCCAAAAGTAAATGTAAACTTTGTAAGTGGATGGAGGGAGTATTATTTAGTATATTTTACTATTTTTAGGCTAAATATAAGAAAAAATATATATTTGTAATTTTTGGGGTTTAGAAATTGAGATTCTAAAATTTATTCGCAGTTGGGATGTATTTAGGTCAAATACCGTTAAACAAGGACCGTTGAGAGGGTTAGACGCAGAGTTTATGAAACCACGAGGGAGTTAGGGAGTTTGACGCAGTTTTAGAAATATAGGAAATTTGGTGTAATTTCATGAAACCACGAGTAAATTTTGTGCAATTTTGCCAAAATTTTAAGCAATAACTTTTTCTTTGTAACGTAATAAACCTATTTTCAGCAGTAACTTTTTCGTTATTTAATATACATAACAATATTGAATAATTTTACTTTAATATTGCTTATATATGAAAAAATGTTACAACTATAACTTCGGTTTGAGGGGGCAACTGCTGACATGCCTTTTTTTTTCTCTTTTTTTTTTGTTTTTTAATTTAAATTACAAATATAAATTAAAAATTTTATAGTATGTATAATTTATTAAAATATATACAATATGTATGTCATTTTGTAGAAAATAATTTTTTTATAATATAAATAAATAAAAATATAGAAATATATATGTAGATATAATATAAATTTATAATTAAACTATATAAATTAATACATATTTATATTATTATATATTCGTAACCATCAAATCAATGCACATCAAAATTCACCAAATTCCAACCAAACCTAAACACAAAAGAAACATCAAAATTCAAATTCACCTCAAAATTCAAATAAAAAGCAAACTCAAACCTAAATTTCCCGAAACCCTTCTAAAGAAACACACCCTTAGTCTTTTTTTATATAATAAAACAATTACTAATACTCCATCCGTCCCATACCAAGGTATATATTTACTTTTTGCGTCATTGTACTTAACGTTAAAAATATCCTTATATTTGTATAATTTTTTATACAAATGTTATTATATTAGTATTATAAGACACTAATAGAAATATTTTTGCAATTTTTTCTTGATTTGTAATACGTTTTGATATAATAATTAATATCCAAATATCAACACGCAAAAAGTAAATGAATACTTAATTATGGAACGGAGGGACTACAATTTATTAAAAATAGTGTAAAATTTTTCTAAAAAATTTTAAATTTCCTATTTTCTAAAAAATATAAACAAAAATAGTTTCCTCCGTCGTATATTAATTGACACTTTTTTAACTTTTGTATATCCCATAACAATTAACCGATTTTTATTTTGAGTAAAATTTACTAAATGAAAGTATACTTAACAAATATTGTGTTCTTTCAACTTTTTTCTCTCATGCATTTTTCCAAAAATATTAATATATCACATATATTCATTATTATTATATTCTTTATATAATTTTTCATACTTCACATAAAAAATATTCATTCAAATTATTTCACAAAACAAACATACTCGTAATAGACCTACTCAAAACCCATTTATTTCTATCTTCCTCTTAAAAAAATTATATATTTATATCTACATTAGAAAATTCCATATTTTTTATAAAAATGATTTATGTTTATTTTAATAAATAAATATATTTTTGTAACTTCTATGGTAGGAAATTTTATTTTCTACAAAATAATATATATATTGCATATATTTTTTATTGTGATGTAATTTTTAAAATATTTAAATACATTTTCTAATTTTTTAAATCATATATATTAAATTTATTTTAAAAATATCAATATAATTAACTACATAATAAAATAATATTATAACTCATTATTATTAACTAATTAAATAAAATATGATTACTTTAAATAAGATGTCACTAAAAATAAAAATAGATCATTTTTATGGAACAAAAAATAGAAAAATTAATCTTCTTTCGTGGGACAGTATAATACACTTTTGTTTGATTTTGATTGTGCTTGAAGTTTTGATTTGAGTTTGAGTTAGAAAATTATCTTTTGATGTAATATTAGGTGAGATAGAATCATATATTTCTATTGATAACAGTGGGGGTTAAATAATATTATTTTTTTATTTTTAAAAAACAAATACACCCCTATAATATATGATTTTTATAATATTTTAAATATAAAAAAAATTTATATAATATTTTAAATTAAAATATCAATAAAAAAATTGTAAAAATATACTAAGGGGTGTCTTTGTTTAATGTTTTGATTTGAGCTATTTTTTTATATAATAAGTATAAAAAATTTATGTCGTTATATACAAAATATTCTCTCTGTCATATAAATTTATATTCATTTGATCGTACACGAATTAAAAAAAAAAAGTAAAAATAGAAAAAAAATTATGGTAAAAAAATAAAAAAAATTGTTATTTATTTACTGAAAAGAAAAATGAAAATAAATTGTTATGATAAAAATAGAAAAAAAAATTATAGTAAGAAAATAGAAAAATTGTTATTTATTTACTAAAAAAAAATAAAAATAAATTTTAGATAACAATAAAAAAATAAAAGTGAGAATAAATCTAGAAATATTTTATATTTATATTAATTTTTGGTGAAATAATAAAATATATACTCTATTATATCTATATTGAAAATCAATTTGGATAAAAATTAATAGGCAAACAAACCCTAAGATTTACAAATGTGTTATTAATTGTGATTTTATTAAATAAAATAATTTCTTAATACAATTTAAATTTACTCAGTTAATTCAAATTTTTATTAAAAAATTCAAATAAAGTATATATCGACCTCACACAGCTTTATTTTTGGTATATAGAATATATGGTGACAATATATATATATATAAATAATTATATGTGGGAGATACGAATTAATAATTATATGTATAGCATTAAAATTAAAGATGTTGATATACTATTTTCTTTTTTCTTTTTTTTTTTTTTTTTCTCAGCTTTATTTAGTTGCGTATAGGAAATAATCTCAGTCAAATGGTATATACTTTTACACACTTTTCAAAAGAAGTTTTTTATTATTTTAATAAAATTTAGGTTTTTTTTTTTCATTTTAATTTAGTTCAAAATCAAAATCAAAATTAATAATATACATAGTTTTTAATAAAAATACATATTTTTTTTTTACAAAATATAATGTTAAAAATACTATTCCCTCCGTCCCACATACTATGTCCATATTGTCTTTTCTGGCCGTCCCAGATACCATGTCACTTTCCTTTTTTGGAAAATAATTATATACTTTGATCAAATTTTAAACTTTTTAATTTTATTTTTTTAAAATTTTAATTAAACTAATTAGTTATCTTAATCTTAATTTATAATTATTTATATTATAGAGTAATTATTTTCACTAATATATTCTTAATTATCTACTAATTATACTCCCTTAAAATACCGTGTCTATAGTGTAGCAGACAAAATATGTAGGACGGAGGGAGTACTATTTAAGTCAAAATTAAATAAATAAATAATAAAAAACTCAAATTACTCAAACAAAACCAAACAAACATGCTTGCGTAATAATTACAATTTTGTTTGGTTGAGCTTGGAATCTTTATTTTTTTATTATTTTTTATAACGTAGAAATCCGCAACTGCTACCTGAAAGTGCGTACGGGTAAACCTCGGTCGAACCTAATACCATCATGTGTAGCAAATGAATTTGGAGAGGCGTCGAAATGTGAACCCATGACCTCAAGGTTGAAATTTTTATTTAAATTTTTAATGTGGAGAGTTTTTATTTGGAATATTTTTAAAATTAAATTGAATCATTTTTATTTTTATATTTTGAATTTTGTATTTTTATTTTTATTTTTTTAAAATATTCTAAAATGAGACAATGGTCTGTTTGGTTGTTGTATATATATATACACACAATTTTTTGTAATAAGATAAATATATATATTTTTATAAAAAATAGTGAAAAATAAATTTTTAAAAAAAAAAAAATCACTAGAAGAACAAGCACAGTCTTGATACGATTTCTTAAAAATAATTTGAAGGAGGCTTGTTTAATTATTATTATTATTATATGCTTTTTATTATAAATGAGATAAGTGAAATTGTGTTTGGATATATCTTTTAATATGATGTAATTAATTTGATTTAAAAAATAGCATATGTAACATGTTCGAAAGTAGACACGTCCGGCGCCTAGGTCACGCCCGTGCTGAGGTTCATATCAGTCGTCCCCTGTGCGTAATACTTTCGGAATATACCATACAATATGAGATAACAATGCAGAACACATACCTGCACCAAAACATATGTCGTCAATCAGTCATACAGGACAAGGGGCTCGCACATATGGGACGGACTATGGCCGAGAACCTGGGACAGGAATGTCAACCCGTGACAATACTCCCCCACTTCAAGTCGTAAACGCCTTCGTGCGATGCTACTTAAGTGCATTGACGTTGTTTCTTGCACCTTCAGTATACTTCTAGGCGTCAGTCCGTCGACCCTTTCCTGCATACCTACATTCTTTGTGCTCACCAACAGCCAACGAGGTTTTCCGTAGCCAATCCACATGCAACCTAACATTCCGCTGCTCATCTCCGCATACCATCCGGGATATTCTTTGTTGCAACTTGTGTATTTTTCGCGCGAAGATTGTCTGTAACGTAGCTTTTTCCTCACGAACTAAGCTCGGCCATTAGCCTACCAACATCGTCGAGCATACTTCCCCACCCTAGGGGTAAATGTCCAGTTCCCTAAGGACATGCTTTTTTTTTTTTTCTTTACGGGCCCACAGGCATGCTCCTTCGCCGAGTAATGCCCCACTTGTTTGTTTCGTTCACCATCAGCGTCAAGGTCCGCTATGACACCAATGTTGGAATTGGGTCAACTCAACACTAGTATGATATTATCCGTTTTGGGTTGAGCTCGCACGGATTTGTGTTTAGACTTGCTTCAAAATGCCTCGTACTAATGGAGTTCATGTGAAACTTATAAGGTGTTAGATTTTCTTCAAATCTTCCAATGTATGACTTGGGTTTGCACTCCAATAATCTTATGGCAAAAAATTTGGAAACAAGGAAGAACAACACACCGATGTTTATTTGGAGTAAAATTCTACTATGAAAAAATGAGTGAGAATGACCATAAATTTACATAGCAGTAAAATAGATAATAACTCAACTAACTTCACATAATTACTCCAATGAACCTAAACGAATTCGACTGGTACTGAAATGGCATACAAAACTGTAGAAAAAAACTAACATAATTGATTGACATTAATTTAAAGAAATAAAATATAATTAGTTGAAGATAAATATCTTCAAATAAAATTCACTAATTTTTTTCACTCCCCCTTAGTGCATTTTTTTTTTACTTGTAACTCCCAAGGCAGCCCTGAAGCTTTCAAATTTTGGTTTTGCAAGTGCTTTCGTGAACATATCTGCTATTTGACCATCTGATTCAACTCCATTCAACACGATTTCATGGTTCAACACATTTTCCCGAATAAAATGATGACAAACCTCAATGTGCTTCGTTCTTCCATGAAAAATGGGGTTAAATGGGAGTTTAATGGCACTTTCATTGTTGCACTTAATTTCCACAGGCTGCTCACTGATAGATGATATCTTAGTCAACAAACGCTTCAACCAAATACATTCTTGAGCAGCCAACAAAGCTGGCATATACTTTGTTTCAGCACTTGATAAGGCAATAGTTGGTTGCTTTCTGTTGCACCAAGAAATCATAACTGAACCAAATGAAAACAATAACCTGAAGTGGATCTACGATCATTCACATCACCAGCCCAATCCGGATCGACGAATCCACTCAACAAGAAATTTTCAAATTTCACGTACAAAAGACTATAATCCAAAGTACCCTTGATGTAGCGCATATTCTCTTTCCGGCATAAAATGGGGAACTCTAGGGGTTTTTGTAAATTGAGAAACAACGCTAATAGAGGAAATAATCTCTGGTCTAGTGATTGTCAGATAAATTAAGACCCAACTAGCTGTCTGAACTTTTTCACATCTTTCAATGGCTTTCCTTCATCTTTCTTCATCTTCAAGTATGATTTCATTTGAGTAGATTTTCCTTTGACTCCCTTATGTCAAAACGCTCCAAAAGTTGTTTGGCATAACCCTTTTGTGAGATGAAGTATCCTTGGTGAGTTTTGTTTATTTCAATACCTAAGAAACAACTTGGCTTGCCAAGATTTTTCATCTCAAAACAAAGAGATAATTCATTCTTGAGTTTAGAGATTCCAACTTTATTGTTTCCTGTGACTATTATGTCATCCACATATAGCAATACTACTAGGTGAGACGCTGAATCCAATTTTACAAACAAGCTTGAATCTGCATTCGAAACTTTAAATTCACAAAAAATTAGATATTGAGCCACTTTTCCATACCATGCGCGTGGGGATTGTTTTCGTCCGTACAACACCTTTTGCAAGTGGCACACATGGTCAGGGAACCTATTGGAGATTAACCCAGGAGATTGTTGCATATAAATATCACGATCAAGCTCACTGTAAATAAATGTGTTCTTAACTTCCAACTGCCACAACTTCCATCCATGTGTCACGGACCGAAACTTTGGCCGAGTATTGCCGAGAGGAAGATGCAAACAGACGCCGAGTCGGCGGCGCGCCAAAACTGGGAGGCTAGCAGAGATCCTTCAAGATATTCCAGAACATTCTAGAAGTTCCAAGATTGCCCCTCAACCGAATTGATGATTATCAACTAGATTTAGATTATCCGTATCTCTTTATCCATATCTCTTTATCTAGATATCTTTATCTGTAGGTTGTTAAGATATAGCATATCCAAGTGTGGATTTGATAAGATATGACGTATCCATATCTTGCTAAGATATAGCGTATCCATATTAGAGTGCCTATATATAGAGGAGGGGTCTTCACTTGTACTTCACTTCAGTTTTGAGAGTTAATAGAACACTCTACTTTGCTGGGTGCATCTTATAGTGTTCTTACTTTAGCGTGCGTTAGATATGTGTGCAAGACTGTACTAGCGAGTTCTCGAGGGAGTCGAAGAATCGCTAGGACGACGAGAAGGTGTTCGAGGAGGAACCATCCGACCCGTTACTAGTGGTATCAGAGCTGCATTTGAGGGATGGAGACTGACAACTCTGATGCTGAGTTCGAGGTTGAAAACCAGGTCCCGAAGCGGAGCCGGAGGAACACGAGGGACCAGCCTGCGGACATCATGGGATCATTTGAGACCAGGTTGGCCAGGGTGGAACTGACCGTTGGAGATCATCATGACAAGCTTGACGAGGTGGAACAACGTATTTGCGCTCTCGAGTTTAGTGAGTTGCGCGATGGAATACTGGCCTTGATCAATTCCGAGAGGGAGGAGTCTAAAAAACGGGAACTGGCGACTATGGAGCTTACCGAGGCGTTAAGGGTTGAGGTAGTCACCCTGAAGGAGACCGTGGCGGAGTGCAGGGTCCAGATCGTGAGGCTGGAGAAAGCCAAGGTTTCAGAACCTTCGGGTGTTCAAGAGGAGTTGACAATGTTAAGGGCAGCGCTAGCCGAACTCCGGGCGAGGAGACCGATTGGGGTTGCCTCAGCAGCCCCAAAGGGGAATATACCGTGTCCCGAGAGTTATGCTGGGGAGCGGAAGGCTTGAGCTGTGGATGACTTTCTCTATGATATGGAGAAATACCTCGAGGATTCCGACATCATGGGAGATGAAGCCAAAATCTGCACGGCATCTCGGTTCTTAAAAGGCATGGCCCGTACTTGGTGGAGACGGAACAAGGGAATGCGTGACAATGAGGGAGGCATCACGACTTGGAGGATATTCAAGCGTGAACTTAAGGCAGAATTTGCACCGGCTGATGCAGAGGATGAGACATGGTGCACGATTCATCGGTTAGAGCATCGAGAAGGTCACTTGAAAGAGTACGTCGAGAAGTTCTCCGATCTATTGTTGGAGGTGCCAAGTATGTCACCTAAGGATGCGTTATTGACATTCTTCGAAGGCCTGAGGCCGTGGGCTAAGTTGAGGATTAAGGAGAAGCTCCCTTCAACGGTCAACGAAGCAATCAAGTATGCTCAATGGTTACTTGAGGTCGAGCAAGAGGGGCCCAGTGGGGAAGACCAATTAAGGGGGATTAACCAAGACGGAAGTGAGGGAGACCAAACTTGGCAAACTCCATGGGCTAGTGATACCAACGAGATGTGGCAGCAATCCGCAGCTAGGGTCGGAAATGCGAGGAGGCCAGGACCAACATACGACGGGTGTTTTGTCTGCAGGAGCAAGGATCACTATGCTAGGGATTGTCCAAGTCTATGAGGCATTGTGGTGTTGGACGGGCCGTCGGAGGTGACGGAAGGCCGGGTAGCTTGCACAAAAAAGGCGGCCCCTGCCGATACCCTTGGATGAAGGATGCTCGTTAAGGTGTGGATAGGTGGAGTGTTGGTGACATGCTTGCTCAACCTGGGCACTGATGACAACTACCTGAGCGAGAAAATAGCGCGTACGATTAGCTTACAGTGGGTACCTTCTGGAGGACGATTCAAGGGAGTCAATGGTGGATGGACTCCTATAGTTGGGGTGGCTAGAGACGTGCCCATCTAGTTAGGCTATTGGAAAGGTATCAAACTATTCAATATAGCTCCTTTGGACGAGTATGCGGTGTTTCTAGGGATGAGGTTTATGGACCATGTCAAGCCCATAATGGTCCCGCATGAGCAAAGGTTCACAATCACAGAGGGTAGGACACTGTGCAACGTGATGGTTTATAGGGAGAGAGAGCTCAACTCGAAACAAGTGAAGAAGGGTCAGAAAGAAAGGTAGTCGTACTAGCAACAATTCGGAGTGATGACAACATCCATAGTGATTGCGAGCAAGACGTCAAAGGCCCGTCTAATGACTTAGGGCGAGTCCTCAAAGGGGTCAAGAAAACCACACAGGATGGTCTGCTTAAGTGGCTACCCCCTTATAGGATGATCAATCATGGTGTCGATAAGGTGAGTGGTGCAAGACCAGCCCATCGGTCTACATACGAGATGTCTCTTATTGAATTAGTGGGTGTTAAGGAGAAACAGTATATGATCCTTGCGGAGACTAAGTTAAAGAGCAAACGTCGACTTGGAAGGACGAATGGGGTGATAGACTCTTTGAGTTGCAAAGGACTGTGTGAATTCCAGCAGGTAATGCCGAAGAAGCTAGTAGGAGTGTACGAGAGACCGATCCAGCCAACAGTACACTATAGTAAACGTTGGCAAGAGCGTGTAGGAGTCGTCAGATCCAACCTGGAGGAGTCTCGACAAGGAGTGAAGACATAGATGGGCCAGAGGAGGATGTTCCAAGAGTCTAAAGGAGAAAATGTGAGACCCATAAAGAACAGAGTCAGCAAGGAGGCGGAAGAGATCGTAGCGGACAAGAGGGCCGGACACATAAGTCGACCACTACTAATGAAGTTTCCGGCTAGGTGGTGTGGATTATCGAAGTCCAAGGCGAGCTGGAGAGAGACCAAAGGCGTAGCGGACAAGAGGGCCGGGCACCTGAGTCGACCCCTGCTGGTGAAGTTCCTGACTAGATGACGTGGATTATCTAAGTCCAAGGCGAGCTGGAGGGAGACCAAAGGCGTATGGTTCTTTGAGGAGTGTACTAATGATTTAAAGGCATTGAGGGCAATGCCTAGTTCAAGTGTGGGAGGATGTCACGGACCGAAACTTTGGCCGAGTATTGCCGAGAGAAAGATGCAAACGGACGCCGAGTCGGCGGCGCGCCAACACTGGGAGGCTAGCAGAGATCCTTCAAGATATTCCAGAACCTTCTAGAAGTTCCAAGATCACCCCTCAACCAAATTGATGATTATCAATTAGATTTAGATTATCCGTATCTCTTTATCCATATCTCTTTATCTAGATATCTTTATCTGTAAGTTGTTCAGATATAGCATATCCAAGTGTGGATTTGATAAGATATGGCGTATCCATATCTTGCTAAGATATAGTGTATCCATATTAGAGTGTCTATATATAGATGAGGGGTCCTCACTTGTACTTCACTTCAGTTTTGAGAGTTAATAGAACACTCTACTTTGTCGGGTGCATCTTATAGTGTTCTTACTTTAGCGTGCGTTAGAGATGTGTGCAAGGCTGTACTAGCGAGTTCTCGAGGGAGTCGAAGAATCGCTAGGCCGACAGAAAGGTGTTCGAGGAGGAACCATCCGACCCGTTACACATGGTACGCCGCGAGTGAGACAATGGTTCGTACTGTCACCATCTTTGCTACAGAACTTAACATCTCTTCATATTCTACACCATAGCTTTGAGAAAAACCCCGAACAACTAGACGAGCTTTATGCCGGTCAATGGATCCATCTAGTTTTCTTTTCAACTTGTAAACCCATTTGCATGTCAGAGGCTTGCAATTTTCAGGTTTGGGTACAAGTATCCATGTGTTATCAATGGATCCATCATATTTTTCTTTTCAAATTTATTCTTCCATTGCCGTCTCCCACTTTGATGTTCCCTTTGTTTCTTCATAATTTTACAATTCTTGTTCATCAACAGCTCTAGCAAATAAACACAATGACACAATGCATAAGTTAAGACCCACTTCATAATCCTTGAAATAGGTTGATTGACATCTTTCCCTAGCCGGTCTTGAACTTTCCAGTGGTATATTTCCAGTATCAGACATTTGTTGTGTGCTCAAGGATATTTCTTAAGTGTCGAAGCCTTTTTGCGGGCTCAGCAAGTCCTGAGTTTGCTCCTCAATGTCAACACTATCTCTACAATTTATGAAGTTAGCTCCATAATGTCTTCATAATCATTAAGAAGGATTTCTTGATCACTTGATTTTCCTTCATATAGTGACGAGATTTATCGAATACAACATCTCGAGAGGTGATGAACTTTTTAGTTTCTAGGTCCATGCACTTCCAGCCTTTATATGAGAATCATAACCAACAAAGATACATCTTTTTACTTTCGGGTCAAGCTTTGTTCGGTTAGACTTCGATACATGAACATAGCATATAGACCCAAACACTCGAAAGTAGCTAACATCAGGTTTTATTCCAAATAAAATTTCAAATAGGGACTTTTTCCTTACATGGCCATAGGGGCAGCCTATTAATCACATGAGAACCGCAGTATATAGTTTCTGCCCAAAGTTCAAAAGGGAGAGACTTGTCATGAGTCCAAGACAATGCATTAACCGTTATATGAGCTATTTTTCTTTTCACAACTTCATTTTGTTGTGGAGTGTTCGGGCACGTCAGCTGCCGTTGAATGCCATGGTTATCAAAAAAGTGTTTTAAAGCAATCGAGACAAATTCACCACCATTGTCGATTCGAAAGCACTTTATATTTTGTCCAAAAGTTTTCTCAACCAATATATTGAACTCAATAAACTTGCTCATAACTTCACCCTTTTATTTTATAAAATAAACCCATACAAATCTAGAGTGATCATCAACGAGAAACATGGCGTAACGATAGCCGCTAAAGCTCGCCGTCTTTGTTGGCCCCATGAGATCTATGTGCACCAATTTGAAAGGATTTGGTTTCCGTTCACGAGAGCTTTGGAACGGAAGACGATGTGCTTTGCCAAATTGACATCCTTGGCTTCACATTTTTTCGAATGTCATTCAAAACCGACATCCTTTTATCAAATTGTTTGATGCAATCTGCTTCAATAACGGATAACCAACATGACCAAGTCTCGCGCCGCACTCCCACTTTGACTTATTTTCTTTGCATAAGCTTCCTCTACGGACAAGACAAATAGATAACCTCCTTTTCTTCCCGAAAGTACAACATCAGCTTCAATATTTTTCACATTGTCGAGAACTTGAACTTTATTTGGGCCAAAAATAACGAATTTACCACGATCCGTAATTTGAGATACTAAATTAAAATTTTCCTCAAACCTGGAACATGATAAACATCATCCAATTTGAGACTTTGAGTCCTTATATTTCCACCAACACAAACTTCGGCTACACATTCTTTAATAACATGATATGTCGTATTATCGGTTGTAACGGTAACACATTCTCCATTGTGTTGACGCAAATTTGAGAGCATTGATCCATCTCCAGCTACATGGTGCGAGCAGGCAGAATCCACAATCCATTCATTGTGAATTTCAATTCTGCAATGAAACATTGCTCCCAATTTGATTGATCATTCCTTGCAATCTTTTCACTTATAATATTCTCATCAGCAAGCTTTACTCGAAAATATTTCTTAATATGGCCCAATTTTCCACACCTGAAACATTTTATCTTATTTCTTCTTCCATCAAAAGGCTTCCTTGCATGTGATCCTTTATCATGACGTCGTTGGCTTCCTCCAGAACTAAACTCATTCTTAGTTTTGGATTTTCCCTTTGTAAATATGACCTGTCGCGCGGTCAATCAAATATTTCACTTACTCCGTGATCACAATTTAATGTAATATAGGGGAAGGGATCGTCTCCACAGGGATTGTGTGATTCACTCTTTCGTGTTCTAATGCAGTAAATAAAGGGGGATTTTTCTTTTATTATCTAATTAAAATAAAATAACAAAGCAATTAAATTAAAGGGGAACTGACTATCAAGGGGATGCCTGGCTCAAGAGGTGATGCAGTTATGACACTTGTGTTCTATCATTAATTCAATTAAATTGATTCTTATTAAAGTATCAATAAATTGGTTATAGTTATCAACAAGCTCTGACAACCAATTTTTCCTTACAGTGTAGGTAATTAAGGTACGACCGTTAAGTACCCATAATTAAGCAAATAAACCTAGGTGTGCCCATAAGAATATTGCCTAACCGCATTCCAATCTAGAAAAACCCAATTCAAAACAATTACCACCTAAGAGAAGCAATTATATTTGATTGTCTAACCCCCGGGAAGGAACTATTCAACCCGGTTGTCACCTATTCAAGTGCGAATACAATTACGGATATCCTACTTGAATTGACTTTAGATTATCAGACTAATTTAAATATCGGTACCAAAATATTCAATCCATCTAACAATCACAAACGCTATTCTCAGAATTAGACAAATATTGATAATCAAAAAGAACTTTTATAAAGAAAATCAAGAATCTCCAAAACAAAAGAACCAAAACATTATCACCCCTCAAACCAAAAAAGTATCTACTCCATAATTAAATAACAAAGAACAAAAGAGAAAGATGATGTCATAGTGGGAGGGGGAAATCTTCTCTGTCGATTTGCTCCTGCGCGATCTATGGATCTGTCAGTCTCCTGCTCATGTGCGTATCTGCCCTAGCCGTTCTCCCCCTTTTGAAACGTGTGATCCCTCCTTTTATTTAATGTTTGCCCTAATTATTTTGTAGATGGGCTTTTGGGCCTTTAATTAATTTTATTTCTTTTTTCTGCCAATGATGCCGAATTTAATATTTGCCCTCTGCACACAGCAAATAAACAATTCGCATATAAATTAGGTAGAATCCAATCAAAATCACCCAATTATCGCATATGATATGAATATAAAACGCATGCGATTTCTAACTATGAATTCTCCCCACGCCTAGATCATGCTTGCCCTCAAGCATAAATTTGAAATAAGCCAAAGAAATCGCAGGCAACTCGATATGACAAGAGGATCCAACACAACCAATTCAATCCGACTTTTAACACATCAAGCCAAGTCAACCTCACAAGATTAAGTGTTTTCTCACATGTTTTCTGAAGGAATTAAATGTATAATTGGCTCAACACTCAGGTAGTGCAACAAAAGATTATCCTATAGGCTTGAGTAAAAATCAAATCTCCCTTACTTAAAATATTCGAATCTAGCATAAAGAATCAAATGGACTTTCAATAAGGGTTGTAACGGGGCTTATGGTCAGGGTAGGAAAAAGGATATACAAGGGCTAAAATATGTCATAAAAGAACACAATAAGAACACGATGCTAGCACATGAAGAACAAATCGGCATAAACAATCAAATCCTTACTCTATTAACTACCCAAACTTTAATAATGAAATTAAATGAAAATACTTTATTAAGATAATTATTTATTTATTTATTTATTTTTGTATTATTTTTTTTTTTTGCTTCTTCTTTTGTTTTTTGTTTTTTTTTTGTTTTTTTAATTTTTTAATTTTTATTTCTTTTTTTTTTTTTGATTTTTTGATTTTTGATTTTTGATTTTTTTTTTGATTTTTTCCTATATATATATATATATATACCTACACTGCCCACAGTTATTCCTTCATACTATGTCTTATTCCTACCCAAAGTTCGTTTCTAACTAGCGCCGAAGAAATAAAGTGCATCACAACATGGACTTAAAGTAATTCTTTCTAACATAGGGTTCAAATCGGAGAAGGCTCAATCGAAAGAAGGGTATGAGGCTAAAAAATAGTTTATTATAAAAGAAAAAATAGGCTAAGAAGGCTCAAATGGGCTAACTAGGGGAATATATTGTGCTGGGTAATAAAGAAAGGCTTAATGGGTTACCTAATGCCCTTATCATTTTCAAAACGCAAGACCCGATAGTTGCAAGTTCAACATGCATAATCACTCAAGTTCTAGGTCATCTAATTGAGCACTACAAATCACACATGAAAATTTTTTTCCAAAAGCTTGAATATATGCAATTTATTTTCTACTATGACTTTTGGAACATAGGCTCAAATTCTCACAGGGTTCAAACGTCGACTTGACTTAACATATCATCAATCAAATGTCATTAGTCATGCCAAACTAACCTATCACACAAATCACCTTTGACTCACTTCAGACTAATCTCAAAAACATGCGAAAAGACAGCAAATCAGGCATAAAAATAGCACAAAAAATCTCTCCCCACACCTAAAGTATGCATTGTCCTCAATTTAAAGAAAGCAATAAAAGAAGAGAGGAACTTCCCTGGAGTCCATAGGGGGTGTAGTAGTTGGGAGCTTTGTTAACACCTCTTCATTTGATCGTGATTTTTAGGGAGGCTTGAAGTTCTCCTAAGTCCTGCGAAAACAACTAACCAACGCAAGCCATTTAGAGGAGCGGATGTGGTGATCGGCGATGACTGAGCAGGGAAGGAAGAAGTCGACGGCGCCGGAGGTTGGAGGCGGCGACTAAACCAAACAAAACTATCAAAAGTGTTATTAGCAATTAAATAATAAAAATAAATAAAATTAAAGAAAGCAATTAAATGATTTTGGGTTGTCTCCCAAAAAGCGCTTTTCTTTATAGTCTTTGAGCTAGACTTTGTTGCGTCTCAGTCCTCAACTTCGATATCGGCGAGAGACACCAACTCTACAGATTCAAGTGGGAATCCCTCATAATATGACTTAAGACGATGTCCATTGACCACAAACTTTTTCTCCGTCCTTAAGCTCTGAATCTCCACTGCACCATAAGGAAAAAGTTTAGTAACGATAAAGGGCCCTATCCACCTAGAGCGCAGCTTTCCAGGGAAAAGCTTAAGACGAGAGTGATATAATAAGACTTTATGTCCGATCTCAAAATTTTTTCTAGAGATGTGATGATCATGAAAGGCTTTTGTCTTTTCCTTGTAGAGTATCGCATTCTCGTATGCCTCTTGTCGAATCTCCTCAAGCTCTTGAATTTGCATTTTTCGATGGGCTCCGGCTTCTTGAAGATTCATATTGCACTTTTTCACTGCCCAAAATGCCTTGTGTTGAATTTCCACAGGTAAATGGCAAGGTTTTCCATACACCAATCGAAATGGGACATCCCTATTGGTGTCTTGTATGTTGTTCGATATGCCCACAGAGCATCGTCGAGTCTCGAGCTCCAATCTTTTCTGTTCGGTTGAACTGTTTTCTCCAAGATAGACTTGACTTCGCGGTTGGAGACTTCAGCTTGTCCATTCGTTTGAGGATGATATGAGGTTGACACCTTGTGAAGCACTCCATATTTTCGAAAAAGTGCAGCCACGGTTTTGTTGCAAAAGTGAGTCCCTCTATCACTCACAATTGCCTTTGGCACTCGAAATCGAGAGAAGATATATGACTTAATGAATTCTGCAGTCACCTTAGAATCATTAGTTCGGGTGGCTCTTGCTTCCACCCATTTTGAGACATAATCAACAACCAAGATAATATATAAGCATCCATATGAATTAGGAAAAGGTCCCATAAAATCTATGCCCCACACATCAAATATTTCGACAAACATCATAGGCGATTGAGGCATTTGATTACGAGAAAAGAGGTTACCTGTTCGTTGACATCTATCACAAGACTTACAAAACTCAAATGCGTCCTTGAAGAGAGTAGGCCAGTAAAGTCCACTGTCCAACACCTTCCTAGCTGTCTTCTTGGATCCAAAGTGTCCGCCACATGCCATAGAGTGACAAAAGGTCAAAACAGAATGAAATTCACTTTCATTAACGCACCTTCGAATGATCTGATCAGAGCATCGCTTCCAAAGGTAGGGGTCATCCCAAATGTAGTATTTTGCATCACTGCGGAGCTTATCCCTTTTTGCCTTTGCCCAACCTGTAGGAAACTCGTTAGTGACTAACTAATTAACAATATCAGCATACCAAGGGTGTGTAGTCGCAATAGAGAGAAGCTGTTCGTCAGGAAACGACTCTCGAACAGGAACTGCATCTGACTCCACGGGTATACGACTCAAGTGGTCAGCTACCAAATTTTCAGTTCCTTTCTTGTCGCGAATCTCTATGTCAAACTCTTGCAGAAGGAGTACCCATCGAATTAATCGAGGTTTGGCTTCCTTCTTTGCCATCAAGTAACGCAGAGCTGCATGGTCAGAGTACACAAACACCTTAGTGCCTAAAAGATAAGACCTAAATTTATCAAGAGCAAAAACAATAGCAAGCATCTCTTTCTCCGTGGTGGAATAATTTAATTGAGCGCCATTCAGTGCTCGCGAAGCATAGTAGATGACATGAGAGGCTCTCCCAACTCGTTGCCCTAGAACGGCTCCCACTGCATTATCGCTTGCGTCACACATCAACCGAATGGCAAGTCCCAATTCGGAGGTTGAATAATCGGTGGTGTTGTGAGGCGCTCTTTCAGTGCTCCAAATGCCTTCTTGCAATCGCCATTGAACTCAAATGCTACATCTTTCTGCAGGAGGTGAAACAATGGTGCTCCAATTTTGGAGAAGTCCTTGATGAAGCGTCGGTAGAACCTGCATGTCCTAAAAAACCACGTAGCTCTCGCACAGAAGTAGGGTAAGGTAAAGCAGTGATTAGCTCAACTTTAGATTTATCTACTTCTATGCCCTCATGTGACACCTTATGGCCTAAAACAATTCATTGCTGAACCATCAGTTGACATTTCTCCCAATTGAGCACAAGGTTAGTTTCGATGCATCATTTCAAGATTAAAGTCAAATTACCTAGACAATCATCAAAACTAGAGCCACATACACTAAAGTCATCCATAAAAACTTCAATGATTCGCTCAATATATTCAGAGAAAATACTTACCATACATCTTTGAAATGTAGCAAGAGCGTTACACAAACCAAAAGGCATCCTTTTGTAGGCGAAAACTCCAAACGGACAAGTGAATGATGTTTTCTCCTGATCCTCGGGTGTTATCGCTATCTGAAAATAACCTGAAAATCCATCTAAAAAGCAGTAATATGCGCGACCAGCAAGTCGTTCAATCATTTGATCAATATAAGGGAGAGCAAAATGATCCTTTTCTGTTACCGCATTCAGCTTACGGTAATCTATGCATTGGCGCCATCCAGTTTGTTTTCGAACCGGGAGCTTTTCTCCTTTTCGAGTCTCTTCCACCGTTACTCCAGCTTTCTTGAGAACCACTTGAACCGGACTCACCCACCTACTATCGGAGATAGGGTAGATGATACCAGCTTCGAGAAGCTTTAACACTTCTTTCTTGACTACCTCAGTCATAATCGGGTTCAACTTCCTTTGAGCTTGTCTCACTGGTTTTGAATCCTCCTCGAGTGTGATCCTATGAGTACAGAGCGAGGGATCAATACCTTTTATGTCAGCGATCATCCATCCAATGGCGGTCTTGTGATCTTTTAGAACCTTAATCAATTTCTCTTCTTGTTCTGGTGTCAATTTTGCAGAGATGATCACCGGTAGAGTCTTCTTCTCTCCCAAATAAGCGTACTTTAGAGTTTCAGGTAAAGGCTTCAATTCCAATTCAGGTGCCTGCATCAAAGATGGTAATAAACATTGATTAGACTCATGTAAGAATATTGGAGCTAATTCATACCTTGGTGACACTCTTGGAGTTGAGTTAAGCTCCTTGAGAACTTTTCTTATTCTCTTGTCTACGGCTATCTCTCTCCCATGTTCTTTCTCCAGATGTTCCATTAACACGATCTTCAATTCGTCGGAACCACTTAATCCAAATGCGTCCTGCACCAAGGGATCAATGATATCAATTGCATATAATGTTTCAGAATCAATAGGATGTTTCATAGCATCAAAAATATTGAAATGGACTTCTTCTCCATCAAATTCCAAAGCGAGAGTGCCTTTCCGTACATCAATTTTTGCTCTTGCAGTGCACATAAAAGGTCTTCCTAACAAAAGAGACGGTGGATTAAAGCAGTGTGCATCATGCATATCCAGAATATAAAAATCAACAGGGAAAATTAAGTCATTAACTTGAACTAGCACGTCTTCTATCATACCATCAGGGTAAGCATTGGTTCAATCAGCAAGTTGAATAATAATTCCTGTTTCTTTTAAAGGCCCTAGATTTAAAGAATCGTACATTGATCGAGGCATGACATTAATAGCAGCTCCTAAATCTAGCATAGCCTTAGTTATCTCAGTTTTTCCAATCCTACAAGGGATAGAAAACATACCTGGATCACCTGTTTTGGGTGGTACCTTTCTTTTGAGAACAGCAGAAACATTCTCACCCGCTATAATATGCTCGTCCCCTCGCAATTTCCTTTTGTTAGTGCACAGTTCTTTCAAAAACTTTGCGTACTTGGGGATTTGTTTGATAGCCTCCAGGAGCGGGATATTAAGTTCTACCTTCTTGAATATTTCCATCATCTCTTTTCGTTTGTTTGCCTTTTGTGGTTTCTTCAACCTGTCAGGAAAAAGAGCTGATTTAGTTTCAGTAGGAGGAACAGAGTCAGGAAGTACCTTTTCGTGAAGTTCAGCTTCTTTTTCGATCTCCATCTCAATCTGATCCTCATTCTGTTCCTTTGAGATAGGAGGTGGACCTTCCAATTCCTTTCCGCTACGAAGAGTTATGGCACTGATGTTCTTCGGGTTTTGCTCTGGTTGCGCAGGCCACTTTCCTCTTTCTCGTAGCTGTTTTACCTTTTTTGAAACTTGGCTAATCTGACTTTGTAGCTTGTCGACAGTTGACTTCATCTCTTGCTGGAATTGCAGGGTACTGGTAGCCATAGACTTCACCAAGTCTTCCAAAGATGGACTGGAGTTACTTGTGGGTGCTTGGGGCGGCTGTTTCTCATAGAAACGAGGTTGTTGCATCTGCTGCATAGCTCCAAATGGTTGATGAGCATTACCCTGCTGTGCGTTTCCATAACGCAAGTTCGGATGATCTCTCCAGCCTGGATTGTAGGTGTTGGAGTATAGATTGTACGCTGGAGGTCTATTCATATCATAGTTTGCAGTGTTCACATCCACTGCACATTCTTCTTGGAGGGTTGGACATGCATCTGTAGGGTGTCCTGCACTCGTGCATATTCCACACGCCTTGACCTGGACACTCGGGTTGGATTTTTCCACAACTATCTTGCGAACGAAGCTCGTCAACTCAGAAAGTTGTTGCTGCATCGATTGGATGGCATGGTCACTGTTGTTTCCGCTCATCTGTCCAACATCTCTTGAACCAAATTGCTACGTGTTTTCAGCCATCCTCACAATAAGATCCCAAGCTTGTGCCGGCGTCTTATTTACTAAAGCTCCACCACTTGCAGCATCGATAATGTTCCTGTCCATCAACGACAAACAATCATAAAAGTATTGAATCAATAATTGAGGGGGAATTTGATGTTGTGGACATTTAATGATAAGCTTATTGAATCGCTCCCAATATTCATGGAGCGTTTCACCTGATTGTTGCTTGATGCCACATATCTCTTTCCTCAGGATCGCAGCTCTGGAAGCTGGAAAGTACTTCTCCAAAAATTTCTTCTTCATGTCGTTCCACGTGTCGATGCTTCCAGGTGGGAGATAGTAGAGCCAATCCTTTGCAGCATCTTTGAGTGAGAATGGGAAGGCTCTGAGTTTGATCTGTTCGTCAGTAACACCTGGTGGTTTCATGCTGGAGCACACCACGTCGAACTCTTGCAAGTGTTTATGAGGTTCTTCACCTGCAAGTCCATGAAAAGAAGGCAATAGATGAATTAATCCAGATTTCAGTTCAAAAGCAATAGTGTTATTCAGAGTGGGAAAGTTAATGCATAAGGGTTGCTGCGCCAAGTCGGGAGCAGCCAACTCTCTTAAAGTGCGGGTGTCCTCAGCCATGACAGTCTCTTGATCACTTTCAGAGTCGCTAGAGCTAGAGATTTTGAGATGGTTTAAATTGTGTTCTATCATTAATTCAATTAAATTGATTCTTATTAAAGTATCAATAAATTGGTTATAGTTATCAACAAGCTCTGACACCAATTTTTCCTTACAGTGTAGGTAATTAAGGTACGACCGTTAACTACCCCTAATTAAGCAAATAAACCTAGGTGTGCCCATAAGAATATTGCCTAACCGCATTCCAATCTAGAAAAACCCAATTCAAAATAATTACCACCTAAGAGAAGCAATTATATTTGATTGTCTAACCCCCGGGAAGGAACTATTCAACCCGGTTGTCACCTATTCAAGTGCGAATACAATTACGGATATCCTACTTGAATTGACTTTAGATTATCAGACTAATTTAAATATCGGTACCAAAATATTCAATCAATCTAACAATCACAAACGCTATTCTCAGAATTAGACAAATATTGATAATCAAAAAGAACTTTTATAAAGAAAATCAAGAATCTCCAAAACAATAGAACCAAAACATTATCACCCCTCAAACCAGAAGAGTATCTACTCCATAATTAAATAACAAAGAACAAAAGAGAAAGATGAAGTCATAGTGGGAGGGGGAAATCTTCTCTGTCGATTTGCTCCTGCGCGATCTATGGATCTGTCAGTCTCCTGCTCATGTGTGTATCTGCCTAGCCGTTCTCCCCCTTTTGAAACGTGTGATCCCTCTTTTTATTTAATGTTTGCCCTAATTATTTTGTAGATGGGCTTTTGGGCCTTTAATTAATTTTATTTCTTTTTTCTGCCAATTATGCCGAATTTAATATTTGCCCTCTGCACACAGCAAATAAACAATTCGCATATAAATTAGGTAGAATCCAATCAAAATCATCAAATTATCGCATATGATATGAATATAAAACGCATGCGATTTCTAACTATCAAAATATAACAATATCATGTTCATCACTCTTAGCCATCTGACGAGCCAGAGCCTCTTGATTTGAGAGCAAGTTTTCCAATTCCTCAATCGACAGTTGGGTTGCCCAGCCTTGAATTGACGTAACAAACAGTGTGTACTCCTTTCTCAATCCTCAGATGAGAAGTTGTTGTAGTCGAGATTCACTAATTTTTTCATTCACATCTAGCTCTGAAATTTCAGCGCAAATATTTATAATTCGTATGAAATACTCAGATATCGACATACTTCCCTGTGATGTTGCCGCCAATTCATTTTCCAAATATTGCAGTTGTGCAGTGTTTGTTTTGGAAAATAGTGCTTCTAGAGTATTCCACACCTTTTTGGGACTATCAACATCACGAACATGATCAATGAGCTCCTTGCTGATTAAAGTCCTCAAACCAAAGAGAGTTTTCCCGCACTTGATCTTCCATTTCCTCTGTGATTCAGCGTTCTCAGATGTGTTCGCTAGTATTGTCGTTTCATTTCCAGCAATCGATTCCCAAAAATCTTGACCTTGAAGATAGACCTCCATACACATCCTCCAATGCTTGTAATTTGTGCTTACAAGCTTTTCGACACCGTATTGAGTTGTTGAACTGTTTCCACTATTTGTTAAGTCCATGTTTGTCGACTTGGCTCTGATACAATATGGCAAAAAATTTGGAAATAAGGAAGAACAACACACCGATGCTTATTTGGAGTAACATTCTACTATGAAAAAAATGAGTGAGAATGACCATGAAGTTACACAATAGTAAAATAGATAATGCCTCAACTAACTTCTTATAATTACTCCAATGAACCTAGACGAATTTGACTAGTACTGAAATGACATAAAAAAAAACTTCAACACAAAACTAACATAATTTATTGACATTAATTTAAAGAAATAAAATATAATTGGTGGAAGATAAATATCTTCAAATAAAATGCACTAATTTTTTAAAAAATGTTTATTATGTGTTTGAGAGCTATATATATTTAATATATATATTATTTTTTATAATACAAAAAATATATATATATATATCTCTATATGATTATAAACAAATATAATTTAAAAGTTTAAATACTTTTCATAAAAGGAAAAAAAAAATTAATAACCTAGTGTGACTTGACCTAGTTTATAGGATATTAGGTTCAGATTAAGGTTTACCCAGAGCACACTCACAAGTAACGACTGCGGATTTCTACGTTTAAAAAAAATATAAAAAATCAATAAATAGGACATGAATCTCATGTTGATTCGGTCACATCAACATGGTGATGATTTTATCGGATCAATATATAATATATGTAAAAAAAATCTATATTATGCATATAGTAGCATATTTATAATACTCCCTCCGTCCCATAAGAAGGATATCATTTTCCATTTGCTTCCGTCCCAAAATAAGGATATCATTTTTTTATTTAGTAATTGTACTATCTACCTAACATAATTAATACTCTTACAACTTTCAATATATTACACAGATGCCATTATTTTTATATCACACAATCTAATATGGGCATTTTTTTCATTTTCACTATAAACCAATATAATACTAATATTCAAAAATTTTATGTGCAAAAAGTAAACGTTACTTTTCTTCCGGGACGGAGGTAGTATAATATATGTTATGTTATATAACATATCATATGATATTTTATTACACAATATATGATGTACTATATAAAAATATATATTATTTATATTTTTAGTATATGTTTATTTGATCAAATCAACATAAGATCCAACGCCCCCAATCAATAAAATGCATGTGTAGGGATGGAGAAATTTATCGAAAATACCGAAATACCGATTTATCGTACCGAATCGAATCGTATATACCGAAAATTTCAGTATACCGAAACTTTCGGTACGGTATCGGTATTGATTTTCGGAAAATTCGGTATTACACCGTACCGATATTTTTTATTAAATAATTTAATTTTTAATAAAAATAGTTAAAAATTACTTTAAAAAATAATAAACCAAAAAAAAAATTACTTTTTAATTCCTAAATCCTAACTTCCTTTCCTAACCCTAAATTTTGTATTCTACATTCAGACAAACTCAATCTTTTTCCGTTGCACAGAGTAGGCAGAGCTGCAGACCATATCGACGCGACGAAGCCAACCAACCCAATCCTCACCCGATTTTCGACTTGACTACGCAGATTAACGCCAACCACTGCCTGCCCGGCCTCCCCAGACCCCCTACTCGCATCTCACTCGTCGGTGCTTTACGAAAGGTATGTTCCAAAATCACAACACCAATTTTGCATTTTAGTTAAAATTTTTATGCCTATGTGTGTTTGTAATATTTGTTTTTTTTTTTTATTTGGCTTCTAGGAAAATATGTGCTTGTATATAGTTGACAAATAAGCAATTTTTTATGTATAATATTTATATATTGCAGAGCCAAATTTTCATTGTTTGCTGTGAATTTGAGTTAAAGCTAGAAAAAATGACACTGATTGTGTTTTTAACAATGAAATATATATTGGATCATCTATTACTGCAGGCTATCATTTATGTACTGAATTTAGACTATTTCTTGATAAATAAATTGTGAGTTTTGCTATCCTTTCTAAATAAATAGGTTTTTTCCCAAATTTTATTATAGATTAGAACTTAAAAAAATTAAGGTATATCTTTGAACACCAACCGATTAGATTAGATACATCTTTGTGCTAAAGACATTCATTTAATGCTATTTCGATTTGAACTATGTGATTATTTTCTTTTTATTCAATACAAGGTTTTCAAAACGCATTCTCTCAAAGGTGTGTATAATTACAGGAACTTATTATAGGGATCTCATCTTTAGTTGTACATATGCTACTTTTAATTATTTTGTAGTTGTATTATTTAATTATTTATTTTTGGTAATTTTTTTATTTTTTTTTTCATAATGGAGTTTGAATCTTCAAGTTCTTTTCCAACTCCAATGAGTGAGATACCGGATGAATACTCAAGCCGTAAGTGTTCAAGTCAAGACTTAACAAAGCCCTCCATGGCTCCTAAACAAAGGAGTCAATCTTAGTCGCATTGTGAAAAAGGGGTTTGAACATTAAAGAATGGAAGCAAACAATCAATCAGAATATGCAACTATTGTAAAGGTGAGATTCCCGTTAATTATGGAAGTACAAGTGGGTTAAAAAATCATTTGGTAAAAAAATGTAAGTTAAGTCCATTGTACGAGGGAATTGAAAATGAAAAAAAATAATGTGTTTTGACGAATGAGTCGTTAGAGATGGGACAAGGAAGTTCATTAGTATCACATTCTTTCAACCAAAAAAAGTGTGCATTGAACCCTTATTTTTTTCTTATCTCCAATAATATATTTTTCTTTATTATTGAACTTTTTATTGCAAATTGTGACATTCTTTTTTATTGTTGCAAAAAAGGTGTGCATTGAAGCTTATTGAGTATGTGATTAGTGATGAAGTATCATTTCGAGTAGTGGAGGGGAAAGGATTCATTAATTTTGTGCATGAGTTACAACCAAGATTTAGGCTCCCGGGCCGACGAAAGGTTGCAGATATGGTTTATGATTTATTCCTAGAGGAGAAATCTAAATTGAAACTTGCAGTAAATGGTCAAAGAGTGAGCATTACAACCGATACTTGGACATCCATTCAAAACATTAACTATATGGTGATCACAGCTCATGTTATAGATGATGAATGGAAATTGCATAAGAGAATTATTAGCTTTACAAAAATTACTTGTCATTCTAGAGAAGAAATTGGGAAAATGGTTAAAGTCTGTTTGAGGGAGTAGGGGATAGAGAAATTTTTTTCAATAGTAGTTGATAATGCTTCTTCCAATGACACTGCTATTGATTATTTGAGAAGGAGATTGAAGTTGGAAAATAAGTTGATGTTTGAAGGAAAGTATTTGCATTTGAGGTGTTCATGTCATATTATAAACTTAATTGTTAAGGATGGTTTGAAAGAGCTTGATGTATCGATTAATTCCATCAGAAATGTTGTTAATTTCATTCATTCTTTTCCTTCAAGATTGAATAAGTTTAGAGAGTTTTCAGTTTTAGCTAAGTTTTCTAACACATTAACAGTGCCTATGGATGTGAAAACGAGGTGGAATGCCACTTATAGAATGCTTGATGTTGCATTGAAGTATCGGAGAGTGTTTGATAGAATGGCGGAAGAATGAGTGCCTTTTATGAATTATTTTTCCGAGAAGAATGAAAAAGGTAAAGAAAGAGTGGGGCCACCGAATGAAGAGGTTGGGAGAATGCGAAAGCATTTACACACTTTCTAAAGAAGTTTTATGATGTCACTTTAGAATTAAGTGCATCAAAAACTCCGACTTCTCAATTGATTTATCAATCATTGGTTGCACTACAAATTTAAATTGACAAAAGGTGCAGTGATTTTTCAGATCCGACACTTAGAAATGTTGCAAATGCAATGAAGGTGAAATATGATAAGTATTGGGAAAGTTGGGATAACATGAATCCATTTATCTTTCTTGCCAATATTTTAGACCCGAAAAACAAGCTTCAGGTGGTCAAAATGAGCATCAAAATATTGAGGGGAACTTCTCAAAAGATCCAAGAAGTTGTTGATACGGTTAAAAACGATTTGGTAATTTTGTGGACAGAGTATAAGGGAATGAATGAAGCTTCAACTGCGGGAGGACATAATTTAAAGATAGAGTGCAATAGTGGAGATGGTTTTACTAGTGGTGGAGGTGGTCTTTGTGATAAATTGTTTGAATGTGTGAATGTGTGAATGTGCAAAATGAAGAAGATCATCTTGAAGAGATATCAAATAAAGTTGATAAATATTTAGTGGATTATATTGAGAAACGATCCAATCCATGTTTCAATTTATTGGAGTGGTGGAAGGGAAATGAAGCTAAGTACCTTATTCTTTCAATCCTTGCCAAAAATATTTTTGCAATTTCAAGTTCAACTGTGGCTAGTGAGTCCGCTTTTAGTTTGGGAAAACGTGTTGTGGATCCTTTTAGAAGTAATTTAAGTTCTAAAATGGTAGAAGCATTGGTGTGCACTAAGGATTGGTTGAAAACAAATGAGAAGAGCTTCTATAAAGATCCAACTTATGCTGATTTAGAATTTTACAAAGAAATCGAAGAAATCGAAATAGGTAAGAGATTTTATTAGGATTACTATTATGTTTTAAGTAAATTTAATTTAAAAATTTATTTATGTTTGTACAATGTATTAATAAAAATTTATGTTTTTTTATAGGTACAAAGGAGATTCAAGATCATTCTCTAACTTTGATTCCGGAAAAAGAAAAATTCGTCTTTCTAATAAATTGTAAGTTTTGTAATTTTTATGTATTAAGCCTATTAAATTATTTTAATCTTTGGTGGTGAAAAATATTATGTATTGTTGATAGGTGTAGACAATGAACTTGGATCTACGGTGGACAAATGATTAAGGAACCACTTGGTGTTCTCGATAGGTATGTATTTCATTAGAAGTTCATTTCTGAATTTGTTTTGTTGTTTGATGTGGTTGTTAATGGATTGTTGTAGGTGGGTAAGGCTGCATGGATGATTTAGAAAGGATGAAGATATTTATGATTGTTTGTTTCGTATTGGCATGCATGTTTTGTAGATTGGAAAAGTGTGTTGTTTTTAATACTTTTTGGTGGAAGTACATGTTTTTTTGTGGACTGAGAAATGACTTTTCTTAATGATTTTGTTATGGATATATGGTTGGGGAGTTAATTATGCAGAAGACTTGGATTATATAATAGTGACTGTTAAATTGAATGTGGTTGGTTAGCTATTTGTTTATGTGTTCGTTAATTTTGTTAATATTGTGTAATTCAAAATTTTACTTTCAATAGGATTCGGTATATCGAAATTTTCGGTATAAACAGCATATATCGATACCGTATCGAAATATTACCATACCGAAAAATTCGGTACGATACACGGTATGGGTCAGTATGTTCGATACGGTACGATATGTCATCCTTATGCATGTGTATTGTTTCAAATTTTATTATTCTAATAACTAATACAATTATTAATAAAAATATACGAATTTGTTCTTTTGATATTTCAAATTAAAATCAATATTGTTTATCTTGTAAAGTAAAAAAATATTATTTTTCCTACAAAATATTATATAAAAATATTATTTAAACAAAAATTCAAATCAACACATCATTTCAAATAAATTTAAACCTTAAACAAAACCAAATAAACTCAAATGTTTTCTCATTTTGATACACACCAAAATACAATTACATAAATTCAAATCACTCAAAGAAATCCAAAGCAAACAAACACATAATAAGCATATATAATAATCATAATTAATTAAACCGCATAAATAATTGAACATATATAGTGCGGAAAATATTTGTTTAGATTTTTTTGTTTGAATTTTAAATAGTTGGGGTGATATAAATAAAAATTGATGTGAAAGTTTGAATATAAATTAATTTTTAATTAATATAAAAAATAGATATTTGATTTAATATTCTTTTAAAAAAAATTATAAATTGTAAAAATTCTAATAAAATCTTCTAAAAGAACATACAACAAAAGTATTTTGACCCAAAGAAATAATTGAACAGATATTTATTGCTAGTAAAACGGAAGTAATAATAAAACCTTACTTCTGGTAAGAGCTTTTAACTTTTATTTTTTTAAAAACAAATGATTTACATTTTTTTGCATTGACTTATGTCTAAAAACTTTTGAAATTAAAAATTATTTTTTAAAAAACATATTGATGATAACTTCTAAGATAAGTAGAATAATTTTTTAATTAAAATTATTAGTTTTATTCTTATTAATAATAAAAAAAACAATAAATACAATACTATGATATAATATAATATAAAAATAATTAATTGTATATTATATTTTAATAAAAATTAAAAAATATAATTATATTATTATTTTTAATCTATATGTTATATTTGAAATAAAATTTAAAATTATAATTGAGATACTAAATTTTAATAAAAATATATAATTTTTAAACTTATAAATAAATTGTAAAATATAAATAATTTAATATTAAATTATAATTTCATTTTTAATTTATATATTATTTTAAACTAAAATTTAAAATATGGATAACCAAACTTTATGTATTATTTTTATTTTTTAATTCAATTCAAACGACCCTAAAAACATTTGTATGCACAACAATTTTAAAGATTTTGATAATGTCTACCTTTTCAAAATAATACATCAACTTTTGAAATGCAATTCAATTAAAGCAAATACTTAAATAATAGTTTAGACATAGATTTTTGGGGAAATATTTGAAATTTAAAAATAATGAAAAGTTTGCATTTAATGTAATGCTATACAAAAATATATATAATTATTTAGTTTAATTAAATTGCGTTACAAGGACAATATATTGATTGCTTTTGTGTATTACAGAACTTTTGTATAATAATAATAATAATAATAATAATTGGTGCTTCATTAAGTGGAATCCCTTGTCCAGAAATGGGATGCAAAAGCATCCTATGATTCTGTTTTGGATTTTGGAAACGTATTTTAATAAGATAAAGTGGCTCTATTTTTTTATTTTGATATTATATAATATAGGGAAATGTTTTTATTGAAATATAATTTAAAATATATGATAAACAACTTTATGTATTATATATATATAGTCGAGTAAGGAATGACCTGCTGGTGTGAGAAGTGAACCTATGACCGAGATGATGGGCTCAAACTCTGACGTCTACACAGGTCTACCGGTCACAAATAGTTATATATAAAAAGCTAAATTTCAAAAACTCATTTAAATACCACCTCATTTATTCCAATAAAAAATCAAATCCAATACACCTTTAAAATGCAAATAAAAACCAATTGGTTACATATCCTTTGATTGAGGTTTTAGTCGAATTATATATTCGATTAAGAAAAATTAATGATATAAAATTTGGGTTTATACTTTTTTTATTAATGTGTTAGTCAATAGGTTGTTTGACACGAAGAATAAATTTATTATTATTTAGTTCTATATGGATAGGGTAATTATGAATTATATAAGGAATATATTGTTGGAGTTTGTGAGCCAACAGCTAGCTGAATAATAGGATGAATAAAACTAGTTTTCATGAGTAGATGTATTCAGAGAGATGATTTTTGATTCTTTCATATATGTATAGCTTTACTTATACGCAATTGTAAGAATAAATGTTTTATATTGTGGTTTCATCTCTACACGATATAATAAATTAAATTAATCTCGATGCTTGCTTTTGTCTCATTCAATTACATCATCGTATATGCTAAACAATTATATTAAGTGCAAGATACACTAATTTATTTTATATATATAATATATATATACACATGTAAGTAAGTACCTACGTATGTATGTATGTATCAATATAAACTTATATGTGTGTTAAATACATGTAGATGCAATGAAGGTAGGAAGATCGATATTTGCTATATTATTGTAGCCACAAGATCGCTGGTACAGTACTCTGAGATTGAAAAATAATTCAATAATTACATTAATTAACTATAGTTCCTTAAATACAAATATTGTATTATTACAATAAGAAATTCATGTCAAGTTTAGTCTAAACTTAGTCTATATAAGATAGGTTAGTGACAGCCTATCACTGCATGTCTAAATAACCGGTCAGATGATTTCGATTGATGTGCGGAGACCTCACCTGCAAAATCCTTCACAATCCAGAGAAGAGGTGAGGAAAGATGAATGGTGAGGGCGGGTGGGGAGGTTGGATAGGCGTGTACCTTTTCAAAAGTAATAATAAAAAAATTTGCTTTTAATCGCTATCTTAGGTATAAAATTTAGAATTAGGTTAAAAGGTCCAAAATAAAAAGAAAAATGGGCCTAACATTGGAGATGATCGAACTGGTCGAGGGGCATTGCGGGAAATTCAGGTAAAGTAGATATATTTCTAAGGAAATAGCAGGTCGGAAGGTCCGTCGGTCCGAAAATCCGCAGGTCGGAAAGTCCGCAGGTCGGAAAGTCCGCAAGTCGGAAGGTCCGCAGGTCGGAAAGTCCGCAGGTTGGAAGGTCCGCAGGTCGGAAGGTCCGCAGGTCAGATGGTTTGTAAGTCGGGAGGTTTGCGGCTGGACCAACAAGTCGGATGGTCTGTAAGTCGGGAGGTTTGCGGCTGGACCAACAAGTCGGATGGTCTGTAAGTCGGGAGGTTTGCGGCTGGACCAACAAGTCGGATGGTCCGTAATTCGGGAGGTTTGCGGCTGGACCAAACAAGTCGGGTGTTCTGCAAGTCGGGAGGTTTGCGGCTGGACCAAACAAGTCGGGTGTTCTGCAAGTCGGGAGGTTTGCGGCTGGACCAAACAAGTCGGGTGGTCTGCAAGTCGGGAGGTTTGCGGCTGGACCAAACAAGTCGGGTGGTCTGCAAGTCGGGAGGTTTGCAGTCGGACCAACAAGACGGAAGGTTTGCAGTCGGGCCAATAAGATGTAAGGATTGCAGTCGGTCCAAAAAGGGCGGAAGAGTTGCGTTCGGGCCAAAAGGGCGGAAGGTCTGCGGGCGGTCCAAAGAGTTGGATACTGTTGAGAGTGAGTGAGAATGATAATTTGGTCGGCTGAGGACACGTGTCAGCAGGAGATGGGTTAGCAGACGGTTGAAAAAGAGGCGTTGTAACCGTTCAGGCGACGGTTTCCAGTACCGTTTCTGAAGAGTATTTAAGGATTAAAATTTACAACTGACAGGGCATCTTCAATCATCTTCAAACGACGACAAAGTCAAGAGATTCGGGGATCACCACTTTAAATTTCCAGCATTTTAAATTCTAGTTAATTTTCTTATGTACCGTACAGTGTTTAGAGATTCCTAATCTCAGGCACTAATTAATCAAATTTGAGGATATTTTCCATATCTTTGAATTTTACTTTTTGTTTGTTGAAAAATCACATAAACAAATTGGCGACCACAGTGGGAGAAAGCAAGATTGTTGATCCTACATCATCAGAGAATTTCATACGACTGAGGTCTGGCCGAATCATCAGAAGGATCGATATGGCAGGCTCACAACCTCAATCATCATCACTACCGGTGGGAGAAAATGTTTCACCACCTGTCATGCCAAATTCAGGGGAGATTCCCCAACCACCTACCGATTGGTTGCCTTATGTTCAACAATTGAACAATCAGCAAACTTCGGCGATGCAAAATATGTTGCGCGAGCAACAAAACATCATGTTGCGTGAGCAACAAAATCTTATGCAGAACATGTTAGATCAAGCATTATCAAGGATTACTCTTCAACCCACCCAGACGCCGCCAGGGGTGTCACCATCAAGAATGCAAAAAAATTTTGCAGGGCCATCATATGTGGACAGCACACTTCCAAGCGCCACAACGTTCAACCGAACATATAGGGGAAAAACTCCTCTGACTTTTCCAAATAATATTCCTTTGGGGCCAAGGGTTGAGAATGCGCAGCCGAACATTACAAGGGAGGAAAGGCCAGGGGGACATGTGCAGGATCCTATTTTTATTCCTGTGCAAAATCCCATTGATATTCCTGATCATCAACATCTTCGGTTGGGTGATGAAATTGCTCACGTATTGAGGGTTCAGTTTGGTCTAAATCCTCATATGGCCAACCGACCTGCTTATCAAAGACCTTTTCCAGAAAGGATTATTAATGAATATCCTCTCCCAAGGAATTACAGGCCACCAGATTTTCATGCCTTTTCTGGAGAGGATGGATCCTCTACTATAGAGTATGTGGGGCGTTTCACAGCACAGTTAGGGGAAATTGGTAACAATCCTTTTTACAAATTACAACTGTTTGGATTGTCTCTAACTAGGACAGCTTTTTCATGGTTTGTAAGTCTGCCACCTGGGCAAATACAAACTTGGGAAGGTTTAGAGATGGCATTTCATGCCAGATTTTTCAATCCCTTGCCAACGGTTTCTTTGACTGATTTATTGGAAATGAAACAATATCCAGAAGAATCAGCTTCACAGTTTATTAAAAGGGTGCGATTGATGAAAGGACGATGTCCTACAATAATCAATGAAAAAGAGATGACCAATTTAGTGGTCCGAAATATGCATGGTCGCCTAAGAGATGCGCTCACTGCACATGATGTCGAGGCTTTAGCAAGTCTTGCATCCAAGGCTGGACGTTTAGAATCTCTTTTCAGGGAAAGGGATCAGAATTTTAGGCGTAATAAAGGTCAACATATGACTAGTATGGAAACAGAGGCATACGACTTTGATTATGATCAAACAGAAGAGACGGTGGCCGAAATAATTTCAGGAAAGCCTTATGTATGTTCTAAGTTAAAGCCAGCACCAGGAACTGAAGCTAAAGGGCAACCGACCTTTGACAATTCAAAGGCCGATGAGATATTTGATATTCTGCTAACTGATGGTCAAATCCGAATTCCAAAGAGGCAGAGGTTGGCTACTAAGGAAGAAATCAAAGGGAGGTCATACTGTAAGTGGCATAACTCCTTTACACATAATACAAGTCAATGCACTCATTTTCGAAATGAGATCCAAAAGGCTATTAAGGCAGGTCGGCTCAAGTATATTACTTTGGGAGTTGAGCAACAACCGTTTCCAAAAGTAACCACAGCAATGGTTAATATACAAGCGTGTTTCAGATCGGGAAAAGGGAATTCACCAAACAGTGGCCGACCAGAAGAAAAACTCAAAGTCTGCGAAAAACAGTGGCTGAAAAATAGGAAAACCAAGATGGTTCTTTTAATGTGGAATTAAAGGAGCAGCGTTGGTCCGGGACCACCCGACTAGGAGGACGCGTTCGGTCGGAAGCAAATGGACTCGAAATAAGAAACCTTTACCAATTGATGTGGATCCTCGCTTCCCAGGCATGAATCGTACTCAGATTCGGAATGCCAAGCGCAGGTACGCTGCGAGATACAGAGACAAGGTCGCTTCCTCGAGGCAATCAAGTATGCAAGGCACTAACAATTCTTCGGAAGGAGGTCGGTACATACGGGGCGCCTCATCAAAGCAATCGAACGACAGCCGAGGCGCTGCTAAGTATACTGAAAGAGGTCGGTCCATCAGGGTTGTTTCGTTTGAGCAGCCGAATGAGGCAGAGGAAGGTCAGCTCATTGGGGTTACCTCGTCAAAGCAGCCGACCAGCATACAAGACACTACTAATTACAATGAGGGAGGTCGGTCCATGCAAAAAAAGGGTAAAGGCTTGTCTGATGAAAGAGTTGAGGGTTTCAGATGTCAGTATTGCGAGAAGATTAACATTAACCCATCTCTGGAGGAATTTCGTTTGGAATCTCTAACTGTTCAACCCGAAATTGAAGTCAGAGATGAAATTCCAGAGAAGGTTTCAAGTTCTGTCAAATCTCGACTAGGGCCACGTATCCCCTGCCGAATGACATAAATTAATTGGGTTGAGAAAGAGCCTTTGTGGGCAAGTCTGGTGGATGAGTTTATAGAAGAGCCAGAATGGGCAAAGATTTCCGATCCTGATGTTCAATCAGAGGTCCCTCAAATAGTCTTCCCTCCCATTCCAGAAAGCATGGCGTCTCATTTGAAGCCTCTGTATGTTAATGCTCATATTTGTGGGAAACCAATCACAAAGGTTTTTATAGATAATGGGGCCGTCTTCAATGTAATGGCATTAAAGACTCTCAAGAAGTTAGGAAAAGGGATTCACGATCTATCTCCTGTGGATTTTGAGATGACTAGCTTTACAGGGCAGCCGACCAGACCAGAAGGCATGATGGTTGCCTCAATTGAAGTCGGTCCTAAGAAGATTTCTTCTGTTTTCTTCGTGGTGGATGCAGATACCACATATTCAATCCTACTTGGGTGATATTGGATTCATGCATCTAAATGTGTGCCATCAACACTGCATCAACTATTAATGTTCTAGGAAGGCAATCAGGTCTTCAAAATGGAAGCAAATGACAATCCTTTTGGAGCATCAGAACAAGTTGAAAAATTAGTTTTTTATTATGGTCATGTACCTCCAATGTATCAGTTTTCATGGCTAATGAGTACCCAAATAAGGGTTTTAAATTCATTAGCCAGAATTCAATGTTCTTTTAAAAGAACAGTTGTACTATATGGCTCTTGAGTAAGCCAGACCTACGTTTTATAATATATTTTTATGGAGGATGCAGATTTACAAGATTGTAGTTTACTTATTAATCAGTATTATTTAGACCAGCTTTTGAAAAAAGTAGAAAAAATAAAAAAGATACATGATGTTCATTTCCAAGAAGCTGAACAATTTCGTTGGCCTGATCTATTAGAGAAAACAGAGCCAACTTTCTCAGCACAAGATCCTTTATTGGATTTCAATTTAGGAACCGACCTGGTTCCAAAAATAATTAGGATGAGTGGTTATTTGTCTGGAAAGCAACAAAAATTGATACTCGAGGTTATAAGAAACAATATTGATTGTTTAGCATGGGATTATTCAGAATGCCCGGTTTAGAGTGAAGTCTGATAGAACATCGATTGCCCATTAAAAAGGATTTCAAGTCTTGTAAGCAATATCCAAGACGTATGAGTCCTGACTTGATGCCTCAGATCAAAGAAGAGATTCAGAAGCTTCTTAAAGTGGGTTTCATCCGACCTTGCCGTTATGCGGATTGGTTGGCCAATATCGTGCCAGTGGTTAAAAAGAATGGTAAGATCAGGATATGCATCGATTTTAGAGGTCTTAATATGGCCACTCCTAAAGATGAGTACGTGATGCTTATGGCCGACATGTTAATTGACTCAGCAGCAGAGCAAAGAATTCTCAGTTTGATGGATGGTTATGCAGGATATAACCAAATCTTTTTGGCAGAGGAAGACATTCACAAGACAGCATTTAGATATCCAGGAGCATTAGGTATTTATGAGTGGACAGTTATGCCTTTTGGTTTGAAGAATGCTGGGGCGACTTATCAGAGGGCCATGAACTCAATCTTTCATGATCTCATTGGTAAGTCTATGGAAGTATATATTGATGATGTTATCGTCAAATATTCAAGTTTTGAGGAACATTTGAGGGATCTTAAAGATGCTTTTAGTCGGATGAAGAAGTACAAATTGAAAATGAACCCGACTAAGTGTGCTTTCGGTGTATCAGCCGGGAGTTTCTTGGGGTTTTTGGTTCATGAAAGGGGAATTGAGATCGATGCTAATAAAGCCAAGGCAATTCTGGCCAGCCGACCAACTCAGACGGTTAAGGAAATTCAAAGTCTGTTGGGAAAAGTAAATTATCTCAGGCGGTTTATTTCCAATGCTGCTGGCAAGGTCAGACCAATCACTAAATTATTGAAGGCAGGAGGAAATGCTTTTGAGTGGGGACCAGACCAACAGACAGCTTTAGAGGCTATAAAGCAAGCATTGGCTCAACCGTCTATGTTGATGCCTTCAAAGGAAGGTCGGCCCCTCAAACTTTATTTGGCAAATACCTATGAAGTGGTCACTTGCTTACTAGCTCAAGATGGAGATGATGGAAAGGAAAAGGCAATTTATTATTTGAGCAAAACTCTCATAGGACCAGAATTAAATTATACAATGCCAGAGAAGATTTGTTATTCACTGGTGTTTGCATGCACCAAACTTGAACATTATATGTTGCCCAAAAGAGTTGAGGTTATTTCAAAGATTGATCTCATCAAGTTAATTTTGCAAAGACCTACGATGCAGGGCAGACTTATGAAGTGGGCCATTAAATTAGCCCCTTTCGATTTGTATCATTCTCCTTTGAGGGCGGTCAAAGGCCAAGCAATAGCAGATTTTTTGGCAGACTTCGCAGGATATGAATAGGAACCGACTGGGTGCATGTCTTATGTAAGTACCCGAAATTGGTTAATGTTTTTTTATGGTTCTACCTCAGGAAACAGATCGGGTGCAGGTGTCTTATTGGAAGGACCAGACGGTCAAAGAGTCAATTTGCAGCTGCAATTGGAAGCCATGACCCATAATTCAACAGAGTATGAGGCTTTAATCTTGGGATTGGAGGCTTTGATAGCCAGAAAAGTTCAGTCGGTTATTATAAAAGGGGATTCTCAATTGGTGATTAACCAGGTAAACAAACGGTATGTTTGCAATTATCCCCACCTACGCAGATACAGGGATTTGGTAGGTCGGTTGTTATCAAAGATCTCCGAAGTGATAATTGAGTTCGTCCCTAGAAAGGAGAATCAATTTGCAGATGATTTAGCTCAAAAAGCTTGCAAGAGAATCCTAAAAGATATATGTTCAGAAGTCGGCCCTGAGACAGAAACAGGAACCGACTGGAGGACAGAACTTGTCACGTATTTACAAGATCCATGAGCAAATGTACCGATTGGAATTTGACTAAATGCTCTGTGATTTCAATTGGTAGAAGGAGTGCTATATAAAAGGACATTCGAAGGATTGCTCTTGAAATGTTTGGGGCCCAAGCAGGCTTTGGAGGTGATGACAGAAATGCACAGTGGAATATGTGGAGCTCATCGGGCAGGCCTGAATATGAGATGGGCTATTCATCGTTTAGGTTTCTTTTGGCCAAAGATTTTTTAAGACTGTATACAATTTGCCAAGGGCTGCCAAGAATGTCAGAGGCATGGGCAGTTAATTCATTTACCAGTCACAGAATTGCAAGCTATGGTAAAACCATGGCCCTTTAAATCTTGGGCTATGGATATCATTGGTAAGATTCATCATCCCTCGTCTAAGAATCATTGTTTTATTCTGGTGGCAACAGATTATTTCACCAAATGGGTGGACGCGGTCGCTTTGAAAAATGTTGATGAAAATGAGATGATAGATTTTGTGTTGAATCAGATCATATATAGGTATGGTATACCTCATTCAGTAACAACCGACCAAGGTTTGGTCTTTATTGGGGAAAAGTTGTTAAGCTTTTTGGCAGAGTTTGGAATTCGTCTGAATCATTCTTCGCCTTATTACCCCCAAGCCAATGGGCAGGCAGAAGCAACTAACAAGATTATTATTGGAATTATCAAGAAGACGATTGAAGGGAACCCAAGGAAATGGCATTTGTTGTTATCTCGAGCCTTATGGGCACATAGGAATAACAGAAGTTCTGCCACAGGGTTTTCACCATATCAACTCACCTTTGGACAAGATGTTGTGTTGGCAGCCGAAGTGCAGGTCTCATCTGGACGCACAAGCTTTACCAATGATAAATTTACTGAGGAATACCAACAACTGATGCTGCAGCAATTGGAAAGTCTGGATGTCAACCGACTTCATGCAATTGATCAAATTGTAAAGCAGAATGAGATCAGGGTCAAGACTTATGGAAAGAAAATCTTTTACAGAACATTCAAAGAATGAGATTTGGTCTGGAAGACTATTTTCCAACATATAAGAAGATTGATCAATTAGGAAAATGGTTCCCGAATTGGGAGGGACCATTCATAATTCAAAAGGAGATCGGAAATGGTGCCTTTATTATTATAAATCAAGAAGGTAAAAGGGTACACGACTGTATTAATGCTAGATATCTGAAGAGGTATTTTCTTGCCTTTTCAGATAACAAGAAAGCATGAAACAGTAAGTTTTTCAGAACCCATTTGCCAAGGGTTCGAACCTAACAAGGGTTCATTCATTATCATATGTTGAATCATGCAGAGGATTACTTTCTCCTTAGTCAGATTCATCATTCCAGTGATTAGGGATTAGTTCCGGCTTTTCATCAATAAGGTCATCTAAGCTAGGTTGGTACTTCTCCCATTGGTCCTGCATCTTCTCAAGATCATAGTCGGTCCGAGCTTTCATGTCTGTCATGGCTTGGCGCTCATGATCAACAAGAGTGCGTAATCTTGAAAAGACTGCGTGCTGATTGGAGAAGTTATGATCCCAGCCAAGGTCTGGGAGTATGGCTGTCACATGGTGTTCAATCAAATCCATGTGATGATCAATGTCGGGAAGGCGATTTTGAATATCCCGAAGAGTTTCATATCCTTCTAATACAGTTTCCATCAGGCGAATAACACGATGGATGGTCTTTCTGCCTCGTTGGGAAAATCTGAATTTGAAATCTAATTGTTTGAGGATGCATAGCAGGTCTTCGGCGTGACCTCCAACTGGATGATTACCCACAAAAAAGGGTTGAATAACACCTTGCCAATTGTTTACAGGAATATGAGGACGTTGGTGTAACATTTTAGCAAATGTTTCAAGTTCAAATTGTTACTGTTTGTTTGTTCTTTCTGCTATAGGGGACTGCAGATATTTGTAAGGGAAAGAAGTTGGATGTATTCCCTGGAGAGTCGGATGTTTGGAAAATGATCCTTAAAAATAGGAGAAATTAATCATTTACTGAGTCAATGTTTCTAAAGTTTTACAAGAAGGATCTTAAAGCAGCTTTAATTTGGGACCACTTATCTTCCATCATGGAAAGTTGTCGGCTGTTGGCAGCTGACTCGTATTGCTTGATGAGTTGGGATCGAGTTTTAATTTTTAGTTCTTGGTCCAGGTCGGCTTCGTTTTTCTTGTACCGATCAATTAGGTTTTGTTCGTCGGATATGTGGCCTTCCAGGACAATTCTGTCTTGATGAAGCGCCTTCAATTCTGCCTCTTTCTTTTGAATGGACTCATCTACTTGTTTTTTGGCATTTAGGAGTCCGTTTAATCTTCCAGCTGCTTCTTGAATGGCTTCTTTGGTTTTCGCCAAGGAAAGTTCCAGAGTTGTTTGGTCCGAGCTGGGCAGGGGTGTTTCGGCCGATAGGAGTCGGGCGAATAGGGCGTCATTTCAGAGTTCGGCTAGTCATTCCATCAACCGATGCATAATGGGGGTTGCTACCGACTCTGAAGAAGTTTGAAATAACAGACCACCAATCGCTTGAAGGAGTTCGTCTAGGGAATTTGCCTCCAGGTCGGGGAAAGGTCATTTGACGGCTTGGGCAAATATAGTCTGGGTGTCTGTCGAGATTGGAATGATAGACAAGAGACCTAGATCGAGGTTTCCCTGAATTGAATCTTGTGGTTAGATTCTTTTGAAATAAGAAGTAAAGAATTAGTTGTGGGAATTTTACTTACTTCTGGGCAGATTGTGGTCGTAGAAGGCGCAAGGAGTGTCGTGGGTCGGAGGAAGAAGGTAATTGGTAGTTCGATGGCCGACTCGTCGGCTGCTTCGAAAGGTCGTTGGGGCTTCGACCTGGGTCCCTGCAATTTGAGGCATAAAGTATTTAATATGGTGTAAAGATTTTGGTTTTTGAGGAAAAGGAGTCTGAAAGGTTTTACCAGATTTAAGGAGGTCTCTGATTCAGAAGAAGGAATTTCTGCTTGTTCCTGCAAGAGACCTCTTGACACGGCCCGGCCGCGTATAATTATAACCAACATAATTTTCTTACCCACAAGGTTCAATAGAACGAATGGATTAAGAATATGTATAAAAGAAAAGAGAAGGAAGAAGAAAGATAGTGCAGAGAATGTGAATTAGTATAGATGATAACCAACCACGAGAATAAGTCTCGGACCTGAAATCAATCCATAGGTAAAACACAAACAATAGGCTAAATCCCACTGCAAAGGATTGGAAGCCACGAACCGATGGAATCACTCCAAAGACCCGATTTGAGATTCTAAATGCGAGGAAATCACTCCCTAACACTAGAAAATATAAAAGTGAAATTCAATTCAAGATGTAAAAAAAAGGTTCGCATTACAATGATAGGCAAGGACCTTATATAGAGGTCCTTGAGGAAAATAAAAGGCAACAAATAATAAAGGAAATAAACCAAAAGGTAAGTCTAACTATAAGGAAATAAATAATTAGGGAAGTTTTAGATATGGAATTATACTATACGGAAACTTATAATAAAAGGAAATAAATGATGATTCCCTTGATATACTTCCATGATTTAGTGATTCTCTCCATAAGTGATGATTCCCTTGATATACTTCCATGATTAGTGATTCTCTCCATAAGTGAGGATTCTCTTGATATACTTCCATGATTAGTGATTCTCTCCATAAGTGATGATTCCCTTGATAACCTTCCATTATTAGCGGTTCTCTTGATCTTTCAATTGGGATTCTTGCGGGTCCCATTGAAGGAGCGTCAGGTGAGGGCTAAGTGGTCTCCAAGCATCATCCTTAAATTGATTCTCCATGAAAAATCGTCTGATCAATGCAGTGACGGATTTTTGAAATTGACGAGCTCGGCTTCGAGTGATGGGTCCCACGGGCATTTGAATGCTTGAAGATTGGACGTCATCGTCATTCCCTTCTTCTTGAAAAGCTTTCTTGTTCTCTCGAACAAGATATTCATCCGTTGTATCAAAAAGGCTTAAGTCAGAAACATTAAAAGTAGCATGGACTTGGTACTCACCTGGGAGTTCAAGTTTGTAGGCATTATCATTAATGCGTTCCAACACTCGAAAAGGTCCATCACCACGGGGAGTAAGTTTTGACTTTCGCAATTCTGGAAATCTTTCCTTCCTTAAGTGTAGCCAAACCCAATCTCCTATCTCAAAAACAACTTTCTTGCGCCCACGGTTAGCTTGTTTTGCGTGATTGTCAGCTGCCTTTCTTAGGTTATCCCGAACTTGAGAATGAAGTTGTTATACAAATTCAGCCCTTTTTCTGCCATCCAAACTAACGTGCTCATTGCGTGGCAATGGCATAAGATCAAGAAGAGTTAATGGGTTAAAACCGTAAACAACCTCAAATGGAGAACAATTCGTAGAGCTATGAACCGTACGGTTATATGCAAATTCAGCATGAGCTAAACATTCTTCCCAACTCTTCAAATTCTCATTAACTAAGACACGTAACAAGCTACCCACAGTTCGATTAACAACTTCTGCTTGACCATCAGTTTGAGGGTGGTGTGATGTGGAAAACATTAGTTTTGTACCTAATTTAGCCCAAAATGTTTTCCAAAAATAACTTAAAAATCGAGAATCCCTATCAGAAACAATGGATCTTGGAACACCATGCAATCTAATAACCTCTTTGAAAAATAATGAAGCAACATGCGAAGCATCAGTGGTTTTTGTGCATGGAATAAAATGTGCCATTTTTTAAAATCGATCAACCACAACAAATATTGAATCTTTACCAGACCTACTCCTAGGCAAACTTAATATGAAATCCATAGAAATATCAACCCAAGTTCAGGAATAGGTAGCGGAGTATACAAACCGTGTGGATGAACAGTAGACTTCGACGAGAGGCACGTTATACACCGACGAATTGCGACTTCAACTTCGGCTTTCATTCGTGGCCAAAAAAAATGTTCCTACAGCAAGTTAAGTGTCTTGTTCCTACCAAAGTGTCCCATTAAACCCCTCGAATGACTTTCCCAAATCAACAATTCTCTCAAGGAGCATTTAGGAACGCACAATTTATTTTCTCGCAGCAAATACCCCTCATGTACATGATACCTTTCAAATGCATGAGAATTACACTTAGCAAATATATCGGAGAAATCAGGGTCAGTTGCATATAATTCTTTCAAATACGAAAAACCTAATAGCTTAGACTCAAGTGTGGTAACAAGTGCATACTTGCGTGACAATGCATCCGCAACGATGTTTTCCTTACCCATTTTGTATTTAACAACATAGGGGAAGGTGTCAATGAAGGAGATCCATCGGATGTGTCTCGTACTCAACTTACTTTGGGATTTGATATGCTTGAGGGATTCATGATCAGTGTACACAACAAACTCACGAGGACGTAAGTAATGTTCCCATGTTTGCAGCGCCCGCACTAAGGAGTACAATTCCTTATCGTAGGTTGAGTAATTCAACGCAGCGCCATGTAGCTTTTCACTGAAAAATGCAACAGGTTTCTTTTCTTGCGAGAGGACGGCGCCAATACCTACACCAGAGGCATCACAATCAAGTTCAAACGGTTTAGAGAAATCAGGTAAAGCAAGTACGGGTGCACATGTAAGTTTCGATTTCAAAGTATCAAAAGCATTTTGTTGTTCACTTCCCCACTCAAACTTATCCTCTTTTTTGGTAATTGCCGTTAAGGGTGCTGCAATAGTGCTGAAGTTCCGCACAAATCGACGGTAGAAACTTGCAAGGCCATGGAAACTGCGGACATCACGTACGCTAGTAGGTGTGGGCCACTCTTGGATGGCTGCAACCTTCGCAGGATCTACACATACTCCATCTTTTCCTACAATAAAACCCAAAAAGTTGCACTTGTCGACACAAAAGTCCCATTTTTTCAAATTAGCATATAACTTCTCAGCCCGTAAAACATCTAAAACTGCTTGTAAATGTTCAACATGTGTTTCAATAGAAGTACTATAAACAAGTATGTCATCAAAGTATACTACCACAAACTTATTTATAAAATTCCTTAAAATATGATTCATCAATCGCATGAATGTGCTTGGGGCATTAGTAAGTTCAAATGGCATAACTAACCACTCATATAGACCAAAAAAAGTCTTGAAGGCAGTTTTTCATTCATCACTTTGATTCATCCGAATTTGGTGATAACCACTTTTTAAATCAATTTTTGAAAAAATTACAGAACCACACAAATTATCAAGCATGTCATCTAATCTAGGAATGGGATGACGATACTTAACTGTTATAGCGTTGACGGCTCGCCAATCCACACACATGCGCCAACCTCCATCTTTTTTTGGCACCAATAGGACAGGTACAACACAAGGACTTAGACTTTCACGAATCCAACCTTTGCTCAGTAGATCCTCCACTTGCCTTTGTATTTCTTTTACCTCATCCGGGTTGGCTCGATAGGCTGGCCGATTAGGAATTGATGCTCCCGGGATAAAATCAATTTGGTGCTCAATTCCATGAGTGGGTGGTAAACCATGGAGTACTTCATCAGGAAAAACATCATCATACGCCTGCAATAAGTTAGAAAAACTAGATGGAAGTTTGTTAGAGTCATTCATGGAAAAATAAGAAGGTTTAGAAAGTAATAGCAGACAATGAACTCCATGTTCTAAGCGTAAAGCTTCCTTCCTACACATAAAAAGATTAGACCTCTCACTCTCGTGTTTAAGATTCCAGCTGGTTTCACCCTGAATCACTACACTCGTGTTTGATTTTTTAGTAGAAGGGTAGAGTATTTGAGAGTGGCTCGGGGCAGACGTATTTATTGGTGAGGATGAAGATTTGAGAGGTTATGGGGTAGTTAGGCTATATGAAAGAGTAGATGCACTTGTATGCGGAGTACCTTTTGTTGCGGGTGATTCTGAGGAGGGCTTCAAGTTGGATTCCTCACATAGAGTTGATTCAGCGACATAGCCCACCATCTTGTTGTCTTTCCTTTGGTTCCTTTTCTCTCTTGCTTCAGTGGCAAACTGCTTGTACAAGTATTTTTTATCTTCATTTACTTCTCGAGGACTCAACGGCTTTAGAACTATGGCCGTCCGGCATGTGTGAAAGTATATCGATTACAGCGGCCATCATGTACAACTTCTTTGTCAAATTTCCATGGTCTCCCAAGCAAAATATGACATGGTTGCATTGGAACTACGTCGTATTTTACCTCATCCTTGTAACCTTGTAGTTCAATTTCCACCAACACTTGTTTGGTGACGTTGATTTCCCCGCAATTATTGAGCCACTGTAGTTTGTAAGGCCTCGGATGCAAATTCATCCTCAAATTAAGTCTTTTCACTGCGAGGTCACTAATGACATTAGTACAACTACCACCGTCAATGATAAGACTACATACCTTAGTCGCGATCTTACACCTTCCATGGAATAAATTTTTGCGTTGTTCGGTATCTTCAACCTCCTTTGGAAGAGTGCTAAGAGCTCGGAGAGTGACTAACGTCAAATTGGACTCCGGTATGGATTCTACAGCTTCCTGGTGGTAGGAGTTTGCCTCATTGACCTCTTCAGTTTCCGATTCGGATTCGTACTCATCGGAGATCGTAAGAACCATAGTACGCTTGTTTGGACATTGATTCGCAAAATGTCCTCGGCCTTGGCATTTGAAACATAACACATCTCGGCTACGGGTGGTGTTCTTTGGGGGGCGTATGTTGGCGGCTTAGGGTGCGTCGAATCAACTCCCGCTATCTCTTTTCCTTTGTTGATATGTTGTGGAAGCGGCGCTTTAGGAAACCCTACAGTTGGAGAAAGTTTAAACGGATTACCTTGCATCTGCTTTGATTTTAGTTGCTTCTCCACCTTTATGGCCAAGTGTACCATCTCCTCGAGGTCCACGTATTGGTACATATCTACCGCATCAGCAATATCCCTTTGAAGCCCATTCGAGAATCTAGACATCGTTTGCTCCTGATCTTCATGGATATTGGCTTGTAGAAGAAGTGTTTCAACCTCCTTATAGTACTCCTCCACTGACCGCGACCCTTGTTGTATACTCTGCAATCACCGCAATACTTCACGATGGTAATGATGGGGAACAAACCTCTTTCGCATAAGTGTACGAAGTTCTGTCCAAGTACGCACTGGAGCCTCCCTATTTCTGCGGCGGTTGATGCTCAATTGCTCCCACCATGCAAGCGCATAATCTGAAAACTCCATTACAGCCACACGGAGTTTTTGTTGGTCAGTTAATTGTTGAACATCAAAGATTAGTTCTAACATTCGCTCCCATTGCAAAAATGCTTCGGGGTCGGATTTTCCTTGGAACGGTGGCACTTGGAACTTGATCGAGTTGATCGCCTCATCTCCATCCCGTCGGTGATGGTTATTATGATGCCTAGGTCGTTCCCAATTTCCTCCAAACTCCTCATCATCGGGTTCGTCAGTGTTGTGTGGTGATGGGGGCCGGATGTTGCGTCTTGGCCTCAAATGCGGTTGAACATTATTTCGCCTCTGAGCTTCAGGTAATGGTCGGATATTCTCTTGTAACTTTTGTTGATTCTCTTCCAGTTGATCCATCCTATTATTCATCAACTCCAATCCAGAATGGTGAAGAGTTTTGAACTCTTGTAGAATGGTGTTGAGAAGACCTTGTACATCAACTTGTTGAGAATTGGATCATTCACCCCCTGCCATTAGAAAGAGACGAAAGAAAAAAAAAAAGAAAATAACCTCACTAGAACTCTCGTGTATCACTCCACACCTTATGTACCTCTCCGTCTCGCAAAAAGGACTCAAATCAAATCGATGGAATTCTTCCAAAGACGATAGCCAAAAAATCTAAAACAGTAGGGAAACCAAAAGAAATATAAGTTCAGAATGAAGATAGAAGACAAATAATCTAGATAGATTTTTTTTTTTTTTTGATAAAAGAAAAGATGATTCGAGAACTAGGAGTAAATAATAAATATCTTTATATTTGATAATAACTTTTTTTTTTGCCTCTTTTTTCGTTTTTTTTTTTGCTCTTTTTTTTCGACTTTTTTTTCTTTTTGCTTTTTTTTTTTCAAATAAGAACTGTGATATCAATCAAGAGATTGTATCAACTAGCTCTGATACCAGATGACACGGCCCGGCCGCGTATAATTATAACCAACATAATTTTCTTACCCACAAGGTTCAATAGAACAAATGGATTAAGAATATGTATAAAAGAAAAGAGAAGGAAGAAGAAAGATAGTGCAGAGAATGTGAATTAGTATAGATGATAACCAACCACGAGAATAAGTCTCGGACCTGAAATCAATCCATAGGTAAAACACAAACAATAGGCTAAATCCCACTGCAAAGGATTGGAAGCCACGAACCGATGGAATCACTCCAAAGACCCGATTTGAGATTCTAAATGCGAGGAAATCACTCCCTAACACTAGAAAATATAAAAGTGAAATTCAATTCAAAATGAAAAAAAAAGGTTCGCATTACAATGATAGGCAAAGACCTTATATAGAGGTCCTTGAGGAAAATAAAAGGCAACAAATAATAAAGGAAACAAACCAAAAGGTAAGTCTAACTATAAGGAAATAAATAATTAGGGAAGTTTTAGATATGGAATTATACTATACGGAAACTTATAATAAAAGGAAATAAATGATGATTCCCTTGATATACTTCCATGATTTAGTGATTTTCTCCATAAGTGATGATTCCCTTGATATACTTCCATGATTAGTGATTCTCTCCATAAGTGAGAATTCTCTTGATATACTTCCATGATTAGTGATTCTCTCCATAAGTGATGATTCCCTTGATAACCTTCCATTATTAGCGGTTCTCTTGATCTTTCAATTGGGATTCTTGCGGGTCCCATTGAAGGAGCGTCAGGTGAGGGCTAAGTGGTCTCCAAGCATCATCCTTAAATTGATTCTCCATGAAAAATCGTCTGATCAATGCAGTGACGGATTTTTGAAATTGACGAGCTCGGCTTCGAGTGATGGGTCCCACGGGCATTTGAATGCTTGAAGATTGGACGTCCTCGTCACCTCTTGCTGGGTCGGCCACATCTGGGTCGGTTGTGTCTGGGTCGGCCGCTGCTGGTAAATCTGGCGCATCTTGGTCGGCTGTTGCATTTTGGTCGGCCGCTGCTGGTAAATCTGGCGCATCTTGGTCGGCTGCTGCATTTTGGTCGGTCGTTGCTTTCGGGTCGGCCGTATCTAGGACGCCTTCAGCGAGTAAGTCGGGTGCATCTGGAACCATTGCGATTGGTTTTTCAGGGTGCGTTATGGGTGGCCGCATTTGAGGTATCCCTACCAGGGGGAACGATTTCGTCGGAAGCATTTCTAGTAGAGGTGCCTACAACAGAGGCGATTGCGGCAGAGGCAGATGCAAGTATTGCAATCGGATCGTCATTAGGGGAGGATGAGTCTGAAGTCACGTACGGCATTATGCCCATCTGGGAAGCAGTCGCCTCACTATCAGAGACGACCTGAGCTAAAGGCGGTACTCGCGAAGATTGTTTTTTGGTTGGAGTTTCTTCTTGATCGCTCGCCGCTTGGAAGGAAGGGGGTTGCATCCTAGTCGGGACAACTTTCCGATTGGCCATCAGAGAGGCAAGCGTAGGTTCGGTTGATGTCGAAGTCAGAGGGATGGTCGCCATGGCTGAAGTTGGGCCTGACATCAAATAATAATCAGTTAGAAGCTGAAGGAAAAATTAGATTAAATCAGGGCTTTTGGGAAATACCTAAGCGGGGTCGGGATGGTTTTGTCGCCCGACCTGGTGAAAGGTCTCTCGAGGTATGCTGATTTCCTCCAGATGACGGGGCTGTCTGGGTTTGAGGTGTTTTTCTTTTTCTCTTCGGGGCGCTCGACCCAGTGCCTGGGGCGATTGTCTTTCTTCGGGTGTTAGTCGATGGTGCCATCCCTAGCACCAAAGCAGGTCGGGGCAAAAGAGTGCTCAACAAATGTTGTTTGTCAGGAGCAATCAAAGCCCACACGATCGACCACCATTCGCAAAAGGACTCAACAGAATTAGGAGAAGAACGGAAGGGAATGTAAGAATTAGAAGTGATGTAGCTAGTAAGTTGGGAAATATAAGGAGAAATCAATTCGGGGATGACTCGTCCATCTGGGCTTTGAGGTATTAAGTGAGGATGAGCAAGAGGACCAGGCAAGCCTTGTTGGCATCCGAATTGGCGTGCCAAAAACTGAGGTTGATAGCTGAAGGTATAAAACGCTTTGTGGCCTTTCTTATCGATTTTCTTGCTGACAAATAAGGACCTGGGCTTAAGAGCAGCATCCCAGGAGAAAGAGTAAGTGGGATGAGGATGTGGGTTTGGTTCGGAAAAAGGTGAAGGTACAGGGAATGGACAAAACAGGCCGGATGCGTAACCAATATACCTTCTATGTATGTAGAAATGGGTGTTATTACGATTATCGGCAAGAATGACAGTTATGACAGGGTCGGACGCTTGGAGGTTGTTGCGACCTTAGCAAAGTCGGTTAAGGGCTATTCCTAGAGACTTCTCATATGTGGGGGCAACGGGAGGATGACCGAGTTGGAAAGCGTCGGGAAAATAGAGACGGAACCATAGTTCCAGGAACCAAAAAGGACCCGACGCAGCGGTGTCTAATTTTTTACCGTCCTTATCTGTAAGGCGGGTGCTAACCCTGGATAACCCTTCAAAAAGATTGGCAAGGAAAAGAGTACCCAGAGAAAAGAAACGGCCAGAGGCTATATGTATGGCCAAATCAAGATGAGTAGGAAGAACACACTTTGAAGGAGAAATGATGACATACTTACAGAGCCAGAAGAGTAGGAAGGCAGTATGCTCGCGGTCGGTAACAGGGATACCGTTTGCTCCTTGTTGATCATTTAAAAATTTGGTCCAGCCCTATTCCTTAAGGCTAGCCAAGGACCAACCTGGATGGTCTGCTCTGGGCTCTTGTCCGTCTAGGGTACCCATTATAGGGTCTTCCCCTATGATTGGCAGGTGAGCGATCATGGCCACATCCATGAGGGTGGGGCCGATGGGGGCTGTTGGAAGAAGAAAGGCGCAAATCTCAGGGTGCCAAAACGCCGCCATTGTTAGAAGAACTTTCTCATGTAAATGACATGGGAGAGTAGACAGACGTATGGCTTGATCGATCTGTTGATTTTTCCATTGATCCTGGAAATGTTCTGCTACTCTTTGGTACCAGGTGCGGTATGGATCCTTGGGGTCCGTCAAATGAGTTTTTATGTTGTCATGGAGGCGGACTGCATTATAGTTAGGATTGTTGACAGCTAGTAGGTTCCGGGCTTCCAAGACTTCTCTCATTCGGTTGGAGTCTTCAGGAGTAGTGCAATATGGACGAATAGTTGGAGTGAGCATTTTCGTCGACACAAGAGTGGTTTCAGGGATTGATCCGTCGAAGGGGAGTGCAGGGATGTATTGATTTGCCATGGTTTGGAATTGCAGACATTGCAATTAACACAAGTAGTTTTGAAGAAAGGGGGAGTGTTGTGACACAATATGTTGCAAAAACTGATTGCAGTTGCAGAGGCAATTCCTCAGTGGGGTTGTGGTTTATGAACTTCCAAACGGCGATTGAGAAATGACGTTTGAAAGTACAATGGCGGCGGGCAAGTTGTTACGTATGAAATTTAGAATTAGATTAAAAAGCCCAAGGTAAAAAGAAAAATGGGCCTAACATTTGAGATGATCGAACTAGTCGAGGGGCATTGCGGGGAACTCAGGTAAAGTAGATGTATTTATAAGAAAATAGCGGGTCGGAAGGTCCGCAGGTCGGAAGGTTCGCAGGTCGGAAAGTCCGCAAGTTGGAAGGTCCGCAGGTCGGAAAGTTCGCAGGTCGGAAGGTCCGCAGGTCGGATGGTTTGTAAGTCGGGAGGTTTGCGGCTGGACCAACAAGTCGGATAGTCTGTAAGTCGGGAGATTTGCGGCTGGACCAACAAGTCGGATGGTCCGTAAGTCGGGAGGTTTGCGGCTGGACCAAACAAGTCGGGTGGTCTGCAAGTCGGGAGGTTTGCAGTCGGACCAACAAGACGGAAGGTTTGCAGTCGGGCCAATAAAACGTAAGGACTGCAGACGGTCCAAAAAGGGCGGAAGAGTTGCGTTCGGGCCAAAAGGGCGGAAGGTCTGCGGTCGGTCCGAAGAGTTGGATACTGTTGAGAGTGAGTGAGAATGATAATTCGGTCGGCTGAGGACACGTGTCAGCAGGAGATGGGTTAGCAGACGGTTGAAAAAGAGGCGTTGTAACCGTTCAGACGACGGTTTCCAATACCGTTTCTGAAGAGTATTTAAGGATTAAAATTTGCAACTGACAGGGCATCTTCAATCATTTTCAAACGATGACAAAGTCAAGAGATTCTGGGATCACCACTTTAAATTTCCAACATTTTAAATTCTAGTTAATTTTCTTATGTACCGTACAGTGTTTAGAGATTCCTAATCTCAAGCACTAATTAATCAAATTTGAGGATATTTTCCATATATTTGAATTTTATTTTTTGTTTGTTGAAAAAACACATCAACACATTATTTATAATTTTTTTTATAATATTTAAATTTTAATTAATTTAAACTATCACATTAATATATTAATTTTTTAATAAAATAATTTTTTTTTTCAACATAATCATTACAAAATTCAAACCCCCAAACAAACACAATTTAAAATTTCTTACTTCAAAATCTTTAAAAATCTAAATCTAAAATCCAAACCTCCAAACAAACACACCCGTGATTGTTAATAGAAATGGTACGGATTTCATACTGATCTGGTCAAATCGGCATGATGTTGATTTGATCAGATCAACATATAATATAATGGTAAATAATACTTCCTCCGTACCAAAACTATAGTTTGGGTTGGGTTGTGTTTGATCCGGAATTTAAGAAATATTGATATTAGATTGATAGTGGGTAAAAAGTATGGGTAAAAGACTTTTTTGCCCTTGTGAGTGTATTAGTGTAAAAAGTAGCGGCAATTATGTAATAATAATGAAAAAGTAAGGATAGTTATATATTGATATAGTTATTTATGGAAATGAAACTATTGTTTTGGAACAGACAAAAATGATAAACAAGACTATTGTATTGGAACGGAAGAAGTAGTATTTTTTTTTACATAATACAATATATGTTGTGTATATTATTTTACAACATAGTATATATTGTATTATAAATATATTGCAATAAGTATAATATATATTGTTAACATATATCATATATATTCATCAAGCATCATATTGTGTCATAATAAAAAATTATAGAATTTGAATTTTGCTTAACTTTAATTAATGAAGCTTTTTAATTCTAAAATCTATTCTTCTTAACTAGTGGTTTAAAAGATAAAATAAAATTTAAAAAACTATACAAATAATACAATTTTGATTGATTGTATTTTATTCGATTTATAAAAATTGTCTGATGTGATCTATTTTGGATTGAAATACTTCATATAATATATTAAATGAAAAAAATAAAATTGTTTGTCCCATCACAATAATTATCTTTTGTTATATTGAAATTTTTGATCAATTTTGAACCGAACTAAATTCATGAGAACTAATACGGACTAAATACGACTATGTTGATTTGAACACAATCATATTAGATATAATAAAAAATTCACTAGTCATCACTAACTATCAATACAACCGTATTCACTGCTTTGTTTCTAGTGTATGATTTTACTCTTAACATGACTCTATTCTAAGTTATATTTATTGTTTAATAATCCATGCCATTTAATTGCATGTTCAAATGTTTCGACATGAGTTTTAAAAAATTGTATAATAATTGTTATATTTTGTTTTTTATAATTAAAAAAATAATATATTTTTTGCTAAAAAATAAAACAGAATATTTTTTAATGACATTCTAAGAAGAAAATTGAGTATGGGTGTGTTTGTTTGGAGGATTGGATTTAAATTCAACTATTCATTCAATTTTTTTTCCCACAAAACATCAAATCAAACATCTATTTTTCATTTTTTATATTATACTTAAAAATCAATTTTACATTCAAAATATCACATCAACACCTATTTATATCACATCATACAACTATTTAAATTCAAAATTTTTACTATTTAAATTCCAATTTAAAATCCAAACTTCCAGACAAATACACCCTATATATATTTGAATGACTGAGAAAATATATATATATATTTATAATCTGATCTTTGATTTTATTTTTTTCAGTACTTATGCCTACTAACTAAAACATTAATATATTAATTACATTTAAAATATAATTAAATAATATAAATTAATACAACACAATTTTGAATGTTCAACCTTGTGCTGAAAAATAATTTTCGACAATTGATCCCTGGAGATTTATAATTTAACTAAAATATTTTTATAATTATTTGCAAAATTAAAAGGATAAATTTTTTTTTTAGTAAAAATACGTAAAACAAACACTATTTTTGTTCCAAATTGATATTCAATTGATTGTAGAACAGAGCTCCACAATTTTTGTCCAAAATAAGTAAAGGGTACAAGTTTTTGAATGCGATTTTAGATATTAACCAAATTCTGAGTACGATTCTGCAGCAGAAGGAATCGGAACATCGGAGGGTGCTTGACGAAAATGGCTGCTAGGGTTTCGGTTGCAAATCCGGCAATGAGGCCGCGATTTTTTCAGAATTTCCGATCAGCTATTCTTCTTCCCCAACGTAATTCTAGATTATTGCTATTTAGGACTTCGGCTTTCTCTTCTTCGTCTTCTTCAGTGACGAGGAAATTGATACTGTATTCGAAGCCTGGATGCTGTTTGTGCGATGGCCTGAAAGAGAAGCTCGATGCTGCCTTCGCTCTCCCCGGCTCGAATTCGCTATCGGATGTCCAGTTGCAGGTCCGACTTTAATGCTTCTTCGCTATTGAGTTTTATTATTAGCATTAGTGGAGCGTGTTGTTACAGATATTAATCAAAAACTTCTTAGTAATTGATGAGAATGTGAAATTATGTGATGAATTTCAAGCCCTAATTTCACCTTTTGATATAATGTTCTCATTAAGGACATGGATTTGAACCTCTAAATTCTAAGATAAAATCCTTCTCTGTTTTTTCAACAAAAGATGAGTTGAAATGAATTGAACATTTGGCAACATCTTGTTGGCAGCAACCATGCTTCAATGTTCAATATTCTTGCAGATAAGGGATATCACTAGCAATCCAGAGTGGGAGAAGCTTTACCAGTATGAAATACCTGTGTTGGCTAGAGTTATGGACGATGGCACAGAGGTCAATGTTCTATCTTCTAACTCTATACTTGCCCAAATGCGTGCAACTTTTCTATCTTTTATACTCAACCAGTTTTGAGATATACAAAATGTTTTATGGCGTTTCTGTTCTGAATGCATCAACAGATGTTAAAAGAGTAGTTTCTGTGTATATTCTTGTGGAAGTCAAGAAAATGATGTTGAGGATCAGATCTCTAGGTAAAATGGATCTTACTGATCATACTAAGAACTATGCTACTGTTATGCTGCTGAAATTGATAATGCAGCTGAAGAGGGAGGAGCAATTTAGTTGTAGAATAAAAACAAAATTGGGTCGATTGGAGAAGTAGTAGTGATTCTTTTGCTATGGTTAGGTACAGTAGAACTCTTAATTGCCGGGGCCTGGATGTGCTGTTGGTTGAATTTTTTTGAGCGGATTGCCGTAGCTCCAAGTCATTTGCATTCAAGAATGGTTATGATAAACATCTTGACGTCTAAGTTATCTGTTGCAGGAGACATTGCCGAGATTATCTCCTCGGCTTGGTGTTGAGCTTGTCCGGAAGAAAATCGCAGCTGTATTTAATCAGTAGAGGCATTACTGGTACGTCTTACAACTTGTATTCTCAGCCTGCAAATGATCACCTTGTTTTATGACTCTATTTGAGTCTGCTTGCCTGTTACGAGCTAACATTCTTTCCAATAAAACAATTAACAACTAAAAGATAATTAGATTATTAAACTTACCAACAAGTCTGATGTGTTCGTGCAATTATTTGTTCTGTGTGTTACTTTTTTAGAAGGATAAAATAGTAAATAAATATTTTAAGGCATATGCTAGTCACTTGTTTCTGTTAATTACTAAAGAGTGATTAGAATTATGAAGTGAGGTGTTATTTGAAAAGAAAATCAGGAATGACTATAAAAAATTTGACTTTTGTGCCTTTTTTATATGTTCGAAATCAGTTTATTTATTTGTTTTTTAAATAATTGTGATCCACGTGAATTAAAAAAAAATAAAATAAAATGTATTCTTACATTTTAATTAGTATGATAATGATATCATCACTTATTTATGAAAACTACAAATTAAGCATATTTTATTCAAGGATAGAGTTATATATATATATAAAGTATTAATATTATAAATGAATAATTGATTCCAGATGGAAAGTTAAGAAACCGAGGGATAGTTGAAAATGTGTAGGAATTGTAGATTATGAAAGTTATGGATATTACAAATAAGAGGCTTAGAGGTGCTTATTGATAGTGGAAGGTTAAAAGCCAAGAAGGAAGGGAATGAATAAGGCAATCAATCGAACACACCACAAACATACCAAACAACACTGTATATTTATGAGATTTTGATTTTGGGTTTTGAATGGTAAAATTTTGAATTTAAATATTTGTTTGATGTGATGTTTTGAATATAAAAATTAAATTTTAGGGAAAGATAATAAATGAAAAATAGGTGTTTGATTTGATATTTTTAGAGGGAAAAAAATTATTAAAATAGTAAAATTATAATCAAAGTTTCACAAGTAAACACACACTGATCTTCCTTTAATTTCATTTTCTTTGGTTTTTGTATTTACATATTCCGTTTATGTTTCTTGGTTTACAATTCGATTTGAGTCAATTAGTAGGATTTTTCTTCAGTGAATTTCCATTTCGATCATTTTAATTACCAAATCCTTAGACTTGAAACAATTTATTCTTTGGAGTACCTTAAGGAATCCGTTCACTCTTGCTTAGGTCGTCTGGAAATTAAATATCTGAATTTAGGATACAACAATAAAATTTGCAAAATAAAAACAAGTTAGAACCATCGAAACCAAAATTATAACTTAGAAAGCTCGATTATGATTTCACTTTTGCCTACTCACAAGCTGCACCTGCATGCTCCATAGGTATGAGGTATCTATCTGTCTCAGATCATTTACTTATCGGTTGGGCCCAGAATGACGAGGATCCACTCCAATCTCCTTCACCTTTAACCAACCCAAATTAACTATATAATAATAAAATTAATTCCGCCCCGCCCTAAAAAATTGATTATGTTTTTAAAATTGATATACAACACTTTCAAAATTTTGTTATTATTCAAATTTTTTAAAAAATATTAACTTGGACCCAACTTCATTTAAAACTAAACAACAACAATCATGGATTTATAATACATAAACAGACTTACATAAGCGTCTAAGATGGTTTGTGTAATGATGAAACAGAAAGTCTAATTCAGCTGCACTGCATGCATATGCAGAGGATTTCAACCCACCCAATTTCTTGACTACATACATCCCAATCCAAACATATCCTCATCACCCTCACATAATATCTGATATACAATGAACATCTGAAGTTATACTAAAGGGAATGAATTATATAGGCATGGTAGAATAGATTGAGTGTTCTATCCAAAAAAGCCTACTATATAGTTCTATAGATTTTTTCTTCTTTGTAATCACCTTTTATCTTCAATTTTTTTTTTGTTTTTTTTTTCCTTTAAGAATATTCTTTAACATATTCTCAGCAACTTTCTTGTTGCATCATCCACATTGAATCAATTTTGTTATAATCGAATTACGGATTCAGCGCATAAATTTGGAGGATCGACAAACTTTTTTCGATCAATTTTGTTGAATCTCCATCGGTCTGATCAATTTTGAATTATCTATTTGTTTAATTAGGCTAAAACAAATTAAGTTGCATCTGTCTATACGTTGTTCAACCTATAATATTAACCAAAACACCAGCACTTTTAATATATTATATCAGATACATTTTTTTTTACAAAATATCACATCAAATATTAATTTTTTAGATAATATTGAAATTGATTATTTTAAAAAAAATATACTCGTATTTAATGAATAATTTCAAAAAATAATTAAAAATCAAAAAAAAAAAAAACAGAAGCAAGTAAACAAGTGCTATATAATAATAATAATAATAATAATAATAATAATAATAATATAATATAATATAATTATTGGGTAAGTACTAAATGTATATATATATATTTGTTTGTGTGTGTACGGATGTATACTTATATGTATATAAATATATGTGTAAGAGTAGTAATTATATTATATTGAATGTATTTGAAAGCAAACTTAGAGGTGAAGGGGACAATTAATGCAGAGAGAGAGGGGCAAGGGAAATGATTGTAAATTATATTTTCATTGCCTAGAGCACACACATATTTATAGATGCGTGAGTCGGTAAATGAATGATCGTAAAGCATCCACGTTCTGTCGACGTAAGTGCTGCGTGGTTTATAACACTCCCACTTTGATGCTTTATACAAAGAATGTGCCTCGTTAAAATCTTACTATGAAAAAACCCTGTGGGAAAAAATCATAGTGAATGAAAAAGAGTACATCATTCTTGTATTAATGTGCTCCCCTTGTTTTGGACTTTATTTGATGTCTTTCATCCGACGCATTCCAATTCCTTGCACCAGTTTGTTGAATGTTGCAGTCGGTAGCGCCTTCGTAAATAAATCTGCAAAATTTTCAGACGATCGAATTTGTTGCACATTAATTTCACCACTTTTTTTAAGATCGTGAGTGAAAAAGAATTTCGGAGATATGTGCTTTGTCCGATCGCCTTTAATATATCCTCCCTTTAATTGAGCTATACAAGCTGCATTATCTTCAAATAATATTGTAGGAGGTAATATATCAATCGGTAATCAAGCCACAATTCTTCTGAATATGGTGAGTCATGGACCTCAACCAAACGCATTCACGACTGGCTTCGTGAATCGCTAAAACCTCAGCATGGTTTGAAGAAGTAGCTGTTATCGTCTGTTTAGCGGATCTCCAAGAGATCGCGGTTCCACCACAAGTAAATAAATAGCCAGTTTGAGATTTTGCTTTGTGCGGATCAGACAAATAACCAGCATCAGCATAACCAGTTAATTCATTTCGAGATTCACTCGAATAAAATAATCCGAGGTCATGAGTCCCCTAAAGATAACGGAAAATGTGTTTGATACCATTCCAATGGCGTTTTGTGGGGGATGCGCTAAACCTGACCAGTAGATTTACTGAAAAAGATATATCTGGTCTGGTACAATTTGCAAGGTACATTAATGCGCCAATAGCGCTTAGATATGGTACCTCGGGGCCAAGTATTTCTTCCATTTCTTCTCTTGGCCTAATTGGATCTTTACTGGGATCAAGAGATCTTACCACCATTGGTGTACTCAGATAGTGAGATTTATCCATGTAAAATTGCTTTAATACCTTCTGGGTATATGTGGATTGATGAATAAATATTTCGTTATTCACATGATCCACTTGTAATCTCAGACAATATTTTGTCTTTCCAAAATCTTTGATCTCAAATTCTTTATTAAGATATTTAACTGCAATTTGGATCTCTTCTGGAGTTCCAATTAAATTAAGATCATCAACATATATAGCAATAATGACAAAATTTGATTCATTTTTCTTTATAAAGACGCATGGGCATATTGGATTATTAGTATAACCTTATTTTATTAAACATTCGCTCAGACGGTTATACCACATTCGCCCTGATTGTTTAAATCCATACAATGACTTTTTCAATTTGATGGAATATGATTCCCTTGGGTTTAATTTGTATGCTTCAGGCATATTTAATCCCTCAGGGACTTTCATATAAATATCAGTATCCAATGAGCCATAAAGATATGCAATAACTACGTCTAAAAGACGCATGTCGAGCTTTTCTTGCACTGCTAGGCTCACAAGGTATCTAAATGTTATTCCATCGACAACCGGAGAGTATGTTTCATCAAAATCTACTCCAGGTCTTTGTGAGAATCCCTGAGCTACAACACGGGCTTTATATCTCACAATTTCATTATGCTCATTTCTTTTTCGTACAAACACCCATTTGTATCCAACTGGTTTTATACCATCTGGTGTTTGAACAATTGGTCCAAAGACCTCTCTTTTGTTTAATGAGTCAAGCTCTGATTGAATCGCATGTTTCCATTTAGGCCAGTCATTTCTTTGCCGACATTCATGAACCGATTTTGGCTTTGGATCCTCGTTTTCTTCCATTATATCAAGTGCTAAACTGTATGCGAATGCATTATCAATAATTGCCTCTTTACGGTTCCAACATTTTCTTGAAGTAACATAGTTAATTGAGTTTTCAATAATCTCATCATGTTCTTCAAGATCGTGCTCTTCTTGAGCAATTATTTCAGGGTTGACTTCCTCGTTATATTGAGGTTTATTAATGTCATTCCTGATATTTTCATAATTATCATCATTAATTCCTCTTTTCTTTCGAGAATGTTTGTCTTTGGAACCGAGTGGTCTACCACGCTTTAAGCGTATCGCTGATTCATTAGCACTTGTAATTTGTCCATCAGGGACAATTATTTTAGCCGGAGCATTAGCAGCTTGGATATATAATCGAGTGACTTTGCTTGAGTCATTGAATGCATCCGGTAACTGATTTGCAATATTTTGCAAATGTATAATGCGTTGAACTTCTAGTTCACACTGCTTTGTACGAGGATCATAAAAATTCAATGGGATTTTCCAATTAATATCCCTTTTCGGTTCGTTTTTGTCTCCCCCTAATGTCGGAAAATATGATTCGTCAAAATGACAATCTGCAAATCTTGTAGTGAATAAATCGCCCGTCATAGGTTCAAGATATTTTATAATTGACGGCGATTCATATCCGACATAAATGCTCAATCTACGTTGATGACCCATTTTTGTACGTTTGAGGGGTGGAATAGGAACATAAACAGCACAGCAAAAAATACGTAGATGAAATATATTTGGTTCGTGACCAAATACTAATTGCATCGGGGAGTAGCTATGATAGCTTGTCGGCCTCATTCTTATGAGTGTTCCTGCGTGTAAGATTGCATGCCCCCAAGCTGAAACGGGCAACATAGACCTCATCAGTAATGGTCTAGAAATCAATTGCAATCTTTTAATAAGTGATTTTGCCAGACCATTTTGTGTATGAACATGAGCAACTGGGTGCTCTACATTAATTCCAATTATCCAGACGTATAGTCTTAATTGGATTATCGGGGAATTGTGCCCGTTATTTAATAATTTGGGCAAGCAATCTCGCAAATGCCATATTGCGAGTAGATAATAAACAAACATGGGACCATCTCGTAGATGCATCAATAAGCACCATAAAATATTTAAATGGCCCACACGGTGGGTCTATTGGTCCACATATATCCCCGTGTATTCTTTCCAAAAATGTAGGTGATTCAATACCTACTTTAGCTGGCGATGGCCTGGTTATCAATTTTCCCTGAGTGCAGGCAACACATGTTAACTCATTTGAGTTTAACATTTTTTGACCTTTTAATGAATGGCCATGCGAATTCTCAATTATTCGCCTCATCATTATACTGCCAGGATGCCCAACGCGATCATGCCATATTTGAAAATCGGTAGTCCTTTGATCTACCGTGAGGTGTGTTTTAACAACACCTAATCTGGCATAATATAAGCCAGTAGAGAGTGATGGTAATCTCTCAATGATGCATTTCCTTTTATCAATGATATTGGTGATCAAGAAAAATTCACCATCGGTATCTCTCATAGTTTCAATGTGATAACCATTTTTCCGAATGTCCTGAAAGTTCAGTAAATTTCTTCGAGCTTTAGTGGCCAACAGTGCATACTATATCACAATTTTCGTCCCCGCGGGGAGAAATATAATGGCTTCTCCAGAGCCTTCAATTAATTTCGTACTGCCACTTATTGTATTGACATTCATTCTTTCATTTTTCAAATGGAAGAAATATTTTTCGTGTTTCAATATAGTATGTGTCGTTGCACTGTCAATGAAACACATATTTGCATCATTTTGTTTGGCATCCATTTAACCTTCAAATATAAATAACGCAGTATTAATAAAGGCATATATAAATATTACAAAATGCATTACAAAAAGGTAATATGCAATAATTTAAATATTACAAAACATAATATAAAATGACATAATATGTTTATCACTAGGAGTTTGCTGGATCTACGACAAAATCCGCTATATCAAGATGCGTTGTGTCGTAATCCAAAAGATCATCATCGGGGTCGTTATCGTTATCAATGTGATTAGTCTCGACCTCCTTCCTCTTTTTCTGCAGTGAGGCTTGATAAAGATCGGCTAGGTGTTTGGCTGTTCTGCAGGTATTGGCCCAATGGCCTTCAATGCCACACCGATTACAACTGCCGATTTGCCTCTTTCTCAGTTTAGCCTTTTCGGCTATATCCCCATGTTGGGATTTACTCTGCATCATGTTAATGTCAAAACTGCGGCGATTGTAAGGGGTATATCGACCGCGTTGACTCTCACGACTGTGACCACGTCCACGGCCTCTACCACGTCCTCGGCCTCGTTCAGAAAATGTCACGTTCGCTTTAGGGAACGGACTGGAACCAGTGGGCCGGGACTGATGATTTTTCATCAGTAACTCATTATTTTGCTCAGCTAATAAAAGGCATGCAATGAGCTGTGAGTACTTTTGAAAATTTTTCTCGCAATATTGTTGTTGCAGCACAACATTGGAAGCATGACAGGTAGAGAGAGTCTTCTCCAATTTATCATTCTCAGTAACATTTTCTCCACAGAGTTTTAACTGAGATGTAATCTGATGGATAGCAGAGTTATACTCTGTAACAGTTTTAAAATCCTGCAATCGCAGGTTAAGCCAATCATGTCGGCCTTTGGGGAGAGTGATATATTTCAAGTGTCTCTCTCTCAATTCATTCCACAAATCAAGTGGATCTTTCACCGTCAAATATTCAGACTTTAGAGGAATGTCTAAATGATGACGGATGAAAATAATAGCCTTAGCCCGATCTTGGCTTGTAGCCGTATTTTCACTGTGGCAATTGTATGAACAAGGCCGATAGAAACCAGATGCATTTCTACATCCAGGGACCAAGTCAGAAAATTATTACCGGTAATAGACAAAGGTTTAAAAGAAAATTTTGCAAGGTTTTTCATAGTTTGGAAAAAAAATAATATAGATAGTATAAAAATAAAATTTACCAAAAATAAAATAGATAAGAACTTTCGTGCTGATAACGTGTTATATAATAATAATAATAATATAATATAATTATTGGGTAAGTATTAAATGTATATATATATATATATATTTGTTTGTGTGTGTACGGATATATGTTTATATGTATATAAATATATGTGTAAGAGTAGTAATTATATTATATTGAATGTATTTGAAAGCAAACAATTAATGCAGAGGGGAGGGGAACAATTAATGCAGAGAGAGACAAGGGAATGATTGTAAATTATATTTTCATTGCCTAGAGCACATATATATTTATAGATGCGTGAGTCGGTAAATGAATGATCGTAAAGCATCTACGTTCTGTCATCGTAAGTGCTGCGTGGTTTATAACAACAAGAGCATTGTTTGCTTAAAACTTTAAAATATGATTTAATTTGGTTAAAAATAAATTAAAATACATATTATAGTACTTCCTCCATCCCATTTTTAGTGTTATTTATGCAGATACAAAATAAATAATTATTAATAAATAATTAAAAAGTATAATAAATAAATATAATTATTATATAATAAAAATAACTAAATAATTTAAATTAAAATAATAAAAATTTTAAATTTTAAATTTTAAATTATAATTAAAATGTATAATTATATTTTTAAAAAAAAATAGAGAAGGGAAGAAAAGAAGTATTTTATAGAAAGCAAAATTTATATTAAAAAATAAAAAAGTAAGTTGCATTGTTTAAAAAGTATACAAAAATGATAAATTTGAGAGTATAAACAAAGTGAAAATATTCAAACGCCAGTGTCGTACCCAAATCCAATAAAATATATTCCCTGTCTCAAATCATCAAACACAAAGACACAAACAAGCCCAAAATCATCTATCTGCTGCTTCACATAATTTATAACCACAATATCATATTGTTCGAATCCATTACAGTACACTACTCTTATTCTAATACAAGAAGGTGGATCCACCCCACCCTACCCCTTCTTCAGATTTCTTCTGGTGTGTCTGCACAGTGAAATTAATCAACAGAAAAGCACAAAATCTGCAATGTTATTATGTTAACCAACCACATGGATTTACTTTTAGATTCATCAGTTGAATGAACCGAATAGCTCGCAAGCAAACCCGACGCGACCCGGCTCTTTAACAGTCCTACTCGACTCGACTCCTTTTACAGGATAAAGGAGCCGAGCTCGAGCTCAAAAACTATTATTTAGCTCCTTATTGATGATATTTATATACTATTATTTTATATATTAATACAATATAATTTTTTTATATCAAAATTTATATTTTTTAATATAAGTTGAATATTTTATTTTAATAAATTATGAATAAAAATGGATGTATTTAATTTATATATTAAAAAACGTATAGAATATGTACAAAATCCGAGTTGAACTCAAACTTGAGTAGCCTTACGAGTCGAGCTCGAGCTTGAATTTAAGCCTAACAAGCTGAGCTCGAACTACTATTTTTTCTCGAATTTTTAACGAGCCAAGCTCTACTCTTACGGGAGGAAGGGGGCATTTATAAAATGTGATGAATCAATTTAATATCGCATGTTCACGAATACACTGGAATTAAATAATCCCAACTTATCCCAAGTAATAAACACACCCTTCGTGAATTGTTTTTTTTAGACAAACAAGTTTATACGGCAATGAGAACAGTTTGTGGCATTTGGCATATTATCAAATAAATCAATTAAAATTGGAAACTCAACAAAAGAATTGACATTAACAGGACTACAAAGCCTTAATCACCCAACCTGGAAATTGGAAACAATCGAATAAAGAACTGATTTTGTGATACTATTCAGCACATAGAGAGTTAATATTTAATGAAGACATAAGTCACCTATAAAAACTGCAAGTAAAGCTTTACCTAGTGGCATGGTAGACAGTTGATGGGTTCATCCAACCATTGTGCGCTTTCTCCCTCTTTGTCGAACTGGGAGGCATCATAAATATAAAAATAAAATAAAATAAAAAAACAAAAATAAAACTAATTTTAAGACAGCAAGATATATCTAAAATATCCAGAGCGAGTGAAGGGTGGGTGCATACCCTGTGCTAGCTTGTTCAACGTTGAGCTCCACTGTTTCGAGGATTTCTTGTAAGCAGAAAGGATCCTATCCATCTATAACAGTTCCAAAAACAAAAACTATCAAAGGTATTGCTCTCGTAGTCGTAGAATACACAAGATAAACTAACTGATAAATTGGATTAAAATGGCAGCTCACCACATTTCCACATGAGGAGTGCATAGATAGCAATGCCCGTTCAAGAACATACAGATCAACAGCTTTATCTTCGGGTAGGGTTGAAGTGAAGCTTAGTCCAAAATCAATGAGTACCTTTGATAAAATGGGTAAAATACAGCAGCAGTTAATCCTCAAGGATGGATGTCACAAGTCAATCACTCTAGAACTTAATATCGAATAAAATGGCGGCCCACCAGTTGATTGGTATCCTTTTTTATTAGCATGTTTGATGTTGTCAAATCTCCATGGATCAGCCCGCCATCGTGCAGCTTTCCAATTGCATCACCAATTTGTTTTGCAATATCATCTAATCGTTCTTCAACAATACCGTGCAATCCAAAGTCGAGGAATATGTCTTTCACTGAACCACCCTCAACAAACTCAAATGTTAAAGTGTGCAACAGAGGATCTACGGCATAGAGCACTGGAGTAGAAACTCCGAGCTTTCTAGCCTTTGTCATGCACCTAGCTTCCTGTTGCAGAATTCATTAAAAATCAAGCCAACAGAAAAGTACTTAACACCAGCTCATTAATTATTATTCTCGATAACCAACACTTACTGCATTCAGACGTTTGGCCGTGAGCTTTACGTCCAAAGTCGGATGCCTGTATTTTTTAGAAAATCGTTCCTTAACAATGGACCTTCTACCAACAAAAGTTGACTCGAACACCCTCTGGATCACAATAAATGCAAGAGCACTAGTAGTTAGTAGAAAGGCGATTCACTATACTGTTAATTTGTATACATCTAAACAAATCTGGACTGCTCGTGCCGGTTTCTCTCAACAATTCTCCATTTTCTAACTGTGTAGATAATGCAAAAACAAGGTAAAAAAAGTTTATTTCAGCAAGCCTAGAATGTTCATTTTGACAACAATGTGAAGCTCATAACTCAACTTACAGCCTCAGCGCCTTGCTTAATCAAAATCAAGGAACTGTCTGCTCCATCTAACTTAATCTCCATGTTCAGGATGTTCAACCTTTAAGTTGCCGGTCAAGCTGAAATAGCACAGGAAATGACAATGTATAAGATAAAGCATTATGCAACACATAATTCCTTCAACAAAGATTGCAAAGAAAACTTAGGGGCACCTTCCTCAGAAGGTTAGGGAATTAGGGAACGAAATAAACCCTTTACAGGGATAGGGATCTTTATACATCGCATCTAAAAACTGGGAAATCTCTCATCTCCGATCAATTGGGGAGTTTTGGACAAACTTCAAGGCCAATTAATTAGAAAGTGCAAAATTCCAATTCAAGAATGCAAACCCCGAGCCCCTTAATCTTGAATAAAAAATGTAAACGTTGAACATTCAACCTATTACACGAACAGGGAAGGCAACGGGCGAGTCAGAGCCCGGTCACTACCATACAAGATGCTCACTTGCTTCTCCTTTAGCCATAAAACAACAAGCTTAAATTGAAACAGAAAAACAACAAAAAGCCGTTAAAATTGTAATAGCCGTAAATGCTTGAATATTTTTACAAGCTTGTTTTTCTTTTAGTCATAAAAGATTAAAAACGATGGGCGGGGCTGAACTTACAATTATGATGCAGCTGTATCTTGTGTGTGTTTGTTCTCTTTTTATTTATTTATTTTTTTGAGGGGGTGGACAACTAACTACAACACGAGACTGGATGGAAAGGAGAATGGCGAACGGACGAGTCCACGCCGAAGCGGTGAAGAGAGATGAGTAAATAGAAGAAAGAATAAAATAAAATAAAATAAACAAGCACACCTGAAAGTCTCCGGCGGTTGCAGCAGCGGGATGGACGGACGATGGAAGAAGAAGAAGAAGAAGAAGAAGAAAGGGAAAGGGTAGGCGCGCGGCGCAGGTTGTGGTTTAGGTTATTTTTGGGATTGTTTGCGTTCTTCAGAGCAAATAAAACGTAGGGATTTTAGAATAAAGTTGCTCATTCGGTGCCAAACCGCCAGTTCGAACCGTATTTGAACCGGCGGTTCGACATCTATTATATACATATATATATATATATATATATTTTTTTAATCTGGCCGTCAGGGCGCAGGCGCAGGGGAGCAGTGAAGGACCTGTAGGTGAAGAAGAAGAAGAAGGAGGAGGATGGGGAGAGAATAAGGAGGAGAAGGAGGAGCACAGAATTGGGGAAGAAGAAGAGGAAGGAGAAAGCGGAGAACCTGCTCGCTGGTGGTGCGGTCTGCGGCGGCCGTGGATTGTGGATGTGAAATGTAGTAATTAGGGCAAATGTGTAATTTACAATAATAATAATAATATATTTATAATTAAATTTTGAGTAAAAATTAATTTTGATCCCAATCAAACCTATTTTTTCAATTTTTGTCTAATTCAAAAATAATTATCAAAATTGATTCCATACAAAAAAAATAAAGAGCAAAAATCAATATTGGTCTCAATCAAATTCATTTTTTTTAATTTTTGGTTCCATTCAAAATTAATTACCAAAACTAATCTCATACAAAAAAATAAATAATCATTTTTAGTCGTACCGTTAAAATTTCAACGGAATGACTGACATGGCATGTGATTTGAAACAAACACGTCCATGTTAATTATAACACGGCTGTGTTATATCAATCTAATAAAATATTTTTGTATTTTTACAAACACGGGCGTGTTTAAAATAAATATGTGTCTGACATGTTGCTTGAAATTCGCAGGACAGTTATTTCTAGCCATGGCGGTACCTAACCGCCTCTACCATGTTCCACGGCAAAATGCGCACGAAGGAGGTCGATGAGAAAATGTTGATTGTGCAGAACAAGAACTCATCGTACTTTGTGGAGTGGAACCCAAACAACATAAAGTCGACAGTGTGCCACATTCCGTTGATGTTCTTCGGGAACTCGACTTCGATTCAAGAAATGTTCCAGCGGATGATCGAGGGTTCTGTTTTCAGCAAGAGTAATAAGCTTCATCCCAATGGTGAGATTTGCAATACAGTGTCGTATTGGGACAACGTTGTGATGAAAATCGATTCGAAAACCACCAGATTTCAAAAACAAATTTCGATCGAAAATCGAAAAAATTGTAAGCGATAGTCGCGACAGCATCTCCGATCTAATGATGGCCCCGTAGTCGCCGCCACCATGCTGAAGCTTGTGTAGCGGAAAGTCCGATTGACGTGGACATCGGAATTTTCGGAGGCACTGCACCTGGCGGCGAAGGAAGGGTCGAGCACGTCGTCGATTCCATGGATGGTGATATGAGTGTCGAGAGGGTATATCTACATTAAAGACTATATATAAAATATAAATAAAAAAAAATTACGATGTATTTATAGTTATATAAACATACAATCTTTGTAAAATTAGTTTCACTTCAAATTTTTGAATATCAATATGGTCAATTCGTCCAATAATATGGAAAAATTTAACATTCATATTATAAAAAAAATTAAAATTATAAGTTGAAAAAAATAGTTATAAAATTAGCATATTTGTACAATAATTATGTAATAATTTTTAATATAATAATTATATTAAAAAATATATAACATAATTAAATTATTTATACAAATTAGATAAACTGCTAAGTAACATAGAGAAATTGTTTTAAAAATCTTTAATTTTTATTATTTTTTTAAACTAATAGATAATCATTTATCTTAATTTTTTATTACAAATTTAATAAATAAACAAAAAGTAATATAATTCAATAATTAGTATTTATAGTCACTGAAATATCAACTATAATTATTCAAACTTATCACTTTTAAATAAAATTAGACATTAACTTATAAATAAAAATATTATATTAAAAAAACAAATCATTTAAAATTTTGAAAATTGACTAAATTTTTTTAAAAATTATTAAAATATATATTAATTGAATATACTATACATCATATATAAGAGGTGCCAATAAATTTACATATTAAATACAAATCAATAAAATAATACTTCATGGGTCCACAAATATATAAATCAATTTAATTAAATTTATAATATTTTAACCTACTCAAAATCCAAACTCTCTATTTTTTTTCAAAACTAATTTATGGTAATGATAAATAAATATATAATTTTTTTATTTGTATTAATAAAATTTTATTCTCTAAAATATAGTATCATATTGTATATATATTTTATTAAGATATATAATGTTTAAAATATTCAAATACATATTTTAATTTTTTTTAAATCATTAAATAATAATACGCACTATTTAAATAACTAATTATACTACATAAATTCTCGTGCCTAAACAAAATATTGCATCTTGTCGGGACCGGAGGAGTATATTTTAATACTATCAAATTTAATATCTTTTGAAAATCGATACGATAAAAAATTCATAAAAAAAAACTAATATAAGAATAGAAAATGAGATTTAAATAATTTAAAGATTATCAATTATAAATATTATTAAATTTACCAAAAGAAAATAACAGTAAAATAAATAAGATCTTGCAAAATATAAATAAATATCATATTAAATTATTTATACACTATAAAAAAGTATAAAAATAAATATTGTGATTATATATCTTCTCCAAAATAGTAAGATAAAAAAAAGGAAAAAAATTATATAAAAATGATGAAACAAATCTAGAAAAAAATCATATAATAATGATACATATTTGAATGATTCAGGAATTGATATAAAAATTTATACATATCAAATGAAATAATTATAAAATATAATCTATTGAACTAATGAATTTTTTTTAACTTCAAAAAAAAAAATTAAAACGGTAAATTCATACTCCTTCTGCATCTTTATCTTTGTCTTTTTTTAAATCAAAATAAATATAAAAGTAAATTTTGTTGAGAAATATGAAAAAAAAAAAAAAGAGAATATGAATTTTTAAAAAAACAAAAAAATAATAAAAAATTAAAAATAAATTTTATAAAATTAAAAAAGTATATATATATCCACTGACACTAAAGAAACTGAAAAATTATATACCCCATTATCATATAAAAATTATGATAAAAAACTGTAAAATAAAAAAAATATAAAATTTCAGAAAAATTTCAGAATTAAAAATTTATAATATATAGAATATAGTTTATAAGAGCTCACTGTAGATCTCAAGTAAGTGTAAAACAAGAAATTTGAAGGTTTTTGAATTTTTTTTTCATTTTTTGATTGATTGTTATATTTAATTGGTTGTTAATGTGGGCCAATATATGTATATATATATATATATATTATTAAATACATATTTTTAACTATTATTACTAAAAACTATTTATATGTATATTTTAAAATATTTTAAAATTTAATTTTATTGTTTATTAAAAATATAATTTTAATATTCATGTGTATTAGTATATCTAAAAAATAAATATTGTATAATAGTATATAATTTTAATTAATTTAAATTTAAATTGCTCAAGAATTTTGCTCAATTTTATATTTATTTTGATTGGTAGTGTGATTTAATTGGTTATTTTTTTATTTAGTACATATTCCTAATAATTTATTATTTTTAATATAATTTTGATAAATTTATATTCATTATAAATTTATTGCTGTTTCTTTTTTCTTTTTCTTTTTTTTTTGAATTTTTTTACTATATTTTTCTTAAACGAGAACTTAATGATATTTTATTTTACAAGAATTATTTTATTTACTATTTAATTAATTTTTATATACAATAATATTATTAAACCTATTTGTTTTGTATATTCAATCAATAATAATAATTGTTTTGATTATTTGTGTCAAAAAAAATATACATATTAAATAATTGATCAACATATATTCAAATAATAAATGATAGAATTGAATTATAAATCATCTTCCTTCAATTTTAGAATATAATATAATTGTTGATGCGATTTTCAACAAATAAAAAGTAAAATCCGAAAATAGAAAATATTCTTCGAATTTGATAAAATAAATGTCTGAGATTAAGAATCTCTAAATACCGTACGAAAACTAGGAAAAATAAATATTACAGACTGAAAAAGTAAATGTAATCCCCAAAAGCAATTCACTGAATTTGATGTCGATTGAAGATAGTTTCTCAAAGTCGTGAAATGACCTATTTAAAACCCATATCAACCGCCACGTCTAGGTCGTGCCTCCAAATCCGCTCGCCAGTCATAACTTCTTCTAACCACTTTAAAACTGCTTCTCGCCCGACCTGCATATCCACTGCTACGTCTCTTTTCGCATGCCTTACACTTTGTCCAACCTCTGTATCGATCGTCTCCTTTTTGCCCGACTTCCTTTTGCCCGACCTATATGCCGCCTGACCTGAGTACATATTGTTTTCCCTTTTTCGTCCGTCCTCTCCTTGTCCGACCTCTTAATCACAGGTTTCTCTTAAGAAACCCATCTCTTAATAGCGCTTGGACTTGTATTTGAACTCACTTTTAAGGTCCTACTACTATTGTCAGGCCCATTAGACTCTACACCGATCCTCAGTCCAATTTTATAGGCCCATTCTTGAAAACCTTGGTTTTTTTCTTGCTCAACAACTTGCCTCCTCCCGCCCGACTCCTAAGCGTCGCTTCTTGGAATGTGTGAGACACGACGTTTAGGGGTTTACAGAACAGTGCCATCATTATACTGTTTCATGTCACATCGTGGGGTTTATGTAAAACCCTTCTCTTACCTTTCCATACTCACGCACTCAAAAATCCTAAAAAATCCTTCTTCTCTCCAGCAAATATCCTCCTTTAAAATCCTTTTCCCTTCATTATCTGCCTACTTTTCACAAATGGCCAATCAATATGTCCCTGCTCTTCCTTTTGATGGTACAGAACCATCGGTGCCCTTCGTGGCTTCGAGGGTTCTTACCCCCACCGTTCGCCCGTATTGCACCACCAATGAAGACGCCGACCGAATGAGATCTGTAATATCTCAAGTCTCCCCAATGGCTATAAACAATGCCGCTCTCAAACCAGAAAGGCTCTTGGACAGTATTAGGACTCTCCCCAATGGCTATAAACGATGCCGCTCTCAAACCAGAAAGGCTTTTGGACAGTATTAGGACTCACCTTACTGATCTCAAAGACGCATATCACAAATGGTATAAGAGGCTCCTTCCTCATTTCGAAGCGCAATGGAGGAGGCAAGGCATTGACAAGGCCATTCTCCTCTCAACTCAGCCCCTCCATCTCCATGACAAGGCCCTGCTGGCAATGACGGCCTTTTGGCATTCTCAGATGGGAGACTTCTTCCTCCCGTCTGGCCCCATTGGCCCGACCCTTATGGACGTGGCCATCATTGCCCACTTACCCATAGTGGGTGATGACCCTGTCTTGGTCTTCTTCGAAGGTCGGGAACCTTAGCCCGACCACGCTGGTTGGGCCCTTGCCAGACTTCCCGAGAAGGAGAGGGGGTGGACCAGTTTTGTCAACAAGTTCCTGGGTGAGGAAGGCACCCCCGTCTTTGAATTGGAACACGCAGCGTTTATTCTCTTTTGGCTATGTAGGTATACTTTCTTTTCCTTTAAATTTTTATGTAAATTCAAAGTTGGATTTTTTAGTTGGATCTTCTTTTTTCTTTTTACAGGTATATTATTCTTTCCCCTTCCAAACTTGTTATTTCTTCCCAGGCCGATCTGGCCATTCATCTGGCCAGCGGCCAATTTTTCTCTTTAGGCACTTTATTTTTGGCTAACCTTTTTGAGGGTTTATCCCGAGTGAGCACCCGCCTAACCGACACCAAGAGGGCGGACACAGCCGCTTCGGGACCATTTTGGTTCCTAGAGCTGTAACTCCGTCTTTATTTCCCGAATGCCTTTTTTGGCCGACTACCTATTACCCCGAACCCCCAAAGGTCTATAGGTTATGCCTTGGCCAGACTAACTCCTAGTTCCTCTAATCTTCATCCATCCGACCCTAACATCACCCAAATTTGACCGAAGACCGTAGCAACTCTCGCCTATATGTATATGAAACCTTTGTACAGTATACTACCGACCTTTTTTGGCTTTACCCCGACACACCATATCCCCGACTTATCCTGATCCTCTTCCTCATCCGACTTATCCCTTCTCCTGGGATTCCGCCATGAAACCCTGATCTCTATTTTCTAGTAAGAGGTCGGACAAGAAAAACCATAGACCATTTTATACTTTCAATTATCAGCCCCAATTCTTGGCCCGAAAGTTCGGCTGCTGTCAGGGTCTGCCGGGACCGCTAGCCCGACCACACCTTATACCTCAAAACCCAGAAGGGCTGGTGATCCCCGAGCTCATCCCGACCTATCTTTCTCAACTTACCGACCACATCACCTCCAACTTTTACTTACCTTTCCGCTCGAAACCTTCGGCGGCTAAGACTTTCCCTGCTTGGTGGTCGGCCACCTGGCCTCTGATTGCTCCTCCAACTGACCAATTGGTCAGAAAGCTTCTCCCGCCCCCTGCATTGGCGCTGGGTTCTCCCCGACCAGTCTCTGCTCTGAGAAGGAAAAGGCAGGCGCCTGCCGCAGGCAGGTCCGGAACAAAGAAGAAGCAAAAGGCTGCCCCTGTCATCAATAGGCAGGCCATCGAGGAGTACCTGGCATCTCTGCCAGTGGACACAAGCGGACTACCGAAATACTTGAGGGAGCAATTTGTTAAGTCTGTTTCCTTCCACATTTCCTTTTCAATGTATGACCCTTTAAATTTTAATGTTTTCCTATTCCAGAGGATCCTTCATTGCCACCGACCACAGCCCCGAGTGTCTCTCAGCCGCCCGAGCCTCAGCCGACCATTTCCCAGACCATCATTCCAGATTCTCCTCCACCGACCGTAATCCAGCCAGCCAATCCTCAACTGACCCCAGTTCAACCATACCTCACTCTGACTTCCTTTCCATCGGCTGCGGTCCCGACCATAAACCGACCGACTGCTGCTCCATCCACAGGACTGCTAGTGACCCGTCGGGGAGAGGACCCGATAGTGAGGCAATTGTCCTTATAAACTTCTACCCCGACCGCCAATCAACCGACAACCGCACCACCGACCCCGAACGAACAACCAATCGCTCAGGGTTCGCTAGCCGGGGTAAGTTATTTCCTTAAAAAAAACTTTCTAAGGGAAATACTTGTTCAATTTTTACTAACTTTGATTATCTTTTTATAGGACAACCCTAGTTCTCCATCGGTCATCACTCACCCGATCCCTCTTCCTGCAGAAGGGGAGCTGCCAGTGACCCGTCGGCTAGAGGAACCGACGGGGAGGGAGACTTCTCCTCCAATTTTTCCTTCGCCTGCCCCGCAACCATCACAGGTAACTACCAAGATATTTCCATATGATTCTTTTGTAAATATCTGACTCTTGTATTATTGTTTTAACTAGGAACCTGATGCGGTCGCGGTGATGCCCGACCAGCTTGTCGTTTTACCCGACCAAGTCGCGGAACTACCCGACCCAGTCGTGGCACCACCCGAACATGCTGCTGCGCTGCAGCCAGCCGCCCCACCTATGGGCGAGGATCCTTTGGCTGCTCCAACCAGTCCAACCGATCCCACCGCCTCACGTCATAGATGAGATCTCCTCCTTGAAGTCGGGCGAGGCTTCGGTCAATTTTGCCCCAAGGGGTTCGGTTAGTATTTTCTTTCCTTCACATTCTGACTTTTATACCTTCCCCTTCAGGGTATGAAGCTGGTCGTCGCCCACCGTCTGCAACCAGTAGATGAGTCGGTTGCTAGCCCGACGACTCGTCATAGAACCCCCATGGCGAGTCGGTTTATGGCCCCTTCTGACGCGACAGCCACCTTCAACCAAGTAAACCCTATCTTTGTATTGTAACTAATTCAATTTGTTCCTCCATACCTTAACGCTTTTGTTTCAGACCGCCCAAGAGATGAATGTATTGGCCCGAGTGAACCTTCCGACCCCCGCCAGATTCATCATAGAACTCTGCACCGACCTGTCCTTTGCCGACTTGAGTTTAGCCGACCTCGAGGCTTTAGTTCAGGTCGCGATAGACTTGTTGGTGCAGCCCACACTGGAGTCGGAAGCCCCCTCGGTTCTTGATCGGATGATGGTGAGGATCACCGAACTTTAAGCTGAACTACCTCTGATCTGACCTCTATCATCCGAGGCCACATCATCTCAACCGACCGCTAATCTAGCCAGTCTTGAGGCATCCTTGAAGAAGGTCGACCAAGACCTCAACCTTGCCAAGACTACGCTGGACGAACTCCGACAGGCGCGACAAACGCTGGCGGCTGAGATCTCCCGAAAGACGGAAGAACTCAAACGTCTTCAAGAACAGTTGGAGTCCCTGGATGACAACATCCATGAAGGGAGTCACCTGGTGGAGGAACATTGCCAGACCCAAATGAGCCTCTGCGAACAACTTCAAGCAAGCATACGAATGAGGCTTGTTAGGGGACACCAGGAGGCCTACCAGCGTCGGCGGGCCACGAGGTCGGAGTTGAAGTGGGCCGACCTCCGAACCGCCCTTAGGGCCTTGCTTTCCTTGTAATTCTGACGTAAAATGTATATAACTTCTGAACTTAGTATATATATGAATCCTACTTTTCAGAACACAGATCCTATGTTCTTTGTATTTTTACCAAGTCAGGAATTAAATACCACATCAGAACACAGATCCTTGTTCTTTGCACTTTTACTAAGTCAAGAATTAGACACCACAATGCCTATATATACTCCATACCTCCTACTACAAACATCATCAGTATCCACCACATCACACTCAAAAATGGTTTCTCCTCGCATTCGCGTTCCTAGTTCAAACTGGGAAGGTTCCTTGCAACCATTCCTTGTGGGAAAACACCCCATAGGTCATCATGCCGAGGACATGATACAGGTGCTCAAAAAACTTGGACTTTAAATTTAAATTCTTTGGCAGAGGAAGAAGAACCATACATCGCACAATCCGTTTAACGGAACGCGTATCCACCAGTTATGAACCCTTTACTGATATACTTACTTGCATTTTTTATCTTGACCATCATCTAGATATGATAGACCATCATGTCTCGGCCATTCTCCCAGACCTTAGCTGGTACAACATTTTCCACCAACAAAGATCAACACTTTCCAAGCTGCGTGTTCTTGTTGAATGAGAAAGCCAATCTCTGCAAGACATGAAAGTTCGCACCGAACAAGACCTTCAAGAAATGCAAGATCAATGGGATTGTTATCGTCTTGATTTAGAGGACCTCCTGGATGAAGAACCTGAAATAGTTTATGCGAGTTGGGATGAAACCTCTGAACCAGAAGACAATCACCCTTGTGTCACCCTTTTGGATGATGATTAAAGAACCCTTTCCTATAGGTTCAAACCCTTAAAGGGGTTCCTAGATTTGGTAATAAGAATTAATGACAATGTTCTGAAAAGGCAGGAAAATATCTTTTCAGATACTTAGCATTAACATTTTCATGTACCAGCTTTCCTTCTTGGTTCACAATAATAAAAGCTCTAGTTCCAATTACTCTGTGAATGATAAAAGGGCTTTCCCAATTGGGGGACCATTTCCCTAATTGGTCCACCTTCTTATATGTAGGCATAATTATTTTCCACACCAAATCTCCTTCTGCAAAAACCTTTGGGGACACTCTTTTTCCATAATACTTTGCTCTAATCTCACTCTGTCTAACCACTTGATCCAGAGCATTTAACCGATCTGTGTCCACCTCCTCCAGTTGTTGCCACATCCCTTGTGCATACGCCTCATCAATATTTGCTGTTGTATTACCCACTCTGGGTGAAGATACAACAAATTCTGCTGGCAGAACAACATCTTGCCCGAACGTTAATTGGTATAGGGAGAATTCATTAGAAGTATTTCTACTATTTCGGTGGGCCCACAATGCCTGATATAGCAGTGTATGGCATTTCCTTGGATTTCCTTCTACCATTTTTCGGATGATACCGATGACGATTTTATTTGCCGCTTCGGCCAACCCATTAGCTTGTGGGTAATAAGGTGAAGAATGAGGCAATTTAATGTTGAACTAGGCCAGAAACTCCATAAATTTCTCCCCAGTAAACATCAAACCCTGATTAGTTGTAAGGGTGTGGGGAATCCCAAACAGGTAAATAATATGATTAAGTACGAACTCAATCACCTCTTTCTGCATCGTATTATTCAATGGGACTGCTTCTACCCGTTTGGTAAAGTAATCAGTTGCTACTACAATGAACGAATGTTGCTTTGATGACGCCGGATGAACTTTCCCTCTTACATCCAACGCCCAGACCTTGAATGGCCACGACTTAACCATTTTCTGGAGTTCCATTGCTGGCAGATGATTTAATGGACCATGCCTCTGGCACTCCTGACACCCTTTAGCAAATCTGATACAATCATCAAATATCTTTGGCCAATAAAACCCCAAACGATGAATAGCCCATCGCATGTTTAATCCTACTCGGTGTGCCCCACAAACTCCACCATGAACTTATTCCATTACCTTAATGGATTCTTCTGGTCCCAGATATCTTAATAATATCCCTTCAAAGGTTCTCTTATACATAACCTCTTCCATAAGCTGGAAACGTAACGCTTTCAACCGAATGCCCATATGAGTCGTGGAATTTGGTGATTCCAGATAAATCATAATTTCTGTTCTCCAATCAATATTGGTATCAACATTACCAATTATTTGCTGGCAGGCATTCTGGGCCAGATTATCTGCTTGCCGATTCTCGTCTTAAAACTTGATTGATGACCAGTTGAGAATCTCCACAAATCATAACTGCCTGCGCTCCCTTGGCCACAAGTGCTTCCAGACCCAAAATTAGTGTTTCGTATTCGGCAGATTTATGACCCATCTCCTCCATTTGAAGTTGCAAACTTATCTTGCGGGCTCCAGGTCTTTCTAATATAACTCCTACTCCTGACTTCCCTTTTGAACGAGAACCATCAAAAAATATTTTCCAAGGACTAGTGCCTATATACGGCACCATTTTGTTTTCCACTGGTTTGTTGCTCATAAATTCCGCCAACAAGTCGGTCACTACCTGCTCTTTCACCGCCTTGATAGGTCGATGTTGCAGCGCGAAATGAGCCAATTTGTTGGCCCATTTCATTAACCTTTCCTGCATGGTTGGTCTGTGCAGAATTAATCTGATTAGATCCACTTTGGAAACCACCTCGGTTTCTTTTGGCAGAATATAATGCTCCAACCGAGTACACGCAAAGACTAAAGAATAACATATTTTCTCGGGCATAGTATAATTCAACTCTTGTCTTGCCAGAGTTTTGTTTAAATAATAAATAGCCATCTCTTTACCATCTTCCCATTCTTGCGCAAGCAGACTACTTACCACATCGAAACTGTTTGCAAAATACAGTCGAAGGGGTCGATCTCCTCTTGGGGGCACCAACACGGGTGGTTTGGTTAATGCCTGCTTGATTTCTTCTAATGTCTCTTGCTGCTCCGGACCCCAACAGAAATCGGTTGCCTTATTCTTTAGCAACTTTGTGATGGGTTTTAATTTCCCTGCGGCATTTGATATGAACCTCCTTAGGTAGTTCACTTTACCTAACAAACTTTGAACCTCTTTTATCGTCCGAGGGGGTCGCATGGTCAGAACAGCTTTAGTTTTGTTCGCATCAACCTCTATTCCCTTTTCATGCACCAGAAAACCTAGGAAATTTTCTGCCGAAACTCCAAAGGCACATTTAGTTGGGTTCATGTTCAGGTTGTACTGCTTCATCCGTAGAAAAGCATTTTCCAAGTCGGCCAAGTGTGTATCAAAGTCAGTAGACTTAATGATCACATCATCAATATATACCTCCATGGACCGCCCAATTAAATCGTGAAAGATAGTATTCGTTGTCCGTTGATAGGTTGCTCCAGCATTCTTTAAACCGAATGACATAACCGTCCATTCGTAGATCCCCAAGGCTCTTGGGCACCTGAATGCGGTTTTGGGTATATCTTCCTCTGCTAGTGAGATTTGATTATACCCTGCATAACCATCCATCAGGCTTAAAATTCGATGTCCTGCTGCCGAGTTGATCAACATATCGGCTATGGGCATCACATACTCATCTTTAGGAGTGGCGAGATTGAGATCTCTGAAATCAATGCAGATCCGAATCTTTCCATTCTTCTTGGTTACCGGGACGATCTTGGCTAACCATTCCGCATATCGACAGGGTCGAATGAACCCTACCTTCAACAATTTCTCAATCTCTTATTTGATCTGTGGAAGCAGCTCTGGGTTAACCCTTCTCGGTAGTTGCTTATATGGTTTGAACCCCTTCTTATGTTTGAAGCGGCTCCACATCCTGCGTTCGTAGTGGCTCAAGAGCCTGCTTTCTTCCTGGAAGTGACTTCATAGCCTACTTTCTTTCTGAAAGCGGTTACACAACCTGCTTCCTTAGCGGCTCCACAACCTGCTTTCTTTCTAGAAGCGGCTCCATTGCTTGCTTTCTTTCTGGAAGCGGCTCCACAACCTGCTTCCATTTTGCTAGCGGTCTGGAAAAGATCTGCTTTCACTTTGTCTCGTATTTAGCGGTTTGTAAAAGACCTGCTTTCACTTATCCACTTCATTCCTTTATCAAAACTCAAATGGTGACATATACCCCATAAGGTGCCCAGCATTAATGACATTTCTATGTTCTGTCCCATCAATATTCATCAATCTATAAGCACCGTTAAACTATACTTTACTTACTTGATATGGACCTTCCTACATAGGAGACCACTTCCCAAATGTGTTATATTTGAATCCTTGGGTAACACTGCCTTCCATACTAAATCTCCTTCGTGGAATGCTCGCCGGCGTACTTTTTTATTGTAAGCTCGTGCCACTCTCTTTTTGTTCAACCGGATATTCTCAAAGGCAATCATCGATCTTCATGCACGTCATCCAACCTTTGTAGCACGGAAGCATCGTATTGTTCAAGGCTGAGCAAATTCTGCTTCAAGATTCGTAAAGATGGCACCGTGATTTCTAACAGTAATATCGCTTCTTGCCCATAGACCATCTGGAATGGGGTGCAACCGGTAGTTGTACTTCGGTATTGCCTGCAGGCCCATAAAGACTCCCCCAACACTTCGTGCCATCTTCTCGGATTGTCTTCCACAACCTTTTTAATTACTCCGATTAAGATTTTATTGGTTGCTTCGGCCTGCCCGTTTGCCTGCACATAATACGGGGATGAATGCAAAAGAGTGATCACGTACTGTGCGGAGAAGGCGGTTACTCTGTCACTAGTAAACACAGTACCTTAATCGGCGGTAATTGTTTGCGGGATTCCATACCGGTGAATAGTGTGTTCCTTGATGAACGTAACCACTTCTTGATATGTCACGTTGGCCAATGGTACAACTTCGATCCACTTTGTGAAATAATTTGTGGCCACCAATATGAACGGATGTCTTTTGGAGGATGGCGGATGGATCTTTCCAATGATATCCATCGCCCATCCCCAGAATGGCCATGGTTTTACGATTAGATGCATTTCTTCTGCTGAAATTCGGATCAAAGGGCCGTGCCGCTGACACGCTTCACATCCTTGATCATACTTGATGCAATCCTCTGTCATTGACTACCAAAAATAACCGTACCTCCAAATTGTCTACCTCATGACCAACCCGGATTTGTGTGCTCTCCAAACCCCTTCATGCACCTCACCCATCACCTTCATGGCTGGATATCCATGCATTTCAGTAGCATTCCGTCAGCGTCTTTGAGGAAAAGATCTCTATCAATCAAAGTATATTTCAGAGCCTGCCTTCGTAACTTTAAAGGGGCTTCACCGACTGGTTGTTCCAAATACTTTCTTAGTTCCGCACGCCAATCGTATGCTTCCACTAGGCACATAAAGACTTGCTCTGACTTGAACCTTCCTCCGGCCGATGGCTTATGCCCGAAGGCCTCTTGAGCTAAGTCATTAGCTACCCCATTGTCAGGTCGAGGTATGAATTCCACAATCGCGTCACCGAAATTCTATAACATGGTAGCGGCCTCCATTCGAAGGTTTCTCAATTTCTCATCCTTGCACTGGAATGTACCAGCGATTTTTTTAAGGATCAATTGCAAATCACCTTGAACCCTGATCACCTTAGCTTCTTTTTGATGGAGGATCCTCAAATAGACTAATAAGGCTTCGTACTCGGCCTGATTATTAGTAAATCCGGACGCCAATGGTTTGGCAACGGTCAACTTTCTTCCCCATAGGCTCTCAATAAAGACACCAGCTCTAGCACCGGTTTGTATGCTGGAACCATCAAACTTCAAGATCCAGGGCACAGGACTGATAACAGTTTCCATACGACCAACCGCTTGCTCGGATATCGAACTCGGATGATCTGCCAAAAAATTAGCAACGACCTGCCCTTTGACAGCTTTAATTGGTACATATCGTAAATCAAAAGCGGCTAACTTTACAGCCCATTTCGCTTGTCTCCGCCTTAAAGTTGGTCTGCTTAATAAATATCTAAAAATATCGACATGATACACCACTTCCGTCTCCCTCGGAGCAAAATAATACTCAAGTATTTTGCAAGCATAAAACAAAGCAAGACATAATTTTTCCATAGGAGTGTACCTAGTTTCCGCGTTGTTCATTACTTTACTGAGATAAAAAATGGCACGCTCGCTTTTGTCGGGAGCCACCTGCGCCAATAAACAACCGACCATATTCTCGGTGGCCGAAACATATAAATGTAAATGTTTACCTGCTTGCGGCGGCATCAGCACTGGTGGACTGGCCAGTGATAGTTAGAAATCGCATGCGTTTTATATTCATATCATATGCGATAATTGAGTGATTTTGATTGGATTCTACCTAATTTATATGCGAATTGTTTATTTGCTATGTGCAGAGGGCAAATATTAAATTTGGCATAATTGGAAGAAAAAAAGAAATAAAATTAATTAAAGGCCCAAAAGCCCATCTACAAAATAATTAGGGCAAACATTAAATAAAAGGAGGGATCACACGTTTCAAAAGGGGGAGAATGGCTAGGGCAGATACGCACAGGAGCAGGAGACTGACAGATTCATAGATCGCGCATGAGCAAATCGACAGAGAAGATTTCCCCCTCCCACTATGACTTCATCTTTCTCTTTTGTTCTTTGTTATTTAATTATGGAGTAGATACTTTTCTGGTTTGAGGGGTGATAATGTTTTGGTTCTTTTGTTTTGGAGATTCTTGATTTTCTTTATAAAAGTTCTTTGTGATTATCAATATTTGTCTAATTCTGAGAATAGCGTTTGTGATTGTTAGATTGATTGAATATTTTGGTACCGATGTTTAAATTAGTCTGATAATCTAAAGTCAATTCAAGTAGGATATCCGTAATTGTATTCGCACTTGAATAGGTTACAATCGGGTTGAATAGTTCCTTCCCGGGGGTTAGACAACCAAATATAATTGCTCCTCCTAGGTAGTAATTGTTTTGAATTGGGTTTTTCTAGATTACAATGCGGTTAGACAACATTCTTATGGGCACACCTAGGTTTATTTGCTTAATTAGGGGTAGTTAACGGTCGTACCTTAATTACCTACACTGTAAGGAAAAATTGGTTGTCAGAGCTTGTTGATAACTATAACCAATTTATTGATACTTTAATAAGAATTAATTTTATTGAATTAATGATAGAACACAAGTGTCATAACTGCATCATCCCTTGAGCCAGGCATCCCCTTGATAGTCAGTTCCCCTTTAATTTAATTGCTTTGTTATTTTATTTTAATTAGATACCAAAAGAAAAATCCCCCTTTATTTACTACATTAGAACACGAAAGAGTGAATCACACAATCCTTGTGGAGACGATCCCTTCCCCTATATTACATTAAATTGTGATCACGGAGTAGGTGAAATATTTGATTGACCGCGCAACAGGTCAATTTTTGGTGCCGTTGCCGGGGATTGGCGCTTTGTTTTACTCTTTTGTGTTATTTTAATTTATCCTCCTGTTTATGCCCCGTTCTTCTCGTACAGGTGAACTGATATTTAATCTTGAGATCGAGAAGGTTGAGCGAAAGCTACGAAAAGAAGCCAAGCAACAAAAAGCTGCTCAGGTTGCGAAGCTGGCAGAATCTTTAAACCACCTCAAAATCTCTAGCTCTAGCGACTCTGAAAGTGATCAAGAGACTGTCATGGCTGAGGATACCCGCACTTTAAGGGAGTTGGCTGCTCCCGACTTGGCGCAGCAGCCCTTATGCATTAACTTTCCAACACTCAATAACGCTGTTGCTTTTGAACTGAAATCTGGATTAATTCATTTATTGCCTTCTTTTCATGGACTTGCAGGTGAAGAACCTCATAAACACTTGCAAGAGTTCGACGTGGTGTGCTCCAGCATGAAACCACCAGGTGTTACTGACGAACAGATCAAACTCAGAGCCTTCCCATTCTCACTCAAAGGTGCTGCAAAGGATTGGCTCTACTATCTCCCACCTGGAAGCATCGACACGTGGAACGACATGAAGAAGAAATTTTTGGAGAAGTACTTTCCAGCTTCCAGAGCTGCGATCCTGAGGAAGGAGATATGTGGTATCAAGCAACAATCAGGTGAAACGATCCATGAATATTGGGAGCGATTCAATAAGCTTATCATTAAATGTCCACAACATCAAATTCCCCATCAATTATTGATTCAATACTTTTATGATGGTTTGTCGTTGATGGACAGGAACATTATTGATGCTGCAAGTGGTGGAGCTTTAGTAAATAAGACGCCGGCACAAGCTTGGGATCTTATTGCGAGGATGGCTGAAAACACGCAGCAATTTGGTTCAAGAGATGTTGGACAGATGAGCGGAAACAACAGTGACCATGCCATCCAATCGATGCAGCAACAACTTTCTGAGTTGACGAGCTTCGTTCGCAAAATGGTCGTGGAAAAATCCAACCCGAGTGTCCAGGTCAAGGCGTGTGGAATATGCACGAGTACAGGACACCCTACAGATGCATGTCCGACCCTCCAAGAAGAATGTGCAGCGGATTTGAACGTTGCAAACTACGGTATGAATAGACCTCCAGCGTACAATCCATACTCCAACACCTACAATCCAAGCTGGAGAGATCATCCAAACCTGCGCTATGGAAATGCACACCAGAATCATGGTCCTCAACCATTTGGAGCCACACATCAGATGCAACAGCCTCGCCCTTACCAGAAACAGCTCCCCCAAGCACCCACAAGCAACTCCAGTCCGTCCTTGGAAGACTTGGTGAAGTCTATAGCTACCAGTACCCTGCAATTCCGGCAAGAGATGAAGTCAACTGTCGACAAGCTACAAAGTCAGATTAGCCAAGTTTCAGAAGAGGTAAAACAACTACGAGAAAGAGGAAAGTGGCCTGCGCAACTAGAGCAAAACCCGAAGAACATCAGTGCCATAACTCTTCGTAGCGGAAAGGAATTGGAAGGTCCACCTCCTATCTCAAAGGAACAAAATGAGGATCAGATTGAGATAGAGATTGAAAAAGAAGCTGAACTTCACAAAAAGGTACTTCCTGACTCTGTTCCTCCTACTGAAACTAAATCAGCTCCTTTTCCTGACAGGTTGAAGAAACCAAAAAAGACAAACAAACGAAAAAAGATGATGGAAATATTCAAGAAGGTAGAACTTAATATCCCGCTCCTGGAGGCTATCAACCAAATCCCCAAGTATGCAAAGTTTTTGAAAGAACTGTGCACTAACAAAAGGAAATTGCGAGGGGACGAGCATATTATAGCGGGTGAAAACGTTTCTGCTGTTATCAAAAGAAAGGTACCACCCAAAACAGGTGATCCAGGTATGTTTTCTATCCCTTGTAGGATTGGAAAAACTGAGATAACTAAGGCTATGCTAGATTTAGGAGCTGCTATTAATGTCATGCCACGATCAATATACGACTCTTTAAATCTAGGGCCTTTAAAAGAAACAGGAATTATTATTCAACTTGCTGATCGAACCTATGCTTATCCCGATGGTATGATAGAAGATGTACTAGTTCAAGTGAATGAATTGATTTTTCCTATTGATTTTTATATTCTGGATATGCATGATGCGCACTGCTCTAATCCACCGCCTCTTTTGTTAGGAAGACCTTTTATGTGCACTGCAGGAACAAAGATAGATGTTAAAAAGGGCACACTCAGCTTGGAGTTTGATGGAGAAGAATTTCATTTCAATATTTTTAATCCCGTCAAATGTCCTGTTGAATCTAAATCGTTATATGCAATTAATGTTATTAATTCTGTGGTGCAGGAAACTTTTGAAGTTGGTAATGAGAATAAACGAAGAACTGTGTTGACAAAACAATTAGAGAAAAGACCAACTGGAGAGAGTAAGAAAAGAAAAAAGATTGTCGAAAAGTGGAGATGGATTCCCAAGGGATCACCATTGCTGGCAGCGAAAAAATGTCATAAGGAGAATCAAAATTCTAAGCCGAAGAAAAAGTGTGTGGCCAATAGACATCGCTTCAAATTATACCACGAGGGACCCTCACTTGATCCTATAAAGTCGGCACCCGTTGCCGATTTCGATGTTCAGAATTGATGCGAGGCGAAGTCTAGCTCAAAGACTATAAAGAAAAGCGCTTTTTGGGAGACAACCCAAAATCATTTAATTGCTTTCTTTAATTTTATTTATTTTTATTATTTAATTGCTAATAACACTTTTGATAGTTTTGTTTGGTTTAGTTGCCACCTCCAACCTCCGGCACCGTCGACTTCTTCCTTCCCTGCTCAGTCATCACCGATCACCACATCCGCTCCTCTAAATGACTTGCATTGGTTAGTTGTTTTCGCAGGACTCAGGAGAACTTCAAGCCTCCCTAAAAATCACGATCAAATGAAGAGGTGTTAACAAAGCTCCCAACTACTACACTCCCTATGGACTCCAGGGAAGTTCCTCTCTTCTTTTATTGCTTTCTTTACATTGAGGACAATGCATACTTTAGGTGTGGGGAGAGATTTTTGTACTATTTTTATGCCTGATTTGCTGTCTTTTCGCATGTTTTTGAGATTAGTCTGAAGTGAGTCAAAGGTGATTTGTGTGATAGGTTAGTTTGGCATGACTAATGACATTTGATTGATGATATGTTGAGTCAAGTCGACGTTTGAACCCTGTGAGAATTTGAGCCTATGTTCCAAAAGTCACAGTAGAAAATAAATTGCATATATTCAAGCTTTTGGAAAAAAATTTTCATGTGTGATTTGTAGTGCTCAATTAGATGACCTAGAACTTGAGTGAGTATGCATGTTGAACTTGCAACTATCGGGTCTTGCGTTTTGAAAATGATAAGGGCACTAGGTAACCCATTAAGCCTTTCTTTATTACCCAGCACAATATATTCCCCTAGTTAGCCCATTTGAGCCTTCTTAGCCTATTTTTTTTTTTATAATAAACTATTTTTTAGCCTTATACCCTTCTTTCGATTGAGCCTTCTCCGATTTGAACCCTATGTTAGAAAGAATTACTTTAAGTCCATGTTGTGATGCACTTTATTTCTTCGGCACTAGTTAGAAACGAACTTTGGGTACGAATAAGTCATAGTATAAAGGAATAACTGTGGGTAGTGTAGGTATATATATATATATATAGGCAAAATCAAAAAAAAAAATCAAAAATCAAAAATAAAAAAAAAACAAGAAATAAAAATTAAAAAATTAAAAAACGAAAAAAAAAAAAAAAAAAAAAGAAACAAAAAAAAAATAATACAAAAAATAAATAAATAATTATCTTAATAAAGTATTTTCATTTAATTTCATTATTAAAGTTTGGGTAGTGAATAGAGTAAGGATTTGATTGTTTATGCCGATTTGTTCTTCATGTGCTAGCATCGTGTTCTTATTGTGTTCTTTTATGACATATTTTAGCCCTTGTATATCCTTTTTCCTACCCTGACCATAAGCCCCGTTACAACCCTTATTGAAAGTCCCTTTGATTCTTTACGCTAGATTCGAATATTTTAAGTAAGGGAGATTTGATTTTTACTCAAGCCTATAGGATAATCTTTTGTTGCATTACCTGAGTGTTGAGCCAATTATACATTTAATTCCTTTAGAGAGCATGTGAGAAAACACTTACTCTTGTGAGGTTGACTTGGCTTGATGTGTTAAAAGTCGGATTGAATTGGTTGTGTTGGATCCTCTTGTCATATCGAGTTGCCTGCGATTTCTTTGGCTTATTTCGAATTTATGCTTGAGGGCAAGCATGATCTAGGTGTGGGGAGAATTGATAGTTAGAAATCGCATGCGTTTTATATTCATATCATATGCGATAATTGGGTGATTTTGATTGGATTCTACCTAATTTATATGCGAATTGTTTATTTGCTGTGTGCAGAGGGCAAATATTAAATTTGGCATAATTGGCAGAAAAAAAGAAATAAAATTAATTAAAGGCCCAAAAGCCCATCTACAAAATAATTAGGGTAAACATTAAATAAAATGAGGGATCACACGTTTCAAAAGGGGGAGAATGCCTAGGGCAGATACGCACAGGAGCAGGAGACTGACAGATCCATAGATCGCGCATGAGCAAATCGACAGAGAAGATTTCCCCCTCCCACTATGACTTCATCTTTCTCTTTTGTTCTTTGTTATTTAATTATGGAGTAGATACTTTTCTGGTTTGAGGGGTGATAATGTTTTGGTTCTTTTGTTTTGGAGATTCTTGATTTTCTTTATAAAAGTTCTTTGTGATTATCAATATTTGTCTAATTCTGAGAATAGCGTTTGTGATTGTTAGATTGATTGAATATTTTGGTACCGATGTTTAAATTAGTCTGATAATCTAAAGTCAATTCAAGTAGGATATCCGTAATTGTATTCGCACTTGAATAGGTGACAATCGGGTTGAATAGTTCATTCCCGGGGGTTAGACAATCAAATATAATTGCTCCTCCTAGGTAGTAATTGTTTTGAATTGAGTTTTTTTAGATTACAATGCGGTTAGACAACATTCTTATGGGCGCACCTAGGTTTATTTGCTTAATTAGGGGTAGTTAACGGTCGTACCTTAATTACCTACACTGTAAGGAAAAATTGGTTGTCAGAGCTTGTTGATAACTATAACCAATTTATTGATACTTTAATAAGAATTAATTTTATTGAATTAATGATAGAACACAAGTGCCATAACTGCATCATCCCTTGAGCCAGGCATCCCCTTGATAGTCAGTTCCCCTTTAATTTAATTGCTTTGTTATTTTATTTTAATTAGATAATAAAAGAAAAATCCCCCTTTATTTACTGCATTAGAACACGAAAGAGTGAATCACACAATCCCTGTGGAGACGATCCATTCCCCTATATTACATTAAATTGTGATCACGGAGTAGGTGAAATATTTGATTGACCGCGCGACAGGTCAGCCAGAGCTTCTTTAATAGCCTCGAAAGCCTGCTGGTGTGGCGGATTCCACACAAATTCCTTCGTCTTCCGTAATTTGAGCAACGTAGAAAAAGCCTTTAGCTTGCCGCAGCATTCGAAACAAACCTTCAAAAAAAGTTTACCTACCCGAGGAATCTTTGGAGTTGCTTTAGATTCTCAGGCAGTTGGACATTGATATTAGCTTTCGTCTTGTTACTATCCATCTCAATACCCTTATTATGCACCAGGAAACCCAAAAAGTTTCCCGAGGCCACTCCAAATGCGCATTTCGCTAGATTCATCTTCAAATTATATTGTCTCATTCACCGGATAGCTTTCTCAAGATCCACCAGATGCTCCGAAAAAAACCTTAGATTTTAACACGATCTCATCAATGTAGACCTCCACCGATTATCCCTTTAAATCGTGAAATATGGTGTTCATTGCTCCCTGATAAGTAGCTCCAGTATTCTTCAACCCAAACGGAATTACCACTCATTCATACACTCCAAGGGCCCCTAGGCATCAGAATGCCATTTTTGTAACATCCTCCTCGGCTATGAAAATTTGGTTGTAGCCGGAATACCCATCCATAAACGAAAGACTCCCGTTCATGGCGGCTGCATCGACTAAAATATCGGCGATGAGCATAACATATTCATCTTTGGACGTTGCTAAATTCAAACTACGGCAATCAAATCATACCCGCAATTTGCCATTTTTCTTGAGTACGGGAACTACGTTGACCTCCCATTCCGGGTATCGACAAGTCCGAATGAACCCTGCCCCCCAAGAGCCGCTGAATTTTCTCTTTGATTTTGGGTACACATATGGATTAAAGCTCTTCGGCGGCTGCTTGTGGGGTTTGTATCCTGCTTTTATGGGTAGTCGATGTTCGACGAGTTCTCGAGCCAAGCCTGACATTTCAATGTAATCCCAACCAAAGCAATCCCGGTATTTTTTTATAAGTGTTAACAAGATGGCTCGAGCTTCTGATGTTAACAATGCACTAACTTTGGTGATTCGTGGAACTCCATCAATGCTCAAATCAATGTCCTCCAACGGGTCTTGGGCCTGGAACATCAGGTATATTTTATGTACGGGTGATGGTAATTCTGCTTCATTGGCAACTTCCCTGGACAATTTTGGACTGCCGACAGAACTTGTTCTGAGCAGTTCTGGACCTTCCATGGGGCCTGCTCTGAGCAGCTCTGAACTTTCAATTGAGCCTGCTCTGGCCGGCTCTGAATGTTTTGCAATAGAGCCTGCTCCGAGTAGCACAAGACCTACCATGGAACCTGCTCTGAACGGCTCTGAATGTGCAATGGAGCCTACTCCGAGCGGCTCAAAACTTTCCATGGAGCCTGCTATGAACGGCTCTGAACGTGCAATTGAGCCTACTCCGAGAGGCTCAAAACTTTCCATGGAGCTTGCTCTGAATGGCTCTGAACTTGCAATGGAGCCTGCTCTGGCCAGCTCTGAATGTTGCGCAACGGAGCCTGCTCTGAGCAGCGCAAGACCTACCATGGAACCTACTCTGAACGGCTCTGAATGTGCAATGGAGCCTGCTCTGAGCGGCTCAAAACTTTTCATGAGGCCTACTCTGAATGGCTCTGAACAATGGAGCCTGCTCCGAGCGGCTCAAAACTTTCTATAGAGTCTGCTCTGAATGGCTCTGAACTTGCAATGGAGCCTGCTCCAAGCAGCTCATATCAAATTTCGTCACATTAGAAACTCATCATAACCTTCTTCATTCATAGGCCGTGGGTCGGCCGTGGGTCATCTTTGAATGGTAGAAAGTCCCATCTACGGCAGTGACCTCCGTTGCGAATGAATATTTCTCCGCTTCAACCTCTTGAACCTCATCGCCATCCCAAAATAGCGACTTCTTATGCAAAGTCGACGGTACACACTCGCAGGCGTGAATCCAATCCCGCCCTAACAACGCTGCACATGACGAGCGGCTGTCTATTATCACAAATGCTAAAGGTAACTTCTTTGTACCAACTTGCACCTCAACAGTAGCAATATCCGCCGGCTTGTACGAACTTCCCATAAAATCCATGGCTCATACTAAGGTTAGTATCAAATCATCCCTTGTCTTTTCCAACTTCCTGAATGTCCGAAACGGCATCACGGTGGCAAACGCGCCGCCGTCTACCAGTACTCTACCCACAGGTCGTCCGTCCATTAAAGCACAAATGTACAGGTGCTTTACATGTTTATTCTACTAGGATCCAAGTCGATCAAATGTAGCTATTGTTACTATGTCATTCCATTCTACCACTGGCTCTTCATCCATGCTCACCCCCTCGTAACTTTGCTCTCTTCCGGGGCTTTGAACTCAGATGGAAATAGTCCAACGACCGATAGCTGGCTAGCCTTAGCATCAAGTTCTTTCGGCTATGTAGCTTTCGGCACCCATCGGCGTTGCCAACTTGAAGCGGGTCCGGTACTCGGTGTAGAAAAAACCAAGCGAGGATGAAACTCTTGATTTTCTCGAGGTTTTTCCTTATGTTCCTCAATTTTGGGGCTTTCTCGTCCTGATTTATCATTTGATGAACCTCCATTCTTGATTTAATTTCCTTATCCTCCGATAAGTTTCCTTCCTTTGCCTACGCACTATTCCGACCTGGCTGGATGCCTTCAGCTTCCACCCTAGCTTGTACTCATCTCTTTTGTGCCCTTCTTTTTTGAGACCGTGTAAGACTATCTATTTCCCTCCTAGCATTTGCCTTCGGTGCATTGGCTGTCCACTTCTCTGAGTCCATTGCTGATGGAGGCTTCCGCGTCATTTTTGGGGTAATGGTAATCTGATCAATGGATGTAATAGTCCAAACTCGCTTTCCGCTAACGATTTTCACCTCAGCCACAGTGGCATCCGGTTTGATACTTAAGCATGGAGCCGCAACCTTAGCTATCACATTATTTTGTTCCAGCTTAAGGAATGGTCGAGTTTCCTTGGCATTGGGAATCGTAAATTTTACATTAGGGCTCCGCTCTACGACTCTAGGTTTTTTTCCCTTACCATTACCATTAAACGGCCTCCCTACAACCAATCTATCAAAGACTGAACCCCGTTGTGGCATCCAAGGTCCGAGTCTTACATGAATCGGCTACCGGAGAGGTTGCTTCGCTTTGTGTTGTCTCACAGGACCTCCTGCGGATATGGTATTAATGGACGGAGCCGGAAATGGATTTGAATCTACTTGCATGCTTCTTTTTGTTAATTTTAATCTGCCCTCGTCTAAGGCCTTCTGGATTGTATTCCGAAGGTACGTGCAATTGCCAGTAGCATATGTGTAGCTTCCATGCCATTTACAGTACGTTTTTCCTTTCAACTCCTCTGGTGACGGCACTCGCTGCCTGTCCCGGAGTTTTATTTGTTTGCCCTTCAACAAATGATCAAAGATCTTCTCAACCTCAGACACATCGAAGTTATACTGCGTATTCCCAATCTTCTTGCCCTTTGTAGGCCTTAATGCCGGACAAGAATATGTTTTTTCTTTCAGCAACTCAGCGGCCAACACATCTTCTTCCTCAGAGCATTCCTCGTTTGCTGGAATTTCATCATCCGCGGAACATGTCACTCCGTTTTTTCCATCTTTCTTCTACCTTCCAACTATGGCATCCAGTCTCTCGTGGATAAGTTTCTCTGCTCTCATTGGCATCAAGCTTAAATGCAAAAAATCCTGGAAATCGTGAAACCCCTAAACAATCCCGAAGGTCTGATCGTATATTATACACTGCCATCGCGGTTGTAAGTTTTTCGGGAATTTGCACCGTGCACCCCATTTTAGCTTCCCAAAATCTCTCCAGAAATTGTGCCACAGGCTCATCATACACCTATTTTATAGCTACCAGATGGGATATCATAGTCTCCACATGCGGCGCATAAAAACAGTCATGGAAAAGTCTCTTCAAATCTGACCAAGACTGCACGGTTCCTAGGGCCAAGACGTATACCACAAAAATATAATACCCGTTAGAGATAAAGAAAACAATTGCAATCGATACCAGTCATTCCCACCCAGGTCTCCACATTAAGCTGTGAATTTCCCAATGTGTTATATTGTTGATCTCCCATCTTCGCCTGAAAACAATGTAAAATCTGGCGCTTTATTTCGAATAGGCAACAACATCATCTCACTTACCCAAGTTGGATAAGATCTCTGATACACCGTTCACTCTTCAAATTTCATCCATGGAAAAGCCCTTCGTATACTTTCCACTAGAATGTCGGTGTCTATCAATGGTTGGGCATCCTACTGATTAAGAATCAGCGGCTGCCCTCTTGGCCCCCAAGCCTGGCAACCACTCCCACCGGAATGACAGCGGCACACAGAGCCTGTTGAACCCATGGTTGTGGAGGTGCGTTCCATGTAGGCTGACCTGCGAACTGCCCTGGCAGTGCTGCCCGTGGATGAGTTCTATAAACACCGCTTCCAGCGATGTACACCCTCCTACCATCTGAGGGCCAAAGCCTCCACTAGTTTGCCCTTTTTGCGGGCATCGGAGTATCGTTACATTACCCAACTGCAATCCTATTCCACTCGTCGCCCCTCTAGGCGATCCAGTGCTTCCACGACCTAAGCTTGGACCGAAATTTCCTATGGGGGATGGATTCCCTCCACCAGATGGAGCTAATACTCTTGGACCTCCATATGTAGTTCTTGAACTTCCAAAATTCTACCCTCCGCTAGCCACTGCTCGGCGTTCTTCTTTGCGGGTTTGAAATGCTTCATTCTTCATAGTTGGTCGGATTACGTCGGCCAATTGCCTAGAGATTTTGTACGCGATATCCTCAAATCCAGCCTGAATACATTGATTCACCTCTCTACGTACCATGTCCACCATCGTCTCAGTCGATGATGATTCTTCTTCTTTCCTCAGCCCTGGGGTACGGCTTCCACTGGGGTGAATCGGTGTTCCTGTCCCACCATTTCCTGCACCCGCATTCAGACCTGAGTTCTGCATCTGGTTTTCCATGGTGATCACCTTACCACTACAAATTTGCATACACAAACCCGACTTGGTCCCACTAGGTGTGCCAATTGTTGGAGTTTAAAATTCGGATACTCCAAAATCATTCGTCGATTCGTTGATATAGGTTCCGGAAGTACTCTAAAGAGCCAATCCGTCGTCAGGTCACTGAGATATCACGCGATTGATCGAACTAAACTAAGATAATCTACGGAAAACAAGTAAAACAAATTTCAAAAAACATAAAAGTATGTAATTCGAATTAAAATGCATAAACAGAAACTAAAAACATGAAAATGAATAGAGAAATACACGAGTTGTTCTTCTTGTGCGTTTGTGTGATGTGTGTTTCTACTAGTTTAAATCTTAAGATAGAATAACCGCCTTTTCTACTAAAAATAGCAGTTCCAACTATTCCTTCTACCACTCCTAACCATTTGGTAACCTCATTCCATCAGCTCCCAACCGCTTCCGTTGCCTCTGGACCGGGTTCCACTCGCTCTGAACTTCTTCCATTGCCTCTGGACCGGATTTTCCACTCTAAACTTCTTCCGTTGCCTCTGGACCGGACCTACCACTTACCCCGAATTGCTTCCATCATGCTCATAGCCGGTCCACGGGGATATGTCCCCAACAGCCTTGAGTTACATGAAATCTTCATTCTTCTTTGTTTTGGCTTGACCCATGGAGTCTTCCATATATAACGTGTATGTGCCGGGATCTTCCATTGATGTTACGAAATTACCAACTCAGGGCCGATGGAGGTTGCTGCCTAAGGGCCTGTGGAAGCCGTGGCTTGAGGTCCTGTGGAGGCTACATCATTTTGCTATGTGGAAGCACCACAATCCAATGAAAGCTGTTGCCTTCAGTTTGATGGAAGGAGTGACTTCTAAATGTATGAAAGCATCGCTTTTGGATGAAGTTTCAGCGGTTGAGTCTGTTCCGTAATTTGAGTCACTTGGACTTGGGGTCCAACAATTCCTTTCTAATGTCGTTATGTTGACATTGTACTAAAACTGGCCAATAAATTTACAGAAAATGTTATATCTCGTCTAGTACTGTTAGTCAGATATATTAATGCACCAATAGCACTTAAATATAGTACTTCAGGAAAAAAGTGCTCCCTTATTCTCCTCTTTTGGTCTAAAAGGATCCTTAATAGGATCGGAAGTTCTAATGACCATTGGAGTACTTAATGAATGTGCTTTATCCATTGCAAATCATTTTAATACCTTCTTGGTATATGCAGATTGATGCATCAAAATTCTATTTTCCAAATGTTCAATATGTAGAACAAGGCAAAATTTTATTTTCCCGAAATCCTTAATTTCAAACTCCCTTTTCAAATATTCAATAGCTTCTTGGATATCTTCAGAGGTTCCAATTAAATTTAAGTCATCCACATAAACAACTATTATCACAAAATTTCTCTCATTTTTCTTTAGCATATCATTTTCTTAATAATGATTCACTGAGACAATTATACCACATGCAACCAGAATGTTTGAGCCCATACAAAAAATTTTGTAATTTAATAGAATAACATTCTTTTGACTTTGATTTGTATATATCAGACATACTAAGAGGGTGTTTGACAAAAAGTTTTTTTAACACTTTTTAGCTTATTGAACAACTTTTAGTTGTTTGATCAGTCAAACAATTAATTTAGGTTTTTTGGTAATTTTTGGAATAGCTTTTTGGACAAAAAAAACTAATTTCTGAAAAGCTAACTTACTCAGCATTTTGAAATAACTTTTTCACTTTAATTTTTTGTATTCCTTATTTGCTCTTAAAAATTTATTATGTATTTTACACAAATAAATATATTTTGATTATTTAGTAATTATATTAGAATATTTTATTATATTATAGTTTTACTTTTATAAATTATTTTAATGGTAAAATATATAAATTTAATAAAATCAATACAAAATAGAAAATATAAATATTAATAATTTATTTTTATATTAAAATTACATTATATAAATTTTATACTAAAAATAAATTAAATAAATTAAATTTATTGAAAATTATAAATATAATGAACTAATCGGTAATTAACATAATAAATATATACACAAAAAAATTATTATTTTATATTTTACATTATTTTCAATAGAAAACCTATTTATATTTTTCAATAAAAATATATTCTTTTTAAAATCTAACTATAATAAAAATAAATACTACTCCCTCCGTCCCATAACAAAGTATCAATTTTTCCATTTTAATCCGTCCCATAACAAAGTATCCATTTCTTTTTTTAGTAACTGTACTATCTACCTAACATTACAAATACCCTTACAATTTACAATATATTATACAAATGTCATTACCTTTATATCACACATACTAATAAGGTTATTTTAGTCATTTATACTTTATTCCTATTATATCCCAATACAATACTAATATTTCTAAAACTACGTGCAAAAAACAAATGGATATTTATTTATGGGACAGAGGGAGTATTTTATAACACTTTTATAATTTTCAATAACTAATAAGAAAATTTCAAACATTCTAAACTTAAAAGAATACAATTGAATATATTAGAAAAAAATAAAATAGAAATGTCCTCAATTGTCATTTTACATATAAACAGCTAATATCAAACAGTTGTTTTACCAAACATTTTAATACAAACAACTAATCGAATCAGCTAGTCAAACCAACTAATTGAATCAGCTAACAACTATCAGCTAATTGAATTAGCTAACAGCTAACAACTATCAGCTAATTGCCAAACACGCCCTAAATCTATGACACCCCAGCCCGCAAGCCACACGAAGCCGATCGTAGACTAACCCCATAAGTCAAAACGAGTCATTCCAGCGCGCTTCTGTCTCACTCTAAAGTAAGCACGCTTAACTCTAGAGTTATTTCAGTAGGGCTTCCAAAAAGGAATATGCGCATTGTTGACACGAATAGTCTATTCAATCCATTTAACCTATATTTCACCTCGAATGGCCTGGCGCTGGCTCATCCATGGGAGTTGGCCTAGCACCGGCCCAACTCCGGGGTATTACATCCTCCCCACTTAAGAATGCAACGTCCACGTTGCACTTCAAGGATCATCAACTGCTAGACCCGTCACCAGTCGGGTCAAAGACTGCGAGCTGTCGTAGGTTTACTCTGATACCAACCGTGACACCGCAACCCCCAAGCTACGCAACGTCGGGCATGTCGAGATCATAAACTGGCCCCACAGGTCAATATGAGTCCTTCTAGCGCACTTATGTCCCCACTCACGCGCACCCTGGACAACTTCCCAGTGGGTCACCCATCCTCAAATTACTCTAGAACAAGCATGCAATTACTCTAGAGCAAGCACGCTTAACTCTAGAGTTCTTTTAGTAGGGCTTCCGAAAAGGAATGTGCATATTGTTGAAATAAGTAGTCTATTCAATCCATTTAACCTATATTCTACCTTGAATGGCTTGGCACCGGCTCATCCGTGGGAGTTGGCCTAGCACCGGCCCAACTCTGAGGTATTACAAAATCCTTCAGGGATTTTCATGTAGATATCACTATCCACCGAGCCATATAAATAGGCAGTTACGATGTCCATCAGACGCATATCCAAACTTTCATGTACTGCTAAACTGACAAGATATCGAATGTTATTCCATCCATTATTGGAGAATATGTTTCATTAAAATCAATTTCAGGTCTTTGTGAAAAACCTTGGGCAACAAGCCTTGCTTTATATCTGGCAATCACATTATTCTCATTTCATTTCGAACAAATACTCATTTATAGCCAATATACTTAATATCTTCAGGTGTTTGTACAATGGGTCCAAAAACTTTTCATTTTGCTAGTAAATTTAATTCAGATTGGATCGCATATTTCCATTTTAGCCAATCTATTCTTTTCCGACATTCATCAACTGATCTAGGTTTTGGGTCCTCGTCATTTTCCATTAGATAAAGTGCTACATTATATGCAAAATCATTATCCATAATTGTATCATTACGGTTCCAATATTTTTCAGTAGTAACATAATTTATTGAATTTTCACTAATTTCATTTTCTTTAGGAGAAATTCTATTAGGATTAACATCCTCAGCAAGTTTATCAGGATTAATTTCTTCAAAAATCTGATCCATGTTACCACATGTTTCTTGAGGACTTTGATTAACATTCATATCCTATACTTTTTCATTTGTTCTTCTTTTCTTTCGAGGATTTTTATCTTTAGAAGTTACAGGTCTGCCACCCTTTAGGCGTGCACTTGATTCACTAGTACTTTGTATTTTTTTCTTCAGGAATAACAATTTTAACAGGTATATTTTCAGCAACTATATAAGATCTAGTGACCCTACTAGCGTCACAAAAAGCATCAGGCAACTGATTTGCTACTCGCTGCAAATGTAAAAATCTTTACACCTCTAATTCACTTTGACTTGTAGGAGGATCAATAAAACTGAATGGTATTTTTCAAGTAATTTTTTTTTTCAATTGATTATTTTCTCCCCATAATGTCGGGAAATGTGACTCATCAAAATGTCAGTCAGCAAATCGAGCCCTAAATAATCACCAGTTAATGATTCAAGATTTTTAATAATAGATGGTGATTCACACCCGACATATATCCTCAATCTCCGTTGGGGGCCCATTTTTGTACGTTGGGGCAGTGCAATTGGCACATAAACTGTGCACCCAAAAGTTCTCAAATGTGAAATATTGGTTTTTCATTGTACATCAATTGTACTAGGGACTAGCTATGATAGCTTGTCGGTCTTAATTTTATCAGTATTGTTGCATGCAAAATTGTATGTCCCCAAACAGATACATGAAGTTTGGATTTCATTAACATAGGTATTGTAATTAATTGCAACTTTTTTATAAGTGATTCAGCTAGACCATTTTGAGTATGTACATGAGGTACATGATGTTCAATGTGAATTCCAATATACATGCAAATCATCAAATGTCTTATATGAAAATCCACCAGCATTATCAAAACAATTTTTTTTTATTGGGTAATCTGGAAACTGAGCTCGTAAATTATTTGAGCAAGCAACCTCGCAAATGCCAAATTGCCGATGGATAATAAAAACACATGCGTCCATTTAGTAGATAAATCGATAAGTACCATAAAATATCGAAATGGTCCGAATAGTGAATCTACAGGCCCACATATATCACCCTGAATTTGTTCTAAAAATGTAGGGGATTCAGTTCCAAATTTTGCTGATAATGGACTAGTTATTAACTTCCCCTTTGAGCAAGCAATACATTTAAGCTCATTTGTATTTAATGCCCTTTGATATTCAAGTTATGGCCATGGATATTTAAATAATTCGTCTCATCATAAAATCTGTAGACTTCTGTTCTACTAGATATATTTTAACTGTATTAATTTTTGTGTAATATGATTCGGAAGATAATGAAGACAATTTTTCTAATATATATTTATGTCCATCAATGAATTTTCTAATCGACAAAAATTCATTATGATATCCATTTATGGGAATATCATTAAAACTCAACAAATTTATCTGACAAATAGTGCATTTTGGATATTAAATTTTATTCATTCAAAGAGAAACATTATCGCTCTTCCGGAGCCCTCAATCAATTTCGCACAACTGCATATAGTATTCACCTCAATTTTTCCCAACTTTAGGTTGGTGAAATATTTCTTATATTTCATAATGGTGTGCGTTGATGTACTGTTAATGAGACATGAATTGTCTTCCATATTATTTATTATAGTGCGTTCAACATTCATATTTCTTCTTCTTCAGGGTGTTCAAAATATAAATCATCGGGAATTTCAAATATATATTATCTCATTGCACCTTCAGGGTATCCGAAATATAAATAATTGAAAATTTCAAACATGTACCTTCAGGGTACATAATATACAATATTGAAGGATTTCGCAATATGCACATTTGGGTACTTAATATACACTTCAATATACACCATCGGAGATTTTAAAATATGAACATTATGGGTTCTCAATATATACCTTCAGTGTATTCAATGTACATCATCGAAAAGTTTCAAAATATGAACCTTCATAGTTACCAAAGTATGTACATTCTGGGTAAAAAAAAAAAAAAAAAAAACATATATCACTGTGTGCTAATAAAATTATCACCGTCACTATTATTTTCAGATAAATTCATTTATTAAATATTGACATCTTCGGGTGCCGTTTTTCCTATAATAGCTGATGGAAAAATTACAAATTTATGTTAGTAATAATTGTATTGAAAAAATTAATTGAATCAATACCTTAAAATTTTGGTAGAGTTTCGACAACATTTTGATAATTTTTTATTGTATCCGGACAGAACTTCGGGATACTTTTTTTTCCTCGAACAAATTTCGTAACCTGTTTGAGTAATTAAAAAAAAATAAAAATAAAAAATACGCTATTTTTACATTAGCACTTTTTCGACAAAACTTCGTGCCGGTAACGTGTTATAAAATTTATAGCTTAATATAAATATATATATATATATAATAAGGTATGGTTAAGAGAGAATTTTATGATAAAAGATATTATATAAATGGATATATATATATATATATATATATATATATAAGGTTAACCGTGAACCGTGCATGTGTGTGTGTTTGAATTTGAAAGAGAAAGAGATAATAAGGTATAGAGATGGACAGTGAGGGAGACATAAGAGTAAAACATTCATCCTTTTATTAATGGAATCAAAGCAAATTTATAGGTATTTCATACAACGATGACTCAACATATATGATTTTCTGTCTTTATAAAACTTACTAACCCCGACAGGTTAATTAATAGTTACTTTTTAAATATATGCTACGTTAACAAAAAAATAATACTATATATGTAAGTGTAGTATATTTATACGTATATATAAGATATTTGCTTACCTTTTTTCTACAATTAATATTTTATCGTATTTTTTACAAGAACAATTTTTTAAGAAAAATATTATTTCAAACTTATTAATTATAAATTCTTTAAATATATATTATTATAAAATAAAAAAAAGAATATAATCAGTATTCTTATTTTAGTAATTGTGTATAGTAAAAAATAGGATAAATATAATAAATATTTTTATTTTACATAATGATATTTTTATCTAAACATATGTTAGTTATAATATATATTATTATGTAAAAAAATTTTATACATATAATTATTAATTTTTAAGTTAATAGTAAATTTATTGATTTCTTTTTTACTTATATATCTATTATCATAAATATATATATACATGCATGTGTAAAAGGATCTATGAAATTTTTTATTAATTTACAGTATTTTAAGTAGTGTATATATGTATAGTGTAAAATTTGATATCTACATCGCAATCGAAATCAATACGATTTGATTATAATTAAATTTAAACATGTTTGAAATAATTAAATTATAATATACTCCATGGATAAAAAAAAAAAAAAAAAAAAAAAAAAACTAAATTTCTATAATTATATTATATATAAATTTAAATATATTTTATAATAAAATAAAATAATAAAAACATATTTCGTCTATAAAATATCTATAAATAACATTGAAAATAAAATATTAATTAAGTTTGAAATAATATAATTATATTTTATTCAAATATATTACTTCCTCCGTACGTCCAATTACAAAGTAACAATTTCATTAAATACCCCATTTTTTCCACAAATACCCCTACTTTACATCACATTGTTACTTTTATACCAAAAAAGTAATGGCAAAAATATCATTTTACTACTTTTACATACCCACTATAATTAAAATACTATTATTCCTTAATCTTCACACCAAAAGTAATTGTATACTTTTAGCTTGGACGGAGGGAGTATATTATTTTGTTAATACTGAATTGTTTAATAAAATTAAATGATATTTGTATTTATATATTTCAAAATTTAAATTAATAAAATATATCTGATATCATTTAGTAGAATATAAAATTTTATAAATTATAAAAATATTAATAATTTAAAATATAATAATATATTTAGTATAAATCAATAAAATAATTTATATAGATATCTAATATATATAGTAGAGTGTAAACTCGTGCGATGCACAATTTGTATCCATTTTTAAAATAATATTAAACAAATAATTAATTATATTAACAAATATTTTGTAGAATGATACAAATATTCTTAAGACTAATCAAAAATTAATATTAAATTTACCATGTGACGAATTTTTTTTATTGTGTCTATGAAGATATAATTAGTACTATACATATATAAACATAATCTATAAAAGTGTTAATAAACTTTCGTACTAATTATATACCATTTCAAGTTATATATTTTAAAAAGATATTAGTATGCTAAAATAATTAACAATGAAATAATATATATGTATATTTATACGTGTAAAATATGTGTGATTTTGTAAATTTTTGAAATAGAATAGTTGACATCGAAAGATAAATTGGAATTGTTTGTTTGACAATTTTAAATCCATACGTACGGTATCGTCTTTTATTGTCTAATTAGCATCATATCTACATCAAAGACTGTATATAAAATATAAATAAAAAATTACGATGTATTTATAGTTATATAAACCTACAATCTTTGTAAAATTAGTTTCACTTCAAATTTTTTAATATTAATATGGTCAATTCGTCCAATAATACGGAAAAACTTAACATTCATATAAAAAAAAAATTAAAATTATAAGTTGAAAAAATTAATTATAAAGTTAGTATATATTGTACAATAATTATGTAATAATTTTTAATAAAATAATTATATAAAAATATATAACATAATTAAATAATTTATACAAATTAGAACAACTACCAAGTAAAATAGAGAAATTGGTTTAAAAATCTTAATTTTTTTTATTTTTTAAAATTAATATATAATCATTTATCTTAATTTCTTATTGCAAATTTAATAAATAAATAAAAGCAATGTAATTCAATAATTAGTAATTATAGTCACTAAAATATCAACTATAATTATTCAAACTTATCTTTTTAAAATAAAATTATACATTAACTTATAAATAAAAATATTATATTAAAAAAAACAAATCATTTAAAATTTTGAAAATTGACTAAAAATTTTTAAAAATTATTCAAATATATATTAATTGAATATACTATACATGATATATAAGAGGTGACAATAAATTTATATATTAAATACAAATCAATAAAATAATACTTCATTCATCCACCAATATATAAATCAATTTAATTAAATTTATAATATTTTAACCCACTCAAAACCCAAACTCTCTATTTTTTTACAAAACTAATTTATGGTAATGATAAATAAATAAATACTCCCTCCGTCCACACATAAAGTATACAATTACTTTTTGCGCGGTGTTTAAGAAATATTAGTATTATAATTATAGTAGGTAGTTAAAAGTAATGTAATGACATTTTTGCCTTTGCTTTTTGGTGTAAAAGTAATGATGTTATGTAAAATAGGGGTATTTGTGGAAAAAAAGTAAGACATTTAATTAAATGTTTACTTTGTAATTGGACGTCCCAAAATAGAAATATGTATACTTTCTAGCTGAACCGAGGAAGTAATTTTTTTTATTTGTATTAATAAAATTTTATTCTCTAAAATATAGTATCATATTTTATATATATATTATTGAAATATATAATGTTTAAACTATTCAAACACATATTTTAATTTTTTTAAAATTATTAAATAATAATACGCACTATTTAAATAACTAATTTATACTACATAAATTCTTGTGCCCAAACAAAATATTGCATCTTTGTCGGGACCGGGGAAGTATATTTTAATACTTATCAAATTCAATATCTTTTGAAAATTGATAAGATAAAAAATTCATGCAAAAAAAAAAACTAATATAAAAATAGAAAATGAAATTTAAATAATTTAGAAATTATCAATTGTAAATATTATTAAGTTTACCAAGAAAAAGAATAACGGTAAAATAAATAAGATCTTACAAAATATAAATAAATATCATATTAAATTATTTATACACTATAAAAAAGTATAAAAATAAATACCGTGATTATATATCTTCTCCAAAACAGTAAGATAAGAAAAGGAAAAATTTTATATAAAAATGATGAAACAAATATAGAAAAAAATCATATAATAATGATATAGATTTGAATGATTCAGGAATTGATACCAAAATCTATGCAGATCAAATAAAATAATTATAATATATAATCTATAAAACTAATAATTTTTTTTTAACTTGAAAAAACAAAAATGTAAACCCACACTCCTTCTCCATCTTCATCTTTGTCTTTTTCTTAAATCAAAATAAATATAAAAGTAAATTTCGTTGAGAAATATGTAAAAAAAATGAGAATATGAGTTTAAAAAAAAAAAAAAAAAATAATAATAATAATAATAATAATAATAATAAATTAGAAATAAACTTTATAAAATTTAAAAAGTATATATATCCATTAACTCTATAAAAGAAACTGTAAAAATTATATACTCCACTATCATAAAAAAAAAAAAAAAAGTATGATAAAAAATTGAAAAACAAAAAGAAATAAAAAATCAGAAGAATCTCAAAATAAAGATGTTGATGTATTTTTTCAACAAATTAAAAGTAAAATCCGAAAATAGGGAAATATCTTCGAATTTGATATAATTAGTACCTGAGATTAGGGATCTCTAAACACTGTAAAATACATAAATAAAATACAAAAATATAAAAAAGACTGAAAAATAAAGTGGTGATCCCAAAAGCAATTCTCTTGAATTTGATGTCGATTGAAAAAAATGCTTTTTCAGAACAGACCTGAATCCTTAAATAACCCCTTGAAGAAACAGTTTGAACCATCATCTGGTCGGTTGCAGCAACCGCTGTTCAACCGCCCAGAAAATCCTCATCTGTCAACACGTGTGTTAACCGACTCACCAACCGCTCGCGCCAGTTACAGCACTCAACTGCTCAGCCGACCGCCTCTGAACACTTTTCTGCCTCAAATGGGTGGCTGGCCCGACCGGTTACTCAGCCGCCCAAAATAACCCCTGACTCCTTAGACGGACCGCAGTCCAACCGACCAGTCCAGATACTAACTGGTCGCCAGACCGAACGATTCATTGGTCGCACAATCAAGTGACCACTATCCAGTCTCTTTAATCGGCTGAACAACCATTCGTCCGGACGCTTGATTGGTAGCCCCATCAAGCGACCAACAGACCGCCATTTCAAGCGACTGAACTACTGTTTGACCAAGTAACCGACCAATTGATCAGGCGACTAAATAACAGACCTTTCTTCGCCCGTCTTCATTTTGCCCGACCTATATGCCACCCGACCAATTCAGAGACTAACTGGTCACTAGACCAAACGATTCCTTGGCCGCCTCATCAAGCGACCACCGTCTGGTCTCTTGTCCGACCACGTATCGTCCGTCTCATTCTTCTTCGCCCGACCTCACTTAGTCCGAACTCCGCATCAACCGACCTTCATATCAGCCGACCTCCGTGTTGTCCGACTCAACCGACTGTGGTCCCGACCACGGTCCAACCGACCTTGGTCCCGACTGCAGACCAACCAACTGTGGTCCCGACCACAGAGCAACCGACCGGCTCTATTTGCCTTATCTCCTTAGATGGACAGACTGTCCTCTTGACAGACCTCCGCGTCTGTCCATACTTCTTCCTTGTCCGATCTTCGTCTTGACAGACCTCCGCGTCCACCGATACTTCTGCTTTGCCCGACCTTATCACGCCTGAGCCTTGTGCCCGACCTTGTTCTGTCCGACCTCTGTATCGGCCGATCATCCTTCCTTGTCTGACCTCTTTTTTCCCGACTTCTGGGCCGTTTGGCTTATATCCAGATCCATCCAGAATCGTACTGCCATTATTTATTATTATTATTATTTTTTGTGCTCAACAGAAGGAATTAGAGACTGATCTCAAATACATAATATATAATATATAGATCATATCTATATATATGTCATGTGTTCCAATTAAAAGAAGACACATGTCAAAAACCAAACATATAATATCTCTTACTTTTTTTTTCTAAAAACAAACTGAGGTGGCGCATCTCCACTGTGGAGATACGCCCATTGCAGCTGCCCTAAGTTTTCAATATTGCAGTTAATTACAAGAGTAGCCGTTAATTATGACAGCATAGTACCTGAAAAGTTTTTCATATACTTTTTTTATTCTTTCTAACATCTCTATATAGTATATAAATAAGATAAACACAATTAAGACATTTGTCTGTGTTCGAACGAGGTTGTAGTTCAATTACTTTCTCTTGCATTATGTACATTAATGTTGATGTACTTTTTTTTATTTTGTTGGATAATTGGTTATTTATGCAACCGATTAATTAGTGAGTGAAAATGCGATAAGACGGTGTATATAATTAATTAGATTTGTTGGCCCCGAAAAACGATTAACTCACACAACAGCAATATCTCACCACCAAGAACACGCACAACAGCAAAAAATTTAAAAAAATCAACACAGAAAAATCCCTTAACACGGATTGGTTGTTCGTTGGACGATCGAACTGCGAATGAATATTCTAGTGACGAAGAACATTAGAAACACAACGAAGTGATAACCCAGTTCAGTCGTCAATGACCTACATCTGAGGGGGTTCCAACCCTGGCGAAACTCACTATTGAAAACATTGAAGCACAAGATGTGTGAATACAATCGAGCTACACACTCAAGAAATCTATTTACCTATTTCTTGATGATTTCCCGTACTCAACATATCCCACACACCCCTCACCCTCAATGTTTTATTTTTTCTCACCCAATTCCTTCTATATCTTCCCAAATCTATTTTTCTCCACTCTATATTTTATATAGAAGCTCTATATCCAAATATAAGAATATTCACCCTAACAAACTCAACAAGAATGGAATCTATTCTTCCAGTATCTCTCCCTACATCCAAAATTTTGTTACAACCAATATTTGTTATTCCCACACATGGATTGGGGGGGACCAACGAATTTTCTCGATCAATTCGTTTAGGTTTTCATTAGATTGATCAATTTAGGCCATTTTCTTGTTTGATTAGGCTCAAGACAAATTGGGCCGCGTCTGTCCATCACTGTTCGTCCGTTGTTCGGACCATCTATAAACAACATCAACCAAAACCCAAAAGCAAATACAATCTACTTTCAACAATCTCCCCCTTTTTGGTTGATGTTTACCAACCATAGTAGGGATAATCTTCTCAGCAGTACACACTATAAAGCACACATTCATACCATTATAAACTCCCTTTCAACCAAGAATAAATGCATCAAGCTAAGGACATGCAATCCACTCCCCCTTTGGGAGACATCAAACAAAAAACATTCAACGAAGAAATAGGGGCTGACGGTGTTCCAGAATATAAGAGACTCCCCTTAATCCATGCACATCAGCTTAGTTATCCATCACAATCAACAACAATAACTAATGCGCACAAGCAAGCAACTCATCTAATCCATCAATCCAATATCAAATCATATCAAGATAAAGATAAATGATTTACCCATTCAATCGCAGTTTTACTCCTTCATTTTGCTCCCCACCGTAGAAGGCAATCAAGCCAAAATGGATTTAATATGCATTTGATTTCAACTAGAGCTGGAAGGAAGTAAATGCTTTCCCATTTCCTTTACCAGATTGTTTTCTGTTGATCCGGACAATCTCTGGACGTAGCTGTCCTCAAATACTAACAACAACCAAAAGATATGAATGCTACTTATTCTTCTCATTTGGGAAACAACAATTCAAAAAGAAATGTCAATTCATTGAACTATCGAACTCCTCTTCATCCATCCCGGGCACCTTATCTGTCTCATTGATTTTGCCAACACCTAGAACATCTCCCAAAAGCATGCGCCCAAACTTTTAATACCAAACATACTCATTTGATTAGGATGATGACCACTTTTGCTGCACAGATACACTTTCACGCTCGAGCACTCTTCCAAGACAATACCAATTACTACAAGAAGCACATATCAAGATTCTGTCGTAGTTCTTCACATCGATTCGAATTCAAGGCTTTGATTTGAATGTCTTCCAGTTGCTTTGCTGACTGCACATGATCGAGACTGCACACTCTATTTTTTGAACTTTCAATAAAATTGTTCAGATTGATTTCAGATGTGCAACAGTGAGCGTCTCCAAGGATATGCTTTGGTGAATGCTTCTTGTTGGCTTTGGTGAGAATTTTTATTGGTGGTTCAAGCTTGTTGCTCCTGTGGGGTTGTTCATGAGATGTCTAAACGCAATCTGATCCTCCCTTATTTAGATCAATCAAATTCAATCCCTCTGTGCCCTGCTTCAGTTCAGATTCATCATCACTTGAATTTTGACTTCTTACCTCAGACAATTCATTTGGCAGTTCACATTAACGGACTTCATTCCAATGTTCTGCGTAGAGAGAGCAACTGGACATGCTTCTTGATTCACCTTAGGTCTCCACACTAGTCTCACCATAATTCTGTTCTTCAATTGTTTTGATGGCCAAATTACTTTTCTGCCCAGCCATAAATCTTGTCTGATTCGATCACAGTCCAACTCTTGGTGTCCAGATTATTTGCAGTACCTACAGTTTGATAGTTGTCTGCCTGACCACCAGACACTCCTTCGATTTCCATAGGATTTCGAAATAGCAGATAGTTTAACACCTTCATTGCTACCAGTTGATTCAGAGAGCAATCACCATTGACAAACGTTGTTTGAGAAGTTCCAGCCCCATGTGTGTAGCCAATCCCACTATGATCACCATATGGCTTCCCAACATTCAATACTCCATCAAGTTTCTCTTTGCCTTTCATTAATCGTTTATTCTCACTCAAAAGCTCCATGTTCTCCATCTCCAACTTTTTATTCTCTTCAGCTGTTCACTTGAGATTTGAAACAACTTTTCATGTCCCGCTGCAAATTTATCATTCATTGTGGTAAGCTTTTCATTGACTTCTAGTAGTGTTTTGTTCTTTCTTTCCAAAAGACCAAAGCATGCTCTAAGTTTCTCATTTTGAAAGATGAACACTTTCTATTCAGCAACTACTATCTCATAGGTTTCGATTACTTCTTGAAAACTCATATTTATGAATTCATCATCACCTTTTTCCATAGCATCACCTTTCTGTTCTGATGTCTTCATTGGGGTTTCAGATTTTTTTGGCATTCTGTGCAGGTCGGGTGTCAGCTGTTCGGTTGCTACTCGGATCTTCTTCGAATCAAGGTTCTGGGAGGATTTCCGGATGGACTGTTTGGCTCTTTTCTTTGACATACCTTTGGATCACTCTTTGGTAATATGTTGACGATGGGGCTCTGATACCAATTGTTGGCTCCGAAAAATGATTAACTCACGCAGCAGAAATATCTCACCACCAAGAACACGCACAACAGCAAAAACCTTTAAAAAATCAACACAGAAGAATCCCTCTACACATATTGGTTGTCCGTTGGACGATCGAACTGCGAATGAACATTCTAGTGACGAAGAACATTAGAAACACAACGAAGTGATAACCCAGTTCGGTCGTCAATGACCTACATCTGGGGGGTTCCAACTCAGGTGAAACTCACTATTGAAAACATTGAAGCGCAAGATGTGTGAATACAATCGAGCTACATACTCAAGAAATCTATCTACCCATTTCTTGACGATTTCCTGTACTTAACCTATCCCTCCTCACCCTCAATGTTTTATTTTTTCTCACTCAATTCTTTCTATATCTTCCCAAATCTATTTTTCTCCACTCTATATTTTATATAGAAGCTCTATATCCAAATATAAGAATATTCACGCTAACAAACTCAACAAGAATGGAATCTATTCTTCCACTATCTTTCCCTACATCTACAAAGTTTGTTACAACCAATATTTGTTATTCCCACACATGATTGGGGGGACCAACGAACTTTCTCAATCAATTCATTTGGGTTTTCCTTGGACTGATCAATTTGGGCAATTTTCTTGTTTGATTAGGCTCAAGACAAATTGGGCCGCGTCTGTCCATCACTGTTCGTCCGTTGTTCGGACCATCTGCAAACAACATCAACCAAAACCCAAATGCAAATACAATCTACTTTCAACAAGATTGATTTGGAAAAAATAAAGAAATATTATTTATTTATTGTATATGGGGTTTGGTTAATATTTTGCACGTCTCGAGACAAACCAAATTGTGTTGTCCTAATTTAAACCCGGGTATATGGCCTAAGTCGCAGTATTATTTGGATAAAATATTATCCGTTGCATGAATTTATTATAATTTCAAATAGAAGGTTTTAAATTAGAATAAATTACAATTGTTTCAAACGGAAGGTTTGAAATTAATATAAATTACGATCATCACAAACGGAAAGTTTTTTATTAGAATCAATTACGACCGCTTCAAATGGAAGTTTTGAATTTAGAATAAATTACATCAGTAATTAAGATCGTAATTATGATCGTAATTGATCCTCTGTCATTTTGGCTGAGTAGAGACCCCTATATAAAGGGCCTCATCTCTTCATTCTAAACATACCAACAACTCTCTTATCCTTCTCTCCTCTCTTTTAGCTTTCCAGCAACTTCCTCAGTTCAGTTCCTTTCTCGCTTTGTTCACCGGAGTTCCAACGACCAGAGGTGCCACTCTCACTAGAGACAGAAATTGTTTTATCTTTGGGTTATGATGCCAGCCACCGTAGGTACTACCGGAGCGTATCTAATTTTTGAAAAAAGGATCCATCATTGACTCGCTTTCACGGTAGATTTTATTCTCAAAATACCCATTTAAATTAACAATAAAAAATTAGCTATTACTTTGCGAGAATGTCAACTTCTATTGAAGTTGCCGGAGCCGCCTCCGGAGTTGCTACTCCCCCATTTGAGCCAATTCCCTTTATAGGTAGCCCTATGTTTTCTATATTTGCCCCAAGTGGATGTGGAGGCTTTCCTAGCTTTGTGGCCGCACCCTCTGCTTCCTTCGCGGCCCAAACTGTTGGTCATGGGCATAGCCCACGGATGATGCCCCATGTACAAGTTACACAATCATTCACTGAAGTGGACTTTAAGAGGTGGCAGGAGAATATGCTCTTCTACCTGACTGCGATTGGGTTTGTCATGTTCGTGTTGCACGATGGCCCAATTACACCAGAGCTCGGTGCGGACCAGTAGAGGCATGCAAATTATGCATCGTGGGCACATGAAGACTACATGACAAGAAGTACAATATTAGGTTGTCTCTCTAAATTTCTTAAAAATGTATATTGTAAAATAAAGAGTGTGAAAGGGTTGTGTGATGCCCTTGAGAAAAATATAAGTCCAAGAATGCCGGGTCCCAAATGTTTGTTGTGGCCCGGTTTATGGACTATAAAATGGTAAATGGCAAGTCCATCATCGAAAAAGTAGAAGAATTTCAACATATTGTTCACTCTGTTATCGACGAGGAAATGCCACTACCAGAAAAGTTCATCACGAGTGTGATGATCGAAAAATTGCCCCTGAGTTGTAGCAACTTCAAGCACGGGCTGAAGCATGATCTAAAACAAGTGGGGCTTGAAGATCTAATTATACATATCCGGATAGAGGAGGACAACAGAAAACAGGACAAGGATAAATGCAGAGATATTGCTAAAGCCAATTTAGTCGGAGATCCCTCAAAGAAACGTGCACGCCCAACTCAAGCGGACAAGGGCAAGGCCAAACAATCCAAGTTTACAAGTAACCTCTTTAACTGTGGTAAAACATGACACCAGATTAAGGATTCTAAGGCACCGAAAAAAAAATTGAGTTTCCAACTGGTCGAGACGAGCCACCGAACTGATCGTGACCTCAATAGTGTCGACCTTGTCGTTGTTGTGTACGATACAAATAATGTGGAAACTTCGAAAGCTTGGTATATTGACACCGGAGCAACCTACCATGTTTGCTCCGACCAAACAAACTTTTCGACCTACAAGAAGACCGAAGAAATGAAGCTGCACATGGAAAATCACGCAACTTCTGAGTTACAAGGTGTAGGGAGTGTGGTGATGAAGATGACCTCTGGCAAAAAACCAACCCTGAAGGATATCTTGCATGTTTCATACATTCAGAAAAATCTCATCTCAGGATCGCTGCTAGTTAGATATAATTTTAAACTTGTCTTTGTAGCAGATAAATTCATATTATCGAAAAACGAGAGTTCCTAGCTAGGGGTTTTCTTGCAAATGGGTTGTTCAAGTTGAATGTAATGGTTGTGCAGCGAGCACCACCTATTGATAATAAAAATGTTGTTTCTTCTTCGTACTTGATCTAGTGTTCTGATTTATGGAATTGTAGATTATGTCATGTAAACCTAAATGCCATAAAAGATTGGTAAAAATGAATTAATTAAGTATAAAAGAGGTGAACACTCAAAATAAATGTGAAGTTTGTATAGAGGCCAAAATGGCAAAATTACCCTTCCCGTCTGTCGAAAGGAAGACTAAGCCATAAGAGTTAATTCACACTGATATATGTGATTCAAAATTTGTGCAAACTATAGGCGGAAAAAATATTTCGTCACCTTTATCGAGGACTACACAAAATATTGCTATCTTTACCTATTAAGGGAAACAAGCAAACCAATTGAGGCCTTCAAGAACTTAAAAAACGAGGCAGAAAATCAAGTTGGCTGAAAAATCAAGATAGTTCGAAATGATAGAGGTGGCAAGTATGTGGCCTGTTCGAAGAATTATGTAATGAAACTGACATAATTAATCAAACAAGGGCTTCATATTCACCTCAATCGAACAGCGTTGCAAAATGCAAAAATCTAACACTTAAAGAAATGATGAATGTCTTGTTGATAAGTTTAGAACTTCCCCAAAACTTGTGGAGGGAGGCAGTACTGACGGCAAATTATATCCTGAACAAGATTCCATATAAGGGTAAGGATGCCACCCCTTACCAAATATGGATAGCCAAGAAATCCACATATAAATACTTCAAAGTGTGGGGGTGCCTAGAAAAAATGGAAGTTCCGCCTCCAAAGCAAGTCGCTATCAAACCAAAAATGGTAGATTGCATATTTATCGGATACGCACTAAACAGTAGTGCTTATCGTTTCATAGTGCACAAATCGGAAATTCCTGGGAGGACCGAGGGAGAACTACGATAGAATCAAGGAATGTCATATTCTTTGAAAATATCAACCCTTGTAAGGAAACGATGCAGTCCAACCTAAAATCCGTAGATGAAGAAATACGAGGCGTAAAGAGATAAACGGCCAATAGCCTTGATCAAGAGGCTTCAGAATGTAGGCGTAGCAAAAGGACAAGGGTCGAGAAAACCTTTCGTCGGAATTTTGTTACGTATATGTTAGAGATGATCCAACAACGATCAAGGAAGCACTATCTAGTCTTGATGCTTATTTCTGGAAGGAAACAATAAATAGTGAAATAGACTCAATAAAATGCATAATAAGACTTGGGTGATATTTGACCTACCCAAAGGTTGAAAATCACTATGGTGAAAATGGATTTTGAAAAAGAAACTCAAGGTTGATGGGTCTATTGACAGATACAAAGTCCATCTCGTAGTAAAAGGCTATAGAAAAACCGAAGGGTTTGACTTCTTCGACACATATTCACCAATAACCAGGATAGCATCCATTCGAGTGCTTCTCTCGATTGCATCCTTGAACAATCTTGAGATTCACCAAATGGATGTGAAGACTGCTTATTCTAAATGATGAATTAGAAAAAGAGGTATATATGGAACAACCGGAAGAATACGTCGTCCCTGGCCAAAAGAAAAAAGGTGTGCAAACTGACAAAGTCCCTGTATGGACTAAAACATGCACCTTTATAATGGCACTTAAGATTTGATAATTTTATGTTATCAAATTGTTTTAAAATAAATGAGTGTGAAAAGTGTGTCTACTTCAAATAAACACCTTCCGGTTTTATCATAATTTGTCTATATGTAGATGACTTACTGATCATGGCTAAGGATGTTAGTTTGATTAATCAAGTCAAATGCATATTGGGTAGTAACTTCGACATGAAAGACTTAGGGTTAGCCGACGTCATCCTTGGAATGAAAATATAAGACAAGACGAAGATATTGTTCTAACTCAGTCCAAGTATGTGGAAAAGATACTGAGAAATTTCAATACCTACAATAACACTCCAATAAAAACCCCAATGGACCTCAACATGCACTTGAGCAAGAATATGAGAGACCCCGTAGCTAAAGAAGATTATGCCAAAATTATTGGATGCCTGATGTACTTAAAAAATTCTAAAAGGTCTGACCTGGCTTGCCCTATAAACAAGCTGATTCGATCATCTAAAAACCCCAATCATGAATACTGGAAAGCACTAGTAAGAGTATTAAGTTATCTTAAATTTACTCTGAATTTTGTCATACACTATGCGAAATATCCACCGGTACTCGAAGGGTACTGCAATGCCAATTGGATATTCGATGCAAAAGACTCACTGTCTACAAGTGGATATGTATTTACAATTGGAGTATGAACTGTTTCGTGGAAATCCACAAAACAGACGTGCATTGAACGGTCCACAACGGAATCCGTGTTCATCGCCTTGGACAAAGTTGGTGAAGAAGCTGAAAGACTGAGGAACTTCACGGATGATATCCCATATTGGACTAAACCGGTACCTCCCGTAATGATTCACTGCAATAGCGAGGGCTAAGAATAAAATTTTCAACGGTAAATCCTGATATATCCGACGTAGATATAACATTGTAAGGCATTTGATCACCAGTGAGATTTTGACTATTGAATATGTAAAATCAATAGAAAACCTAGCGGATCTGCTAACCAAAGGGTTTCAAAGAGATCAAATGTACAAACTGCTAAAGGGAGTGGGTTTGAAATCCACAAGATATAGACAATTACAGTGATAACCCAACCAAATCACTTGGAAATCTATTCAGAGTGTACTCGAAAAGTAACAGATACGGATTCTCACATCGTAAAAGAAAAAAGAGTGATATATGAACTAATATTCTCATAATCTTCATATTACAATTAATATTCCAAATTTTTCCAACCCTTTTACTTGACATCCTTATGATTCTATTGTGTAGCTTCTGCCCTAGCATTCTTCCCACATCACTTAGAAGCAGGATCTACAATAATAGTTTTGTTGCAGAAAAATATATATATACAAAAAGATAAAAATTTGTTAACTCAATTCGATCAAAATTATCTTAGTTTGAAGGCGGTCAAATCATGTTTGTTTAAAGGGGTATAGCGAGAATAAAATCTACCGTGAAACCGAGTCGATGATGGATCATCTTTCCAAAAATTAGATACGCCCCGGTCGTGCCTCCGGTGGCTGGCGTTCTAACCCAAAGATAAAACGGTTTTCGTCTCTAATGAGAGTGGCACCTATGATCGTTGGAGTTCTGGCAAACAAAACAAGAAAGGAAATGAATTAGGGAGATTGTCGAAAAGCTGGAAGAGATGAGAGAGTTGTTGGTGTGTTTAGAATGAAGGGGATAGGCCCTTTATATAGGCGTCTCCACTCGGTTAAAATGGCAGGAGATCAATTACGATCATAATTACGACCTTAATTACCGATGTAATTTATTCTAAATTCAAATCTTCCGTTTAAAGCGGTCGTTATTGATTATAATAACAAACTTTCCGTTTGTGACGATCGTAATTTATTCTAATTTTAAACCTTCCGTTTGAAATGATTGTAATTATCCTAATTTCAAACCTTCCATTTGAGATTATAATAAATCCATCCAACGGATAATATTTTATCCAAATAATACTGCTACTTAGGCTATATACCCGGGTTTAATTTAGGGCTGCACAATTTGGTTTATCACAAAATAGCCAAAATATTAACTAAACCTCATATACAATAAATAAATAATATTTATTTATTTTTTTCAAATTAATATAATTAATTTTGTACACCGGCCCATCGCATTTTCTCTCACCAATTAATTGGTTGCATAAATAACCAATTATCCAAGAATCCCCCGCATGAGTGGAAATGACCATAATGGATAGAAGCCCAGCTAAATCCCGTGAGACATTGACACATCACGACAGATAGCTTTTGGCTTTTAACCTTCCATAGTCAACATTACAGAGTGTACTGGTGGCCTAGTTGACGTGATGCATTGAACTATTCCACATCTGCGTGCACTTAGTCAATAATATTGACGTGTCGCTATCTCAGTCTCAACTTTGTTCTCACTTTTTGATCCATTTCGGCCATGGATCTCGTCTTTGGATTCATAAGTGTTTCATTTGAAATGGCCTACATTTCACACTTATATAGGTAATCTTATTGCAAGGCATCTAACTAACACCTTTAGGATCATTAAGAGTCATTGGCTCAACCTCACCACTTTTGCACATTATAACACTCATTGCTTTTCAGGGAATTGTATTTGAGTGTTCGTGTCGAACTATCACAGCTTAGTTTTCCTATTGAACCAAGGCTTGGGATCTCCAAGTGATTTGGTTGGGTTATCACTGTAATTGTCTTTATCTTGTGGATTTCAAACTCACTCCCTTTAGCAGTTTGTATATTTGATCTCTCTGCAACCCTTTGGTTAGCGGATCCTCTAGGTTTTCTATTGATTTTACATATTCATTAGTCAAAATCTCATTGGTGATCAAATACCTTACCATGTTATGTCTACGTCAGATATATCGGGATTTACCGTTGTAAATTTTATTCTTAGCCCTGGCTATTGCAGTGAATTATTATGAGAGGTACTGGTTTAGTCCAGTATGGAATATCATCCATGAAGTTCCTCAGCCTTTCGGCTTCTTCACCAGCTTTGTCCAAGGCGATGAACTCTGATTCCGTCGTGGACCGTGGAATGCACGTCTGTTTTGTGGATTTCCACAAAACAACTACTCCTCCAATTGTATATACATACCTACTTGTTAACAAATCTTAAGTGTCATTATAAAGGTGCATGTTTTAGTCCATACAGGGACTTTGTTAGTTTGCACACCTTTTTCTCTAAGCCAGGGACGACGTGTCCTTCCGATTGTTCCATATATACCTCTTATTCTAATTGACCATTAAAAAAAGTAGTTTTCACATCCATTTGGTGAATCTTAAGATTGTTCAAAGATGCAATTGAAAGAAGCACTCAAATGGATGTTATCCTGGTTATTGGTGAATATGTGTCGAAGAAGTCAAACCCTTCGGTTCGTCTATAGTCTTTTACTACGAGATGGACTTTGTATTTGTCAATCAACCCATCAATCTTTAGTTTCTTTTTCAAAATCCATTTGCACCCTAGTGGTTTGCAACCTTCGGGTAGGTCAGATAACACCCAAGTGTTATTATGCATTATTGACTCTATTTCACTATCTACTGCTTCCTTCCAGAAATGAGCATCAAGACTAAATAGTGCTTCCTTGATCGTTGTTTGATCAATGTCTAACATATACGTATCAAAATCCGGACCAAAGTTTTTCTCGACCCTTGTCGTTTTGCTACACCTAGGTTCTAAAGCCTCTTGATCGAGGCTATTGGTTGTTTATCTCTTTACGCCTCGTATTTCTTCATCTACAAATTTTGGGTTAGACTGCATCGTTTCCTTACAATGGTAGATATTTTCAAAGAATATGACATTCCTTGATTCTATCATAGTTCCCTCGGTCAACCCAGGAATTTTCAATTTGTGAACTATTAAATGAGAAGCACTACTGTTTAGTGTATATCCGATAAATATGCAATCTACCGTTTTTGGGCCAATAGCGACTTGCTTTGGAGGCGGAACTTCCACTTTTTCTAAGCACCCCCATACTTTGAAGTATTTTTTATATGGGTTTCTTGGCTTTTCATAGTTCGTAAGGGGTGGCATCCTTACCCTTAAATGGAATCTTGTTCGTGATATAATTTGCAGTCAATACTGCCTCGCCCCACAAGTTTTGAGGAAATCCTGAACTTATCAACAAGGCATTCATCATTTCCTTAAGTGTTCGATTTTTGCGTTCTGCAACGCCATTCGGTTGGGGTGAATATGAAGCCGTTGTCTAATGAATTATGTCACTTTCGTTACATAATTCTTCCAACGGGGCCACATACTCGCTGCTTATATCACTTTGAATTTTCTTTGTTTTACAGCCAAGTTGATTTTCTGCCTCGTTTTTTAAGTTCTTGAAGACCTCAATTGCTTCGATTTTTCCCTTAATAGGTAAATATTACAATATTTTGTGCATTCATCGATAAATGTGATGAAATATTTATTTCTACCTCAAGTTTGCACAAATTTTAAGTCACATATATCAATGTGAATTAACTATAATAGCTTAGTCTTCCTTTCGACAGACATGAAAGGTAATTTTGCCATTTTGGCCTCCAAACAAAATTCACATTTGTTTTGAGTGTTCACCTCTTTTATATTTAGTAAATTCATATTTACCAATCTTTTTATGACATTTCGTTTTATATGACCTAATCTAAAATGCCATAAATCAGAACACTCGATCAAGTACGAGGAAGAAGCAACATTTTTATTATCAGTAGGTGGTGCTCGGCGCACGGCCATTACATTCAACTTGAATAATCCATTTGTAAGATAACCCATAACTAGGAACATCTCATTTTTTGATAATATAAATTTATCTGCTACAAAGACAAGTTTAAAACCATGTCTAACTAGCAGCGATCCTGAGACGAGATTTTTCCGAATGTCTGGCACATGCAGGACAGCTTTCAGGGTTAGTTCTTTGTCAGAGGTCATCTTCAGCACCACGTTCCCTACGCCTTGGACCTCAGAAATTGCGTGATTTCCCATATGTAGATTCCTTCCTTCGGTCTCCTTGTAGGTCAAGAAGTTTATTTTGTCCGAGCAAACATGGCAGGTTGCTCCGGTGTCAATATACCAGGCTTTCGGACTTTCCACACTATTTGTTTCATACACAAAAGTGACAAGATTGTCACTATTGAGTTCACGATCAGTTCGGTGCCTCGTCTCGACCAGTTCGGAACTCGGTTTATTTTTTTTCTGTGCCTTACAGTTTTTAACTTGGTGTCCTGTTTTATCACAGTTAAAATAGTTACCTGTAAACTTAGACTGTTTGGCCTTGCCCTTGTCCGCTTGAGTTAGACGTGCACGTTTCTTGGATGGATCTCCGACCAGGTTGGATTTAGCAATATCTCCCCCTTTAGCCTTGTGTTGCTTTATGTTGTTCTCCTCTATCTGGATTTGGACAATCAGATCTTTAAGCCCCACTTGCTTTAGCTCATGCTTCAGCCCGTGCTTGAAGTTGCTCCAACTCGGGGGAAATTTTTTTATCATCACACTCGTGGTGAAGTTTTCTGGCAGTGGCATTTCCTTGTCGATAAGAGAGTGAACAATGTGTTGAAATTTTTCCAATTGTTCGACAACGGACTTGTTATCTACCATTTTATAGTTCATAAACTGGGCCACAACAAATATTTGGACCCGGCATTCTCAGACTTATATTTTTTCTCAAGGGCATCTCACAACCCTTTTGCACTCTTTATTTTACAATATACATTATAAAGAAAGTTAGAGAGACTACTTAATATGGTATTTTTTGTCATGTAGTCTCTATGTGCCCACGATGCATAATTCGCATGCGTATGCTGGTCTGCACCGGGCTCTGGGGTAATTGGGCCATCGTGCAATACGAACATGGCAAATCCAATCGCAGTAAGGTAGAAAAGCATCTTCTCCTGCCACCTCTTAAAGTCCACTTCAGTGAATGGTTGTGAAACTTGTACATGGGGCATCATCCGTAGGCCAAGTCCAGGACCAACAGTTTGGGCCGCGAAGGAAGCAGAGGGTGCGGCCACAAACCTAAGAAAGCCCCCACATCCACCTTGGGCAAATTCAGAAAACATAGGACTACTCATAAAGGAAATTGACCTAAAGGGAGGAGTAGCAACTCCAGCGGCAACTCATCTGGCGGCGGCGGCGGCGGCAGCTCCGGCGACTTCGGTAAGAGTTGACATTATCGCAAAGTAGTATCTAATTTTCGATTTTTACTTTAAATGAGTATTACGAGAATAAAATCTATCGTGAAATCGAGTCGATAATGGATCCTCTTTCTGAAAATTAGATGCGCCCCGGTAGTGCCTCCAGTGGTTGCCGTTCTAACTCAAAGATAAAACGGTTTATGTCTCCAATGAGAGTGGCACCTCTGATCGTTGGAGCTCCGAAGAACAAATCGAAAGAGGAATTGAGTTGAGGAGGTTGCCGAAACCAGAAGAGAGAGAGAATGATGAGAGAGTTGTTGGTGTGTTTAGAATGAAGGGGGAGACCCTTTATATAGGCGTCTCCACTCGGCCAAAATGGCAGGGAATTAATTACGATCATAATTACGATCTTAATTACCGATGTAATTTATTCTAAATTCAAACATTCCGTTTGAAGCGGTCATAATTGATTCTAATAACAAACTATCCGTTTGTGACGATCGTAATTTATTCTAATTTCAAACCTTCCGTTTGAAACGATTGTAATTTATTCTAATTTCAAACCTTTCATCAAACGAATAATATTTTATCCAAATAATACTGCGACTTAGGCTATATACCCAATTTTAATCTAAGGCTACACAATTTGGTTTGTCTCGAGACAGACAAAATATCCAAAATATTAATCAAACCCCATAAATAATAAATAAATATTATTTATTTATAAAAAAAAAAACTCCTAATAATGTTGGTAATCCTGCGAGAAAGCATTAGGAAGATTAGAGCAAGAGAGTCCTTAATTCCTTTCTGAATTCTAGAAGTACTAAAGGTCTAAGAGTGTTCTACATGAAGGTCTAAGAGTGTTCTACATGCTAGTGAAGTTTGAGTAACTAGATTCAGCAACGTTCTAGTGAAGTTTGAATAACTAGATTCAGCAACGTTCTAGTGAAGTCTTAGTAGCTAGGTACGAGTTGGCAAGTAATCTTTTTTAGTGTTCCAAATTCTTATTTCTTAATCTTTGTGAGCCTATATGTCTTAATCAATTTAGTCTATGTATAAACCATAAGTTTGTCCAAGTTGTGTCAAGTCTAAGTCTGTTCATTTAAGAATATCATCATGATAAATCATCAGTTTATGCAAAATATGTTAACCCGAGTCTATTAAAAATACGACTGGAAAGCTTAAATCAAGACCGTAATGTTCTCCACAAAACCATTGATTCAATACTGTAATGCTTACATATTAACACCTTAGTTTTAATAATCTAACATCTCTTCCTCTACGGACTAGCAAGGCCAGACCACTAACTAAATTTTAACAATCTAACATCCCTTCACCTACGGACTGGCAAGGCCAGACCACTGACACTAATTTTTTCTTTCATCTAATCTTATGTACTTTGTATGCTTTTATATACTTTGTATCCTTTTACATCCTTTGATTCTGTGAACTCTTGGTATTATTTATTTATTTATTCTAAATTAATCTAATTAATTTGATACACATGCCCGTCCCATTTTCACTCGTCAATTAATCGATTGCATAAACAACCGATTATCCAAGAGTACAAACTTAAACCAATATAAACATATTAAACTGGTAATAATTACAATTTAAAACCATCACTTTATGTCTGATTCAAAGCTATTTCTTGTCTCGTCATCATCCTTGACTTAGCCGCCGATTGCCAAAAATATTGGTGCATTTCAAGCTCAGAGATGTTCAACCCGTGAGTACAGAGGGAGAGGAAGAGAGAGCGAGGGCGAGATACCGGGTAGATTTTTCAGATGGGTTTCGGTGAGAATAGAAGCCTTTCCGATGGCTGATTCCGGTAGATGTCGAAGCTTAAAGTGTAGTTGCCGGCCTCTACTTGAGGAGTGATTACTATAGGCCATTATGCACCATGGATTGAGCCGCAAATCGTTGTCCCTTCGCCGGAGAAAGAACGAGACGCTTGGAGATGATCGAACATCGGAGTAAATCGGAACTGCTGGTTGCCACCTCTGCTCCCCATGGAAGAAGTCGCTGCTGCCGGAGTTTCTGCCAAAGCAGTAGACCGCCGGAGACATCCGCCGCTCCAGTCGCTGGTTTGGATGGCAACCGGAGTCGCCGTCTTCGTCTTCGTCTTCGGTGGTTCTTCAATTGCGTGGGCGGAAATAGACACGAGCAGGGAAGTGCTTGTGTTGATGTTTCAAAATTCAATTTGATTCCTTCCCAATTCAGTTAAATCCTGTTTGTTTGGATTTCAATTTCCACATTTCAGAATGTGATTTATCCTCTAATTTTAGTAGTTTAATTTTTATTTTGTTTCCGTTTAATATTGTTTTGATTTTATTCAAATGTCGCTTCCGCTTATTCATTGTTGTATTTTGTATACAAGATATTGTTCGAATAATTTGATCGATTCGGATGCAAATTCATAATAAATCCAAATTAAACTAAACCGAAATTGAATATAAATTAACACAATTAAACAAAAAGCAAAAATACTAAGACTTGGCAAAGAGAAATACAAAAAACACGAATTATAAAATTAAAGAATTGAACAAATAGACTTCATGTTTGCATTTAAAAAATAAATATCTAAAATCATTCTTCTAAGCTCTTCACTAAAAAATCAATGCAACATTCCTTTCCTGCAATACCTCTGTTGGCGGCAATGTCGGGAAGAGCAGGAGCATGAGAGATTTAACTCACGACCAATCACTTTGTCGACAACATTGACCGACGATTAGTGTTTCTCCGACAACAGCGGCGACGGCCCCGCAGTGGCTCCAATCAAACAGTGGCTGTAGCAGTGATTTCCTCCTAACAGACCCGATAGACATCAACCACCGACAATGTCATGGATCCAGTCTGCGTCTGTTAGTATTATATAAAGTATTATACACCACCTCTCATGCCTATTTAGCTATCTACTCTAAAGTATTACTTTTTGTTTTATTATTATATTTTAACTATATCAATATTATTAATTATAAATTTATCTTTTAAAAATATATACATATTTATTTAATATATCATCATGAATTTTTAACAAAAAATTAAATAGCTACGAACCATATTGAATAAAGATATTGAAGATGATTTTATTATTTTGTTATTACTTTGAATAGCTACAAACAATAATAAGAAAAATTTATAGTTATTTCCGTTACTTATGTTGTGACATTTGATTTTAAAAAGTCAAAAAAATTATACTATGACAATATCTGTAATAATTTAAAATGTTGAAAATATTTTAGTTATTTTTTCCGCAACTTAAAATAGTCAAGAAAAAATTTCATGACAATTTTTGTGACGAAATAATCAAAAGACACGGAATAGAAATATCTTGGACATTTTCGTTACACAAGTCGTTACTTTAAATAGTCACGGAAAGTTGTTTGTAGCTTTTTCTGCAAATATTATTTAGGGAATAGTCAAAACAAAAAGTTATGACATAAATTTGTCACGAAATTACTTTCCGTGACTTTTAATTGTCACAGATTAAAATTTGTGATAAATTTCCGCAATGATCAACCTTTTTTCTAGGAGTGCACTCCAAAGATAGATTCTAGTGACGATTTCTTCTCCGATCTTCTTCCTCTTTGGAGAGCTCTATTACCGGTGGATCCAGCAGCTGTAGGAGTAGGATGGTCAGTCAAGATTATTGGGAAGAGAAAAGTGGCAGTTTAATGAAAGTGAAAAATAAATTTCATATAGAATAAACGAGGTAAATAAATGTGAATATGAATGAAAATAAATGGGAATGTGAAAAATAATTGAGTAAAAAAAATCCCGCAAAAAAATATGCAGTTTTTATTTTTTGAATAAAATATTTTTATGTATTTTAATATAAATTGGAATTATGAATAAATATATTTAATTATAAAATACATAATTTTATATATACTTGATTTATTAAATTTTATCAATGTTGACTAATCAAACATAATAAATTAATTTACCTTCTTTTAAAAATTATTTATCAACATTATATATTTTAATATAAATGAGTGTATATAAAATATTATGTATAAAATTTATTTTATATATTTAAAAATAAGAATATAAAACAATAATATTTATAATTAAATTTACACAACACCTTTATAAATTACATAAGGAATTGCCGCGGAAGAAATCGCAGCATGAACCAAAATAAAAAATAGTTGACACCACTTTCAACATAGAAAAATAAAAAATAAATATTGAAGTGTTGAAATAGGCGTTACAATAAGTAAATTGAAAATAAATAAATAAACAATGGCAAAAATTTTGATTAAACAAGATAAAGTAGGCATATCAAGTAATGTTTATTTTATGGTCAAGTTATAGAAGCGATATAAAAGACAATACTCCCTCAGTCCACATACAATAAAAAAAGTAAGGTATTTAATGAAATGTTTACTTTATAATTAGACATCCCAAAATAAAATATATATACTTTTTAGTTGGATGAAGGAAGTAGTATTCAAATAGATCGATTTTTTATGTGTGGTATGAAAAATTATGCCCAAGATATAAAATATATTATTTTAAATTAAATATTTGATTTTTTATAATAAATATTTGAATTTTATTTTTTTACTTTTTAACTTCTGTAAAAAAAAATATTTTGTATTGTTTATTATTATTTTTTTAGGATCGTAAGTAAAAAATTGTTTGAGCGAACATAGTGATTATTTTTTATATTTATATTTTTTTAATTTTATTAATAATATATTTTTATTATGTATATAATTATAAAATTTAATTATATTATTATAAAATATATTAATATATTTATTTTTTTACTTATTTTAATATTATTTCGTGATTCTAATGGAGAGAATTCATGTTTTTGGATTCTTTGTACAATATATTTCGAAACACTTTATACTTTATTATTTGTTTTACTTATTTTGAGATAATTCAAATTTTGAATAAAAAAAAAATTGTGATGAATATCAAGTCAACATATGCTATTGGAATATTTTTTGTGCAATTATTTCATACTCTCGAGATATTATACGCCACTTGTGTTAAAATAATTAAAATTTTAGGAAAATTTATGGAACTTATTTAGAGACAAGTTTTACTCCCAAAATATATCTTATAACTAATTTTGATACAATATATACTCTCGAATTATTTTCCTGTTTCGTTTCGAGATAATTAATGTTCTTGTAATTTTTTTTGTAAATTATTTTGAGACAATTTCTACTCTCGTATTATATTTTGCAACTTGTTTCAAGACAATATATAGTCTCTGATTATTTATGAGACTCATTTTGAGACAATTTATACTCTCAAAATACTTTTTACAACTTATTTTGAGACACTTCAAATCTAAAAAAAAAAACAATTGTGTGATTTATTTCAAGACAATTTTTATTCTCGGAACATATTGTGTGATTCGTTTCGAGCCAACATATACTCTCGGATAATTTTCGTGACTCATTTTGAGATCATTCGTGTTATCGGAATATTTTTTGCAATTTATCTCGAGATAATTCACACTATCGAAATATTTTTCGTAATTTATTTCGAGATAATTTGAACTCTCGGAACATATTTTTTAACTCGTTTTGAGATAATGTATACTCTCATATTACTTTTTGTGACTCATTTCGAGATAATTCATACTCTCGAGATATTTTTTGCAATTTATTTCGTAATAATTCAAATCTCGAAATTTTTATGTGACTTACTTCGAGAAAAATTTTACTCTTGAAACATATTTTGTGACTACTTTCGAGACAACATATTTTCATTGATTATTTTTGTGACTTGCTTCAAGACAATTTATACTTTCGAAATATTTTTTGTAATTTATTTCGAGACAATTTAAATTTTTGGAATACTTGTCGTAACTTATTTCGAGACAATTTATTATTTTGGTGATGTTTCGAGACAAATATACAACATTACATTGTTACAAAAGAACTTTCGAGATTATGGTCGACAAAAATTGTCACGTTTATGTCTCAAATCATGGTTGAGACACTAATTTATCTCAAAAAAAGATTCTCTGAACACATGATTGTCTCGGAACTTTTACTGAAACAATTTTTGAGATAAATTGACATTTTTAATGGTAGTGTATCTGCTTACATGGAACTAATATGTCATTGTGGTAGAGAATGTGACATTAAGATATTAAGAAACGTAAAAAATTGAGGAAGAATGTATTTCAAGTGCAAACATTGTAGCAATTAGTTAGCTTGGTAGACGATGAAGCTTGAAACCAAAACCGCAATTTTTATATGAATAATGAACGACATGTACAAATACTAAAATTCAGTGTTTATGTTCATGCAACAAGAAGAAATATCAAATGGAGGAAATCTCCATGCTATATTACATAATGATCTTGAATAATGTAATATGTATGGTAATCCTTATCTGTTTGTTCTTAGTTTGACAAGACTAACATTTTGTAAGAATGGTTTGTATTGTAAAAAAGTACTCTAGTGCGTTGTTTGTGATTCTCTATGCTTACTTTTGGTGAATACTCTCTTAGTTATGTATGTAATCAAGACTCTATTAGTTGTGTATGTAATCTAGACTCTTCTTGTTGTGTTACTATGATGTTATTATTGTTGTGAAATTATTGAAGCTACTATCACTATTATTGTTGTTCTTGTATTTGTTAAGAAGTTAATCTAAATTGTTTTCAATTCATTTCAACTAAATATGACTATTTTTTAACTTCAGTGTTTTTATATTTATGTTTACCAATAGCTAATATAGGAGATACATTCATTGCGCTCAAACTGTACATGTTTGCAGGGAGTTTATAAACTACCTCAATGGTTGTTTTGTTAAATTCGATTTAGGTGCATCCCGTCTTCTTCCTCTTACCAAATTTTCTGCAACTTGAAAAACTATGGTCTTGTTGCCTAAATTTTACAAAGAATTGGAGAAATGAGGATGGCTGCAAATGAAGGACTATATTGGCAGTTCATGCAATATTTTTTAAAGTATAAGATGACATTATGCAACTTTAAAGTATAGAAAGATTTTACGCCGAACTTCAAAACCACTTAAGAGTTATGAGAAATTTTATCTTATTTTTACATTTGGTCGCTTTTTTCTTGATGTTTTTGTTATTTAATATTTATTATAAAAACATAACAAGCTATAGAGTCGATAATAGTGGAGTGAGTGAGGTATATGAATTAATTGATCAGTTAGAATTCAATAACAAGTCTCAATCACAATTTCTAAACTCAACTACATGTACACAAAGTACCCCATGGTTGACACCCCAAGCACATGCCTCCCTGAATAATTTTTGTATGAGTTTCAATCTTCTACTTTCATCAATACTACACACATACATATGAACCTATGTTCTACATTAACATGTAGAATTTCTTACAACTCAGAATATCATCTCAATGTTTATATCACAAGACTCAATCCTCACAAGACAATACATCACTATTGTATATTCCATGTCCATCAATTCAAAGTGAAGACCATTTGCAAACCAATCCCGCTTGGTGTTTAGGGTTTATACAACATGTGAGAATATAAAATTGACTAAAGCTTGATGAAATGTGACCACGTATGCGCCTTGGTGTTTGTTAAAAAGAAAAAAAAAAATGTTATAGAAGTGCATATATGATAAATTTGTTGTTCTTTTGAAAGAGAAGAATGTATAAGTAAAACTAAATATAATAGAACTCTTGATCAATATAAAAATTTGAGGGTTCAGATTAGATTCCACGGTAAATGGTCTATTATAGGAGTTTTAAGAAGAACCACAGAACTATTGCGGATGAAATCATATTTTTGTAAATCAATTAACTTTTTAAATTAAATGTATTACTTTATCATTGAGAAATAATATTGTCAAGCTACGTATGTTGAAAAACACAAAATGACCTTAAGTGCGAATCATGTTGTGGCATATATTAAAATATAAATCAAAATAGATGGAAGTTTTTTTGGAGAAAAAAAAATATTGGTTATGTAACGGTGCAAAAGAACTACCATGAGAGTCTCCAATGTGCAGTAATGTAGAACTACACTCTCCAATCACCCTAGTTGATTCGAGAATAAGAGTTGTACAAACATATATTCCCTCCGTCCAAAAACTAATGTCCTACTTTCTTATTTGGGACGTCCAACAACTATTGTCCTATTTCCTTTTTTAAACACAAATTTTATATTTTTATCCTCCATTCATTTATTACTTTTAATCTCTACCACATAATTAAGGGCAAATTTTTCAATTTATAACAATAAAACAATCACCTAAAAAATCGTGCAGATATATTTTAGGACAATAGAAATTGGACGGATGGAGTATAGATTCAAATGCAGATGGGCATAATTTCTTAGATTTAGGTGAGCCTATTGCAATTGATCTAAAACTTCAATAGATATTAACTTGGAAAATGTGAATACCAAGTTAAATAATCAAATGCAATGGAAGATAAAGAACACGAAGAGTCGTAAGTTTTTGTAACTAGAACTATTACTACAAGACTTATGACTAGATTCGGCGAATTATGGAAAATGAACAAATGATTTGATATATTGTGCAAGTAAATAATACTTTCTTCTTGTTATTCTTTGTTCCATTTTTGTTTGTATCACTTCAATTGATATATTTTTATTTTTAGTAAAATTTACTAAATCAAAACATACTTAACAAATATAATTTAACTTAGTTAATTTTATGACATATAACACATACATTAGGTAAAACTCATTCACAATTCTTTTATTTACATATTTCTCCAAAATAAACAAATATATTTATCTACATTTAGAATTTTTTTTTAATTTAAAATCAGCTTATCTTAATTATAAATAAATAAATAAATAAAAATTTATTTATTTTATTTAAAATTTTACTTTTTTTACAAAATAATATTCGTACAGAAAATATTTTATTATGATATCGTATTTAAAATATTAAAACACATATTTTTAATTTATTTTAATAATATATTAATTTTTATTTTAAAATTATGAACAATACTACTCATGTAAAAGTATAATAAAATAATATTATAATTCACTATTATTAATTTATTTAACCTTGTTACTTTAAATATTGTGTTTCAAATTAAATTAACTATTTAAAATAGCGCCAAGGGAGTATATTTTTATTCAGAAGTTCTAAATACAACTATTTTTATTTAAAAGTAAAATTATATATTAAAAATTAAAACAAAAAAACAAATTCAAACACAATTTTTATGGTTAATTATTGATAAATATAAAAGTATTTTTGAACATTTATTTCTATTACTTTTAAATATTTTATAAAAAATAAATATTTTACGGTAACAATACATATTGGAATTTATTAACAAATACATTCAAAATTAAGCAATATAGAAACAAAATAATAAATGTAAAAGAGATAAAAATAAATTAATGGAGCAATAAATATTATAGAACACTCGACAGTATAGTTTTTATTGATTTATCTCTACCTCATTTTATTTTATGATGTGTTCTTATCAGATTTTTCCAGATTTTAATATTCATTCATTTTAAAAAAAAAAAAAATCATAACAAATATCTATTTTTTATTTTTAATATTATATAAAAATTAATTTTATCTTCAAAATATTACACTATCATCTATTTATTGTTGGATTTGGGATCAAATATGTGTATCGAATATGTTGTTAAAGTCATTATTTTATCTAATCATATTATTTAAGTGATCTAATTAATATAATTAATTATTGACTGATAGGTTTGATTGTTATGGAATGAAAGTGCAGCTACCCGTATAATATTATTATTTTGGTGACGTGACAAATTAATAATATTAATTTATGGCATATTGTAATTATGATTATGTTTGCCCTATTATAAATAGGCTAGGGTTAGGTACCCGGGATCAGCGCGCCGTAAAAGAGATTTGATTCTCCCTGCAGTTTCTGCTCCTCACCCGTCAAGGACAGAAAGAAAGCCGGCACTCTGATCTTGGAAGACCAAACCTTTAATCACCCAAGATTTGTATATGGCTTCATCTACAGGTACGCTTCCGCTTTAAGGATCAGACATTTAAATTCAGCAATTGGTATCAGAGCCATGTTGAATTATTTGGATGTTTTGTCGGATTAATCGAACACATTGTTGTCCATCTAGGGTTTCTTTGTTGGATAAAGTAATTGTCTAATTAAATAAATTAATTGAAATTTTGATTGAATCCGACGATCTGCAATTAGTTTTGAATTCGATTGTGTATCCGTGCACTTTCTTAATTTAATCGCGATGTTCGCTGTATATCTTGAAAACTAACTCCTCATAAAACTAACTCTTCAAAATTTATTATCGGTTAGTTTTGTTAATCTTCAGACTGTTATGCATTTGCGTAAGTACATGTGTTAGAATGTATAATGACTATGCCTCGATTACCGTGCCTATATTTATTAATTACTTTGAACAAATTCTTGTTTGTGTGTTATGTCTCGATTACCGTGTCTATGTTCATTTATTGTCTTGAGCAAATTCTTGTTTATGTGTTGTACGGATTCATATATCACAAAACAACATTTAATTGATTGAAAGTCTTCCTGCATATGCATATTCATATATTTATTTATGTATTTAATTCTTAGCAACATATTCATGTATATATTCATATGCTAAGATTACCGAAGGTACACGTTTAATTATTTTATTTATTCAAGCATGTTTCTAACAATTTGAAATTCGTCAATATATATAATTGTATATAAGTATAGACATGTGAAATCATGATTATTTATTTATTTTTTGGAGATGCATTGAATTTATTTATTAATTAATTAATGTATTAAATACACATATATTCATGTTTGCTTGTTTATTAATTTATCATGAATATTTTGGAATATATTGTTTAAGAAATTGATTTATGCATCTTCAGAAGTTAATTATTTGTTTATATTGCAAATAATTTTAATAATTTGGAAACTCATTAATAATACTTGCTGCGTTTTGACGATGAAAATCTAGTATTTGAAGTTGACAAAGTAACCTCTCTTATATGAAATTTTTTCTTGATAACGTAAGTGTTTACATGTGTATTTTAATTCATGTGATTATTCTTCGGCTCAAAGGCAGTCGATAATTGACATAATGAAATATACATCTGTGATAATATGTATGAGACAATTATATAGATTTAACTTATGTGAATAGTAAATCAGTGGAAAGATTGGTTACTGTTTGACATTACCTTATTATCCGTATATGATTATTGCAACAAGATGACTGCTTGCAGTTAATGGCATTGATCCAAAGATTAAACATTAATGTTGTGTTTAGTGTCTTGAGATGGGAATGCATTATTTTATTTTGAGTTTCATTATCTACTTGAGTACTTATGTCTATATTAATTCCTTGTTATCTTCAGGATCGAATCTTATGGTATCTTCTAACTATTCAGTCTCAATACTGTCTGGGGACAACTATCAGCAGTGGAAAGAATCAATATTGATTCATTTGGGTTGTATAGATCTAGACTTGGCATTAAGGATAGACTAACCCCCTTCTCCTACAGAAGAAAGCACGGTAGATGAAAAACAGTTGTTTGAGAAGTGGGATAGGTCTAATCGCCTTAGTCTAATTATCATAAAGAAAAGCATTCCAGAAATCTTTAGGGGCACGATATCTGATGATATCATTACTGCTAATGATTTCCTTGTCGAAATTGAGAAACACTTTACCAAAAGCGATAAGGCGGAAATAAGTACTCTTCTGAAGAGTCTCATTACCATGAGGTATAGCGGCAAAGGAAATATAAGTGAATACATCTTGAACATGTCTAACACTGCTTCTAAGTTGAGAGCACTTAAGTTAGACCTTTCAGAAGACATGTTAGTCCTATTGGTTTTGCTCTCACTTCCTACTCAATACGATCAGTTTAAAGTCAGTTATAACTGTCAAAAGAAGAAGTAGACTCTTAATGAACTCATCTCTCACTGTGTTGAGGAAGAAGAAAGGATGAAGCGTAATAAGACTGAAGAGGTACATGTGGTTGATACCTCAAAGGATGCAGGCGGCAAGAAGAGAAAATATAAGGTCGTTAAGGTTGAAACTACTAAGGCTCATGTTCCAACTCCAGCTCCAGCTCCTCGGGCTCGTCCTGAAAAGGCTTGCTTCTTTTGCAAGAAACCTGGACATGAGAAGAAGAATTGTACTAATTTTCACGATTGGCGCGTGAAGAAGAGTATGTTTCTTACTTTGTTTTGTTATGAGGTTAATTTAGCTTCAGTACCTCGAAATACTTGGTAGTTAGACTCTGGATCAACTACTAGCATCAGTGTTTCAATGCAGGGTTGCCTGAGCTACCGAAACCCAACTGATGCTGAAAGACACATTTACTTTGGAAATGGGGACTCAGTAGAGGTGGAAGCCGTGGACATTTTCAAATTGTTATTGAGTACTGGAAATTTTCTTGAATTGCAAGACACTTTTATTATACCGTCATTTAGACGGAATTTGGTTTGTTTCTTATTTGGACAAATTCGGTTATCATTGTTATTTTGGAAACAATAAAGTTGAGTTGTCTTTTAATTCATGTTTGGTTGGGTTTGGTACTTTTATGGTGAATGACAATTTATATATGCTCGATATTTTGGTTTCCTATAATGAGGCACTTAATACATAATCAAAAGGTACTAAGCGAAAATTGCATGACTCTAGTTTATTGTGGCACAAACGTTTAGGTCATATTTCAAGAAACAGAGTTGAAAGACTCATTAAGGATGGAATCCTTGATTCCATAAATTTTTCAGACTTTGACGTTTGTGTCGATTGCATTAAGGGTAAACAAACCAAGGTTAAAAGTGTATAGGTGTTTATCGAGCTACGGATGTCTTAGAATTGATACATACAGACATTTGCGGGCCTTTTCCCACTCCTTCGTGGAACGATCAACAATATTTTGTGTCATTCATAGACGATTATTCTCGATATGGTCATCTGTACCTTATTAAGGAAAAATCTGAGGCACTGGACATGTTCAAAGCATTTAAGGCTGAAGTTGAAAATCAACTAAGCAAACGCATTAAGACTGTCAGATCTGACCGTTGAGGAGAATATTACAGCAGAAATGATGGCTTGGGTGAACAACGTCCAGGTCCTTTTGCTATCTTTCTTAAGGAGTGTGGAATTGTCCCTCAATACACCATGCCCGGTTCACCTAGCATGAGCGGTGTTGCTGAGAGACGAAACCGCACATTAAAGGATATGGTTCGAAGTATGATTAGTCAATCTACTTTGCCACCATCATTATGGTGAGAAGCATTAAAGACAGCAGTCTACATCCTTAATCGAGTGCCAACTAAGGCGACTGCCAAAACACCCTATGAACTCTGGATTGGGCGCAAGCCTAGCTTAAATCATCTTAGGGTGTGGGGATGTCCAGCTAAAGCGAAGGCCTATAGGCCAAATGAACCAAAGCTAGCACCTCGTACAATAAGCAGTTATTTTATTGGCTACTCGGAACGGTCAAGGGGGTATAAATTTTATGATCCCACATCAAAAACTATTTTTGAGACGGCTACTGCCAAGTTCTTTGAGGATGTTGATTTTAGAGGGAGAAATACAGTTTTAGAATTTACTTTTGAGGATCAAGAAATCACTGATGTGATTGATCAAACACCTCATGAGTTAGCAGTCATTCCAGCCCCCATAGAGTTTCAAAGTGCGACTGAGGAACCCGTTCGTATAGAACAGGAACCTATGCCTATGGAACAAACTCAAAAAACTCAAGAACATACAGTTCAAGAGCCAACGCAATTGCGTAGATCCACTAGAGAACGAAGAAATGCCATTCCGGATGATTATGTGACATTTCTTCAAGAAAGTGAGGACAATGATGGCATGATTGAGGATGATCCAATTAATATTTATTATGCCATGAAGGGTCCTTATTAAAATAAATGGATCGATGCGATGCGTGATGAGTACAAGTCAATGCAAGACAATAAAGTTTGGGAACTTGTCCCATTGCCAGAAGGTGCAAAACCCGTAGGTTGCAAATGGATTTTTAAAACCAAACGGGATGCAAATGGTAATGTGGAGAGGTATAAGACACGTCTTGTAGCTAAAGGCTATACTCAGAAAAAGGGGATTGATTATAAAGAGACTTTCTCTCCGGTTTCTTCGAATGACTCTTTTAGGACAATCATGGCTCTTATGGCATACTTTGATTTAGAGCTCCATCAAATGGATGTTAAGACGGCGTTTCTGAATGGTGACATTGATGAAACGATCTATATGTTACAACCAGAAACTTTTGAGGTCGGTGACCCAAAGCAAATGGTTTGTAAATTAAGAAAATCCATCTATGGGCTCAAACAAGCATCTCGACAGTGGTATCACAAGTTTCATCAAGTAATTCTCTCATATGGTTTTGAGATGAATGTGGTTGATGATTGTGTTTATCACAAGTTCAAAGGGAGCAAGTTTATTTTCTTGGTTTTGTATGTGGATGATATTTTGCTTGCCACAAATAATGTGAGCATGTTGCACGAAACAAAGAAATTTCTCTCGAGTAACTTTGAAATAAAAGATCTTGGTGAAGCATCTTTTGTATTAAGGATCCAAATATATCATGATAGATGGTGTATTCTTGGATTATCTCAAGAGCTATATTGATAAAATACTCGAGCGATTTAGCATGCAGAAATGCAAGCCGGGAGATACCCCTATAGCTAAAGGAGAGAAATTAAGTCTCAGCCAATGCCCTAAAGTAAATCTGGAAATTGAGGAGATGGAAAAGATCCCCTATGCCTCGGCAGTTGGGAGCCTCATGTATGCACAAGTATGTACGCGTCCAGATATTGCGTATATAGTCGGTGTGTTAGGCAGATACCTCAGTAATCTTGGATTGGATCACTGGAAGGCAGCCAAGAGGGTGATGTGAAGAGAACTAGTAACCACTGCTCGCATATAGGAGGTCAGACCAATTGGAGATCGTTGGATACTCTGACTCCGACTTTGCAGGATGCCAAGATAGTAGAAAATTTACATCTAGCTATATTCATATGTTGGCTGGTGGGGCCACCGCTTGGCGCAGTGCCAAACAGACACTCGTTACCAATTCCACGATGGAAGCTGAGTTCGTGGCGTGTTTTGAGGCATCACAGCAAGCGATTTGGCTAAAGAACTTTGTCGCTAGGCTGCGAATCATTCCGATGGTTGAAAAATCCATCAAGATTTTCTGTGACAACAATTCAGCCGTTGAATACTCCAATAACAATAGGAGCTTGTCCAGGTCAAAGCATATTGACATTAAGTTCCTAGTTATGAAGGAAAGAGTGAAAGATCATCAGATTTCGATCGAGCACTTAGGGACAAAATCCATGTTAGCAGACCCCCTAACTAAAGGTGTAACACCTAAGGTCTTCCATAAGCATATTGCTCATATGGGTGTGTTACAATTTGAGGAAGTTTCACTGTAGTGGGAGTATGCATTTATATTCTTTTTCGTTCACTTGATATTTGTTTTATTCTTTTGTCGTTCACTTGATATTTGTTTTATACTCTTTTGATCATTATTTCGGTTATGATGTTTTGGACATTATGATTAAGTAATTTACGATCTCATTCAGTTTGGACCAGTAGAAAATTGACATATTTAGATCACACTTATGTAATTTTTTCTCTGCACGTTCCATGATTGATCTATGTCGTTTGATTACACTGATATCCATGATTACTGTGAGTTTAGTTGTTGGTACGGCGAATGCTTCTTTAGTCTTATATTGCTGTGATTGATGGACCAGATTGTTGCAAGCCTTGTTTTATAATGACTGAAAATTGAGCTCATAAGGAACAATATGTTCATTCAGACACATACTAGATCCAGTGGGAGATTGTTGGATTAAGGATCAAATATGTGTATCGAATATGTTGTTAAAGTCATTACTTTATCTAGTCATATTATGTAAGTGATCTAATTAATATAATTAATTATTTACTGATAGGTTTGATTGTTATTGAATGAAAGTGCAGCTACCCGTATAATATTATTATTTTGGTGACGTGACAAATTAATAATATTAATTAAGGGCATAATTGTAATTATGATTATGTTTGCCCTATTACAAATAGGCTAGGGGTAGATCCCCAGGATCAGCGCGCCGTAAAAGAGATTTGATTCTCCCTGCAGTTTCTGCTCCTCACCCGTCAATGACAGAAAGGAATCCGGCACTCTGATCTTGGAAGACCAAACCTTTAATCACCCAAGATTTGTATATGACTTCATCTACAATTACGCTTCTGCTTTAAGGATCGGACATTTAAATTCAGCATTTATATTACATAATATATTTATTCAAATTCTACCTTTTTTATTTTATTATTCAAATTCTAAAAAAAAAAAATTCAAATTCCCAAACAAACGCAACCAGTCAACCGGTCTTTTCTCAGTTTTTTTTAGGTTATGCTGCAAAAAATCTCTTATGATAAATTCGATCCTTAAAAAAATTTAAATAAAAAAAAATACTTGCCCTAAAAGTTAGGCTTTTGGGCTTTTTCTTGAACTTCAAAGAGTCGTTTTGCAGCATAGATTTCCATCTACTCTTCAATTCATTAAAATAAGTTAGATGCTTTGCAAACGTGACATTCGAGATTCTTATGTTAATATGATTGTGTAAGATTCAAACATTTGCAAATCTCAATTTAAAATGCTAAAGAACTAGTATTTAAACCCGTGTCAACATAATTAAAATATTTTAAAAAATAAAAATTAAGTATAAATAATTATTATTTTAAATTCATATTGTATTATACATGTATGTTTAAATGTTAGTTTTTATTTTAAAAAAATTAAAATAATTATTTATATTTATTATTAAAAATAACAATGAAAAAATTTATATTTTTAATTTCAATGTAAATATAAATTGATAAAACTATTATCCACTTACTTATCATTTTTTTTTTATATATTATTCTTCTTTTATGTATTGTAACAAATAACACATTATAATATATACAAAGTATGTATAAATATATGTAATAAAAATAAAATTTGTTTTTTACATTTAATTTTAATTTATCAAAATAGTAAATAATTATTTGTTTCAATTTTATATTGCAGATATTTAAATAAGTAAATTATCAATTTAAAATATACAAAATTATTAGTAGATAATAATAAATACTGATTCAAAATTATAAAAATTGTAAAAATATATCAAATAATTATATTTATTATGAATGTTATATTTCTATTTTATATATATGTTTCACAAATAACAAACTATATTTTACAAAATATATATAATAGAATAATTTCAAATTATTGAAATAAAAGAAAAAAAATAAAAACATAAAAACAAAATCTTAATTTCGATTGAATTTATCACTAAAATTTATATTCAATTAATAAATATATATATATTTAATTTGAAATAATATATAATTAATTAATATAAAATAAAATAAAATATTTGCATGATAAAAATATATAAGGTATAATTAAAGAAATAAGAGAAATAAATAAATTAAAACAATTTTTATCAAATAAATATGGTTTATATTCTTATTTAAAATAAAAAATAATTTATACTATTAAATTAGAAAAAATTAATTTTAAAAAAAATTAATATATAGAAAATAATTAATATTATGTAATGTGTTTAAATATTTGTATTTTTATATAAATTGTTGTTTATCAATTTTAAAAAATTAAAATGATTAGTCATAATTAATACTAAAAATAAAATAAATAATTTTAATTTTAATTTTAATTCTAATTATAATTTTTTAAATTAGTAAAAATCAAAATATACCAAAAATAAAAAATAAATTAAAGATTTTAAAAATATATAAAACAATATTATATTATCCAATATCTTTATATATTTATACATAACAAAAATAAAAATTATATAAAAAAATACAAAATATAATTATATTATTTAATAGTTATAACTTTTTAAGTATATTTTTATATGAATATTATATGTATACTTTATTGTATGAATATTATTGGTTTACCCTCTCCTTCTATAGATGTGATTTATTTGCAAAATAAATAGAATAAAAAATATAGGTAAAGTATATAAAAAAAAAAAATGAATATTATGTGTTACCTTCTTTTTTTAATAGATCGTAATTTATCTGCAAAACAAATAAAATAAAAAATATATGTCAAATATATTAAAAATATTAATGGATATTATGTGTTTACCTTCTTTTAATTCTTTATATAGTAATTTATTTACAAAACAAGTAAACAAAAAAATATTAAAAATAAAATTTATCCAAAATTGATTAACCAAATCTAAAAATAAAAGCGATTATCTCGGAAAGAATGCATTTGAAAATAAATGTAATACGGGTAAAAGATCGAGTCACTAAATCATTGCCGAGTTTTTGTTGGACTTTCAACACACCTTTTCGAAATCCAACACCGGAGACTAATCGCGGATATTATGATTTTGCTAAATTTTCTAAAGAATACATATGTGCATTCGTATTACCGTATTTTGCAAAGTATGATACACAAACTTAATTTAAAACCTAAATTAATAAACTACCCCACTATTCCATTATTTAAAAAAAAAAAAAAAAACTGTAATTGAGTAACTGAAAATTATATCTATATATATATATATGTTTTGAAAATATTCTATTAAATTGTTTTAAAAAATTAAAAAAAAAAAAGAGATTGCGAAGTATGGGACCACACTCTTTGTCTTTGTGCTATAGTTATATATATATATATATATATGTAATATGATAGGATAGAATTTGGGATACAGTTATTATTATTATTATTATCCTAAAATTATGGAGCAAGCAATGTAGCTGTTAAATTTAGGATGTATTGCTTTAGTTACACGAGCTTCATTTTTTCTACTATTTAGATTCTGTATTTTTCGAAAAAATAAATAAATTTTTTCATTTCACAAAATATTTTGTCACATATTATTTTAATACTAAATTCAAATCAAAATTTTCTCAAATTTATCAAAAAAAAATACACCTTTGAATAATTTAGAACACAACACAACCCATAGTTCCATTAATTACTTGTGTATAGATTTGCCAAGACGTCTAAATAGCTGGTTATACCCATAGTTTCATTAATTACTTGTGTATGCTCAGACAGTTGGTTATTATTACAAATTATCATTTTGAAATATCAAATCGAAATTGGGCTTTTTGAACGAGGGCTTGAGTTAAGGTTTGACAATTTCGGTTTTATAAACCATCGGTTTCGATTTTGAAAAACCGCGATTTGAAAAATTGATTTATATATATATTTTTTATTTTCTAATTTACTAATTTTAAATTTTATTTAACAATAATTATTTTTATTTTTATTTAGATATTTATTTATTATGTAAGAATTATATAAATTATAATTAATTAGATTGCTCTAATATAAAAATAACAAATTTAGTAAATAATTAAATTAAATTTTAAATAAAAATAAATTATAAAATATTAATGTATTAAATAATAAAATAATTTAAATTAAATATAATTATATAATAAGAAATTATAAAATTTAAAATATAAATATAAAAATAATATTATTTTATTAATTTTTTTTTATATCATCAATAATTATTTATTTTTATTAAGGTAAATATTATTTTATTTTTAAAATTTCGATAATATATAAAAAATTTAACTATAAAATATATTATTACTATTATAAAATACATTTTGCCGTAATCAATAATTTACGGGGCCAGATCCAGAGTCCAGCCACGGCATGCGTTCTTCTTTTTCTCAGTTTCTTTCCTTTTTTCTCTCTTGTTTTTTCTTTCTCCTCCTTTTTCTCCTCCTCCTTCACTTCGCTCTAATGCGGTAAGATTCAATAAAAAAAAATATTAAAATTAATGGTCGAACCGGCAATTTACGATTCGACAAAATCACAAACCAAAACCGATACGACGATTTTGGTTCTGTTTGTGTCCGATTTTGGTTCGAACCGTAACCGCCGGTTCGGAAACCTGTAAACCGGCGGTTCCATACCGTAGCTCTACAATATACCTCCTGGTCTGATGAATAATAACTGCATCACATAGAACGCAGAGGTTAACAGAAGGGGAACGATGGAAGAAGAAAAATCCATGGCAGCTCCAGCCATTTTCGTCTTGGTATTCTCTTTCCAATATGCCGCCTTATACGTCGAATCCTACACAAAGAAGGTTCTTTCCTCTTCGTTATTGTTTACTCTCTCTCTAATTGGATCCAATTGAATTAATTGAAGCATTGGGTAGTGCGTTGGTGTTCCTATTTTTCTAAATTTTTGGGTATTTCGTAGAAATTATCGGGTGGTGTGGAAGCTCGATTGCGAGAAGAGATTAATCAGCTGCTGAAAGAGGCCGGTTCCTTGACACAGTAAGAGTGCAATTTTGCGGAATTTGCTCTAATCCTGGATTGACAATTATTTGATCCAATTTTGTGTTCTTAGGATAATGAAAGATTGTTTATGAAAAGATATACAGCTCTCTATAATTTGGACTTATATTAATACCATTAGGCATTATGCATCTATGTTAAATATAACATATTGTTTTCTCCGAGTCAAATAATGTCTCTATTTTATTGATGTTTCTTGCTAAAATTGCTAATTTCAGGCCATCGACATTTGCACAGGCTGCAAAGTTAAGAAGGATGGCTGCATCAAAGGAGAAAGAACTTGCCAAATGTAGGAAATGCTTATTTTTACTTTAATCTTGCTTCCTGTCATTTAAAAATTGTGTGTTGTTGACTGATTGCCACCGTTAACTGTCACATGGTTATATAATTCAAAAGCTTCCTTCACACTACAAGTATTTGTTTTGGAATATATGTGGTGTTTAGGTACAATAAGATCTTACATGGTTGCCAGTGTGGTGGAATCTACAAGGAGATTTGACATATCGGTGTATAGTTGCCTTTTCAGCTTGTCGGTATTAGCACACTTAGAGATATAAGGCTAAGGCTACTTCATTAAATTATATCCAGTGATGATTTGTTATAAACCATAAGTCTCAAATTCCATCCTCTATCCAGTCACTGATATCATTTTATGGTAAATAATGTTTGTCGTTCATTGATTGCTTGCAATTCTCAGAGCACTCTTCCTATGATTGCAGTTCAAGAAATGAATGAGAAGTATATAAAAGCTTCGTACAATAAGTATGGAAGGCCCTTGCTGATACTAAAGGTCACTCATAAAGGCCTTGGATGATTGAGAGTTGCTTTACTTGATATCTTTAGATTCATTGAATTTTTTGCATTTGTTTCTTTTGAAGGTTCTTACATATGTTTCAATTATCATGCTGTTTTGGCGGTCTCCAGTTGCTATGATATCCAAACAACTTGTGCAACCCTTAGGTATTTCTTTTTTTCTATTTTGCAATTTTCGGATTGCTTGACATGTTCACTACTCAAGCTTAGTTTCTTGAATATCCTTGATTCACACGCTCGCAGTGAAAGTCCAAACATCGTTCAATAATGAAAATGAAAAGAGTTTTTTTCACTTAGTAGTCCACTTCTGTTGCAGGCAAGCTATTATCTTGGAGGTCAGGGGGATCTGTGGACGGCAATGTTATGGTGAGACAGTTGAAACTCAATTAGTTTGCCACCCCTATATATGATAACTGCACCCTTCTTGTTTAGCGAGGTCATAGCCACAGCTGTGCTTGTTTGCCTTTGGAAAATGAAGTTAAAACATGCTCTTTTTCGCCAATGATTAATTTAACACCAAAGAGTAGATGTGTAATGTGAACGTATGGATTGTTTTTTTATCACATGAACATTGTTGGAGCCAAGCAATATGTTGGGGGGAATTATTGAGACTTATTGTGTTAATGTAATGCATATTCTTCAGTATTTAATTTGGCTCAGCTCATTCGATTGCAGGTTGGGATCATTCCTTGGTTGATAATATCGACTCGGGTTAGCAAGTACGTGTGCAGAAAGGTTTTTGATGTAAGCATCTATTGAGACATGTAAAGTTGTAACAAAAAGAATCCAACAATGCTGTTTGGTATAGACACTGAGCTGACTGTTTCTTATTTGTCCGTTGCCAAATCTGCCATTGGTATGAGAATGATGATAATGCAATGTTTGTAACTGCTGCTGCTATTAAAGACAAGAAATCTTACAAAAACTAAGTTGTCAATCAAATTCATCACAACATTGAACAGTGCCAATCCATTGAGTAGCAGTTTCACAGAGAGTTTATTGAAGAGCACAGAAATTACTTGTTCTCCACTGCCACTGCCCCCAAAAACAGACACACACACCATACACACATAGTCTATGTAAAAAGATGTCATAGCCACAAAAGAAGTAAATAGAATGCCTTATTCTCCACCCGATAAAAAGATCGATTCAGTAGGGACAATAAAGGCTAATTAAGTAAGATAAGTCATCAAACCAGGATGGGATGAAGGTGGCCAACAAAAACAGACCCACCCTCCCTCCCAAAAAGAAACAGCAATTAGACATGGCTATACGACTTATGTTAATTCCTTGTGGACTGTGTCTGTTGTCCCCGCCTACCTGTACATTATCCTTACCGACAAAACAACCATGCATTTAAGAGACCATTTCTTCAACTCCTTCGACTGTTAAACATCTCACTGTTGTAGATAAGTTCATCAACCTTACAGTTGGTGGAAGTACGAACTGACATACAACCTAGCGACAATGTCGAGTGGCCCGTCATCCCCACCAACAGCATGAAGCGCCACAGGAATTGTTGAAAGAAGATGAATAGTGAGAGGGAAAAAAGCAGGTTCATCCCCACATGTTTTGGGCTCGCCTTCACCTCCCTCAAAATCTTGGGATGATTTTGATTCCAGATTAGGATCTGCTGGATTAACAATCAGGACAGCTTCCTCAAGTGTCTTACATTTACCCGGGCTACTTCTCCGGCCCAGCCGCTTATGTGAAGATTGGGACAACACCAACGTTGATGTTGCTTCGAGCCACTGCACTATCAAGCCTTCCACTTCATCATAGTATATCCGTCGCTCAATCTACAAAGTAGAGTGAGCATTATATACTTTCACATCAAGCAGATGGTAAATAAATCAATCGTGCACAAAACCATAAGATGCTTACAGCTAGCTTGGGAATGTATACAGACATGAACCGAGGTCCAAGACCCAAAACTCGGGCCTCTGAACACAGTATCTGCGAAAAGAGCAAGAAACAGCTAAATTATGCACCCCTTTGTATTTCATTATCTAGAAAAGACATTTAAAGGTCAGTACAACAGTGTAAGAGCTACAGATCATGGTCAACTATTGAGAGGTGTTGAATTGCCACAAGATTTGTAACGAAAAAGAAAAATTTCTCCAACACATTATCAGACAGCACAAGTCTTATAGGGATGCGACGATAAAACTATATAAAAAGGTAAAGTAGTGGAGATTCAGATGTGTAAGCAGAAAGATGACAACAATATTAATTGAAATATCAAATTACAAAAGCCCAACAAAGTTTAACCGTAAGTGACATCGTTACTTCACAAGCATTATAATTAGAATATAAAGAAACTACCAAATTAAACTCCACGAACAGTAAGGAATATTAAAAAGGCATACCTTGTTCTTTTTAAGCAACACCCACATGTAGAGTTTATCTATTGCATCCTTCACATGCCTAGCGGCCAACTTCTTCTCATTACAATGTGCTGCCACATCAGCGAGAGTTTCTGTGCACGGAACTCTATACTTTGATGCAGCAGCCGACAATGCTTCTTGGGCTTGGGTAGATTTTGCTACATCTTCCACGAAGCACAAACCAGAGAAGCATCTGGTTAAGGCTACCTCCTCGGTTGGGCTATGTGGTGTTCTTCTACATTTCAAGCAAGCATCTTCAGCTTCTAAAGCAGCAGCCAATGTACGGTGCACCACAATATCAGGATATCGTCTCAAAGGAGAAGTGAAGTGTGTGAATAGAGGAACAGCCAGAGCATAGTGCGAAAGATCACTTGCATCCTTTGAATCTCCACTGCAAAAGTAGGAAGCCAGCTGCATTGGTCTTGCAGCATAAGACATTAGTATGTCGAACAAAATTGAGTCATGTGAAAGTTCCCTCTTGATTTGCTCCAGAGATCGGTTGAGTTTTTCCGAGGATGAAGTATCCAATTTTAGACCATGTTTATGGCAGAAGGCTTCAAAATCCTTAAGTTTTCTTGCATTTGGTTCAGGGTGCCTTCTTAAGAGAGCAGTAGTTGGGTAAGCTCGAGTGATCACTTCCGCAGCTGTTCTATTAGCTAACAACATGAACTCCTCCACAAGATAATTTGAATCCCTCCGCACAGAGAGTACACTGTCGTATGGCATGCCTTCCTCATCAAACAAGAAGGATATTTTCGGGGTTTCAAGCAACACAGCCCCATCTTTCAACCGATTTTCCCTCAAAACTTTTGATATTTCATGGAGGGTTTTCACCGATTTAATTACATCAGACCATGCAAACTTGCCATACAATTTAGGCCATTGATTAACCATCAGACTTTTTGAATCCTTGAAATCAAAGGTGTCATCAATCATTTGCTGTGCATGATCATAAGAAAGCTTACAACATGACTGGATAATGGTGCGGCCAATCCATCGATCTAAAACTTCACCGGCAGAATTGATGTCCCAAAATATGGAAAACGCTAGTTTATCAATTCCAGGATTGAGTGATGCTAAATTATCTGAGAGCACAGAAGGCAGCATCGGCAATTTCCGCTGCAATAAATAGACACTGGTTGATCGGATCTGTGCATCCATATCTAGAGCTGAATCAGGTGACACAAAATACGAAACATCTGCAATGTGGACTCCCACCCTAAAATCACCACTTGCTAATTTTTCGACTGACAATGCATCATCAAGATCAGTAGCACTGGCAGGATCGATGGTAAAGACACACAATTTTCTATGATCCCTTCTGCATTGTAGTTCCTCCGGTGGTACTTCTAGAGGGGCTTGGGGAATACATGAAAGCACTTCAGGAGAAAATTCAGAAGCATCTATAGCATTTTCAAATAAAATTGAAGTAAGCTGAGCTTTGACATCGCTTCCCCTTCCAAAAATTTGAATGACTGATGCATCTGGAATATAACTTTCTTCAGACCAATCAATGACTTTTGCTGCAACCAGATCTGTCTCAATTGTTGTATCACCAGCTCCAAGTCTCTTTTTTAGGCTTTCAGGCAAGTTCCTTACAGATAACATCATTTTGGTAAATTTAGGATCATTTGGCGACAGAAAAACATACCCATAACTGAGGTCTGACTGAATTTTGTTCTTCCTGGAATTCTTTCTTTTCTCTCTGTTGTAAATCCACTGTTTCACACTCAAAAAACCGACAACATTGTCCCGTCGAAGAGATTTCTCAATAATAGAAATAACTCTACCTGTTGGACGTTTTGATGGATATAGAGTTGTGAAGAAGCGCAACTTTTCCGATACATTTACTGAATCACATGACTCACTATGATATTTCCCTTTAGCAGCAGGTGAGCAAGGTTCACAGCCGCGAGCGTAAGTGTTATCTAGCACTTCCCCCATAAAACCATTATCTGGCGGTGCTCCATAAGATGATGCACAGTCGTAATACATACTGTCCTCGTGGCCATTTTCGCCATTACTGGGCAACACAATCTCACTCTCAGGATGCAACTTGTTTGCAACAATGGAACAATCTGGAACATGTACAATGGCATCACGACGACTGTTCTGAGATGCTGAACTATTCGGTATTTCATTTGAGCCTTTCATTCTAGGCCATAGAGATGGAGGATCAATGACTACCGCAACAGTGTCTCCTTCAATCTATAAACATCAAAGCTTCAGTTTTAATAAACCATATATATCTTAGAGTTCAACGCATGAGTAAATATTAAAAAAACACAATCGAAAAAACAGTTGGTAGTATAAGTCAGAATTCATGTGCATGCATATGCAATCTGGTAGACAATAAAATCCTCTGCTTCCTATAGAGACAAAAGATTTAAGTTATAAAAGGAGAAATACACAAATGGTTACTGACATACTACAGGTCCAGTTAAAGAGAAGTCGAGACAAAAAAGAATGTAAATGGCTGACTGATCAATAGTAAGAATAAGCAAGCAGTGGTGGATCTAGATGAAATAATAAATGGAAAATTTTAATAAGGTTCTATTACAACACAAGCTTTGAAATCAGAATTGTCTTTCCATTTTTCTTACATTGAAAACATTTACATTACAATATTATTTACAGCATTCTTAAGAAAATCTTTTTTTTCTCTTCTAATGTAATAATTAGTTATTGGAAGTGATATTTTAAATGAAGAATGAGCTGTGGATGTATATCATTTCAGAGAAAATTGTACATTTAATATTATAAATCAGAGTTCTTAAATACAAACAATAAAAAATCCCTTGATGATAAATCTTTTATCAATTAAAAAAGTTAAAATCAAGTAGGGTCCTGTGACCCCATTCCCATCTACCGGGTTCGGTATTGACTGCAAGTAAACGATACTAAAATAAGTAATAAGTCGGAAGAAACACTTACAGCTCTGTTCTGAGCCACAACACCATTAATGAGAACATCAGTTTGGAAGCCATCAATTTTGCAGTATGCCTAAAATCAAAGATCATAAGAGTTTCATTTAATACAAACGGCAATCGCTACAGATGGAAAGTGAACAAGTTACAAACCTCAAGTTTATTGTGAGCATTGACACGAAATACAGCTTTCAATAACTTACCACTCTGCATAAGAAAAAAAACAATAGAATTGGGACCTGAAAAGGTAGTACCAATGGTGTGTTTGGCTTTTTAAGTTTTGATTTAAATAGTAGTTGTATTTAATATCCTTAGTAAAGAAAATCATGAGATTTACATAGTAAAGAACCGTAATAAAAACCTTCAATGCTTCGGAAACAGCTTCCATAGATAGATGCGGAGGAAAACATTTTCTATGTCCTTGGAAATCAATAGGCCTAGCCACTATGGTAGGTCCAACAGTATCTTCGCTGGCAACTGCAGCCTCCTTCGACTCATAGCAAGAGTGCACCTGCCGATTTTGCTGATGTGCATCCACAATATGTTCGTTTGCATACTGACACAAACTCGTGTCCAAGTCTACACCTGCCTTTCCTTCTTTGGGCACTTGATGATGCCCATTTACTCCCACATGATGAGTCACGGTGTCGTATTGTTCAGGCAGTTGACAATTTCCATTCAAAACAACATGATCTGATGAAGTGCTCTCTCCCTGCAAGTCAGAAGAATCCCCACAAATCTCACTTTCATAACTAGTGCCTGCAACAAGTATCACAGCTGACAAACATAATTATCTTAAAAAAGAAAAGAATACGAAACCACACAATACAAGGAACCTAAATACAAAGCAACAAGCAGTTTCAGAAACATTAAATCATTCAATTAGAATCCAAGGTAGCTAATTACACACTAACAGGTGAAGGATATCTTACAAACATCCACTTCCACTAGATTTGTACTTCCAAGTTTTGAATCAATGGCTAAACAGAGAGGTATCATCAAAGAACAAAATGCACCTTGATTGGACTTTCTAAACCAACTTAAAAGTAGAAAAATCTACTATCACAATCACAAATTGCAATTCTGAGCAAGTTCATTACCATCGGCCATAACCTTAAAATTCGACCTACAAATACTCCGATTAATGATGGTAAGGCAAAATGATCTTCCCACCCCCAACATACATTAAAAGAAGAAAACACAAAAGATAGTAACTGTGCAAAGCACATAGCACCGAATCCTTCAACTAAAAATTTGAAGAGAGAAAGATTACCGGATATAGGCTGCTTAGATTTTCTAGACCGATGTTTCTTTTTCTTATCTTTGAAATCATTATCAGCAGAACTTCCCTCAGGGCGACTAAAATCCCTGTTCGATTCAACAACCAAAACCCCCATAATTTCCCAAGATTAAGAATAAAAATTTATAAAAATTAGATCAAATCAATTGAAAAGAAGCGATCTTCCGCTTTACCCAAAAAAATCGCGGAAGAACCCTCGAAAAAAAAGAAGAGATTAAAATTGAAGCGAAGAATAATGGGTCAGACAGAGCAAGGATAGAGAGAGAGAGAGGTGGGGTGTCGAGTACGGTCTCCCTCTCTATATAGTGGATAAGATCAGAATACAAAGAACACGTACGAATGTAAATCTATACAGATTTATATGGATGGATGGATCAAAATTGAAAGGGGAGAACCCAAGATTCAAGAAAAGTGGGTGATGGGAAAACGTCGGAGACGGAAGCAGCAATTATTTGGTCGGCGGAGGTTCAGATGGCGCGCCGACTTTTCCCTTTTTTAATTATTTTCTTCCCTTTTAAATTCTTTCTTTTTGGATTTTGAGCATTTATTATTTACAGATTCATTTGATATCATTATAGTGCACAGAATTAAAATTTTAAAAATATATACAAATAACATGTGTTTTTTACTACCTATTATTTGTAAAAAAAAGAATTTGAATATTATTTATTTATAATTAGTTTGTGTTCGTGAACTATATTGCATTAATATAAAAATATTTTCTTCTGTTAGATTTAATTTAGATTATCTTTAATTTTTCATTTTATTTTTGCAGTAGCTATAGTAAAAATACTGTTGATTTTAATTCAATCATATATTTTAATTTTTACTTTAAAAATATATTCTTTATATATTATTCTTTATATAATTTTTTATATTTATAAATTATACTTCAATTTTAATTTATTTTATACATTATAATCCATACATAAATAATTTATTGTTTATTTAAAAATTTCGTATATGAAAATTAATATTTATAATTAATAACTATTACAAATAAAATAATTTTAAAAAAATAAAATTATAATATATTATTTTTTAAAAAAAAATAAAATTATACATTATTTTTAAAAAAAAAATGTTAAATTACATATAACTTTATAAAATATAATATTATTGTTGACGTATTTTTTCAACAAATAAAAAGTAAAATCCGAAAATAGAAAATTATCTTCGAATTTGATATATTTATCGCCTGAGATTAGGAATTTCTAAAAAAACAAACTGGAAATTAAAATACTGGAAATTTAAAATGATGATCCTCGAATCACTGACTTTGTCGTCGTTTTGAAGATGATTAAAGATACCTTGTCAGTTGCAAATCTCAATCATTAAATACTCTTTAGAAACGGTACTGGAAACCGGGTTACAACACCTCTTTTTCAACCGTATGCTAACTCTTCTTCTGCTGACACGTGTCTCCAGCCGACCGAATTATTACTCTCACTCGCTCTCAACAGTATCCAACTTCTTGGACCGACCGCAGACCTTCCGCCTTGTTGGTCTGACCGCAAACCTTTCGCCTTTTTGGACTGACCGCAGACCTTACGCTTTGTTGGTTCGACTGCAAACCTTCTGTCTTTTTTGTCCGATCGCAAACCTTCCGACTTATTGGTCCAGCCGCAAACCTTCCGACTTATTGGTCCAGCCGCAAACCTCCCGACTTGCAAACCACCCGACTTGTTGGTCCAGCCGCAAACCTCCCGATTTACAGACTATCCGCCTTGTTGGCCCAACCACATACCTTTCGACTTGTATATCGTCCGACCCACTGACCACCCGACCTGCAGACTATCCGACTTGTAAACCGTCCTACTCGCAGACTTTCCGCCTTATGGATCACCCGACCTGCGGACCTTCCGACCTGTGGACTTTCCGACTTGCGGACTTTCAGACCTGCGGACCTTCCGACCCGCTATTTTCTTAGAAATACGTCTATTTCACCTGATTTCTTCGCAACACCCCTTGATCAGTCCAACAAACCCAATTGTAGGCCCATTTTTCTTTTTAACTTGGATTTAATTATAAATTTCATACGTAACAATTATATATCATCATTTTAAAAAATAAAAATTGCACAATACACCAAAAAAAAAAAAAAAAAAAAACAAAAACAAAAATACACCAAATACCACAAAATGCTACAGAACTCCACTCTAAAAATGGATTGGAGTTATTTGATTAAGAATATTTTTTAAAAAAATAATAATTTTATAAAATAATCAATTAAATTAAATATTAAAAATATTTTCTTATACAATTAAATTTTATATTGATATAATCTTTAATAAAAATAATTTATTTTATTTACAATATCAATATTTAAATAAAAATTTAAATTAATACTTAATTTTAAATAATATATTAGTTTTATTTACAGATCAAACGCCTCGCCTCCCCCATTGTTAAAAACAGTGCGCCCTAAAAGTAAAATTAGAATTAAATGCGAGGCCAGCTGAGGCTGAGCGAATTGGGAAGGTAAAAAGGTCTGTCTCTGCTCTTTTATTATTCTCAATGTCAATTGAAGCAAACCAAAGTAAAATTGGGGATGTATATATATATTCAGAGAGAGAGAGAGCGAGAGAGAGAGAGCTGCAAAACCCAAGAAGCCAACTAGTGAATAATAATACCACGAGAAGATTATAGAATCCATCACCAGCTGGGCCTTGGAGATGGGGATGATGTTATTTACTTGGCTTGTTTGTAATGAATGCAATGGCGATGGCGATTGCTATTGTGGTTTTGTACTGAGAGTTGGGATGAAGCTTTGTATCCTATCCTATCCGTGAATAAACATTTGATATTTTTTAATCTGTGCACGCAGGCAGGCTGACTTGCTCCACTTCCATGGCCGATGGCTTCCACGAATCAATAAGGAAAAGAATCATTCTCTCCTTTTTCAGAAAGTAAACTTACCTTTTTCATTCTTGGAAACTTCCTCTTCCACAATCATTCGTTTTTCTTATTTCTTTTATTTTTAATCTCTTGTTGATCCTCACTTATAGCCAGCTGAAACGGTCTGCGATTTTTAAACCTTGAGATTAAACCCTGATCGATGATGATAATGGAATGCCCAAATCAATCTCTTGCTGCAGCAGCATTGCTTTTCTTTCTACTTGTACTGTCAGGTCAGCTATCCACAAATGTCTGAATTGAGTAATGGAACAAACTAACTGATTCTACTAATTTTCCTTTCACTACTACAGGATTTGATCCGTCCGAATGTCTCAGAACGTTTACAATTGTAAACTACTGCCGGGAACCAGTCTGGCCGGCGGTGATGCCCGGCGACGCTGAGAACGGCGGCAGCAGCGGCTCCCTTAAAACCGGCCAAAGCATTGTCTTCAGAGCCCCGGTTGGGTGGAGCGGTCGGATATGGGGCCGGTCCAACTGCAACTTCGACCAGACCGGCAACGGTTCGTGCCTCACCGGCGACTGCGGCCCATCCCTCAAGTGCTCGGCCTCCGGCAAGCCGCCGGCCTCACTGGCTGAGTTCACCCTGACAACCACTGACTTCTACGACGTCAGCCTCGTCGACGGCTTCAATTTGCCGATGGTCGTGACGCCGATCAACGGCAAGGGGAATTGCAGCGTGGTGGGATGCAGCTCTGATTTACGGCGCAGTTGCCCGCCGGAGCTGGCCGTGAAAGGCAACGGAGGAAGGGTCGTGGGCTGCCGGAGCGCGTGTGACGTGTTCAACACCGACGAGTATTGCTGCCGGGGTGCATATGGGAATCCGGTCACGTGCCGCCCCACGTATTACTCGCAGAAGTTCAAGCGCGCGTGCCCCACGGCTTACAGTTATGCGTACGATGACCCCACCAGTATATTCACCTGCTCCGGCGCCGACTATGTCGTCTCCTTCTGCTCTTCCAGGTCTGATTAAACTAAACTAAACTAAATTAAATTAAATGATTCTGTAGAGTGATCTGGAATCTATTTAATTTACAGGAAGCAGCCAGAGTGCACATATCATGACAACAGATTGATGTGTGGTGGATCCATTTCACTCAAGGGGCAGAAATGGTGGGTGAAGATGATTCTTGCTTTGGTCATCACAAAGTATTTGACGATGAGAAACCTCTGAGGAATTCCTCAATCTGCAGGGCAGGAGCTTCTGCAAGAGAATTCACAATATGTATATATACATAGTTTTTTAATTTGAAAAAAAAAAAAGAAGTTAGCTCTCAAATACTCACTTGTGTGATCGATCATCAATGGAGATTCTAATGGAACACAGAGGCCACTTCCCAATCTCATGAAAAAAGTATTCGAAATTCTACACTCAAATAAACCAACCATATACGATGTTAGAAAACTGTTGGATTTAGCTGACACTGCTAGCGGCATTGGCCTCGTGCATCATTTTCGCGAGTTCTTCAACGCGCGCCATCTCCTCGAAGCTTAGCTCTTTCGGTATCTCAACCTGTACTTTAACCAGCTGGTCACCCCTCGCGTCTGTCTTGTTTAAAAAAGGCGCGCCTTTGTTAGCCATAACTAAGGTTGTCCACGGCTGTGTGCCAGCTGGAATTTCAAGCTCCGCCACCCCATCCAAAGTAGGTACCATCACCGTTGTCCCTAATATCGCATCAGTATAAGAAACCTTGCATATATAAAGGATGTTGGCGCCATTGCGCTTTAGGACAGAATCCGGAAGAACATTTATGACAACGAAAACATTGCCAGAAGGGCCTCCTCTAATCCCAGCATTTCCTTGTGACTTGACCCTCAAGCGGCAACCGGAATCAACCCCAGCCGGAACTTTCAAGTTAATGCTCTTTGACTTGCTTATCCGGCCGCCCCCTCCACATGTACTGCAAGGAGTAGATGGTATTTCTCCAGCTCCATTGCAGGTCGAACATGGCGACACTTGTTGAAATAGGCCTAGATGAGTCTTTGCCGACGACAAAACCTTCCCTTGGCCATCGCAGGCGCTGCATTTTGACAGCTCTGCTCCGGGTGCCGATCCTGATCCGTTACAGCTGCTGCAGCTCTCAAGATGAGTTATTTCCATCTCTTTCTCAGTGCCGAATATGGCTTCTTTGAAATCCAGAACCAGATTATAGACCAAGTCTTCCCCTCCCATGGCGGGGGAGGATGTTACGCCCATTCCCATGCCTTTTAATAATGAGTTGTAGAGATCGAATGAGTAGCTGAAATCCTGTCATTATACCAGATATGAGAATACTACAACTCCCCAAATTAATACTTTAGATATGTTCATAGCATAGGTGTTGGGTTTATGTACATTCAATAGCAAAAATACTTACCCCCATACCCACACCCATGCCAGAACCACCATTAAAACCTGCAGCCTTTCCATAATTGTCATAGTTGGAACGTTTCTCATCATCTGATAAAACCTGTTAAGAAAAAGGATCAGTTTTTACATGTACTGCAATAGCATCATAAGTAAACAATCTTTAACTAGAGATGTGTTTGATATAGAAAATGGAATTGTGACAAAATGATAACAAAAAATAAACTTACAGATAACTGGAATTAATTTGGAGAATGAGAATGGATTAATTTAGTAAGACAGTTTTAAAAAGTGTGATAGAAAATTAATTATCATTTATTCATGTGTTCTCAATAATAATAATAATAATAATAATAATTCTGTTACAAAATTATATTTTCTATATCTAGAACTCTCCAATAGTAAAGAATGGTGTGACGACGGTGATGGATACTCATGAAAAAAAATTTAGGGTGTGTTCTTTTGATTAAAATAATGTATGATTGAAATATTTTGTGAGATAAACAGAAAATTGTATACTACAAATAATATAAATTTGGGTTTGTAGTGTAAAGAATTCAATTTTAGAAATAAATATATTTTTAACTTTCAATCCTTAAAAGACAAACAAATATGAGAAATGAATTTATTTGTATATTTTTCTGTACAAAACATTCCCAATCAAATGTTATGTTTTACCTTGTAAGCGTTGGTAATCTCCTTGAACTTTTGTTCTGCATCAGCCTCTCTGCATTTTATATACAAGAATCTTAGATGTTATTGTATACATGAAGGTATGTAAATTAAAGATGAGAGCTAAATAATGAACCAACAGGACTCACTTGTTCACATCTGGATGATAGCTCCTGGCAAGTTTTCGATATGCTGAAGAAGAAACATTCTTATAAGTTATAAACATTACCAAGGAAGGAAGGAAGACGACCGACTCTAAGAAAATAAATGAAATGCGGCTGTTGCAATGAAAATTTTAATTTTCTCGAGGGAAAGAAAGATGATAATATATCGAGAATGGAGAATGATAATGCTTACTAATTAATAGTTATACTCACCACTTTTGATCTCTGGCTTGCTTGCATTTTTAGGCACCCCTAGAACAGAGTAATAGTCCTCCTACATGTAACAAAGTTTGCACTAAAACTAAATACAATACAATAAAATGCGAAAGAAGTTGGTTCATCTACTTAATAAATTTATACGAAATTTGGACATGCTTTCTCTCAAGTTATTACAGAAAGATAGATGATATCTCACTTGCTCGGCTCTAACAACAAAGGGGCCTCCGAGTCCTCTCCTACCGCATGAATGGATGCCCATGCCCGGTCGTGACACACTAAATGATTTCTGAGTTAAAAATGCTGAGCTCTGTGATGCCAGAGACTTGATCTTTCCTGATTTACTGGGAAAGGAAATTCATGCAATAAACAACAATGATGATCGAAAGATTGGATCGATGTTTACCATTTTTTATAAGCAGCAGCATAATGAGAATATGAATTATAATAGCAATAGGCTAGACATGAACCAGAACTATGATGAAGAAAGTAGCAAGCAATTAATATAATTGACTAGAACCAACCAAGAAATTAAATTAATTCACAGCACTGGCAACAGAAAGTGTTTAATTTGATTTGTTTGGTGTAAAACATCACATCAAAAATAATTAAATGAATTGACAGGCATATTATATGGATCAAATTAAGCATGCAAACATCCAAGGCCAAAGAAAACTAGTTTGAAAAAATCAAATTAACTTTAAAAAAAACATACTAATTAATTACCAGTGGAGAGATATCCTGGATGGTCTTAGGTTTAGCTGAGGGTTAATTCCCCAACCGGCCAACCCTACTGCACTTTCACAAGATATGGAATTAGCCATGAAATTAAGAAATCATCAATTGGCTGCCCAGCCGGTTCCTTCCTTTGGAGTGATTTACAGAAATTGCAATCGTCTATTGTATTCATGATCGATCGGCAAAGCCGACAGACATTAATTCATGGGATTGCGATTTTGCCACCCACCCGTTGAAAAACCCTGATATGAGATTCTATTCTTGTTCTTCCCATTATATTTGAATTCCGGGTTTTATCGATTATGTGGGGAGAAACTGCACAAAAATAGGAAACCAAGCTTACTGGGAAGATGGAACAAGCTAAGTTTGTTGAGCGTATAATGGCAGTCACTTTTATATTATATTATATTATATTATTGTTTTTTATAATATATAACTATAAATTTGATTTATCTAATGAAACTATTGAATATATATTTACTTTAAAAAAAAATGAAAAAATATTAAACAACTTTTTAATTATTAAATAATTATTATAAACTAACTCTTTATATTTTTTATCTTTTCAATTTTAATATATACTTTACTATAATTTAATATTTTTATCACTATATAAAATCATAAAAAATACTAGAATTAAAAAATAATTTATAATTTAGATATATATACTAGCCGTACTTCCTTCATCCCACCATAATTGACGTTATTTTTAGTAATATTTAATAAATATAAATCAACTTAATTAACTATGTAACATAAAACATCATAAATAAATAATATGGGCCAATTCAAAACCCCTTTATTTCTAACCCCCTCCTTAAAAAAATAAATATTTTTATCTATATTTAAAATTACACATCTTTTATAAAATTGATTTATGTTAATTATAAATAAACAAAAATATTTTTTTATTTATTTGTATTATAGAAGATTTTATTCTCTACAAAAAATGATATCCATATTGCGTATATTTTTTAATTGTTATATAATTTTTAAATATTTAAACATATATTTTAATTTTTTTAATCATATATATTAAATTTACTTTAGAACTATAAATATTATTAATTATACAAAAAATAATATAATAATATCATAACTAATTATTATTAATTAATTAAACAATCTCACCTTAAATATATATGTCCTTGATCAAATGGTCACGTGGGACGGAGATAGTATTATACACAGTCAATTTATATAAAAATACTAATAATATTTTATTTTTACGGTCACAATTAAAAACATGTATACATATTTAATACTCTTTATCTCAAAATGCATCATTAAAGAAATTTGGATTGATTTTACATGTATGTTTAAGTATTTTAATATTTTGATAAGTTTAAAAAGTATTAATTTTTTTACTAAAATATAATAATTAAAAAAATAATAATTGAAAAATTTAATAAAAGAAAATAAGGAAAAAATAAAAAATTTATTAATTTTGGCTTCAATATAAAAAGCTCATCAATTTTAGTCTTATTATAAATAATTTTAATCAATTTTGGTTTCACCGTTAAGAAATTAACGAAAATAACTGACGTTGACGTGACAGCTAACTTGGAAACAATACGGCTATGTATAAATATAGATGGTCACGTATAATTCAATGTATAATTATATACGGTTATGTTTAATTCTACATGGTTATGTAACTTTATTTTTTGGTCTATTTTTTTTTATTATATATATTTTTTAAAAAAATATTTTGAATTTAAAATAGTTGATATAATTAAAATATAAAAAATTAATAGCAATCCTAATATAATTAAAATGTATCAATTTTAGTTCAAATATAAAATTTATGGGGTATGTTATTTTGGAAGATTTTGCCTAAAATTCTAAAATTCACCTAAAATAGTTGTATAATTTGATGTTTGTAAGAGCAAAAGCTTTGGTGAATAGTATAATTTTAGGCAAAATTTTTCAAAAAAATCTACTCAATAAATTTTTATATTTGAACTAAAATTGATACATTTTAATTATATTAGGATTGCTATTGATTTTTTCTATTTTAACTATATCAATTATAATAAATTCAAAATATATTTGTTTTAAAAAATATAACAAAAAAATAATTTTAGACCAAAATCGAAAGATATATGGTCATGTAAAATTAAATATGGTCGTGTGACAACATGACCGTATATAATGTACATTAACTATTCATGGCTGTGTGATAACATGGCCGTGTATAATTGTATATGACCGTGTTGTTTCCAGATCAGCTGCCACGTCAACCTCGTACGTCCACGTCAGCAATTTCCGTTAGTTTTTTTTTAACAATGAGAGCAAAATTGATTGAAATTATTTATAATGAGACTATAATGGATGAGTTATTATTATTATTATTATTATTATTTTATATTATGACCAAAATTGATAAATTTTGATTATATTGAGACCAAAATTGAGTTTTTTTCTAAAAAAATATTATTTAAAATGAATTATAAAAAAAATATAAAAACTATAAATTAATATATAATACTAATAAAATTTATAATTTACATTATATATTTGAAATAAAATATGCAATAAAACTAAAATAATACAATGTTAAAATAGCAAACTTTAATTTATTTATGAGTAACATCAATTAATAAACTAAAAAGAAATTACACATGCATGAGGTGTGTTTATAATACTCTCTTCGTCCTAAAAGTATAGTCTTATTGTGTTTGGCACGTGATTTAAGGAATATTGATATTATATTGGTAGTTGGTAAAAAGTATGGATAAATGATTTTTTCGCCCTTGTGAGTATATTAGTGTAAAAAGTAGTGACAATTGTGTAATAATAATGAAAAAGTAGGGATAATTTTATAGTGATATAGTTATTTATGAAAATGAGACTATTGTTTTGGGACGGACAAAAATGGTAAACAAGACTATTGTATTGTGACGGAGTGGGTATTATTTTATTCACTTTAATCATATGTTAAATAATTTTGCATCATGTTCTTGTGTTCAGTTTTCGCATTGAAATAAAATAATGAAATAAAATGCAGAGTTGAAAGTTCTATAAAAATTATGTTATGTTTGAACAAATATGTGAACATGTATTAAAAATTATGGTAAAGTTTCGTCTGTAATTTTGATATATCCAAAAAAAAAAAAAAAAAAGGAAAAACGTTTATCCGTTATAATCATATACACATATTATAACCTCAAGAATACAGACGTTTTGTTACTTTTTATAACGCTCAAAACATATTGAAATGGTTAACTATTATTCTCGTGTGGTCGTTATCATCCTATCTTGCACAACAAAATAATACTGAAGATGTTACTTTTTCCCGATGGATAATTTATAGGGGTGAGAAAAATATTCGAAATTCGAAAATTCAATCCGAACCAAACCGAAATTTAAAATTTGGTTCGGATTTTTCGAATTGGATCGGATTGAATTTTTAACAAATTTTGGATTTTCGGATCGGATCGGATCGGTATACTTAAAATTCGAACCAATTCGAAATCCGAAATATAACATTTTATTTTATTATATATATTTAATATTTTATTAGAAAATACTATATTTTAATATAAAAAACTCAAATTTATTAATTATATTTTAATATATTTAATTTTTATATATTATATATATTTAATATTATAAAACAATAATAAAATATAAAAGAAATTTAAAAATAAAAAAAATAATAAAAATATTTAGAATTTCGGATTTTTGGTTTGGTTCGAATTTTTTAGTTCGGATTTCGGATTTCGATTATTTCGATTCGGTTCGAATTGACTTTTTCAAAAATTTTGGATTTTTGGATCGAAAATCCAAATGCTCACACCTAATAATTTCTTAATGCTTTTACGGATAGTTATTGTGGTTTGAGCTACACCATATTTAGTAAGCTATTTAACCATTGTTTATGTCTAAGGTGTTTGGCCCTTATGCCTAATTTATGGTAATAGGTTACCTTTGATGCAATGACAAATATATATAGTTAAAATTGGTTGGAATTGGGGTGACTATTTATTGTGTATTGATAACTCTTGATTTTGTCATATTATATAACTTATATTTATTTAATTATTTATTTATTTATGTCGAATTTGAGTATTATTTATATTAATTTATTCTAATAATTGTATTTATTTCATCTCGTGTGTATAATATTAATTTATTAATTTTTAGGTGTAATTTATAATTATTTTGGTGTATAAATTAAATTAATTGATGTGTTTCTTGAATTATATTTTAAAGAATTACTTATATGCTATTTAAGTGTTTAATTTTGGCTAAATTAATTTTATTTATTATTTATTTAAATAAATATTTATAAGGTGTTTATTATTTATACAAGTGAAATAATGTTTGAAAACTGATTTGAGAGTTCAAAACTGGCTTTTATAAAAAGCGAGAAAAAACAGTTACCGGCGCGAAAGTCAACAAAAGTCAATGGTCAACGGTGAAAAGTCAATGCGCGAAGTCAAAGTTAGCAGTTGGCGCGGAAAGTGAGCAAGCGCGGAAAGCGATGATGGCCACGCATAAAGCGATGGCAGCTAAACGGAAATTTGAGCGAAGCGGAATTCTATATCCATTAATCCGTGAGAGGCGTCTGTATTATGAGCGCGGAAGATCATACATGGAAGTGAGCGAAGCGACGGCTGGCGCGGACTCCATGACCGCCGGCTGCATAGGAGTGCGCGAGCGCGGAAGGTGAGCGACAGCTGCATTTATGAACGCGGTAAGCAATGGCGGCTGGCGCGGACTCCGTGAGTGGCGGCTGCACGGAAATGTGAGCGGAGCGGAAATCTCTGCATAAAAATGAGCGATGACGGCTATGAAGAAAACAAGCGGCGGCTGCGTTTATTGCCGCGGGGTCAGCGGTGCATTTACTCCAGCCACCCTGCATTAAGGGGGTGTTTGACAAATAGCACTTTGAAGAGCTTTTAGCTTATTGAATAGCTTTTAGCTGTTTGACCAGTCAAAAAGCTAATTTAGGTGTTTGGTAAATTAGCTTTTTGGAATAGCTTTTTGGAACAAAAAAGCTAATTTATGAAAAGATAACTTACCCAACGTTTTGAAATAGCTTTTTCTATAAATTTTTTTTTTATTCCTTATATGCCCTTAAAAATTTATTATACATTTTACACAAATAAATATATTTTGATTATTTATTAATTATATTAGAATATTTTATTATATTATAATTTTACTTTTATAAATTTAAAATAATTAATTTTTATATAAAAATTATTTTAATAAAATATATAAATTTATTAAAATTAACATAAATAAAAATATAAATATTAATAATTTATTTATTTTTATTAAAATTAAATTATATAAATTTTATACTAAAAATAAATTAAATAAATTAAATTTATTGAAAATTATAAATATAATGAACTAATTGATAACTAACATAATAAATATATACACGAAAATTTTATTATTTTATATTTTACATCATTTTCAATAAAAAAAAACTATTTATATATTTTAATTAAAATATATTATTTTTTAAATCTAACTGTAATAAAAATAAATACTTTTATAACACTTTTACAATTTTCAATAACTAATAACAAAAAATTTTAAACATTCTGAACTCAAAAAAACATAGTTGAATATATTAGAAACAAGAATAAAATAAAAATGTCATCAATTGTCATTTTACATATAAACAGCTAATATCAAACCGTTGTTTTACCAAACATTTTAATACAAACAGCTAATCGAATCAGCTAGTCAAATCAGCTAATTGAATCAGCTATTAGCTAATTGAATCAGCTAATAGCTATCAGCTAATTGCCAAACACGCCCTAAATCCGCCGAACCTCCCTCAACTCCTGCATTAATTCCAGCCACCCTGCATTTATTCCTGCACTCTCCTAGCTCCCATATTTAATTCTTGCATCATCGGTTAGCCAATTTTGGCTACTTTTGTGTGATATTTATTTTAGAACTTTCTAGAAAATAGGTAGTTTTTAGTAAGTTATTAGTAGTTATATTAGTTGTTATTTTTATAGGTAGTTATTTATGGTTATTTTTAGAGGTAATTAATAGTTATTTTTAGAGGTAGTTATTTATGGTTATTTTTAGGGGTAGTTAGTAGTTATTTTTAGAAGTAGTTATTTATGGGCGGTTGTAATCGTGAAGCTTCTAGAAGCTTTCCCTCCTATAAATATCCCCTATAACACATATACACCATATATACACAATATACATTTCATACACTCCATTTTCTCCATTTCTTTTCTCCCATATTTTTATATAGTTTAATAATACGAGATTTTCGATTTCGTATCGCGAGCAAACTGATTTTCTCCTCATTTTCTTTTAATTCCTGCATATTCTTTTAGCTAGTAAAATTCCTATCATATTTCTCTACCACACCTTCACCCAAAAATTCCATGTCCGATTTGAATTGTTCAAGTTGGATTTCAACAAGGTTGCGGAAGGGCGATAGAAGAATCGACTATTTCAGCCTTGTTTCGTGTCACAAACAGATTCCGGGTAGTTCAACGTAGCTAAGTACGCGGGAGCCTTGTCGTCCTGCTTAGTTGCTGTTCTGAATTCGATTTCGATTAAAGAGAGGTATCAGAGGGGTAGAGCCACTAGCGGAACAGTTAGAAGAATAATTCATAGGGCATAGGCGGTGGTCTATTGGGTCATAGAAATTTCTAGTGACAGTAGAGTTTCTTGCTTGTAATATTCTTCACTGGGTGTTGTTGAAGCCTCGTTGTAAATCCCCTAAGGTTAAGTACCAACCGAGTCGAAAATCGGCTTAAGCGAGCAAATGCGATCACATTCAATCCTCTGAGCCGCTCCGCAATTATACACATATTTTTCGCTATCACGCCATCGTTATCCCGCTCATTTCATCTATGGAAATCTAGCCATTAAGGAACGCAAAAGTCAGACACAAACACCTCCCTTCATCATTTTCGAGATACATATATTTAATTGCTTTTTAGTTAGATTTATTTTTTGCAATTTATCTTTTCAGTTTTTCGATTGCATTAACTCATTGCACTTCTTTTCTAATTAAATATATGATATTCACATATTCACTGAGTTCGACCCCGACACGCACCGGTTAAAAAGATTTTTTTTTGACAAAATTTTTGAAGTTACTACACGAACACGCACGAAACTATTTTTATTTTATACATATATCAATTTTTTTGTATCTTAAAAGATATTTTTAAATCTCTCCAAAAATCTTTGATCAAATTTTGGCGCCGTTGCCTGGGAATAAACCTAGTATCTTTGTTTTTATTGGAAAATATTGAGTTTAATGCTAATTTAATTTTAATATTAATTTTTATTTTATTTTGAACCTTTAATCCATCGGCGGTATGCTTTGTAGATTTCGAGAGTGCGATATCTTTCAAGGATCAAACCTGCACGGCAATGTATCTATCGGAGAAAATCAGAAAAATTCAAAAAAAAAAAAAAAAAAATTTGGAAAATTCCAAAAAACCGCTTACCACAACGGCTTCTATTTTTCATTTCTGTTTGAATTTTTTTTTTTATCTGTTTTAGGCAATAATAATGATACTAATAATAATACTAAACGTAGTAATAATAATAATAATAATATAGCGCCGCTTACCTTATCTGCTTCTTTTGTTTTATTGTTAGCTTATATATATATAATATAATAAATAAATAAATAATGAAATATTGTTAATATTTATTTTTTGTTCATTCAGGATTTTCAGCGACTGGTTCATTCATATTGAAAGTTAAATCCAAATAAAACTGTCGTATATCCTTGTGAACGAGTTCTAATCGCTTGCATTGTGATCGCTCCCAAGCAGTGATCCGCTTCGTTGAAGATACCCAGCCAATGGATGCATTTTATTCTGTCATTGATTTTTATTTGATAATAAAGGTATTTTTATTTCTATTTTCGTCTCTAATAACAATCAAAATAAATTATATCTCTAATTTTTGTTACAAAAGTGTTAGTCTTTTCATAATGTGAGTGCATATTGAAATAAATAAATCGAACAGAATGGCAAGACGTTGGATAAAAATCCGAAATGTAAAGTGGCAACCAATCGAAAAATAATTGTGTAAACTTAGCCTTACGATGTTTGCAAAAGAATAATATCAATTATATTACAAAAACAAAAAATTGATTACTACTAAATAATTATTATTGAATTATGTTACAAATAGAATAGAAATAAAGTCAAATATATTATTTATATGTATATATATATAATGAGGAAATAGTGCGATACATCCATTAACTGAATTCCCGGAGAGCCAAAGACGAGATGCATTGATAAGCTTATGAGATGGGATTAATGGAGGGGAGGGCATGGGCATCCATGGGACCAACATCTGGCCGCGCGCCATTGTTATTTGGGTGGTTTTCTTCTTTTGACTGACTCTTTCCAATTCTATTCCCGTACATACAAACAGACACATGTAACACACACCACAAAATCAATCAACTTCTTCTTCAACAGACCCACTTCACTCTCGGTCCACCTCTATATATATATATATACACACACACACAACACCACCACAAGATCAAGGTCGATCGATCCATCATATTTGTTCATACACTCATCATCATCATCATCACCCTTATCAGCTAATTAATTAATCAATTAATTGTGCACTATGGCGACCAACAAAGCTGCAGGTAATTCCATGGTAGTGTGCTTCGGCGAGATGCTGATCGATTTCGTGCCGGACACGTCGGGAGTGTCGCTGGCGGAGTCTCAGGGCTTCCTCAAGGCCCCCGGAGGCGCACCAGCCAATGTGGCCTGTGCCATCACAAGACTAGGCGGCCGCGCCGCCTTCATCGGCAAGGTCTTTCTTTGTTTTTTATGTATATATATATTTTCATATCTAAGGGGGGGATTGAACCCCGCCCAACCCTTGAATTAGGTTGGAGACGACGAATTCGGGCGGATGCTGGTGGACATTTTGAAGAAGAACGGGGTGGACAGCGGGGGAGTGCGGTTCGATGAGCAGGCGAGGACGGCGCTGGCGTTTGTGACCCTGAAGAACAATGGGCAGAGGGAGTTCATGTTTTACAGGAACCCCAGCGCGGACATGCTGCTGAAGGAGTCGGAGCTGGATATGAAGCTCATCAAGGAGGCCAACATCTTCCACTATGGCTCCATCAGCCTCATATCCGAGCCCTGCAGGTCTGCTCACATGGCTGCCATGAAAGCCGCCAAGGAAGCCGGCGTTTTCCTCTCCTACGACCCCAATGTTCGCCTCCCTCTCTGGCCTTCCCACGACGCTGCGCGCACCGGGATCAAAAGTATCTGGAACCAGGCCGATTTCATCAAGGTTAATCATTACATCCATCCATTCATTCATTCTGTAAACCGTAGTTTTAATATTGCATTGGAGGATGATCGGGATTTCATTTCAAAATTTAATGATATGGGTGCAGGTGAGCGATGATGAGGTGGAGTTCCTGACACAGAAGGACGCGCAAAAGGATGAAACGGTGTTGTCGCTGTGGCACGATCAGCTCAAGCTTCTTGTGGTCACTGACGGAGAGAAGGGCTGCAGATACTTCACCAAGGCAATTATTAATTAATTATTATTATTATTATTTAATTAATTAAATAATAATAATAATAATAATAATACGAATACTAATACTCTGCATGGTTGGTTGGATGCAGAACTTTAAGGGAAGAGTCAGCGGGTTTTCAGTGAAGACGGTGGACACAACGGGTGCAGGGGATGCCTTTGTGGGGGCTATTCTGTATTCGATTGCCAAAGATCCTTCGATAGCGCAGGACGAAAACAAGTTGAAGGAGGCGCTGAAATTCGCGAATGCGTGCGGGGCAATTTCGACCACCCAGAAAGGAGCTATCCCAGCATTGCCCTCCCCCTCCGATGCCCAATCCCTCATTAATGCTCACTCCAAGTCCAAATAATTTATTACATTCTCTCTCTCTCTCTCTCTCTCTCTCTCTCTCTCTCTCTCTCTCTCTCTATAGTGGTATTACTCTCTCTCTCTATAGTGGTATTACCAGATCATATAATTACTAGTTAATGTCGTCGTGAATAACGAAAAACGTGCATGTCCCGAGATATTCAGTATTAATTACTGTAGATGCCGCCGGCGGATCGATTCATTTAATTGATTCGCATCTATCTATCTATCTATGTTTTGATTAACGTACGTACCCCTTGTAACACATCCCAGATTTCATATTTTATACTACATTCTGCCAATCAATTTATCAGTTTGCTAGTTTATATTTCGGTGGAGGTTTGTGGATCATATAATTTTGATCAACTTTTTATCATTTTGCTTTTATTTTTTGAATGCCACCATTTTATTGTATTGATAAGGGTAATAAAATAATATCGAATCTAAAAAATTATAAATGTTTGGTAATAGCTAAAAAAATAATAATAAAAAAAAATTGTAATATGATAAATTAGAACAAAATGGAAAATTTCTTTAAGATATACTCTTTTGTCCCACAAAATTAGTAGTACTATTTTTCTTTTTTATTGTCCATCAAATTAGTCATATTTCTTAATAAAACAATAATTAACATATAATAATTTAAATTACAAATTTAACTATATTTTATTAAATTACTAATAATCTTTTTTTGTTTGTTGGATAAATTACATATCACCCATTTGTATTTTAATAAAAATGTACAAAACACATATGTTTTATTTATTGCATTGTGTTAATATAAAGTTCGCATGAAACACCGTATTCCAAAACTGATGCTTAGTTTTAAATAGAGACCTAAATTACGCAGATTTCATACAAATAAAAAACGTAAAATATCTTAAATAATTTTTTGAATAAAGAAAATAAATAAATAATTGATCAATCCTTCATTTTGTAGTTTTTTTACACAAATTGTTATCTGATTTGTACAAAAGTTATAAAAATAAATGATTGATCAATTATTTATTTATTTATTTAATTCAAAAAATTATTTAAAATATTTTACATTTTTTATTTGTATAAAACTTGTGTAATTTGTGTATTTATTTAGAACCAAATAACAATTTTGGACAATGAGGATGTTTGGTACAAATTTTATATTAACACATGAGATTTTACGCAATAAATAAAATACAGAGTGTTTTGCATTTTTATTAAAATACAGGGTGTTTTGCATTTTTATTAAAATACAAGAGGTGTTATATTATTTACCCTTATTTGTTTGGTTACACATTGTGTTGGAGGTTTTGAATAATAAAATTTTAAACTTTGATATAAAATAAATAAGTATTGATATGATATTTTTAATTTAAAATTAATTTTTAATATAATATAAAAAATAAAAATATATTTGTTAATATTTTTAATTTGAGATAGTTTTATATTATTTGTTAAGAAGAGATCCTAGTTTTCAACCTAAAACCAATAAGTGATAAGTGGATTGACCCTTCGCCCTTATAAGCCATCTCAAAAATTCATACAGGATCAATACCCAATACGGGACAACATAACTCTGATACCATGTTAAGAAAGGATCAAAGCTTCCAACCTAAAATCAATTGGTGATAGTGGGGTAACCCTTCGCCCTTGTAAGCCAAGGGAGTTCCCACATGTTTTCCAATGTGGGACATATTTAACACTTTCCCTTCGAGATGATAATCTCAAAAATGCATACAGGATCAATTCCAAATATGGACCCCATGACTTTAATACCATGTGAAGAAGAGATTCGAACTTCCAACCTAAAGTCAATTGGTCATGGGTGAAGTTCCCACATATTTTTCAATGTAAGACATATTTAACATTACTTATAAGAAATGTTGACAATATAAGAAATAATTTTTGTTAAATCGTTAATTTTTATAAGCTTGTAGAGCATATATATATATATATTATGTTGATATGCATATATTGTATTTTTTTAATAATATTAATCATAAAACGTATCAAAAAAATTGTTGGATGTTTGATGTAATATTTTGGGTGGGAGAATCAGTAAATAATGAGATGTAAATTTATACCCCCTCCGTCCCAAAGATGTGTCATAGTAAGAGTTGACACGATAATTAAAGAATAATAGTATTTAATTAAAAAGTTGGTATAAAGTAGAATACAAATGACTAAAATGCCTTTACTTTATGAAAGAGTTGAAAAAATAGATTCAAGTGATAATTACAACTTGATTTGTACAAACAAAATAAAGAAAGTGTAAATACTAAAAAATAAAATTAAAATTAATCCTCCAAAATCAGCTAAATATATATATATATATATATATTATTAACAAAAATATCAAAATAAATTACATTCATGCAGAAGCCGTCACGACAGGCAGCAATGCAAAAGAGGTCACGGCAGGTAGCAACATGAGTATAAATAGCATTTAGCGTAGATATGCACAACACAACAAACAACATAGCAAATGTACCAAGCAGGTCATAACAAAAATCCGCAATATGTTCCGATTTTATAGGAACATCTAACAATCAGCCGCATTTAAAAAAGGGCAAACGAGAAACATAAGGCAAGTAACAAAATGCTTTTGACAAACCAAAAAGTCGGCAAATGAAGGCCAAAATCAGCTTTATTTGATGTCAATAGTTTGAAAGAAATCTATTGCAGCAAAAGAGGTACGTACAGGTGCATTGCCAAAAAGTTAAAAGTAAGCAAAAGTAGTGTTGAGAGATGATACAAAAATAAATTATTCAGAGCACACACGAATGTAATCCAACCAAGCTTAACCATTGGAGGTTGCATTGGAATCTAACATCATAAGGTACAAAATCATTTTCAACACCGTGCACATTGATGAGAAATGGATTAACTTATCTAAAAAGAATGATAGGTACTATCTAGCATTTGATGAGGTTGAACCGTATAGAACTTGTCAAAGCAAAAGGTTTATTACCAATGTAATGTTCCTTTGTGCCATATCAAGACCCATATACGGCTCCAATGGTGAGTATGTATTTGATGGAAATATTGAAAATTTGTTGGATAATCAGTTATTTTGCAGTCGATTATTTTGTGAGTGAAAACACGATGGGCAGGTGTACCAAATTAATTAGATTAATTTGGAAGAAATAAATAAATATTATTTATTTATTGTATATGGGGTTTTGTTTATATTCTGGCTATTTTGTCTGTCTCGAGACAAACCAAATTCTGCAATCCCAAATTAAACCAGGGTATACGGCCTAAGTCGCAGTATTATTTGGAAAAAATATTATCCGTTGGATAGATTTATTATAATCTCAAATGAAAGGTTTGAAATTAGAATAAATTACATTCGTTTCAAACGGAAGGTTTGAAATTAGAATAAATTACGATCGTCACAAACGGAAAGTTTGTAATTAGAATCAATTACGAATGCTTCAAACGGTAGGTTTGAATTTAGAATAAATTACATCGATAATTAAGGTCATAATTCTGATCGTAATTGATCATCTGCCATTTTGGCCAAGTGGAGACACCTATATAAAGAGCCTCCCCCTTCATTCTAAACACCAACACCAACAACTCTCTCCTCTCTCTCTCTTCTCTTCTAGCTTTCCGGACACCTCCCCAATTCAGTTCCTCTCTCGCTTTGTTCGCCAGAGCTCCAACGATTAGAGGTGCCACTCTCATTGGAGACGGAAAGAGTTTTATCTTTAGGTTAGAATGCCAACAACCGGAGATACTACCGGGGCGTATCTAATTTTTTGAAAGAGGATCCATCCTCGACTCGGTTTCATGGTAGAATTTATTATCGCAATACCCATATATTCCAACAAAATTTTCCATTCACAAAAAAAGAACTTGCGTAGCGTAATTTTAAGAATGTGGCTATCAGGATAATGGAGATTAAACCATTGTACTCAATTACAAAAGGAGTCACCAAGCAAATATTGATAGATGAGGTAAACACCATATTTATTCTTTTTTGGCTAAATTATGCACAACTCTCAGTAATAACCCAATATTTATTAATCATCACTGAGTTGTACTTGTAGGTGATTTCAACAATAAAGAAAAGACGGCCTAATGATGCTTCTAAGACAATCTATAGACAACAAGATAATGCGAAGCCTTACATTAAGGATAATGATTCGGAATTTTGGAAATGGCAAGTAGTGATGGATTTGATATCCATTTGGTATTTCAACCGCCTAATAGCCCGAATACAAATAAAAATGATTTAGGGTGGTTTAGATCATTGCAGTCTTTACAAGTATCAAAAGTAAGCTACAATGTGGAAGAATTACTAAAAGTTGTTGTCAATTCTTTTAAAGAGCTATCAGACACAACTCTTAACAATATTTTCATGGCATTACAAAGTTGTTTAATGGAGATTCTCAAGTGTCAACATGGCAATGACTAAAAGATACCACATGTGGGCAAAACATCGCTTTCAAAAAATGGTTTACTTCCGACCAATTTGGAAGTAGACCAAGAATTGGTCAAGTTCACATTGAAACAACTCTTCGAGAGTAATAAAGCCGCAGGCATTGAGCAGCTCATCATACTCGTAGAGAAGATGTCTTAGGATTTATGTTTTCTCACGAAAAATTGATGTTTTTATGTGTAGATTAAACTGCTAAATAGGAGTATTTTGTAACTATGGAATACAAGTATGTAAAATCTATTTTTAAAAGGTTTTAAATACTTGTAAACCTTTTTTTGACATAGTGTAATATATGGACATTTATTCATATAGCTCTCAAATTATTGTCATCAATCTACATGTCCACCTTCAGACTTTAAAGTCATCATCAAATAGAATTTGATCTTATGAAACAATTATTGGGTTGACTTAGGGTGTGAAGATCACTCTCATTTAATACATTCATCATCGAGTGATAAAAAGAAAAGTTACCTATAATTAATAGTATCCCATATACTCAAACTCCTAACAAAATCAAACATATAAGTTTCACATAGCATCACATATAAGCACATTGGAGCACATATAAAACATAAGTTCAAGTCATTTCATTTCCGAATGGTAACTGGCAGAACAACCGGTGCCTAGAATAAGTCTAGAACTCCCATTTTTTAGCTTTATTCGAATGATTCCTCCGACCAAAAACAAATTTAATCAATAATTAAACATGTTAATAGGAATAATACACAAATAATGAAGATTTAAGAAAATAGTGAGAAATCAATTTCTAAAATAACAATCAACTACGAATCTTATATTTTTTGTACTTCTTCAACTTCATAGCGAGCTTACTAAGGATTTGAATAAACATCAACAACATCTCGCAAGCTTCAGAGGGCTTTTGGGGTTTACGAAAAAGATACTCCATCCGTCGCCTCTAAGAGTCACATTTACTTTTTGCGTCATTGTACTTAACAAAAAAAATCCTTATATTTTTATAATTTTTTGTACAAATGTCATTCTATTAGTATTATAAGACACTAATGGAAGTATTTTTGTAATTTTTTCTTAATTTGTATTACATTTTGATATAATAATTAATATTCAAATATCAACATGCAAAAAGTAAATTAGACCCTTCAAACTGAACGGAGGTAGTATTTTCTTTCCTTCACCCCCACACTCAACCACTCTTCACCGTCAGACTCCGAATCGATGGCGACTTCGTCATCGACAACGGCGTCATCAAAGCCGAAATCGGAAAATCCAATCGGCAACGGAGGACACAAAAATGCCGAATCCGAATGCTCATCCGGCTCACCTTGAAGATGAGAAGTCATTTCCAAAGTTTTCTGGTCTATTTATAGGCAAAAAGAGCGGCGACGGCAAATTTTTTACAACGAATAAAGCCTAGAAGAAAATAAGAGCTTTAATGAAGAAGAAATAAGAGAGCTGTGACGAGAGAGAGAGAGAGAGAGAGAGAATATTAGAATTAGGGTTATGAGGATGGGTGGATAACAATTAAATGAGGTGGGTAAGATATTAATTGGGGTGTGTGGAATAATTTAATTAATTGGTGTGTATTTTAAATTTGTAATTACAATGACATTTTTGTAAATATTGTGTAAAAGTAAGGATAATTTTATTATATATTGGGAACCACGATTAATAAATAAGGAAATAAGACGATTGTTTTGGGACGGATGAAAATAAAAAAACAAGACCATTGTTTTAGGACAGAGGAAGTATTTCTTTAAAAAAAAAAACAAAGGTTACGAATGTGTTTACTTGTGAGATTTTAGTTTTGAATAGTAAAGTTTTAAATTGAAATCCGTGTTTAATGTGATATGAATATATATTGATGTGATATTTTGAATATAAAACTAAATTTTAATATAAATATAGTAAATAAAAATTAATTTTTTGATTTAATATTTTTTTTAGATAAAACAAAAATGAAATAGCAAAATCATTTCAAAATCTCACAAATAAGTATTTTTAGTATTTAAAAATATTTTGTATTTTTATTCTAGTTATTGAGAATTATAAAAATATTATTAAGTTATTTAACTATATTATTTTATAAGAAAAAATAATATAAATTTAGCTTCGTACCTTTGTATATTTACAAAGAAATAAGACTAAATTTGATGGAAGAGAAAAATATTATTAAAAACAGTGATTATTGGTGTGTGAATTTTTTTTTCCATAAACTCTTACATCACATTTATATCATTATTAATAAATAAATTCAATTTATGTTTCATTTTTCATATTTACTTTTGAATGAATTTTATGTAAAAATGGTATTTACATTAAAAGTTTTATAATAATAATTATTTTTTTTAAAATTCATTCAAAATATAACATATTTAGCATAAAAGAAAAAATAAATTATTTTTATTTTATTTTAATATTTCACTAAATAAAAAGTAATTAAAATAAAAATACATTACAAACATTACACAAATTAATCAAACTAATTAATCGAATTCATAGGGATCAATTGATAGATGAGGAAGAGAACCCAGGACCATCTAATACATCATTTTTTAAACTCCATATAAAAAAAAGAAAAAACTAATTTTATGGGACATAAAGAGTATTATATGATGTAATTTCAAGTTCTATGATTGAAAATATCAATGATTCCTTTAAACTTTCGTATCCCCAAATCCAATTGTTTAGAGTGATATGAAACAAGGCGTGACATCTCAAATTATACTGGAACTATTCTTGCCTTACCATGTATTGTTGGTTTGTTTAAAGGATTGTGCGATATGAGCTTCATCACTTTTGTTGCCTTTTCGACTACTTTTCAATTCAAGAGAGTCGAGGTATCATCCTACATCCATCCCTCTATTCCTTTTACTACCAAACTTCCGCCCAATTATATTATTATTCACTCATATTGAAATTCAATCTGAATTTTTATTTTTGACAAATTCTCATCACCACGTATATTATTTTTATTTTAAAAACTCATTATCTCTTATAATAATAATAATAAAAATGATTTATAATCTAAAAGGTTTTGAAGTTTAAAATTTAACAAAATTTTATCTATAAATTTGACAACAGTAATATTAATTTCTTAAGTTAAATATTTTTGTTTTACCCATTTTCTTTCAATGTCATTTTTTTTAATATTAATAAATATTATTTATAGACAGTTAAAATATATACAAGTAAATAAATTATTGTAGATTTTATAAAAAAAAAGAAATAATTAGTTGAAGGCAATGATTAATAAGAATGTTAAAAAAAATAAGTTGAATATTGATGTAAAATTGATATAGATAAAAGATAAAAAAAAAAATAATAAATAAAGTAATTGAGTAAAATAATTATTACAACACATGCTATAACCTAGCTTAGCTTAGCTTGCTTTCTCGGCTCTTATTCACTGCTCATGTGTTGGACCATTGCACCTGGATGGTGCACTGATAGAAAATAATAATAATAATAATAATAATAATAATAATAATAATAATAAATAAAATTGTGTTTAAAAAGTACGGCTGTGTTTATTTAGGGGGTCCGGACAAATTTGAGTTTGAATTTGATTTTTATTTGAATTTTGAGATGTGTTTGAATTTTGTTGTTTTTTTGTGTTTGAGTTTGGTTGGGGTTTTGGGAGTTTTGATGTGTATTGATTTGATGGATAATGAATAAGATAATATAAATGTATATTAAATTTAATTGATAAAATTTATATTATTTGATTTGATTATAAATTTATATTATACTCAATATATATATTTAAATTTTTATTATAAAAAATTTTATTCTCTACAAAATGACATATATATTGTATATATATTTTTACCATATAATTATTATAAATATTAAATAAATATAATATTTAAAAACATATAAATTAAAAAAAAGAAAAAAGAATGCAGCAAAGGCTGCATTCGGCAAAGGGAATCGGGCTGGTTGGGGAGAAAAACACTGTGTATAGTGTTTGCACAGTATTTTTTCCCAAACCACCTTGCGGGTATAGACCCGTATAATTATGTTATATATATATACTAGAACCCGCTTTTGCGTGGTATACCGCGCGACTATTCTATAATGCAATCTGTTACGTACAAAAAGTAATAATAAAAAGAAAGGAAGCAGGATCTTAAAGGAAGTTATGCACGAAGTCAGGTGGAAAAGAAGAAAAATTTGCGTTGAGCTCCGTTGGTCTGTTCGGTTGTTCTTGGGTCGGTTGGCTGTCGATCGGATCTGGACGTTGGAAGGTCTGCGGTCGGATAGGGAAGTCGGTTGGTCCTCTTTCAGTAGGTCAAGTTGGTGGGTCCGCTGTGGCATAGTCAACTTGGTTGGTCTTCGGTCAGTTCGCAGGTGGGTAGGTCTGTGGTTGAATAATCAGGTTGGTTGGTTAGCGTGTCGGATGGTCTAAAGTTCTGAAAGTCTGCAGGTCGGTGGGTGAGTCGGTTGTACGAGCATGCCGGTTATTCAGCAGTCGGGTAAGCGGGTCGGATGCGATCGGATATGCAAGTCGGTTGGTACGTCGTCGGACGGAGAAAATTCGGTTGCCTGCTAAGTGAACAGTAGGTTGGTCCTACTTTCGGATTTTACCTTTTGTTTATTGGAAAAATACATCAACACTTATATACCCTACAATCTTTAGAGATTTCTAATGTAATTATTCGAATTTAAGGATATTTCTATATATTTGAATTTTACTTTTTGTTTGTTGGATAAATGCATTAACACAATGGAATTATGAATTTATAGTAGTAAGAAATTTGATAAATATATGTAGCCGATAGATATTCAAAATGTTGTACGTACATATCGGATAGTAATATTACAAAAGGTAGGCAGTTTAGTAGTTGGATGTAGTACAGAACAAAAGATATTGTAGAAAAGCTTCACAACTATTTTTTGGATTCTTTCGGTGGAGCGACCGAATTCTTGTTCGTTGACACTTCATCCTTTGATTTGTGATCATTGATTGATTGCAACTCATTGAATAGTGGCAGCAAGTTCTTTGCATGTTTACCTAAATAATGTTTTTTGTATAAGTATAGTTGAAACTATGAAATTGTACCTATGTTTATTATTTTATATTGTTGGGATGATATATTGTTGTTCTTACCAGGAACAGATGATTTTAAGGTATTAGTTGTGCAGGTTGCTTTCTTCTGCATTTCAGGTGTTATCCCAGTGTGTTTGTGTACAATAGGGTGGTTCTTTGACAATGTTTCTTGGGCAGCAATTTCCTTATCTGTACATGAATATTATTTGTTATATAAATGAGTAGTATATAATTACACCATAAGATGTATTAGTCATAGTTGTTTTAATGATAATGTAATGTACCTTTGTTTTCTTTGGTAGCAGACATAAGTGTGTAAGTATGTGTTTCTATTTGGGATGCTGCAGCGGCCTTTTTCTTTATGTGAAAGAGGTATGATTGGTTTTGAAGTTCTTGATTGCGCAGATTGCATAGTGAAATGATTTCCTGTGTAATATACATATATATATAATGAGACAGTATAGTACTTTGATGAAATATTTAAAGTATAACCTGTTGTCCTAGTTCATTCGACTCTGGTATGTCAAAGTTCAGAATTTGTTGCGCTATATTGTCATAAGCAACGCAGGTAATTGATCTTGTCTGATCAACAATCTGTAAGCGCAGAATTGACCTGTTTGTACATGTGTATTGTTACGTGTATATAAATATATATCAAATTTTCAATGTGTATAAAGTAAAATAAGTAGACTTTCTTACTTTTGCTCCGACGATTGGACATATTTGCACCTTAAACAAAAAAACTGCCGTGTTATTGGGGCTGGAGTTGATGTGTAACACTTATCGCAGACGTTGTAGTGGAGTTGCACTTTCTTATCCACTTTGATTGACAAACATCCCTTGATTTTGTACTCACCTTGCTATATCAGGCAAGTTTTTGTTTACTTTATGATGTTTTATTTGTATATAAACAAATATACATTATAAATAACTCACGCGAGTAGATTGTGACATGGTTGCAATTGTTGAGAGAGTTACTACAGCTAGCGGGCTTCCTTTGGCTGTGTTGAAGTATGGTTTTTGGATTACAAGTTCATCAATGCATACTTTATTATTGAGTTTCCTGTGATGTAAAATGTTTTGAATTAAAATGAAATTTTTAATTGATTTTCAATGGGAGTGTAGTGTTGTGATATAAAAAATATAAAATATTGATTTGATATAGAAAAAATTACCAGCTCAATAGATGGTTAGCTTCAGGATATGGAGGATCAATAATAAAATTTGCCATGGAAATTGCAGATAACGAAATACCTTGACATGCGAATATAGAATCAAATGAAGTGAAATGGTAATTAGGTGGACTACGATACAAGTATTGACAATAATTTATATATGTTGAGTCAAATAAGATTGATGCATAAACTACCTGTATATAATGTTGCTTTCAGGTAGAGGGCCGCAATGATAGGTCTTTCCTTCACAATGGATGTGAAGTATTTTCTTTCAGCGTCCACCAATTCATTTCATAAGGTCAGTTTTGTCGGTAGCAATCTATTATGCATGAAAATTAATGGAAAAAACTGTGTGAAGAACATATGCTACTATGAATTTGGTAAATTTAGTCTACTATTAAAAGAAGTCGAATACAAATGGAAGCTGATAAAAATTTAGTATATTTATTTCTAAATATAGTTGTTAGGCATAATTATTGACATAACTTCTTTTAGAAGAAATAAATTGTGATTAAAGATGAATACATACATTGATGTGAAAAAGGTGATAAAAATATAATGATACTAAAATATCTCTACTTGAATCTATGCTTACTCCTCAGTTACGATTACAATCTCTTGAACACGATCTCCTATAATGTTGGAAGAGGTCGGTTGTTGACGTTTGTTTCTTTGCTTTTGTTCTGCAACATCTATCAGTACACCGATCACATCTGTTTGATATGTATCATATATTAGGTATAAATGCAAAAATATGGACAAGCAAATGAATTATAGCCTAAACATAATAGCAGTTATACCGATGTACTCATTTGTTGCTAGGCAATCACCAATGCATGAGAGCTTTTTGAAAGATGGCTTTCCAGTTAGAGAAGATATGGCATTAGTTTCGACAGGAACGATGCTGCATTGTCTGTTGAGATAGAGCTGGATTTCAGAGTTGAAGTTTGGTAGATCCGTCTTGTAGTCTTTGCCTTGTTTAGCTAATATCTCGTAGGTCTTAAAGAGTTTTAAACAATGATCATATGCTTCCATGTCCGCAGAAAAGACATACGTCATGAGTTTGGTGCCCTACAAAATAAGTAAATAAGATAGTTAACCCCGAAAAAAGTAATTAGTAATGTATAAAATTGATTGATCAATTTTCTTCTACTATAAAATAACTAATAATAAATTATTAGCATAATAAATATGATTAATTTTAAATTCTATTCAATATTAGATAAAGTATATTAAATGTAAAATTTAGATAGTAGTATATAAATTCAATCAATTATTTTTATAAGTAGGATTGTTTGAATACCTGTGTGTCAACAAAGACGTATCGTCTGTAGGGCTTTCCACTGGTCTTGGCTGTTCTGATAGCGGACATTTCTACGAGTAACGCATGGACTGTCCATTTTCTATTTTCCATGGTTAAATCAGTTATGGGTGTTATGTCGTTAGCCATTGGCTTGTAGTGATTAGCAGTAAGGAGAATTGATGGAAGAGTGATGAACCGTGTGAAAAAGAAAAGCTAAGGAAGAATGTAGCACATATTAAAAGTCAATCTTGTTTTTATAATTAAATGGATGTTGTTGGCGTGTTACTGTGTTAGAGTGGTTGCTGTGTTAGAGTGGAAACTTTTATGTAAGAAGTGATAGAAGTTAGTGAGTGACACCCTTTTTATGTAAGAAGTGATAGAAGTTAGTGAGTGACACATTTTTTTATGTAAGAAGTGATAGTAGTTAGTGAGTGGCTGGTTCTATGTGTTTATTTTGGTCAGGTAGATTGACTCTAGTAGATATAGTTACGTATGTAGATTAACTTTGTAGCTGAATTTAAGGTAAGGGATGTGATTGCAGTTAGTATTTTTGTAAATTGTGTGTTTATTTAAATGATTGGTTGTATCAGAGTCTGGTTTTTTGGGTATTCATTATCATAAATGCAATACTTTTTTTTTTTATTTCAACCATTATTATTATTATTATTATTATTATTGGGCAGAAAAAATAATAATAATAATAATTAATAACCGTAGTACGATTGTGGATGGGTCTGAATATAAGCTAAACGGCTCAGAGGTCGGTTGAAAAAGGAAGTCTACCGAAGATGGAGATGGAATGGTACGCAGTCGGATAGGCAAGTCAGTTGCTTTGGAGTCTGACAAAAGAAAGTTGGTCCGTTGGTCTATAGTTCGACGAAAGTAAGTTGGTTAGTTGGCCCACGGACGGGCAAAGGTAAGACGGTATGGTAGTAGAGTCAAAAGGAGGTCGGTTGGACCAGTCGTCCATCTAAGGAGATAATGCGAGCAGAGGATTCTGTTTCGTCGTCGGTTGATCCACGGTTGGTTGGTTCTCAGTCGGCTGATCGGGGGTCGGTTGGTTCTCAGTCGTTTAAATAGGTCAGATGGTCGACAGTCGGTTGAGCAAATCGGGCGGTCCGCGGTCGGTCGAGTCGGACGACACGGAGATCGGCTGATATGGTGGTCGGTTAATGCCGACTTCGGAGTAAGTCAGTTCGTGCGAAGAAGAATGGGACGACCGGTACGTGGTCGGACAAGAGGAAAAGACCGACAGAAGGATAAAACGGCCCATACGGAGGTTGGCCGAAGAAAGGTCTGTTAATTGGTCGCCCATATTTGTGAACAGTAGTTCAGTCGCTTGATTGTAGCGACCAATAAATCCTCTGGAGGAATGGTTGTTCGGCCATTTCAAGGCGACGTATGGTGGTCGCTTGTTTATGCGACCAATGAATCATCTGGACGAATGGTTGTTTAGCTGATTGAAGTGACCAGATGGTGGTTGCTTGATTGGGCGACCAATGATTCGTTTGCTTTAGAAAGATGAGAAATTAATTATATAAATATATATTTTTTATATCTGTGTAACGAACGAATTTTCAACAATATATATTTTCTTTAGATAATATTTTTTTTCTATTTTATTAAAAAATGATTATGTACAAGATCATATATATACTTAATTAGTCGGATGAAAAGGAGAAGAAACGTCCGGTAGGTAGTCGTTTGGGATACAATGATGAGAGAAAAAATATAATAAATTATATAAATTTATATTTTTTATATTTGTGGAACCAACGAATTTAAAAAATATATATATTTTTCTTTCGATAATTTTTTTTTTCTATTTTGTTAAAAAATTATTTTTTACAAGATGATATATATACTGAATTGGTCGGATGACAAGGAGGAGAACCGTCCGTTAGGTAGTCGGTTGAGATAAAAAAATGAGGGAAAGAAATATAATAAATTATATAATAGATATTTGTTACGTACAAAAAATAATAATATTAATGATAATGTAGCAGGGTTTGAAAGGAGGTTGGTTATAGCAAGGTTGGTCCAAAGAAGGTCGGACAAGGAAGATGAGACGGACGATAAGGAGGTCGGGCCTATTGAGGTCGGTCGAAAGAGTTAGTTTTTCGCCTGGTAGGATCTGAACAGGCGTTTCTCTTGAATGGGCCCCCTAGAAACTTTCATTTGTTAGATTTTATTTGTGGGTCCGATTAGTTAGATTATCACCATACGCCGAAAGAAACCCTAAATTATTTAACAATTTGGCTTTTCCCGCAGGACTCCCTGCCGTCATTTCTCGATCAATGTGAGATGTGATTTGTTGAGGGAGTCAGATGATTATTACGGTGTTTAATTTGGGGTTTTTGCAGAAAAACCTTACTTAAATCCCCTTCGTCTTCATCTTCTTCCTTACGCGTTCTAATTGCTTTTCTGCTTTTGCGATCCAATACTTTCTCTTGGTCTTTTCGCGCTTTGCTGTTTTCAACCATGGCTAACCAGTACGTCCCAGCTCTACCTTTTGATGGTTCATATCCAGAAATCCCTTTTGTTTCTTCTGCTGTTCTTACTCCCACTGTTCGTCCTTATTGTACATCTTCTGAGGATGCTGTTCGTATGAAGAGTATTATCTGTTCTGTAACTCCCTTAGCTATTAACAGCCCTGATTTCAAACCCGAACGCATTAATGATCATATTAAAACACATCTTACCGATCCCAAAGATGCCTTTCGTTCTTGGTATTCGAGGCTATATCCCGTTTTTCATGAACAATGGCAACGGCAAGGGATTGATAAGGCCATTTTTCTAGCGACTCAACCGTTGTATCTTCACGACAAAGTTCTTTTTGCTATGGCTGCCTTTTGGAATGCCCAATTGGGTGTTTTCCTTCTCCCAACTGGCCCCATGGGCCCAACTCTGATGGATGTGGCTATGATTGCCCACCTCCCCGTGGTTGGTGACGACCTTGTCCTTGGGTCGTTGGATGGGCAAGAACCAGCGCCCGACCATGAAGGCTGGTCGCTTGCGCGCATACCTGAGAGGGAACGCAGCTGGACCTACTTTGTCCTCTGCTTTCGGGGTACAGAGGGTTCTCCAGTAAATGCCTTGGAGCACACCGCTTTTCTGCTGTTCTGGCTATGCAGGTATAGAATTTCCTCTATGTAATTCATTTTTTATATATTTGTTTTTATGTTGAACCTTCTTTTCTGCTCCTTTCTTCAGATATATAATTCTTTCTCCCTCAAAATCAATCTTGACCTCGCAACTTGACTTAGCCATCCACTTAGCCACTGGTCGCTTCTTTTCTTTAGGGACCCTCTTTTTGGCCAATTTGTATGAGGGGTTATCCAGAGTTAGCGACCGTCTAGTAGATACGAAGAGGGCGGACACAACTGCGTCTGGTCCTTTTTGGTTTTTGTAGCTTTGGCTGAGACTCTATTTTCCGAACGCCTTTTGTGGTCGGTGCCCATTACCCCGAACCCTCGTAGATCTCTTGGTTTAGCCCTTGCTCAGCTAACTCCAAACTCTTCCAGTCTTTCTCTTTCTGACCGTGTAATTTCGGCTATTCTTTCGGGCGACCGTAGTAACTCAAAATTTTTTATCTATGAGCTTTACGTTCAGTATCTTACTGAATGTTTTTGGCCTTATTCAGAAACCAATTACCCCTTGTCGTATCCAGACCCTTTGCCTCACCCGAGCTATCCTCATTCTTGGGACTCAGCTCTTAAACCACGGTCCCTTTCTTCTAGTCCCAAGTTTGATAAGAGAAACCGTAAGTCTTTTCATACTTTTAACTATCAGCCGCAATTTTTGTCTTGACAGTTCGGCTGCTGTCAAGGTTTACCGGGTCCACTCGCCCGTCCACACCTAATAACTCAGAGCCCCGACGGGCGAGTTACCCCTTCTTTGATTTCACCTTATCTCTCCCAGCTGATTTCTTACATAGCTTCCAACTCCTACCTTCCTTTCCGCCGTGACCCCAAGACGGTGGAAACCTTTCCGTCTTGGTGGTCGGATACTTGGGCAGTGGTGGCCCCTTCAACTGACCAATTGCTGGCGATATTAACCCCTCCTCCAGCACTTGCTTTGGGGTCACGAACTCTTGCCACGGTCATGAGGAGCAAACGGGTGGCTCCCGCAGAAGGCCCCAGCGCTCCAAGGAGGAAAAGAGCCGCCCGACCGAAGGCCACCACACGACCGGTATATGATCGGTAGGCGGTAGAGGATTATTTGGTGGCCCTACCTGTGGACCCAATCTGGATGCCTGCCAATGTGCGGCGATACATGGGTAAGTATAAATGGTAACCTTAATTCTGTTTTTTCTTCAATTTATTTTTGACAAGGTTTTTCCTTAGACTCGCTTGCTGAGAAACCAGCCGACCAGACTGCCGAACATGAAACAGATAGGTCGGTTGATCCAGCATGCGCCAACGTAACCGATCAGCCAACCACCCGACCAACTACGTTGGCATCTGCCCTACCAGCTGCTTTGCGAAGCGATTCAATATCCGTCCCCGAGGTAATCCCCCCAAAGTCTTTCATTTCTCGTAATTATGGTTTCTAACTTTACCTCTTTACCTGCGCGCAGGCAACTTCTTTCCCGATTGCAGCCCGGAGTGGTGAACAATTGGGCGGTATACCGAAGGAGCTGCCCCTGATGCGTCTTGACAAGGACCCGACGTTGAGGCAGATGTCTTCATCCACCTCTTCCCAGTCTGAACCGGAAATGCCGGTCGGCCAAAGGTCCGTCAATCCATCGGCGGGACCGTCAGTGATTCGTCGGGAAGAGGACCCGACGGTCATGGTGATTGCCTCATCGACATCTACCCTTCCTCAGCCGCCTGTGCTCCCGGTGAGCATTTAGCATGTTGTGAGATAATGTTTCGTATCTAGAGTCTAACTTATATTCCTTATCTCAGGGACGTGCGGCAGCTGATCCGGTGGTCGAACCACCGATCACTGAACAACAACCGCCGGCGGTCCCTGACCTGGTTCAACCGAACGCAGAACCAGGACCGCCGATCCTTGCATCAGTCCAAGCAGACCCTGAACCAGTCCAAGCAAACCCTGAACCAGTCCAAGCAGACCCTGTACCATCCAACACTTTGAAGCAGTCGACGTCTCTTCTTCAGAGTCGGGCGACCCTTCTGTTAATCAGAGCAGCGAAGCCGTGGTTAGTATTTTTCTTTGTTTTCATCCCCGTATGCTAATCGCAATTGTCTTTGACTTGACGTTTTACATTTTTAGGGTTCTGAGCCAGGCTTCACAGGTCCTCTGCCCGCAGCCGCCGAATCGGTTGGTCAGATGAGGAACCTTTCTGGCCCTGCCCCACTAACTCCGGTTTTGCTAACTCCTTCTGAAGCTACGGCTGTCCTCCACCAGGTAACGTCCATATAACTCCATTACCTTATTTTAACTTATGAATCTTTAATCACTGTGAGGTAGTTGAACAGGCAACTCGTGAGCTTAGTTTCCTGAGCAAAGTGCCATTAGTGGGATATGCCCGACTAGTAGTACTGCGCTGCGTCGATGTTTCGTTGGCTGATCTGAGCTCTGAAGATGTAAACTCTCTACTTCAGGTGGTTGTTGATTTATTGGTGCAGACTCCTACTGAGTTTGTCGTGGCACCAATTCTCAGTCGGATGATGGAAAGGATCATTGAACTTCTCAGCCCATTCCTGACATTGCAACCATTGAGGCGTCTCTGTCAAAGGCGACAGCGGTACTGAATGAAGCTTCTAGTAGGTTGACTGAACACCAGCAAGTGCGCCATCATTTGAGAGCTGAAATCTCTCAGAAAATGAAGGAACTCGAGAACCTTCAGAAACAACTGGAGTCATTAGAAGGCTGCATTCAGGAAGATGGTCACCTGGTGGAGGAGCAACGCCAGACTTGCGCCAGCCTGCATGACCAACTCCAAGCCAGTACTCGGTCAAGGATGATCCAGGAGCACGAAAGTGCCGTCTATCAAAGAAGAATGGCGCGCACTGAACAGAAATGGGCGGACCTAGTAACCGCCTTCAAAGCGCTTCTTATGTAATGTGTGTTGTCGCATTTTTATGTAACAAATGTAAACATTACCTTAAATTTCTGTAAAGTATAAATATAATATTCGTACAAAGATATATTAAATAATATAACTGTTGATGCAGTTTTTCAACAATAAAAAGTAAAATTCGAAAATAGAAAAATATCTCCCTGAGATTAGGGATTTCAAAGTAATGTAGAATACTAAAATTGTTACGTATGAAATTTTGAATTATGTTAAAAAGCTTAGGGTAAAAAGAAAAATGGGTCTAGGAATGCACTTGATCAAACTGGCGGAGGGGCCCTGTTGGAAAATCAGGAATAATAGATATATTTCTAAGGAAATTGCGGGTCGGAAAGGTCGGAAGGTCGGAAGGTCCGCAGGGCGGAAGGTCCTCATGTCAGGAGGTCCGGAAGTCGGGAAGTTCGCAGGTCGGAAGGTCCCCACGTCAGGACGTTCGCAGGTCGGAAGGTGCTCCGTTCGGGAGGTCCTCCGGTCTGGAGATACCCAGGTCGGAGCTCTGCAGGTCGGTAAGTGCTCAGGTCGGAAGGTCCCCAGGTCTTGAGGTCCCCAGGTCGGGAAATCCTCAGGTCGGAAGGTCCTCGGAACGGAAAGTCCGTAGGTGGAAAGGTCATCAGGTCGGAAAATGCTGAGGTCGGGCGGTTTGTAAGTCGGGAGATTTGCAGTCGGATCAATAAGGCGGAAAGTTTGCGGTTGGTCCAGGGAGTTAGATATTGTAGAAAGTGAGAATGACACTGTGGTCGGTTGAGGACACGTGTCGACAGGAGAAGGGTTGGCAGACCAACCAACTGTGGTCCCAAACACAGAGCAACCGACTGCTGTCCCGACTACAGAGCAACCGACCGGCTCTATTTGTCTTATCTCCTTACATGGACAGACTGTCCTCTACACGAACCTTCGCGTCTGTCCATACTTCTTCCTTGCCCGACCTTCGTTTTCATAGACATCTGCGCCTGTCCAACATTTTTTTTCCCGACTTGTGGGCCGTTTGGCTTATATCCTGACTGATCCAACATCCTACTGCCATTATTTATTATTATTATTATTATTATTATTTTTTATGCTCAACAATAATTATATTTTATATTTCTTCTTTATAATTTTTATTTTACTTTTTATTTATATTATCTTATATAAAGATATTGGATAATATAATATTGTTCATTATATATTATTTGAAATTAAATTTATATATTTATTAATTGAATACAAATTTCAATGATAGATTCAATTAAAATTAATTTCGTATTTTATATTTTTATTTTTATTTTATTTCAATAGTTTAATAATAAATATAGTTAATTATTTTAATTATTGTCAAATAAAAATTAACATTTAAATATACATGTATAATGTAATATTATTTTAGAAATAGTTATCATTTATAGTTGATTAATTAATTTCTAAATATTTTAATTATGTATGCACTCGTGCATAGCACGGGTTGAAATGATAGTTATTTTAATTATTATTACTGTATTATTTTGTTATGGTTAATTATTATTTGTAAATTGGTCAATTGATTTTGGTTTTGGATTGTAAATGTTTTCTGTTATTAGTATTTGTTAGGGTATTGAGTGGTGAATGCTGGCTTATTGAATACAAAAGTGGTGATTATCTACTTTAAGACTTATTGAGGACAACATACCTTGCATTAGGCAATAGGCACACGAGCGAAACTTTCAATGTTGAAAAACATATCATGTTGGTTATAATCTTTTCTTCAGTTGGATTCTACTTGTTCTAAAATGACTAAATTGTTGTATAAAAATCGTTAAAAAACTTTGACACACTGAGCGGGAAAAAAAAACACCGAGACACAGAGGTGATAACACAGTATATGAAAACGAAGATATCAATTGTAATCATTCAATATTAATCTTAACAAGGATCAAGCTGATGAGATAATGCATGTTCAATCATTATGAAAGTGATGTTGCACTAAAAATCTTGCCCTCAGAATTTTTGGAGTTGCAGCTGTAGAATGGATTTTATTCTATCATACAAGAAATCATGTTGAGATGAAATGGTTCTACGAATTAAGACCACATTAGACTTTGTTGTATAGCAAATAAATATGGACTAAATTAATGTAAGGCTGTAATGGAACAACATATGTGTCATATATGTAAATTAAAGTTTTCGGTCGTTGAGTAAATGTATTCCGGTTAAGCAAAGAGTATGCTGTCGGCAGCAACAATCTTCTGCCTGAAATCCGGTACTGTAGGCAGCTATGTCCCATTAATCTCGAGATCAGTGCTGACAAACAACAATGGTGATATATCCACATACTTGATCTCTAAACCATTAATGGACTTCGAAACGTCTATGGCTGTGTATATGGATTGATTCATTCCCAGCATTTCCAGTACGACATTGTCCAATAGCAAATGAAAAGCAGGACATACACAAAGAAGATTAGCTTAGGAAGATTGAAATATATTTTCCTTATTGCTATAATTACAATTTAATTGTATTCTAAAAGGTGTAGGAGAGCAAGAAACACTGATTCACTAACAAACCAGTGCCGTCTCTTAGCCTGTGAACGACATTGATCTTAGAATCTCTAATGTCACTGCATTTAAGTGTATAATAATACCAAATAAACAATATAATAAGCAAATAAGCAATTACATTCATAGGTAAGTACATCCCCACTCTTTAGTACAATAGACAAGTTAATTCTTCTATAGTCATTTATGAAATTTCGAATGAATATCATACCTTGACAGAACGCTAATGTGAATTTGGCCGGCTAATAGCATTCAAGTCACTTATGTGAGTAATTGTGGCCATATTCCTGTAGTTAAGCACGTATTGGAGAACTCAATAAAAAGATGTAATTTTTATAATACAAACTACAATCAATGTCCAACCTACCAATGAACACTGGATTCTTTAGTTTCAAACAGCTTCTGAAAGCGCATGCCATTAGATACTCTGGTGTGGTATATAGCCTTCACATATTTTGCCAGAGGTATAACAAACTCAAAGTGTTGACATCTGACAACAAATACCAGAGCAATCTATAAGAGATAATATACGTACATAAGGTGCAGATGATATAAACTCTATTTACATATATGCTACATGAAAAAACCATACATGCATAACAATATAAATGGCTAAAAATGAGCTTGCATCAAACAGTAGGAAAAAGTAGGACTGAAAATTCTGACAGAAATAGAAGATTCATGAATAAATAAATAGAGCATAACTATAACTCACACTAACATTAAGTGAATTATAAAAATATTAGAGAACTTACCATGTTTGATTTAAGCCTCCATAAAAATATATTCTATGAAAAATCACCAGAAAGAAACTGAAGAAGGCATGAGATGTGACATAGGCAAAAAATGAAATGAAAAAGAAATAGATTGTTGACAACAATGTGGGAGTAAGGGTAGCAGGTGGACTCTTATGGATGTGGACTATGTGGGATTTGGAGGTGGAGGTATATTAATGCCAGCCAATTGTAAAAGCTTCTTGTAAACTATGTTTTTCGTCCAAGAAGAATGCATTCCAGTGTTGATGTCTGAAGGAATGAGGACATGCAAAGAGTCAAAAGATTTTGCTCGTGATAATGCAACATATAGTTGGCCATGCATAAATACTGGTTGTTTCATGTACACTCCAACAACGTCTAATGTCTGCCCTTGTGATTTGTTAATGGTCATTGAGAAGCACAACTTCACTGGAAATTGAGTACGTATGAACTCAACAGAGCATTCATGTATATTGTTAGGATTTAAAGGTATTCGTGGTATAAAACATAAAGTTCCTTTTTGCGGGCCTGTGGCAATCTCTGCTTGTAAGAGATTGCGTGTAATTTGCTTGCAAACAAGCCGTGTACCATTTGAAAGGCCATTTGTGGGGTCTAAGTTACGCAATAGCATTATTGGTGCACCTGTCTTCAAAACTAATCTATGAGGTGGCATACCATTAGGTGTCAAAGTATTTAGGTAATCTTCATAATGTGCTTGTTGTGATGAATCTTTAGTTACATCTCTTGCAATTAGTACGATTGGTTCTCCAAACATGCTTTCAATTATTTGATTGTTAATAGTATCAACTGTCTCGTTGGTTGGTGTCAGTATAGATCTACCAATTAATGCAGCAGAGGAACTTGGATGGAGTAAATTCTGTGGGTAGATTTTGTCAATCAGTTGCAACAAGTTATCATTTTCTAAGCTAATCAATGAAGTTGTTGGGATCTGAATCTCTCCTTTGTTGTTATTTACACAAGAATTGTTCCATACTTCCTCAAGAAATGCTGCAAATGATGTATCGTTTTGTGCCCGCATATTGACAGTTAAGTGAAACTTATCTGCATGTGTAAATAGAGGAGACGATACACAACTTGCTTCGATGTACTGGTCCTTTGTTCCGTCTCTTATGACAGGAGTAATTTGATGAAAATCCCCCCCGAAGATTATAACTTTACCACCAAAACTGATGTTGTTATCCATAATATCTCTCATAGTAGTGTCAAAAGCCTCAATTAGTTCACGTCTTGCCATTGAAATTTCATCCCAAATAATTAGGTCGGTATGTCGTAACTCATTTGCTAAGGTAGACTGTTTGCTTATCTGACAAGTCTTATGCTCATTAATATCCAATGGCAATTTGAATTTTGAGTGGGCAGTTTGTCCATTAGGAAGGAGCGATGCAGCAACTCCAGATGTTGCTACAACAATAGATTTAATGTTATGATCAGATGTGTATGACAAAATAGTAGTGTATAAAAAATTTTTCCCAGTACCAGCTGGTCCATCAACAAAACAGACATAAGGTTTTTTGTTATGCAGTTTCTCAATAATAGTGTTAAAGACGAACCGTTGTTGTAAAGTAATAACTTTGCCAAACAAGAAGTTCCTTCTCTCCTTGTTTATGGCCAAAACTGTATGGTCAGCACTCGCGATGTTAAAATGCATCTAGTATCGATGGGCTTAGAAAATACCGTTGTTTGGGATAAAAATTCAACGAGCCAAGTTCGTGCAAAGATCATGATCTTTTTGTGACATCACATCGATGAGGCACTAAAAATGCAGTAAATGTTGCTGGAATTTCCACTCGACTTGTGGGAGAGATTGAAAGAAAGATACGATCATATGCGGCTGACTTTGTTGCCAAAGGCAAGAAGCGAATGGCAAAGCCTTTGGCTTCAGGACTTTTAAACACTCAAAAAGTATAATTTTGCTATATTTAAAATAACATTCCACTGTGGCAAAAATATATCTAAAACTGATATGATGGAGAAAAATTTATCAAATTTTGATACATTTAACATGGTTTTGCAGCAGCAGTATCGCGAAAGATGCTTTCAGAAATACTCTGAGCAGATCACCTGTATTTTGATGTCCGAACAAAACAATAAATTACTGTTGAAAAATCATGAATCTCGGCCGACAGGTGCAAATCCATTTCTATAGGAAAATGCAATACAACGGGAAAATCCAGTGCGTGATCGTGGGTATGCAAAAAATCAAAGAATTGATATCGATCGAAATTTGAATCATGGGCAGGGCCGGACTAACTCATACAACCACAAGAAGTATTTGAACAAGCTCTGTTATGTGCCGAATCGGCGTTACAATGATAGCCGGCCGTGTAGACCTCAACAAAGGTTTAACACCGGGAGAAACAGAGACAATGATGAGGAATACACCCGGTGTGAAATCAAAGGCCATTGGGCCCATGTTTGTTGCACAGTCAGTCATTTGACTGAACTGTATCGGGCCTCAAAAGAAAGGCAGGGAAGAGTTGCCGCTGAGAAAAATCATGCTGCCCACAACGACACATTCGATGATGTGCTGAATGAAAATATTACACACCTGGATGGAGATGACCTGCTTGAGATAGCTGATATTGCTAAATGATGAAATGCTGTTGTATGTTTTTTTATTATTTTGATGATTTATGCCCCGCTTTTCATAATACCCTCTATAATATAAGTCTATTTTGATTATGTTACTAATATATGTCTTTTATTATTTTTATCTTTTTGGAAAGATATGGATGCCAAATTTTTTGGAGCCGAACAATATATGCCTTATCGACAGTGTTATGGCTCACATCATTTTGAAAAACAAACTTTATTTTTCCCATTTGAATATGGGAATGATATGTGTTATATTACATAAATATTTTGTTATATTCTGAGCGATTTTTTGGTGTAAATTTTGTACATATGCTCATAATGGTGTGTTTTTGGGTTGTTCACTAGGCATTGCGGAGTTAGCAAATTTTTGGGCATATTGTGCAAACAAGGATCAAAATGTAGAAAGATGTTAGGCGTGATTGACAAAGAAATTGTCTGGGGTAGATTGACAAACTTAGAAATTGTGGGGATTTAATTGCAAATGGGATCTAATTACACAGAGGATCTAATTACAAAGAGGATCATGGGATGAAGAATTAAAAACATACGATTTGAAATTGAAGAAGGGGGGGGGGGAGAAAAAAGGATTACCACGTTTTTCACCACGACATCACTTCTGGAGAAATGAGAAAAAAATAAAATAAAAAAGAGCACGGCATAATGCAGAGATTTTTGAGAAGCAACACAAAAAGAACTTTCGGACATTTCTTTGTTCATTCTTAGAAATGGTTTGTTGTCAATTCTTAAAATTGAAGGCATGATGAACTCTTTGATTTGTTTTGTGTTTTCAATTTCTGTGAATTGTGAGTAATTTCATTTCTAGCGTAGGTGTGAATTGATGTTGGGGATTGAATTTGTGAGACTTGGCTTTGGTTGAATTTGATGTTCATCGATATTGGATATTTTTAATTTTTCTAATTTTTAAGTTTAGAAATCTTAAATTGATTATTGCGTACGTATTACTTTGAGATTTTACAGCTATACTGGAGATTGACACCTGTAATTGTGTAATCTTCCAATTTGTGTAGCAACCTAGAGGAAGGATACTGTAAGGAAGCATTAAAATCAAATTTGAATAAATCTTTTTCCGAATTTTGTTAAATTGAATTGGTCTTTTCTGATCCTTAATGCTGTTGAGTCAGTAAAACTACTGTCGTTCCTAGGCTTCTCACTCGATTAGGGAAATAGCTAACGGTCATACCTTAACTATTAACAAAGTTAGGAAAGGTTGGTTGTGAACGTGTGTAGATCAACTATAACCAATTTATCCAACTAGTCAATGAAATTGATTTTTAGTCGATGAACAAATTTTATATCCCCAACAGAACATGCATGCCTATGCTAGAGTTTAATAATATTTGGTAAACCATCTTGCATTTTCTTTTATTTTATTTTATTGAGAAAAATTATTTTTCTCAAATTTAGTGTGATAAATCAAGCCCCCCCATTTAATATATTTAGTATAATTATAAATAACCGAATAGACAATATTGTTACTGTTCCCTGAGGAGAAGACCCTACTCACCAAAATTACTGCATTTTGCATATTTCAGTGGCGTAGGAACTAACACTTATTTTTCAGTTGTGCGATAGAATTTCAATTCTTCCACCGTTGCTGGGGATAGTATAAGGATTTGATATTTGGTTGTATTTATCTAACTTTATTTCTCGCTTAATGGTTTATGCCTCGAACTGGTCGTAGAGGTCAATTATTCTTTTATTCGAAGATTGAAAGAACTGCATGTTGTTTGAGAAAAGAAGCTAGGGAACGAAAGAAGGCCAAAACAAAAGTTAAGTCGCTGGAACTTAACTTAGCTATTCAACTAGCGGATGTTTCTAGTTTCGAGAAGGGTGAAAAGGCCAAGGAAGTTGAAGAAGTTTTGATACATCAAATCGAACGACAGAGAACTCTGAGGGAGCTAGCTGCCCCCGATTTAATTCAGCATCCATTTTGTATTAGTTTTCTTGCTATAGCCGATAATACAACATTTGAGTCAAAATCTGGACTAATACATTTATTGCCGTTATTTAATGGCTTGGCAGAGGAAGAACCACGCAAGCACTTGTAGGAGTTCAATATGGTGTGTACGAGCATGAAACCACCGGGAGTCATTGAGGACTAGATAAAACTTCGAGCTTTTCCATTCTTCTTGAAAGATGCAGCCAATGATTGTTTTTACAACTTTCCTGCCGGGAGCATGACCACATGGATGGATATGAAACGCAAATTCCTAGAGAAGTTCTTTCCTGCATCCCGGGCTGCGAATTTGCGAAAGTCTTTATACGAGTATTGAGATAAATTCAATAAAGTAATTGCCAGATGTCCTCAACATAAATTTCTGAGCACTTCTAATTCTATAATTCTATGAATGACTAATTTCTATTGACAAGAGAATCGATGCTGCCAATGGAAGAGCTCTAATGAACAAGACTCCGAGAGAAGCATGAGAATTGCTGAACAACATGGCCATGAACTCTAAAACATTTGGGCCAAGGGATGTTATGGGAGTTAAGGAAGATATCTTGGTAAGTTCTTCTATACAACAAAGATTGAATGAATTAACTACTTTTATAAGAAAAATTGTGGTAGTGAACGCTCAAATGAAGCCATGTGGGATTTGTGCGAGTGTTAAGCATCCTACGAATGCTTGTCCTACATTGACGGAAGAAGTGGAAGTGAATACAACAGGCTTAGCACCAAGAAGAGCTTACGACCTTTATTCGAATACACACAATCCAGGATGGCAAGACCACCTGAATTTTCGATATGAGAATCAGAATCAACAATCCTTTGGACAGCAGCAACCATCGGGTTTCCAACCACATACACAACAACAGCCATAAAGGACCATGCCTCAAGCTCTCGTTCCTAGTAACTCCTTGCACGATATGGTAAAAATAATTGTCTTTAATATTTTGTAATTTCAGCAAGAGATGAGAACGAGCATTAACAATTGGAAAAAAAATGTCTTAAGTTGTGAAAAAGGTGCGGGACATGAAAGAAAGAGAGAAAGGCAAGTTACCGGCTCAAACTCACATGAACCCGAGCAATGTTAGTTCAATGGTCTTGCAAAATGATAAGGAGCTGGAAGGTCTGAATGTTGTTACACAAAAGGAGAAAGCTGAAGAGGGGATTGAGAAAGAGATAGAGCAAGAAGCAAAAAAGTCTATTGATCAGGTGAGTTCTAAGCCTACTATTCAATCCAATTCTGCGAGACCGACTAAAAGTGATAAAGACAAGAAGATCATGGAAATATTGAAGAAAGTGGAGCTAATGATTCCTTTGCTTGATGCAATTAAACAAGTCCCCCGTTATGCAAAATTCCTGAAAAAGTTGTGGACTAAGAAACAGAAGTTGAGAGGGGACGAAAAAGTGCTAGTTGGAGAGACCGTCTCTGCTGTACTGCAAATGAAATTGCCACAAAATTGTGAAGATCCAGGTATATTTGTAGTCTCGTGCAAGATAGGTAAAATGGAAATCAAAAGAGCTATGCTAGATTTAGGTGCAACCATAAATGTTATTCCTAAGTCTATTTTTAACTCTTTGAACATTAGGCCTTTGAAAGAAACATGAGTAATAATTTAACTAGCTACTAGAACCAACGGTTACTCCGAAGGGATAATTGAGGATGTTGTTGTGCAAGTGAATGAGTTAATATTCCCTGTTCATTTCTATATTTTAGATATGCATGATGATAATTCACCTAATCCTTCGCCTATTATGCTTGGGCAGCCTTTTATGTGCACCGTATAAACAAAAATAAATGTTAAAACAAGGACACTGACCATGGAGTTCGAAGGTGTAAAGGTTCATTTTAATATTTTTGATGCAATGGGATATCCTGTGGAGCCTAATACTTTGTGTTGTGTAGATGTCCTTACTCAAAATGTGCAGGAAATCTTTTACTTGAGTGGAAATGATGAATTGAAGGTTACACTTACAAACTGTCTGGTTATGAACTCTCTGGATGAATTGACAATGAGTGGTGCATTGAAGAAAATGATTCGGGCTTTGCAATCTCCGCCGCCTGAACCATTTAGGTACATTGTGGTTAATTCAGTTTTAATAAAATCTGATAAGGGGTTGTTGCCATCTAATGTGCAGACGCTGGCTTGGGAGATGAAACCATTGCCCTCGAACTTGAAAAATGCCTTCCTAGGAGTTGAAGAGACATTACCGGTGATCATATCTGCTACACTGTCTCCTAGTCAAGAATGGAAGTTGATCATAATTTTGAGATAGCACAAGGAAGCCATTGGATGGATGTTAGCTACATAAAAGGTATTAGCCCATTTCTTTGTATCCACAAGATTGTGCTTGAGGAAGATGCCAAGCCAATAAGGCAAGCTCAAAGGAGGTTGAATCATGCTATGGAAGTTGTAAAGAAAGAGATCTTGAAACTCTTGGATGCCGACATCATCCATCCAAGTTTGGATAGCCAATGGGTAAGTCCAATTTATATTGTTCTAAAGAAGGTGGGAGCCACTGTTGAGGCTGACCACGATGGTAAGTTGATTCCGGTTTAGAAACAAACCAGTTGGCGCCAATGCATCGATTACCGTAAGCTAAATTCAGTCACAAAGAAAGATAATTTTTTATTACCTTTCATTGATCAAATGGTTGAGAAATTAATGGAAAGATCTCATTATTGCTTTCTAGATGGTTTTTCAGGTTATTTCCAAATTGTCATTGCACTGGAGGATCAAGAAAAGATTACATTAACTTTTCCATTTGGCACCTTTGCTTATAGGCGAATGCCATTTGACTTATGCAATGCCCCTGCGACATTTGAATAGTGTATGATATGCACATTTTTTGAATATGTAGGAAATATGATTGAGGTTTTCATGGATGATTTCAGTGTATATAGAAATTATTTTGATATTTTTTTCGATAATTTGGCTTTGATCTTGAAAAGGTGTCGAGAGAGAAAGTTAGTTTTGAATTGAGAAAAATGTCAATTTATGGTAGAAAAAAGAATAGTTCTTGGACACTTAGTTTCAACAAAAAGAATAGAGGTAGATAAAGCCAAGGTTGACATTATCTCTACCTTACCCTATCCCACTTTGGTGAGGAATTTGCATTCTTTCTTAAGGCATTCAGGATTTTATCGCCGATTCATTAAAGATTTCTCGAAGGTGGCTGCTCCTCTTTTCCGATTGTAACAAAAAGGATGTTCAATTTGAGTTTGATGAAGAGTGTAAGAAGGTATTTGACAAGATTAAAGAGTTTTTGACATCACCGCCCATCATTCAACCACCAAATTGGGACTTACCTTTCGAGATCATGTGTGATGCAAGCAACAAGGCAGTGGGGGCTGTATTTGGAAAGAGGAGTGGAAAGATTTTATGGGCAACCTACTATGCATCAAAAGCACTTAATAGAGCCCAATTTAACTACTCCACTACTGAAAAAGAATTCCTAGCCGTTATTTTTGCTTTGGTGAAATTTAGATCTTACATATTGGGTACTAAAGTGATTGTATTTTCTGACCATGCAACTTTGCGGTATCTAATGGCGAAGAAAGAAAGCAAGCAAAGGCTTATACGATAAATATTACTCTTACAAGAATTTGATGTGTAGATTCAAGATAAAAAAAAGAAGTGAAAATTCGGTAGCTGACCATTTAAGTCGCCTTTCTACGGTTCATGAAGAATTACATATATGGGAATATTTTTCGGATGAGCAATTACTTATGATTTCCTTTTCTTTTCTTTGGTATGCTGATTTAGTGAACTATTTTGTCACTAATAAATTTTCTGCAGGATGGACAATAGTGAAGAAAGATAAGGTGAAAAGTGATGTAAAATACTATGTTTGGGATAAACCCTATCTGTGGAAACGATGTGCAGGCCAAGTCATCCGACGATATGTAGAAGAAAATGAGTGTGAATCGATTCTAAAATTTTGTCATACATTAGAATGTGGAGGTCACTTTGGCTCTCAACGAACTGCAAGAAAGGTACTTGAGAGTGGATTTTATTGGCCTATATTATTTAAGGATGCTTATGAATTTTGCAAAGCATATGATAAATGTCAAAGAGTAGGCAATATTTCTGGTAGAAATCAAATGCCCCTAACACCAATGTTGTTTGTTGAGATATTCGATGTGTGGGGTATGGATTTTATGGGCTCATTTCCACTTTTACATGGTTTTCTATATATCGTACTTACTGTTGATTATGTGTCAAAGTGGGTGGAACCAAAGGCCACCCGAACTAACGATGCTAAAGTTGTTGCAGATTTCCTAAAGTCCTTGATTTTCATTTGCTTTGGAATGCCTAAGTCAATTGGAAGTGATCGGGGCACACACTTTGCAACAAAACTATTTTAGCTTAGTTTCATAGGTATGGAGTTCTTCATAAGGTCTCAACGTCATATCGTCCGAAAACAAACAGGAAAGCAGAGGTATCTAATCAAAAAATCAAGGGAATTATAGAAAAAATAGTGAGGCCGGATAGAAAGGATTGGAGTTTACGCTTAGAGGATGCGTTATAGGCATATAGAACTGCATATAAAACTCCGCTCGAGATGTCGCCCTACAAGTTAACATTTGGTAAACCTTGCCATTTAACCATTGAACTTGAATATAGAGCTTTCTGGGCTACTAAACAGTGTAAAATGAATTTGAGTGAAGTTGGAGAATGTAGGAAATTGCAGTTGCAAGAGTTGAAGGAGATTCGAAATGAAGCTTACGAGAATGCTGTGATTTATAAAGAAAAGAGTAAGAAATTTCATGATCAAAATATTTTGAGGAAGGATTTTAAGGTTGGTAAAAGGTTTTGCTTTATCATTCTCACCTTAAGCTCTTTCCGGGTAAGCTTCATTCTCGTTGGATAGGTCAATTTTTTTTTACTAACGTGTTTCCGTATGGTACAGTTGAGATTCAAAGTCTGAGCACGGAAAAAAGTTTTGTTGTGAATGTATGACACCCCGGCCCCCAAGCCACGCAAAGCCAAGCGTTTTGGAATTGTAGACTGGCCCAACAGGTCAATATGAGTTCTTTCAGCATGCTTCTGTTTTCACTCACGTGCATTCTGAGAGACTTTCCAGAAGGTCACCCATCCTTTAATTACTCTAGAGTTCTTTCAGTAGGGCTCCTGAAAAGAATGTGCACATTGTTGACATAAGTAGTCTGTTATATCCATTTAACCTATCTATTCACTATATGATAGCCTGACACCGGCTCTTCCATACTCAGAAGTTGGCCTAGCAGCGACCCAACTTCGGGGGTATTACATTATTCCCTACTTAATAATGCAATGTCCACGTTACACCCCAAGGATCATCAACTGTTAGGCCCGTCACCAGTCTAGTCAATGACTGTGGGTTGTCTTAGGTTGGCTTTGATATCAACTATGATACCTTGGCCCCTAAGTCACGCAAAGCCGGACGTGTTGGAATTGTAGACTGTCCCCACAGGTCAACACGAGTCCTTTCAACGTGCTTCTGTCTTCACTCACATGTATCCTGAGAGACTTTCTAGGGGATCAGCTATCTTCAAATTACTCTAGGTCAAGCTCGCTTAACTCTAGAGTTCTTTCAGTGGGGCACCCGAAAAGAAATATGTACTTTATTGATATGAGTAGTCTATTAATCCATTTAACCTACCTATTCACTCTTGTAGCCTGACACCGGCTCATCCATACTCGGAAGTTGGCCTAGCACTGGCCCAACTCCGTGGGTATTACAGAATGGACATCCTCTTAAGCTTTATTATGAGGGGTTCCAGAGCAAAGAAATGAAGTGCGTAGCTCTATTTGAGCCACGTGATTATTTTAAGAGACATTGTGTCGAGCAACGACAATAAACAAAGGCGCTTCTTGGGAGGCAACCCAAGTTTTTTTATTTTATTTTGTGTGGTTTGAGTTTTTGTTGTGTTTTTGAGTTAGTTTCATGCCTTGGTTTTGATATTTTCATACAGATAATATATTCATAGTTGGATGAAGCAGAATATACATGGTTCTTAAGCGTGGCCACGCATGCAGTGTGTTGTGATTGATGAGAGAGAAAAAATTTCAAAGAAATCAGAACATATAACTTCTTTAGACATGATCATGTCTAATGAAGTTTTACATTCTGAAGAAGTGCACAAAAGAGCCTTACATTCTGAAGAAACCATAGCATATTACAGTCATGGCGACAATATAAGCCAACTATCTGGATGCCCACCAATTAGTAAATAGGTAGGGACTACTAAAAAAAATAGAAGTATTGCTTATGAAACTAAAGTCCTTAGGAAAGACGGAACAAAAAGCAAAATACTGGGCAATCCAAACAATTAATTTCAATCGCATAACTTTTTAACAAGCACAATTAGAAACGGTGTGATGCCATTATTCTAACACATATTTGGCACCAACATTAAAAAAGTGAGGAAGTGGAACACACACCTCTAATATTGTATGCCATATTAAAAAGCCATTGATCAATATTGTTACCAATCATATAGAATTTATCTATGCTGCACCGAAACAATGTAAAACATTATAAACAAAGAAAGTACTAAAATCAAGAATATGATATGACTGCACAATGTGACACACTTATGTATACAACATTATGACATAATCATATCCTTGGATGTGTTTGATGAGTCTTCTATATATTGAATTAAAAGAAAAATCTAACTTACAGCCATTGGGAGTTAGATTTACCCCCAGTCCTATTAATTAGTTTGGAAAAAAGCCTACGCTGTATACCCTTTTTATATCTACATCGAACGATAATTAGATTGTTTAGTCATTGGAGGCCCCCGCTATTAAGGATAGTTTTGCATGCAATAGGAAATTAAATCTTGATAAAGGCAACCTAAATGTTTATTTTTCTAGCACATTAATTAATCAGTTTCCCAAGTTGGTAAATTATCGACTTTTTTTCTTTTACTCTTGATTTTCGATTGGTAAGACACAAGTCACATGAGCATCTGATTAAGTGTATTTGGCATGTAGAATTAGCCATCATTGTACATTCTAAGAACACTTCTCCTTCAGATCAATGACTATAAGTTCAAGCCCAAAACTATAGCAACTAAAACAAAGGTAGGGTTGAGTGTTAGAACACAGTACACAAAACCAGATTGAAGAACAACTTATAAGATTACATCATAGATGAAAAATATCATTAGTTATTAGATACATACCAAATTGTAAGATACGGATGAAACCCTAACCAAACACCATTTCCTCAATAAAAATAAAACTAGCGAAATTGTGCAAACGGATTCACAATTATCACAAATTGCAATTCGGTTCAAACAATGTAAGGATTTCCAAAATATTAGTGATGATTTACACACCCTAAGCAAGATACAAACATGTTAGGTAGAGAATAGAATAGCTAAGTTTTTAACTAACTTGTCGATTTCGTGAGCACAATAGTTGCGACTTGGAAGATTCACGGTCGATTCGGCCTACCTCACTCTGCGCAGGTGAGAGATGGCAGCCCACGGTTGATTTTGACCTAACTCAAAGCGGGCATTGCGATGCAGTAGAATGACGGGCAGCAACATCACCGTCTCTGGATCGATTTTGATTTTGGAAAACGGAAAGTGAAGCACGGTAATTTCTCCAAGTTTTTTTTTTTTTAATATAGCCTTTTTGAATGGATGTAGGGGTTGTATTTGAGAAGCTAATAACGCTTTTATCTTTATAAATTTAAAATAATTATATATAATTTTTTAGTACTATATTTATAATAATAAAATTTATATTGACTTTTTGTTATGATTTAAATTGCATAACAAATAAATATATATGTAATTGTTATAGATAAATTATCGAAATAAATATATTTTCTTATATAAATTTTTTATTATTATAGAAAATCTAATATTAAACTTTTTTGTTACGGTTTAATTACGTAACAAATATATAGAGGACGATATCTTGTTGTATATGTATTTGTTACCCATAAACTACCGAAACTAATAAGTTTTACGTTTTTAAAATTTTGAAAAATATATATAGATTTTATTTATTATTAGAATTATAATATTGATCTTTTTGTTACGGCTTGTTTTGCATAACAAATATATATGACGACATCTTGTCCTATATGTAGTTCTTATGGATATTCTACCGAAACAAATAAAAAAAAAAATTTGACCACAAATAAAAAAATTTTGTTCCGACAGTTTTTGTTATAAAAACATCTTTTTGTGACAGATTTATTCGACAATATTTCGCTACAAATAGAAGTTTACAAGTTTTTTGGTAGTGTATTTTTTTTTTTTTGGAACTTGAGGGTCAAATGCCCCTCCAAGTTTCTTGTTAGTTTCATCCATGCAAGTCCATCACTATTAACATACATACACTACAAAAAAATAATATATTTGTAACGGAATTCCGTCCCTAAAGTTCACGTAGCTAACGTAATTCCATTACTAATTCTGTATCTAATGTCATTAGTAACGGAAAAAGTAAATTTAGAGACAAAAAAGTTTTGTTACAAAAATGATTTTTTCTTGTAGTGATACATCCATATATATATATATACCATATATAAATATATATATATTTACCCACATATAATTTATATATACGCATACCGCTATATATATATATACAGTGGTTACCAGAAAAAATAGTTAATATTTATATTAATTAATTCTATATTAATATCACAATAAATTTGAGACTTTGGACACCGTTTCTTTGACAATAGTAAAAATTAATGTCCACTAAAATTTAACAAATTCAAGATTTTGGGCATCGTTTTTTTGATATCAGTAAAAATTGACATCCGATAAAATTTATTGAGGTGGGTCCTTTTAAATAATTTGGGCGCACCACAAATAATATATTTTTAATATATTATATTATATTATATAAATTTTAATTATATAAATATTTATATATTATATACATTCTCTTTTGTTTTAAATTATAGTTGTTTCGTTTTCACCTGGTGTGTTTACGGGGCGGCTAGCAATTTGCTCAAGGCCACTAACTAAGAGGAATCACATATTTTAAAATGTTACCCATTTTTTATTTACATCATTGAATGGACCCATTCGAAAACAATTGGATGATGACAAAATTATTAACGACTGGAATCCCGTATTTCTATTAAATAACATATGAATAGTTCTTTGATTTTGATTAAGGGGTTGTTGAATTCTTGCCTTGGAATAAGAATAAATTGAAGAAAACGGATTGATATTGGTGAAATCTGATCCATTAGCAGAGAGTAACCCTGAGCCCGATGGATCATTCCTTTTTCCGATATATGAAATAGTGAATTTTGCCAAGTCGATTCTTAGGAAATGTCGAATCAAACCATTTGCCCTTATTTCAACAAAGGAAGCACGGGCTTCTTGACTAGAACCTTTTTTTTTTCTTCGGTCCAATTCAATACTAAACAAGTCCGAACTAATTGAATATTTGTATCAGAAATTCCTCGAATTGGTTTACCGTTTCCAGAAAGGATATAATTGACAACTTGAAGTTGCACACTATCCCTTTCCTGCGCCAGATCCGGGTAAAAAAGAGTTGCTAAAGTTATACCATCCATTATTTAATATGTGGCGACAGGCCGAACCAAAACAAAATACTTTTTCTTGCTAAGTGTAATCCGCTGAACATAGATTCAATTTTTCCGTTTTTTTTATTTCATGTAATTTTGTTTTCCTGTTCCTAGTGGTATCAAGCCGCCGCTATGTCGGGATATCTTATCTCTCTCTCCAGGAAAATGGATATCTCCTGAAAAGATTTCCAGTTCCAGTTTTTTTTTTTTTTTTCTCTCGACTCGGACCAATCCGCCCACACGGCTTCTTATATTTAAAGTAATTTGTGTATCTACCCCAATGATACTATTGTTCCGTACCCTTATGAAAGAAGATACGGGTAAGATATGCACTTCCTCGGGAATGAAAAAAAACGGATCTACTTTCATTTGGTATTTTGGCCAAAATTCCTTGTCTCCTAGATACTCAATCAAATCCTCTTTTTGGAGGATTGAATGCATTTCTAGAATTCTATATTTAGTAATGCCCAAACTCTTTTTTCTGTATCTAGGATCGTCGAAATAAAAAAGAACACTTTTTCTACGCAAAATACCATTGGGGGGGCGTTTCAATCGAGATACCTGAAGGGGACATTAGTTCGTTCTCACGTTCTTGAATCGACTGGAGTGGAATGATGAATCTATTTCTTCGTCTCTATGAGAATAAATCCGAATTCTGGTAGAGAATGGTGGTATCCATGAGATTCCAACGACCAGTACATAGAATTCGACTAATGTCTGAATAATCAGGAATCCTATGTTCTTTTTTACCTCTACCCGAAAAATTGGATTTTTGTCTCGACTGATCATTCCTTCCTGAGAAGTTTGATGTGGACCCCCTCTTGAGAGAACGAAAATCTGCACTCATTTGATCTTGATCCTTGTGGATTGCAAGTGAGACTAGACTAGATCCGCACGAACCTCCTAATAATATCCATAAATGACTTGTTTTTGGTAATAGATGAACGTTGCCGTATGGAAATTCAAGTGCATGATATACGTTGGTACTCCAGTGCAGTTCTCCGTCTGAGTCGGAATAAATATGTTTTCGAACCTTCTCTTTAAAATTCAAAGTCGATGTTCTTGCGTGAATCTCCACAATTACTTGTTCTGATTCTACATATTGATCATTTTGAACTAAAAGAAAACTTTGGGGTGGAATATTTACATTATGTCGAATATCTTCACTCTCAATAGTTACATACCAGTTTCTATAACATAGAAAGGCGGGATGTCCACGGCGTGTACGTGTCGGATGAACCAAATCTTCATTGAATTTGATTTTTCCATTTGAAGGGGCTCGCACATGTTCTGTAGTACCCCCCGTGAATACTCCGCCGGTATGAAAAGTTCTTAATGTTAATTGAGTACCCAGTTTGCCGATCGATTGACCTGCAATAATACTACAGCTTCTCCCAATTCAACCAGGTCGCCATGAGTAGGACTCCGGCCATAACATAACCGACGGATCCAAGATACATTCCTACAAGTAAAAGGAGTTCGAATAGCTATTGGTTGTGCTCGAAAGGTTATGAATAGATTTACAAGTCCAATTCCAATGTCTTGATTTCTAGTGGCAATACATCGTGTGCCCATATATATATCATTGGCTAATACGCGACCAATTAATGTTTGGATAAAAACCCTTTCTAGCATTATCCCATTCTGAAGACTCACAAAAATACCACGGACGGTGCCACAATCTGTTCGACGTACAACAATGTGTTGAACCACTTCAACAAGTCTGCGCGTGAGGTATCTAGCATCGGATGTTCGTACAGCAGTATCTACAACCCCTTTCCGGGCTCTGTAGCAAGAAATTATATATTCTGTTAAAGAAAGCCCTTCGCGTAAATTGCTTTGAATGGGTAAATCAATCATTTGTCCTTGGGGGTCCGACATTAATCCTCTCATACCTACTAATTGATGTACCTAAGATGCATTTCCTCTAGCTCCCGAAAAAGACATCATATGAACTGGATTAAAGGGGTCAGTCATCCTAAAATTAGGATTCGTTTCTTGTCGCAAATATTCACTTGTGGCATACCATATTTCAATGGATTGGCGTAATTTTTCTACCTTGTGTACATTCCCATAATGATGGTGTTTTTCAAAAATCAAACTTTGTTGTTCAGCATCTTGAACTAACCATCTCTTCGAGGGTATTGTTAAAAGATCATCAACTCCTAATGAAATGGATGTAGCAGTAGCTTGTTGAAAACCCAGAGTCTTTACTTGATCTAGGATATGTGATGTATATGCCATTCCGAAGTGATCTATTAATCTACTAATAAGTCGTTTTATGGCAGTTCCATCTATCACTTTATTCTGAAATACCAGATTGGCCCATCCTGGTATAACATAAGTACTTCCATATTCTGCTGAGTATGATTCAACAATGGGGTTGAGTCAGTGATTTTAAAATTTCCTTTTCTCGATCTTGATTCGGGTAGAAATTCTGGAAATATGGGCCTAGTTGATAGTTAAAGTTAAGAGATTTGAATTCCTACTGGCATCGTAGAATTTCTTAGCGCAATTGGGTACCATATGAGCAGACATGAGAAAACCCATGTATGGCTTCTTCGATTTCTTGATAAAGAGAAATCGAACTAACAGTGGTTCGAATGTATATAAAAAGAATTTCATTTTTTATACTTCTTACTATTAGATAGTGTCCATAAATCTCATAATAAGTGCCTAAAGAATGATAGTGAACCTCGATGGGAGTTTCTATTGAAGCAATGAGGCGGTGATCTAGTCGCCACCGGAGCCACAAAGGACTATCTAAATTGATTCGTTTCTGCCGATAAGCGCCGATCACATCATAGGAATTAGAAAAAAGGATTCTTTTGTATAAACATGGTTATTATTGTGACTTCTTTTATTTTGATCGTTTCTACGATTCCGTAGATTATGCCTATTTACACAAATACTTCTACGATTCCCGCTCGTTAATACATAGAGTCCAATAAGCATATCCTGAGTTGGTACGGAAATGGGGTCTCTAACCGCTGGAGACAAAAGATTCATATGAGGAAACATAAGTAAACGGGCCTCTGCCTGAGCCTCTAAAGATAAAGGTACATGAACAACAATTTGATCCCCATCAAAATCTGCATTGAATCCCTTACAAACTAATGGATGTAAACAAATAGCACGCCCCCCACTAAAACGGGCTGGAATGCCTGTATGCCCAATTTATGCAAAGTGGGTGCTCTATTCAGTAATACTGGATGCCCCTGCATAACTTTCTGAAGTATTTCCTATACAATGGGTTCTTTTTCCCCAATTTTACTCTTCGAAACCCCTATGTTCGAAGCAAGATGTTGTCTAATTAGCCCACGAATTACAAATGTCTGGAAAAGCTCTATTTCTATTTCATGTGGCAATCCACATCGATGTAATGAAAGTGAAGGACCCACGACAATGACGGAACACCCTGAATAATCGACCCGTTTGCCAAGCAGAGTCTCACGAAATCTTCCGTCTTTGCCTTCAATTACATCCGAAAATGACTTGTAAACTTTATTATGACCGTCCCTCATTGGTTGTCCACTTATTCCATTATCAAGAAGTGTATCCACAGCTTCTTGTACCAATTTTTCCTGACACATTACTAATTCTCCTGGCGTAGATCTACTTGTTGTTAATAGATCGGTAAGAGTATTGTTCCGATAGATAACTCTTCTATAGAGTTCATTAATATCCGAGCTCATTAATTTTCCCCCATCTATCTGAATGATGGGTCTTAGCTCAGGAGGAGGAACGGGTAATAAACACAGAACCATCCATTCTGGTTCTATATTTGTTCGAAGAAAATGCTTAGTCAGTTCCATGCGTCTAACCAAAAAATCCTTTCTTCTTCCAACCCTTCGATCTTCCCATTCATTCCCTGTAAGCCCTTCTTCCCCTAACTCTTTCCATTCTACCAATGAATTGTCTAGAATAATTCGTAAATCCAGATCGGCTAATTGTTCTCGAATAACACCTGCACCCGTAGAGATCTCTCGATTGCGAAACGTCTCGAAGCCCTGGGTAGTAAGAAAAAGTGGGATGCTGTATTTCCAAGATTGGATTTCATATTCAAATAAACCTCGTAATCGCAAGAAAGTGGGTTTTTTTGTTATGGGTCTAGCAAAAGAAAAATTGGGATAAGATCCTATACTCTAGGATCTCCCCCCCTTCCAAATCGGACGTGAAAGTTTCCTTTCATCCGGCTCAAGTAGGTACACCGACTAAAGAGAGGAGGTCTCGCTTTCAAATTCTAGAAAATCCCAACAAAACAAAAAGATCTACTCCTTACTCAAGTTCTCAGTGAAGAACAAGCAGCAAGATTTCATTAATTACGCCTTCTTTTTATTTATTATTAGGATGTCAGTTTCTTAATTCGTTACTCAACTACGACATAAATGAAATGTGAGATTCTTGAGTAGTCTACTTCCCTTCGAATGATGAATTCCTTAATTCTGAATTCGACTTCAATAATGAAATTCCAATAAAGGAGTACCTTGGAATTCAGAGGGGATTTACTTGTCTATGTATTGTTCCTTTCGATCTGTTAGGTCCCGACTTCATCTCGACGATTTTTTCACAATGTCCTTAAAGTCCATATGCGATGGATAGACTCCTGTAATCATGATATATTTGCTTGCGTGAACATAATTTCTTTGCAAAAGAAAGTAAATGGTTAATTCCACAAAACCAAAAATCTTTTTTACGTTTTACGAGATGCAAATTTCAATTTTGATTTATTTGTCCCAAAATCGACCATGGATCAATTCTCCTTTTGATTGGGGAGTATTTACTCCCCCCTCCCCAAGTCCGAGCTTCATGGTACACTTGTCAAGTGACATGTCAGATCCAGGGCATCCCAATTGGATTGACTGGGATGACAGTTTCTTATTGCGAATCTGTAAAGTCAGAGTTTTGATCAAATCACACATCGCAGTATACTAGGCTTTCTAATTCTTTAATAGGTTTATCCAAAAGATTCGCAATATAACTGGGAAGACGTTTTAAATACCACACATGGGTTACTGGGCATGCGAGTTTGATGTAGCCCATTTGATATATTCGTATCCGAGAATCAATAAACTCGACTCCACATTGTTCACAAAATTTTGGGTCTTCTTTTTCAGCTCCGATTACTCGATAATTTCCACAAGCACAAATTCCACTTTTAATAGGTCCAAAATTCTTTCACAAAATAATCCATCTTTTTCCGGTTTATTGGTTTTGTAATGAAAAGTATAGGGTTTTGTCACCTCTCCAACTATCTCTTATTAGGGAGGATTTTCGTGGACCAAGCGCTTATTTGTTGAGGAGAAACTAATCCAATTCGTAACTGTTGATGTTTATACCGATCGATCATAGAAAAAAATTCTAATTTCTTCCGATTAAACTTCTTTCCTATTAATCTGAAAGTTTTTCTCAGATACAAGGAAATGATTCAATTCCAGAGCTAAAGATCGTAGTTCTCGAACGAGCAATTGAAACGATTCTGGAGCATCTTCAGGATTAGGTATTGTCCCTCCAATGATTGTAGTACCAAGTGCTTCTTGGCGCGCTCTAATATGATCCGCTTTATAAGTAAGCATCTCTTGTAAAATGTGAGCAACACCAAATCCTTCTAGAGCCCAAACCTCCATTTCTCCTACTTGTTGTCCCCCTTGTTTTGCCCTTCCCCTAAGGGGTTGTTGTGTAACAAGTGCTTAATGTCCACTGGAACGTCCGTGGATTTTATCATCAACTTGATGAATTAACTTCAAGATATAAGGCTTTCCTATTAGAACGGGTTGTTCAAAAGGGTTTCCCGTCCTTCCATCAAATATTTTGCTTTTTCCTGGATACTCGAGTTCAAATACCCACGGATTCGCTGTTTGCTGACTGGCTTAATATAATTCAGAGAATACTAGTTTTTTGGAAGCTTCTTGTTCATATCTCTCATCAAAAGGAACTATTCGATAATGTCTGTCTAGCAAACTCCCTGCTAACCCCAGCGAACATTCAAATATCTATCCCACATTCATTCGTGAAGGTACTCCTAATGGGTTGAAGACCATATCAACGGGTCTTCCATCTTGCAGATAAGGCATATCTTGTCTAGGCAAAATTTTGGAAACGATCCCTTTATTTCCGTGTCTTCCAGCTACTTTATCGCCTACTTTAATTTCACGTTTCTATGAAATATATACACGAATCGTTTTGAGATTATAACTAGAACCTTTCCTTTTCTGGATCCACCTCACATCAATAACCCGGCCCCTACCACCTATAGGGAGTTTTAGACAAGTTTCTTTTGAAGTGGATACTTGAATGCCGAGTATGGCTCGTAACAATCTATCTTCGGGAGCATACAATGATTATTTCACGATTTGGGGCGTTAATTTCCCTACTAAAATGTCACCCGTCTCTACCCAAGATCCCAAGACCACAATTCCATTTTTGTCCAAATTGCGAAGTAAATGGCCTTCTAAATGTGGTATTTCGTTAGTGATCCTTTCAGGACCTTGGCTTGTCACATGAGTCTGAATCTCATATTTCCGTATGTGAAAAGAAGTATAAATATATTTATATACCAAACGCTCACTAATAAGTATTGCATCTTCAAAATTGTAACCTCCCATGGCATATAAGCCACTAATGCGTTTTTCCCCAAAGAAAGTTCGCCACCAACTGTAGCAGCACCATCTGCTAAAATTTGTCCCCTTTTAATGCATTTACCCCCCTGAACCTGGGGCCCTGCCGGAAGGAGTCCTTCTTCGCCTTCCACCTAAGCTGCGCAGGAAAGGCCCAAACCCAATCCTAGGGAACAGTCAAGCTTCATAGGGTCTTTCTGTCCGTAATTCTAAAAGGAGACCTACCCTTAATAAACATAACATCACCAGATTTATTAGATTTATTTACATTCAAATCTAATTCTTTACTTTTCAAACCATTAATAACCACATCTAAAGTCACAAAATCACGCCCATATTTAATTGCCGATTTTACATCAGGAAAAGCACTTGGAATTGCATTCAAAAGAATTATAGCACTATAATCATCTATATTCTTATCACCAGTAAGCTTAATATCTTGAATTAATTTTTGAAAAATATCAAGATTTTCATCAATAGTTTTAAATTGATCAAGTTTAAAACTAAAGAACTTTTCTAACAAATAAAGCCTACTAGGTAAAGAAGTTTGAGTATATAATTTATCCAATTTATTTCAAAATGCCATAGCAGATTCTTGTATACCAACCTTACGAATTACATGATCAGCTAAATTTAGAATTATACAAGACGAAGCCATTTCATCCAACTTAGCCCTCTTTTCAAGAGGGATTGTGGTTGCTTGATCCGGCTCCACAGCCTTTATTAATTTTTAAGTAATAAGTATACTTCTCATTTTTTGTTTCCAAATAGAAAAATCAATTTTTCCATCAAAAGGTTGGATATTGAAAAAGGTTTGCCCAACCATGATCAACAGTTTTAAAAAATAGTTAAAAAAAAAAAATTTCCGAAAAACACAATTTGTTTGGCAAAAACTGTTTGTTTTAAAAAAGCAGTTTATTGTGAAAAAACAGTTTATAAAAATACAGATTAATTTAAACAAATTGAGAACCAAACAAACACCCAAATCACAACACATCAATAGCAATTCACAGAAAACAAACACAACAATCAAACACAGCAACAAATATATCACAGAATATTGCAATCACAAGCAAAAAATTAACAAAAAGGCTATCTATTACAACATTCACTCATGACTATTCCACCGAAGGTACTCGAGAATCACTAACAAGAGTGAGGATCGGAGTTTTGCAACCTTGGTATCACAATAGCCTTTATAATCGATTGGGCGGAATGCGGATATTAAACTAAGAAAAAAATAACAGTAACAAAAATAGTTAGGGTTATAGAGTTTACCTCGAAGCACAGCAACAATATATTCCCTACAGCAGTACAAGGGTAGATATACAAATGACCTATTCTTTTTCAAGAATGGGGGTTAGCCAACTAATAACAACAAAAGCAGAAATAATGTTTCTCCTCTAAACAAAGTTAGACTCACCGAAACTCACGAACAGAGACACTAGGCCACAAAAAACAGTTTTAACAAAATCTTTCAAAAAATAATTTTGGTTTTAAAGATTCTTGAAAAACTTTTGGATTTTAACCCAACAAGCATATATCTAAACGAAAATAAGGCGAAGCAACAAGTTTTACGATTTATTTTCTTAAAATAACAACGGACAAAATCGGTTTTCAACAAATCGAAACGATTTTGAACCGTTCTAACCGAAATGGACTCAAACTTAATCGATCTACACAAAACAGTAGCAATTAAGTCCAAAACCCAACATTAAGAGTTCGACTGCGGCTATATTAGCACGGATCGAAAAACTCAATGGCCGATATAGACTCGAAATCAAAGGAAAAGAACCGAACACAGTATAATATGTTCGATTCAACCGGATCCTTTCGATTTCTTACGGATCGCTTTGGTTTTGAGCAGATCCTTACAAAATCAAAGAGTAAAGACGATTTCGTAAAAGAAAAAACTCAACCAAGGCTAAAATACAGAGAACGAAACACAATGAGCCGATTTTGACAAAGATATAAAAAAGGAAAAGAATCAAGCACTTAAAAAATAGGCCGATTCAACCGGATCCTTTTAGATCTTGAAGATTTAAACCAGATCTTTACAAAATCGAAAGATAAAGATAATTTTGTAAAGAAAACTTCACCAAAAAGCTCTGATACCACTTGTAATGACAAATGCGGAATAGATCGAGAATTTTATTAACGAAAAATGAGTAAAAACACAAATATTATACTAGTTTTGGTTAGGTTCAGCCCCTAACCACTCAAAACAGTAAATCGACACACAAAATGCACCTACTAGCGACTACACACTTTAAACCGGCCCGAAACACACAACTCAAGCACAAATCAACCTCCACACTCACATACAAGACGAAACAAAAGAAAATACAGACGCCTACAAGTCGAACGAGCCCTTTGCGGCTACGAACAACACCAAGGGGTGAAACGCCACGCCAAAGAACCTTCACAAGTTACAGGAGGGAGGCGCCACTGAGAACCGCAGTGAAACCACCGGAAACAGTCACTGGAAGGCAAACAGAAAGGTCGAGAGGTAGAGAGAGGGAAGAGCTAGAGAGGAAAAGTTGTATAGAGAGAGAAACGTAAGTGAGTAGAATAAGTGAAACCCTTCTCTCTCTCAGTATATATATTTATCTCAATTAAGCAACGGACGGACCAGATCAAGATCCACAATCAGACGGCCAAGATCAAGGCTAGACGCGGATCCAAGACGGATCAGGTCATGGGTCGCGGGTTCGGTCCGGGTCGCGGGTACAGGCGGTTCTGGTGGCGGGTGCGGGTCGTGAGGCAGGGCCAGGTATAAAATGGGCTGCATAGCGGGTATGTATCTTATATTGGGGTGGATCTAATTGAATCAAAAAATCCAACAATTATATTTGTATTAATATATTAAATTAAATTAATTTTTCTATTAAACATATTAAATCAATATTTCATTTCGATATCATTAATCACATAAATTATTTCGTATTATGTTGCTGTAAAAAACTAAAAAAAAAACATTTTCAAAATTTCTATCTAAAGGCATTTATCTCGATTATATTAGTTTAGATTCAAAATATTCTAAAATTTCATAACTCCAAAATTGTCAATTTAATCAAAACCTAAAACTGCGTGGGTGAATCACGTGAAGTTAGCCATGCCACCGCTAGCTACCCTAGCTGGCTGCTCCCGCGTAAATGCTCCTCCTTCAACTCTACATATATTAATTGTAGGTACGTACATGCACACCAACATCTAGCTAATTAATAACGAACAGACCAACATCCAACATAAAGTTTTCAGTTATTATTATATACATATATCATCTCACGGGGAATCACCTTTCCATCAACCCCCCATCCAAATTAACGTGTTCATGCAACTTATTATATATCACACACACACACATATATATATATATATATATACCCACACATACATATGTTTGCTCAAGTAGTGATTAATTAATATGGCGAATTCCTGCGATTTGGCCATAGCGGAGGCGCGGGCAGTAGTAGGACTGTTTACTGTATGTTGTTTATATTTAGCAGCAGCAGGTGAAATTGATTCACAGCCACATGAATTACCGCCGTACAATAATAATAATAATAATAATAATAATAATAGGAATATGATGGTTAATAGTAGCGAGCAGCAGGTGGTGCCTGGCATTGGCATTGGCATTGGCATGTTCATATTCGGGGACTCGCTTGTGGACAATGGCAACAACAACGCCATGATCACTCTTTCCAGAGCAAATTACAGGCCTTATGGCATTGACTTTCCTCAAGGCGCCACTGGACGTTTTACAAATTCTCGCACTTTTGTCGATGTTCTAGGTACGTACGTACATACGTATATACATATTAATTAAGTAATTAATTGATTAATTTTGTGGTGGATTCAGCCCAATTGCTAGGGTTTCGCAACTATATCCTCCCTTTCGCGAGGGCCCGGGGACGAGCATTACTCGATGGAGCAAACTATGCATCTGGAGCTTCTGGAATCAGAGACGAAACGGGCAATAATTTGGTATGTTACATTGATTATTGTGTTCCATTAAAGAATGGTATTAATTATAAAGAATTGAGTTTGAATTAATTAACAAAAATGCATGCATGTAGGGGGATCACTTGTCGATGAACCAGCAGGTAGATAGGTTTGGGGAGACAGTGGAGCAGCTGAAGAGGATGAGATTGTATTTCAGGGGGGATGCCAATGCTGCAGTGGCCGCCTATCTCAGCAAATGCATATTTTACTCAGGACTGGGCAGCAACGACTATCTCAACAATTATTTCATGCCCGATTACTATTCCACAAGATCTCAGTACACCCCACAGGCTTACGCCGCTTCTCTCCTCCAGGATTATTCCAAACAGCTGACAGTAAGCTCCTTATAATTCATTCATTCATTTGCTTTCATTCAATTCAGTTCTATCCATCATTATTGATTAATTACCGATCCATGGATGGATGAATAAATTCTCTCTCCAATGGCCACTAATCAATACTTCTTCAACACATAAAATCAAACAAACAACGTCAATATTGCACAACATATAGCTGTGTCATATATTAAATTTGTATTATGATATATAAATGGGTATAGTTCAATTGTTGATATGATCAAATCAGCATCGTATTTATTTGATCGGATCAACATATGATACAGGGATGATTAATATGTATTTATACATATTTTAGTATATTTATAGTACAACATATATTATATTATATTATAATTCAAACATATGCTATCTTATACCACAAACATATGATGAGATATATATACATATATAAATATATACTGTCATTCATATAAAATATGCTGACTTGGGCCGAATCTGCAGCCTATATTAATATATTTATTACGGTGAAATCAATAATATGCTATACTATATAAAATTATACTGCATGTACCGTGAGTAAATGCAGTAACGTTAAAATATCAGTATCATATAATATCGTATACACGCTGTCTATCATGATTATATATGTTGATTTGAGCCATTCAATATCCTAACCATGCATTCCGTTTTCTTAATTAGGCATTATACAAGCTGGGAGCTCGGAAAGTGATTGTGAGTGGGATTGGGAAAATAGGGTGCATTCCATACGAGTTGGCGCGATACAATGGCAGCGGGAGCGCGTGCAATGAGGAAATCAACAGTGCTATTGCCCTCTTCAACAACGGACTCAAAGCATTGGTGGATGGATACAATAACAATAACAACCAGCAGCTTCCAGGATCCAAATTTGTGTACTTGGATTCATTCAGAAGCAGCCAAGATCTGGTTGAGAATGCAAAGACATATGGATTTGAGGTGGTGGACAAGGGGTGCTGTGGGGTGGGGAGAAATAACGGACAGATCACATGCCTGCCTCTAGAAACCCCATGTGAGGATCGCCAAAAGTACATATTCTGGGATGCATTTCACCCCACGGAAGCCGTCAATATATTGCTTGCCAAGAGAGCATACGATTCTCCCACTCCCTCCACGTCATTTGCTCATCCCATTAACATACACCAATTGGCCATGCTCTAGCCTCTGCATATATATATTAGCTACCTAATTATTATTATTATTATTGACTAGATTTACTACATCCATGTATGCAAATACTGGATTATGAATAATACGTTGAAATCAACCATGCATACCATGCATATATATATAGTAGTCCATCTTAACGGATATATAGGTCGAATCTGCATGTAATTCTCGTCTTATTACAGTGACACTTATGTTTTAATATAAACATTTCGCCTCTTAGCTTTCTTCGGGTATCTTGATTGAATTACATTACTAATTTGACTATATTCCTTGCCGGTTATATATTACTGATGTTTGAAATAGTATTGTTGGCCAGGGAAATCCAACAAAGCAAAGTAAAATTAAAAAAAAGAATGATAGACCTTTGAATTTGATGAGTTAGCCTGATATCATATACGAATTCCTAAGCACTAGAGTTGTTAAAACAGAATTTCGAAATCTCTACATTAAATAAAAGTAATGTTAAAAGGAAATTAGCATCTCAAATTTGTACTGGGCCTCCCTTGTGTTCTTCTGTTCCCATTTTTTTTCCGTTCGTCCGCACCAATTCCGAACAGTTGAATTCGGTTACCCGGTTATGGGTAACCGTCAGATGGTTACCTCCCGAACCTCCAATAACCAGAATCGGTTACTTCAAAGAGTGCACCTCTTTGGCTTTCGGATACCCCAGTCATTCAATCAGTGCTTCCTAGTTCTCAATCATTCAGCCCATCACACCTTAATACCAGCCTTGTCGAATTGCACTGCAAGATATTTCTATACTTAATTTGGCTTTGTTGGCCCACTTTTTCCTAATGGGCCCGTGGAGCGAAACCCTAGGCACCATTTTTTCGTAACTCAACAACTTACCTCCTCTCCCAGAGAATATTAAGAGTCACATCTCGAAGACGGTGATTTTGACATGATGGTTTATTTCCTCTATCCCAGGTCTGCACCATCATCATTATGACCGTCGAAAAGCGGAGGGAAATATACAAAACCTTTCATCGCCAACATACCTCTCCCTACCTCTTCCGAAAAAACCCTGTTGAGTCCATCGCTCTCATTACTCACTTTAGCCATTTGTGTGTACACCCATGGAGATAACCACCCTCATCCCTTTTGATGAATCCGCTCCACCACTGGCGATGAATCCGTCTTCTACCATCACTCCAGTGGTGCGTCCCTTCGTTTCCACTGTTTCTGAGGGAGCTCCTACGCTTAACTTTCTACAACACAACCGCCACGTCGCCATTTATGACGGAGCCTTCAATGCCGCCCGTCTCTGGGACGGAATCAAGACCAATCTTTTGGATCCCAAAGATGAATTTTGTACCTGGTATGAAAAAATGGAGAAAAGCTTCGGAAAGCAATAGAAGCAGCAAGGGCTAGACAAAGCGATTTTGTTGTCTTGCCAAAGCTTCAACATTCAAGACACACTAATTCTCGCCATGACTACTTTATGGGATCTGGAAGTTAGTGCGTTTCTGCTGCCGTCAGGGCCAATTGGCCCGACCTTGATGGATGTCAACATGATCGCCCATCTTCCGATTGTAGGGGAGGATCCGGTAATCGAAACCCTAATCAGTCAAGAACCAGCATCCGACCACCCCGGCTGGGCGATAAAGGCATCCCTGTGCAACAAAGTCGTGGCCTGGGGACCTTTTGTAAAACTGCACTGTGGGGCGACAGGCACTCCGGTGACCGATAAAGAACATGTTGCCTTTCTGTTGTACTGGCTCTGCAGATACATGGTTCTCTCCGAGTTCAGCATTTTATCTTTATTGTACAACTTTCTTATACGTGTCTATATTCTGGTCATAATAGATATGTAATATGCCCCTCTTCCAAATCCATCACCTACACCCATACTGATATCGCAATTCACCTGGCTCAGGGCCGATTTCTCTCAATCGGTACCTTGTTCATTGCCAGCCTTTATGAGGGCCTTTCCAAAACCTGCCCAAAACTGTCCAGCTCCACCAAACTTGACACCGTCTTTTCCGGTCCGATTTGGTTTTTGAAACTCTGGCACCGTCTGTACTTCCATTCCTTTTTTTTTGGACAGCCACCTCTTCTTCTCAATTCGGATATATCATTCGGTCAATATATCCTCTTCCTTTGTTCTGACTGAAAACATCATAAAGACCCCGAGACCACCCTTAAAGCTATTTTGGAAACCGATTTGACAAATTCAAATTATTATTCCTATTTTCATCTTACTGCTTTTGCCACACCCTCTTTCTATGTTCCCCCTTCTATTCATTTTCCATATGCGCTATCCTCTGAATCTCCACATCCGACCTTCAAATATTCCTTGCAGGCGGCGCTAAAGCCTCGATCCCTTTTCGCTAGGAAAAAGCTCGAAAAAATAAAAAAGACATATGCCGCATTCCCCTACCCACATTACTTGGCGCATCAGTTTGGCTGTCGTCAAGGCATCCCAGCTTTAACCTTTACCCCACACCTTGTCCGAACTCATGCCAAAAATGTTGTGGCCGAATACGCCATCAAGCCATACACCGATCAACTCACCAATTATTTAATCAATCATATTTACACTCATTTCCGTGACTGCCCTAATACCGTCCCAGCCTTTCGAAAATGGTGGTCGGAGATGGCTTAGTCTGTGGTCTGCCCATTGTTGATTGTGTAAAGATCCTTTTCCCTCCGACCACCCATTCGGGGTCTCAGCTGATTCTTCTGCCGCAAAATTTAACGGGGCAGGTTGCCTTGGGAGCCTCACAACCGAAACGGAAACGAGAGAAGCAGATTGGTAGGGCTAGCTCTTCCCAAAAAAAGGCCAAAGCCCCAGCAACGGCCCAGCCAGCGAGCTCAGAGGAGCAACGTAAAGCGGGAGAGATTACCTGGCCTCTCTACAAGTAGACATGAGTCTCTTCCCTGAATTCCGAATATCCACTGCACAGCGAGCCCTAGCAGGTAATCTCGTTCCAGGACACCCTTAATCTTACCCATTCTCCTTGATCACACCTTGCTCTTGCGCCAGCTGCTACCAGCCCGATTTTCAGTCCAACCAACGTGCCGACGAACCCAACTTCAGCCGCACGAACACTTGTACCAACCGACTTGCCAATGACTGACCATAATATAGAGGCACTGGTCGAAAGGCAAATCTCGTCTGCCCCATGTTCCACGTTCTGAGCACTTAGTGCCTACCGAAGTCGGAGGCCGGCCCCTAGTCCAGGTAGCCTTTGGCTTTCAATAACTATGTATATCTCATTTGAGTTGTATTTATATGCTAAGTTTCTAGTTAGTCGAAGTTTCTGGAGAGGGATTGGGGACGGTCCGCCAATCACCAAACAACCAAGGTGCAGAATCACCAGCAGAGAGATAAAGACTGCCAAAAGCGGCCGAATTGCAAATAATGCCTGAAAAAGCTCCTGAGCAACCTCTTTCCCCTTAACGTGAGATTCCAGATGAAGAGTCATACGTGGTAAGCTAGTGCATTCATGATAACTTAACTCCCACGGCTTTCCTTATTGTCATATTTCAGGAATCGGTCTCGTATGCACCCGAAGGGTGCCTTGTTGGGCTGACTGGCGGGGCTGCCGCCCGATCCCAAATGAGGGAAGAAATAGCGGCCCTTTCTCCTGCAGCTTCAGCGCGAACGCTGACGGCTCCGCAACGACTTCAAGTTTTGTCCGACCCATCCGTGTACTTGGCCCTATCAGCCCAAACGGCCACTCAGGACCAGATCGCTGAATTTGCATTTTCTTTTATTACTAGCATATTCGCAACACACTCACTCTTAATTCTTTATACAGGACCCAGGATTTTTGTCTCCCCTTTCCGCGTTGCTCTTTCCGCTAACAACCGACAGACGATTTCCAAGATAGTCGGGAGATCTCTTACCAGCCTCACTGAAGATGAATTAAATAAACTAATGGACAGCCTACTTTGTCTGCTGGGTGACCAGCCTGCCGGATCCCCTGCCAATCAAGTGCTCAACTGGATTCTCGAGGGACTGTCAGAGGTTGTTGTAGACTTACCACTTCTTCAATCGACCGCCACTCAGGAACTCTGACTCTCATGACCGACTCTATTAATCGCACCTTAGCAGACTTGGATTCGGCTTTAGGTAGATCACAACAATGAGTGATGATTCTCTAACTATCCAGGGAATAGCTCTCTGCAGACATAGACAGAGATAGACGGGAAATCGAGAGTTGGTGGCAAGAACTGTTAAGGCAAGAGATAGAGCTGGCCGAATTGGACAAGTGCCTGTTCGAAAAACATCAAATAGTGCAAAGCCAATCAGACAACCGGAGAGCACTTGTACATGAACTGGAGATCATCTACCGAGCCAGACAGTGGGCAGAAAGAACTTCCTCGGTTGCCCAACGGAGTGCGGCCAGGCTAAACCAAAAGTGGTTAAACATCCTGGCCGCAATCAACTCACTTTTGTAACGACCCTGTAAATTTTCAACTTATAATGGACATTGTCTTTTACGCCTTACCTTGTTTTGAGCCAACACTTGGTTAATTTGAAATCTCAATCCCACAAACTAGGCCAAAACATCGGCAACCAATGGAATAAATAGGCAATCAACCTTCAATCCTGACAACAGTACCTGTCAGACCGAAATCTTCGATCACGAGACCAACATGTCTTCTCAATAACCTTGCATCTACGTCCCCATTAGAAACTAGGAAGGTGTTCTACAACCCTTTTTGGTTGGGCAACACCGTGTTTCCGTTTATGCAGAAGATCTGTTGCATGTGCTTAAACAACTAAATTTCAAATTTAAGTTTTCTCATAGTGGACACCATAATTTACACCGAACCACTCGTCTGATGTAACGTGTCACTGAGAGTTACGAGACCTCAAAAGATATGCTCAGTCGTTTCCCCAACCTTGAACACCACATGGATTTGATTGAACACCACGTCATGGCCATCCTACCGGATCTCAGTTGGTAAGCGAATTTTCTCAGCAAAGAACAGTTTTTACCCATTTACGGGTGCTCATTCCCAGAGGACCGAAAGAACCCTTAAGGAAATGCAGGAACAATAGGAAAGGTATCTCCCAGAACTGGATGATCTCCTGGATGAAGATCTCCCAATAGCTGTCGGACCATGGGCCCTAAACTCCGATGGTGATGAGGATACCCCATGCATCACTATCCCTGATGAAGACTAGTTAGGTTCCGCACAGCCCCGAACCCCCCTCTAGGTTCCGAATAGAGTGACCATTTAGTCAGTCATGTGTCTTGAAAAGGCAGGGTAATACCTTTTCAAGTATTTGACGTTAATGCAATCATGTACTTATTTTCTATCTTGGTCCATAATAATGAAGACTCATTTGTCAATCTCTTTGTGAATTATGTAAGGTCCTTCCCAATTGGGGGATCACTTTCATAGTTGATCTATTTTCTTGTAGGTTGGTAAAATAGTCTTCCACACCATATCTCCTTCCTTGAAGTTCCTTGCACTAACCTTTTTATTGTAATATTTCATTCGAACCTGGCTCTCCAAATATATATAGTCGATAGCCTCCATTCGAGACACGTCCAACTTTTCCAATTACTGAAGCATCTTTTGCCTCATATCATTTCCGTCACCAACTTTGGTCAAATCCGTTCAAGCGAAAGGTATTCTAACTTCGGCTGGCAAGACAGTATCGTGCCCAAAAGTAACTGATACGGCGAGAACCCAGTGGCCGAATTCCAGCTGTTCCGATATGCCCACAGAGCTTATGGCAGACACGTATGCCATCTCCTCGGATGATTGCTAATCATCTTTTTGATAATATTGATGATGATCTTGTTTGCAGCCTCAACTTGTCCATTCGCATGTGGATAATACGGCGAAGAATGATGCAACTTAATATTAAATTCTGCCATAAATTTCACGAACCTTTCTCTAGTGAACATGAGCCCCTGGTCTGTCACAATAGTGTGCGGAATCCCATAGCGGAAAATAATATGTTCCCGAACAAAATCAATCACTTCCTGTTGGGCGCGTTCTTCAAAGTGATTGCTTCCACCCACTTGGTAAAATAATCAGTTGCCACCAAAATAAAACAATAATGCTTGGATGATGATGGGTGAATCTTCCAGGTAATATCCATGGCCCAAGATTTGCACGGCCATGGTTCGATCATCGCTTGCAATTCCACATTGGGCAAATGATTCAACGGCCTATGTCTTTGACATTCCTCACAATTTTTAGCAAACTTTATGCAATTTTCGAATATTTTGGGCCAAAAGTATCCCAGATGATGAATGACCCATCTCATGTTCAGACCTGCTCGATGGGCACCACAAATCCCATCATGGACCTCATGCATAACATCAACCGATTCTTCAGATCCCAAACAACGGAGAAGAATATCTTCCACCGTCCTTTTATATAGAGACTCACCGATTAAGCAAAAACGTAGAGCCTTCAACCTGACACTGACCAAAACTGAGGTATCCGGGTTCCTCAAATAATCCTCAATCTCCGTTCTCTAATCCACACTATTAATCTCATGATCGGGATCCTCCCCTGTCACACAATTAATACCCTGGTACGCCATATGGCTATTTTGTTCCAGCTCGTCTGCCCAACGGTTCTCCACTCTATAAATGTACTCGATCGTAACCTCAGCAATCCTAGTAGTCTACTTACTATGTCCTTGTATTTTCTCAAACGAGGAAGGTTACAGGCATACTAACCCAAAAGCTGATTGATAACAAGTTGAGAATCCTCTTTTATGATCACTGACTAAACGCCTCTCTTCACAAGAGCGTTCAAGCCCAAGATTAGGGCATCATATTCTGTAGAATTATGAGTCATAGTTTCTAACTGCAGAAAAAATTTGATCCATTTGGCCCCCGAGCCTTCCAGAACTACTACAACTCCTGAATGTTCCCGAGTGTTGGACCCATCGAAGTACATACCCATGGTCTGACACTGATCAAAAATTCACGATCATAATTTATTTTATCCGTTTGGGAGAATTCTGCCAAAAAATCGGCCATGGTCTGGCCTTTGACCGCCTTCAGGGGTTTGTATGATAACGCAAAAGGGGCTAATTTGATTGCCCATTTCATCAATCTTCCATGCATGTTAGGCCTCTGAAGAATTAACTTAACAATACCGAACTTGGAAATTACCTCAGTCTCTTTTGGAAAAAAGATAATGCTCCAATTTGGTACATGTGTAGACCAACGAATAACACATCTTCTCAGGGATAGTGTAATTGAGTTCGGGTCCAACTAATGTCTTACTGAGGTAGAACACTGCTCTTTCCTTGCCGTCAACCCAATACTGCGCCAGAAGGTAACTCACCACGTCGTATGTATTTGCTAGGTAAAGTTTGAGTGGCCGACCGAGTCTAGGTGGCACTTAAACTGGTGGGTTGGTAAGAGCTTGCTTAATTGCATCTAAGGCCTTTTGTTGCTCCTCCCCCCAAATAAAATCGGACGTTGTTTTGGCCTTCAAGAGCTTCGTAATAGGCCTCATTTTACCTGCCGTGTTGGCTATGAACCTTCTTAAATAATTTACTTTCCCGAGCATGCTCTAAATCTCCTTGACGGTCTCATAGGGGCGGATAGCCAACACAACCTTAGAGTTGTTAGCATCTACCTCAATTCCTTTTCTGTGTACAAGAAAACCGAAAAACTTCCAGCTGAAACCCCGAAAACGCACTTCATCGGGTTCATCTTCAGATTGTTTATTTTCATTCGGACGAACGCTCTCTCAAGATCGGATAAATGTGGTTCAAAGTCAGTTGACTTGACGATGACATCGTCGATATATACTTCCATGGAATTACCTATTAGATCATGAAAAATGGTATTCGTAGCCCTTTGATAAGTAGCCCCTGCATTTTTCAAACCTAATGCCATTACAGTCCATTCATAGATCCCAAGAGCTCCAGGGTATCTTTTGTTTTATGGATATCTTCTTTGGTCAGAAAAATATGATTATACCCTATGTATCCATCCGTCCATCAGACTTAGAATCTGATGACCTGCTACTGAATCTATGAGTCTATTGGCTACTGCCATGACATACTCATCCTTAGGGGTGACCAAATTTAAATCCCTAAAATTGATGCAAATCCTAATCTTGCCATTCTTCTTTGTTACTGAAACTATGTTAGCCAACCATTCCGTATATATGCAAGGTCGAATGAATCCAGCCTTTAAGAACTTCTCAATTTCTTCCTTAATTTTTGGCATCAGCTCTGGTGAGACCCATCGGGGGGCTTGTCTACAAGGCCTAAAACCTGCCCTGATGGGGAACTGATGTTCGATTAAGCCTCAGTCTAGCCCTGGAATCTCCGCATAATCCCAAGCCAAGCACTCGACGTGCTTCCAAACTAAATCCACAAGAATTCTCTGCTGAATTTGCGACAAAAGCCTGCTGACACGAATGATTCGTGGGGCTTCTTCCGGTCCCAGATTGAATTACTCCAATGGATCCTATGTCGTTAGAGTTGACTCTGTTTTCTTCAGAAGATTAGAATATTTAAAGTGGCTGTTTTGGTTTTGAATATCAAACTACGTCGTTGAATTTCTTAACTTAAACATTAATTGTTCAAAGAAAAGACTGCAAATACCTTTATAGTCAGTAGTATCCGAATAACTCATCAAATCTTTAAAAGGAAAAGCGTTTGTTGGCTTTTATTAACCATTGAAAGTTGTTCTCTCTAAGAGAACATGTACCCGTGACTGGAAAGCTTAAAGCTCTTCCATGGATAATCATTTACCAATGTTGTTTGAGAAATGGGTGGGAAGTTTCTTGTGTAAAAAACAGCCTCTTCAACAGTGTCGGAAGGACAGAAGGGACTTTTTCTAGCTTCCATGGTGAGAACTCAATTTCCTTCCCAAAACATCAATTGCTGATGAAGCGAGGACGGAACATACTAAGACGCATAAATCCAGTCTCTCCCCAACATAACATAATATGTGGTATCCGCTTCAACCACAAAAAAAAATAAAATTGTAGAAATAGTCTTCGGGCCTACCTCTATAGGAGAAGCCATCATGCCCTTTGGCTTGGTCAGCTGATCAGTGAAGCTGGTCATCTCAATGTCTACCGGTGTGAGGTCAGATACACTTTTCCCTAGCTTGTACAAGGTTTTCGAAAACATAACGTTAAATACTACACCATTATCAATAAAAGCTCTACTTACCGGCTTCCCATAAATATGCGCATCCACATAAAGGGGCTTCAAATGTGAAACCTTTTCCTAAGGCATCCGTGGGAAAATAAACCGAGTTGTTTCGAGTGGTTCATATGGACTCAGCGAAGCCCATTCCTTTTCAGGCACTGGGTCATCCAATAGATGAGCTCATACTGGCTCTTCATCTATTTGATGGATGCCCAACATCCTTACTGTGAAAGCGTTGGTAACTTGATCGCGATTCTCCTTGGAGTCTATCTCTCTTTTGGAAGGAACTTGCTTCAATCGCAACAAGTCCCGCACTTTGTTCGGTGAAAAAATTCCAACTACCATTGGTTTGGGCCCGAAATCAATATCTATCTCGGGATCCCTATTGATTTGATGGCAAAAACACACCTAAAACATCTCCTTACTTCTGCAAGAGGGCGTTCCTTCTTTGTTCGACTCAGAATGCTAACATTTTATTTGGGAACTTCTTTTAATACCTGCTCCTGACGTCTGTCTTTTGCCTCCTGGTTACAATTCCCAATATTCTACTTACTCCGACCGTTTTCGGCCGTTTCCCTTGCATAGCTGCATACTTCGCTTAGCATTACTAATATGCGTACGATTCATCCCAGGGAACCTTGGGTCGATATTGATGGGTAAAGGCTTCCATTTCCGGTTCCATCCATCTTCCTACGGTGGTTGGGGCTTGCGCATGGACCTAGGACGTACGAACGCTGCATTTTTTACCTCAACTTCAAAGGTACCATCCAAGTGGTCCCATTTTTTGGCTACTCTAGTTGGAACTTCCAACATTTCCCTAGACTTATGTCCTCCTCCTATGCCGATGGTAGCCATGGTAACTTTCGGAAATGGTTGTTGCTTAAACCCTAGAGTGACATACTTGAATCTTCCTTCTCGGATAGCCTTTTGTATTTCTTTTCGAAAATAGGTGCACTGACTTGTATTATGTGTAACGAATTATGTCACTTACAGTATGGTCACCCTTTGATCTTTTCTTTGGTGGCCAACCTCTGTCCTTTCAGAATACGGATTTGTCCATCAGCCAATAGTATATCAAAAATGTCGTCAGTATTGGAAGTATCAAAAGTAGGTTGATTCTTGTTTGTCTCTGTCCTGGGCGTAGGCTTTAATTTGGGACAGGCATAAAGCTTCCCTTTAACGACTTCAGCGGCCATCTCTTATATTTCCTCGCAGTCGGCTGCTTCAGGAGTATACGTGTCTACCCCATACTGGCCATTTGTTGGAATCTTCTTCTCCTTAGACTTTGGTTTTTTCCCTTAAACAAAGACTCCAACCGTCCTGCCTTTAACGAAAGTTGTGCCAAATCCCGGATATCGTGAGCCGTCAAAGCCACCCTCAGCCTGGTGTGCATGTTACGAAGCACCAAATTAGTCATTTCTCCCTGATCAATGACGGTCGGGCATCTGTCTTTCATCAACCGAATGCGTTCTATAAATTGAGATGCTACTAATATAACTACTAATAATTACCTATTTTCTAGAAGGTTCTAAAATAAAAAATTACACAAAAATAGCCAAAAATTGGCTAAAAAGTAGTGCAGAAATTTAATTAAGAGAGCTAGGAGAGTATAGTAAATGTAGGAGTTGGGGGAACCTGGACAATAATTGCTACACAGAAATGCAGTTGTCGCTCGCCTTCCGCGCTCGCGCACACCTATGCAGCCGTCGCTCACGGAGTCCGCGCCAGCCGTCGCTTCGCTCACTTTCATGTATGGCCTTCTGCACTCATAAATGTAGCCGTCGCTCACGGATTAATGAACATAAAATTCCGCTTCGCTTAAATTTCCGTGCAGCCGCCATCGCTTTCGGCGCCAGCCACCGCTCAAATTCTGCGCAACGGTTGGCTTTGACTTTCGCTCGTTAACTTTTTTGCGTTGACCATTGACTTTCACGCCGGTGACTATTTTCTCGCTCCCAAAGCCATTTTTTTCACTTTTTAAGGCCAATTTTGGACTCCAAACAAGTTTTCAAGCATTATTTCATCTGTATAATAATAGACATCTTATAAATATTTATTTAAATAAATAATACTTATTAAATAAAATTAATTTAGTCAAAATTAAATATTTAAATAGCCCATAAATAATGTTTGATTGCATTAACTCATTACACATTTTTTAATTAAATATAGGATATTCGCATATCCTTGAATTCGATCTGGATACTCACGGGTTAAAAAGATTTTTTTTTTTTTTTTTACAAAATTTTTAGAGTTACTACATGAATACATACGACATTGCTTTTATTTTATACATACATCATTTTTGTATCTTAAAAATATTTTTGAATCTCCTAAAACTCTTCGAACAAATTGAAATAAAAAAATTCCACAATGAACAGACCAGAAGAATTGAAGATTTTAGAGAAGTATTTTTCATAAGAAGTATTGGCTTGAGCTTACATACTTGGACTTGTGATATATATATATAAGATTATTTTTATAATTGGCCGATTAAAATCAATTATGAGATAAAATAAAATTTGTTGCAATTAAACTGAGGAGTGATCAGTAGCAGGTCGAACTTCATTTAAGGAATTTGCGTTTAACACGAGACTGTAATTCGATTCTTATCTAATCTTATTTTGATTTTTTATCTTGATTTTCAATATATAATACAGACTAACAATTTAATTGATGAACATGGCCCACATTGGATACCAAAGAATTTAGGATTATATTTATGGTTTTTAAAAAATAGCAACCAACCTACTAGAAAATTGAAGAATACTTTTCAATTATGAAAGAACACCAAGTGCATGCTCCTAAAGTGTTATCATTTGCCAAAGGATTCGATCCGATGTCAGAGGAACCGGAGAGGAATCAAGTAGATTTTAGAGGAATCAAAATTGGATGGATGGAAGGCCCAATTGATGGAAGATTTGATGGACGGAAGGCCATATCGATGGAGGACTTGGCCAAGGAAGCAAGGAGAGCCCAATGCAAGTCTATAAAATGAATCCTCCTTGAGTTGAATTGATACTTGGCCTTATTTGGATAATAAAACTCAAGGCTTTAAAGGAAAAGCTCCAAAATAACCCAAATGAAAGGAACAAGAAAAATGTGTTTGGTCCAAGAACTTTGGAAGCCTAAGCCTAGGAACGCCAAGATATGAAAAGATACATGGTAAGGAATGTGTCATTAATGGAAGCATAAAGAAATTTTACGGTGAGCATTAATAAATAAGGAGGTTTTATGATAAATATTAAGAGGATAAATGGAGTTTTACGAGTTTTGACAATATTTAATGAAGGGGTAGATTGCATGTGAGAATCAATGATTCACTAAATAAGAAAATTACAAAGGAGATTAATGAAGTTTTGATGAAGGACATAATGATGAAGTAATGGGAGCTTAATTGGCATAATTAAAATAAGAAGAAGATGGAGTTTTATAGAGATGACAATTTGCCCGAGGGAGAGGACGACTAAGATAGACACGACAAACTTATCCTTTTTCTATCATTTGTTTTTAGGGAAAATTGCAAAAAAAAAATGTTCTGTATATGGGCCCAATGATCATTTTCGAACATTTTTTTTCCTTTGTCGCAATTTAGAACATTATTTTTGCCCTCTGGTGCCGGAAAAACGCACGTGACCGTCACATGTGTCTTCGTGGCATGACCGGTGCATACGTGGACGTCGTCGTTGCTGTGTTGTCGCCTGCGTGGTCGTTGGACATGTGACGTTGAATTTTTTTGTTTTTCATTTTCGAAATTTAGGACATTATGTGTTCTTAAAGTATTATTTTTGTCCCCTGATTCCAAAACTTAATTTGTACTAGGATCATCACACATGTGACATGGAATTAATTTTTTATTTAATTTTTAAAAATTTTAATTTGTCCCAATTGGACTAAATTACAAATAACATATTTGCAATTTGATCCAATTGGACCAAATTGAAATAAAAGAAAAAACCAAGAACAAATTTTTTTCCAACGCCGAAGGACAAAAATAATACCCGAAGTACACATAATGTCCTAAATTTCGAAAGTGAAAAAAAATAATTCCACATCACCTGTCCAACAACACACGGACGACAGCAATGCAATGGCGACGTCTACGTATGCGCCGGTCATGCCACGAAGGCGCACGTGACTGTCATGTGCGTTTTTCCGGCGCCGGATAACAAAAATAATGTCCGGAGTACATATAATGTTCTAAATTGCGAAATTAGAAAATAATGTTCAAAAATGATAATTGGACTTATACTCAGGACATTTTTTGCAAATTTCCCTTATTTTATTTTATTTTTATTTTTTATGCAATGTATTTTTCTTTTCTTTCTTTAATTCAATGCAAATTTATCTTATATATATATATAGAGAGAGTAAATTATATAACACTTCTTGTGTTTTTAGTAAAAATGCACAAAATACTCCTTATTTTATTTATTGATATATTTTATTTATTGCGTGAAACCTCATTTTGTTAATATAAAATTTGTACGAAATACTTTTTGTCCAAATCTGATGTTTGATGCTAAATAAAGATCTAAATTACAGTTTTATATAAATAAAAAACTTAAAATATCATAAATAATTTTTTTGAATAAAATAAATAAATAAATAATTGATCAATCATTTATTTTTATAATTTTTTAAAACTAAAATAACAATTTATCTCTAAAAAATTATAAAACGAAGGATTAATCAATTATTTATTTATTTATTTTATTAAAAAAATTATTTAAGATATATTGTTTCTTTTATTTTTATAAAAACTTGTGTTATTGAGTTCATATTTACAATCAAATATCAATTTTGGACGAAAAGAGTATTTCGTGCAAATTTTATATTAATACAAAGGGTTTCAAATAATAAATAAAACATTGAATGTTTTACACATTTTAGTAAAATACAAGGAGAAATTATATAATTTGCTATTTTTTATATTCCTCTCATTTGTGTTGAATTTCTCTAATTTCTATTTGTCTTTTTGGCCTTATTAGGTTTATTTTATTTATATTAATTTTTGTTCACCTATCCATCTTATGCAAGACTAACTCATAGATGTTTTTTAGTCGAGAATCTACCCTTTTTTTATCCTTCCGATAGGCCTAACACACATTAGCCGCCAAGAAGCGAAATTTTGGATATAACAAAGAAAGCATAAATAATAGAAATGACTCTTTGCGATTTTTTGTAAAATGATATATCTCACAAATTTAAAATTTTCATTCCATCAGAAAGATATTGTTTTAGAACTCACCTTATTTCCCCGGCTTCTTTCTCCATATTCTTTTGCAAGTTTTTTTTATTTTTTTCTCTTCTACAAGTTAGAAACTAATCTCTCGTAAATTCAATTTTTTCATTCCATCAAAAAATTATGCTTTTAGAACGGCCAAAAAATTGGGGAAAATCAAACTTAAATCTATTTAGAACGCAATTAATGGATTGAACGAAGATGGAAACAAGAATGCCGTAGGTAATTGCTCACATTTTGCTCACCGATTTTTTCTTCCCTTTTCACCCAACCCAACCCAAAAATATAAGAAATCAATCTCAAAGAACTTCTCTACCCGGTTCCAAAAAGTCCGTTCAAATCAGGATTCAAACTGGAAATGGTTCCGACGGTTCGATTTCGGGATTTGCCAAACTGCTAAGGTTTGAACCGGCGGTTCAATCATTATTTATATTTTTTTTTGAACCGCTGACGGTGAAGGAGGGAAACAAAAGGAATAAAGAAAAAATTGGGGAAAAGAAAATACAAAAAGAAGTAAGTGCAGTGGTAGCTATTGTGAAGGAGAAGAAGGGAGAAGAAAATAAGAAGGAATAAAGAAAATAATTAGGGAAGAAGAATAAAAAAAAAAAAAAAAAAAAAAAGCAGAGAGAACAACCTGTTGCGATCTAACCCGTTACAAGTGGTATCAGACATATGAAGGCCCATTCCCGGTGTGGAAGAAGGTTGGCGAGGTGGCATACAAGGTCGAGCTTCCAGAGCCCCTAGCTCCACCCCATATTCCACGTCAGTCTATTAAAACCATATCGTGAAGATGTTCAAGACTCGAGCAAGAACGAGTCAACAAGGGCACCCTCGGGAATGCGGACAACATATGAAAAAGTGGCCGAGGAGATCGTGGCTGATAGGATGGTTTGACACAAAAATAAACCACGGTCAACAGAGTACTCAGTCAAATGGCGGCAATTTGTTGCGGGCCTCATGGATGTGTATTTGGATAATGAATTAGAGTAAAAATATATAGTTAATAATATAATATATTTATAATTTAAATTATTATATATTATTAATTATTATAAAAATAATAAGAAATTAGAAGAAGGAAGAAGAAGATGGGAGTTATGTGCATAGAGAGAAGAAAGAGGAGTAGAGACGGAAAGTAAATCTAAAACAAATAAAAATAAATTTAAAAATATAAATAGGGGAATAACAGTCAATTCCTGTAAAATATAATGCCAGTTAGTGAGATTTAAAGGAGATGGACAACCTTTTTAGAAACCACGGTTAGATTTTTTGGAATTTTAAAATTAGTTTTTAACAAATTCAGAAAACCACTAGAGTTTTATCCTTGCGTGGTTTTAATTTGAAGAATTTTAAATTTGAATTTTTTTGGATAGTTTTTTTTATTGTAAATATTATATATTTAATAATGTTAAAAAAATGTTGATTTTTATATTTGAATTTAAAAAGTAAATTATATTTAATGTTAAAAATATATTAATATAATTATAATCGATATATTATTTTCTAAAGAATACAATAATATAAGAAAAATAGAAATATTTATTTATTATTAACATAAAATCATTTATAATAATACACGGTATATATATATGATAATAATATATATAAACAAGAATCATGCTAAAAATAGACATATTCTACCTAGGCAGGTTAAATAAAAATAATAATTAATAGTATATTAATAATAGTAAATAGACATCACAAGTCGATGGAACAGTGGTTTGGGTGGAATCCAACCAGTATATATCTTAAGGAAAAGTTATTACTACACATACGAGGACCTCATGTTATTAGGATCAAGGGTCCAAATAATTAACCTTTCTACATATACATATAATATTCGTTGGTTGGTTTTGATGAAACTCAAAGTCAGGTTAATGCTGGTAGCTAAGAGATTAGAGATCAATTGGAATCATGCAATTGTGCATATATATACATACATATATAATATAGTGATGAGGAGTAAAGCAAAGTTATTCATCAAATTTATATATACCCTTACACTTCAAGTAGTGTTGAAAAATGTTGCACCTTCATGTCCTTTCAAGCTAAGCCACACCCACACCCACACAATTATCCCCTCTTCTCTCTTCTCTTCTCTTCTCTTTTAGGAGCCTCAGCCTCAGCTGCATCTGTGTATGTGTAATATAATGCACTAAATAATATTTATATATATATATACTCACTGCTCGTATTACGTTTTGTGATCAATTAATTAAGTTTATCACACCTCTTCCACCAGAATCACCTCAATCCAATCGATTACACAATATACAATATGAATAAGTTACTAATATTTATTATTGTTTGTGCTCTTTCCCTTGTTGCTCGGATTGCAGCAGCAGCAGCCGCGGGAGATTCTTCTGATGACATGAGATTCAGCGGGATCTCTGGTGACCTTAAAGTCGATGGAGATCAAACAGAAGACAGCTGGCACCATGATCACGACGACGATGATGATTATGATGATGATGACGATGACGATGACGACGACGACGATGATGATGATGATGATGAATGGGAGGCGAGGTCTTGCAGCTGGAGTCGGAGGTCCTGGGTTGAGCGTGGGAACAGAGTTCTTGTGAATGTGGATGCATTTGGTGCTGTTGGAGACGGAGCATCCGATGATACGCAGGTAGCAAGATATATATATTACACTAGTATTATACAAATTACAATACAATACAATACAATACAGATAATGCATTCATCATAAACCCCCCAATACATACATACATACATACAGGCCTTTGTGAATGCTTGGAAACAAGCTTGTTCTACACCAAAATCAGTTCTGTTGGTTCCTCAAGGGCGTCGGTATCTGCTCAATGCAACCAGGTTTAGAGGACCTTGTGCTGATAAGTTGATTGTCCAGGTATAAACCAATCTACCCACATACATCTTTTCTTTTTCTATATAGATTTATATATGTGTAGTGTGCGTGTAGATCGATGGGGGTATTGTGGCACCAGATGAGCCAAAGAATTGGGACCCCAAGAATCCACGCAACTGGCTCACCTTTACCAATTTGACCAATGCCCGTTTCCAAGGAAAGGGTGTCATTGATGGGGTGGGTCACAAATGGTGGGCAGCATCTTGCAAGAAGAACAAGTCCAATGTACGTACACACATAATCTATTAATTCTCATATAAATGTGTGTTGCTGCTAACCTGCTACAATGATCACTTTTATATATATATATGGCGGGATCTGTTGTCGTCCATGGATGGATCAGCCATGCAGAGGAGCTCCCACGGTGAGGTCCTCCTTCTCCCACCTTATAAATAAATTGAATTCATCAATTAGGCAAGAAAGAAGTAAAGTAATGAATATTGAATTAGGCATTGACCATCGATTCGAGCTCAGCTATAAGGGTGAAGGGCATCACAATCCAAAACGGGCAGCAGATGAACTTTGTTGTTTCTCGGTCCGACTCAGTGCGTTTGATCAATCTTAAAGTTTCAGCTCCTGAGGACAGTCCCAACACTGATGGCATCCATATTTCTGACTCCACTGATGTCATTCTCCAGACCTGCAAAATTGGAACTGGTTCATTTCATTTCTTTATTATTATTATTAATATAATTCCCTAGCTTGCTAGCTTAGCTTAAAGTAAATAAATAATTTCCATGTCTTTCAAGTAATATTATTTCATGTGCAGGAGATGACTGCATCTCAATTGTGAATGGTAGCTATGGAATAAAGATGAAGAACATATATTGTGGGCCCGGCCATGGAATCAGGTGAAAACATAAATAACAACTATGCATGCTTGCATGGGTTGGTTGTACTTGTAAGTAAATTGCATGGTGTTAGTACAAATATAGGTAGGTAGGCCGGCAGCAAGTAGTTTTCAAATTAGCCTAGTATAGCATGCTTTGAAGCAAAGACAGCAGGAGCACATTACTAATTCCGAAAGTGAATAATTAATTGTTTGATAATCAATACATAATGATTTAGACCTGAATCTGAATGGGTGTGTTTGTTGTTGATTAATTATTTATTTGACTAATTATATGGATGCAGCATAGGAAGCCTGGGAAAGGACAACTCCATCGGCATAGTTGAGAAAGTGGTGCTGGAAAAAGCGTTCCTCAGAGGTACAACCAATGGCCTTCGAATCAAGACTTGGCAGGTATTATTATTCCACATATTATCCATCTGTCTTTCTATCATTCCCAATTATTGAAAATATATTGGTTTGGTAGGGAGGGTCTGGGCATGTGAGGTCGGTCCGGTACCAGAACGTCAGGATGGATGATGTCTCAAACCCCATCATCATAGACCAGTTCTACTGCGATTCTCCAACTGCCTGTCAAAATCAGGTCAGTTAAGTAATTAATAACTCATTTGAATAATATTTCATTGGATCATGTGACAATGCAACTATGTATTTAGAGTTCGGCGGTGGAAATAAGCTCAATCATGTACCGCAACATAACCGGGAATTCGAGAAGCCAGAAGGCAATGAAATTTGCATGCAGCGACAGCGTTCCCTGCACCAACATTGTTCTCAACAACATCAACTTACGCAGCAGCGACGGCTCTGTGGAGACATACTGCCACGCCGCTGCAGGCTTCGGCTACGGTTATGTTCAGCCTTCAGCTGACTGCCTTTCCTCATCTTCCCAAGACCACCACAAGTTAGCAGCAGCAGATCATCACACCCACACCCACACCGAACTATAATCAATTAAGCACCTACCTCATTCAATTCAATAATTACACACGCACATATATACCTTCGATTCAGTTAGTAAAATATATACAATTAATTATATATATACATATGATTGTATTTCCTTGGAGTTTGTTTAATTAGGCTGCTGCTGCTGGCTCCCTGAGCTAGAGATTGATTAGACATTATCTGATTAATTATCATAATGTATACATGCATATGCAGGCGATTGTGTTTTTAAGCCACGGAGTTAATGAATGTGCGCGCGAGGGATTCATTCATATTTTAATAAATAAACTTCATGTTTGGGTGTTTTATTTTGATGAATGAGCCCACTGTCACCTCTTCAAAAGAGAAGATTCCAAAAGCTATTGACAATAGATGACTGTCGCGTGATTTTGTTAATTTAATTTGTTAGGTTATTAGCTCAGTTAGTTAGAGTCTTAACAAATCTGTTAGCTAGCAGTTTCCATTTTGTATTTAAATCATTCTCATGTACAATATACCACACAGTTTTGCTTTCCCACATAATTCAATTTTTGTGATTTGCAGAATTCTCATCTATATCGATTTATCTGTTCCATTGTTCATTTGGTTACTTCTATCACAGTATCAGAGCAGTGACACTCATCTCTTCATGGAGAATACTGATTCATAAAAAACACCCAGCAGCACCCAAATCAGAATACCACGTGAAGTCACCGAGACACTTGCTCAGCTTGCAGCTTAAGCACTTACTGCTCAGAAGAATGCTGCTACTCAACATATTCTGCCTAAGGCACTCCAGCTAACAAGCGGTGATCAACCTCACCTTACTTTATCTTCAACACCTCTCACAATCAATAACTACTTTACCTGGAGTCATCGTGTTTGGAATGCATTAATGGTCAAAGGAAAGACAGGCTTCCTCACAGGTAAACTCGAAAAACCAGAGCCTGCCTCTCCAGATTATGATACTTGGATGGAGGTAGATGCTCTTATTAGAGGATGGATTATTAACTCCATTTCAGTAGAGCTACAAGGAGCATTCATCTTCATCCAAACTGCAAGTGGTCTGTGGGCAAGTTTGAAAGAGAAATTTGGGCAATTCAATGCTTCTTTTATATTCCAACTCAAACGAGATCTCAACTCTCTCCGGCAAGGCAGCGACTCCCTTGCAACGTATGCAATCAAACTGCAAGAGCTATGGGAAGAATGGATGAATGTCGATCCTCATATTGAATGCATATGTGGAAATATATGCAACTGTGGCATGCATACAAAGTCACTGGCCAAGATAGACAGAGATATGGTAATTCAATTTCTCACTGGTCTGAATGATTCATATGATGCAACAAGAGGACAAATACTGCTCATGGATCCTCTACCAAATATGAGCAAAGTCTACTCTCTATTAATGCAATTTGAGAAATAACGTGAAATACATGTTTCACCGGAGCACAATGCCATGGCAGCTGCGAAGGATTCTACTCAAAAATGTCTTGAGAAGAGGAAATATCAAATTGACAAACGAAATCGGATATGTGAATACTACAAAAAGAAAGGACACAATAAAGAGATTTGCTTCCAACTTAATGGCTTTCCAGATTAGTACAAAGAAAGTAGCAGAAAGGATACAGTTGTTGTTGCCATTACAAATAATAAAATCTCTGGTAAACCTCTTGGCACTGATTCTGAGCTTATTGAGTTAATCAAGTCTATGAAAGTGGAGATGCAAAGATTGATGAACTCCAATCCTGCCAATGTGACTCTGACTCAATTTGTTGCACCAACAGAATTTGCCAACTCTGTTCTTAATTATTCAGGTATGCCTCTAACTGTTTGTTCAGTGCATTTGGATAATAACTCTTGGCTTGTGGACAGCGGAGCTACGTGTCATGTATGCATAAATCCATCGTTATTTACCTCCATCACCCATTTGAAACACAAGCCCAAAATAATGCTTCCTGATGGAACTTATGTTACAGCTACTCAAACTGGTTCGGTTGTGCTACACCCAAAAATCACTTTGCATAATGTTTACTATATCCCTACTTTAAAATTTAACCTTCTATCTATCAGTGCTTTATTACATGACACATCTCTAACTTGATCTTCATATCCTCACATAGTGCTATACAGGACCAGAGCTCTAAACAAATTTTGGCTGTTGGAAAACTAGAAGGAAGTCTCTACATTCTTCATCTTCCTTCTCACAATGTCAACTCAATATCTACTGCCTCCAATCTCTCTTGGTTGTGGCATTGTCGGTTAGGTCATACTTCTTTTGATACTTTTAAGCACTTGAATTTGTGTAGTTTATCGTCTTGTAAACCTTGTGATACATGTCATAAGGCCAAACAAGTTCGATTACCTTTCAATAAAAGCTCTTCCACTGCTTGTTCTCTATTTGGATTGATACACATGGACACATGGGGTCCTTACAAGATTCCTACCTTAAATGGTTGTCATTACTTTTTAACAATTGTAGATGACTACTCTAGAACTACCTGGACATACCTCTTACCAAACAAACAAACACTTCATCATCACATTGAGACATTCATTTTGTTAGTGAAAAACCAGTACAACACTACCATTAAGCGCATTAGAACCGATAATGGTGCTGAATTTCTTAATCACCAATGTCAAGCTCTATATCGAGCTCATGGCATTATTCACCATCATTCATATCCCCACACACCACAACAAAATGGTAGAGCTGAAATAAAACTCAAGCACCTTCTTCAATTGACTCGAGCCATTCTATTCCAAGCATCTCTTCCCAAAAATTTTTAGGGAGAAGCTGTCTTGCATGCCACCTATTTGACAGAATTTCATCTTCCATTCTAAATTGGTCCACCCCATTTCAAAAACTTTACAATAAAGAGCTTGACTATTCCAACTCGAAAGTGTTTGGTTGCTTTTGTTATGCAACTAATACCTATCCTTTCAAAGGCAAACTTGATTCTCGTGCTATTAGATGCATCTTTCTTGGTTTTCCAACTTGCCAAAAAGGGTTTAAGCTCTTTGATCTTGATAACAATAAACGGATTATAACTAGAGATGTTGTATTTCATGAGACTGTTTTTCCATTTGCCTCCCCTCCTGCCACTAATTCTGCTCTATCTCCATCTCAGCCATTACCTTATATTGAATCTGATAACCAACCCTATGATACATGCGTACCTCTCTTCAAAAATCCTTTACATATCACAAAATCTACTCAACCAGAGCAATCCATTACCTCTACACCTAAATCTCAGACCCTACCCCACTTCTCTCTCTCTGAATTTTCACCTTCTAATGCACCAAGTCCTGATGCCTTCTCCTCTGAATCTTCATCCTCTGATATAGCCTCCCCTCATACCTTTATTCCTTCATCTCAAACTCTTCAGACACATCTCATTACCCAAAGGCGAACTCATAAACCTCCAGTCTGGTTACAAGATTATGTTACTGCGTCTACTCACTCACCCATGCATGCATGGCATATAGTTTCTAATGTCAACTTGCAGGAGCCCAAATCCTTTGCACAGGCTTACAGAGATCCTGCCTGGAGGGCTGCTATGGAGGAAGAACTCAATGCTCTCACTTCCAATGAGACCTGGGATATCACCCCCTTACCTCAAGGTGTAAAACCTATTTCATGTAGATGAATTTTTTTAGTAAAACGTAATGCTGATGGGAGCTTTCGGCGATGCAAGGTTCGATTGGTTGCTCGAGGGTACCTACAAATACCAGGTAAAGACTACAATGAATATTTTGCCCCGGTGGCCAAACCAGTTACAGTAAGGGTGCTTCTGGCCATCTCTTCCTTGTATCGATGGACTATTCATCAACTGGATATTAATAATGCTTTCTTACATGGATATCTTGATGAAACCATATATAAGATGCCAGCACAAGGAAGAAATATTCCACATGGCCATGTCTGTAAACTAAAGAAATCTCTTTATGGCTTGAAGCAAGCACCACGGCAATGGTACAAGGAATTCAAGTCCAAACTTCTTCCCTTCAGTTATGTTCAATCCTGCTATGACAATTTCCTTTTCACTTGCTCTTCTAAGAACTCATTTACAGCCTTTATGTAGACGAAATTTTTGTTACAGGGAATGATCCTCAAGCCATTGAAGTTGTCAATGATTTTTTGCATCAGATGTTTACTATAAATAATTTGGGCCCTGTTTTCTTGGTATGCAAATTACTCACACTCATGGAGGAATCACTGTGTCCCAACACCGTTACTTAGAAGATATTCTCAATGAAGCAAGCCTTCAAGATTGCAACTCCTCTGCCACTCCAGTTGCTCCTGGTTCTAAGTTGCAGAAAAATAGCGGTGATCCTTTCCCAAATCCTGAGAACTATTGTCGCTTAGTTGGCCGTCTCCTATATGTCGCTTAGTTGGCCGTCTCCTATATCTCACCATGACACGCCCTGATATCTGCTATGTTGTTCAGCAGCTGACTCAATTCATGTCAGCTCCGACTAGTGAGCATTGGATTGGAAGGCTGCCCTAAAAGTGCTTCGATATCTCCACGGCTTTATGCATCATAAACTGGAATTTCCTTATGCTAGCTCTCTTACTTTACTCGCCTTCACTGATGCAGATTGGGCTAGCTGCCTTGATTCAAGACATTCTCTCACTGGTTATTGTGTCTTCTTAGGCCCATGCCTAGTCTCATGGAAGACAAAAAAGCAAGCCACTGTCGCTCGTTCCTCAGCCGAAGCTAAATATCGGGCTCTTGCTACTGTTGTTGCTGAATTGCTATGGATTATTTATCTCTTACGTGATTTTCAGATACCCCACAAGCTTCCCATTCCTCTTTACTGTGACAACATGTCTGCCAATCCATATGGTGAAGAACCCAGTCCACCACGAACGTACCAAACATGTGGACATTGATCGTCACTTTGTGCGCAATCACTTCCAATCCATGTTCCTTCTTCTCAGCAACTTGCTGATATCTTCACCAAAGTTTTATCCTCTTCCGCCTTCACCTTAGCTCGATCCAAGCTCAATTTGGTCCTTTCCGACCCATCGTCGCTTGAGGGGGGAGTGATGAATGAGCGCACTATCACCTCTTTAAAAAAGAAGATTCCAGAAGCTATTGACAATGGATGTATTCACGTGATTCTGTTAATTTGTTAGGTTGTCAGTTAGTTAGAATCTTAACAAATCTGTTAGCTAGCGGTTTCCATTTTGTATTTAAATCATTCTCATGTACAATATACCGCACAGTTTTGCTTTCCCACATAATTCAATTTTTCTGATTTGCAGAGTTCTCATCTCTATCAATTTCTCTGTTCCATTGTTCTTTTGATTACTTCTATTACATTTCCCCCTTTATTATTGAAAGAATCTTCCCAATTACCCTCAGAGTTACTGTAGGTTGAGCAAGCAAATCCCGGCACGAATGACTTAGTGGTAGTGTAGGTTACAAAACTAAACATAATATTAATTATTTTGTCCATCAAAAAATATGTTTATAACGTATTTAATAATAAGATTTGATCATATTTTAAATCTTTATCCACTATTATTTTATATATCACGGTTGGTAGACTTCACATTTTTGTTAATTTAACAATTAAAATACTAATCTTATAAAAATTTAAGATTTACCCTTATAATGTCTTTAAAAAAATTATTTTGAAATAGTAATTATTTTTTTTTTCTTTTCTTTTATAGGAATTAAAAAACTTTAAGCATATTTTAAATAGACACAAACAGTAATAATTTTCTCATTTACACCTTTGCCATGACAACGAAGTATGAGCACACAGTGGGCCCCGTCTCAATTTGAAGTGTAGTAGTGGGCCTGGCCTCCCAAATATCAACAGAGGGTGGATATGTAGTAGTTATTGGTCGTCGCCCCCAACCATATGGATATTTCTGAGTGGATGATTCTCATATCTTTCTTTCCGGAGACTTGGATTGAATTGAATCGAATCGAGTGGACTCATCATAGAAAATGGATTTGGGCACAGCTCATGTTCTCTCGTCATCTCCGCCGCTGATTCACAAGCGTCTGCATCTGCAGGCTTCCGTCTGCGTCTGCAGGCTTAACTACTTCCCTGTAAGTTTCTAATTTCTCTATGTCGAAATTAATTTCTGCATCCCTATGCTTTTTACTCGAGATGAGATTCACCTCCGCAGGCCATTGGGGGCTTGTTATTTCAACGTTCCTGGATTGCAAGCCTTGTAGTTGATGTGCAGAATCGACAGAATGTCCGATTGCAGTCGTCTTCCACAGTGTGCAAAAACAACAAGTTGAGAGTTCGTTGCAGTCAGGTGGAAGTGGAGGAAGACAGCCTAGGTAATACCGCTGAGGAAGCGTGTGAATTAGTGAACGGGACAGAACTGATCATTGGAGATGGCATCGAAGCTTACCTATTCAAGGCTGTCAAGAACAACAATTCCACCGGCATACTACTTTTGTCCGACATTTTCGGCTTCCAGGACTCCTCCACCAGAGATTTCGCATATCGTGTCGCCTGCGGTGGCTACAAGTAATCAACCAGCCCACATCATCATAAAACATATAACATCCTATTGAAATTGAATCAATCATCCTGGTTTTGCTGTGCTTTTAATTTGTGTTATGGGTGATGCAAATGCAGCGTCATTGTTCCTGATTTATTTAATGGAGATCCATGGAGCAAAGACAGGCCAAGTAGTTTGCTTGAGCAATGGATTAGTAAGCAGAAAGCAGAAGCCATAACAGAAGCCATATCAGCATCAGCAAAATGGATGGTGGACGAATTCGAATCGGTGGGGATTTCGAAGAAGTTGGGGATCATAGGTTTCTGCTATGGTGGTGGTCGAGTGGTAGACATCCTAGCCAAAGACCAGGGTGCATACTTTGGGTGTGGAGTTTCCTTCTATGGCACCAACATCGACATTGATGCAGGTAGCAAGGTAAAGGTGCCTCTGTTGGTAATTACAGGGGAGAACGACGCACTCTGCCCGGTCTCGACTCTGAAGGAGATATCAGAGAGGAATAAGGAATGGATAAAAATGGTGGTTTTCAAGGGGAGGGGTCACGGTTTTGCTCACAGGCCCCAGAGTGTGGAGGAAGACGAAGATGCAGAGGAAGCTTTTGTGTTGATGAGAGACTGGCTAACAGATGGATTGTTAAATTAATTTCCCAAGTTTGATGTAATGTAATATGTAATATATATGCGTAGTAAATTAATGGTGATATGATTGTACATGTACATGACTTGTTCCTTAGACAAAAGGTTTTGCACTATATCGTTCTTATTTGATTGAACACACAAGTGAACAAACAAAACAAGTTCCAAGTAGTATTGCTAGTTGTTCGAACAAAAAATTGCGGTAAGGGTCGTATACCGAAATTTTACTGTCATATCATATGCCTTACCTTAAATAATGGTATGAGACAAGGCTATATTGATACCATGTCGAACCATTCGATATACCTTAAGTCGGAATTATAGTACAAAAGTTTTCATACCGAACAATTTGGTCTACCTTAAATGTGTTACCGTGAATTACATTATAAAAAAAAAATGTATTCTGATACCGTACCAATTTTTCAGCACACCTTATTGATTGTTTTACAATATAAAAAATTAATATATTAAAATTACGATATAATGCAAGATTATTTGTATATCAAAAAACAAAATAACTTAAAATATTGAAAACGATTATAATTAAAAATAAAAATAAAAATATAATATTTTTTTATTTAATTTTGATATATAGTTATTTTATTATGTTTGGTATTTTGGTATACACTCTGTAAAATCTATATATACTGAAGATTGTTAAATATCAGTAGTAATATACAGTGAACTTCTTTATGCTAACGGTATACCGCGGTATGCAAAATGTTATATGGTTATCATCTTGAAAATCAATAATATAGTATCATACTGCTACACCTCAAGTTGGCTCATACTGGAAATATCATCGTCGCACTGCATCATGAGGTCGTCATCTCTTACTAACAAATTCACTCACTCAACCTATCTTCATATATCCTGCGACATTCTTTGTCTGGAGATACCATGCATACCTTAAGCAAATATTTTTTAAAAAAACAATCTAGAATTAAATCTATTTTAAAAACAAACATAAAATATGTCATGCTATGTTAATATTGGAATAATGCAACAGTATTGTCGAACTCGAAAAAGCATGCACATACAAATATATACCTAACTAAATGTGCAGCTGGAATAACATCGGCCCCATAATAATATGCTCACTATATATGTCTAAGTGAGCAGTCGGAATAACTTGGCATCATAATAATAGGCTCACTAGACCATTATTAACAAATAGCCAAAAATCGTCACCTCAAATGGAAGACCTGATAAACCCATATTAAGATAACGGTCATCTGGTCACTATCATATACTCATCATACGATCCTCATAATCAATACATGGATAGCTGACGTTGTCGCCATTAACCATAAGATACCCTATAGTCTATGATAGCAAATATAGGACCCTCCTGTCTAGCCCTACACCATATAATATAGTAGAATATGTGCAACTTGGAATCATCTAAGGGAAACCCAAAAACTCTACTCCTCCTCGCACGCCCTAACGTGATCGTGTTTAGAGTTTGACATATGATCTTAAACTACCGATAGATCACATCAGTGGCTAGCCCAATGAGTTGAACAACACCTAACATGAATGACTAGACCAAATATTTTTCAACTACAATATGTCTAATCCTTGAATGACCATGCGACTAAGTCATCCAGTTGTTCGACAACTATCGTCCATTATCGCCAAAGTGTTATGGTATATTGGGTTCGAATATCCTAATATTGTTCCCTCGTCTAGCACTACCACACATAACAACTAAACGATAGATCATAAAACATATCCGATAAACCGTACAATATGTGTGCAACATGTGAAATAAGTAAATTTACCGAAAAATGATGGTGAGACAGCTTACCTATCCTCATTTTAAAAAATTCACTAATACAATCAAATACGTATATTAAATATCATAAAATGTGAAGTCTCACACATATATATGTACACACATATATATATATATACATGCATTGAAAAAAATATCCACATGATATCGCAATAACATTATAAACATAATCATAATATCATATGCACATGCATACCTAATTTTTTAAAATTATATTTAATTCCTTATTGCTCACCTCTTTATTGAATTTTCTTTTGTTTGCAATTTCACATCGAATTGTCCCCAACGTACACCTGTCTTATTATTTATTCAAAGTACATATTTATTTATAGGAGCTACCTACTTATTCAAAAGTTAATTTATTTAACTAATTTGTTGGATTTCAAACTTTTATACCTCATAATCCTTATAGCATCCGATTATTAAATATAAATTCTTAAAGATATAAACAAACATGACTCCAATAAAGCTATTAGCTAAAAAAATTCGTCAATTAAACAACTAAATAGCCAATTTATGAATTTTTTTTAATCAAACTCTACTTACAACCAGAAACACCATACCAAAATCGAAATTAAAATCAGATAACCAATTTTTTTTTTTTTTTTCCTTTCTTCTCTTTTTTTCTTTCCCGGCGCGTTCGTGCTTCTGCACGATATAAGACTTTGGTTTGTTTGTTTCTATGCACATATATATATATATATATATTTATATATATTATCATTGTGATCATTATCATTGACCATCACTATCCTATTTATTATTATATTATACTTTTAAGCGTCTTATTTATTTTTTACTCTTTGAATATTAATTATTATATGAAAATATCGTACAAATCAAGGAAAAAAAGAAAAAAATATTTTTATTAGTATCTTACAATATTATTATTATAATAACATTATTACAAAAAAATTAAATAAATATAATGATATTTTTAATGTTAAGTACAATGACGCAAAAGGTAAATGAGATCCCTAGGGCCGGACGGAGGGAGTATATATTTATACTTTACCATCTTTATCTATATTTATTCTTTTAAACTTATCTTCAATTATAATTGACATACAAAATTAGAATAAAATTTATATCAAGATATTAATTTCTTAATCTCATTATATTATCAAAATATTTATTTGATATAATAATATTATTTTATACACTCCAAAATTGGGGCATTATATATCTGATAGACCAAAAGTATAGGTTTTATGATCTAGTACAATCGGCTTGGCATCCTATTAATATTATGATAAGACGAATTATTGAAAATGCATATGTCCATACTTTAAAAAATAAAAGGGTATTAAATATAAATGAGTTGAAATGTGTTGCTTGCTCAAAAGGAAAATTAATAACAAGACCATTGCCAGAAAAAAGTAGAAATTGAATCTCCAGTATTTTTAAAACAAATTCAGGGTATCATGCTGACCATTTCAATATAAACTCAATGGCTGCATGTATGTTTATTATTCACCTGCAATTTGGCATTTTCGAGGTTGTTTACTCAAATAATTAATTACAAGCACAATTTCCTGATTACTCAATAAAGAAAATTCGTCTCGATAATGATAGTGAATTTTCAACCAAGACATTTGATGATTATTTCACGTCAATTAGAATTAATATTGAACATCATGTAACATATCTATATACTCAAAATGGTCTAGCAGAATTATTTATAAAGAGGCTTCAATTAAGTTCAAGACCTATGTTGATGAAATCTAACTTTCTGTAACTGCTTGGGAACATGCAATTTTACATGCAGCAACATTAATAATACTCAAACCAACAAGTTATCATAGCTACTCATAAGTACAACTGGTGTACAATGAAAAATTTAATATTTCAAATTTGTGAATATTTGGGTGTACAGTCTATATGCCAGTAACACCAACCTAGTGCACAAAAAAAAAAAAAAAAACGGCATCGGGTTTCGTCAGCGTTTAGATTTCAGAGTATGTAGATTCGTCATCACTCTTTTATGGATAGAGTTCGGGAGAGTTGGGAGGTTCCGATGGGAGTGTCGGGGCTTCTCAACTTACGCTTGAAGCTAGGGAGGCTCAAGCAGTCATTGAGGTGGTGAATCGACATGTTTTTGGAGATGTGTTTCATATTTTGGCGGAGGCCGAGAGGGAGGCTGCAAAGTGTGAGGCCGAGTATGATCGGGATCCTTCGGAGGCTACTTTTTTACGCCGACAACGTAGTGTGATAGCTTTGACACATGGCATTGCGTTGGAGGAGGCGTTTTGGAGGCAGAAGGCCCCATGTAGGTGTGCGGTCGATGGGGAGAGGAACTCCCGGATGTTTCATTCGATGGTCCGAGAGCGCCGCCGATGGGCGTCTATCTTTTACATGCGAGATGGGGATAGGGAGCTTACGGAGCACTCAGACATCAAGGCATCGGAAATAGCTTATTTTGCCTCGATTTTTGGGGAGGCGGATGATGTTGATACCTCGGGTATGGATGATTTGGCGGATGTGCCGCCGCAGGTTCCACTAGAGGAGAACCGGCAGCTGTTGGCGCCGCAAAGATAGGCGGAGGTTCGGGAGGCTGTATTCTCGATAGATCCGGATAGTGTGGCAGGTCCGAATGGATTCTCGACGGCTTTTTACAGGGCTTGTTAGGATATTGTTGGTCGGGACGTGTTAGCGGTTGTTTTGGAGTTCTTTCCAGGGATCCCGCTCCCGAAGTTTTATACGGCCACTACTATCGTTCTTATCCCGAAGAGAAATGCTCCGAAGTCTTGGGCTGATTATAGGCCGATTAGTTTGTGCAACGTGAGCAACAAGATCATCACGAAGTTGCTCACGGTACGATTGGGGACTTTGCTACCGCTCCTACTTTCACTGCATCAGAGTGGGTTTGTGAAGGGGCGCGCGATTGCGGTTAATATACTGATGGCATCCAAGATGGTTCATGACTTGAACCTTAGAGGCACGTCACATAACGTGCTTATTAAAATGGACCTTAATAAGGCATATGATAGGGTGTCTTGGCGTTTTTTGAGGCATGCCTTGTTGAGGTTCGGTTTCGCAGAGGAGTTCATTACATTGGTGATGCATTGTGTGGAGCATGCTTATTACTCTGTCTTGATTAACGGAGATCTTTGGGGATTTTTTAAATCCTCCCGAGGGGTCCGACAGGGGGATCCGTTGTCGCCTACTTTGTTTGTGCTTGCGGCAGATCTTCTATCGAGGGGTTTAGAGCGTCTCTACCAAGAGTGCCCGGAGCTTTACTTTAGATGTAGAAGGGGGTTTTGCTGTCCCATTTAGCATATGCCGATGATGTCTTGATATTTTCGAGTGCCTGTGGGGATCGGATGAGCTCTTTGACGACCTTCTTGGCTTATTATGCGCGGATCACTGGCCAGAAGGTCAACTGTCAAAAGAGTACGATTGTTTTTAGTCGGAGATGCCCGGAGAGAGTCCATGAGCAGCTTCAGACGGTCACGGGATTTAGAGTTTCTGATCTTCCACTTACTTACCTTGGTACGCCCCTTTATGTGGGGAACCGGAGGAGTATTCTATACGAGGAGCTTCTAGGGAAGCTTCGGAGATATTTGAGCCGTTGGGATCGGGCTGTATTGTCACATGGCGGCCGATTACAGCTTATTCAGAGTACACTTTTGTCCCTTCCACTGTATTTACTTCAGGTGTTTACATCCGCCACAGTCGATACTTCATGAGGTTGAGAAGATCTGTGCGCGGTTTTTTTGGGGCTCGTACCATGGTCATCGCCAGAGTCATTGGATTTCTTGAGCGGATGCGGCATGGCCGCAAGAGGAGGGTGGCTTGGGACTTAGACGCCTCTCGGATATGGATCATGCATTTTCTATGAAGCTTTGGTGGAAGCTTCGTGAGGTTCCTCCTTGTGGGCGCAGGCGATGTGACACAAGTAATTTCGCGATTCCTTCCCGGATAGTGCTCCTTGTCGGATATACGACAGCCCAGTGTGAAAGCGCTTGTGCCGTGTTAGGAAGGAGGTTCAGGCCCAGATTTATTGGACTTTAGGCCGAGGGGAGTGTTATTTTTAGGAGGATAGATGGTTTGGGGAGCAGCCGCTTTCGGCCTTTCGGGAGGATAGACTACCCCCACCGATATTAGTTCGGGACATGCATGTGGAGTGGTGACGCATGGGACGTTGGGCGACTACGAGCGTATCTTCCGGAGTCACTAGTTCAACGTGTTATGGAGGTTCGATAGACAGTCTGAGGACCGGATGAGTTGGATGGTTGCGCCATCTGGCACATTTACGACATCTTCGGCGTGGGAGCTTTGCCGTGATACAGGGGTACGGAGTTGGCTTTCAGGGATATTATGGTCGCGCTTCCTTACTCCAACGATGTCAGTCTTTTTATGAAGATTATTTTGGCGTCGGATACCGACATATGAGATCCTTCAGCACTATGGTGTTTCGATTATTTTGCGATGTCATTGTTGTTGTATGGAGATGAAGACAATTTCGCATCTCTTTATTGGTTTGGAGGTTGCCCCACGAGTATGGGAGCACTTTGCGGCGCTTTTCAAGCTATCTTTGCCAGAGACACATCACTACATCTACTTGTGTCCTCGTGGAGACTTTCTTTGGCACACTCTCAGAGTATTAGGGCGTATGTTCCGTTGTTGATACTATGGTTCATCTGGATTGCTCGGAACGATGCGAAGCACCGGGGGCTTCGTGTATCTTCCGAGAAGATCATCTGGCGGATTCATTCACACTTGCAGACTCTTTGGAGAGTTAGAATTCTCTTACGTCGACATTGGGCGGGTGACATTCATATCGCAGATGGTCTTTGATTTCGATACCCCCCTTCGATTCCTCAACCTCCGATTATGGTGCGATGGCAGGCATCGTCTCCGGGATGGTTCAAGCTTAACACTAATGGTGCTTCGTTTGGCAATCCTGGAGCAACGGGAGCGGCTAGTATTATCCGAGATTCAGCCGGGGCAGTACTCATTGCATTTTAGACTCCGATTCCGCAAACAACAAACACTTTGGCAGAGCTGTCAGCGATTCAGACTGGAGTAGGGATAGCGATTGACCGAGGATTGATGCCATTATGGATCGAGACAGACTCGACGGCATGCATCTCTCTGATCTCCACCGAGACGGGCCACTGGTGTAATACTCCGATTTTGGAGTGTATAAAATAATATTATTATAGCAAATAAATATTTTATAATATTTTGGAATTAAGAAATTAAATATTTTGGGATAAATCTTATTCATATTTTATATGTTGATTATGATTGAAAAGACTGTTAAATGGATAAATATCGATAAGGATAAATATAAAAATATAATATATAATTTAATAATATAATATAATAAATAAATAAAGAGGATAAAGATGTTAATAATAATAATAATAATAATAACATTAATAATAGTATAATATAATATAATATAATATAATATATAATAATAATAATATAATATAATATAAATATAAATATATTTATTAAGTAAAGAAAAACAAGCAAACTTACCTGCGAAGCGAAGGAAGGCAGAGGAAGAAACGTGAAGGAGAAGAAATGAGAAAAAGAAAAAAAGAAAGAAAAAGATTTAGCCGTTCGATTTCGATTCCGATTTCGGTATTGTATTTTTTGTTATACGTAGAATTTAATTATGGATTTTAGTAGGAATTTCGATATTGGGAATATTAAATTAGAAATTCTTCAAAAATTCATAACCGGCTATTTGACTATTTAATCGACGAATTTCTTTAGCTAATAGCCTATTCGTAGTCCTAGTATTATATTTTGAGAATTTCGTATCGATCCGAGCCGAATGGAAAACGGCAGTGAATTGCACCTGTCTATTTATTCATATCTTTAAGTAATTTTATTTAATAATCGGGCGATATAAATATTATGAGGTATAAAAGTTTTATAGCTAGAATATCGTAGTCTACTAAATATAAAAGTTAGAAACTCAACGAGCTAACTATAGAAATTAGCTTTTGAATAAGCAGGTAGATCCTATGAATAAGCATATACCTCAGCTGAATTGAGTAAATAATGGAACAGGTGTACGTTGGAAGAGATTTGGGTGAAATTTCGAAAGCTAGGGAGTGTCGACAAGAGGTAAGCAGTAGGGAATTAAATCTAATTTTAAGAAATTAGGTATGCATGTTGCATGCGATTCTGATTAATATGTTAACGTGATATTATGTGAATCATTTTGTTAGTGCATATATATATTTATATATATATGTGTGTGCGTATGCATGTGGGAGACTTCACAGTTTATGATATTTAATATACGTATTTGATCGCATTGGTGAATTTATGAAAAGGATGATAGGTGAGCTGTCTCACCAGCCATTTTTCGGTAAATTCACTTATTTGGCATGTTGCACACATATTGCACGGTTTATCGGATATGATTTATGGATCTATCCTCTAGTCGCCAGGTGCGGTAGTGCTAGGCGAGGGCATCATCTGGGGTTAGGATATTCGACCCCGATGTACCGTAACACTTTGGCGATAGTGGACGATAGTAGTCGGACAACTGGGTGACTTAGTCGCACGGTCATTCAGGGATTAGACCCATGGTTGTTGAGACGTATTTGATCTAATCATTCGTGTTTGGTGTTGTTCCACTCATTGGAGTAGCTACTAGTGAGGTCTACCGGTAGTTTAGGATCATATGCCAAACTCCAAACGTGATCCCGTTAGGGCGCGCGAGGAGGAGTAGAGTTTCCGGGTTTCCCTTGGGTGATTTCAGGTTGCACGGATTCTACTACATTACATGGGATAGGGCTAGTCAGCGGGGGTACTATCTTCGCTATCACAGACTATGGGGCGTCTTGTGGTTAATGGCGACAACGTTCGGCTCTCCATGTATTGATTGTGGGAGTGGTATGGTGGGTATATGGAAGTGACCGGATGACCGTTATATTATTATGGGTTTATCAGGTCCTTACTTGAGCCGAGGATTTTTCGGCTATTTATTGATGATGGTCTAGTGAGCTTGTTATTACGGGGCCGAGGGTATTCCGGTTGCTCAGTTAGACAGATGTAGCGAGCCTATGATTATGGAGCCGAGGTTATTCCGGCTGCTCACTTTCGCAGATGTATATATGTATATATGTGGATGTGCATTGTTGTCGAGTTTGATATCTGTATTGCATCATTTCACTATTGGCATGACATGACACGTATTTTATGATTAACGGGAATTAAAATTTATTTTAAAAAGGTATGAAATGACATATTTCACGTTAGTTCTTAAAATGGATTTAATTCTGGACTGCTTTTAAGAAAATATTTGTTTCAGGTATGCATGGCACATCCGAGATAGGGGACGTCTCGGGATATAGAAAGACGGGTTGAGTGAGTGAACTTACGTCTATTGTATTATATGTAAATTTTTAACCGGAAAAACCTCTTGTTAAGGGGTGTGTTTTGTAAATATTTATAAATCAGATTTTGATATATAATAATGCGCTTTTATGGTTAATTTAGCCTTAACATTGTATTGTGGGGCCCGAAGTAGGAGGTGACGACCTCATGATGCAGTGTGGCGGTAGCATTTCCAGTATGAGCCAACTGGGGGTGTTACAACTGGACTCTCCACCGATGCCTTATGTGTATTCGGTTGCGGCTTAGGGATGTGACTTGGAGGATATCGCATATATATAGAGAGGGGAACCGCGTCGCAGATGCCTTAGCGACTTTGGCGGTTTCTCTCCCGATTGAGCAGACACTTCTCCCTTCAGATATTCCTTTGTCGATTAGAGGCCTCCTTCGAGCGGATGTTGACGGTCTCCCGACCTTCCGCTTCAGGTAGCAGGCTTCACCTTATTCCTTGATTCTTGACTTAGCCTTGATAGATGATATTTAGACTTAATAGCTTAGTATTTGATTTCGACGCCTTAGGCATATTGCTTTAGGCCTTGATACTTACACTACTAGCTTGTCTTGTCTGTTTGCTTTACTGAAACTGTATAGCTTGTATATAGAATTACGTATGGCTTGATCCCGTTCGGGTACGTCTGGGTGTAGCCATTGCTATATAGTTTTTTTTTTAAAAAAAAAATGGGCTCTCAACGAAGATTGGGGATATATATCAGGTACGAAGCACTATCTATTATTAAATATCTTGAACTGTTAACTAGTGATTTGTTTACAAATCATTTTTCTGATTGTCATTTTGATGAGTCACATTTTCCGACATTAGGAAGAGAAACTGATCAACTAGAAAATGAAGTTACATGAAAATTAATATTTAGTTTCCTTGATCCTCACACAAATCAAAGTGACTTAGAAGTGAAAAAAAATAAATTGGGCATTTGTATTGCAAATCAGCTATCTGATATTTTTTGTGATGCCAGTAGAATTATTAGATTATATATAAGTGCATAAATTGCATTTGATAAAATTGTTGTCTTTGAAGAAAAAATACAAAGTGCTAATAATCAAATTCATGCATTAAGTATGGCAGACTGTGGGTTTTAAAGATAAAATTTCTTTAAAAAAAAGGAATAATAGAAGAGGTTGAGGATTTGATGTTAATCAAAATTCTCAAGAAACAAATAGTAACATTAATTAAACTTCTGAAGAAGTTGATCCCGATAAACATTCCCCTGAAAATAATGAACTAATTGAAAATTCAAAAAATTATGTAGCATTGGATTTGAAAGGACATAATTATAGATAATAATTTTACATATAATGTAGCACTTACTTTAATGGAAAATAACGAGGCCTAAATTAGTTGATGGATGGAAAAGAAAATATTGGCCAAATGAAAAGATGTGATCCAGTCTGAATTGAATACACTGGAAAAACAAAAAAATTTCGGACTCACTATACAAACTTCAGAAAATGTTAAGCTTGTTGCTTATAGATTGGTGTTTGTTCGAAAATAAAATGACAACAACAAGATTGCAAGATATAAAACAAGACTTGTAGTCCAAGGTTTTTCACAAGGACTTGAAATTGATTTTAATGAAATATATTCTCCAGTAATTAATGAAATAATATTTCAATATCTTGTCAATTTGGCAGTTTATGAAAATTTGAATATGCATATGATGGACGTCGTAACCGTCTATTTATATGGCTCATTAGATACTTATAGCTATATGAGAATTACTAAAGGATTCCGTATGCCTGAAGCATACAAATCAAAATCAAAACAATTTATTCCACTAAATTATTAAAATATATGTATGCGCTCAAGCAATTTGGTTGCATGTGGTACAATCGTCTTAATGAATCATTAACAAAAGAATGATATACTAATGATTTCATTTGCCCATTTGTTTTTATAAGGAAGAATGGGAGAAACTTTTTTGTCATAGTCGTTTATGTGGACGATTTAAACTTAATTGGAACTCCTGAAGAGCTTCAAGAAGCCATTGAATACTTTAAAAATGAACTCAAAATCAAGGATATTAGGAAAACAAAATCATGCCTTGATCTACAAATTGAACATTTGGAAAATAAATTTGTCATCTATCAATCTGCATATGCCCATAAGGTATTGAAATGATTGATAATGAATAAAGCACATTCATTAAGTACTTCAATTGTCGTTAGAACTCTCGATTCTATTAAAGATCCTTTTAGACCGATAGAAGAGAGTGTGAAAATACTTGATCCTGAAGTACCATATTTAAATGTTATCGGCGCATTAATATATTTGGCTAAAAGTACAAGACCAAACATAGGATTTTCTGTAAATTTATTAGTTGATTTAGTGCAATGCCAACACAACATTGGAAATGCATTAAACATTCGTTATCTTCAAAGAACGATTGATCTCGGTTTATTATATCCAAATGGATCTCGACATGAATTGATTGGATATAAGATGTTGGGTATCTTTCTGATCCACATAAAGCAAAGTCTCAGACATACTATATATTTACTTGTGGCGGTATTGTGTTATCCTTGAGATCCACTAAACAAACTTTAACCATCACATCTTCAAATTATACATAAACAATAGCAATTCATGAGGCTAGTCAAAAATGTGTTTAGCTGAGATCAATGATTCACCATATTTTACAAAATTGTGGCTTAAGATCTTAAAATGATAATCCTCACACTATTTTATACGAAAATAATGTAGTTTTTATAAGTCAATTGAAATGAATATATATTAAAGGAGATATGACGAAACATATTTAATCAAAATTATTCTTTACACATGATCTTCAGAAAATGGTGAAATAGATGTGCAAAAGATTCGATCAGATGTGAATTTACCAAATTTATTGACCAATGGTTTATCGATTGCACGTTCGAAAAAATGGTGAATAACATCAGGATGTGTCGGCTATAATATTTCAAGTGAAGTCCACATCAAGGGAAACAATTTTGAAAGCATGAATTACATACTCTTTTTCCTTCATTAGAATTTTTATCCCACTAAATTTTTTTCCCAATAAGGTTTTAACGAAACTATTCGTAGTAGTTAGTGACACCTAAGGGAGAATGTTGTGACATAGGGTAAATTGATTTTTTTTGTCTCATTAATGGACCCCTTTATCATTTTAGTTCCATAACTGGAGTCTATCGCAAATCAGTTTCGTAAGTGAAAGATTTTTGCACTTTTAATCCTTCGGCGCCGGAGATGCCTACGTGACACCAGTGTTGCTCGCCGGAGGACATGTGTCTGCCAGGTCAGCGACACCTGACGGATACGTGGATTTTAAAAAAAAAATTATTTTTTTGTTTTTTTTGTTTTTGTAAAAATTAAAAAAATGAAAAAAATTGAAAATTAAATTTTTTTAAAATATATAAAAAATAAAAATAAAAATCACGTGTTCACCAAGTGTCGCTGACCTGGAGGACACGTGTCCTCCTTCGAGCCACATACGTGCCACGTAGGCATCGCTGGCACCAGAAGACTAAAATTGCGAAAATTTTTCACTTACAAGACTATTTTGAAACAAGCTTCAATTATAAAATTAAAATGATAAAAAAGTTCAGTTACAAGAGTAAAATAACCCTGTGAGATACACTACAACAGATGTCACCATTTAATGTAACGTAGGTGTCATGCATTATTTTATTAAGTCATTACCACTCACCTTAGTGGAAATTGGCTATAAACAACTCATGTTTAATGAAATAACATACTTTTGTATTCCATAATTTTACTCACAAATTTTTACTCTCCATCTCTCTCCAAATCTACAGAGTTATATGTAATTACATATACACAAACACAAATGTTTATTTATATATTTACTAGCATTCTTATACATATTCATATCTATATATTACTACCTCCGTCCGGCTCTAAGGCTCACATTTACTTTTTACGTGTTGATATTTGAATATTAATTATTATATCAAAAGATATACTGCTAGAAGTAATACATTGTATTGTTTGTTATTACATGGTGCGTTGTTAGTATGTGTTTTATTTGTATTATATTAATGCGTTGTTAGATATGGCACATGCTTAATGGCTTAGATAATGAAATTTAGTGTATTGCATTGAGTTCTACTACAATAATCATAAATCTATTATCTATGAGAGAGCTAGAAAGAACGAGACAAAAAAAGCAAGCACAAGCTAATGTTTACTAGTAGCTACTGCAAAAGGGTCAAGTCGCGATGTGGGAGTGAGTACAAATAATAATGTGTCTCAAATGAAATTTCTATTATGATTGTTCTTCCTTAGGCCTGATGGAGCATTTTCAGTGTCCTTATGATTATTCACCTTATGGAATGTCTGGTTATTCGTTATGGCCTTCAGATTATTCACTTCAATGGTTGGCCTCCCAGAAACACTGGATGACATATTGCACTAGTTGTCTTTTAATTTACCCAAAAATCAAGGAATATTTCAAGTAATATAGATATTCTCTTTTGCTTGTTTTACCTAGAGGTTTATGATTTTATTTGGGATTGTATTTAATTATTTTATATGATAGTCAATTCTTAATTTCATTTTGATTCCCTTTCACTTTTACCAATAATATACATGTATGTTATTTATTTATTACAGGATATGGAATTTAATGAATTTGAGATGAATAAATCTTCGTCATCTCGTATATTAGACTTTGAGAATGCGGAAAATGAGTTTGAAATTCTTGATGTAAATAGAATAGGAGCATAAGCAATTCCTTAAACTGGAATGGAGTTTGATACGGAAGAAGAAGCGTATCAGTATTATTTAGCTTATGCTAAAAAAAATGGGGTTTGGAATAAAAAGGCATAAGCTACATAAAGATAAAAAGGGTAAGATAACTTACAAATTATTTTCATGTAGTGTGCTAAAGGAAAGCGGAGAGAAGATAAAAGAAGTATCAATGTCAAGGCTCCGCGGCCGATTACAAGATTTGAGTGCAAGGCTTGAATGAAAATTTCTTTGAGAAATAATGCAAAATATGAAGTTGAGTTCATTTTTTAACATATGCATCATCTTACAAGTCCTCAAAAAACACATTTTCATAGATCGCATAGAAAGATTAGCGATGCTCATGCTGCACAAATTGAGATAGCAGAATGTGTAGAACTTACTCCAAAAGTCTCGCATAATCTAATGGTTAAAGAAGCCGGTAGCCGAGACAATTTAGGATTTACTAGGCAGGATTATAAGAATTATTTGCGCACAAAAAGAACAAAAGATATGGAAATCGGATATACGAGTGGAGTGCTTGAATATTTGCATGGGATGCAGAGTAAAGATCCTAATTTTTTCATATTCCATTCAAGTGGATCAAGATGGCATGATAACTAATATATTTTGGGTAGACGGCATAATGAAAGCAGATTGTGCTGATTTTGGAGATATTGTGAATTTTGACACAACATATAGAAAGAATAGAGAAAGTCATCCTCTTGCCTTGTTTGTTGGTGTTAATCACCATAGACAGACGATTATTTTTGGCACTTCACTTCTATATGATAAGACAATCCCTTCATTTCAGTAGTTGTTTGACACATTCGCAAGTAGCATGGGTGGGAAAAAGCATATTACTATTCTGACAGATCAAGACCATGCTATGGCAAATGCTTTGCTTCAACATGGCCAAAACTTGTCACAAATTATTTATTTGGCATATATATCAAAATGTCAATACATTTGAGTGGCATTTTTGAAAAGCATAAAGATTTTGCACATGTCTTTGGAAGATTGCATCTATGACTTTGAGGATGAAGATGAGTTTTTGCACAGATGGAATGAAATGTTAATGACGTATGATATCTTAGAAAATTATTGGTTACAAAAAATGTTCAAAGTGAAAGAGAAATGAGAATTGGTATATGGACATCAGTTTTTCTGTGTTGATATAACTACGACACAACGTAATGAGAGTATAAACTGTGTTATCAAAAGGTATGTTAGTTTTAAGAACTCATTGCGAGTATTTTTTGAATGCTTCAAAAATTTGATTGAATCTTGCCGGTATAAATAGTTGAAAGCCGATTTCAAAGCAAGTACAAGTGCTCCGGTCTTTTCTTTGTCTGTTCACCTCTTGAAACATACGGCAAACGTGTATACACCTAAAGTTTTTAAAGGTTTCCAAAAAGAAATTGGGAAGGCTTATAATTGTGTGGGTGTCCTTAGTCACACACATGAAACAATTTGAGAGTATCATGTGAGTTATTTTGGAGGAACAAAGCAGCATGTTGTTAGTTTTAACTCTTCAAATGACGATGTTTGTTGTAGTTGTAAGAAATTTGAATTTGGTAGGTTGTTGTGTTCTCATGCGTTGAAAGTCCTCACAACTCATAATGTTATGAAGATTCAAAAACAATATGTAATGAAAAGATGGACAAAATTTGCCAAGTTAGGGAGGGTGGTTTTCTTGGAAGAGAATGTTGATGATCCAAAAAAGGAATCAAGCATGAGATACAAGGATTTAAGTTTGTTTTTCAACAAACTAGTCATAAGAGCTTTAGAAACTAGAGAAACTTATGAAATTGTGAAAGAAACATTTCTTAAGACCATAGATTGGGTGAATGAACATTTACTAAAGAGAAATATTGTGTCTGAGATATCGTGTGTGAGAGATACTCAACCATGCTTAGGGGTTGGAAAAACTACGGAGAAAGTGAGCAACATACAAATAAAGGGGATAAAAAAAAAGTAAGAGTACGTTCGGGTAAAAAACCCAAAAGTGGATTAGAAAAAAATTCAAGAAAAAAAAATAACAAACTATGGTAGAATAAATGATATTTTAGCTAAGATAAGATGCATTAATGATGTTTATTACAATTTTTTTTATCTTATATTAATATAAATAAATTATTTCTTAAGTAGCAATTGATAAATCAGACATACATTGAAGATGATGGCATTCGATTGCAGCAACATCAAACAGCCCCGCGACAGGTTATGTTTTATTGAAAAAAAAAAAAAAACTTCTTTTGGATCTTATCCTATACTTCTTATACCTGGATTTTATTTTTCTATTTGATTTGTAATTATAGATTCAAGCATTTAATTCAATGCCAAACATACATACTCAATGCCCACGGGACTTGAAAAATGCAATGAATTTCACTGAATTACTTAAGGTATTTTTTTTATATTGCAATTTATAGTGTTATGAAATGAATTATTATATTTTTGCACAGTTAGTAATGCCTACACTTATACAGGTTCAATCAGTCCGTAGCAGCACCTCTGAAGTTGCTAATGTTATAGGAGATCATAGATCATAACCATCTAATTTGGAATAATGGGCATGGACTTGGAATGAGGTGTGTTGTATTAGCATCAAGATTTATAAGCATAATTAGTTTATGATTTATTGATTATAGATATACAATTGACAAATTTACCTCATATGCGTTTGATATTTCTTTTTTCAGGTACTGAATTCTGATATGCCTAAAATGAAAACTAGCTATGTGTACTTGAAGGAAATACAAGCACTGGTGCATCAATCTTCTTAGTAAGATTACTGATCTTCATATTATGGATGCCAAGCCAATTCTGAATGAATTAAGCACTTCATTCTAATTTTTTTCCTTTCAGTTTATGGATGCTAAGCCAGTTCTGACTGAAGCCGCAACAATCAGATGGGCATGAACATCAAGGCTCAGATATTTTTGTTGTTGCCATAGCTAAATGTATTGAAAAGAATATGCAAAGTATAATATTTATAGTAAATAGATCTATTCAGGTTAAATGATTGTATAAAAGAAATCCACTACAGTTGCATCAGAAATATAAGAAATATTTTTGTTTACTATAAAGTGTTTATTGGCAATAATGATGTATGTTGTCATGCATGGTTGTGCATTTCACACGCAATGGCAGAATATGAAGAAACATTCATAGCTGGGAGAAATTTGTTGGATTGATGGGAATTTATTTATTTGTTGTTTTCATTCTATAATTAACAGCAAATGCAAATGATTGCTGTTATGAAATTTACGAAACGGATCTAGCGATTTTATTAAAGAAATCGAATAAATAAAGCAAGATAAAACATGAACTAGTTTTGGTTTTGAAGGCTCAGCCCCAACCAAACACGGAAAACCAAAATCACACTAAAACACACCCAACAAACACGACGAACACAAAAGCACCGGCCTAAAACCCACGACACAAGACATATATCCCCACAAACCAAAAATACAAGGCTTAACAGAAGCCTACACGTTGAGAGAGCCCCTTGCGGCTCAACACAACAAAACAGGGGAAAATAACCATGCCAAAGAGCTCCACAGATGGGAGGAAGGCAACCGTCGAAGAACCACTGGAAATCGTCGCCGGAATGGAGGGCCAGACAGGTTGAGCAAAGAGAGGAGAGGAGCTAGAGAACGGGCGAGAGGATATATAGAGAGAGAAATTATTATGGAGTGAATGATAGTCACGATCTCTCTCTCTCAATATATATATACTCAAGGCAAAGCAATGGATGGCCAAGATTTAGATCCAGAATCAACGGCCTAGATCAGGCCTCGCAAAAGGGACGTGGATCCCATCCGGGTCATGGGTGCGGGTCACGGGCGAGAGAGAGGTAAGCGGATCATGGGCCTGGCACATGGGTTTGGGCCAAATGCAATTGGGCTGCGTAAAGAATGGGTGTGTATTGTGTATAATGGGGTGGATCATTATGGACAAAAAAATCCAACAAATCCTCCACCTGATTTTTCGTCCGAGTGACTGGGGTACATCATTGCCTATTATTTTGGATTACTTACCTGCAAAAAGAAAAACATTACATTAATTTAGCCTACCATCTACATATGTGTAGAACACAGCTAATCAAATGTATCAAAACATATCATTTTCAAACAAGATACAAATTTATCAAGTTTCAAGAATATTGTATCTATAACAGCAGGAATACATTCAAATCCAAACTTCAATAGAACTACAGTACGTTGTAAATGTGTCGTACAACCAAAACATGTAGCACACAATATACAAAAAACAATAGTAGCAAGCTTCACAAGTTTCATATCATTCACAACCAATGATAACACAATGCCAAGAAGACAATGACAAAATCTAGGAACTGATTTCAAACACTTATTATCAACTAATGAGCTCTTATCTTCTTTTACCACTAAACATTGAGACTTACTTTCTGGATTAAACAATTTCCTATCACTCATAGGTTCCTCCACATCTAAGCTCTCAAACATACTTCTAGGTGAAGAAGATGAATCAAAATTACCAAACATAGAGAACACTTTAGGACTCTTCCTAACCTCATCTCTAACAAATAGGTAATTTTCAATCTCATTACTATTATTTGAAACAATTCCAACATTGCTTTCAATTTCAGAAACTGTATTTTCAGACTTATTCACAATAGGCTGGCCAGCAACAGGTAAGATTCGAAAATCACCAACAAAAATATCAGTTTCACTGTATAAAGCAAAATCTACCTCATTTTGAACACTATCAAAAACAGTATTAATCTCTCCCTCAAATTTGATATTATCAATTTCAACATCAATTTGCACAATTTCAGCAGATTGAACACAATCAGAAACATAATCAACATAATCTCTCACTCTCTCAACCTCTGCATTTTCGTTTCTTAGAACAGATACACTTTCAGCAACATTATAGTTAATTACAGAATCAATCGCAGCAATTTCAATGTCAACAAATTGCACATTTTTGGATTCACAAACAACACGCTGAATATCAATAGATTCAAAACTAAAAACAGATTTTACAGCTTTAATTTCTCTGTTTTCTATATCAATCAAATTATGCTCCACCTTATTCCTATACTAGAAACATTTGTATCAATATCACTAATTTCATAATCAACCAATTCATATTCTCCAATATCCAAACATGGCATACAACATTCATTAAATGTCACATTATTACTAATAACAGTTTTCAAACCGGGTCTAGAACTTAACCACAATTTATACCCTGTAACACCATATCCTAAGAAAACACAATTTTCAGTTTTCATCTCAGATTCATCAATGCAAATATGTACCACAGCATGACACCCAAACACACAAACATTAGATATGTCGACTAACCTACCCAACCACTTACTTTCAGGAATTTCACCGTTAAGGGGGATAGAGGGTATTCGATTTAAAAGATAAACTGCTGTTACAGCAGCCTCACCCCAAAATTTTCTAGTTAAACCAGACGATGTCAAAAGACATCCAACTCTTTCCAAAAGAGTATGATTTAACCTTTCAGCAATCCCACTAAATTGGGATGCCTTGGGGACAGATTAAAAATTGATACAATTTTGCACACAAAAATTACTAAACCAGATATTACAAAAATTTAAACTATTATCAGCTTTAATATATTTACTTTTTTTGTCAGTTTCAACTTCAATTTGAATTTTCCAATTCTTGAAATTTTTAAACAAATCCAATTTACTTTTCAATAAGAAAATCCAAATTTTTCTAGAAAACTCGTCAACAACAGTTAAGATATATCTACTCCCACCATAAGTGGGTTCATTAGAAGGTTCACATAAATCAATATGTATACATTCCAAAATATGTTTTGAAAAAATATAATTTTCAGGGGTTTTTAACGAAAATTGAACTTTATTTAATTTTTCAGGTTTGCATATATTACAAAAGGGAATAATAGAAAATTTTTCATTTTCCAAATAACCAGATTCATGCAGAATTTTCAAGCCATTATTGCTAATATGACCTAATCTATTATGACATAATTCAGAATTATCAAATTCAGAATTATCAATTTCAGAATTATCTAAATCAGAACATACACTCACAGCAGAAGTTACATATAAGTCATTTTTTAATTCTGCCCTAAAAATCACTAAAGACCCTTTTGTTATTTTCATGCAATTTAAACCCCACTTTCCTTCTAAACCTAAAGTAGATAATCTAACACATGACAACAAATTATTGGACAAATCAGGCACATATCTCACATCATGCAATTTCAGTATATTTCCAGATTTAAATTTCAGATTAATAACACCAATTCCCTCAACTTTACACACACGTTTATCAACCATAGTCACATAACAATGTGTTAAAGTCTTAAACTCAGAAAAATATTTTTCAAAGGTGTCATATGAAATGTGCAAGCAGAATCAACTATCCATTCATTAGCACTCAAAATATTTGAATTTAAATATGGACAAACAGCAAACACATTTCCGAAATCATTGTCAATAACAGTCATATTGGCTAACTCACTTGCTACATTATTATTATTATGTTTCTTAGGGCAATATCTAACAAAGTGTGAAGGATCACCACAATTATAACATCTCTTTCCTCCTCTATTAGGAGTTCTAGATCTATTACGACTTCTATTATTATTATTCTGATTTTTAATTTTATTATGAGAATTTTCAGAATTATTATTCCTATTAGATCTAAAAGGAGACCTACCCCTAATAAACATAACATCACCAGAGTTATTAGATTTATTTACATTCAAATCTAATTCTTTACTTTTCAAACCATTAATAACCACATCTAAAGTCACAAAATCACGCTCATATTTAATTACCAATTTCACATCAGAAAAAGCACTTGGAATAGCATTCAAAAGAATTATTGCACTATAATCATCTATCTTCTTATCACCAGTAAGCTTAATATCTTGAATTAATTTTTTAAAAACATCAAGATTTTCATCAATAGTTTTAAATTGATCAAGTTTAAAACTAAATAACTTTTCTAACAAATAAAGCCTACTAGGTAAAGAAGTTTGAGTATATAATTCATCCAATTTATTCCACAATGCCACAGCAGATTCTTGTCTACCAACCTTACGAATTACATGATCAGCTAAATTTAGAATTATACAAGAAGAAGCCATTTCAACCAACTCAGCCTCTTTTCAAGAGGGACTGTGGTTGCTTGATCCGGCTCCACAGCTTTTATTAATTTTTGAGTAACAAGTATACTTCTCATTTTTTGTTTCCAAATAGCAAAATCAATTTTTCCATCCAAAGGTTGGATATTAAAAAAGGTTTGCCCAGCCATGATCAACAGTTTTCGAAAGAAAAAGAAAATTTCCGAAAAACACAATTTGTTTGGCAAAAAATGTTTGTTTTTAAAAAAAATAGTTTATTGTGAAAACAGTTTATTAAAATACAGATTATTTTAAAACAAATTGAGAACCAAACAAAGACCCAAATCACAACACATTAATAGCAATTCACAGAAAACAAATACAACAGTCAAACACAGCAACAAATATATCACAGAATATTGCAATCACAGGCAAAGATTAACAAAAAAAGCCTATCTATTACAACATTCATTCGTGACTATTCCACCGAAGGTACTCGAGAATCACTCACAAGAGTGAGGATCGGAGTTTTGCAACCTTGGTATCATAATAGCCTTTACAATCGATTGGGCGGAATTTAAATGCGGATATTAAACTAAAGTAAAATAACAGTAATAAAATAGTAGGGTTAAAGAGTTTACCCTCGAAGTACAGCAACAATATATTCCCTACAGCAGTACAAAGGTATATACAAATAACCTATTCTTTTTTTTTTTTTTCAAGAATAGGGGTTAGCCAACTAATAACAACAAAACCAGAAACAATGTTTCTCCTCTAAACAAAGTTAGAGTCACCGAAACTCACGAACAGAGACACTAGGCCACAAATACAGATTTAACAAGATCTTTCAAAAAGTTAATTTTGGTCTTAAAGATTCTTGAAAAACTTTTGGATTTTAACCCAACAAGCATATATCTACACGAAAATAAGGTGGAACAACAAGTTTTACGGTTTATTTTCTTAAAATAACAACGGACAAAATCGGTTTTCACCAAATCGAAACGATTTTGAACCGTTCTAACCGAAATGGACTCGAACTTAACCGATCTACACAAAACAGTAGCAAATATGAAAGAGCTCATAGTTGCACAGTCCAATTCAAAACCGATCAAAGCAAGATGAGAGAGCTCAAGATAAAACAGCATTATAACAAATTATTCAACTAAAATAATTAGAACTTACATGATTGAGCATCCAAGAACCACAAAACAAGTGTCTGGAATGAACTAAGCATCTCCTCCTACCTAGACAAAGAGATGTGGACTGTGAAGATATACTCTTAATGTAAAAGATAAGCAAATATCTCTAATATTTTCATATTTTACCTGATGTGTCCTTCAGGTGATTGGTTCACACAAGACAAGGCTTTGTGTTTTGTTAGTGCTAATTCTAGTGAACTTTGTGCAGGCGGCCTTCCCTTTGGAAGGATTTTTCCCATTTGGACTATTGTAGATGCTAAATTTCTAAGCATGAAATGGCAGGATGTGTTATCCCAAGCAAATTCCATGACATCGGTACACTACCAAAAAAATGGTCATTTGTAGCGAAATCTTTTCCGCTACAATTTTTTTGTTACAAAAGCTATTTTTTGTTCCGGATATTTTCGTAACAAATAGCTTTTTCGGTTTGGTCAAAATTTTTCTTTTGTTGCGTTATTTTTTTTGTTACAATTACAATACTTTTAATTTTAAATTTTATACTAAAATAATCTAAATTAATATATCACATATATATCATATATACATACACATATATAATATTTATATATTAATATATACAAATTGAAATTTAAAAAAATATATATTTATTTAAAATTGAAACTATTATATACAATAAAAATTAAAATAAAATTAAAATTAAAACATTTTTAAATAAACCCTAATGCGCCGTCCAATTCATATCTTCTATTTCGTTTTCTCTGTTCTTCTTATTCACTTTTCTTCTTCGTCCTTCTTGTTCTTCTTCGTCCTTCGTTCTTCTTCTTCTTCTTTTTCTTTCCTTTTCTTCTTCTCTTTCCCATACGTCCTCCTTCACCTTCCTTTAATTTCTCCGCCCTGCACCCTTGAACAGCGCACATCTCCACCTTCGTCGGCCGTTAATCGCGCTCTGCCACCGTCTTCCTCGACCTGTCGATAGCGAGTCACCGCTGCCTACCAACATCCTGAAATGCCAACCCTAGATCTTTCCGTGAGTTTAGATTTATTTATTGTTTTGTGTTATTTTTTGTTGTCGATGTTTATTTAGATGGAAGAAACTTTCAGTAAGATTGGACCAATAAGAAGATGCTTTATGGTTACCAAAAAAGGTAGGCTAATCTAGTGCCCACGTTGAATTTGAGGATCACCTGAAACAAGTTTATGATTTTAAATGTTGTGGACAACCAAAAGAATAATACTTAGATGGGATGGGATTGATTTTAAAATTGCTTATTTTGAAGTAAAAAAATCATGATTTTTTTTATTTCTTGTAGCAAAAACATTTTGTCTAGACTAAGATTTTATTTTTGATCGGTCTTTGCTTGTTTTTATATTAGGATCAAGTGAGCATCGAAGGTTTGGCTATGTTCAATTGTAAGTAAAATTTTTTGTTTTAATAATTTTTTTCTGGATTTTGTGAGTGGTACTAGTTTTGATATTGATTCTCAATTGTAAGTATTGCCATTCAAGATACTAATCATTCCATTGAGTTGAAGAATTGTTCAGTTGTTGGAGGTAGAAACATTCTAGTTAAAAATACCATGTATGGTGGTCAGCTTGAGCAGCTTCGAACAAAAGACAATGAAGGTGTGTTATTTTCAAATTGTTGCATCTTTTATGTGTCTTTCTTGCCTCACCATATAACACATTGGTTGATAGATGAATATTATGTTCTTTTCTTGTTTTAAATTTAACTTTTACAAGTTTATGATCATTTTGAATTTGTGTTCCTATGTTTGGGATTCTTAATTTTCTTCCATTCAATTTGAAGATGCTATCAAGCTAGAGAGTAACAATAATAAAGCTTTGTAATTCCAAGCAAAAGGTTCTATTTTAAGTCTGCATCTGTTATGTGGTAATTTAGAATTGTACACCATTGCTTGTTTTATTATTATGGTTTGGAATCTTGATTTTCTTCGGTTCAATCTGGATATATTGTTAAACCCGAGAATAACAAGGTTGTTACAGTAGCAGACAAAACTGACAAGGCTTCACAATTCCAGACAAAAGGTTCTAGTTTCAAGTTTGCATATGATATGTGGTGTTGTCATTTACTGCACACCGTTGCTTGTTTTGTTATCAACCTTATTAATATTGAAAATATCATGTGAGGTATAATGAGAAAAAATCGGTTGCAGTTTCTAGTATGCGTCCCAAGAAACTGAAAAGTTCTGAAAACGAGACATTTTTTTCGAATTTTGTTGTTTTATTTTTCTTCTTGTTATGGTTGATGTTAAAATTTTTAAGTTAATTTGGTCCAAAAGTATCGATAAATAATTTTAATATTTAGGTTATATGAATATATGTCTTGAATAACTTGTTGGTTTGCACGTGTATTTTGGTGTTGATATAGATTAAAGTATGATTATTATTATTTTTTAGTTTGGTTGGTATTCATGTATTGTTTTTTTGTTGAATTTTAATTAATAGTATATGTTCACGAGTTTATTGGTTACTTGTGATGGTTTTCCAACTTTCGTATTTGTTTGATTTGTAGATCTTAGTTTGATGCATTGTGTTAGCTATTAATTATATAATAGGTTAGTGGATTTTTTTCTATGATTAATGAATAACTATTAATTATAGAATAGCTATTGTCATTGATTTACTTTTGGATTTGCATTGTGGATGATTCTATAGTTATGATTGTGAGTTGTGTTGTTACTGCCAAAAATAAAGAACTTATTCTTCATATACACTTAGGTTTTGTAATGAATTATGGATTTCATGACTCATATTCTTCATTTTATTTGTTTATCCTTGCATATGATATGGGTTATGTATATGAGGTTTGTATCTAATTTGGAACAGGAATTTGGGCTGAACTTGAACAATTTTGATTAAAGTGCAGCCCATGAATTTATTTTTACTTTATTCCAGATTTAATTTTCTTCCGTTGTTTAGCTCTTTGGAAGTGTGGATTTGTGGTGTAGAATGTTATCATGTATGAATTAGCTATTATTAACTAAAATTTTACATTTTAAACATTATTTCTTTGTTATTTTCTCTAAACTTTCTCTATGTCTTGTAATGCATGATGCTATGCTTCTGTTCGTCTGGTATATAGGGAGACGTTTCTGCTAAGCAAACAAGCACTGCCTCGACTGTTTTCTTGTGATGTATCAACAAATTCAATTAAAAAGTTATCTTTTATTCCTGTCAATTATGCATTGTTATCTACCAAAAAATTTATTCTATAATCATTACTGGATTTCTATAAGGATGCAGACATCAATACTGGATTAATCCTAGTGAATTTTTCTTGCATATTTGATTAGTCACGGCAGTATGGCTATAATTGACATTATTTCAGGTATGAAAATTATCAAAATCACTAGGAAATATTACTTTCATATAGGTAGTAAAGAAAAAGTGTAATCAAGCTTGTGTTCTGACAATTCAGTTGTGGAGATTGACTTTTCTTCATTTGTTGCAGTAGCCATGTCTGAACTTATCGCTAGCTAAAGTCCAACTTATTATTTGTCAATTGGTTTGTACAATAGAAATTGTTCACTAACTTTATGGATTTCTTGTGCTGATGATTTCATAAGTTTCTTCACATTAAGTGTAACGGGTAATCATTATAATGACTTGTTTTTATATCATGAGCTAGGCCAAGTGAAAAGAGCTACATGCATCTATTTCTAATTTGTGGGTCTTTAAGTTTGTTGGTTGATTTATGAAAATCCAATCTACTGCATGGAATTATTTTGTGATTCTTGAAAATGAATTGTTTGCTTTTGCATTATTTTGTTTGTGGGAATTTGTCTGCCCGAAATTTATAGGGCTTGGTATTTACCTGTATTGTGTGAACATGTTTGTCTTGCACTTGAGCATAATCAATTTATATTGCTCAGAACTAAGTTGAATGCATTGGAGAAAAACATCATGTATATGCTCAAGAATCAAGTTGATTAACTACATCAATAGTTAGAGAAATAGTTCCGTATTTTTTAAGCTAAAAGTTTGGCTTGACTATATCTATAAATTACTTTCTTTTAATTATCAGAAAATATAATCTATTTGCTTACTGTAAAGGTTGAGATATCTTGAATACTGAAATGCTACTTAATAATCAATTCAATACTTCGCTCTCATGAGTACATAATATTTAAATCTATGTGCATCACAGGTAGACAGGCTTTAGACATTGTACAGAAGTTGGGAAGATGACTCGGATGTTGGGTTTGTAGTTTTGAAGATTGTCTTTTTGCCTCCCAAGTCACTTGTATTTTATTTTCGTGTTTTCACCTAACATATGGTTGGAAAATTTTGAAAGGTAGAGAGACAAGGCATTTGCAGCTAGTGGTGATATTGTGTCCCTCTATAATATGCTGAAAGAATGTAGAATTATAATTTCCTTGTCTATTATTCAGTATTGTGATTTTTTTTTTATAATTGGATTATTCAGCTAATGAATGTGTCTTAGTGGTTTCTCCTATATGCATTATAGTCAAGGGCTCCAGTTCGGTACGATGCTACCTTTGGTTAACTGTTTTATGCCAACACTTTTGGATTTGGTAATAAAGAGATGTCATAACTTTTATGTGAGAATAATTTTGCTGCATTTTTTTCTATTGTCCTTGCCTCTTCTCTTATTCATTCCATCAATTTTGTAAAAAAAATAAATATAGGTTATGTTTTCGATTCATGCAGGAAATCTAGAAACTTGCAAGCATTTCTTCTGGATATATATAGTTTTATATATTTTCTCGGTATGCATTTGAAGCCACATGTGAATATCTCTTAGGTCATGATTGTTTTGTATATTTATTAATGCTGCAGTATCGATCATCCGCTTTAAGATAATGAAATTTTGTGAGTTGCATTTTGTTTTCAATGATATGCACATGTTTTCTTTATATGTATGTAGGTTATACCATTAATATAGTAAAGCTTTTTTCACGGCTGTTACCGTTCCGGAGGCTACGCTAATTCACGAACGATTTCTAAAGTGCAAACACTCTGTGAGTTTGTCCATGTCGAACCAACCGACTGGACATTCAAGGATGTACGTAACTATTTTTATAACTTTCTATTAGATTATAACTTAATCAACTCGCAAGTAAATTCTTATATAATTTTTCACTATGTTGGCAGCTTGTTCGTCACGCGTAACTACCGTGTATATTCATTTTGACGCTGCATGGGGCGATGCAGCGTTGCATGTAATTCTATAATGATAACTTTTGTTTGTGGATTGATACTAAGTCCTTTACGTAGGTTGAACTTGCATATGTTGCTTCATTTTGTGTGTTTGTTGCTATATTTTGCCTTTGGATTGTATATGTTGGCTGTGTTGCGAACTAGTTATGTTCCTAAACAGTGCGTACTTGGTGCTACTAATGGTTGTATTGCGAACTAGTTATGTTTTTCGGTTCCGATACTATTTTTTTGTTATTACTAAAAAAATAAGGATACACTTTTTGTTGCGAAATTGTGTTCGTTACAAATACCGGTACAAAAAATTATGAATGTCGTTTAAAATATTTTTCTGACAATCAGTTTATTGTAACAAAAATTATACCGTAACAAAAGCTATTACAAATGCATGAACATTTATTGTAACGACTCTTTTATTACGAGAAACATCCGCTACAAATAAATCAAAAAACATTGTTAGCGTTACAAAAGCCGTTACAAAAATATTTCTCACTCGCGTTGACTGTCCACTTTTTGTTACGGAAAATATCGGTAAGACTTTTTGTAACTCGAGTATATGCACGGGCCAAAATCCGGTACAAAATTGTTACAAATAGCTTTTTATAATAAAAAATGGCCATTTGTAGAGGTTTTAAAGCCGCTACAAATAGCCATTTTTTTGGTAGTGGTGGAAAACCATTAGAATAAATACGCTATCTATCAGGATAAAAAAAATCAAACAGTGCATCAAACTACATCATTGAAAGAATAGCAACACATGCCATTTTCTTCTCGAGCATTATATTCAATGCTTGCATTGGCAACTTGTTGTACATCAAAGATTTGAAAGAGAAAAGTAAGGAAAACATGAGTACTCAATGGAAGGAAAAGGGTATATATACCGAAAACCATATGCGAATGGGAATCTGCAAAACAAAAAAATTGAAGTACCTCTGTTTCAGGAAATACTCCCTTTACCCTTGCAATATATTGTTTCTTAATCTCTCCTGATTCAATCTGAAACATTAAGCCATGATATGATAAAAATCAATATATTTATCATCCAAGTCTATTTTATGCATAAAAGAGGTTTGAAAAACAACTAGTTACTTTGCACATAACACACATATAAATATTCCTTTAATATATAAACTACTTGCTGCCGAAAAATTTTAGCTTTAGAACCACTTCTGGCTAGGATAAGAAGTCCATAGACCAAGCGGTCTAACCTATGTATTGCTGATATTTACAAGCTAAGGATATCATAAAGCTAAAGGTGTATCAGATGGTAACAAAGAGTGTGAAATTATTATTCACAACTATTCTGCATATCTTACATCTTGCCGAGAAGGATGTCGGAGGCGAAGAAGCCGTGAGAAGATGTAGATGATGAGGCAAATCGAGGCAGATGTGATGAATGATGATAACAATAATAATTGAAGACGACGGAGAAGCATATGCCATCGACGAGCCGACAAGGACGGCGCCGTCTGTGGCATTGTGAAGATGGATCTGCCATCGACGGCGGTTACCTGCGTGATAACGAGCGGAGCAAATTTAGGGTTCGAATTTGTGAAATAGGAAAGATGAAAAGGACTGAAATTTAAATTAAGAATTTTTTAAAATTTTTTTAGAAAAATAAAAAATGAAAATAAAATAAAATACACGTTACGCCCTCTCATTGATGATGCTGAATGGGGCCGAGACCACTTTGATGTCGAGGATCTGAAGCCCCCCAGACCGGTTTCATCTAAAAGAACTGGCAAAAATAGTCCATCCGAAAATTCATTCCAAACACGAAAAATTTGTGTTTGGACCCTAAAAAATAGGCCTATATTTTTTCGGGCCGTGTCTGGCCCGGCTTGCCAATGAACTGGGTCGTGCCAGACTCATGAAAGTTGGGCCGTATGTGTTTCACCTGACCCGGAGATACCAGTAGAACCTATTCCGAAGGATGAGCCACTCATTGAAGCATCGGAGGATGATAAGACATCGATTGTGAGTTTAGATTTCGTCACAAATGATCACGACTTGGAGCGTAACCTACGGTATGAAAATGACTTCAAAATCAATGTGGTTGGGTTCTTGCCAAGAAAGTCAAGATCCTTTAAATCCAACCGCCATGCCTCCTAGGGGGCAAATGTGATCCTACAATGACCTGGATCATCGCTCCGCTAAGTTTGAAAGGAAAGAGCCGCCGGACAAAGCTGCTGCCAAAAGATAACAAAGGAGCTACCAAAATAGAATTGTCGTGTGAAACCCGAGTCAACGTACCTCCGAAACCTTATACAAAAATATTAGGCTTCAAAGTTCGGCATTTCAGGCAAACTTTTTGCCCAATTATTCTTGTGTGGCATTTGTTACTCCCAAATATTTTTGGGCTTCCAAAAGTGATTAAGAGCCTAGCCCGAATGTTAGACAAGGCGGCCTAAAGCTAATCCATCCCAAGAGTCCACCATGGATGAGAGAAATTCAGCAGCCCAAAACTGCTCCGGCCTAGAAGCCTATTAAAAAATCCCATTCGAATAATATAAGTAATGGAAAGAGTTTGTTCCTAAAATAATGAAAAGTTAGAAAACCTAGGAACAAGCAACCCAAACTACTTAAAGAAGAGCAAGAATCAAACGAGGGATCATCATCATACATGATTTGTTGTTTTTTTTTTTTTTTTTGAGTTTTTTTCCCTAATTTCTTGTTAATTTATTTTATTCAATTCAATTCATTTCTTTCTTGGTTATTCGTCTACTACTCTTCTTTCATTTTCAAATACTATTTCAACAAATTAACCTTTACATAATTAGACACATTAGTTTTTCTTGGTTATTCGTCCACTGCTCTTCTTTCATTTTCAAATACTATTTCAACAAATTAACTTTTACATAGTTAGATACATTAGTTTTTAATTGCAAGATACTTTTTTGAGTAGGCCGAAAAATTCAATTTTTATCGATTTCAATCGTCATCGACAAAATTTTTAGTGATAATATTAGTATTGTGTAATATAAAAATAATGATATTTGTATAATTATTGTAGCTGAAATTCGTTGATGACGGCCCAATGAATCTTGAACAATCGAAATCGACAATAATCGGGTTTCCCGGCCCACTCAAAAAAGTATCTGAGCTAAGTCTCGCAATAAGAACAAATTAATATGAATATGATGTGATTAATTTGCTGAAATTAGGAAGTATAACCGTACACTCAAAGAAGAAATTAAATTAAATTGGAAAAAAAGGATTTCAACAAGAAAATAGAAACAAGAAAGGGAAAATAATTAAATGTGCATACATAAAAGAATGCAAAAATGTAATAAAATATAAGGAAAGAACAATAAAAGAAGAAACAATAAATAAATTTTGAAGTGGACAGTGCAGGACGTCTGAATCATGATTCTCCTTCTCATATTTATATATTTATGTTTCTTACTCTTAACGTCTCTAACTACCCACTTCTTTCCACCCAACCATTATATTTATTCACTCTCTCCACTTTCTCAAACTTCCACCATTTTAGGAACAAACCTCCCCCACTATTCTCATTATTCTTCTTATCCGATTTGAATTATTTTCTCATCCGAGGTGGGGTCTTCTGGGCTAGATGGGCATGGACCTCCGGGCTGAATTTTTTTGTAGGCCGGATGAGCTTATCCTCTGAGTTGGGCCGCCGCTTTTCATCGGATGTGAAAATTAAGGAGTAACAAATGCCCCCTCACAAAAATATTTGGGCAAGAAGTTTGCGGAATTTTGAAACCCAATATTGTCGTATAAGGTTTCGGCGGTACCTTGGTCCGAGCTTCATATGGCCTCATCCGGCAATAGCAGGGAGCTGGTCCGGGTTATCTCAGGGTCAAATTCATTGGGGAGTGCAGCGGTTGGGATTAAAGCTTCTCGATTTTCTTGGTAAAAATCCAATCACCTTGACCTTGAAGTCATTTTCGTACTCTAGGGCTAGTTCCAAGTCTCGGTTGTTGGCTTTGATGTCGAGACTAGCCTCTGAAATTCCATCATCTTCGAGAGACCTAATCATAGGTTCGTCCTCCATATCTGAAGCTTTTGGAACCTCCGGAGGAGGTTGTTCATCCGGGACAGCTTTGTTGTCCAAAATCACTCGTTTTGGCCTCCACTCTTGTCGGTTCGGCACAAACATCGCAAACCACTATTGTCTGACATATTTTTATTCTGATCCGTCCTTGTATGGCCTGCTTGGAGCTCACTTCCTTGCTGCTCCATCTTCTTTTGACCGGAACTAGTTGTCCGGCGCCGATGTTGTTTCTGCCGTCTTTGCGCTCCCATTTTTTTCTTCCTCCGATCGCATGTTTGACGCTCATCACTCGGGGGCTGCTTGTAATGCTGCGTTAGATGAAAGGCTATCATCACTCGGTCCACCAAGGCCACCCTCCATGTTTTTCCATTTTTCTGAAAATGGATTTCTGCAAATGTGTCGCTATGGTTCCTTCAGTTTTCGTTGGCCCTTGCTACTGATGCGCGAGGTTTCATTGGTTGTACTCCAACGGTATTGATTGGTGTATGAGACGGCTGGGTGGTTATAGGGGTTCGATTAGATCCTTCATCGACATCAAAATTGTCTTCTTTCACATGTGGTGAATGATCTTTGCCGCTAACTTACGGATGAGGTGTTCCGTCTTGGCCGTCTTTGCCAAAAGCTTTCGAAAATTGTTATACTCTTGAAGGGCCAATTTTTTCATGAAGTTGACACATCATATTGTCGACTACCATGTCAACGACTTGGTTTTCGGGTATCCACACCTGACATTGACCTTCTACCCTTTGAAATCTTTCAAAAAAACATTCTATCGGTTCATCATGCTTTTTCCGTAGGTTAGTTAGGTCCGAATCGTCACCTCCGGAAACAGGTTGTAAAACTACTCGTGGAATGCCTTTTCTAGGTCTTCTCATGTATGAAATGAATTAGGATGGAGAGATGTATACCATGCAAAGGCCGATCCGGTGATGGATAATGGAAATAGTTGGAGTTTGTACCACTCATTTTTTCCGAAGTCCCCTCTACATTGCGCCATGAACCGATTGACATGCTCAATCATTGAACGCGAGTCGTCCCCCGAAAAATGTATGAACTTTGGGGTCCGAGCATTCCGAGAGAGAGGATAGTTGACGGTGATCCGATGTGGGAATGACCGTTGATAATACGGCCTTACGGGCAGCCGGCCGGTGTTGCCGTAAATTCTTTGGACTGCCTCTTCAATCACCTGCGGATCGATAACCGGCTGCTGCAGTGTGTGTATTTTTGCGTGTCCTGCGGGCTGCAAGGGGGCTGGTGCTGGTTTGCTTAGACCTGAGCCTATTATGTTTGAATTTGACAGAGTTAACTCTTTCGGAGCCGACAGGTCTTTCCAGGTCCGTCCCGACACTGATGATGCTTCTAGAGGTGGCGGATCTACATCCCTTGCCACCCTCGGAGGTGGTGGCCTCGTCGAGAATGCCTTTTGGGTAATTTCCGGAGCTGGATGCGCTCCGGATATGGCAGGGCTGTCCTTCGGGTAATGTCCGGAGCTGAAAGTGTTCTCGGAGGTGGCGGGGCTGTCATCCGGGCAGCATCTGGAGTTGGAAGTGTTGCTGAAGATGGCGGGGTAGTCCTCCATGCAATATCTGGAGCTTAAAGTGCTCCCAGATGTGGCGGGGCTGTCCTCCGAGCAATGTTTAGAGCTGAAAGTGCCACTGGATGCACCTCTCAGGTCATCCGTGGCGCCGTTGACTCTGAATGTACTACCAGAGGTATCTCTGAGTCATCCGTGGAGCTGGGGGTGGTCCCAGAGGAGTTTAACTGCCCACCAAGTCATCTGAGGCGCCGCCGGAGCCCGAAAGTTTCCGAATGGTACCGAAACCCCGTGATTTGGACATCCGTAATCCTGGAGTTGCCCGGACGTCTTAGGAAAATTCATCTCGTAGTATGTTCCTTGCCCCTCATACGGAGGTGGCACCGATGGAGTTGGTACATGTGATCTCCACGTCACTGTGACGGCCGAAAGGGCTGATCCACAGGATCCCGTAGAAGGTGGAGTTGCCCCCAAGGGTATACTCGAAGGTGATGCAAATGCCCCTCCCAAGTGATCCCCAGAGTTGATGGGGTGACCGGAAGTGTTGAAGTCGTAGTCGGCCATGCCCCCAAGGATAAGTAGCTCCTCATCCGACAGGAATGTTTCCTTGACCGATCACCTCTGCAGGTGATTTCGGCACACTTACGCCACCGAAAAAAAGATTTTTGTGCCATTGAGACGCTGATGGTGGAGACCCACTGCCCCCCGGATGAGATTGTGGATGTGGAGGTCCATACCCATGTTGTGTAGTTGGTCCGGCTGGAAAAGCTTCCTGGTATGTTGCCCCCAGGTGGAGTCAGCACGGCCGGAGCTAGTGTACTTGAGCCTCAAGCCACTGCTACAGCCGATGGAGCTGACCCCATAGACTCAGAGGAGCAAAAGCTGCCCCCCAAGGCAGGTGCGGAGGTGGGGCGGATGCCTCCCAAGTCATCCCTAAGGCCGGAGGAGCGGCTGGAGGTGTTGAGGCTGTGGTCGACCATGCATCCCAACGGTCAGTAGTTCCTCCTCCGGCAGGGGCATTTCCTTGACCGCTTGCTCCCACGGGTGATATGGGTGCCCTCATGCCACCGGATAAAGAATTGTTTTGCCATTGAGACGCCGATGATGCATACCGTTGCTCTCTGGATGTCCCCGATGTGGTGGAGGTCTTACGGTTGCGTGCCCTGAGGACCGCCAAGGTCCTTCAGCCACTGTCTCATCCGGGGGATTGATGTTTTTTGTTCATTTTGCTCAGTATGGTTACTTTACCATAGTGGAGCATTGCTGGGGGATCTCCAGACGTGCCCCCCTGTGCTGCCTTCGCTGGAGGAACATTTTCATCATCTCTGGGGCTGGTCACTGGTGTTTTGCCCTTGCGCAGCTTCTCCTCTCTCGCCCACGTAATTTCGTTTCGGATGGTGGGCTTGAAAATTTCGGAAAAATACCCAGAGAACGTCAATGTTGAGTCGTGGAGGGAAGATCAGATTTCCCCACGAATCTGATCTTCCAGAACGCTCGTAGGGATCGTAATTATCTTGTCCACGCCTCTCAGAGCTACAGGCGATTCATCACGTGACATGGATACGAAAAGATCGGGACTTGCAATTCCACATATTCCAATCGGACCAGTCTCGAGAGCTCGAGCGAAAGCGTGCATTGAAAAATTGCAAGGCCTAATAAAGAAATTAGAGAATTGAAGCCCAACCAACGGACTATGTTACAACATGTGAGGACTTGATGGAAAGCCTAGGGCGAGTGCCGTGGTTGTAAAGGTTACATTGGAGCTTGCAGCGCCTCAACCGGAAAACTAACGGAAAAGTTGTGCAAACCTAGGAGTTTGCAAAAATAGAGGGTTTAATAGGTAATTATATAAACCTAGGTTGCACATGCTTAAGTGGGGGGGGACCATCTATTGGGACCACTTATACATATACATATATAATAAGCTCTCTCACATGCCTCTCACATGCAAGAGGGGACCATTAGCTAGGTGTCAATCAATGAGAGGTTACTTAGTTATACTAAACTTATCCCACATTGGAAAATCACTCCACTTGCCCCTTCCCCCACTCCTATAAATAGGACTCTTAAGGTGCTTTGTAAAACACACCAAGCAAGAATATTTTTTGTGAATATTTGATCTATTATGATCATTTCCTTTTTATGGAAGGTTATGCTTGATAGCAATACTTTCTCTTTTAGTCTAATATTTCATGGAATGCAATTCCATTGCATGCTCCATGGGGTTTAGTTCAAAAATTCGGGTTTGAGTATAAAGCCTCAAGTTCGTGGCAATTGGGGAAGGTGGAAGAGCTCTCCAAAGTGTCGACCGAGGTGGTGCCTTCGTGGAGGATGGTTCGATGCTAGAAGGGTATCGGGTCGTGCTTACGTTAGTACTTACTTAGGTTTGCTTCTCTTTCGATTATCCTTTTTCTCGCTTTATTCGTTTCCGCTTAGTTAATTTGTTCTTTTCTTTCTTAGTTAGTTCCGCTTAGTTAGTTTATTCCGTGTCTTGTGTAGTTGATCAATTTCGGTCCATGACATCACGTGTGGACTCTCCGGAGGTGTGTGGGGCTGAAGTTTCACCGGCGATTTCCTTTTCCTTTGACATCATAACTTTCTTTGGCGATGGTAATTTTCGACTCCTCAGTTGCATGAAAAGTGCGACTCGTCGGAGTCTCACCAGGCGTGCCAATCTGTTGTCACTGAAATTCGTCGATCGCGGCCCAATGAATTTAGGCCAGTCGAAATCGACAATAATCGGGTTCCCCGATGTACTCAAAAAAGTATCCGAGTTAAATCTCGCAATAAGAATAAATTTATATGAATATGATGCGATTAATTTGCTGAAATTAGGAAAAAGGACCATGCACTCAAAGAAGAAATTAAATTAAATTGTAAAAAAAAAGGTTTCAACAAAAAAACAGAAACAAGAAAGGGAAAATAATTAAATGTGGAGAAGAGAAAGAATGCAGGAATGCAATAAAATATATAAAAAGAAATAAAAAAAAAAAAAAAACAAGAAATAAATTTTGAAGTGGATAGCACAGGACGTCTGAATGGTGATTCTCCTTCTCCTATTTATATATTTATGTTTTCTTGCTCCCAAAGTTTCTAATTATCTACTTCTCTCCACTCAACCATTATATTTATCCACTCTCTCCACTTTCTCAAACTTTTCCACTTTTCTCATTATTCCTCTCATCCGATTTGAATTTTTTTCTCATCGGATGTGTGGTCTTCTGGTTTAGAGAGTGTAAGTTAGATAATTAATTTAATTTAACTTATGTAATTCTTACGATTGATTATTATTTTAATAATTTTTATAATATTGAAATAAAAGTGAAATAATTTTTGAATAATATTTTTTTTTCTTACATTGGATAGTAACCATAAAATTTTTAATATAAATAATATTTTACATAAAATTATCTAATAAATAAGTTCCCCTAACAGTATTTTACTAACTTTATCCGTACTCCAAAGAAAATAAGGAAGATAAAGGAATCAGATCACATACTGATTTGTAAATAAATTCAGCACACACTGAACTCAATTTTCACTTTTTGGGGTTTGGATTTTGAGTTGGGATTTGAATAGTAAAAATTTTGAATTTGAATAGTTATATGATGTGATATAAATAGGTGTTGATGTGATGTTTTGAATGTAAAATTGATTTTTAGTATAATATAAAAAATAAAAAATAGGCGTTTGATTTGATGTTTTTGGAAAAAAAATTGAATGAATAATGTAAATTCAATCCAATCCCCCAAACAAACACACCCTAATTTCAAGTTTAATCATTTTAATTAAATAAATTATTAAAAAAAGGTTAAATTATTAAAGTTTAGTAATTGAATAAAATATCATTTAAATAAATTATTAAAAAAATGTTAACTTAAAAAAAAGGTAATCATTTCAAGTTTAGTAATTTAATAAAATATCATTTAAATTATTATTTATTAATTAATATTACTTTAAAAAAAGTTTTGGATCTGAGCAGCATGTTGATCAATTTACAGTTGTTCATCTTGACTAATTAAAAAATAATGGTCTACATTGTGCAAGGATATGATTGTCTTTATCATATATGATATTTTATCCTAGAGTAAATTTTTCTATATTTCATTGTCTTCAACTCGGCCAAACAAGAGAGGAAGTTCGTCGTCATAAAAAAAAATAAAATTAAAAAAAGAGGAAGTTCGTCATCTCGAAGCCTTCGTGATCAGAATTCAATCGTGTTCAAGTCGTAAGTTTAGGGAAAAAACTTCATCTCGTGCCAGTTGTGACTGAAAATAAAAAATTCCATACTTGTTCAATTCGCAAGTCAGAGAAATGAACAACTTTGTCTCAAACCTGCTATTAAGAAATCAAAATTAGAGAAGCCTTCACGTTTGAAAGAACCTATTATTCAGTTTTCATATGTTTCAAGGAAAAGCATGCAATTGAATGAGTTCCTATTCCATTGTTCCGATGATAATTTTTTCCATTTATTTACTCTAGCGTTCTCAAGTTTGATGTCCAAACTTTACGCCCTGGATCTGATGTCTCAAACAATATTGTTGATGTTTTTGGTACTTACTTGAATAGATCTGAGTTGAAAAGAAGGAGTGTGTATCAATGTCCAAATTTTTTTTGTCGTCTAATATGGGTGTCAGTGTATAATTATGTTTGCTTAATATTTTAAGTGAAAATGCTTATTGCTTATTTTTTATATGCTAACATATGGAATCCAGAACACTTATGGTAGAAATTAAGTAAAAATATACTTGTTGCATGTAGTATATAGTTGGTATTAAGATTCAAAATAATTTTTCTTGTAGAAGTGAGAATGAGTAGATTAATGATTGAGAACGGAAATTTAAAGCAGACTATATTGGAGATGATTGGAGTGAGTCCCTAATGTAAGTGTGCTTTTAATGTGTATAAAGAATGAAGAGTTTATATATTTAAGATGATGAATTAGTACATTCTGAAATGCTAAATATTTATACGAAGCGCCTCCACAAGTGAGACAACCAGACATCCATAGTTGTGGAATCTTCTCGATATTTTACATGGAAAATTAGCTCCTTCATTGAGTAGGAGTATATGTGAACAACTTGGCAAACGTGAGATTTTGGATAAAATGAGGAAGAAATTTTATGTGCAAATTTTATTGCATGAGAAGAATCAAAGGGTTGAGTATGTGAGAGGGAAGTCGAAGCTTGCTACGGGTGATAAAAATTCATTTGAAAAAATTGTTGATGTTAAACCAAAGAAACAACGTGTTTTAGATGTGTGCAAGAAAACGTGTTGATTGGTTAAGAAAAAATTGATTGTGATATATGTGATGAATTGACTGAATTGTTGCATGATATAGATTGAATCTATTGTTGCATGTGATAGATTAAATATATGGATTGAATGTGAATAAATTGATGAATATGATGGATTGAATATATTGATTGAATGTGAATGAATTGTTGAATGTAATGGATTGGATAGATGGATAGACATGAAATTTAGATACTTTTATTCATCGTTTGACAAAATTGCTCATAACTCTTTTGTGATTTTGAAACTCAGCGTAAATCTTCTTTATACTTTGAAGATTGCATGATGTTCTCTTATACTTTTAAAAAAATGTTGCATGAAACACCTTTTTACATTTTTCTGTGATGATAAGATGATTTTCTATCTATATTTTTTGCATGTCGGGGTTTTATGCAATATTTTTGAAAGTATAAGGGGGTGTTATGCAATTTTTAAGATATAAAGAGGATTTACACTGAATTTCGAAACCGTAGGAAGTTATGAGAAAATTTTTCCTTCATTATTTTGATAAGTTTGTGGAAAGCAAGCGTAGGCATTAAAAATTAAATGTCTAAATTAAATTAAATATCATGTATTTTGGAAGAAAATAAAATTCCAATAAAATAAATATATGGTATTTATATGCACATATGTTAAATTTTGTACAATAAATATCAACCATTAATGCAAAAATCTGTTTAGAATGGAAGATATCGTACAAATATTACGTGCATAAATAGAGTCATAATAAATTTGGCAGCAAAATAAATTAATCTTGTCAATAAAAAATATATAAATTAATATCTTCCAAAAAAGAAAATGATATAAAGATCTTGACAAGATAGGAAGGCGGAAAATCAAATCCTTCAAAAATGGAAAACAGCATATGATGGAAAAGGAAAGATTATAAAATCTTCCTATTGGTCAATCAGAACGCGCCATGTGGCATCATTCTTAAATGAAGCCGAGGTCACCCATCCCCTATAAATAGGAGTCATGGTCAATTCATTTGACACACCGAAGTTATATCGAGGATTCAAGCAAAGGGGTAAGTCTCTAGACTCTCTCTGTATTGTTCTTCATATTTTTTCGTGTCCTTCGAATCATTCTTTGTCGAAAGTCACTGATTTGAACAAATGATCTAATATTGGTTGATGAATCGATAGAGTTAACGTTCTTCGTCGTATGTCCAAGCCGGAGAAAGGATCAAAGCTCCCAAAGTTGTTGAGGAATTCATCAAAGCCAAGGGATGGTCTCCAAAGTTCCTCTCAAAACTTCAAGATGTTCATCGCGTCCTTCAACAAAGCATCAACTAGGCCTTCTTTGATCCAAAAGTCAAAGGGACACATTGCCAAAAGTGTTATGGAGCACCAAATCCACCTCTTCAAGGATCAAAGCTCCAAAAGTCGTTGAAGAATCCATCAAAGCCAACGAAGAATATCCAAAGTTCACCCCAAAGCTTCAAGGTGTTCATCGTGTTCTTCAAGAAAGCATCAACTAGGCCCTCTTCGATCCAAAAGTCAAAGAGACACGCCGCCAAAAGTGTTATAGAGTACCAAATCCACCTCTTTCGAGGATCAAAACTCCAACAACCATTGAAGAATCCATCAAAGTCAAGGAAGAGCATCCAAAGTTCATCCCAAAGCTTCGAGGTGTTCATCGCGTTCTTCACCAAAGCATCACCTCGGCCCTCTTCGATCCAAAAGTCAAAGGAACACGCCACCAAAAGTGTTATGAAGCACCAAATTCATCTCCTCAAAGATCAAAGCCGCGGATCATCCAAATGAGACATCAAATCCAAAGCCGATGATCGAATCGCCCAAACGGAGACCAAAGTCCTCCAAAAGCGGCAAAGCCAAATCAAAGATCAAAGTCACGGATCGTCTAAAGAAGACGTCAAATCCAAAGCTGATGATCAAATCGCCCACACGGAGACCAAAGTCCTCCAAATACAGCAAAGACAATCCAAAGATCAAAGCCTCCGATCGTCTAAAGAAGACAGCAAGTCTAAAGCCGACGATCGAATCGCCCACATGGAGATCAAAGCTCTCCAAAAAACGGCAAAGCTATATCAAAGATCAAAACCTCGGATCGTCCAAAGAAGACATCAAATCCAAAGCTAATGATCAAATCGTCCACACAGAGACCAAAGTCCTCCAAATGCGGCAAAGACAAACCAAAGATCAAAGCCTCGGATCGTCTAAAGAAGACATCAAATCCAAAGGTGATGATCAAATCGCCTACACGGAGACCAAAGTCCTCCAAAAGCGGCAAAGAAAAACCAAAGATCAAAGCCGCAGATCGTCCAAAGAAGACATCAAATCCAAATCAAATGATAAAATTGCCTACACGGAGACCAAAGCTCTCCAAAAAGCGGCAAAGCCAAATCAAAGATCAAAGACTCGGATCGTCCAAAGAGGACATCAAATCCAAAGCTGACGATCAAATTGCCTACACGGAGACCAAAGTCCGGCAAAGTCAAACCGAAGACCAAATCTCTTCGAATCAAAGAAGCCATCAAAAACCAAGCTGAAAAACAAATCGACCCGAAAAAGAGAATGAAAAGACCTATTTAGATAATATGATTCACATTAAATTCAAATCAAATATAATTTGTACAAATCTTGTGTTTATTAAAAATAACGCAATTTTTTGCCTACAACAAGTTTAGAATGTCTTTTTTGTAAAATTTTATTGTGAATTGTATTAAACATAATGACGAATTAAATTGTGTAAAATTATATTTGGATATTCTTTTTAAATGATTATTATAAAAAGTGGATATGTTATTATCAGTCTAACAATATGCTAATGATAACACAATAATTTTTTTTCTTTTTTACTTTTAGAATAACACATATTGTTGTTGAAGTTGTTGAAGATAACAATAAGTACTATTGTTTGTAGGTAATGAAATATTTTGTTCAATATATGTATTTGTTGCCTATTGAATTTAAAATATTTTCACACAAACTAGTAAATACTACTGAGTTTTGTATTATTATTTTTTTTATAACGTGGGAACCCACCCCGACCGAACCTAATAATTGCAAATTTGGCGCAACAAGGCAAGTCACATCTAAGTTTGAATCTATGCCCTCACGGTCATGAGTCCATTTCCACACCACCAAGCATCTTTTGTACTTGAGTTTTGTATTTAATTTCATTAAGTGATATAATATAATATGAAATGTCTCCATGAACATGTAACTGTTTAACTAAATTGAACGGAATATTAATTTATTTTAATACAAAAACGATTGCTAATATATATTATCTAAATTCTTAACATATGAAAACAAGTTTCTAATACTTTGATCAATATCCAAATCTTGAAAAATTATAAAAACAATCAGATTCACACAATTTCACATATTATTTTTCAAATCTTTTTAGGCATTCAATAATTCTCTCTACTTTTCTAACATTGATTAATATACAGGTTTACATAATTTCATAAAATCCAATATATTATCCCGACTTTAATTACATAGTTGGGTGATTTCGACTTCGTCATTCGGTACGAAGGAAGTGAAATATCTTAAATTTCAATCACTTTGATATCTCTGTTGTGCATTGATTAAAAAAAAGAAAAATAGTTATATAAAAGAAAACTAATTAAATTATATTCGTATTCCTAAAATAATACAGATCGTCAGATCAATTGTTTCAATCCAAATAATACTCCCTCCGTCTTTTAATAATATATTTATTTTCTATTTTGATTCATCTATTTACAATATATTCATTTTTTTTATAATTGTATTATCTACTTGTGTTTCAATTTACAATATATTACAATACTAATATTACAAATAGTCTTTCATTACTTTTATAATTCATTTATATCATTCAATATTAATAGGATTAATTTAATCTCTTGTATTTCAATATAATACTAATATTTCAAAAATTTAATAAAAAATAAATGATAAATAAATATTGGACGGAGCGATGGAGGGACGGACAAGTGTGTGAAGCAATGCAGATAATAACCTTTCTATTTCTTTTCTGGTGTGATACTGATACGATACGCATTCTGCATTCATATACATACATGAAACAACATGTGGTGCATATAAAAAAAGACCACAGAAATAGAGGGAGAGAGAAAGGAAGAAGAAGATAACAACTACATCCACAGAAAACACACACAGGAAGCTTGATCGATCCATCATTCTTCATTCAACCCCTCAAAGAAAAGAAAGTCTAGGGCTGAAATCAAGTAATTGATTGGAGGAAGGGAGAGAGATGGGAACAGTGGTTCAGTGCATCTCCTGCCGCCTTCCATTGATGAGCAACAATCAGCAGCAGCAGAAGCAGAAGCACAGAGCTCCCCATCAAGAAACTGCTGCTGAGGAAAGATGGAGATTAAACAGGAGGGCAATTTTGGCATCTGGGACTGGGGGGATTATTGCTTCTGTCGGACTCGGAGAGGGAATGGGCATGGCATTGGCAGTGGTCAAACAGGGCCTTCTGGCAGGGAGGATACCAGGCTTGTCCGAACCTGATGAACAAGGCTGGAGAACCTACAGGAGGCCCGACGATAAGTCCGGAGGTCACGGCGTCGGATGGAGTCCCATCATACCCTATCAATTCTCCGTCCCTGACGAATGGGATGAGGTCAGAATCAATTTTCACTATCCCCGGTTGCTCACGTCACGTCACGTCACCATTCTTTCTTTCACAGCTTCCTGTGTCGATTGCTGACCTTGGAGGCACAGAGATCGATCTGAGGTTCGCTAGCCCTAAGGAGGGGAGGCTCTTTGTCATCGTCGCCCCTGTTTTAAGATTCGCAGACAGTGAGGATCGATAGACCAGTCTAGTCATGTTATGTAGTTTCCATTAACGTCTTACATACTACTAAGACACTAACTAACATACTAACCAACTTACTTACTGATCGAGTTGATCGGCTTGGTAATGAATGCAAACAGATCTAGGTGAGGATGCAAGAATCGAACAGATAGGGACTCCCGAGAAAGTGATCAATGCATTCGGCCCCGAGGTGATCGGGGAGAGCGTCGAAGGGAAGGTGCTGAGCACCGCAGTAGCTGCCGACCACTCTGGGAGGAAATATTACAAGTATGAAATAGAGCCGCCCCATGTTCTTATCACAGCAACCGCTGCCGGAAATCGACTCTACTTGTTCAACGTTACAGGGAGCGGTCTTCAATGGAAGAAACACTACAAGGACTTGAAGAAGATACAAGACTCATTTCGTGTAATCTAAAGATGATAGATATTGTATTGTGTCGTAAAGCAGCAGATCATGTAAGATTTGAGGTATATATAATTTTGTACGCCATAGCGCACAAGTCCAAAAGCTTAAAGAACACATTTCTGATCACAATACACATCACGACCTTAGAGTAAAGCAATTTGAAAAGTATAAATGAAAATATCCGACAAATTATTCACAAGAATCACAGAACCGACTCATAAACCTCAGCACACGATTTCCATCAAGCTACTTGAGATTGCATGACAAATCAATGAAATCATCTTATCCAGGCTACTTGAGTCAGGAAGCAATTAACAGTAACTTGTGGGAGTTTAGTAAACCAAGCAGGATTTCTACAGCTTTAGATGGATCTAGAAGCTTCTTAAGCATTCCCTTCTCTGAAACATGGTATTTCAACTAGTCGATAGAAAGAACTCACGCTTACTATACATTACACATGATGGTCTTTAAGTGCATTGCTCTGAAAGTACCTCATCACTGTCTTGAATCTTCAGCCTCGGCACAATTTGTAGCTTCGCAAGGTAGAAAATCTGTTCAGTGCTATCCGTGTGCAGCAGCTCCACCGAGATACAGCTACCATTAATGCAACTCATGAAGCAGGGCAGTCAAGGACCGAAAACAAGCTCCTTCAATGAAGCAACCGGGGAACTGAGTCCATGAGCTTGCTTATCTTTCCAAAACGCCAGTCCTGAGACAACATGAATCAGCAAAGTGCAATTGTGCAAAGAATTCCGCGAAAGAAAGATGTTGAATTAAACAAATTCCATTCTATATGCCTAAATGAGAGGCACAAAACATTATATGTACCTATCCATGCGAGAAAGCCGAGGGTTGAAGCCCAGAAGAACTCTTTTGTGATACAGTTGAAACTGGAGCACAACAGACTAAATGTGAGACAGAGAAACTGACAAAAACTTAGACAGAGTGTACACCTATGTGTAATTTACCAGTACAAGCATACAAGATTCCCCCATCCATAGAAGATGGATCCCCAGCTTGATCCAGTGAACCTGCAAGGGATCATAGTTAATTGCTTTCAAGAAATTTCTTACGAATTGTAGAAGGAAACTAACTAACCACATAAAATCGCGAATGAACAGAGAACGAGGGATAAAGAGTCCGTTTCCAGTCATGGCAAGTAACATCGAGACAGCTGATAAACCTTTTACGTTGTCAGGATTCAGAAGATTTGTCCACTGAAAAGAGAGAATCAGCCCCAATAGTAAGAAACCGTGGACAAACCATGATGAAAGTAGTATATCTTCAAAGATGAGACACATAACCATTTGAGCAACAGCCATCCACATGAAAAGAAGAGTTGCAGTCCATCCCGATACCATTCCAAGAAATTTTACAGCTTTTTCGGAGAGCTTGCCCATGCGAGCCTGAAGAAGTTAACATGCATATTTAGAAATATGTCAATTACAGGATTTTTCTTCACATATTCTGTGAAGTTGAGAAAGTTCCAATTATCTCCGGCAAACTAGTAATCAGGTATGCAGTGCTCACCATAACAACAGCAAGAAGAGCAGTAGCAAAGGAAATTGTCCCGGGTAAGATAGTGTTCGGGACGAAGGGGAGGAAGGTCGACCACATGACCTGAACAAAAGCAGTTCATTAAAGCCATCAAAAGAATTGTGCTATTTAAAAATCACACTTCTTGAATTGAAATTTTACTTGAGGAAGTGTGGAGAGTCCGACTACTGTAATAACATCTTCCCAAATGTGCCAAATCTCCTCATTAAGCAAACGAAAATATTTCATAAAATTTAGAATGAGCCCGAAGGCAACCACTATAGAAACAACAATAAACTGAGGGAGGGGCATAGCTTCACCCATCGCCAGCTGCAGCAAAACAATATATGTAGATATGACTCCTACAGTCTGCACCACCATGGCCTCTATCTCCATCTTTTTGAGAAAGTACAATGACAAAGAAAGATTCCCTAGCAATCCAGTGAGCATACCCTATGTTCAAATAACACCACTCATGCTATGTCTAGCGAATACAAACCGTAAAGAGATAATAAAAGATGACTGAACTCCACTACCAGCCAAGGAACAGCTAGAAGTGCAGATTTGTTCCCAGCCAGAAGATTCCGAGTATTCAATATGATCTGAGGCAGCTGCAACAACAGAAATGGTACATTTGCAGCTCCAGCAAACTTTGCTGTCATTGAATCCCATTGCTCAAAACTTTCACCTCTTTGAGAATGTGCGGGTTCCTTCATCGTATTTTATTATTTGTCATTAGCAATGGTGTAAACAATTATGAATTGAAACTATTAAGTTGAATCTCAAGCAATGTTACCTGACTAATAGGATTTGCATCTTCTGAGCTTAGACAAGAAACTGTTTTCAGCCTATGAAAGCAGACAGACTGGCCAGAGAAGTGCGACGCCTTCAAGTGATGTTTATCAGTGAAACTTCGTCTCAAATTTATCTGAGAACAGGATACCGACTCTAACCTCTTCTGACTAGAGCAAAAAGAGAACCTGTCTGATACTTGATAAGTGTTCAGTGGAAACCCACCCAAGAGCCACAAAGAACCCCCCATTGGAGCACTAAGAAAGTGAAGAAATTACAAGTCTTCACCTACTGTCATTCAAACTTGAGGATCTGACATAAGCAGAAAATTCATGATTTCCAAACTTCAGTACATTTTAAGATTTAAATGGCAAAAAAATTTCCTTGCAGAGTATTAGAAAATCACAAAATGCGAACATCTTAAGTAAGCATTATTATCTGCCCTGAAAATGGTAGTCTCCACACAAAAGACATGGAAACTCAGTTTACATAGCAACTTTCATTCATTTGGCTCCTTTTTTGAAACCAACATATCAAATAAATATTTTCCTAACAAAACAGATACTAAACTTTCTACTTTTTCGAAACTTCCAAAATTACAAAAGTCTCCAAAACCCACTGTCTAAAAGGATCTTGGCAATAGGGAGTCAAATTCCAGCACTAATATTGCTATATACTCATAAGAAACTTTGAAAACAACAGCAAAAAGAGTTCACTTGATTCCTTCCACATTCTCGAATGCAACAGAAAGTAATAAGATAAGCCTCGGAACAAACTTCTCCATTGCACAAGTAAAACTCAAACAGAAGCAGTGTAAGTTCTGAAATTTATCTCAAAAGCACAAATTCCATTTAATTTCTCAGGCAATCAATAATACCCATCTCTACAGCCTTTCCCGATCACACACCAACTAAGAACAAAGTCAAAAACCAAACATACTGTAAATGAACGAAACTTCCCACCACAAATACATGAAGAATGAGTCTCCAATGCAGCGTGAAGCATAAATCTCTGAAATTATATCCAAAATTGAATTTAGTTTCTTGTGAGAGTGAGCGAATCGAGAATGGTGAATAAAAATGATAATTCGAAATGAGGAATTGGCGTATGGGGATGGCAGGTTCACTGTAGCGATGCTCACCCAGCTCGTTAAACAAATGGGTGCACGTACGTACCTACAGTGAAAGGGAAGGGAGGCAGCTCAGCAATTCCTTGTGCAACAAAATAATATCTTATTCTTATGGGGATCCACGATATTTATATGTTTGTTTTTTGGGCTGCGGAAGGGGAAGAAGAAGAACTCCAATTTTTAATTTCCAGAAATGCCCTCGATCTGATCATCCATGTGCAAGTGCAATGCACACAGCCACAAATGAATCCGATTGGAATTTATATTCCAATTATTATATTTATTAAAATGGATATTTGTTTATCTTATTATTCTTTCAGAATAAATCCTCCTTCTGTCCCGAGGTTGTCATTTTGATTTTTTTCGTTTATTTGAAAAATATTTTTATATTTAAATAATTTACTTTAAAAATAAAATTTTTTTTTTTTATTTGTACTACAGTCTTATATAATAATTAATATTTAAAAAGGAGGGAAGATTTGTTTAAAGGTTTGTATTTTACAATTTTAAATTTAGGTGCGTTTGGTTGAACGGAGGAATTAGGGTCGAGAACAGTAAGAATAACTTATTTTTTATTTTGATTTTGTTATATTTTTTATTTTAGTTTTGTTCTAGTTGAACTGTTGATTAGAGACACTATATTTTAAATAAAAATATTTGATAAATTAATAATAATGAATTATAATATTATTTTTTATTTTTTATATAATTAATAATATTTCTAATTTTAAAGTATATTTAATATATATATTATTCAAAAATTAATTTATATATATTAAAATATTTAAAAAATATATGCAATATTGATGTTATTTTGTAAGAAATAAAATTTTTTATAATATTTTTATTTATTTATAATTAATATAAATTAATTTTATAAAAGATGTATAGTTTTAAATATAGATAAAAATATTTTTTTTAAAAAAAGAGATATAAAAATATTTTTTTAAGAAAGAGATGTAAATATGTGATATTATATGTTATGTATTTAATTAAGTTGATTTATATTTGTTAAATATGTTTTGATTTAATAATTTTTACCCAAAATATGTATATTTGTTAAATATATTTTGATTTAATAAGTTTTACTCAAATTTTATATGACATACAAAAATAGAAATAGTGTCAATTGTGTGGTAGGACGGATGGAGTAGTAATTAAATATATTACTATCTTCCTCTCACTTGTTCATTCTTTCTATTTGTCTGTTTCACATAATTTGTCTTTTTTTTTTTTTAAATATAATTATATACTTTGATCATATTTTAAAATTCATAAATTATAATTTATTACTTTTTTTATAACATGAGAACCTTTTTTTTTAACTACATTATTTAATCATTTTAATTTTAATTTATAATTATTTTTATTAAATTATAATTATTTTTATTAATATATTTTTTAATTACTCGTTAATTACACAATCGTGCTTAAGCTAAATGAGACCAATTAGCTTGGACAGATAGGGTACTATTTTTTATAAAAATATATATAATTTGTTTGTTTAAATTAAGTCTATCTTTATTCAGTCTACAATTTCGATTGTTCCAATTATTTTTTCTTCTAAATAATTATTCATATTTATTTTGATTTTATTTTATTTTTTATTTTAATATTAATTAAATATATTACTATTTTATAAAAGTAATATATAATTTGTTTGTTTAAATTAAATTTATCCTTATTCAATCTATACAATTACGATTGTTCCAATTGTTTTTTCTTTTAAATATCAAATTAAAATAATATTTAATCAAAATTAAATTCAAACCAAAATCAAATAAATATTTATGAAAAAAAAAATATAGGTATTGTATACTTAAAAAAATAATGATAATTCATAGTTAACAAAGCTTTAAACTTAATTAATGTATACTTTATTTGTTACTTCAATCCAGAGATATTTTTTTTATATGCAATATGAAAAATTATTTAAATAATATAAAAATAATAAATATGTATAGTATATTAATATTTTTAAAAATATATATATTTTTTAAAAAATACAAATAGCACTCTCTTATTGTTTATACACTTATTATTATTATTATTATTATTATTATTATAATAAAATATTTAGGAGATAAAATGTAAGTGAATAAAAAGCAAAATAGCTTTAGACTCCCTTATGTACATTAAGGTAAGTATATACGTACTCTAAATTCTAAAAAATTAACAAAAAGTAAAATTCAAGTTAAGATTAAGTTTGATTTTTTAAACTTGAAGTAGAATCTGTTGCAGTAAAATAAAGAGTAAAAATCATTTTTAGTTTCATTCAATATTACAATTATCAATTTTGGTCCTATTTAAAAAAAATTATTAATTTTGGTTTCATTCAAATGAAAATTTATCAATTTTAGTCCCAAATCGATTGATTGGGACTGAACACGGTCGTATTGGCTTGAACACAGCCGTGTTAAATGAATCAGAAGGTGACGGGGCGTTCCAGGCAGTCAACACGGCCGTGTTGATTACCCTGCACTTCTGAACACGGCCGTGTTCCTGCCCGTGTTTCTGCCCATGTTCTGAACACAACCATGTTCCTGCCATGTTTTCAACACAGCTATGTTCATGCCCATGTTCTCAACACAGTCACGTTATAGGCCATGTTCACGACCATATTTTCAATATAATCATATTTTAGGTCATATTTATTATTATTTTTACTTTTTGGTTAAAATTATTTGATATAAATATATATATTTATAATTCAACAAAAATATTTTATGAAATAGTATAATTAGTAGATAATTAAAAATATATTAGTGAAAATAATTATCATATAATATAAATAATTATAGATTAAGATTAAAATAACTAATTAAAATTTAAAAAAAATTAAATTAAAAAATAGTGTGTAATTATTTTTCAAAAAATAAAAGTGATATGAGATGTAAGATGGACAGAAACGGCAATGTGGACATAGTAAGTGGGACGGAGGGAGTATTTATTAAAAATATATATTAATATATTATTGTTTTTATATTTTTTTAAATATTAAAAATCGATTATTTATTTATATTATGAAATAATTATAAAAAATATTTTTGTTGAATTATAAATATATATATTTATATCAAATAATTTTAACCAAAAAGTGAAAATAATAATAAATATGACCTATAATATAACTATATTAAAAACATGGTCGTGAACATGGCTAGAACATGGTTGTGTTGAAAACCTGGGCAGAAATATGACCTAGAACATGGCTGTGTTGAGAACATTGGCAGGAACTTGGCTGTGTTTCAGAACATAAACAGGAACACGGCCGTGTTCCGAATTGCAGGGTAATCAACACGGTCATATTGAGACCAACACGGCCGTGTTGGCTGTCTGGGACGTCCAGTCATATTCTGAGTCATTCAACAAGGCCATGTTCAAGCCAACATGGCCGTGTTCACGCCCAATCAACCGATTTGGGACTAAAATTGATAAATTTTCATCTGAATGAGACCAAAATTGATAATTTTTTTTGAATGAGACCAAAATTGATAATTGTGATATTGAATGGGACCAAAAATTGCTCTAATATAAAGTACAATAAAATCTTAGTAAAATAATCGATAATCCTCAAGGCGACTTCTTAATAATTTTAATGTGTTGAGATATTTTAAATATTCAGTTTTAGATTTAGTAGATTTATATCTAGATTTGATCTTATTCATAGATTAGATTACTTAGATTTAAGTCTATCGAGACTGTTTTGTATTGCCTATATACTGGCTCCTTATTTTGATGATCAATAAGATAATCTCATTATTTTCCCCCAAAGTTTATAACATGGTATCAGAGCCTACTTTTCTCATGCCGTAGATATAGCCTACGAACCCGTGTTTCTCCGGGTACATTCAACCTACATTGTACCCGGAGGTTTTGTGATTTTGAGATCTTTCTGTCATCCGCTGCTTGTCATTCGTTACTTGTCTGTCGTACAATCAGAAACCTGTCTGCTGCTTGTCTGTCGTACAATCAGAAACCTGTTTGCGATCTGCCATATATCCATCTGCCATATGTCCACTGCTTGTCTGATGTCTGCGTCCGATATGAAACCTGTCTGCGATCTGCTATCTGTTTGTTGTTTGCGTGCGATCTGAAACCTGTCTGCGATCTTCTTTCTGTCTGTGCTTGTCTATTGCATGCGTGCGATCTGTTTGGTGTTTCCTATCTATGTCGTTTTCTGCCCCTGTGGAGTCATGTCGTTTTTCGGCTCCGGTGGAGTCATCTTGTTTACGGCTCATTTTCAGCTCCGGTGGAGTTCTGTCGTTTTTTGCTCCAGTGGAGTCATATCGTTTTCGGCTCCAGTGGAGTCATCTCGTTTTCGGCTCCGGTGGAGTCATCTCGTTTTCGCCTCCGGTGGAGTTATGTGGTTTTTGGCTCCGGTGGAGTCATGTGGTTTTCGGATCAAGTAGAGTCATATTGCTTTCGGCTCCGGTGGAGTCATATTGTTTTCAGCTCCGGTGGAGTCATCTCGTTTTTTGCTCCGGTGGAGAGTATCTTGTTTTCAACTCTGGTGGAAAGTCATCTCGTGTTTTGCTCCGGTGGGTGGAGAGTCAACTGCTAATTTTATTTATATTTTCTTTTTGCGTTTATATTTAAATTTCTTATCAAACTCAAGTTGGTTTCTGTTATACCACTTGAGTTTGAGGGGATGTTGAGATATTTTAAATATTCAGTTTTAGATTTAGTAGATTTATATCTAGATTTGATCTTATTCATAGATTAGATTACTTAGATTTAAGTCTATCGAGTCTGTTTTGTATTGCCTATATGTAAGGTCCTTATTTTGATGATTAATAAGATAATCTCATTATTTTCCCCCAAAATTTATATCATAATGTATTCCAAATAATTAAAATCAGTACAATAAAATCTTAGTAAAATAATCGATAATCCTCAAGGCAACTTCTTATTAATTTTAATGTATTCAAAATAATTTAAAACATATAATCTTTGGGGGTTTAGTTAGGATGCACCATGCTTATGCCTTCAAAACTTAATAATTCTAATTTATATAATTAAAGAATATAATTATACATAATTATTTTCAGGGCATTACTCTAATTTCAGAGAGGTCCGTTTAGGATATTTACACATATATATAGCTATTTGATATTCGAATCGAATTAAGCAAATACCAAAATCGCCAACCGTATTCGAACTAAAAGTTTTGATTAATCGAATTTCGATTAATCGAAAATATTTGTAAATAATTCGAATCGAATTAAAATTAAAAAAAATACATTAAAATTTTAATTAAATAAAATATTTGCGAATATTCCGAACCAAAACCAAACCGTATATAATTATTAATATAAAACTTAAGATATAATAATATAAATATATATTCGATTCAATTAACCGAACCAAAAAATATCAAAAATTAAAATCGAGTCGAACCGAATAAATATCAAATATACAATATTTATATTCTAACCACGAACCAAATTTGATCGACCAACCGAAATTTCAGTTCGATATTTGCCCACCCCTACCCTAACTCACCCCAATATTTGGTCATTTAATGACTATGACTAATATCTTACAGTCAAAAAAATTTTTAAACCTTTCCTCAAATAACTTCTTTGGGATTAATAAATTTTCGGCAGTGTGTTGCAATTAAGGGCTGCACTTGCCATGTAGAATGGGGTGGGTTACCCCCGACCTGCCCCGGACCCGGTCTTCGTGGGACGGGTTTGGGTTTAAAATATTTGGTTCGGGACAGGTTGTGAATTTTGAGTTTTGAGTTTTAGACTCGGCCGGGTTCGGGGCAGATTACAAATTTTACTATAAATCCGCCACACTCCAAACTCGGATATTTTAATAATTATTATAATTTATTTATATTTTTATACAATATAAATTATATTATTTATTTGTTTTAAAAAAATTAAATATAAAATAGAACCTCAATTTTAAATCAAATTTATCTTCTCATTTGTTTCTCCTACAATTCTCTTTATAATCGGAACTACGGACTATCGTCAATATTTGATTGTTCTTATTTTTAGAATTATAATTTTTTAGTACTTTGACGCATACTTTTTTTAATATTAAATTATTTTTTAAAAATTTTATTTTATTATTTTCTTAAAAAATAAAGCGGATTTGTTGGATTGGCCCCGAACCCGAAAGGTTCGGAGCAGGACGGGTCATGGATCGGGTTAAAGTGGGACGGGCCGGTCTTGGGTCCTAATATTTTTTAGCGAGGCGAATCCCATGGCCTGCAAAACCCGTCCTGAACCCGCCCTGTTGACATCCCTAGCCGGTGCTTTAAAGCCTCAAAATCGGCGAACCTCATTCCCTATCACATAGATTTGGGTAGCTACAAAAAATATCAGACCATTCAAATGAATGCAGAAGCCAATCCATTTACCCAAAGAATTTTAATGGTGAATGTTAAATAATAATAAAAATGAAAAAAAATTGATATATTCAAGAAAAGTGAATGGTATAATTAAGTATATACAAATATAACTAAATGAACAAATCCGTGGTTGGGGGAAAAGAAAAAAAAAAACAATTTGTGTGTAATGGATGTTATACGTGATTTGAGGATTTAGGGAAATATTCAAACCATCATATTATTACCAACTTTCCTTCACAGTAACAATTCCCATAAGTAGTGTATAGTTAGTTTCCTTTCCCTTATGATGACGACTTACATGAATAGATAAGAGTTGGAGTCGAGTCGCATTTACAAATGCAAGCAAGAAGGTGCACGAGGAATGAATCTATCATGACTTGGGATCGGCCTTTACACATCGCGCTACATATGCCTGCACACCACAAACAAGGAATGCAACCAGCTAAATAGCAAACCATGATTAGATTACATTAGACTCGATTAGTTCGATAAATGAATGAATGGATTGGGATTTGGATTTGGATTTGGATTGATTACCTACCTGTACAAGTTTGTCGATTTTGGGTTTGGAATAGGATAGATAGTGGTCGACTTTATCCTGTGTCCTGGGGATGTGATCAGCTTGAATCGTGCTTGTTATTTTTTCAACCACTTTCTTCACAATAGTTTTGTGAACTTCTCTACTCATTTTGCCTTCCTTCCACGTCGGCTTCAGTAACTCCTTCACAAATTCTATAAGAGAATTTTTAAATGGGCGCATGATTTTGTCATCCTTGCCTGCTGCTGCACTCTTCTCTCCAACCCTCCCATGTCTATCCGACTCCATGTCCTTTTCGATTCCCTTGCTTTCATTATCATTGCTCTCACCGAGTTCCTTAGACGATTGCCCCATCTTCTTCATCTCATTAATGCCTCTGCCGATCTCTCTAAGACCAATTGGATCATGAGAAACTCCAGTTTGATTGAACTGCTGCAGACTAGCAAGGGGAGCATTACCCAAGGGATCGGGAGTTGGAGTGATGCCCCAAGAATTGGAGCCTTCTGCAAATGCATTCTTCCAGGGCTGTTGTTCATTCAGAGTTGCAGCAATAGCGGAGTTTGCCAACAGAGAAGAGGATTCATTTGTTACTGGATTGAGGACATGTGGTGGAATTTTATCAACAGCTTTTAGATGGTCCTCCCCACTCTCGGTTTTATTCAAAATTGAAAACTCCCCCGGAAACACATTTCCACTCTTCATATCGATACTACTCTGTGCTGAGAGTAGACTTGCCTGAGCACTAGTATTCATCAAGTTCCCCACCTCCCCAAGAACATTCGATGCAAGCGAAGTCAACAAATCATTTCCTACCACACTTTCAAGTTGCTGCTGAATTGAGACAGCTGAATAAATATTCTGTTGCTGTTGCTGAGCAATCATAGAAAAGTCATCCTGCACTATACTTTGTCCTTGAACCTTTGCATTTGCTTCCTGATTTTGCAAATGTGAAGCATGCAATATGAGACATCCCTGCTTGTCATCCACATGTTCCTTATCAATAGATTCAGCAGTCCCTATGTTTCGACCATGATCAGTCCACTCCGGTATTCCCTGACTTCTGTTCTTGTTTCCAGAACCATGGACACCGTCAGAGATTTTGGTTGCATTATTTGTATTGATCTTCTCATGTGAACCAAAGGCTCTAACCACTTTACCCAGCACGCCGTCTTCTAGGCTGCTATATTCGGGATGCTCATGAGAGAACTTGCAATTATGCCGATCACACTTTCCTGCAGCAAAATACTGACAAATTGCTATACCATTTTTTCCAGGTTTAAATTCAATGTCCTTGTTAAATCTTGTACTTTTTTTGAACTCTCCAGCATAAACTGAATGATGAGAAAACCTGCAAGTGTCTCCCCACCTACACTTACCCTTAATGAAGTCCTTGCAAGGAACACCAGTTCTAGTTTTGATCTGGGACTGCTCATTCTGCCCATGATAAGGATCAGAGGAATCATCCCGCAAAGCGGACTGAAAAACTTCGTTTAAAGGGTCTTTAAAACTTTGATTATTGTTTGCTGTCTGCCGCCAAGCTTCTCCTGTGGCGTCTCCTAAAAGGCCATCATCACCACAACTAACAATTTCAGAATGGCCAAATCTGCAGTCACTGCCCCTCCTGCACTTTCCAGCAGCAAAATCTCTACAAATCTGAGATGACTTATCAGTCACACTCCTATTGTCACTCCATCCATGAGATTGACGCCTATAATCTCCTATCGGACTACGACTTCTATATTTAACCCTTGTATTGCCATCACTTCTGCCAACACTCCTGCTCCTATCATCCCTTCCCCTGTCCTTGCTCAAGCTCCTACTCCGACTTCTGCCTCTAGTCCTGCTTCTGCTTCTGCTCGGACTCCTGCTCCCACCTCCTCCCATGTATCTATAATAAAGCATCAAACAACAAAATTAGCAACACCACATACAAAAACCCCCTACAAATAATGCAGGATTTTCTTAACCTCAGATAAAGCTAGAAGATGAAATAACAAACATTATCAGAGTGGAATCCTAGCATTTGTGCATTAGCAACTTGAATGGGAAGTTACAAAAGAGAACCCTGAACTCCATTGCAGAAAAAACCTTCAGCATCTGTAGTTGTATTTTCTTTTGCTGTAATGGCATTCATTTTTCCAGATTTGTAATGCTATTAAAATAAAATGAAATAAAATAATAAACAATTAATAATCAGACCTTTGAGAATGGCTTCGACCATTTCCAAGATCCTGATTGGATATATGCTGCTCAATAACATCAAATCCAGGAGACATGTCCTGGTCATTCGTGTTTTGCCCTCCAAATTCCTCTCCTCCGTGAGTATCTTGTCTACTGTTGGCAAAGTTTCCATGTGTTGGAGCAACTGGGATTTCTTCAGTTGCTTTACCAGAAAGCTGTCCAAGCTGATCTCTAGATTCCACAGATGCAATGGTTCCAGATGAAGAATATTCGTGATACGAGCCACTCTCATGACAAGAATGATGGTCCTTTCCTGTCCAAGAATTACGTTCACTCACGCCAGAAAATTGTTTGGTTGCATCTTCCTGATCCCAAAGTGATTTACGTTTTCTCCTTTCACCCATCAATAACCTTATTAGAACAGATCTTCAGCACTTAAATTTGCTCGTGCAATGGAATCTGCACAAAGCAGCAATAGGTAAATTAGCACTAATTGCAGATTTTCGGTGACAAAGATCTTAGAGCATAAGCCACCCACTGCTAAAGGCTGAAAATTAGATGATGTTATTATTGATTAATACATATTAATCAGAGACTTAGACAAGATGCAACGATAGAGGGCAATTGCAGGACATTCTTGAACAGGTCTTAACCGCCCTGCAGCCCTGTGCTAACCTCTCCAACCATCCTTCTTTTATTTTTTTCAATATAATTTGACCATAAATTTAATACAGTACTACAGTATCATAATACCCAGACAAACAAAATGTGGTTGAAATAATGAAAATAAGGGCAATATACATGTAACTTACAGTTGGATTCATTATTTGTTGGTTCAATAGGATTAGGAGAAAGTCAATTGCCACACAAATACCACCACAAAACTGAATTAAGATATTTCCATTGTAGCAACAGACCTTTGTTCAGCCCAAAGTGTAAGAAATATTCAGCAAAGAACATTATAAAGCACAAGCTGCACATAGCAAATCCTTTTTTAAGAAAGTTGATGACTCTCAGATGGAATCAGGTACAGACAAGTAATGCCAGTATTCTTTCAGAAAAATGAAACAAATTCATATTATCACCACATAGAGCACAACCAAGCTAAGAAAGAAGCGATAAAAAATAATAAAAGGTAAATTATATAATACCCTTTGTGTTTTAGTAAAAATGTACAAAATATCTCGAATTTCATTTATTGCATAAAATCCCTTTGTGTGAAATTAAGATATACACAAAATACCATCTTCATCCAAAACTGATGTTTTGTTGTAAAATCACACCTAATTATGAATTTTTATACAAATAAGAAAGGTAAGATATCTTAAATAATATTTTTAAATAAAATGAATAACTAAATTATTTATCAACCATTCATTTAATAGTTTTCTTAGATGAACTATTATCTAATTCTTACAAAAATTATACAATGAAAAATTGATCATTTATTTATTTATTTTATTCAAATAAGTCTATTTAAAATATAACCTCTGTTATTTATATAAAACTTATATAATTAGGTACGTGTTTACACTCAAAACATCAGTTTTGGACAAAGAGCTTGTTTTGTTTATACTTTAATATAACACAAGGAGTTTAACGCAATAAATAAAATATAAAGTGCTTTGTCCATTTATACTAGAACACAAGGGGATGTTATGAAATTTACCCAATAATAAATAAATGACAACTCTTCCATTTAACAGAAATTCTTTTAACCAACATGTATGTACTTCACATACTAATATATAATGCAACAATTTGCAGCAATGTTAAAACATACATAAAATTGCAGTCATGTAGTCTTCCCTTATGATAGGTTTTATATACTTCATGAGACATGGTAACTTTTAAAGTCTGATACCTAAGGAATATTTTGTGAGATGCCAATATTGATAATAGGTTTGCCTCAACAGAACTTACCACGAAAGGCAGCGAATCAACTATCACCCATACTCCAACATGCATCTATTGTCATAGCACACCTTCCTCAGTCTAGTTAGAGCACAACTTCTATACAAATTTTTACAAGAATCATGACATGAGTCAAGTCATTTTAGGGTGTGTTTGTTTGGGGGTTTGGATTTTGAGTTGGGATTTGAATAGTAAAAATTTTGAATTTGAAAAGTTGTATGATGTGATATAAATAGGTGTTGATGTGATGTTTTGAATGTAAAATTAATTTTTAGTATAATATAAAAAATAAAAAATAGGTGTTTGATTTGATGTTTTTTGGGAAAAAAAAATTGGATGAATAGTGTAAATCCAATCCAAACCCCCAAACAAACACACCCTAAATTAATTACACAATTTTTATCTATAAAAAAACAGAAAATTCAAAAAACATGTATGCCTATAACATCCCCAAAGTATTAGGAGAATGGTGAAAAAAATGAACGGCACATTGAAGTGATGAGAGAATTAAAGAACAACCCATCCACTTCTATCTTGTTGTAACATTCACTCACCGTTGTACACTTCAGTATCTAGCAATCGGTGAAAAGCTTGGGCTCTGTTTACTTGGACTTTTTAGTTTGTTCTTGCAGTACTTATAAATATATATATTTATAAGAAAAAAATTCTCCCTAGAAAGAGAACACACATTTAAAACCAAAGTTTCATTCAAAATATTACGTCAAAATCCTTTTTTTCTATTTGAAACATCACATCAAAGACCTATACATATTTCACATCAAGCACCTTTTAACTCTTAGCATTTCCAAACCAATATAATACTCTAATATACTTTAAAAATATATATGTAAATGCACCCTGGTATCTGACCTAAATCCAAGAAATAAGTTCAGATTGAGAAAATCAGCAAAATTAGCATCTTACTTCCATTATCAACCAATATGGCTAGAACCAAACTGCAGATAATATAGCAAGACTTGAAGATAGTCACAAGTTGGAGGAACCCGCCACCTAAACACCTAGAATATAAAAGAAAAAATCGATCAAAAGAGCGCAGCAGTTACGAGCAAGCATCACTTCATTATTAGATTCAACGAAATTGTTGATGCTCGACCCGTTCAAACCATCTATCAGGCAGTCTTTATACACAAGTTTGATGAAGCACTAACAGGAAACAACACTTAATTCAATTCCGCATCTGGCTTGAAATCCTAGAGCACTCCATAATCTAAAATTTCCTACACTCATCAACAGAAAACACAATTACAAATTAGAACCCAATTCAGCAACCTATGTACAGAATTTCAAGAAACCCTAATTAATTAAGCAAAAGAACGAAGAAAAAATACCTTTGGATCAATAAACCACCGACGCGAGACGGCAGATGACTCCAAAAAAGACCTCCTAGGTCGAATTCAGGTGGGAAATGACTCAATTGAAGTCGTAGATCACTTGGATCTTTAGCTATATTGATTGCATATGAAAGATTTGGTTAATGATGAAAGAGTGAAACCAAACCACTCATAAGTTTTCTTTCTGGTCGCATTTACAGCCATTTTTTATTAAATCCAAACTAATAAGAGAATTCATTTTCTTGAAATAAATAGATAATAATACTTTATCAGACAGTTAATTATAGAGATTAAACCATAGTAATAATAATAATAATAATAATAATAATATAATTATAATATATTTTTACAGGAAAAAATCAATACCGGTCTCAAATCTCAATATATAATTCTATTTGTTATATATATACATTGAAATTTCCAATAATGTTTTTATTAAATAATAAAAATATATTAATTTTTTTAAAAATAATTAAAAATATTTTTATAATTTTTAATAACTAATAATAAAAAATTCACTTTTCCTAAAATGTTAAGAAAAAATTAATAAAAATATATATATATTTTTTTTTATTTAGGAATTTTCGACCATTTTTAAGTCTTCCGATGCTTGATACAACAATTATTTTTAAAATATACTTAATGCAAAAAAGCAATATGTGTAAATAATTTAATTTTACAATGAGACACTAATACTTTAATTTTACAATAAGTCACTTCTTATTTATACTAGTTGATATCTTTATAAGATGATGTAAATTGATTCAATAGGAGTAATTCTCTGCATAATATTTTAGAGGCTATTTTAGAATTATGTAATATTAATTGAATCTAATTCAAAACTAATGGAGTGTATTAAATCACAATTTTGTATGATTTTGTTGAATTTTTAAAATTTGGATGTATTCAATCTAAATTTTTAAAAGTGTTTTAAAATTGTAGTATTCAACACTCCATAAACTTTTAACCTTTAAAGTTTATGAATTTTGTTGGATTTTAATAGACAATTATCAAAAATTTATACCCTACAAAATCTCTCATGATAAAAAAAAAAGATTATGATGGATTATTATTATTATTATTATTATTATTGTTGTTGTTGATGATGATTTATAAATTATAAATAATATGATAATATTTACTAATAATATTATACTCCCTCCTTCCCATAAACAAATATTCATTTGTTTTTTGCACGTAATTTTAAAAATATTAATATTATATTGGAATATAAGTAGGAATAATGTGAAAATGACTAAAATAACCTTTGTTATAAAGGTAATGACATTTGTGTAATATATTACTAGAAAAAAGGAAATGGATACTTTGTTATGCGACGAACTAAAATGGAAAAATGGATACTTTGTTATGGGACGAAGGAAATAAATATTTAATAAATTTATTTTTTAAAACTAAAATATATTAACAAATTATTATTTTTTTTTAAAAAAATATGTATTTTTATATTATACATATAATATTTTAAAAAATACTATTATCATAATAAATATACTTAACAAAATTATATAAATAAGAATAATAATAATCATAATAATAATAAGTAATAAATAAATATAAAAATAAATGGATATATTGAAAAATAATATAACAAAAATTATAAAATTAAAAATATTAATATACAAAATAATAGATTATATATATTACAATATTTCTAGCGTGCCCACTTATCATTTCTTTTTGTCAGCCATACTGTGCACTTTTTATTGATTTTTTCAACTGAAACCAAAATTATTCATAAAATGACTAAAATTGATAGAAAAAAAAATATTATATTGAAGTCAAATTAATACATTTTGATCATATTAAGACTGGAATTGATTTTATTTATTTTAAAATTGTAATAGTAAATAAGAAGGAATAAATTTGACCGAAAAAAACAATAGTATATAAAAACAAAATATTTAAATCACCAAAAAATAAATAAAATGGTCAACAACCAAAAGAAGCCCATTTTTTAAATGAAAACAAAATCACTTATTAGGTCGCAGGCAACAGGAAATGCCAAACATAACATGAAAATCCATCAAAAAAGAGAAGTGAAAAAAACAAAACCACCGTAAGAACTTACTGCAACTAGACAACTGATTGCAGAGGTTTGCTGCTTTCAGCTGCCGTCTCCGAACTGAAGTAATCCTGAAGAGCCGACATCTCAATCTTGTTGCACTTCAGGCTCTTTATCGCATCAGCTGTGGCCAGAGCCCCTGCAACTGTAGTAATAACAGGTATTTTGTAAGCAAGAGCCATTCTCCGGAGCTTCCGTCCGTCGATCTGGTCGAGCTGGTCGCCGGAGCTTGTAACCACCATCATCTGAATCTGCCTATTGGCAATCATGTCACCAGCATGGGGCCGCCCTTCGTGCATCTTCAGCACCCGCTCAACGGGGATACCTTCTGATTCAAGAACATGGGCTGTCCCGGATGTCGCCACAAGGTTGAATCCGAGGCTGAGGAAGGCTCGGGCAATGGGAGGGAGCTGGGGCTTCGTCAGGTCGTTTAAGCTGAGGAAGACAGTTCCTGTCATAGGCGGCTTTTGTCCCGCGGCGATTTGGGCTTTCGCAAATGCAATTGAGGACTCGTAGTATATCCCCATGACTTCACCTGTACTGCGCATTTCGGGTCCTAGGAGAACATCGGCCCCTTGGAATTTCTCGAATGGGAGAACGGCTTCTTTCACAGATACATGTCTTGGGATGACTTCTTTGGTGAAGTTGAGATCATGAAGGGACTTTCCGGACATGACGAGCGCTGCGTATTTCGCTAGGGGATGACCGATCGCCTTGGACACAAATGGGACTGTCCGGGAGGCGCGTGGGTTGGCCTCTAGTAAGAACACATCGCCGGAAGCTGTGATTGCGTATTGGCAATTCATCAAACCACAAACATTCAGCCTCTTAGCCAATTTTGTTGTCCATGACCTGATGGTTTCCAGGCTTGTAGATGATACTGTTTTGGTGGGTAGCATGCATGCCGAATCACCAGAATGGACACCAGCTTGTTCGATGTGTTCCATTATTCCGCCAATCACTACATTGCCGTGTGGATCAGCAAGTGCGTCAATGTCGATCTCGATGGCATCAGATAAGTATTTGTCGACTAAAACAGGGCGATCTGGATCCACTTCTACTGCAGTTTCAAGGTAAGTCACAAGCTTCTCGTCGCTGTAAACAATCTCCATTGCCCGGCCACCTAAAACATAGGAAGGCCGAACAACAACAGGGTACCCTATTTCAGCTGCAATAGCAAGAGCATCTTCTTCACTCTTTGCAATTCCTCCTTTTGGCTGCTCAATCTGTAACTCTGTCAAGATGGCATTGAACCGCTCCCTATCCTCAGCAGCATCAATGGAATCCGGGGATGTGCCCCAGATTCGAACATATCCAGAACCACTGGCACTCTTGGGCTTCTGCTCATCCAAATACTGCTGAATAGGGAGAGATAACTTTAGGGGAGTCTGCCCTCCAAACTGCACAATAATTCCATCGGGTGCTTCCAAGTCAATGACGTTCAGGACATCCTCCACCGTGAGAGGTTCAAAGTAGAGGCGATCACTAGTGTCATAATCAGTCGATACTGTTTCAGGATTGGAATTCATCATTATCGTTTCATAGCCTGCATCCTGCAAAAACTTAAGAACTTCAGAACTATAACAATCAATGGAAAATGAAAGGACTAACTAATTTTGTTACAGGCGTAAGTAGTGATGGTAACCTGCCAATACAATAAATAAAACACAAACCTGAAGGGCAAAAGATGTGTGGCAGCAGCAATAATCAAACTCAATACCCTGCCCAATTCGATTTGGCCCTCCTCCCAAAATCAACACTTTTTTCCTGTTAGTCGGAGCAGATTCACACTCAAACTCATACGATGAATACATGTATGGGGTGTTGGCTTCAAATTCGGCTGCACATGTGTCAACTCTTTTATAGGATGGTTTTATTCCCAAAGACAAGCGCTTCAATCGAACTTCTTCCTCAGAGGATTTTGTAGCAAACGCTATCTGCTTATCACTGAATCCTCTCCTCTTGACTTCCCATAAGTCATCCTTTGTCAGCTGGGACAAATTCTGCGCCAAGAGATATTGTTCCACGTCCACAAGTTCTTTAAGCTGAGTGAGGAACCACTTATCCACAAAACTCAATTCGTGTATATCATCTACCTTCATCCCACGCTTCAGTGCAGCATATATAGAATGGATACGATCTGGACTTGGTACCCGGAGGTTGTATTTCAACTGTTCCCAGTCCCAGTCAAGTTCCTTGATCTGTGCACAACCCCATCCAGAGTATCCAGATTCCAATGACCGCACTGCTTTTTGGAATGATTCTTGAAACGTTCTGCCAACAGCCATAGCTTCACCAACAGATTTCATCTGGGTAGTCAGAATTGGTTCCGAGCCCGGAAACTTCTCAAAGGCAAACCTGGGTATCTGTACACAGACAGAACATATGATATCATAAGAAAATAGAAGAAGATAAACTAGGAAATGAACAGGACACTAACAATATGGAAAAATGAATATAACCTTTGTCACAACATAATCTATGGAAGGCTCAAAACTTGCTGGAGTCTTCTTTGTAATATCATTAGGAATCTGATCCAATGAATAACCCACTGATAACTTAGCAGCCATCTTGGCAATTGGGAAACCAGTTGCTTTGGAGGCCAAAGCAGATGATCTCGAAACTCGGGGATTCATCTCTATCACCATCACTTCTCCATCTTCAGGATTAACAGCAAATTGAACATTAGAACCACCACATTCAACTCCAATTTCCCTGATAATTGCAATAGAGTAATCTCTGAGCCGTTGGTACTCCTTATCTGTCAATGTCTGGGCTGGAGCAACTGTGATAGAGTCCCCAGTGTGGATTCCCATAGGATCTATATTCTCAATCGAGCAGATAATAACCACATTGTCAGCCAAGTCCCTCATAACCTCAAGCTCATACTCTTTCCATCCTAGCAAAGACTTCTCCACCAAAACCTGAGTCGTAACACTAGCCGCAAGTCCTGACTTACAAATGGCTTCAAACTCCTCCCTGTTGTAAGCAATCCCACCTCCGGTCCCTCCCAACGTGAATGCTGGCCTGATAATCAACGGGAACTCCCCAATAGAATTGGCAATATCAAAACACTCGTCCAACGTTGTCCCAATCCCAGAAGGAGGCGTCTTGAGCCCAATGTTCCTCATTGCCTGCTTGAACAAATCCCTATCCTCGGCCTTTTTTATAGCATCAAGCTTTGCTCCAATCAACTCTACTCCATACTTCTCAAGCGCACCACTCTCTGCCAGTGCTACAGCAAGATTTAGTGCGGTCTGCCCACCCATTGTAGGCAACAAAGCATCGGGCCTCTCTTTCTCAATAACTTGCTCAACTAACTCCGGAGTCATCGGCTCAATATAAGTCCTGTCTGCCATCTCAGGATCAGTCATTATAGTAGCTGGATTAGAGTTAATCAGAATCACCTCATACCCCTCCTCTCTAAGGGCTTTGCAAGCCTGAGTGCCCGAATAGTCAAACTCACAAGCCTGCCCTATAACAATAGGTCCAGCTCCCAATATCAAGATCTTCTTTATATCAGTTCTTTTCCCAACTTCGGATGATATAAAACTAAAACCCCCTCCATCAGCCAAATCACCACTTTTCTGAACATTTCCTCGCTCATTTCCAGCTTTCACACAATTCAATATCACCGGCAAGCGGACGTTGTTCAAATTCCTTTTTGAAACTAATTTTCGTTGCGCGAAATAGCTCGGAAAAGGCCTCACTTTAGGCAAATATTGATTCGTTTGAACAAACTTACATAATGCATTACTGCAGTGATACAAAGTGTGACTCATTCCGGCTCTCTTTCCTTAAATTTCCTACCAAAAAAACAAACGCGCGTTGATACCGTGGACAGCAATCCACCACTTTCAACAACAAAAAAATGTTTTCACACACGGAAAAGCGAAAAGAACAAACCGTACCAGGCGTCCAGAAGACAGGCAGTGTAACCGAATCGAAAAACACCTCGCACCGGAGCTGATTTCGAACAGTTCTCCCAAAAACTGCACTCCCAAAACAAAAGAACCCCCAGAGAACGTCTGAATGTGATACTAAGGGGATGAGGAGCGTCGATGATCAGCGACCGTTGTGACTATCTCTGGGACAGGAAGGAAGAGGCGATGCGATGCTGCGCAGCCGTCAAGGGTTTTATTGGAAGGGTTTCTTTGCCTGTTTTCGTTCAAAATATAAAATGTAAAAATAATTCAACATTAATACCAACCACTGTTGTGTACCGTTTCGCATCGATCGGTAATACTACGTAAATTTGGTGACGAAACTGTCTTGCCACGTGTTTGACCACATTAATTAATAGTAATTATAATAAATTATCGTATAGTTTTGCTTTCCATTTTTTAAACAAGACTTTGGATGTGGCCCAAAAAATTAATAATAATAATAATTATTATAAATCATTTTACGTTTAGATTATTGATTAAAATTGAGGTTAGCTGTTATTATAATATAATATATTTATTTTAGAACAGTAAAAGATATCTTTATTTTCGAAGATTAATAATTATATTTTATTTATTAGAGTTTCTCCAACCCACTCTATTGTACTAAAAAAAAGGGGATTTGGGGATGAGTTGAAAATACGTGTGTAATTTTAATTTTTCATGATATATAATTTTATATTTTAAAAAATTGTATGTAATTTTATTTTTTTTGAAAAATAATGTATATTTTTATTTTTTTTAGTGAGAGTATAATTTTAGTTTTTGGAAAATAATATATAATTTTGTTTTTTTAAAAAATAATTTATAATTTTATTTTTTAAATCAATATATAATTTTACTTTTTGAAAAGTGATATAATTTTTATTTTTTTTTTAAAATAATATTTTATTTTATTTTTTAAAAGTGAAATGTAATTTTATTTTTTAAAAGTGATGTATAATTATATTTTTTCGAAAGTGATATGTAATTTTATTTTTTAAATTAACTTGCAATTTTACTTTGTAAAGATTTATGTTTAATTTTTTATTTTAAAATTAATTATTTTATATATTTTCCACAAAAAAATGTATAATATGTATGTATAATTATTAAAAAACGATACATTTGTATTTAAATTTAAATTTATTTAAACTTGAAAATAATATATGTTATAAAATTATTTAGCAAATAAAATTAAAATACAAAAGCACGTTGCATAGGATGCAAATTACATAAAATATTACATTGATAGAATTCAAATTACATAAAACAAATTGCATAAAAAAAAAATAAAAAAAACTACATTGATAAAATACAATTGCATAAAATATTAAAATACATTGATTAAATGCGGAGGAATATCAGCATTTTCATCTCCACCAATGTCACTAAAATATTGAAAAAAGTATATTCGAAAAAGACTATGGATTTGATCTCTGAAATTTCATTGTTCTTTTATATAAACTTTCATCTTTCTTGAGCCAGTAATAAGCACGCTGAGCAAGATTAGAAATAGCATTCAAGTCCATATTCATAATTTTTTTCTCGCGTGCCATTTTCTTAAATGCTAATTTCTCTTGTTCCAGTTGCAAAAATTTTTGTCTATGCAAATTTGATTTTTGTAGTATTTCCAGAACCATTAAATTTCGCTCTTTAACTTCATTAACATGAGCATCTTCTTGATCTTTATTTTTTTTCTGTTGTTTTGCTTTTTTCACCCTCCATGGGGCGCTCATATGAAGACCCACCAACATTATAATTTAAATTTAATCTATTTTCATCATCGTCTAAGTTAACAGAAAATAATGAATTTTTAGGAGATTCAAAAGCAATTGTCAGATATATTTTGGCCCAACCCAATACTAAGCTCAACCCGCAACCCGCAACCCAAAACCCTTTAACTTGACCCGACTCGACCCGACCCGCACCTTATAACTCCTCCTTCCACCCCATTCTCATTTTTGACAGTGTATTGCGTGATTTGGGAGTCTGGGTTTTCCTCTCCTCTGGTTCATCTTCTTCGTGTTCTTCTCGGTAAGTTCGGGGGTTTTCTTCTTTGCCGAAATTGTAGTCGCTCTAGTTTGATTCCTTCGATAAGTTGTTCATCTTGGTGTTCTTTGTGAGGTTTTGGGGGAAATCGGTCGATTATTGTTTAGGGTTGATCGAGTCCGTTGGTTTGGGGTTTTGTTTGGAGGCGGTTGGGTTAGTCCATAAGTGTGAGTCATTAGGTTGTAGATTGAGCCGTAAAAATAGATTCCCCTATCGTTTGTCAAATCGCTGGAAGAAGAAGTCGCCGGAGCTGCGGCGCGTGACTGGGTGTGTTCGCCGGAAGGTCGAAAGAGGGAAGTTCGAGTTCTGCCTTCATATCTTTTGCCTAATCTTAGATTCTGTTTGTTTGTGTTCTGTAAATTTGATTTATTGCCTCTTTTACTATCAATTTTGTTGGACACATTCTAATTGATGTTTTCTTTGTTGCTTGACAAATTACGTATATAAAAACACAACAATGGTATCAGAGCCAAATCTGTCAAACCATTAAGTTCGGCAGAATCTTCGGGTAAATCGATCATTGGTAATAGATCGATTTTGGTAAAAGGCTAAACTCTTCCTTTTTTAAATTCTCGGTAAATCTGCTGATTGCAGATTAGATTAGGATTTTGGTGAATCTGCTGATTGCAGAGATTAATTGGTTAATCTTGGAAATCTTGTTTTCTTTGATGCTCTAGATTGTTGTTGTTGCAAATCTTGTGATTGATTGGTAATTAATTGCTTGGATTGTGATTTTTTAGTGATATAATTTGTGGACAAATTTTTTCTTTAAATGACTGCTCATATGAGTACTTTTTATAATATGCAGCCATTTGACGGGAAAATAGATTTTACTATTTGGAAACAAAGAATGAAAAGTGTTTTAATTACTTAAAAACTTTCTCGAGCAATTGATGGTATGTTTGATGATGATACACCTATGGAAAAACGTGTTGAAATGGATGAATGTGCATGTGCGTGTATTGTGTTGCATTTAACTGACAATGTGCTTAGGAAAGTAGGTATGTTTTTTAGTGCAAAACAATTGTTGGAGAGGTTGGATGTTTGTACACGGAAGTAACTTTGTCAAATAAGTTGTTTTTGCTTGAAAAATTTTTCCAATTCAAACTTGACACCAAGAAGAGTGTTGATGAGAATATAGATGTTTTTACTAAACTAATTCAAGATATAAAGTTGAGTGGAGATCAATATATTGATGAATATTCTCCGATTGTGCTTTTAAATGCCATTCCCGATTCCTATAGTGATGTTAAATCTGCAATTAAATATGATAGAGATAACATTACTTTAGATATAGTAATAAATGGTTTAAAAAGCAATGAATTAGATTTAGTAGCTAATAAATCAATTGGAAATTCAAGTGGTGAAGTTTTGCATGTAAAGATAGAGTTTTCAATAGGAATAATCAAAACAACAACAATAGAGATAATCAGTCATCGAATAACAATAAAAAGAAATATAGAGAAAAGAATTATAAATCATTGCCTAGGAAATGTTATGGTTGTGGTAGAGTAGGTCATTATATTAAAGAGTGTCCTAATGTTGCTAATAAAGGTCAAGTAAATAACACAAAATCAAATAATTGAATCCAATGATCAATCAAATATGACTTTGTGTAGTGAACCTTTAGGTGATGTATATTGATTGAGTTTTAATTGTTCTTTTCTTGCCTTTAGTATGTGAATATTTGTGAAATGATAACTCTTTGGAAAATTGACATTTCGGTTTTTTTTTTTTTTTTGTGTGTGTGAAAACAGGTGTTGGAAGTTTTGTAACAAGTAAGATTCATAGCAGTTTTTTTTAGAAAAAAAATAAATAAATAAAACATGTGCAGATTTTTTTGCTGTTAAATAATTCTGTGCAGAATTTTTTTTATATATATATAAAACAGTATTGCTGTTTTCTTTCTTTGGTGTAAAAAAAAAAGAATCATTCCTGAGTTCCGTTGTTCCTTGTCTAAATGTATGTGTTTTGTTTTCTTGTATATCAATTGTGAATAACACGGATTTTTGTTTTCTAGGTGGAGTAAATCAACTCTTGCTATTGTGATTTGTTTTTGTTGGTTGTCTTTGTGTTTTGTACTTTGTGAGTTGTGTGTTCTAGACTAAGTGAACAATCTAGATTGTTAATTTTCCGGGAATATCTGAGTGTATGTCTAACTGCATGTTAGTTTGCTAAGCTTTGTGATAGAGTTTGCTTAGACTTTATGATATATTTTGTTTCTCTTTGTGATAATGTGAGCAAACCTATATTCTTAGCTACTTTGTGATCGACATCGAATTTCTTGGTGTGATATATGCTTGTCTTTGTGTTTCTATGTGTTCAAGCATATTAAAAGGATCCTTTAGTATAAGCGTTCGCTATGTCTTTCTTTGTGGTGTCATGATATATATATACTTTGTGATTAGTTTTAAGGTGGAGTTCGCATGTTACGGTTTTTTGCGTTGAGTTGTCCCTTTTTTGAATGAGCTATTAGTTTCTGCAGGACTAATGTTTGCTTGTGAGTATAGGGTTACTTAACGTTTATTGTGAGTGCAGGTTCATTGTGTATGGGTGAATCTTCTCTGGAAATTTCCATGCGACTTGATTAGGCAAAAAGGGTCACTAGGCTGTGATGCATCCCTAGAGCAACCATCGGTAAATAACTTGGCCAAAAAGGTGGAGAATGTTAGATATATTTTGGCCCAACCCAATACCAAGCCCAACCCGCAACCCGCAACCCAAAACCCTTTAACCCGACCCGACTCGACCCGACCCGCACCTTATAACTCCTCCTTCCACCCCATTCTCATTCGTGACAGTGTATTGCGTGATTGGGAGTCTGGGTTTTCCTCTTCTCTGGTTCATCTTCTTCGCGTTCTTCTCGGTAAGTTCGGGGGTTTTCTTCTTTGCCGAAATTGCAGTCGCTCTAGTTCGATTCCTTCGGTAAGTTGTTCATCTTGGCGTTCTTTGTGAGGTTTCGGGGGAAATCGGTCGATTATTGTTTAGGGTTGATCGAGTCCGTTGGTTTGGGGTTTTGTTTGGAGGCGGTTGGGTTAGTCCCTAAGTGTGAGTCATTAGGTTGTAGACTGAGCTGTAAAAATAGATTCCCCTATCGTTTGTCAAACCGCCGGAAGAAGAAGTCGCCGGAGCTGCGGCGCGTGACTGGGTGTGTTCGCCGGAAGGTCGAAAGAAGGAAGTTCGAGTTCTGCCTTCATATCTTTTGCCTAATCTTAGATTCTGTTTGTTTGTGTTCTGTAAATTTGATTTATTGCCTCTTTTACTATCAATTTTGTTGGACACATTCTAGTTGATGTTTTCTTTGTTGCTTGACAGATTACGTATATAAAAACACAACAACAGTGTTATCCGACGATGATGATACATAAGTGGAATTTTTTTTTGAGGTATTTTTTTGGGTTTCTAGCTTCATTGTGATCATTAAATTTTTCAAAATATTTTAACAAATTCCAAACATGATCAAATTTAAAACATTTTTTAAACTTGCATTTCCCTTCATTAGTATCTCATTTGCTTGATTTAAGTGCAAACAATATTTTAAAGTTACAAATAGAACTTTAAAGCTATATATATTAACAATAAATTTAAGAAATAACTTACAATAATCCATCTCTGAAGCTCCGCTGTGTTTTAAAGTTTCTACTTTCTTGATACAAGCAAGTAACTTTCGAACAGCTTTAATTTCTTCATGGCTTGGATCCGATTTTGTACAGATCTTGCACTACGTATCTCTCAATCAGGATTTTTAGTTTGGTTGTATGCATCAGTGAGTCGATTCCAAAATTGATCCCTGGATTACTACATTCCGGTAATTGAATCTTGCGAGATATCTAAATAATGTTGGCATAGCAACACATCTTCATCATGACTATAACCACCACTTCGGATGGACATTTTGAGAAGAAATTTTGATAAACTTTTGTTATATTAGAATGAGAAGTGAGTGAATTTGGTGCAATAATTCAAAGAATAGAAATATATATTTATAGACAAATTTTGGATAGATATCAAATCTTATCCATTGTGAAACTTAATCTCAAACGTTCATTTAGATTTCACAACACCCTAGCCCTTAGATCATAACCCTTTTTTGACCAATCTCAATTATTTATATTATATTTGACTATATGTATACATATTATAACAATCTACTTATCTATATCAAAAGCAATCCGAACCGTTCGTTTGGATTTCATTTATATTTTATCCGTTGGATTGGATATCTATATTATCCAATCAATTATTATATATTATAAATTATAAAAATTCATTTATCTATGTCAGAGCAATCATAAACATTCGTTTGAATTTTATCTTCATTTCATCCGTTGGATTGGATATTTATATTATCCAATCAATTATTATATATTATAAATTATAAAAATTCATTTATCCATGTCAGAGCAATCATGAGCATCCATTTGGATTTCATCCTCATTTCATCAATCAGATTGGATATCCATATTATCCAATCAATTATTATATATTATAAATTATAAAAATCCATTTATCCATATAGAGGAAATCATGAGCATTCGTTTGGATTTCATCTTCATTTCATCAGTTGGATTGAATATCTATATTATCCAATCAATTATTATATATTATAAATTATAAAAATCCAATTATCTATATCCGAGCAATCATGATCGTTTATTTGGATTTCATCTTCATTTCATCCGTTGGATGGATATCTATATTATCCAAATATTTCTCATATATTTATATTTTATCTAAAATTTTCATTCTATAAATTATTGGGCATTCAACGAAGGTTTATTCATCAAACTTATATTCACTTATCAAAACAATATTATTTCTTCAGCATGAGTAACTCTTCATCGTCAGATGATGAAGAAGTTAGTAGAATTTTCATGGAGTCCTTTTAAGAGGATGAAACAACAATCTCCATATTTATGCAAAACAATGCTTATTTGGAACAGTTACCCAATTCCTCTCAATCAACCCATCGAGGCTCTTTCCCAGGTCATCGAGTAATTAATCGTGATTGTGAAAGTTCATATTGTAATTTATATAATGATTATTTTTCAAATAATCCTTTATATAATAAACAAATGTTTCGTTGACGATTTCGAATGTCTCGAAGTCTGTTTCTCTGTATTGTTGATGCGGTTAAAGATCATGATCCTTATTTTCAAACACGGAGAGATGGTCTTGATAGACTTGACTTATCAACCTTACAAAAGGTAACTGATTTTTTTGGGTGTTAGCATATGGTGTACCTGCATATGCAACTGATGAATACATTAAAATTGGTGAATCAACAACAATTGAAAGTGTTAAGAGATTTTGTTGTGCCGTCGTTGAAAGTTTTTCAACTGAATATCTTCGACATCCTAATGTTAATGATATTGCAAGGTTGCTTTATATTGGAGAATCTCGTGGTTTTCCAGGTATGTTGGGCAATTTAGATTTTATGCATTGGAAATTGAAAAATTGTCTTACGGCTTTCGCAGGTCAATATGCAGGTCGTAGTAGATCACCAACTATTATTCTCGAAGTTGTGGCTGATTACGATTTTTGGATTTGGCATGCATATTTTGGTATGCCAGATGCCAATAATGACATTAATGTTTTAGAATCCTGGCACGTTTTCAAATCTTGCTGTAGGTATTGTTCATCCCGCACATTATACCCTTCAAGGGAAAGAATACAATATGGGGTATTATCTAGCTGATGGTATTTATTCTAAATGGGCTACTCTTGTGCAAACTATTCGTGATCCACGAGGTAAAAAAGAAGACTTTTTGCATAGAAACAAGAGTCTTGTTGAAAAGATATTGAGCGTGCTTTTGGAGTTCTACAATCATGTTGGCATATAATTGCTGGAGCTGTTCGATTTTGGCAAAAAAATGTTCTGCATGATATTATCACTGCTTGCATTATTATGTATAATATGATAATAGAAGATGAACGATATCTCAATGCACTTATCAGAGAAGTTTTAGAAACACCACCCCCATCCGTGGAGATGACAACCGATGAAACCATCTAACTTCAACAATTTCTTGCCCAACATAGACAAATTAGAGACAAAGATGCTCATTTTGCACTCCGTAATGATTTAATAGAGCATATATGGGAGCGATACAGTAACTCCATTGAATAAGTATGTCGTATTTTATTTGAACTATTATTGTAATGTATATTTTTGTAATAAATTGTTATGAAATAATAATATTACATTATCTATGTTTAATTATTATATCATATTTGTCTTGATAGCATTTAATTATTTATTTAAAAAATTATTTTATTTGTAATAACTATTAATTATAAATGTTAATTTTCATATATGTAATTTTTAAATAAAATATAAATTATATGTGTATGGATCTAATGTAAAAATAAATTAAAGTTGGAGTGTAATTTATAAATATGAAAAATTATATAAAATAATATAAAAGAGGAATATATAGGGAATATACTTTTTTAGAGTAAAAATTGAAGTTTATGGTTGAAATAAAATTATTGTAGATCAACTGCAGTACCAACTGCAATAATGGAGTGGAGGGTTGGAGATAGCCTTAGTGAAAATATATAAAATAATTTTGATTTTTGTAAATTTTGCAAGTATAAATGATAAGATTTTTTTGTAAAAATTAAAAGTATTTTGAAAATTGTATATTAATTACTTTTATCATATTAAGAAATTTTCGTTAGAGAGCTCATTTGAGTTATGTGATGATATAAAATAAAAATTTTATTTTATATATTAATTCGGGTTTTTATATAGAAAAAACATTTTATATTAGAAGTAAAAAGTTAAACTCGCAACCAAACATATATAAACTAAGACCTTCACTGTCAACCTATATTAAAAAAAAAACCCCTATATTGTAATTTTTATTTTATCTTAAAAATTAATATATATATATATATATAAATTTATTAAATTTGAATATTAATTTTAAAAATCACACCCGGTCAGACAATATTCGACCTTCATGAGCCCGGGCACGGTCCAGTTGTTTAGCATGTTGAGCCAAGCATGGCCCAAAAATTTTCGGGTCTACTTTTTAGGCTCAAGCACGATTTTTTTGTGCCGTGTTCGGACCGGGCTTTCGGGCCGTATTTATTTTTATCACCTCTAATATTGCAGAGTGTTCGGGACGGAAGGAGTAATAAATTATTGGTTTTGCTTTCCCGTTCTAAAAGAAGTTTTGGATATGGGCCCAACACATTATAATGTAGTACTACCTCCGTCCCACATTGGATGTCTTGGTCACTGTAGACACGAGAATTTAAGATAAATATAATTAGTAGATAATTAAGAATGTATTAGTGAAAATAATTAACCTATAATATAAATCATTATAGATTAAGATTAAGATAACTAATTAGTTTAATTATAATTTTAAAAAAATTAAATTTGAAAATTTAAAATAATATTAAGATGAGTAATTATTTTTAAAAAAAAGAAAGTGACATGAAATGTGTGACAGACAGAAACGGCACCATGGACAGGTAAGTGGGACAGAGAGAGTAATATTTATTACTATTTCCATCCCAATCTAAATAGGCCCTTTTAAAGTTCCTAGTAAATTAAAAAAATAATATTTTATTATATAAAAATAATGAATGTATATAGTATATTAGTTTTTTTTTTATAGAAATATATTAGAAAATTTTTTTGTAAAGAAAAAAACCCTAAAAAATATCTTTGTTTTTTTAAAGTAGATTACACAATAATTTTATTTTAATAACAACCGTATATTATTAATTATTGAAAAATATAAAATAATTTTGATATTTTTGTTTTTCCAAGCACAAAAGATAAAATATTTTTGTAAAAATTAAGAGTACTTTAATATTTGTATATTAATTATTTTTATCATTATAAAAAATAGATAATTTTGAGTCGAATAGACAAAAACAGTAAAAATAATACATTGAGCTGAGATTGGGAAAGTAAGAAAAAAAAAAGAATATTTTTAAGTGACAGGCAAAAAGAGTGAGTACAAATTTATATGACCAATGAAGTATTTGTTATCAAATTAATTAAACTGATTTATTTTTATAAAATAAATTTTGAATTAGAGTGCGTTTGAAAATTAGCTAATAGTTGTTAGCTGATTCAATTAGCTGATTTGACTAGCTGATTCAATTAGTTGTTTGTATTAAAATGTTTGGTAAAATAACTGTTTGATATTAGTTGTTTATACGTAAATGATAATTGAAGACATTTCTATTTTTTTTTCTAATATATTCAATTGTGTTCTTTTGAGTTTATAATCTTTGAAATTTTTTGTTATTAGTTATTGAAAATTGTAAAAATGTTATAAAATAGTATTTATTTTTATTATAGTTATATTTAAAAAATAATACTATTTTTATTCAAATATATAAATAGTTTTGTCTATTGAAAATAATGTAAAATATAAAATAATAAATTTTTCGTATATATATTTATTATTGTTAATTATTGATTAATTCATTATATTTATAATTTTCAATAAATTTAATTTATTTAATTTATAATTAATATAAAATTTATATAATGTAATTTTAATATAAAAATAAATTATTAATATTAATATTTATTTTATATTAATTTTAATAAATTTATATATTTTATAATTAAAATAATTTATATATAAAATTAATTATTTTAAATTTATAAAAATAAAACTATAATATAATAAAATATTTAAATATATTTATTGTGTAAAATGCATAATAAATTTTTAAGGACATATAAGGAATAAAAAAAGTTAGGGCATGTTTGGCAATTAGCTGATAGCTGTTAGCCTGTAGCTGATTCAATTAGCTGATAGCTGTTAGCCGGTAGCTGATTCAATTAGCTGATAGTTATTAGCTGATTCAATTAGCTGGTTTGACTAGCTGATTCAATTAGCTGTTTGTATTAAAATATTTGTAAAATAACTGTTTGATATTAGTTATTTATACGTAAAATGACAATTGAGGACATTTATATTTTATTTTATTTTTTTTAATATATTCAATTGTGTTCTTTTGAATTTAGAATGTTTGAAATTTTTTGTTATTAGTTATTGAAATTGTAATTATAACTTATAAAATAGTATTTATTTTTATTATAGTTAGGTTTAAAAAATAATATATTTTATTGAAAAATATAAATAATTTTTTCTATTCAAAATGATGTAAAATATAAAATAATAAATTTTTCGTGTATATATTTATTATGTTAATTATCAATTAGTTCATTATATTTATAATTTTCAATAAATTAATTTAATTAATTTAATTTATTTTTAGTATAAAATTTATATAGTATAATTTTAATATAAAAATAAATTATTAATATTTATATTTTCTATTTTATGTTGATTTTAATAAATTTATATTTTTTACAAATTAAAATAATTTATATATAAAATTAATTATTTTAAATTTATAAAAGTAAAACTATAATATAATAAAATATTCTAATATAAGTAATAAATAATCAAAATATATTTATTTGTGTAAAATGCATAATAAATTTTTAAGAGCATATAAGGAATAAACAAATTTAAACTGAAAAAACTATTTTAAAACGCTGAGTAAGTTAGCTTTTCAAAAATTAACTTTTTGGGTCCAAAAAGCTATTACAAAAAGCTAATTTACCAAACACTTAAATTAGCTATTTGACTGATCAAACAACTAAAAACTGTTCAATAAGTTAAAAAGTCTTCAAAAAGCTCGTTGTCAAACACCCTCTTTAACTAAAAAAGCTATTTTAAATATATTATTAAATTATAATTTTATTTTTTAAAATTAAAATAATTACTATAATTAATTATTACACATAAATTATTTTATTTGTAAAATATAAAAATATATTAAAATTAAATCAAATAAAAAACACAAATATTATTAATTAATTTTTATATATTTATTATATAAATCTTACATTAAAAATTAATGAATAATAATTTACGTAATAAAAATATATATTATGAAAAATTTATTATTTTATATTTCACATAATTTTAATAAGTTTTTAATTAAAATAATTTCTCAAATCTAAAAAATAAAAAAAATATATTTTATATTTTTATAATTTTTAATAATTAATTAAAAAAAAATTCAAATATTTTAAGCTAAAATAAACAAAATTAAATATTTTAAAAAATATTATATAAATGTCCTTAATTGTTATTTTACGTATAAACAACTAATGTCAAACTATTGTTTTACCAAATACTTTGGGTATGCTTGACAATTAGCTAATAGTTGTTAGCTGTTAGTTGATTCGATTAGCTGTTAGCTGATTCTATTAGTTGGTTTGACTAGCTGATTCGATTAGCTGTTTGTATTAAAGTGTTTGTGTTACGTACGAAATTTAGAATTAGGTTAAAAGCCCAAGGTAAAAAGAAGAATGGGCCTGGCAATAGAGTTGATTGAACTAGCTCAAGAAAAATAGGTTTATTTCTAAGGAAAGTCCTCAGGACGGAAGGACCTCAGGTCGGTAGGTCCTCAAGACGGAAAGACCTCAGGACGGAAGGACCTCAGGTCGGTAGGTCCTCAAGACGGAAAGACCTCAGGTCGGAAGGTCTTCAGGTCGGTAGGTCCTCAAGACGGAAAGACCTCAGGTCGGAAGGTCTTCAGGTCGGGAGGTCCTCAAGACGGAAAGTCATCAGGACGGAAGGACCTCAGGTCGGTAGGTCCTCAAGGCGGAAAGACCTCAGGTCGGAAGGTCTTTAGGTCGGGAGGTCCTCAAGACGGAAAGTCATCAGGACGGAAGGACCTCAGGTCGGTAGGTCCTCAAGACGGAAAGACCTCAGGTCGGAAGGTCTTCAGGTCGGGAGGTCCTCAAGACGGAAAGTCATCAGGACGGAAGGACTTTAGGTCGGTAGGTCCTCAAGACGGAAAGACCTCAGGTCGGAAGGTCTTCAGGTCGGGAGGTCCTTCAAGACGAAAAGTCATCAGGACGGGAAGTCCGCAGGTCGGGAGGCCCTCAGGACGGGAAATCCGCAGGTCGGGAGGCCTTCAGGACGGGAAGTTCTCAAGTCGGAACTCTGCGGCAGGACCAACAAATCGGATGGTTTGTTAGTCGGGATGTCTGTAGCTATTCCAAATAAGTCAGATGGTTTGCAAGTCGGGAGGATTGGCAGTCGGACCAATGCGGTTGTAGATTGGCAGTCGGGCCAAAAGGGCGGAAGGTCTATGGTCGGCTCAAAGAGTGGAATATAGGGATAATTTTGGTCTGCTGAGGACACGTGTCAGCAGGAGAAGGATTGGAAGACGGTTGGGAAGGAGACGTTGTAACCGTTCGGGCGACGGTTTTCAGTACAGTTCCCCAGAGAATATTTAAGGATTTGGATCATCATTTGACAAGGCATCTTCAATCAACTTCAACAAAGCAAAGTCAGATTTGGGGATCACCACTTTAAATTTCAGTCTTTTATTTTCCAGTTTATTTTCTGTACCATACAGTGTTTAGAGATTCCTAATCTCAGGCACTAATTAATCAAGTTTAAGGATATTTTCTATATCTTTGAATTTTACTTTATTTTTGTTGAAAAATTACATCAACAAATTGGCGACCACAGTGGGAGCAAGACAAAATTGCTCATTCCAATTCCGGCGATAATTTCATACGTCTAAGATCCGGCCGTATCATCGGAAGGGTCCATATGGCAAGTTCACAACCTCAATCATCTTCGGCACCGGTGGGAGAATCCGTTCCACCACCTATTGTGCCAAATGCCGGGGAAATCCCACAACCACCAACGGATTGGTGGTCTTATGTTCAACAAATGAACAACCAGCACACTTTGGTTATGCAGAATATGTTGCGTGAGCAACAAACGAACATGTTGCGTGAGCAACAGAGTCTGATGCAGAACATGATAGATCAAGCACTGTCAAGGGTTAGTCTTCAATCCACTCAGACTCCACCAGGAGTATCACCGTCCAGACCACAGGCAAATTTCGCAGGGCCATCATTCGTGGATAGTACATTCCCAAGTGCCACAAATCCCAACCAAATGGATAGGGGAAAATCTCCTCTGACTTTTCCCAACACTGTTCCACTGGGACCAAGGGTTACCAATCCGCAGCCGAACAATACAAGGGAGGACAGGCCTGAAGGATATATACATGATCCTATTCATATTCCTGTGCAGGATCCGTTCCATGTTCCTGATCATCAACGCTTTCATGTAGATCCTGATGAGATTGCACATATATTAAGGGATCAGTATGGATTAACTCCTCAGATGGCTAACCGCCCTGCATATCAGAGACCTTTCCCAGAAAGGATCATTAATGAACACCCCCTCCCAAGGAATTATCGACCACCCGATTTTCATGCATTCTCAGGGGAGGACGGATCTTCCACCATAGAACATGTTGGTCGGTTCACAGCACAATTAGGAAAAGTTGGCAATAACCCTTTTTATAAGTTGCAGCTGTTTGGTTTATCTCTTACTAGAACAGCATTTTCGTGGTTTGCAAGTCTGCCTCCTGGACAAATTCAGACATGGGAAGGACTGGAGATGGCATTTCATGCTAGATTCTTCAATCCTTTACCAACTGTTTCTTTAACTGATCTACTAGAATTGAGACAGTATCCAGAAGAATCTGCTTCACAGTTTATAGAAAGGGTGCGATTGATGAAGGGACGATGTCCTACGGTAATCAGTGAGAAAGAGATGACCAATTTAGTGGTCCGGTATATGCATACTCGCTTAAGAAAGGCACTCACTGCCCTGGATGTTGAGGATTTGGCAAGTCTTGCATCCAAGGCAGGACGTTTAGAGTCTTTGTTCAGAGAGGAAGATCAGCATAACAGGCGTAATAGAGGCCAACATATGGCGAGTATGGGAACAGAAACATGTGATTTTGATTTTAATCAGTCAGAAGAGATGGCAGCCGAAATCCTTTCTGGAAAACCTTATGTATGCCCCAAATTGAAGCCAGTACCAGGATCTGAAGGAAAGGAGCAACCGACGTTTGATAGTTCAAAAGCTGATGAAATTTTTGATATCTTGCTGACTGATGGGCAGATCCGTATTCCAAAGGGGCAAAGACTGGCCACTAAAGAAGAAATCAAAGGGAGACCATACTGCAAGTGGCATAATTCTTTCACACACAATACAAGTCAGTGTACTCATTTCAGGAAGGAAATTCAAAAAGCCATCAAGACAGGTCGGCTCAAATACATCACTCTAGGTGTAGACCAGCAACCGTTTCCGAAAGTAACAACGGCAATGGTTGACCTCCAACCAAGTTCGGAAACAGGGAAAAGTTCGGCCAATGATGGACAAACAGGGGAACGAACTCAGGCAAGCCCCGGAACAAAAAAAGGAAGTCAGCAAAACAGTGGCCGACCGGAAGAACGACTCAAAGTTGTTGAAAGGCCAGTCGCTGAAAAATGGGACCGACCAGACGGTTCGTTTAATGTGGAGGTGAAAGAAAAGGTTTTAGTACGTGACCACCCGACCAGAAAAACAGGATCAGTCGGGAACAATTGGGCTCGAAATAAAAAGCCTTTACCCGTTGATATAGATCCTCGTTTCCCAGGTATGAATCGTACACAGATTCGCAATGCCAAACGCAGGTATGCTGCAAAGTATGGGAAACAAGTCCCTTCAGTAAAACAACGAACCGACGAACAAAAAGCAGCCGACCACTCGGCAGGAGATCAGTCCATTAGAGTCTTTACAGAACAAACGACCAACGAGCGGGGAGCAGCCATTCAGTCTCCAAAAAGTTGGTCCAGTCGGGTCTGTTCAGGAAAGCAACCGAACGATGGATTAGGCGCTTCCGACTATACCAAAAGAAGTGTGTCGGGACAGGGGAAAGGTAAAGGAATGGCAGATGAAATAATTAGAGGTTTTCGATGCCAGCATTGTGAACGGATCAACATCAATCCATCTCCTGAGGAATTCCGTATAGAATCTTTGACGGTTCAATCTCGGGATAAGACAAAGGAAGAAGTTGTAACTACAGAGGAAAGTTCAAGATCTGTTAAATCTCGTCTGGGACCACGAATCCCTTGTCGAATGACAGAGATTAATCAGATGAAAGATGAACCGATGTGGGCGAGTCTGGTAGATGACACTATGGACGAACCTTTATGGGCATTCTTGGCAGATGACGAATTAGAGGAAACAGAGTGGGCGAAGACTTCAGCTTCTGAGCCTCAGCCGGAGGCACCTTCGATTGTGTTTCCTCCTATTCCAGAGGGTGCGATCTCCCATTTGAAACCTCTGTATGTTAATGCTCACATATGCGGGAAACCAATCACAAAAGTTTTTGTGGATAATGGGGCAGTCTTTAATGTTATGCCATTGAAGACTCTCAAGAAGCTAGGGAAAGGAATTCATGATCTGTCTCCTGTGGAATTCGAAATGACAAGTTTTACAGGGTAGCCGACTAAGCCTGAAGGCATGATGGTTGCCACAATTGAAGTCGGACCAAAGAAGATCTCCACTGTTTTCTTTATTGTGGACGCAGATACTACATACTCTCTCTTGCTGGGACGAGACTGGATTCACGCCTCTCAATGTGTGCCATCAACCCTGCACCAACAATTAATGTTCTGGGAAGGAAATCAGGTCTTCAAAATGGAAGCGAATGACAACCCATTCGATGTAACAGAACAAGTTGAAGAGTCAGTGTTTTATTCCAGTCATTTGGCTTCGATGTCTCAGTTGTATATGGCCAGGGAATACCCAAACAAGGGTTATAAAGTCACTGGCCAGAACTCGATGTTCTATTAAAAGAACACCTTTATTGTATGGCTCATGATAAAGCCACACCCGTTCCCATATAATTTGTTTGCTATGGATGATACAAGTTTAGAAGTATGTAGTTCTCTTATTAATAAGTTCTATTTAAAGCAGTTATTACATAAAGCAGAAAATAGTAAAGAGATTCTTGATGTTCACCTCCAAGAAGATGAACAATTTCGTTGGCCTGATTTATTGGAGAAAACAGAACCAACAGCTTCATCACAAGATCCATTATTGGAGTTTAATTTAGGAACCGAATTGGTTCCAAAAGTGATCAGGCTAAGTGGTTATTTGTCTAAAGAGCAACAGACAATGATGCTCAAAGTTATTAGAAACAACATTGATTGTTTAGCATGGGATTATTCAGAGATGCCTGGTTTGACAAGAAGTCTAATAGAGCATCGATTGCCTATCAAGGAAGGTTGTAAACCTTACAAACAACCTCCAAGGCGAATGAGCCCGGATCTGATGCCTCAAATCAAGGAAGAAATCCAAAAACTTCTCAAAGTGGGTTTCATTCAGCCTTGCCGTTATGCGGAGTGGCTGGCTAACATTGTGCCAGTGGTCAAGAAAAATGGTAAGATTAGGATATGCATCGATTTCAGGGATTTGAATCTAGCTACCCCTAAGGACGAATATGTGATGCCTATGGCCGACATGTTGATAGATGCAGCAGCAGGGCATAAAATCCTTAGTCTGATGGATGGTTATGCAGGTTATAACCAAATATTTCTGGCAGAAGAAGACATTCCTAAGACAGCATTCAGATGCCCAGGGGCTTTAGGTATTTATGAATGGACAGTCATGCCATTCGGGTTAAAGAATGCAGGGGCAACTTACCAAAGAGCCATGAATTCAATCTTTCATGATTTAATTGGCAAATCTATGGAAGTTTATATTGATGATGTTATTGTTAAATCTGCCAGTTTTGACGAACATTTGAGAAATCTTGAAGAGGCATTCGAAAGAATGAAGAAGTACAAGTTGAAGATGAATCCAACCAAATGTGCTTTTGGAATATCAGCCGGGAGCTTTTTAGGATTTTTAGTTCATGAGAGAGGAATTGAAATCGATGCCAATAAGGCTAAAGCCATTCTTGACAGTCGGCCACCCAAGACGGTTAAAGAAATCCAAGGTCTTTTGGGTAAGGTGAACTATTTGAGGCGTTTCATTTCTAATGCTGCTGGCAAGGTCAGACCCATTACTAAATTGTTGAAAGCTGGAAGACATGCTTTTGAATGGGGTCCCGATCAACAGATGGCTTTAGATGCTATCAAGCAGGCATTGGTTCACCCTCCAGTCTTGATGCCTCCTAAACAAGGTCGGCCACTCAAACTTTATTTGGCAAATACATATGAAGTGGTTAGTTGTTTATTGGCCCAGGATGGTGATGACGGGAAGGAAAGGGCAATTTACTATCTCAGTAAAACCCTTACAGGACCAGAACTGAATTACACTATGCCAGAAAAAATGTGTTATTCATTGGTCTTCGCTTGTACTAAACTCGAGCATTATTTGCTGCCCAGCAGAATTGAGGTCATATCAAAGGTGGATCTCATCAAATTGATTTTACAGAGACCTACTATGAAGGGCAGACTCATGAAGTGGGCCATCAAATTGGCTCCTTTTGATCTTCAACATTCCCCTTTGAGGGCAATCAAGGGACAAGCAGTAGCCGACTTCTTAGCGGAATTCTCACAAGTCGGGTATTCTCTTTGTGATAATATCCGACCATTTAGTTGTTCATCATATCTGGATAATCTACAGGTCGGATGTGTGCCTTATATAAGTACCAGAACATGGTTGATGTTCTTTGATGGTTCTACCTCTGGAAACAAATCAGGGGCAGGGGTCTTTTTGCAAGGACCTGATGGTCAAAAGATCAACTTACAACTACGATTGGAAGCCATGACCCATAATTCGGCAGAATATGAAGCTTTAATTTTGGGTTTGGAGGCTTTAATAGCCAGGAAGGTCCAGTCTGTAATCATAAGGGGGGATTCTCAATTAGTGATCAACCAGGTAAACAATCAATATGTTTGCAATTACCCTCATCTTCGCAGATACAGGGACATTGTGGGTCGGTTACTGACAAAAATCTCAGAAGTAATAATTGAGTTCATTCCGAGGAAAGAAAACCAACGTGCTGATGAGTTGGCTCAGAGGGCCTGTAAAGGAATTTCGGAGGATATGTGGTCGGAGGTCAAGTCGGGCATAGAAGGAAAGACAGACTCAATATGTGATCGAACGGTCAGGCAAGAGACTGTCGGACAGGAGCCCAACTGCGAAGTTACGGTCGGGCAGGAGATTGTCGGACAGGAGCCCGACTGCGAAGTTGTCGGGCAGGAAACTGTCGGACAGGAGCCCGACTGCGAAGAGACTGTCGGACAAAAGCCCGACTGCGAAGTTACGGTCGGGCAAGAGACTGTCGGACAGGAGCCCGACTGCGAAGTTGTCGGGCAGGAAACTGTCGGACAGGAGCCCGACTGCGAAGTTATTGTCGGGCAGGAGCCCGACGGCGTGGTTATAGTCGGACACAAAGATACCAGCGAAACAGTGCCCGATTGGAGAACAGAGCTTATCATGTATTTACAGAATCCAGGTGCGAGTGTTTCGATTGCGACACGTTTGAAGGCTTTACGTTTTCAATTGATAAATGGAATTTTGTATAAGAGATCATTTGAAGGTTTACTTTTGAAATGTTTGGGGTCTAAAGAAGCTCTAGAGGTAATGACAGAAGTACATGGTGGGATATGTGGAGCTCATCGGGCAGGTCTGAATATGAGATGGGCCATTCATCGTTTGGGTTTTTTCTGGCCAAAGATTTTCGAAGATTGCATACAATTTGCCAAAGGGTGTCAGGAATGTCAGAGACATGGAAATTTAAACCATTTGCCAGTAACCGAATTGCAATTCTTGGCAAAACCATGGCCTTTTAAATCATGGGCTATGGATATTATTGGTAAAATACATCCTGCTTCATCGAAACATCATTGTTTCATATTGGTCGCGACTGACTACTTTACCAAATGGGTAGAAGCAGTTGCTTTGAAAAATGTGGATCAGAAAGAAGTGATAGACTTCGTTTTGAATCAAATTATTTACAGATATGGCATTCCTCAGTCTATAACAACCGACCAAGGCCTGGTTTTCACAGGGGAAAAGTTCTCTAGTTTCTTGGCAGAATTCGGTGTTCGTTTACATCATTCGTCACCTTATTATCCCCAAGCCAATGGACAAGCGGAAGCAGCAAATAAGATTATTATTGGGATTATAAAGAAGATGGTTGAAGGGAACCCAAGAAAGTGGCATTTGTTATTGTCTCAGGCTTTATGGGCACATAGGAATACCAGAAATACGGCCACAGGGTTCTCACCTTACCAACTCACGTTTGGCCAAGATGCTGTTTTACCAGCCGAAATCCGAGTATCATCTGGCCGAACAGAATTTACTGATGGTGATCTTACAAAAGAATACCAACAACTTATGATGCAACAGTTGGAGGATTTGGATGTTAACCGACTTCATGCAATAGGGCGAAGTGTGAAACAGAGTGAAATCAGAGCAAGGAGTTATGGAAAGAAAGTTCTTCACAGGACATTCCAAAAAGGAGACCTAGTCTGGAAGACCATTCTTCCTACATATAAGAAAACTGACCAATTGGGAAAATGGTCACCGAATTGGGAGGGACCATACATTATTCAAAAAGATATTGGGAATGGTGCTTTCATTATTGTAAATCATGAAGGTAAGAGAGTACATGATTGTATTAATGCTAAATATCTGAAGAGGTATTATCCTGCCTTTTCAGATAACAAAACTGCCTGAAGCAAAATATTATTCAGAACCCATTTGTGGGGTTCGGGGTTCGAACCTATTTAAAGGTTCATTTCTGTTAGTCATCATGTATTTGTGAGAAATTTTCTGCCTCTGAATCAGACTTTTCATCCCAGTGAGTGGATATTAGCTCTGGTTCTTCTTCAATAAGATCTTCCAAATCTGGTCGGTACTTCTCCCATTGGCTTTGCATTTCGTCTAAATCTTGATTGGTACGTGCTTGCATGTCTGTTATGGCTTGATATTCACGGTCAACAATGGTGCGCAATCTTGAAAAGACTTTTCGTTGATTGGAAAAGATATTATCCCAACCAAGATCTGGAAGTATGGTTGCTGCGTGATTTTCAATCATTTCCATGTGATGATGGAGGTCAGGAATGCGACCAAGGATGTCACGAAGAGGTTCATACCCCTCAATGATTTTTTCCATTAGGCGGATGACGCGATGAATGGTTCTTCTACCTCGTTGGGAGAATCGGAATTTGAAGTCTAGTTGCTTGAGTATATGTAACAAGTCTTCTGCATGGCCTCCAATAGGGTGATTACCTACAAAGAAGGGTTGAAGAACACCCTCCCAGTTGCTTGATGGAACATGAGGTCGGTCATTCGCCATGTTTGTTAACACTTCAAGTGTTTTGATTTTCAAAATATGCCTTGGAATGTGTTTCTTAAAATGTGAGAAACAGTGTTCTTTTAAAGAAGGAGTTTGTTTCGATTCCTACAAAGTTGGAAATTGAAAGGTGATCCTTGTTTTGGGAGAAGAAAGAAAAAATGGATTACTAAGTCAATTGTTGTTACAGAGGGGAAGGTATTACAAAAGTGCCCCTAAAGCAGTTTTTATATTTGTCCATTTGACTTCATCCCTGGATAGCCTTCTGGTATTAGCAGCCGTCTGATATCTTCGGATGAATTGGGATCGAGCTTGGGTTTTTAGTTCTTGATCCAATTCGGCCTCGTTCTTTGTATACTTCTCAAGCAGACGCTGCTCATTGATAATTTGATTATCCAGGATAGACTGTTCCTTCCTTAGCTCCCGCAATTCTGCCTCCTTTTTCTGGATAGACTCATCAACTTGAGCCTTCGTGCTAAGGAGATCGCCCAACCGTCCAGTAGTTTGCTGAAGGGATTCTCGGGTCTTGGCCAAAGAATTCTCCAGTGTTGTTTGATCGAAGTCAGGCTGGGGGGTTTCGGCTGACAGGAGTCCAATAACTAACACTTCAGTCTTGAGCTCCGTAAGTCTCTCCATCAGCCGATGCAGAATGGGGACGGCTGGTGATTCCGTCGGAGTGTAAAAAAGAAGGCCACCAACCGTCTGAATGAGTTTGTCCAATAAGTCGGATCTTAATTCTGAAAGGGGATGGTTGATGGCCTCAGTGAATATAGTTTGGGCCTCCGCTGGAACTGGAACAGTCGATAGGATAGCTAAGTCCGAAGGCCCCTGCAAGTCTTACAGTTTCAATAAGTATTCCAAGAGAGGTGTAAAATTATTCAGATAAGATATGTGTCACCTCTGGGCGAACTGCTGTCAGTGAAGGGGGCAACAATGAGGTCGGTCGAGTAGGGCGGACAGCTGGTATAACAGCAGCCGACTCGTCGGCTGCTGCGAATGGTCGTTGAGGTGCCGACCTGGGTCCCTATGGAAAGTAGTATATAAAACAGTTAGTGTTTTCCGAAAGAAACATTGGGGTATGAATTGGTTTAATCTTACCAGATTCACAGAAGTCTCCGAATTGAATGAAGAAACCTCTTCCATTTCTGGAGGTTGGGCTGCCACAGGTGGTTCTTCTGCCTGCCACTCGATTGCTGGAGGGAGCGCCGCTGCTGGCTGGGCGGCTGCAGGTTGGGCAGCTGCGTCTAAAGCCACTGCAGCTGATATCTCAGGAACAACTCGGATAGCCGCGGCTGTGGCATTTTCGGTTTCCAGCGCGAATGCATCCGATTGGACGTTTTCGGGATCAGCAGCAACAGGGATGTCGTCTTGAGGGTCAGCTTCGGCAGGGGCAGCTGGTTCTTCCTTCGAAATGGATGAGTCGGATGCCATATATGGCGGTCGACCCATCTGGGAAGTAGTCCCCTCGCTGTCTGAAGAGACCCCTGCTGCTGATGCGATTGGTGAAGGTGTCTGTGGAAAATCATGGAAATGTTGTTGTTAAATATATCAAGGTTGATCATTAGAATCCTAAGTATTGCTGATGAGAGAGCTTACTGGTTCTATAGGCACTGCTGGTGAAGACTGCCTCCTGGTCGGGTGCCTGGCCCGACCACTCCTCGGTACGGGAGGAAGAGTTTGCCTCCTCGTCGGGTCCTCCGCCCGACTGCTCATTGGCAAATTGGTCTGGACCATAGGTACGATTGAATGGTCGGCTGGGGCTGGCGTCGTTTGTATGGTCGGCGCTACCAAGGTCGGTTTTGGTGAATGAAATGAGTGAAATTAAAGTTACGATATAGTGAATTGGTTCACGGTTTTAAGAAAAATTACCTATTCGGGGTCGGGTCCTTGCTGACGTCCTAGTAGTTCCAAGGTCCGCTGGTGCTTGCTGGTCGGCCCCAGAGGTCGGGGGTGTTCGCAGCTGGGAAGCTTTCCTTTTTCGCATTGGAACACTAGATCCGATTCCCGGGGCGGCTGTTTGTTGTTGAGTGCTAGTGTGTCTAGCCGCCCCTAGAACTAATCCTTGGGGGGGAAGGAGTATGTTCAGCAACCGATCCTCATTAGGGGAAATCAGGGGCCATACAACCGACCACCATTCATTGAATGTATCTACAGTCTCAGGGTTGGAGCGGAAAGGAATATAAGAATTGGAAATTATATACGTGGTGAGCTGGGAGATATAAGAAGGGATTGAATTAGGTAGGACTCGTCGGTCAGGACTTTGAAAAATTACATGCGGACAAGCGACGGGTCCAGGGATACCTTGGCAACAGCCGAACTGGCGCGCCATGAATTGAGGTTCATAATTAAAGGTGTAAAAAGTTTTCTGCCCTTTTTTATCAAGTTTTTTGCTGCTAAAAAGAGACCTGGGTTTGAGGGCAACGTCTCAGGCAAAAGGATAGGTGGGATGAGGACAAGGCTCAGGAGTCGGAAGAGGATTTGGTGCTGGAAAGGGCCAAAAATGGTCGGGAGCATAACCCGCATATTTTTTATACATAGAAAATCGAGAGTTACTGCGGGTATCCGTTACAATTGCGGTTATTATTGGATCGGAAGATTGGAGTTTATTACATCCTGAGCAAAGTCGGTTGAGGGCTAATCCCAAATGTTTTTCGGATTTTGGCATAGTGGGCGGAGATCCTAAGTTGAACGCGTTGGGGAAGTAAAAACGGAACCAAAGTTCTAAAAACCAAAAAGGACCCGATGCGGCAGTGTCTAATTTTCTATTATCATTATCTGTTAAACGAAGGCTAACTCTAGTAAGTCCTTCAAACAGATTGGCTAAAAATAGAGTGCCAAGGGAAAAGAACCGACCAGACGCGATATGAATGGCTAGGTCGAGATGAGAAGGAAGAACGCATTTAGAAGGGGAAACAATGACATACCTACAAAGCCAAAAAAGGATAAAGGCAGTATGCTCCCGGTCGGTCACGGGGGTCCCTGGAGCCCCTTGCTGGTCGGTTGCGAACTTTGTCCAACCCCATTCCTTCACACCTTGTAAAGACCACCCTGGATGGTCTTCTGATGGCTCCTGCCCATCTAGGGCTCCCATCACAGGGTCTTCACCCACGACTGGGAGATGCGCGATCATTGCCACATCCATAAGAGTTGGACCAAAGGGGCCTGATGGTAAGAGAAACGTCCCATTTTCCGCATTCCAGAAGGCAGACATGGCCAAGAGCACCTTCTCATGCAGATTGATCGGCATGGTGGACAATAGTATTGCTTGGTCGATTTTTTGAGATCGCCATTGGGTCTGGAAGTGTTCTGCTACTCGTCGATACCAAGAGCGGTAAGGATCTTTTGGGTCTGTGAGATGGGTTTTGATGCTGTCTCGAATGCGAACTGCTTGGTAGTTAGGGTTGTTGATAGCCAAGGAATTTCGAGATTCCAAAACTTCCCTTATCCGATTTGAGTCTTCAGGAGTAGTGCAATATGGGCGGATCGTCGGAGTTAGTACTTTCGAGGCTGAAAATGGGCCCTCTGGGAGGGTTCCGTCGAAAGGAAGGGCAGGAATGTATTGATTCGCCATGGTTAGAGTGTTTTGGGATTGTGATTCACAAAAGCTCGTATTGCGGAGAAGGAAGTTAATCAGGAGTGTTGCAGTAACTGGTGCAGTTGCTAAGGGAATTTTTCAAGAGGGTAGTGATTTATGAACTTCCAAACATTGATTGTTAAATGGCGTTTGAAAGTCCCTTGGCGGCGGGCAAGTTGTTACGTACGAAATTTAGAATTAGGTTAAAAGCCCAAGGTAAAAAGAAGAATGGGCCTGGCAATAGAGTTGATTGAACTAGCTCAAGGAAAATAGGTTTATTTCTAAGGAAAGTCCTCAGGACGGAAGGACCTCAGGTCGGTAGGTCCTCAAGACGGAAAGACCTCAGGACGGAAGGACCTCAGGTCGGTAGGTCCTCAAGACGGAAAGACCTCAGGTCGGAAGGTCTTCAGGTCGGTAGGTCCTCAAGACGGAAAGACCTCAGGTCGGAAGGTCTTCAGGTCGGGAGGTCCTCAAGACGGAAAGTCATCAGGACGGAAGGACCTCAGGTCGGTAGGTCCTCAAGGCGGAAAGACCTCAGGTCGGAAGGTCTTTAGGTCGGGAGGTCCTCAAGACGGAAAGTCATCAGGACGGAAGGACCTTAGGTCGGTAGGTCCTCAAGACGGAAAGACCTCAGGTCGGGAAGGTCTTCAGGTTGGGAGGTCCTCAAGACGGAAAGTCATCAGGACGGAAGGACTTTAGGTCGGTAGGTCCTCAAGACGGAAAGACCTCAGGTCGGAAGGTCTTCAGGTCGGGAGGTCCTCAAGACGAAAAGTCATCAGGACGGGAAGTCCGCAGGTCGGGAGGCCCTCAGGACGGGAAATCCGCAGGTCGGGAGGCCTTCAGGACGGGAAGTTCTCAAGTCGGAACTCTGCGGCAGGACCAACAAATCGGATGGTTTGTTAGTCGGGATGTCTGTAGCTATTCCAAATAAGTCAGATGGTTTGCAAGTCGGGAGGATTGGCAGTCGGACCAATGCGGTTGTAGATTGGCAGTCGGGCCAAAAGGGCGGAAGGTCTATGGTCGGCTCAAAGAGTGGAATATAGGGATAATTTTGGTCTGCTGAGGACACGTGTCAGCAGGAGAAGGATTGGAAGACGGTTGGGAAGGAGACGTTGTAACCGTTCGGGCGACGGTTTTCAGTACAGTTCCCCAGAGAATATTTAAGGATTTGGATCATCATTTGACAAGGCATCTTCAATCAACTTCAACAAAGCAAAGTCAGATTTGGGGATCACCACTTTAAATTTCAGTCTTTTATTTTCCAGTTTATTTTCTGTACCATACAGTGTTTAAAGATTCCTAATCTCAGGCATTAATTAATCAAGTTTAAGGATATTTTCTATATCTTTGAATTTTATTTTATTTTTGTTGAAAAATTACATCAACAGTTTGGTAAAATAACTGTTTGATATTAGCTGTTTATACGTAAAATGACAATTAAGAACATTTTATATTTTATTTTCAAAATATTTAGTTGGATTTTTTTCGGTGAATAGACTTTTTTAAAATTTTATTATTAATTTTTAAAATTAAAATAAATTTATGAAGATATTTATTTTAATTATTTTTAAAATATTTTTGTAAAAATTAATACAAATTTATTGAAAAATATATATATATATTTTCTTTAGAAATAGTATAAATATAAAAAAACATTAAATTAATTATTATTTAATACATATTTACATTAATTTTATAATTTTAAATAAATATATTTATTTTTAGTAAAATTATTATGTGATAAAATAATACTTATATAAACGAATCAATAACATTAATATTTTTATATTATTTTTATTCCAAAAAATTCAATAAAGTTTTAAATAAGATAATTATATTGAAATATAAAAAACAATTATTTTAAATTTATAAACATGAATTATAAAATTATTAGAAAAAAATATATCCAAATATTTCATAAATAGTGTAATAAAAAAATATTAATATATGTGAAAAAATTAATAAATTTTAAAGGCAAATAATGTATAAGAAAAATTAATATGAAAAAGTTAATCCGAAACACTTTGATATACAGTTTTTTCAAAATTAGCTTTTTGGACCGAATAAACTAATTTATCAAACACCAAAATTAGTTGGTTTACTGGTCAAACAACTAAAGCTCTTCGATAAACTAAAAACTCTTGAAAAAGTTGTTTACCAAACACCCTCTTCAAACAATTGAATCGGCTAGTGAAACATCTAATTGAATAAGCTAACAACTAATAGGTACCAGCTAATTGTCAAACGCACATCTAATATAATTTACTTAATCAAATATGTTAAATAAATATAAATAAAAAAATACGTCAACGGTTATGAGACGAAGACAGTATATAATAATATTATTATTATATAATACTCTCTTTATTCATCGTATCTATATTAGTGTTTCGGTTCGTTCCATAATTCATTGCATTTTTCTTTTTTGATAAAGATTGCACACTTTAATTTTATTTTAAATTTTATATTTTTTAAAAAATTTTAAAAAGTAATTAGTAGTTTTAATCTAAAAATATTATTATTTATATTATAACATAATACATCTTAATTATTTACTAATATTAGATGATGGATGAAGCTTAACTTTCTGTAATGTTTTGTTTTTAAAAAAATTATTTTTTATGCGCCCCACCGTTTTATTGTTATTATATTATATATTTATGTTACATTATAGTGTTTAGTTGATTATATTTTTAGATATGTTTGTTCAATATTTTAGTTTGAAATATTTTCAATATGATATATATGCAATTAAAAAAATATATTTTTATTAAATTATTAATTTATGTGTATAAATAAAGTATATATATATTATATGCATTATTGTGTATATATATATCATATTTTTTTGTAATATTAATTAAAAATCGTATCGGTAAAAACATTGTCGAAGGAATACACTACGTTGATATACTTACGTTATTATGAATAAATAATAAAAATAAACGGTAAAAAAATTCGAAAAAACAATATATTTTTATTATGGTAGTTTACAATTTTAATAATTTTTAATATATATTTATCAATATATACTTTATATTTTTTTTTTTACAAAAATACATAATTAATGTTCTATAAAATATACAGGATGTTCATGAAGGTGTGTTTGTTTGGGAATTAGATTTTAAATATACTATTTATCCAATTTTTTTCCAAAAAAATATCAAATTAAACACTTATTTTTTATTTTTTATATTATACTAAAAATCAATTTTACATTCAAAACATCACATCAACACTTATTTATATCACATCATACAACTATTCAAATTCAAAATTTTTACTATTTAAATCCCAACTCAAAATCCAAACCCTCAAACAAACACACATTACTATAAATTTTCGAGTAATATTATTAAACAAATATATTTTTCGTTTACTCATAAAATATATATATGTTTATTTTACTTTTTCAAAGTAAATATTTTTTCTTTACAAATAGTTTTACTTTACCATTGTATTATTACTCTTATACCAAGAAAACAAAAATAAAAAATAAAAAAATATATATTTTACACTACTTTTAACTATTAACTATAATTAAAATATTATTATTAATTAAATTCTGCACATTAACAGACTTGTAAAATATATGTTTAATTATCAAACTATAGTTAAAATATTATTATTTTTTAAATTTTATGCCAAAAATAAATATAAACTTATAAAATAGACGAAGTCAGTATAATAAATATATATAGTAACCTAAAATATATAATATCTATGTTATCTATTTATCAATATTCAATAATTCAATTAAAAAATTGTATAATTATTTATATTACTAAATTATCTTCTTATGTACTCCCATGTCAGAACATAAGTTGTTCATATTTTTATTTTTATTTGTTTAATATAATTTTTTATTTTCTTTTTAGGAAATATAATTGTATATTTTAATTATATTTTAAATTTTTATAATTTATAATTTTTTTAATTTTGATTAAATTATTTACTTATCTTAATTTTAATTTATAATTATTTTTATTATACTATAATTATTTTTACTAATACAATTATTAATTATTTACTAATTATATTTATCTAAATTCTCGTATTTATAGTAAGGTGGATAATTTATCCGGGGCGGAGGGAGTATAACATAAGAAACACTTGTAATTAAAATTGCAAATAAATGCATCATGCCATGAAAAAACAAAAATAATTGGTAAGTTTAATAGGTTTTGGTTACTGTGTTGATGAGTAAAGCATCGATACGGTGCTGATTAAATATTCACCATTTGATCTATTTAATTTAATATTTAATGATCAATATCAAATAAAGTTAATTTTATAATTTTATTATATACTCTTAAGGGAGTTATTGATCTATAACAGAAAAAAAAAAAAAAACAATAGAGTGATAGCAAATACGCTACTACAAAATAGTACAACATCGCCACATCGGTCTATAAACATAACATTGTAGTATTTTTTATTAGTGTATTCGATGTTCTTATTTTACTAGTGTGTTTGATACTCTTATTTTATTATTATATTTAATGTTTTTATTGTTTAATAGAAGTGCTTTTAACTAAATTATACTTGGTTTCCCCCCAATATTTTTTAGGACATGATTTCCAATATATATTATCTTATCACAAAAGTCAAATATTCAATATAAAATATTATTTTTTATATTCACCAAAATTACTTGTAATTCTGGAAGAGAATTAGAAAAATGGTTTAAGTCTGTTTGAAAGATTGGAGAATAGAATTTTTTTTTTCAATGTAGTTGCTAATGCATCTTCTAATGACTCTACTATTGATTATTTAAAAAGGAGACTGAAAATAGAAAGTATGTTGATGTTTGATGAAAAATATTTGTATTTGAGGTGTTCGTATCATATTTTTAACTTAATTGTTAAGAATGGCTTGAAAGAACTTGATGTATCGATTAAATCCATCAGGAATGAAGTTAATTTTATTCATTCTTCACATTCGAGATTGAGTAAATTTAGGGAGTTTGCAGTTCTAATTGATGCCGATGGATGTGAAAAATCGGTGGAATGCTACTTATAAGATGCTTGATGTTGTCTTGAAGTATCAGATGATGTTTGATAGGATGACGGAAGAATTGATGCCTTTTATGAATAATTTTTCTTAAAAGAATGATAAAGGCAAATAAATAGAGGGCCACAAAATAAACAGTATTGGAAGAATGCCAAGGCCTTTACACACTTTTTAAAGAAGTTCTATGATGCCACATTGGAATCAAGTGCATCCAAAACTTTTACTTCTCAATTGATCTATCAATCATTGATTGTTCTCCATGTTAAAATTGAAAAAATATGCAAAGATCTTTCAGATCCGACACTTAAAAAAGTTTCAAGTCCAATGAAGTTGAAATTTGATAAGTTTGGGGGAGTTGGGATAACATGAATCTTTTAATTTTTAATGCCAATGTTTTGGATCCAAGAAACAAATTCCATGTGATTAAAGCGAGTATCAAGATATTGAAAGGAAGTTCTTAAAATATTTAAGAAGTTATTGATACTGTTAAGAATAATTTGGTAATTTTGTGGATAAATAAAAAGGAATAAATGAAACTTTAACTAGGGGGACATAATATGGAGATAGAGTGCAGTAGTAGATATGGTTTTTTTAGCGGTAGTGGTGGCCTTTGTGATAAATTATTTGAATATGTGAATGCAAAAACTAAAGAAGATCATCTTGAAGAGATATTTAATGAAGTAGACAAATATTTGACGGATGATATTGAGAAACGATCTAATCCATGTTTCAATTTATTGAAGTGGTGGAATGAGAGTGAAACTAATTATCCTATTTTTTCAATTATTGCTAAGGATAGTTTTGCAATTCCAAGTAAAATATTCTTTTAGTTTGCTTTTAGTTTGGAAAAACGAGTTGTGGATATTTTTGAAAACCGATGTGATGAACTTCTATAAGGATCCAACCAATTATGATCTAGAATTATACAAAAAAATTGAAGAAATCGAAATGGGTAAGAGATTTAATTAATAATAAAATGTTTAAGTAATTTTCATTTAAAATTATTTATGTTTGTACAATGTATTAATAAATTTTTATGTCTCTTTTATAGGTACAAAAGATATTCAAGATCATTCCCTAACTTCGATTTCAGTTAAAGAAAGTTCGTATGTCTAATAAACTTGTAAATTTTATAATTTTTATTTATTAAGTCTATTAAAATATTTTAATGTTTTGTGATGAAAAATTCCATATATTATTGTTAGGTGTTGGTGATGACCATGATAGCAAGTTGATGTTTTTAAGTGTTGTTTTTTCAAAGTAAATGATTCTCTTATTTGCAAAATAAGTGATTTATTTTTAATTCATTGCTATTATATAAAGTTTGATTGAACTATTATTGTTAATATATTTTTAATTCTTTCGGATGTTATTTTTAAGGGTAAATTGTTTTTTTAGTCCCGTAACTGGACCCCTTTATCATTTTAGTCCTGTAAGTGGAGCCTGTCGCAAACTAGTCCCATAAGTGAAAAATTTTCGTTGTTTTAGTCCTCCAGCACCGGAGACGCCCGCGTGGCTCGCCGGAGGTGACGTGTCCGCCAGGTGTCCCGCCAGGTCAGCGACACCTGGCGGACACGTGGATTTATTTATTTTTTTTCATTTTTTTAATTTTTTTAATTTTTTTAATCAGACCAAATAAAAAAAATAAAAAAATACAAATAAAATTTAAAATAAATTAAAAATAAGTTTTTAAAAAAATGGAAAAAAAATAAAAATCCACGTGTCCGCCAGGTCAGCGACACCTAGCGGACACGTCACCTCTGGCGAGCCACGCGGGCATCTCCGGCGCCGGAGGATTAAAACAGCGAAAATTTTTCACTTATGAGACTAGTTTGCGACAGGCTTCACTTATAGGACTAAAATGATAAGGGGGTCCAGTTACGGGACTAAAAAATAGTTTACCCTATTTTTAATTTATTCAAATGTTATAAGCATTGGAGTTGAGTTGTAAAGAAATAGATTCAGTATATTTAGCATTGGATAGTCAGGCATTGGAGTTGTGTTTTTCGATTTTGAATTGGATGCTCAAGTTGTATTTTTAATTGGAATTTTTATTTGGACATTTTTTTTTTGGAGTTCAATTTTGTGAAGAATTTTGAAGCGATCGAAAGGGATTATGGTCAAATACTCGAATGCTGAAATTTCTGAAATTTCTGAAGTTTCGAAGTTTTTTATTTTTCCAAATAGTTGATTATGGTCGAATGTTGATTTTATATGGAATGGACAAATGAGATTGATTTGTGTTGTTTGGAATGGGATTGTGGATTGCTTTTCGAATGGCTGAATGAGATTGTGGCGATTGATTGATTTATGATATTTGGAAGATATATATTTTAGTTATTTGATTGTATTGATTAATTGTATTTTAATATTGTTTATGTATTTTTTAGGAAAGAATTTCAATCTTTTAATGATAAATTTTTCTATAAACGATATATACCGATATTGTACCGAAAATCTCGGTCAAAATTTTCGGTATAATCGGTAAATATCGGTACCGTTCGGTATATCAAAAACTTCGGTATGGTATTGGTATCTTGTTTAACATACCGAATAGTTCGGTACGGTATACGGTATGACTGTTTCATAGGCTGAACCACCCCTACATATCTGTCATTTTTTTTTTATTGTATTGCAATTTTATCTTTGAGAGACATCCAATTCGAGCAACGCATTTTTTTGCCTAGATGGTTGTTTTGTTGATGAAAACTTAAACCCTGCCTTATTGCAATTGTACTATATATAAATAATTTGATCACCCTTCCTTTTTTCTAATAGTTTATTTCCACCGAAAATCCTTTCAAATGTGCCCAATTGGTGTAGAACACGAAAGCATCATTTAATGTTTCAAATATTCTCTCTTTAATCGTACTTACATAGAAAAGATTAGTAATATTAAAATTGATAATTTTGCATGCAGTAACATTTATATATATAAATGTAAAAAACAACCAGCAAACATTGTACGTCAAATAACAAAATATAATGTATATAGATAACAACTTTTAAATGCCACATAATAAATAGAAGCCAGAAATTATGAATCTTTATGACCATATAACATATTTTGAAATAATGATAACAAACTATGAGTAACAATATAAGATATTTTGAAGTACTGTGTAACAAAGTCAAAGCAATAAATTACAAAAATATGTGTTCTATCTATCACAACTTTTTTGTCAATGTTATTGTAGATACAAGAATTTTGGTAAAGTGTAATTAGTAAGTAATTAGAATTTGTATTAATAAAAATGTTTATAAATTAAGATTAATATAAACAAATATTTTAATTAATATTAAGAAAATTACAAATGATGAAATTTAAAATATGATTAAAGTATATAATCATATTCTAAAAAAATGACAAATTATGTGAGAGAAACCGAAATAAAATAGTGGAGTGGAACATAGAAATATTTAGATAGATAGTACCATCATTGATGTTTGAGATATATAATCCGTGTTTTATTTATTAATTCAATTGAAATTCATCCATATAATACATTGGAAGTCCGTCCTTACATTAAAACTCATCCATATGAATCAATTTTATCTTTGCTTGTTAACACGCGTCACAAACATTGAAATTAAAATTTTCTAACAGTGTAAGACCCCCAGTTGGCTCATACTAGAAATGCTACCATCACACTGCATTATGAGGTCGTCACCTCCTACTTCGGGCCCCACAATACAATGTTAAGGATAAAATTAACTATAAAGCACATTATTATATAACACAATCTGATTTATGAATATTTACAAAACTACGCTTCTAAGCAAGATGTTTTTCCGGTTAAAAATTTACATATAATACAACAGAGACAAGTTCACTCACTCAGCCCGTATTTTTATATTCTGAGACGTCCAATGTCCCGGAGGTGCTATGCATACCTGAGTCAATTATTTTTCTTAAAAGCAGTTTAGAATTAAATCCATTTTAAGAACTAACATTATATATGTCATGTCATATTTTTTAAAATAAAGTCTAATCTCAATCAATCACAAAATACGTGTCATGTTATGCCATACAAATAGTGAAATGATGCAACAAAGATATCAAAATCGACAACCATGCACATACACACTGCATCTGTCTAAGTGAGTAGCCGGAATAACCTCGACTCGATAATAACAAGCTCACTAGATCATCATCAATAAATAGCCGAAAAATGTTCAAGGAAGGACTTGATAAACCGATAATAATATAACGGCCATCTGGTCACTTCCATATATACCCACCATACGACTCCCAAAATCAATATATAGATAGCCGAACGTTGTCGCCATTAACCAAAAGACACCCCATAGTCTGTGATAGCGAAGATAGAACCTTCCTATCTAGCCCTACCCCGTGTAATGTAGTAGAATCCGTGCAACCTAGAATAACCTAAGGAAAACTCGGAAACTCTACTCCTTCTCGCACACTCTAACGGGATCATGTTTGGATTTTGGCATATGATCCTAAACTACCGGTAGACCTCACCAGTAGCCAATCCAATGGGTGGAACAACACCTAACACGAGTGATTAGACCAAATACGTCTCAACTACAATGACCGTGCGACTAAGTACCCGTTTGTCCGACTACTATCGTCCATTATCGCCAAAGTGTTACCGTACATCTTGGTCGAATATCCTAACCTCAAATGATGCCCTTGCCTAACACTACCGCGCACAACTACTAAACGATAGATTCATAAAACATATATGATAAACCGTGCAATATATGTGCAACATTTTAAATAAGTGAATTTATCGAAAATGACTGGTGAGATAGCTCACCTATCCTCATTTTCAGAAATTCACCAACGCGATCAAATGCGTATATCAAATATCATAAAATGTGAAGTCTCACACATGCATACACACACATATATATAAATATATGCATGCACTGATAAAATAATCCACATAATAGGACATTAACATTATAATCGTAATCGCATGCAACATGCATACCTAATTTTTAAAAATTAGATTTAATTCTCTACTGCTTAACTTTTATCGACATTCTCTGACGTTTGCAATCTCACCCAAATCTCCCCCAACGTATACCTACCCCATTATTTACTCAAATAAGATGAGTTATATATTCATAGGAGCTATCTGCTTATTCAAAAGTCAATTTTTATAATTAGCTCGTCGAGCTTCAAGCTTTTATATTTAGTAGAATAAAATATTCTAGCAATAAAACACTCATATCTCCTAATATTTATATCCAATTATTAAATTAAAACTTCTTAAATATATGAACAAAATAGGCAGATGCAATACATTCTCGTTGTCAATTTGGTTTGAATCGATATGAAATTATCAAAATATAACGCTAAGACTACGAATAGACTATTAACTAAAGAAATTCGTCGATTAAATAGACAAATAGCTAGTTATGAATTTTCAAAAAATTTCTAATTTAATATTCCAATATCCAAATTCATGTTAAAATCTATAATTAAACTCTACGTATAACAAACATATAATACCAAAGTCGAAATTGAAATCCACGGCTAATTTTTTTTTTCTTCCACATTTCTTCTTCTCATTTTCTTTCCTCTTGACATCTTCTTCTGCTGGTAAGGTTTACTTTCTTTTCTTTTTATTACATTTACTTATTATTGTTATTATTATTATCATTATTATTATAATATTAACATTCTCATCCGCCACCATTATTACCATTATCTTTATATATATAAATATTATTGTTGATGTAATTTTTCAACAAAAATAAAGTAAAATTCAAAGATATAGAAAATATCCTTAAACTTGATTAATTAGTGTCTGAGATTAGGAATCTCTAAACACTGTATGGTACAGAAAATAAACTGGAAAATAAAAGACTGAAATTTAAAGTGGTGATCCCCAACTCTGACTTTGCTTTGTTGAAGTTGATTGAAGATACCTTGCCAAATGATGATCCAAATCCTTAAATATTCTTTGAAGAAAACGTTCAGAACCGTCGTCTGGTCAGTTACCATAACCGTTGTTAACCGCCCCAAAATTTCTCTTCTATTGACACGTGTGTCAACCGTTCTACTACGTCCGACCTTCAAAAAAAACCGTTCGCCAGTTGCAACTTCCTCTAACCGCCCCAGAACTGCTCTTTCACCCGACCTGCACATGCTACTTCACTTGGTCCGAACTTCGTATCACGTCCTGACCTCAATGCCCGACCTGCTTCTTCGCCCGACATCATTTGGGCCGACCTCCGCATCAGCCGCCCTCCGTCTTTGACCGACTTTAATTGGTCCGACCATGGACCAACCAAATGTGGTCCCTACCACGGACCAACCGATCGGCTCTATTTGCCTTATCTCTTTAGAAGGACAGACTGTCCTCTGGACAGACCTCCGCATCTGTCCGTACCTCTTCCTTGCCCGACCTTTCTCTTGACAAACCTTCGCGTCTGCCCGACTTCGTCTTTCACCCGATCTACGGTTTACCCGACTTGGGTACACTTTTTTTTTTAGACTCCGCCCGGCCTTTCTTCCTTCCCGATCCTTGCATCTGTCCGATTGCACCCGACTTCTGGGTCATTTAACTTATATCCAGACCCGTCCAGAATCCCACTGCCATTATTTATTATTATTTTTTTTTTTTGTGCTTAACAATAAGCCTCCTCCTCAAGACTCCTAAACATCACTTTCAGTGATGTTTTAGGAGTTTGCAGGTCAGCATCTGAGGCTACATCAGCCTCAGATCCGACCTCCATCTTCTGAGGCTACGTTGGACCCGACCTCCATTTATTGCGGACTGGTGGTGGTCTGCACATTGATCGATCTTGCACTACCATCTCTTCAGCATCTCCCCCCTGACGGAAGTCATGATTATTTTCTGTAAAAAAGGATTCTAACCTTCTTGCCGTGGATGCTAAACTGGCCAGATCTTGAAAGTCGTGGGCTGTCAGGGCCTCGCGAAGTCTGGTATGCATGTTCCTGACCACCAAATTGGTCATTTCGCTTTCATTGATCATCGTAGGACATCGTCCCTTCATCAATCGCATCCTCTCTATGAATTGGTAGCCGGTCTCTTCCGGCATCTGCGTGATCTCCAGAAGGTCTATCAGTGAGACTGTCGGCAGAGGATTAAAGAACCTTGCATGAAAATCTGCCTCTAAATCTTCCCAAGTTTGCAACTGTCCAGGCGGCAGACTGGCATACCAAGAAAAAGCTGTTCTTGTGAGCGACAACCCAAACAATTGTAACTTGTGAAACGGATTGTTGCCTACTTCTCCCAATTGAGCCGTGAAGCGACCCACATGCTCAATGGTAGAAGCTCCGTCTTCTCCCGAAAAAGAATAGAAGTCTGGTGGCCTATAATTTCTCGGGAGAGGATGATCGTTAATGATCCTTTCTGGAAATGGCCTCTGGTAAACCGGCCTGTTCACCGTTTGCGGATTCATTCCGAAATGCACCCGCAGAACTTGAGCAATATCCTCCGGATCTACTCTGGGTGGAATATGGTCGAACACTGGAATGTGATCGTGAGTCTGACCTCCCAATCTTTCTTCTCTGGAGAAGGCTGGTTCGGCTGGGATGGGATTATGAGTCTGTCCCTCCAACCTTTCTTCTCTAGAGAAGGCTGGTTCGGTTGGAATGGGATTATGAGTCTGTTCCCCCAACCTCTCTTCCCTAGAGAAGGCTGGTTCGGTTGGAATGGGATTATGAGTCTGTCCTCCTAATCTCTCATTCGGCTGGGTATTATCAACCCTCGGTCCCAAAGGAACATTATCTGGGAAAGTTAGAGGAATCTTCCCCATATCTGTTCGGTTGAAAGTTGTGACGCTTGGAAACGTACTGTCAACGTACGTTGGCCCTGCAAACGTTGATCTTGGAAAAATCGCCTGAAAACGAGCAGGTGACACGGCTGGAAGCATGTTTGGATACAGGGTGAATCTGGAGAATGCCTGATCCACCATGTTCTGTATTAGATTTTGTTGTTCACGCAACATGTTCGTTTGTTGCTCACGCAACATGTTCTGCATAACCAAAGTTTGCTGGTTGTTCATTTGTTGAACATAAGACAACCAATCGGTAGGTGGTGGGGGAATCTCCCCTGGATTTGGCATGACTGGTGGTGAAACATTCTCTCCCACCGGTGCTGATGATGATTGAGGTTGTGTGCCTGCCATATTGATTTTTCTGATGATTCGGCCAGACCTCAGTTGTATGACATTTTTTGTTGATGTAGGATCAGCAATCTTGCCTTTCTCCCACTGTGGTCGTCAATTTGTTGATGTAATTTTTCAACAAAAATAAAGTAAAATTCAAAGATATAGAAAATATCCTTAAACTTGATTAATTAGTGCCTGAGATTAGGAATTTCTAAACACTGTATGGTACAGAAAATAAACTGGAAAATAAAAGACTGAAATTTAAAGTGGTGATCCCCAACTCTGACTTTGCTTTGTTGAAGTTGATTGAAGATACCTTGCCAAATGATGATCCAAATCCTTAAATATTCTTTGAAGAAAACGTTCAGAACCGTCGTCTGGTCAGTTACCATAACCGTTGTTAACCGCCCCAAAATTTCTCTTCTATTGACACGTGTGTCAACCGTTCTACTACGTCCGACCTTAAAAAAAAAACCGTTCGCCAGTTGCAACTTCCTCTAACCGCCCCAGAACTGCTCTTTCACCCGACATGCACATGCTACTTCACTTGGTCCGAACTTCGTATCACGTCCTGACCTCAATGCCCAACCTGCTTCTTCGCCCGACATCATTTGGGCCGACCTCCGCATCAGCCGCCCTCCGTCTTTGACCGACTTTAATTGGTCCGACCATGGACCAACCAAATGTGGTCCCTACCACGGACCAACCGACCGGCTCTATTTGCCTTATCTCTTTAGAAGGACAGACTGTCCTCTGGACAGACCTCCGCATCTGTCCGTACCTCTTCCTTGCCCGACCTTTCTCTTGACAAACCTTCGCGTCTGCCCGACTTCGTCTTTCACCCGATCTACGGTTTACCCGACTTGGGTACACCTTTTTTTTTAGACTCCGCCCGACCTTTCTTCCTTCCCGATCCTTGCATCTGTCCGATTGCACCCGACTTCTGGGTCATTTAACTTATATCCAGACCCGTCCAGAATCCCACTGCCATTATTTATTATTTATTTTTTTTTGTGCTTAACAATTATATTATATGTAAATATTATATTATATATTTATTTTTATCGATATTTATTCTTTTAAAATTCTTTTCAATCATAATCAATATATAAAATAAAAATAAAATTTATTTCAAAATATTAATTTTTTGATTTCAAAATATTATAAAAAAATTTATTTGCTATAATAATATTATTTTATACACTCCAAAATCGGAGCATTACATATAGTGCACAGATACGTAAAATTTAGATAGAAGAACTATTAGCTAGAAATCAATATTCAAGTTTAACTTATTTTATTAATTGAACATTTTAGATCTGATATAACCTTGAGTTGCATAATTCAGTCGATATTTTAGAGTGAAGATGATAGTTGAAGCTTAGATAAATCAAATATAACCGTGAATTGCATAATTGAATCAAATATTTCAGTATTTCGAATCTACGTGTAAGGGAGTGTGTGAGTTAATTTTCAATCGATATTATAATTTTTTAATATTATATATAATTTATTATAAAATTACATACTTATTTTTCAATTAAATCTCCACCATTAGAGATTACATACAATTAATAACTTAGATTAATCTTAGCATTTCTGAATTTTTTTAACCAACATGAAACGGGCATCTTATTTTTATTTATCTCCGCTTATTTAGGCCATCTACAACCTCTCAATATATTTTTGCAGTAGCTACAATAAAAATGCACTTGATCTGCAGTAATTTTATTTCAATCATAAATTTCAATTTTCACTTTAAAAAGTATATTATAATTTTCACTTTAAAAAGTATATTATCTTTTATATTATAATTTTTATATTTATAAATTACACCATAACTTTAATTTATTTTTACATTATAACCAAAACTATAATTTATATTTTATTTAAAAATTACATATGAAAATTAACATTTATAATTAATAACTATTACAAATAAAATATTTTTAAATAAATAATTAAATGCTATCAAGACAAATATGATATAATAATTAAACAAAGATAACATAATATTAAACATGCATTGCATTCATAGTTCAAATAAAATATGACATACTACAAAAAATTATCAATTTTGTAACAAGGTTTTTTTCGTTCCTAAATTCATTTTTTTCGTTACTAATGATATTAGAGACGGAATTAGAGATGAAATTACGTTAGCTACGTGAACTTTAGGAACGAAATTCCGTTACAAATATACTATTTTTTTTTGTAGTGTATATTGCTCTCATATATGCTTTATTAAATCATTATGGAGTGCGAAATGAACATCTTTATCTCTAATTTATCTATATCGGACAAGAAACTGTTGAAGTTGGATGGTTTCATCGGTTGTCATTTCCACTAATGAGGTGCTGCTTCTAAAGCTTCTCTGATAGGTGCACTGAAATTTCGTTCATTTTCTATTATCATATTACATATAATAATGCAAGTAGTGATAATATCATGCAGAATTTTTTTTTTGCCAAAATCGAAAAATTCCAACAATTATATGCCAACGTGATTGTAGAATTCCGAAAGCACACTCAACATCTTTTCTACAAGACTCTTGTTTCTGTGCAAAAAGTATTTTTTTCGGACCTCATGTATCATAAATAGTTTGCACAAGAGTAGCTCACTTAAGATAAATACCATTAGCTAAATAATACCCCATATTGTATTCTTTCCCTTGAAGGTTATAATGTACAGGAGGAGTAATACCTAGAGCAAGATTTGAAAACAAGTGCGAGGATTCTAAACATTAATGTCATTATTAGAACCTGGAATACCAAAATATGCATGTCAAATCCAAAGATCATAATTAACCACAACTTCGAGAATAATAGTTGGTGATTCACTACAACCTACATATTGACCTGTGAAAGCAGTAGTACAATTTATTTTTTTTATTTCCAATGCATACAATCTAAACTGTCCAACAACTTGAAAAAACCACGAGATTCTCCAATATGAAGCAACATTGCAATATCATTAGCATTAGGATGTCGAAGATATTCAATTGAAAAAATTTCAACGATGGCACGAAAAAATCTCTTAACACTTTCAATTGTCGTTGATTCACCAATTTTAATGTACTCGTCAATTGAATCTGCATGTACACCATATGTTAACACCCAAAAAAAAATACCAATTACCTTTTGTAAGGTTGACAAGCCAAGTTTGCCAAGACCATCTATTCGTTGTTGAAAATAAGGATCATGATCTTTAACCGCATCAACAATACGAAGAAACAGGCTTTGAGACATTCAAAATCGTCGAGGAAACATTTGTTCATTATATAAAAGATTATTTGAAAAATAATTATTATATAAATTACGATATGAACTTCCATGATCACAATTAATTAGTTGATGACCTGAGATAAAACCTCGATGGATTAATTGAGAGAGATTAAGTAACTGTTCTAGATAAACATTATTTTGGATCAATATGAAGATTGTTGCTTCATCATCTTGAATGAACTCCATGAAAAATTCTACTCACATTTTCATCATCTAACGATGAAAAGTTACTTATATTGAATAAATAATATTGTTTTGATGGATGAATATATGTTTGATAAATAAACCTTCGTTGAATGCCCACTAATTTATATAATAAAAAATTTAGATAAAATATAAATATATGATAATTGTTTGGATAATATAGATATTCATCTAATGGATGAAATGAAGATGAAATTAATCGAACGATCAGGATTGCTCTAACATGGATAAGTAGATTTTTATAATTTTTAATATATAATAATTATTTAGATAATATAGATATTCATCCAACGAATATGAAAATGAAATCTTATCGAATGAGGACATTGATAAGTAAATTTTTATAATTTATAATATATAATAATTATTTGAATAATATAAATATCCATCCAACAAAATGAAATGAAGACGAAATCCAAACGAATGATCAAGATTACTTAGACGATAAGTAGATTTTTATAATTTATAACGTATAATAATTATTTGGATAACATAGATATCCATCCAACATATGAAATGAAGATGAAATCCAAAGGAACGGTTCCGATTGCTTTGATTTGGATAAGTAGATTACATTCAAATACAAAATAGATAATTGAGATTGGTAAAAAAAAAAAAACTGTTTTGATTCAATAACTAGAGTGTTTTGAAATCTAAATAAACGTTTGAGATTAAATTTTTTTAATGGATAAGATTTGATATCTATTCAAAATTTGTCTATAAATATATCTTTCCAACATTTGAGTTATTGCACCACAACAACTCACTTATCATTCTAATATAACAAGAGTTTATTAAATATTTATCTCAAAATGTCCATCCGAGGGGTGGTTATAGTCATGAAAAAAATGTGTTGTTAATATCTCGTAAAATTTAATTATTGAAATATAACATATACACAGCTGCAAAAAATAAGGAGATTTGGTCTACGTGTATTTCTCGGATAGAGTCAAAATACATAAAACACCGCAAAAACTCGGCCCCGAAAATGGAGCAGAAATATAACATGTACATAGCTGCAAAAATAGGGAAATTTGGTCCAAATGTATCTCTCGGATAGGGTCGGGTCGAAGCAATGGCTATTAAAAACTCCGGGTCGGATTTCGGTAGGGCGTGGCATACCCGATTCATTGCCATTACGTGCTTTCGCAGTAACGTGAGCCTGGGTTTCCAAGCTCCTCAATCCGAGCAGAGAACTATCTTTCGATTTTTTCGAAAACATTGGATTTTGAAGATTGTTCATTATCGGGACAGTGAGCTGAGAGGACTGCACATCTATCCACACTCTGGATCACGAGAAGCGAATTCGTAGTTTTTGGGACTCTATTATCATCATCATCATCATTATTATTATTATTATTGTCGGTGATTTGGGGAAAAAATTGGCCTGGAACAGGTTCGATTCTGACCT